>NC_083872.1:53616683-56116683 GCF_032452875.1 Bos javanicus
ATTGTCCTGCTGTAGGAAGTATATTGTCCCCCCTGCTACAGGGTTGGGGACACTGAATGTAGCAGTACATGCATGGGATCTTTAGAGAGAGGTCACCATTATCTTAATTATCTCCACTATAGTTTGGCCCCAGGTATATAGCAGGGTGCCCCTATATGGCATGGTTCATAGTTTCATTGGGTTAAACAATGCTGTGGTCCATGTGATTAGATTGGTGGAGAGTTCTGACAAAATGTGGTCCACTGGAGAAGGGAATGGCAAACCACTTCAGTATTCCTGCCTTAAGAACCCCATGAACAGTATGAAAAGGCAAAAAGATAGGACACTGAAAGATGAACTCCCCAGGTCAGTCGGTGCCCACTATGCTACAGGAGATTAATGGAGTAATAACTCCAGAAAGAATGAAGAGACGGAGCCAGAGCAAAAACAAACCCCAGCTGTAGATTTGACTGGTGATGGAAACAAGGTCTGATGCTGTAAAGAGCAGTATTGTATAGGAACCTGGAATGTTAGCTTCATGAATCAAGACAAATTGGAAGTGCTCAAAAAGGAGATGGCAAGAGTGAACATCGACATTTTAGGAATCAGTGACCTAAAATGGACTGAAATTAGTGAATTTAACACAGATGACCATTATATCTACTACTCTGGGCAAGAATCCCTTAGAAGAAATGGAGTAGCCCTCAGAGTCAACGAAAGAGTCTAAAATGTAGTACTTGGGTGCAGTCTCAAAAAGACAGAGTGATCTCTGTTTGTTTTCAAGGCAAACCATTCAATACCACAGTAATCCAAGTGATGCTCCAATGAGTAATGCTGAAGAAGCTGAAGTTGAATGGTTTTATGAAGACCTACAAGACCTTCTAGAATTAACACCAAAAAAGATGTCCTTTTCATTATAGGGGACTGGAATGCAAAAGCAGGAAGTCAAGAAACACATGGAGTAACAGGCAAATTTGGGTTTGGAGTACAGAATGAAGAAGGGCAAAGGCTAATAGAGTTGTGGCAGGAGAAAGCACTCGTTATAGCAAACACCCTCTTCCAACATCACAAGAGAAGACTGTACACATGGACATCACCAGGTGGTCGACACTGAAATCAGATTGATTATCTTCTTTGCAGCCAAAGATGGAGAAGCTCTATACAGTCAGCAAAAACAAGACCGGGAGCTGACTGTGACCCAGACCATGAACTCCTTATTGCCAAATTCAGACTTAAATTGAAGAAAGTAGGGAAAACCACTAGGCCATTCATGTATGACCTAAATCAAATCACTAGTGATTATACAATGGAACTGAGAGATAGATTTAAGGGACTAGATATGATAGACAGAGTGCCTGATGAACTATGCATGGAGGTTTGTGACATTGTACAGGAGACAGGGAGCAAGACCATCCCCATAGAAAAGAAATGCAAAAAAGCAAAATGACTGTCTGGAGAGGCCTTACAAATAACTGTGAAAAGAAGAGAAGTGAAAGGCAAAGGAGAAAAGGAAAGATACACCCATTGGAATGCAGAATTCTAAAAAATAGCAAAGAGAGATAACAAAGCCTTCCTCAGCATTCAACGCAAAAAAAAAAAAAAAAGGAAAACAATAAAACGGGAAAGACTAGATATCTCTTCAAGAAAAAAATTAGAGATACCAAGGGAACATTTCCTACAAAGATGAGCTCAGTAAAGGACAGAAATGGTATGGACCTAACAGAAGCAGAAGATATTAAGAAGCGGTGGCAAGAATACACAGAAGAACTGTACAAAGAAGATCTTGATGACCCAAACCATCACGATAGTGTTATCACTCACCTAGAGCCAGACATCCTGGAATGTGAACTCAGGTTGGCCCTAGGAAGCATCACTATGAGCAAAACTAGTGGAGGTGATGGAATTCCAGTTGAGCTGTTTCAAATCCTAAAAGATGACGCTGTGCAAGTGTTGCCCTCAACATGCCAGCAAATTTGGAAAACTCAGCAGTGCCCACAGGATTGGAAAAGGTCAGTATTCATTCCAGTCCCTTAGAGAGGCAATGCCAAAGAATGTTCTAAATACTGCACACTTGCACTCACCTCACATGCTAGCAAAGTAATGCTCAAAATTCTCCAAGCCAGGCTTCAACAATATGTGAACAGTGAACTTCCAGATGTTCAAGCTGTTTTTAGAAAAGGCAGAGGAACCAGAGATCAAATTGCCAACATCCACTGGACCATGGAAAAAGCAAGAGAGTTCCAGAAAAACATCTATTTCTGCTTTATTGACTATGCCAAAGCCTTTGACTTTTGGATCACAATAAACTGTGGAAACTTCTGAAAGAGATGGGAACAGACCACATGACCTGCCTATTGAGAAATCTGAATGCAGGTCAGGAAGCAACAGTTAGAACTGGACATGGAACAACAGACTGGTTCCAAATAGGAAAAGGAGTATGTCAAGGCTGTATATTGTCACCCTGCTTATTTAACTTATATGCAGGGTACATCATGAGAAATGCTGGGCTGGATGAAGCACAAGCTGGAATCAAGATTGCTGGGAGAAATATCAATAACCTCAGATATGCAGATGACATCACCCTTATGGAGAAAGTGAAGAAGAACTAAAGAACCTCTTGATGAAACTGAAAGAAGAGAGTGAAAAAGTTGGCTTAAAGCTCAACATTCAGAAAACGAAGATCATGGCATCCAGTCCCATCACTTCATGGCAAATAGATGGGGAAACAGTGGAAACAGTGGTTGACTTTATTTTTTCGGGCTCCAAAATCACTACAGGTGGTTCTTGCAGCCATGAAATTAAAAGATGCTTATTCCTTGGAAGGAATGTTATTACCAACCTAGACAGCATATTAAAAAGCAGAGGCATTACTTAGCCAACAAAGTTCTGTCTAATCAAGACCTTGGTTTTTCCAGTAATCATGTATGGATGTAAGAGTTGGACTATAAGGAAATCTGAGTGCTGAAGTGTTGATGGTTTTGAATTGTGTTGGAGAAGACTCTTGAGAGTCCACTGGACTTCAAGAAGATCCAACCAGTCCATCCTAAAGGAGATCAGTCCTGAGTGTTCATTGGAAGGACTGATGTTGAAGTTGAAACTCCAATACTTTAGCCACCTGATAGGAAGAGCTGATTCATTTGAAAAGACCCTGATGTTGGGGAAGATTGAAGATTAGATAAGGGGACAACAGAGGATGAGATGGTTGGATTATATCACAAACTCAAAGGAAATGAGTTTGAGTAAACTCCAGGAATTGGTGATCGGAAGGGAGGCCTGGTGTGCTGTGGTCCATGGCATCGCAGAGAGTTAGACTTTATTGAGCAACTGAACTGAACTGATTGTTGTAGATCTTGAGCATTGGAATTAACTATGTGACTCAGCTTTTACCTTTTCAATAGACATTACCAGGAGGTTAACTCCTCACCCAGCTTTTAAGTCAAAGAAGCCACAGGACCAATATGGGTTTGATCATCTAGGTGGGCTTTCTTCTGCTGACTCCAAAAGTTCTAAGTCTGCCCTTTGACCCTAAAGACAATGCCTTTAATTGTTCTGAACACTTTCCTATGTTGCATTCCACAATCAGTCTTATTGCTGGGTCTATGGAGCAACCCCCCACCCCCACCCCCACCATCAATAAAGGTTTAACATGGTGGGTTTCTCCACTTCAAGGAAAGGACTTTCTTCAACTCTGCAAAAACCTTCACCAACAACAATCATATGTGACGCCACTTCTTCTTCTTTTTTTTTTTTTAATTCATTTTATTATTATTATTTTTTTAACTTTACAATATTGTATTGGTTTGCCAAATATTGAAATGAATCCGCCACAGGTATACATGTGTTCCCCATCCTGAACCCTCCTCCCTCCTCCCTCTCCATACCATCCCTCTGGGTCGTCCCAGTGCACCAGCCCCAAGCATCCAGTATCGTGCATCGAACATGGACTGGCAACTCGTTTCATACATGATACATGTTTTAATACCATTCTCCCAAATCTTCCCACCCTCTCCCTCTCCCCCAGAGTCCATAAGACTGTTCTATACATCAGTGTCTCTTTTGCTGTCTCGTATACAGGGTTATTGTTACCATCTTTCTAAATTCCATATATATGTGTTAGTATACTGTATTGGTGTTTTTCTTTCTGGCTTACTTCACTCTGTATAACCCAGTTTCATCCACCTCATTAGAACTGATTCTAATGTATTCTTTTTAATGGCTGAGTAATACTCCATTGTGTATATGTACCACTGCTTTCTTATCCATTCATCTGCTGATGGACATCTAGGTTGCTTCCACATCCTGGCTATCATAAACAGTGCTGTGATGAACATTGGGGTACACGTGTCTCTTTCCCTTCTGGTTTCCTCAGTGTGTATGCCCAGCAGTGGGGTTGCTGGATCATAAGGCAGTTCTATTTCCAGTTTTTTAAGGAATCTCCACACTGTTCTCCATAGTGGCTGTACTAGTTTGCATTCCCACCAACAGTGTAAGAGGGTTCCCTTTTCTCCACACCCTCTCCAGCATTTATTATTTGTAGACTTTTGGATCGCTGCCATTCTGACTGGTGTGAGATGGTACCTCACAGTGGTTTTGATTTGCATTTCTCTGATAATGAGTGATGTTGAGCATCTTTTCATGTGTTTGTTAGCCATCTGTATGTCTTCTTTAGAGAAATGTCTATTTAGTTCTTTGGCCCATTTTTTGATTGGGTCATTTATTTTTCTGGAATTGAGCTGTAGAAGTTGCTTGTATATTTTTGAGATTAGTTGTTCGTCAGTTGCTTCATTTGCTATTATTTTCTCCCATTCTGAAGGCTGTCTTTTCACCTTGCTTAGAGTTTCCTTTGTTGTGCAGAAGCTTTTAAGTTTAATTAGGTCCCATTTGTTTATTTTTGTTTTTATTTCCAATATTCTGGGAGGTGGGTCATAGAGGATCCTGCTGTGATGTATGTCGGAGAGTGTTACCCTCTAGGAGTTTTATAGTTTCTGGTCTTACGTTTAGATCTTTAATCCATTTTGAGTTTATTTTTGTGTATGGTGTTAGAAAGTGTTCTAGTTTCATCCTTTTACAAGTGGTTGACCAGTTTTCCCAGCACCACTTGTTAAAGAGATTGTCTTTAACCCATTGTATATTCTTGCCTCCTTTGTCAAAGATAAGGTGTCCATATATGTGTGGATTTATCTCTGGGCTTTCTATTTTGTTCCATTGATCTATATTTCTGTCTTTGTGCCAGTACCATACTGTCTTGATGACTGTGGCTTTGTAGTAGAGCCTGAAGTCAGGTAGGTTGATTCCTCCAGTTCCATTCTTCTTTCTCAAGATAGCTTTGGTTATTCGAGGTTTTTTGTATTTCCATACAAATGGTGAAATTATTTGTTCTAGCTCTGTGAAGAATACCGTTGGTAGCTTGATAGGGATTGCATTGAATCTATAAATTGCTTTGGGTAGTATACTCATTTTCACTATATTGATTCTTCCAATCCATGAACATGGTATATTTCTCCATCTATTAGTGTCCTCTTTGATTTCTTTTACCAGTGTTTTATAGTTTTCTATGTATAGGTCTTTAGTTTCTTTAGGTAGATATTTTCCTAAGTATTTTATTCTTTCCGTTGCAATGGTGAATGGATTTGTTTCCTTAATTTCTCTTTCTGTTTTCTCATTATTAGTGTATAGGAATGCAAGGGATTTCTGTGTGTTGATTTTATATCCTGAAAGTTTACTATAGTCATTGATTAGTTCTAGTAATATTCTGGTGGAGTCTTTAGGGTTTTTATGTAGAAGATCATGTCATCTGCAAACAGTGAGAGTTTTACTTCTTCTTTTCCAATTTGGATTCCTTTTATTTCTTTTTCTGCTCTGATTGCTGTGGCCAAAACTTCCAAAACTATGTTGAATAGTAATGGTGAAAGTGGGCACCCTTGTCTTTTTCCTGACTTTAGAGGAAATGCTTTCAATTTTTCACCATTGTGGATAATGTTTGCTGTGGGTTTGTCATATATAGCTTTTATTATGTTGAGGTATGTTCCTTCAATTCCTGCTTTCTGGAGAGTTCTTATCATAAATGGATGTTGAATTTTGTCAAAGGCTTTCTCTGCATCTATTGAGATGATCATATGGTTTTTATTTTTCAATTTGTTAATGTGGTGTATAACATTGATTGATTTGCAGATATTGAAGAATCCTTGCATCCCTGGGATAAAGCACAGTTTGTCATGGTGTATGATCTTTTTAATGTGTTGTTGGATTCTGATTGCTAGAATTTTGTTAAAGATTTTTGCATCTATGTTCATCAGTGATATTGGCCTGTAGTTTTCTTTTTTTGTGGGATCTTTGTCAGGTTTTGGTATTAGGGTGATGGTGGCCTCATAGAATGAGTTTGGAAGTTTACCTTCCTCTGCAAATTCTGGAAGAGTTTGAGCAGGATAGGTGTTAGCTCTTCTCTAAATTTTTGGTAGAATTCAGCTATGAAGCCGTCTGGACCTGGGCTTTTGTTTGCTGGAAGATTTTTGATTACAGTTTCAATTTCCGTGCTTGTGATGGGTCTGTTAAGATTTTCTATTTTTTCCTGGTCCAGTTTTGGAAAGTTGTACTTTTCTAAGCATTTGTCCATTTCTTCCATGTTGTCCATTTTATTGGCATATAATTGTTGATAGTATTCTCTTATGATCCTTTGTATTTCTGTGTTGTCTGTTGTGATCTCTCCATTTTCATTTCTAATTTTATTGATCTGATTTTTCTCCCTTTGTTTCTTGATGAGTCTGGCTAATGGTTTGTCAATTTTATTTATCCTTTCAAAGAACCCGCTTTTGGCTTTGTTGATTTTTGCTATGGTCTCTTTTTTTTCTTTTACATTTATTTCTGCCCTAATTTTTAAGATTTCTTTCCTTCTACTAACCCTGGGGTTCTTCATTTCTTCCTTTTCTAGTTGCTTTAGGTATAAAGTTAGGTTATTTATTTGACTTTTTTCTTGTTTCTTGAGGTATGCCTGTATTGCTATGAAGTTTCCCCTTAGGACTACTTTTACAGTGTCCCACAGGTTTTGGGTTCTTGTGTTTTCATTTTCATTCGTTTCTATGCAAATTTTGATTTCTTTTTTGATTTCTTCTGTGATTTGTTGTTTATTCAGCAGCGTGTTGTTCAGCCTCCATATGTTGGAATTTTTAATAGTTTTTCTTCTGTAATTGAGATCTAATCTTACTGCATTGTGGTGTGAAAAGATGCTTGGAATTATTTCTATTTTTTTGAATTTACCAAGGCTAGATTTATGGCCTAGGATGTGATCTATCCTGGAGAAGCTTCTATGTGCGCTTGAGAAAAAGGTGAAATTCATTGTTTTGGGATGAAATGTCCTATAGATATCAATTAGGTCTAACTGGTCTATTGTATCATTTAAAGTTTGTGTTTCCTTGTTAATTTTCTGTTTAGTTGATCTATCCATAGGTGTGAGTGGGGTATTAAAGTCTCCCACTATTATTGTGTTATTGTTCATTTCTCCTTTCATACTTGTTAGCATTTGTCTTACATATCGCGGTGCTCCCGTGTTGGGTGCATATATATTTATAATTGTTATATCTTCTTCTTGGATTGATCCCTTGATCATTATGTAGTGACCATCTTTGTTTCTTTTCACAGCCTTTGTTTTAAAGTCTATTTTATCTGATATGAGTATTGCTACTCCTGCTTTCTTTTGGTCCCTATTTGCATGGAAAACCTTTTTCCAGCCCTTCACTTTCAGTCTGTATGTGTCCCCTGTTTTGAGGTGGGTCTCTTGTAGACAACATATGTAGGGGTCTTGTTTTTGTATCCATTCAGCCAGTCTTTGTCTTTTGGTTGGGGCATTCAACCCATTTACGTTTAAGGTAATTACTGATAAGTATGATCCCGTTGCCATTTACTTTATTGTTTTAGGTTTGAATTTATACACCGTTTTTGTGTTTCCTGTCTAGAGAATATCCTTTAGTATTTGTTGGAGAGCTGGTTTGGTGGTGCAGAATTCTCTCAGCTTTTGCTTGTCTGTAAAGCTTTTGATTTCTCCTTCATATTTGAATGAGATCCTTGCTGGGTACAATAATCTGGGCTGTAAGTTATTTTCTTTCATCACTTTAAGTATGTCTTGCCATTCCCTCCTGGCTTGAAGAATTTCTGTTGAAAGATCAGCTGTTATCCTTATGGGAATTCTCTTGTGTGTTATTTGTTGTTTTTCCCTTGCTGCTTTTAATCTTTGTTCTTTGTGTTTGATCTTTGTTAGTTTGATTAATATGTGTCTTGGGGTGTTTCGCCTTGGGTTTATCCTGTTTGGGACTCTCTGGGTTTCTTGGACTTGAGTGATTATTTCCTTCCCCATTTTAGGGAAGTTTTCAACTATTATCTCCTCAAGTATTTTCTCATGGTCTTTCTTTTTGTGTTCTACTTCTGGGACCCCTATGATTCGAATGTTGTAGCGTTTAATGTTGTCCTGGAGGTGTGATGCCTCTTCTTAATCTGAGACACCTAACAATCCTAAAATGGGCTGGTGTTACTATGGACATAATATAAGTTTTAATTTTCATTATGTTTTAACTTGGTTTAATGACTATTTTGCCTTACATCTGTAACTGTAACTGGATTTGTTTCTATTTGAAAGCTTTTAAGTTATAAATTGTTTTCCTGGCTCCTATGAGTGCCACAACCTCCTCCAACTATTACTTGGGACCCCTGGATCAGAGACCCTCAATATGAGGGTTAGAAGAATATGTTGCCTCAACAATTTAGGGGCCACACCCCTCAACAGCAGAAAGTAGTTATGGAATGAAAATGACTCCGATTTCTCTTGGCAACATAATTCTCCTAAAAGAAAAGGGGGGAATGAGAGAGTCAATTCCTAGGCATGTTGATAAGAAGTCCGGGGTCCCTGAGGACGAGAAAGGGATCTGGGGCTCTTGAAGTAGAGATAGGGGTCTGGAATTCTCAAGGAGCAGGAAAAGCCAAATATCTTTTTTTTTTTTCCCCTCTACATTCCTTAGTCTTAGTCACATAAAAAACGTTTATTTCTTTAAGCATAGGACTGATGATTATACAACAAACAACTCAGTTTAAACTCTGTACTAAGGATTATATAACAACAATGTTTCCTGCTTGAGGAGTTTCTCCTTCCTGAAACCCTTCTGGCTAACCCTGTTATCTTAAAATGTAAATTATGGGAGTGGGTCTAGTAAGATCTTTACAACCTTGAGACCTTCTTTTGATTTACGGTAATAAGTAATTTAAAAGTATATAGTGCCATTGCTAACACTAGCAAGGGGGGAATTCTCCATCCCGCTTATGATGTCTATGTCAGAACCTTTCTCTGTCCCTTTTCAGTTTGATAAAACTCTGCTGTAGAAAGGCTCTTGAGTGATCAAGCCTGGTCTCTGGTCCAGAAGTTAAATCTTCTTTGGATATCACGAATCTGACACCATTCACCGTTAGCTATCATTACTATAGTAATTTTTGATATATGGCACACATGTGATATCTTATAACAGTGAATATTATGCTCCATTCCTAGTGCAAAAAGAAATTCAAAATAGAATAGTCCTATTCCTCGCATTGTAGTCTTGTGATGCGTTTCACAGCTATTATCAGCTCAAGACAGGGTAGAAAATGGGAGTCTCTGCTTTGTATTTACTAACAGATACTGCTTGCTTAACCTGATTCTGTGAGCAGTCCACAAGAAAATGTAATCTACACATGGTAATTTTTTTTTTTTTTTAAGATCTAAAAATTTGAGTTTAATATCTGGTAAATGTGTTTGAGAGAGAGACTTCCAAAAAACAGAGTGGAGATCATGACCTCACATTTATGCTTCTATAATGCTAATCTTTTCTTTGACAATCTTTGATGTTAAACAAATTAAAGTTATGACATATACCACCCTTCATTTAAATGTATGTTTTTTCTTAAAAGTATGAACATCTTGGATATATTCAATATCATATAAACTGTGTATATTGTATTCTTCCTTGTGAACAACTATGAATTCTGCTCAGGGTCTGTTACATTTTCTAAGAAATATCAATATTAGGGTCCAAATAATCAAAATGGTAGAAACATTGGGTGATATTTTATGAGATGTTAAAGGCAGGTACAATCCACAGATACAGTTTTAGATTGATAGATTGTATGTAGATAGATATCATAAGCATGTGAGCATATATAATGATACATATATAAACTAAATAATACTATACTTAAATATATAGTAATCATTTACATATAATAGTATATAATAATATATGACACATAATAATTCATATCTGTCTACATTTCAAAGCTGAAAAGTGTGACTAGCAATATCCCTGTACTCTCAGTAGATTTATTACAGCATTCAAGCTGTTAAATGAATCATTATACCACACTAAGGATTGGTGAGTTGGACTTGAGGAGGGAAGAATTGATAAATAATTGAGATTAAAAAAAATTCAAGGTGATGAAATTCGCTTAAAATTTTCTGGGTAGTATAATAAAGCAACAGTTAGAACTGGACATGGAACAACAGACTGGTTCCAAATAGGACAAGGAGTACGTCAAGGCTATATATTGTCAACCTGCTTATTTAACTTATCTGCAGAGTACATCATGAGAAACTCTGGGCTGGAAGAAGGACAGGTGGAATCAAGATTGCCGGGAGAAATATCAACAACCTCAGATATGCAGATAACACCACCCTTATGGCAAAAAGTGAAGAAGAACTAAAAAGCCTCTTGATGAAAGTGAAAGAGGAGAGTGAAAAAGTCGGCTTACAGTTCAACATTCAGAAAACTAAGATCATGGCATCTGGTCCCGTCACCTCATGGGAAATAGATGGGGAAACAGTGTCAGACTTTATTTTTGGGGGCTCCAAAATCACTGCAGATGGTGATTTCAGCCATGAAATTAAAAGACGCTTACTCCTTGGAAGGAAAGTTATGACCAACCTAGATAGCATATTCAAAAGCAGAGACATTACTTTGCCAACAAAGGTCCGTCTAGTCAAGGCTATCGTTTTTCCAGTGGTCATGTATGGATGTGAGAGCTGGACTGTGAAGAAGGCTGAGCACCGAAGAATTGATGCTTTTGAACTGTGGTGTTGGAGAAGACTCTTGAGAGTCCCTTGGACTGCAAGGAGATCCAACCAGTCCATTCTAAAGGACATCGGTCCTGGGTGTTCTTTGGAAGGACTGATGCTAAAGCTGAGACTCCAATACTTTGGCCACCTCATGCAAAGAGTTGACTCATTGGAAAAGACTCTGATGCTGGGAGGGATTGGGGGCAGGAGGAGAAGGGGATGACAGAGGATGAGATGGCTGGATGGCATCACTGACTTGATGGACATGAGTTTGGGTGAACTCCGGGAGTTTGTGATGGACAGGGAGGCCTGGCGTGCTGGGATTCATGAGGTTGCAAAGAGTTGGACACAACTGAGTGACTGAATTGAACTGAAGAATGCTAAGTATACAAAGAATGTGTCTGAAAGCAGAAAGTTAATTTTACATGCAAAATTCGGGAAATAAAAGTGATTATTTCTGGAGCTGATTAATGTGGTTTAATTGTTCCATGGATGTCTAATAAAACGATCCAGAAATTCACCTGTGTGATGCAATTAAGTGATGAATTTTAAGTATATTCATTAAACAAGAATTGAAAATAAATATGACTTTAGGGTCAAGTGTTTCAAAACCTGAGTCAGTACTAAAGTTGAATCCATGAAATTTGTAATAATTATCTTAGCAGTAAAAATTCTCTGAAGTTCAAAATAAGAATTTGCACATGCAATATATTCTCGATTGAGGAGAATGCTGCAGTTCTTCTCTCACTCCAAAAGCAAAAACAAAAACAAAAATATATCACTCATTCATTTTAATGATATTAAATAAGTTTGGTTTCACCTATACATTATTGGTTTCTGTAAGAGCTCATACTGCTTATATGGTAGAACTTTCAGTTTTACTATATATGGCAATTTTTGTTGAGTGAAAAAGTTATGTAAATGGTAAAACTTTAAATATAACATAGCTAAGAAAGCACTCCTTAATGAAAATATTTCATGATAAAAATAAAAGCATGAAACATGAACATGGTAGGTTTTATTTTATACCAACAGATTTTCTTTACTGCAAAATACCATTGTATTACATGAAATAAAATAAAATAATCAAAAGAAAATCCATCCATAAGTACAATACTTAATTACTTTGAAAGAAAATTGTCTTTCCATGAACAAATTGAGGATCATTTGACACTACAGAAGCTACTTTGAGTAAAGTAATACACACTGAAAGATTTCTGAGACAGGTCTCAATGTCTGAGAGGAAGTATAGGCCCCCAACAGAGAAGGCAATGGCACCCCACTCCAGTACTCTTGCCTGGAAAATCCCATGGACAGAGGAGCCTGGTGGGCTGAAGTGACTTAGCAGCAGTAGCAGCAGCAGCATAGGCCCCAAATTGAATAGAATCACATACACACATACCCACAGATCACATACAATTCTTTTTCTATGTATATCAAGAATTGTGTTCTTAAAATCATAAACATTTTTAAGGCATTTAGAAATCTTCCAGTGATTCTCAACTTTCTCAACTAGCATTTTTTTAACCTAATCTTGGCATATTTGTTATTTATTAATGTATTTAAAATTTTCAAATTGTATTAAACTATAAAGAAAATTTGAGAAACATTGGGTTAAGAAACATTGTAGTAAAAAATGAGATTTCAGTAAAGGGAAATCAATAGAAAAGTTAAAATATCTGAGTACTTGCTTGTGATAAGGTTTTTTAAAAATATAATTTAAAAGGAGTACATTCAATGAGGTACTTTCCTTTTAAAGAATTATTTTGAAAGCTAGTGAGATAACTAATTTTTTCCCATTTGAATTAAAGTATAAAAAGATTAGTGTATCTGCTTATCCTAAATATTTTTCCATCCTTAGCTATGTCTCATTTGGCTGAATACAGATCAACCCACACATTTCCAATTTTTGAGAATTTTACAGTAGAGCATAATAAAATATAGATGACACTATTATGAAAGGTCAGGGTACATTGATGCTATATAAAAAGGTGAAATATGGTGATATCAGGAAAAAAAAAAAAAGAAAGCACATGTTGGATGGAGGAATGGAGCTATGTTAGGAAGTAGAATTTTCATCCTGTGCACTCACTAATCTATGGAAGCCAATCCTGCATTCCTAGGTCTCCACTCAGCTTGTGTGCTGGCTGGTGATCTTATGCCCCTCCCTCATCTGCTTGCTAAAATTTATTCATCCTGCCTTTGAAGAGGTACATCAAATAACATTTCTCTGTCTCCCCCACCTCCCCAATAACCATTTATCCATTTACTCTAGAGTTTACCTCTCTTTAATCTGTACTCTCTGCTCTCACAATTTTGCCTGTGTATAATACTAGTCACAAAGCATTTTATTTGTCTTTTTATTTAACTATAACTATTGTTAGTTACCTAGTTAACTTTTTACTTAACTATAACTATTCTAGGTTTTGGAAACAGAATTTGATTCACAACCATAGTCAACATCTTTCTAGCTAACCAACTTTTACACTGTCATAAAAGCAGGATCCACCAACAGGAGTTTATCATTGCCATGGACCAGCGACACGGTGCTTTTTTTTTTTTTTTCCTTATTTTTTTCTGAATAAAGTGTTTACTGAAGTTATGGTTCCCCTATGCCACCAATGGGCACTCATATGTGTGTGCCTGTAGTGGGAAAAAATGGAAACGGGTGAATTTACTTCCCATTTATAGAGCAGATTGTATGCAGATGTGCAGATTGTATGCAGCTGCATTTAAACTCGAAAGAGAGTAGTTTACATAATTCAAATTCCTTGATCATTGAGCTGAATAATACAATCAAATAGGACAGTAGCAGATTTGTCTGGGAAAAAGTGTGAGGGTGCTCTGGATGTGGGAAATACCTGCACCTTGACTTTTGTTGGCCAGAGTGAGAAAATCCAGAGACAACTGCTCTGTACCAAGAGTTACCTCTGTCTTTCATAGCGTTATCTTGCTGGGGTGCAACTTCCTAGAAAGAGATTACTTTTTTCAGCATTACTTGTCTCGTGGGTACCTACATGAATAATGCACTTATTTCTTAAGAAGAGAACATAGGTGGACAAAAATGTTGGTAAAGAGGATGAATGAATCAATGTAATTATTTTGAACAGATTTAGTTTGAGAGGGCTACTGGATATCAGGGTGAAAATTTCAATTACAGATACGCAATTACAGATATTATTTTAGAGTTTTCTTGGTCCTTTTGTTAATGTTTACTGAGGCATACCCCTTTGTTGTTTAGTTGCTCAGTTGTGCATGAACTATAGTATGCCAAGCTTTCCTGTCCTTCACGATCTTCTGGAGCTTGCTCAAACTCATGTCCATTGAATCAGTGATGCCATTCAACCATCTTGTCCTTTATCGTCCCCTTCCCCTGCTTTCAGTCTTTCCCAGCATCAGGGTCTTTTCTAATGAGCTGGTTCTTCACATCAGGTGGCCATAGTATTGGATCTTTTGTTTCAGCATCAGTCCTTCCAATGAATATTCAGGATTGATTTCCTTTAGGATTGACTAGTTTGATCTCCTTGCCTCCCAAGGGACTCTCAAGAGTCCTTTACAACACCACAGCTCAAAAGCATCAATTCTTTGGTGCTCAGCTTTCTTTATAGTCCAACTCTCACACCCATACATGACTACTGGAAAAAGCATAGCTTTGACTATATGGACCTTTGTCAGAAAAGTAATGTCTCTGCTTTTTAATAAACTGTCTAGGTTGGTCATAGCTTTTCTTCCAAAGAGCAACCATCTTTTAATTTCATGGCTAGAGTCACCATCTGCAGTGATTTTGGAGCCCAAGGAAATAAAGTCTCTCATGGTTTCAATTGTTTCCCCATCTATACGCCATGAAGTGATAGGACCAGATGCCATGATCTTAGTTTTCTGAATGTTCTGAGTTTTAAGCCAGCTTTTTCATTCCCCTCTTTCACCTTCATCAAGAGGCTCTTTAGTCCCTCTTTGCTTTCTGCCATAAAGGTGGTGTCATCTGCATATCTGAGGTTATTAATATTTCTCTCAGAAATCTTGATTCTAGCTTGTGCTTCATCCAGCGCAGCATTTTGCATGATGTACTCTGCATATAAGTTACATAAGTAAGTTTGACAATATACAGCCTTGACTTAGTCCTTTCCCAATTTGCAACCAGTCCTTTGTTCCATGTCCAGTTCTAGCTATTGCTTCTTGATCTACAAACAAATTTCTCAGGAGTCAGCTAAGGTGGTATCTGGTATTCCCATCCCTTTAATAATTTTCCACAGTTTTTTGTGATCCACACAGTCAAAGGCTTTAGCATAGTCAATGAAGCAGAAGCAGATGTTTTCCTGGAATTCTTTAGCTTTTTCTATGATCCAACAAATATTCACAATTTGATCTCTTGTTCCTTTGTCTTTTTTAAATCCAGCTTGAACATCTGGAAATTCTTGGTTCACATACTGTTGAAGCCTGGCTTGGAGAATTTTGAGCATTACTTCACTAGCATGTGAAATGAGTGCAGTTGTACAGTAGTTTGAACATTCTTTGGCATTGCCCTTCTTTGGGATTGGAATGAAAATGACCTTTTCCAATCCTGTGGCCACTGTTTAGTTTTCCATATTTGCTGGTATACTGAGTACAGCTCTTTAACAGCCTCATACCCCTTAGCTTCATGTTAAAGAAGTACTTACAAAGGTGATGCTTGGCTTTTTACCTTGTTTTTAGAGCTAGAATAAAAACTCTATCATTCTAGAAACCATTTGTTTTGATGGCAAGATCCATATTCCAGAAAAGAAGGAAACATACAAAATAGTGGCTCAAGACAATATAGTGAGCATATCTGGATTTACATTTTGTTCTCCCAACTTTATAGTTCTAGAACAAAGTTGCTTCTACTTTAAAAGTTCATGTTTCCTCTTATGTAAAATTATATAAACACTTGTCAGTGTGATGTAAAGACTGAATGAGCTAATATATTTAATGTAGAAATCATGGAAAATAAAATATGGTAAAAATAAAATGACAGTAACTGTGGTGATACTGATAACCTCTGTCATGCAAAAATTAAGGACTAAATAACATTGCACACTTCTGAGGCAAATGAGTCATGGTTTAAGAAATTATAGCTTAATGCTATCATATTTTATTACAATAACAAATGTGTTTTCTTTTTAATAAAACAATGATATCAAATTCCCAACTCTGTTATTTAATTTATAAATGATATCTCAGTTATAATTTTTTAAATGGCATAAATTACTTCAGCAAATTATTTGCCTTACCAAGAAAAGAATAAAACTTGTTATTTTCTACTTATTTATATCTCATTGTGAAATAATTTTACAGTGTAGGCCTGTTAATTTTGATTAAAACAATAGCAAGAAAATGGAGTAAAAAAAAAAAAAAACTGCCATAAGTCTCTTTGCCTTTAATGCAAACTAAAATTTTTATGCATCATTACCTTGGTAAATTTTTAGAGTTTATTCTCAATATCTTTCACAGTGTGAGAAGCATAATCTGGGAATCTGCCTTAAAATTTAATATAGTGAGAAACAATTCACAATTGCAATTCTTTTTCACAACTAGTCAGAGGTTACACTACATTTTGCATGTACTTCAAATAGCATGTCAGAAGTTATTAGCCAGTAAGTTTAATTTTCTTACTACTCCAAAATGACTAAATGCTTTCATCTGGCAATCTTGCCTGTAAGTGAATTACGTGTGACAGAGTTTCAATGATGAGAGATCAAAAAATTATTTTCAGGTGCTATTTATCATGCCCAGAGAGTGCCCGCCAATATATAAACATGGTGGATGATGCATTTAAAGTTAGTTCAAGTTGCAAAAGTGGATTACAAATGATTCATGTATGAATAATGACCCTAAAGTGTAGTAAGTGGTGCTATGCACTTGGGAACATTTTGATGCTTCAACATTTGGCAAACAGAGGCAACAGATTTTAAATATACTTACACTTAGAAATAACAATTTTGATGATTTTTAACTTGGCTGGATTTTCTAAAGTCACTCAATAAATAAACTATTAAGAATGTATTTCATGCACATAATAAAAGGGCAGCATTCCAGTTCAAACAAACATATTTTGTTAGTTGCTTATGTTCCAAACAGGGTAAGTTACTGACAATGAAGCAATTTGGTTTAAATATTCTAACTCATATTCTTCCAAAGACTTTTTTTTAAACAACTTTACATTCAAAATTATTGATGATTATGTTCACATATTAAAAAACCACTTTTATAATTGTTTTTAATCAATTACCTTGTATTTTCATTGTCCATCATGTCTTTTCTCTGTTAGGCTCAAAGAAGTGGTAAATCCCCACCTTTCACTTTTGTTCTTTTTTTAAATTTTTATAGCTTTTAGTTTGGCTCTTCTTTTATATTATCATTTACTATACACAATATCCTGTTTGAGAATTAAGACATATTTTTATCTTCACTCATTTTATGTATAGGAAATAACAAACACTGAAAAATGAAGAGTCACAAGCTAGTTAATGATAGCTCCAATATTGGGACATAATTGTTCAATTATGCCCCAATTTAATGTTTATTATATCACAAAGTATTGTTTTGTCCTAGTGTGCTCTCCCTTTTAACCCTTGTCTCTTCTATTATTTGGCTAATTTCTCAAGAAGCCACATTAAGCAGAGAGACCATTTTATAGTGGTCTTACTATTTCATTCGTATATTTGCAAGCTCCTGTTACATCACAGGATGAAAGTGGTATAAATTTGAAGTTATGAGGAAAACAAGTAAAATAAAGATATTTCAAGCAAAATAAATGATATTGTAAACAATTGATAAAATGCAATTTCAATAATATTTATGTAACACGTAAAATGCGTGCATATGTACATGAGTGCTAAGTTGCTTCCATCGTGTCTGATTCTTTGTGACTCTAAACTATAGCCCACCAGGTTCCTTTGTCCATGGGATTCTCCAGGCCATAATACTGGTGTGGGCTGCCATGCCCCAAGGGATCTTCCCAACCGAGGGATCAAAACCATGTCTCATATCTCCTGTATTTCCAGGCATGCTCTTAACTACCAGCACCACCTGCGAAGCCCAAAATATAGAATACACATACTTAAAGCTTCTAGAATAAAACAGTTCTCAATATAATCGTGCCTTTAGTAGCAAGTCAACTTTTTTTTTCTTTAATCTTCAAAGGATTATTTTGTGACATTTCTTCAAGGACAACCTGTTTCTATTCATGGACTTAACTGCATCTTGTTTCTTTAACAACTGCTTAACTTTTTAAGAATTGTGACACAGTTCTGTTAAGTTCATGTTGCTGCGGCCTTCTTTCTATATAGCAAGGCAAAGGTTCCAAAGTCAATACACAAAGAGCTTCCTTTTAGGCCTTTAATCAATAGTTGCCAATAATAAATAAGCATCAATTATTAACAATGGATGTGGTCTAGGTTGTTTTACTTATGTCTGCTTCTAAAGCACTTGTAATGGATTGCAGCTGTCAGGTGCCTCCATTAAACAGAGGCCATGCCACTGAAAGCACAGAGAAGGGTCAGAATTGTTGACAAGAGATCCTTAATAATCCCAGGTTATCTATCTTTGATTCGTAAAAAAAAATAATAACAACTCTGTGATATACTAAGAAAATCTGGCATATAGAAGAATTTCTGCTATATTATTTATACAAAATAAATATTAGGATTATTTTACTGAACTTGCAACAAATTTGGTATAAAATCAAAATTTGTCAGAGATTAGACATATGAATTTTTCCATAAAACACTCCTAAATAAAAGTCAGTTGTCTTTACCGGAATAAGGGAATGAGTTAGAAACTGGGTTGACATAAAGGCATGAGGCAGCACATGACAGTATTATAATGTGGTGATAAAATGCATTAAATGATTTTTAGAGGATGTTATCCAAAGACCCAGAAGAGATCAGTATGGAGCAAATATTCAGATTAAAACTTACCCAACAGATCAGGGCCAAGTATGGAAAACAGAACTTTAAAGAACACTCACTGAAAAGTAGAAATCCTGGTAGAATAAAAGGCAGGTAAATGGTAGAAAATCATTCAACATATTGAATTTATACTGTAAGAGAAAATGAGTCAACTGTGTAAATCTAAACAGAAAAATAAATAGATCTAATTAGTTTTTTGGGCTTCCCTGGTGGCTCAGCAGTGAAAGAAACCCACTTGCTAATGCAATACACTTGGGTTTGATCCCTGGGTTGGGAAGATCCCCTGGAGAAGGAAATGGCAACCCATTCAGTATTCTTGCCTGGGAAATCCCATGGAGAGAGGAGCCTGACAGGCTACAGTCCATGGGTTCACAAAGTCAGACACGACTTAGTGACTAAATAACAATTAGCTTTTCTACAAAAGAATGGCAGGAGTTGAATCTTTCAGAGGGAAAGGAATGATGACATTATTTATCAATGGAGTATAATTTTTAAAATTGTGAATATCTATATTGTACACCTGTAACTTATATAATATTATGTATCGACTATAGTTCAATAAAAATAAAAAATAAAAAATGAATTATCACTAATTCATCATCATTTATCTGTAATGACTGTGTGCCTAGTTTCTACTAGTTTCTCAAGTATAAAGTATTATATTTATTTCCTAAAATAAACTTATAAGGAAGTCATTATGATAATATTTATTTCACATCAAGAGCTGAGGTTCAAAGGTGTTTAATAACATGCTCAAGACATGTTAAAAAAATGAACAAAGCACAGTTAATCCTTATCTGATTTATGATCTATCATGGGTGTCTTCTGTAACAGACAGCTAAGACCAAGTGTAGAACTTAAAATACAATGTTTAATATGCCTTATAATTTGCAATTTTCCTGATATCCTATCTTTTTTGTGCATTTAATTGCCTAGAAATATATCAATGCATTAAATTAAGGAGAACAACACTTGGCAGCATGAATTTATGGATTGGTGAGTGGTATCAGAATAATATTTCTTCATTATCAAACTCTTCTTCTTGAGTTTCTCCTAAAAGAATTTCTACTAACACTAGCAGCTAAAGCTGTAGATTTTTCCTTGACCTGAAGCACACTTTTTTCCAGACTTTTCTGTGACAAATATTATGGTCTCTGACACACAGTTCTGATCATTCAAGGCTCAGTAGACATTGGCTGCCCTCATGTGCTTCCTAACTTCCTTTTCTTACTGCAAAACTTACTGAATATAAACAATAACTGGGAATTTCAAAAGTGAGAAATTCTTTTCATCCTCCTTTCTCGCAGAGGATTTTGTCTCTATATTCTGTCAAGGAGTTAGTCATTTTAAATTTTGACAAACATCACTGAAGGCTTCCCACAATACCTTTACTTTGCCAAGGTTTGGCTATTGATTGGTTTAATTGTTTTAAATTGTAGAACCCTCTAAACTCTTGCTAATTTTTCTGAAGTACATAAAGTAAATAATTCACATATAACTATTTATCAATATAGAATATCACTGAAGTATGTATTGAGACAACTAAGATTAAATATAACTGATAGGTAAGCATGAAACAGACCTTTTTACAATGTCATCACAATTTTTTAAAGAGTTCAGATTTATTTTAAAACTCTCAATTAAAATATGATTCTCTTTTATATATTTAAGTATTCATAATGTTTTTGTTTCTTATTTGTCTCAATGAAAGTGTTGAGTCATCTGAAGATTTTTAAATAGAAATTTACCAGCAAAATCACAGTTTCAATGTTAAGTCATTTCTGGCCTCACATGTCTACATGGGTTTAACTCTAAGAGATGGAGCCCAATATTTCCCTTACACATTATCAAACCTAGTCCAAACCATGTATCTGGGGAAAGCAGGTTAATTTAAAAACTTTAAAAAGTCTGAATTCAGAGTCTGTGACATTCACTTACCTAAGTATGTATGGAATAAAGAGTAAAGACAAATATAAATTTAAAAATCAGTTGATTTATATAGAAGAATCCATTCTTTCAAATGGTTTCACTATAAACTTTTTACTTATTTTATTAGCTTTTATATATAACACAATTAACCTCCAAACATTATAAGTGAAACCTAATATCTTGATAAAATCACATCAAAGTCATTTTTTTTTCAAATTCCTAGGTTATATAGAATTTAGTTTGAAGGTTAAATCATTTCTCCAAGATTAGAGATATAAAATATTTGCTTTCTGAAAATAGTGAAGAAAGTGCTTTACTATTTACCTTTGGGAATACTAGGCATTTAACAGGAGAGAACGAGTATTAAAAAGACTGAGTGTGTTATCTGAACCTTTCCTTTGCGGTTAGATGTTTTTTGCCATAAACTAAAGTGGTTCTATGAGACTCAATTTCACATCCCTTTAATAGAATCAAACATGATCAGCTTCCCATCTATTCCATTTCTTAAAATTAAAAGACTTTTAAAACAATCTTTAAATTCATTTAAACCTCCTAAATTGTTTTAAATAAAATGAGAACAAAAACTAGCTATCTTGTCTGAAGCACAAGTTATAAAAATTGTGTAACATTTAGGAAAGAAAATTAAATCTACCCAACCATATGATATCCTCTATGATAAATTACGGAGCAGGCAATGGCACCCCACTCCAGTACTCTTGCCTGGAAAATCCCATGGATGGAGGAGCCTGGTAGGCTGCAGTCCATGGGATTGCGAAGCGACTTCACGATCTGAGCGACTTCCCTTTCACTTTTCACTTTCATGCATTGGAGAAGGAAATAGCGACCCACTCCAGTGTTCTTGCCTGGAGAATCCCAGGGACGGGGGAGCCTGGTGGGATGCCGTCTATGGGGTTGCACAGAGTCGGACACGACTGAAGCTACTTAGCAGTAGCAGCAGTAGCAGCATGATAAATTAAAGTATAAAGATATTATCACAATATCTTATTTCTTATTATGCTTTTCTAGAATTAATTCATTAAATTGAAACACTGTAAAAAAAAGAGGCATGAGGAATGAACACTTATTTAGAACAAAAGATAGCATTTGATGACAAAAATATTTGTAAGATGTTTTCAGACTGCGCATTACTGATCCCAGTTATTGTTATTTTAACTGATTAATTGTCATACCTTATAGAAAAAACATCATTTGTTAATTTTTGTACCAATATTTTTCAGTGTCTTTGTTGTTTTCTGGCTAGGAAAATTGCAAGAATTTAAACTGTCTCAAATTATTCATTCTCTCTGTCTCTCTCTCTTCCTCCCTCTTTTCCTTTCTCTCTCCCTCCCTGCCTTTCTCTCTTTTAAAATTATTTTCCTACCTCTTAGACTAAAAAATCTTTCTCTCCACTTCAATGATATTTATTTCATACCAAATGCTGTGTTGATACTACAGTGAAATCTTAAATCTTAATTTAAAAAATGTATTGTACTAATTTTGTTTTACAAGTTATGTAAGTGTAGTCCATAGAAGAAAAAATAATAATAATTAGAAGCAACATTGAGTACAGATCCATTTCTGTCAATAGATAGAATGGAAAACTCTTCAGAAGATAGTCTTCTGCATTTTAACATGCTTTACATTGTCAGAAATTTTTCAGATTGAAAAAATGGGTCCTCTAGATGGAGATTTTGAAACAAAGTGATTCTCTGATTGAGAGAAACATTAAAGAGAAAGGTTAGGTCTGCTGGCAACACATTCTCTTAGTTTTCCTTCTGTGACAGTGTTGTGATTTCCTCTTCATGCTGAATATTTTCCTGGAGATAGAATTCTAGACTAATAGTTCTTTTCTTTTGGCACTTGAAAAATAGTGCACTAGTTCCTTCTTATTGCAGAGGTGTCTTGTGGGAAAGTTGGTGTCATTTAAATTGCTACCCCCTTATGTAAGGTACTGTCTTGCTCTCAATACTTCCAAAAATTTTTTCTTGATCCTTAGTTTTCAGAATTTTGACAAATGATGTGTCTTGATGTTTATTCTGATTTTATTCTGTTTGGCATTTGTTCAGCTTCTTGAATCTGTAAGATTACTTCTTGCTAAATGTTGGAAGTTTTCAGGCCAGTGCTCAAGTATATTTTCAGCTCCACCCTTTTCTTCTATTTTTCCAGGACTCTGGTGACACAAATGTCAAAAATGGAAGTCCCACATATTCCTGAGACTGTAAGTTTTGTTTCTTTGTTTTCAGTCTGTCATCTTACTTTGTTTAGATTGAATAATTTCTGTTTTAGTTTCTTCAGGTTTCCTTTTTCTTTGCTCTGTGCACCTCATTCTGTTGTTGAACCAATCCATCAATTAAAAAAAAAATTCATCTTTTAATTTCTGAAATTTCAATTTAGTTCTTCTTATCTTCTATTTCTTTGCTAAAACTTTGTTTTTTTCATTTGTTTTTGAGCATTTTATTGATAACTCATTAAAATATCTTTATGAAAGGTACTTTGCATTCTTGAATGATAGTGTTAGCCTAAGTGTACATTGACAAATGAATAAAGAAATTGTAGCATATGTATATAATTTAATATTATTTAGCCTTAAAAATAAGGAGATCCTGTCATTCATAACAACATCGATGGCCTGGAAGACATTATGCTAATGAAATAAGCCATATACAGAAAAATTTTAAAAACTACATGTCACTTATTCAGGGGATTTAAAAATGTCAAATACATAGTAGAGATTTGAATGGTGGTGAAGTGAGATCAGCCCTGGGTGTTCTTTGGAAGGAATGATGCTAAATCTGAAACTCCTGTACTTTGGCCACTTCATGCAAAGAGTTGACTCATTGGAAAAGACTCTGATGCTGGGAGGGATTGGGGGCAGGAGGAGAAGGGGACGACAGAGGATGAGATGGCTGGACGGCATCACGGACTCGATGGACATGAGCCTGAGTGAACTCCGGGAGTTTGTGATGGACAGGGAGGCCTAGCATGCTGCAATTCATGGGGTCGCAAAGAGTTGGACACGACTGAGTGACTGAACTGAACTGAACTGAAGTGAGGAAAATGGGAAGATTTCATCAAAGGATACAAAATTGCAGTCATATATGATGAATATATCTAGAGATCTAAAGTGCATGTAGCTTCCCTGGTGGCTCAGTGGTAAACAATCCGTCTGCCAACAGTGTAGGAGACACTGGTTTGATCCCTGATCCATGTAGCTGCCACAGAGCAACTAAGCTGTGTGCCACAACTACTGAGCCTGTGCTCTACAGTCCAGGAGCTGCAAATACTGAGACCACGTGCTGCAACTCCTGAAGCCTGTGTGCTTCTAGAGCCCGTGCTCCAAACGAGATACGCCACTGCAGTGAGATGCCAGCATGCTGCAATTAGAGAGTGGCCCCCGCTCGCCACAGCTATAGCAACACAGCAGCAAAGACCCAGCACAGCCAGAAATAAATACACAAAATTATTTAAAAATGATGATCATAATGAGTATACTTAATGATACTGTACTGAATACTCGAAATTTGCTGAGAGTAGATTTCAGGTAAGGATTGTACATGTGAAAATTGAGAAGGTGTCAGCAGATGATGTCACCCGGCGTAAGAAGAAAATATTGTCCAGAACAGAAGACCTACTTAAAAATTAAATAGATAAAGATGAAATACATTTTCTTTTAGTTTAGAAATAAACTATACTTGAAACACTAGAGATGGTAAATGGCAGCTAAACTAAGTTATCTTAGTAAAATATTTCACTGTAGAATCTGTTTAGGTAATTGAACATTGGGGTTGTCTGTATTGTCACATATCCATATTGTTATTTTTTTCTTAAAATAAGGAGTTTCTCCAATGTTGTGTTGACTTGTGTATCTTGAAAAAAAGTTTTTAATATACAGCTGTTTTATACAGTGCTGTCTTTGAAGAATACCCAGAGCACAACCCTTACAATTGCAGAGACATGACTCATGACTAATCAGCACAGTTCATCTATATTTGAACTGACTCACCAGTGACCCAGAAGCTTGTTAGAGCTAAGTCCGTGTAACAGCATGTTAACTTTCCCAAAGCTCTTTGGAAATGAAGTGCTGTCTGGTAGTCATTAATTTTCATTATCCCTGATTAAATAGTTCTATTGGGAAGTGCATTAATATTATGAGCTAAAAATAGACTTTGGGAATTCCTAAAGATTTTCTTTACATGCTTTTCAGCATTCTATATTATATAGGTTAATGGAGGCTCATTCTCTTTAGAGATAAAATTATCTTTTGTTTGTTTGCTGTAATTCATGCATGAAGAAAAACCAAAGTGACAATTGCCTGCATGCAGTGTGAAAGAATGCTGGATGCTTTGTGGCAGACATTTGATCAAAATGAAAGGCTTTGCCAGCAATGGGAGTTCCTGTCACTTTTGGTTGTGACACTGTGTTGCACACTTAGAGGTGCGACACCATTAAATATACTCTGATTGTCCTTTACACATAAAATGTTAACTTTTAGTAAGATTTCTACCATAATATAGCAGTGCTGCCTTATAACTGTCACTAATAGATGCATAAAACGTGGAACAAATTAAGATTTATAATGCACATTATTTGTGTCCTGAGTTTAGTAATCCTATATGTTAATCCCAGATCCTGAAAACAGGAAGATATGTTTTTTTGAAAGTGGAAACTGAATATACAATTATGTGTCTAAAAAATTATGAAAAAAATCAGCATATACCATGCATGCCAAATGTATATTCTCTTGCCTCTTAAAAAACTTACAATGATATTAAATGAACATGTTGATTTTTTTCATATTTTAACATCAATAAGTATTGAGCTTCTGAAGAGTCTTGTTGGTGAATGTATATCAAATGTGTATCATTTGCAGGGCATTATTTATTCACTATACCTCATTTGCATGCATTATTAGCTTTAAGTTAAAAGTGTCATGGTGTAAGTCTAGATCAAAATAGTGAAGTAGGAAGATCCTGAGCTCACCTGCTCCCATGGGCACACCAGTACTACAACTTCATATAGAACATCTGAGAATGACATGAAGACTAGCAGAACAGATTTTCTACAACTAAGAACATAAGGAAAATGCCACATCAAGCAGGGGTTGGGAGCAGTGATGTGGTCTAACTATAATCCACACCCCAGTACAGTGACCCACAAGTAGGAGGGATCTCAAAATCACAAAGGTCCTCCCATGTTGGGCTCCCAAGCTCAGCGGAACCCCTGTAATATCTGGCATTGAAATCTAGTACAGCTTATACCCAGGACAGCCAGAGGATTGTGGGAAACCAAAACTCTACTCTTAAAGGACTTATCCACAAACTGACTATCTCCAAATTCTAGCAACAAGACAGCCACTTGGAAAGTGTACAGGCCACACAAGGAGATTCATTGACTGATTTTAGGGCAGGTAACAGAGTGGCATGGAACTGGTAGAACTTTCTCTAAGGACAGAGGCAATGGTGGATACTATTATTCTTATTATTTTTTATTCTTTTTCCACTTAGCTGACCTTGCAATTGTGGACACCACTTGTGTTTCTCTTCATCTATATAGGTAGTGCAGAAAGCCCACCCAAGGGTTCCCACTCAGGACCCACCCACTTCAGTTGATCCCTCCTAAGCAGCACCTGCCCCACACTAACTGGTGGGCTCTTCAGTCAGCACTGCCACCCCTCCAAAGAGGCACCAGGGCACCCCTACACACCAGCAAAGGACACAGCTGGGCCTCCCAGGCAGCACACCCACAGCATCTGCAGCCTAATCACATCAGGAAGGTGCACGCAACCCACACAGGGGCTAACCTTGGAGTGCCCGGCTTTGTCATCAGGGAAGGTCATGCTCTGGGCCCCAAAGAACACCATGTGTATAAGGCCACACTCTCAAGATCAGGAGACATAAATGAAATGCCCAGTACATAACACAGTATTCGGCAAAATGAGGAAACAAAAATTACCTTCCAATGAAAGAACAAGACAAAACCCCAGAAAAAGAACAAAGTGAAATGGAGATGAGCAGTTTATCAGATAAAGAGTTCAAAATAATAATCAGCTTCTCACCCACCTGCCATGTGCTCAGAGTTTCTTTCTTTAAAGACTTCTCTGAGGCAGAAATTAATACACAGTGTAACTCTGAGAAATTAATAGTGTCCATAGCCTGTATTGAGAATTTTGAGCTCTATCTATATTCAGTGCAACAGAATTTTGTTAATTTTTTTCATTCTTTGCTTCTAATGCCTGCAGGTGAAAAAGCATCACTTGAGGGTATGTTCATAGAGACTATATAATTAAAGCTTCATATAGTATTGTCAGAGCTTTGAAATCAGATGGTTTCAGTTTCTAAGCCTGGATCTGTGAATTACTAATTCTGTGTCCTAAGGCAAGCCAGTTTGACTCTGTGTCTCAGTTTCCTCATCCATTAAATCCAGTAATAATGCCTGCTGAAGAGATTTAGTCTAGGCACAAACGAGAGGAGTCATGTATGGAAAGTTTAGTGAAGTGCTTTATGTGTTGTAAAGTTAAAATATACATAATAGTTGATGTTGTTTTTAAGTCTACTGACAACTTAGCCACTATCTCTGAGCGACTTCACTTTCACTTTTCACTTTCATGCATTGGAGAAGGAAATGGCAACCCACTCCAGTGTTCTTGCCTGGAGAATCCCAAGGACAGGGGAGCCTGATGGGCTGCCGTCTATGGGGTCGCACGGAGTCGGACACAACTGAAGCGATGCAGCAGCAGCAGCAGCAGCAGCAGCAGCAGCAGCTCCTTCCTCTATGCTCTAAAAAGAGCCCTTGAAACATAACTCACATGCATTCCACTCTGCTGTGACTATGTATCAAGGCATGGATTTCTATCCTGAAACTCTGAACTTGTCTATGGTAGAGACTGAATCTTATTCATTAATGTATTTCCAGCATCCATGTCAGTGCCAGGAATTTAGAAACACTCAATAAATCTTAAATAATTGACTAAATAAAATAACAAAGGAACAACTTACTATATTCTTGGATCAAGCTCAAACCATCACTCACTCACATGATTCCCCCCGTGATCCATTTTGTCGAAATGTATCTTTCTTCCATTTAAGTGGCAGTGCTTATTATAGATTTTTCACTGCAATAGAAAATTAAAGGTATATGCTTTTTCATGTAAAGTCAAAAAGTGAGGGGACAGAAACTTCACATATTCATCTTTGTTCTTGTTTTTGTCTTACATAAAGCATACACTTAATGAGGGAGAAGGCACTGAAACAAATAAGATGAGACTAAACAGAACTACACATGTATTATAATAATAATATAGAAACAAGCAAAGTACTCTTGAATAACACAAGGACAATTGATTTTTATGGAAATCTACTTAGGAGATCTTAGAGAAACTATGCTATTTCGCATTTGAAATAATTAAAGCCAGATTACAGTTTTGATAGCAAAAATTAGGAGAGATAGTTCATTCTCTCATTCTCTTTGTTGAAATATATTATTGTGTTTATATTATTATAATAAAAATGCCTTTATTTTTGAAGACGTGTATTATGATTTTTCTCAAAATATCTCCCTTCCATAGATATGAGATGATATATAAGGATGAGGAAAGAGAGAGACTGTGAACTATTTCTTCTTCTGATATCTTTCACAGAAGTAAATGTTATGGTAGGACAGTGTAGCATCCAAGAACACATATTCTTGTATGGTTTTATATTTCCCAATATAAATGGGAAATATGGCCATTATTTGAATAGCAACAATTTCCTCAAAACAATGTTAGATAAATGTTTTATTTATGATATTTTATTGAAATACGTTGTGTAGAATGGAAAATGTTTACATGAAATGTGTATCAGTTCAGTTCAGTTGCTCAGTCATGTCCGACTCTGCAACCCCATGGACTGCAGCATACCTGGCTTCCTTGTCCATCACCAACTGAAATGTGTATAGCTTCTTTAATTTTCACAATGTGAACACTCCTGGGTGAGAACCACTCACATCAACGTATAGAAAAATCAGCATGAAAAGCAGAAAAACTGTTTATGCTCCTTCCTTGACACTGTACCCCAAAGAACAATTGTTCTGAATTTTATGAGCAAAGATAAATTTTTCTTGGTTTTGAAATTTATGTAAATGATATCACACAGTATGTATTCTTAATTGTGGCTTCTTTCATTGGTATTTATAATTAGAAAATCATCTATATTTTTGCATGTGATAGTGATGTGTGAGATGTACCCGTGCTGTTGCGTATAGTGGAAATTTACTTAGATTACCAAACAATATTATATATGAACATATGTCATAGCTTATTTGCACATTCTATTGTTTATGGAATTTAGATGATTTCCAATTTGGTGCTATTACACATAATGCTGGTTTACACAATTTTATACACATCCTTTGAGGTAAAGCTGCATGTATATACTTTAGATACATATGTAGGAGTGAAATTGCTGTAAGATATGAACACATTGAGCTTTACTATGTTTAAAGTGCTTGTGCCAATTTACAAATCTACCAACAATAAATGCAATTTCAATCACATCAACACTTTGTATTTTTTTTTTTAGTTTAAATTTGGGGGAGGTATTTGTTTTGGGGTCTTTCCATACCATTTTTGGCTTCCCAGGTTGCTCAGTGGTAAAGAATATGCCTGCCAGTGCGAGAAATGCAGGAGAAACAGGTTCAGTCCCTTGGTAGGGAAGATCCCATGGAGAAGGAAATGGCAACCATCTTATGGCAAAATCTGAACAAATATTTTAGCCAACTCAAAAGTGGTCATTATGAGTATTGTTTAATATCTTTTAGTATATTTAGGTTTAATCTTAATACCTTCTTTTGAAAAGCATTTTTAGTCATTTTCCCATTTTCTTATTACATAGTCTGTCCTTTCTCATTGATCTGTAACAATCTTTTTATGCTAATGTATATGAATCTTTGGTCTGAAACATGTATTCTAAATATATCATTTTATTCCCTATTTTTTCACTTTCTTAATTGCAGCATTGTATAAGCTCAAATTTTGAATTTCAGTGAGATCCATTTAATCAATACTTCCTTTTATTAATTTTTGCTCTTTTATAGTTTTTATTTTATAGACATAGTCATTTATCCCAAGGTAAGCAGAAGATACTCTTCTAGTATTTTTTCTTTAAAAGTTAGTTTATTTTTCCATTTAGGCTTACAATTCAATTGAAATTGATTTTTCATGTACGACATAAGACAGGAGTCAAGGTTCATTTTCCCTGTCAAAATATTCATTTGATCCAGCATAAACAGTGGCAATTACTGTTTTAAGTGAGAAGACTATAGAAGTAGATTTGTATCTATGCAAGTAGGTCTGCCTCTTTATTCTTTCTCATCTGTCTACTGTTTTAATTCTTACTTCAACGCCATTAATTATAAAAAATTGGAAATAAATCTCTATAACATACAGTGCAAGTCCTTCAACTTTGTTGTTCCTCACAAAATTTCTTTACTGTTTTTGCTTTCCCATATGAATCTTAGATTCATTTTGTCAGTTTTCTCAGGTGAAAAAAAAATACTCTAAGAATTTTATTTTAAATTGCTTTGGATCCATCGATCAGTTTTAAAAGAATGGACATTTTTACACTTGAGTGTTCTAATTCATAAGAAGGATAAAACTTTATTTCATTTTTCTAATGCTTGTCAGAAATGTATTTTAGAGTTTTACTCATCTTAAATAGCTATTTCCAAACATATTTGGTAATTTTAATACTATTACAAAAGTATTCCTTTATTTCTTCTAATAGCTTGCTTCTAATGTATAGAAATACAATTTAATTTTGTATATTGACATTGTATCCAATGACTATGCTAAAGTTACTTAACAGTTCTAATAGTTTACATGTATTACACGTATGTAAACAATAATGCCTTGTGTTAAGACAGTTTTTTGTCTTTTTCTCTTTCTCTTATCTGTTTTTATTTGTCTTGTCAGAATAACACAAAATATAAATAATGCTAACAAATAGACTTATCTAATTTCCTGAGAAATACTCCATGATTCTACCTTTGAATATGGTACTTGCTATATGTTTGTTTTTTTTTTTTTTTTACTCTGCCATAATCATTTATTTTCTTTTCCTATGTATTTTAATATAAAATTGTGTTTCTTCCAGAATTATAACTTTGTATGTTGTTTATTCTCAAAACATGTTCCATCATCTAAAAGCTATATGTTTGTTAAATGAAGCATGACCCTACTACTCTTGACTACCTAGATTTTTTTGTATGACTTTTTTAAAATTTTGTTTTCTTGAATCATGACTGAGTGCTGAATTTTATATGTTTATGCATTAAATATCAATTTTCTCATTTAGTTTCCTAAGTAGTGAGATGCGTGATTAATATTCAAACATTTAAATAAGCTTGCATCCTGACATCAGCTGTAGTTGACTTTTATTTGAGGTGTTCGTTCAAGTCCTGGCTGAGATGGTAACAGTGAGATTGCTACAGACTCAAAGTTCCTGCTTTCTGATGGCCAAAATTACTAAGAGGAAAAAAATGCCTGCAACTATCCAGGTGACCTCAATATGTCTGGGTTTTAAATCTTGGCCTGAGTACTGACTATATTTTAGTGACTTCACATACATTTTTGCTTGTTTGTTTGTTTTTCCTGCCTCTTTTTTTCTTTCTTAAAAAATAAAATTATCTAGCATTTGTGGTCTTATACTGTCAAAGTTGGAAGCAAAATCTTCAATAATTTATTTTCACTGTGAAAATTTATAAATTCTTGCGATCGGAAAGGTCCCAAATCTAATTTATGATAGGCACAGTGACAATGTAAGATATATTCTGTTCTTATCTATCCCAGAATTTTAAGTTTTCTTAAGGGTCCAATCATGTAGAAGCATGTGACACAAAAATCTTTATACTCAGACAGAATAAAGGGAAAGATCAACTTCTCAGAGGCCAGAAACTCTCCATTAAATCCACACTCTATAAAATTACCTTAGAAATATTTACCATAAAAACAGATCCATATTTTTGAATAAAAAATATGTGCTTATCTTCCTAGAAAATATGATTCTGAATCAAGAGAATAGCCAGCCACTGTAGAGTGTCATCATTTCCTGATTTCAGAAATAACAGCATTTACTTTAACTTACTTTGTGGTGTACTTATACACTTTTGTTTTACCAGTTATGATATAAGGCAAAGCACAGGAGTCTTTCTTTTGTGATCATGTGTAAATGCAGAATGTAAATACACTATCATATCTGCATAAGAGTTTGAGCACAAACACAGAATCTGAAACTGATAGAAATTGTATTGATCTTTAGTCCTTCACATTACATTCATATTAATAATGAATGTGACAGGAGCATCATAAATATGCAAAAGAGTAACACATCAGCCTAAACATCACCCATAATTTGTAGTCTTACACTCATATAGAAAACCACTAATGGAATACAGTGCATTTTCTTTTCTATGAATAGTCAAATGTCATGCATAATGTAACAGCGCAATTGCTAATAGCAGACTCATTTAAATTTGTTATTATGGGCAGTACAAACTGATCTTTGAAGTGGCCTGTAATAAAATACTTCTCTGCCTTTACCCTGTCTTGATTGTTCAGTTATCCTTGTATTTATGGGAGGCACAAAAATGATTACTTTGATATTTGGAAGTACTTATCATCCTCTATCAGAGATAGGAGAATGGTGACCAATGAATAATTATTAATAACAAATCAAAGTTAAAAGTTGGTGAAGCATCTGCTCAACCATTTTAATGTCAGAGTATTAGAACATTCTTTCAGAACATCCATTATAACATTATACCCTCATTGTATGCATTTTAAAAACTGCCTTTGTTTTTATAATAGCTCTTACAAAAATAGTAATGCTAAACTCACATGCAAATAAGTAGGAACAGAGTCTTATTTGTATGAGCTCACAGGATAATTAACAGCACCTAAAACCTTGATGGCTCATTGGTAAAGAATCCACCTGCTAATGCAGGAGACACGTATTCAATCCTTGTCAGGAAGATCACCTGGAAAAGGAAATGGCAACCCACTCCAACAGTCTTGCTGTCTTCCCTGAGAAATCCCATGGACAGAGGAGCCTGGCAAGCTCCTCTGTCCATGGGGTCACAAAGAGTCAGACATGACTTTTGAACTGAACAACAACAGAACTAGGTTAAGTATTGGAAGCTCCAGGAAAATGTTCACATATAAAGGAATCCTACTTGATATAAATATCCTCGGGTTTTCTGGTTAATCGCAGTTTATATTAGGTAACACGATAGTGGATAAACTAAATGATCCTAGTATTTTAGATCTGTTTGGAAGCCCTAAGAATTCTTGAGTTCTTAGAGTTACAGAGTACCATTCTATACTCTGTTTTCAAGGCTATAAAGAGTATGTCTAGCATCTATTTGATCTTGCCATAAAAGTACTATAGAAGAAACTATTAAATTGTAGAAGTACTCCAGTCTAGGATTTTTTAATACTTTGTATGAAAGATTAATAATACTTTATTATATGGTCTTATAGCACAATAAACAAAATGTTACCTTTGATAAAGGCAATTAGTGGAAGCTTTTAATGTCTCATATCAGAAATCATTGATGAATTAAAATTTCTATAATAAATATGTATTTCCTAAAATATTTTCATAAATACTAATTGAAATATTCAATTTATATTTTTGCTATTTGAAAAGATAAAGCCCCAATGTAGTCTACTTAATTATGTTATATGAAAACATGCTAAATCCCATCTTTGGATTAGAAACTAAGATATATTCATATAATGCATTGATAGTGAATCAAAAAGCCACAGCCCACTCTCAGGGATTATCCATGTGCAGTGACTGACAGATGAAGTGGTGAAGTCAAGCCACTAAATTATAAACTGGGCATATCTAAAGAACTGTCTCAGACTGTGAGTTCCTGATCAGTTCTGCCAGTACCATTGTTGATCTTGCCATGCAGCCCCAGTTCTTCCTCTGCCCCATTCAATTCAGTTCCTTTCAGTCACTCAGTTGTGTCCAACTCTTTGTTGGACTGCAGCACACCAGGCTTCCCTGTCCATCACCAACTCCTGGAGCTTGCTCAAATTCATGTCCATCAATAGGTGATGCCATCCAACCATCTCATTCTCTGTCATCCCCTTATTCTCCAACCCTCAGTCTTTCTCAGTGTCAGAGTCTTTCCCAAATGAGTCAGTTCTTTGCATCAGGTGGCCAAAGTATTAGAGTTTCAGCTTCAGCATCAGTCCTTCCAATGAATATTCAGGACTGATTTCCTTTAGGATGGACTGGCTGGATCTCCTTGCAGTGAAAGGGACTCTCAAGAGTCTTCTCCAACACCACAGTTCAAAAGCATCAATTCTTCACTGCTCAGCTTTTCTTAGAGTCCAAGGCTCACAATCATATATGACTACTGGAAAAACCATAGCTTTGACTAGACAGACCTTTTCTGGTAAAGTAATGTCTCTGCTTTTTAATACGCTGTCTAGGTTGGTCATAGCTTTTTTTCCAAAAAGCAAGCATTTTTTAATATCATGGCTGCAGTCACCATTTGCATTGGTTTTGGAGCAAAAAAAAAAAAAAAAATGTCTCTCACTGTTTCTATTGTTTCCCCATCTGTTTGTCATGAAGTGATGGGACATGATGCCATAACATTAGTTTTCTGAATGTTGAGTTTTAACTCAACTTTTTCACTCTCCTCTTTCACTTTCCTCAAGAGGCTCTTTAGTTCTTCTTCGCTTTCTGCCATAGGGTAGTGTCATCTGCATATCTGAGGTTATTGATATTTCTCCCAGCAATCATTATTCCAGCTTATGCTTCATCCAGCCCGGCGTTTCACATGATGTACTCTGTATATAAATGAAATAAGCAGGGTGACAATATACAGCCTTGATGTAGTCCTTTCCCAATTTGGAACCAGTCCATTGTTCCATGTCCAGTTCTAATAGTTGCTTTTTGACCTGCATACATATTTCTCAAAAGGCAGGTCAGGTGGTCTGGTATTTCCATCTCTTTCAGAATTTTCCACAGTTTGTGGTGATCCACACTGTCAAAAGCTTTGGCATAGTCAATAAAGCATAAGTAGATGTTATTCTGGAACTCTCTTCCTTTTTCTATGATCCAACGGATGTTGGCAATTTGATCTCTGGTTCCTCTGCCTTTTCTAAATCCAGCTTGAACATCTGGCAATTCATGGTTCACATACTGTTGAAGCCTGGCTTAGAGGATTTTGAACATTACTTTGCTAGTGTGTGAGATGAGTGCAATTGTGCAGTAGTTTGAACATTCTTTGGCATTGCCTTTCTTTGGAATTGGAATGAAAACTGACCTTTTCCAGTCCTGTGAATTTTCCAGTTCTGAATTTCCAGTGAATTTTCCACTGCTGAATTTTCCAGATTTACTAGCATATTGAGTGCAGCACTTTCACAGCATCATCTTTTAGGATTTGAAATAGCTCAACTGGAATTCCATCACCTCCACTAGCTTTGTTCATAGTGATGCTTCCTAAGGCCCACTTGACTTTGCATTACAGGATGTCTGGCTCCAGGTGAGTGATCACACCATCGTGGTTACCTGGGTCATGAAGACCTTTTTTTGCATAGTTCTTCTGTTATTGTTGCCACCTCTTCTTTATATCTTCTGCTTCTGTTAGGTCCATGCCATTTCTGTCCTTTATTGTGCCCATTTTTGCATGAAATATTCCCTTAGTATCTCTAATTTTCTTGAAGAGATCTCTAGTCTTTCCCATTCTATTGTTTTCCTCTATTTCTTTGCATTGATCACTGAAGAAGGCTATTTTATCTCTGCCCTGTTAATGCTCCCTTTATTCGTCTCACAGATATAGAGTTCAAGAATAATGCCCAATTAGCTTACTGTATACTAATCTTCATCTCAGAATCTCCTTCCTGGTTAACTCAACTGATAGCAAGTCCTTTGCTCCATATTCTCTGAGAAGCAAGTATCAAGACAATTAAAGGTGCAAAGATTTTATTAGCTTCATTGCCTGTGAGGACAAATGGACAGAAATCCTGGAGAAGCTTGGATGGTCACCAGACCTTGGGAAGGAAGTCTGACTGTAGAATAGTATAATGTTTGACAAACTCACAGGAAATTGTTAAAGTCAGCTGTCCAAGGAATCCTGTGCCTCTGAAGGACTGAGTGAGTGAGTGAAGTCACTCAGTCGTGTCCGACTCTTTGCGACCCCGTGGACTGTAGCCCACCAGGCTCTTCTGTTCATGGGATTCTCCAGGCAGGAATACTGGAGTGGGTTGCCACTTCCTTCTCCAGGGGATCTTCCCGACCCAGGGATCGAACCCAGGTCTCCCGCATTGCGGGCAGACGCTTTAACCTCTGAGCCACCAGGGAAGTCTCAAGGATTGGCTGGCTTTAAAATCCCTTCCCTGAGAGGTATACAGTTTCCCCATTATCCCCGGCCATTGGTTCATGGACCGGCAATGGATGCCAAAACCTGTTGATGTTTTCTACATCTGTGACTCTTCCTCTGTTTTATAATTAAGTTCATTTGTACCATTTTTTTAAGATCCCACATATAAGTGATACCATAATTTGTCTTTCTCTGTCTGACTTACTTTACTCAGTATGTAAATCTCTAGATCCATCCATGTTGCTGCAAGTGGCATTATTTCATTTTTATGGCCAAGAAATATTCCACAGTGTATATCAATATGTGCCGCATCTTCTTTACCCGTTTCTCCCTTGGTGGACATTTAGGTTGCTTGCCAGGGGTAGAGATGGGAAGGGGGAAGGAGGGATAAATTGGTAGATCAGGATTGAATATACACAGTGCAATTTGTATAAAATAGATATTTAATGAGAACCTACTATATAGCACAGGGAACTCTACTCAATACTCTGTAATAAGGTATATAGGAAAAGAACTTTAGAAAGAATATATATATGTATGTTGTATGTATATATATAACTGATTCACTTGGCTCTACAGCAGAAGCTAACATTATATATCAACCATACTCCAATAAATTTTTCAAAAAAATTGAATAAAATATTTATATGTTCAAGTCCTGTAGTTGTTCATCCTTATCTGCAGTTCTGCACCCTCAACTCAACCTGAGGATCATGTAGCATGACTTATTGAAAAAAAATCTGTATACATAGACCTGTTCAGTCAAACCCATGTTGTTTAGGAGTCAACTGTCTGTTTAACTTGGTTAATTCTCACAACAAACCTGCAGGGTAAATGTTCACACACCTCATTTTACTGACAAGAAACTATTTCACTGAAATGTTAAGTGCCTAAACTTACCCGACCTGTGAGTTACAGAACAAGTGTTAGCCAAGACAATATGTCCCAGGGTTTTTTCTCCTAAGAACTACACTGTAATCACAGTAAGCCACTCCATAGACTTGGAATTCTTTGAAAGCAATGTGGCTAGGTCACCCTAAGCAATACCCCAGTTCCCCCCACAACTATATATTGTAAGTCTTTCTTCCTGCCTTCCCATAATGAAATATAAGACCATTGTCAGAATGAGCACAGAGAAAAGGGAAATTCTAGGTTTTCTAGATTATTAAACACACACTAAGAATTAACAGATAATAAAATACATTAATATTTCATACAAATTACCATTTTATTTCTGAATGCATAGTTGAAATATACAAACTCAGTAATGGCAGAATTCCTGTTTTAGGCCCCTGAACCATCTCATGGGGAAAATGAAATAGGAAAGATTAAATAGGAGCCCCCGAAACTTCTCTGCCTTATCAGAATGAGCAATTAAAAAAAAAAGAAAAATATCACTTTGTCCCTGAGAAAACTATAATGCTTAATTATATCATTAGAGATTTTAAATATGTTGTATTTGGCAAGAAAAAATAAGTGATTAAGAAGAGAGAAATAACCATGAAAATAAGTTTAAATGTTCAGTCAAATAAGTAATTATCCAAAAGATACTGTTTAACCTAAAATAATGTTTTATTATTGTTTGCTTTAATGAAAAACTACTGTTATATTTATTTGGAAAGCTCAAGTGTTTCATTAAACTTGCTTTGACTTTCTTGATCCCCACCCCTAACCCACACCAAGCTGAAAACGAGCTCCAAACATAAGGAACTGAGATATAGAAAAGCAAAACAAATTTTTTGCAACATTTTATTTTTGCTTTAAGCAATCATTCCTCTATACCTCCATATCTATCTCTCCATCTCTATCTCTAGATGTGTTTATATAGAGATATAATAGAACTGTTCTAAGAACTTCTATAATATTTAACCAACTTTATCCTCATGATATTCCTATCTAGCAGAAAATGTTATTAATCACATTTTCATCTGAGAAGACCTAAGATCAAGGGTTACTAAGTAAATTGCCCCAAAGTTCACAGTTTGTAAGTAAAATGAAATAAGACTTTGCTCAAGGAATTAACTCTAGAGCTTGTGCAGGCACTTGATAGTCAGTTAAGACATGTCTATTTTAAATCTTATAGAAATATGAGTAAATTACTCAGTTGAATCAGAGCTTAGAGGCCTAGTGGGATGAAAAAATGTTTTATTAAGAACTGAGGCAGAGTTTAAGGGTTTATCACCTTTTGCTTAGAGATAATAAATCTATTTATCATCAATATGCACAAATTATATATACATAGATTTATATACTTGCATATATATTTGTATATTATTCAAAGACATAATTAACTACATTGATAAACAATTTAAGATACTAGCTAGATACCATTGGGCATCAATTACAGTTCTACAAGGATCTAGCACAGATTTACAGTCACAATTAATGGCATGTCAAATTGTTGGGAGAAAAGTATTGATGTTCAATAATAAAGCAATCAGATTCTCAGAAGGCCAGATAGTTTGAACATCTTTCAAAAAATGTCATTTATGTAAGATTACATGCAAAATGCTCTAATATTTCAAAAAGAAATGGTGGAAGTATCAAAGTAAGTGTATTTATCTTTATGGCTGTTTTGTGGCACAAGAAAAATACAGACTAAAGATGAATATTTCAAGTCTATGATCTGAATCTTTGGCTACATATTGCCAAATATTCAGAAACATTTGGTTTGTTATTATATAGTGATGCAATAATACAGTAATAATTTTAATCCACATATTGTAGCATTATTTGATACAACCTATTTGTACTTCCAAGATGGCCCCCAATGAACCCTGCCTCCTGAGACATTATGCTTCTGTAACCCTCTTCCTGTGACAGTAGGTTGGACTTAGTAACTTAGTTTTAAGCAATATAATATGGCAAAGATGGTGAGATGTCATTCATTTGATCAGGTTACAAAAGACTGTGATTTCTGTTTTTCTATCAGGCTCTCCCTTTCTTTCTGGCTACATTATAAAGCCATGTGGCAAGGGACTAAGAATGGGCACCGGTGAGCAAGGAATCAAGTGTCTCAATCCAACAACCTTGAAGTAACTGAACCAGTCAACAACCACCCCATGTGAATCATGTCCGACTCTGTGATCCCATGGACTGTAGCCTGTCATGCTCCTCTGTCCACGGGGATTCTCCAGGCAAGAACACTGGAGTGAGAAGATGATGGAGGAGTAGGTGGACATGGAGTACATCTCTCTCCATGGATTCATCAGGAATACACTTTCAGACACAGAAGTACATGCAGAACACCAGCTGAGAGCAGACAGGAGTACCCGACCAGCAGAAAAGAATACATGGACCCACACAAAACTCCATAGGATGAAGGGACTAGGGGGAAAAACGAGAGTGTTAGTAGGACTGGACCTGCGGATGGGGGAACTGAAGCAGGCGTCCGATCCCCACATCAGGGCAATTGTCCGAGTCAGAGGAGAAACATTTAAGGTTGAGAGTGAAACAGCTGGCCTGTGGCAGCCTAAATGGAATGAGAATCAAACAGTCCTTCCTGCAGCCATACATACCCTGGACAGGGATGTAGATCCCCTGGAAGGTGCAGTGGCTGGAAGCTGGAGTTTACGGATTGTTGAGCAGTCCTCGGGCAAGAGCTGCTGTTGACTGTGGAGAGATGTATCGAGGGGATGTGAGGGAGGAGATTGTGGTGAGAAATGCCTTTGGAGGAAAGCTGGACAACCATGGAAGCATGGCAATACTGCTGGGTCACGCATAGAGGGTGGAGCTATCACCATAGCCATCTCCCCTCCACACACCAGCATTGGCAGGTGAACAACAGAGAGGCTGGTGCATCAAACGCTTGATGCACTGAACTACAGAGTAGGACCCCACCCAGGATGCCCCTTTAAGTGCCTGAAGCGCCCAATCTACAGAGTAGGATCCCAACCAGGGTGGGGCCCTCTATGTGCCTGACAAACCGAAGAACGGAGAAGGACCCCAGGCGAGGGAGCCATCTAAGTTCCTGAATGGGCAGAGCAATGGAGAAAGACTGGCAAAAGAGGCCTTCTGATTGCCAGCTACAAGAGGCTTGAAAAAAGACTCTGATAGGCCCGTAACTCCTGGAGCAGAGGCAGTCCGTATCCCTGCACACTTGGTGCTGCCAGGGTCCCTGCAAGCCAAGCAGTTGTATCACCTTCATGCTCAACTCTCACTGGGGTAGAGCAGCCACAGGCCAAAAACAAGTCTTGCATCTATGCATGCAGGGTCACTTCAGTAGTGTCCCACTCTTTGTGACTCTGTAGACTGTGGCCTGCCAGGCTTCTCCGTCAGGGAGGGGAGTTCTCCAGGCAAGAATACTGGAGCCAATATTGACCAATACTGGCTGCCATACCCTTCTAAAGCACTTTATTTCCTGCTGCCCTCACCACCAACTCCCTGAGTACCTGGTGCTGCCAGAACCCCTGTGACCCAAGCAGCTGCACCACCTCCACACCTGGCCCTCACAGGAGCAAACTCAAGTCCTCCAGGGCAGCCTCAAGAGCAAACCCCAGTGGAAGACCCACATGCAGAGGTGGAAATAAAACCACAATTGAAACCCAGGGGCAGTGTGGCTAAGGAAGAAGACCCAAAACCTTCTCACCAACTGTACAAGCTGCAGATTAAATCCACACAATCAACTAGGCAGCCTCTGTCTCTCTGGAATATATAAAAGGTCATTGAGAATGGCCACAAAAGAAAATGCACTCGTTCTGATAGCTGTGGACATTAGAGGTAAGAACACAGAGGAGTAGGACCAGATTAGACTCAGAGCTGCCCCCAAAACAGGTCCAGAGATCAGCACAGTGTCTCAGGGCATCCTAGGGAGGTGAGGTGGACTGTGACTCCCAGCGAGGGAAAGGACACTGACAGCACTGACTCAAGAAAAACATTTATTATTATTATGTTTTGACTTGTTCTGTAGATTCTTTTGGATTTTTTCTTTTGTCTTTCTTTCTTTTTTCATTTTCTCTCCTCGGTTGTAGTTGCTGATTTTGTTGGCGCTATGAAATCTAATTAAGCTTTTTTTTTTTTTTCTCAATTATATTTTTTATTGTTGTTATAAAACTCTGCCTCTATCTTGGGCTTTTGCAGTTTGGGGAATATTCCTTTTTTTTCTTTTCTCTTTTTTAAATTTTAATTAAAAAACTTTTAAACCTATTATTATTTTCTACATTTATTCATTTGTTTACTTTTCCCACTGTTCTTTTCTCCTTGCAGTTAGTATTTAATGTATATAAATCTTATTTATCTACCTCTGTTTAACTTTGCATATCTAGTCTTTCTTTTCTTTCTTTCCTTTCCTCTCAACATATCAGGTAGTTTTATTTTCATTGCTTTATTCTCCAATTGGCACCTTGCTTTAGTTTTGTTTTCCAGTTTGTGTTTTAGTTAGTTTTGTTCTGGTAGACATAATTTTTGGTTTCCTTTGTTTGCTGGGTCAATCTTTATTTTTGTTAGACTGTTTTGATCTTGCTTAGAGTGTATATATATATTTGTATATTCAATCACACTTCTTAGTGTTGTTATAAACCTCTGCCTCTACGTTGGGCTTTTACAGTTCTGTGGAGTTTACCTGTTTTCCTTTTTTCTTCCCTTTTTTTCTCTTTTTTATCATTTTAATTTTTAATTTTTTAAACTTATTATTTTTTGTCTACATTTATTCCTTTGTTTACCTTTCCTACTGTTCTTTTCACCTTGTGGTTAATCTTTAATGTATATAAATCTTCATATACCTCTATTTAACTTTGCATATCTATTCTTTCTTTCTTTCTTTTCCTTTCCTTTCAACATATTTGTTAGTTTTGTTTTCATTCCTTTATTCCCCAATTGGCACCTTGATTTAGTTTTGTATTCCACTTTGTGCTTTATTTAGTTTCATTCTTAACTGGTAAATATAGTTTTTGATTTTCTTTGTTTGACAAGTCATCTACCATACTTTATTTTTGTTGGACTGTTTTAACATTGCTCATGGGTGTATGTGTATACATGTATATTCCATTATTTTGATTATTATTTGCCTGATTTTGTAATTGCCATTTGTCTGGGGTTCATCTTCGGTTTCTTGTTTTGGGATATTTGTTTTAATCTCACTTAATGCCATGCTGCTGCTACTGCTGCTAAGTCGCTTCAGTCGTGTCTGACTCTGTGCGACCCCAGAGACGGCAGCCCACCAGGCTCTGCCGTCCCTGGGATTCTCCAGGCAAGAACACTGGAGTGGGTTGCCATTTCCTTCTCCAATGCAGGAAAGTGAAAAGTGAAAGTGAAGTCGCTCAGTCGTGTCCGACTCTTAGTGACCCCATGGACTGCAGCCTACCAGGCTCCTCTATCCATGGGATTTTCCAGACAAGGGTACTGGAGTGGGGTGCCATTGCCTTCTCCAGAGAACTAACCCTAGGGAGTATCAACTAGTGAGAACTCACACAAAGGAAACCACTTGAATACAAGACCCAGAATCATTCAACCAACAGTAGCACCCTGTGAAGGATGTAAACAACAAACATATAAACAACAAACAAAACACAAACCAAATCATCAGCAGACAGGATTACCCTAACTCAGCCTTGCCCATTGGAGGCAAAACAAACAAACAAACAAAAACAAAAACTCATCACAAATCTCACCCTGTACAAAGCTTACACAAACCACTGGACCAACCTTAGGAGGGCAAAAATTAAAAGGAAGAAAGAATTCAGTCTTGACACCTGGGAAAAGGAGACCTCAAACACAATCAGTTTAAAAAAAAAAAAAGCAAAAGAAAGAAAAGGCAGAAAATACTATGCAAATGAAGGAACAAGCTAGAAACACAGAAGTCCAAATAAATTAACAGAAAATAGGCAAACTACATGAAAAAAAATTCAGAATAATAATAGAAAAGATGATCAAAAACATTGAAAACAAAATGGAGAAAATGCAAAAATCAATTAACAAAGACCTAGAAGAATTAAAGAATAAACATACAAAGACAAACATCGCAATTACTAAAATTAAAAATACTCTAAAAGGAATCAATAGCAGAATATCTGAAACAGAAGAACGAATCAGTGAGCGGGAAGTTAAAATGATGGAGATAACTTCTGATACCAAAACCAGACAAAGACAACACACACACAAAAAGAAAACTACAGGCCAATATCACATTGATGCAAAAATCCTCAACAAAATTTGAGCAAACAGAATTCAACAATACATCAAAAAGCTCATACGCCATAATCAAGTTGGGTTTATTCCAGGGATGCAAGCATTCTTCAATATATGCAAATCAATAAATGTGATATACCATATTAACAAATTGAAAGATAAAAACCATATGATCATCTCAATAGATGCAAAAGCCTTTGACAAAATTCAGTACCCATTTATGATTAAAACTCTTCAAAAAATGGGCATAGAAGGAACCTACCTCAACATAGTAAAGGCCATATATTATAAGCCACAGGAAACATTGTTCTCAATGGTGAAAAACTGAAAACATTCCGTCTAAGATCAGGAACAAGACAAGGGTGTCCACTTTCACCACTATTATTTAACATAGTTCTGGAAGTCCTAGCTTCAGCAATCAGAGAAGAAAAAGAAATTAAAGGAATCCAGATCAGCAAAGAAGAAGTAAAGCTCTCACTGTTTGCATACAACATGATACTGTATATAGAAAACCCTAAAATAGTATCAGAAAGTTACTAGAGCTAATCACTAGAGTGAATTTAGCAAAGTTGCAGGATACAAAATCAATACACAGAAATCACTTGTATTTCTATATACTAAAAATGAAAAATCAGAAAGAGAAATTAAGGAAACAATCCCATTCACCACTGCAACAAAAATAATTAAATATCCAGGAATAAACTTACCTAAGGAGACAAAAGAACTGTACATAGAAAATTATAAGATACTGATGAAAGAAATCAAAGGTGACATAAAAAGATGGAGAGATAGTCCAAGTTCCTGGGTAGGAAGAATCAATATTGTGAAAATGTTTATACTACCAAATGCAATCTACAGATTCAGTGTGATCCCTATCAAATTACCAATGGCATTTTTCACAGAACTAGAACAAAAAATTCCACAATTCATATGGAAACACAAAAGATGCCAAATAGCCAAAGCAGTCTTAAGAAAGAAGAATGGAGCTGGAGGAATCAACCTTCCTGACTTCAGATTATACTACAAAGCTACAGTCATCAAGACAGCATGATGCTGGCAGAAAAACAGAAATATAAACCAATGGAACAAGATAGAAAGCCCAAAAATAAACCCATGCACCTATGGGTACCTTATTTTTGATAAAGGAGGCAGAAATACACAATGGGGCAAAGGCAGCTTCTTCAATAAATGTTGCTTCAAAAACTGGACAGCTACATGTAAAAATGAAATTAGAACACTTCCTAACACCATACACAAAGATAAACTCAAAATGGATTAAAGACCTAAATGTAAGACCAGAAATTATAAAACTCACAGAGTAAATCATAGGAAGAACACTCGATGACATAAATCAAAGCAAGATCCTCTGTGACCCACCTCCTAGAGAAATGGAAATAAAAACAAAAGTAAGCAAGTGGGACCTGACTAAACCTAAAAGCTTTTGCACAGCAAAGGGAACTATAAGCAAGGTGAAAAGACAACCCTCAGAATGGGAGAAAATAATAGCAAATGAAACAACTGACAAAGGATTAATTTCCAAAATATACAAGCAGCTCATACAACTCAATGCCAGAAAAACAAACAACCCAATCAAAAAGTGGGAAAAAGATCTAAACAGACATTTCTCCAAAGAATACATACAGGTGACTAACAAACACAGGAAAAGATGCTCAACATCACTCATTATTAGAGAAATGCAAATCAAAACCACAATGAGATATCACTTCACACTGGACAGAATGGCCATCCTCAAAAAGTCTACAAACAATAAATGCTGGAGATGGTGTGGAGAAAAGGGAAAGCTCTTACACTGTTGGTGGGAATGTAAATTGATACAGCCACCATGGAAGACAGTATGGAGATTCCTTAAAAAACTAGGAATAAAATCACCATATGACCCAGCAATCCCCCTCCTAGACATATATCCTGTGGAAACCAAGACTGAAAAGACACATGTATCCCACTGTTCATTTCAGCACTATTTACAATAGCTAGAACATGGAACCAACCTGGATGCCCATCAACAGATGAATGGATAAAGAAGTGTGGTACATATACACAACAGAATATTACTCAGCCATAAAAAGGAACACATTTGAGTCAGTTCTGATGAAGTGGATGAACCTAGAACCCATTATACAGAGTGAAGTGAGTCAGGAAGAAAAAGATAAATATTGTAACACATATATAAGGAATCTAGAAGAATTTATGTACAGGGCAGCAATGAAGAAACTAGTTGTACTGTGAAGAAAGCTGAGCACCAAAGAATTGATGCTTTTGAACTGTGCTGCTGAAGACTCTTTCGAGTCCCTTGGACTGCGAGGAGATCCAACCAGTCCATCCTAAAGGATACCAGTTCTGGGTGTTCATTGGAAGGACTGATGCTGAAGCTAAAACTCCAATACTTTGGCCACCTCATGCAAAGAGTCGACTCCTTGAAAAAGACCCTGATGCCGGAAAGGATTAGGGGCATGAGGAGAAGGGGATGACAGAGGATGAGATGGCTGGATGGCATTACCGACTTGTTCCACATGAGTTTGGGTGAACTCCGGGAGTTGGTGATGGACAGGGAGGCCTGACGTGCTGCGATTCATAGGGTCACAAAGAGTCTAACACAACTGAGCGACTGAACTGAACTGAATGGAGAAACAGACATAGAGAATAGACTTATGGACGTGGGGAGAGGGAAGGAGAGGGTGAGATGTATGGAAGGAGTAACATGGAAACTTACATTACCATATGTAAGATAGATAGCCAGTGGGAATTTGCTGTATGGCTCAGGAAACTCAAACAGGGGCTCTGTACCAACCGAGAAGGGTGGGATGGGGAGGGAGATGGGAGGTAGGTTCAAAAGGGAGGGGATATATGTATACCTTTGTATGCAGGTCAGGAAGCAACAGTTAGAATTGGACATGGAACAACAGACTGGTTCCAAATAGGAAAAGGAGTATGTCAAGGCTGTATATTGTCACCCTGTTTATTTAACTTACATGCAGAGTACATCATGAGAAGTGCTGGACTGGAAGAAACACAAGCTGGAATCAAGATTGCGGGGAGAAATATCAATAACCTCAGATATGCAGATGACACCACTCTTATGGCAGAAAGTGAAGAAGAACTAAAAAGCCTCTTGATGAAAGCGAAAATGGAGAGTGAAAAAGTTGGCTTAAAGCTCAACATTCAGAAAACGAAGATCATGGCATCCGGTCCCACCACTTCATGGGAAATAGATGGGGAAACAGTGGAAACAGTGTCAGACTTTATTTTTCTGGGCTCCAAAATCACTGCAGATGGTGACTGCAGCCATGAAATTAAAAGACACTTACTCCTTGGAAGGAAAGTTATGACTAACCTAGATAGCATATTCAAAAGCAGAGACATTACTTTGCCAACAATGGTTTGTCTAGTCAAGGCTATGGTTTTTCCTGTGGTCATGTATGGATGTGAGAGTTGGACTGTGAAGAAGGCTGAGCACCGAAGAATTGATGCTTTTGAAGTGTGGTGTTGGAGAAGACTCTTGAGAGTCCCTTGGACTGCAAGGCGATCCAACCAGTCCATTCTGAAGGAGATCAGCCCTGGGATTTCTTTGGAAGGAATGATGCTAAAGCTGAAACTCCAGTACTTTGGCCACCTCATGCAAAGAGTTGACTCATTGCAAAAGACTCTGATGCTGGGAAGGATTGGGGGCAGGAGGAGAAGGGGACAACAGAAGATGAGATGGCTGGATGGCATCACTGACTCGATGGACGTGAGTCTGAGTGAATTCCATGAGTTGGTGATGGACAGGGAGGCCTGGCGTGCTGCCATTCATGGGGTCGCAAAGAGTCAGACATGACTGAGTGACTGATCTGATCTGATCTGATGGCTGATTCATGTTCAGGTTTGACAGAAAACAACACAATTGTGTAAAGGAATTATACCTCAATAAAAAAAATAGAAAGAAAAAAAAAATGCTGGAGTGGGTTGCCATGTCCTCCTCCAGGAGAACTTCCCAATCCAGGGATTGAACTCAGGTCTCCCACATTGCAGGTGGATTCTTTACCATCTGAGCAACAGGGAAGACTTAGGAACCACTAGGAGATTATAAGTATGTTTTGTTTTGTTGTTTTATTATGGGAAAATATATGTAGTATTTATCATTTTGATTATTCATAATTGTGCACCTAAGTAGCCTCATATACATTAACAATATTATGCAATCATCACCACTATTTCTATTCAAAATTTTTTCATCATCATCCAAAAAAGTTTGTACTCATTAAAAATAAACACCTCATCACCCTGAGACCAAGTTACCACTGCTCTTTCTGTCTCTATGGATTTGACTATTCTACATGCCTCAGGTAAGCATAATCATGCAAATCTGTCCTATGTCTGGCTTATTTCACTAGCCAAAAATACTATAGGCTTATGTAGCATACATCAAAATTTAATTATTTTTATGTTTTTTAAGGTTTAAATATTTTTTTGGAATAATATTCCAATGAAGCGTATACCACATTTTGTTTATCCATTCATCTGAAGACAGATAATGGGTTGTTTCCATCTTTTGGCTATTGTGAATAATGCTGCTATGTACATTGGTGTACAGATATCTCTGAATCCCTACTTTCAGTTCTTTTAGATATAAACCTTGGAGTAGAATTGCTGGATCATATGGTACTTCTATGTTTAGAAACTTTTGAGAAACTGCCAAAATATTCTGCAGTGGTTGCACTATTTTACAGTCTCTCCAGCAATACATAAAAGTGGAAGTGTTAGTACTGGACTGCAGTACCAGACGGTTCATTGATGCCAGTCTGAGGGAAGACTCTGAAGTAGGAGGTCAGGTATGCTGGGCATGTATTCTTGACTTACAGCTTCTGTATTGTGCTTAGTTGCTCAGTTGTGTCCAACTCTTTGCGATCCAATGGACTGTAGCCCACCAGGATCTTCTGTCCATGTAGTTCTTCATGCAGGAATACTAGAGTGGGTTGCCCTTCTCCAGAGGGTCTTCCTGACCTAGGAATTGAACCTGGGCCTCCCACATTGCAAGCAGATTCTGTACCAACTGAGCCACCAGAGAAGCCTCATGTTCCATTTTCTCCTCTTCACCAACACTTGTTATTTTCTGGTATTATTTATTTATATTATTTAGCCATTCTAATAGGTGTGAAGTGGTATCTCATTGCGGTTTGGGTTTGCATTTCTCTGATAACTACTGATGTTGAGCATCTTTTCATGAGCAATTGGTCATTTGTATGTTTTCTTTGAAGAAATATCTCTTTAACTCTACTGACCATTTTTGATTTGGGTTGTCTATTGTTGAGTTTTAGGTGTTCTTATATATTCTGGATATGAATTTCACACTTAATGTGAAATATTTTCACTCATTCATTAGTCTCTCTTTTTGTTTTCTTGATATGTAAATGTTCTTAATTTTAACAAAATTCATTCCATTTTTTTTCTTCTTGTTGCCTGTGCTTTGGGGTCATGTCTATGAAGTCATTGACAAATTCAATATCATGGAGATTTTCTCCAATGTTTTCTTTAAGGGTTTAATGTTTTAGAAGTTAAGTTTAGGTTTTTGGTCCATTTTTAGTTAAATTTTGAGTATGGATAAGGTCCAAATTTATATTTTTGCATGTAGATGTTGGGTTTTCCCAGAACCATTTTTTGGAAAGACTGTTCCTTCTCAATGAAGAGTCTCTACGCTGTCATCAAAAATCAACTTACCATTTTTTGAGGATTTATTTCTGGGCTCTTTATTCTGTTCCTTAATTTTTTATGTGTCTGTCTTTATGCTCATACCACACTTTTTAAGCTATCATAGTTTTCTAGGAAGTTTTGAAATTGTAAAGTGAGTTCTTCAAATGTCCTTCTTTTTAAAGACGGTTTTATTCAGTCAAAGCACTTGTGACTCTGTATGTACTTGGGGACTGGCTTTTCCATTATTTTTGCAAAAAAAATATATATGTATACATATAAGAATTTTGATAATGGTTGTGTTTAATCTGTGTATTGCTTTGGTCATTAACTCTTCCAATCCATGAACATGATGTCTTTCCATTTGTTAGGGCTTCTTTAACTTCTTTTGGCAGTATTTTCTAGTTGCAACATATAAATCTTTCACGTCTATACTTATTTCTAATTATTTAATTATTTCAGGTGCTAATGTAAATATAATGTCTTTCTTAATCTACAGTTTGTATTATTTATTGCTAGGGTGATAGTGTTAGTCTCTCAGTCTTCCAACTCTTTGCGACCACAGCGACTGTAATCGGCCAGGATCCATTGTCTGTGGAATTCTTCAGACAAGAATACTGGAGTGGGTAGCCATTCCATTCTCCATGGGAATTTCCTGACCCAGGAAGAGAACCCAGATCTCCTGCATTGTGGACCGATTCTTTACTGCCAGAGCCATAACACAAATGACTTTGGTATGTTGATTTTCTACCTTGCTGAATTTGTGTTTTAGCTCTATAAGCTCTGTTGGGAATTTGAGGGTTGGGGGTTCTATATATAAAATCATGTTGTCTATGAGTAGAGATAAGTTTTTCATCTTCCTTTCTACTGTGTATTTCTTTTTCCAATCTAACTGTTCTGGCTAAAACTTCTAACATGGTGTTGAATTGCAGGGGTGAAATGAGCGTCTGAGTTTGTGACCATAGTCAGGAAATCTTTAGTCTTTCATTATTGTGTATAATGTTAATTGTGGAGTTTTCATAAATACCTTTTATCATGTTGAGGAATTTTACATCTATATTCAGTACTCTGAGAGTTTTTATTATGAAAGGTTGTTACATTTTCTCAAAAGCCTTTTTAAAGTCAATTTAAATAATCATATAGTTTCCCCACACACACACACTTTTATCAGTACAGTCAGTACTGTACTGATCAGTACTGATCAGTATCAGTACCTTGATTGATTTTCTTGTGCAGAATCACTCTTGGATGTCCTAGGATAAATCCTACTTGATCATTGTTAATAATCTTATTAATATGTTTTTGGGTTTTATTTGCTAATATTTTGTTGATGATTTTGCATCTACATTCATAAGGGATGTTATTCTATACTTTTATTTTCTCATGTCTTTATCTTGTTTTGGTATCAGAGTAATGCTGGTATAATAGAATGATTTAGGAAGTGTTGCTGCCTCTCAAATTTTCTGAAAGGATAAGAATGATTGGTGTTAATAATTAGTTAAATGTTTAGTAGAATTCACTATGAAAGTCATCTGTTCCAGTACTTTTCTTTGTCAGGAGGATTTTGATTACTGATTCAGTCTCTTGTTATCGATCCATTGAGATTTCTTTTTTTTTTTTTTTTCTTGAATGTAAAGTTAAGTTATTGAGTTAAGATCTTTCTTCTTTTTTAATGTAGACATTTATACCTGTAAATTTTCCTCTGAGCACTGCTTTTAGTGCGTCCATATATTTTGGTATACTGCACTTTTATTTTCATTCATCTGTATTTTCCAATTCCCCTTATGATTTCTTCTTTGAATCACTGGGTATTTAAGAGCATGTTGTTTAATTTCCACATGTTTATGAATTTTTACTTTTCCTCTTGTTGTTGTTTTCTAGCTGCATCCTGTTATAGTCAGAGGAGATACTATGTGTGTTGGCTGTATTTTTAGGCCTTTTAAGAACAGTTTTGTGACCTACCCTGGAGAAGTTCCAGAGCGTTTGAGAAGAAGATGTATTCCACTGTTGTTGATGAGTATTTGTACATGCCTATTATCTATTTTGGAGAGGGCAATGGCACCCCACTCCAGTACTCTTGCCTGGAAAATCCCATGGATGGAGGAGCCTGGTGGGCTGAGTCGGACATGGCTGAGCGACTTCATTTTCACTTTTCACTTTCCTGCATTGGAGAAGGAAATGGCAACCCACTCTAGTGTTCTTGCCTGGAGAATCCCAGGGAAGGGGGAGCCTGGTGGGCTGCTGTCTATGGGGTCGCACAGAGTCGGACACAACTGAAGCAACTTAGCAGCAGCAGCAGCAGCAGCAGCATTATCTATTTGGCAATTGTTTTATTTTGATTCTCTATTTCCTTGCTTTTATTCTAAATATTTTATTGATAATTTCTTAGGTTTTTATATCCAACTATTTCCAAACTCCCTCTAGAGAAATGTAATTTAACTTCAAATTCTAATATATATGTTTCTTAAGACTAGTTCATCCATGATTCCCTATGTCAAATATTAAGAGACTCACTTTGGCAGAACCCTTGTGATATATATATATATATATATATATATATATATATATATATATATATATATATATTGGCTTCCCTGGTGGCTCAGACAGTAAAGCATCTGCCTTCAATGCAGGAGACCCAGGTTCTATCCCTCGTCTGGGAAGATCCCCTGGAGAAGGAAATGGCAATCCGCTCCAGTACTCTTGCCTGGAAAATTCCATGGACAGAGGAGCCTTGTAGGCTACAGTTCATGGTGTCACAAAGAGTCAGACACGACTGAGCCACTTCACTCACTCATATATATATATATATATATATATATATATATATATATATATATATACACACACAAGACAAAACCTAGAGACTTCAACCTTGATTCCTAGGAGGAGTCATGAGGAGAGAAGTTTGAAAAAAATTACTGGCCTTCATCAGAAATCATCAATGGCCAATTCCTCCATAATTGTGGTTGACTTCAGGGCAGCCCAAGAACTCTACTAAGATGAGGAATTAATGAATAACAAAATATGTTTTAGATATCATCACAGAAGATAATCTTTGACAATTCCCCTTCCAGACCCAGATGGTTGGTGTATTAAAGTTTTTATTTTCTCCCCATTTTTCTACTCCAAAAAGGTTTCAAATTGTAACCCTGAAATAGGTGTTGAAAAAGTAAAAGGACAGCAAAAGTAGTAATTAACATGATTGCATACATGGCTCAGGCTCTACCACATATATTTACCTGTAAGCACATTCTGTGTCCAGGTCTTTGACACTTCCTCAAAATGTATTATTCACAGGTGAACATGAACTCACAGGTAGAGTAACTAGACACCTGAATAACACAGCTACTCTAAAGGAAATGTAACAGGCTAAAATACATTTATTCTATAAAGTAGATTTAGTGGAAAATATAAACTAAGCACTTAAAGTATGTTTTATAAGCATAACTGGAGAGGTTATAAAATTGTTCATACTATGAAATAAAACTAAGAATGCCTAAAATGAGTGAATGCATATATCAAGTATAAAATGTAATAGGTGAGAACACAAAATATATACATTGGAGAAAATAAAATAATGACTTAAAAAATCAGATTTATAAAATATTCCAGATGGCAGCACTGCCTTTTTATATCTGGGCATTTTTTTCTCATTAAATAAGTTGAGACTGTACACATAGTATTAATGTAAAAATTAATATTCATAGAGATTAATTTGATACAACACACATATAATATATAATTCTAGATATTATTGTCATAAAGCTACAAATATCACAGAAATATATGATTAGAATCCCTCAAAAATAGAAAAAAATGTAACAAATGTGAGCATTGAAATCTATTAAAATTATTGTTTATTTAAAGGAAATGAAAAGTAGTTGTACTTTGAGATTATTGGTGAATAATTTTTGTTCTTCAATGTATATGGAAACAAGAAAATTGTTTTTATAGACATCATCTAGTCCTATTAGAGAAAGCTAGTTGTAAGGAAAATAGACAAACTGCTTAGACTTGAGTATGTATATAATTTGTGGAAGATGATGTTAATATTTTATGGTTATTTTTGTTATAAGATATCTGAGTTATTACTAACAGTGTCCAGAGTTCTTAAAATAGGCTACTTTTGACTGCTTCTGTAAACTAAGGATTTTAAATAAGAACTCGTCATAATACAATGACCACTGTTTTCCTGCCATTTAATGAAGGAGAGCTTATTTTAAAAGTGTTTGAATGCTATGCTCTAAATATAATTTTCTAGAAGCTGCTCTTTGTAAACCCCAACAGGCATTTTAATAATCAGTTATTGAGCATTTAAATTGTATTATAAAATATTTTAGTTGATATCTATTATAGTGTATTATCCATCCATCTTACCTGTGTATGATAATTTTTATCAGCTGCTATATCTACTGTGTAAAAATATATTAAATTAAAAAAATAAGTGTATACTTTATCTTTCCCATTACTGTGTGTGTGTATGTTCAGTCTCCCAGTTGTGTCTGACTTTTTTCAATCCCACGAACTGCAGCATGCCAGGTCGCCCTGTACCTCACCATCCCTGAATTTTGTCCACGTTCATGTCCATCGCATTGGTTGTGCCATCCAACCATCTCATCCTCTGAGCCCCTCCTCTCTTTCTCCCCTCAGTCTTTCCCAACATCAGAGACTTTTCCAGTGAGTCGGCTATTTGCATCAAATGACAAAAATACTGGAGCTTCAGCTTCGGCATCAGTCCTTCAGAAGAGTATTCAGAGTTCATTTCCCTTAAAGCTTACTGTTTTGATTTCTTTTCTGTCCAAAGGGCTCTCAGGAGTCTTCTCCAGCACCACAATTTAAAGACATCAATTCTTTGACTTTCTGCCTTCTTAATGGTCCAATTCTCACAACCTTATGTGACCACTACAAAGACCGTAGCCTTAATTATTCAGATTTTTGTCGGCAGAGTAATGTCTCTGCTTTTCAATACACTGTCTAGATTTGTCATCATTTTTCTGCCAAGAAGCAGTTGTCTTCTGATTTCATGGTTGCAGTCACTATCCGCAGTGATTTTAGAGCCCAAGAAGAGGAGGTCTGTCATTACTTCCACCTTTTCCCCTTCTACTTGCCATGAAATAATGGGGCCAGATGCCATGATCTTAGTTTTTTTAAATATTTAATTTTAAGCTGGCTTTTTTCTCTCCTCTTTCACCCTCATCAAGAGACTTTTTAGTTCCTCTTCACTTTTAGCCAATAGAGTGGTATTGTCCACATATCTAAGGTTGTCAGTGTTTCCCCCATCTTGATTCTAGCTTGTAACTCAGCCAGTCCAGCATTTCTCATGATATGCTTAGCCTGCTGCTGCTGCTAAGTCGCTTCAGTCGTGTCTGACTCTGTGAGACCCCATACATAGCAGCCCACCAGGCTCCCCTGTCCCTGGGATTCTCCAGGCAAGAACACTGGAGTGGGTTGCCATTTCCTTCTCCAATGCATGAAAGTGAAAAGTGACAGTGAAGTTGCTCAGTCGTGTCCAACTCTTAGCAACCCCATTATAGGTTAAACAAACATGGTGACAGCAGACAACCCTGCTGTACTCCTTTCTCAATATTGAACCAATCAGTTCTTTCATACAGGGTTCTAACTGTTGCTTCTTGACCCACACACACATTTCTCAGGAAACAGGTAAGATGGTCTGGTATTCCCATCTCTTCAGAACTTTCCACAGTATATTATGATCCACATAGTCAAGAGCTTTAGCATAGTAGATGAAACAGAAGTAGATGTTTTTCTGGAATTCTCTTGCTTTCTCTATGATCCAGCATATGTTGGCAATTTGATCTCTGGTTCCTCTGCCTTTTCTAAAGCCAGCTTGGACATCTGGAAGTTCTTGGTTCATATAATGCTGAAGACTAGCATGCAAGATTCTAAGCATGATCTTACTAAGCATGGCAAGAAAAGAAAGTGAAGTTTCTCAGTTGTGTCTGACTCTTTGTGACCCCATGGACTGTTGCCTACCAGGCTTCTCCATCCATGGGATTTTACAGGCAAGAGTACTGGAGTGGGTTGCCGTTTCCTTCTCCAGGGGATGTTCCTGACCCAGGGATAGAACCCAGGTCTCCCACATTGTAGGCAGATGCTTTTACTGTAAAGATGAGTGCAATTGTCCAATGGTTAGAATATTCTTTAGTACTACACTTCTTGGGAATTGGTATGAGGATTGACCTTTTCCAGTTCTGTGGCCACTGCTGGGTCTTCCAGGTTTGCTGACATATTGAATGCAATACTTTGATGGCATCATAATTTAGGGTTTTGAATAGTTCTGCTGGCATTCCATTGTATCCACTAGCTTTATTAACAGCAGTACTTCCTAAGGCCCACTTGACTTCACACCAAAATGTCTGGCTCTGGGTGACTGAGCCAGACCACACCACTGTAGTAATCCAGTTTGTTAAGATCTTTTTTGTACAGTTCTTCCATGTATTCTTTACATCTCTTCTTGATTTCTTCAGAATCTACTGTCTACTATTTCTGTCCTTTATTGCACCCATCCTTCAGTGAAATATCCCCTTATTTCAGATTTTCCTGAAGAGATCTCTAGTCTTTCTCCTTCTGTTGTTTTCTTCTAGTTTTATGCACTGTTCATTGAAGAAAGCCTTCTTGTCTCTCCTTGCTATTCTTTGCAACTCTGCACTTAGTTGGATGTACTTTTCCCTTTCTCCCTTGCTTTTTGCTTCTCTTTTTTTTCAGCTATTTGTAAGGCCTCCTCAGATAACCACTGTGTCTTCTTGTTTTGCTTTTTCTTTGGGATGGTTTTGTTCACTGCCTCCTGTACAATATTATGGACCTCCATCTATAATTCTTCAGGCATTGTTTGTTATATCTAATCCCTTGAATCTGTTTGTTACCGCCACTGCATATTCATAGGGGCTTTGATTTAAGTCATACCTGGTAGGCCTAGTGGATTTCCCCACTTTTTTTGATGCAAGTTTGACTTTGGGAAATGCTTTGGAGCTTCTTCTTAGTCGAGCCATTGAGCTAGTCATCGCCAGTTGTTATATAAAATCTACTTTCATCACACATCACAATCTAACCAAGAAATGATTTGTTGTTGTTCCATAGAGTAAGAAAAGATGATACTTCAAAATGATGTTTTTGGTTTTTTTTTTTTTAATTTCTGGTCAGCTCATGAGGTACCCACTTATTGAACTTTTTCACCTTTCCAGTTTGCTTCAAATGGCCAATGACCATAGAATGGTTGATGTTGAGTTCTTTAGCAACCTCTCATGTAGTTGTAAGAGGATCAGCTTCCATGATCCTCTCAGTTGTTCACTGTCAACTTCTGATAGCCAACTACTGCACTTCTCATTTTTAAGGCTCTTGTTTCTTTGGCAAAACTTTTTGAATCACCACTGCGCTGTACATTCGTTAGCAGTTCCAGGGTCAAATGCATTTGTTGATATTGCAAGCTGTCTCTACTGCTTTATGACTCTTTTGAACTTGAATAAGAAAATCACTTGAATTTGATTTTTTGTCTACCATCATTTCCCTAGTCTAAAATAAATATAAAATAAACAGCAAGCAATGTTATTAACAAAAAAGGTAAAACAAGAAATGTGCATTAAAATAATGTATAACATAAGCTTATTTATTTAAGAATGTATTCCAATACTAAACTGCAAAGTCCAACAATGCAAAACTGCAATTATTTTTGCACCAACCTAATAGATTCCCTTATATCATCCACTGAACTCTCAAATATTTCTTCATTGCTATTCCTAATGGGTATGTGGAAGATGAGAGTACTTTGAGTTTCTCAAGAAAAAAATGCATACATAATAGAAGACTGATAGCAAATTTTGCCCCTTGTGATCACCCAAATTTGAGTGATTCTAGAATCTCATGTATAATATGTATTACTTTTAGATACACTTTGTCATGTTGGTGATATAGTCTTTAAGATCTAATTTGTTATGGAATGCTTAAATAAATAATGTTTTAAAATGTTTTCTTCCAAGTTTTCCTTTTGGTTGATTTTATTACCGTCTGTCTTTTTGATCCTTATTTCTTGAAGTTCATCATTTCCTCCTTAATATTTTTCACATCTGAACTTTCTTTTAATCTATCTTCCTAGAACAGGCCTTTACATTTCTTGATTGTACCATTTTAATGATTTCCTGTGAGATAGATAATTAATACCATGAAAATGGGCACTGTGTCTCTCTGGTTCTCCTTTGTATCCTAAATGCTGAGAATAATGCCTAAGTATAGTGAGGAGGCTTTTAAATTATGTCATAAATTGATTAATGAATGATTAATGAAGATGCATTTTCTAATTCATTTTCCTCTTCTTTTCAATAAGTGTTCAATAAATAATCAGACTAATTAACTCCTTGCATGACAGAACTTTTTTTATGCTAATATATTTATCATATACATATATATATTGTCACAATTTTTCTTAGCATAAATTACATTTCTTTCACTACTTTGAAAACATTGTTTTATTTTAATTCATCTAGGAAATTAATTTCACCTGAAATTAAACTTTTATCTTCATGCAATAGTGGATAGCAATATTAGAAAAAGTAAAGACCATATGTGCAAAGAATTTAGAAGGTGGCAAAATATGCATATATTCAGATTAATGGTTATTATTGATATTCAGAAAATTATGTTCAGAGTATTACAGAAATCCTGAAATACACCTTTTACTTGCATGGGTAGAATTTGCTCTCTTGTATTTTCAAATTTGTCTATATAAAACTTCTCTTTTCTTTTCCTTCATTGTTGAATTCTACATGTCAGAAAAAATGGTGGAGTTCAAGTGTAATTTTAAGGCAGCCAAGTATAGTAGTTAAGAACATACACTTTGGAGTCAGACTACGTGAGCCTGAATTCTAGCTGGGCAACTTTGGTACTTTTTTTAATCTCTGTGTACCTGTTATCTGTGTAATATGAATACCACAGAACTTATTTTCTGGAGCTGATGTAAGGGTTAAATAGGTTCCGGTCACATGGATGATTCTCACACATTTTTATTATCACTTGTTTTTTCACTTTAACCTTGGTTTTGTCTGCATATGCAGGATGAAATTAGTAACTAAATAAGTAAGCCACAAAATATAGTAAAATTAAAATGAAAAATTAACCTTTTAAAAATATGTTTCAACAAAACCTTTTTTTAATGTATAAAGTATCCAAATTATCACCTCAGTATGCACTGTTCTTTCTTAGCAATAACTGAACAGAGCATAACTCTCTAATTCTAGTGATTCTACTTTCTTGCAATCAACTTACATTAAATGAAACACCATTCAATATAAGTAATATTTAATTAAATTATGAGTTTAATGTAAGTATACAGTTCTCATGTACACATTCCTACATAAATACAGTGCTGAAAGAAATCTTCAAACCATGGCTTTCTAGGTTTCATTAAATGAATTTCAGTGATAGCTTCTTTTTTTACTATGGTGTGGCATCACATTGTGTGATTTGGGCTTTAATGCATCATGATAATTTGCCTCCTGTTATTCTGACTCCAGTACTCTTGCCTGGAAAATCCCATGGATGGAGGAGCCTGGTAGGCTGTAGTCCATGGGGTTGCTAGAGTCAGACACGACTGAGCGACTTCACTTTCACTTTTCACTTTCATGCATTGGAGAAAGAAATGGCAACCCACTCCAGTATTCTTGCCTTGAGAATCCCAGGGACGGGGGAGCCTGGTGGGCTGCCGTCTATGGGGTCGCACAGAGTCGGACATGACTGAAGCTACTTAGCAGCAGCAGCAGCAGCATTCTGACTCACAGTTTGATGTAGTATACTGGAGGTGATGGGCAGAGAGACCTTGAAAGATGTTTCTCTCATTGCTTTTGGTCTATTATCCACTGACCAGCAATACTAATCATATTTTGTTCTACATATACAAAAGGGAAGGAAAAACAACACATTGAAATTCCAGGACCAGAATATTCCTCACTCTTGATGTCAAAAAATCTATTTGAAAGTAGTCTACAAACAGGAAAATCTCAATAGGCAGTAACTTTATGTTTGCTTATATACTATTCAACTGGAAGTAAGTTCCAGTGAGAAAATTCAAATAACTTGCTTCCTCTATCTATGCATTATTCATTGTAAATCAGCAAACATCTGCCCTCATCTTCCAAATGTATGTTCCAGGGCCCCAGTGGACATAATGGACCAGAATTTAGGTATTCACTTTTTCCCAATATTTGATGGAATTCAAGATGACTGGACTTTGGGCAGTGACCTTTACTTTACAGTGAGTATACCATGTAATGGCATATTATTACCATTATTTGCTTCCATGGAAATCAGTTTCTTCTATGTTTCTTGGGACAAAAGTAAAAGTAGATATATTTTTGATAGATTAAAGCAAAATAATATAATTTTTATGGAACTTTTCTATGCCATTCTACTCGTAGAGGCAGAAAATTGTCTGATTCTATTAAATAAAATTTATATTTTTATATAATAATTCCTAATAATGACAGTATCATATTGTTCACATCCAATTTTTGTTCACAGATTTTATACAAAATGCAGTACATACATTTTAATAATAAGAAATTTTGTATTCTTAGGAAAAATTTTATAGAATTTCAGTGAACAGACTTAGCTATCAAATTTACTTTTGATGAGAAGTCAAAGAAAGACCAATGAAATTTCTGCAAGTTAATATAAATCAGTGTAAAGAAAGTGTCAGGTAAGAGTTTTGCTAGTTTATACTATTTCATCTTAGTTTTGGTAAGATACGTTGATACAGTCAAGGGCTGATTAGGATAGGATAGAAGGACTTCACTGGTGGCTCAGATGATAAAGAATCTGCTTACCAATGCAGGAGGCGTGAATTTAATCCCTGGGTGAGGAAAATACCCTGTGGCTGGAAATGGCAGCCCACTTCAGTATTCTTGCCTAAGAAATTCCATGGACAGAGGAGCCTGGCAGCCTGCAGATAAAGAAAGAGTCGGGTAAGAGCTTTGCTAGTTTATTCTATTTCATTTTGGCTTTGGAAACACATTTTAGTATAGTCAAGGGCTGATTATATGACATCAATTCTGTCTGGCTGGAGGGTCAAAGCTATTATCTTAACAGAATAATAATTCAGTTCCTTTTTCTGAAATCCAAAGAACTATTCAAATTTAGTATAAAAATGGAACATAATCTTAAAGTTACCCTAAATAAACTAATAATGTACATTTCATCTAAAAATGAAAACCATAATGTGTATTAATAAATCACATCACCAGTTGACTACCCCATAGTAGGCTGTGCCAAATTGAGATTAAAAGTTTATATTTCTAATTTATACAAGGAAAAATATAAAAATGTGAAGGGAGGGTCAGATAGTTTTTTTCCTTAATGGTTTTATCCAACTTAGCAATTAATAAACATATATATTAACATAATTTGCTACTTGGATTCATATGTGTACATGTTCCTGTGCTCACACAGGATGTAGATTTTTTTTTTACTTTTAATTAAGTATTGATATATAAAATTGAATATCCTTAGCTACTATTTATGGTCCAGGAGATGGTATGGTTTCTGAAGTTATGCTTCCTGGTTTCAAATTTTGAGTTCAAAATCACAGTAGACAAAATTGCTGTGTGTCTATAAATAATTTTGTTTTGGTGACACAGTGAACTTAGGTAAGTAATAAATCTGTTTGTCATCCTCTCATCAAAGAAATGGGATAACTCTTTTACTACAATCCCTCAGTGTCATTGAAATTTTACAGCCTAAGAATGTGACACAATCCTTAATTCATAGTAAAGTGTTCATTATATAATGAAAATTATTTATTTTCCTACACTCAATTTCAAAGTAGTAATACTGATCTCTAACCCTCAATCAATGCAAATATCTTGTGTTCCAACAATACCAAAATACTGTTCCTCACATATGAGGACATTTTTCAGCTTATGATTATTCCAATATCATATCTGGAATTGCCTTTCCTGCTTTTTCTGCCCAGCTTTCATTTCATTCTCTTAAGTTCTAGATCAAATGTCACCTGTTTCTCTAGCTTTACCTGAGTTTTCAAGGCAGAATAATTTACCCTGTGTTCTCAAAATTACTTTTGCATATCTCTAGCATGGAGAAAGAAATGGCAACCTACTTCAGTATTCTTGCCTGGAGAATCCCAGGGACGAGGGAGCCTGGTGGGCTGCCGTCTATGGGGTTGCACAGAGTCAGACACGACTGAAGTGACTTAGCGGCAGCAGCAGCAGCATGCTATTTATCACATTGAAATTTGTTTAATTATTTATAATAATAGCTAACATTTGTTGAACACTTACTGTGTGTCAGGTATTTTGCTAAGTATTTTACATGCAGTGTTTCAATTTAAGTTTCAAAGTAATCCTCAATAGCATCTATTGTTATCCTCATTTCTCAGATTCATACACTTAATTCAAAGTTTATTTTATATAACAGAAAGAAGTAAATTGTTTAAGTACATCTCTTTGTAAGTAGCTGACTGGGGATTTAACTCCAGATTATGACACCAGAGCAGATCTCTTAATCACTATATGTGAGTAGTAAGTACCACATTCATCCCAAAACCCCAGAGAGGGATCATGTCTTATTCATCATGTTTAAACCTTAACATCTAGACGGTCTTCTGACCAGAGTATAGGCTCAAAAATGTTGTCAATTCAGTTCAGTTGCTCAGTCGTGTCCAACTCTTTGCAACCCCATGGACTGCAGCACACAAGGCCTTCCTGTCCATCACCAACTTCCGGAGTTTACTCAAACTCATGTCCATTGAGTTGGTGATGCCATCTAACCATCTCATCCCCTGTGGTCCCCTTATCCCCTTCTCCTCCTGCCTTCAATCTTTCCCAGCATCAGGGTCTTTTCAAAAAAAGTGTTCAGTCAATCACTTGATGTGTAGTTAATCACATGATTAACTTATCTTTAGAGGAGTTGAAAAAGTGAAAGTGTTAGTCATTAAGTCCTGTCTGACTCTTTGTGATCCTATGGACTGCAGCCTATCAGGGTCCTCTGTCTGTGGAATTCTCCAGGCAAGAAACTGGAGTGGGTAGCCATTCCCTTTTCAAGGCATCTTCCTGACCCAGGTCTCCTGCATTGCAGGCAGATTCTTTACTGTCTGAGCCACCAGGAAAGCCCATAGAGGAGTTGAGGTACCTGGAAAATGCTAATAAAATTTTTGACATACAAAAGATCTTTAGCCTCCCTGGAAAAAACTGGCCAGAAAACCAGAGTGCAAGCTAGGCAATTGTTAGGAACACCTAAGGATTAGCTCTGAGTAATCTTTGTCTCTAATAGAAATAACTTGGACACCAAAAACAAGATGTCAAGAGAAATAGTCATGAGGATATATAGTCAACATAGATGAAACAAAGCTAATTTGACTCATTAGAATAAGCAGAGTTTATAAGGCTATCAACTGCTATAGCAGTTAACTGTTATTATAAAATCAGTCATCATAAAGTATTGTGTGTTAAATCAATAATCTTTTTTTCTCATTTGTTTTTTTATAAATTAGCTGAATGGTTTAGCTAACCTTTGTTGGGAACTGATGATCTTGATTGGGCTAAATTATGTACGTTTGGATAGAAGGTGAACTGGGTAGAAGCTGGCTTAAGATGGTCTTGGCTAAGACAAGGTATAAAGGTACAAAGATCTACTTCAGAGAACTTACTAAGCAGTAGAATATATGCTATGTAAAGAATTACTTCTAAATTCAAATGGATGTCCAGGGCAGGAATAGAGATGCATTCCTACGTATAATAGAGATTCTATCTAAATTTGTCCCACTCTCCGGATGAACAGAGCTTATAAAGCAATCAACTGCCATAGCAGTTGGACATGTGGACCCAGGGGAGGAAGGGGAAAGTGGGATAAACTGGGAGATAAGGATTTACATATATACTCTGCTGTGTGTAAAATAGGTAGCTAGTGGGAACCTGCTATAGAGCACAAGAAGCTCAGCTTGGTGCTCTGTGATTATCTAGATGGGTGGGATGGGAGGTTTAGGAGGGAGGCCTAAGAGGGAGGGGATATATGTATACATATAACTGATTCACTTCATTGCACAGCAGAGCTTTCCAAGTAAAGAATCGGCCTACAAGGCAGGAGACCCATTTTCAATCTCTTAGCCGGAAAAGGCCCTGGAGAACAGAATAACTAGCCACTCCAGTAATTTTGCCTGGGGAATTCCAGTGGACAGACAGCTTGTAGCCACAGTCCATGTGGTCACAGAGTCAAACAGGACTGAATGACTAACACTTTCACTTTTTTCACTTTCAGAGCAGAGTAGCACAACATTGAAAAGCAATTATACTTCAATAAAGAAATAAAATAAATTCAATAGACTATGTTATGCATAATTCAAAAGTATACATGATGCTATTGGAATAAAAGGAAATATTTTTGTTATGAGTATTGGAGATGATGTCATGAAAGTCACATTATCACCAGCACTTAGAAAAAGGTTAGGCTTTTGGCAAATGGGTGTTTTTAGCAGATGGAATGACAATTGTACATATAATGAAGCTAAAAGTTTCAAGACATATTCAGATCAGATCAGATCAGTCGCTCAGTCATGGCCGACTCTTTGTGAGCCCATGAATCGCAGCACGCCAGGCCTCCCTGTCCATCACCAACTCCCAGAGTTCACTCAGACTCATGTTCATCGAGTCATTGATGCCATCCAGCCATCTCATCCTCTGTCTTGCCCTTCTCCTCCTGCCCCCAATCCCTCCCAGCATCAGAGTCTTTTCCAATGAGTCAACTCTTTGTATGAGGTGGCCAAAGTACTGGAGTTTCAGCTTACGCATCATTCCTTCCAAAGAAATCCCAGGGCTGATCTCCTTCAGAATGGACTGGTTGGATCTCCTTGCAGTCCAAGGGACTCTCAAGAGTCTTCTCCAACACCACAGTTCAGAAGCATCAGTTCTTCAGCGCTCAGACTTCTTCACAGTCCAACTCTCACATCCATACATGACCACAGGAAAAACCATAGCCTTGACTAGATGAACCTTTGTTGGCAAAGTAATGTCTCTGCTTTTGAGTATGCTATCTAGGTTGGTCATAACTTTCCTTCCAAGGAGTAAGTGTCTTTTAATTTCATGGCTGCAGTCACCATCTGTAGTGATTTTGGAGCCCCCAAAAATAAAGTCTGACACTGTTTCCACTGTTTCCCCATCTATTTTCCATGAAGTGGTGGGACTGGATGCCATGATCTTCGTTTTCTGAATGTTGAGCTTTAAGCCAATTTTTTCACTCTCCTCTTTCACTTTCATCAAGAGGCTTTTGAGTTCCTCTTCACTTTCTGCCATAAGGGTGGTGATTGATATCTGCATATCTGAGGTGATTGATATTTCTCCCGGCAATCTTGATTCCAGCTTGTGCTTCTTCCAGTCCAGCGTTTCTCATGATGTACTCTGCATAGAAGTTAAATAAGCAGGGTGACAATATACAGCCTTGACTTACTCCTTTTCCTATTTGGAACCAGTCTGTTGTTCCATGTCCAGTTCTAACTGTTGCTTCCTGACCTGCAAACAGGTTTCTCAAGAGGCAGATCAGGTGGTCTGGTATTCCCATCTCTTTCAGAATTTTCCACAGTTTATTGTGATCCACACAGTCAAAGTCTTTGGCATAGTCAATAAAGCAGAAATAGATGCTTTTCTGGAACTCTCTTGCTTTTTCCATGATCCAGCAGATGTTGGCAATTTGATCTCTGGTTCCTCTGCCTTTTCTAGAACCAGCTTGAACATCAGGAAGTTCACGGTTCACATATTGCTGAAGCCTGGCTTGGAGAATTTTGAACATTACTTTACTAGCGTGTGAGATGAGTGCAATTGTGTGGTAGTTTGAGCATTCTTTGGCATTGCCTTTCTTTGGGATTGGAATGAAAACTGACCTTTTCCAGTCCTATGGCCACTGCTGAGTTTTCCAAATTTGCTGGCATATTGAGTGCAGCACTTTCACAGCATCATCTTTCAGGATTTGAAATAGCTCAACTGGAATTCCATCACCTCTACTAGCCTTGTTCGTAGTGATGCTTTCTAAGCCCACTTGACTTCACATTCCAGGATGTCTGGCTCTAGGTCAGTGATTACACCATTGTGATTATCTGGGTCGTGAAGATCTGTTTTGTACAGTTCTTCTGTGTATTCTTGCCACCTCTTCTTAATATCTTCTGCTTCTGTTAGGTCCATACCATTTCTGTCCTTTATCGAGCTCATCTTTGCATGAAATGTTCCTTTGGTATCTCTGATTTTCTTGAAGAGATCCTTAGTCTTTCCCATTCTGTTATTTTCCTCTATTTCTTTGCATTGATCACTGAAGAAAGCTTTCTTATCTCTTCTTGCTATTCTTTGGAACTCTGCATTCAGATGTTTATATCTTTCCTTTTCTCCTTTGCTTTTCACTTCTCTTCTTTTGACAGCTATTTGTAAGACCTCCCCAGACAGCCATTTTGCTTTTTTGCATTTCTTTTCCATGGAAATGGTCTTGATCCCTGTCTCCTGTACAATGTTATGAACCTCATTCCATAGTTTATCAGGCACTCTATCTATCAGATCTAGGCCCTTAAATCTATATCTCACTTCCACTGTATAATCATAAGGAATTTGATTTAGGTCCTACCTGAATGGTCTAGTGGTTTTCCCTACTTTCTTCAATTTAAGTCTGAATTTGGCAATAAAGAGTTCCTGGTCTGAGCCACAGTCAGCTCCTGGTCTTGTTTTTGCTGACTGTATACAGCTTCTCCATCTTTGGCTGCAAAGAATATAATCAGTCTGATTTCGGTGTTGACCATCTGGTGATGTCCATGTATAGAGTCTTCTCTTGTGTTGTTGGAAGAGGGTGTTTGTTATTACCAGTGCATTTTCTTGCAAAACTCTATTAGCCTTTGCCCGGCTTCATTCCGTATTCCAAGGCCAAATTTGCCTGTTACTCCAGGTGTTTCTTGACTTCCTACTTTTGCATTCCAGTCCCCTATAATGAAAAGGACATCTTTTTGGGGGTGTTAGTTCTAAAAGGTCTTGTAGGTCTTCATAGAACCATTCAACTTCAGCTTCTTCAGCATTACTGGTTGGGGCATAGGTAATAACAAATTATCCAAACTGAACAGAACATAGCCAAGTAATGGAAAGAGCTCAGCTGGGGGTAGAAAATTGAGGTATAGTTTATCCTGAGTTATTTTGGATATGTTTCATATCTTTTATGTAGTCTCTCTCTCAGATATTTTATATTTACTTTGGAGGGGAAAAAAAGTTAAAGGAATGAACCATTATTCATTTGCTAGTAGAGAGTGCTCATTAGCAGAATCATGCATAATAAATGGATAGTAGTTACATGCCAAATTTTAAAGTAACAATAAAACCTGTCTAAACTTTTCCCCAAAGTTTTCATAAGAAAGTTTGAACCAAGCAGAGCCAAGAAACAAATAAAAACATTTATGTGCTCTTATTTCATGGTTTTCCCTAGGAAACATTAGTGATAATACTATTAAAATGCCACATAATCCCTCCTTTTCAACTTTTCCTTATTGCTGCAAAGTGATTAATGTTGGAATGGATTAATGTTGGAATTGATCCCTCTTATCAACTATAATGAAATATAACAACAAAGAATAAAAGTTGTCTGGGAATTTTAGTGTAACTGACTCCTTCCATTTCTGCCTTATCTTTTGGCACTGAAATTACCTGCTTGTTTTTGTTCCATTGCTGAGTCGTGTCTGACTCTTTGTGACTCCATGAAGTGCATCATGCCGGGCTATCTCCTGGAGTTTACTCAAACTCAAGTCCATTGAGTTGGTAATGCCATCCAACCAACTCATGCTCTGTTGCCTGCTTGATGTACCATTAAATTCAGCCAAAATATAAATAATTTTATTTCAAAGATTTTAAGTGAGAAGGGAGGTCCTATATTTATTTTATATTTTATGAGGCAGATTCAAACCCACTTCAACAAATGACACAACAAATAGAACTTACGTATTATGTTTGAAGTAATGCATCTTCAAAAAAACTTTTAGGCTGACTACACTTAAACTTTTCTTCTTCATTTAAACAAACAAAAGAAGATTTAACTTAGTCCCTGGCTATCCATATGTAACTATCCAAAGCAGAAACATTAACTTATCCTTTATCTTTTCTTCCAACTCTATTTAAATTTTAATTACAGAAATTAAAGGGATTTTTGTTATCCCATTCTACATATTAAGACAGCATTACAATATTTTAAATATTTAATCCATCTGACAGTACTTTAAGACCCATAAACTTTTGCAGATCTTTGGATTATTAACAAGCTTTGTTTGAATGAAAATCAGAAATTCTCAATGTCATTAGAAAAAGTTTCATTATTTTAATAATCTTTTCCCTTCCAGGAACCCAAGTATTATAACCTGTTTCCCATACCAGAGTTTTGTGATTACATTTTCCGAGGCTTTCAATATCATTATAAATGTGCATACACTGTTTGAGCTCTGTCATTGTAAATTTGAATATATTTAATTACTGATTTCAGTACTTTAAAAGATTATTAATCAAAAATTATTATTATCTTTTAGGTTTATCATTTGTATGCAACATGTTCTACTCAAGCATTTCTCATATATTATATACCTTTATCTATTTATATAATCATCTCATAATTATGTGCAAGGGAATAATGAATTCTACATTCCTATCATGTTTAAATATAGTTTGAAGAATCATATAAATCCTGAAATAATCCCACTTATTTAAAACTATCTTTAGGTTTCTGACTGCTGATATCACTAAACATTGTATCCATGTACTTAACTCTTCTGTATTTGGTTAAAAATAAATTCTGCCTGGCGGAATGATATCATGTTTTCTAAATTTTCACGACTTAAGATGTTTGTCAAATAGCACTGGCAGTCTCTCAAGGTCTATTGTGAATGTGTTAATCTAATATGATAAAAATGGTCGAGAGCCTTGTGAAGGCACAGCAGCCTGGTTGTTAAAAGCACAGATTCTAGAATCAGATCCCTGGGTTTGCCTCTTGGCTTTGCCACTTTTTGTTCTATGATCTGGACAAGTTACTCCATTTCTCTGTTCCTCAACATAGTTAAGTGTAAAAGAAAATATGTATTGCTGCATTATGAGAATTTAATGAATATGTATGTGAGTATGTACGTGGTACATGTGTCTTTCTTTATGTGTGTATTTATAAAGAGTGATATCTAGCTTCTTAAACCATACTTTGCACTATTATCACTATTGTTTTTGTTATTATTATCATCATCATTTATTATTATCATCATTGTCCTTCTTTCTTGAGTTAACCCAAAGTCCATGGTCAATAAGGAGCAGCTCTATTCCCACAAAGAGTCTACACAAGAGCTTTTTAGGTAAGCACATCCAAAACTTTAAAATTTTAACACAATTATATAAAAAATTTTCTGTATCTAGAAGTGGGTTAATAATCATTAAAAAATGAAAAAAAAATTCCTTTGGGGCTTGGTATCTAAGCATTAGGCATTAAAACAACAGAATATTGAGAGGCTTTTCCACTAAGTAATGTGAAAGGAGCTCTTGCTCAAATCTCAAAGGTTTACATTATGTTTTCTGACACATATGGAGAGAGTTGCTGCTGCTGCTGCTGTTGCCAAATCGCTTCAGTTGTGTCTGACTCTGTGAGACCCCATAGATGGCATCCCACCAGGCTCCACCATCCCTGGGATTCTCCAGGCAAGAACACTGAGTGGGTTGCCAATTCCTTCTCCAGTGCATGAAAGTGAAAAGTGAAAGGGAAGTCGCTCAGTCATGTCCGACTCTTAGCGACCCCATGGACTGCAGCCTACCAGGCTCCTCCTTAGTCTATACTTTATATATGACCAACACATTGCATTTCTTTGTGCAATAAAAATCACAAAACTGGAAACTTAAATTCTCAGCTATCATCTTTCACATTTACAGAAGTTACTGTCATTTCTAGTATATTTCTTTAGTCAGCTCTATCTCTCATCTTCACAGTGGTATTTAAAACACTGAATCACCTTCATCTCAGATTCAGTGGATGGCCCTACATATACCCTACCTCACAAGGAAATAGAAAGTGAACAAATAACTCTTCCCTTGGCTTTCCAACACCAAACCTGAACAGAACAATCCATTTGCTTTTCTTTCTCTTACAATAGATCTTCCTGCATACAATTTTTCTTATTTAGACATTGTTTATTTAATTTTCATTTAGAGTTCACTAGAAATACACTTCTCTTTCCTGGAACATAGACATATTGTCTAGATTTATTTCTACGCATTAACACTTAAGCATGTTTTAAAATTAAGCAAAACACAAATTTTAAAAATATCAGCACTACCAAAAAAATTAACACCCTAACACTAGTACTGGATTCTACTATCCTTCCTTCAGTTAGCTTTTATTGTATAATAAACTACTAAGTGGCCTCAAAGATTAAACATTCATTATTTTCATAATTCTCCAAATTGGCTGAGTAGTTCTTATCTGGGTTATCTTATCTGTGATTGGATGGCCCAGAGCGACCTCACCTAAATGTTTGACAATTTGCAGCCTGAATGGTCTCATGGTTGAGTAGCTTGTTACCAGAAATGCGATGGCTCATGCTACTCTCTCATCTTCTGGTAGCTTTGTTTGACTCTTTTGAACTCCTCCTGAATACTAGCCACTCTCTTGGAAGCTTGATTTATGCCTTCTCTGAGATATTTGATGAGAGGTACTGAACCATTTCATGGTATGTCAGAGGTTCATAATGTAATTCTGATATTTACACATATATAGTTTAAACAGTCATGCATCATTTTATACCAGATAGCACTCTCAAGAAAAATACTTGGCAATCCAAAAGTCACATCTTAGACATTTTCACAACTTAAGGTAACCTCTTTGAGGTAGAAGAGTTAATGCTAGTTATAAAATGCCTTAAGAACAACTTAGATTTCTGAATCAAATAAAAGCACTAGTAATATCTCAGAAATAGTATTCCTTAATGTATGCATAATGTCTAAACCAGGAAGTCTAATCCCAAGAATAATCAGGCATGTGTGTTTAGTTGCTCAGTTGTGTCTGACTGCAACCTCACAGACTGTGGCCTGCCAGGTTCCTCTGTTCATGGGATTCTCCAGGCAAGAAGAGTGGAGTGGGTTGCCAATCCCTTCTCCAGAGGATCTTCCTGACCCAGAGATTGTACCTGGGTCCCTTACATTGCAGGTGGATTTCTTACCATCATAGCCACCAGGGAAGTCCAGTAATTCAGAAAATTCAGTTAATGCATCCAGTGCTTTGGAAGGTAGAGGTCAATCAATTGTTCCTTTAGTATACTGGCTAAAGTTCAGTTATCCACACGGAATAGCTTCCTCCCCTGCAAAATTTGCATAAATTCATAAGCCTCAGGTATGCAGAGATATGTAACAAAATAATATATTTCTTTTATAATAGAAAGTAATACCCAGGGAGAAAGATAGAATCCCTAAAATAGACATAAATTCTCACTCAACTCGTTTTCAAACATTTCTCTTACGACTTCTTCCTGGAGACCCAGATCCACAATGAGTCATTCATCCCCTTTGGTGAGCCTGTCTCTCAAAATTCACTCTTGCAATTTGAATCCACCCTTATATGCATTCCTGTCTGAACCTCCCATTTCCTCCTAGCTCAATGTTAAATCAGAAAACATATAACTACATTTAAAGCAATTTTAGAATAATCAAAAATACAACATTTTCCACTAGAAAAGGGGCCTAGAAAGTTTGAGTTACCCAAGTCAGAGTTAGGACCAAATAAAGAGTTATAGGAGAGTTCCTCCCATTCAATCACACATGAACTTTGCTAATGGTAACTGCCAAAATGTGCTTTCCTTCTGGACTTTGGGCTATTTTTATCTTTCAAAGGTCCCCTGGAGTCTAGCACATTTTTAAGCCGAGTGTTATCTGTATCATACTACATGCATGTTAAGTTGCTTTAGTTGTGTCTGACTCTTTGCAACCCTGTGGACTGTAGCCCGCCAGGTTTCTCTGTCCATGGGATTCTCCAAGCAGGAATGCTAGAAGTGGGTTGCCATTTCCTTCTCTAGGGGATCTACCCAACCTAGAGATCAAACCTGTATCTCTTATGTCTCCTGCACCGGCAGGCAGGTTTTTTTAGCACTAGCACCACCTGGGAAGCCCTCATACTACATGAGGCTTTGTTTATTTCAACCACATGTAATAGCAATCGCAGCCCCATGAAGTCCATGAAACACTCCTCAGATAATCATCTTAAATACATAAAATGATGTACATTTGGCTGTAAACAAAATAAGTTATATTGAAATACAGTTATTAAAACATGAATATGATATGGTAACATATGCTCTTATATAAACTAAAAATTTACAATTTTGGCAGCGTAAAGTTGTACTGGTTAGCTTGAATTAGAACATCATAAGATAGCGTAGTCTTTGACTTACCTCCTTCCACATATTAATCAAACAACACTGAATTTAGTGAACACTACAAAGTGTTAGGTAGTTAGACATTATCAGCAAAGTGGTGATGGTAGCTAAAGACAAGAGGGGACTAGTCCAGTTAGGCCCTAACTATCCGGAGATCCTCCCCTGCACCCTACCCAGAAATATGAAACTCTGGTCAGGTGGTGGTCTGACCAGAAACTCTGGTCTGGTCAACTTGTCCTGATAAAGAGGGAGCACAATGACAGAGGAGAATTTCTCCGGGTTGTGCATGCCCAGGCTGGACAGGAATATAACCTCCAGTAAACCCAAATTCATTATCCATTCAGTTCAGTTCAGTCACTCAGTCATGTCTGACTCTTTGCAATCTCAGGTTTTCCTGTCCTTCACTGACTCCTGGAGCTTGTTCAAACTCATGTCCATCAAATCAGCGATGCCATCCAACCATCTCATCCTCTGTCATCCCCTTCTCCTTCTGCCTTCAATCTTTCCCAGCATCATTATACTAACATCTTAATAAAATCTGTATGTGGTTTTGCTCTCCTCCAGGTGGGTTTCTATTAGTGTATCAAGAGTAAGGGCATAGGCAATAATGAACTTGTTACAGAACTCAGAATAGTCACTCAAATAGCAACCACCTGTCACTCACCCATGATCGCACCCACCTCCTTGCAGAACAACTCCATATAAACACCCTTAAGCTTCTACAGGGCTTCCCTGTTGGCTCATAGGGTAAAGAATCTGCCTGCAGTATGGAAGACCTGGATTGGGAAGAGCCCCTGGAAAAGAGAATGGCGATCCACCCCAGTATCCTTTTTTTTTTCTTTAATATTAATTTATTTTTAATTTATTGATGATTGCTTTACAATAGTGGTTTCATTTCTGTCATACATCAACATGAATTAACCACTGGTGTACATATGTCTCCTCCCTCTTGAATCCCCCTCCCACCACCTGCCTATTCCTACCCCTCTAGGTTATTACAGAGCCCACATATAAAAATAGATAGCCAACGGGAATTTGCTGTATCACTCCAGTATTCTTGCCTGGAGAATTCCATGGACAAAGGAACCTGGCAAGCTACAGTCCATGGGATCACACAGAGTTGGACACAACTGAGCTACCAACACTTTCAAGCCTGTACAGGAGGGTAGGTTTTGCTTTGCAAAAACATCCTTCTCTCCCTCTGAGAATGCATTCATGCATTAATAAACTTTGCTTTCGGCTTAAGCCCAAAGTGGTAGTCTGCAAAATTTCACTTGCTATCTCAAGGATCAGGATTGCTGATCCAGGTCTCCTGTTGACCTCCTCTGTTGAAGTCATCTGACACTACACAAGCCAACCGAAAGCAATAAGAAAATGTGACTTTATTTTAAATCACTTGAAAAAAAAAAAACTAACCAGATGTCTTTGAGTTTTGTTTTTAAATATATTTAGTGGTCCTAAAGAGTGTATTTAAGTTTAATTAAATTCTAATTATTTAACCAAACTAAAATTTAACTTGTATCATTCTATCTAATCATCAGTTTGACAAATGACTAATTTTCCTGAAAAGAACACCTTTTAAATATCTGCAATTTAAAAAAAAAAATCACTCACTGAGACTTTTTTTTAGAAAAAGTAAAATTTAAGTAATTAAATTTTGACTACAGTATCATACAGATTCACACATATAAATAATGTGATTGAAAGAAAATATAAATGGGAAAAAATAACTCTTATCCTGATATATAAAATCTTCTCATTCTTAAGTTGGTTAAAAAAAAAAAAGTGATACATATAAAAGTTTAAATTATCCTCAAAAAAGTTTTTACAAAAGCCCAAATGGTATCTGAATAGATTTTAAAACATTAAAAAGTGATTGACTATAGGTAAAATGTCACTCGGTATCTTAGTCAAACATGGCATCAAGATAAATTGTGGTTGAATTCACTGGTATTAAGTTACCATTTTCTGTCAGCTGGCTTCAGGTGATTGTGCTGCAAAAAAATTATGGCTTAGGATACCCTCATTTTTTCACCCAATCTTACTTCAATTTCTTGATCAGAGATATCTCTTCCATACAGTGGTCCTTGATTCCACCAAGCTAAATAATGATTTTTTTTCCTTCCCTGATCATTAGTTTCACTTCAGGTACATACAATTGTCAAATAAATCATGTAGGGCAGGAAAATTTGCTACCCCAAAATGTTTCTTTGGCATAAGGATTATTTTAGGCTCCATATCTTTATGATCCAAGAGACTGAGGAATAAACTTTGATTTTCCCCTTTGTGTGTGTGTGTGTGTTAGTCACTCAGTCATGTCCAACTCTTTGCAACCCCACAGATTGTAGCCCGCCAGGCTTCTCTGTCCATGGAATTCTCCAGGCAAGAATACTGGAGTGGATTGCCATTACCTTCTCCAGAGGAACTTCCCAACCCAGGAATTGAACCCTGGTCTCCTGCCTCGCAGGCAGATTCTTTACCATTTGAATTACAGGGAAGTCTGACTTTCCCCTAAAGTGCCTAAAAGATGTGTTCCAGGAAGGGAGCTATCACCATGGGTAACTTTGGTATAAACTACTTCCCTGGTGGCTCAGATGGTAAGGCATCTGCCTACAATGCGGGATACCTGGGTTCGATCCCTGGGTCGGAAAGATCCTCTGGAGAAGGAAATGGCAACCCACTTCAGTATTCTTGCCTGGAGAATCCCATGGATGGAGGAGCATGGTAGGCTATAGTTCATGGGGTTGCAAAGAGTTGGACACAGCTGAGCCACTTCACTCACTCACTCAGCTGTGCTAGTGGAGTAGCAAATGGCAACCCACTCCCAGTATTCCTGCCTGGAAAATTTCATGGACAGAGAAGACTAGCAGGCTCACACACAGACACACATAGCACACACACACACACACACACACACACACACACCTGTTGTATAAGGGGACGAACCTAACAAAGTCTGTTAAGCCTGTTATTCCTTTCTATGTCGAATTGTCTCTACAAAGCCCAACAAACACTTTATTACCAAACATTTGCTTTCTGTCATCATGTCAATTACTTCCCCCACCCCTGCTTTGAAGTCCCAAACCACTACCCTCCAAACCATGTTTGTCTTTAGCTGAAGATGGTATTTAAGGTGAGGGTTCCTTCCGTATACATACCAATTGGTTATTAATTTTTCTGGAAATAAAATCAATGTAAATAGCTAGATTTCATCTATAAAGAACATTGTTAGCTTGTCTCATAACCTTTGAGGTCTCTCTCCCCACATTCATAAAGTATTAGGAACACCTATTTGTCAAATTTGAAACTTAGGCTACTGTGGTGTTTCCACTTAAAGATCAAAGACCAACATTTCTGATCTAATAAATCTTGAATTTATTGACCCTTTAAGCCATGTGAAGAATGAGCCATGTTCTTTTTGAAAGCCCATTCATACTGCTACTGCTGCTGCTAAGTCGCTTCAGTCATGTCCAACTCTGTGCGACCCCATAGACGGCAGCCCACCAGGCTCCCCCATCCCTGGGATTTTCCAGGCAAGAACACTGGAGTGGGTTGCCATTTCCTTCTCCAATGCATGAAAGTGAAAGGTGAAAGTGAAGTCGCTCAGTCGTGTCCAACTCTTAGCGACCCCATGGACTGCAGCCTACCAGGCTCCTCCATCCATGGTATTTTCCAGGCAAGAGTACTGGAGTGGGGTGCCATTGCCTTCTCCAGCCCATTCATAAGTCATTCTTTTTATTTGCTCAGTGGCTTGTATTTGTGAACTTTCTTGAAGTTTGATGGTAGGTATAATTCTAAGATTTTAAGTCTGCCCCTGGCCTTTAAATAAAGACTATTGTTTAGTGAATAAATTCCTTTAGCTAAAAATTTTTCTATTGCTAAATATGATTGAAAGAAAGACAACTGATGAAAGTACATTGGTTAATTGGTTGATTTTAATCTCAACCACAAGTGGAGCAACCATTAAACTTTTGAATGTTGTTGTGTTGTTTTTTTTAAATGAGGACATCAGCTCAAATAACCTTTATGCTTCTTGTCAAATTAACATTTTACCAGGACTTTCATAAGACAGAAGTTATGTCTGTAACTAAATCTGACAGAATTTATGAGATCCAAATAAATACTTTTATTCTTGCCTTTACATAAACTTAATTCCTACCTTTTTGTTCTTTGAATATCTCACTTTGCCACTGGCATTAGCAGCTCAAATATCAACATTGTTAATATATCAGTTACTTTCTGTATGAATTTTGAAGGCTCATTGCTTTTTGATCAAAAACCTTTTAATTTTATTTTTTGATTGATGTTCAAAGTGTACCAAATATACATAGGTATATATTTATTTTGAAACTGTGATATAAAGGCTTATCTTTTTAAATTTGTTTCCTCTCCTTCATTGAGCAATCATTGAACTTTGGCATCAGTAACTTGCTAATAACCGCAGGCCCTAGTTAGCTTGCTGTGAAGTATCTGAGAGAAGAAAAGGTAAATTGGCTCCCAGTAGAGACACTTGGCAAACCCTCCAGCAGTACACTTTTACTCAGATCTCAACTAAAACAACAATAGTCAGCACTTAATGAATTGATATCACATTTTATGTCTTTCTAGACATTACTTGATGTTTCCTTGTTTGCTGGTGCTTTTAGAGATTTCCCTGGTTGATAATGTTTTTGTGTTGCTACCAAACCTAATTTGGCTTTTAGGGGACCCTGTAAATTTTTAATAATAAAGTCATTTACAGATGCCAGTAGATAAATTAGCACCACAAATGCAGCTAAATTGCATAATCGCACCAATTGATTTTGTGTTAGACTTCAAGATGTATAGATACCTGGTGGCATCTCTGTCAAAAGAAGGCAGTGAAAGCCAAAGCCCTTCAGGTTCCAGAAAACAAAAAAAAAAAGCATATCAGATGATCAGAGAAAAACACAGTTTTCTAAATGAAGTCCCTACCTGTTTATAGATGTTCAATAGAGTGATATCACCTTGCCATCGGGTTTACACATATGTGAAGCCTAAAGCACACACACACACACGCATGCATTGATTCTTAAGGGCATAACTAATCATATGATGCTATTAGAAATAACCTCCATCACTGACCTTGACTTCTTTTTCTTTGAATTATCAAGTGAAAATTAACTTGCATTTTTGTTACCAATAAATATTTTTAATCTCCCCTAGAGATCTATCAGAGAAGGCAATGGCACCCCACTCCAGTACTCTTGCCTGGAAATTCCCATGGAGGGCAGAGCCTGGTAGGCTGCAGTCCATGGGGTCGCTAAGAGTTGGACATGACTTAGAGACTTCACTTTCACTTTTCACTTTCACGCATTGGAGAAGGAAATGGCAACCCACTCCAGTGTTCTTGCCTGGAGAGTCCCAGGGACAGGGCAGCCTGGTGGGCTTCCATCTATGGGGTTGCACAGAGTCAGGCACGACTGAGGTGACTTAGCAGCAGCAGCAGAGATCTATACTTCTCAGTGCAAGCAAAATTTTAGAGGATTAATGTGATCATTGCAGAATCTCTCCATAATAAGCCAAAGTATGAAATATATTCTAAGACTGTAGCTCTGGAATGGATGGCTGGTCATTGAAAATGATCACACTTGAAAACTCTTGCTTGGAAATGCTCACAGTTGAAATCTCTTGAGAATAATGTAAAATTGAATCAACAGTCCCCATTACATACAGAACTCATATTATTAATACTTCTCATTCTGGCTTGTCTTTGGGTCTCAGTCAGTTCAGTCTCTCAGTCATATCTGACTCTTTGAGACCCCATGAACTGCAGCAAGCCAACCCTCCCTGTCCATCACCAGCTCCCGGAGTTGACCCAAACTCATGTCCATTGAGTCGGTGATGTCATCCAACCACCTCATCCTCTGTTGTCCCCCTCTCCTCTCGCAATCAGTCTTTCCCAGCATCAGGGTATTTTCAAATGAGTCAAATCTTTTCATCAGGTGGCCAAACTATTGGAGTTTCAGCTTCAACATCAGTCCTTCCAATGAATACCCAGGACTGATCTCCTTTAAGATGGACAGTTTGGACCTCCTTGAAGTCCAAGGGACTCTCAAGAGTCTTCTCCAACACCATAGTTCAAAAGCATTAATTCTTCAGCACTCAGCTTCTTTATAGTCCAACTTTCACATCCATACATGACTACTGGAAAAACCATAGCCTTGACTAGACGGACCTTTGTTGACAAAGTAATGCCTCTGCTTTTTAATATGCTGTCTATGGTTATGACCAACTGGTCATAACTTTCCTTCCAAGGAGTAAGCATCTTTTAATTTCATGGCTGCAATCACCATCTGCAGTGATTTTGGAGCCCCCCCCAAAAAAAGTCAGCCACTGTTTCCACTGTTTCCCCATCTATTTGCCATGATGTGATGGGAACAGATGCCATAATCTTAGTTTTCTAAATGTTGAGCTTTAAGCCAACTTTTTCACTCTCCTCTTTCACTTTCATCAAGAAGCTCTTTAGTTCCTCTTCACTTTCTCCCATAAGGGTGGTGTCATCTGCATATCTGAGGTTACTGATATTTCTCTTGGCAATGTTGATTCCAGCTTCCAATCTTGATTCCACCTTCCTCCAGCCCAGTGTTTCTCATGATATACTCTACATAGAAGTTAAATAAGCAGGGTGACAATATACAGCCTTGACCTACTCCTTTTCCTATTTGGAACCAGTCTGTTGTTCCATGTCCAGTTCTAACTGTTGCTTCCTGACCTGCATACAGGTTTCTCAAGAGGCAGATCAGGTGGTCTGGTATTTCCATCTCTTTCAGAATTTTCCACAGTTTATTGTGATCCACACAGTCAAAGGCTTTGGCATAGTCAATAAAGCAGAAATAGATGTTTTTCTGGAACTCTCTTGCTTTTTCCATGATCCAGTGATGTTGGCAATTTTATCTCTGGTTCCTCTACCTTTTCTAAACCCAGCTTGAACATCAGGAAGTTCACGGTTCACATATTGCTAAAGCCTGGCTTGGAGAATTTTGAGCATTACTTTACCAGCATGTGAGATAAGTGCAATTGTGTGGTAGTCTGAGCATTCTTTGGGATTGTAATGAAAACTGACCTTTGCCTGTCCTGTGGCCACTGCTGAGTTTTCCAAACTTGTTGGCATATTGAGTGAAGCACTTTCACAGCATCATCTTTTAGGATTTACCTACACCAAATAATCTTTAAGTGCTTTGGAATCTAGCTTCTAGATTGCTTTTAAGTCATGGAATCACTCTCCTTCAGACTAAAATGAAACTGTTTATGGAATTTAAGTGTCATTTGTTCAGAAAAGGATAACACAGAAAGATTAAGTAGATGGAAATAAACTAGAAAGTAGGCTCTATGCTTAACATTTAAATGTGTAATTTGTGCCATGAGATTCCTCTTAAAGTTAATTTAATTTCTAACTGGTCTAGAAATAATATATATACAGCAGCAAGATGGAAACTTTGGAGTCCTGTCAACTTAGGTTTTATTTCCAACTTTAATATTTTCTTGTTGCTTACCTTTCAGATTCTCAATTTTCTTATCAATAAGACTGTGATAAGAATACATATTCATCTTATATGATTATTCTGAAAATTAGAGTCACACATAATGTTTGGGATAAATAAATGCATTTAAATGGCATCATATTCTATTCCTAAACAAGCAAGGCATGTGTAGTTGAGTGTGCTGTGCTCTTTAAGTTCCCCTTCAGGATTGAAGGAGATAGTCTTCCAGCTACCAGAAGTGCTTCTGACACCCTTGACTTTAATCTTCAGCTAAGTAAGCCTCTTCACCCAAGGTCAAGCTCCCTTCCAGCCTACATTTAGCAATTTGTTGATGGAAATTGATATTTCTTAGCCTTGAATGTGTGCCCAGTTGTGTCTGACTCTTGCAACCCCATGGACTGTAGCCTGCCAGGCTCCTTTGTCCATAGGATTTCTCAGACAAGAATATTGGAGTGGGTTGCCATTTCCTCCTCCAGGGGATCTTCCCCACCCAGGGATTGAACCTGTGACTCTTGCATTGCCTGCATTGGCAGGCAGATTCTTTGCCACTGAGCCATGTAGAAAGCCTTTAATTCTTAGTCATCTCTCTCCAAATCCAGCAACTCTGAGGGACGTTCTTAATTTCATTCCACACACGGAGTTGCCTGAGACCCTATTCTAACTGTGGTGAAATCCCTCTTAACCTCTTTACCATACCTTCCTCCTTTATTCTCCCTGCAATCGCTCATCCTAAGAGTATTCTTCCTAAAAGCTGCATCTAATTTCCATCTGAGTTGGTTGTCCAGAAAATGCAAGACCTACAACCTGTTCAAAAGCTGCTTTTGATATTTTATATTAGATTTCTTTTGTTTAGAGATTTCATGGGTGTCTTTCTATGATTTTCCTTTTAACTTTACTAGATTATAATATTTAAAACATGTGTCTAGTAAAGCAGCATATAATTAAATTTTCTTTTTATCCAGTCTGACAATCTTTATTTATCCATTAATGTATTCAGTACATTTACATTTCAGGTAATTACTGTTACATTTAGTCTGACAACTATCTTCTTACTATTTAATTTTTATTTATCGGGTTTTAAAATTTTATTTTTATTATTTTTTGTCTTAGATTGTTTAACTTATTTTTCCATCGTATGAATTTGCTCATTAAATACAGTTTTCCTGTTTTGGCACTTCTGTTCATCAATATAAAATAGTCTTTTTGCATCCTATAGAGTGCAAGGCAATCAAAATACTATTTTTTCTAAAGGTTACTGAAGTAGGCTTTACTTTGGAAATTTAAAAAAAAAATCATTATAATGGGTTTACAATGTTGCGTTAGTTTCAGGTATACAGCAAAGGGATTCAGTTTTATTACACACACACACACACACACACACACACACATATATATATATATATATATAGGTCCCTAGGTCTGTATTGCAAGCAGAGCCACCAGGGAAGCCCATACATATTTAATACTTACATATTATATATATGTATATATATATATTCTTTTTCATATTCTTTTCTGTTATAGGTTATTACAATATATTGAATATAGTTTCCTGTGCTATACAAAAGGTCCTTGATGTTTATATATTTCATGTATAGTAGTGTGTGTATCTGCTAATCTCAAACTCTTATTTATCCCTCCCCACCGTCACCATTCCCCTTCAGTCACCATAAGCTTGTTTTCTATGTCTATGAGCACTTAAAATACTTTAATTCCAATCCTCTCCCTCTGGACTTTGTTATGTTATTCATATATATTTTACTTCTACATGCTTTTAACCTCAAAAGTAATTATTTTTCTCAATTTATAGAGTCAAATATTTTTTGTATTTATCCACATATGTACTGCTCCCTTTGTTCTTCATTCCTGCCTGCATTTATATGTTTCCATTTTGAATCCATGTTTATCTGCCTGAAGAACTCATTAAATGTTTTCTCTTAACTAATCTTCTCAGTGTTTTGTTTTTGAAAATTCTTTTACAGCTTTTGTTTTGGGGGATTTTTTTGGAATGTCATTTTTTTGGGTAAAGAACTAAAAATGGGCAGTTATTTCCTTTTATCTTTAAAAAGTCCATTTTGAGTTCCTTTATTTCTGTTTACAAGTCAGTTACCATTCTTCATCTTGTTCCTTTGAAAATAGTCTGTCTTTCCCCTCCCCTACTTCTGACTGCATTTAAGATTTTCTCCTCATTATGATTTTCAGTAATTTTACTATCAGGGGCCTCAACATAATCTTATTTAAATTTATCTTGATTGAGGTCCATACTTCTTTTTTCCTTCTTAAATTTATGGATTACATGGGTTTTTAAAAAATTCTTATACATTATCTCTTCAAATATTGCTTCTTCCCAATGTATTTTTCTTCTCCACCTGGGAATCTCTTCATATGTGTGTTTGAACTATTTTCTAGGTATTGTATGACTCATAGTTTTATCTGTACTTTTCAATCCTCCTTTTTTCTTCTCTGTTAAACCTTTATATTTTAATCTCTTAAAATATAATGATATTTATATTTAAGTTATTTTCTGTTAACTCCAAAATAACGACCTCTTCTGAGCCTAAGATATATGAATTTTTCTTCTGCTTGTTTAAATGTTTTCTTTTCCAAATGTGATTAATTTTATTGAGGTCTCAATACTATAAGCTGTAGAGATAATTTAAGACTCTGTATGTTACCTTAAGGAATATCATTTTAATCTGTTTAAGACTTAGATAAATTGAAGCTCAGTGTTTAATATTTTTCTATATACTTTTTCTGAAGTGTAGCCTCTAGAAGTGAAATCTTCGGGTGTTTATCATTGTTGTTTTTAAGCTATAATGTTTTGTTTCCCTGTCCTCTTTATCATGTACATATCTGCTCAATTTCTTTGCTTCTCAGCCAGTAATCTATATCTTGATAAATGCAAATGCCACAAGAGAAAAAGAGGCAAGATGTCAAGATCCTTTCCCTGAATGTTCTTCCTTGCTAGGATTTTGATCCTATAAGTCAACTAAATTGGTAGTTTTCCAAAGTCTTCAAATTATTTTCTTATGTTTTGTTTTCATATTTTATTAAAATGTTCTAAATGTTCTCAGCAGGAGGAATGAAGTATAAAAGCTGGTCTACCATGGACAGAAGTAGAAGTTTCAGACTTAACTATTTTTTTTCCCCAGCACCTAGTAAAATGTTTCATGTTTCAGTGGTAATTTAATCAGTATTTGTTATATGATTTAAGACAAGAATAACATTTTGCTTTAAGAGAAAGGATAGTAATTCAGTTTTATTGTTGCTTAAGTGAATAGTGATCAGGTATAAGGCTGGTATGATAATCAGAGGCTAGATTCTAAAGGACTTTCCATGTGTTTGAACATTACCATGGAAGTAATGGAAAAATTGATTTTCTTTCCTCTATACATAGCAGTGGAATAATCAATTATAAAACCTTAGGTCAACAAGCATTTAATTTGGGTCCATGACGTACTATGCATTATGTCAAAGTAGAAGTTAGAACCATAAATAGGATGTTAGTTCTATCTTAGGAATCATAGAGTTTATAAAATGATATAAGGGAGAAGGAGTTTAATTTGTGTACTAAGTTCAGCAATTTTGTCTATCGTAGTTCTTAAAGGCTTGCATTTAGTGATAGTGATACTGAATGATATAAGATGACTATGACTTATTAAAATAATATTGAATAGCTTATAGATCCTGTAATAGATCAGGTACTCAGCCTTGCTAATCAGTAAGAATTATTTTCCATATCATGCTTCATTACTGATCTGGTAAAGGCTCAAATCAGTCCTGACCTCTTTTTTTACAAAGTCACACTTGTAATTGTATTTAGGGCCTACCTAGATAATCCAAGATTATCCATGTATGTATATGTATATGTGTACATATATGGATATGGTAACATTACAGGTTCAAGATTAGTCCCTGATACCATTGATTATTCAGCGTACTGCAAACATTGCCCCAGGATGGATGCAGAAGCAGATATCAGAATGCAGCTGTCTTCTATCAAGCCATAAGTTAAAGAGATTTAAAAACATTTAAAACAGCACTATTTTCACTGTACTTTTATTTGGAAACTATAACTATTTTCTGGTTGAAGTAGTATATTGAAATATTTTATACTTGCTAGTATTATTTTAAGTGAATTAATAAATACATATTTTAAATGGCTTAATATCAATAGATATAACCTGTATAAACAAAAAAATTTCTAGGATAATAATTTAAAAGAGGTTAACTGCCATCCCAAAAAGTGGTAACTTCTACAATATCAGTACTTAGGTAGGAGTAAACTATGAACAAATGAGCTCCTAGGAGCCAGGTTGTATGCTTTTCCATTGCTGTCTAATCTGTATGATATTTGAAGTCCAAAATATTAAACAACTATCATTTACTATGAGGCTTTTATATGTAATGTGATAAACAAGAACACTAAATAGAGTCTAAATATCCTTGAAACAAAACTCATTGAGTAGCTTTTACAATTTCTCCAAGGATATTATGGATTTTCTTTGAAAGCTTCACATATTCTCTACTGGGTGGCTATTTTCAATCTGAGTTTCTACTAACATGCTTCTTAATTGCTGCCTGCCTTTTATATTACAACATCTTTAATTCCCTACCAAAGGAGCAAGCAATACCCTCCTGAGAGGCTATCAATGATATCCTTGAAATTTCTTCTTAAATTCAAGAGTATTTTGCGGGTTTTCTAAAGAAGTTATAAAAATATGTAAACATGGGAGTTTTCTCTTCAAATCCATGTCCTTCAGCTACACAAAAGTTCTGAAATTGCTGTGACATTGTAGAGATCTCCTTTGTATTATTCAAGATTTCTAGTAGAATTATGTGTATAAATGTTCTTAGTGGACTGTCACTTAACAAGGTCTGTGCTTAATTTATCTCTGAATAAGACACATTAAACTAAGACCATAGTTTTTGGAGTTAAACAGACCTTTATGTAATTTTTGTATTAACCATTTCCCAGCTGTGAACCCTTGTGAAGTCACTCAACTCTGCAGCTTAGTTTCCTCTATTGTAAAACAGAGATAGGGGCTTCTCTGGTGGCTCAGTGGTAAAGAATCCAGCTGCCAATGCAGAAGATGTGGGTTTGATCCCTGGGTTGGGAAGATCCCCTGGAGCAGGAAATGGCAACCCACTCCAGTAAGTATTCTTGCCTGAGAAATCCCATGGAGAAAGGAGCCTGGTGGGCTACAGCTCATGGGGTCGCAAAAAGCTGGACATGACAGCGACTGAATGACAAGAAAAACAGAGATAACAGTATGTGTCTAAGATGATTGTACAAAAATTAAGGAAGAGAACATGAGTAAATCAGTCATTCAATTAGAAAGTCTCTCATTACTATAGAAAGAATGTTTTTTATTTTTATTTTTCCATTCTCTTCTTCCTGTTTCATTTGTGTCTATTTTTCAGTCCATCAATGCTGGGTCAATGTCTTAGAGTAAAAAGGAGAAGTTACTTCTCAGTCTTCTTAGAAGTTAGTATTTCTGATCCAATTTATAACCTGGGTTAAGGTCAAAATAGGAAGGGGATGCACTTGTATTTTCCTGTGAGTAAGTGATATCCTTCCACCTTCTTGATTTTCATGCTTAGCTCTCTCATTAATTACCTTGCCCATGGCTCCTGGCTTGCTGCTTCAATTTACTTATCTTTAGATACCGAAAACAAAAACCTTAGTTTAAGACACACATCCATCTAAAGATGACATGTATTGGCCAACTCTGCTAAAGAGTGAGGAGTGTTTTCCAACAGACACTTTAAAACACATATATCATGCTATTTTACAGAGAGATAGATATAGATATAAATATATAGATATATGCCCTTAAATATTTGAGGGGTATTTGTAGAATAGGGTGCTTTAATTTTGTTTTTCTGTGCTGTAGATTACTCTTAGCTTTTGGACTGAATATAGATTTCAGCTGAAGCTGCCAAGGAGTAGACACCAAAAAGCTTCTCTAGCCCATAAATTCATAAGAGAAGAGAGTAGCCTTCATCGTTTCAGTAAACTTCAAGAAGTGATTGTTGGGTTAAAATACAGGCTTGAAAATCCTTATGGGGGCTGTTTAACCCTAAGGATTTCATCCATCAGGAAAATTATTAAAGAATATGTTATAATATTGAATAACTAGTAAATTAATAAAAATAAGGGTCATCTCATATCATGTCTAGAACTTTTCTTTCAAGGAGTGTCCTGAGCATCAGATATTCCTGCACATTTTCTGGAGGCAAGCATGATGATTGTCTGAAACTTCTGGGTTTTGTGAGGTTACTGGATTTGTATTCCAAGCTGTTTCATGCTAGCATATATGGATGTTAATGAATACTTTTAACTCCCCCAGGCTATATTCATTTGATAAAAGAATTTTATAATTTTATCAAATGAATATAGCCTGGGGGAGTTAAAAGTATTCATTAACATCCATATATGCTAGCATGAAACAGCTTGGAATACAAATCCATGATGCTGGATGCTTGGGGCTGGTGCACTGGGACGGCCCAGAGGGATGGTATGGGGAGGGAGGAGGGAGGAGGGTTCGGGATGGGGAACACATGTATACCTGTGGCGGATTCATTTTGATATTTGGCAAAACTAATACAATTATGTAAAGTTTAAAAATAAAATAAAATTGGAAGAATAAAAAAAATAAATAAATAAAATAATTTTAACTCACCTTTAAAAAAAAAAAAAAGAATTTTTAATATATTAACTGAAAAAAGTGAATTATCCAGAACTTCTAGGTACCCTCTCAAAAACATGGCACTGTAATGTTAGAAGGATGTAAAGTCTAAAAGCAAATCATGTAGAAAATAACCAAATGCTAATATTACTTTTGCTAAAAGGATTCATAAATAAATTTAAATAATGATTCAGTTCAGTTGCTCAGTCGTGTCCGACACTTTGTGACCCCATGAATCGCAGCAACCCAGGCCTCCCTGTTCATCAGCAATTCCCGGAGTTTACCCAAACTCATGTGCAACGAGTTGGTGATGCCATCCAGCCATCTCATCCTCTGTTGTCCCTTTCTCCTCCTACCCCCAATCCCTCCCAGCATCAGGGTCTTTTCCAATGAGTCAACTCTTCGCATGAGGTGGCCAAAGTATTGGAGTTTCAGCTTCAGCATCAGTCCTTCCAATGAACACCCAGGACTGATCTCCTCTAAGATGGACTGGTTGGACCTCCTTGCAGTCCAATGAATCAAGTCTTCTCCAACACCACAGTTCAAAAGCATCAATTCTTCAGCGCTCAGCTTTCTTCACAGTCCAACTCTCACATCCATACATGACCACTGGAAAAACCATAGCCTTGACTAGACGGACCTTTATTGGCAAAGTAATGTCTCTGCTTTGTAATGCTATCTAGGTTGGTCATAACTTTCCTTCCAAGGAGTAAGCGTCTTTTAATTTCATGGCTGCAATCACCATCTGCAGTGATTTTGGAGCCCAAGAAAATAAAGTCAGCCACTGTGTCCATTGTTTCCCCATGTATTTGCCATGAAGTGATGGCACCAGATGCCATGATCTTCGTTTTCTGAATGTTGAGCTTTAAGCCAACTTTTTCCCTCCCCTCTTTCACTTTCATCAGGAGGCTTTTTAGTTTCTCTTCACTTTCTGCCATAAGGGTGGTGTCATCTGCATATCTGAGGTGATTGATATTTCTCCCAGCAATCTTGATTCCAGCTTGTGCTTCTTCCAGCCCAGCATTTTCATGATGTACTCTGCATAGAAGTTAAATAAACAGGGTGACAATATACAGCCTTGACGTACACTCCTTTTCCTATTTGGAAGCAGTCTGTTGTTCCATGTCCAGTTCTAACTGTTGCTTCCTGACCTGCATATAGGTGTCTTAAGAGGCAGGTCGGGTGGTCTGGTATTCCCATCTCTTTCAGAATTTTCCACAGTTTATTGTGATCCAGGTAAGTTTACAAGGAACTAAATATAAGCAACAGCCATGTGAGCTTGAAAACAAATCCTTCCTCAGCTGCATCTTTAGATGAGAAGTTAGTCTTGACTTTTCCACCAGGGAACAAGACTAAGTTCTGATTCATTGCCCACAATTATTGTGAGATACTAAAGTATATTGCTTTAAGGGTCTAAGTTTGTGGCAATTTGTTGTACAGTAATGGATAACTCTTAAGAATATTGATCTATTTCAGTTTTTTAATAGATATGCACAGTGGCAGTAAATATGTTTCCCTAGTATTCATCAAATTTGAACCCACAAGTTCACATTTTGTGCCAAGTATCTGTTCTTTAGCTCAGGTTGAAATATTCTGCAGTGAATTATGTATAATTTAGAGCAACTACAGCCACGTAAAATTTTAACTGTTAGCCATACAACCATGGATATCACTAAGTAATTTAATAGGAAATAACATATTTATGAGAGTATTTCTACTAAATGTCACTGGATTTTGAAAAATATTTTAAAATATTGTTCTATAGTAGCCATGCATGGAGAAAGCAATGGCACCCCACTCCAGTACTCCTGCCTAGAGAATCCCACAGATGGAAGAGCCTGGTAGGCTGCAGTCCATGGGGTCGCTGATGGTCGGACATGACTGAGCAACTTCACTTTCACTTTTTACTTTCATGCATTGGAGAAGGAAATGGCAACCCACTCCAGTGTTCTTGCCTGGAGAATCCCAGGGATGGGGGAGCCTGGTGGGCTGCCATCTATGGGGTTGCACAGAGTCAGACACGACTGAAGCAACTTAGCAGTAGCAGCAGCAGCAGTACCATGCACAATATTACCATGTACCACTGTGCTCCTTATCTTGCTCAATTTATGGGGAATTCTTGTATTATAGTCAAGAAAAAATGCTCTTTGTTTTCAGCTGAATATTCATTAAATTAGTCTTTTCTTTCTCAGGAAATGTTTGATTTGTGTTTAAATCTGTTTTTGGATGCTAGGGAGAATAACAAGAATAGTATGACAGTGTTTTGTGACAGCATACACCATGCTTCATCTAAAATGAAAGTTATTAGATTCTTGAAGTCAGTAATCAAAGTTCAATTGCATTTTCCTTAGGAAAAACTTTCAATAATAATTAAATTGTTTAGAAATAAACATTTCAAAGAAATAAGTTTTCTATTTTGACATGTTTTGGAAATGCAGTTCACATAATGATACCACTATTAAACTCTGAAGTTTAAGCATTCTATTGTCCAAGCCAGTTAACACTTTCCTCTTGAAGTAATTTTGTTACATTATTTTTTTTTCCAGTTTAGGAATAAGTTATTTAACAGCAGTGGAAGAGGAGAGTTCAAGATAATATATCCTAAACTCACCTCCTCCCATAGACACAACAAACCTATTAATTCAACTACCTATTAAATAATTTCCTTGGAAAGGGATGAACAGAGCCTTTGAAACAAAGGATAAAAGGAGAGCAATGATGCAGGCAAGAGAGGCAGAGATACAGGAACAAACTACACCCTAGCTGTGGCAATCCACAGTAAAATTCTGCTACAAGTCCCCGAAACAACTAATTTTAAAAACCAATGGAGAAAAAATATAGAATTATAAGAAATGGAAAATTCACTCTTAAAATGGCTTTCACACAGGCTCACTTGATCCAAAAGCCAGTGTAGTTACTAATCTTATAGACTTTACCAGATGCAGGAACCAGTTGGGATGCTCCCCGGAAAGTGAGACACTGGTAGAAACCATTTTTATGTCGTCAGCCTACCTTGCTAATGCTGGTGCTGGTAGGTACCATTTTAGAATTCTCCCTTTAACTTATTAATGTCAGTGAGACATAGTAGGGGACTTTAACATACCATTTACATTGATGACAGACCATCCAGAAAGAAAATCAGTGAGGTACAGTGAATTAAATGATGCATTACACCAGAGATACAACAGATTATATATATATATATATATATATCAATGCAGTTCTTCATATATTGAAATGCATCAGAATACACATTCTTCTCAAGTGCACATGAAACATTCTCTATGGTAGGTCACATTTAGTTTACAAAGCAAGTACCAATAAATTCAAGAAGATTGGACTCATATCAAGCAGTTTTTACAACAAAAATAGTATGAAACTAGAAACCAATCTCAAGGAAAAACTGGCAAAAGTGCAAAAACAGGAAAATTAAACAATATGGTACTAAACATCAAATGGGTCATTGAAGATACCAAAGGAGAAACAGAAAAACACTAAGAGACAAATGAAAAACAGAAATATAACATAGCCAAATCTTCAGGATGCAGCAAGTGGTTCTAAGAGGGAAGTTCATAGCAATATAGGCCTACCTCAATAAACAAGAAAAATCCCAAATACAAAACCAAGCTTTACTACTAAAAGAATTAGAAAAATAAGAACAAAGCCCAATTTAGTAGATTGAAAGAACTAATAAAGATCAGAGAAGAAATAAATGGAGACTAAAATTTAAAAAAAATAGAAAATATCAATGAAATGAAGAATTTGTTCTTTGAAAGATTTACAAAATTAGCAAACCTTTAATCAGACTAACAAAGAAAAAGAGAACATTCAAATAAATAAAGTGAAAATTAAAGAGGAGAAGTTACAACAGAAATGCAAAGGATCGTAAGAGACTATTATGAACATTCAGATGCCAACAAATTGGACAGCCTATAAGAAATGGATAAATTACTGGAAACATGCAATCTTCTAAGACTGAATCAGGAATAAATAGAAAATCTGAATAAGTTGATTACTAGTAAGGAGATTGAAACAGTAATCAAGGAAATCTCCTAAAAAGCAAAATCCTAGGACCAGTTGGCTTCACTGGCAAAATCTATGATGAATTCAATGAAGATTTAGCATGTGCTTTTCTCAAACTGTTTCAGAAAATTGAAAATGAGGGAAACCTTCTAAATACATTTTATTAATCCAGCATTAATTGGATACCAAATCCAGACAAAAACACCAACAAAAAAGAAAATTGCAGGCCAGTATTACTAATGAACACAGATGCAGACATCTTCAACAAAGTATTAGCAAACCAAATCCAATTACACATTAAAAAGGATCATACACTGTGATCAAATGAATTTTATTCCAGGGATTTAAGGATGGTTAAACAATCACAAGTCAATCAACATGTTACATCCCACTAAAAAAATGAAGAATAAAAGCTATATGATCATCTCAGTAGATGCAGAAAAAGATTTTGACAAAGTTTGACAGCTATTTTTGATGAAAACTGTCAGCAAAGTGGGTATAGAGGAAACACCTCAACATAATAAAGGTCATAAATGACAGACCCACAGCTAACACCATATATACAGAAACCTGTAGTCTTTCTATACAGTTATACTGGGCTCTAAGAAAGACAAATTAATAAAACAATCTTATATACAACTGCAAAAAAAAAGAAAAAAAAATACCCAGGAATAATTTTAACCACAGAGGGAAAAGAAGTGTACACTGAAAACTACAAGATACAGATGAAAGAAATTAAAGAAGATATGAATAAATGGAATGATAATCCATTTTTATGGATTGAACAAATTAGCATTGTTAAGGTGGCAATACTGCACAAAACAATCTACAGATTCAATGCAATCCCTATCAAATTTTAATGGCATATTTCACACAGCAAGCTCAAATAACCCTAAAATTTGTAGGGAACCACAAAAGATTTCAAATAGCCAAATCAGCCTTGAGTAGGAAGAACAAAGTTGGAGGTATCATGCTCCCTGATTAAAAACTATACTACAAAACTACAACAATCAGAACAGTATGGTACTGGAGTGCACACACACACACACACACACACACACACACACACACACAACAGAAATACAGATGAATGGAACAGAACTGAGAGCCCAGAAATAAACCCACACATGTACGGACAATTAATTTACACAAAGTAGCTAAAAACACACAGCTAAGAAAGGATAGTGTTTTCAATAAATGTTGTTGGAAAAACTAGACACTCACATGCAAAAAAAAAAAAAAATGAAACTAGACCACTATCTTACATCACACACAAAATTAACTCAAATTAGATTAAACACTTGAATGTAAGACCTGATACCATAAAATTCCTAGAAGAAAATTTAGGTAATAACTTCTTGACATCAGTCTTAGCATTGTGGATTTGACTTCAAAGGCAAGGGAAATAAAAGCAAAAATAAACAGATGGGACTATATCAAACTAAAAAGTTTCTGCACAGTGAAACAAACCATCATCACAGCATAAAGGCAATCTACTGAAAGGAGAAAAATATTTGCAAAGCATATATCCATTAAGAGGTTAATATCCAAAATATATAAAGAACTTAACCGAGATAAAACAAACAACCCAATTAATGTGCAGGTGGTCCAAATAGATATTTTTCAAAAGACTTATAGATAACCAACAGACATATGAAAAGATATTCAACATCACTAATTATTAGGGAATTGCAAATCAAAATAACAATGAGATATCACCTCACATGGGTTAGAATGGCTGTTATCAAAAAAGAGAAAAGGAAACCCTTTTGCACTGTTCATGAATCATGAATTGTTGCATGTAAAGTATGTAAATTCCTCAAAAAATTAAGAATAGAGCTACCAACTTATCCAGTACTTCTTTATCAGTGTTTATTCAAAGAACACAAAAACACAAATGTTAAAAGATATATGCACCCTTATGTTCACTGTAGCATTATTTACAATGATCAAGATATGGAAGCAACCTAAGTGTCCATCAGTGGATGAATGAATATAGAAGATATGTACACAGTGGAATAGTGCACAGCCATAAAAATGAATAAATCCTATTATTTGAAACAAGGCATATGGACCTTGAAAGTATTATGCTAAGTGAAATATTTTGGACAGAGACTAATATTTAGACTAATGTTGTATGTTCCCACTGATACGTTAAATTTATAAAAGCAAAACAAAATAAAAACAAACTGATACTATTGCATTGCTGGTGGTAATGTAAACTTATACAGCCACTATGGAAGACGGTACGGAGACTCCTTAAAAAGCTAGGAATAAAACTACCATATGACCCAGCAATCCTACTCCTAGGCATATACCCTGAAGAAATCAAAACTGAAAAAGATGCATATACCCCAATATTCACTGAAGCACTATTTACAATAGCCGGAACATGGAAGCAACCTAGATGTCCATTGATAGATGAATAGATAAAGAAGCTGTGGTACATATATACAATGGAATACTACTCAGCCATAGAAAGGAATACATTTGAATCTGTTCTAATGAGGTAGACAAAACTAGAGCCCATTATACAGAGTGAAGTAAGTCAGAAAGAGAAATATAAATAGAGTATACTGACACATATATATAGAATCTGAAGAGATGGCACTGATGAATTTATTTTCAGGGCAGCAAAAGAGAAACAGACATAGAGAACTGACCCATGGACAAGGTGGGAGGAGAAGGAGAAGGGGAGATGTATGGAGAGAGTAACATAGAAATTTACAATACCATGTGTAAAACAGATAGCCCATGGGGATTTTCTGTATGCAAGAGAACTCAAAGAGGGGCTCTGTGACAAGCTGATGGGTGGGGAGGGGAGAGAGAAGGGAGGGGAGTCTGAGAGAGAGGGGTATGGGTGTACCTATGGCTGATTCTTTTCGATGGATGACAGAAAACCACAAAATTCTGTAAAGCAGTTATCCTTCAATTAAAAAATTAAACAAACAAACAACAACAACAAAAAAAAACCTGATATTGAAATCAGAATTGTCGTTACCAGAGGAGAAAGGGTTTGGGGGATCTGCAAAACGGGTGAAGGGGGCCAAGGCTTTAGTGGTGGATGGTAACTAGGTTTGTGGTGTCAATCATTTGTAATGTATATGGATATCAAGTTTTTAATACAGTGTACTACAATGTACACCTGTGATATATATAATTTTTTAAAAACACAACAAACAGTACATATTCTATTATCACATATATGTTCGTATGAAGTTAATTTTGATTGTCTCTCTAACTGTCAAACTGCTCTACCACCCTCTACTTTGGAGGCTTAATTCCAAAAGATCCAGCAATATTCATCTTTTTCTCTAAAACTATGTTGTGTTCAAACCCTCAGCAATGCAAAGGTATTTCTTACTGAAATAATGTTTAATTCTGAATAAATGTTTTCTAGGTTTTAGGTGGTAACAATTTTATATAAATGATCCTCCAAATTAAATGCCAACTTTTGGTTCAGTGTATATTATTTTAATGAAAACATAATGATCTTAGGCCATGAATTTTTAGGAAAGTTTGAAACTTAAAAACTTATTTTTATAACATGAATAGTCTTGGATATCTTACTTCCTGAACCTCAGCTGATGTGTGCCCTTCTTTTTGCTGAATGTGGTTTCCCCAGCCTAAGTTACTCAAGCCTTCATCTCCTACCCCTACTGCCATTCCACTCTTATTAATAAAACTCTACTCTTAGAAAAAAAAAAAAAAAGATCTGATTGTTTTCCCTCTTCTTGGAGAGAAGCTTTACATCTTATCTTAACTTTTCCAATGTGTTCTGTTTTCTAGCTGTGATAATCTGCAGGACAAAGTTGGTTCTAAAGTGCTGAAGCACAGAATTATCCTGCCCTGTTTAAGAACCAACAAAAACTCCTCAAAGCAAACCTTTTCTTTCCTTTATTCTGACTATACCATCTGAAAAACTAAAGAGTCTTTCCATGCACTCTAATATACTGTTTGGACCAGACTTTATACACATATATATGATAACCAGTTGTATATAGTTTTAGTAAATTTCCCTAGAAATCTTTGATTTCTTTATTAGTTCACCCCTTTGGTCAGGAAGATCCACTGGAGAAGGGATACCACTACCCACTCCAATATTCTTGGGCTTTTCTTGTGGCTCAGCTGGTACAGAATTTGCCTGCAATGTGAGAGACCTGGGTTCAATCCCTGGGTTGGGAAGATCCACTGGAGAAGAGAAAGACTACCCACTCCAGTGTTCTGGCCTGGAGAATTCCATGGACTGTATATTCCATGGGGTCACAAAGAGTCGGACATGACTGAGCAACTTTCACTTTTTCACTTTGAAGGTATAATATATGTACATGTGGTTGTTGTTTTAGTCACTAAGTCATGTCCGGCTCTTTTGTGACCTCATGGACTGTAGCCCACCAGACTCCTATATCCATGGGATTTCCCAGGTAAGAATATTGGGATGGGTTGCCATTTCCTTCTCCGCAGGAATCTTCCTGACCCAGGGATCAAGCACACATCTGCATTGGCAGGCAGATTCTTTACCACTGAGCCACCAGGGAAGCCAAATTTATCTACATAATTCCTCTGAACCCTAACTCTTTTTCCATACACACAGAAAATTAGTCTTACAGATTATATTTCTAGATATATAAATGTGTTAGCTATCCATACTAGACTTGTAATAAGAGTTTTTATGTGAAATGTAAAAACTTTTGTTTTTCTCATAAACAAAAATGCAAAAACTTTTGTTTTTCTCATAGACAAAAATGATAACTTTAATATAATATGAGAAAAGTCAAATTTGAATGAAATAATGTTCTGGTTTTTTTTTTTTTTTTTTAATCTACCACCTAAAACTAAATACTGTATTCTGGTACCCTTACCATGTTCTTCTTTCCAAGTGAAGAACAAGCTAAGTCTAAATGTGTGAGAGTTGAAAGTTTCCACTTCTAAAACTCTAATTTTCTTGACAGAGGTGTCCTATAGTCAGAAATTTGCTTGCAATACATTTAATAAATTGAAATACCAATTGCTTTTTCTTGATATTGTGCCTGAAGCTCAACATGTAGATATACATAATTCACTCCTAGCAGGAACTAAATTTTGGAACTATAAGAATAAGATGAGCAAACCTCAAATTTCTAACTGTAGTGAACAGGAGGATTGTTTTGAAGGAAAATACAGTCAGAAGAAATAAAATTTAAGCAAGTATGCTGCAGAAAATGTATATGCTGGCTACATTTTGATGAATTGCTTTTTCCTCTGTGCAGTTTTTACTCTTTCTCTTTGCAAATGAGGCTGTAGTTTTAAATTTTAAAACTTCCTTATTTGCTAAGAAATGAAAGTTTCTTTTCATCTTCTCTCCCTGCCCCCTTAATGTCTTTGAAATAGCTTCTCCTTTCATATATGACCTCATATGTGTATTCTTTACACATACTAAACTTGATATCTCTCACTTTGGTTATTCTGTTCTTCTCATACATAAATGTGCATATGCACATATGTTCACACATAGAACATATGTGTGGCTCCCTCGTGGCTTCCCTGGTGGCTCATATCCTAGAGAATCTGCCTGCAACGCCAGAGACCTGGGTTCATCCTGGTTCAGGAAGATCCCCTGGAGAAGGGCAGGGCAACCCACTCCAGTAATCTTGCCTGGAGAATCCCATGGACAGAGGAACCTGGCAGGCTACAGCTCGTGGGGTTGCAAAGAGTCAGATATAACTGAACAACTAACACTTTCACAGGCAAAGTTACTAATATAATTTCTGTTGAACATGTTAAATGGTCATAAGAGGGAGGATAGAAATCCCTGAATATGTCAAAAATCTACGTTCCTCCAGAGTTGTTGGAATAATAATGGTAATGTTGCATTTTCCAGACTTTTGGACAATTTCTACTCTTGTCCATATATCCTAAGGACATCACCTATTGAATTGGGTAAGTATTCAAATGCCCCTAGACAATGCTACAAATTCACATAAAGGGTCATAGCAGAATTTTAGCACTTTTTCTTACTAAAATTTTAATTGAAAAACAAAAAAGATAGTAAGATATTCCAAGGGGAACCTAGACTAAAATCTTTATGGAAGAAATAGGAAAAAAGAAGAGAACATGTATCCAGTAAGTTGGAAAACTTGCTCTTATCAGATAATGAAGCAAATAGGTCTACACATGGTTCAGCAGAAGTGGAAAGGCCAGTTGCTTCAGTCATGTCCAATTCTTTGAGAGCCTATGGACTGTGCTGGGGCATAGACTCGGATTACCATGATATTGAATGGTTTGCCTTGGAAACGAACAGAGATCATTCTGTCGTTTTTGAGATTGCATCCAAGTACTGCATTTCAGATTCTTTTGTTGACTATGATGGCCACACCATTTTTTCTAAGGGATTTTTGCCAACAGTAGTAGACATAATGGTCATCTGAGTTAAATTCATCCATTCTAGTCCATTTTAGTTTGCTGATACCTAAAATGTCGATGTTCACCCTTGCCATCTCCTGTTTGTCCACTTCCAATTTACCTTGATTCATGGACCTAACATTCCAGGTTCCTATGCAATATTACTCTTTATAGCATCATACCTTGTTTCCATAACTAGTCACATCTACAACTGGGTGCTGTTTTTGCTTTGGCTCCATCTCTTCATTCATTCTGGAGTTGTTTCTCCACTGATCTCCAGTAGCATATTGGGCACCTACCAACCAGGGGAGTTCATCTTTCAGTGTTCTATCTTTTTGCCTTTTAATACTGATCATGGGGTTCTCAAGGCAAGAATACTGAAGTGGTTTGCCATTCCTTTCTCCAGTGGACCACATATTGTCAGAACTCTCCACCACAACCTGTCCATCTTGGAGGGCCCTACACAGCATGGCTCATTGTTTCATTGAGTTAGACAAGGCAGAATGATCTCTATTCATTTCTAAGGCAAACCATTCAATATCACAGTAATCCAAGTATATGCCCTGACCAGTAATACTAAAGAAGGTGAAGTTGAACAGTTCTATGAAGACCTACAAGACCTTCTAGAACTAACACCCCAAAAAGATGTCCTTTTCATTACAGGGGATTAAAATGCAAAAGTAGAAAGTGAAGAAATACCTGGAGTAACAGGCAAATTTGGCCTTGGAGTACAGAATTAAGCAGGGTAAAGTTTAAGAGTTTTGTCAAGAGAATGCACTGGCCATAGCAAATACCATCTTCCAACAACACAAGAGAAGACTACACATGGACATCTCAGATGGTCAATACTGAAATCACATTGTTTATATTCTTTGCAGCCAAAGATGGAGAAACTCTATACAGTAAGCAAAAACAAGACCAGGAGTTGACTGTGGCTCAGATCATGAACTTCTTATTGCTAAATTCATACTGAAATTGAAGAAAGTAGGGAAAACCACTAGATCATGCAGGTATGACAAATTAAATCCCTAACGATTATACAGTGGAAGTGAGAAATAGACTTAAGGGACTAAACAGAGTGCCTGATGAACTATGGGCAGAGGTTTGTGACATTGTACAGGAGACAGGGATCAAGACCATCCCCAGGAAAAATAAGAGCAAAAAAGCAAAATGGCTGTCTGAGGAGGCCTTACAAATAGCTGTGAAAAGAAGGGAAGCAAAAGCAAAGGAGAAAAGGAAAGATATACCCATTTGAAAGCAGAGTTCCAAAGAATAGCAAGGAATAAGAAAGCCTTCCTCAGTGATCAGTGCAAAGATAGAGGAAAACAATAGAATGTGAATGACTAGAGATCTCCTCAAGATAATTAGAGATACCAAGGGAACATTTCATGCAAAGATGGGCTCGATAAAGGACAGAAATGGTATGGACCTAACAGAAGCAGAAGATATTAAGAAGAGATGGCAAGAATACACAGAAGAACTGTACAAAAAAAGATCTTCATGACCCAGATAACCACAATAGTGTGATCACTCACCTAGAGCCAGACATCCTGGAATGAGAGTCAAGTGGGCCCTAGGAAGCATCACTACGAACAAAGCTAGTAGAGATGACGCAATTCCAGTTGAGTTGTTTCAAATCCTAAAAGATGATGCTGTGAAAGTACTGCACTCCATATGCCAGCAAATTTGGAAAACTCAGCACTGGCCATAGGAATGGAAAAGGTCAGTTTTCATTCCAATCCCAAAGAAAGGCAATGCCAAAGAATGCTCAAACTACCACATAATTGCACTCATCTCACACGCTAGCAAAGTAATGCTCAAAATTCTGCAAGCCAGGCTTCAACAATACATGAACTGAACTGTGAACTTCCAGATGTTCAAGCTGGATTTAGAAAAGGCAGAGGAACCAGAGATCAAATGGCCAACATCCGTTGGACGATCAAAAAGGGAAGAGAGTTCCAGAAAAACATCTGTTGCTGCTTTATTGTCTATGCCAAAGCCTTTGTGTGAAGAATGAAGTGAAGTCATTCAGTCATGTCCAACTCTTTGTGTACCCATGGACTGTAGTCTACCAGGCTCCTCCATCCATGGGACTTTCCAGGCAAGAGTACAGGAATGGGCTGCCATTTCACTTTCAAGAGAATCTTCCAGGGATTGAACCCATGTCTCCTGCATTGTAGGCAGACGCTTTGCCATCTGAGCCACCAGGCATGTTTGACTGTGTGGATCACAATAAACTGGAAAATTCTGAAAGAGATGGAAATACCAGACCACCTGACCTGCCTCTTTAGAAACCTATATGCAGGTCAGGAAGCAACAGTTAGAACTGGACATGGAACAACAGACTGGTTCCAAATAGGAAAAGGAGTACATCAAGGCTGTATATTGTCACCCTGCTTATTTAAGTTATATGTAGAGAACATCATGAAATGCTAGGCTGGATGAAGCACAAGCTGGAATCAAGATTGCCAGAAGAAATATCAATAACCTCAGATATGCAGGTGACACCACCCTTATGGCAGAAAGTGAAGAGGAACTAAAGAGCCTCTTGATGAAAGTGAAAGAGGAGAGTGAAAGTTGACTTAAAGCTCAACATTCAGAAAACTAACATCATGGCATCTGGTCCCATCACTTCATGGCAAATAGATGGGGAAACAGTGGAAACAGTGTCAGACTTTATTTTTTGGGACTCCAAAATCACTGCAGATGGTGACTGCAGCCATGAAATTAAAAGATGCTTGCTCCTTGGAAGAAAAGTTATGACCAAACTAGGCAGGATATTAAAATGCAGAGACATTACTTTGCCAACAAAGGTCTGTCTAGTGAAGGCTATGGTTTTTCTAGTAGGCATGTATGGTTATTAGAGTTGGACTATAAAGAAAGCTGAATTCCAAAGAACTGATGCTTTTGAGCTGTGGTGTTGGAGAAGACTGTTGAGAGTGCCTTGGACTTCATCCTAAAGGAAATCAGTCCTAAATATTCATTAGAAGGCCTGATTTTCAAGCTGAAACTCCAATATTTTGGCCACCTGATGTGAAGAGTTGACTCACTTGAAAAGACCCTAATGCTGGGAAAGATTGAAGGCAAGAAAAGAAGGGGACAACAGAGGATGAGATGGTTGGATGGCATCAACAACTCAAAGGATATGAGTTTGAGTAAACTCTGGGAGTTGGTGATGGACAGGGAAGCCTGGTGTGCTGCACTGCATGGTGTCACAAAGAGTCGGACACAGCTGAGCAACTGAACTGAACTGATGGACTGTGTAGCCCACCGTGCTTCTCTGTCCATAGGGTTCCCCAGGCAAAAATAATGGAGTGTGTTGCCCTTTCCTCCTCCAGGGCATCTTCCTGACCTAGGGATCGAACCTGTGTCTCTCACATCTCCTGCACTGGCAGGCAGGTTCCTTACCACTAGTGCCACCTGGGATGCAAGCAGAAGCTGGAAAGAAAGTCTAAACTGATCGCAGCTATGGGAACATTCTAAAGTTTTATTGCTATGCCCTCTGTGGTACCTCTGGCCACACGTATCTATTTAAATCTAATAAAATAAAATAAAATTAAGATTTTAGTTTTTCAATCATGTAAGACAAATTTCAAGTGCTCATCAATAGTTCATGTTGCCACTGCATCTAGAGGATGCTGATGCAGAAGTTTTTCATCTTTGTATAATGTTCTATTAGTCAGCCTTGTTTTATAGACGTTATCTCTGTGTGACTAGATATAAATAATGGTGATTTATAAATGCTTACATAGAGACCAAGCTATCTCTCTATGGATATGTTAGAAACTATTCGCTGTTCCTAATATCTGTTTTTCCTTTTTTATACAGTTTTTAGCTCATTACATAATTGTCCAGAATAAAGGCCATGTCCTCCAACATGATTTACAGCTAGGTCAAAGATAGATATAAATGGAAGTGTTACATGTCAAGTTTCTGGGGTGTCCCCTAAAAGACAATACATTCTTCTCTCTGTTCTGTTTTCCGAGGCCTTTTCTTCCAATATGCTGCCTGAATTTGGATACTGTGTTCCAAACTGTACTTGCCATATTCAGTCATTACAACAGTGCTACCCACAAGGGTGGGTGAAGCAATAAGTAGAGAAAGGCCTGAATTCCTAATAACCTCATGGAGCAGGGCCATCACACTAGCCCAGAAGTGCCCACATCTTGACTTTTATATGGAAAAGAAATGCATTTTTTGATTTAAGCCTTTGTACATTTCTGTCTTTTGTATTCTATAGCAATTTATAGCATGTTTCTTTATGTAGCCTTTTTATATGATGTACTTCTATCACTGTGCTTCTTGACTATAATGTCTTTCTCCTTTTAGCAGGTTGTTAGCTCCAAAAGGATATAACTAATATCTCTTTTTCTAGTTTTCTACCATATGTTAGCTACTTGCATGCAAGCAGGCAAGAAGGAGGAAAAGAAAGAAGGAATGACTAGGTGGGATGAGAACAGGTCATGGTCTGCCACAACAAAATTCAATTATGAATAAATAGGAGGCTTACAATATCTTAAAGGGTGTAGAAATCAGACTCTAACTTAGATGGAAACTGCATGAGAAATTCTTAAAATAGCCTCATTCTTCAGAATCGGTTTAGCAAGGTCATATATGAAAATTTTTCATCTGGCTAATTCATATAGCTTCTAATAAGAAGATAGTCTTAGAGAAGAGGTTTTTAAATAACATAATGAATGTGCTTAGACCTTTGCGGGTTATGCACAAACCTCTTTGAATATTAGTTATATGATTCAAAGTAAGTACAATCATATAATTGACAACCTCAAAGGGCTCCCATGAAAACTTGGAACAGGTACAGAATAAGAAATTATGATGTTAGATAGATATAAAGATATAGTCATATAGTTATATAATTAGGTATATGATTATATAATTACATTACATGATTAGTTATGTAGTTTTACCATTATAACCCAAAATATGAAATATCCATGAATCCCTGAATAATTGTAAATATTTCTTAAAGTAAAGTATTTTGAAAAGTAAGTTTAAATAAACTTTTTTGTGATATATTTAAAAAATTATTGAGTATAATTGACTTACAGTATTATAAAGTAAATCAGTTATATAATCTGTATATTTATGTATTCACTCATTTTTTAATATTATTTTCCTATATGCTGCTGCTAAGTTAGGTCATTACAAAGTATTGAGTAGAGTTCCCTGTGCTATACAGCAGGTTTTATTAGTCATCTATTTTATATGTATCAGTGTGTATATGTCAGTCCCACAGCCACTGTGGAGAACAGTATAGAGATTCCTTAAAAAAAACTAAAAATAGAACTATCGTATGAACCAGCAGTCCCACTCCTGGGCATATGCTCAGAAAAAAAAACATAATTTGGAAAAATGAAGGCACCCTAATTTAGTTGCAGCACTATTTACAATAGGTAGGACACAGAAGCAACCTAAATGTTCATCAACAGAGGAATGGATAAAAAGAAGGTGTGGTATATATATACATATATATTTATATATATAATGGAATATTGTGTCTTTAGTTGCTAAGTTGTGTGACTCTTTTCAACTGCATGGACTGTACCCTTCCAGACTCCTCTGTCCATGAGATTATCCAGGCAAGAATTCTGGGGTGAATTGCCATTTCCATCTTTAGGGAGTCTTCCCAACCCAGGGATTGAACCTGTGTTTCCTGCATTAGCAGGATGGGTTGAGCCACCAGGGAAGCCCATAATGGAATATTACTCAGCTATAAAAAAGTAAAAAATAATGCCATTTATAGCAACATGGATAGACTTAGAGATTGTCATACTGAGTGAAGTTAATCAGACAGAGAAAGACTTACCATATAATATTGCTTATATGGGGAATCTAAAAAGAAAGGTACAAATAAATTTATTAACAAAACAGAAGTAGAGTTATGGATATGAAAACAAACTTACAGTTACCAGGGGATAGGCAGGAGTAGAGATAATTTTAAATAAACTTTATTTAAGAATAGTTTTAGATTTACAGAAGATAGTGTACAACATTTCTATATACCCACATTCAATTTCTCTTATTATTAACAAATTAGAATAGTGTGTTTGTCACAATTAATGAACCAATATTGCTGAATTATTATTAAGTTCCATAGTTTCTTCAGATTTCATTAGGATATACCTAATGCCCTTCTTATTCCAGGATACCATCTGGACTATCACAGTTAGGAGTTGTGTCTCTTTATGGCTCCTCTTGGCCGTGGGGAAGTTTTTCAGATTTTCAGGTATTTTGAGGATGAAATTTTATTGGAGTTACTATGGTGATTTTTTTCATGATTGGGATGTTGTTATGTGTATGTTGGGAAAGAGTACCATTTTCATCACATAACTGTCGAGGGTACATACTATCAACTTAGCTTACACACTGTTATTGTTGACCTTGGTCACGTGACTAAAGTAGTGTTTGTCAGGTTTCTCTATTATAAAACTAAACTTTCCTCCCACTTTCCATACTGTGCTTTGTTGGAAGAAATTCAACACAATTAAGGAGTTTGGACTTATACTCTTTATCCTTCAGGCAGAGTATCTCCATAAACTGTTTGAAATTTGCCTATAGGAGGTTTTATCCCTTTTCCCTCATTTGTTTATTATCTAATCATTTATTTATATCACTGTGAACTCATGAATCAAACCCTTATGATTACACAGTGGAAGTGACAAATATATTCAAGGAATTAGATCTAACAGACAGAGTGTGTGAAGAACTATGGACAGAGGCTCTTGACGTTGTAGAGGAGGCAGTGATCAAAACTGTCCCCAAGAAAAATAAAGGCAAAAAGGCAAAATGGTTGTCTGAGGAGGCCTTACAAATAGCTGAGAAAAGAAGAGAAGTAAAAGGCAAAGGAGAAAAGCAAAGATATACTCATTTGAATGCAGAGTTCCAAAGAATAGCAAGGAGAAATAAGAAAACCTTCCTTAGTGATCAGTGCAAAGAAATAGAGGAATGGGAAAGACTAGAGATCTCTTCAAGAAAATTAGAGATACCATGGGAACATTTCATGCAAAGATGAGCACAATAAAGGACAGAAATAGTATGGACCTAAAAGAAGCAGAAGATATTAAGAAGAGGCGGGAAGAATACACAGAACTATACAAAAAAAGATCTTCATGACCCAGATAACCACGATGGTGTGATCACTTCCCTAAAGCCAGACATCCTGGAATGTGAAGTCAAGTGGGCCTTAGGAAGCATCATTACAAACAAAGCTAGTGGAGGTGATGGAATTCCAGTTGAGCTGCTTCAAATCCTAAAAGATGATGCTGTGAAAGTGCTGAACTCAATGTGCCAGAAAATTTGGAAAACTCAGCAGTGGCCAGAGGACTGGAAAACGTCAATTTTCATTCCAATGCCAAAGAAAATCAATGCCAAAGAATGCTCAAACTACCACACATTTGTACTCATCTCACACACTAGCAAAGTAATGCTCAAAATTCTCTAAGCCAGGCTTCAACAGTATGTTAACTGTGAACTTCTAGATGTTCAAGCTGGGTTTAGAAAAGGCAGAGGAGCCAGAGATCAAATTGCCAACATCTGCTGGATCATCAAAAAAGCAAGAGAGTTCCAGAATAAAATTTACTTTTGCTATATTGACTATGACAAGGCCTTTGTCTGTGTGGATCACAACAAACTGTGAAAAATTCAAGAGATGAGAATACCAGACAACCTGATCTGCTTCCTGAGAAATCTGTATGCAGGTCAGGAAGCAACAGTTAGAACTAACCATGGAACAACAGATTGAGTCCAAGTAGGAAAAGGAGTCTGTCAAGACTGTATATTGTCACCCAGCTTATTAAACTTAAATGCAGAGTACATCATGCACAATTCTGGGCTGGATAAAGCACAAGCTGGAATCAAGATTGCCAGGAGAAATATCAATAACCTCAGATGACCCCACTCTTATTGCAGAAAGTGAAGAACTAAAAAGCCTCTTGATGAAAGTGAAAGAGGAGAGTGAAAAAGTTGGCTTAAAACTTAATATTCATAAAACTAAGATTATGGCATCCAGTCCCATCACTTCATGGCAAATAGATGGGGAAACAATGGGAACAGTGAGAGACTTTATGTTTTTGGACTCCAAAATCACTGCAGATGGTGACTGCAACCATGAAATTAAAAGACACTTGCATAGTTTTGGAAGTTTTGGCCACAGCAATCAGAGCAGAAAAAGAAATAAAAGGAATCCAAATTGGAAAAGAAGAAGTAAAACTCTCACTATTTGCAGATGACATGATCCTCTACATAGAAAACCCTAAAGACTCCACCAGAAAATTACTAGAACTAATCAATGATTATAGTAAAGTTGCAGGATATAAAATCAACACACAGAAATCCCTTGCATTCCTATACACTAATAATGAGAAAACAGAACGAGAAATTAAGGAAACAAATCCATTCACCATTGCAACGAAAAGAATAAAATACTTAGGAATATATCTACCTAAAGAAACTAAAGACCTATATGTAGAAAACTATAAAACACTGGTGAAAGAAATCAAAGAGGACACTAATAGATGGAGAAATATACCATGTTCATGGATTGGAAGAATCAATATAGTGAAAATGAGTATACTACCCAAAGCAATTTATAGATTCAATGCAATCCCTATCAAGCCACCAACAGTATTCTTCACAGAGCTAGAACAAATAATTTCACAATTTGTATGGAAATACAAAAAACCTCGAATAGCCAAAGCGATCTTGAGAAAGAAAAATGAAACTGGAGGAATCAACCTACCTGACTTCAGGCTCTACTACAAAGCCACAGTTATCAAGACAGTATGGTACTGGCACAAAGACAGAAATATTGACCAATGGAACAAAATAGAAAGCCCAGAGATAAATCCACGCACATATGGACACCTTATCTTTGACAAAGGAGGCAAGAATATACAATGGATTAAAGACAATCTCTTTAACAAGTGGTGCTGGGAAATCTGGTCAACCACTTGTAAAAGAATGAAACTAGAACACTTTCTAACACCATATACAAAAATAAACTCGAAATGGATTAAAGATCTAAACATAAGACCAGAAACTATAAAACTCCTAGAGGAGAACATAGGCAAAACACTCTCTGACATACATCACAGCAGGATCCTCTATGACCCACCTCCCAGAATATTGGAAATAAAAGCAAAAATAAACAAATGGGACCTAATTAAACTTAAAAGCTTCTGCACATCAAAGGAAACTATTAGCAAGGTGAAAAGGCAGCCTTCAGAATGGGAGAAAATAATAGCAAATGAAGCAACCGACAAACAACTAATCTCAAAAATATACAAGCAACTCCTACAGCTCAACTCCAGAAAAATATATGACCCAGTCAAAAAATGGGCCAAAGATCTAAATAGACATTTCTCCAAAGAAGACATACAGATGGCTAACAAACACATGAAAAGATGCTCAACATCACTCATTATCAGAGAAATGCAAATCAAAACCACTATGAGGTACCATTTCACACCAGTCAGAATGGCTGCGATCCAAAAGTCTACAAATAATAAATGCTGGAGAGGGTGTGGAGAAAAGGGAACCCTCTTACACTTTGGTGGGAATGCAAACTAGTACAGCCACTATGGAGAACAGTGTGGAGATTCCTTAAAAAACTGGAAATAGAACTGCCTTATGATCCAGCAATCCCACTGCTGGGCATACACACTGAGGAAACCAGAAGGGAAAGAGACACGTGTACCCCAATGTTCATCGCAGCACTGTTTATAATAGCCAGGACATGGAAGCAACCTAGATGTCCATCAGCAGAAGAATGGATAAGAAAGCAGTGGTACATATACACAATGGAGTATTACTCAGCCATTAAAAAGAATACATTTGAATCAGTTCTAATGAGGTGGATGAAACTGGAGCCTATTATACAGAGTGAAGTAAGCCAGAAGGAAAAACACCAATACAGTATACTAACGCATATATATGGAATTTAGAAAGATGGTAATGATAACCCTGTATACGAGACAGCAAAAGAGACACTGATGTATAGAACAGTCTTATGGACTCTGTGGGAGAGGGAGATGGTGGGAAGATTTGGGAGAATGGCATTGAAACATGTAAAATATCATGTATGAAATGAGATGCCAGTCCAGGTTCAATGCACGATACTGGATGCTTGGGGCTGGTGCACTGGGACGACCCAGAGGGATGGTATGGGGAGGGAGGAGGGAGGAGGGTTCAGGATGGGGAACACATGTATACCTGTGGTGGATTCATTTTGATATTTGGCAAAACTAATACAATTATGTAAAGTTTAAAAATAAAATAAAATTAATTTAAAAAAAAAAGACACTTGGTCCTTGGAAGAAAAGTTATGACCAATCTGGACAGCATATTAAAAAACAGAGATATTACTTTGCCAACAAAGGTCCATCTAGTCAAAGCTATGTTTTTTTCCAGTAGTCATGTGTAGATGTGAGAAATGGACTATAAAGAAAGCTGAGTGACAATGAATCAATGCTTTGAACTGTGGTGTTGGAGAACACTCTTGAGAGTCCCTTGGACTGCAAGATTCATTTAGCATTTGTATCTTGCTTTGATACCAAGAAAATGAGATGTGGCTCATCATAGCATCCTCCCCTTGCTTATCTTTAACCTCCCACTCTAACAGTGAAAGCCTGGCTCCCACTATGCACCATCCCATTTCTTTAACCATTTAAGTCCAGTGTATGTATATAGCAGCATCAGAATTGTTAACCTGGACTTTCTTAGGAAGACATTTTATTAACTAGAATACAGTGCGTATGTGTAGTCCTTTCGCCTCTAGTATTACAGACATGAGTCATTTCCAAAGGTACTACTGCCACCATCATTTCCCCCCATGTCACATTAAGGAGGCTATCTCATATACACTTAACTCTTGGACAACTGGGGTTTAGTGGTGATGACCCTCCTTGCAGTCAAAAATCCATGTATAACTTATAGTCAACCCTCTATATCCATGGTTCCTCTGCATCTGTAGTTCTGCATTCCTAGATTCAACCCACCCTGGATCATGTATTAGTGCATGCTCAGCTGCTAAGTCATGTCCAACTCTGCAACCCCATGGACTATAGCCCACCAGGTTCCTCTGTCCATGGGATTTTCCAGGCAAGAATAGTGGAATAGGAGTTGCCATTTTCTACTCCACTGGATCTTCCCAACACAGAGATCAAAGCCACATCTCCCGTGTCTCCTGCATTGACAAGCAGAGTCTTTACTATGGAGCCACCTGAGAAGCCATTGTAGCATTTACTACTGGAAAAAAAAAAAAAAATCTGTGTATAAAGAGACCCACATAGTTCAAACCCATGTTGTTCAAGGACCAACTGTATTTGTAATGCACTTAAATTGTCATATTTTTTTTTCCTTCTTTGGATCCCCAAACTTCTAATTATTTTTCAAATTTGTATACGTTAAAGTTCATTCTATTATGTATCACAATTACAGCATCAAGCAGAATAGTTTCTTCATCCTAAAGATTCCCTTGTGTTTCAGTCTGCTCTGTTCAAATTTCCCTCTGATTTCCTGGCAGCCACAAATCAGTTCACTGTAGTTATAGTTTTGTTATTTCCAAATCTCCAGTTATTGGAATCATACAGTCTATAGCCTTTCCACACTCACACTTTTCACTTATCGGTATGCATTTAGTTTATGCTTCTTTTTCTGCTTGATAGCTCATTTCCTTTAAATGTTGAATAATATGTTTATTGTGTACCCATTTAAGGACTTCTTTTTGCATCTAGTTTTTAGAGATTGTGAGTAAATCTGTTTTTAACCTCCATGTGCAAGTTTTTATGTGGATATGATTTTCAAATCACTGGGTAAATATTTAGAAGTATGATTGCTGGATCTCATGGTAAGATTACTTTTAGCTTACTACGAAATACCCAAACTGTGGTCCAAAATGACTATTGCATTTCCATCAGCACAAATTTAGATAAATTGTATTTTCATTTTAGTTTAAAATATTTTAAAATTTACCTTGAGACATATTATTTGATCAGGAAGTTTTGGCCACAGCAATCAGAGCAGAAAAAGAAATAAAAGGAATCCAAATTGGAAAAGAAGAAGTGAAACTCTCACTGTTTGCAGATGACATGATCCTCTACATAGAAAACCCTAAAGACTCCACCAGAAAATTACTAGAACTAATCAATGATTATAGTAAAGTTGCAGGATATAAAATCAACACACAGAAATCCCTTGCATTCCTATACACTAATAATGAGAAAACAGAAAGAGAAATTAAGGAAACAATTCCATTCACCATTGCAACGAAAAGAATAAAATACTTAGGAATATATCTACCTAGAGAAACTAAAGACCTATACATAAAAAACTATAAAACACTGGTGAAAGATCAAAGAGGACACTAATAGGTGGAGAAATATACCATGTTCGTGGATTGGAAGAATCAATATAGTGAGAATGAGTATACTACCCAAAGCAATTTATAGATTCAATGCAATCCCTATCAAGCCACCAACAGTATTCTTCACAGAGCTAGAACAAATAATTTCACCATTTGTATGGAAATACAAAAAACCTCGAATAGCCAAAACTATCTTGAGAAAGAAGAATGGAACTGGAGGAATCAACCTACCTGACTTCAGGCTCTACTACAAAGCCACAGTTATCAAGACAGTATGGTACTGGCACAAAGACAGAAATATTGACCAATGGAACAAAATAGAAAGCCCAGAGATAAATCCACGCACATATGGACACCTTATCTTTGACAAAGGAGGCAAGAATATACAATGGATTAAAGACAATCTCTTTAACAAGTGGTGATGGGAAAACTGGTCAACCACTTGTAAAAGAATGAAACTAGAACCTTTTCTAACACCATACACAAAAATAAACTCAAAATGGATTAAAGATCTAAACATAAGACCAGAAACTATAAAACTCCTAGAGGAGAACATAGGCAAAACACTCTCCAACATACATCACAGCAGGATCCTCTATGACCCACCTCCCAGAATATTGGAAATAAAAGCAATAATAAACAAATGGGACCTAGTTAAACTTAAAAGCTTCTGCACAACAAAGGAAACTATTAGCAAGGTGAAAAGGCAGCCTTCAGAATGGGAGAAAATAATAGCAAATGAAGCAACTAATCTCAAAAATATACAAGCAACTCCTACAGCTCAACTCCAGAAAAATAAATGACCCAATCAAAAAATGGGCCAAAAAACTAAATAGACATTTCTCCAAAGAAGACATACAGATGGCTAACAAACACATGAAAAGATGCTCAACATCACTCATTATCAGAGAAATGCAAATCAAAGCCATTATGAGGTACCATTTCACACCAGTCAGAGTGGCTGCGAGCCAAAAGTCTACAAGCAATAAATGCTGGAGAGGGTGTGGAGAAAAGGGAACCCTCTTACACTGTTGGTGGGAATGCAAACTAGTACAGCCACTATGGAGAACAGTGTGGAGATTCCTTAAAAAACTGGAAATAGAACTGCCTTATGATCCAGCAATCCCACTGCTGGGCATACACACTGAGGAAACCAGAAGGGAAAGAGACATGTGTACCCCAATGTTCATCGCAGCACTGTTTATAATAGCCAGGACATGGAAGCAACCTAGATGTCCATCAGCAGAAGAATGGATAAGAAAGCAGTGGTACATATACACAATGGAGTATTACTCAGCCATTAAAAAGAATACATTTGAATCAGTTCTAATGAGGTGGATGAAACTGGAGCCTATTATACAGAGTGAAGTAAACCAGAAAGAAAAACACCAATACAGTATACTAACACATATATATGGAATTTAGAAAGATGTTAACAATAACCCTGTGTACGAGACAGCAAAAGAGACACTGATGTATAGAACAGTCTTATGGACTCTGTTGCAGAGGGAGAGGGTGGGAAGATTTGGGAGAATGGCATTGAAACATGTATAATATCATGTATGAAACGAGTTGCCAGTCCAGGTTCGATGCACAATACTGGATGCTTGGGGCTGGTGCACTGGGATGACCCAGAGGGATGGTATGGGGAGGAAGGAGGGAGGAGGGTTCAGGATGGGGAACACATGTATACCTGTGGCAGATTCATTTTGATATTTGGCAAAACTAATACAATTTGTAAAATTTAAAAATAAAATAAAATTTAAAAATAATAATTTTATTTATTTATTCACTTTTATATGGCTGTGCTGGGTCTTCATTTCTGTGTGGGCTTTTCCTCTAGTTGAGGTGAGCAGGGGCTACTCCCTAGTTGTGGTACTCAGGCTTCTCATTGCGGTGGTATCCCTTGTTGCAGAGCAGGGGTTCTAGGGCATGTGGGCTTCAGTAGTTGTGCCATGAGGGCTCAGTAGTTGTGGCTCCTGGACTCTATGAGTGAGTGAGTGAATGAAGACGCTCAGTCGTGTCCAACTCTTTGCGACCCCATGAACTGTAGCCTACCAGGCTCCTGCCTCCATGGGATTCTCCAGGCAAGAGTACTGGAGTGGGTTGCTATTTCCTTCTCCAGGGGATCTTCCGGACCCAGGGATCGAACCTGGGTCTCCCACATTGCAGGCAGACACTTTAACCTCTGATCCAACAGGAACTCTATAGTACAGGCTTAATAGTTGTGGTGCACAGGCTTACTTGCTGTGTGGCATGTGGGATCTTCTCAGATTTTACGGATCAAACCTGTGTCTCCTGCAATGGCAGTTGGATTCTATACCACTGAGCCACCAGGAAAACCCTATGTGTTACTTTGAAATATATTGTTCAATCTCCCAACATTAGGATTTTTCCCATCATTTTTCTGTTATTAATTTCTACTTTCATTTCATTGTTGTCTGAAAACATGTTTTCTATTCCTTTAAATTGGTTAAGATGTGTCTTTCCATTCAAATCTTAACCATATGACTTCTAATATTTCTTTTCCTTTATTCTCTTTCCTTCTATTGGTATTCCAATTCTGCATGTTACATTGGTAGTTACCTGGTAACTTCAAATATCTAATGTGTCCAAGGAATATTATTGACTTTGTTTTATTCTTTCCTTGTGCTAAATATGGGACTGACTAGTTCTGCATGGTTTATACATCAGAGTTGAAACTGGGAGTCTTCTGAAAGTTTTAGGAATCAATAATATGGAAAGCTGCACCAACCTCCCTACTCCCTTTCATTGCAAGCCTTTAGGTGTAAAAGACCAAAATAGCAGGTTAACAAAACTACCTCCCTATCATTTGAAATTCTTTCAGTATGGTCCAGTAATAGGAGATGTTTTAGGGCAATGCTGCTGCTGCTGCTGCTAAGTCACTTCAGTCGTGTCTGACTCTGTGTGACCCCATAGATGGCAGCCCACCAGGCTCCACCATCCCTGAGATTCTCCAGGCAAGAACACCAGAGTGGGTTGCCATTTCCTTCTCCAGTGCACGAAAGTGAAAGGTGAAAGTGAAGTCACTCAGTCGTGTCTGACTCTTAGCGACCCCATGGACTGCAGCCTACCAGGCTACTCCATCCATGGGATTTTCCAAGCAAGAGTACTGGAGTGGGGTGCCATTGCAATGGAGATATGCAATTGATAGCTTACAGTGAAAGATGTAGGATTAGTGATCTCCAAAGATTTAGCTTCAGGACCAGGGATCAGGCTTGATCACTCAAGAGTTTTTTGTGTAGCTGAGTTTTATTAAAGTAAGAAAAGGGACAGAGAAATTTCTGACACAGACATCAGAAGGGGGATGGAGAGTGCCCCCCTCTCTAGTCTTAGCAAGGGAATTATATACTTTTTTAATTGGTTATTACAGTAAATCAAAAGAATGTCTCAAGGTTGTAAAGACCTTACTAGACCCACTCCCATAATTTACATTTTAAGATGACAGGATTAGAACTAACAATAGAAAAATTTTACCAGACCAATTCCCATAAAATACGTTTTAAGATGACAGGATTAGTCAGAAGGTTCTCAAGAAGGAGAAACATGTCTTCAAGCAGGATACATTGTTGTCATTTGTACTGTTTCACTAAGGGAAAACATATCCTTGAGCAAGATTAGTTGTTTTTTTGTGCAATCATCAGGTCTGGGCTTAAAGAAAAAAACCTTTGTCTTTTTCTCTTCCTTGAGAACTCCAGACCCCTATCTCCTCCTTAAGAGCCTCAGACCCCTCCCTCCTCCTCAGGGACCCCAGACTTCTTATCAACCTGCCTAAGAAATGACTTGACAATCATGAGGAATGACATCCCATGACCTGAACCTGTTTGGAAAATATTTATTGTCATGAAGAATAGTATTTATGAAAGTCGGATCAATCTCAAGTTTTTAGATTTTCAAAAAACAAAATAATCAAGTACCAGTAAGTGGGATTTGATTAAAAAAAAAACAAACTGCACAAAACAAAAACTGGTTGGAATATTGATTAAGCCACTTCAAAGATGTTTGCCTTTGGGAAAACTAAGCACCCTAGTTTTTGTTGAAGTATTTTTTAATAATAAAAGTGAGAAATAATATAGCTGTTTTTACAGTGAAAATGTGCATGGCACATAGACATCACTCAATATTAGCAATGATGATGATGGTGATATGATGTTGGTAGAGTTTATTTGTCATTGTTTCTATGGTATTAGACAAAACTCTTCCCAGGTAGCACTAGTAGTAAAGAACCTGCCTGCCAGTGCAGGAGATGTAAGAGACACAGGTTCGATCCCTCAGTCACGAAGATCCCTTGGAGAAGGAAAGGGCAACCAGCTCCAATATTCTTGCCTGGAAAATCCCATGAACAGAGGAGCCTGGTGGACTACAGTCCATTAGATCACAAAGAGTTGAACATGACTGAAGTGACTTAGCAAACAAAACTCACAGAAATCTTTAGATGTCACAGAGTCCCCTAAAATGCACTATAGCCTATATTAAGTACTACACAAAAATCAGAAGTAACCTTTAGAGAAAAGGACCAACTGTCTCACTGGTCTCCTTTGGGAATGGTGAGGTATAGCACATCTAATTGTTAATGTAGCAAAAGAGCACAGAAGACTCCAAGCAATTAGGTCTGTTTTGTTGGTAGAGACTCTTGAAGGTTTTCAGAGAACATTTGGTTATGTTTTGTTCCAATACAAGTGTTTGTTAAATTATCTGTTATAAACAATGACCACTGAGTCACTAACCTTTGAAAGGAAATTTTCTAATCATGGTTCATCTAGTTGAGAGATGTTTATTATTAGACAACTGTGTTTTCTTCAGGGTTAATAGTGGGTAAGATTGAGAGTTTATAATTTCAATGATCATTGACGTTTAAGCCTAATCGTCACTTCTTTATACAAGCCCACATTAAACTTTAAATCAGGACCCTGAGTTATAATCTCCATTATACCTTTCAATTTTCATTTCTATCACTTACCACAGCTTGCAATTATGTCCCCAAATTAGCTTTTTAAATCTTTTATAGGTTAGATACAGTACACATTTTTGCAACTTTATGACCCACATTATAAAATCTTAAAAAAATAGTTGTGCAAGGAGCTAAACTGACATACTAGCTATTTTGTTGAGGCTTTAGTGGGCTTATAGCTTTCTTATAAGGATAAAATTGGCAGAAATTATGCTATGTGATGTCTGAGGCTACTTTAGTATAGGTGATAGAGTTTCCAGCTTTAGTTTATGCAAACACTTACAGAAGGAGCTTTATGAGTAAGCCAACCTCATAGTAAAGTCACACACAGGTGCTCCAGTCAGCATACACAGTTTTTAGCCCCCAAGCCTAGGTGCCAAGCATGAAAATGGATGAGCCTTTGGATGCTTCCAGCTCCAAGCTACAAGCCACCCCAACCTTGGAGTCTTTGTAGCTGAGGCTTCAAATATTGTGGAAGATAGCCAGGCTGTCCCCATGATAACCTTTCTAAATTCTTGACCTTCAGAATTTGTGCATGTAACACAGTTGTTGTTTTAAGCCAGGAAGTTTGGAGATAATTTGTTACAAATCAGTAGTAACTGAAACATGAAAAATAATGGAAATATCACAAGGATTTTAGAATTTGGACAAAAAAAAACCTAACCCTAAATTTAGGACTAAAATGATGGACTCTAAATTCAGACTCTAATTGCATATGGTAAGAACCATGTAATAAATGTTCACTATATCCTAAGATTATGCTAATGATCATATATGCATAATCAAATAAAATTCTTATAACAACTCTGTATTTATGAACTATAGCTGCCCCTACTGAAAAATAAGGAACAGAAGCTCAGAAAGGTTAAGTAAATTGTTGTGTCACATATACAATAAGGCCTCACAGATGCCAATGGAATGCTCTGAAGTTGGAATCATTGTTCAGTTGCTCAGTCATGTATGAATGTTTGTGACCCCATGGACTGCAGCGTGTCATGCTTCCCTGTTCATCATCTCCCAAAGTTTGCTCAGACTCATGTCCATTGAATGGGTGATACCATTCAACCATCTCATCCTCTTGTCATCCCCCTCTCCTGCCTTCAATCTTTCCCAATGTAGGGTCTTTTTCAATGAGACAGCTCTTCATATCAGGTGGCCAAAGTATTGGAGCTTCAGCATCAGTTATTCCAATGAATATTCAAATTGTCCCAGTTGTTATCAGGGAGAGTTGAGCCCTTTACAGTCTGTGTCAACAAATCATAGCACACAGGCTACTCCAGAGAGTCCTCATAAACCATACAGAGTTAATAAACAAGACCATAGGCATCAGGAGAGTTTTTAATTGGTAGAAGCATTGCCAGGATGGACAGAAATGTATGTTTTTGGGGATGCTTATATGACTCTGTTTATCAATCACGTTTTTGTTACAGGAATGTATCTTTCTTTTGAATATTCACTGAGCTACACACTCAGTTCATTTCAGTAACTCAGTCATGTCCAACTCTTTGTGACCCTATCAAGTGCTGCACACCAGGCTTCACTGTTCATCACCAACTCCTGGAAGATGCTCAAAGTCATGTCCATCGAGTAGGTGATGCCATCCAACCATCTCATCCTCTGTTGTACCCTTCTCCTCCTGCCCCCAATCCCTCCCAGCATCAGGGTCTTTTCTAATGAGTCAGTTCTTCACATTAAGGGGCCAAAGCACTGGAGCTTCAGCTTCAGCATCAATCCTTCCAACATATATTCAGGACTGATGTCCCTTAGGATTGACTAGTTTGATCTCCCTTCAGTCCAAGGGACTCTCAAGAGTCTTATATAACAGTTCAAAAACATCAATTCTTTGGTGCTCATATGGTCCAATTCTCACATCCCTATGTGGCTATGGGAAAAAACCATAGCTTTGACTAGACGGACATTTGTTGGCAAAGTAATGTGTCTGCTTCTTAATATGCTGTCTAGGTTGGTTGGTCATAGCTTTGTTGCAAGGAGCAGCATCTTTTCATGTCTGAAATCACCATCTGCAGTGATTTTGGAGCCCAAGAAAATAAACTCTCACACTGTTTCCATTGTTCCCTTATCTATAGATGCTATGAGATGATGGGACCAGATGGCATAATCTTCATTTCTTGAATGTTGAGTTTTAAGCCAGCTTTTTAACTCTTCTGTTTCACCTTCATCAAAAGGCTGTTTAATTACTCTTTGCTTTCTGCCATAAGGGTGGTGTCATCTGCATATCTGAGGTTATTGATATTTCTCCCTGCAATCTTGATTCCAACTTGTGCTTCATCCAATCTGGCATTTAGCATGATGTACTCTGCACACATTACTTTGCCAACAAAGGTCCATCTAGTAAAAGCTATGGTTTTTCCAGAGGTCATGTACGGATGTGAGAGTTGTACTGTGAATAAAGCTGAGCACCGAAGAATTGATGCTTTTGAACTGTGGTGTTGGAGAGTACTCTTGCGAGTCTCTTGGACTGCAAGGAGATCCAACCAGTCCATTCTAAAGGAGATCAGCCCTGGGATTTCTTTGGAAGAAATGATGCTAAAGCTGAAACTCCAGTACTTTGGCCACCTCATGCAAAGAATTGACTCATTGGAAAAGATTCTGATGCTGGGAGGGATTGGGGGCATGAGGAGAAGGGGACAACAGAGGATTAGATGGCTGGATGGCATCACTGACTCGATGGACATGAGTCTGAGTGAACTCCGGGAGTTGGTGATGGACAGGGAGGCCTGGCGTGCTGCGATTCATGGGGTCGCGAAGAGTCAGACACAACTGAGAGACTGAACTGAACTGAACCTCCTCTCTAACAAGAAAATTTGGGCCATCTCTTATATATGCTCTTCTCTAATTGTCTTTTACTCCTATTTATCTTCACTCAAGATGCATATTTCCCAAGAGGAAATCTGATTGAGTTTATTTTGGTTATATCCATACTCCTCTGACAAGAGTAAGACAGTTACTCTGGTTGTTGCCAAAAGTAATACTAATCATAAAAAGCAGGCAAAAATAAGAGATACGCAGTTCAATGTTTGTTTTAATAGTTTTTTATTTTAGTGAATGAATTGACTACCAGGTTCAAAGGTATAGACACCTACAACTACATGTATTGCATATATTCTGAGCTATAAATGGTTCATGGAAATTGGAAAGACAGATGTAAGAAAATTACTGTATATAAACAGCAGAGGTAGAAAAGAAGCAGATCTCAAATGACCTGTTAACCCATGTAAGTAATATGGATTTAATTATAAAGAAATAGAAAGCCACTGAAGCATTTAAAGTAGATGGACATGAGTTAATATGGTCTTCAGTTAACAAAAAGCATGCTGTCATCTGTGATGGGAACATATTTGAGGAGAGTGAACTTTAAGCATGGAGATTAAGTATAATAATCCAGGTGAGAAATATAAAAGACCTGAATTAATTGGTAATGGGAATGAAGACAAAGAGGTGGGTTTAATTGCACTTTATAAGATACCATCCATGAGGCTGAATATCTAGCTGAAAACACAGAATGAAGAGTCAACTTTGAAATGTGTGGCTAATTGCCAATGCTATATGCTATGCTTAGTCACTCAGTCATGTCTGACTGTTTGAGACCCCATGGACTGTAGCCTGCCAGGCTCCTCTGTCCATGGGGATTCTCCAGGCAAGAATACTGGAGGGGGTTGCCATGCCCACCTCCAGGGGATCCTCCCAACACAGGGACTAAACCCAGGTCTCTTGCAGTGCAGGTGGATTCTTTACCATCTGAGCCACCAGGGAAGTCCAAGAAAACTGGAGTGGGTAGCCTATTCCTTCTCCCGGGGATCTTCCTGACCCAGGAATTGAACTGGGGTCTCCTGCATTGCAGATAGATTCTTTACAACTGAGCTATGAGGGAAGCCCCTAATTACCAATAGAGGGTATATAAGAGAAAGATCAGTGAATGGGAAAAGATAGAGATAATGAATCAATTTGATCTATTTTGTTATTGTTTCCTATTGCTCATCATACTGGAGATGTCTGGTAAGCATGCACCTGGACATATAGGTCTGTTTTTAATTTAGGTATAAAGTATCAGAATGTGGTGAACAACTATTTTAAGCTTTTCCTTTAGTTTGAACTTCTTTTTCTAATCCTCTTCTCCTTGAGTACACAGGTTCCCTCTTAAAGGATATATTCAAGTGTCACTTCTGAAAAGCTTTACCTGTCAGAATCCACAAACCAGAAAAGAGTACCTTCTATTCTTCCCTACTCTGTTTTGCTGAGTGCATCCAGAGCTACCCATATTTAACTCTAACGTGGAACCTAAGGAAATGATTTATATTCATCTAGAGTTTAAACTCTATAGGAACAAGAATTTGGAATATCTCCTCTAGAATGTATGTTTAAGGCATAGCAGTCTTCTTGGTAGATATTTGGGTATATGATAAAAATTTGGTGAACCAAATAATGAAACAGTGAATGAATGAATCTGCAAACAGAAATAGAGCCTCAATAGTATGTGATCTCATTATCCCAGTGCCTGGCATGTAATAAGTATACAACAAAGAGTTTTAACTATGAAAGACCAAAGAGCTACAAAATTACGTACACTATAATAAATTCATAAATACATGTGAACTGTATGTATTTTCTTTTATTATCATTTCCAACATTACCTCTCTTTGGCTATTTATGTTTTAGCTGGAAGAGTATATTGAGGTTTGCACATCATATTTTAATAATATACATCATATTAGGAGTATGTGTTATATATTTCCTGCCTTTATGTGTAATTTGCCAATTACTTCAGGTTATGAGGCTTTTGCAACAGTCTTTTGCATTCGACTGAAACTCTGGCCACTAATAGATATTCTACTCTTTTTCTTCATTACTTTACACTTTAGCTATCAATAATATTGAGAAATAATGACAAGTAAAAAGCTAAATGACATTCTAATTCACTCTGGAAGTGGCTCTTTAGACACTCATTGTCTGGCTAATGCGCAGTAAGGGGAAATGTACAGCAGGTATTGTATTTCCTAGTCATTGGCTAGCCATCTAATCTTGCTACATTTACATGCAGGATCCTGATTTTATCTTCCTACATTCTGGTTGTGGTTGAGGACTGTTCACAAATGGGATTATTTGAGAGTATGTGTGTGTTTGTAGGTATAGGATTCTTGAGAAAAATATACTGAGTGTAATGAATTTTCCCAGGAAAAGGAAGCTTAGTCCTATCACTGATACTTTTGAAATGGTAATTCATGGTGCTTTTCATCAAATACATTATAAATGTAATGGTCTTTAAAAGCAGAAAACACACTGTTCACTTTTTTGTTGTTGTTTTGATGCATAAATTTCTGTTTTGATTATCATATTTTGTACCATGTGTTTCTTTGTGACAATTTATTTTTAAATCGTTCATGTTCTTTGTGTCAATCATTGAAAATTTAACAATAATGATACTTATTTCAAATAACCTTTATACCTTTTCTGCTATCTTTAATCTGTTGGTGCCTAGTAAAAACTATATCAAAGCTTCTTATGAGTTATACTTAATATAAGAATCAATATAACACAAAATGAAATTATATGAGTAAGAATTCTAGGCTTTAGTTTAGGAGCTTTGAAATAAAAATTTTTGTTCCTAAACATTTTTTTTCTTTTCATGAATTTTCAGAAGCATGTAATTTTTTCTATGGGATTGATATTCACAGAAATCAAATTGTGTAAAAGTGAGGCATTTCTCCATTGTAAAAACAATTTACACGACAGTAATTCCAAGTTATAGTGTGGCTGAAATTATGTTTTTTCTTAAATAGATGAGAAAATGATCTAGTGAAATTAGTACCTGCTTTGGAATCAGAAATATGAATTTAAATCATAGAACAGATAGTTCATTAAATATGTTAAAGAACTCTATTAACTTGTGAACCTTAGTTACTTATCCATAAAGTAGAGGCATAATCCTACTTTATTTGACATTGTAAGAATTCAAGGATATATTACACGAAAAATACTACCATATTGTCTGTTATGTGCCAGGGTAGATTCTAAAGCCTTTGCATGTATCAATTTATGTAAACCATGTATATATTGTACATATATGTGGTTCTAGGATAGAATCTGTTAAATCTAATATACGTAATCAGGATAAATTCTATTAGCCTAATAATAAAACTTCATGGCATTTTGAGCATGAAAATCACAGGAGAGGAAAAAATCATCAGTGCTGTTTGGAGAATGAAACACCAAATCTAATAGTTCCCTTTTTCAGTATTACACAAGTATATAATGTTTAATTTTTATTCACAATTCTTCAGTAACATGAAAATCGACAATTACTAATTCTTTGATATAAAACTTATCTAGAGATACTAAAAACTCCAGAATGGCTCAGAATGCCTTGAATTAGGTAAACAAAGATTAACACAGGATGAAGCCCTGAAGTAATTGCAAAGCAAATCTCCTGAAGACCTATAATATTCACTCTGCACACAGCTGTGAGTTGCCAGGGTGTGACTGCAAGAAAACAAACAAATAAAACACCTGGTCCCTGCTTAGAAGCTTTATGAGTAATGTCCTGAAAAAAAGTTTCTATCAACATTTCAGGATGGGACCGGTGAAGATAATGATACAACTGTGAAAAATTCAGAATATTGTAACATTTTTTTGAGAAATAGAGCCAAAGAATATATGTGAAACTTATATTACACCCAATTATTTAAAAAACAGGCTTAGGTTATCAAAATGTCATAATTGTAGGAGTTAGAAATCATCTTTTCTATTCCTAAGGAATTTCAAGATCCATCTAGATCAATGCAGGCAGTTCTAATATCATTTTAAAGCCTGCACCTTATTATTCATTATTAGAGATTTATACCTACACTTGGCTCCTGTCTGAGAATTTATTTGAATACTTGCTGAGCAATTACCTTCTTTAGCAGTGGGGACAAAATAAAAGGGATGAGAGGTGTAACTCAAATTAACTATTATTCTTACTAGTTTTAACACTTTCCACAATTTCTACTGCTAAATGACTTGAGCTTATTAAAACAGTGCTATCTAGCAGATGTTAACAGAAATGGGAGCAGTTAGACTGATGTAAGGAGAAGGCAATGGCAACCCACTCCAGTACTCTTGCCTGGAAAATCCCATGGGCGGAGGAGCCTGGTAGGCTGAGGTCCATGGGGTCGGGAAGAGTCGGATACGACTGTGCGACTTCACTTTCACTTTTCACTTTCATGCATTAGAGAAGGCAATGGCAACCCACTCCAGTGTTCTTGCCTGGAGAATCCCAGGGATGGGGGAACCTGGTGGGCTGCCGTCTATGGGATCACACAGAGTCGGACACGACTGAAGCGATTTGGCAGCAGCAGCAGACTGATGTAAATAGCGTTCCCATGAGCCCAGAATCCTAGGCTTTAAAAAACATAAACCAAGGGGACAGTTTTCTCAGTCTATTTCCATTTACAACAGAAGCATTGAATCTCAGAAATAAAGAATAAAGATCATAGGTCAAAATGATATGCCAGAGTTGTAGAACCTGCACAAAATGTAAGGCCACAGAAGGATGAATTATCCATTCTTCAAACAAGGCAATCAGTGATCATGTGCACTTTTTGTGTGCACCAATCTCTTTGCAAAATGTCAATTACTTCCAACATAGGAGAGACATGAATTGAGAGGATAAAAGCACTAATCCTGAAAAGTAATGAGAAAAAATAAATTATCCTATGTTGAATCAGAATCAAACTGTTGTCAAGAACTTTAAGATGGAGGAATATGATACAGAGGAAAACAAACTCCATGGCTTAGTGGTTATCCAATGGAATTAAGTTCTGACTGAGCATCATTAAAGAAGGAAAATAATGTGCAGATAAGAGGAAATCTGTTACTGCAGAACCTCCCTGAAATTGTGAGGTAGGTAAACGTTTAAGAAATACAGAGAGAGCCACACCTGAGTAAACTTTGAATAATTTGTTTGGACAGATACTATCCCTTTGGTATATATGTTCTAGCCTTTTGAACCCAAGTTCCCTCATCTATAAAATAGTGTAGATAGCAAAAAATATTATTTTCATTTTTGTGTGTGTGATGGACAACTAAGCTAATGCATGAGAAATACGATGAAAAAAGAGAAGGCAATAGTTATGAAATTGGCAGCAGATGTGTAATGTCCATGTTTTAGTGAGAATGAGGTAATGTAGAACACAAATCCCAATACAATGAGATCAGTAATGAAATGAAATATTTCCTTATGGTTGTATTTAATTTACCAGGATTGTGAACAAAATCTGATGCTTAAATCTTTACTATTTTATTGATCTGTAAGCAAATAACATGTTTTTGGGGGGAGGTGGGGTGTGGGCATGGTTTAACCATGTCACACTGACTTGCAGGATCTTAGTTCCCTGACCAGGAATCCAAGTCGTGCCCCCTGCAGTGGAAGTATGGAGTCCTAACCACTGAAATGCAAGGGAAGTCCTAATACCATGTTTTTATATATAAAATTTTAACTAAAATATGGTCAGGTTATCACTATTTACCTATTATTCCCCTTTTATAAAAAGTACTAATGGTAAAGCCAGGATTGATTATTATTGAGGTATACCACATATTTATTCCAAAAAGCAACTATTGATAAATATGGATGAACAATTATAAATTAACTGCTAATTAAACGTCTAAAATCATCACAATATCAGAGATTTTATGCATACCTTTTTTGTATTTAGTAGTCTAGTGTATGTTTCACAGTCACAGAGAGAGAGAGAGAGAGAATATGCAGGCATGGCCTCCTGATTCAGTTGTAATGGACTGCTTTCCATCTGCCATGCCCCAGATTATCTATTATCAGCTGAATCAATCAATAAATTCATAAAACAGAATTTATTGTCTAGTTTAGTTTTACTTCCTTATACACCCTCTTGAAAGGACTATTGTTATACATCAATAACCCCTTTCCTGAGCAAATATCAAAATGTACACTTTTGTTTCTTACACTGTAGGGGGAGAAGTACATACACAGCATACACAGCACACCATTATTTACTTATGTTTGGTGTTTTGTTTGCCACAAAGCAGCAATCATAAATAACAGTCAAGAGAGAACACTCAGCCTTCAATAATACTGTATTGGGAATGCATCACCTAGCATTGAAAATGTCATATAAAATTCATATCCATAACTGTTTACAGAGAGAAAAAAAACAGTTATGCTTTGCAATGCTAGCACAGTTCTCCAGAATATTGAGAAAGATGCCATGTGCTCTGTCTTTTTTCACACTTATTTTTGGTATCTGGAGCTATGTTTCAGGGTTATATTGATTTTCATTCTGGCTGTGGTTGATTAATGTTTCAGGAAGGAATCAGGTGCATAGCTGAATAGAAATATCAGTGCTTTTTCTCAAGTCAAAGTGGGGTGGGGGTGGGACGAAACCAACCCACCTATTGGTTTTATCTGGTAATGTGTACACACAATAAAATGAATCTCTAAAACTGACAACCAAGTGGACTGGTTAACAGGAAGCTCCACATTCTTTTCAACACCTGCTGTTGTTATTAATGGCCTGTTAGCAACTTCTGGCAACCAATAAAACGTTAGTGTTTTGTAAGAACATTTGTGATATTTTTATTTTTCTTCGGATTTAATCTCTAGGTTAAGTGTGTTCACCTTATAAATTTGCTTCCCAGAAGGTACATTCATTAGTAATTGCTTTTCCTTGACAAGGATTTCTCACTCATTACAGGAAAACCGCAAGTGTAATAATGGTTGAGACGATTCCATAGTAGTAACATTTTTCATCCTGACCCTATTCCCAAGGTTAAGAAACTGCTCATCAATTTAATGTTTTCTATTTGCCTCTTTGCCAGCTTCATGTTTATATTTTAATAGCTCATTTTCCACCATCCACACTTCCCTTCTTCATATCAGTGTGGCTTTTTCATTATGTTACTATTGCATGATGCTCACAGATTTCTCTGAATCTAATAAACATCCAAATATTGTCATCCAGATAAACAATCACACCTAATTAATGTGGCTTGCAAACTCCCATTCATTTCTGAGAAGCAAATACATTTTGTAGAAATAACAGATAACCATTTAGCCCCACTGGTTATTACTGCATTTGAAATATATTTTATTTTAAAAATGTTAATGATTACAGTGAAGGAAAATACATTTAATAAAATAGACTCAATGATTCAATTCACTTGTAATCAAAGGTTTTATTTTGAATTTTGGAAGAAATCAGCACTTTCCTTATTTTTGGCAGTTGTCACATTTGCTAAAATTATACAGCTTACATGGAACATGACTAAAAAATTCAACTTAAATGTATCTTTAATACTGTCAAAGACTAATCAACTTCAGAAAGTCCTGTAACTGTATAATGAAGAACTGATTATGAAACTCTGAATCAATAGAGAATGTCTCTGTATTAAATAGAGAATGTCCCTAACATCAAAGACATTTACCATACACTTCAGTTCTTTGAAACAACGTCACATTAATTTGCTCCAAATGTGAACCATGTTTTTCCATTTCCTTGAAATTATTGAAAAACTTTCATTTCTTAATGCTAACCAAAAAAAAGAAAAACATCAAATAGTATAACTTCTTATATAATTCATGTATATCTAGTCTTAAAATCATATATCCTGTGACATTAGGTCTAACTGGGGCTTCCCAGGTGGCCCAGTGATGAAGAATCTGCCTTCAGTGCAGGAGACATAGGTTCAATCCTGGGTTGGGATTCCTTTTCTAGATCTCCTGGAGAAAGAAATGGCAACTACCTCAGTATTCTTGCCTTGGAAATCCCATGGACAGGGAAGCCTGTCAGGCTCCAGTCTGTGGGGTCAACAAAGAGTCGAACATTGTTTAGCAACTGATCATGCACATTTATTTATATTCTCTGAAAGAAAAAAAAAAATCCCTACTGAAGCCCTGAACTTTTAATTTTCTTTAAAAAAAAAGTCCATTTATTTTCTCTGAAAAAAAGTCCCTACTGAAGCCCTGAACTTTTACTCTGGACTAATTGCTTTCTTAATACATTACAAAATTCTTCACTTGAATCTTCTGGTTACTGGAATCTCAATCTTCTTTGGTGTTGTTTTTGTCTTTTTTCTGGTTTTTGAATTGTTTTATTCTCAGTTATCTTCCTCTGAAAGGAATACAAGGATTAAAATTGTCCAAAAATATTGTTTATTTTTACTTCATGCTTGATTGTTCTTTGGAAGTTCAAATGGGGATAGATTGAATAAATAAATAAGTAAAATTATTAAAAAGTAATATAATCTAAGAAGTTTGTATGTTGTCTCTTGTTCAATTTTTTTAAGGCTTCTGGATATTCTATTACTATTTTATTCAGATATAGACTCACATGAGGTTGTAAAAGAATAACAAAAAGAATACCTCCTTTGTACCCTTTACCTGGTTTCCCCAATTGTGATATTTTGCAAAACTTTAATAATCATATTCGGAATATAGGCATCAATACTATACAATGCACCAGTCATATCCAGATTACTCTTATGGATTTGCTTACTCATGTGTGTGTGCATGCACATGTGCATGTATTAAATTCTATACAGTAGTGTCACCTATATAGGTTCCTGCTTCCACCACAAGTCAAGATAAGCCATCCCAATGCCACAAATATCCCTCTATTGTGATCTTATAACCAGAACCACCTTCTTCCTATCTCCTCCCCTTTCCAGTTTCTAGACACTGCTAATCAGTCTCCATTTCTAAAATGTTATCATCTCAAGAATGTTGTATAAACAGAATCATAACCTTTTAGATTGACTTCTTCATTAAGTGCCATTCCCCGAAGGTTCATCCAAGTCGTTTGTGTGTCACTACTGCTGAATCGTATTCCTGAGTAAGCGTGCAGCACAGTTTGTTAAATGATTCACTTGCTGAGGATATCTGGACTGATTCCTTTTTACTTTTACAAATAAATCTGCTTCTAACAGTTGCATACAGACTTTTGTGTATGAACATAAGTTTGTTTGTTTGTTTGTTTGTTTTTCTGAGATAAATGCCCCTGGACGCAAGTACTGGGTCATATGGTAGATGTATGTTTAATTTTCTCAGACTCTACCAAACTCTCCAAAAGAGTGCCTGTACCATTTTACATTCCCATCAGCAATATATCAGCAATTTAGTGTCCAAATGCTCACCAAAATTTAGTGATGTCATTATCAGTTACTTCACCTATCCAATAGTTTTAATTTTCATTTCCATAATGAGCTAACAATGTGGAACATCTTTTCACATGTTAATGGTCATCTGTATATCAACTTAGTGACAATTATGTTCATTTATTTTGTTCATCTTTATATTGTATATTTTATGTTGAATTTGGGGATTTTTATATATTCTAGATACTAGTGCTCTATTGGATAAATGGTTTGCAAATATATTTTCCCAGTCTGTGCCTTTTGTTTTCATTCTCTTCACATGGGTATTTACAGAGAATTTACATTGTATTATAAGATCCAATTTTTAATCAATGTTTTTCTTTATGGATTATGCTTTTTATAAGATGTAAGAAACTGTTGCCAAAAACAGATCAAAAAGATTTTATATTTTTTAATGTTATATATTTGTATGTACTATTGTTTAATCTTTGTTCAATTCAGAGGTTTTTCTTGAAGTATACTTGACTTAAAATGGTATATAAGTTTCTAGTGTACAACATAGTGATTTGATGTTTTTTAAACATTACAAAATGATTACCATGATAAATCTATTCTAAAAACATACAAAGTTAACACTCTATTATTGGTTGATTTCCCTATGCAGTACACTACATCCCTGTGACTTATTTATTCCATAGCTGGAAGTTTGTACCTCTTAATAGCCCTCACATAATCATACCACACCCACTCCCCTCTGACAACCACCACTTTGTTCTTTTTATCTATGATTCTGTTTCTGCTTTGTTATGTTTTTTTTTTCTTTTTTTAGATTTCACATATGAGACCATATTGTATTCACTTTCTGTGTCTGACTTATTTCACTTTAATTAATACCCTCTAGGCCCATCCATATTGTTACAAATGGCAATATTTTATTCTTTTTGTGGCTGAGTAATATCAATTCAAAAATGACAGAATGATCTCTGTTCATTTCCAAGGCAAACCATTCAATATCACAGTAACCCAAGTCTATGCCCCAACCAGTAACGCTGAAGAAGCTGAAGTTGAATGGTTTTATGAAGACCTATAAGACCTTTTAGAACTAACATCCAAAAAAGATGTCCTTTTCATTATAGGGGACTGGAAGGCAAATTGGAAATCAAGAAACACCTCAGATAACAGGCAAATTTGGCCTTGGAATAGGCAATGAAGCAGGGCAAAGACTAATAGAGTTTTGCCAAGAAAATGCACTGGTCATAGCAAACACCTTCTTCTGACAACACAAGAGAAGACTTTATACATGGACATCACCAGATGGTCAACACCAAAATCAGATTGATTATATTCTTTGCAGCCAAAGATGGAGAAGTTCTATACAGTCAACAAAAACAAGACCAAGAGCTGACTGTGGCTCAGACTATGAAATCCTTATAGCCAGAATCAGACTTAAAGAGAAGAAAGTAGGGGAAACCATTAGACCATTCAGGTATGACCTAAATCAAATCCCTTATGATTATACACTGGAAGTGAGAAATAGATTTAAGGGACTAGATCTGATAGATAGACTGCCTGATGAACTATGGTTGGAGGTTCGTGACATTGTATAGGAGACAGGGATCAAGACCATCCCCATGGAAAAGAAATGCAAAAAAGCAAAATGGCTGTCTGGGGAGGCCTTACAATTACCTGTGAAAAGAAGAGAAGTGAAAAGCAAAGGAGAAAAGGAAAGATATAAGCATCTGAATGCAGAGTTCCAAAGAATAGCAAGAAGAGATAAGAAAGCCTTCTTCAGCGTTCAATGCAAAGAAATAGAGGAAAACAACAGAATGGGAAAGACTATAGATCTCTTCAAGAAAATTAGAGATACCAAGGCAAAATTTCATGCAAAGATGGGCTCGATAAAGGACAGAAATGATATGGACCTAACAGAAGAAGAAGATATTAAGAAGAGGTGGCAAGAATACACAGAAGAACTGTACAAAAAAGATCTTCACGACCCAGATGATCACAATGGTGTGATCCCTCATCTAGAGCCAGACATCCTGGAATGTGAAGTCAAGTGGGCCTTAGAAAGCATCGCTACAAACAAAGCTAGTAGAGGGGATGGAATTCCAGTTGAGCTATTCCAAATCCTGAAAGGTGATGCTGGAAAGTGCTGCACTCAATATGCCAGCAAATTTGGAAAACTCAGCAGTGGCCACAGGACTGGAAAAGGTCAGTTTTCATTCCAATCCCAAAGAAAGGCAATGCCAAAGAATGCTCAAACTACTGCACAATTGCACTCATCTCACATGCTAGTAAAGTAATGCTCAAAATTCTCCAAGCCAGGCTTCAGCAATACATGAACCATGAACTTCCTGATGTTCAAGCTGGTTTTAGAAAAGGCAGAGGAACCAGAGATCAAATTGCCAACATCTACTGGATCATGGAAAAAGCAAGAGAGTTCCAGAAAAACATCTATTTCATTGACTATGCCAAAGCCTTTGACTGTGTGGATCACAATAAACTGTGGAAAATTCTGAAAGAGGTGGGAATACCAGACCACGTCACCTGCCTCCTGAGAAATCTGTATGCAGGTCAGGCAGCAACAGTTAGAACTGGACATGGAACAACAGACTGGTTCCAAATAGGAAAAGGAGTATGTCAAGGCTGTATATTGTCACCCTGCTTATTTAACTTATATGCAGAGTACATGATGAGAAACGCTCAGCTGGAAGAAGCACAAGCTGGAATCAAGATTGCTGGGAGAAACATCAATAACCTCAGATATGCAGACGACACCACCCTTATGGCAGAAAGTGAAGAGGAACTAAAAAGCCTCTTGATGAAAGTGAAAGTGGAGAGTTAAAAAGTTGTCTTAAATCTCAACATTCAGAAAACGAAGATCATGGCATCTGGTCCCATCACTTCATGGGAAATAGATGGGGAAACAGTGTCAGACTTTATTTTTTTGGGTCCAAAATCACTGCAGATGGTGACTGCAGCCATGAAATTAAAAGACGCTTACTCCTTGGAAGGAAAGTTATGACCAACTAGATAGCATATTCAAAAGCAGAGACATTACTTTGCCAACAAAGTTCCATCTAGTCAAGGCTATGGTTTTCCCTGTGGTCATGTATGGATGTGAGTGTTGGACTGTGAAGAAGGCTGAGCACTGAAGAATTGATGCTTTTGAACTGTGTGTTGGAGAAGACTCTTGAGAGTCCCTTGGACTGCAAGGAGATCCAACCAGTCCATTCTGAAGGAGATCAGCCCTGGGATTTCCTTGCAGGGTATGACGCTGAAGCTGAAACTCCAGTAATTTGGCCACCTCATGCAAAGAGTTGGCTCATTGGAAAAGACTCTGATGCTGGGAGGGATTGGGGGCAGGAGGAGAAGGGAACGACAGAGGATGAGATGGCTGGATGGCATCAGTGACTCGATGGACGTGAGTTTGAGTGAACTCTGGGAGTTTGATGTGGACAGGAAGACCTGGTGTGCTGCGATTCATGGGGTCGCAAAGAGTCGGACATGACTGAGTGACTGAACTGAACTGAATATTCCATTATATGTATATATATATGTGTATATATATATATAAAACATATGCACTTTAAGTGTATTCTGCTTTTTAATGGACTGGTCCATATATATAAGTTTAACTGATCTAATGTGTCATTTAATGCCATTGTTTTCATATTGATTTTCTGTCTGGATGGTTTATATGTTTATGTAAGTAAGGTGTTGTAGTCCCCTACTATTATTGTATTACTGTTAATATTTTTTTATGTTTGTTAATCTTTGCTTTATGTATTTTGGTGCTATGTTAGATGCATATTTATTTATAACTGTGATAACTTCTCATTGATTTGATCCCTTACTGTTATGCAATGTTCTTCTTTGTCTCTTACATACAGTCTTTGTTTTAAAGTCTATAATGTCTGATATAGGTATTGCTTCCCCAGATATCTTTTTATTTCCATTTCTATTGAATACCTTTTTTCCATTGGGCATACTTTTTATTTAAGATATGAGGTTTAAGTTGACATTTATCCTTTTTCTTATGTATATCTGATTGTTCCTGGACTATTTGTTAAACAAGATATTTTTCCTCATTTGGATTTTTCAGTTTCATCAAAACTCAATTGAGTATATATTGGGTCTATTTCTGCTCCATTGATCTATGTTGTCATCCTTCCACCAATAATATGCTATCAATTATTATAGCTATATATTTAGCTTTAATATTGTATAGAGTAATTCTTCCCACTTTATTCCTTACACAATATATTTAGCTATCTCAGGGCCTGTGCTTTTTGTTTTAATTTTTTGGAAATATCTGTCCATATCTACACAAAATCTTGTGTAGGAGTTGCACTAAACCTCTATGCTTATTGAGAAAGAGTTGGCATCTTCAATGTATTGAGTTTTCCAGCTCATGAACACCTTTTATCTCTCCATTCATTTGGATCTTCTTTCATTTCTTCCATCATAATTTTGTGATTTTCTGTACACTTATCTTGTACATGTTTTAAGTGTATAAATATTTAATTTTTTGGAATGATTGTAAATGGTATAGTGTTTTAAACTTCTGTTTCCACATATTTATTGTTAGTATATAGAAATGCAATTGATATTTGTGTGTTTATCTTACTTCCTTAAGCCTTGTTAAACTGATTTCCTAGTGCTCAGAATTATGTGTAGACTCTCTTTTTTAATTTTTTAAATCAAAATATATTGATTACAGTATTATTGCTTTTAGATGTATGACATAGTGATTCTAAAATTTTATAGACTCACAGTTATAAAATATTGGCTATATTACACAACTGTATAAAATATCCTTGTAGCTTAATAACTTCGTAATTAGTTTATACTTGTTTTTTAAAAAAAATTTATTGAAATATATTGCTTTACAGTGTTGTGTGAATTTCAGCTGTACAGGAAAGTGATTGGGTTATACATGCATAAATATACTCTTTTTGAAGATTCTTATGATTTATAATGGGGTATTGAATGCATTTCCCTGTGTCATACAGTAGGTCCTTGTTGTTTATCCATTCTATATATAATAGTTTGTGTCTGCTAACCCCAAACTCCCACTGCTTTCCTCTCCCAACCTCCTCCGTGGCAACCAGGAGTCTGTTCTGTCTTCTGTCTTTGCAAATCCATTTTTGTTCCATAGACAAATTCATTTATGTTACATTTTAGAGTCCATATGTAACTGACACCTTGTGGCATTTCTGTTTCTCTTTCTGAATTGTTTCATTTAGTATGATAAGCTCTAATTCCATCCATGGTGCTGCAGATGGCATTATTTCATTCTTTTTTATGGATGGGTATGGAATTTTGTCAAATTGCTACTGTGACACATCCATTAACTTACTTGAGTAAAACAACATAGATTTATTACTCTACAATTCTAAATTTCAGAAATCCTAGAACAATGTGTTGGCAGCACCATGTTCATTCTGAAGACCAGAGAGAAGCTGTTGCCTTGTATTTCCATCTTCTAGAGGCCTCTTGTATTTCTTAACTCATGGCTATTTCTGTATCTTCAAGATCAGCAGCATAGCACCTTCAGATCTTTCCCCATATACACTGCTTATTCCACCTTTGCTCCTATTATCACATATCATTTTCCAATTCTGACTTCCCTACCACTATGGCATAAAGAACTCATGTGATTACATTTATTTCACTCAATAATCTAGGATAGACTTTCCAACTCAAAATCCCTAACTAAGATCCCATCTTCAGAATCCCTTTTGCCATATAAATTAGCATATTCACAAGTTTGGGAATTAGTACCTGGATATCTTTGAAGGAGGAGACCTTATTTTGTCTAGTGCAGATCTTATGATTTCTCTCCCTTAGCATGTTGATATAGTGGATTATGCTGATTCATTTTCAAATGTTAAACTAGATTTGCATACCTAGGATAAATCTCACTTGGTCAATTTATATAATTCTTTTTATATGTGATTGAATTCCACTTGCTAATATTTTGTTGAGAGTTAAGTCTAAGTTCATGAGAAATGTTGGATTATTGTGTGTGTGTGTGTGTGTGTGTGTTGTTTGTCTTGGTTTTGTTTTGATATCGGAATTACAATACCTCAAAAAATGTTTTCAAAAGTGTTCCCTACTTTCCTGTTTTTTTTCAGTTATTGTGTAAAATTTGTATTCATTCTTTTAAAGTTTGTTAGAATTCTCCAGTGATACAAAACTCAAATTACAAATTCAGTTCTTTTGTTGGGTACAGGCTGCTCAGATCTCTAATTGGTCTTGCTTGGTAGTTTGTGGTTTTTGAGGAATTGCATGCTATTGGGGAAGAGAGAGTTTTTAAATTATGAATTCAATTTACCTAATGGTTTTAGCCTGGTGTGCTGCAGTCCTTGGGGTTACAAAGGGTTGGACACATCTGAGCGACTGAACTGAATGACTTTAGGGTAATCCAAAATAATTATTTAACATTAGGTGAGTGTGGTAGCTTGTGGGGATTTTCTGCCAAGAATTAATCTACTCCATCTATATTTTCAAATGTATGCATTTAAAACTATTTATAATATTCCCTTTTAATGGCTTTTGTCATCCTTTTGATGACTGCAGTTTCTCTAGAGATATCTTTCAAATTATTTTTAATACTTGTAACTTGTGTTTTCTCTCCTTTTTTTCCACAAGAAGTTTGTCAATTTTATTGATCTTTTCAAAGAATTAGTCTTTGTTTCATTGATTTTATCTATGAATTTAATGTTTTCTATTTTATCGATTTCCATTCTTCATTATTTTCTTCCTTCTGCTTCCAATCCTTCTCAAACTTTTTCAAAAATTGAAGAAGGGCACTTCTAAATTTAAGGTCAACATTACCTTGACAACAATGAGGACACTGTAAGAAAAAAAGTTACAGACCAATGACTCCATAGACATAGATGCAAAAGTCCTCAACAGAATATCAGCAAACTGAATTAAACAGCATATAAGAAGGACACCACATCGTGATCAAGTGGAATTTATCCCTGGAATGCAAGGCTACTTCAATGTATGCAAATAAATAAATGTGATACACCACATTAACAGAATGAAGAGTGAAAACTATATGATCCTCTTGATAGATGTAGAAAAATCACTTAAATTCACCATCCTTTCGTGATAAAAATTCCCAACAATTTGAGAGGAACATACCTTAACATCACTAAGCATCCTATGATAAGTCCACAGCTATCATCTTACCCAATGATAAAATGGCAAAACCTTTTCTCCTCAAATCAAGAACAAGACAGAGATGCCTACTCTTGCCACTTCTATTCAGCATAGTACTGAAAGTACTAGCCAGGTAAATCAGGTTTTAAAAAAGGAATCAGAGGCAGCAAAACTGGAAAGGAAAAAGTACAATTGTCCCTCTTGAGATCCTAGCCTATTTTCATGAGCTGCAGCTCTAATGACTGTCAAATTTTCTGGCTTTAGCAGTGTTATTTGAAACTGCTTCATTTAACTGGTGCCACCAGGGCTTCCACTGGACGTTACAGATGATGCCTGGGAAACAGAAAGGTTCCAGCCCAGAATGCCAGATGTATCTCAGTACAGGGAAATGTGGTGCAAACCTCCTACTGTTCAACCCCTCCCTGATTTGTCCCAGTGTCTCTGGGAAGGAGAAGAGAATCTCTGGCCTAAGGGGATCTACTGACTAGGAAGCCTTTTCCCCCAGGTGAGGCGCTTCCCCTGGCTACATATTTCTGGCAGAGCTCCAGACCTATCCCTCTTTCCATTAGTATTAGGCTGGTGTGCTATTGCTATTCCATCAAGGGAAACAATGAATCTACCTGAACAGTCTTCTGTTGCTAGGTAGGGGGTGAGCAAACAACAGGTCTGAGTAGTCTTCTGTTGACTTGGAGCATAACTCTCTGCTGCTGTGCTGTCTCTCCTGTTCAGAATCCCAGCACCAACCAACTCACTGTCTTTCAGAGTTCGTTGCTTGTCTTTTGTGCCTTTTCCAGGGATAATATAGCTGTGCTTAACAGGGAGAGTTAGGGAAAGACAGGTCTATACCATCTTGTCCAGGCTGAAAGTGTTCATTAAAAAAAAAAAAAAGAAAGAAAGAAAATGTGTCTTTCCTTGTTACTTAGAAATTTTACTAGTGTATGTTTGGACAACAAATTGAAAATTTATCTTCATGGGCTCATGTTTCTTTTCAGCAGTGGGAATTTTCATTTCATCTTTTTTTTGTTAACTTTGTCACATATATTTTACCTATTGTTTCATCCTGGAATTCCTAATATCAATACTTTAATATTGGTCCACCTGCATTGAGTGTTTATGGTTTTTTAATATTTTCTGAGGATTATTATGTTTATCTATTTGCTACAGTTTCTGCCATTATATTCAAGAAACTGTGTATACTTCTATCAATTCAGCAACTATATTTTTAATTTCTAAGAATACATTCCTTTTCTCCATTTTCATATATTATTAAATTAAACCAATAGCAGTATCTTTTCAAAAATCTCTGAAAATCAATTATACATTTGTTTTTAAATTAATGCCTATTCCCTGAATGATCTCTGATGTCTCCATGATTTAATTTTTTGTTTATTTTCTTTTTCTCAGTCTTTCTTTTTCAATCCATTGCTGTTTTGAATGTCTTCTACTAAACATGTAATGCATGAATGCTCAGGGGTGTCTGACTCCTTAAGACCCCAGGGACTGTAGCCAACCAGGCTCCTTTGTCCATGGAACTTTTTGGGCAAGGATACTGGAGTGGGTTGCCATTTCCTACTCCAGAGGATCTTCCCAACACAGGGATCGAACCTGTGTTTCTTGTGTCTCCTGCATTGGCAGATGGATTCTTTACAACTGTGCCACCTAGGAAACCCAAACATGTAATACATGACCATTTACAACGAAGCTTGTGGTCAACCTGATATACAAGAGGGGCATTTTCTTCCATTTACAGTGAATTAGATTGCTGTCTATTGTTATGGCCTTTCAAATGCTGAGATGATGAAAACAATGTCATGTCCCCACAGGTTTGCTCAGTTTCTTGGAGATTATCTCTACAATTTTTTTCCCCCATGGAGTTGAATGCTAGATTGCCTAGTACTTTTCATTTAGATAGTTTCTGAAAAGATACAGCTTTATTATTATTATTATTATTAAACATCAACCAATTTCCTTGTTTTCAGTAACCCTCATCACCTTGGCCCTATAACAAATTGCCAAAAAGAAGCATGGGTCTGTGTTTGACCAGGCAATCTGCATTTATAACATACTGACATCTTTCTCTCTGCTTAATCTATTAGCATTCTCCAGAGTCCAACTACAGAAAAAGTTAAAAAATCTCATCCACTTGTGAAGACCCTTTTGTTTTTCTTTGTTGTTGCTTCATTCTTTTTTTATTTGTCTCATTTCTAAAGAGTATTAGGTATGCATTTTAGGAATAATGGGATGTAAATTCTTGTGCTAAGCCTTTCATCTTAAATTGCAAGTCTATTCCTAACATTTAAGTACTAAATTGATATTGAATGGTTTGACTTGGAAACAAAAGAGATCATTCTGTCATTTTTGAGAATGCACCCAAATACTGCATTTCAGACTCTTGTGGACATGAGGGCTGCTCCGTTTCTTCTAATCACAGTATCCAAATCTATGCCCCAACCACTAACACTGAAGAAGATGAATTGAATGATTCTATGAAGACCTACAAGACTTTCTAGAACTAATACCCAAAACAGATGTCCTTTTCATCATAGGGGACTGGAATGCAAAAGTAGGAAGTCAAGAGATACCTAGGGTAACAGGCAAGTTTGGCGTTGGAGTACAGATTGAAGCAGGGCAAAGGCTAATAGAGTTTGCCAAGAGAACTCACTGGTCATAGCAAAACCTTTTTCCAACAACACAAGAGATGATTCTACACGTGGACATCACCAGATGGTCAACACCGAAATCAGATTGATTATATTCTTTGCAGCCAAAGATGGAGAGGTTCTATACAGTCAGCACAAACAAGACTGGGAATTGACTGGCTCAGATCATGAATTCCTTATTGTAAAATTCATACTAAAATTGAAGAAAGTAGAGAAAACCACTAGACTATTCAGGCATGACCTTAATCAAATCCAATACGATTATACAGTGAAAGTGATAAATAGATTCAAGGCATTAGATATGATAGGCAGAGTGCCTGAAGAACTATGGACAGAGATTTGTGACACTGTACAGGAGGTAATGATCAAGACCATCCCCAAGAAAAAGGAATGCAAAAAGGCAAAATGGTTGTCTGAGGAGACCTTACAAATAGCTGAGAAAAGAAGAAAGTGAAAGGCAAAGGAGAAAAGGAAAGATATACCCATTTGAATGTAGAGTTTCAAAGAATAGCAAGGAGAGATAAGAGAGCCTTCCTCAATGATCAATGCAAAGAAATAGAGGAAAACAATAGAATGAGAAAGACTAGAGAGCTGTTCAAAAAATTTAGAGATACCAAGGGAACATTTCATGCAGACATGGGCACAGTAAAGGACAGAAATTGTATGGACCTAACGGAAGCAGAAGAAATTAAGAAGAGGTGGCAAGAACACACAGAAAAACTATACAAAAAAATCTTAATGGCCCAGATAACCATGACACTGTTATCACTACCTAGAGCCAGGCATCCTGGAATGTGAAGTCAAGTGGGCCCTAGGAAGCATCACTACAAACAAAGCTAGTGGAGGACATGGAATTCCAGCTGAGATAGTTCAAGTCCTAAAAGATGATGCTGTTAAAGTGCTTTGCTCAATATGCCGGGAAATTTGGAAAACTCAGCAGTGGCCACAGGACTGGAAAAGGTCATTTTTCTTTCCAATCCTAAAGAAAGGCAATGCCAAAGAATGTTCAAACTAGCACACAATTGCACACATCTCACTCACTAGCAAAATAATGCTCAAAATTCTTCAAACGAGGCTTCAACATTACATGAACTGAGAACTTCCAGATGTTCAAGCTGGATTTACAAAAGGCAAGGTACCAGAGATAAATTGCCAATATTCATTGGATCATAGAAAAAAGCAAGAGTTCCATAAAAACATCTACTTCCACTTTGTTGACTACACCAAAGCCTTTGACTGTGTGGATCACAAAAAACTGTGGAAAATTCTTCAAGAGTTGGGAATATCACAGCACCTTACCTGCCTCCTGAGAAATCTGCATGCAGGGCAAGAAGCAACAGTTAGAGCCAGAAATGAAACAATGTACTGGTTCCAAACTGAGAAAGGAGTAAGTCAAGGCTGTATACTATCTCCATGCTTATTTAACTTAAATGCAGAGTATATCATGTGAAATGCTGTGCTGGATGAAGCACAAGGTGGAATCAAGATTGCCAGGAGAAATATCAATAACCTCAGATATGCAGATGACACCACCCTTATGACAGAAAGTAAAAAAGAACTAAAGAGCCTCTTGATGAAAGTGAAAGAGGAGAGTGAAAAAGTTGGCTTAAAGCTCAACGTTCAGACAACTCAGATCATGACATCTGGTCCCATCACTTCATGGCAAATAAATGGGGAAACAATGGAAACAGTGAGATACTTTATTTTGGGGGGCTCCAAAATCACTGCAGATGGTGACTGCAGCCATGAAATTAAAAGACGCTTGCTCCTTGGAAGAAAACCTATGACCAACCTAGACGGCATATTAAAAAGCAGAGACATTACCAACAAAGGTCCATCTAGTCAAAACTATGGTTTTTCCAGTAGTCATGTATGGATGTGACAGTTGGACCATAAAGAAAGCTAAGTGCCAAAGAATTGATGCTTTTGAACTGTGGTGTTGGCAAAAGACTCTTGAGAATCCCTTGGATTGCAAGGAGATTCAACCAGTCACTCCTAAAGGAAATCAGTCCTGAATATTCATTGGAAGGATTGATGTTGAAGCTGAAACTACAAATCTTTGGCCACCTGATGTGAAGAACTGACTCATTGGAAAAGATTCCAGTGCTGGGAAAGGTTGATGGCAGGAGGAGAAGGGGACGATAGAGGATGAGATGGTTGGATGGCATCACCAATTCAATGGACATGAGTTGAGCAACTCCAGGGATTGGTGATGGACAGGGAAGCCTGGTGTGCTACAGTCCATGGGGTCACAAAGATTCAGATACGACTGAACTGAACTGAACTGAAGTACTAAATTAAAGTTGTTATAAGGATATATTTGCATGTAGAAAAAATCTCTTGAGCATTATATTTACAATAATTTCTAGAAATGGAAACTGTCTTTTATATTATTCTTTTCATAACAACCAAAATGTATTTACCAATGGGTTAAAAAGGGCTTCCCTGGTAGCTCAGACAGTAAAGTGTCTGCCAGCAATGCAGGAGACTCTCATTCAATCCCTGGGTCGGGAAGATTCCCTGGAGAAGGAATGGCAACCCACTCCGTATTCTTGCCTGGAGAATTCCATGGACAGAGAAGCCTGGCAGGATACCGTCCATAAAGTCTCAAAGAGTTGGACATAGCTGAGCGACGAACACACACAAAAGGTTAAAAAGAGAAAGTACACATTGAATTCTCTTAAATTCCTGTAGATATTATAGTATTTTTGAAATCTCCTTTTATCTACCTTGCATTCAAGAATAAAATATTCTTGAGTTTCTGAATGTTACTTCGTTTCCTGATTTTTTGCATTTACTTACATATCTTATAGTGTAACTAAAGCATGCAAAAGAGCATCATATTATACAATTAAATGATATTTGCTTGAATAACATGTCTATCCATATGTAAAGCATAATAAATTTATGTTATCTTTTATACTTATATGTGTATATTTTTAAATTAGACCCAGAATGTTTTCTTCTCTATTTCATCTGTCATTTACCAGAAATGTAAGTTAACAAAGTCATTTTATTTTCCTGGCTTCAGTTCTTCACATGGGGAAGGAAATGACTGTGCTAGACACATATGTATTTTCCCTAAGATTTTACACTTCATAGAATAAATGTTTTAGTCTGTATACACATCTCATGTTTGGAACATCAGCAGTTACATTGAGGAATTTCTAGTTTTAGTGTTCTATTTTATTTGCTAATATTTAAATATCAGTGAAATAGTTTGACCATCTGGCTAAAATTTTTAAATGTTACTTGTTTCATTAACTGCAATAAATATTAAGTCATTTCTTTCAAATCTCTGAAATTATTTTACCAACTGAGCTAAAGACAGTTTAGAGGCCAACACAATATATAGATCAAATGTACACTGGGAACATGTATATTTAAAAAGTACATGCATGTACCGAAACCACTCTGAAATTTATATGTGAAAGTTTTAGTCACTCAATCATGTCCAACTCTGTAACTCCATGGACTGTAGCCCACCAGGCTCCTCTGTCCATGGGGTTCTCTAGGCAAGAATCCTGGAGTGGGTTGCCATTTCCTTCTTCAGGAGATCTTTCTGACCCAGGGATTGAACCCTGGACTCCCATGTTGCAGGCAGATTCTTTACTGTCTGAGACATCAGTCAAACCCTTATATGTGACAAAGCATTCAGTTCAGTTCAGTTCAGTTGCTCAGTCGGTCTGACTCTTTGCGACCCCATGAACTGCAGCATGCCAGGCCTCCCTGTCCATCACCAACCCCCGGAGTTCACTCAAACTCACGTCCATTGAATCCGTGATGCCATCCAGCCATCTCATCCTCCGTCGTCCCCTTCTCCTCCTGCCCCCAATCCCTCCCAGCATCAGAGTCTTTTCCAATGAGTCAACTCTTCGCATGAGGTGGCCAAAGTACTGCAGTTTCAGCTTTAGCATCATTCCTTCCAAAGAAATCCCAGGGCTGATCTTCAGAATGGACTGGTTGGATCTCCTTGCAGTCCAAGGGACTCTCAAGAGTCTTCTCCAACATCACAGTTCAAAAGCATCAATTCTTCGGTGCTTACAATAAGTATATTTATCTGGCATGACTATGTGATAAGATACCTATTACTTAGCCATTCTCAGTTTTTTTCTAGTTGAACTCTGATATTTTCAAGAATGTAATGCACTAAGAAAACCTTGTAGATTCCCATTGAATTACATTTGTGTTGCTGACCCATATATCTGATCAATTAGATATAAGCTTCAATCTACTAGTGACACTTCCAAAAAGCTGTTGTTATCTAAAAGCAGTATTAAACTTGACTGATATTCTTTTGCCTTTCACTTTCTCCCTTCTTTTTTAAAAAAAATTAATTAAGTAATTATTTTTATTTTTGGCTCTGCACTGGGTCTTCACTGCCTTTGTGTGAGGTTTCTCTACTTCCTGAGAGCGGGGACTACTCTTCATTGCAGTGCACGGGCTTCTCATTGCGGTTGTGGAGCAGAGGCTCTAGGTGCAGGGTTTCAGTCGTTGAGGCACACAGGCTCAGTAGTTGTGCCTCAAGGGCTCTAAAGCCTGCTCCGAGGCATGTGGAATCTACCCAAGCCAAGGTTCAAACCCATGTTCCCTGCATTGGTAGGTGGATTCTTATCCGCTGAGCCACCAGGGAAGTCCCACTTTCTCCCTTCTTTTTTTTTTCTTTCTTTCTTTCTTTCTTTTCTAAATAGTTATAGCAGCCATCTTGCATAAGGCAATGAGTAACAGAATAAGGAAAGAAAGATAAAATCACCCTTGGAAACTGATTATATCATACAAGTACCTACACCAGCTCTGATCTTCTTTATGCCTGAGGTTTTCTGCTGCATGAGAAAAACATATTGCTATTTACATAACCTGCAGTCATATATTCCCGTTATGTTAAGCTGGGTGTTTTAATTTTGCAGGTTCTTAATTATTCAATTGAACAGACACATGCTGATTTAATAACATATGAATAGTATAAAATAATATTAAATTTTTCTATATTGAGAATAAGGGAAGTCAGATGATACATCTGTTATGCAGATTCGAGCAACAAAATATTTAAACTTTCTCAGAGAGATGGCACGTGCTTGCTAGGAGGTGTCATTTCTAAATATAGGCAACAGTATTATTGAAGTAGTGAAATTCACAGAGATTTTCAGAAATAAAAGAAGCTAGATATCTACTCACCACACAATTTAACCTGAGGGATAAAAAGAAATTCGTGAGGTGGTCTAAATATGAAAGGACATTTAAAACAGAAGGATCAGTATGTCCAAATGCATAGAGACAAAGAGTGGCACAGTATTTTTAAAAAATGACAAATAATTCAATAACTGTAATTAATAAGCTCTGAAAACAGCAGAGATCTTGTAAATTGAGCCCATCTGTAGCACTCAGTACTGTGTCCTGGACTGGTACACAGTAAGGACTGGTACCTCAAAATAGTAATGAAATAAATGAGTAGATAAATACATTCACGAAAAATCACAAAAATTTGGAGTGGTAGAGGAGAAAAAGACAGAAAACGTATATCCATTCTTGTCTAGTGGTAACTTTTTTCCTTGTGTCTCTCACAACCAGGTTCTTACTATTTAACATGATAAGGATAATTATCTTATGAAGGCTATCTTGCTTTGAATGATAAAGCATTATGCCTGTACTCATTCAACATTAATAAATAGGTATAATTTATATAAGTTTGCTAAGCATTTAATATCAATAATGTCAGACACTATAGAATTTATTTTTTAATATAAGTTTATTTATTTAATTGGAGGTGACATTATAGAATTTAAAAAACAAATGTCAGATAACAACTGCTTAATTGACTAAGTCAAAAACATAAGCAAGATTTCAGCATTTTATGCATTAAAAAAATAATTTGGGGATACTGTAGTGAAGTTATATCTGAGAAATCTATGTGTCTAGTATCAGGTCAGATGAGTTATTTAAAACAAATAATTTAGAGATTTGATTTTCTTAATTTATAGGAGTAAATATAAATATTTCCTGCAAGATAACATATATTCTTAAAAATTAAATGTCTGTCTAGCCAATCTCCATTTCATCCTGAATTATAGCTTACTTTTACATAAAGTCATAAAAATTGCATTCTTCCAATTTCTGTTGGTAATCAACTGTGACATTAAATGGCATAAATCTTTGTTCAATTCATTTCCTGCTTCTTCGAAGAAATGAAAATAAAGTATATCTCAAAATGATGATTATAGAAAGCACAAGAGATTCTAACTTTTTGCTAAGTTCTTGGAAGTTTTGATTTGAATTTAAACCTTTCCTGCCATTCACCTGTAGCAGTAAAAGAAAACTTGCTAAAAAAAAAAGAAAAAAGAAAACTTGCTTTATTTTTGAACTAAAGATGATAGCTTAAAACTTAAACTTTTTATTATTTCAGATCAGTTTGAAAAGTATCACTCAAACATAGTCCTGTGTTTTCTAATTCAAACCTCAGGCAATGTCAGTGAACATAATAGCCTAATGTAAGGGTGGCCAGGCAGCAAGAACAGATGAGTCCAAACCAATCTCTCTCCTAAGACAGACTCATTCTGCTGTATTGGGCACATTTCTAGACCAATCTGTGCCTAAAGTTTTTCTTATCCATAAAAACTAGATTTTTTATAATACCTTTTTCAGACGGATGATCTGAAGGTTTGTGAGTTAATGTATGCTGCTGCTAAGTCACTTCAGTCGTGTCCGAGAGGGCAACCCACCAGGCTCCCCCATCCCTTGGATTCTCCAGGCAAGAACACTGGAGTGGGTTGCCATTTACATAACTTTAAATCTGAAAGATATTTTAAATTACAAATTTTTAATTATTTGTTTTAGTTTTGGCTACACTGGGTCTTCATTGCTGTATGGGGGCTACTCTCTAGCTGCGGTGCACAGACTCCTCACTGTGGGGCTTCTCGTGCAGCGACGGGCTCTCGGCACTCAGGCTTCCGTAGTTGTGGTTCATGCAGTTAGTTGCTCTGGAATCTTCTCAGACCAGGGACCTGGTCTGCATTGGCAGGTGGATTCCCAACCACTGAACCACCAGGCAAGTCCTTAAATTACAAACTTTAAGGCAGTTTTTTTTTTTTTTTAATGAAAAAAATTTCAAGCACAGCAAAGTAGATAAAAGAGTATAGTCGAATTCCCAATACATATGAAATGTTCAAAAATTATCAAGATTTTTCTTCTTTTCATTAATATTAATGAAATTCTTATCCACTGAATTTCTAAGAAAAGTCTAAAAACTTATATAATTTCATTCCTATATATTTGTTTGCATTTTTTAAAATAGGCAGTTTTTTGCTAAATTGTTCTGCTCATATGACACACATAGAGTAATAAGAAATTCTTGTAATCATTAGATGTACACTTGATTCTAGGACAACCACTAAAAAAGTTTTTTAAAAGAGTAGTATAGCTGATATGTTAAAGAAGGAGATAAAATGCAATAATTTTTAAAATCCTCAATTAAAACCACAAAAGAGAGTAGGATGGAGGATAAAATTGGAACCAAGAACACAGTAAAAAATAGAAAAAGGCAATGCATAGCTTAGATATTAATCCAGCTAAGTCAATAATCACTTTGAATATCAAGGTCTACATGTATCATTTTGTAAAAGAAATTGTCAGAGTGGACCAACAAACAAGACACAAATAAATATTGTCATCAAAAATCTACTTTAAAGACACATAGATTTAAAATAAATCAATGAAGGAAAATATACCATACTAATCCAAAGAAAGCAATAGTAGCTGTATTAATTCAGAAAAAAACAAACTGCAAACTATGGACAGTTATCAGGATTAAAGTACATGATGATAAAAGACTCAATCCCCAAGAAGACATATAATCCTTAATATGTATGTACCCAACTGAAAGTAAAAATGCATGAGACAAAAAAACAATAGAATTGCAAGGATAAATAAATGAATCTCTAACATATTTGAAGGCTTCAATACCCAGCTCTTAAGAAGTGAACACATCCAGCATGCAGAAAATCAGAAAATCAGGAAAGACATAGTGAAACTCAGCACCATCAATCAACTTGATATAAGTGACATCTATAGACTACTTTGAAAATGACCATAGAGTTCACATTCTTCTCAAGCTCACTTGGAACATTCAACAAATTAAACCACATTCTGGGCCATAAAACACATCTTGACAAAACTAAGAGAATAGATATCATACGATGTCTGCTCTCAAACCACCATGGAATTAAACTAGAAATCAGTAATAAAAAATAACTGGAAACCCTGAAATAATGGAGATTAAATAGCATCAGTTCAGTTCAGTTCAGTCACTCAGTCTTGTCTGACTCTTTGCGACCCCATGAATCGCAGCATACCAGGCCTCCCTGTCCATCACCAACTCTTGGAGTTCACTCAAACTCACGTCCATCGAGTCCGTGATGCCATCCAGCCATCTCATCCTCTGTCGTCCCCTTCTCCTCCTGCCCCCAATCCCTCGCAGCATCAGAGTCTTTTCCAATGAGTCAACTCTTCGCATGAGGTGGCCAAAGTATTGGAGTTTCAGCTTTAGCATCAGTCCTTCCAATGAATATTCAGGACTGATCTCCTTTAGGATGGACTGGTTGGATCTCCTTGCAGTCCAAGGGACTCTCAAGAGTCTTCTCCAACATCACACTTCAAAAGCATCAATTCTTCGGAGCTCAGCTTTCTTCACAGTCCAACTGTCACATCCATACATGACCACTGGAAAAACCATAGCCTTGACTAGACGGACCTTCATGGGCAAAGTAATGTCTCTGCTTTTGAATATGCTATCTAGGTTGGTCATAACTTTCCTTCCAAGGAGTAAGCATCTTTTAATTTCATGGCGGCAGTCACCATCTGCAGTGATTTTGGAGCCCAAAAAAATAAAGTCTGACACTGTTTCCACTGTTTCCCCATCTATTTCCCATGAAATGTTGGGACCAGATGCCATGATTTTCGTTTTCTGAATGTTGAGCTTTAAACCAACTTTCTCACTCTCCTCTTTTACTTTCATCAAGAGGCTTTTTAGTTCCTCCTCACTTTCCATAAGGGTGGTATCATCTGCATATCTGAGGTTATTGATGTTTCTCCTGGAAATCTTGATTCCAGATTGTGCTTCTTCCAGTCCAGTGTTTTCATGATGTATTCTGCATAGAAATTAAATCAGCAGGGTGACAATATACAGCCTTGATGTACTCCTTTTCCTATTTGGAACCAGTCTGTTGTTCCATGTCCAGTTCTAACTGTTGCTTCCTGACCTGCATATAGGTTTCTCAAGAGGCAGGTCAGGTGCTCTGGTATTCCCATCTCTTTCAGAATTCTCCATGGTTTAATGTGATCCACACAGTCAAAGGCTTTGGCATGGTAAATAAAGCTGAAATAGATGTTGTTCTGGACTCTCCTGCTTTTTTGATGATCCAGTGGATGTTGGAAATTTGATCTCTGTTTCCTCTTCCTTTTCTAAAATCAGCTTGTACATCTGGAAGTTCACAGTACACATTGCTGAAGCCTGGCTTGGAGAATTTTGAGCATTTCTTTTCTAGCGTGTGAGATGAGTGCAGTTGTGTGGTACTTTCAGCACTATTTGGCATTGCCTTTCTTTGGGATTGGAGTGAAAACTGACCTTTTCCAGTCCTGTGGCCACTGCTGAGTTTTCCAAATCTGCTGGCATATTGAGCTAATTCAGACTTTAATTGAAGAAAGTAGGGAAAACCACTAGACCATTCAGGTATGACCTAAATCAAATACTTATGATTATACAGTGGAAGTGAGAAATAGATTTAAGGGAATAGATCTGATAGATAGACTGCCTGATGAACTGTGGACGGAGGTTGGTGACATGGTACAGGAGACAGGGTTCAAGACCATCCCATGGAAAAGAAATGCAAAAAAGCAAAATGGCTGTCTGGGGAGACCTTACAAATAGCTCTGAAAAGAAGAGAAGCAAAAAGGAAAGGAGAAAAGGAAAGATATAAACATCTGAATGCAGAGTTCCAAAGAATAGCAAGGAGAGATAAGAGCCTTCCTCAGAGATCAATGCAAAGAAATAGAGGAAAACAACAGAATGGGAAAGACTAGAGATCTCTTCAAGAAAATCAGAGATACCAAAGGAACATTTCATGCAAAGATGGGCTCGATAAAGGACAGAAATGGTATGGACCTAACAGAAGCAGAAGATATCAAGAAGAGGTGGCAAGAACACACAGAAGAACTGTACAAAAAAGATCTTCATGACCAAGATAATCACGATGGTGTGATCATTCACCTAGAGCCAGACATACTGGAATGTGAAGTCAAGTGGGCCTTAGAAAATATCACTAAGAACAAAGCTAGTGGAGGTGTTGGAATTCCAGTTGAGCTATTTCAAATCCTGGAAGATGATGCTGTGAAAGTGCTGCACTCAATATGCCAGCAAATTTGGAAAACTCAGCAGTGGCCACATGACTGGAAAAGGTCAGTTTTCATTCCAATCCCAAAGAAAGGCAATGCCAAAGAATGCTGAAACTATTGCACAATTAAATAACATACTTTTAAATAATACATGAGTCAAAGGAGAAATATCAAGAGAAATTTCAAAGTAAAATTAAAATGAAAACTAAATAAAAATAAAAGCACAAATTATCAAAATATGTGAAATGCAGTAAAAGCATGCATTAAATGCTATGTTATAATGATTTTGTCACCGTTTTCATTTCTTTAAGAGAGATGGGATTAAAAGTTTCTGGTGCTATGAATAGAGGAAAATCTTCAATGTTTGATTCACTCTAATCAGCCTTTAAATAACATTCTAATTGTTCATGATGGGACAGAAAAATATCAGCATCAATTGATGTTGAAGGAGAAGTAAGGAAAACCCTGACTAGTTTAAAAGAATAAGCAGAAAAAAAGAGCCAGACACAAAAACCATCAGAGGTAGTTGGAAGAGCTCTCCCTGATATTCATGATGAAGCGGTTCTGTAAATTCCACCAGAAAGAAATTCAATAAAGAGGTGAATAAATAGAATTCAAACATTGACCTCCAAACCCAACTTTATTGCATAGAAATGAAATTTCAGAGGATTATGAAGTGACCAGATGTGGAGAACCATTTCTTATGCACAATGCCACTATTTTGTTGCTCAGGATAACAAAAGAATCAGTCAGTCAGTCAGTTCAGTTGCTCAGTCGTGTCCAACTCTTTGTGATCCCATGGACCACAGCATGCCAGGCCTCCCTGTCCATCAACAACTCCTGGAGTCCACCCAAACTCATGTCTGTTCAGTCAATGATGCCATCCAAGCATCTCACACTCTGTCGTCCCTTTCTTCTCCTGCCCTCAATCTTTCCCAGCATCAGGGTCTTTTCAAATGAGTCAGCTCTTTGCATCAGATGGCCAAAGTATTGGAGTTTCAGCTTCAACATCAGTCTGTCCAATTAACACCCAGGACTGATCTCATTTAGGATGGACTGGTTGGATCTCCTTGCAGTCCAAAGGACTCTCAAGAGTCTTCTCCAACACCACAGTTCAAAAGCATCAATTCTTTGGCACTCAGCTTTCTTTATAGTCCAACTCTCATATCCACACATGACCACTGGAAAAACCGTAGGCTTGACTAGACGGACCTTTGTTGGCAAAGTAATGTCTCTGCTTTTCAACATGCTATCTAGATTGGTCATAACATTTCTTCCAAAGAGTGAACATCTTTTAATTTCATGGCTGCAGTCACCATCTGCAGTGATTTTGGGGCCCCAAAAAATAAGTCAGCCACTGTTTCCACTGTTTCCCCATCTGTTTCCCCACTGTTTCCCCACTTCCCATGAAGTGATGGGACCAAATGCCATGATCTTAGTTTTCTGAATGTTGAGCTTTAAGCCAACATTTTCACTCTCCTCTTTCACTTTCATCAAGAGGGTATTCAGTTCCTCTTCACTTTCTGCCCTAAGGGTGGTGTCATCTGCATATCTGAGGTTATTGATATTTCTCCCAGCAATCTTGATTCTAGCTTGTGCTTCATCCAGCCCAGCATTTCTCATGATGTACTCTGAATATAAGTTAAATAAGCAGGGTGACAATATGCAGCCTTGACATACTCCTTTTCCCATTTAGAACCAGTCTGTTGTTCTATGTCCAGTTCTAACTGTTTTTATTTACAAAACTTATGACAATGTTCGATACTTAAGTGCCAGTACACATTATTCAGTGATGACACCTTCAATATGGTACTAACACAGTCCATTCAGTTACTTACTATGCACAATGCAGTTTGGGTTATACTATGGCATTAATTTATGTGCTAACAATGAGAAGATGAAAGGAAAGTATTTGCATTTGCACAAGAAAGAAGTCTTGACATCAACCCTTCACTGGGTATGATGGATTTCAAGGTTGCAAATATGAATGCAATTTGATTACTACCAAGAAATGCACAAGGAAATGGATGCTTATTTTACTTTTCACAATCACAGTAGTGAAAAATATGTTCTTTGGGTGTAACGTGGAAATATATGACAGTAGAAAATGACTCTCATAAGGGTGCATCCACACTGTTTGGATTTCCATTTATGCCTTTGGAAAATGGAAATTAAATTTTGAGTACATTGTGGAGAATGCAGAAAAAAATTTAGATGACCTGGTGGATTATGTTGAGAGACTATATGTCTGTGTAAGATGTGGCAGGGGCAAAAGATCAGAAGCTCCAAGATTCCCACCAGAAATTTGGACTGTTTCTACATCATTACTAAACAGTGATTATGGAATGAACAGTGCTGAGGAAGGCTGGTATAGCAAATTCCACAAGCTGATAGTGCATCATCCTTCAGTTTTGAGATATATTGAAGAATTAAAAGATGAATAGCAAAGCAAAGAAGAAGTTATCACTCAGTTTCTTGGTGTTTACATTCTGGTATGACAACCAAATTCATGATGATAGACAAAAATCAGATTTTACAACTGAAATTGTTAACATATATAACAAATATAAAGCCAATAATTAGGTCAAAATATACTTGGGAGTGATTCCTCATTGAATTAAGAGAAACTCTGCCAAAATTCATGGGTAAGAACAAGAATAAATGTGGAACCCCAAATTCATCATGAATTACAATAAATATACTGTAAATAAATTTAAGCATTTAAAATTGAATGTTAGTGTTATTTGTATTTTTAACAAATCATGGACCAAATATTTCAATGGATGTTTTGGACAGGACCAATTTCAAGGAACTTTTCAGTGTGGACCAAATGGCTCAATGGATATTTTAGACAGAAGTAAATATCAGAGATATTTTGGTGAAGTAAAATGTTTAATTATTTAATGAATCACAGACTAAGTGTTTCAGTGGATGTTTTGTTTCAATGTTCAGTTATTATGAAGAGATTATACTAATTCTCTACATTCTCTTTCAGAGGATAGAAAAAGAGGAAACACTTCCTACCTCAGTCTATAAAATCTGTATTACCTTATTTAAATATATGTGTGTGTGTGTGTGTGTGTGTGTGTGTGTGTGTGTATGTGTGAATTAATAACTGAAGACCAATATCTCTCATGAACATAGATACAAAAATATTCAACAAAATATTGGAAAATCAAATCCAACAATGCATAAAAAGAATTATACACCACAAACAAGTCGAATTTATTCCAGATAAGTAAGGCTGTTTTAAACAGTTGAAAATCAATTAATATAATCCATCAGATCAACAGGCAAAAAAAGAAAATCACATGATCATACCAAAAGATGCAGAAAAAAGGATAAGACAAAATCCAGAATCTATATATGAAAAATACTCTCAACAAACTAGGAATAGAGGGGAACTTTCTCAACTTGATTAAGTGTAACTATAAAATACCTATAGCTAACATCATTCTTAACTATGAGAATCCCAAACTCACCTCATTACTATCAGATCACATCAGATCAGTCCCTCAGTCGTGTCCAACTCTTTGCGACCCCATGAATTGCATCACGCCAGGCCTCCCTGTCCATCACCAACTCACGGAATTCACTCAAACTCATGTCCATCGAGTCAGTGATGCCATCCAGCCAAATCATCCTCTGTCATCCCCTTCTCCTCTTGCTCCAATACCTCCCAGCATCAGAGTCTTTTCCAATGAGTCAACACTTCCCATGAGGTGGCCAAAGTACTGGAGTTTCAGCTTTAGCATCATTCCTTCCAAAGAAATCCCAGGGCTGATCTCCTTCAGAATGGACTGGTTGGATCTCCTTGCAGTCCAAGGGACTCTCAAGAGTCTTCTCCAACACCACAGTTCAAAAGCATCAATTCTTCGGCACTCAGCCTTCTTCACAGTCCAACTCTCACATCCATACGTGACCACAGGAAAAACCATAGCCTTGACTAGACGAACCTTTGTTGGCAAAGTAATGTCTCTGCTTTTGAATATGCTATCTAGGTTGGTCATAACTTTTCTTACAAGGAGTAAGTGCCTTTTAATTTCATGGCGGCAGTCACCATCTGCAGTGATTTTGGAGCCCAGAAAAATAAAGTCTGACACTGTTTCCACTGTTTCCCCATCTATTTCCCATGAAGTGATGGGACCGGATGCCATGATCTTCGTTTTCTGAATGTTGAGCTTTAAGCCAACTTTTTCACTCTCCACTTTCACTTTCATCAAGAGGCTATTTAGTTCCTCTTCACTTTCTGCCCTAAGAGTGGTGTCATCTGCATATCTGAGGTTATTGAGATTTCTCCCGGCAATCTTGATCCCAGCTTGTGTTTCTTCCAGTCCAGCATTTCTCATGATGTACTCTGCATATAAGTTAAATAAACAGGGTGACAATATACAGCCTTGACGAACTCCTTTTCCTATTTGGAACCAGTCTGTTGTTCCATGTCCAGTTCTAACTGTTGCTTCCTGACCTGCATTCAAATTTCTCAAGCGGCAGATCAGGTGGTCTGGTATTCCCATCTGTTTCAGAATTTTCCACAGTTTATTGTGATTCATACAGTCAAAGGCTTTGGCATAGTCAATAAAGCAGAAATAGATGCTTTTCTGGAACTCTCTTGCTTTTTCCATGATACAGCGGATGTTGGCAATTTGATCTCTGGTTCCTCTGCCCTTTCTAAAACCAGCTTGAACATCTGGAAGTTCATGGTTCACATATTTTTGAAGCCTGGCTTGGAGAATTTTAAGCATCACTTTACTAGTGTGTGAGATGAGTGCAATTGTGTGGTACTTTGAGCATTCTTTGGCATTCCCTTTCTTTGGGTTTGAAGTGAAAACTGAACTTTTCTAGTCCTGTGGTCACCGCTGAGTTTTCCAAATTTGCTGGCATATTGAGTGCAGCACTTTCACAGCACCATCTTCCAGGATTTGAAATAGCTTGACTGGAATTCCATCACCAGCACTAGCTTTGTTCGTAGTGATGCTTTCTAGGGTCCACTTGACTTCACATTCCAGGATGTCTGGCTCTAGGTGAGTGATCACACCATTGAGATTATCTTGGTCATGAAGATCTTTTTTGTACAGTTGTTCTGTGTATTCTTGCCACCTCTTCTTAGTATCTTCTGCTTTTGTTAGGTCCATACCATTTCTGTCCTTTATTGAGCCCATCTTTGCATGAGATGTTGCCTTGGTATCTCTAATTTTCCTGAAGACAGAATGTGGTCCACTGGAGAAGGGAATGGCAAGCCACTTCAGTATTCTTGCCTTGAGAACCCCATGAACAGTATGAAAAGGCAAAATGATAGGATATCTAAAGAGGAATTCCCCAGGTCGGTGGGTGCCCAATATGCTACTGGAGATCAGAGGAGAAATAACTCCAGAAAGAATGAAGGGATGGAGCCAAATCAAAAACAATACCCAGTTGTGGATGTGACTGGTGATAGAAGCAAGGTCCAATGATGTAAGAGCAATATTGGATAGGAACCTGGAATGTCAGGTCCATGAATCAAGGCAAATTGGCAGTGATCAAACAGGAGATGGCAAGAGTGAATGTCGACATTCTAGGAATCAGCGAACTAAAATGGACTAGAATGGGTGAATTTAACTCAGATGACCATTATATCTACTACTGTGGGCAGGAATCCCTTAGAAGAAATGGACTAGCCATCATAGTCAACAAAAGAGTTTGAAATGCAATACTTGGATGCAATCTCATAAACGACAGAATGATCTCTGTTTGTTTCCAAGGCAAACCATTCAATATCACAGTAATCCAAGTCTATGCCCCAACCAGTAACTCTGAAGAAGCTGAAGTTGAATGGTTCTATGAAGACCTACAAGACCTTTTAGAACTAACACTCAAAAAAGATGTCCTTTTCACTATAGGGGACTGGAATGCAAAAGTAGGAAGTCAAGAAACACCTGGAGTAACAGGCAAATTTGGCCTTGGGATACGGAATAAAGCAGGTCAAAGGCTAATAGAGTTTTGCCAAGAGAATGCACTGGTCATAGCAAACACCCTCTTCCAACAACACAAGAGAAGACTCTACACATGACATCACCAGATGGTCAACACCAAAATCAGGTTGATTATATTCTGTACAGCCAAAGATGGAGAAGCTCTATACAGTCTATACAGCTCTATACAGTCAGTGAAAACAAGACCAGGAGCTGACTCTGGCTCAGATCATGAACTCCTAATTGCCAAATTCAGACTTAAATTGAAGAAAATAGGGACAACCACTGGACCATTCAGATATGACATAAATCAAATCCCTTATGATTATACAGTGGAAGTGAGAAATAGATTTAAGGGACTGGATCTGATAGATAGAATGCCTGAAGAACTATGGACGGAGGTTCATGACATTGTACAGGAGACAGGGATCAAGACCATCCTCATGTAAAAGAAGTGCAAAAAAAAAAAAAAAATGGCTGTCTGGGGAAGCCTTACAAATAGTTGTGAAATTAAGAGAAGGGAAAAACAAAGGAGACAAGAAAAGATATAAGCATCTGAATGCAGAGTTCCAAAGAATAGCAAGGAGAAATAACAAAGCCTTCCTCAGTGATCAATGCAAAGAAATAAAGGAAAACAACAGAATGGGAAAATTCTAGGTAGTTGGTTAATAAATTACAAGAATGCTTTTCACCCAGTGAAAGTGTTTCTAGCAAATGCTAAGAGTCAATGTGTACAATAGCATACTGTAGTGTATAGTATGCTAGCTATTATGTGAAAGATGAGGATGAGAGCATATATTTATAAGCACATTCAGTTATACAAATATAAAATACATGTGGAAAATAGCCATATAAAGTAATAATATAGGTTGCAAGGAAAGACTAATGTAGAGATCAGATATGGCAAGTGGACTTTTTCACTCTTTATCCTTTCATATCTTTTGAATTTGAAGTATGTAAATGTATTACATCAACAAAATATACTAATTAAATATTTTAAAATTCCATGTATGATGTGTGGACCATGTAATATACTAGCAGTAATGCTTCATCACATTGGAAATCTGTTTATTCAAGCAGGTATATTCATTTACAATTCTGCCTCTCTCTTCGATATTTAAAAGATAACTTGTGAATACATTGAACCCATATAATCCAGGAAAATGCCCTGATTTTATGGTTAGCTGATTAGCATTCTGAATTCCATCAACAAGTTTAAGCCCTTTTCATGTAACATTCTATTTTCATAGGTTCTGGGAATTAAATGTAGACAATCTTGGTGGGGTCATTCTTTTGCCTCCTGCAATAGGCAACTTTTGGAAATATCTCCATTTATATACACTTTGCTCTTGTGTAAAATGGTGATACTAAAACCTCAAAAACAATTTAGGTTTGAGCTTTTTCTGCTTCGTGGAAGTCTCAGTTGTTCTATATTAAATAACACAGAGTTAGAAGTCAAGAGAGGCATAGCTACCAACCACGGGTAGGTGTCACCTTCCTGAGATGAAACCTTGAGCTATGTCCTTCCATTTTCTTGAGCTTTGATTTCTTACACTCAATATGAGAATAAAAATATGTACCTCATGGCTGTTGAGAAAATTAAGTAAAATAATGGGCTTCCTTTGTGACTCAGATGGTAAAGAATCTGCCTAAATTGAGGGAGACCTGCGTTCAATCTCTGGGTTGGGAAGATCCCCTGAGAAGGGAAGGGCAATCCACTCCAGTATCTTGCCTGGAGAATTCCATGGACAGAGGAGCCTGGCAGGCTACAGTCTGTGGGATTGCAAAGAGTTGGACACGACTGAGTAAGTAACACACAATATATATAAAGCTCAAGAGACCCAGTGGTGAAACTATTTCAATTTAACAACATAAATGAATCTTAATGTTAAATTTTTAAAACTTATAGAATGCATATGTTATATCACGATTTTTATGTACTCAAAACGCAAACAAAATTTTCATGTTTAAAGAGACACATATGTACAGCAAAACTATACAGAAAATCAAAGAAGTATAAACATGGAACTTGGAATCATGGTTGTTGCTGGAGTTGCATGGGAGAGAGATTCTTAGAGAAGCGTATTAGGCACAGTTACCAAAATATTCTAATTAAGTAAGTGGGTAAATTTACAGAGGATGGATTTATAGCTTTATTATGACAATTCCAAAGTTATAAATAGGCTATCACTACCTATCTATCCTTCTGTGTTCACAGTATGTTATGGAATAAAATATATTTAATTAGTAATTTAAAAAAATTCAAAATACTATAATTAGAATGAGTAATTATAAAATAATCTGCTAGAACAGAAATGTCCACTTATTGAGTAAAAATAATCATTCTATTACCTTCCTAATGTATAAATTAGCATATTATTTATTTAAATATAATGAGAATAAGACTGATACAATAGCAGTAGAAAATTGAATAAAATCAAGTATTCTTAGAGGAATGTTGGTTCCATTCATTTAATATTCTCAAATAATACATTTCATTCAATTATGAATACTTTTCTTGATTCTAATTTCCTCTTTTGGAATGGATCCTACAGTCTTATTCACTCCTGGTAAATTTTATTGGATTCACCCCATAGTAAATCCTTGTGAGTGAACTCAGCATACACTTGAAAGTAGGAAAAGAAAAATGAACCTAAAGAAAATTGACCTGCATCCTTCAACTGACTTTGAAACAACCACAGAGCATTTAAAAAATTAAGTTTAGAGCTATTTATCGCAGTGAGAAACCTAGAAAGAAAATGCTCTTTACAGTAAAAGGTGGGGGGGGGAACTGACTCCAAAGAAACAGAATAAAAGCTTCTTATCAATAAAAATGATCTAATTACTATTGTCAGGATCATCTTTTATGTAGCACCTCAACACTCAAGAGAGAACACCATCTGGGCAGATTTCATTTCAATGGTGAAGGTAACCTAGCTGAAATGGCAGCAATAAAATCTGCTTTCCAGATCTTTCTGATTAAATACTCTAGTTGAAATTCACTCAGAATTGTTAGGGAAACCACTGAAGTTCATTCGTTAATCCTTAAAAGTTTCATCCTGAAATCCACAAATTGTTTGAAGCCTCTTCTGTACTATAATCTGATTCATGTTATACATCCTTAATTGAACTGTAATTGTCTGCCTTTTTCAGTGATATAATTAAATCAGAATGACTCAACTCTGACTGAAGAAGCATGTGGCTTTAGTTCCTCTTTCGTTTTTAAAAGATTGCTGGTTTGTCAGTGAACTGAAATCTGTGGGGTTGGATTAAGGTAAATAAATGTGACTTCCAAAAGGAAATGTGTTGCCAAATAAATGGATGGCCTTCACTAAGTCTTCCTCTGGTGTAGAACTGCTCTGAGATATTTCTACTATGTGAGGTTTGCTGAGTTTATTACTAATAAAAGATTCTATTCATGGAGTTATTCTATCTTCTTTCCCTCCAGAATCAGAGTTTGATTTGAAAGTATGCCAGTGATGATTTGGAAACTCAAATTGTGGTCAAAATTGTGAACATGTACGAATGCCTACCAGCTACATTTAGCACTAATATTCTAAGTCACGTGCACAGCAAAGACAGATAATTCTCCCTTTGAGAACGGCCTATTTTCCCAAGCTTTTACTTTCTTGTCTTGCTACCACACACACACCTCACAAACACAATTCTACCTTTCTGTTCTTATTAATATATAGCTTTAAAAAAAAAAAAAAAAGATGGACTTTTCCTAAACTGGATTATTGTCTCCTTTTTGAACCGGTTGACTTTGAACTTGATAATGGTTCTTAAGGTATGCTTATGAAGAAGAATAATCCAAACACAGATTCTACTAATAACTGCCAAACAGAATCATTTACTACTTTTCATAAACTAATCAACCAGTCATTTCTTTTCCCTTTGCCTTCAAGTTTAGTTTAATCATGGTCTTGGATCAGTTGTGTTTTCAGTCAGTGCAATAAGTACCCTACATACAAATGAATTCTATTCTGAGAGCACATTCACAGGTCCAGGAACAAAAAAAAGATCCAAGATATGCTGCATATGAGACTCTTTTTATGATTCAAAGAAATGAAAGAATTGGAAAATGGAAAAATATATTCTAATTAATTAGTAATCAAAAGAAAACAGGAGCAGCTATACAAATAAAGTAAGTCCCCTAAATATGAATGAGTTCTGTTCTGAGTGTGTTCATAAGTCCAGTTTGTTTGTAAGTCCATCAAAGTTAGCCTGGGTACCCAACTAACACAATCGGCTATATAGTACTATACTATAATAGGTTAATAATACTTTTCTCACAAATATTACATAAAAAACAAGCAAAAAATAAAAACATGTTTAATCTTACAATACAGTGCCTTGAAAGATACAGTAGTACATTACAACAGCTGGCATACAGAGGTTGGCATTGAGTGAGCAGGCAGGAAGAGTTATTGACAAGTAGGGAGAGGAGGTGGAAGATGGTAGAACTGAAAGATCCTCAACAAAAGGAGATGGAGGGCAAGCTGCAATTTCACTCACACCTGGCATTGGTGGCCCAGGTTCTGGTTCCTTGCTGGATTCAATCCTATATACCCTCTTGAAAAAATGATCCAGTGATGTCTGGGTGGTAGCTCTGTTTTTCTCATCACAGATGACCCAGTAGCACTGGATTGAATTCTGAATAACAACTGCAACCTCCGTGTACCTTTCTACATTCAGGTCCTGTTTCTCAAAACCTAACAGTGCCTCCTCAGATAAAGAAAATCCCCTTGCTCTTTCTGCATCATGAATGTCTTCAGTTTGTCAGTTACTCCTTCTTTCTCTTGTCTCTCTTCGTCCTTCTTGGTGCCTGGCACTCCTTAGCAGCACTAGCTACAAGCATCACTGTTTTTATGGTTACTTTTGGACATCCTGGGCTTGAAATAAAGATGCTGCACTACTGTTCTCTATACAGTACTGTCCAGTAAAGTACACAAAAGCACTACCATTTATGGAGGATGCACGCACCTGACAACATGCAACAGATACGTGAACTAACTTGTGTGATTGGACATGTGAAGACATGTTTGCATCCTTGAAAGTTCTCAACTCAAAGGTTCATATGTAGGGGACTTACTGTATAAGTAAGGAGATCTTTCCAATATTGAGCAGGCTTAAAAAATAAAGCAAAATCAGCATATTGTGTTTTAATACCAGAAAGCAAGATTCCACCTATCTTCCTCCCACACCGTACATTAAAGCTTGAGAAACAGGGTCTCTGCCTTACCAGTTCTTCTCAAGAAAGTCTAGCCGTCAAACCCTGTTTAGATCCTGGGTGCCCGCTCCTACTCCTTTTCTTCTTAGAATTTCATTCTCCTGATACTCTCTATGCATCTCTGCTCACACGGACTGCTCTGTCCTTGTGTAGTTTTGCCTGTTGGCAACTACCTGTTCCTTCTTATTAAACTCTAACACGTTCACAGCTGGTATGAACCATCAAGTAATCTGTCATATCTTCTGGATGAAAAGAAAGTGTTAGTTTCTCAGTCATGTCTGACTATTTGCAACTCCACAACTATAACCTGCCAGGCTCCTCTGTCCATGGAATTCTCCAGGCAAGAATACTGGAGTGGGTTGCCATTCCCTTCTTCAAGGGGATCTTCCCGGGCCAGGGATCAAACCTGGGTCTCCTGAATTGTAGGCAGATTCTTTACCACCTGAGCAACCAGGAAAGCTCCTAATCTTTCTGGTTATCAGCAGCTAAATTGAACTTCATATCTGACTGACCCTAGTAAACATCACTATTTTCTTAATATCTGACTCCTCTGATCTGTTCTGTCCCATCATTCATTGACAGAACTTTAAAGCACATTTCCAAAAACCATTTAATCAAGTGTTTCTATTTGAATTGTGTAGATAATTGACTAACTTTTCAATTTTAATACATGTCCATTGGACAACATGGATGTTATGAACAAGCTCTAGGGTGTGTATTAAAAATCAGTTTCATCCAACATGTGCACTAGCTGGAGTTACACAAGAGATAAGAAAATAGTCCTGCTCTTAAGAAACTTTGTACAATGATACAAACAATATGGTAGCAAAATAAATTATCATGATGATTTTAAGTATTGATGGTTTTTAATAATATGAAATAGCAAACCAGGAAAAGATGAGAGAAACAACTAAATATTAGCATTCAACAAGGGCTCAAATAATTAGGAGACACTAGCTTTAGGGCAATCCAGAAAGATTGTTCTAAGGGAGAGAATAGCAAATGCAACATTTCAGAAGGAAGCATTAAAAAAGGTTAGATCATATGTGTCATTAAAAAGTTATAGCTTGAAATGAGGAAGCTGACATTCAGATTGACACAAAATAATTCTAGAAAAGAGCATACGATTCATTAATATTAAATCTCATTAATAATATTAAATAACAAATTTCTTTAAGAAGAGCAAAGAAATTTGGAAGTTTGAAGGCACACTCAGAATAATTATTGTTCTCAGATGGTATTCAGACTTCTAAAAGTCCATAAAAGACAGTTTATTGTTGCTATTTTTATCACCTTTCATTTGTGTTTTTTCATCTTCATTTTGTTCTATAATTAATTTTCTCTCCAGGAAAATGTGCATGACTACTCTGAAATGTCACAATAGGCTTCCATTTCAGTAATTCCATATTACATGTTGTACAGCTGAAGATAAGCATGAATAAAGAGAAAGCACCTGATATAAACTATAGGAGTCCTCTGCTTTACTTGGTCTGCATGACCATGGAAGTTTAGACAGCAGTGACTTAAGTTTGTAATGATTAAACATTGATCATCACCTTTCATTTCAGAACTACCACCTTGACGCTATTATACATTTATACTAAATGGACAAGATACTCCAATTTTTATTTTCTTTGACAGTTCCCTGAGAAATGTTTAAATCTAAACTGAATGTGTTGGTGAATAGCAGTGGCAGCTGGACTATCTTTAAAATGTAAATGGTAAGCAATAAATCGCCCTTTCTGTCTTTGATCACAGCTAACTTAAGTTTATAAGTAGCATTAAGAGATGTTATACTAGTTTAATCATGATGCTAGACAAATTTGAGTTCAATTCCAGCTTTTGCCACTTCTATGCCTCTACTTATTAATACCTACCTATCATTCTACCTATCATAATCTATCCATCTACCTTTCAACCTACTGTAAATATTCAATACTGATCATGACAATCACATGAAAAAAAAATATCCAGTTATATCTCTTTATTGCACAAAGGAGAAGAATTAAAGGACATGGCCAAATTCATAGGCCTAGCTTTTTGGTGATAATCCATAGCCCTCTTAGCCCTTCACAAATGTATCAAGATAATCTGATGACTGTCTTTACCACTGAGCTGCCAGGGAAGCCCACTCTATATGTCTGCTGCTGCTGCTAAGTCGCTTCAGTAGTGTCCGACTCTGTGCGACCCCATAGACGACAGCCTAACCGGCTCCCCCATCCCTGGGATTCTCCAGGCAAGAACACTGGAGTGGGTTGCCATTTCCTTCTCCAATGCATGAAAGTGTAAAGTGAAAGTGAAGTCGTTCAGTCGTGTCCAACTCTTCGCGACGCCATGGACTGCAGCCTACCAGGCTCCTCCGTCTATGGGATTCTCCAGGCAAGAATACTGGAGTGGGTTGCCATTGCCTTCTCTGCTATGGGCTATTAATTCTTTGTCTCGTTTATTATTTTCTTAAATTTCTTGAAAGATTTTGTTGAGGAAATCGGGTTGTTAATATAACTATCTGGATTTTACTCATTCCAGCCTTGTGATATCCTTTAGCACTTCTCCTTTGTATTTCCTTCTTGTTAAACCAGAGACTTGATAATATTCAGATTTAAACATTTTAGTGAGACTATTTCTACTATCTATCTGCCTTTCTTTTTGCAGTGTTAGCACACATAGTTATCAATGCTCAAATCCATGAATTTTTAGAAGTTGAAAAATTTTATACTTTAAATCTATGGTTATTTATTCATTACTGGCTAGAAAATACTTTAATAAACATTTTATCAACTGTTGCATTAAGCCAATGTAAATATTATGTAAAAAAGGAAGATTAAAATCTGACTTCTGTTAATTCACCAGTTTTGAAATAATGAGTTGCTCCCTAGAATCCTCTGAAAGTGAAATTGAGTTCACTTTTCCTCTTCTTTGTTAATATGAGTCATCTATGATTTTAATATATTTTACTCATTTTAACTTCTTGTAGTTATTATTCTCATCAATTCACTAATTTTGCTATCGTAGTTTATTCTCAGTGGCACCTGTGTTCCTTTGCATAATCTAGTGGTCTTTAAGAGTTTTCTAGTATTATTGCCAAAAGTTGTGGTCTGTCTTCTTACAGCTCAAAAGCGAATAAATAGGCCTGGTTGGTGGAAAGGAAAGCTTGCGTTACTTCAGACGTCGACAATGGGGGAAACGATAATGGACTCCTGTCCAAAAGCCAACTCTCCTCCCACTGATAATCAGCAGGCAAGAGTTTTTACAGGTGAAGGGAGGGTCAGTCAGTTCAGTCACTCAGTCGTGTCCAACTCTTTGTGACCCCATGAATCGCAGCACGCCAGGCCTCCCTGTCCATCACCAACTCCCGGAATTCACTCAACTCACATCCATCGAGTCAGTGATGCCATCAAGCCATCTCATCTTCTGCCGTCCCCTTCTCCTCCTGCCCCCAATCCCTCCCAGCATCAGAGTCCTTTCCAATGAGTCAACTCTTCACATGAGGTGGCCAAAGTACTGGAGTTTCAGCTTTAGCATCATTCCTTCCAAAGAAATCCCAAGGCTGATCTCCTTCAGAATGGACTGGTTGGATTTCCTTACAGCCCAAGGGACTCTCAAGAGCCTTCTTCAACAAAACAGTTCAAAAGCATCAATTCTTTGGCACTCAGCCTTCTTCACAGTCCAACTCTCACATCCATACATGACCACTGAAAAATCCATAGCCTTGACTAGACGGAACTTTGTTGGCAAAGTAATGTCTCTGCTTTTCAATATGCTATCTAGGTTGGTCATAACTTTCCTTCCAAGGAGTAAGCAAGCGCCTTTTAATTTCATGGCTGCAGTCACCATCTGCAGTGATTTTGGAGCCCAAAATATTAAAGTCTGACACAGTTTCCACTGTTTCCCCATCTATTTCCCATGAAGTGATGGGACCAGATGCCATGATCTTAGTTTTCTGAATGTTGAGCTTTAAACCAACTTTCTCACTCTCCTCTTTCACTTTCATCAAGAGGCTTCTGAGTTCCTCTTCACTTTCTGCCATAAGGGTGGTGTCATCTGCATATCTGAGGTTATTGATATTTCTCCTGGCAATCTTGATTCCAGCTTGTGCTTCTTCCAGCCTAGCGTTTCTCATGATGTACTCTGCATAGAAGTTAAATAAGCAGGGTGACAATATACAGCCTTGACGTACTCCTTTCCCTATTTGGAACCAGTCTGTTGTTCCATGTCCAGTTCTAACTGTTGCTGCCTGACCTGCTTACAGGTTTCTCAAGAGGCAGGTCAGGTGGTCTGGTATTCCCATCTCTTTCAGAATTTTTCACAGTTTATTGTGATCCACAGGGTCAAAGGTTTTGGCATAGTCCATAAAGAAGAAATAGATGTTTTTTTCTGGAACTCTCTTGCTTTTTCCATGATCCAGCAGATGTTGGCAATTTGATCTCGGGTTCCTCTGCCTTTTCTAAAACCAGCTTGAACATCTGGAAGTTCATGGTTCACATACTGCTGAAGCTTGGCTTGGAGAATTTTGAGCATTACTTTACTAGCATGTGAGATGAGTGCAATTGTGCAGTAGTTCTTTGGGATTAGAATGAAAACACCTTTTCCAGTCCTGTGGCCACTGCTGAGTTTTCCAAATTTGCTGGCATTTTGAGTGCAGCACTTTCACAGCATCATCTTTCAGGATTTGAAATAGCTCAACTGGAATTCCATCACCTCTACTAGCATTGTTTGTAGCGATGCTTTCTAATGCCCACTTGACTTCACATTCCAGGATGTCTGGCTCTAGGTGAGTGATCACACCACGGTGATTATCTTGGTCGTGAAGATCTTTTTTGTACAGTTCTTCTGTGTATTCCTGACACCTCTTCTTAATATCTACTGCTTCTGTTAGGTTCATCCCATTTCTGTACTTTATTGAGCCCTTCTTTGCATTAAATGTTCCCTTGGTATCTCTAATTTTCTTGAAGAGATCTCTAGTCTTCCCCATTCTGTTGTTTTCCTCTATGTGCACAAATAGCACTGTCAGGTCTGGCAGTCATCTTGAAGTTGGTCACTGGTGGTCCAGCCAGCCTCATCTTGATTGTTTAAGTACAGTTAGTCTTTAGTTCCAGGGTTGGCTTGTTCCCATTTCTTTGAAGCCAGTTCTCAAAATGGTGGTAGCTTATGTCATGGCTACAGTCTGGTCATCATATACTTAACTTTTGCCACCTGGTGGGGGTTTCACTATCTATAAGACAGCTCATAGGATATAGCTCAGAATATTAGGTATAGCCCTGAAAGAGGACCTAAAGTTCCTTGATTATAGTTAATGAGTACATTATTATTATTTGGTCTCCTTTGACAATTTTCCTTTGTTTCTACATGTTCTCACTTCTCTGACTAAGCTTATTCTTTGGCTAAAGGTTTTCATAGACAGAAGGTAGGCTCAGGACATGGGGAGCAAGGGACACAGGGTCCTGCTTCTTTTCAGTATGACAGCATATTCTAAGCCCTTCATGAATACTTCTGGCACCAGATGTTTAATTAGCTATTTCTTCATGAAGTCTGGTTTCTTTAGTGAAAGAAAGTGTGCTCACTGCTACAGAGTTTGTCCCTTTCTGAGCTTTTTTGGTAATACAAGCTTGCAAATATGTCCTTTGTTTACAATATAGTTTGAGTTCACAGTCCTGATTTCAAATCAGCACTTTGGGATTTTTATTTAATGGGCATATGTTTTTGGTTATATTTGTTATGATGGTTTTTAACCATTTGAACCTCTCTCTGTTTTCTAGAAACTACTCATTATTTGCTGATTCTGCTTTAGTTATATAACAGAACTCAGAAGTGGGATCCATATAGTACTTAAATAGTTCCTACCACAGCACATACTATAAAAAATGGCACAAGCTCCCATGTGCTCATTTTTTATTCTGGAACAGTTGAGGAATTCCTCCATGACACGCCCAAGAGTGCTTATAATACATTCTAGCAAATCTTAATAGTTGACTCAGAGTCTGGACCTTGTCAAGTAAAATGCTTTCACTGAGGATTTTACTAAAAGTCTTCCTGGAACATCCTGGACTAAGAAGGTTATGATTCTAGGATAGAATGGAATATTAGAATATCTTAGGTGTATCTTGTTTCCCAGTTATTTCACCATCCATATGAAACAGCTTTTCCTGATGTGGTTTACCATTTGTAGGTTTGTAGCGGCAGAGTCAGAGAAGGCAATGGCACCCCACTCCAGTACTCTTGCCTGGAAAATCCCATGGATGGAGGAGCCTGGTAGGCTGCAGTCCATGGGGTCGCTAAGAGTCAGACACCACTGAGCGGCTTCACTTTCACTTTTCACTTTCATGCATTGGAGAAGGAAATGGCAACCCACTCCAGTGTTCTTGCCTGGAGAATCCCAGGGACGGGGGAGCCTGGTGGGCTGCCGTCTATGGGGTCGCACAGAGTCGGACACAACTGAAGCGACTTAGCAGCAACAGCATTGGCAGAGTAATATACATATGAAACAATCAAATATTTAATTACAATACTTGTAGTTAAAATAATATCTGTTTTACTTTTTTTAGTCTTCAGTATGTAAAGAGGGTATTTATGCAAAGAAGCAAGGAGAATGGAGAAAGCTAGGAAAGATGGAGCTTTCCTAGAAAATATGGAAAATTAAATGTGGAAGAGACTTAAATCACTTAAAACACTGTTCAGTCTTTCTAACGTCCAGTTATACACAGGATCACATAAGGAAGTTAATAAATAAAAATTTATGCCTAGGCTGTACTTTTAGGGCCTTTGACAGATACGAGTACTTTTAAAGCTCTTCAGATAAATCTAACATGCCACCAGAGTTGAGAACCAATAATATACTCCAAGGTCTTCGTAAGGTAACTGGAGCCTAAAAAAGTGTGTATATATATACATATATATATATACACACACACATATAAAAGCCAGTCTTATGCACAGGCCTATGTATCTTGTAAGCCTCATATGATATGTCACTTCTTAATGCCTTTTTAATTTCTCGGATGGGTAAACTACATTTTTTTCCTTTTGTTTAACTGTTCATGTATGGTCATCACATGTACTAGATACTCATGCAATAAGTAGGGAAACATTTCCAGCAGGGAATACTGGACTGAACTTGGTGATAGTTCTCTGGCTGATTTCCCCTGGCAGTCCCTCCTATCAGGCTCTGTGTTGGCAGAGTTGTGCATGGAAGCAGTTTCAGAGATAACCAGCTTCTACTAATCGTGCTGTTTCCTACCCTTTACACCTTAGGTGCATCACACTAATAAAAGGCTTTGTACTTCTCAGCCTTCTCTGCATCTTCTGGAAATATACTAGCTCCTGTTAACCCAGAATGTAATAATAACAAAAGGAAATGACAATATGTAAGAAATTATGGTATTCTCAGCAAGGATTTCACAGCTTACGAACAGAAAATATAGCCTAAATCTGCTCATTTCTTGTGGACTCTTTTCCTCTTTTTCTATTCCTTCTTGCTCTACTTAAATATTTGCATACTTAATCTTATAAAGCTTAGGGCATGTATTTGTCATCTTGCTAGAGTGAACCATATATGCTACAAATATTGGAATGATACTGGAAAGAAGTGACAAAATTGGAATGACAGTTTAATAGCTATGGATTTTTTATTTTAATTTTTTTATTCAGATGTAACTGATATATAGCATTCTATTGTTTCAAGTATACAACATAATGATTATATATATACACATATATAGTGAAATGACTATAACAATCTCTAGATAATATCAATCACCACATAGTTACTATTATTTTTATCACGATGACAGGTTTTAAGACCTACTCTCTTCAGTTCAGTTCAGTTCAGTCGCTCAGCCTTGTCCGACTCTTTGCAACCCCATGAACTGCAGCACGCCAGGCCTCCCTGTCCATCACCAACTCCCGGAGTTCACTCAGATTCACGTCCATCAAGTCCCTGATGTCATCCAGCCATCTCATCCTCTGTCGTCCCCTTCTCCTCCTGCCCCCAATCCCTCCCAGCATCAGAGTCTTTTCCAATGAGTCAACTCTTCACATGAGTGGCCAAAGTACTGGAGTTTCAGCTTTAGCATCAGTCCTTCCAGTGAACACCCAGGGTTGATCTCCTTTAGAATGGACTGGTTGGATCTCCTTGCAGTCCAAGGGACTCTCAAGAGTCTTCTCCAACACCACAGCTCAAAAACATCAATTCTTCAGCACTCAACTTTCTTCACAGTCCAACACTCACATCCATACATGACCACTGGAAAAACTATAGCCTTGACTAGACGGACCTTTGTTGGCAAAGTAATGTCTCTGCTTTTCAATATGCTTTCTAGGTTGGTCATAAATTTCCTTCCAAGGAGTAAGCATCTTTTAATTTACTAACTTTCAAATATGCAATACTGTGTCATTAATTCTAGTTGCTATGATGTATATTATATCTCCAGGACTTATTTATTGTATAACTGGAAGATTGTACTTTTTAACCCTATTCACACAAAAATCTCTTTTCTGTATCTGGAGTCCAGTTTGTTTTGTTTTGTTTATTGATTTAATGCACAAGTGAGATCATATAATATTTGTTTTTCTTGGTCTGAAATGGGTCTTTCCATTTCAGATTTCTATTAAAAATATGCTACGAGTTTTTAAAAGTCAGGAAACAACCTACTATTATCCCCTCTTAGTTCAGTTCAGTTTAGTCACTCAGTTGTGTCCGACTCTTTACAACCCCATGAATCGCAGCATGCCAGGCCTCCCTGTCCATCACCAACTCCCAGAGTTCACTCAGACTCCCGTGCATCGAGTCAGTGATGCCATCCAGCCATCTCATCCTCTGTCGTCCCCTTCTCCTCCTGCCCCCAATCCTTCCCAGCATCAGAGTCTTTTCCAATGAGTCAACTCTTCGCATGAGGTGGCCAAAGTACTGGAGTTTCAGCTTTAGCATCATTCCCTCCAAAGAACACCCAGGGCTGATCTCCTTCAGAATGAACTGGTTGGATCTCCATGCAGTCCAAGGGTACTCTCAAGAGTCTTCTCCAACACCACAGTTCAAAGGCATCAATTCTTTGGCACTCAACTTTCTTCACAGTCCAACTCTCACATCCATACATAACTATTGGAAAAACCGGCTGCAACCGGCACGCTAAGCGCAGGCGGCTGTGACCGGCGCGTTAAGCACGGCCGAGAGGAGCCACCCTACGTCCGAGGCCAGGGGCAGAAGCCAGGAGGACCCCATGCCCGAAGGGCAGTGGCAAAGAGGAATTACCCCACGTTCGAGGTCAGGGGCAGCGGCCGAGAGTACAAGACTGCAAGGGGCTACCCCACGTCCAGGGTTGGGGGTGAGGGGCGGCCGAGAGGAGACACCCAGCGTCTGAGGTCAGAGGCAGTGGCCGGGAGAAGCTACCCCATGCCCCCACGCCCGAGCCAGGGGCCGCAGCCAGGTGGAGCAACCCATACCCGAGGCCAGGGGCAGCGGCCGGGAGGACCAAACCCACATCCAAGGAGCCATGGCTGCACGGGTGCAGGAGGGCATAGAGGAGCTATCCCACGTTGAAGGTCAGGAAGGGCAGCGGTGAGGAGGTACCCCTCGTCCAAGGCAAGGAGCAATGGCTGCGCTTTGCTGGAGCAGCCGTGAAGAGATACCCAACGCCCAGGGTAAGAGAAACCCAAGTAAAACGGTAGGTGTTGCAAGAGGGCATCAGAAGGCAAACACACTGAAACCATACTCACAGAAAACTAGTCAATTTAATCACACTAGGACCACAGCCTTGTCTAACTCAATGAAACTAAGCCATGCCTGTGGGGCAACCCAAGATGGGTGGCTCATGGTGGAGAGATCTGACAGAATGTGGTCCACTGGAGAAGGGAATGGCAAACCACTTCAGTATTCTTGCCTTGAGAACCCCATGAACAGTATGAAAAGGTAAAATGATAGGATACCTAGAGAGAAACTCCCCAGGTCGGTAGGTTCACTCAGACTTACATCCATCGAGTCAGTGATGCCATCCAGCCATCTCATCCTCTGCCGTCCCCTTCTCCTCCTGCCCCCAATCCCTCCCAGCATCAGAGTCTTTTCCAATGAGAGGAGAAATAACTCCAGAAAGAATGAAGGGATGGAGCCAAAGCAAAAACAATACCCAGCTGTGGATGTGACTGGTGATAAAAGCAAGGTCCAGTGCTGTAAAGAGCAATATTGCATAGGAACCTGGAATGTCAGGTCCATGAATCAAGGCAAACTGGAAGTGGTCAAACAGGAGATGGCAAGAGTGAATGTCGACATTCTAGGAATCAGCGAACTGAAAAAGACTGGAATGGGTGAATTTAACTCAGATGACCATTATATCTACTACTGTGCATAGGAATCCCTTAGAAGAAATGGAGTAGCCATCATGGTCAACAAAAGAGTCCGAAATGAGTACTTGGACGCAATCTCTAAAACGACAGAATGATCTCTGTTTGTTTCCAAGGCAAACCATTCAATATCACAGTAATCCAAGTCTATGCCCCAACCAGTAACGCTGAAGAAGCTGAAGTTGAATGGTTCTTTGAAGACCTACAAGACCTTTTAGAACTAACACCCCCAAAAGATGTCCTTTTCATTATAGGGGACTGGAATGCAAAAGTAGGAAGTCAAGAAACACCTGGAGTAACAGGCAAATTTGGCCTTGGAATACGGAATGAAGCAGGGCAAAGACTAATAGAGTTTTGCCAAGAAAATGCACTGGTCATAGCAAACACCCTCTTCCAACAACACAAGAGAAGACTCTACACATGGACATCACCAGATGGTCAATATCAAAATCAGATTTATTATATTCTTTGCAGCCAAAGATGGAGAAGCTCTATACAGTCAGCAAAAACAAGACCAGGAGCTGACTGTGGCTCAGATCATGAGCTCCTTATAGCCAGAATCAGACTTAAAGAGAAGAAAGTAGGGAAACCATTAGACCATTCAGGTATGACCTAAATCAAATCCCTTATGATTATACACTGGAAGTGAGAAATAGATTTAAGGGCCTAGATCTGATAGACAGAGTGCCTGATGAACTATGGGCTGAGGTTCGTGACATTGTATAGGAGACAGGGATCAAGACCATCCCCATGGAAAAGAAATGCAAAAAAGCAAAATGGCTATCTGGGGAGGCCTTACAATTACCTGTGAAAAGAAGAGAAGCAAAAAGCAAAGGAGAAAAGGAAAGATATAAACATCTGAATGCAGAGTTCCAAAGAACAGCAAGAAGAGATAAGAAAGCCTTCTTCAGCGATCAATGCAAAGAAATAGAGGAAAACAACAGAATGGGAAAGACTAGAGATCTCTTCAAGAAAATCAGAGATACCAAGGGAACATTTCATGCAAAGATGGGCTCAATAAAAGACAGAAATGGTATGGACATAACAGAAGCAGAAGACATTAAGAAGAGATGGCAAGAATATACAGAAGAACTGTACAAAAAAGATCTTCATGACCCAGATAATCTCGATGGTGTGATCACTGACCTAGAGCCAGACATCCTGGAATGTGAAGTCAATTAGGCTTTAGAAAGCATCACTACGAACAAAGCTAGTGGAGGTGATAGAATTCCAGTTGAGCTATTTCAAATCCTGGAAGATGATGCTGTGAAAGTGCTGCACTCAATATGCCAGCAAATTTGGAAAACTCAGCAGTGGCCACAGGACTGGAAAAGGTCAGTTTTCATTCCAAGCCCAAAGAAAGGCAATGCTAAAGAATGCTCAAACTACCACACAATTGCACTCATCTCACATGCTAGTAAAATAATTCTCAAAATTCTCCAAGCCTGGCTTCAGCAATATGTGAACCGTGAACTTCCTGATGTTCAAGCTGGTTTTAGAAAAGGCAGAGGAACCAGAGATCAAATTGCCAGCATCCGATGGATCATGGAAAAAGCACGAGAGTTCCAGGAAAACATCTATTTCTGCTTTATTGACTATGCCAAAGCCTTTGACTGTGTGGATCACAATAAACTGTGGAAAATTCTGAAAGAGATGGGAATACCAGACCACCTGACCTGCCTCTTGAGAAATTTGTATGCAGGTCAGGAAGCAAGAATTAGAACTGGACATGGAACAACAGACTGGTTCCAAACAGGAAAAGGAGTTCGTCAAGGCTGTATATTGTCACCCTGCTTATTTACCTTATATGCAGAGTACATCATGAGAAACGCTGGACTGGAAGAAACATAAGCTGGAATCAAGATTGTCGGGAGAAATATCAATAACCTCAGATATGCAGATGACACCACCCTTATGGCAGAAAGTGAAGAGGAACTCAGAAGCCTCTTGATGAAAGTGAAAGTGGAGAGTGAAAAGTTGGCTTAAAGCTCAACATTCAGAAAACAAAGATCATGGCATCCGGTCCCATCACTTCATGGGAAATAGATGGGGAAACAGTGGAAACAGTGTCAGACTTTATTTTTCTGGGTTCCAAAATCACTGCAGATGGTGACTGCCGCCATGAAATTAAAAGACGCTTACTCCTTGGAAGGAAAGTTATGACCAACCTAGATAGCATATTCAAAAGCAGAGACATTACTTTGGCAACAAAGGTCCATCTAGTCAAGGCTATGGTTTTTCCTGTGGTCATGTATGGATGTGAGAGTTGGACTGTGAAGAAGTCTGAGCGCCGAAGAATTGATGCTTTTGAAGTGTGGTGTTGGAAAAGACTCTTGAGAGTTCCTTGGACTGCAAGGAGATCCAACCAGTCCATTCTGAAGGAGATCAGCCCTGGGATTTCTTTGGAAGGACTGATGCTAAAGCTGAAACTCCAGTACTTTGGCCACCTCATGGGAAGTGTTGACTCATTGGAAAAGACTCTGATGCTGGGAAGGATTGGGGGCAGGAGGAGAAGGGGACGACAGAGGATGAGATGGCTGGATGGCATCACTGACTCGATGGACGGGAGTCTGAGTGAACTCCGGGAGTTGGTGATGGACAGGGAGGCCTGGCGTGCTGGGAATCATTGGGTCGCAGAGAGTCGGACATGACTGAGCGACTGATCTGACTAGATGGACCTTTGTTGGCAAAGGAATGTCTCTGCTTTCGAATATGCTATCTAGATTGGTCAACTTTTCTTCCAAAGAGTGAACATCTTTTAATTTCATGGCTGCAGTCACCATCTGCAGTGATTTTGGGGCCCAAAAAATTAAAGTCTGACACTGTTTCCACTGTTTCCCCATCTATTTCCCATGAAGTGATGGGACCGGATGCCATGATCTTCGTTTTCTAAATGTTGAGTTTTAAGCCAACTTTTTCACTGTCCTCTTTCACCTTCATCAAGAGGCTTTTTAGTTCCTCTTCACTTTCTGCCATAAGGGTGGTATCATCTCCATATGAGGTATTGATATTTCTCCCGGCAATCTTGATTCCAGCTTGTGCTTTACCAGCCCAGGGCTTCTCATGATGTTACTCTTGCATAGAAGTTAAATCAGCAGGGTGACAATATATAGCCTTGATGTACTCTTTTTCCTATTTGGAACTAGTCTGTTGTTCCATGTCCACTTCTAACCATTGCTTCCTGACCTGCATATAGGTTTCTCAAGAGGCAGATCAGTTGGTCTGGTATTCCCATCTCTTTCAGAATTTTCCACAGTTTATTGTGATCCACACAGTCAAAGGTTTTGGCATAGTCAATAAAGCAGAAATAGATGTTTTTCTGGAACTCTCTTGCTTTTTCCATGATCCAGCGAATGTGGGCAATTTGATATCTGGTTCGTCTGCCAGCTTGAACATCTGGAAGTTCACAGTTCATGTATTGCTGAAGCCTGGCTTGGAGAATTTTGAACATTACTTTACTAGAGTGTGAGATGAGCACAATTGTGTGGTAGTTTGAGCATTCTTGGGCATTGCCTTTCTTTGGGATTGGAATGAAAACTGACCTTTTCCAGTCCTGTAGTCACTGCTGAGTTTTCCAAATTTGCTGGCATATTGAGTGCAGCACTTTCACAGCATCATCTTTCATGATTTTAAATAGCTCAACTGGAATTCCATCACCTCCACTAGCTTTGTTCATAGTGATCCTTTCTACTTCATGTTTATGATTGGAATCTTCTCTGTGTTATAATTATATGAATTTTCTAATTTAGAACAAAAGGTTTATGTCAATATTTTGCATGTATTTACTTCATGGTGCAGTGTGTAAAAAGAAAAGCTCAGGCTGTATCTATACACATGATTCAGGTACACTGTGTGTACACTGCTGCTGCTGCTGCTGCTAAGTCGCTTCAGTTGTGTCTGACTCCGTAGATGGCAGCCCACCAGGCTCCCCATCCCTTGGATTCTCCAGGCAAGAACACTGGAGTGGGTTGCCATTTCCTTCTCCAATGCATGAAATTGAAAAATGAAAGTGAAGTCGCTCAGTGGTGTCTGACTCTTTGCGAACCCATGGACTGCAGTCTACCAGGCTCCTCTGTCCGTGGGATTTTCCAGGGAAGAGTACTGGAGTGGGGTGCCATCACCTTCTAATAAGAAAATGAAAATGATTTTCTTTTTTTCAAGACTATACACCAGTTGCTCTAGAAAATCATATCGATTTCTCCAAATACAGTACTACTCTAGTGCATTTAACCTCTAAAGGTGTTTCTTGAGACAAATCCTACTGGGTAGTGGGGAAGTAAGAGATCCAGCTGATCTAGGTTTCTTCCCTCCACCCCCCGCACCTTACTGTCTGTATATCTCTCTCACACACATACACACACATACACATATATATACACATAGTTTATACATGCATGGCTTATTGTCCAGTCAAAATTTCTGTTCACTTTATTATATAATTTCCTAAATAATCCTTCAGTATTTCAAGAGATGGATATTTGGAAGTCCCTGAAATTCCCTATGGAGAAAAAAAAAAAAAAACTATGCTAACTCTATCATGAATGATGCTCTAGCTAATTTGAAAGTATTCCCAGTGAGGAAACTAGTAACGATGTAAACATGTGATTGTTGAATTAAAGTCCAAAAGAGGGACTCAGTCCCTGTGTCAAAGCCTTTATAAAAGAGATAAATTTTGCATAAGAAATAATTAGATTTTGCATTTTTAATAAATATAAAGAAAACTACACTTGAAATTACGCTCCAAGTACTTTTAGTTGGATCAAATTAGAGTAATGATCATCTATCTGTGTGAAACTAGATAGAAACTTTCTATTAGACCAACAGCTTAAAAAACAGCTTTATTTTCCAAGCCAAAGTACTACAATACTTGATTCAAACCCATATTATCTGTACCAATAAAGTTTAAAGAAATTGATTTATAAAAATAATGTTAAATATCTTCTGACTTACTTTAAAAATAAATTCTAAATGTATTTGCTATAGTTAGCAAATTAAAAGAAAAAGAATGAGGAAAGTTTGTATTTGTATTTTTAATCCCTGAAAAATGCCTGCCAAGTGATTGTAATATGATATATATCCTGCTTGACTGAAATACAGACTCTTTACTAAATGATCAAACTTATAGACTTCAAATATTAGGATCCTCTATAGTGTGGAGAGTTATAATTTATAACCTGATAATTATAATAATCAATTTAAAAGTAATTAATATGATTCGATAATCATTACTTTAGTCTATCTTAATATGTGAGGGTATAATCTTTATCTTAACAAATAAATTTTTTAGACCCATGCAGTTTTCGTATCTAAGTATCCTAAAATGAGCCAATCTTTCTTTTTGCTTTTTCTTAGTGACAGAACACTAGTTCCATTCCCCACTCTGATGATGTGAGATGAGTCCTCACTGTGCAGTACATGGAAATTTGAAAGACTAAACAGAAGGTAAAAGATAAGAGATATAAATTACTTACTTTAGAGTAAATCTTCATTTTGAATGCATAGCATGGGTTTCACATTTTAAAAGAGCATATCATTGTATCCTAAACAACAACAACAACAAAATTAATGTAAGAAATGAGATCTCTTCCTTTAAAACATTTTGCATCTGAGGGAAATACAAAATTAATATATTTTGTCACAAAAAATTGAATAGCAAATGATAAGATATGGAAGAAAACTATAAGCATAAGAGTCTTATATTCTGATTACCATTGCCTTTTTGCTTTTCATTATTTTTCATCTTTTTTATGTCAAAGGGAACTTTTATATATACTAGTAGCATGAATGCCTATATAGAAAATAGCACTATATGTTTCCAAATAGGCAACTAATAATGATAGGAGATATTTATTTAACTTGGCAAAGCTTTATATAAGAACACAATACTAAGAATTATGAAACCGTAAACAAAAATTGAGAAATGTCTTATTAAAAAAAAAAAAACTAGCATAGTTATCAGTTCAGTTCAGTTCAGTTGCTCAGTCGTGTCCGACTCTTTGCGACCCCATGAATCGCAGCACACCAGGCCTCCCTGTCCATCACCAACTCCCGGAGTTCACTCAGACTCACGTCCATCGAGTCCGTGATGTCATCCAGCCATCTTATCCTCTGTCATCCCCTTCTCCTCCTGCCCCCAATCCCTCCCAGCATCAGGGTCTTTTCCAATGAGTCAACTCTTCACATGAGGTGGCCAAAGTACTGGAGCTTCAGCTTTAGCATCATTCCCTCCAAAGAAATCCCAGGGCTGATCTCCTTCAGAATGGACTGGTTGGATCTCCTTGCAGTCCAAGGGACTCTCAAGAGTCTTCTCCAACACCACAGTTCAAAAGCATCAATTCTTCAGCGCTCAGACTTCTTCACAGTCCAACTCTCACATCTGTACATGACCACTGGAAAAAGCATAGCCTTTACTAGACGGACTTTCGTTGGCAAAGTAATGTCTCTGCTTTTGAATATGCTATCTAGGTTGGTCATAACTTTCCTTCCAAGGAGTAAACATCTTTTAATTTCATGGCTACAGTCTTAAGATTTGTATGGAATTTATTTCTGAACTAATACAATTTTATACTTAAAATGGCTCCAATTATAATTATAAAGCAGTTGTAAAACTACTGTGAAATTTAACTAAAATTGAAATAGCCAGCTGATCTTCATTTATTATTTGATACATAAAAAAAATGAAATAGGGTGAACTGGATGTGTCATTATTTTCATGGATATTCAACACATTTACTAGTGATAGGAGAACTGAAACTATATAGTGACAAAAAAATTTTTAAGCTGAAACACTAGTATTATGTATCTAAATTAGTTTCCTCCTTCAAGATAGTCATCTTGATTGTCCAAAATATGTTTAGTTACTCTATTAAAATTGTTTTATGTTCCATAAAAGCAATTCCACAACTAGACTGAAAGACAAAACTTTTATCCTTTGAGACTGTCTTCAGTTTTATGATAGTAGTTGAACATAATGAAGCTAATGCTCAGGCAGAGTGTTGTCACTGAGAACCAAAGATAAGGTATGACTAGAAAGATTGAGGGAATTTTTAAATGTGGAGTAGAAACTAGTTCAGAAAGCACTTCTAAAGAGTGTCAAGGAAATAAAGGAATAAAAAATTAAAAAAAAAATAAAGAGTGTCAGGAAACTTTGATCACAGGAAGCATATGAAATTGCTTTCCAAATACCTTCCTTAGTGGATATCACTTATAGGGATATCAGTGTTTTGAAACTGAATTTTTAAAAGTGAGAAACACTTGTATTAGGATCTCATAGAAGCATGTACATTTAGAATAATTATTTTTTTATTTTTCATTGGAGAAAAGATAACTAATTTTTCATACAAATTATAGAAAGTTTCTTTTCTCAAAATACTGAATCTTCTTGTTCAGTCACTCAGTAGTGTCAGATCTTTGTGACCTCATGGACTGTGGCACACCAGGCTTCCCTGTCCTTCAGTATCTCCCAGAATTTGCTCAAACTCATGTCCATTGAGTCAATGATGCCATCCAACCATCTCGTCCTCTGTTGCCACCTTCTCCTCCTGCCTTAAATTTTTCCTAGCATTAGGGTCTTTTCCAATGAGTCGACCCTTCACATCAGGTGGCAAAGTATTGAAGCTTTGGGATCAGTCCTTCCAATGAATATTCAGGGTTGATATCTTTTAGGATTGACTGATTTGATCTCCTTGCTATCCAAGGACTCTCACGAGTCTTCTCCAACACCACAGTTCAAAGGCATCAATTCTTCAGGTCTCAGCCTTTCTTATTGTCCAGCTCTCACATCCATACATGACTATTGGAAAAACCATAGATTTGACTATATAGACTTTTGTCAGCAAAGTGATGTCTCTGTTTTTTAATACGCTGTCTATGTCTGTCAAAGTTTTTCTTCTAAGGAGTAAGCACCTTTCAATTTCACCATCCACAGTGATTTGGAGCCCAAGATAGAAAATCTGTTATTGTTTCTATTGTTTCCCCATCTATTTGCCATAAAGTGGTGCCATGATCTTAGTTTTTTGAATGTTGAGTTTTAAGCCAGCTTCTTCATTCTCCTCTTTCATCTTCATCAAGAGGCTCTTTAGCACCTCTTCACTTTCTGCCATAAGGATAGTACCATCTGCATATCTGAGGTTATTGATATTTCTCCCAGAAATCTTGATTTCAGCTTGTGCTTTCATCCAGCCCAGCATTTCACATGATGTACTCTGCATACAAATTAAATAAGCAGGGTGACAATATACAGCCTTAATGTACTTTGTCCCAATTAGAAACCAGTCCACTGTTCCTTGTTCAGTTCTAACTGTTATTTCTTGACCTACATACAGGTGAATGGAAATAGACAATTATGGCTAACCTTGCTACTTACCTCCTAATCGTTCTTTTCAGGACAATACAAAACAACAGAAGAAAAAAGTAATTCTACCTGGAATACAGCCCACAGGGAATAAACTTCAAAGTATAGTTGACTCAAATATACTCGACTGTTGGTGGGAATGCAAACTAGTACAGCCACTATGGAGAACAGTGTGGAGATTCCTTAAAAAACTGGAAATAGAACTGCCTTATGATCCAGCAATCCCACTGCTGGGCATACACACTGAGGAAACCAGAAGGGAAAGAGATACATGTACCCCAATGTTCATCGCAGCACTGTTTATAATAGCCAGGACATGGAAGCAACCTAGATGTCCATCAGCAGATGAATGGATAAGAAAGCTGTGGTACATATACACAATGGAGTATTACTCAGCCATTAAAAAGAATACATTTGAATCAGTTCTAATGAGGTGGATGAAACTGGAGCCTATTATGCAGAGTGAAGTAAGCCAGAAGGAAAAACACCAATACAGTATACTAACGCATATATATGGAATTTAGAAAGATGGTAACAATAACCCTGTGTACGAGACAGCAAAAGAGACACTGATGTATAGAACAGTCTTATGGACTCTGAGGGAGAGGGAGAAGGTGGGAAGATTTGGGAGAATAGCATTGAAACATGTAAAATATCATGTATGAAACGAGATGCCAGTCCAGGTTCGATGCACGATACTGGATGCTTGGGGCTAGTGCACTGGGACAACCCAGAGGGATGGTATGGGGAGGGAGGAGGGAGGAGGGTTCAGAATGGGGAACACATGTATACCTGTGGTGGATTCATTTTGATATTTGGCAAAACTAATACAATTATGTAAAGTTTAAAAATAAAATAAAATTAAAATATATATATATATACTCGACTATACTCACAGTCTAGTTGACTCAAAAGGGTAGTTATGCTTTAAAGGGAAGAGCAAAATTTAAAGAGCCAGATGCATTCTAAAAATTAGACTTTGAGACATGTAGATTCCAGGGATGAAAGAAAAATAAAAATAAAGGAAGAAGCACCTTTTTACAGTCAGGTAAGAAAGGAACAAGAAGAAATAAGAAAAAAAGATTTAAGATCTTATAAGACAAAGTAAATCCATAAAATAAGATTTCCCACCACCAAAATGAACAAGGAAACCACCAAAGTACTTAGACTTGCTCTTCTGACTATAAAAGTAGAAATATTATAAAATACCTGAAAATTTTAAACATGAAAAGAAGGAAAGCCAAATTCACCATAATTACATAAATTCAGGAAACAGCATGTCATACAATTAAGTTATTTGACAATATAGACTGAGGGAAATTCACACCCCTTACAAAAAACTCCATGAAAAAGAAATTGTGTCAATAGTCCAAAAATAATTAATGTAATTGAATAAGTACTTAATGATACAAATGATCTTCAATTAGAAACTTACAAATTATAAACTGAAATGGACAAAAATCAGGAAGAAAAATATTTGAATTCACTCAGCAAAGAAATATTTTTAAAAAGACAAAATTAGCTCAGCAATAGATAATAAGTTAGGGGATGCCCAAAGTAGAAAAGGCTCAAATGATAAATTAATAAAGGACATTAAAGTGAAGCAGAACAATAACCAAGCAAAGACAGAGACATAAAGAAAGAAGTAAAAATGATCAGAGAGAAGTAAGTACAAAATGGAAGTGAGAATAATATTGGAAGTAATAAAAATACAGGGCAGTAAAACATTTAAAATATCAAAATCCTTAAAGAAAATAAAACAATGAAATATAGCTATTACTTAAAACTGTAATCTCAGAAAACTTTCTGGTAACAGAAAAGAGCTTAAACTAACAGTATAAATGTTCACCAGGTACCTGCAAAAATTAACCCAAAATGATCAGCTCTGAGATTGATCAGAGTAAATCTTTCAGATTTCAAAGATAAAGAATAAATCTTCTAAACCTGCAGACAAAAGTTTAAATAATTAACAAAGGCAAAAGAGTTAGGATGACTTTAGGCTTTTCAAATCAATTTACAAGGCTTCTTGCTTTAGCAGTAACATGTAAAGAGCTTGAGGGTTATTTAAGCCACCTACTCTGCAATACTTTGTTACAGCAGCCCTGTAAATTAATACAGCAGCTAAATAAAAAAGAAAATGCTATCCTTAATGTAAGCATGAAAAGGAGATTTATCTTTCCATCTTTACTAAAGAAGCGCAGGAAAAACAAAGCAGAAAATTAAAAAGCCGTTGCTTAGAAGTGCTGAAGGAAAACGACTGAAAAGAAGAGTGAAATTTGAATTGGGTACTAGAGACTGAGAACAAATGACACTTCTTTTAGTATACATTTTTATATAGCCACAATTCTTAACATTATAGTACTGTTTCACAAATCCTGGAAAAGATAAATAAAACATATAAGAATCAAGGCAACAAAGTGGAATTAAAAACAATAACAAGTGAACTAAACTGTATTGTAAGTGAATAACATAACTGTATCATGCAGGAAAAGGAACTAATATTTCACTTTGGAAAATAGTGTCTTGACTTCATGGGAAATAGATGGGGAAACAGTGTCAGATTTTATTTTTGGGGGGCTCCAAAATTACTGTAGATGGTGACTGAAGCCATGAAATTAAAAGATGTTTACTCCTTGGAAGGAAAGTTATGACCATCCTAGATAGTGTATTCAAAAGCAGAGACATTACTTTGCCAACAAAGGTGCGTCTAGTCAAGGCTATGCTTTTTCCATTGGTCATGTATGGATGTGAGAGTTGAACTGTGAAGAAAGCTGAGCACCGAAGAATTGATGCTTTTGAACTGTGGTGTTGGAGAAGACTCTTGAGAGTCCCTTGGACTGCAAGAAGATCTAACCAGTCCATTCTGAAGGAGATCAGCCCTGGGATTTCTTTGGAAGGAATGATGCTAAAGCTGAAACTCCAGTACTTCGGCCACTTCATGCGAAGAGTTGACTCACTGGAAAACACTGTGATGCTGGGAGGGATTGGGGGCAGGAGGAGAAGGGGATGACAGAGGATGAGATGGCTGGATCTCTGACTCGATGGACTTGAGTCTGAGTGAACTCCAGGAGTTGGTGATGGATAGGGAGGCCTGGCGTGCTGCAATTTATGGGGTCACAAAGAGTCGGACATGACTGAGCAACTGAACTGAACTGAACTGAAGGTTAAAGAAAAAAAGAAACTACAGAAACACTGTAGTTCAGTTAATAAATTGTCTTCTCACACGGGTATGTTCTGGCAATTCTGAAATGCCTTTATGCATATATTAGAATTGATGATATAAGTTTGTATATGTTATGAACTAAGATTTTTTTTTGTTTGGAGAAAATTTTCTAATAAAGGGAGAAGGCTAGGATAAACTTTGTGTTATTGAATTACAAAGAAAGAGAAATAAGTTCATGTTTTTAATTATATAGACAAATTCATACAGAAGTAAATATAGATGTGTTTGCATGGATGGGTTAATATAGATACTTATAATTCTTAGTTTTTTCCACCGAGAGAGCCTAGATGTAATGCTGCTCCAGCAGCAATGAGCACTCGTGGCAACCAGATCTTGATTTCTAAGCACTGTTCTCCCATAAAAAGAATCAGGGCTCTTAATTGTAGCATCAGTGGTGGTGGTGGTGTAGTCTCTAAGACGTGTCCATCTCTTGTGACCCCACGCACTGTAGCCTGCCAGGCTCCTCTTATCCATGGGATTCTCAAGGCAAGAATACTGGAGTGGTTGCCATTTCCTTCTCCAGGGGAATCTTCCTGATCCAGGAATTGAACTTGGGTCTCCTGCTTTTCGGGCAAATTCTTTACTAAATGAGCTATGAGGGAAGCCCTGTCTATCAGTAGATGTTATCTTCGGCAATTATTACTATGGGATATTTTATTTATTTATTTATTTATTTTCGTTTTCTGAATGTTTTTTTTTTTAATTTTATTTTATTTTTAAACTTTACATAATTGTATTAGTTTTGCCAAATATCAAAACGAATCCGCCACAGGCATACATGTGTTCCCCATCCTGAACCCTACTCCCTCCTCCCTCCCCACACCATCCCTCTGTGTCGTCCCAGTGCACCAGCCCCAAGCATCCAGTATCGCGCATCGAACCTGGACTGGCAACTCGTTTCTTACATGATATTCTACATGTTTCAATGTCACTCTCCCAAATCTTCCCACCCTCTCCCTCTCCCACAGAGTCCATAAGACTGTTCTATACATCAGTGTCTCTTTTGCTGTCTCGTACTATGGAATATTTTAAAGATGAGTTTCTAGTTCCTTCTTTATTTCTGCATTTACTAATTGGAAAATTTCTGTAAGTATACATATTCTCATCCCAATCATGAGAAAATAACAGACAAATCCAAAATGAGGGACATTTTACCAAGTAAGAAACCACTAAGTAACTAACCAGTAATCTTCAAAAGTGCCAAATCGTGAAAAGTAAAGAAAGACTGAGATGATGTCACAGGTTGGAGGAGACTAAAGAGACATAACAACTAAATGTAATATGATCCTGGATTGGACACAAGAACATAAATTTATATATTTTGACCTGAAACACATTTAGTATGTTGATCTGGAAAAAGAAAATAGACAGCCAGATATTTCTGCAGCAAAAATAGGCTTATTAGGGATCAGCATTTAGGGGTCTCAACCATGGTGAGCCACATGAAAGTCCATGCAAGGCAAGGGAAGAACCCTTACAGAAAGGAAAAGGAAGTTAGGAGGACTATAATAAATAAAGAGTCCATGGATTTTTTTAAATTGAAGTATAGTTGCTATATAATGTTATGTTAATGTCCTAGAGTTCATGGCTTTTCATTGACTGAGACCTTGCCAGGAAAGAAGAGGAATCTTTTTCTTTCCACTGAGCTCTGCTATAGCCACACGAAAGCTCCCTTTTCTGTCTTCCTAACTCTATTTAATTGAGGTTTCTGTTTATCAATTTTTATAGAGTGAAAAAACTGGTGAAATATGAATAAGGTCTATAACAATAGCATTATGCTAACATTACTTGTTTTGGTTTTGATTATTTTAATGTGCGTACATGAGATGTTAATATTAGAAAAGCTCCTGAAAAATACAAATAAATTATGTGTACAATTACTGCAAGCATTTCTATAAGTCAAAGTTATTTCAAAACAGTAGAAGTTTAAAATATATAAGGTGAATACTAAATTAATCTCTGAGACAGAAAACTTAAGGTAGTAACTCATCTTTCACAAAAACGTGTAAAACCATTGAAAGTCTTCACTAGAAAGAAGGAGAGTAAAGAAATCGTTTATATACCATTTAGGATATAGATCGGAAAAGGCAATGGCACCCCACTCCAGTACTCTTGCATGGAAAATCCATGGACAGAAGAGCCTGGTAGGTTGCAGTCCATGGGGTCACTAAGAGTCGAGCACGACTGAGCAACTTCACTCTCACTTTTCACTTTCATGCATTGGAGAAGGAAATGGCAACCCACTCCAGTGTTCTTGCCTGGAGAATCCCAGGGACGGGGAAGCCTGGTGGGCTGCTGTCTCTGGGGTCACACAGAGTCGGACACAACTGAAGAGACTTAGCAGCAGCAGCAGCAGCAGGATATAGATAGATAGATATGGAGATAGATATGTATAGATAGATAGATAGAGATTATGTAGATCACTCCACATAATCATATGTTAAGAGGTACATTATAATTATCTTTAAATATTTGAAGTTCTGACTGGTGATAATCATTTTTAACTAGGAAGTATTGATGTAGTTTGAAAGTGCCTAATTCCAATAGTTCAGTTCAGGTCAGTTCAGTTGCTCTGTTGTGTCTGACTCTTTGTGACCCCATGGACTGCACCAAGCCAGGCCTTTCTGTCCATCACCAACTCCCAGAGTTTACTCAAACGCATGTCCATTGAGTTGATGATGCCATCCAACCATTTCATCCTCTGTCATCCCCTTCTCCTCCTGCCTTCAGTCTTTCCCAGCATCAGGGTCTTTTCAAATGAGTTAGCCCTTGGCATCAGGTGGACAAACTATTGGAGTTTCAGCTTCAGCATTAGTCCTTCCAATAAATATTCAGAACTGATCTCCTTCAGAATGGACTGGTTGGATCTCCTTGCAGTCCAAGGGACTCTCAAGAGTCTTCTCCAACACCACACTTCAAAAGCATCAGTTCTTTGGTGCTCAGCTTTCTTTATAATCCAACTCTCATAATCCATATACGACTACTGGAAAAACCATAGCCTGGACTAGATGGACCTTTGTTGGCAAGGTAATGTCTCTGCTTTTTAATGTGCTGCCTAGGTTGGTCATAACTTTCCTTCCAAGAAGTAAGCATCTTTTAATTTCATGGCTGCAGTTACCATCTGCAGTGATTTTGGAGCCCCCCAAAATAAAATTTGCCACTGTTTCCACTGTTTCCCCGTCTATTTCCCATGAAGTGATGGGACCAGATGCCATGATCTTAGTTTTCTGAATGTTGAGCTGTAAGCCAACTTTTTCACTCTCCTCCTTCACTTTCATCAAGAGGCTCTTTAGTTCTTCTTCACTTTCTGCCTTAAGGGTGGTGTCATAATTCTAATAAGACTCTCACTATTCACTGATATCATCGATTGATGAATTAATTAAGTAGAGTTTTTGTAGATTATACAACTACCCGATTTTGTTTTTTCAATCTTTATTTCCATTGTCCAAAATAGTAGTAAGTCTTGGGCCAAGCAGTGTAAGGCAGGAACACAAGATGTAAGCTCCCTGCCTTATCACATTTCACAAGAGTTAATAGGCAGTTGTTTCATGCCCTTTGATGTTTTTAGTATCTATTTTCTGATTCTGTAGTTTGACTCATAACATCCTATAACATTCAAATTAAGTTTGAGTTATTAGTAGCTTTTCCCATTCAAGGTTCTTCTTGACTAAATCTCAACAGGAAGCCTAAACTGGTAAGATTTACTGTGGCCCCAAGAATATTAAATAAGGCCATGCTACACAAAGCAGAACATAATTAGTGCCAAAGCTTAGTTCTGTCTGCACATTTACAGTCTATTTGAACTCTGAAAAGTGCTAGACTGATTCAAATAATCAAGTCCTGCTTGAAATTTCAGTGACCTAATTTTATGGAACAGAATTGTGCTCTAACTGCTATCAGTAAAAAATATTCAGTTGATTTACAAAATATTGATATGGCAAATGTTATAACTGTTATCAGGAATACTCTGGGACATTTCCCCATATTTATCCATTCTTCATCTTGTCATTTGTACTCAGTGAGGATAGAAATAGACAGAGGTTCAGGGATACTATAGAAAAATATGCAATTTCCACAGGTAAGCTAAGTTTGAAGCATTTTATCTAAATCAAGTTTGGATTGTTTTAGGATAGTTTACAAAGATTCAAAAGGCTCTTAAAATATCAAAGGAAATGTTTAATTCTTATTCTGTGCCAACTAATTTTTATTATTTAAAATTTTACATAAATAATCCATGCTTATTTTATATAAATTCAGCAAAATATACAAAGCAAAAAGGGGAAAAATGCACTTATTTTCTCATTCTTAATAAGCACGAAGTGTTAGAATTTTATATATATCCAACCAGAATTCCCTAAAAATATAGTACTTAACAACATTAAACGTAGAGCGTTTTGTTAGCTACACATTATTCTATTATATACTTTATAATTATAAGGCTTATCTGAGTATTGTATTATTCATAAAATTAGGAAATGTGGATCAGAAGAGAAAACATTTTAATGGTTTTGACATAAAAATCTAACTTCTTAAAATTTACATAATATGAATTTTTCTATTCTCAAATATTCATCATAAATATCTAAAAAAATTTATTAATAAAATCATTAATATTTCCCCATCATTCATCTAGGTAAAATGTTTTCTATATATTTGAACATATGATTTAAAAGTCTATTATAAATTATTAAACAATTCTCATGAATAAAAATGAAAAAAGATATATTTCATAAAAGGAAAAAATAATGAGAAAATGGAATTGACTAAATTTTTTGAGATAGGAACAAAAATAAGTGCTTTTATATATATATATATTATTCTGTTTTATGTCATTTTCATGATCCATCATGAGAGATCCTTAGCTATCTTTTTCTTTTCTTTCTTTTAGAAGAAGACAATATAGCACAGCGATTTTAAATAATGACTCACGTTAACTTAACAAATAAGTAGTAGAAAAAAATATGAACTCATATTTATGTGTCCCCCAATTTCTCATTCCTTTATATTATTCCACAAATGTAATTTTAACATGCTTTTTAAAAACTATAATAATGAAGAATTTAGAAATATTTTCATACAAGGAAATTGGAAAGTAAAGCCTGGAAAGTAAGACTAATAAGAGTAATAAAACTCTTTCCAAACATCAAAGGACTATTCTAAGTAAAACAGAATAATTAAGATAGCTTTTCTTAAAGTGTGTTGTATAAGAAGTGAAATCATACATTAATCCCAGTTAAAAAAATGGGGACAGTCTGAGTTACACATGATAGTCACTTTTGTTTGCAGGAAGAGTTTTACAGAGCCTCCAAATATCCAGTGTGCTGTGAAGATTTCAAAGTGAGAGAAGTAATATGAAGAATTTCATGAATGTATAGTCATAAGGAAGGTTGTATGTGATCAGGTTGTAGGGACATACTTTGCTTAAAGCTTTGGTTTTTTAAGTGAATGGGTCTTGTCTAATATTATCAGGTCAAATGAAGGGAGATGGTGCAGAAGACTTTACAATTATAACCACCAAGCTAAGAACAAATGGTCACCCACAGATCCATGCCAACTCCCGCTAAGAACTGCCACTGTTACTGCTGAGCTCTGCTCTTCTTTTCTGCCTCTACATCCTTAAAGATAATTTGCCTTTAGATAGTATATATCTACCTTTGGATCTCCTGCATTGCAGGTGGCTTCTTTACCAACTGAGCTATCAGGGAAGCCCTTTTTTCTATGTAGTCTGTCCTTTTTGCTCTATCCATTTAGTTATTTTAGGCCTGATGAATCTGATAGCATTTTGTTTAATTCTATCCCTGTTTATTCTCTCTCCTCTCTTTATTTTCATCTCAATCCAGAAATCCCTCTAACTCTACTCTGTTGGTTCCTGCCTATAGCCTCAATTCACTTCTAAACCATATCTGATCCATCCTTGCTCTCCTACTGTCCTTCTGCTTCAGAATCATGTATTCTCTCTTACAACTTTGGCAGACGAGTCATTAAAGTTATGTCAAATTCTACGTATTTGTGTCTTTACATGTTAAGACAGCACATTACATCTTTCTAATTTGATTTTTAAGATATCCCAAATAGCATATAGAAGATTACACATAATCTTATTAAATTCACCTAAAATTGGTTAAAGTCATTATGTGATGAAATCATTCTACCTTTTTTTAATTTAATTTTATTTTTAAACTTTACATAATTGTATTAGTTTTGCCAAATATCAAAATGAATCCGCCACAGGCATACATGTGTTCCCCATCCTGAACCCTCCTCCCTCCTCCCTCCCGACACCATCCCTCTGGGTTGTCCCAGTGCACCAGCCCCAAGCATCCAGTATCGCGCATCGAACCTGGACTGGCAACTCGTTTCTTACATGATATTCTACATGTTTCAATGTCACTCTCCCAAATCTTCCCACCCTCTCCCTCTCCCACAGAGTCCATAAGACTGTTGTATACATCAGTGTCTCTTTTGCTGTCTCGTACACCAGGTTATTGTTACCATCTTTCTAAATTCCATATATATGCGTTAGTATACTGTATTTATGTTTTCTACCTTTTAAAATAGAGCATTGCTTTTGTAAATATATATTATCTTTCTTAGCCTTAAGGTGGCACACTAGGTTAAAAAAAAAAAAAAAGAATACCACAATGCAATTATTTAATATTTTAACTATAGAAGCTGAAAGCATTGAAAGGCACTCATGATTTCCATTCCTGAAGGAACTAAGAATAATTCTCACACATTGTTGTTGACTGAACAGCATTATAGCTTGCCACCAGAGCAGAGTTAGAAGTGTCTGGATAAGTGCTTTCCTAGCCTCAGGTTAAGGACCAGGTCCACAGCTAATTAAGTGACAGTGAGTTAGGAGTCTAAAGCAAGAAAGGGTGAAGTATAGATTGAGGTGGTGAATAAAAGTTGCAAGTCTTCATTTGAACAATGAGAACACTAAAATTGTTCAGTATATTCCTCTGAGTAGAAATATGGATACAAAATAATTTATATTTCCTTCTATAATAGGGGAAACAGTCCACTGCTGCAGAACCAAGAATCCAAGGCATGGAAAATATCTCATTAAGACCAAAAAGACTTGAAAAGGAATGTATCTCTACTTTCTTCCAGTAGACTTTGACTGGATTTGACAAAGGTAGGTGGAAACCCTGCAAACAATAACATTAAAATTGTATAATGTAAATTTTTATCTGGCTCTACTACTCTTAGAGTAGTACATTAGCAGAGTTTATGCTATGATTTTTCTTCTTTTGGTTTATCTACACTATCTTAAAAACACTGTTTAAGAACTTTTTAAAAAGTTATAAATATTAGATCCAAGTAGATAGTTTATTGCAGTTCTAATGTGTCCTGAATTTAGTATCTGGATATTCTGCATTTATGTGCTATATCTTTTCCTTTTATAAGAACACTTTATCCATTTTATGGAACTGCAATAGTTCAGTTGTTAGATACTACAAATAAGTATTTATGTCAAATAAATTCAGATTACATTTATTTAATGTAAGCACTTATTTTTTTTCAAATTGTACATGTAAAATAGGTGTCTATACATTGAAAATGTACTATATTTTTATTCTGTTTTTCTTTGTTTTAATTTATGTAGAATTGGTTACATTTTTAGGAAAAAATAAGGCTTTTTTTTTTCATTTTAAAAGTTGTTCCTGTGTTAAGAAAGTTGAGAAAACATCTCTTATTCACAAATCAGGAAAAAACTACATAATTTAGCCACAGGACTAACTACTTTTTTACCCAATGAAGAAATCAATCCTCACGCAATTAGAACAAAAATGTTAGATACTTCAAAGTAGGAAATGGTGAATAGTGATATATACTGTATAAACAATATATTGTATGAATATATGCCTGGAAAGTTTTCTAGATGATAAGGGATATGAAAAAAAAAAAAAAAACTGTCCCTAGAGAAGGAAATGGCAACCCATTCCAGTGTTCTTGCCTGGGAAATCCCATGGACAGAGGAGCCTGGTGGGCTACAGTTCATGGGTTTGCAAAGAGACAAAAACAACTGAGGAACTGAGCACATGTTGTTAGACGCAGATGTAAGAACTCACTGACCTCTGTTGAGACAAACATACATTAACAGGGAATGCAAACTTGAAAACACAGTCCTTCATTTCCACTCTAGTCAAGATTAAAATCAAAACATGAGAATATTTATGGGGAAATATTTCTCTAAAACACTTTTACTACCAGGATGAGTTATCAAAGGAGATTACAGAATATTTTCCCTGAATTTTTTATAACCACTTTAATACATGGTACCTAAACCAAATTCTGAGAAATCCCTGTATGTTTCAGCCTTCAAGTTCTATGAATTTGACAATTGAAATGATCTAGTCTGCTTACTCTGTCATTTACCATAAATCAATTCTTATATTGAATTTTTCTAAATATGCAACATGCAAGTCAGCATCAAAATCAATAACACTGGCTCCTCATTGTCACCAGATGAGCAAACATCTGTGAAATCCAGCCCAAGAGGCATCCTCTCCTTCATTCACAGCATCTTGAACAAAGCAGTCACCCTAACACTCTGAATAAATGTATGCTATTCAGGTGACAATGGTGCAAGTGTGAGAGAATGTGCAGTCCTTCAGGAAAGAAGCAATCGGGCCAATTATTTTACTGTTTGTCAACAAAATGATCTTGTGTTGAGATATTTCAGATGGAGGAGCATTATTCATAAAAACTTCGATTTGATGCAAACTATGAAATACTTTTAATGGATTTCATCACAAATACCAAAGCAACAAGTAGTGAGCTAGGTTTCTGAAAATATTTGACTTTCAGGGAGAATCTGAATATGTAGAATCATTATACAAACATTGTAGCAATACAATATTAATTCTATGTTTATCCTTCTCTGTGACTACTGAAGCAGTTGGAGGTATTCATCATATAGTAATCAGATTCTTTGCATAAGGCTGATGTAACTAAGTCAATGGTGTCTTATGTAGCTATTTTAGTTAAAAGCTCAAATTACTTCTTTGAATAATGACTGCCCAGAAAAGAAGTAGCCTTTAAACCTCATACACATAGAACTGAATAACTTTTCTAAGTGACATTAGTCAAGCTGTAACCCTTTTGTTTTTATTCTAAAACCTTCTATTACATTTCTTTTCCCTCTGGTTCAAGATAAACATCAAACTTGAAACCTGACAATAATTATACTTGGTGACGCTGAAGTGAATTTACCTGAAAGTAAGTTCTTTCATGAAGAAAATTCAATGAAATTCAATAAAATACAATGCAATTCCAATATTAACTTTAATGAAGCTTTCCCAGAGCTCAGATGCTTGAAAAGGTTTTTAAAAGAAGGTGACTTGGATGCCAGCTGGGGTTTTCTTGGCTCAGTCAGATTAAGCAAAGAACACTTGTGCAGCTTTATTAACACACACAATTTAGCATAGTAACAGTCAGGCTTCTGTATTTCATGGGTTGCTTGCTTACTTGGTAATATCATTCCTTGGAGATTTTAGGACTTTTAATTATGCTGTGAATAGTTTACAGTATTGAGCTACAGACTGGAAATTAAACTAAGGACATTTTATTTGTGCAATGGTTAATTAAATAGCAGACAACAGCAAGTTAAACTTATAGAAACCTCAGCAGATTTGGTCTGTCGGCCATGTGCAAAAATATTTTTTCTTTTTAATTTCAATTAGGGGCCCTCTCTGCTAAAATGAAACTGAGTCAAAAGTGGGTTTTGACATTTTACCTAGGCAGATAAAATGACCCAAGAATTTTTAAACATCCAGTAGATATTCACAACTCCAATAAATGCACTCTACCTTTTCAATTTTATATTAAATGGATAAATTGTGACTTGAAAAGTACAACTCATCGTTAACTCACAGTATATTTAAAATGGCATAAAAAGAGGAAAATGTTTACATGAAATAATGCAATCTAACAGAGCTGAAGACAGAGCTGTTTTCCAGTAAAAGAAAGTGATAATGAAATTATTTAAAACTTGATTATTAACAACTGATGTAGCTCTGAATATTTTCACATCTATTCAAAGGACATTTTTGAGCCTCTGCTATATACCATGTGTCTTGCTAAATATACCAGATGAGTAAAATTCAATTTATTTTCTTAAGGATCTTTTCCAAATCATAATTGATCATTTAGTCATCCTGCTTAATATCCTTCAATCATCTCTCACTGTTGTTAGGATAGAGATCAAAATCTTTAACAAAGCTTATAGGGCTATAGAGGATCCTTGCCCAACACATATAGAGCCTTTACTCAATCTGTTCCTACTTCCTGAAGGTTCCTTGCTCCCAGCTCCATTTGGAGTTTTCCCTATTTTTATTCTTCAAAGTTTACTACCCATGTGGATGGAAACCTTCACTGAACCCCTTAGATTATAATCCCAGTAACTTTTCTAATAATGGATCATGTGCATGTTGAGCAAGTAATTGGATGTCTGAGTCTAGATTTCTACAAAGAATCCAGGTTGGAAATGCAAATCTGTGGTTGACAGTATTTAAATCGTATTTAAAGCTACAAGGCTAAATGACATGATCACACAAAAGTGAGAATAGGCAGAAAAGAGTACAGGTATATTCCAAGCCTTCATTACTTTTGTCAGTCTTTGTCTTTTAACTGGTGAATTTAATCCATTTCTATTAATTGTTAACACCAATATATTTACATCTGCTTCAATAATAATTTATCTTATATCTGTCTTGATTTTTCAAACATTTTTCACCTTTCCTCACTTTAAAAATATTTGGTATCCTTTTATTCAGCCTAAAAGAATAAAATAATTTTCCACATTCTAAAAACTCTTGATCTCCATTTTATCATACTATTACATAGATTTCTAAGATTGGGTTACGATGATTGATAGAGCTAAATAAATAGAGAAATATATATATATAATATATATATATGAAAAGAGTAATAAATGTTACTAAGGCATCTGATTTTCTTTTCTTCAGGTATCTCCTGAATTGGTGTCTACTGTTATTTATATCAGAGAAGGCAACGGCACCCCCCTCCAGTACTCTTGCCTGGAAAATCCCATGGACGGAGGAACCTTGTAGGCTGCGGTCCATGGGGTCGCAAAGAGTTAGACACAACTGAGCGACTTCACTTTCACTTTTCACTTTCATGCATTGGAGAAGGAAATGACAATCCACTCCAGTGTTCTTGCTTGGAGAATCTCAGGGACGGGGGAGTCTCTTGGGCTGCCGTCTATGGGGTCGCACAGAGTTGGACACGACTGAAGCGAATTAGCAGCAGCAGTTATTTATATGGGCTACCCAGGTGGCACAGTGGTAAAGAACCTGCCTGCTAATGCAGGAGATATAAGAGATGAGGGTTTGATCCCTGGGTCTGGAAGATTCCCTAGGAGGAGGGCAAGGCAACCCACTCCAGTATTTTTGCCTGGAGAATCCCATGGACAGAGAAGCCTGACAGGCTATAGTCCATAGGATCGCAAAGAGCCGGACACAACAGAAGTGACTTAGCATGCATGTATACATTATTTATATACTCCATGCATAACTGTATTTAGTGTGGTTTTTATGTAGCAAACTTTCTAAAGGTTTGTAAAGCCAAGAATATATTGTCAAGCACTGTATTTAAATGGAAATTTGATGGAATAAAATTCTGAATCATTTTCCTTCAGATTCCAGAAATACAGTTTCATCATCTTCTCTCATTCATGTTTTTTTTTAAGAAGTCTTTTTTTGTTGTTTAATTATTTTTTATTGAAGGATAATCACTTTACAGAATTTTGCCGTTTTCTGTCAAACCTCAACATGAATCAGCCATAGGTATGCATATATCCCCTTTTGTCCATGTCCTTTGTCTTGCTTGTTTATCTGTCACCTTCTCTTTTATCTTATAATCTTTTTGTCTTTGATATTTTAAATTTCACTTTATATTTAGGACTGAAGTTTTTTCTACCTCTTTGGTGATACATGAGCCCTTTTAATAGCATAAGATCTCTTATCAGTTTCTTGCTTTGTTTTTATTACAATGCATTTATCTTCATTTAAAATATCTTTATTCCTAATTTTTATTTTTCAGTCTTTCTGAGACACATATGATATGCATGTCACTTTTTTTTTTCTTATGCAAATCTCTTGTGTTTCCTTCTTGGGTTTTATACTTTTGTGAAATTTCCAATTCTGATTTTATTATTTTCTAATTTGTTTCTAGCTCTATTTCACCTACTGTCTTCTTTTTTTAACTTTCACATTTTTCGTATCAAATGTTTCTTTGATATTTTATTGATTCTTTGTGATTTTTTTGATAATATATTTATTTAAACAGTTTAGTATGATTTTTTAAGTTACTATGAAATTGTAGGTCTTTCTATATAGATATTTCTGTTCTGATACAATTTGTAATGCAGTATGCTTTTTTCTTTTTTTCTCCAAGGTATAATTGGCAAGTATGGTTGTATATATATAAAGTGCACAATGTAATAATTTGACATATGTATATATTGTGAATGGATTTCCTAAGAAAAATAATTAAAACGTGCAACTATAGATTTAGTACAGACTCTATCATAATTCCAATGGCATTTTTGACAGAAATCTTTTTTTTTAAGCTTAAAATTTGTATGGAACTACAAAGCATCCCAAATAGCCAAAGAATTCTGAGGAAGTAGAAAAGCTAGAAACATCACACTTTCTGATTTCAAACTCTATTATAAAGTTATAATCAAAACGGTATGTACTGGAATAAAAACAGACCAGCGAAACACAAGAGAGTGCCCAGAAATAAACCCACACATACATGGTCAACTAATCTTTGACAAGGGGGCCAAGAACATACATGAGGAAAGCTTAGCCCTTTGAACAAATGGTGTTGGGAAAACTGGATATCCACATGCAAAAGAATGAAACTATCTGGGAAGAGGGAAGAGTCCTCGGCACTTGTTTACATGATCCTGGGTCTGGAACCCTTTTTACAAGACCATATCCAGGCATGACTGGGCAACTCTCACTTATCATCATGTCCCCTGGATTCCACAAGAAGGGTAAGTTCAGTACAGTTCAGTCGTTCAGTCCTGTCCAACTTTTTGCGACCCCATGAAACGCAGCACGTCAGGCCTCCCTGTCCATCACCAACTCCCGGAGTTCACTCAGACTCAGTCCATGGAGTCAGTGATGCCATCCAGCCATCTCATCCTCTGTCGTCCCCTTCTCCTCCTGCCCTCAATCCCTCCCAGCATCAGAGTCTTTTCCAATGAGTCAACTCTTCGCCTGAGGTGGCCAAAGTACTGGAGTTTCAGCTTTAGCATGATTCCTTCCAAAGAAATCCCAGGGCTGATCTCCTTCAGAATGGACTGGTTGGATCTCCTTGCAGTCCAAGGGACTCTCAAGGGTATTCTCCAACACCACACTTCAAACGCATCAATTCTTCGGCGCTCAGCTTTCTTCACAGTCCAACTCTCACATCCATACATGACTACTGGAAAAACCATAGCCTTGACTAGACGGACCTTTGTTGGCAAAGTAATGTCTCTGCTTTCAAAGGAGTAAGCATCTTTGAATTTCATGGCTGCAGTCACCATCTGCAGTGATTTTGGAGCCCAAAAAATTAAAGTCTGACACTGTTTCCCCATCTATTTCCCATGAAGTGATGGGACCGGATGCCATGATCTTCGTTTTCTGAATGTTGAGTTTTAAGCCAACTTTTTCACTCTCCACTTTCACCTTCATCAACAGGCTTTTTAGTTCCTTTTCACTTTCTGCCATAAGGGTGGTGTCATCTGCATATCTGAGGTTATTGATATTTCTCCTGGCAATCTTGATTCCAGCTTGTGCTTCTTCCAGCCCAGGGTTTCTCATGATGTACTCTGCATAGAAGTTAAATAAGCAGGGTGACAATATACAGCCTTGACGTACTCTTTTTCCTATTTGGAACCAGTCTGTTGTTCCATGTCCAGTTCTAACTGTTGCTTCCTGACCTGCATACAGATTTCTCAAGAGGCAGGTCAGGTGGTCTGGAATTACATCTCTTTCAGAATTTTCCACAGTTTATTGTGATCCACACAGTCAAAGGCCTTGGCATAGTCAATAAAGCAGAAATCGATGTTTTTCTGGAACTCTCTTGCTTTTTCCATGATCCAGCAGATGTTGACAATTTGATCTCTGGTTTCTCTGCCTTTTCTAAAACCAGCTTGAACATCTGGAAGTTCACACTTCACGTATTGCTGAAGCCTGGCTTGGAGAATTTTGAGCATTGCTCTACTAGTGAGTGAGATGAGTGCAATTGTGTGGTACTTTGAGCATTCTTTGGCATTGCCTTTCTTTGGGATTGGAATGAAAACTGACCTTTTCCAGTCCTGTGGCCACTGCTGAGTTTTCCAAATTTCCTGGCATATTGAGTGCAGCACTTTCACAGCATCATCTTTCAGGATTTTAAATAGCTCAACTGGAATTCCATCACCTCCACTAGCTTTGTTCTTAGTGATATTTTCTAAGGCCCACTTGACTTCACATTCCAGGATGTCTGGATTTAGGGGAGTGATCACACCATTCTGATTATCTTGGTCGTGAAGATCTTTTTTGTACAGTTCTTCTGTTTATTCTTGCCTCCTCTTCTTAATATCTTCTGCTTCTGTTAGGTCCATACCATTTCTGTCTTTTATCGAGCCCATCATTGCATGAAATGTTCCCTTGGTATCTCTAAAATTCTTGAAGAGATCTCTAGTCTTTCCCGTTCTGTTGCTTTCCTCTATTTCTTTGTATTGATCACGGAGGAAGGCTTTCTTATGTCTTCTTGCTATTCTTTGAAACTCTGCATTCAGATGCTTATATCTTTCCTTTTCTCCTTTGCTTTTCACAGCTATTTGTAAGGCCTCCCCAGACTTTTTACTTTTTTGCATTTCTTTTCCATGGGGATGGTCTTGATCCTTGTCTCCTATACAGTGTCACGAACCTCCATCCATAGTTCATCAGGCACTCTATCTATCAGATCTAGTCCCTCACTTCCACTGTATAATCATAAGGGATTTGATTTAGGTCATTTCTGAATAGTCTGTTGGTTTTCCCTACTTTCTTCAATTTCAGTCTGAATTTGGTAATAAGGAGTTCATGATCTGAGCCACAGTCAGCTCCTGGTCTTGTTTTTGTTGACTGTATAGAGCTTCTCCATCTTTGGCTGCAAAGAACATAATCAATCTGATTTCGGTATTGACCAGCTGGTGATGTCCATGTGTAGAATCTTCTCTTGTGTTGTTGGAAGAGGGTATTTGCTATGACCAGTGAATTTTCTTGGCAAAACTCTATTAGTCTTTGCCCTGCTTCATTCCGTATTCCAAGGCCAAATTTGCCTGTTATTCCAGGTGTTTCTTGACTTCCTACTTTTGCATTCCAGTCCCCTATAATGAAAAGGACATCTTTTTGGGTGTCAGTTCTAAAAGGTCTTGTAGGTCTTCAAAGAACCATTCAACTTCAGCTTCTTCAGTGTTACTGGTTGGGGCATAGACTTGGATTACTGTGATATTGAATGGTTTGCCTTGGAAACGAACAGAGATCATCCTGTCGTTTTTGAGATTGCATCCAAGTATTGCATTTCGAACACTTTTGTTGACCATGATGGCTACTCCATTTCTTCTGAGGGATTCCTGCCCACAGTAGTAGATGTAATGGTCATCTGAGTTAAATTCACCCATTCCAGTCCATTTTAGTTTGCTGATTCCTAGAATGTCGACGTTCACTCTTGCCATCTCCTGTTTGACCACTTCTAATTTGCCTTGATTCATGGACCTGACATTCCAGGTTCCTATGCAACATTGCTCTTACAGCATCGAAACTTGCTTCTATCACCAGTCACATCCACAACTGGGTACTGTTTTTGCTTTGGCTCTATCCTTTCATTCTTTCTGGAGTTATTTCTCCACTGATCTCCAGTAGCATATTGGGCACCTACTGACCTAGGGAGTTCCTCTTTCAGTATCCTGTCATTTTTCCTTTTCATACTGTTCATGGGGTTCTCAAGGCAAGAATACTGAAGTGGTTTGCCATTCCCTTTTCCAGTGGACCACATTCTGTCAGACCTCTCCACCATGACCCACCCGTCTTGGGTTGCCCCACGGGCATGGCTTAGTTTCATTGAGTTAGACAAGGCTGTGGTCCTAGTGTGATTAAATTGACTAGTTTTCTGTGAGTATGGTTTCAGTGTGTCTGCCCTCTGATGCCCTCTTGCAACACCTACCATCTTACTTGGGTTTCTCTTACCTTGGACGTGGGGTATCTCTTCACAGCTGCTCCAGCAAAGTGTAGCTGCTGCTCCTTACTCTGGAGGAGGGGTACCTCCCCACTGTCACCCCTTCTGACCTTGAACGTGGAATAGCTCCTATAGGCCCTTCTGCGCCCTCGCAGCCACAGTTCCTTGGAGGTGGGGTTGCTCCTCCCGGCCACCGCCCCTGGCCTCGGACGTGGGGTAGCTCCTCTCGGCCATGCTAAGTGCGCTGGTGGCAAGAAGGGTCAGGTACCTCTTATTCTCTCACATACCTGATCTTTAGTATTTATCACTGTCTTTATCAAATATTTATATGGAGCTTACTTTGACTATGTGCCAGTTACTGTTTTAAGTGCTTTACTTAAATCCTCAAAACAACCTGTGAGACAGGGACTACTGTTATAATTCCCACTTTACAGAAAAGAAAACTGTGCACAAAGATGAGTCACTTACACAAAATCACTGATAAGAGGTAGAACCAGATTCAAAGATGGGCAGTCTGGCTCCAGAGACCTCCTTGTTCTTAACTGCAGTGCTGTGGAGGCTCTGCTGTATCTGCCTGTTTTATCATCTGGACCCTTAGTCTGTAAGCTTTTTGAGGACAATGTCTGTGTCAGTTTTTTGCACCTTTTCCTCCATAGTATTTAGCATTGTGCCAGACCGTCAATAAAGAAAAAAACAAAGACAACATACAAATGGACAACAAATACATGAATGGTGTTCAATATCACTAAGCACCAGAAAAATGAAAGTCAAAACCACAATGAGATATCACCTCACACTTGTTCAGTTCAGTTCAGTTGCTCAGTCACGTCCGACTCTTTGTGACCCATGTAAGGCTTCCCTGTCACCAACCCCTGGAGCCTACTGAAACTCATGTCCATTGAGTTGGTGATGCCTTCCAACTATCTCATCCTCTGTCATCCCCTTCTTCTCCTATCTTCAGTCTTTCCCAGAATCAGGGTCTTTTCCAATGAGTCAGTTCTTCGCATCAGGTGGCCAAAGTATTGGAGTTTCACATTCAGCATCAGTTGTTCCAATGAATATTCAGGACTGATTTCCTTCAGGATGGACTGGTTGGATCTTCTTGCAGTCAAGGGACTCTCAAGTGTAATCTCCAAAACCACAGCTCAAAAGCATTAATTCTTTGGAGCTCAGCTTTCTTTATAGTCCAACTCTCACATCCATACATGACTACTGGAAAACCATAGCTTTGACTAGAAGGCCTTTTGTTGGCACACCTGTTAGTATGCACATTATTAAAAAGGAAAGAGATAACAAATGTGAAAGGAATGTGGAAAAAAGAGAACCCATTTGCACTGTTGGTGGGAGTGTAAATTGGTATAACACTTTGGAAAACAATATGGAGTTTCCTCAAGAAATTAAAAGTAGAGCCACCATATGACTCAGAACCCCTACTTCTGGGTATTTACAAAACCTCAGATATGCAGATGACACCACCCTTACGGCAGAAAGTGAAGAAGAAGAACTAAACAGCTTCTTGATGAAAGTGAAAGAGGACAGTGAAAAAGTTGGCTTAAAGCTCAACATTCAGAAAACTAAGATCATGGCATCTAGGCCCATCACTGAATGGCAAATAGATGGGTAAACAATGGAAACAATGAGAAACTTTATTTTGTGGTGGGGTGGGGGGGCTGCAAATCACTGCAGATGGTGACTGCAGCCATGAAATTAAAAGACGCTTGCTCCTTGGAAGAAAACCTATGACCAACCTAGACAACATATTAAAAAGCAGAGACATTACTTTACCAACAAGGGTCCATCTAGTCAAAGCTATGGTTTTTCCAGTAGTCATGTGTGGATTTTAGAGTTGGACTGTGAAGAAAGCTGAGTGCCCAAAATTGATGCTTTTGAGCTGTGGTGTTGGAGAAGACTCTTAAGAGTCCCTTGGACTGCATGCAGATCAAACCCAAACCAGTCAATCATAAAGGAAATCAGTCCTGAATATTCATTGGAAGGACTGATGTTAAAGCTGAGACTCCAATACTTTAGCCACCTGATGTGAAGAACTGACTCATTGGAAAAGATCCTGATTCTGCAAAAGATTGAAGGTGGGAGGAGAAGGGGACAACAGAGTATGTGAGATGGTTGGATGGCATCACTGATGTGATGGACATGAGTTTGAGTAGGTGCCAGGAGTTGGTGATGGAGAGGGAAGCCTGGCATGGTGCAATGCATGGGGTCTCAAAGAGTCGGACACGACTGAGCTACTGGACTGAACTGAACTGATATATATACACACATATGCATATGTATGTATAATGAATGCATATTAATATATGATTATATATAATGGGTGTGTATGATATCCATTATAAATATATAATTAATATATTTCTATCCATTATAAAGATAATATATAGTGGGTACATTTAATGTAATACCATTCAGCCTTTAAAAAAGAAAGAAATCTTATCACTTGCCACATCATGGATGAAACTTGATGGTATTATGCTAGTAAAATAAGCCCAACAGAGAACAAATACTGCATGGTATCACTTTTATCTGGAATCTAAAAAAAAAAAAAAAAGCTCATGGTTGCTAAGGGTAGGAAATTAGTGGGGGCTGATACAAGGATTGGGCTTCCCTGGTGGCTCAGACAGTAAAGAATCCACCTGCAATGCGGGAGACCTAGGTTTGATCCCTGAGTTGGGAAGATCCCCTGAAGGAAACCATGGCAACCCATGCCAGTATTCTTGCCTGGAGAGTCCCATGGACAGTGGAGTCAGGTGGGCTATAGTCCATAGGGTCACAAAGAGTCAGACAAGACTGAGCGACTGAGCACATGGTAAAAGAATCTCCTTTTCTCTTTTCCTTTGAAATAGAGGTGCCCTGCAAATACCTTGTCATTGTGTTTTGTGTGCTCATTTGCCTCTGAGATGAATGGGTTCTCAAATAATGTGTGTGGAGGAGGCCAGGTACACCTGTGGTCAGCCTTTCTGAGTTTAAGAGGTAGAGGTGTATGAGTTCAGCCCACTTTGGGAAGGAGTCAGCAGACTTGTGTTTTAGTGTCTTTTCCTAGGTTACTGAGAGTTTTAAAGGACTGGGAGCCTGGAAGGCGCAGTGTGCTCAGTCACTCAGTCTTGTCCACTCTTTGCAACCATATGGACTTTAGCCAGGCTCCTCTCTCCATGGGGATTCTCCAGGCCAGAATACTGGAGTGGGTTGCCATGCCCTCCTCCAGGGGATCTTCCCAACCCAGGAATTGATCCCAGATCTCCTGCGTCACAAGCAGATTCTTTCCCCTCTGAGCCACGAAGGAAGCCCATGAAAACTGGAGTGAGCAGCCTATCCCTTTTCCAGGGGATCTTCCCATCCCAGGTATTGAACCAGAGTCTCCTGCATTGCAGGTGGATTCTTTACCAACTGAGCTACCAGGAAAGCTCAGAGAAAATACAATTAGACTACTGAGGAAAAATAGACAGTAAGAGATCAAAAGAGACAGTGATTTTCCAACAGAAGGTGGTGCTGATACAAAAATAAAAATGTAGAGCAGTAACTAGATAAGGAGGTAAGATATGAAGAAGTTATTTGTAAATTTGGAGAAATTGCATACTCAATGTGCCAATAGCCAAGTTATCCTCTACAATAATGAGTCTGTCATATTAAGCTTCATTAATCACTTTATTTTAATGTGTGTTCACAATATATTCAGTATAAATTAACACTGAAGATGTATTTTTTATTTCTAGAAAGTTTATCCAATTTTTTAACTTTAACAATACATATTTCATAAATAATAAATGTTAGGCAAGCTCAAAGATACATACTTTCATATTCCCTTTTGACTGTAAGATTTCTTATTAACTATCTATATGAATTTTTAAAATATTAATACCCTTTGAATCCTCATTCTTAGCACCATTTCTGACTGTCACAATTTTTAACAAACTGTTTAAGTAATTTGAGAAGGTAGATCAGAAAATATGTCAGTGTTTATTAAATTGCCGTTAAACTTTGACACATGCTGGTGTAGGCCTGTTTTGAGTCTAATTTAGCAAGCTATTAGGGAATAATGTACTTGCAGATATCCATTGTTATAACTGTCCTATTGCAACAACTGGCTAGCAGGAAGGCCTAAACAAAGATTCATTACAAATAAACTAATTTATTTTAGTAAGTATCTTACTGTGTGACCCCATAATCATTCAGTTTGACAAGCCAGCTAAAAAGGCCCAATAACTCTCCCAATACACTACTTAATTTTTATAAATAAGTACCAAGCATAAGCAATGTATCTGCCATTACCCCACCAGTCACTGTTATGCTTATATCTAAGTCCTTAAATTGGTGGGCACAGCCTACGGATAAGTGGGTCTTTGTGTGTCTACAGAATGGTTCTGAAGGCATATATTGATAGAAGCAGTAATTAGTCAAGTGTATTTCCAAAAAGTATGATAATTTCAAGTAAAGAACTTCAGGGAGCTTTTCCATGAAACTAGACATATAATTTGCAATATACATCACCAAGTACTGTTGTTGTCATCTTCCCAAAATCACATGGGCAATTCTAAACAATCAGTTCTGAACTGCTACGTTTTTTCTTTGAAATAACTAAGCAAACTTTACCAAATTAGTTTCATGTTACCAAATAAAAGAACAAAAAATAGGCAAACTTGGCAATCTACTAAGTTAAACTTTGCTTTGGGATTCATAAAGACTTGAGTTCAGAATTCCCTTCTGGCAACAATTAACTATGTAATCTTATGATAATTATCTATTCTCCTCAAAACTTTAGTCTTTTATCTTTTAAAACAGTTGCATACTTCAAAAAATCGCAATGATTTACAATGACAACCCACTCCAGTATTCTTCCCTGGAAAATCCCATAGACAGAGGAGCCTGGCAGGCTACAATCCATGGGCTTGCAGAGTCAGACATGACTGAACACACACTCAACTCAACATGAAAAGCATTACTATGATTTAGTCAAGAAAGCAAAAGAGAGCATCTAGTATAAATCTTATCACTTTAGAAACATTAGTGCTTTAAGAAGCTATTATCATGTCCTGTTCAATGGGATGAATGAAAAAAGAAGCAAAATTTGTAAATCTGTAGTTGATTTCTCTTCCTTGTCCTCTTCTTCCATTTCTCCCCCATTTCCCTCCTTCCTCTCACTCTCTCTTCCTCCGCCTCTCCCTCTCTCCCTCCACCTCTCCTGTCCCAAATCTACAAACTTTTCCTGCATTTGTGAAATTCTCTTCTTTCAATGACCTCTGTTACTGCATAACAATTGTAAAATACAGTGGTTAAACAACAGAGTACATGACCTCTCATGGCTGTGGATTTTGTAGGATTCCTAGACTTAGCTGAGTGTGATTTCTCAGTGCTGCAGTCACGTGTCAGCTGGGACTTCAGTGGTCTTAGAGTTTGACTGGGTTGGATACTTAAGAGGGCTCATTCACATGGCTGAGAGTTGAAACTGGCTGTTAGTTGGAAGTTCTATTAATACTAGGCTATCAGTTAGGATTTCTACACATGGTCTCTTGGACTTACCATTGTATGGTAGTGAGGTTTCCAAGTGACCAGCAGCTCAACAATAAATGCTCCAGAAAACTCAAGTGGAAGCCATAGGGATTTTTTTTAACCTATTTCCATCACATCTTGTTAATCAAGATAAGGTTACAGAGACTTCCCTGGTGGTCCAGAGGTTGGGAATCTGCCTGCCAAAGCAGGGGACATGGGTTTGATATCTGGCCTGGGAAGACTCCACGTGCCGTGGGGCAACTGAGTCCATGTGCCACAACTACTGAAGCCCATGTGCCCTAGAGCCCATGCTCCTCAACAAGAGAAGCAATGAAGACCCAGCATGGCCAAAAAGAAATAAATATTAAAAAGAAAAGAACAGATTACAGAGTCAACCAAATTCAAGAGGAGGATTCTACAGAAGGAGATGTAAATGGTTGGTGGAACTGGTATCTTTTACATTGACCGTCAGATCCTTTTTACCCCTCTTGGGGAAATAACTCCAAAAAGTTAAACCTGCCAAGTACTTACTTTCCTGGCCATTTGCTGTTAGGACACAGGCATATGCCTTAGACTCTGCTGCACACATACAGCAATCCAGGCCTTAGGATCTGAAGCCCATGGCACAAGAAAGATGTGTCTATGGAAAGTCATTTCAGGCAGCAGTTTCAACAGTGGCAACATCAGTTAGTTTCCAAGGGCAGCAATGCCTGCATCAGTAATGGTAGTCTCCAAGGAACACAAAGAAGGGTCAGGGTCAAGGCACAAGTAGGTGTATCTAGTCTGCGACAGAGCAACTTTGCTGTGCTTCAACATTAGATGTGATTTTGTCCTTATGTCTTCTGAGTCTCATCCCGTAGACTTTTTAGTGACTGTTTTTCCCACCAGTGATCTTTTAACATAGTTATTTTTTCTTACTTCAGTCACACTAGTTTTTCATTTCTTGTATTTAAGTATCTTGACTGAAACAAAAGTAATTATTTTTAATGAGTTTTTTAATAAGTGAGGCACTTCTCTCAGGTCTAATACTAAACTATGTTATCTGCTCATATTTGAACAGTCTCTACAGAGTCAGACATCAATGCCTAGGTCATTCTAACATTTAAAGACTTAACAATATAACATTGGATAACTGTATTCTTCACTGAATAACTATTTGTATAATAGTTAACTTCAGCTTTTTACAGTCTTGTGTTCCATTTTTTTTTTTTGCTTTTATTTTTTATTATTAAATGTTAGAAGAACTCTGTAAGAAAACTCTGAAAAAGTGCAGCTGTTAAGTTCTGATAGAATTGAGTTATGTCACCAACCTGTTGAAAGCCAGAACACAAAACTTCTTAGGACTTAGGTTATCAGGAGCAAAGAGTGAGGGCACACACTGACCAATGGGATTATAGTAAGTAAAGCAAAAGGAAATGCTCCAGGAAAGATTCATCTTAAAAATAACTGTGGCAGGTTACTTATTGGGCATAGCAGGTTTTTCTCACAGAACTAAAGATGTTGAAATAGCCACATAGCAGAGTCCCAACAGCAATGGCATATTGTAATTTTAACTCTTATTCTGATAGTCACAGGAAAATGACCAACAATATAAAAAAAACATAAATACAGTATACTAACGCATATATATGGAATTTAGAAAGATGGTAACGATAACCCTGTATACGAGACAGCAAAAGAGACACTGATGTATAGAACAGTCTTATGGACTCTGTGGGAGAGGGAGAGGGTGGGAAGATTTGGGAGAATGGCATTGAAACATGTGAAATGTCATGTATGAAACGAGATGCCAGTCCAGGTTCAGTGCACGATGCTGGATGCTTGAGGCTGGTGCGCTGGGACGGCCCAGGGGGATGGTATGGGGAGGGGGAGGGAGGAGGGTTCAGGATGGGAAAAAAAATAAATAAATAAATAAAGTTGAAAAAAACAACAAAAAATAAAAAAAAAAAAAATAAAACAAACCTGGAAAACCACCATTGGATATAAAATAAAAAAGGAAAAGTCTTAAAAATACTACATGGGTTATATCATCAAGTAGTTAATTCTTAACAAATACCATACAAGACTTGAATATGCCCCATGTTTAAATACAGTTCTAGAGTGCTGAATTTTTCTGACCTTATATTCTTAATGGTTCATTTCTCAATGAATAGACTAGTTAGATTCTCCGTTGAGAATACTTTGGATCAGATGAGAGAGAGAGAGAGTGTGTGTGTATGTGTGTGTGTGTGTGTGTGTGTGTTAAATAGGGAGAGAAAGAGAGAGATAGGAAGGAGTTAAGAATGTGAAGTATTATGAAGAATCAAAATAAATAATGCAAATTTTACTCATGTCAATCCTTTTCTAATTAGTTCAGCAGCAGGCCATTTACCAAAACATGAATATCAAGGCATCGATCAAATTTCTGATGACAGCATAATGTATCTCCTCCAAAAACACTTCTAAATGTGTGGTTTTCCCCAAGGAGGTTGCTCACCAAGTTTCATGAAGGAGTTCAGTTTTGGTAAGACACCTGAAAATTAATTAGTAAGTGAGAATACATATAATAAAATAAATAACATTTGTAATATTAACTGAATTAACTACACCTGACTTAGGAAAAATAAATTATATTCTGAATCTTCTCTCCTTTAGGGGACAATGACTATGTCATAAGCATTTTTTTTTTTTAATGTTCTCTGTCTCTCCCTTCCTAGAACTTTTTTTTTGGGGGGGGGGGGATGAAGTATGGTTAGTTCAATGGTCATGTTATTATTACTATGGAAACACAGAGTAGTTAAAGAAGGCAAGGATGTCACATCAAGTCATCAGTAAGAAAAGAAAAGAAAGTGAAGTCGCTCAGTCATGTCCGACTGTAGCCTACCAGGCTCCTCTATTCGTGGAATTTTCCAGGCAAGAGTACTGCAGTGGGTTGCCACTTCCTTCTCCAGGGGATCTTCCCAACCCAGGGATCGAACCCAGGCCATCAGCAGAATATCATAATTCATGACTCACATTCATAGTCTTTAAAAATTGACTCCATAATGTTCATGTAGATATTTATTTTCATGAATTTGATACCACTAGTAGCAATGTTTCAAATTAACTGGATAACATGAATGGTCAAAACAACCTCATACTTCCAAAATAAACTGGAAAATCCCATAAAGATAATAACAGCTATATTAAAACCAACAAACTTTGTAAAGGCCTATAACAAGCCAGATTTTCTACTGAGTTAATTCTTAAAACAACTTGTCTGGATATTATTATTAATGCCTATCTTATTTATAAGGAGATTCAGACAAGAGGAGGTAAGAAACCTGCCAAAGATTACACAGTTAGTGAGTGGTCAAGCCAAAATTTCAGTGTGAGTATTATGGTTTTAAGTCAACCTCTTCAAGCCTCAGGATCCTATCTTTTCAGAAGTCACTGCATGTGGCACTTCTTACATGGCCTCTGAATGCATTTCTGATGATTTACTGTCTTGAAATTATCTTTTTGATCAGTCATCATTAAAAGTTGTTCAGTTATTTAAAATAACAAGCACTGAAGTGTGCTTTAGTGATTTAAACAGGAATTCTATATAGGGAATGGAGCAAAAACAGCACACTTAGAAACAAAAGCCCTATTTTCATCTAAAAATGTGGTGAATCAATGGAAGAATGTTTGTAATTGTTTTTCTATACTTGAGATTCTCTGATTATGATAGTTATTTCATGCAGAAAGTCAAGAGGGCTCTTTAGTCTAAAAGATTGGTCTTAAAGGCTTTACTGTGTAGTACATATTTCCTCAGAGAGAAATATTACATGTTCTATTCTGAAGAAAGACCATAAGATATGAATATTTAAGAATAGTCCTTTAGCCATTGAGCATCCCTGGTGGCTCAGTCAGTAAAGAATCTGCCTGCCACCCACAAGACCCAGATTCGACCCTTGGATTGAGAACATCCCCTGGAGAAGGAAATGGCACCCACTCCAGTATTCTTGCGTGGGAAATTCCATAGACAGAGGACCCTGGCCGGCTACAGTCTATGGGGTCATAAGAGTTGGACACGACTTAGCCACTAAACCACCTTTGGGCATTAACCTTTATTCAATTTGTTTTCTCAGATCACACAATTAAGCTAGATGACAGAATAAGAGATCTTATTGTAGTTCCATAAACCAAATTATAATTATCTTTTTTTGTGTGTGTGTGATGTAATACAATCTTTTATTTATTGATGGGGAGCACGTGTATACCTGAAATTTTTTTAATTTTAAAAATAAAAAAAAAAAAGAAAGAAAAAAAATATAATTATCTTTTAATTCAGGGAATGTCTGATCATCAGATAATTAGAATAGTATTTAGATTAAGATTTATTGGGTAAGATGTCATTTTCCCTTTATTTCTAAATCTACTCATCCTCTTTAAAATGGGAAAAAATTATTCTTCATTTTTTAAAACTGTTTTTTTTAATTTATTACTTTTTTTATATTTTATTTTATTTTTTAACTTTATAATATTTTATTGGTTTTGCCATATATCAACATGAATCTGCCACAGGTATACATGTGTTCCCCATCCTGAACCCTCCTCCCTCCTCCCTCCCCGTACCATCCCTCTGGGTTGTCCCAGTGCACCAGCCCCAAGCATCCAGTATCGTGCATCGAACCTGGACTGGCGACTCGTTTCATATATGATATTATACATGTTTCAATGTCATTCTCCCAAATCATCCCACCCTCTCCCTCTCCCACAGAGTCCATAAGACTGTTCTATACATCAGTGTCTCTTTTGCTGTCTCGTACACAGGGTTATTGTTACCATCTTTCTAAATTCCATATATATGCATTAGTATACTGTATTGGTGTTTTTCTTTCTGGCTTACTTCACTCTGCATAATAGGCTCCAGTTTCATCCACCTCATTAGAACTGATTCAAATGTATTCTTTTTAATGACTGAGTAATACTCCACTGTGTATATGTACCACAGCTTTCTTATCCATTTATCTGCTGATGGACATCTAGGTTGCTTCCATGTCCTGGCTATTATAAACAGTGCTGCGATGAATATTGGCATACACGTGTCTCTTTCAATTCTGGTTTTCTCAGTGTGTATGTCCAGCAGTGGGATTGCTGGATCATAAGGCAGTTCTATTTCCAGTTTTTTAAGGAATCTCCACACTGTTCTCCATAGTGGCTGTACTAGTTTGCATTCCACCAACAGTGTAAGAGGGTTCCATTTTCTCCACACCCTCTCCAGCATTTATTGCTTGTAGACTGGATCGCAGCCATTCTGACTGGTGGTGAAATGGTACCTCATAGTGGTTTTGATTTGCATTTCTCTGATAATGAGTGATGTTGAGCATCTTTTCATGTGTTTGTTAGCCATCTGTATGTCTTCTTTGGAGAAATGTCTATTTAGATCTTTGGCCCATTTTTTGATTGGGTCATTAATTTTTCTGGAATTGAGCTGTAGGAGTTGCTTGTATATTTTTGAGATTAGTTGTCAGTTGCTTCATTTGCTATTATTTTCTCCCATTCTGAAGGCAAGAGTACTGGAGTGGGGTGGAGGAGCCTGGTGGGCTGCAGTTCATGGGGTTGCTAAGAGTCTGAGACGACTGAGCGACTTCACTTTCACTTTTCACTTTCATGCATTGGAGAAGGAAATGGCAACCCACTCAAGTGTTCTTGCCTGGAGAATCCCAGGGACGGGGTAGCCTGGTGGGCTGCCATCTATGGGGTCGCACAGAGTCGGACACGACTGAAGCGACTTAGCAGCAGCAGCAGCAGCATTCTGAAGGCTGTCTTTTCACCTTTAGTGAAAATGAGTATACTACCCAAAGCAATTTATAGATTCAATGCGATCCCTATCAAGCTACCAATGGTATTCTTCACAGAGCTAGAACAAATAATTTCACAATTTGTATGGAAATACAAAAAACCTAGAATAGCCAAAGCTATCTTGAGAAAGAAGAATGGAACTGGAGGAATCAACCTGCATGACTTCAGACTCTACCACAAAGCCACAGTCATCAAGACAGTATGGTACTGGCACAAAGACAGAAATATAGATCAATGGAACAAAATAGAAAGCCCAGAGATAAATTCATGCACCTATGGACACCTTATCTTTGACAAAGGAGGCAAGAATATACAATGGATTAAAGACAATCTCTTTAACAAGTGGTGCTGGGAAAACTGGTCAACCACTTGTAAAAGGATGGACCTAGAACACTTTCTAACACCATACACAAAAATAAACTCAAAATGCATTAAAGATCTAAACGTAAGACCAGAAACTATAAAACTCCTAGAGGATAACATAGGCAAAACACTCTCTGACATACATCACAGCAGAATCCTCTATGACCCACCTCCCAGAATATTGGAAATAAAAGCAAAAATAAACAAATGGGACCTAATTAAACTTAAAAGCTTCTGCACAACAAAGGAAACTATAAGCAAGGTAAAAATGTTTTTTGATATGACCAATTTTTAAAGTCTTTATTCAATTTGTTACAGTATTGCTTCTGTTTTATTATTTAACTTTTTGGCCACAAGGCATGTGGGATCTTAGTTCCCCATCCAGAAATTGGACCCACACTTCCTACATTGGAAGGCAAAATCTTAACCACTGGATGGCCAGGGAAGTTCCTATTCTTCATTATTTTAGAGCAATTTTTTACAAATATTTTTGCTTTGGTGCTTACATAGCCTTGCCTCAGTTGCTCCATAATTCATTGATGATGTCCAGCTTAATTCTCCCATAGGAATAGTCTATAAATATTTGAAAATGCCATGAATAATACTACAACTTTTTAAAGTAAATATGTGTGTCTGTGATGCATTCATTTTGATGTTTGGCGAAACTAATACAATTGTGTAAAGTTTAAAAATTAAAATAAAATTTAAAAAAATAAATAAATAAAGTAAATATGTTGGGTTGAAATTACACGTCACAGTTTACCTAGTTACAATTACCAAGTTTCAAGATTGTTTGAAAATAAATATCTTCTGATTTGAAATAAAATTTGTCAGTCATGTCCATTCAGCCATTTAATATGTATTAACTGACCAGTCTTATTTCTAGAGGCAAGTGATATAAGAGCTTCACTTCACAAATAAAAGCTTATGCTTCAGTAAAATTATGTCTTAGTAGGGGAAGACAAAAAACTCATAATTAGATATATGTTTATGTTAAAAGCTGTGTTGAAAAATTAACAAATTGTACAGTATAGAGTGATGTGTGCATGCTACCCTGTGTACGTGCTAAGTCACCTCAGTTGTCTCCGACTCTGTGCAACCCTATGAACTGTAGCCTGCCAGGCTCCTCTGTCCATGAGATTCTCTGGACAAGAGTAGTGGAGTGGGTTGCTGTTTCCTCTTCCTGGAGATCTTCCCAAATCAGGGATCCAACCCAGGTCTCCCGCATTGCAGGTGATTTCTTTACCATCTGAGCCACCAAGAAAGCTCATAGAGTGATGAGGGTGGGGCTATTTTAATGCATGTGGTTGCTAGAGCCCTCACTAATGTGTTGCATTTAAGCAGACCTGAATGAAAATGAAGACTGGCCCTCTGGCAAGCTAGGCAGTGTGGGAACAAAAGGGTAAAGTCTTGTGATGGGAGAAACTTAATGTGCTCCACTTCACGGAGAGTGCTGGGACCCAGCGAGCTGAGTAGCATCAGGTGAGGAGGCAAGTTGTAAAAGATAAGCAGAGTGACTTGACATTTCATAACTTATGATTATAACTATAATGAAAAGCAGTGACAGGTAAGAGGCTAACTTTGTAGTCACAAAATCTCTAAAATGTGGATTGATATCTCTTCCCATCAAGAGATAACATAAAACACTAAAAAAAAAAAAAAAAACCTCATTATAGAACAGTGAGATATGATATGCAGACAGGGAGCAAAAAGACCAAGTGATAATAGATGGATGCTTTGATGTCCGTGTAGTTTCCAGACATAAGTAAGATGTGACTGAATATTCTAATATGACCTCATTCCAGTACTGCTTGTATATTTTTAAGCAGTCACCAAATCTTAATTTTCCTCCCTTTCAAATGTCACCATGCACACACCAATTCATCTTTTAAAGTTTACTTTTGATAGCATCTTTCCTTTGCAGAACATATGGATAAAGGTTATGATTTAGATAGTGATAAATGCAAACATATTGTTATAAAATATCACTTTAATATTAGAAATCATGAAAATAGTAATAGCAAGCCCTTAATATGGTGGGCTTCCTGGTAGCTCAGTCAATAAAAAATCTGCCTGCAGTGTAGGAGACCCAGGTTCAATTCCTGGGTCAGGAAAATCCCCTATAGAAGGAAATGGTTACCCATTCCAGTATCCTTGCCTGGAAAATCCCATGGACAGAGGAGCCTGGTGGCTGCATTCCATGGGTTCACAAAGAGTCAAGCACGACTGAGTGACTAACACTTCACTTTCACTTTCAATATGGTCTAAACACAATATTAAACATTCTCATTAGGACCACATTGTTGAAATCTTACTTCATGCTCATTTTCCAGATGAGGAAACTGAGACAGAGAAGTTATTCCTTTTTCAAACTGACATAGCTGCTGAGTGATTGGGTTAGAATCTGAACCTGAGCAATTAGGCTTCAGAATCTGTAATTTATCATAATTTATTTTACATTATTGTATACTTTATTACCATATATTATATCATCTATAATACATGTATGCATACTAAGTCACTTTAGTTGTGTCCAACTCTTTGCCACCCTATAGACAGTAGCCTGCCAGGCTTCTCTGTCCATAGGGTTCTCCAGGCAAGAATACTGGATTGGGTTACCATGCCCTCCTCCAGTGATCTTCCCAACCCAGGGATTGAACCCATGTCTGTTACATCTCCTACATTGGCAGGAAGGTTCTTTACCACTAGTGACATCTGAGAAGCGCATCTATAATATGCATATCAATAATTCTTATCAGATAATTCTATTTCAAAACTCATTTTAAAAAGTCAATATCATTTTGAAAATGATTATTTTAATATTTCTATACCACACTGAGTAGAATACCAGTAGTAATTATTTGTGATGATTCCAGCATTGCGAAAATCATCTTTTTTTGCATGGAAGTATCATTCCTCTTTCAGAATATTATCTTGATGAGAAATTCTAGACAATAGGATTAGAGTGTCTAAAGAGACAAACACATTTTAATGCTCTTGGCGCATGTGCTGTTTACAAAGTTTTTTTTTTTTTTCCTGGCATCTAATGGTTGTAAAGCCAGATGATAATTAATAACCGCATCTCCTAAGCATTCCAATAACATTTTCTGTATGCTAAGACTCATTCTCTGAAGCTGGGCCAGTCTGAGTAAGTATTTTGCTGTAAGAAAACAGCAGTGCAGCTGGTAAACATGAAGTCAGCATTCAGGGATGAATAAAACACTTAAGATCTTGGAGGAGAGGAATTAATAATATTCCAAATTGAGAACCTGGTACCTTTCTTCTGATTGTTTTCACTTTAGAAAACATTCAGAGGTATAATACCCTTATCAGATTATTTTCAAGCCAGCTAGTGGGGGGGGAAAAAAAATCTAAAGACCAATGCAATTTAAATCACAATATTTTAAACAATCTTGTTTTTCTTGTAGTGATCACTCTAAGAATTAACAGGGGATACTTGATGTATTGACAGAATTATTTAGCATCACTCAGACTAAAGATGGTGGTCAGCATCACCTGCCATAAATGTGACAGAAGAAAGCATGTGTCTTTCCGAAATGTCAAAGTAAGTTATTGGTCTTTCCATAAATTGTGATATTTAATGTCTAATGACTCATGTTAACTGACTTTCGTCACGTAATACTATTATATGTGTTAAACATGAATAGCAGTGCTGTCAGAAAACTTCATGAGACCTTTAACATATGAGTTAATGTTTTCCATAAATATTTCCATATGTTCATACTCACATCTTCGCTTATCTCAGATTAAAACCTATGAAAATGGCTCCATTAAAGCATTATGAAAAAGATATTTACTGATAGATAAAATGATTAATACACAGCAGTCATAGAACACAGTTGAGCTGATGATCTTGCCATTAAAAGGAATAAACGCTGCTTGAAGTTGATCTTCATAAATGTAACAGCGCCCTCTATGTTCAAGAGTCTGCAATAGAAAAGAGTAATAATCTTTGAATACCTGATTTTTCCATATCAGTTTTTATACATAATGGTGAAATTAAGATTTTAACTTGTTTTTCAGTCAGTTTTTAGTCTGCTTCTGTAAAGCCAAAAGGATACCGTTAAGATTTTATAAGCAAAAACATAGAATTTTAAATCCATAGTTTTTCATTTCTTTGGAGAATATTCACTCATCTATCATTCTTGATTATTAAAAGCGAGATGATTTTAAGTGGGAAAAATACAATTTCAATGCAGACAAATGACATTTGAACATCTTCCAAGCAATAGAAAAATATTTGAATTTGACAGAAACCTTAAATATGGATTATAACCTTCTTGCAAATTATAATGAAAACTTGCTTGAATTACATAGAAACTTTCCACAAGGGAGATTTATCGTAGAACTAATGACAGAGAAATAGATGAAATTTACTATTCTAGAAACTACTGTCTGAAAGAAAGGCTTTGCTTCTTCCTTATCTATAGTTTTTTATAATGTAGCCATCAAGTTACATCCCAATGTAAAGTTTTGTCTTATTTTACAAGCTTTGCCTTTAAAGGGTTAAAGGCAGGATTAAGAATTAGGACAGAGAAGCTCATCTTTATCGAGTACTAAAATAGTTTATTAGTAAGTTAAAATGTTTGATCATTTAAGGTACCTGTTAGCTTACATTAACTGTTGCAGGCTGTAAACACTGATATATTGAATCAAAGGAAATGCATAAAACAGAAGTATTTTTGACTTTGTTTATTTGTTTTTGACTACCCCACAAGGCACATGGGATCTTAGTTTCCTGACCAGGGATCAAGCCCACACCTGTGGACTGGAAATGCTCAAGTTCTTAACCATTGGACTACCAGGGAAGTCCTCATAAAAACTACGAGGGAGGTCCTCAGAGGTTTTGACTGGGGATTTTTATTCTGTTTTTCATTTGTGCAACTGTGGTGTTAAGTATATTGCTAGAAATAAGAAAAAGAAGATGGAAAAAAGTGAACTAAGCAAATAAAGTTGAAATTTTTAATAAAGAAAATATATCAAATTAGAAATAGGAGTGGCCCTAGGATGTCTAAGAAATATTAAACACTGTCATATACTTTAATTTTTACTTAATGTTTAAAACATTAAAGAATTATGACAACTTGAAGAAATAATTCTATATTTTTTTTCTCCAAAGCTGTCAAGCTTTTTCATGATTTATAATATGATGCTACTGAAGTTTGAATGTATAACACTTCAGAGCAAAGATTATACAGTCTACTAAAACAAACTTTAATGGAAGAGAAGTTAAACATAAATTTAAATCTAAAGTCTGTGACTTCTCAGATAAATCATAACACAACTAATAAAAAATTAAGCTTAGACATTAAAAATTGTCAGGGGACTTAGAATTTATTCTGAAATGTGTTCCTGTCAGATCTAAATATAAATTGAAACTTTCAAATATCCAAGTACCTTTTTTTTTTGCAAGAAAATGAGGATCTGTAAACAGAGAGTATGAATGTTCATATTTTTGTTCCAAGAGTGTAGTAGATGAAGGAACTGTTTTGCAAATTATAATTGCATCCTACCTTTAATATTTAAAAAGTAATTAGATAAATTGTTGACTATATTTATCTTTGTATAAACCAATAATATAGTTTTAAAAGCATGTACTTTATAAATTTACTATAAATTTAAAAACTAAAAAGCACATAAAGCCAGAAAATGAGTGAATTTACTTACTCTTTCTGTTAAGGGTAGGAAAGAAAAATCAAGCAAACATTTGAACATTTTTGTTTTGAATACTGTGAAGGAGAAGAAACATTTACCTATGAAATGCTACAGCACAAGCCTGTCTATATAAGAACCAATATCACAGCACAGAAAAATCAATGCACAGAATAGTTACTGAAATAGGCCATCAATTTGAGAAGTGACCATCTTGTAAACTTTTAACTACATTATTAGATATTTGGGGGAAAGAGAGATTCACTAACTACTCATCATCACCATGCTAAGCATAATTTAACTGAGTGTGACTCTATCCCAACAATACTGAAAAGAAAAATGTCCAAAGGGTCAAGATTTTCATTAATTGCAAATTTAAAATAGTAGCAAATTTAAAATAGTAATTGCAAATTTTAAATATTGTGATAAAGGACCTGAAACCACCACATTCAATCCCAGTTAATAGGTTAGGTAGATGTTGGGCACACTTTAAAATCAAGATTTCTTGGAATCAATGACCCTGCAAAGATGATGATTCAGACTCAAGATTAAATTAGGAAACAAGGGCTGGAAATACAGTGATGAGTATATATTGTACCTGTTCTCCATCGAGTCCCACTTCTACAAAAGAAGCTGGAGTCTAAATGCCTTTGCCATCCAATATATCCCCATCTCTGTCACCAAGACTTCCTTGTTGCTAGATTCTGTGTCCTTAGTTCAGGAAATTATCCCTGTGTTCTTCCTCTTCCACCTCCCTCTATCTGGTCTTTCTTTGTTACAATGTATTATTTATATTGCAACATATTGCCCTTTCAAAGTAATCAATCCAGATAATAAGCTCTTTTTGGGAAAGGACCCTGACAGTGATGAATTCACTGCTGTCTGTAGTTCCTAACCCAGAAGCCTGGGCCTGGTGCGCAGTGCACAGAGCAAGCCTTTAATGAATATTGTTGAATGAGTGAGTGAACAAATATAAAACCTACTCATGGCATTCCCTTCAGTGGCACCACATAAATTTCAGCTTTATTAATGTGACCTAGAAGGCAATGTACACTCAAATCTCATCTTTTTCAATTTCTCTTTCCATGTGCTGTTTCCCTACAATGGACTCTATTATCCAAAAACAGTGCACTTCTTTAAGTTCCTCAGAAAAAAAGCAAGATCTTCTTCACTCCAAATCCTTTTCTCTCACTTTCTCTCAGTCTGAAATATTCTTGCACTTCTCTTTCCCCCTCTAAACGTCCCTTCTTCAGGCTAACACTCATCTCTCAGCCTCAGCTGTCAATCTATCACCTCAGATACCTTTCTCAAAGCTCCCAAAATACCAAGGACAAATCTCATGTTGAATTTAGCCTAGGGTACAATGCCAGGCACACAATATACTCTCAATCACCATGTACTGTAAAAAAGAACAAGAAATGTCAATTAATTAATGAGTGAGTGAAGTTACTTAGTGGTGTCTGACTCTTTGCGACCCCATGTGACGCCATGAACTGTAAGCCTGCCAGACTCCTCTGTCCATTGGATTTTCCTGGCAAGAATATTGTAGTGGGTTGCCATTTCCTTCTCCAGGGGACCTTCCCCATCCAGAGATAGAACCCTGGTCTCCCGCATTGCAGGCAGACTCCTTACTCTCTGAGCCACCAGGGAAGAACAAGTAATTAATAGTTGGTCACTTTAAGGTTATTCAGTCCTTTTGTAGATTAAAGTCAACTCACTTTTTCACTTATTTTGTAAATATGATTATTGCTTTCATGACATACAACTCTGTCTTTCTAACCAGGTTTCCAAGGTAAAATTATTGTCTAGGAAAATGATGATCATATCTTGTTGATATATAATAAATCTCAGTTACAAATACTGTGCATATACTCAGACGTGGATGTAAACTCATATATAATCTTGGTAATTATGGATGCATTTAATAAACAAAAAGACAAAATCCCTGGTTGACAATGTAGCAGAATAGGTTGTTGTTCAGTCACTAAGTCGTGTCCAATTGTGCTGGAATCTTAGACTTACTGATTCAATTTTTCTTACACTGCATTAGTTACTTAATACCTCAGAGGCTCACTTTCTTCATGTATAAAATAGAAATAAAAGCACCTTGTGGTGTGATTGGAAGGAATGCACAGAGCCTGAAAAATTGTAGGTGCTCAAAAATAGGTATGATTATTTCAGAGTCCTTGCATTGAAATCTATATCATAGAATGTTTTATTTTAGTAGAAAGAGTTATTAACAAATAAGAGAGAGTACTCCTCAAGAATACCATAGTAGATATCTTTATAAATCTGTTGTTTTCCTACTTAAGAAGATAATTAAGACTTGACCATGACTAATTACCTTAGAGATAGGCTTCCTGCCTCTATTGCAAATTAATTTGTGTCACATAAAGTGCACTAAAACATGCATTAAATTAAGTATTCAGTGTCTGGTAATCAATTCATCCTAAAAAAAAAGAATTAAATACTTGTAAGTGTAACATTGATGCCTTTTATAAATTTAATAAGATTAAAATTATGTAAGGTTGTTAGATGGACTCTCAAATACTTAACTCTTAATAGTTTACTTAACTGAACTTACAGTAAAATATCCAGAGTAAATCTACAGGATTAAAAAAGTCTCATTTTATTCATTGTTTTTAGTTTAGAATATTAATTTGGAATTATTTCTTAAATGTTTCTTATTCATTAGGCACAATAGTAGGTGCTAAAGATATAACAGTGAAAAAATAGGCGAAATAACTCTATTCTTATTCTCTATTCTTAAGCTTATTCTTACAGCTTGAAACAGCATGTATTTATTATCTCAGTTCTGTAGGTCTAAAGTTTGGCTTGTGTTGGTTGGGTCCTCTATTTATATTCTCACAAGGATGATAAAACCAAGATGTCAGCAGGGATAGGCTATTATCTGAGTCTCTGAGAAAGAATCTACTTCCAAGATCATTCACATTGTTAGCAGAGTTCATTTCTTCGCAGTTGCAGAACTGAGGTCCTCCTTTGCTAATTGGCTGTCAACCAAGAATCACTGTTCGTGACTGCTCCTTGCACGTGACCCATTTCCTTCAACACAACCAGCAATGGCACATCAAGTTCTCTTAATTCGAATATCTCTGCCTTTCCTTTCTGTTACCAGTCAGCGGAAACTGCTTTAAAAGAGATTGTCTGGTAGAGTCAGTTTCACCTGGATGGATGGATAATCTCTATTATCTTAAGGTCAACAGTTTAGGGATTTTTCTACATGTGCAAAATCCCTTCACAGCAGTACCTATATTAATGTTTGATTGAATAACCACCAAATGGAAATCTTGGGAAGAGGGCATCTTTAGAATTCTGCCTGCCATAATAAGCAGCACTGATATTTAAGAAAATGAGTGAAATGTGTGTTATGTTAGAGGATGATAAGTGCCATAGAAAAAATAAAACAAGTAGGGTATAAAAAAACTCTCACATGTAAAAATACTGTAAGCTCAAAATCTATAGGTTAGAAACATAAGACAAGCCCAAGGAGACTTGGGCCTCTGAAGGTGACAGGCTAAAAGGAACATTGAGAATCCCCCTGGAGTTTAAAGCAGAAAGTAATAAAATAGAGCTGAATTATATCTGAGAGGAAAAAGAGGGCAAGATCTTGGGAGGAGCACTTAACATATGATGACTCTCCTCTTGACCCCTATCAATTGCTGCTGTTCATAGTCCAAGAGAAGAGGGGGCATCTTGTAAAAAATATAACCTAAGCTAGGCCAATATAAGAAAAATACAAATAGAAGCTGTATACATCCTCAGATGCATCTTCTTCCTGCACACCTAAATGTGGTATTTATTATTCCAACTCATGTTATTATACTGATCCTTAAAATAGAAACCATACATCAGAACAGTCAAAGGACTCAAAAAACAGATGAACTGTGCCGAAGTATAGCATGCAAGATAATCTATTTAAGGTCAAACCCGTTTAACACCAGTTTTTTCAAACCCGTATGTTTCAAGTTGTAACACAGACCAACTGACCAAATAGTAATCCTATAGAGGCTCATATATTTTAAAGGTATGGCATTGGTCTTCCAGCACCTTCTCATTTTACAGGATCAGTTCAGCTCCTGTAAATACCATCCATGAGTAATGCTAGTATCCAAAATGTGATAAATAACCTTCCCTGATTCCTCATTTTGAGACTCCTCATAGTTCCTCACGGTTTGCATTTTCCTTTGTTGTGGCAAGGTAACAAACCTACTACAGTCACCAGAGTGACTTTGATGGTCTTAGCAAGCAGAGCTGCAGCAGGACATGGCCACATCCCTCATTGGCCTTGACAAGGAGCTCACCTCTGTAACAGTGTGGACATCTGTGATACCTGGAGTCTTCCCCGACTGAGGCCACCTGCCTGTGAATGTAAGTTTTATGCTTCATTTGTGCTTCAGTTATTTCATAGAGTCCTCAGTATTGTGTTTTCTTCTCCATTCTGGGAAAAGAATCCCCCAGATTTGTTGGTCATTGGTCAAAGGTATACTCAATATCCTTTGCATGGATCTTTCAAAGCATTAATATACCACTAACTACTATCTCTACCTGTCTGTTGTCTATAAGGATTTATGTCTCTAATAAGGTTCAACAAATGTTTTTCTGTAAAAGGCCAGGTGGTAAATATTTATGTTCTCTGGATCAGACAGTCTTTGCTGTAACTACTCAAATCTGTATTGTAGCCTGAAAACTGCAAACAATAGGTAATGAGTGCACAAGGCTGTGTTCCAATAAAACTTTATTTACACAAATAGATGTTGGTCTGGATTTAACCTTCTGGCTATAGTTTGCTGACCCCTGGTTTATTAGATGAAGTTGAAAGGGCAAGAAACAAATAGAGGTTGGAAAAATCATCCTCTCAAATGGAAAGAAGCTGATGATTTCAAAATATCATGTCACACTTTGAAAACTTTATAAGGACATTCTTCAGTATTGTCTTCATGTTTCTGAGAATAGTATAATTCCGTCTGTCAGGGCCAGGAACTTCTCTGGGCCATTAGTCTTGGTGACAGTTAATTTTTGGCCAGGTTCTGGAGACACATGGTTTCACAACTGTAATGTTTACTAACTATTGCTGTTTTCATGAGATTTCTTAAGTCAGTGTTCCCTCTAGACTAAAAATCTGCTTTCTTCATAATTCTTGCTGCAATCTTAACTCAAAGATAAATCTCTTTATTTAAAAAAAAATTTATTTATTTACTTATCTGTGCAAGGTCTTAGCTGCAACATTCAGGATCTTTAGTTGAAGCATGCGAACTCTTAGTTATGTCATGGGATCTAGTTCCCTGACCATGGATGGAAACCTGGCCCTCTGCACTGGGAGCGTGGAGTCTTAGCCACTGGACCACCAGGGAAGTCCCTGCAGATCTCCTTACTCAGCACAATTTCACAAAGGGCAATTTGGAATTGCTGTGACAGTAGTAGGAACTTTTGTTATGAACAAAGATCTTCATTTGAAAGGCTCCATAAAACAAGCATTCAGTAAATGAGATTTTAAAGTCTCTTACAATCTACAGGAGCTCAGGTTTTAATTGATACATAGGATTTATATTAATTGAAAATGAAAAAAATTCATAATTTTTTTAAAGTTTACCTTTTTAAAATTTAATGTGTTAAGTGTTAAAGAAACTTCTTTTCTCCACAAAATAGCTCCATTAAAAGCTAGTCAGTAATTTTTTTTAATTTTTCTCATTTAGTGTCATTTACTAGTGAAAAGCATCCATTGCCCCCCACGAATCCAGAATAATAAATTTCTTCAATCACAAGCTTCTAACCACATTACTACCAATAATACTACTACTAAGTCACTTCAGTCGTGTACGACTCTGTACGACCCCATGAATCTCGAGTCTGTGACGCCATCCAGCCATTTCATCCTCTGTCATCCCCTTCTCCTCCTGCCCCTAATCCTTCCCAGGATCAGAGTCTTTTCCAATGAGTCAACTCTTCGCATGAGGTGGCCAAAGTATTGGAGTTTCAGCTTTAGCATCAGTCCTTCCAAAGAACACCCAGGACTGATCTCCTTTAGCATGGACTGGTTGGATCTCCTTGCAGTCCAAGGGACTCTCAAAAGTCTTCTCTAACACCACAGTTCAAAAGCATCAATTCTTCAGTGCTCAGCTTTCTTCACAGTCCAAATTTCACATCTATACATGACCACTAGAAAAACCATAGCCTTGACTAGACGAACCTTTGTTGGCAAAGCAATGTCTCTGCTTTTGAATATGCTATCTAGGTTGGTCATAACTTTCCTTCTAAGGAGTAAGCGGCTTTTAATTTCATGGCTGCAATCACCATCTGCAGTGATTTGGGAGCCCCAAAAAATAAATTCTAAAATTCAATGAATTAAGGTAATATCCTTGATTGTGGTTAGATATTAAAAGAAAAATGTGATATTCAGAAGTTTTTAATGTAACTTAGAATCTTTTAAAATATGATTAATAAATACAGAGTTTATAATTTTATTTTAAAAAGTTAATTTAGTATGTTTCTGATAAGTAGAATTTTTTTAAATAAGAGTTACTAATATTCATTTTAAAACATCTTTGTTTTCTTTCTAATTCTATCACAGTATACATGATATTCTACTTTGTATAGGAATAAGAATTATATGAGTTCCTTATATATTTTGAATACTAACCCCCATCATATATGTGGTTTGCAAATATTTTCTCCCATTCTGTAAGTCGATTTTTTATTTTGATGATCATTATTTTCCTATGCAAAAGATTTTTAGTTTGATATAGTCTTACTTTTTTAACTTTGTTTTTGTTGCCTTATGCTTTTGTTGTCATTTCCATAAAATCATTGCAAAGACCAGTGTCAAAGAGCTTGTTAAGTTTTGCTTTCTTCTAGATATTTTATGGTTTTGGTTTTGTGTTTAAGTTAACCAATTTCAAGGTAATTTTTGTGAATGATGTGAGATATGGATCCAGTTTCATTCTTTTGCATGTGAATATTCAGTTTCCCCAGCACCATTTATTGAAGACTATCTTTTCTCCATAGAGTATTAGCCAAAGATCAGTTGACCGTATATGCATGGATGTATTTCTGGGCCGTCAGTTCTGTTCCATTGGTTTATGTGTCTGTTTTTATGCAAGTACCATACTTTTTTTGATAACTTTAGCTTTATAATACAGTTGAAGTCAGAAAGTGTGATGCCTCCAGCTTCATTGTTTCTTTAGTGTTGCTTTAGTTATTTGGGGTCTTTTTTGTTACAAGTTTTAGAATTATTTGTCCCACTTTGATAAAAAATGTTATTACATTCCATATCAAAAAATCAAACAGCTCAAAAAATAGTCAAATGACCTGAGTAGACATTTTCCCAAAGATCCTCTAATGGCCAACAGATACATCAAAAGGTGCTCAACATTATGAATCATCAAGGAAACGAAAACTACAATGAGACATCTCCTTTACACCTGTTAGAATGGCTGTCACAAAAAAAGACAAGACAAAAAGTGCTGGTGAGGATGTGGAGAACAGGGAACTCTTGTCCATTGTTGGTGAAAATATAAGTTGGTACAGCCATAATGGAAAACACTATAACAGTTTCTCAAAAAATTAGAAATAGAGCTACCACATAGTCCATCAATCTTACTTCTGGGTACATAGCTGAACGTAGTTAAATAAGTTATCTCGTAGAGGAGTCTGCACTCCCGCATTCACTGCAACATTATTTGCAAAAGCTGAGACAAAAACAGCCTAATGTCTATCATGGAAGAATGAGCAGTTTATCTAGGAAAAGAGATAAAAAGAAAATATTTTGTTTGAAAGAAAAAGGTCTGGTTGTACCAAAATATGAAAGAAAATAATGAAATGTACTTGAAGATATGTAAAAAGTGTAGAAAGTATGAACAAAATGTATTCTGTGCACCTGGGTTATAATAAATGCAAATAAGTTAGAAGCAGCAAAATGTATTAAAGTTTAGCAAAATTTGCTAAATATGATAGGTTCATTTACAAGGAAACAAGAAGTTTTGTGATTCCTTTACTGCAAATGTTTAAATTTATAATATGAAAGTAAAAAAGGAGTGACTAGAATTTGAGTTTTTTCTCTGTTAGATACTGGTTATTCTGTGCCCAGATAGCAGTTTCCTTTTATCACAAATATATCTACCCATGATGGAAATGTAAATTTTGAGACAGTTTTTAGTTTTAGCTTGTATACATTTGAACTTGCACTTGAAATCTATACATTTCACTGTGTCTGTTATATCTTAATGAAACCAATCAATCAATCAATTATATAAACACTTAAGGTATAATGCCCTACTTCCTGTCCCATTCTTACCCCACTGCCCAGCTCCAGTCCTTGCATATTCTATTCCCAATGGCCTTCCCATGAAGAGGTCCTTGGCTCACAGAAGCTCTAGTTACCCTCTGCCCTTTTCCATTCTGTGCGCTTTGTTCAACTTCACCACAACACATTATTTCAACACTCATGTTTTTAGTAAGAACGGCTAACAAAGCAATGTTAAAATAGTGAGATGTTGAAACAGATTTTCAAGCATTCTCTAATTAAGCTTATATTTGTTTAGGAACTTCAGGAAAAAATAGAATGACACTTCAGCAGTAAAGAAGCTTAAGTTAAGAATGAACAGTGCCAGGGAAAGTGAATAAGGTCGACAGTGCACAGGAATTTTTTTAGCGTTTCTACTGTTTTTGAGGTTGAAAATAAATAATGTCCATATAAATCTTAGCCTCGCCTCAAAAAATTTCAAGCCAGGTGTATCATAGAATTCAACCTGTGAGGAGCTCAATAAAGGAAATCTAACAAGGCACCACACAGAGTAAACTGAGTCCCTGAAGAAAAATGTACTTAGTACAAAGAGAAATACAAATTATGATCAAATTACATCCAATCTGTTTAAATATCAGCTTTTCATTCTCATATTTGACTTTTAGAAATCTTCACTTTGCCACTTACTAAGTGTAAAATGGGAACTTAGTATATATTATTTATTTAAAGGTCACATGAAATGTATAAAATCCAACAGCTATAAAGTTATTGAACTGAGAACTTTCATCCAAGAAAATCAGAGAATTCGGTTTTAAATCCTTTTTGTTCAATTACTATAGGAACAAAAACACTATTTTCATTTGTAAATGTCCACACTACAACAAAGTAGGGTAAGTGACAATACAGGATAAAAAAAAGCACTCAGCTCTAATTACCTTTATTAAGATTTCTCTCTTTGAAATCAGAGCTGACTACCTAAGTCTAATGACTTCATAAATAATGGCAATCAATAGTAATGTCCTTTGAAATTAAGACTATATAGATTTATTAACCTTTTATTTATCTTTAAAGAATTAAAATCCATTTTCATGAAACATAATTTGTCTCCAAAGAAAATAAAGACTTCATATGACTGGAATCCAGATATACAAATGAACAAGCAGGTCATAACAGGATTTTTGAGGTTTTGTTTATGGATGAAAAAACTTATAAATTGATTACTAGAGGCTAAGACAAAGAGCTTGAAAATCTGAGAACAAAATTTCATCATGTTTTTTATAAATGCTATTATAGCAACACATTTCAAATGATAAGCAAATATGATATATATTGCAGAAGAGAAACACATTAAAGGTGAATTAAAAGAAGTGTAATTAAAATAGATTTTAACTCATAATAAAAAAAAAAACCCTGATGATAGAGAAACTATAAGAATAGGTTGATTAATGAAAACAGCTTTACAAAAATTTAATTTGAAGTGACAATTTCACTAATGTGAAATATAAATGGCATGAAAAGGCAGTATACATACATAAGAAGACAAGTTAAGAGAGAAAATAATATGCAAGAACACCCTCAAATATATTTATTACATTAACCAAAAACAAAACAAAGGTACATAAAGAACAATAATAAAAATGATGTTTTCTCCTTATGATTTACAAAGAAGCTCCAATGATAACTTTGTTAAATTCCCTACCTACAGCTGCTAAAAATGTGACCTGAGGCATTCCATTAATTCTTCTCCATTTCAGTATGGCTTGAGCATTTCAAATGCAGTTTATCTAACTGTATACTTCATAGAAGAACCTTACGTCACATGAAGAAAATGATCACATGACTCAAGAGTAACTTTTTGTTGTAACCACTCTATAGAAGCAAGGTGGTGGTTTAGTTGCTAAGTCATGCTGGACTCTTGTGATCCCATGGACTATAGCCCACCAGGTTCCTCTGTCCATTGGATTTCCAGGCAAGAATACTGGAGTTGGTTGCCATTTCCTTCCAATAGAAGCAAGGTAGTCCCCACCTAAAATTCAGTTAAGATGTCCAAACCATGGATGCCCATACATGCCATGAGAGTATAAAAGGGTTTGTTTTTTTTTTTTTTCCTTTACTCAATAAAGGTAACTTTCTGAGAAGAGGAAGTCAGACTTAGCAAGTTGTTCTGAAAATTATTTAAGAAGGCAGGGAAAGGAAATTGGCTTGCTGTTTTTGTAATGAGTAGGGAGCGGGTAAGATGCACCTGTGCAGGTGCATCTTTGGACTTCTTGCTAGAGCTAAAGGGAGTCAGGTCAGTCACTCAGTCATGTCCGACTATTTATGACCCCATGGACTGCAGCCTATAGAGAATAGGCTGCAGTTAACCCACTGAGAAACTAGGAAATTAATATGAGTAAACGAAATGTCCGTTATTACCATAAACTTTATGATTAATAATGACATGAGTATTGTTAATAATATTCTGTCTTTGAGGAGATGATAGGTTTTATTTTTTCTGTTGATTTTTGTCAGTGTAACTGATGCTGATTTTCCTTCTAAAAGTTCATGAAACATTAGCACTGCTACCTCTTAAATTTGCCTGAGAATATTTATTAGAATAAAGATGAGTTTTTACTGAACATCTGTCAACCCAAATCATTACTGTAATAACCTTGCAAGTGCTTATAACCTAACTTTTATTTATACCCTTAATAATGTCTTCAAAAGCTAAAATTAAATTTATCAACACTTTTATTTTTCATTTATAATGAATTTACAGCTTTCTAAAAGTCACATGTAATGGCAAAATTTTTCAAGTGGTAGAATGAGTCCTATAGTTGCAAGTGGCAGTCTTATAATTCAAATGAGACTATGCAATTATTCTAAAAACATGCCCTGAGTATATATAACATATCATGAAGCTGTGTTAAATACTGGAAGCTCAGAGATGACGAAGGAACTTGTTTTTTTTTGTTTTTTTTGTTTTTTAATTTTATTTTATTTTTAAACTTTACAAATTGTATTAGTTTTGCCAAATATCAAAATGAATCCACCACACGTATACATGTGTTCCCCATCCTGAACCCTCCTCCCTCCCCCCTCCCCACACCATGCCTCTGGGTCATCCCAATGCACTAGCCCCAAGCATCTAGTATCGTGCATCGAACCTGGACTGGCAACTCATTTCATACATGATGTTATCACTGAGGATCTCAGAGAAAAGGAACTGGAGTGTGATAAGAGCTTTAATAGTATCTGAAGTATTAGTGTGTCATGTAAAGAGCATCAGTTCAGTTTAGTTCAGTTGTTCAGTCGTGTCCAATTCTTTGTGACCCCATGAATTGCAGCACGCCAGGCTTCCCTGTCCATCACCAACTCCCGGAGTTCACTCAAACTCACGTCCATTGAGTCAGTGATGTCATCCAGCCATCTCATCCTCTGTCCTCCCCTTCTCCTCCTGCCCCCAATCCCTCCCAGCATCAGAGTCTTTTCCAATGAGTCAACTCTTCACATAAGGTGGCCAAAGTGCTGGAGTTTCAGCTTTAGCATCAGTCCTTCCAAATAAATCCCAGGGCTGATCTCCTTCAGAATGGACTGGTTGGATCTCCTTGCAGTCCAAGGGACTCTCAAGAGTCTTCTCCAACACCACGGTTCAAAAGCATCAATTCTTCAGCGTTCAGCTTTCTTCATAGTCCGACTCTCACATCCATACATGACCACTGGAAAAACCATAGCCTTGACTAGATGAACCTTTGTTGGCAAAGTAATGTCTCTGCTTTTGAATATGCTATCTAGGTTGGTCATAGCTTTCCTTCCAAGGAGTAAGCGTCTTTTAATTTCATGGCTGCAGTCACCAACTGCAGTGATTTTGGAGTCCAGAAAAATAAAGTCTGACACTGTTTCCACTGTTTCCCCATCTATTTGTCATGAAGTGATGGGACCAGATGCCATGATCTTAGTTTTCTGAATGTTGAGCTTTAACCCAGCTTTTTCACTCCTCTTTCACTTTCATCAAGAGGCTTTTTAGTTTCTCTTCACATTCCGCCATAATGGTGGTGTCATCTACATATCTGAGGTTATTGATATTTCAACCAGCAATCTTGATTCCAATATGTGCTTCTTCCAGCCCAGCATTTCTCATGATGTACTCTGCATATAAGTTAAATAAGCAGGGTGACAATATACAGCCTTGATGTACTCCTTTTCCTATTTGGAACCAGTCTGTCGTTCCATGTCCAGTTCTAACTGTTGCTTCCTGACCTACATACAGATTTCTCAAGAGGCAGTTTAGGTAGTCTGGTATTCCCATCTCTTTCAGAATTTTCCACAGTTGATTGTGATCCACACAGTCTAAGGCTTTGGCATAGTCAATAAAGCAGAAACAGATATTTTTCTGGAACTCTCTTGCTTTTTCCATGATCCAGTGGATGTTGGCAATTTGATCCCTGGTTCCTCTGCCTTTTCTAAAACCAGCTTGAACATCTGGAAGCTTCATGTATTGCTAAAGCCTGGCTTGGAGAATTTTGAGCATTACTTTACTAGCGTGTGAGATGAGTGCAATTGTGCAGTAGTTTGAGCATTCTTTGGCATTGCCTTTCTTTGGGATTGGAGTGAAAACTGACCTTTTCCAGTCCTGTGGCCACTGCTGAGTTTTCCAAATTTGCTGGCACATTGAGTGAAGCACTTTCACAGCATCATCTTTCAGGATTTGAAAAAGCTCACTGGAATTCCATCACCTCCACTAGGTTTTTTTGTAGTGATGTTTTATGTCATTCACATTCCAGGATGTCTGGGTCTAGGTCAGTGATCACACCATCATGATTATCTTAGTCGTGAAGATCTTTTTTGTATGGTTCTTCTGTGGATTCTTGCCACCTCTTAAAATCTTCTGCTTCTGTTAGGTCCATACCATTTCTGTCCTTTATTGAGCCCATCTTTGCATGAAATGTTCCCTTGGTAGCTCTAATTTTCTTGAAGAAATCTCTAGTCTTTCCCATTCTTTTGTTGTCCTCTATTTCTTTGCATTGATCATTGAGTAAGGCTTTCTTATCTCTTCTTGCTATTCTTTGGAACTCTGCATTGAGATGCGTATATCTTTCCTTTTCTCCTTTGCTTTTGCTTCTCTTCTTTCATAGCTATTTATAAGGCCTCTCCATACAGCCCTTTTGCTTTTTGCATTTCTTTTCCATGAGAATGGTCTTGATCCCTCTCTCCTGGACAATGTCACGAACCTCCGTACATAGTTCATCAGGCGCTCTATCAGATCTAGGCCCTTAAATCTATTTCTCACTTCCACTGTATAATAATCATAAGGGATTTGATTTAGGTCATACCTGAATGGTCTCATGGTTTTCCCTACTGTCTTCAATTTAAGTCTGAATCTGTCAATAAGGAGTTCATGATCTGAACCACAGTCCGCTCCCAGTCTTGTTTTTGCTGACTGTATAGAGCTTCTCCATCTTTGGCTGCAAAGAATATAATCAATCTGATTTCAGTGTTGACCATCTGATGATGTCCATGTGTAGAGTCTTCTCTTGTGTTGTTGGAAGAGGGTGTTTGCTATGACCAGTGTGTTCTCTTCGCAAAACTCTATTAGCCTTTGCCCTTCTTCATTCTGTACTCCAAACCCAAATTTGCCTGTTACTCCAGGTATTTCTTGACTTCCTACTTTTGCATTCCAGTCCCCTATAATGAAAACAATATTTTTTGGGGTGTTAGTTCTAAAAGGTCTTGTAGGTCTTCATAGAACCATTCAACTTCAGCTTCTTCAGCATTACTGGTTGGGGCATAGACTTGGATTACTATGATATTGAATGGTTTGCCTTGGAAATGAACAGAGATCATTCCATCGTTTTTGAGATTGCATCCAAGCACTGCATTTCAGACTCTTTTGTTGACCATGATGGCTAGTCCATTTCTTCTAAGGGATTCCTGCTCACAGTAGTAGATATAATGGTCATCCGAGTTAAATTCACCCATTCCAGTCCATTTTAGTTTGCTGTTTCCTAGAATGTCAACGTTCACTCTTGCCATCTCCTGTTTGACCACTTCCAATTTGCCTTGATTCATGGACTTAACATTCCAGGTTCCTATGCAATATTACTCTTTACAGCATAGGACCTTGCATCTATCACCAGTCACATCCACAACTGGGTGTTGTTTTTGCTTTGGCTCCATCCCTTCATTCTTTCTGGAGTTATTTCTCCACTGATCTCCAGTAGCATATTGGGCACCTACTGACCTAGGGAGTTCCCCTTTCAGTATCCTATCATTTTGCCTTTTCATACTGTTCATGGGGTTCTCAAGGCAAGAATACTGAAGTGGTTTGCCATTCCCTTCTCCAGTGGACCACATTCTGTCAGACCTCTCCACCACGACCCGCCCGTCTTGGGTGGCCCCACATGGCATGGCTTAGTTTCATTGAGTTAGACAAGGCTGTGGTCCGTGTGATTAGATTGACCAGTTTTCTGTGATTTTGCTTTCAGTGCGTCTGCCCTCTGATTCCTTCTCATAACACCTACCACCTTACTTGGATTTCTCTACCTTGGACATGGGGTATCTTTTCACGGCTGCTCCAGCAAAGTGCAGCTGCAGCTCCTTACCTGGTTAAGAGTATGCTGCTGCTGCTGCTAAGTCGCTTCAGTCGTGTCTGACTTGTGCAACCCCATAGATGGCAGCCCACCAGGCTAACCCATCCCTGGATTCTCCAGGCAAGAACACTAGAGTGGGTTGCCAGATTCTCCAGTCAGGAACACTGGTGTGGGTTGCCATTTCCTTTTCCAATGTATGAAAGTGAAAAGTTAAAGGGAAGTCACTCAGTCGTGTTCAACTCTTAGTGACCCCATGGACTGCAGCCTACCAGGATCCTCCGTCCATGGGATTTGCCAGGCAAGAGTACTGGAGTGGGGTGCCATTGCCTTCTCTGGGTAAAGAGTATAAACAGACATAATTAATTTTTCTAGGCTTGATAATAGCTGATGTTTATTGACATATAACAATGTTGTGCTTTTCAGATGAGGTGACAATTGTCTTAAGTCTTACAATAACTTACTTCAATTTAGAATACGGAACAGAAATATATGCTGATGATATTAGTAACTGCTTTCACCTCCCACCAGCTACTGTTTTTCTCCAAGCCTATGAAGATAACCCAAATGAGGCAAAATACATTATGTTTGAGAGTCTCCATTTGGAACCTGATACACTTGCACTGACCTCCTTGGACAGAAATGCTGGTTACCTTTATTGAAGCCTAAAAAAAAATTTTAATTCCTACCAATGACTCTGATTTCAACTTAACTATTAGGAAATATTTATTGTGGGTAGAGAACAAATTTATTTGTATTTTAAACACAAATTATTTTTGCCTTAAGATTTATAGTCTATAACATTAATTTTACAAAAAATAGTTTTACTTCCTAGGCTGAAATCTAAACAATCCACAAGTGATTAAAAATATTTAAATGTTTTCACACTAGTTTCTTAGAGATTCACAGAAACATAAATTTAAAAATAATAAGTATTTATGTTATTTTAATGTATGCAAAGCATGATGAAAAGCATGATGATTGAAAAGCAAAAAAAAAAAACAAAACTTTTGAAAGTCAAAAATTCATATTAGTGTAGAGAATTCTCAAAAATTTAAAAATAGAACTTGCATATGGGACGCAGCAATTCCACTTTTGAGAATATCCAAAGGAAACAAAAATAGTAATTCAAAAAGATATTTGCACCTCATATTTATAGCAGCACCTTTACTATAGTCAAAACATGGGAACAACCTAAATGCCCATTAATGGATGAATGGATAACTAAGGTGAACAGATAGATATATTTAGCCATACAAAATGAGGAAATCCTACTATTTGTGATAACATGGAAAGACCTTTAAGGCATTATGCCAAGTAAAATGTCGGACAAAAATCAATATTGTATGATCTCACTTATATGTGGAATCTAAAATAAAGAAATTTATAGGAAAAGAGATCAGACATGTGGTTGCCAGAGGTAGAGCAAAGGAAGAGGGTGAATTTGTAGAAGGTGGTCAAAAAGTACAAATTCCCAGTTTTAAGACAAAGGTAGGGATGTAATGTACAACATAATGACTATAGTTAACACTGCTGTGTGGTATATAGTAAAGTTTGTTAATAAAGTAAATTTAAGAGGTCTCATTACAAGGAAATTTTTTTTCCTTCTTTTTTCTTTTTATTGTATCTATTTGAGATGGTGAATGTTAGCTGAACTTGTGATAATCACTTCACAATATGGTTGAATATATTAGACCATCATACTGAATGCCTTAAACTTTAACAGTGATATACATCAATTAGTTCTCAATAAAACTGGGGGAAAAAATCCTTGTTAGAAATTTCAATGTATAAACAGTATCCTTGATTGTCTATTTTTAAGGCACCTTATAGGATGGTTGGAAAGTGGAATCCAGTTGATATATGATGTTTAAATGCCTATTCATTGAAATAACTACTGATAATATTTTAAGATTTTTATTGAAAGAGATCAAAATGTCTTAGGCAAATAAGGAGAATCTGAAGAGAAAAGAAGTCTCCTTGGAGACAAAAGTTAGATATTCTTACCACTTCTCCCTGAGATTCTAAATTATTACAGCCCCACTGTGGTGAGAATAATAGGTCCATGTAGTTAAGAAAAGAAATCACTGTGGAAGAAGAAGGAGACATGACCAACAGAACTATTAATAGTACTGCACCGAGTAGAAAAAGAGATGGTCATTCTAAGTCAGAGACCTCACCTAATGCAGTTAGGGGAAAAACTTAACTCTGAAAATGTGGTAGTGTCAATGAATCTAGAGTTTTTTGTTTTTTGTTTTTAACTTTTTGTTTTATATAGGAGTATGTCTGATTAACAATGTTGTGATAGTTTCAAGTGGACAACAGAGGAACGTGGCCATATATTTACATATGTACATTCTCTCCCAGACTCTCCTCCTATCCAGACTGCCACATAACATTGAGCCAGGTTTCCTATTCTATACAGTAGGACCTTGTTAGTGACCCATTTTAAATATAGCAGTGTGTACATGTCAATCCCAAATTCCCTAGCTATCCCTTCCCCCTACAGAGTTTGTTTTTAATATTAGGAATTTAAGTCAGTTTGGGCATGGGTGCCACTTTTAGCTGAACGTCATCCTGAAGTGGGGGAAATCATTTTATTTCACATATTGACACTTTCCTGTCATCTGAGCATCATTTCACACTAAAGATGGAGGAGATGGCCTCTTCTGGAGTTCTGATAGATGCTATGACGTAAGAGCATGACCAACAGTCCTGCAGCAAGCAACTGCCTTAAGTCTGTATGGGTTTCAGCCGTCTAATCTTGGTTCTAATCTAAGTGGTTCAATGACTCTTTAGTTAAGGAGATCATTCAAGGAAAGGTTGCTTCTCAGAAAAACTGAGGAATCCTCTTTGTCCATGTGAGTTTCTTTCCTAGCATGATGAGACAGAAAACAGTAGGACTATCTTTGGGGATGTTATTAAGCACCCACACATTGCTGGATGTACTAAGGAAAGAGACATATAACTGATCACTGAGCTTTGAGGCTCCTTGGGTGGAAATGGAATGTTGTTCTTACCCTGATCTGCAAATCAAAACATTATAGTTGCTGCTAAAAATTGTTTTTACCTTACAGGTTTCATTATATTTTCTCCATGAAAATATAATTTGTGTTTCATTATATCAAATATAAAACAGGTTTCATTGTATTTTACAAGTTTCATTATATTTTCATTATATTTGTTAAAAGCAAATTTCATTTGACTTTTTTTGTCTCTTCTTTTTTGCTATCAAGTTCCCAGGGATACCAGTTGACTAGCGATTAACTGGTGGGTGGAAATAATTCTGAAGGTAGACATGCAAATGATTCACTTACTTCTGAAGGGTAAAAATCTATTAATAGAAGTAATTGTTGTGTGAGTATCATATTTATGTTCATTACAATAATTGTAAAGAAAATGAATGCTTCCAAATTTTTTCCTCATGCATTTAGAACCAAAGTAAGCAATAAAATAAAAACCAACCACTTCAATAATGTAGAACAAAACACCAACAAACTATTTATTCTCTTCTGAGCACATATTTTGTGGTCCTGAACAAAGGCAGTAATACTCTGTTGTTTTGCTGTCATTAAACATCATATTTTATCCCTTTGGATTAAAATACTCATCTCTAACAATAACCATGCATGCATGCTAAGTTACTTCTATCGTGTCTGACTCTGTGCAACCCTATGACTGCAGCCTGCCAGGCTCCTCTGTATATGGGATTCTCCAGGCAAGAATACTGGAGTGGGTTGCCATGCCCTCCTCCAAGGGATCTTCCCAACCCAGGAATCGAACCTGTGTCCCTTACCATGGCACCAGGTGGCCAAAGTAGTGGAGTTTCAGCTTTAGCATCAGCCCTTCTAGTGAATATTCAGGGTTGATTTCCTTTATGATTGACTCGTTTGGTCTCTTACATCTACGTCTATTTGCATTGGCAGGTGGATCCTTTACCACAAGCACCACCTGGGAAACCCATAACAACAAAAAACAGTGTTTCCTTAATGTGGGAATCTTTGTAATTGTTATGATGATCAGATGACCACTGTGGTTTCTGCCTTAAATATTTTTAAGGCTGTTGATGTTTTTCACCTGCTGGCTCTAACAGAAAGAATGGTGTTTGATGCATAATGTTTCCATGGAAGCCACTACATAAAAGCAAACAGATCAACCTAATAAAAATTTAGTTCAGATGTCAAGGTGCCACATATTCACCAATAAGATATAAAAAGCATTATTAATAGTGTAAGTCTTCCTGGGAAGAGCATAATAGTATTCAAAAGTGCCCTGAAATGACTTCATATAGGGATATGAGACTGGCTCATCTTTTATGGTTATTAGAGCAGGCCTGGTGGGAGGTTTCCCACAAACCTTGCATGGCTTGCATAGTTTGAACTTGCTGCTGGTGCCAAAGGAGAGAGCAGCCAGATTGTCTTACAAGATTGCTCAGATGGGGAGCAGAGGCTGAAGGGGGAGTGATGAAGTTTGTAATCGGTCTGTCATCAAACATCAAAAATGGAGTCAGTCTCTTTATTGCAATTCATCTTGTTGTTTGATGATGAAAATATGCCAGGTTTTATTTAATTGAATTTGAACCTAAGATGTTTTGTTGCCCTGTGAGACCTGTAAGCCCAATGCTGACAAGGGAGATAAAAAGTCCTTTGTGTGTCTTAGTTAAGAGTGCAACAATATATATTTTAAGAAGTAAGATGAGTACCCTGGTCACTCTTAATGATATCTAAACTCAGAAAGCATTGAGAAGTATATTGATGAGGTCTTACAATGTGTTTTTTGTGTGGGTAGAAATATATGTGATCTGGAATTATATTTTGTGTATCTGTGAGGCAAGAGTTTCTTTATCCCAAAGGCAACAAACAATATTGGATAAAGCATTGTTGTTGCTGACATTGACTGAGCCAGATAGCAAGACTGTTGACAATGGCCAATAAAAACATACAGATGGGACCTGGAGCCAATCCAATGCCAAGATCATTGACCGAAGTTCAGCCAATTGTGAACTTTTTTATCACATTGTGATAACCCTTGGGTTTCATTACTAATCAGAAATATGCTGCTTAAGGGTTTCCCTGGTGGCTCAGATGGTAAAGAATCTGCCTGCAATGTGGGAGACCTGGGTTGGGAAGATCCCCTGGAAAAGGGAACAACTACCCACTCCAGTGGTATTCTCGCTTGGAGAATTCATGGACAGAGGAGTCTGGCATGCTATAGTCTAAGGAGTTGTGAAGAGTCAGGCATGACTGAGCGACTTTCACTACTCACTATACTGGTTAAGGGGTAAGAAGCAGCAGCACTCCAGCAAGCTCTGTCATGTATGAAGATTTGCTGCCATACTTAAAGAATAAAACACCATTTGCTATTCACTCCATTCCATGAGTCTCTCCAAACAGAGGGGTGGGAGAAAGAGTGACCACCTATAACACCTTGGTACCTGACAATGGCAGAGAAGGCAATGGCACCCCACTCCAGTACTCTTGCCTGGAGAGTCCCATGGATGGAGGAGCCTGGTGGGCTGCAGTCCATGGGGTCGCTACGAGTCGGACACGACTGAGCGACTTCACTTTCACTCTTCACTTTCATGCATTGGAGAAGGAAATGGTAACCCACTCCAGAATTCTCGCCTGGAGAATCCCAGGGACGGGGGAGCCTGGTCGGCTGCCATCTCTGGGGTCGCACAGAGTCGGACACGACTGAAGTGACTTGGCAGCACCTGACAATGGACTGTCAAAAAGGAGGCTGTTCTCCCACAGCCAAGATACATCATAAAACCCAGATTTAGCTCTACCTTTTAAAATCTTATCAAGGAGACCTTCCTGGGTACTGTTTTCATGATTAAAAGCATAATGAGCAGCTGGACATGGAACTTCACAGGCTTAAAGCCTATCTGAGATCAGTATACAGCCAGCAAATGATACCCTAGTAGTATGTAGTACTGGAGTCCATGGGCATTTTATGCTCCAAAAGTCTAAGGGAAATTTATTGGCATTGCAGTTGATCTGGTTACTCTAAGAGGTATGAGAGGAGATTGTTAAAACTTCTATGGTGAAGAAGTATCTAGGAGGCATTAAAGGGGAAATGAAAGTTGCTTAGTCACGTCTGACTCTTTGCAACCCCATGGACTATACAGCCCAGGGAATTCTCCAGGCCAGAATACTGGAGTGGGTAGCCATTCCCTTCTCCAGGGCATCTTCCCAACCCAGGGATCGAACCCAGGTCTCCTGCATTGCAGGTGGATTCTTTATCATCTAAGCTACAAGAGAAGGCCTGGAGTCATTAGAGAGTGCCTATTATATTGTAATTTGGATAGATTCTAGAGCCTTTTCTAGTAAAGTATTCCATTCAAAGTGGCTGATTTGTAAGTAGTTTTATACATGGATTTAAGTAAAATTTATAAATTGAGAAGGTGTTGTCTTCAGAACACAAAAAGGTCTAAAAGATGTCTGGCTCATGTTAACATTGCTGGTACTGAGTGGTTAATATTTGTTTCTTGGTAGTGTCAGTGACAGAGCTACATTTGACTGACCAAATAATGTTTTAAATTTTTAACCAAGATGGTGGTTCCCATGCTATGGGTGGGTCAATGGTCCATCTGCTTTTGGTGGAAAAGCTCCTTTGTGACTTTTTTATATGTCTTGAATGAGTTTCTCAAATGAATCTCCTTGGAGAAAGATATCATTGATGTGCTATCATAACTCTTCTCCTGGAGAAAGTTGAATGGGGTTAAATTCTTTTCTACTAATATATAGATTGTGAGAGATGGCAGGGATATTGAGGTATTCCAAGGGTAGTCATAGAGAAGGCAATGGCAACCCACTACAGTATTCTTGCCTAGGAAATCCCATGAACAAAGGAAACTGGTGGGCTACAGTTCATGGGGTTGCAAAGAGTTGGACAGAACTGAGCATCTAAGAAAAACATAGCACAAAGGGTAGTCAGGCAAAAATGCAGTTTCTTTGATCTAAAAGTTAACTGCAGTCAAAAGGCATTTGAAATAGGCACTGAAGAGAAATATTAGCCAAATCTATGACTGCAAAGTGTTTATTACTTTCTGTTTGAGTAGAGTCTGGAATTTCAATATTATTTTAAATAAGAGACCTAATGGGGGAAACCATAGTATTGCTTAAATAGTTGCTTAAATCCACAAGGAGACTCCATTCATTCTTTCCAAGTTTAAAATCAGGCCAAATTATCCAGTTAAATGGAGAAATGCCGAAACAAATCTCTCCTTATCAAAATAAATTTTGTAGGAGTTTTAGTCCTTGAAGGCCTGTTTCAATTTATATTGAATCATATTGAAAATTTTAATTGAGTAGGGATAAGGTGAGGTCTATGGAAGACCCCATTTTTGTCAAGCTGATTGTTAAGTGCCAAGACCTAAACATTTAAATATATTACTCATTGGATCAGCATGCCATGCCTAGTAGGAGATATTTTAGAGTAATAGATGCTATAACTATAGCGTATTTTAGACAAGGTATTGGCTGCACTATAGTTAAGGTGAGACTTTTAAATTTGGTAACTCCCCCAAGGGACTTCCCAGGTGGCACTAGTGGTAGAAACCTGCCTGCCAATGCAAGAAACGTAGTGAGATGCAGATTCAATCCCTGAGTCAGGAAGATCCCCTAGAGAAGGGCATGGCAACCCACTCCAGTATTCTTGCCTGGAGGATCCCGAGGGCAGAGGAGCCTGCTGGACTGCAGCCCATAGGGTTGCAATGAGTTGGACACAACTGAAGGGACTTAGCATACACACACACACACACACAACTCCCCCAAGAAATAGAGGGTACCTTATTTAAATTTGGACTTCCCTGTGACACACACTGTAAAGAATCTGCCTGCAATGCAGGAGACCTGGCTGGGTTCGATCCCTGGGTCAGGAAGATCCCCTGGAGAATGGAAAGGCAACCGACTCGAGTGTTCTTGCCTGGAGAATTCCATGGACAGATGAGCCTGGTGGACTGCAGTTCATGGGGTTGCACAGTGTTGGACATGACTGAAAGACTAACACTTTACTTAAATTTAGTGGAATCCCAGGTATGAATGTAACTTGAATTTCAGCATCAATAAAGGCTATTAAAGTTTGCCATTTGGTGCATTTTAGCAGATGTCAAAGTTAATTCAGAACCTATATTGTAGAGGTATAAAAGATAAATCAGTGTTGTTTTATGCTTTTTTGTATAAATGCTTTTAGTACATTTTGGATTTTCAAATGGGCCAAATTTTGGGCCTCGGTTTTATTTTCTGTTTCCTTCCTCACTATCTAGACAATGACTACTACTTCATTTCTTTTCTTCTTTCTCTTCCTCTTCTCCTTCTTCTTCTTGGTTACTAGATCTACTCCAGGGGGGGATTCTCTCTACCCTGAGTATGTTTATGAGTTTCTTTATAAACACATGTAATTTAAATCAGTATCATCAGGATTTAGGGGGCTCCTTTGTGACAGCAGTTGCTGTATATGGTTTAAGGACCCACAGTTTGAATTAACCATGTGGTTGTGCCATAGATCGGATTACAGTGATGTTGAATGGTTTGCCTTGGAAACAAACAAATCATTCTGTCATTTTTGAGATTGCATCCAAGTACTGCATTTCAGACTATTGTTGACTATTATGGCTACTCCATTTCTTCTAAGGGATTCCTGCTCACAGTAGTAGATATAATAGTCATCTGAGTTAAATTCACCCATTCCAGTCCATTTTAGTTCTCTGATTCCTAGAATGTCGACATTCACTCTTGCCATCTCCTCTTTGACCACTTCCACTTGATTCATCGACCTAACATTCCACTTGATTCATCGACCTAACATTCCAGGTTCCTATGCAATATTACTCTTTACAGCATTGGACTTTGTGTCTATCACCAGTCACATCTACAACTGGGTGTTGTTTTTGCTTTGGTTCCATCCCTTCATTCTTTCTGGAGTTATTTCTCCACTGATCTCCAGTAGCATATTGGGCACTTACCAACCTGGGGAGTTCATCTTTCAGTGTCCTATCTTTTTGCCTTTTCATACTGTTCATGGGGTTCTCAAGGCAAGAATACTGGAGTGGTTTGCCATTCCCTTCTCCAGTGAACCACATTCTGTCAGACCTCTCCACCATGACCTGCCCATCTTGGGTGGCCCCACATGGCATGGGTTAGTTTCATTGAGTTAGACAATCTGTGGTCCATGTGATCAGATAAAGGAGATAAGTCCTCGGTGTTCATTGGAAGGACTGATGTTGAAGCTGAAACTCCAATACTTTGGCCACCTCATGCGAAGAGCTGACTCATTTGAAAAGACCCTGATGCTGGGAAAGATTGAGGGCAGGAGGAGAAGGGAACGACAGTGGATGAGATGATTGGATGGCATCACCAACTCAATGGACATGAGTTTGGGTAAACTCCAGGAGTTGGTAATGGACAGGGAGGCCTGGTGTGCTGTGGTTCATGGTGTCTCAAAGAGTCAGACACAACTGAGTGACTGAACTGAGCTGAACTGTGCCATAGAGGTGCTGTGGATATTTTTCTCTAAAACCCCAATGAACAGAGTTTTTTCTTTGACCACAGAGACATAAGCAGCAGCACCAGTAGAAGTGTTGTATAACCATCTGCTTTTAGGAATGTGACCTCAACACACCACATGGTGACTGTTCATTGTCCATACAACTGAACAGCCGATGGAGCAATGTGTTGCAAAGGATATCAGCTTTTCCTCTGAGTACTTTATAGAACAAGGGAATCTCTGGTTTAGACACATAAACAGCAGTCCCAGGGTAAGAGTTGTTCTCCTGAGCATAGCATTAGTCATGGCTTATACTGGAATTGCAACACATGATTTAGTCTAAGACACAAAGATAGTCTGGGCCATGACATTCATCTCAGGATCACTTTAAGGAGGGCCAAGTCCCATACTCCTGCCCTTAAAGATCAATCATTGAAACTTCCAACATATTGATAGTTTGTTCATCTATAAGAGACTCAGTAGGACTCAGCAAATCCAGCACAAAGAAGTGCAGCTCAAAGAACATGCTTGCCAGCAGGCAGCAAACCAAAGCAAAAACTAATGACAACTAGTGATCATTACCTAGACAAACTGCTTATAATGCCAACTGTTATAATCAATCCACAAAGATAGGGTAGACACTGCACTCAGCATTTGGTTCCAGTCTTGAGACTGATAATGCTAAATACACACACACATGCACACACACACCCCAAGAGGGTATGAAAAGGTTTGTTACTTATATAATGAGGCTTTCTGGGGTGAGAGCAGGATAACATCCCAAGATGATCTAAAAGAAGACACGTTCTGTCTTATGGTTAGGGAGTGGAGCTGATTGAGGATTCTTTTACATAGGCCAGAGATTGTTTACTTTGAACTTCTTATAAACACAAGAAGAGAGAGCATCAGGCTTACTTTATCAGCTTCACCAAATATGGAAGAGAAATGGTAGGGCTTGAAAGCAATCAGGAATCAAATATCAAAACTAGAGTTATTCATTATTATCGTTCAAAATGATCTCCCTGGTCTCTGATTATTGTTCAGTTTCCTTGTGAAAGAACATTATGGTAATATTAAATATCTTTTGGGAATAGGTAGGTAAAAATAAATACATGCCTATGTAAAATTAATACTAATATATGACAAAGATCTAAATTTTAAACTGAAGAACTTTAAAAAATGAATGTGGGAAACATTAAAGGATACCAAAGATATTTTAGAATTGCATGTAAAGCAGAGAATAACAATTTAGATAATAATATGAAATGATATACACATGTAATTAAAGTTTCAGTTCTTTTATAAATAATGATTTTATGGGTTGTACCTAGCTGCATATGATATTACCTTTCAATGATCATGTAATCAGATTTCATTCTGCATAGCCTAATTTATCTGCTTAAATTATCACACATCAAAATTGAATTTAAATAATCCAGTATTGAATATGTATAAACATTCATAAAAGAGTAGTTATTAATTCCACTACAAGCTATTAAAGCCAACTGAAATTCTAGATATCTAGCAAATACTGCTGCTGCTGCTAAGTCGCTTCAGTCGTGTCCGACTCTGTGCAACCCCATAGATGGCAGCCCACCAGGCTCCCCGTCCCTGGGATTCTCCAGGCAAGAACACTGGAGTGGGTTGCCATCTCCTTCTCCAATGCAAGGAAGTGAAAAGTGAAAGTGAAGTCACTCAGTCGTGTCCAACTCTTAGCGACTCCATGGACTGCAGCCTACCAGGCTCCTCCATTCATGGGATTTTCCAGGCAAGAGTACTGGAGTGGGGTGCCATTGCCTTCTCTGCCAGCAAACACTACAATGACCTAAATGATAATACTCAAGATAGAAAGGGAAACACATTTTTTAACCTCACTAAGATTTAGATATACAACCAACCCATTAAGGCTCTCTATACATCTCAGATGGAGAAGGAAATGGCAACCCACTCCAGTGTTCTTGCCTGGAGAATCCCAGGGACGGGGAGCCTGGTGGGCTGCCATCTCTGGGGTCGCACAGAGTCGGACACGACTGAAGCGACTTAGCAGCAGCAGCAGCGTACATCTCAGATACACATGGATCATGCTTTACACTAAATAAATAATATGATTATTCATAACTCTATTACCAGAAAACTTGCATTTTAAATGACTTTTACTGCAGATAATAGAATCTGAAAAAATGCATTACAGGTTTCTCTTTTTTTAAGAGAAAAATAAGTATTAAGGTTAACTAAATATCTGCATGCCTGAGTCTTGGAGGGCAGTAGATATTAATTATGGTTGTATTATTTTGACTGTATTAATTTCAATTTTTTTTAAAAAGTAGTAGATACTCTTTTAAATGTTTCTCTTTTTTCCAAAGAGGAAATATGGAGGGAAGAGTTTAAAAATCTATGAGAAACAAAAACTGTAAACTATCTATTGAAATAGGGTGCTTTTATTTGGAGGGAAGCCTAGTATATTGCAATACTAGAGAAGCTTCAGCATATTCTTAAAAAAATTAAACATCCAAGGTGTAATTTAAGACATAGATTTATAAAGTTCTAGCTAAATAATTTACTTAGGATTCAGATCAGATCAGATCAGATCAATCACTCAGTCGTGTCTGACTCTTTGCGACCCCATGAATCGCAGCATGCCAGGCCTCCCTGTCCATCACCAACTCCCGGAGTTCACTGAGACTCACGCCCATCGAGTCAGTGATGCCATCCAGCTATCTCATCCTCTGTCGTCCCCTTCTCCTCTTGCCCTCAATCCCTCCCAGATCAGAGTCTTTTCCAATGAGTCAAGTCTTTACATGAGGTGGCCAAAGTACTGGAGTTTCAGCTTTAGCATCAGTCCTTCCAAAGAAATCCCAGGGCTGATCTCCTTCAGAATGGACTGGTTGGATCTCCTTGCAGTCCAAGGGACTCTCAAGAGTCTTCTCCAACACCATAGTTCAAAAGCATCAATTCTTCGGTGCTCAGCCTTCTTCACAGGCCAACTCTCACATCCATACATGACCACAGGAAAAACCATAGCCTTGACTAGACGAACCTTTGTTGGCAAAGTAATGTCTCTGCTTTTGAATATGCTATCTAGGTTGGTCATAACTTTCCTTTCAAGGAGTAAGTGTCTTTTAATTTCATGGCTTCAGTCACCATCTGCAGTGATTTTGGAGCCCAGAAAAATAACGTCTGACATTGTTTCGACTGTTTCCCCATCTATTTCCCATGAAGTGATGGGACCGGATGCCATGATCTTCATTTTCTGAATGTTGAGCTTTAAGCCAACTTTTTCACTCTCCATTTTCACTTTCATCAAGAGGCTTTTGAGTTCCTCTTCACTTTCTGCCATAAGGGTGGTGTCATCTGCATATCTGAGGTTATTGATATCTCTCCTGGCAATCTTGATTCCAGCTTGTGCTTCTTCCAGTCCAGCGTTTCTCATGATGTACTCTGCATAGAAGTTAAATAAACAGGGTAACAATAAACAGCCTTGACGAACTCCTTTTCCTATTTGGAACCAGTCTGTTGTTCCATGTCCAGTTCTAACTGTTGCTTCCTGACCTGCATACAAATTTCTCAAGAGGCAGATCAGGTGGTCTGGTATTCCCAGCTCTTTCATAATTTTCCACAGTTTATTGTGATCCACACCGTCAAAGGCTTTGGCATAGTCAATAAAGCAGAAATAGATGTTTTTCTGGAAATCTCTTGCATTTTCCATGATCCAGCGGATGTTGGCAATTTGATCTCTGGTTCCTCTGCCTTTGCAAAATCAGATTTTAACCCTCAAAGCAGTAACTCTAAGATGCCATTGTAATTGAGAGACTAACAAATATCCTCTTGAGTATAAAAGACACAATACCTACTAGAAAACAATAACAATTTAATGAGAAATGTGAAATTTTCCATGCAGTTGATGACCAGTATAAAACAGTGGAAAATAAGCTTACTAAACAAAAGGCACAGTATATTAAATACTGCCTGCACAAGAAATACACAAGAAATAAAGCTATAGGAACACATTTTATCTCTAAAAAAGTATCCTTAATTTGTATGATAGGATTATTTCACTGGGTTTTCTAAAGTTTGTATTAAATAAACCTTTTAATAAAATAATAAACATATTTTTCATGTGATCACATATTTACTATGTGTAACAGGGGAACATTTTGGTCTCAAATAACAAAATATCAATGTATGACCAATAGTGGCATGAAATATGCAGACATTTATTGTTGAATTAACACATATCATAAACTAGATGGAATGGTATTTATCTAGCTGTTAAACTATGTATCCAAGGAACTGGTATCTTTCTATATTATTGCCCTACTATCTTAAACATGTTGGATTTTCTTCTTTATGGTGTCCTTCAGTTTTACAAAATGGTGGCCACAGTTCCACATGTGCATTAAAGGCAATACTAAAAGGAAAGGAGTAATGTTAGCTAGATTGTGAAGTGTTTTATCAGTAAAGCAAAAGTTTTCTCAGAATTCCATGACCCCTAGTCTTTCAGTGATAACTTATTGGTTATATCTGGGACAAGTGGCCATTTTTAACTCAAGAGAAGGTAAGAAAGCCACTATAATTGGAATTAGCAAGAGAGAGCTGGTTTGAAAATGCAAGTCGTGCTACCTAACCAATGGTATCAGCCACATCAAGCCACCTTGACCACCGGTTTTTCCATAAGGAAATGTGGGAACTGTAACAAGAGAAACCACATCAATTCTTAGAAAGAAATATTTTCAGTTACTACATTGGGATTATATGTAGATAATATATAATACATGTATGTGCATAGTATAAATTTTATTTATGTGAATCTTTGATAAAAGTAAACATATATGGGAAACAGAAAATCCTGTTTCAGCACTGCAGGACCATACACCATGGGATGGAACAACAGCTCTAATAAGGGGCTGCCTCTGTTCATCCTTTCCTGAGTTAAGAGCCTAGACGCTTTGACTTCATTGTTCAAGCAATAAGTGTATTGAGTTTTATAGATTCTGCATAAAGTGAGAAATAGATATAGGTTTCAAAGTAAGATATTGGTATCATCTTTGTTAATGGTAAATCTGGACTGAATAATGTAACTTTCATCAGGGGCCAAACTTTGGTCTTACTCCTACTCCCTCTGTTATATAATTCACTCATACTCATGGAGGATCATAGCATTATTAAAATTCATTATAACTAAAAAGAGAGAGAGGAGGCTCAGGAAGACAAGAGACAGAGGGAGAGAAAACTCAGTCCGCTTTGATTAAGCTATTTGCTTTCTTGGAGGTTCTGATGCATGAAAGGAGATCTCCCTCTGTTATTTGAGCAATTCCTTGGTATGCATGTTGATGAGAATTTCCTCCTACCACAAAACCTGAAAATCTCAGATTTGCTTTCCAAATATACCTGGTGTCTGAGACAAAAGTACTAGTCCAAGACTTCACTAGCCAGATGCCTCTTTCCCAGACACAGATTTGGGAACTAGCAAAGCATGAACTGTGCCATCCCTGATGGTAGTGGCTGTGGCAACAGCAAATGTTTTCTGGTACAGTGATGCTGGTGGTACCAAGGCTGGGATTCAGTGCTGAATTGTAATGGTGAAACAGTACCAGTAAACACACTTTTCCATGTAAAAAGATTCAGATTTCTCACTGAATTGACACTATTGCATCATTTTGGATATGATTCTATTTTCTGTTGTGTCCTTTGTTTGAGTCCATTTAAGATAATATTGCTGAATGAACAAACCAAAATCTCAGGGCTAAAAATGATAAGCATTTATTTCTAGGACTTATACCTTAAGACCAGTCCTTTTGTGGAAGATGCTGAGTCTGTGAGACAGAAAAGAGAGATGGTAGAATCATGCAATGCCTCTTAAAGCCTCTTTTCAGAAATGCTGTGAAAAAATTCTGTTTACATTTCAATGTCCAAAGTAAGACACAGAACAAAGCTTGATATCAGCAGTTTGGGGATCCATGTGCTTGTTGTTATCTCTTTTGTGTATTTTTTTAAAACTTGGTTCTTAACACTTTTTTTGGCAATACTGTGAACCATGCAATATCTTTTCAGTGAAATTCTATTCTGCAAGATGAATACCTGTAGTAGAACAGGACTTAAGCCCCAACTCAGGTGCTCTGACTATGTAAACAGGAGTAGAGAAAGGACCTATTATGAGAGAACAAGTTGGTAGCATCACTGGCAGAAAAATTCCCTGTTCTTCAGTACAGCATAGTGGTTAAGAACTGGACTTGCAGCCATAGTGCTTTTGTTAGGATCTCAACTTTCGTGGTTTTTATCTCAACAGCCTTCAGCAAACCATTCATTTGAGTCCCAATTTCCTTGTCTGCAGAAATGTAACAAGGTATCCATTTCTGTGGGCAGTCGTAGGGATTAAATGGATTAAGTCAAAGACATAGAATAGTGTGTGATCCACAGAAGAGCTCTGTCACTTGGTCATGTCCAACCTTTGTGGCCCCATGGATATAGTCTACCAGGCTCCTCATGTCCATGGAATTCTCCAGGCAAGAATACTGGAGTGGGTAGCCATTCCCTTCTCCAAGGGATCTACCCAACCCAGGGATCAAACCTGTGTCTCCTGCATTACAGGCACATTCTTCACACTCTGAGCCATTATGGAAGCTCCATGTGAACTGTAATAAACACTTAATTTTAGATATTATTACAGTTATTATTATTGTTACCACTAAAACATGGCTGGAGATTTCTATTAACCCTATTTTAAGAGATGTGGTAGTAACTCAAGAAAATGCAGAAAACAGCTCTCCTTTCCAGAGTGAAACAAGAAGTCAGAGCAGGGTGAGGTCAGTGTGAGCCAGAGTAGTTACTTTAAATCGCATCTCATAGAAGAAGTTTAATCGTGAGTTTAACTGTATTTGCTTGGCCCCTCCAGTGCTTTGGAAAACCAACCAACCAAAACACAGCACAATACTCATGATAAGTTTCCACATAAATGTTATGCTCAGAAATGGCCTCTGACTGGAGTAGATTTGTTGGAGAAATTATTTCACTGGATAAAACTTAGTACTGCTCCACTTTAAAGGAATAGTTGATAATACAGCAACTCCAATCTTGACTGAAATGTTGCCTTGTCACTGTGTGCATGTGAGTATATACATGTATATATATATGAGCTTAATGGCAGTACCAGTGAGGAAAAAATTACATCCTGAACCTTTGCACAGCCCACTGTGCTGACTGCACCTGTGCATCAAGGAATGACACTTGCATGTGGACTTAATGTTGTCAGTTGCACCTCATGTATTAAATTCCATCCAATACAAATATACAGAGAGGAAATAGAAAGGAAGGAAATTCACTGTCAGTAGGGGCAATTTGATAATTATTTTCGCAGGTTAACAATGGAATTTGGAATGAAGATCTTAGGAGACAATGGAGAAAGGTGGATGATAACACTTAAAATTCCTAAATAAGAAAACTTACACTGATTCCATTAAAAATAAATAAATAAAATGAAATAACTGAATGAAAGAGAAGTACTATAAATTCATTTCCATTTTTCTTCATTTTCACTGGGAAAAAAAAGTTGTGTTACCTAATAAAAGGGGAAAAGCTAATGATAAAATAAGTTAGATGATATAAAATTGGAAGTTGCAGGAATATGAGAGGTATAAATATAATAAATTTATTCAAACACAGTACATAGCTATTATTATAAATTATTAGCTAGACAGCTAAATGAACTGTTGATTATGCAGTATGTATAATTTTAGAAAAGCATTCTTATGAGAATAACATTTGCATTTTTCTGACTTCTTATTTGGAAATCTTAGCTCTTCTTGTAAATTAGTGTTTTTTAATGAAGTTCTTAGATTTTAAGAGAATAAGTAGACAATGACAAAGAGAAAACTTATATGTATATTTCAGGACAGTCATAAATCTGTAATTATATTGCATTAGTATATTTTATTATAAAAACTCAAATGTTTACAAACCATTCTAAATCATGCTGACAATCTGCATGGTGCTCATTGTCCTTGATGGAAAGAGGCAGCAATGACAGTACAACTTTTAGAGGCCAAAGAGCATACAGATATGTTATATGTTGTTATATGTACATGAATGGGAAAACGTTCTCTGCTTTTAAATATTCATAAAATGCAAATCTGTTTTCAATTAAAAATTAAAAGTTATTGTTCAGGCGTTCAGCCATGTCCAATTCTTTGCAATCCGATAGACTGAAGCATGCCAGGCTTCCCTGCCCTTCACTATCTCCTGGAGTTGGTTCAAACTCATGTCTATTTAGTCAGTGATGCCATCCAACCATCTAATCCTCTGTCACAGCCTTATCCTCATGCTCTCAATCTTTTCCAGCATCAGGATCTTTTTCAGTGAGTCAGTTCTTCACATCAGATGGCCAAGGTATTGAAACCTCAGCTTCAGCATCAGTTCTTCCAATGAATATTCAGGGTTGATCTCCTTTCAGTCCAAGGGACTCTCAAGAGTACTCCAGCACAACAGTTTTAAACCATAAATTCTTCAGCACTCTACATTATTTATAGTCCAACTCTTACATCCGTACATGACTACTGGAAAAAACATAGCTTTGACTACACAGAACTTTGTCAGCAAAGTGGTATCTCTGCTTTTTAATACACTTTCTAGGTTTGTCATAGCTTTTCTTCCAAGAAGCAAGCATCTTTTAATTTCATGGCTGCAGTCACCATCTGCAGTGATTTTGGAGCACAAGAAAATAAAGCCTACCACTGTTTCCATTTTTTTTCCTCCATATATTTGCCAAGAAATGATGGGACTGGATGCCACAATCTTAATTTTTTGAATGTTTGGTTTTAAGCCAGCCTTTTCACTCTCCTCTATCACTTTCATCAAGAGGTTCTTTAGTTCCTCTTTGTTTTCTTCCATTAGGGTGTATCATCTGCGTACCTGAGGTTATTAATATTTCTCCTAACATTCTTGATTCCAGCTGGTGCTTCATCCAGTCCAGCATTTCACATGATGTACTCTGCAAATAAGTTAAATAAGCAGGATGACAATATACATCCCTGATATACTCCTTTGCCAATTTTGAACCAGTCCATTGTTCTATGTCCAGTTCTAACAATTGTTTCTTGACCTGCATACAGATTTCTCAAGAGGCAGGTAAAGTGGTCTAGTACCCCCATCTCTTGAAGAATTTTCCACTGTTTGATGTGATCCACACAGTCAAAGGCAGCAAAGCAAAAGTAGATGTTTTTCTGGAATTCCCTTGCTTTTTCTATGATCCAACAGGTGTTGGTGATTTGATATCTGGTTCATCTGCCTTTTCTAAATATAGTTTGTACTCTGGAAGTTCTCAGTTCATGTCCTGTTGAAGCCTAGCTTGAATGATTTTGAGCATTACCTTGCTAGCGTGTGAAATGAGCACTATCATGGGGAAGTTTGAACATTGTTTGACATTGCCCTTCTTTTAAAGGTATATGGAATATTTGATGAAACATATAAGTAATAAAAAGGGGTTGGGAAAGTGAATTATCTGTTGATAAAATTAAAATCAATAAGGCACATTGCTAGATGCTGTAAATGTGTTATATCATCCACACAAAATTCCTACGAAAGGAGTAAAGAAACATATTTGCCAGACTCATCAAGAAACAAAGGGAGAAAAATCAAATCAACAAAATTAGAAACGAAAATGGAGAGATCACAACAGACAACACAGAAATACAAAGGATCATAAGAGACTACTATCAACAATTATATGCCAATAAAATGGACAATGTGGAAGAAATGGACAAATTCTTAGAAAAGTACAACTTTCCAAAACTCGACCAGGAAGAAATAGAAAATCTTAACAGACCCATCACAAGCACAGAAATTGAAACTGTAATCAAAAATCTTCCAGCAAACAAAAGCCCCAGTCCAGACGGCTTCACAGCTGAATTCTACCAAAAATTTAGAGAACAGCTAACACCTATCCTGCTCAAACTCTTCCAGAAAATTGCAGAGGAAGGTAAACTTTCAAACTCATTCTATGAGGCCACCATCACCCTAATACCAAAACCTGACAAAGATGCCACAAAAAAAGAAAACTACAGGCCAATATCACTGATGAACATAGATGCAAAAATCTTTAACAAAATTCTAGCAATCAGAATCCAACAACACATTAAAAAGATCATACACCATGACCAAGTGGGCTTTATCCCAGGGATGCAAGGATTCTTCAATATCCGCAAATCAATCAATGTAATACACCACATTAACAAATTGAAAAATAAAAACCATATGATTATCTCAATAGATGCAGAGAAAGCCTTTGACAAAATTCAACATCCATTTATGATAAAAACTCTCCAGAAAGCAGGAATAGAAGGAACATACCTCAACATAATAAAAGCTATATATGACAAACCCGCAGCAAACATTATCCTCAATGGTGAAAAATTGAAAGCATTTCCTCTAAAGTCAGGAACAAGACAAGGGTGCCCACTTTCACCATTACTATTCAACATAGTTTTGGAAGTTTTGGCCACAGCAATCAGAGCAGAAAAAGAAATAAAAGGAATCCAAATTGGAAAAGAAGAAGTAAAACTCTCACGATTTGCAGATGACATGATCCTCTACATAGAAAACCCTAAAGACTCCACCAGAAAATTACTAGAACTAATCAATGATTATAGTAAAGTTGCAGGATATAAAATCAACACACAGAAATCCCTTGCATTCCTATACACTAATAATGAGAAAACAGAAAGAGAAATTAAGGAAACAATTCCATTCACCATTGCAACGGAAAGAATAACATACTTAGGAATATATCTACCTAAAGAAACTAAAGACCTATATATAGAAAACTATAAAACACTGGTGAAAGAAATCAAAGAGGACACTAATAGATGGAGAAATATACCATGTTCATGGATTGGAAGAATCAATATACTGAAAATGAGTGTACTACCCAAAGCAATTTATAGATTCAATGCAATCCCTATCAAGCTACCAACAGCATTCTTCACAGAGCTAGAACAAATAATTTCACAATTTGTATGGAAATACAAAAAACCTCGAATGGCCAAAGCAATCTTGAGAAAGAAGAATGGAACTGGAGGAATCAACCTACCTGACTTCAGGCTCTACTACAAAGCCACAGTTATCAAGACAGTATGGTACTGGCACAAAGACAGAAATATAGATCAATGGAACAAAATAGAAAGCCCAGAGATAAATCCACACACATATGGACACCTTATCTTTGACAAAGGAGGCAAGAATATACAATGGATTAAAGACAATCTCTTTAACAAGTGGTGCTGGGAAATCTGGTCAACCACTTGTAAAAGAATGAAACTAGAACACTTTCTAACACCATACACAAAAATAAACTCAAAATGGATTAAAGATCTCAACGTAAGACCAGAAACTATAAAACTCCTAGAGGAGAACATAGGCAAAACACTCTCTGACATACATCACAGCAGGATCCTCTATGACCCACCTCCCAGAATACTGGAAATAAAAGCAAAAATAAACAAATGGGACCTAATTAACCTTAAAAGCTTCTGCACATCAAAGGAAACTATTAGCAAGGTGAAAAGGCAGCCTTCAGAATGGGAGAAAATAATAGCAAATGAAGCAACTGACAAACAACTAATCTCAAAAATATACAAGCAACTCCTACAGCTCAACTCCAGAAAAATAAATGATCCCATCAAAAAATGGGCCAAAGAACTAAATAGACATTTCTCCAAAGAAGACATACAGATGGCTAACAAACACATGAAAAGATGCTCAACATCACTCATTATCAGAGAAATGCAAATCAAAACCACTATGAGGTACCATTTCACACCAGTCAGAATGGCTGCGATCCAAAAGTCTACAAGCAATAAATGCTGGAGAGGGTGTGGAGGAAAGGGAACCCTCTTACACTGTTGGTGGGAATGCAAACTAGTACAGCCACTATGGAGAACAGTGTGGAGATTCCTTAAAAAACTGGAAATAGAACTGCCTTATGATCCAGCAATCCCACTGCTGGGCATACACACTGAGGAAACCAGAAGGGAAAGAGACACGTGTACCCCAATGTTCATCGCAGCACTGTTTGTAATAGCCAGGACATGAAGCAACCTAGATGTCCATCAGCAGATGAATGGATAAAGAAAGCTGTGGTACATATACACAATGGAGTATGACTCAGCCATTAAAAAGAATACATTTGAATCAGTTCTAATGAGGTGGATGAAACTGGAGCCTATTATACAGAGTGAAGTAAGCCAGAAGGAAAAACATCAATACAGTATACTAACGCATATATATGGAATTTAGAAAGATGGTAACAATAACCCGGTGTACGAGACAGCAAAAGAGACACTGATGTATAGAACAGTCTTATGGACTCTGTGGGAGAGGGAGAGGGTGGGAAGATTTGGGAGAATGACATTGAAACATGTAAAATATCATGTAAGAAACGAGTTGCCAGTCCAGGTTCGATGCACGATACTGGATGCTTGGGGCTAGTGCACTGGGACGACCCAGAGGGATGGTATGGGGAGGGAGGAGGGAGGAGGGTTCAGGATGGGGAACACATGTATATCTGTGGTGGATTCATTTCGATATTTGGCAAAACTAATACAATTATGTAAAGTTTAAAAATAAAATAAAATTAAAAAAAAAAAAGAAACATATTTGGCAGTGGGGAGATCTCATGTTCATAGAGAGAAAGTAATTTTTCCAGTGTTCCATGGTCGGCAAAGGGCAAAGCCAGACTAGAAACCATTCATCATTGTACATTGGACTAAGACTTTAAAACCAGTGAGAACATCTACAGATACAGACATTATGAAAGAAAAAAAAAGGATATCAAATAAACTGTATTCTACAGATATGAACTCTAAGTAAAGAAAAAGGAAAGGCAAATAGTCACCTGAACTTGAAGTTCTTCCAAAAACCCCTGCAACCTCATTACACGCAGTCTAATTGCGTGGTCAATGTCAGTCATCATAGTTGATTCATCTTAATAATGAATAACATATATGTCTATATCTATATATATTTGGACACACATAAAACTTAAATTATCCTTTGCAGCCAAAGATGGAGAAGCTCTATACAGTCACAAAAAAACAAGAGCTGGAGAAAGTGGTACACTCAATATGTCAGAAAATTTGGAAAACTCAGCAGTGACCACAGGACTGGAAAAGGTCAGTTTTCATTCCAATCCCAAAGAAAGGCAATGCCAAAGAATGCTCAAACTACTGCACAATTGCACTCATCTTACATGCTAGTAAGGTAATGCTCAAAATTCTCCAAGCCAGGCTTCAGCAATATGTGAACTGTGAACTTCCAGATGTTCAAGCTGGTTTTAGAAAAGGCAGAGGAACCAGAGATCAAATTGCCAACATCCGCTGGATCATGGAAAAAGCAAGAGAGGTCCAGAAAAACATCTATTTCTGCTTTATTGACTATGCCAAAGCCTTTGACTGCATGGACCACAACAAACTGTGGGAAATTCTGAAAGAGATGGGAATACCAGACCACCTGATCTGCCTCTTGAGAAACCTATATGCAGGTCAGGAAGCAACAGTTAGAACTGGATGTGGAACAACAGACTGGTTCCAAATAGTAAAAGGAGTACAACAAGGCTGTGTATTATCACCCTGTTTATTTAACTTATATGCAGAGTACATCATGAGAAATGCTGGGCTGGAAGAAGCACAAGCTGGAATCAAGATTGCTGGGAGAAATATCAATAACCTCAGATATGCAGATGACACCACCCTTATGGCAGAAAGTGAAGAAGAACTAAAGAGCCTCTTGATGAAAGTGAAAGAGGAGAGTTAAAAAGTTGGCTTAAAGCTCAACATTCAGAAAACTAAGATCATGGCATCTGCTCCCATTACTTCATGGCAAATAGATGGGGAAACAGTGGCTGACTTTATTTTTCTGGGCTCCAAAATCACTGCAGACGGTGATTTCAGCCATGAAATTAAAAGACACTTACTTCTTGAAAGGAAAGTTATGACCAACCTAGATAGCATATTAAAAAGCAGAGACATTACTTTGCCAACAAAGGTCCGTCTAGTCTAGGCTATGGTTTTTCCAGTAGTCATGTATGGATGTGAGAGTTGGACTATAAAGAAAGCTGAGCGCCGAAGAATTGATGCTTTCGAACTGTGTTGTTGGAGAAGACTCTTGAGAGTCCCTTGGACTGCAGGGACATCCTATCAGTCCATTGCAGAAGAGATCAATCCTGGGTGTTCATTGGAGGGACTGATGTTGAAGCTGAAACTCCAATACTTTGGCCCCCTGATATGGAAAGCTGACTCATTTGAAAAGACCCTGATGCTGGGAAAGACTGAGGGCAGGACAAGAAGGGGACGACAGAGGATGAGATGGTTCGATGGCATCACTGTATCAATGGGCATGGGTTTGGGTGGACTCCGGGAGTTGGCGATGGACAGGGAGGCCTGGTGTGCTGCGGTTCATGGGGTGGCAAAGAGTTGAACATGACTGAGTGACTGAACTGAACTGAAGAAATGAAAACTTAAATGAGAAAAGGCAAAGAAGATTAATGAAAGCATGTTTTATATTTCAACATGTATTTAAATTTAACAGTTTAATTGATATAAAAAACTGTACATATATAATATGTACAATTCGATGAATTGGTCATATGTAAACCTGACACCATCAAAAGAATCAAGGTAACGGATACATCCAACACCTCTCAAAGTTTCTTTGGTGAGGGTAAGAGGTAAAAACAATTAATCTGAGATCTATCCTCTTAACAAATTCTGAAAGGCACAATACCATTCTGTTAATTATGGGCACTATGTTGTACTGTAGATCTCTAGAACTTATTCACCTAGTGTAACTGAAACTTAATACTTTTTCTTGTAATTCTCTGTTTCCTACGGGGACATTGGAGGGCATATTGAAATCCAAAGCTCTGCATCATCTGGTCTTACTCTATTTGTCTCACATTATTTCTTATTATTCACTTCCTTTTGACTCAACAGTGAATCTTGCACTTAACTCTATTTGTACTAGTCACTTGCATTTCCTACTCTAAGATCTAGAGGTTGCTTTATATTAAAAGACTTTATATAAAAGACTTTATATTAAATACAATGAAGGGATACTGAGGCACCAACTTTATATGGTGCCTTATATGTCTTTTGATTCTCCTTTATCAGTGAATAAAACACAAATAGCTGATTAAATAGGATATGTTTAGTAGTCAACAATATCAAGAAATTTTATTTTGTTAGATGTCTGAACTCTGAACCAGAAAATATAAAATAAAGCAGAAACTTCTGAATGTTTTTCTCAGCATATTCTTCTTTTGGGGACTTTACATTTCAGTTATAAAAATGAGATTCAAGTCTATAATTTATTGAATGGTAGCACAATATATCAAAAAATAATATTTTCACTGTCAATAATATAAGCTGAAGGGTTTTTTTAATTTTAATTTTTTTAATACCAAAAGCATTTTGTATTGGGGAATAACCAGTTGACAATGTTGTGGTAGCTTCAGGTGAACAGCAAAGTGACTCAGCCATACGTATACATGTATTAATTCTTCCGCAAATCCCCCTCCCATCCAGGCTGGCACATAACATAGAGCAGAGTTCCAGAGTTTTTTTAATCCCAATTTAATATATGTGAAAATATTCACAACTATTTTTCTTAGTTTCTCATATTGAACATTCTAACAATAAATTTAGAATATAGGATACAGCAGCTTATTCAGATTAATTAAATTTTAATGTATCTTAATATTCATGTGCATATAATATGGATTTGTTTTATTCTATTAGAATCCTGGTTTAAATGAATTATGTCAAGTCATGCCTCTGTGTGCACATTAAATGCTCTATAAATGGCTGGGAAAATATTGTATTTACATCTTATTGTACTAAGTATTGAAGGATATATTTTGAATGAATACAGTACTATTCATTATTTTCTACCTCTGCCTTTCTATTATGGCAGTTATTTGAGTTTCTACATTTGGTTAAATCTCCATGACACCTCCAAATGAAATTTGAGGCTGAAAAAAAACTAGAAGTTTGGACACATGCTAATTCTTAATAGAACCTTAGTCAGAGTTAGGTACATTGAGAAGACTAAAAGCAGGATTTGAGAAAATTGACAATTACAAACAAGACTATGACAATAAAGTAAGCATATAAATATAAAGATAATCAAATCCACTAAATTTTTCCCTTGGTCATATATCAATACACCATCATGGGGGAGAAAATAAATGATATTTGAGGTTGATTCTTAACTCTTTATAACATAACATTAAAAATCAGAAATAATATCAATAAGTTAGTTTATCTACTTGTGTTTATGTGCTCCCTTGACTGCAGTTGAAGATTGAACTCCTTGAGCACTGCTCTTGAACCCATTATCAGCAGCTGGTTCTCTGTTGCCCATGGGAAAACTCTTCAGCTTTTGACCATTCTGACTTTGAACACTGAGTCTCTTCTGTGTTACTTCTGCTGCTTCATTCATAGCTAGCATGAGATATTTATATAAACTAAATAATGAAATCATTGTCTCCACAATTCTGGGTGCCATATGCCTATATATTTTCCTAATCAAAAAGTTGAAATTGCAAAATCTTGACACTGTGTTTTATCTTTCTCCATCTGAACCTTGGTTTTTCTCCTTGCTTTGTCAGTTTTAATTCTCGAATGTGGTCTAATGTCAGAACCTACTCCCTCTTAACTATTTGCTCTTCACCAGGAATCTCAAGATGTGGGATTATAGGTTATTCAAAGTTTGGTAATATAGTTTAGATTGCTTTCTTTAAAACACTTAATGCAAGAAACATCTTTTATCTCAGCATATCAGAAAATGAACATACAGTTGTTATTTAGAAGTGATACTGCTGCAGTCTCCAAAGATCATGTTAAAGTAAAAAGATCATGCTTAGAATCCATACTGAAGCTAATTCTCAATTTTCTAAATTGTCAAACATGACTCATAACTTAACAAGTTTCACCTTCAGATGTTTCTCCATTCTATTAAGTTTTTTATGGGAACTAAGATAATATATTTTTCAAGTGGTCATGTATGGATGTGAGAGTTGAACTATAAAGAAAGCTAAGCACTGAAGAATTGATGCTTTTGAACTGTGGTGTTGGAGAAGACTCTTGAGAGTCCCTTGGATTTCAAGGAGATCCAACCAGTCCATCCTAAAGGAAATCAGTCCTGAATATTCATTGGAAGGACTGATGCTGAAGCTGAAACTCCAATACTTTGGCTACCTGATATGAAGAGCTGACTCATTTGAAAAAACCCTGCTTCTGGGAAAGATTGAAGGCAAGAGGAGAAAGGGATGACAGAGGATGAGATGGTTGGATGGCATCATTGACTCAATGGCCATGAGTTTGAGTAAACTCTGTGAGTTGGTGATGGACAGGAAGGCCTTGCATGCTGCAGTCCATGGGGTAGCAAAGAATTGGACACAACTGAGCAACTGAACTGACTCACTAAACTGACTGAAGATAATATGACCATGAAAAGATAATTGGGTTAGTATGTCAAAAGTAATACCAGTTCTTCATACTTACATTTATTATTTAACTCATTTATTTAAAGCAATGCCCTATGTTTAGAAAGAAAAACATAAGACATGGTTTTTGTCAAAAAGTGTCTTCCAGTGTATAATGGAGAGGCTGACATAAAAGTAGATAACTTTATAATGAATTTTGTTCCTTTCTTTATAACCAATGATGTTATAATATATTATAATTAAAAATATAGTAGTAACAACTTTGGGATATACATATATTATAAAAGAATATGTATGTGATCCCTTATTCTTTAAATTTTATGGTTTAATTAGAATTACACTAAATATATAAATAAATTTGAAAAATTATCTCTTTTGCAATAAGGTTCTTCACAATTATCTAAATTTACTGATGATCTCAATAAAATATGAACACAACATATAACTCTTAAATATTCACAGAGTCAAATTTACCTTCCATTCTTATTTGCTGAAGACATCACTTGAAGGTAAACTCTACCAAAATAAGGGTACTTGATGAGTCATTATAATGGAAACTATGGGGGGATTCACACAGGAGAGACCTGTGAGCTAAGCAGGGTTGGATATGGAAGATTCTTGGAAAAATGGAGAGGTGAGATGTGTACATTCTGGGTCAAGGGACTAGAGTGTAAGGAACTGCAAAATTATAGATTCAGTTCACATGTAGAGTATGAGATGAAATCAAAGAAGATGAGACTCCGGACACCAATTGCAGTCAAATTGTGAAGATTCTTCCATGCTGTACTAAGGAATTTCAATTTTATCCTACGGGTACTGAAATCGACCAGCAAATAAAAGCACACATTTGCTAAGAAAATATTATGTACTAAAGTGAGGTGAGGAAATCTAAGGAAGAAATTGGGTAGCTGGTAAGTTAAACAAAATAAATACCTAATCCAACATGGGCTATGGGAATCACAGAGAAATACAGGTTGGCCAAACACGTGGCTTGATACTAACTTCTAGGCACCCACCCTGGGGTTCTCTAGGCAAGAACACTGGAGTGGGTTGCCATTTCCTTCTCCAATGCATGAAAGTGAAAAGTGAAAGTGAAGTCGCTCATTCGTGTCCAACTCTTCACGACCCCATGGACTGCAGCCTACCAGGCTCCTCCATCCATGGGATTTTCCAGGCAAGAGCACTGGAATGGGTGGCCATTGCCTTCTCTGATGTATACATACATTGATGTATACATAGCCAATCACAGACATTTGAGGCTCTGAATAGATTAATTCACTTTCCTTGAGCAGGATCTGATAAAAGAAAAGAAATGAATATCTTAAGGGTCTGAGAAATTAAACCACTCCAAAACTGAAAGACTAATAGCAACAAAAGACAATATTATTCTCTCACAATTTTAGTCAAATCAGGAAAATATGGATTCATTAACATTAAATTTTTTCTCCTTTCTTTTTTATTAAATTACATGTAAAAATCAAAATTACTTCCTCTCTCCCTTATTGGTTATTAAAATTACTCAGATGTTAAAAATAAGAGCCACAGTTAAAGATTACATAACAAATTGCTCATTAACATCCAAAGTAAATTTTAATGCATAAAAACAGATGAATTTCAAATTTAAACTAGAGTTCATGCTCAGCATTTTCCCATAAAACAAATAGGTTCTCAGTCATGAAGATAACTATCTACAAAAACATGCACAATAAGCATGACAGAGGCAAGGTTACTCATCCTTTGATTTTCAATAACTCTAATGCAAATATTGTTTTGTGTTCATTCATCTATTCTCATTACATAGTTTATCTTTCTTATTCAAAGCAAAAGGTTAACAAGGATAACAGCACAGATGGTGTCATCTTCTTCCTCACAAGTCAAAGTGATGAGCCTTATGAAAGACTGTCACATGCATCCTCTCACCTGCCTGGTCCCTTCTGTGCCCCCATCTGCACAGCGCTAATCTGATGACTTGCACTTCCTTGACCTCTTCAAAACCAGACTTTCAGGAATAGCTCAGAGAGCAAACAAGTTATAGCCTTAGGTTATATTTTTAACTGTATAGATATGTAAGTTTAAGGTGTATAACCTGTTGAGTTGATACAGTTTTATATTGCAATATGATTACAACTGTAGTGTTAACTAACACTGCCAGCACATCACATAATTGCCATTTCTTTTTTGTGGTGAGAACATTTAAGATCTATTCTCTTAGCAGTTTTTAAGTATATAATATAGTATATTAACTATAATCATTGTGCTGTGCATTAGATCCTGAGAACTTTCCCTCTAATTGGAAGTTTATAGTCTTTGATCAAAATCTCCCCCATTCTCCCACCCCACCCTACCCCCAGCACTTGATAACCATCATTCTACTCTGTTTCTACAAGTTTGGCTATTTTAAATTCCACATATCGGTGATATTGTATAGTATCTATCTTTCCCTTTCATAGCATAGATAGAGCACATCTTTACCATCAAGCTAAGAAAATAAAAACCAAACCAAGGTACTGTATGAACCAAAACAGCCTTTCCTTTCCCTATCCTGCTGAATAAATGCAGGTTACATCAGTGTCAATTCTGTCCTTCTTGATGAGTCTCAGTAGTCTGTTATCATTTATACCTGAAATAGGCTGACATTCTACTCTGTTCCTAACTCTGAATGAATCACATATTTCCTCCTCTTCCAAAAGTACCAATGTTTTCCCTGTATCCCTCAAATCATATCTTCAAATATATGTAGGTTTGCCTTGGCCATGATGGTAAAGACAAACAAGAGTAAATAAATAACCTTTACTGGAACTCTAATAACTATTTTTATTTCATCCATTCTTTCAAACAATGGACTTCAAATATTTTTTTATTATTTATTTATTATTTATTTATCTGGCTGAGCCAGGTCTTTGTTGTGGCATGTGAGATCTTTAGTTGTGGCATAAGAACCCTTAGTTGTAGCATATGGGATTTGCTCCCTGAGCCGGGATCAAACCCGGGCCCCCTGCATTGGGAGTGTGGAGTCTTAGTCATTGGACCACCCAGGAAGTCCCTCAAACAATGGACATATTTCAAAATATTTGTTTGCTGATGGTTTCCTCCAAATATTTCTAATTCATTGTCTTTCTCTTGTCTTTCATTCTGACTACTATATTTACTATTTGTCTTAAGTCATTTGCTTCAGAATATATTGAGCATGTCATTCAGGGCTCCTGCCAGGTCCAATTTATAGTAGGTATAATTACCCACACACAGCCTCTGTTAAGCCAGAGTTCTTGACTATGTTTTATTAAGTTTGAGAGTTGATTAGATTGTGATCAGGACACTAACCCAACTAGAGATTATATTTAGGCTTAATAACTGACCCATGAAGTTGCTAGCAGCAATGACCCAGCCTGTCCATGAGTTTATCAATAGAGATTAGGCTAATTTGCAAGATTCTCATGACTTATTCTTTCTAGAACACATGTAGAAGTGGGTACATTTTATGACTAAAGAATGAGAAAGACACTCAGAAATAAGCAGAAAATTATGTGAGCAATATACAGATCCTGAGAGAGATTCAGAGAATCATTGCTAGAGTTTTCCTATATTTTTTTTAATGTTCAAGTCTGATCATGTGTGTCCTCGGGAAGAAATGTGATCATGAACAATACTGAATCATCCAGTCTTTAAAAGGAGCAAATATCATATTTTTATAATTATAATTGTGATTAAGGCTACAAGAGAAAATGCAAAGTAGCAGATATATTGGAAATTGATTTTGCCAGCATTCACCTCAGAAGAGTTTTATCTTGCAGCAGCAACTGAGACAGTCTCTAAACTCAAAGAATGAGGGAATTTAGATACATTTTAATTACATTACTAAGTGTTTATATTGATTTTTTAATACTTACCTTCTATTTATGATAACTTAAATTAGTGTTCTATTTATAATAAAAATGTCATTTCTCTAAAACTCATTTCAGGGCCAAACTTTCAGGCTTGGAAGAGTTAAAATTATATGTAAGAATAGAAATTTGATCCTCTGGCAAAAGGGAAAAAGGCCAGGAAGGAGCCCAACTATGTACGTGTGCTTATTCCCAACTGCAGCAAATTTAATCATAGGCAGGTGGCCAGGTTCTTCAGCAGCTGTAACCAGGACACTGGTAATGGATGTCAAATGATACAACAGACTATTTCAATTTATAGATTCACTTACAAAGAAGGAATATAATCAGCAATGGCCATCTAGATATTTGCAGATGGGTTCCCTACCCCATACCTTCAAGATATGGAGTACCAATTGCAATTGCCAGCCAAAACTCTGCTCCAAGCAAAGTGGTAATGTCATCAATGTGGGAGACAGAGAATATGCTGGAAGGCTGCAGGGTAAGGATCGATGGATTCATTCTTATATGCAGTTGAGACACTACTCTGGAAAAATCTAAGGTGGACGTTCATTTGTTCTTTTTATTATGGAAGCATATACATAAAAAAAGAAAGAGTTTTATAGTGATATAATAAAATCCCAAGTACCCATCACCTAGCATTAACAGTTAACATTTTTAAATGTTTCCTTCTTTTTTTGTGAAAGATTTAAACTACGTAGCTTTGTTGAGTTTTTCTAATCCTGACTTTACTCTTTTCAGAGCAGTTGCAGATTGATAGCAAAATTGAAGGGAAGGTACAGAGATTTTTCATATGTTCTCTGCTGCTCCCACACATTCATCGCCTCCCCCATTATCAATATCTCCCACTTAAATGATACATTTGATACAATTGATGACCTTCCATACATGCCATAAGCCTTCAAAGTCCATGGCTTAAGTTACAGTTCACTCATGGTGTGGGTTTGGACAAATGTATAACAGCATGAATCAATTATTATGGTATCCTGGACATGGAACAACAGACTGGTTCCAAATAGGAAAAGGAGTATGTCAAGGCTGTATATTGTCACCCTGCTTATTTAACTTATATACAGAGTACATCATGAGAAACGCTGGACTGGAAGAAGTACAAGCTGGAATCAAGATTGCCAGGAGAAATACCAATAATCTCAGATATGCAGATGACACCACCCTTATGGCAGAAAGTGAAGAGGAACTAAAAAGCCTCTTGATGAAAGTGAAAGTGGAGAGTGAAAAAGTTGGCTTAAAGCTCAACATTCAGAAAACAAAAATCATGGCATCCGGTCCCATCACTTCATGGGAAATAGATGGGGAAACAGTGGAAACAGTGTCAGACTTTATTTTGGGGGGCTCCAAAATCACTGCAGATGGTGACTGCAGCCATGAAATTAAAAGATGCTTACTCCTTGGAAGGAAAGTTATGACCAACCTAGCTAGCATGTTCAAAAGCAGAGACATTACTTTGCCAACAAAAGTTCGTCTAGTCAAGGCTATGGTTTTTCCTGTCATCATGTATGGATGTGAGAGTTGGACTATGAAGAAAGCTGAGCTCCAGAGAATTGATGCTTTTGAACTGTGGTGTTGGAGAAGACTCTTGAGAGTCCCTTGGACTGCAAGGAGATCCAACCAGGCCATTCTGAAGGAGATCAGCCCTGGGATTTCTTTGGAAGGAATGATGCTAAAGTTGAAGCTCCAGTACTTTGGCCACCTCATGCGAAGAGTTGACTCATTGGAAAACACTCTGATGCTGGGAGGGATTGGGGGCAGGAGGAGAAGGGGACGACAGAGGATGAGATGGCTGGATGGCATCACTGACTCGATGGACGTGAGTCTGTGTGAACTCCGGGAGTTGGTGATAGACAGGGAGGTCTGGCGTGCTGCGATTCATGGGGTCACAGAGTTGTACATGACTGAGCAACTGAACTGAACTGAAATGTAGAGTATTTACACTCTCCCTCAAATCTTCTGTGTTCCACCTATTCATCTCTTTGCAGCCCCAGTCACTAGCAACTGGTGTTTTTACTTTGATTTTCTGTATTTTGAAATGATGATGTATGGTTTTTTCACTTTTATTTTTGTTTTGCTGTTATCTTGCTTGGTGTTCTCTAAGCTTCCTGGATCTGTGGTTTGGTGTCTGACATTAATTTGGGGGACTTCTTCGTCATTATTGTTTCAAATATTCCTTCTGATCTCTTATTTCTGGTATCCTATTTATATGTATGTTGTATCTTTTGAGGTTGGCCCACAGTCCATAGACATTCTATCCATTTTTTTCAGTCTTTGTTCCCTCCTCTTTTTGGTTTTGAAGTTTCTATTGATATATCCTCTATCTTAGAGACTCATTCTTCACATGTGCTCTTTTACTAATGAGCCCACCAAAGGCATTTTTAGAGCATTTTTCATCTCCAGCATTTCTTTTTGGTTCTTTTCTTAGAATTGCCATCTCTCTGCTTACATTAGCCATCTTTATTATTTTTTTTAACATGTCCTCTGTGTCCATTACAGCCCTTAGCATATGAACCATAGTTGTTTTAAGTTCAGTTCAGTTACTCAGTCGTGTCCGACTCTTTGAGACCCCATGAATCGAAGCATGCCAGGCCTCCCTGTCCATCACCAACTCCCAGAGTTCACTCAGACTCATGTCCATCAAGTCAGTGATACCATCCAGCCATCTCATCCTCTGTCATCCCCTTCTCCTCCTGCCCCCAATCCCTCCCAGCATCAGAGTCTTTTCCAATGAGTCAACTCTTCGCATGAGGTTTTAAGTTACCATCTGATAATTCCTACACTCCTGCAATGTTTGGTTCTGATGTCTTCTCTGTCTCTTCAAATTGTTTCTGTTTGTACCCTTTTGAATGCCTTGACATATTTTCTTGATAGCCAAACATGATGTACTGGGTAAAATAAACTATTATAAATAGATTTTTAAGGTGTAGGGGGACAGGAAGCATTCTACAGTCCTGTGTTTAGGTCTCAGTCTTTTATCAGCCTAAGCCTCTAGCCTCTTAAGTGTGTTTCTCTGTTTGTTTGTTTGTTTTCCTCCCCCTGAGGTTGGGGGAGGATGCCTGGAATGGATTGCATTTAAGAGTTTCCTTTTTTTTTTTTCTGTGGTAGTGAGAGCTGGCTAGCGTTGGGTATTTTCTTTCCCCAGGTCAGTTTAGCTTTGATAATAGGTTTTAGGCTCTGGCTGGCTAGTTTCCCCTGAAATCAGACTTTGTTAAGAAGAGTGCCCTGGCATATTTCAAAATGGTTTCTTTTTCCTCTCTCTGCTGAAAGCAGGAAGGGGTATTCTCTGATACTTACCATGAGAATTTAGGAGAGCTCCTGAAGGTAAACCTCACAGTTTTGTGGGTACCCACTGCTTCCACACCCCTGGCCATGAATGGATCCTCCTGGAATTTTCAACTCAGATTTGTCCACACAGTCGTGTCAATGCTTGCGACCCCAGCTCCAGTCCACGGGATTCCCCAGGCAAGAATACTGGAGTGGGTTGCCATTTCCTTCTCCAGGGGATCTTCCCCGACCCAGGGGTCAAACCCAGGTCTCCTGCATTTCAGGCAGATTCTTTACCATCTGAGCCGCCACACTGAGCCTCCAGCAATTCAACTACAATTCAGGTTTTCCTACGGAGGCACTGGTTTCCAAGGCAGTTTCTGCTTATGAATCTGCCCTTGTAAACTTTGACTCCCAGTATTCACCTGACTCTCCATTCCTGGAGGATAATGGTTTGCACTGTCTTCTCTTCTATCACATGAAGTCAAGAATTGTTGATTTTTCAGTATTTTCAGATTTTTGTATGTTGTTAAATTGAAATGGTGACTTCTAAGTTGCTTATATGCAGAACTGGAAACTCAGTCTCTACATTTTTTTTTTTAACCACAGCTACATTTGGACTTGATTGGGATTGATTAGTAGATTCAAGTATTTTCACCTGTAGTAGGCAGAATTCTGAAAATGCCCACCCAAGTTCCTTGCCTTGGTTATTCAGTAGTCTAGGTACTGCTGTGATGGAGAAAGCAGTGGCACCCCACTCCAGTACTCTTGCCTGGAAAATCCCATGGATGGAGGAGCCTGGTGGGCTACAGTCCATGGGGTCGCTAAGAGTCGGACACGACTGAGCGACTTCACTTTCACTTTTCACTTTCATGCCTTGGAGAAGGAAATGGCAACCCACTCCAGTGTTCTTGCCTGGAGAATCCCAGGGACGGGGAGCCTGGTGGGCTGCCGTCTATGGGGTCTCACAGAGTCGGACATGACTGAAGCGACTTAGCAGCAGCAGCAGCAGGTACTGCTGTGAAGAGATCTAATTATGGCAAAGAGATCATTTTAGATTATACAAGGGATCTGGTCTAATTACCTGAGCCCTTAAAATCAAAAGATTTCTCAGGCTGGGATGAGAAAGAAGAAGTAGTAGGAGAGAGATGGGGAAGTCAGTACTTTCATAACATGAAAAAGAGTAAAACTGTCATTGCTGACTATGAAGACAGAAGTGGCCTCTAAAGCTGGGAATGACCCCCAGGGAAAAGTACCTGGAACCTCAGTCCTACAACTACATGGAACTGAGCTCTGCCAAACACCAGGGTGAGCTCAGAAATACATTCATTCCCAGAGCTGCTAGGAAGAATGTAGCCCTGCTGGCAACTCATTTTCTGACCTGTGAAATCTAGGTAAGAGAACTGAGCCACACTGTACTTGGACATCTAATATATGGAACTGTGAAATAATAAATATGAGTTCTCTTAAGCCACTAAATTTGTGGTAATTTATGATGACAGCAATGGAAATTTAATACATCAGATTTATTCCTTTTTTATAATTTCCCCATCAGCCTTGCATCAAATGCTTTTAGCATTCACTATTGATCATTGCCTAGATCCATTATTTCATTAGAGACTGCAAAATAGTAGTATAAAATTTTTATCATTCTTCCTATGTTCATTACCTTTGATTTTTTTTATGAAGACTTTATTAACTATTGGTTATCCAACAATATAAGTATATAAAACCAATGCTCCTTCCTTTACTTTATTTACCACTTTTCAGAATAATGAGTTAGTGTTCTAGTTGCTACCTAAAATTCATTTGAGTATCTATATGAACTCGAGATTTCTATGTATTTGATGTGTTTTGGCCTGATGAATTCAAAGTTTTTGCATTTGTCAACCTGCAAATTGTCTTGTTTCCTTTTACACGACTCATCCTTTCTTTCTGGTATAGCAATATAATCACAAGTTAACTTTGCATACTTTCTTCCCCTGGCCTGGAATTAACCATGTTTCCCCCAAAAGAACTCCCTTATCTTTTTGTAGGAAGTGGTATTTACAGAGAATTATCTGGTTAGTGGGTGAGCTCACTGCAACTGAATTGTTTCTGCTTCTTGGACTTAAAATTGGACAGAGCAAAAAATGCTATTCTGTTGATAAAAGTTATGAGTTCCTACTGATATTTTCATTTCAAGTGTAATGTTACAACTGTTTTAGTTAATTTAACTTATTTGTATGTATGTGTGTGTGTATATATATATATATATATATAGACATAGAGAGAGAGAGAGAGAGGAGTCATGCACACAGATATCATAAAGTTATAAATTCAGAAAACTTAATCAGATGATAAGATTCTTATATATTAATAAACCCCATTCTCAACTCCTAAATTTACTCTTTACCAGAAAAATGGAAAAGCCAATAATAAAGTGTATCTTTTGTTTTTTAGTAAGCATGAGTTTAGTTGTAACATTCTCTTCATTTGAAATCTCTAAATTAGGAAGAACTCAAAGATGCTGCATATGTGTAGATTAGTAATTCATTCTTCTTAGTAGACATTTATAAATCATGTGTGCTGTTTGTGCTTAGTCGCTCAGTCATGTCCAACTCTTGTGACTCCATAGACTGTAGCCTGCCAGGTACCTCTGTCTATGGGATTCTCCAGGCAAGAATACTGGAGTAGGTTGCCATTTCCTTCTCCCAGGGATCTTTCTGACCCAGGAATCCAACCAGAGTCTCCTGCATTGCAGGCAGACCCTTTATCAACTAGGCTACAAGGGAAGCTGCATCCTGAAGCCATATACAAGAAGTTCTCTCCTGGTAATTGTGCATAGTGTAATGTATAAGCCAGTCTCCCTTGTCTGAAATAAGGAACAAAAATTGGATGAGAGGTAGTAAGTGTAAGAAACTATTCTCTCTCCTGTGTTCAGAAGATATATTGCAGATGTCCTTTCAAACCAATTAAGAAAAAATATAATTAACTGAATATGGTTCCATTTACTTAGCCATTGAGTCCAAGTTTTACTAGGAAAAGAACACACAAAATGGATATTATATGAAGGTCACATACAAACACACAACTGTAAATTATAAGATGAGTAGATGGACTTAATCTTGGGGTTATTCTATGGAATAACATGATACTTTGCTTCAGTGAGTAATGAAGCTTTCAGGCATTCCTATCGTACACACAAAATAAGTAAAACTAGGAAAGCATCTAAATGTAAAGAGGCTTTGTTACTCTGCTTTCCATGTTGAATAAGGAAGTCATCATATTAAATTCCACTTCCATCATGCCATAGAACCTCAGAGACACTTTCTAAGATAGCTATAAAGCAGAAAAGTTGGATTCACAAGAGTTGGCAGTGAGAAAGGTTTTCTTCACCTGAATGCTTATAACTATCTCCAAAAATAGACCATAAAGACAGAAGTTAAAAGTTATCTTTCAAAAACATTTGTGTTGAGTAAAGTAAGTTACTCTAAACTTTTCTTTTACTCTGAGAATTATTTTCCATAACTTTATTATGTGTAAGATGGAGCAAACTGCTTAACAACATTAAAATAAAAATACATCTCAAGATGCCAGTAACAAGATTGGCATAGTGGTAAGAGGGGAGACTGATAAACCTTCCTTCTGTAGGTAGATGAAGATATTTAATAATTTTTTTTGCTAGAATATTTATGTTGAAATATATAGGCTGAAATGTAAACATAATAATTAAAAACTAAAATGTGATCTATAGCTTTCAAACTAATAGAGAAATCATAATTATAAACATATATCAATTAATAGAAGGCAAGAAAAGGAGGTAAGAAGAAGAAATAAAGAAAAGGAACTAGGAACAGATAACACAAAATAAGATAATTTGATACAAAGTAAGATCATTTATGCACATCAAAAACAAAAGCAAAATGAATAGTTAAATAATAAAGATATGAAAAATATTTACTACATAAATATTAAACAAAAGAAAACTGCTGTTAGTAATATTGATAAAAATGAAAATTAGGTAGAGGGCATTAATAAAGATGAATATTAACATTAGGTAATAAAAATTCCTTCTCCCAGGGATCTTTCTGACCCAGAAAGATTAGATTAAAGAATCTAGATTAGATTAAGAATAGATTAAAAATTAGATTAAGAATAGATTAAAATAACTTATTGGCATCTTCAAGAAACATATGAAGCAAAACTTGTTGAAATTTATATGGAAATACTAATAGACCCGCTAATTATAGTGGGAAATCTTTATAATATCCTATCAGAAACTTGTGATCAGAGAGATCAAAAATTTAGCAAGGGTACAGAAGATTTTAAAAACAAAACTAATAATCCTTCTGGGTATTGTAGGCAAGTAGATACAGTAAATTATCAAGTATACATTAAACTGTTATAAATCAAATCTGCCTCTATATTTTGCATTTTTTTAATAAGAAAGACTAGAGATTGTATTAAGCCATCATTTTTGAAAGCTGAAAAAGTTAGCCTGACCTAATGCTGTTGGAAAGGCAATAGGAACAATAAATTGTGCTGCCAAGGGAAAATCAAACATTTTCTAAAATAAGATTTAGGTTGCAAATGCCTTTGTGGTTTGCAATATCAACACTGGGTAATCACAGTGAAGAACTGCCAAATATTTTATCCCCAAGTTGAAACTATTGCTGAGTAAAGCTGTTTAAAGAGGGAGGGAATAAACAGTTTTCTCTGTTGGTTGCATTAGTCCTTCTGTACCAAGATTAAGAAATTAGAACCTTGTTTGAACTGTGAATTAAAAATCCTAGGAGGATTCTGATTCTCCTCACAATTGATGTTGTCTTTAATCTTCTTTCTCCCCCATTAAAAATGGTTTTGCTTTTGTAGCATTGGAAAATACTTCTGCTTATATAGCATAGGAATAACCTTGAAATCCCATGCATAAATGCTTTTTGTTTTAGAAGAAAAGATGAAATACCAAGAAGAATGCAATATCATGAAAAATTGAGAAGGAAACAATAAGAGAAAATTCATTTTTCTCTTTGAAAAGAAAAAGGAAAGGTTTAAGAGTACAAAAGTACATCTTCACACTCAAACAGGTAAATGGCAATCAGAGAATGCATATTAGGAGAATTTTTGTCCTTGGGGCAGAAGAAAAGTCCCAACGTTTTGAAAAGCGGAAGTCTTCCTACTGCCAGTTATGTATGATGGTGCTTTCTTAGTTAGAAGTGACGACACACATGCAGAAATGACTGGGAGCCGTTTTCTGACTGTGGATAGAAGAGCTTATTTTCTGTTCCCTCCACTGAACCAATTGTACTTTTAACATCCACTCCCCACAGAGACAGTTAATACATGCCAACATTTCTTGGTCAAGAATGCCTTATTTAAACAGAAGTTTCTCTGGAGACTTTAAATGGTTTGGCATGGAAATAAATTAACCAGTGACAGCTCTGTTCCATTTTACAGAAGAGCATTAAGAAATGAAAGGAGCATGCATTTGACTATGAATTTAATAGTTAATTCCTCCTAAAAAAAAGTCATTTTAAGTTCCCATTGGAAATGTAATAAACAGACATATTCATAAAAATGATGGATAATTGAACACTAATTATTATACAGTTACAAGGTAAATTAGATAACCGCTTGGTCTTGAAAAACATAACTCTTAGACAATGGACTGCAATTTTAGTCCTTAATGAAATAATATTATATACTACATATTAGCCCAAGAATAAAAAAGTTTATTTCCCAATTCTCATTACCAGAAGCAATTTAGGAATGATCTCGTTTAATAATTGAAAAGAAATATGGCATCATAGAATTGGAATGATTTAAAGAATAATGTTAACTGCTCTATGAAGAACGTCTAAACATTTGGAGGAGTATTTCTTAAATGAACCCTATAATGCATTAAGCATTAAATAATAAAAATAGTTGCTGTGACCAAATCAGTTTGGGGAAAAATATGTATTCCTGCTTACAGATTCATACTTCTCAGAACCATATTAATGGCATTAAGAATTCTGTGAAGAAACTTTGCCTAAAGAAGCCTATGCTTGTTTAAAATGGAACAAACAACTCTTTCTGTTTTTCTTCCTCTCTTTTTTTTTCTTCCTTCCCTCCCTCCTTCTTTCTTTCCCTCTCTCTCCTTTTAGCGAAGAGGAGGGGTAGGTTCTTATAGATCTAGTGTTCTCAGAGTACATTTTAGAAAAACTGATTTGAGGACTTGGGATTCTTGTCTAGACAGGTATTTAATTAGTCATTTGGATATGCATCATCTAGAAAATCCCAAGGACGGAGGAGCCTGGTGGGCTGCAGACCATGGGGTTGCTAAGAGTCGGACGTGACTGAGCCATTTCACTTTCACTTTTCACCTTCATGCATTGGAGAAGGAAGTAGCAACCCACTCCAGTGTTCTTCCCTGGAGAGTCCCAGGGATGGAGGAGCCTGGTGGGCTGCCATCTATGGGTTGCATAGAGTCAGACACGACTGACGCAACTTAGCAGCAGCAGCAGCAGGAAGCTTTATTTTCTTTTAGCCCATGTAAATACTTAGAAAATCTCTCTTTTACATATTTCTCTTTCCTAATCAATTCTAGTACTTAAAAAAAGTTATATCTGTACTTGGAAATGGAATTAATAGTAAATCCATCTTAGTAAGAATTTGAGTGGAACTTAGGAATTATCTCATCCCAGTTTTCATTCACGGATATGGCAAATGTGTTTCCATTCCATAACGTGGCACCTAGTTATGAATGTTTATAATTTCACATAATTTGGGGATATTATAATGTCTCTGTCTTCAATATTCTTATTTTCTTAAAGTTTTCTTCATATACTTTTGTAAGAACATATCATAACCCATTAACAGGTGATAAATCTTTCAAATGTGCTATTATATGGAGAAATCAATCTATAATTTTTCTATAGAAAAGTATCTGTAACTTGTTTATTAGAAGACAGCAACAGATTCATCGGGTATAAATCCATGAAAAGTGTTCCTAGTATCTTTATGTAGCCATATTTTACAAGTCAGTGGAAGAGAGATAGAAAGATATAGTGTGAATGAAGAAAAAAATGAAATGGGAATCTGGAAGAAATAAAGTAAAAATAAGCGAAAGAAACACATCCTGTGTTTTGCTCATTTGATTTTTTCAATCGTTTCTTGGCCCAGGGCTAGAATTGATTAACAGGTAAGGTTGGCTTCACTGAGGACTGGCTGCCAGTGGATCTAGAGTGAAGTCGTATTCCCAAGAGACCATGAGCGGCATGCTTCTCATATGTCATATTCCCATAGGACTCCTAACATCAGAAACGTGAGCCTATGTTGAAATCTTACTGTATATTATTAAGGTTAAACTGAATTTTTTGCTCTCAGCACACAGCTGTCAGAATGGTTATCATCAAAAAGACAAGAAATAAATGCTGGAGAGGATGTGGAAAAAGGAACCTTTGTGCACTGTTGGCGAAGACATAAATTGGTACAGCCACTATGAAAAACAGTATGGAGGTTCCTCAAAAAGTTAAAAATAGAGCTACCATATGATCAACAACTCCACTCCTGAATATTTTTCTGAAGTAAACAAAAGCACTAATTTCAAAAGATAGGTACATTCCAATGTTCATTGCAGCATTATTTATAATAACCAAGATATGAAAGGAATTAAAGTGCCCATGGACAAATGAATAAAGAAAATGCGATAGAGATATACAGAGAGGTAGAGATACAAACAGAAATATTACTCAGCTATAAAAAAAAAACCAAAGCTTGTCATTTGCAATAATATGGATGGACCTAGAGGGTATTATGCTCAGTGAAATAAGTCAGAGAAAGATAAATACTGTACATTTTCACTTACATGTGGAGTCTAAAATACAAATGAACAGATATGACAAAACAGAAGCAGATTTGCAGATAGAGAAAAGAATTAGTGGGTTGCCAGAGGAGAGAGGGTAGGAGGAGAAAAAACAACAACAACAAAAACAGATGAAGGGAATTAAGAAGTACAAACCTTTAGTTATAAAATGTCACAGGGATGCAATGCATAGCACAAGGAATTATAGCCAATATTTTATAATAACTTTGTATAGTTTGTGAGCTGTAAAAATATCAAATCACTATGCTCAATGCTAACAACATCAGTTTTAACTATTATTGCAAGTCAACAATAAATAAATAAATATTGTGTCTCTTCATGACCATTGAAAGGCTGAAGATCTGTTGACTCTTCAGTTATTAAAATTCAGAGGAACTTTTCCTAATAGAAATACTTAAAGATAACTTGCCTACTCCTTGGAAGGAAAGTTATGAACAACCTAGATAGCATATTCAAAAGCAAAGATATTACTTTGCCAACAAAGGTCTGTCTAGTCAAGGCTATGGTTTTTCCTGTGGTCATGTATGGATGTGAGAGTTGGACTATGAAGAAAGCTGAGCGCCAGAGAATTGATGCTTTTGAACTGTGGTGTTGGAGAAGACTCTTGAGAGTCCCTTGGAGTGCAAGGAGATCCAACCAGTCCATTCTGAAGGAGATCAGCTCTGGGATTTCTTTGGAAGGAATGATGCTAAAGCTGAAGCTCCAGTACTTTGGCCACCTCATGCGAAGAGTTGACTCATTGGAAAAGACCCTGATGCTGAGAGGGATTGGGGGCAGGAGGAGAAGGGGACAACAGAGGATGAGATGGCTGGATGGCATCACTGACTCGATGGATGTGAGTTTGATTGAACTCCGGGAGTTGGTGATGGACAGGGAGGCCTGGTGTGCTGCAATTCATGGGGTCGCAGAGTCAGACACGACTAAGTGACTGAACTGAATTGAACTTAACTGAAGAGGTCTCAATCACTTAATGAACTACCAACATCTCAATTAGCACATATTAATTAAGATTCTGTTTTATGCTCAGCAAAGTCCTAAACATGTTGAGTCAGTAGAAAAGTACCCAACATTTATAACTGCTTTTTTGACACCTCTCTCACTCATAAAAAATAATAATGATGACTCATTGGATGTGTTATTTGAATTATCTTAAGCTTTAAAATTACTCTGGGGACAAACAGTCATATTTAAAATATTGGAAACGTTTTGACATTCTGGAATATGGTGTCTCTCTTCATTTATTCATTCTTCCCCAAGGTCCCCTTGGTATTTCTCACAGGTTTTAAAAACATTTTTGTTCAGTTTAATTTTAGCATGTAATTATGTCTATTGTGAACAAAATCCTTATTTTATGACTTTTTAAAGTTAGATATTAAAGGATAGTGTTTTCAAACGACTGCATTCTCAAACCCAGCTGCATGTTAAAAATTCTGAAATGTGGCCCATGTGAACTCCTGCCATACAAATTATTTGTTTCTCACAACTACATGTGTAATTACTTTTTCTCTAGTTTGGGAAGGTCTAAATTCTTCATTTATTTTTTTTGTTTTCAGTAAACAGAGCTGCGTCTGTAATAAAAGCCAGGACACAACACAAGTTTGTCTTTTAGTTTCTAAAATGTAAAAATATAAACAAACAGAAAACTTTCATAAAATTAGACAATGAAATTTGTGTTGTCAATGGCAGCAACATTGGAAATAAAGCAAATATTTGCTTATTTTTATGTAAAGTCTGTTCTCATATTTCATTTAGAAATATGAAAACATATTGTTTCTTTGTTTTATTTCCTTCTGTTTTTGAAAGGCAGACTGTGTCTTTCTGGATGTTTCTAATATTCTTTTGTGGCCATCCTTCATTCTCCCATAATAAAGAGAATTTAGTCTTTCTGTGGTTTAACAATAAATGTTGGCCAAACACAAAACAATTAAATCAAAAGTTTTAGTAGAGGGGGCTGGCGGGGAAACAACAGACATCGATATATTTTTTTCCAAGCTCCTTGGGTGATATTAACATGCGGTCAGAGTTGCAGCAACTTTTGTAAGGTTACTAGCCAGTTATATATAAAATATCTTGAAGCATTAAAAGATAACTAATATTCTGTTAAGCTCTTTAAAAGCAATTGACTTAATTCTCATGCCCGTCATCTTCTAACTTTTAGGAGCAAATGATACTAAGCGGCCACTGTCATCAAAATAACCATTCCTTACTTTGTTAACATTCTCTTCATCTACCATCCTCTTTTTGCATAGGGCAGAGTCCCAGTGTCCAATTGCCTGGCAAAGAATAGGAAATCAACATAAGTATATGTGTTGTATTTCTTTGCTGTATGTTTTCATTTTTCAAATTTATACATACATTTTCTTATTTAGGTGCCCCTGTGATCAGAAACACAGGCTTACAAGATGATTTATTAGGGTAAAAGAATATACTCAATATTTATCTAGCAAAACAAAGTTAATTGGTCCCTAGACAAGTTATTTCCCAATAGCACTGTTCTCATAAGCACAGGATTTTAACCTACTGACTTATTAATGGAAAATCTTATGATTCCATATCACATATATAGCATGTTTGCACAAAATGTCTTTGCAGAGGGAGGTGAGGCTATTGTATGGGAGTACAATAAATTTGAGGAGTACATAATACTGAATTTTGACACAAAATTCTAGAAACTAGAAAATATCTAGTTTCCCTCATTTTGCTTGGAAAAATATTAGCAGGAACACATTGAACATATGTGGCAGGACAAATTTTGAAGTGGCTGCAGAGCTGAGCTGCTGTAGAATGTCAGAGCTCTATTAGGGAAATCAGGAAATCAAAAAGAGATCTCTCTCACTTCCAGGACATCATGAAGTTAATACCCTCTAGAATACAAAGAAGAAATGTTAATATCAGAGTAAAGCAAACATTTGTTTCCTTCAGCAAATAATCAATGAGTCAGAGCTCTATCTTGTGGCTATATGTGATGTTAAAAAAAAAAAAAAAAGAGAGAGAGACCACTGAATAAGTCCATGATTTCTGTCCTCAGAGTGCTCACATTTTAATGTACGAAAGAAATTATGACAATATGGCATGTATGTGCCACAATAAGGGATAGGCACCAAGGACTATGGGAACACAACAGAGAAAACCACTAACTGCTTGAAGAAGTTGCTGCAGAGATTAATTTGCAAATTAAATAGCCATTAAAAAATAAAGTCATTAAGCTTATTTAAGCCCTCTTCAAGTTCTTTGCTATAGCATTCCTCTTTATTGATCATTTCTCTCTCTTAACCATTATGTGGTGGTGGTGGTTAGTTGCCAAGTCATGTCTAACTCTTGCAACCCCATGGACTTATAACTTGCCAGGCACTTCTGTCCATGGAATTCTCCAGGCAAGAATACTGGAGTGGGTGGCCATTTCCTTCTCCAAGGGGATCTTCCTGACCCAGGAATCAAAGCCGGTCTCCTGCATTGCAGGCAGATTCTTTACTGAGCCATCAGGGAAGTCCCTTAACCATTACAGTGATTCTTAAAATCTGTACAGACCCCATAACATCCCCTTTCTTAGACCCTTCACTCTTCTAGATTTTCTACCATTTTAGACCACTTACTCCTACTTTGCTTATTCCCACCCCCCCTCAGTTTACTCTTTAAATTCCTTAAATGTAGGCATACACCTGCACTGTTCTTGGATTTTTTACCCCCGTTTTCCCCCTTGACAATCCCATGGCTAGTTATGTACTCTACCAAATATTTCACTCCACTCCTCTATTCAGTTACCAGATAATACTGAATTGGTCTCAGGATCTGTTTTATAAGATTTAAAATTTCTTTTGATGGTGAAACACAACACACAGACACTAGAGTAAATGAAAGGCAGAATTGTGTTACTTACAGCTCTGAGAGAGAGGGCTACCAGGCAAGGCCACTCAGACCTTCCAGCTGGAGGCAGAATAGCAGCAAGCCCGAGTCGTAGAGTGCAAGTTGTAAATGGCAAGAAGGGTAGGGCTAAGTGGACTTCGCAACTAATTTAGAATAAATGCATGGTCTTGGACACAGCGGCTTTCGTAGTCATCTGACCTGGCTGCAAGATGATTAGGGAAGGGGCACAGGGCACAGTTCATGAGAACCTGATAAGGGACGTGCTTGAGCATAGACATCCTCAGCTGCTCAAGAAGGGGAACTGATCAGCCTCTAGCTCAGACCTCAAAACTGTGTCCAGAGGAAGAACTTAGGAGAGAGCAATGTCAGCAAGATGGTGGAATAGGAGGTCCCAGGCCTTGTCTGCTCCCACCTTTCCATCTAGTGCCAAAACCAATGATTTACAACTATCTGTGGATGAATGTAGTTCTTGAAGAGTGCCAGAATGCAGACGACAAGCAGCCATAACCCAGTAGAGCACAGGGTCCAGGGATGGCAGCAGAAGAAAGGGTAGGAGGCATTTTAGCATTGTCAGCTCATCCCACAGATCATCACAGCCTTGCATCAAGAGAATCCTCTCTGCTACCAGTTCCTCCATGGGGGAGAAGGTTAGAGCAAGACGACCGCCACAGCTCTCACGCTTGCTGTAGCCGCAGATTCATCTCACAGTCTTCTCCACCCAAGACACTGAAGTCTAAGCCATGGAAGACCCCAGGGGCTGGAGCTTCCCAGAGCAAAGTATACTTTGTGCCCTCCGAGATCCCCAGAACCGGTGCTGCCCTGCTGGCCCTAGCACAGCCACACTCACCAGAGCAATTGCATCTAATGCAAAAGTTATTTCTCTACTGAGCTATTATTTAATATTATTCTCAGCTATGGTTTTTCAGTAGTCATGTACAGATGTGAGAGTTGGACCATAAAGAATGCTGAGGGCTGAAGAAGTGTTGCTTTCCAAATACTGGTGCTGGAGAAGACTCTTGAGAGTCCCTTGGACAGCAAGGAGATCAAACCAGTCAATCATAAAGGAAATCAACTGTGGATATTCATTAGAAGGACTGATGCTGATGCTGAAGCTCCAATACTTTGTCCCCTGATGTGAAGAGCTGACTCATTGGAAAAGACCCTGATGCTACGGAAGACTGAGGGCAGAAGGAGAAGGGGGTGACAAAAGATAAGATGGTTGGATTGCATCACTGACTCAATGGATAGGAAATTGAGCAAACTCCAGGAGGTAGTGGACAGGGAAGCCTGCTGTTCTGCAGGCTATGGCATCACAATGCGTCAGAAACGACTTAGTGACTAAATACCACCAACAACAAATAAGCTCTTAGGTTCAGTCTTTCCTGACACCAATATACCGTGTATAGGGTTATGAGAATCATAAGTTAAAGTACAGATCCTATCACATAAAACTTAAATTCAAACTCTGAAGCCTAGCGTTTCAGAGCACTAGGGTATATTCCAGTTGCTGCTGCTGATTAGTGACTCAGTCGTGTTCAACTCTTTGTGGACAGACCCCATGGATTGTAGCCCACCAGGCCCCTCTGTCCATGGGATTTTCCATGTAAGAATACTAGAGGGGGTTGCCATTTCCTCCTCCAAGGGATCTTCCCTACTCAGAAATTGTACCTATGTATCCTGCATCTCCTGCATTGAAGGCAAGTTCTTTACTGCTGAGCCACTAGGGAAGACCACATTCTAGTTAAATACCATCCATTCTATATCTTTTCCTCCTATCATCATAAAACCTCTAATTTCTTAACATGCTCCCCTTCTTTACTATATTATACATGAATATGTTCCATTCTTTACACACAACACTTTTTTCTCACAACACCCTCCTCATGTAACAAGATTCCCACTCTTAATCTGAATTCAGTAGAGTTCTTTATGTTCTAAAAACATCTTCAGGTTCTCCCATCTAAAAAGGAATATTTTCATTTTTATTTTCTCTGGCAATTATTTGAACTTCTAATATAGCTTTCTTTTACTTATTCACTTATTCAAAAATATAGGCAATGAGGATACAGTGATGAAGGAAACATGAGTTTTGTCTTCTTAAGTATGCACAACAGCCTTCAAAAAATGGTCTTGATATTACCATGGTCATGCTTGACACTATCTGGAAATTAATGGCCTAGATTCTTATCTTTGCACTTTCTTTTTAACTATGTGATCTCACCCACTCTAACTAAATCTTATTTATTATATTTGTAGAAGAACTAATAACACATTTATTAAATAGGGCTAACTTAGTTTTCTTAAAAAAACAAATAGAATGTGAATGTTCTGCTCAGATAGTGGGAACATGATGCATTTATCAAATGGAAATGGTAATAAAAATATCTAGATCCTATAACAGAGCAAAAAGGTGTTAATATTCCTATTTCCCCTGAAGGTTTTGAAATGTTTTAATCTATCTCTAAAAATCATACACTCACATATAGATGTACCAGACTACATTGTAGTTTAGTGACACCTGACTTTGCTACCCAGACACAAATTAGTTTCCTGAACTATATCAATAAGAGCATACTTAAAATGATGAGAGAAAATTTACAGGCAAATAATGACATATGAATACAATGGCAAATACAAGTACAAGAATTACTATCATCAGCCTCTGATTTTACCTTCAGACAAGTTATAAGTGAATACTTCATCTTCTATGTGCTGGGAATCAGGGATAAGTTGATAAATGATATGCCATTTTCTTTAGGACCTCACATAAAATTTTGCATAAAACTAAAGAATCCCCCATCAGAGCACATTCAAAAATATTAATATTTTTCAATCTGACAAACACTTTTTGGAAGAGCTGTTTATTCAACAAATATTGAATATTTTTTCTGTACCAGGCCCTCGTCTGGATACTTGAGGTACAACAGTTGTCAAAACAGACAAATATCCCACAGGAGCCTTAATTGTGTTAGAATTATCACCACTTTCTGTATAAGGGGAAAGAGGCTCAGGGAGATTATTTGCTCACAGCCAAATAACTAGGATATAGCAACATAAAGACCTAGATCTTTTGATTCAGAACACCATGCTTCTTCTAATGTTCTACAATGTGTCTCTCAAACTACCTACTCCCAATGCAAAACATAATAGAACAAAAATTCACTTAAACTTCCAAACCTACTATGCACAGTGGAAACTATTCAATATAACAATTAGCACTTTATTGTAAAATGTAACTATTTCAACACCTATGGTAGGGACATTTTAGCATGAGAAAATTTAAAGATGTGCTCAAATATCACAAATTTAAATATAAGTAAATTCATTGATAATATAAGGCCAGCCCACCTGCACATATTCAAAAACAGTATATGCATAATAGCCAGGACATATAAGCAATCTAGATGTCCATCACCAGATGAATGGATAAGAAAGCTGTGGTACATATACACAATGGAGTATTACTCAGCCATGAGAAAGAATACATTTGAATCAGTTCTAATGAAGTGGATGAAACTGGAGCCTATTATACAGAGTGAAGTAAGCCAGAAAGAAAAATACCAATACAGTATACTAATGCATATACATGGAATTTAGAAAGATGGTAACAATAACTCTATATATGAGACAGCAAAAGAGACACAGATGTATAGAACCATCTTTTGGACTCTGGGAGAAGGTGAGGGTGGGATGATCTGAGACAATAGCACTGAAACATGTATATTATCATATTTGAAACACATCATTAGTCCAGGTTTGATGCATTACACAGGATGCTCAGGCCTGGTACACTGGGATGACCCAGAAGAATGGGGTGGGGAGGGAGGTGGGAGGGGGTTTCAAGATGGGGAACACATGTAAACCCATGGTTGATTCATGTCAATGTATGGCAAAAACCACTATAATATTGTATAGTAATTAGACTCCAATTAAAATAAATAAATTTTAAAAATAAAAATAAAATAAGTATTAAAAAAATCAGTATGTGCAAGGAAAAATGTTGACCACTGTGGGACATAATTAATAATCTAATTGAAAAAAGTTAAATATGTGAAAATAATCTGTATATAATAATCAGTTAATATATTTTGTGAAACTGGTGTTAAATATTGTGGAAGTTACAAAACATATAAATAAAAAAACACATTTCAGTGTGGGAGATATACATTATGAACAGAATATGCAGGATGATTAGCACAATAAAATTTCATAGTAGGGAGACATCACCAGAGTCCCAGGAAGGAGATATGATAGACTAAGGTCCAGTTCAGTTCAGTTCAGTTCAGTCGCTCAGTTGTGTCCAACTCTTTGCGACCCCATGAATCGGAGCATGCCAGGCCTCCCTGTCCATCACCAACTCCCGGAGTTCACTCAAACTCACATCCATCGAGTCAGTGATGCCATCCAGCCATCTCATCCTCTGTCATCCCCTTTTCCTCCTGCCCCCAATCCCTCCCAGCATCAGAGTCTTTTCCAGTGAGTCAACTCTTCGCATGAGGTGGCCAAAGTACTGGAGCTTCAGCTTCAGCATCATTCCTTCCAAAGAAATCCCAGGGCTGATCTCCTTTAGAATGGACTGGTTGGATCTCCTTGCAGTCCAAGGGACTCTCAAGAGTCTTCTCCAACACCACAGTTCAAAAGCATCAATTCTCTGGCGCTCAGCTTTCTTCATAATCCAACTCTCACATCCATACACGACCACAGGTAAAACCATAGCCTTGACTAGACGAACCTTTGTTCGCAAAGTAATGTCTCTGCTTTTGAATATGCTATCTAGGTTGGTCATAACTTTCCTTCCAAGGAGTAAGCATCTTTTAATTTCATGGCTTCAGTCACCATCTGCAGTGATTTTGGAGCCCAAAAAAATAAAGTCTGACACTGTTTCCACTGTTTCCCCATCTATTTCCCATGAAGTGATGGGACCAGATGCCAAGGTCCAGGTTGAAGTTTAAAGAACTGTTAGAATATAAGTATGTCAAGTCCTTATAGCCAAAGAGTTAAAGGAAAAGCAGAAATGCAAATTTAGGAAAGATACAAAGTAAGGCTTGGGTAGAAGTTTCTACAGAAGTAGTTGAAAATATATGTGGAAATTATAGGTTCAAGTCAGATTATAAAGAGACTTTATTTCAGAATTTTTGCAAGTTTATGAAGAAGGGTAAGACGATGATAAAGTATTTTTTTCTTTTATCTTTTTTTTTTTTTTCTCTTCTGGAAAGACTTGACAGCAATCTATAGTCTGGACTGAAAGGAATGGTTGAAATCAGAAGGATGTATGCCATTTTAGATAGTTAGTAAATAGGTCCCATAATGGTCAAATAATCTGCAATGCAATTATATTATGACAAAATAGGAAATATGGTTAGGTAAATATCAGCAGAATCCCAAAGAGTGATTGCACATAGGTTGTGTGAAAAGTTATGAAGGACAAACAACTACTACTAGTAGTATTCAATATAATAATAGTAGCAAGTATTTACTTAAGTCTGCTGCTGCTGCTGCTGCTGCTGCTGCTAAGTCGCTTCAGTCGTGTCCAACTCTGCGACCCCATATGGTAGCCCACCAGGCCCCCATCCCTGGAATTCTCCAGGCAAGAACACTGGAGTGGGTTGCCATTTCCTTCTCCAATGCATGAAAGTGAAAAGTGAAGTCACTCAGTTTACTATGTACCATCACTTCTTAAAGATTTATTGATGCTTTTTATTTAATGAATAATAAATAATAATAAATACATAATAATGCTAACCTAAACCTATGAAACAGGTGCTATTGTTATCTCCATTTTACAGATGAATAAATTGCAACTCATAGAAACTACATAATTTTCCCTATATTCCATAGCTATTAAGTGGCAAAGCCAGGCTTCAAACCTGAGCAGTTGATGATTACTCTACTATTATTCTACTAATCTGCCCCTAAAATTTAAAGTTTGAGTGACCAGAAGACCAGAGTGAAGTACTCAAAAACAAGAAAGTTGAAAAAATATTATCCCCTTAAACAAAAGGGTACGCATGAAAATAAATGGCTAGTTAAGTTCTCAGGGCTTGTAAGTGGCAAAAACCAAATTCAAAGCCAAGTTTTTGTGACTCTATACCCCAGGTTCACCCCATCATTTCGTGGCACGTCTCCTCATCTCAAAGTTAGTTATTGGGTGTGATATGGCAATAACAACTAACAGTAGATTTTAATGTAAATAAAGAAATCAGTGTTAGAGGAAACTTGAAACTCAGGGAGATCCACGTATCTTTTCTTTTGCCCAGTACATCATTACAAATCAGAGTTAATATCACCATCTGCTGAACTAAAGCAGTTCTCCCCTTGGAGTCACCACCTTACTTCTAGCTCTACTACTTAGAAACACCAAACATAAATCTAATCTGTCTTCCAGGTGATAGACCTTCAAATTTTGGAGATAAGTACCATATTGCTGGCAGTCCTCGTCTTTATAGTAAATATTCCTTGTTCCTTTCATTTCTTTTCATTTTTATCACCCTTTATGTTCTTCTCTGAATGCAGTAAAGTCAATCAATATCCTTCAAGGTGTGGAGCGCAGAACTGAATGTAATATTATAGTTATGGACAGACTTGAGAAAAATAGAATACATCTGTATGAGACTTATTCTGGATCCCATATATCCACCAGAAAAAACTTGAATAGCAGCCACATCACACTATGGATTTATAAGACATTTAATTTATCCAAAACATCAAGCCTTTCTCATATTAGTTCTGCACCGCAATTTTGAAAGAAAGAGGTGTCAGGTACCCAATATAATTTATGAACTCCATAAAAAGACTAGAAAGGACACAGTGTTTTCTATATTTTTAAAACACTGTATGTTTAATAGTTGCTATTACAGTTTTACTCTAGGATTTTAATTATGACTTTCTATGACTTTCATATTATTTTAAATGCAGTATTCAAATCAAACATACCATATAATATATTATTTCTGGCATCCAGCATTGCTCAAGTCTCTCGTAATCTTACGTATTTTCACTGTCAAATTGTCCTAATAATAACACTCTAAAAATAAAGAAATGGTAGTGTGTTAAATCAAACGTGATGGTACGGGGAGGGAGGAGGGTTCAGGATAGGGAACACATGTATACCTGTGGCGGATTCATGTTGATATATGGCAAAACCAATACAATATTGTAAAGTTAAAAAATAAAATAAAATAAAAAATAATTTAAAAAAACGTGATTGGCATCAGAATTTCAGATCAAAAGACATATGTTTCTTGTGCCCACTATCAATCAGATTATTTATATGGTTTAATGGAGGGTGAAAGAGAAAGGGACATAGAGGCAAATAGGAGAGAAAGAATGGTCTTGTGACTAAATGGACAACGCTTAATTCCTTATTTGAAACACTAGATGTTATCAGACTACAGAAGTTCAATTAAGCATTTCCTTAATATTCTTCCTTTTGATTTTAGCACTGCTGTTTACCACATTTTGCCACCTAATAAGTGTTTCCCCCCACACACAGAGATATCCTCAGCTATTTTTTTTTTCACCAAATGCTGCATCTCAAGAATTGAATGATGTGCTTGCTATTAAGTCCATATCTATCATCATGAACTGTCCCTGAATTCTGACCACTCATTTCCTAGTCTTTTATTGGTCATTCTACCCTTTAAAGGAAACATTAAACATTTTTTTTTTGTTTGCTTCCTTTTTTTCATTTCTTTTTAATTTAACATTTTTACTGTGTGCTTCTCTTTAAATGAAGTCTGTTATAAACACTCTGAGATTGTTCCATTACTTCAAATTTTAGGAAAATGCTTTTCCTATCTTTTTATAACTGTTGAATATGCTTTATAGCAATTCATAACTTATAGGGTTCTATTTTATTTTATTTTTTATGATTACTATTGTCATCTGTGAAATTGCTATTTTATTTGTGGAGATATTATTTTTCCTAATTGATGACACGTCTTAAAAGCAGCTTTACATTTCTTTATGTCCAGGTCTTCAGATTTTATAATTACTAAACTAACTTTTCAATTAATTTTTCACAAGATTACACAAAAACAAAGCATTAGGATGCCTCTTCTATGTATGATCTAAACTGAGGGATTCAGTTTCTCATAGGCTATTTCCCTCATCTCCATTCTTTTAACTGCAATCCTACAGTTAACGTCAACAAGACTCTATACTTACTGTACTAAAGTCCTCAACTCAACTTTTACGCTTTCAAGAGCTCCAAACCATCTTCAGTCACCATCCATTCATTGAAAATTCTCAAGGCCAATGATGAAATCCCTGAGGCCAAATATGGTCATTTTCTTGTCCCCATGTTATACAAAATCACAGTAGCTAAAAGTGCTGAGGAGTCCAAAATAGAGTATTTATCTCACTCTGCCCAGGTATCTCCTCTGAGATCCAGAAAAGTATTTCCAACAGCCTACGTTAAATTTGAACTTGCTTACACACAAAATATTCAAAGTAAATACAATAATTGAAATGAAAAATTAGCAGGTTAAAGTAGCAAGAAGAACCACTGAAATTGAAACTGGAGCCTATTATACAGAGTGAAGTAAGCCAGAAAGAAAAATACCAATACAGTATACTAACGCATATATATGGAATTTAGAAAGATGGTAACAATAACCCTGTATACGAGACAGCAAAAGAGACACTGATGTATAGAACAGTCTTTTGAACTCTGTGGGAGAGGGAGAGGGTGGGATGATTTGGGAGAATGGCATTGAAATATGTATAATATCATATATGGAACGAGTCGCCAGTCCAGGTTCGAGGCAGGATACTGGATGCTTGGGGCTGGTGCACTGGGACGACCCAGAGGAATGGTATGGGGAGGGGGGAGGGAGGAGGATTCAGGATGGGGAACACATGTATACTTGTGGCGGATTCATTTCAATATTTGGCAAAACCAATACAATAGTGTAAAGTTTAAAAATAAAATTAAATTAAAAAAAATAAATAAAATAAATAAATAAATTGTCCAGTTTGAAAAGCAGAAAGAAAAAGAATGAAGGAAAATAAATAGCATAAGAGCACTGGGCCACCATCAAGCTGTGGGACACTATAACCAGTATATGCATGATGGTGGTCTTAGAAGGAAAGGAGAGAAAGAATGTGAAGAAATAATGGCTGAAAGCTGCCCAATTTAATAAAAGACACATATATACACATCAAAGCCTTTGGCATTTATTTACTCTCTTGCATTCATGTAACAAATATTTATTGATAATGCTCAGGGATTTGTCTTTTCCATATATTGTGGAGACTGAAAAATACAGAGTTCTTGATTCTCATGAAGTTTATGTTCTAGTGCATATTTGTGAGAGTAGGATGGAAGAGAGCATGATCTGAGAAATAAACAAGCAAATACATAAAATAAATGTGATACAGCCATAGTGAATATTTCCAAGAGGGAAATAAAATTTTCTGCCTTCAAATATGTTCTTCTCGGTCTCTTCTATCTTAATAAATGGCAGAATCATTCCACTCATTGAACATGTTACATGAATGCAAGACAGTAAATAAATGCTAGAGGCTTTGATGTGTATATGTGTGTCTTTTATTAAATTTGGGCAGCTTTCAGCCATTATTTCTTCACATTCTTTCTCTCCTTTCCTTCTAAGACCACCATCATGCATGTATTGGTTACAGTGTCCCACAGCTTGAAGGTGGCCCAGTGCTCTTATGCTGTTTATTTTCCTTCATTCTTTTTCTTTCTGCTTTTCAAACTGGACAATTTAATTGACCTAATTTCAGTGGTTCTTCTTGCTACTTTAATCTGCTAATTTTTCATTTCAATTATTATACTTTTCAGTTTCAGAATTTGTTTGGTCCCTTTTTATACTTTTTATCTCTTTATTGATATACTCTATTTGTTGAATATGTCAACATTGGATTCTCTTGGTTCCCATTAGATTCTTAAACATATTTAAGACTGATTTTTAATCCTTTGTTAAGTATGTCTGTGCTTCTTTAGTGAAAGTTCATATTAATAGAATCATACAATATGTCATCTTTCGTGACTGGCTTCTTTCAAACATCATAATGTTTTCAACATTTATCTTTTTTGTAGCACATATCAGTGTTTCATTTTTTTTTATTGCCAAATAGTATTATATTATATGGACATACCACTTTTTTTTTAAATTGTTGTAGCAGAAAAGTCACAATTGTAAACTCTGAAAAAGTCGTGAAGTGCAGATTTTCTATCTAGTTAATTAGGTAGGATGTGATAGCCAACGTATCAGAGTAGATGATAAATATAAAACTTGAAAATATTAGCATTTATATATATAGGCCTGAATTGATGATCATCACTTGTACCACATTTTTTTATTCTTTTGCAAATAAACTCATTCTTAGTGATATTTTTGTTGTAGATTCCAAGAGAGAGTGAGAATATTAGAATAACTGATTGCAAACTAATTTAACACAAATAGAAGAGGGGAAAATAGCACAGCTAGAAAGCAGCAAGCACTGGTTGGTGATTCAGAACTATAGCCAAACATTATTGTTTTAATTACCATATATTGATTGTGACATCCTCCCATATTATCCAACATCAGTATGTAAATAAAAATGAAACCTAGATTTTGCAAAGAGTTTTGTGTTGAGACAGCCATAAAAGGTAGCCACTGTGAACCCATACTCTGAATTGCCTTTGTCCTTCTTCACAATGATCAACAAATCACTGGGGACGGTGCTCATGAATTTTAACCCCTCTTTGCAGTGTTTCAAGATGTGGTTCAATAGAAATATTGTTCATGCTTGTTCCCTCTGAAAAGAGCCAGTTTGGTTTTTTTTGTTTGTTTGTTTTGTCTATAGTTAGTGACGACCTCTATAATTGACTATGAGTGATTCTGGAACTTTGTCGGTTTTAAGGTAACAGTTAGCATGGAAATAATCATGATAGATACTGTGCGATCATTTTGTTTCTATGACAAACATAAGCAGCTTGAGAACATTTTTATATACCTGCAGTAAGTGTCCTAAACTAAGAAAAAGATAAAACTAACTCTGAGAGATTTCAGATAAATGTTCACACATATGAATAAATATGCACCTCTGCTCTTCTTGCAAATAATGAATAAAACTGTTTTCCAGAGACTTTTCAAATTTTTTTCCATTTTAAATTTTTACCAAAGTGTAGTTGATTTACAATATTGCGTTAATTCTGCTGTATAGCAAAATGACTCAGGTATAAACCTATATATATTATTTTTCATATTCTTTTCCATTATGGTTTAACATAGGATATTGAATATAGTTTCCTATGCTATACAGTAGGACCTGTTGCTTATCCATTCTGTATGTAATAGTTTATCTTTACTAACCCTGAAATACAGCATTTGAAAGTAAGGAAACCCAGGCTGAATTGCTGGTCTGGAAGCCAAGTCTTTTTACTCCTAAGGGCTTTCCATTGAAAGCCATGTTCTCCACTGTGCTTGGGCTGGTCCGTTCTTGAGTCACAGGATAGTTGTGCCCCATTTATAGAGAAGAAAACTGAAACGCAAAAAGGTTTAAATGATGACCAAGTTAGCCATAGAGTCAGGATTATAATCCAGGTCTACCTGCTCCCAGTTCATACATCCCATTTCACTGCCTCTAAAAGTAATGTTGTTGATACATTCGACCATTCTTATTTTTTAAAAAATCATTTTTTAAAAATATGAAAGTATAATAACACATACAGGAGACTTGGAAAATACAGAACAAGGTTGCATATAGTTCTACTATATATTATAATTATTTTTTAAGTAGATAAATTAAGATTTTTAGTTGGAGTTTCAATATCAAACTATCAAAACTTAATAGAATGATTATACAGAGAAGTAAAAGGATATAGTAGGCCTGAAAAACTCTGTGAACCAATCCAACATTGTTAAGATTTATACAATTTTCACACAATAGTATACAAATTCTATTCAAGTTCCCACAGACTGTAAACTATGAGACATTGGAACATATCCGGGGACATAAAAGAAGGTGCAAAAATGTCATGATCACCTTAGACCACTTTTAACCACATAACGTCTCCCCCAAAATTAAAAAAAATGGGGATCGGTAATTCTTGTTTTAAGGACAATTCTCGAATTATGCAAATCATAATCCAGCTCACTGACTAGGATGAAAAGTGGCTCTATTAAGAGGGAAATGATATAGTTTTAAAGTCTTAGCAACCCTTTCACGTAGATGAAATGAAAAAAAAAGAAAGAAAGCTGAAACAATTCTACTCAATACTGTACCAAGTGTATGATTTGAAATTCAGCATGAGTGGAAAGGAAAGATACAAAACTATTGAAATCTTCTATGTTTACTGCACAACTAAGAAGGAAGGATAAAGGGACAGATTTGAAATCTTTTTTCTTGGATTGCCATCAAATACGTACAGAAAAACTTTTTAAAAGAATAGTAAAGTTTTCAAAAGAAAACTAAATGGTATAAAGAATGACTTTATAATCTGAGATGAGTGTTCTCAGATTTCCAAAGGGGATCACTATACTGCTTCATGTAATGGAAGAAAATTTTCTTTTGTTCTCAAAAGAATAGAAGAAAAGAGAAAGGGCAAATATTAAAAGAAAAGATAAAAGTATGGAGTAAGATAAATGTCATAGAGTAATACATTCAAAGATGTTAACCTATAACCGCAGGCTTTGAAGTCCTTGGTGTGAATGGCTTATGGGTATATAAAAACCTGTCAGCCACTGATTTCACATCCATATTGACATCAAATCAGGAGAAACTGCGGAGAAGGAAATGGCAACCCACTCCAGTATTCTTGCCTGGAGAATTCTGTGGACAGAGGAGCCTGGTGGGCTGCTGTCCGTGGGTTCACAGAGTCGGACACGACTGAAGCGACTTAGTATTAGCAAGGAGAAACTGAGTATGTAAATATAAAAACCAGTTAGGGAGGCTGATGAGCAAATGTGTTTCACAGACATCCTTGGGAGGAATTTAGATTTTTTTAAATCATGGAATTGGAGTTTTGACTGAATTTACCCCATATATCCAAAGAATGAAAGCATAGCCAACATCAAGGTTAATAACTAACCAGTTAGATATTACATGAGATAGATGCTCATAATCAGCTTCCCGTAAACAACTAGTTCACAAGAATACTGATGTGCCAGCATAAATATTATTAGAAGCCTGGTTTTGTCTATCTTAATTAGAAAAAATAAATACGACTTTGTCTGTACATATCTTTATTTTTCTCAAATCCCTTAGCATTTAGGAAGGCAGATTGGAAAATGAGAAAATGAAATAGTGAGAAATGCATTGGTTTGTCTGTTATTTATCTTGTATACATTATGAGGGCTTAAACAACAATCAAATAAACACTTTCTCCCAATTATATTTTCTATATTTATAAAAGCAAAGTACTGGGAATCAGGTAGTTATCACATAAATAAGCTAACGATGGCTTCTGTGTATTGGGCCCTAGGTTGTATATTTCTTTACTATAAGCTAACAAATGTTAGACCAAAAACTCACCAGTGCCAAAATCAAATTTTTACACATCCAATCATTCTTTAAAAAGCCCAAGCAAACAGATTTTTAGCCAGTTAGAGTCTATTTGCTTTGCATACCCTGTGAAATATCATCCCATATATGCCATATTTTTTAAGACAGTGCCTTGTGACTACAGGGCCCCAAACTGCTATGGGTCTTCAGAGTTCTCTGGCCCACAGTCTCCCTACTGTTCTTCTGAATGGTGTCACTTAATTATGTAATCCCCTTCTCTGATTGTCCTCACTCCCAAGGAGTTCCCTTGCCCTCTTCTAGACGGTGGTGGCCTCCTTGCTGTCAGTCTTTGGACAGTCTCATGCTGTGACAGATTTCTCTTGCATGCAACCCTGTCCAAGCACCTCCCAATAAAGTTAATTGTGTGTTACTACCTCCTGTGGGCATATCTTTTTCTTTGATCATCCCCAGACCCCTTAAACACTGTATCTAGTTATAGAGACAATCACAAAATACATTTTGGCAATGTGGTACACTAGACAGGATGAAAAAATAAAAAAGTGAAGATATAAAATACAAAAAAATAAAACTGAAAAAATATAAAAAATTGTCCAAAGCCAAAGGTGGGGGGGGAGATTAGGAAACAAGAAACAAACTGCTGTTAAAATTATGACTTCCCTGGAAAAGTTTGTCAATCTTAGGCTCCAAGAATCTTGGGCTATGACATTTGCACAGAGGGTTAAGTATAAGAACTGAACTTCTGTGTGGAAGAGGGTTAGAAGAAATAATTTCCAAAACTCCTTGAATATTTGGACAATTAAAAATTTACCTTCCATTAATGCCAGCTATCAAAGTACCTTAACTATCTAGACTTGGGTGTTGTGTAAGAAAGGAAATTCTCTTGATAATTTGTAATTACATCTCTCCCCTTATTTGTGGTTAAAGTTTGAAATTATAATTTGATGTGCTTCAAAAATCCTCAAGGTGAGAAATTAAAGTTTCCCAAGATAGGTAGCACTCTGGTATGCTTGGCTTCTGCAGTGTTTGATGGTCGCTGGAGAGCTGCATTCCCAGTCCCCATAGAAATCTCAAAGATAAAGGCCTTCCTAACATCAGAGATAAAAAGGAAAGTCACTCTGAATAAAATGCAGCAAAAACAAACAAAATCCCTGAATAATTACACCTAAATGGAGCTAGCAGATACAGAATAATAGAGATATTTAGAATTCTTAAAGAACCAATGATCAAAAGAAACTATAATAAATTGTCTTCAAAATGTAAAATTCACTGGACAAGTTAAATGATAAGATTACATGTAGTTTAAGACAGAATTAATGATTAAGGGGAGAAATATGAAGAAATTGCCTGTACAGCAACAAAAAATTGAAAAATAGAGCCAGAGGTTACGAGAGGAAAAGAATAAAGATCAAAAATAAGGTAATTTCATTCTAGAAGAAAAAAATATAAAAAATGAAGAGGAGTTGATCTACTAATAAATAATTGCTGAGAATTTACATAATTGATGAAAAGTGAATTCTCAAATTCAAGTCTCAAAAGTCTGAAGAAGAAAAGCAGAAGACTAAAATGATGACCACAACTTAATATCATTGAGAAAACACAGAGTTAAGTTTTGTGGGGTTTTTTTTGTTTTTTTTACCTATAGGAAAAAGATATAGAACCAAAACTGACAGTGAAAGAAAGTGAAAGTGAAAGTTGCTCAGTCGTGTTCGACTCCTTGCGACTCCATGGACTATACTGTAGACTACTAAATAATTGTAATTAAATCAAGAAAAATAGAAATTTGTTTCAAAAGAAAAAGAGAAAACTATAGTCATCTCAGAATTTTATGTAAAATTAATTAAAAATACAAGAATAATAAGGGGTGATGCAACTATTTTCACATACACATATATACACATAGAGGTAACCCCAACGTGCAGGCGTGCTATGTCACTTCAGTCATATCAGACTCTTTGCAATCCTGTGGGCTGCAGCCCGACAGGCTCCTCTGTCCATCAGATTCTCCATACTCGAATGGATTGCCATGCAAGGGATCTTCCCAATCCAGGGATCAAACCGGGACCTCTAATGTCTCCTGCATTGCCAAGTGGGTTCTTTACCACTAGCACCACCTGGGCAGCCCCAACCCCCAACATTCCCCGCTAAAAAAATGCTGAAGACTTTATCTCAGAAAAAGAAAACAGAACTCAAAGCCAAAAGCATAAGGATAAGGATGAATTATGAGCAGATAAATTGTTAAATAAAGGAAAGCTTAAAAAAAATCTTAATAAAAAGGTTTGCTTTTGCAGAACTAAAATGCTAGACCAAAATATCATGTAAGTGAGAGAAGGCAAATTAAAATATTTAAAATGTACCAAGTGAGAGCAAACTACATATGCTTATCAACTTGTTTTTTATTAAGTGTGCATTTTTAATATTAAGCTTATTAAAAAGAAAAAAAATAGATTATATAAATTCCAAACCAATATGAAAGGCAAATGAAATTTAAAATAAAATTGATGAATTATAAAGAAGATGAAAAAACCTACAAAATCAGAGCAAATGCAAAAGATAAGATATAATATATTACTTGAAATATATCCATAAATTAATTGAGTCACCTACTACACTTAGAAAGTATCACTTGTAAAGAAAACAAAATCTGTCTGTAGTATGTGACTACTAATCCAAGAATGTTTTTACCACAGCACATTGGCTCTTCAAATCTTTTTGACAAAATAATCAAAATTCATCTATGACACAAAGGTTCTACAGTGACACTTTAACACATCAATCGATATCTCAGTAGTTTATTACTGGTGTTTTTCATCAGTCAGCTGTTGCCACAATATCCCGCATAACAATAACCCCAAAAAATCTCAAAATCAAACAAAACAAACATTTACTTTCATGCTCAAGGGTCTCCAGGTTGAGAGTGGTTCAACTAACCTGGGCTGGACTGGGTGAGTCTGGACTCCAGGAGTCCAACTGAATTCAAATGGGTTCCATGTTTCTTCACTGTGCAGGCCAGGCTGAAGGGGTGGTGGTGTACTTAGAGTATGTTCTTCCAGAGGGAGGTTACAAGAGTGTGAGAAAGCAAAACAAATCCTCAAACTAAAGCTACTTGTATCAAATATTCTAATAGTCCATTGGCTGAAAAAGCCTCCTTCATGTACACAAACTTTACTCTCCTCACTGAAATTATTGAATTTGTATCCAAGATCAAGGTGCCAGCATGTGCTTCTAGTGAGTCCTCTCTTCCTGGCTTACATATGGCTGCCTTCGCACTGTTTCCTCACCTGGCCTTTCCTCTGCATGCAAAGAGAAAGAAATATATTGCTGATGTCTCCTCTTATAATTATTATGATACCACTCCTATCAGGTTAAGATCCCACCCTTATAACCTCACTTACTCTTTATTACCTCTTTATAGGCCTTATCTTCAGCTACAATTACAGTAGGGATTTGGGCTTCAGCACATGAAATTTGGGAAGACACAGTTCTAGTCACTGTAAGTTATAAATGAGAACCAAAAGAGCATGGCTAAAATAAGATCATTCGATTTCCCAAGCATAATGCATGTCTGCAAAATAATAATTGATCTAGATTGTTTTCTTCTTATTCCTCCAATATCGTCTACAGAATGTGTTGACTAGATTGGTGATTCTGAGAGTCACTATCTTTATTTCTTTATTTCTAGACTTCCCTGGTGGCTCAGACGGTAAAGCATCTGCCTACAATGTGGGAGACCCAGGTTCAATCCCTGAGTTGGAAAGATCTCCTGGAGAAGGAAATTGCAACCCACTCCAGTATTTTTGCCTGGAAAATCTCATGGATGGAGGAACCTGGTAGGCTACAGTCCATGGGGTCGCAAAGAGTCGGACACAACTGAGTGACTTCACTTTCACTTTCATCTTTATTTCACCCAGCATGAAAGAAGAGGAATGGACTGCAACATTACTGCCCTTTAAGAGTTTTACCCAGAATTTCATATATCAGTTTTGTTCATGCTTCATCGGCCAAGATGTTTTATTTAAAGTTGTACGAAGTATTTCTTACTAAACATAATCTGGTGTAAAAATTTTAGAATACAAAATCAAAAATGTTTATGAAAAAAAGTATTCCAGTCTTCCTGGTTAAACGGCAGTGAACTACAAGAGCCTCCAAACTTTCCATTATGAATATCTATGAAGACACAATTATAGGATCATCATTTATGAACTCTATAAAACGTGCGAAAAATACCATAAGCTAATACTCAAACTGAGTGACTGAACTGAATATTCAAATTGAACTTCTACAAACTGGACCATTATTGGGAGAGAAGATTCAGGCTCTAGCATACGATTAATACATGCTGCACTTTCTCCTGGGAAATTATGTCCTAATAGTTCATGTATATCGTGTTCTGGCAGAGACCCAGGCATTAGGCCAGAACCAAGCAATGAGTGCTAAGGGGAAAAATCGAGCAAGAAGGGAAGATTGATGTGTCTGTATGTGATTTACTGTTTCTGCTTTCCAGTCTCAAAATGTCATTGCTGTCTTTGTCACTTCTACTCTATTTGTCCTTGACATTTTACGCCTTTTTAAACTCTCTTTATTTATATTGTAGTGGAGTTTAGGAAAGAGTGGAAGCAAACATATGTTCAGTCCTGCAAATTGAAACCAGTTTGTATTACATTCAGATAAATTATTTATAAAAAGAAAATAAATGTACTTATCACTTAGGTAAATATTATGACTAATTGCCAGATTTTCAATTGACCATTAGTTTTCAGCTCCTGCTCTGTCAAATCAAAATACAGAATACAGCTGTGCATAAGAATAAACTTAAATGGGGCATCTAAACAATAACAGTTCAAAAAAATGGATAATCCAATGTATGTAAAAGCACCCATAGAGGTATCTGTTTTGATTTACACTTTCTGGCAGCACTAGAAGCAGAGTAACTTATAGCAGAACTTAGGAATTTTCATATGAATAAACAGAAATATGTTTTTAGGAAAAAAAGAATCCTGTTAAAAATCTATTTGATTGGACTAGCAGTTACTATATGAAAAAATAAATGATCAGGAATTGAAGTAGATGAAAGTAAATGTGGGTTACTTGACTTCTTAGAAACCTTAGACAACCTACACATTAAGAAAGAGAAAATGTCTTTTTTGAGGAGACTGCAAGAAACATGTCAGTGATTTAAATGATCTTTATTGAGCAGATTGAAATGGGCCTATATTTTGTTCTAAAGGATCATTTCTAAATAAAAAGATTATTTTTCTGGTAATTTTGCTGGAATAAAATAATTACAGCTGAACTATCAGGTTTCTAAACAAAGAACCTAAAATGTTTCTTTTAGAAAAGATAATGGAGGTGAGCAGTTAGTTTTTCCACATCAAAACTGGTGAGCTTAAAGGAATCACTGCCTTTTATAAAACAGAGAATGTCTACTCGGTCTACCCTTCTTGTAGATCAGCTGATTGCCAATCAGATTATCCACTTGACCTCAGCCATTTCCTCAACAGAATCAGCAGAAACTTTGTTCTGCAAAGGGAGTTGCAAGCCAAATAAAAGTCAGTTTTCAAAACCATTTGCTCAGCATGGATACAATTTATGTTTTTCCTTTTGCTTAGCAAGCAGTTGTGCTAGGAATGTTATCTTGAAAATTTTGGTGGTAATGAAACATAGCTGTAATTTAGGATGAGCCAAGCATGTGTAAAAATGAGAGAGCAGAAATCTGTCTTTCTTGGCCCACTGAGGCATTTTTTGTAAAATCTAGTTGAAATATGTATGACTTCCCTGAGCTCTCTGGCATAATTCATCGTTTAAAAAAGTCAATAAAGATTTTATTTTCAATTAGTAAACATTTTTCTGCCAAAGAACTAGACATTCTTAATGTCTCTATTAACATTTTGGAACATTTTACAATATAAGAGTGTGAAGCTGTCTGTCTTTATATAATAATACATTAAATAAATTTTCAGCTAATACCCTTACACGCATATGGGAAAAGGCAAATTTTTAGATCATTATATCTAGTAAATAGTAGATGCTCAGTAAATGCTCTTTTGTTTTTATTGCTCAAGGTTTTTTTTCCAATCATATGTCACATTAAGTATCTGATAAGAAAATATGAACTCTTTCGATTTTAACATGAATATTTCTGTATCTTAAAGGACATGGAAAATATTACCTGAATCAAAATAACATCACAAAAAGCAAATTGCTTCCTAATGATGTGTTGCAATTCATCCAGCACTGTCTTACTCTTAAAAAGAAAGTGTAGGAAATGGTAGTCAATAAATAAAGCTATAAAAACTTTCTAGAGAAGACTATATAAAGAAAATCTAAATTTTTAAATTTGTTTTATTTGATTTTTTTATACAGATAATAGGTTATTCTTATGACACTGATAACTTTATCAAAAGTTAAACCTGGAGATGACATAAAAGCAATTATTAGTGATATGTTTCATCAACATTTTCCTAAATACTTTGTAGCTTTAACATAGGCATAAACTCTTACTCTAAATAAGAACAAAGATAAAATAATAAAAACTAAGCTATAAGAGAAATATATATAATAAATCTAAACACTAGATCATAAATGTTTAGGGTTTATTTTTTCAAGGGAAGCTTTCATGAAATATTTTGAAAGTTCATAAAGCTCTATAAGCTTCTTTAAGCTTTTAGAGGTTCTAAGGCAGTGTTTTCAGCAAAATATTAATTGAAAGGGAATTAATGGCACTGATCATTTTATAATGCCCTGGCCTGTCCAGAATAGCTCCCTGTAGAATCTGTCAAAATATGATGAACTACTATATATTCCACCAACTCAAGAATCACACTGGCCCTACCCTATTATGTACACAGCATGACAAAAATGCTTAATGGCCACACAAGGAGCAAGGATGTGGGAAAAGTGAGCACACACATACTGGTGGTTAGAATTTACATCCATTACGTTTTTTGAAAGGTATGTTTGCAGTACCTAACAGATTTTTAAAACTTTGTACGTTTAAGAGGGAAATTCTACACCCAGAAATACAAGTTTACAAAGGTTGTAAAAGAATATTTATTTCAGATTTGCTTGTAATTGCTAAATATTGTAAATGACCAAACTGTTGATCAAGAGACATATAGTTATTTAATATATGGAGTATTCACACTGGGGAGGCTATTGAGCCATTAAGAAAAATGAGGTAGGCTGGTATGCACAGACAGAAATATCAGCAAAACATAAGTGATTGAAATATAACAGTTGCCAGACTTCCCTGGTGATACAATGGTTAGGAATCCACCTGCCAATGCGGGCAACACGGGTTTGACCCCTGATCTAGGAGGATCCCACATGCCTCTGAGCAACTAAGCCTGTGCATCACAGCTACTGAGCCTGTGTGTTGCAGCTACTGAAGCCTGTAGACCTTAGAGCCTGTGATCCACAACAATAGAAGCCAGCGCAATGAGAAGCCAATGCATGGCAACTAGAGAGTAGCCCCTGCTCCCCACAAATAGAGAAAGCTCACGTGCAGCAACAAAAACCCAGCACAACCAAAAATAAAATATAAATAAATAAATAAATACATTTAAGAAAAGAAATACAACAGTTGCCAAAAAGTACATATACTATGATCTCATGTAGGTTAAAAAAAAAAAGTTATATACATTGTCTGCTTACATGTAAATGTATATAAATGCACAGCAAAAGTATATATACCAAGTTCTTGAGTGGTAAAACTAAAGATGAAAGCAGGCCTTGGGAAAGGAAGAAAAGAGAACTAGCACAATTTACTGTTTATATTTGTGCATTTTAAATCTTTTGTAGTGAGAATATATTCATTTATTAATTGTCCGGTAGCTCAGACGGTGAGCGACTTGACTTTCACTTTTCACTTTTCACTTTCCTGCATTGGAGAAGGAAATGGCAACCCACTCCAGTGTTCTTGCCTAGAGAATCCCAGGAACGGGGGAGCCTGGTGGGCTGCCGTCTCTGGGGTTGCACAGAGTCGGACACGGCTGAAGCAACTTAGCAGCAGCAGCAGCAGCTCAGACGGTAAAGCGTCTGCCTGCAATGCAGAAGTTCTGGGTTCAATCCCTGGGTTGGGAAGATCCCCTGGAGAAAGAAATGGCAACCCACTCCAGTACTCTTGACTGGAAAATTCCATGGATGGAGGAACCTGGTAAGCTACAGTCCATGGAATTGCAAAGAGTCGGACACGACTGAGCAACTTTGCTTCAGTTGTATAATAAGCAAGGACTACATTTTTTTTTAATATTTATTTATTTGGCTGCCTTGGGTCTTAGTTGTGTCATGTATAACCTAGTTCCCTGACTGGGTATTGAACCCAGACCCTCTACATGGGGAGTGCAGATTATAATTTAAAACCAAATATGAATAATATTTGGCATTTCCATTGCTTTTATAGTATTGACATAGCAATAAGAAGAAGCTACCATTTAACAGAAAGCTGAATCTCACTAGCTAATTCCTTTCCCACTGAATAATGAAAAATAATTAATTTTTTCTAGGTATTTCTGCCTTTCTTCTTGCTTCTTATCCATTTAATTCAAATTAAGAACAGTCAACATATATAAACATCACTTTTAAGAGTTAGAATCCTCATACACAGCCTCAAAGGTAGGTTTTCTAATCATCTTCACTATACTATTTAAAAATGTATTCAATACAGATCATTTAGGAAAGCATCCATACTAAAAGGATTCTCTAAAACTGCTTATTTTTCTTTTACCAACAAACCACTTTGAACAGGCACAGTGAGAAAAGTGTAGTTGTTACCTACTGACAGAGGCATTACAACCTGACCATTTCATATCACTATCTAAAATCTGGAAATATCTGCTTCTCATTATAATCTAATTATGCAGCTTGAACCCTGTCAGTACACAGATAATAAAGATGGAAAAAAATAATATCATTGTCTCATTCACATCACTTTGCTTTAAAACCAAAATCAATTGTGTCATGTGAGGCATCTTGAAATTAATTTCCTAGGTGCATTTGAATTATACTATAAGATGCACTCTGCCTTTGGCTCCATTAAAACAATATTCTGTTAAGCTCCCATTTTATTACTGACATCTACATACTGTACTTTAAAAGAAATGAAAAGGCAGAGTTACCAGTAAGAGGCAACAAAAGGATGCTTATGGCAAGGAGGTTGATTAGGTTTACATCCATATCATGCCACTTTGTTCTTTTGTTTCATTATTTTATGTCCTATTTAATCCATAGCCTTAGAAAAGTCTTTAAACAGTACTATTTCATGGCCATACATAAGACATTTCTAAGATACAATAATTTGAATGAGATGTTCTGTACAATAGGCTGAATCCCTACTAATAATTCCCTCTGGAGAGCTGAAAATAGCCTGTTTTCTCTAGGTAATTCTGCCTGCTAATTATCCATTCAATTCAAATTAAGAGCAGTCAAGACCTATATAAAAAAGGGCACTCAAAGTGACTTGTTTCTCTGGAGTGGGAGTAAAAACTACTCTTCCTTAACACCTAAGATTAGATTTTCCTCATACACACATTTGGTTAGAGTCAATAAATAATTATAAGACACATAGGGAAATCACATCTCTTAAAGTATCTGGTATTAATAAAATGTAAGATCCATTACTATATGGTCAAAGTAAAATTTTAATAATTAAAAGGTGCTTCTTAACAACTGTCTCAGCCATGTGTAGAATATTTATTTTGTGGTATGTTCCAGTGTTTCTTTCATCTTTACTTTCGTACTTTTCTTGTCCATTATTACCTAAGAAATGTCTTTAAATCAAGTGCTTAGCAACTCTTCAGACATATTTAAACCACATTTACCTCCTACCACTTGAAGCAATATTCAAAAGCTTAGAAGAAGTATTAAAGTCTTACAGGTAATCCTGTGACTCTGGAGCTCATTTTTCTTTTGTTTTCTTCCTCATCTGTAAAGTAATAGGGAGAACTTGACATTATCTACAACTGTACTTAACTCTAACAATATATGTTTCTAATTTCCTTTCCTCTCAATACCCTTTCAGATTTCCACAGAGTAGATAATGTTGACGTGATTGAAATGTGTTAATCAAAGGAGTATATTTTAAAACCAAGTGGTTGTGCATGTTGTATATGTGATAACCCTCAGCCTTTGGCAAGATTTTAGACAAATTCTAATAGTTTGTCCAACTGTTATCTCCTCACTTGTAGATATTAGAAATATCACAATCACCAATTAGTATAAAAATGTATGATTATGGATCTTCAAGGTTAGAGGATATCTTATATACCCTGTTTCTTCATGTTGTTTTTGTTTAGTTGCTCACTTGGGTCCAACTCTTTTGCAACCCCATGGACTAAAGGCTGCCAGGCTCCTCTGGCCTTAGGATTTCCCAGGCAAGAATACTGGAGTGGGTTGCCATTTCCTTCTCCAGAGGATCTTCTAGACTCAAGGATCAACCCAAATCTCCTGCATTGGCAGGCAGTTTCTTTCCCACTGAGTCACTTAGGAAGCCTTTCTTCATGTTACTTACTGGTAATTTATAAATTGTAGGCCCTTAATAGCCAAGCCAGGAAATACTTTCATAGACATTTTTATAATAAATATCTAAAAAATAATAATCATCTCCACATTTTATAATATAGGGACTACTTTGTCTTCCCTGTCAGTAATTGAGATGAGCCAATATCATGAAGGCAATGGCACTCCACTCCAGTGCTCTTGCCTGGGAAGTCCCATGGACAGAGGAGCTTGGTGGGCTACAGTCCATGGGGTGGCGAAGAGTCAGACACGACTGAGCGAATTCACTTTCATTTTTCACTTTCATGCATTGGAGAAGGAAATGGCAACCCACTCCAGTGTTCTTGCCTGGAGAATCCCAGGGATGAGAGCCTGGTGGGCTGCCGTCTATGGGGGTCACCCAGAGTCGGACACGACTGACGTGACTTAGCAGCAATATCACGAAAGGATAGAAAACAGTTCTCAATAGAGAAAAACTGTACATGTGATCAGCACAGTTTTACCCTTTCCCACAGCTTGATGAAATTTTAGGCAGTCTTCTTCCTGTCTCCAGGCCCTTGACCTCCTATTCCTTAGAGCATTTACTTCAGAAAACTTACCAGTACAAACTCTTCCTCTGCTCCTTTGATATGTATGTAAATCTTCAAGCTTCTTGCCAGTTTTACAACCTAAGGATGTTTTTCTTAAGGTTCAGAGAGTCATCCTTTTATTATTATTTTTCATTTTAATGTATAGTTGATTTATAATATTATATATTTCAGATATACAATATGGTGATTCAATATTTTTATAGATTATCCTCCATTTAAATTTATTACAAAATAATGGTGTTATTTCTCTGCACTGTACAATATACCTTGTTACTTATTTATTTCATAGTTTATATTTCTTAATCCCCTACCCTCATCATGCCCTTCCCCTCTTTCCTCTCCCCACTAGTAACCAGTAGTCTGTTTTCTATATCTGTGAGTCTGTTTGTGTTTTGTTATAGTTATTCATTTATTTTATTTTTTAGATTTCACATATAAGTGACGATATAGAGTATTTGTCTTTGTCTGACTTATTTCACTAAGCACAATATTCTTTAAGTGCATCTGCATTGCTGCAAATGGCAGAATTTCTTTTTTAATGATTAATATTTCATTGTACACATATATACATATATGTATATATACACATATATATGCATACATATATATATGCATATCCTCTTTAGCCACTTATTTTTTGATTGACAGGTTGCTTTCATATCTTGGCTATTATAAATAATAAGATGTTACCACACACCTATCAGAATGTGCTATGCTTAGTCACTCAGTTGTGTCCGATTCTTTCCGACCCCCTGGACTGTAGCCCACCAGGCTCCTCTGTCCATGGGGATTTTCCAGGCAAGAATATTGGAGTCAGTTGCCATCCCTGCCTCCAGGGGATCTTCCTGACCCAGGGATGGAACCCAGGTCTCCCGTGTTGCAGGCAGATTCTTTACCCCCTGAGCTACCCAGGAAGCCCTTGGCTAACATCAAGAAGTTTACAAGTAGCAAATGTTGGTGAGGATATGGAGAAAAGGAAACCCTCCTACACTTTTGGCAAGAATGTGAATTGGTGCAACCACTATGGAAAACAATATGGAGATTCCTCAAAAAACTGAAAATAGAACTACCATGTGATCCAGCAGCCACTTCTGGGCACATATCAAAGAAAAGAAAAACACTAATTTGAAAGAATATGTGCATCCCAGTGTTCTAAGAGCCATCCTTTGAAGTGGAAGCATGGAGGAGAACAGCACCCCTATCTTGGTTTCTCTGGGAAGGCTGGAACTTAACTTCTGTGAGCACCTTACCCCAAGTTGCAAAACTGCTTGCTGTCATGAAAATACAAGAAAGTATACTTTTCTTTCAAAAAAGCCAATTATCAAACACAGATGACTTAGTATCATCCCTCCACCAGCTCTTAAAATCTCTCCAAACTTTTGTTTCAGGGAGCTCAGTTTCTCTTGCCTATTTAACTTTGGTTCAATTTTTGCTTTGACTCTTGAGAACCATAGGGCTTCCCAGATGGCACAGTGGTAAAGAATCTGCCTGCCAATGAAAGAGACATAAGAGATGTGGGTTCGATCCCTGGGTTGGAAAGATCCCCTGGAGTAGAAAATGGCAACTCACTCCTGTATTCTTGCCTGGAAAATTCAATGGACAGTGGAGCCTGGAGGGCTACAGTCTATGGAGTCACAAAGAGTTGGACAGAACTGAGCATACACACAAACATGAGAACCATGGTGAGTAAAAGAAAAAGATATCAAATTTGTTCAGTTTGGGTACTTATAAAATCAACTTCAAAATATCATAATTATAATAGTGAGAATAAATTGTAACCTACTTCAGTTGTGTCCTTATAAGGTTGTTCACCTAGATTTACCTTATAACAAGTATTTTAAATAATTTTGAATTAATGTCTTTGGGAGACAAATTCCACATTGCAGTCAAATTATTTTTCTTTATATCAACATCTCAGGCATTAGCAATAGCACAATTCTGAGCTTATATTCTGTTGATTTAGGATCCACAGTAAATGGTTTCTTGCTTGTAAGAGCTTGTATTTTAATAGAAAGGACAAATATTGATTTAGAGTGAATTACTAAAAGCCCACATGAGAAAAGTAAGACAAGACTGAAGGTGAAGCTAAATGTTGCTTACATGCAGGCTTGGTGCTTTATATATATAAAACAAAGAACAGGACAATGCGTCCATAAAATAGTGAAGGAACACTAATAGAAAATTCATAGTACACGATCTTAAGTACAATTCAATAAGTGTAATGCTCTTCAGTGCTTTTTTTCACCTCAGATTACTTGCTCTTTAAACAATGGTTAGAATTATCTTTTAACAGCTAAAGATGAAAGAAGCTACCACGCAGAAGAGAAAAGATTGAAAGAACAAGGAAGCAGACAATAGCACTTCAGATGGGGACTGATGTGATTGGAATGTTCTTAACTACCAGCAAGGAGACAAATGAAGATGAAGACTAAAAGGATGCCATGGATTTCTTTTTTACACTTGTTTTTCAAAATCTCACATGGTTTTACCTCCATGTATTTCACAGAACTAATCGGCACCTTTTTATCTCTTAGCTTCTCGGGTGTCTTTATAGTATTTAATTTAAAAGAGAGAGAGATCTTCTTTTTAACATAAAGTTAACAAAGCATATGTGTTATCCTAGATCAAAGTATATTTTACTATGCCTACACAACATCAAAAATTAGCAATATAACTTTACTGAGATATATAGGAAGTCAAGTCAATGATCATCCAACAGCATTGTACTTTTTTTCTCTCCAAATTAACTGAATTAAACAATTGTTTGGGTATCACATAAATTTCACTTGAGGTAAATTTTTATGAAAACAGTTAAGAAGTTTGTAACCTATTTATTGTGTCACTCTGTAATTCATGTCTAGTTGTTCTAACTCATTTTGAATTGATACAGATTTCATTGTTCACTGAAAAACTGAAAAACAGGGCCTTGCCTGGTAGTCCAGTGGTTAAGACCTCACCATCCAACACAGGGCTTTGGTGCAGGTTTGATCCCTAAAGAGCAAAGATCCCACATGCTTTGTGGCCAAAAATAGACCAAAATATACAACAAAACAAAATATTGTGGCAAAATATTATATAAAACAAAATATTGCAATAAATTCAGTAAAGACTTTAAAAATGGTCTAAATTAAAAAAAAAAAAAAACAAATTAAAAAAAAAAAATCAACAAAGCAGAAAAGCTGATCATGGTGATCTGGAAAGATGAAGCAGAATTTATAAAAATTAATTAGCTCTGGCACTAAGCAAAATTAGAAATAGCTTGCTTCTGCACTACCATATGCAACTTTTATCACTGTTGTTCAGTCTCTCAGTCGTGTTTGACTCTGTGACCTCCCTGTCCTTCACCATCTCCTGGAGCTCGCTCAAACTCATGTCCATTGAGTCAGTGATGCCATCCAGCTATCTCATCCTCTATCCTCCTCTTCTCGTCCTGCCCTCAATCTTTCCCAGCATCAGGGTCTTTTTCATTGAGTCAGCTCTCTGCATCAGGTGGTCAAAGTATTGGAGATTCAGCTTCAGCATCAATACTTCCAATGAAATCAGGTTGATTTCCTTTAGGATCAATTGCTTTCATCTCCTTGCTGTCCAAAGGACTCTCAGAATCTCCTCAAGCACCACCGTTCAAAAACATCAATTCTTTGGTGCTCAGCCTTCTTTATGGTCTAACTCTCACATCCATACATGAATACCGGAAAAACCGTAGCTTTGACTATATGTATGTTTGTTGGCAAAGTGATGTCTCTGCTTTTTAATATGCTGTCTAGGTTTGTCATAGCTTTTCTTCCAAGAAACAAGTCTTTTAATTTCATGGTTATAGTCACTGTTCACAAGGATTAATCAGATTGCATTTGGATAAACGCTTTAGCCAAGTAAGCTACCAATAAAATTTCTTTTCATACATAATAGATCAGTGTAAATCTGGGAAACTGGGATTTAAAACAACACCAAAACCATTCTTAAAAATTAATTTGACAAAATCTTTTCTTTTAATTTGTGTGTGTGTGGTTCATACTGCTTTAGATTGGATGAAGTCTAGTAAATAAAAAATCATAGAGTCTCAATTTTTCAGTTTATTTGAAGAAAATATGAAAGTAATTTTGTTCAACAATTTCTCCACACTTTAAACCTAGTCTATAGCATTCATGATTTTCCTGCCTTTGCTCAATTTCTAAAAACTTATCACTTACCAAAAATTGTCTCACCATCTGAGACAGCCAGTGATGCTTAAATAACTCATGTTTATGCTGTTCCTTAATATATCTGATTGTCATTTATGTTTACTGCTTTTAGTTCTACCCACAGAAACCCAAACATAGAACATATTTAATTTCTAATTTATTTATCTGCTGTCTAAACACTAAAAGAAACCTTATATGATGACCAAATATAATTACAAGAGATAAATTATATACCATTTTAAAATGTATCAATTTCCTTTTCTTGGATATTTTTGGGTTTAAATAACCTAGTTATTCTTAGAAAAAATGTGATCCCAAACCTCCAAGTCCAAGAGAGGTTCCTGTTAGATCAGAACTGTTTTCATAACAGTACTAAAATACCTTTTCCCTCTTTTGTGCCAATGGTGAAGAAACAAGTGTGGATAATACTGCCAACACCTAAGTGCAAATCGAGAGAGTGGCACCAAACTTACCAGTAGTCATTGATTTGTTCATTGTCATACATTCTCTGTTAAAAAAAAATCCACTTTAAAAATAATCTTAGAGGAGCTAAGATGGTGGAGGAGTAGGACAGGGAGAACACTTTCTCCCCCACAAATTCATCAAAAGAACATTTAAACGCCGAGTAAATTCCACAAAACAACTTCTGAAAGCTGGCAGTGGATGTCAGGCACCCAGAAAAGCAACCCAAGTCTTCGAAAGGAGAGAAAGAAATACAGCTCCACTCACCAGAACACCAACACAAGCTTCCCTAACCAAGAAACCTTGACAAGCCACCTGTACAAACCCACACAGAGTGAGGAAACGCCACAATAAAGAGAACTCCACAAACTACCAGAATACAGAAATGACACCCCAAACTCAGCAATTTAAACAAGATGAAGAGACAGAGGAATGCCCAGCAGATAAAGGAACAGGATAAAAGCCCACCAAACCAAACTAAAGAGGAAGAGATAGGGAATCTACCTGATAAAGAATTCCCAATAATGATAGTGAAATTGATCCAAAATCTTGAAATCAAAATGGAATCACAGATAAATAGCTTGGAGACTAAGATTAAGAAGATGCAAGAAAGGTTTAACAAGGACCTAGAAGAAATAAAAGAGAGTCAATATAAAATGAATAATGCAATAAATGAAATTAAAAACACTCTGGAGGCAACAAATAGGAGAATAACAGAGGCAGAAGATAGGATTAGTGAATTAGAAGATAGAATGGTAGAAATAAATGAATCAGAGAGGATAAAAGAAAAACTAATTAAAAGAAATGAGAACAATCTCAGAGACCTCCAGGACAATATTAAATGCTACAACATTCGAATCATAGGGGTCCCAGAAGAAGAAGACAAAAAGAAAGACCACGAGAAAATACTTGAGGAGATAATAGTTGAAAACTTCCCTAAAATGGGGAAGGAAATAATCACCCAAGTCCAAGAAACCCAGAGAGTCCCAAACAGGATAAACCCAAGGTGAAACACCCCAAGACACATATTAATCAAATTAACAAAGATCAAACACAAAGAACAAATATTAAAAGCAGCAAGGGAAAAACAACAAATAACACACAAGGGAATTCCCATTAGGATAACAGCTGATCTTTCAACAGAAACTCTTCAAGCCAGGAGGGAATGGCAAGACATACTTAAAGTGATGAAAGAAAATAACCTACAGCCCAGATTATTGTACCCATCAAGGATCTCATTCAAATATGAAGGAGAAATCAAAAGCTTCTCAGACAAGCAAAAGCTGAGAGAATTCAGCACCACCAAACCAGCTCTCCAACAAATACTAAAGGATATTCTCTAGACAGGAAACACAAAAACAGTGTATAAACTCGAACCCAAAACAATAAAGTAAATGGCAACGGGATCATACTTATCAGTAATTACCTTAAATGTAAATGGGTTGAATGCCCCAACCAAAAGACAAAGACTGGCTGAATGGATACAAAAACAAGACCCCTACATATGTTGTCTACAAGAGACCCACCTCAAAACAGGGGACACATACAGACTGAAAGTGAAGGGCTGGAAAAAGATTTTCCATGCAAATAGGGACCAAAAGAAAGCAGGAGTAGCAATACTTATATCAGATAAAATAGACTTTAAAACAAAGGCTGTGAAAAGAGACAAAGATGGTCACTACCTAATGATCAAAGGATCAATCCAAGAAGAAGATATAACAATTATAAATATATACGCACCCAACACGGGAGCGCCGCAATATGTAAGACAAATGCTAACAAGTATGAAAGGAGAAATTAACAATAACACAATAATAGTGGGAGACTTTAATACCCCACTCACACCTATGGATAGATCAACTAAACAGAAAATTAACAAGGAAACACAAACGTTAAATGATACAATAGACCAGTTAGACCTAATTGATATTTATAGGACATTTCATCCCAAAACAATGAATTACACCTATTTCTCAAGCGCACATGGAACCTTCTCCAGGATAGATCACATCCTGGGCCATGAATCTAGCCTTGGTAAATTCAAAAAAATAGAAATCATTCCAAGCATCTTTTCTGACCACAATGCAGTAAGATTAGATCTCAATTACAGGAGAAAAACTATTAAAAATTCCAACATATGGAGGCTGAACAACATCCTGCTGAATAACCAACAAATCACAGAAGAAATCAAAAAAGAAATCAAAATTTGCATAGAAACTAATGAAAATGAAAACACAACAACTCAAAACCTGTGGGACACTTTAAAAGCAGTCCTAAGGGGAAAGTTCATAACAATACAGGCATTCCTAAAGAAACAAGAAAAAAGTCAAATAAATAACCTAACCCTACACCTAAAGCAACTAGAAAAGGAAGAAATGAAGAACCCCAGGGTTAGTAGAAGGAAAGAAATCTTAAAAATTAGGGCAGAAATAAATGCAAAAGAAACAAAAGAGACCATAGCAAAAATCAACAAAGCCAAAAGCTGGTTCTTTGAAAGGATAAATAAAATTGACAAACCATTAGCCAGACTCATCAAGAAACAAAGGGAGAAAAATCAAATCAACAAAATTAGAAAGGAAAAGGGAGAGACCACAACAGACAACACAGAAATACAAAGGATCATAAGAGACTACTATCAACAATTATATGCCAATAAAATGGACAACGTGGAAGAAATGGACAAATTCTTAGAAAAGTACAACTTTCCAAAACTGGACCAGGAAGAAATAGAAAATCTTAACAGACCCATCACAAGCACGGAAATTGAAACTGTAATCAAAAATCTTCAAGCAAACAAAAGCCCAGGTCCAGACAGCTTCACAGCTGAATTCTACCAAAAATTTAGAGAAGAGCTAACACTTATCCTGCTCAAACTCTTCCAGAAAATTGCAGAGGAAGGTAAACTTCCAAACTCATTCTATGAGGCCACCATCACCCTAATACCAAAACCTGACAAAGATCCCACAAAAAAAGAAAACTACAGGCCAGTATCACTGATGAACATAGATGCAAAAATCCTTAACCAAATTCTAGCAATCAGAATCCAACAACACATTAAAAAGATCATACACCATGACCAAGTGGGCTTTATCCCAGGGATGCAAGGATTCTTCAATATCCGCAAATCAATCAATGTTATACACCACATTAACAAATTGAAAAATAAAAACCATATGATTATCTCAATAGATGCAGAGAAAGCCTTTGACAAAATTCAACATCCATTTATGATAAGAACTCTCCAGAAAGCAGGAATAGAAGGAACATACCTCAACATAATAAAAGCTATATATGACAAACCCACAGCAAACATTATCCTCAATGGTGAAAAATTGAAAGCATTTCCTCTAAAGTCAGGAACAAGACAAGGGTGCCCACAGCAATCAGAGCAGAAAAAGAAATAAAAGGAATCCAAATTGGAAAAGAAGAAGTGAAACTCTCACTGTTTGCAGATGACATGATCCTTTACATAGAAAACCCTAAAGACTCCACCAGAGAATTACTAGAACTAATCAATGATTATAGTAAAGTTGCAGGATATAAAATCAACACACAAAAATCCCTTGCATTCCTATACATTAATAATGAGAAAACTGAAAGAGAAATTAAGGAAACAATTCCATTCACCATTGCAACAGAAAGAATAAAATACTTAGGAACATATCTACCTAAAGAAACTAAAGACCTATATATAGAAAACTATAAAACACTGGTGAAAGAAATCAAAGAGGACACTAATAGATGGAGAAATATACCATGTTCATAGATTGGAAGAATCAATATAGTGAAAATGAGTATACTACCCAAAGCAATTTATAGATTCAATGCAATCCCTATCAAGCTACCAACGGTGTTCTTCACAGAGCTAGAACAAATAATTTCACAATTTGTATGGAAATACAAAAAACCTCGAATAGCCAAAGCTATCTTGAGAAAGAAGAATGGAACTGGAGGAATCAACCTACCTGACTTCAGGCTCTATTACAAAGCCACAATTATCAAGACAGTATGGTACTGGCACAAAGACAGAAATATTGATCAATGGAACAAAATAGAAAGCCCAGAGATAAATCCACCCACCTATGGACACCTTATCTTTGACAAAGGAGGCAAGAATATATAATGGATTAAAGACAATCTCTTTAACAAGTGGTGCTGGGAAAACTGGTCAACCACTTGTAAAAGAATGAAACTAGAACACTTTCTAACACCATATACAAAAATAAACTCAAAATGGATTAAAGATCTCAACGTAAGACCAGAAACTATAAAACTCCTAGAGGAGAACATAGGCAAAACACTCTCCGACATACATCACAGCAGGATCCTCTATGACCCACCTCCCAGAATATTGGAAATAAAAGCAAAAATAAACAAAAGGGACCTAATTAAACTTAAAAGCTTCTGCACAACAAAGGAAACTATTAGCAAGGTGAAAAGGCAGCCTTCAGAATGGGAGAAAATAATAGCAAATGAAGCAACTGACAAACAACTAATCTCAAAAATATACAAGCAACTCCTACAGCTCAACTCCAGAAAAATAAATGACCCAATCAAAAAATGGGCCAAAGAACTCAATAGACATTTCTCCAAAGAAGACATACAGATGGCTAACAAACACATGAAAAGATGCTCAACATCACTCATTATCAGAGAAATGCAAATCAAAATCACTATGAGGTACCATCTCATGCCAGTTAGAATGGCTGCGATCCAAAAGTCTACAAGCAATAAATGCTGGAGAGGGTGTGGAGAAAAGGGAACTCTCTTACACTGTTGGTGGAAATGCAAACTAGTACAGCCACTATGGAGAACAGTGTGGAGATTCCTTAAAAAACTGGAAATAGAACTGCCTTATGATCCAGCAATCCCACTGCTGGGCATACACACTGAGGAAACCAGAAGGGAAAGAGACACGTGTATCCCAATGTTCATTGCAGCACTGTGTATAATAGCCAGGACATGGAAGCAACCTAGATGCCCATCAGCAGATGAATGGATAAAGAAAGCTGTGGTACATATACACAATGGAGTATTACTCAGCCATTAAAAAGAATACATTTGAATCAGTTCTAATGAGATGCATGAAACTGGAGCCTATTATACAGAGTGAAGTAAGCCAGAAAGAAAAACACCAATACAGTATACTAACGCATATATATGGAATTTAGAAAGATGGTAACAATAACCCTGTGTACGAGACAGCAAAAGAGACACCGATGTATAGATCAGTCTTATGGACTCTGTTGCAGAGGGAGAGGGTGGGGAGATTTGGGAGAATAGCATTGAAACATGTATAATATCATGTATGAAACGAGTCGCCAGTCCAGGTTCGATGCACGGTACTGGATGCTTGGGGCTGGTGCACTGGGACGACCCAGAGGGAAGGTAGGGGAGGGAGGAGGGAGGAGGGTTCAGGATGGGGAACGCAGGTATACCTGTGGCGGATTCATTTCGATATTTGGCAAAACTAATACAATATTGTAAAGTTTAAAAATAAAATAAAATTTTAAAAAAATAATCTTAATGAAAAAGTAAGATTCATTAGTATTACCATATCTCAACTCTTGTGAATCTTTTTAATAATCTGTGTGATAAAGTGGGAAGTATGCATAAAAAACTTCAAAAGCACTTGACAACTGCTTGATTTGCAAGTGGAACTAGCCACTTTCTTGATTCAACACCATTCTTACTTGAAAGAAAAACTTATAGACAAAAGATGATTATTTTAAATTGGCTATTTGCCAGAAAATTTCTCAAAACAGATGAAGTGAAGCTGTTGAAAAACTATGATGTTTGTTTTCAATAATAAAATTTTTTCATATGGGAGAACACTGAATCAATATTTTCCCAATGATCAATGGTTGATGATGAAAAATTATACATGAGAAAAAGATTCACCGAAGTGAAAATAAATCTTAATATAAAAATGTATGAAAATTTCACTGATATGTGATCAGATCTCACATTGTACCTAACTTTTAAGAAATTACACCTTATTAATTTTTCTTGTTCAGTCAAGTCTGATTCTTTGCAACTCCCTGTACTGCAGCCCACCAGGCTCCTATTTCTTGGAATCGGTAAAATATTATATAGTTTCAAGATTGACAAGAAAAAATAAAACTCATGGCACTATTGAAGAAATCTTCCTTGGGATGGTATTTAGAAAAGAATATTCAGAAACATATTCAATTTTATTGTCCTCAGAGTCACCTAATACTACAAGTAGAACTGTGAAACACCTCATAAATTCCTTTTCCGCTCATTCTAAAGAACAGTTTTCAATAAATGAGTATAAAGTCCACTCACCATAAACTATGCTAGGAATAGTTAATTTGAAAGTTTGGTATTAGCAATTCTAGAATGAATAAAATTGGCAGGTCTAAATAAAATTACTACCCATTTGATATCCCTTTGATTCAGCTTTATTTGATAGTCCAAACATTATTTAACATTTCAAAGTGAAATTGAAAACTAACCATAAGCAGATATATATTCTTTTCCATGCTTCCTGGTGTCAAATCATTTTACCAGAACATCTATTACATTTTCGACATCACCATGAACTGGAGATGAAAGGGATGAAATTTAAGATCCATAAAAGTAACCAAGTAACCGAATAAATTTAAAGGCAATTTATTGGACACTAAAAATTTGTGATCTGTATATGGAGACAATACTGAAATGCAGACACAGCCTGAAATAGAGAAATTGGGATTCTGTATAGAGCTGATAGTCACCACTTGCACCAACTAACTAACACTGTTCTCAGTCATGTTTGACCCTTTGTGAATCCATGGACTGTTAAGCCCATTAGCCCATAGGCAGCTCCTCTGCCTATGGAAATTTCCAGGCAAGAATACTGGAGTGGGTTGCCATTTCCTCCTCCAGGGGATCTTCCCAACCCAGGAATTGGGATGCAAGAGATGTGGGCATCTCTTGCATCTTCTGCACTGGCAGGCAGGTTCTTTACCACTACCATCACCTGGAAGCCCATTTGTACTACCAAAAGCAGATTAAATGAAATAAGTGAATATTCTTGTGGAACACGATTCAACTCCACATTTACATGTGAACACAGAAAGTAATGAGGCTGTAGAAATAACATAGAGAATCCCCCTAGTTCTTTTAATTTTCTTACTTATTGATTTTATTTTTGGCTGTGCTACATCTTTATTGCTGCACACAGGCTTTTCTCTAGCTGTAGTGAGCAGACGCTACTCTCTAATTGTGGTGTGCAGGATCTAGGGCACGCAGGCTTCACTAGTTGTGGCTTACAGGCTCTAGAGCACAGATTCAATAGTTGTGGTGCATGGGTTCATTTGCTCCCATGGCATGTGGGATCTTTCCTGATCAGGGATCGAATCCTTGTCTCCTGAATTGGCAGGTGAATTTTTTACCACTAAGCCATCAGGGAAGACCTCCGTTTAGTTCCTACATACTTTATATTGTGACAGCTATTAAATTTTAAATAGAAAAAAGAATGTAAGACATAGAAGGCATCAAAGTCAATAAAGTTTGTGTTCATTAATGTTACCTCTGTAGAAAACTAAGATTCAACATTATAGGGAAACTATGAGGAAACTACATAGAATGCACCTCAGAACTGACCTTTCTTTCCAAGGGATAAGAAGAATGTCTTAACTATATATCCAATCTTGTTCCTTACTTGTTCAGGAATCACCCAGGGGGCTTTAAACACCCTGAATCTCAGGTTGCAGCAGTGCAATGCCAAGCAGCCTTCTGCAGCTATGGAGAAAACTGCAAGGCAGCAAGGCATGGAGGCTGCACTGTGTATATTTAATGTGGCACTCAGACCAGGTAAATGAACAGTATACCATAGCTGTGCTGAATTCAGGAGGGACAATGAAATTTAGCATGATACATCCCAGCGTAGATCATCAGTTGTATCACTTGAATCTGCTTGTGTCCTATATTAAGTCTACTCTTACTGACTCTTCTAGGTGATACTGTTTGCAACCTCTAAAAATAAGATTTGTTTACAATAAAGAAAACAAACTATAGTTACTACTTGCTGCTAATGTATAGGTTATAAATGATAGTCATCATCTTTTTCATCCATCCACCCATTCTAGATTTCCTTCACTCTTGGCCAGCACTTCAGCTGGTATAAAATTTTATCTGGTGGAGTCACCATACCTTGGGTTTCAGAGTCCTTGGTGCCTTTACTTTGTCATGTTGGGTTTCAGAAGTTGTCCATGCACTATTGTCAAAAGCCATGAAAGTTTCAAGAGATACTCAGTGGAACTCTTCATTGTACCCTGATGGAGATGCCCCACCTGGTGACCAGGACCTCTAATCCAGGAGACCCAAGGGTTGCATGGCCACAAAGTTCAAATCTGCAAAGCAACTGAGAGTGATGATTACAGGAGCTAATCCTACTTCCATTCTACAAACTGGTTTTGGATTAATTTATTCTGACTGTTGGGCAAGTGTGCCATCTATATGTTTCAGTTCAGTGTGTGTGGTGTGTGCTCAGTTGTGTCTGACTTTTGCAACCCCATAGACTGTAGTCTGCTTCTCTTTCCATGGGATTTCCCAGGCAAAAGTACTGGAGTGGATTGCCACTTCCTACTCCAGGGGATCTTCCCATCCCAGGGATTGAATTGCATCTCTTGCATCTCCTGCATTGACAGGTGAATTCTTTACCACTGCACCACCTGGGAAACCCCATTTATACTGCTTCATGAAAAACAGTAACCCAACCCTACAGGTTGTCATCCCCAGACTTGTCCTTTGATCCAAGGTAGTTTTATGAAGAATCCTTTGTCAGTAAGTCATATTTTCTGTAAAGAATCACACAGTTATTCTGGCCAAAGTAATGTAGGCAAGAAGGCAAATCTATAGCCAGAGTAGATGAATATCCCAGCAAGATCAAAACTTTGTCATCCCAACAGTGAAAGGGTTCAGAAATAATCGATGGGGTTCCAATTACCTGACTAGATCACTGAGAAACGTTGCTATTATCTGAGACTCATCATTCCTCTGTTCTTTTATGCTTCAGGAATTCAGTAACAGCTAGATCAGCCTTAGGGAGAGGGAAGCCATGCTGTGATGTTTGTGCATAACTTCCATTTATGCTTCCATAGCTGCCCATAAAATACAACAGTAAAACTTCTAACACCTAAAACTATCAAAGCAAAAACAAGACTGAAAGTCATAATATTCCTTCCAAATGTTATCTTTTAGTTAATTAAAATATATATGAATAAAAAAATCTTTATAAATAAAAGGCAATAAAATGGGATCTACTCAAGGCTTATTTAACCTTTCAGTTGAAAAGCTAATTTCTGAAAGCCAGTATATTTTCATCTATTTTCTACATATTTTAAGTTAAAATCACTTTTTTTCCCTGTAACTATAATTGCAGTGGAAACCAAGAAGCTCCACTCAATAAAAAATTTAAGTTCACCTATATTTAAAAAGTTCAGCTATAAACTAAAATCAGAATTACTCTTCATAAGTAGTCTGGAAGTTTCATCATACACCAAGGCTGTATTTACACATATCAGATATTCTATAGTATTTTGCTACTGCTAAGTCGCTTCAGTCGTGTCCGACTCTGTGCAACCCCATAGACAGCAGCCCACCAGGCTCTGCTGTCCCTGGGACTCTCCAGGCAAGAACACTGGAGTGGATTGCCATTTCCTTCTCCAATGCATGAAAGTGAAAAGTGAAAGTGAAAGTGAAGTCGCTCAGTCGTGTCCGACTCGTAGCGACCCCATGGACTGCAGCCCACCAGGGTCCTCCATCCATGGGATTTTCTAGGCGAGAGTACTGGAGTGGCTTGCCATTGCCTTCTCCGTCTATAGTATTTTAAGCATAAAGTTTTTTTTTTGTTTGTTTGTTTTTTAATGTTTGCTATCAATCAATATCATTTGTTGGAGGACTAATTTTTATGTATCAAAATTAAAAATACTTTTATCCCATTCATTGGAAGTGTGTCAAAGATATTGTCTACATTACATCACGTGTCATTTTTCACTGCTTTATTGAAAATATGAAATAAAATGATATCATAGAAATGGAAAACTACTATCAACAATAGACAGTGAAAATGCATACTGGAATTAGATGCATGAATACTAAATGAAGATGCAGAGATATATTCCTTTTATTGCATTAAAAACCTCTACTTTTTTTTAAGACTTTATTATTTTAGAGCAAAAATTAACAGGAAAGTAGAGTGATTTCCCATATACTCCTGCCTCTACAGATGCATAACCTCCTCACTATCAATAGTAGAGTGTTACATTTTTAACCTGCATTCACATATCATAATCACCCAAAGTCCACAGTTTATTTTAGGATTCACTCTTGGTTTTGTACATTTTGTGGGTTTGGACAAATGTATAGTGATGTATATCCATCATTATAATATCATGCAAAATGTTTTCACTTCCCTAAAGATCGTCTGTGTTTTGCCTGTTCATCTTTATCCACTCTTTTACCTACCACCTGCCCTGGCAACCATTGATCTTTTTATTATCACCATAGTTTTGTCTTTTCCAGAATATCATATAATTGGAATAATACAGATTGTAGCCTTTTCAGATTGATTTCTTTGACTTAGTAATATGCCTTTAAGATTCCTCATTGTGTTTTCATGGCTTGATACTTTTAAAATCTTGGTCAGATTAATAAAACAACATATACCTTCTTCTATTTACAAACTCCAGTTAAACCATGGAGAAATATGGGTACCCAATTATAAATTACTAAAGTCAGAACATGAATTGATCTAGTCCATCACTACATATGCATATGCATACACAGTGATGCAGGAATTAGCAATGCCTGATCCAGGGAAAATTATTCATATACACATGTATTGAATGGATGTATCTAAACTGAAAATGTGATTACCTCAGTTAACCATGCCTCACTCATACAACTTGAATCCAGTATGTGAACCAAGCAGAAGGAATCTGTACTTTAAACACAGAAATCTTTGGGTTTATGGGAAACATATGCATCCTCTTTGCCCCCAGTAATGCTTTCACCAGCATGACAATATCCTTCATCATGCATTCAGCGCACCCTGGGGCAAAGAACTGGAAATATTTTTCTAAAATCATTGCAGTGGTCTTGAAGACATGGCTCTTGCACTGCTAAAATTTGTTGTTCTTTACTCCTTATTTTGCCGCATGCACGAACCCAAGTGTACTGGAGCTAGCACTTTGACAAGATTTTCACATCTTCCTTATCCAACTTCAAAAACCCAATACAGTTGCAATTATGTTATCTATAGCCTATTGTAGTCAGTATACTTTTGCTTATGCTTTTTCCCATAAAGCATCTCATTTTCTTCTCATGACAGTCTTTACAATTGGGCACAGAGGATGATATCAGGCACGATTGCTAGTGAAATTATAGCTGTGAGAGCTAAACTCACATGTACAAGTTTGTATATTTACCAACTGGCATGATATTCTTACTTCAGGCACATAGTTCACTATGTGACAATTACATTTGTTTATTTCATCTTCATTTAAAAATGAAGAAAAAAAATTTATATGGAGAAATGTCCCCTTGGATGGGAGTAGATGTTTAGGTAGAAGGAAAGGGAGCTATGACATTTTAAAAGAACACTTAATTTAAGGCAAACTGTTGCTATTTCCACTACCAAGAGCAGCTTTGAAGTAAAGTAAATAAAGACAACATTTTACTTAAAGGAAGAAGAAAAAATATAGATTTTGGAATTCTTCATGGACAGAAGTTTGTAGCTCTTACAGTGGTGACAGCTCATCTTGGTAAAATGATACCTTTTGGCTAGGAAAGTGCACATCTCTTTCCACTAAAAATTAGCATAAAAATGTTATATGTTCCCAAAATGTATGTTTTTAAAAATTGAGACAAGAGAAATAGTAAGGAATTGTAGAAATAAAACTACATCAGAAGTCTGACTGATAATGGGCTTAAATATATAATACTCAGTCACTAACAACTGTTCTCAAAGCCAATTGCTTCACCTCCAGGAGTGTGAAATAAGTGACCTCGATTAGATGACCCCTGGGGCTTCCTTGGTGGCTCGGTGGTAAAGAATCTTCCTGCCTATATGGGAAATGTGGGTTCCATCCCTGGGTTAAGAAGATCCCCTGGAGAAGGGAAACAACACACTCCAGTATTCTTGCTTGGAGAATCCCATGGACAGAGGAGCCTGAAGGGCTACAGTCCATGGAGTCATAAAGAGTTGGATATGACTGAGCAACTAACACAAACTTTCAACCAATTCTCACATTCAATGATTTTAACTCATGGAAAGTTTTATTGGGTCACTGAGAAAACATAGTTTTAATATTCTTATTTATATTGCATTATCATTATTTTGAAGAAAAGTTTGTAATGAATCTTAAATGCTCTCAAACTTAGTGAATTTCAAATTTGTCTTTTAGAGAATTTTAGAAATCAAAGGATACAGTATGACTTCCCTTTAGATGAAAACTTTAAAATTTGATTACAAACTATTTGGAAATGATTATATTTCAAAATTCACAGTTATGAAATTTGGATACCATCATTAAATTCCTCAGAAAAGTATCTGAGAGTTAAAAAAAAAAAAGTATTGATGGATATTAGGACTTTAACAGAGAATTTAGCTTCAATACACTTTATACATCGTAGAGTCTTATTTAGGCACATATTCATCCTGAACCAACAGAAAACAGTAGGTACTTCCCTTGACAGAACACAACAAGCTGTCATGGAGGTGATGAGGTTTCAGTGTAATTCCCATTGAGGATACATGTCTACAGTTTCTCTTGAACAGGCTTTCCATAATTTGTTCTGACTTCCTCAGCTGAATAGCCATACTCTATAAAGCACAAGGATTCTACAGGTGGTAGGGTTCTAGGTGAATCTTCTGAGCAGTTTTATTTCATGAAAATCTAGAAAGAGCATGAATGTCCATTAAGAGATTAATAGATAAACAAATTTTGGTTTATCTCTACAATGGCATACCACTCAAGAATATAAAAAAAAGGGAATGAACTATGATACACACAACTCAAAATAATTATGCTGAATGAGAAAAACCCAGGCAAAGCAAAAGAATACATACTATTTTATACCGCTTATATAAAACAACAGAATGTAAAATAATCTGTATTTGCCAAAAGCAGATCAGTGAAAGGTTGAGTGTGGAGGGCTAGAAGAGGAGGGAGAAATTACAAAAAGGCAAGAGAAAGAGAGTGATGAATATATGTATTCTCTTAATTTTGGTGATAATTTCACAGGTTATATAGATGTCAAACTTATCAAATTGTGCAGTGTAAATACATGCTATTTATTATATGTCAATTATATCACAATAAATGTTTTTTAAAACTCTGTGGTAGAATGTTGTTGTTCAGTTGCTAAGTAATGTCTGACTCACTGTGACCCCATCAACTGTAGAATACTCGTACAAAATAAGGTCCAAATATATTCATGTAATCAATAGTTAAGGATATATAATCAATAGTTAAGGATATACTGACTAACATGACTAATAAAATTGTATAAATTCAAGGTATACAACATGATTCAATGTGTATATATATATATATATATATATATATATGGTTAAATGATGACCATAATAAAGTTAGTTATCACATCCATCACCTCACATAGTTACCTTTTTTGTGTGTTTGGTGAGAGCATAACTCTCAGTAAATTTCATGTATAAAATACAGTATTGTTAACTATAGTCACCATACATTACATCAGATCATGAAAATGTATTCACCTTATAACTGAAGGTTTGCATTCTTTGGTCAACATCTCCCCATTTCCTCCTACTCTCAGCCCCTGGCAAACACTGTTCGGCTTACTGTCACATTGAGTTCCATTTTTTTTAGATTCCGCATATAAATGAGATCATATAGTATTTCTCTTACTTTGTCTGACTTATGCCATACAGCAAGCATAGTCTTCTCAAGGCAAATAGCAAAATTTTCTTCTTCTCTTTCCTATGGATAACTTATATAAAGAAGGTAGATAGATATCTATATTTTATATATATATATGTGTGTGTGCATGCTAAGTCGCTTCAGTCATGTCTGACTCTTTGTGACTCTATGGACTGTAGCTCGCTAGGCTCCTCTGTCCAAGGGATTCTCCAGGCAAGAATACTGGAGTGGGTTGCCAGGCCCTCCTCCAGGGGATCCTCCTGACCCAAAGATCAAACTCATGTCTCTTACATCTCCTGCATTGGCAGGCAGGTTCTTTACTACTAGCACAACCTGGGAAGCCCCATTTATATATATATATACACGTGTGTGTGGGGGGGGGGGGTAAAACACCCACATTTTTTTTTAATCCATTCATGTGTTGATGGGCACTTATGTTGTTTCTGTATCTTAGCTATTTATTGTGACTAATGCTGCAGTTGAACAGTAGGACACAAATATCTCTTTGAGATATTTATTTTATTTCCTTCAGATACATACCCAGCAGTGCAATTAACAGATCATATACTAGTCATCTATCTTTAAATTTGTGGTCTCTTGGTTGTTTTGGAGTTCCACATGTGTTTTTACCCTCTGTAGAATCACTGTCTAGTTTTTGACTATTACTGGTTCTTCTTCGGAGCTTTCTGATCTTAGGGCCTTGTTGACCACACTACTGACTAAGCCCCAGTTTTGATAATAAAAGGAATATAAAGAATAATGCAATATAGTCTCCTATTTACAAAGAAGAATTTTCTAATAAGATTTTACAGTACTATGTGAAAAAAGGCAACATATGTCTTGCCAGGCATTGCCTTAATCCAATCATAAATAACTTGAAAATATGCCTATTCCTGATATTGATTCATTACCCTATTTACAGACTATCTCAGAGTTCCAGTGATCATTAAATGAAACAGTACAAAAAGTAGAGATGTTTTATTTTCTTTTTTTGTTTTTATTACTAATAGCTTATATTCCACTTAGCTTCCACTTAAGAATCCTCTAACCAGATTATGGAAAATATGGACTGCCTACCTGCAAGCATGACTCCCAGCTAGCAAAAATTATGAGAAAATCTTACTGAACTAAAACTTTGGTTTAGTAAATATTCAGACCCTAAGCTTCATTGTCACTCAGAATCCTCTTTCCCTTCATTCTTCTCAAGGTCTTCTGGTCTCCGACTGTCGGCCATGCACTGTCATCTCTCTCTGTGGAGCTGATATGCCAGCTAACATTCTGATTCACCACAGCCAAGTGCTATCCAGGGGCACCCCTAAAAAATTGAATTGCTATGTAATTCCTTATCTTAGAGCCATCAAGTCATCACTTTGCTTTGGCATGCCAGTCCAAACCTCAGTCTCCAAAATTTTACAGCCAAAGGGTGACATTGCAGGAAACACTACTAATCTAATATTGCAAAATAGGTGTCATAGAACTGACCTAGAAATGAACGCCAAGAATATAGTTTCTAGATTTAAACATGAACTATGAAAATTTAGGTTCAGGACTTTTTGATGTAATACAGAAATTGAGTATCAGAAGAGATGCTCTGTCTGTGTCCAGATCAGTGGTTCTGAATTCTTGGCTGCATGGAACAATTACTCTCAAAGCATCTTTTCAAAGTTGATGTCTGTTCTCTGCCCTTGGACAAGTGAAAGGGAATCATGAGGGGTGATATATATTACTCGTAGTTTTTTTTTTTTTTTAATGAATAAATTTTTTTTGAAATTTAAAATATATTTTATTTATTTGAAGTTTTATTTATTTATTTTTAATTAAATTTATTTATTTTAATTAGAGGCTAATTACTTTACAATATTTGTATTGTTTTTTTTACTTGTAGTTTTAAATATCTCCCCTCCTTTCTGAACTGAGAATGACAAATCTATAGTAGTAAGAATCACCTACTAAAATACTAAGATATAAAGAAATGAAAAATGAAAGTATACTGAACTGCCGCTATACAAGCATGAACACTGGAGAAGGAAATGGTAACCCACCCATTTTCCCATTTTCCTGGGAAAATCCCATGGACAGAAGAGCCTGGTGGGCTGCAGTCCATGGGGTTGCACAGAGTTGGACATGACTTAGTGACTAAATAACAACAGGTAGGATACACTGTATCTTTAGCAACGGGTCTTTCCTTGTGCATGTGTGCTAAGTTGCTTCAGTCATGTCTGACTCTGTGACTCCAAGGACTGTAGCCCCCAGGCTCCTCTGTCCATGGGGATTCTCCAGGCAAGAATACTGGAGTGTGTTACCATACCCTCCTCCAGGAATTACTGCTTATTCTTTCTGCATGGTGAAGGAGGTTGGATACCTGAGGACTTCCTTCTTCACAAGAAATGCTAGCAAGTTATTTTCTCTCCCCTGACTTTATTCCCTGATTCTCTTAGTTTTACAAAGTCAAAGAAAATGGATTCTTTCTAATCTGAGTGACCTTCTAACCAGAGTTCATCCTCATTCCTAAACCTCATTACTAAAATTGCCACTCTAGAAAGGGAAGAAAGTCAGAGAGAACTAGATAAGAGAACAAGAGAGAGAGAAAGAGGTAAGAATTAAATTGAGATAGCAGAACTTGTATACTTTCTTTTCCTCAAAAATTGTATCATGTGTTCTTCATTTGTGACAGATCAACTCACATTAGGAGATTTGGGTAAAATGTGAAGAGGTAGCCCAAAAGAACCATTCAGCTGTAAATACATTTACCTTTTCCCAATATTTTTTTTTTTTCTGGATTGAGATAGTTATTTTTTAAGGTTTATTGTTACTTGGAAGATAATTGCTTTATGACATTGTATTGGCATACAATACACCATCTCTCTAGGCTGTCACCAAGCACCAGGTTGAGCACCCTGCATTTTACAGCAACTTCCTATTAGCTATCTATTTCACATATGTAATATATACATTTAAATGCTACTCCCTCAACTAGTCCCACCCTCTCCTTATGCCACTGAGTCCAAAGTCTGTCCTCTATAGCTGTGTCTCTATTCCTGCTCTTTAAATAAGTTCATCAGTACCATTTTTATAGACTCCATATATATATACATTAATATATATATATTTTTATATATAATAATTATATATATATTTATATATATATAAATATATATTTTTTTATATATAAAGTTTTTCTCTTTCTGACTTACTTCATGCTGTATAGTAGGCTCTAGGTTCTTCCACCTCACTAAAAGTGACTCAAACACATTCCTTTTTTATGACTGAGTGATATTCCATTGTATACATGTACCTCATCTTTATACATTCATGTGTCAGTAGACATCTAGGTTGCTTCCATGTCCTAACTATTGTATATTTATTGCTGCTATAAACATTGGGGTACATGTGTATTTTTAAATTATGATTTTCTCAGGGTATATGCCTAGTAGTGGGATTGCTGTGTCCTACGGTAGTTTTATTCCTAGTTTTTTAAGGAATCTCTGTACCTTTCTCCATAGTGGCTGTATCAATTTGCATTCTTACTAACAGCCCAAGAAGGGTCCCTTTTCTCCACATCCTCTCCAGCATTTATTGTTTGTAAATTTTTTGATGATGTCCATTCTGACTAGTGTAAGGTGATACCTCTTGTGGTTTTGATTTGCATTTCTCACATTTATAAGCTAAAAAAGTTCTTCATGAGGAAGAAGATTCAGTTCATTAATCTCTTGGTGACATTTCCCAGAACAATGGTGACACATGCACCTACTACCAAGTTCTAAGTCCCTTTGTCCCTCACTGTTGCTGCATGACTTTGTGTCTTTCTTTAGTGGGAAACCTAAAGCCATTCAGTATGAGTTCCTCATACTGAAGCATAGATGCTTCTTACCCTCAAGTTTCATTTAATCGTTTTACCTTTTCCTTCTCTTTTCCAGTCTTCATATGTGTTTGATTCTAGTCCTTCCCTCGTCTGCTAGAATCAAACAGCAGCAATTGCTGAAATTTATTGAGTACTTACTATATACCCAGCATTGTTCAAAATGCTTTCAATGAAATAACTCATTGAATGTTGGCTCCTTTATGAGTAGGTACCAGTAATTCCATGTTATAAAGAAAGAAAGTGATGAGCAGAGTCATTTAATTGATGGCCCATATTTCCACAGCTAGCAAGTAGAAGATTTAGAATTTGGTCATAGACCATCTGCCCTGAAATGTGGACACATAACCACTGCCCATGCCCCCATTGTTCCAAGGCCTCATTTTTGGGCAGAATCCTCTGCAGATGTTGACTCCCCTGTGTTGGGTTTGCTGCAGCTGACCATGTGGGTCATTTTAGAGACACACGTGATAACACACATAACCTGGGAAAATCAAATGAGAGTTGGATCTCAGTGAAAACCTGAACAGGGAGTATGTTCCAACAGCAGCATCTTCCTCTTATGTAGAGTTTCACATCTCTTCAGTGTTCTTTCTACATGTCTACATCAAAGGAAAGCTTCTTGCTTAATTGTGTTTGCTAAAAATATTACATAACAAAAGGGTGGCTTATTTCCCATTACCTATTTTCCTCTAAAGACTCAAAAAATTAGTTATTGACCTTACTGCTGCTGCTGCTGCTAAGTCGCTTCAGTCGTGTCCGACTCTACGTGACCCCCATAGACGGCAGCCCACCAGGCTCCCCGTCCCTGGGATTCTCCAGGCAAGAACACTGGGGTGGGTTGCCATTTCCTTCTCCAATGCATGAAAGTGAAAAGTGAAAGAGAGGTCGCTCAGTCATGTCCGACTCCTAGTGACCCCATGGAGTGCAGCCTACCAGGCTCCTCCGTCCATGGGATTTTCCAGGCAAAAGTACTACCTTTTGCTTAAAGCAAAAAAAAAAAAAATTAATAAACATTTAAAATTCAAGGAAATTTTATTTTTGGCCTACTGAGAAGTTTTGCTCTAAATGAGATATCAGAATTTTATTCATAATCAAATGATGCATTGAAATAGGTATTGCTTATTCTCTTGAAAATATGCTCTCACTAATAATATTCTGGTGAAATACTTGATATGGTAACATACCTAAGTGGCTTATCATTATTTAAAAACTACTTTGAGCATCATTAATTTCATTTTTCTTAATGTTTTCCATTATAGTAGGATATACATTTATTTACTGAATGACAGTCATCAAAAGGATCGTCCATTAAAAATAGAAGATTTGAAAAAAAGAGATATGTAAAGAATAAGTAAATAATAAATAAAATAGAAGATATGTGATTAAACATATCTCAGAGTCATTTCACAAGCACCCACACTTATGTAAACTAAAATAAGAAAAGATGTTTTGAGTCATTCTAATGACTAATATTTTACAATCTCATATAATCTAATCACAAATTAAATACCTTTAGTGAAATCTCATTAAATGAATTGCTCTTCTGTATAATTATATGTCTAATTGCTATAACCTCTAGAAAATATTTTCTGCATTCTAAGTACATCAAATACATATCAAGCACTTTCATCTTAGCTTCAAATTAGTTTCAAAAGGAGGAAATTAAAAAATAAGTGTGTCTTATTAAAGTTAAAATGAAAGAGCAATTAATATATTATATCTTCATAATTCATAATATTTATTTCACTAACAAAGAAGTTACATGAGTAGTAACTATATTATTCTATTTTTATGATTTAGAACATGAACTATTTTCAGGGTTTACTGAAGACTTTGTGATCTCAGTGTATAAAGGTTGTAGGTGATTATGTTTAAGATAGGTTTCTAAAAATTAATTGATCTCTCTTAAAGATAAGTTTTTAAACCTATTTATGTCTTTAGTTTAGTGAACCCACATGATATTACTGATATTTGATATTTTATGACCCATAAAAATCACTTTCATATGATTCAACCTAACATACATAACTGAAACATTTACTGTTATTTATGCCAGTATTTTAAAATCTAATTTTCTGATTCTTTCCTATGTTCTTATTTCTCTTCTGCTACATTGTCTATTTTTTCCTTTGATTTTTTGCACTTGTCTGAATTCTTCTTATAGCTATGTAAAAAGTGTGAGTTGCTTAGTCATGTCCGACACTCTGCGACCCCATGGACTTTAGCCCACCAGGCTCCTCTGTCCATGGGATTCTCCAGGCAAGAATACTGGAGTGGGCTGTCAGTCCCTTCTCCAAGCTATGTAAAATTTTTAATATAATAGCACTTTACAGTTATTGATCCATTTAAGATTCTACATAATCTAATTAAGAATTATTATCATCTCCATTTAACATTGAGAAAACTGAGGCAAAGGGGGATTAAGTACTTCCCTGATTCACATAGCCATTAAATTGAACCTGTACCTATAGTCTAGCTCCGTATCTTATGCTCATTACCATTCCACTCTATGGCTGTCCCTTTTTAAGATACTTATCTGAATTCTGATGCCTCCTTAATTTTTCATTAAAATCAGGAATCAAATATTGTTTTTGCTTGGAAAGATATTTTAATTTCTTCCCTGATATGTATTCATTCATCTATTTACTGTATTTTAGAGTCAGATTTTCACATGGTTTTCTATCCTACCCTGCCTTGACTTTAGATACATGGTATACATGATGTCTATAAGAATCTCCTTCATGTTTACACTGTCTATTGCAGTAGGAAAGAAATCTGCCACATTAGGTAAAATAGAAATCCATGAAATGCCACACAAGCTTTCTTTTCAGGAATCGGCAATGTTTGCTCTTGGCAGATTCACCTCAGCTAATTTCCAAATCGGTAAAGCATCTCTCCTGCAACACTTTATTTCTAGAACTAGCCTTTTCAAAGGTCAGTGTGTAAATGAGATTCTTTCACAATTTCTTCTGATTTTTCAGTCTATGTCATTTTCTCAAGGATGACTGTTGATACTGAAATTTGTTAATTGCTTCAGTTTGCTAGATATCTATTGTGACTATGTTTCCAATAGTAATCAAATATTTGTTGCTGTTTGTTAGATTTCTTGTGTTTCCTTTGGATGTCTTACAGAAGTAACTGGTGTGCCAATTGTCATTCTTTTGATAAATGCAGAAAGAATGAATGACCTAAACATGTGGTATTCCAAGAACATCACTCTCTTATTTCTCTACATTTTGTAAAAGGTATTTGGATATACCTGTTTCCAAGATTGTTTGATTTAACCTGATATAAGCTCAGAGTCATCAATTCCCTTTCCATATAAATTTCCATATAAACTTACCCAGACTATTTGTCCGTCATGCCCCAATGATCTCTTAATCATCATTATTCTCATATCTATATCCTTTTATTTGGATGGCACAGTTAAATTCCCTAGATTTGAGGTTGTGGTATTAAAAAACGCTCAAAGACTTTTACTATATAAAGGTACATGCTACAATAATGTCAGTAAAAACTACTGAATATTTAGATAAGCTTTCAGTTCTTAAAATGTGATATACTTATCTTATTTTCCTGAAGCTAAGAGAAGTAAATGGCAACAATATAGCTGATTAATAAGAATTTTTGTTAATAACAATATTTGTATTTACGGAATACCTATTATAGTAAGCACTTTTTAGTAGCTATTTTGTAGTTAATTTTGCATTAAACTTTCTAAACAATGCTAAGATATAAGTTCCATATTTTTCCCAATTTTCAGATGAAGAAATTGAGTAAAGCTAATAGGGCGAGGTCTTAGTAGAAGCCCCTTGATCCCAAGCTCTCTGATTCCAAAGATCATGATCATATGATCTCATTATGAATTCATTTGGTTAACAGGTAACATAAGCATAGATTTTTTGTTTCATAAAATACAGCTTTTTCTACTCTATCAATTGCTAAATAAATGTTGTTTACAGAAATAAGAAATTGATGATTCCCTAGGACACTGAGCATAAACATTATAATCTTTTGCATACAGGGTAAAAAGCAAGTGTTTTAGAGTGAAGTTAGCCTACATTCATTTTGGCTCCAGTTATGAGCTGAGTATTCTCAGGCAATTGGCCTAACCTCCTTGAGCCACCACTATATCATGTGCACAGTGGAGCGTAAGACTGGTTTTCTAAATCCTAAATTGCAGCCATGAAATTAAAAGATGCTTACTCTTTGGAAGGAAAGTTATGACCAACCTAGACAGCATATTAAAAAGTACAGAGACATTACTTTGTCAACAAAGATCCATCTAGTCAAGGCTATGGTTCTCCCAGTAGTCATGGATGGATGTGAGAGTTGGACTATAAAGAAACCTGAAAGCTGAAGAATTGATGCTTTTGAACTGTGGTGTTGGAAAAGACTCCTGAGAGTCCCTTGGACTGAAAGGAGATCCAACCAGTCCATCCTAAAGGAGATCAGTCCTGGGTGTTCTTTGGAAGGACTGATGTTGAAGCTGAAACTCCAATAGTTTGGCCACCTGATGTGAAGAGCTGACTCATTTGAAAAGACCCTGATGCTGAGAAAGATTGAAGGCAGGAGGAGAAGAGGACAACAGAGGATGAGATGGTTGGGTGGCATCACCAACTCAATTGACATGGATTTGGGTGAACTCCAGGAGTTAGTGATGGACAAGGAGGCCTGGCATGCTGCGGTTCGTGGGGTCGCAAAGAGTCGAACACAACTGAGTGACTGAACTGAAGTTGTTTTTTTATAAATAGAAAATTCCTAGTAAAATTCTTGAGACATAGTAGGTGCTCAATTTAAAACAATTTAATATACCTACTCTACCACCTATTCATTAGCAGATACAACTGTGTTAGTTCAATTTAGTATAGTCATTCAGTCATTATTTTAATATGTGTGGAGACTGAAAATCTTCATTCACAGTAGCATGCAACCCCCTAATTCTATTTGCATGTCATTAAGAAATTATTATTTAAGTGGTCATTAGTGTAAAGGCACATAAAATTTTGCTAATGAAAATAAGAATGGCAAAGGTATTTACAGCAGGAAAATATCAGGTAAGGGAAAGTAAATAAACAAGATTTCTACTTAAGTATTTTAGTTATTCAAGTCACTGATGTATCAATTTACTGTGTTGCCAATATGTTCTGTTTATGCCTAATATTAGTATGTGTACATATAATAACCTGTGAAACATTTTCACAAATTTATACATATAGCAGATGGTTATGAACTTAAACAGAAACAAAAACTTTTTTGATCAGATATTCTCAACACATAATCTAGAGCATATATTGCTAAAACAACTCTCAACAATAAGAAATCTGGGAAACTTGACTGCTTTGTCTTTTTGACTTTAGAATTCAGAGAAATAGAGTGAAAAGAGAATAAGCAAGAATTCTAGATCTTAACTTTTGTTAAAACCATCTGAGAAGCTTTTAAAGCATACATTTGGAACTTCTACTGCAAACATTTTGAATCAGTTATTCCCAGGTACATAGTCCAGCATCTTAATTTCTTTTAAGCTCCAAGTGTGTTTCTTATGCTGCTCTCTCTCCTCTAGTTTTGAGATTCAGTTACTGGAACTTGGAAATCATGGTTTAATTATTTTTTTCATATCAAATGTATGTATATATATATATATATATATATAATACTTATAACTTCACTTGCAATTTCATTTTTTAATAAATCAAATTTGAATTTAAACTATATAGAACCAATAATTTAGGAGAATCATTAAGTAGGAACAAAAAAGAGCTTCTCTTAGTTCTAGTCCGAGTCAAATTGATACCATAAAATCTGTTTAGCTAGTCTACTTTAATGAGCTCTTAATGGTCTTTCTGCCTCCATTATTTTCTCTCTCCAATCAGTATGATGCAGTGCTGAGGCAATGGTAATTATTTAATACACATCACAAATCTTGTTAGCTCAAAAACTTGGAGTTGTCCCAACTTGCCCCAGAAGTGAAAAAATAAACTCTATATTATTCAACAATCTGGTCCTAACCTAAATTTTTTAACCCTGTATACAGTTTGGTCTATTTTTCATTTCTTGCCAATGATCTTTCTATTCCCTATTTCTAATTTTGCACTTGTTGTTTCTCTACAATTTCTTTTCCCTATTCCCAAAGATATAACCTATTTGTTAGAATGCAAGTCAAATGACACTGGTTTTTGTATTCTTACTATAATTCCCTGGCCAGTTGTTGTTGTTCAGTTTCTAAATCATGTTCAACTCTTTGCAACCCCACAGACTGCAACAAGCCAGGCTTCCCTATCTTTCACTATCTTCTGGAATTTGCTCAAACTCAGGTCCATTGAGTCAGTAATGCTATCTAACCATCTCATCCTCTGCCATCCTCTTCCCCTTTGGCCTTCAAACTTTCTCAGAATCAGAGTCTTTTCTAATAAGTCGACTCTTCACATCAGGTGGCCAAAGTAGTGGAGCTTCAGTTACACATCAGTCCTTCCAACGAATATTCAGGGTTGATTTCCTTTAGGATTGACTGCTTGGATCTCTCTGCAGTCCAAGGGACTCTCAAGAGTTTTCTCCAGTATCACAGTTCAAAAACATCGATTTTTTGGCACTCAGCCTTTATGGTCCAACTCTCACATCCATACATGACTACTGGAAAAACCATAGTTTCAATTATACGGATCTAGGTCAGCAAAGTGATGCCCTTGCTTTTTAATACACTCTCTAGGTTTGTCATAGATTTCCTTCCAAGCATCTTTCAATGTCACAGCTACAGTCACCATCCTCAATGAATTTGGAATCCAAGAAAATAAAATCTATCACTGCTTCCACTTTTCCCTGTTTATTTGCCATGAAGTGATGGGGGTGGATGCCATGATCTTAGTGTTATGAATGTTGAGTTTTAAGTCAGCTTTTTCACTCTCCCCTTGCACCCGCATCAAGAGGCTTTGTAGTCCCTCTTCACTTTCTGCCATTACAGTGGTATCATCTGCATATCTAAGGTTGATATTTCTCCCAGCAGTCTTGACTTCAGCTTGTGATTCATCCAGCCTGGCATTTTGCATGATGTACTCTGCATATAAGTTAAACAGACAGGGTGACAGTACAGAGCCTTGTTGTACTCCTTTCCCAATTTTGAACCACTCACTTGTTCCATGTAAGTTTCTAATTGTTGCTTCGTCAGACACGACTGAGTGACTTCACTTTCACTTTTCACTTTCATGCATTGGAGAAGGAAATAGCAACCCACTCCAGTGTTCTTGCCTGGAGAATCCCAGGGATGGGGATTCCTAGTGGGCTGCTGTCTATGGGGTCACACAGAGTTGGACACGACTGAAGCGACTTAGCAGCAGTAGCAGCAGCAACCCACATACAGGTTTTTCAGGACACAGTTAAGGTGGTCTGGTATTCCCATCTCTTTAAGAACTTTCCAGAGTTTGATGTGATACATACAGTCAAAGGCTTTAGCTTTAGACTCTTTTATTAACAATGAGGGATACTCCATTTCTTCTAAGGGATTCTTGCCCATAGTAGTAGATATAATGGTCATATGATTTAAATTCACCCATTCCTGACCATTTTAGTTCATTGATTCCTAACATGTTGATGTTCATTCTTGCCATCTACTGTTTGAGCACGTCCAATATACTTTGAACTGTGGTGTTGGAGAAGACTCCTGAGAGTCCCTTGGACAGCAAGGAGATAAAACCAGTCAATCCTAAAGGAAATCAGTCTTGAATATTCATTGGAAGGACTGATGCTGAAGCTGAAGCTCCAATACTTTGGCCATCTGATGTGAAGAACTAACTCATTGGAAAAGACCCTGATGCTGGGAAAGATTGAAGGCAGAAGAAGGGGACGACAGAGGATGAGATGGTTGGATGACATCACTGACTCAATGGCCATGAGTTTGAGCAAGTTCCTGGAGTTGGTGATGGACAGGGAGGCCTGGTGTGTTGTAATCCATGGAGTTGCAAAGAGTCAGACATAACTGAGTGACTAAACTGAACTGAACTGAACTGAATTTACCTTGATTCATGGACCTAACATTCCAGGTTTCTATGTAGTACTGTTCTTGACAGCATCAAGCTTTACTTTCACCGCCAGACACATCCACAACTGAGTGTCATTTCTGGGTTGGCCCAACCACTTCAGCCCAGTCGCTTCATTCTTTCTGGAGTGATTAGTAATTGCTCTCTGCTCTTCCTCAGTAGCATGCTGTAGACCTTCTGTCCTGGGGAGGGGGGGTGGGGTTCATCTTCTGATGTCATATCTTTTTGCCTTTTCATAGTGTTCCTTGGGCTCTTGCAGCAAGAATATTGAAGAGGTTTGCCATTCCCTCCTCCAGTGGACCACGTTTTGTCAGAACTCTTCACTATTACCTGTCTGTCTTGGGTGGCTCTGCATGGCATGATTGAGTTATGCAGGCCCCTCTGCCATGACAAGCCTGTAGTCCTTGAAGGGCCTTGGCCAGAGTAAACTCTTGCTAATCTCGAGTATTATGTTGTACCTCTTTCATCAGCTATAGTGTTATACCTTACATTGAGAAAAAAGAAATAAGGGAATTCCCTGGTGATCCAGTGGTTAGCACTTTCATTGCCATGGCCCAGGTTCAATCCCTGGACAGGGAACTAAGATCTAAGATCTCACAAGCCACATGGTATGGCCAAAAAAATAAAAGACAATACAGATAATGCCTATTGATCTCTGCATCTGCCACAGTGCCTTCTTATAAAAAATGCTCAAAAATATTTTTAAATAAATCATAAAAATGAGAAGTGGGAGGAAACTGTAGGGTAGACACAGAATTGTTTTCTATCAGTGAAACACCTTTGACAAATTTAAAATTCTTTCACGGAGTCAACATTCATTGTAATGTATTTATTAACAAAAACGGCGTTCTACTTGCTGACTAAATTGTGAGTACTAAGTATAACCCATTAATAACATGCTTCTTCAATATACTGCAGCAATCATCCACAAGAACACAGCCCTAGCAATTTCTACTGCCATGTCTTACACCATGAACTCAGAGACAGGCTTGAGGTGTCATTTTGCTGATGGTAAAACAAATCAATCAAAACAATTTATGTATTTGGAGTTTAATATATCAACAATCCAACTGAAATTGAGCAAGATTATGAAACGTCCAGTCACTTGACAGAGAATATTATACCTCAAAAATTCAGAGTCTTACTTCTAACAATTTATATATTTAAATTTTCTAAAGGAAATGGAAAAGATTTTTCCCTCAGTTGCTGTTCCTATAAAACTGCTGAAACAAAGAGAAAAAGGTGGACTTCAGCATTTTTTGGCTTGCCAGTTCTTGAAAATTGAAAATATTAGTATTAGTATTATCTGCTTAGGGAATCTCAGCATTATCTTGACATCAGGGTAAATTATTTATCCATGATAAATAGCTGAGAGAGAGTGTGTGTCTAAATGTTTAAAGGATTATATTAAATGTTTGCCTTAAAATACAAAAGTGTTTTTTACATGAATTTATAAATGAGAATAATATATTGTGAGCCAAACATGGTCCTAAAAATTTCCGTGATTCTCATACTTAAACTTTGCAATTACCAGATGAACTAGGTATATATGTCAAGTTACTCACTAGCATACCTACATCTAAGCATTATACTGAGCAAATTTACTCCAGGCCACACATACTCAACCTTAATGCAGTTCAGTTCAGTTCAGTTGCTCGGTCGTGTCTGACTCTTTGCAACCCCATGAACTGCGCACGCCAGGCCTTCCTGTCCATCACCAATTCCCGGAGTTCACTCAAACTCACGTCCATTGAGTCCGTGATGCCATCCAGCCATCTCATCCTCTGTCGTCCCCTTCTCCTCCTGCCCCCAATCCCTCCCAGCATCAGAGTCTTTTCCAATGAGTCAGCTCTTCGCATGAGGTGGCCAAAGAACTGCAGTTTCAGCTTTAGCATCAGTCCTTTCAATGAACACCCAGGACTGATCTCCTTTAGAATGGACTGGTTGGATCTCCTTGCACTCCAAGGGACTCTCAAGAGTCTTCTCCAACACCACAGTTCAAAAGCATCAATTCTTCGGTGCTCAGCTTTCTTCACAGTCCAACTCTCACATCCATACATGACTACTGGAAAAACCATAGCCTTGACTAGACGGACTTTTGTTGGTAAAGTAATATCTCTGCTTTTGAATATGCTATCTAGGTTGGTCATAACTTTCCTTCCAAGGACTAAGCGTCTTTTAATTTCATGGCTGCAATCCCATCTACAGTGATTTTGGAGCCCAAAAAATAAAATCTGACACTGTTTCCACTGTTTCCCCATCTATTTCCCATGAAGTGATGGGACCAGATACCATGATCTTAGTTTTCTGAATGTTGAGCTTTAACCCAGCCTTTTCACTCTCCTGTTTCACTTTCATCAACAGGCTTTTTAGTTCTTCTTCACCTTCTGCCATAAGGGTGCTGTCATCTGCATATCTGAGGTTATTGATATTTCTCCTGGCAATCTTGATTCCAGCTTGTGCTTCTTCCAGCCCAGCATTTCTCATGATGTACTCTGCATAGAAGTTAAATAAGCAGGGTGACAATATACAGCCTTGACGTACACCTTTTCCTATTTGGAACCAGTGTGTTGTTCCATGTCCAGTTCTACCTGTTGCTTCCTAACCTGCATATAGGTTTCTCAAGAGACCAGTTAGGTGGTCTGGTATTCCCATCACTTTCAGAATTTTCCACAGTTTATTGTGATCCACACAGTCAAAGTCTTTGGCATAGTCAATAAAGCAGAAATCGATGTTTTTCTAGAACTCTCTTGCTTTTTCCATGATCCAGCAGATGTTGGCAATTTGATCTCTGGTTCCTCTGCCTTTTCTAAAACCAGCTTGAACATCAGGAAGTTCATGGTTCACATATTGCTGAAGCCTGGCTTGGAGAATTTTGAGCATTACTTGACTAGCGTGTGAGAAGAGAGCAATTGTGTGGTAGTTTGAGCATTCTTTGGCATTGCCTTTCTTTGAGATTGGAATGAAAACTGACCTTTTCCAGTCCTGTGGCCACCGCTGAGTTTTCCAAATTTGTTGGCATATTGAGTACAGCACTTTCACAGCATCATCTTTCAGGATTTGAAATAGCTCAACTGGAATTCCATCACCTCCACTAGCTTTGTTCGTAGTGATGCTTTCTAAGGCCCACTTGACTTCACATTCCAGGATGCCTGGCTCTAGGTGAGTGATCACACCATCGTGATTATCTGGGTCATGAAGATCTTTTTGTACAGTTCTTCTGTGTATTCTTGCCACCTCTTCTTAATATCTTCTGCTTCTCTTAGGTCCATACCTTTTCTTTCCTTTATAGAGCCCATCTTTGCATGAAATGTTCCCTTGGCATCTCTAATTTTCTTGAAGAGATCTCTAGTCTTTCCCATTCTGTTGTTTTCCTCTATTTTTTTGCATTGATCACTGAGGAAGGCTTCCTTATCTCTTCTTGCTATTCTTTAGAGCTCTGCATTCAGATGCTTATGTCTTTCCTTTTCTCCTTTGCTTTTCACTTCTCTTCTTTTCACAGCTATTTGTAAGGCCTCTCTAGACAGCCGTTTTGCTTTTTTGCATTTCTTTTCCATGGGGATGGTCTTGATCCCTGTCTCCTGTACAATGTCATGAACCTCCATCCATAGTTCTTCAGGAACTCTATCAGATCGAGTCCCTTAAATTTATTTCTCACTTCCACTGTATAATCATAAGGGGTTTGATTTAGGTCATACCTGAGTGGTCTAGTGGTTTTCCCTACTTTCTTCAATTTAAGTCTGAATTTGGCAATAAGGAGTTCATGATCTGAGCCACAGACAGCTCCCGGTCTTGTTTTTGCTGACTCTATAGAGCTTCTCCATCTTTGGCTGCAAAGAATATAATCAATCTGATTTCACTGTTGCCTATCTGATGATGTCCATGTGTAGAGTCTTCTCTCGGAGAAGGCAATGGTACCCCACTCCAGTACTCTTGCCTGGAAAATCCCATTGATGGAGGAGCCTGGAAGGCTGCAGTCCATGGTGTCGCTAGGAGTCAGACACGACTTAGTGACTTCACTTTCACTTTTCACTTTCATGCATTGGAGAAGGAAATGGCAACCCACTCCAGTGTTCTTGCCTGGGGAATCCCAGGGACGGGGGAGTCTGGTGGGCTGCTGTCTATGGGGTCGCACAGAGTCGGACACGACTGAAGCGACTTAGCAGCAGCAGCAGCAGAGTCTTCTCTTGTGTTTTTGGAAGAGGGTGTTTGCTATGACCAGTGCATTTTCTTGGCAAAACTCTATTAGTCTTTGCCCTGCTTCATTCTGTATTTCAAGGCCAAAGTTGCCTGTTACCCCAGGTGTTTCTTGACTTCCTACTTTTGCATTCCAGTCCCCTATAATGAAAAGGACATCTTTTTGGGGTGTTAGTTCTAAAAGGTCTTGTAGGTCTTCATAGAACCATTCAACTTCAGCTTCTTCAGCGCTACTGGTTGGGGCATAGACTTGGATTACTGTGATACTGAATGGCTTGCCTTGGAAATGAACAGAGATCATTCTGTCGTTTTTGAGATTGCATCCAAGTACCGCATTTCAGACTCTCTTGTTGACCATGATGGCTACTCCATTTCTTCTGAGGGATTCCTGCCCGCAGTAGTAGATATAATGGTCATCTGAGTTAAATTCACCTATTCCAGTCCATTTTAGTTTGCTGATTCCTAGAATGTCAACATTCCCTCTTGCCATCTCCTGTTTGACCACTTCCAGTTTGCCTTGATTCATGGACCTGACATTCCAGGTTCCTATGCAATATTGCTCTTTACAGCATCAGACCTTGCTTCTATCACCAGTCACATACACAACTGGGTATTGTTTTTGCTTTGGCCCCATCCCTTCATTCTTTCTGGAGTTATTTCTCCACTGATCTCCAGTAGCATATTGGGCACCTACTGACCCAGGGAGTTCCCCTTTCATTATCCTATCATTGTGCCTTTTCATATTGTTCATGGGGTTCTCAAGGCAAGAATACTGAAGTGGTTTGCCATTCCCTTCTCCAGTGGACCACATTCTGTCAGACCTCTCCACCATGACCCGCCCATCTTGGGTGGCCCCAGAGGGCATGGCTTAGTTTCACTGAGTTAGACAAGGCTGTGGTCCTAGTGTGATTAGATTGACTAGTTTTCTGTGATTATGATTTCAGTGTTTCTGCCCTCTGATGCCCTCTTGCAACACTTATCGTCTTACTTGGGTTTCTCTTCCCTTGGATGTAGGGTATCTCTTCATGGCTGCTCCAGCAAAGCACAGCCACTGCTCCTTACCTTGGATGACGGGTATCTCCTCACCACTGCCTCTCCTGACCTTGAATGTGGAGTGGCTCCTCTCTGCCCTCCTGTGCCCATGCAACCACTTAATGCAATACTGTCTTAAAAAAAAAAAAATTATTAGAATATAGTTGATTTACATTGTTGTGTTAGCTTCCAGCATACAGTACAGTGATTCAGTTATACATATATACAGATATATATTCTTTTTTACATTCTGTTCCATTATAAGTTATTACAAGATAATAAGTATAATTCCCTGTGTTATGCAGTGGGTCACTGATGGTTGTCTGTTTTATATACAGCAGTGTGTATATTTTAATCCCAAACCCTAATTTATCCCTCTCTCTCCCTCCCCTTTGGTAACCATAATTTTGTTTTCTTTGTCAGTGAGTCTAATTCTGTTTTGTAAATAAGTCATTTTTATCTTTTTTTTGATTCCATATATAAGCAATATCATATGATATTTATCTTTGACTGGCTTACTTCATTTAACATAATCTCTAGGTCAATCCAAGTTGCTGCAAATGGCATTATTTAATTCCTTTTTATGGCCGAGTAATATTCCATTATATATATATAATATATACCTATACATAGACTTTCTTTACCCATTCATCTGTTGATGGACACTTAGGTTGCGTTCATGTCCTAGCTTTTGTAAACAGTGCTGTTATGGGGTAAATGTACATTTTCAAATTATGTTTTTCTCTGGGTATATTACCATTAGTGGGATTGTTTGATCATATGGTAATTATTTTTAGTTTCTTAAGGAACCTCCATACTGTTCTCCATAGTGGCTGCACCAATTTACGTTCCCATCAACAGTGTAGGAGGGAATACCCCCCTTTGAAGAACTAAATTATTTAAGGAAAATATGGTCTGTATAGCCATGGTTGGATGATCTAAACAATTGATGTACTATAAATTAATTAATGCTACTTTGCTGTATGTTTAAATACATGAACATTATGTAAAGGAGCATACTTGTGTATCTCAATAATAAATGGGGTTGAAACTTAAAATAAAAATTGATGTGTTTTACAATATGTAAATAAATCAATCACAGATTTTCTTGAGCGAGAGAAAAAATATTTTTGAATGTGAAGCAAATCATTGTTGACATTTTATCTTGCTCATTTATATCAGTAACACTTGAACAGAAATATTCATACAATCTTTTATGGGAATGAAAACGTACAGTAGGGAGAAGATTAATTAAATGCTCTAAAGATTATACATATTTAGAGTGTTGCTACAGAACAACTTAATGTTCATAATATTGACTTATATGTGGTATCCAAAAAGAATTTAAACCAAGGCCAAGGTGAGATTTAAAGAGCATCTACCTTGGCCCTTCAGTCCCACCTCTGAGAATGACCTCACATACAGGGACTAAACAGAACTACCACTGTTTTCATATTGTTCACCTCTCACCTGGACTATTTTAATAGTCTCCTAATTCTTCTTCTCAATTTTGCTCTTTTCCCTTATAATCTATTCTTGCCTAGTATTCAGAGTGGTATTTTAAAATGTAACTCAAGTCGTATAATTCTACCTCTCTGCTTCAAATCCTTTATTGGCATTTTTGCTCATGACTATAAAAGAGTAGTTGACCTTGGACTAACCTTTCTACTGAAAACAAAACTAAAATATTCCCAAGAAAAAGTAATTGTTTTGTGGTGAGTCCTACATTTGCCATAACTTTCTTTTCTTTTTTTATTTAAGATTATTTGCTCTTTCTATTCATAAGGCATAACAACCAATCAGAAAGCAACAGCCAAAAGCTGTGGCAGCCTCAATGGCGTGTAGACACACAATTTGATTTTAGATCCAGCAAGGAAGTAAGAACAATGGCCAATATCTCAGACAATAGAGAACTGCATAAAAGTGTGTCCAACATTCTATGTGCTATTTCTGATTTCTGATTCCTAAGCTGTGCATGCAGGTGATGACAGACTTTTATATTTGTTAAAGAAATTTAATGTATTACTAGAAGAAAATAAATCCTGTAGAGCAAACTCTGGACCCAGCTGGCTTCACTATTGAAGTAATTTTCATTGTGCTGCCCTTTCCATTTCCCATGCTGTAGTGTTGCCCTGAGAAGTGCCTGAATGGCTAGGGATGTTATTCTGCACGACTCTTATGGTGATGTGGCTGTATGCCTGTGAATTCTAACCTGTGGAATGGTAGCAACACTTATTGACTTTACTAGTTCAGTGCATATTGACCTTGCACCCAATCCATTTATTATTGAGATAAATAAGTATTTGCCTTCATGTAGTGTTTGTGTCATTAAAGACACATCCTATCCATAGATTTTTATACGGCTAAGTCACTTCAGTCATGTCCGACCCTGTGCGACCCCATAGACGTCAGCCCACAAGGCTCCCCTATCCCTGGGATTCTCCAGGCAAGAATACTGGAGTGGGTTGCCATTTCCCTCTCCAAAAAGATTAATTATTTGTTCCTTTCACCTTGGGAAACCTCTCAAGTAATATCAGAGATGGATTTCTGTATATTCTAAAGGAATTGGAATAGAGATTGAAATGGTGGTAATCAGTGTTTCTGAAAGAGCAGCAGGCTGGGAAGGAAAAAGACATTTTCAGAGGCTGGAGATATAGGAACTTTCCTAGTGGTCCAGTAGTTAAGAATCTTCCTCCAAATGCAAGGGACAAAGGTTCAAGCCCTGGTCAGGGAACTAAGATCCCACATGCCTTGGGGCAACTAAGTCTGTATGCCACAACTACTGAGCTCATGCACCACAACAAAAGATCCTGGGTACTGAAATGAAGAACCAACACAGACAAAAATAAAATAAAACAATAAATGAATAAAAGTTGTTTTTTTGTTTTTTAAGTGGGAGATGTAAGGGAGATAGATGTGAAAATACAGAGAAAATCAGGGGTAGGGAGAAAGGACATCAACTTTGTATTAATAGTAAAATAGAAGGCAAAGCAATTTGTTAAAGCTGGGAGTAGGTTATAAGGCTGAGACTGAGAAGCCTGGTGAAGATTTGGGACAAATGTTACAGTAAGTAAGAGAGAATATTAGAGATAAATTAAACGAATAATAAATAATGATGAAGTCAAATGAAGCTAATAGGCACATCTGCTAAAACAAAAGAAAAATGATGAATCAAGAAAATGGAAAGGAAAGAAACTGGCAACATCAATTCAATATCAGTGAGAGACAAGAGCTGGTAAGAGGAAATTTCAAAGTTTATGGAACACAGCATCTGGTCTTTGGAAGAGAAAGAGAAGGTAAAATTTTAAAATCTATCAACAGAAAAGATCACAGGACTTACATACGTTGTGGTAAAAGGCAAGTTCAAGTCAAAATATGTGAATAAGAATAAATGATCATGTTGTAAATTTCAAACAAAATGCACTGGGAAATCATTAACATGAATGAGCTTGAATAGAAGTTTCTCAAAGAAAATGAATTTCAAGCAGAGTTTTGGAAAAAAGGAGAGGGGTGGGCAGAACGAAAATACCAGACTGGCAGAGGAATAGAGGAAACTCTGAGATCAGAGGGAGTTGTTAGACCTCTTTAGCAAGTGTTGGTTTTAAGCTTTCCTGGGGATGTCTATTTGCAGCTCTATGCCAGGTGTAAGACTAGCTACAGCTGAAGAGGAAGAGAAAAGAGGAGGTAAATATCCCCACTTGAGTCCCAAGGGTGGTAGAGTTAGCACCCTTATCTGCACGAATGGAAAAAATGTATCTGTGTTAGAACTAAATCACTCCAGTTCAGTTCAGTCACTCAATCGTTACTGAGACTCTTTGCAATCCTATGGACTGCAGCATGCCAGGCCTCCCTGGCCATCACCAACTCCCGGAGCTTGTTCAAACTCATGTCCATCGAATTGGTGATGCCATCCAACCATCTCATCCTCTATTGTCCCCTTCTTCTCCTGCCTTCAATCTTTCCCAGCATCAGGGTCTTTTCAAATGAGTCAGTTCTTCGCATCAGATGATCAAAAAGTATTGGAGTTCCAGCTTCAGCATCAGTCCTTCCAGTGAATATTCAAGACTGATTTCCTTTAGGATTGACTGGTTTGATCTCCTTGAAGTCCAAGAGAATCTCAAGAATCTTCTCCAACCCCATAATTCAAAAGCATCCATTCTTTGGTGCTCAGCCTTCTTTATGGTCCAGCTCTCACATCCACACATGACTAGTGGAAAAACCATAGCTCTGACTAGACAGACCTTTGTCGGCAAACTAACATCTCTGCTTTTTAACATGCTGTCTAGGTTGGTCATAGCTTTTCTTCCAAGGAGCAAGCATCTTTTAAATTCATGGCTGCAGTCACCATCTACAGTGATTTTGGAGCCCGAGAAAATAAAATCTTTTTCTGTTTTCCTTGTTTTTCCATCTCTACCATGGAGTAATGGGACAAGATGCCATGATCTTAGCTGTTTTTTTTTTGTTTGTTTTTTTTTTTTTAATTGAAGGAAAATTGCTCTACAGAATTTTGTGGTTTTCTGTCATACATCGATAAGAATCAGCCAAAGGTACAATCATGTCCCCTCCCTCTCAGACCTCTCTCCCATCTCCCCCTCTATCCCACCCTTCAGCCTGTCACAGAGCCCCTGTTTGAGTTCCCTTGTCATACAGCAAATTCCCGTTGGCTATCTATTTTACACATGGTATTGTAAATTTTTATGTTACTCCCTCCATACAACTCCCCTTCTCCCTCCTCTCCTCCCACCTTGACCATAGCTCTGTTATTTATGTCTGTTTCTCCATTGCTGCCCTGAAAATAAATTCATCAGTGCCATCTCTTCAGATTCCATACACATATATACATATATATATGTGTGTGTATATATATATATATATATATAACAGACTGGTTCCAAATAGGAAAAGGAGTACGTCAAGGCTGTATATTGTCACCCTGCTTATTTAACTTATATACAGAGTACATCATGAGAAACACTGGACTGGAAGAAACACAAGCCGGGATCAAGATTGCGGGGAGAAATATCAATAACCTCAGATATGCAGATGACACAACCCTTATGGCAGAAAGTGAAGAGGAACTAAAAAGCCTTTTGATGAAGGTGAAAGTGGAGAGTGAAAAGGTTGGCTTAAAGCTCAACATTCAGAAAATGAAGATCATGGCATCTGGTCCCACCACTCCATGGGAAATAGATGGGGAAACAGTGGAAACAGTGTCAGACTTTATTTTGGGGGGCTCCAAAATCGCTGCAGATGGTGACTGCAGCCATTCAAATTAAAAGACGCTTACTCCTTGGAAGGAAAGTTATGACCAACCTAGCTAGCATGTTCAAAAGCAGAGACATTGCTTTGCCAACAAAGGTTCGTCTAGTCAAGGCTATGGTTTTTCCTGTGGTCATGTATGGATGTGAGAGTTGGACTGTGAAGAAAGCTGAGCACCAAAGAATTGATGCTTTTGAACTGTGGTGTTGGAGAAGACTCTTGAGAGTCCCTTGGACTGCAAGAAGATCCAACCAGTCTATTCTGAAGGAGATCAGCCCTGGGATTTCTTTGGAAGGAATGATACTAAAGCTGAAACTCCAGCACTTTGGCCACCTCATGCGAAGAGTTGACTCATTAGAAAAGACTCTGATGCTGGGAGGGATTGGGGGCAGGAGGAGAAGGGGATGACAGAGGGATGAGATGGCTGGATGGCATTACTGACTCGATGGACATGAGTCCAAGTGAACTCCGGGAGTTGATGATGGACAGGGAGGCCTGGCGTGCTGCAATTCATGGGGTCGCAAAGAGTCAGGCACGACTGAGTGACTGAACTGAACTGATATATATATCTCAGTATACAATATTTATATTTCTCTTTCTGACTTACTTTACTCTGTATAATGGACTCTAGTTTCATCCACATCATTAGAACAGATTTAAATGTGTTCCTTTTCATGGCTGAGTGGTATTCTATTGTATATATGTACCACTGTTTCTTTATCCATTCACCTGTCAACACACATCTAGATTGCTTCCATGTTCTATCTATTGTAAATAGTGCTGCAGTAACATTGGAGTACATGTGTCTTTTTCAGTTTTGATTTCCTCAGGATATATGCCTAGGAGTGGGATTGCTGAGTCATATGTTGGTTTTATTCCTAGCTTTTTAAGGAGTCTCCATACTATCTTCTATAGTGGGTGTATCAGTTTATATTCCCCCAGCAATGCAAGAGTGTTCCCTTTTCTCCACACCCTCTACAGCATTTATTGTTTGTAGATTTTTTTGACGATGGCCATTCTAACTGATGTGAGGTGGTATCTCATTGTAGTTTTGATCTGCATTTCTCTAATAATGAGTGAGTACATCAAGGTTGCATATTGTCACCCTGCTTATTTAACTTCTATGCAGAGTACATCATGAGAAACGCTGGGCTGGAGGAATAACAAGCTGGAATTAAGATTGCCAGGAGAAATATCAATAACCTCAGATATGCAGATGACACCACCCGTATGGCAGAAAGTGAAAAGGCACTAAAGAGCCTCTTGATGAAAGTGAAAGAGGAGAGTGAAAAAGTTGGCCTAAAGCTCAACATTTAGAAAACGAAGATCATGGCATCCGGTCCCATCACTTCATGGCAAATAGATGGGGAAACAGTGGAGTGTCAGACTTTATTTTCTTGGGCTCTAAAATCACTGCAGATGGTGATTGCAGCCATGTAATTAAAAGACGCTTACTTCTTGGAAGGAAAGTTATGACCAACCTAGATAGCATATTGAAAAGCAGAGACATTACTTTGCCAACAAAGGTCCGACTAGTCAAGGTTATGGTTTTTCCAGTGGTCGTGTATGGATGTGAGAGTTGGACTGTGAAGAAAGCTGAGCGCTGAATAATTGATGTTTCTGAACTGTGGTGTTGGAGAAGACTCTTGAGAGTCCCTTGGACTGCAAGGAGATCCAACCAGTCCATTCTAAATGAGATCAGTCCTGGGTGTTCATTGGAAGGACTGATGCTAAAGCTGAAACTGCAGTTCTTTGGCCACCTCATGCGAAGAGTTGACTCATTGGAAAAGACTCTGATGCTGGGAGGGACTAGGGGCAGGAGAAGAAGGGGATGACAGAGGATGAGATGGCTGGATGACATCACCAAATCGATGGACATGAGTTTGAGTTAACTCCAGAAGTTGGTGATGGACAGGGAGACCTGGCGTGCTGCGATTCATGGGGTTGCAAAGAGTCGGACACGACTGAGCAACTGAACTGAACTGAACTGAATAATGAGTGATGTTGAGCATCTTTTCATGTACTTGTTAGCCATCTGTCCGTCTTCTTTGGAGAAATGTCTTTTCAGGTCCCTTTCCCACTGTTTGACTGCGTTGCTTGCTTTTCTGATATTGAGTTGTTTAAGCTGCTTGTATATTTTGGAAATTAATTATTTATCAGTTGTTTCCTTTGCTATTATTTTCTCCTATTTTTAGGGTGGTCTTTTCACCTTGTATGTAGTTCCTTTGCTGTCCAAAAGCTTTTAAGTTTAATTAGGTCTCACTTATTTATGTTTATTTTTATTTCCATTACTCTAGGAGGTGAGTCATAGAAGATCTTGCTTTGATTTATGTCATCAAGTGTTCTGCCTATATTCTCCTCTAAGAGTTTAATAGTTTCTTGTCTTTTACTTAGGTCTTTAATCCATTTTGAGTTTATTCTTGTTTATGGTATTAGGTAGTGATCTAATTTCACTCTTTTGCACATAGCTGTCCAGTATTCCCAGCAACACTTATTGAAGAGGCTGTCTTTGCCCCATTGTATATTCTTGCCTCCTTTGTCAAAAATAAGGTACCCATAGGTGTGGGGGTTTATCTCTGGGTTCTCTATCTTTTTCCATTGGTCTATATTTCTGTTTTTGTGCCAGTACCATGCTGTCTTGATGATGGTAGCTTTGTAGTATAGTCTAAAGTCAGGAAGCTTGATTACTCCAGCTCCATTCTTGTTTCTAATGACTGCTTTGGCTATTCAGGGTCTTTTGTGTTTCCATATAAATTGTGAACTTTTTTGTTCTAGTTCTGTGAAAAGTGCCATTGGTAATTTGATAGCAATCTCATTGAATCTGTAGATTGCATTTGGTAGTATAGTCATTTTCACAATATTGATTCGTCCTACCCAGGAACATGGAATATCTCTCCATGTTCATGTTGTTTATGTTCATCTCCATGTTTATGTTGTCTTTGATTCCTTTCATCAGTGTCTTATAGTTTTCTGCATGAAGGTCTTTTGTTTCCTTAGGTAGGTTTATTCCTAGGTATTTTATTCTTTATGTTGCAAAGGGGAATAGTATTGATTTCTTAATTTCTATTTCTGATTTTTCATTGTTAGCATATAGGAGTGCAAGCGATTTCTTTGTATTGACCTTGTGACTTTGTTGAATTGGCTGATTAGCTCTAGTAATTTTCTGATAGCTTCTTTTGGGTTTTCTATATATAGTATCATGTCATCTGTAAATGAGAGTTTTATTTCTTTTATGGATTCCATTTATGTCTTTTTCTTCTCTAATTACTATAACTAGGACTTCCAAAACTATGTTGAGTAATAGTGATGAGAGTAGACCCCCTTGTCTTGTTCCTGATCTTAGAGAGAAAGCTTTTAGTTTTTCACCATTGAGAATAATGTTTGTATGGGCTTTTCATATATGGCCTTTGAAGCAAGGTTATGACCAACCTAGATTGCATATTCAAAAGCAGAGACATCACTTTGCCAACAAAGGTCCGTCTAGTCAAGGCTATGGTTTTTCCTGTGGTCATGTATGGATGTGAGAGTTGGACTGTGAAGAAGGCTGAGCGCCGAAGAATTGATGCTTTTGAACTGTGGTGTTGGAGAAGACTCTTGAGGGTCCCTTGGACTGCAAGGAGATCCAACCAGTCCATTCTGAAGAAGATCAGCCCTGGGATTTCTTTGGAAGGAATGATGCTAAAGCTGAAACTCCAGTACTTTGGCCACCTCAGGCGAAGAATTGACTCATTGGAAAAGACTCTGATGCTGGGAGGGATTGGGGGCAGGAGGAGAAGGGGATGACAGAGGATGAGATGGCTGAATGGCATCACTGACTCGATGGATGTGAGTCTGAGTGAACTCCGGGAGTTGGTGATGGACAGGGAGGCCTGGCGTGCTGTGATTCATGGGGTCGCAAAGAGTCGGACACGACTGAGTGACTGAACTGATCTGATCTGATCTGATGTTGAGGAAGGTTCCTTCTACGCAAATTTTTTGAAGTGCTTTTATCATAAATGGATGCTGGATTTTGTTGAAGGACTTTTCTGCATCAATTGAGATGATCATATGGGTTTTATCTTTCAGTTGTTGATATGGTGTATCACGTTGGTTGATTTGTGTAAATTGAAGAATTCTTGCATCCCTGGAATAAACCCAACTTGATCATAGTGTATGAACTTTTTAATTTGCTCTTGGATTCTGTTGGCTAGAATTTTGTTGAGGACTTTTGCTTCTATGTTCATCAGTGATATTGGCCTATAATTTTCTTTTTTTGTATTCTCTTTTCCTGGTTTTGGTATCAGGGTGTTTGTGGCCTCATAGAATAATTTTGGAAGTGTTCCTTCCTCTGCAATTATTGGGAAGAGTTTCAGAAAAATTGGCATTAGCTCTTCTCTGAATGTTTGATGGAATTCCCCTATGAAGCCATCTGGCTCTGGGCTTTTGTTTTTGGTTAGATTTTTTATCACTATTTCAATTTCAGTGTTTGTAATTGGGTTATTCATAATTTCTATTTCTTCCTGGTTCAATCTTGGGAGGCTAATCTTTTCTAAGTATCTGTTCATCTCCTCTAGGTTGTCCATTTTATTATCATATAGTTGCTCATAATATTCTGTTATGATCCTTTGTATTTCTGTGCTGTCTGTTGCAACCCCTCCTTTTTCATTTCTAATTTTATTGATTTGATTTTTTTCCTCCCTTTTTTCCTTGATGAGTTTGGCTAGTGGTTTGTTAATTTTATCTTCTCAAAGAACCAGTTTTTAGTTTTATTAATCTTTGCTATTATTCCTTCATTTCTTTTTCATTTATTTCTGTTTTGATTTTTATGATCTGCTTCCTTCTGCTGACTTTGGGGGTTTTTTGTTCTTTTTTTCCCAACTGTTTTAGATGTATAGTTAGGCTGTCTATTTGATGCTTTTCTTGCTTCTTGAGGTATGATTGTATCACTATAAACCTCCCTCTTAGTACTGCTCTTTCTGAGTCCCATAAGTTTTGGGTTGTTGTGTTTTCATTGTCATTTGTTTCTAGGAATCTTTTGATTTCTTTTCTTAATTCTTCAGTAAACTCTTTGTTATTTTGTAATGTATTGTTTAATCTCCATGAGTTTACATTTTTTGCTGTTTTGTTTTGTTTTTCCCCATAGTTGATATCTAGTCTCATAGCGTTGTGGTCAGAGAAGATACTTCATACAATTTCAATTTTCTTAAATTTACTGAGGCTTGATTTGCGGCTCAAGATGTGGTCTATCCTGGAGAATGTTTCATGGGCACTTGAGTAGAAAGTATGTTCTTCTGCATTTGGATAGAAAGTCCTGAGGATATCAATTAGGTCCATTTGGTCTAAAGTTTCATTTAAGGTTTGTGTTTCCTTACTGATTCCATTTTGATGATCTGTGCATTGGTGAAAGTGGGGTGTTAAAGTCCCCTACTGTTATTGTATTGCTGTCGATTTCTTTTCTTATGCTTCTTAGTGTTTGCCTTATATATTGAGGTGCTCCTATGTTGGGTGCATAGACATTTACAATTGTTATGTCTTCTTCTTGGATTGATCCCTTGATCATTATGCAGTGTCCTTCTTTGTCTCTTATGATATTCTTTATTTTAAAGTCTATTTTGTCTGAAATAAAGATTGCCACTCCAGCTTCCTTTTGATTTCCATTTGCATGGGATATCTTTTTCCATCCTTTTACTTTAAGTCTGTATGTTTCTCTAGGTCTAAAGTGGATCTCCTGTAGGCAGCATATATATGGGTCTTGTTTTTGTATCCTTTCAGTCAATCTGTATCTTTTGGTTGGCGCTTTTATTCCATTTACATTGAAGGTAATTATTGCCACATATATTCCTATTGGAATTTTCTTGATTGTTGTGGGTTTGTTTTTGTAGGTCTTTCCTTTCTCTTGTGTTTACTGGCTATGTAAGTCCCTTTAGTATTTGTTGCAAGGGTGGTTTTGTGGTGCTGAATTCTCTTAACTTCTGCTTGTCCATAAATCTTTTGATTTCTCTGTCAATTTTGAATAAGATCTTTCCTGGGTATAGTGATCGTGGTTGTAGGTTTTTCTCTTTCAGTACTTTAAATATATCCTGCCATTCCTTTCTGGCCTATAGAGTTTTTGCTGAAAGATCCGCTGTTAATTGTATGGGTTTTCCCTTGCATGTTACTTGTTGCTTTTCCCTTACTGCTTTTAATATTCTTTCTTTATGCTTAATCTCTGTTAGTTTGGTTAACATGTGTCTTGATGTGTTTCTCCTTGTGTTTAACCTGTAGGGGACTCTCTGTGCTTCTTGGACTTGATTGACTATTTTCTTTCCCATGTTGGGGAAGTTTTCAATTATAATTTCTTCAAAATTTTTCAGTGCCTTTCTTTTTTTCTTCTTTCTCTGGAACCCCTATAACTCATATATTGGTGCATTTAATATTGTCCCAAAGGTCTCTGAGTCTGTCCTCAGTACTTTTCATTCCTTTCCCTTTATTCTGTTCTTCAGCAATTATTTCCACCATTCTATTCTCCAGCTAACTTATCTGTTTTTCTGTCTCAATTATTTTGCTATTGGTTCCTTCTAGAGTATTTTTAATTTTAGTATTTGTGTTATTCATCTCTGTTTGCTTATTCTTTATTTCTTCTATGTCCTTGGTGATTGAGTTAACTGTGTTAAATGCTTCTTGCATTTTATCCATTCTATTTTCAAGTCTTTGGAGCATCTTTACTATCATTATTATGAATTCTCTTTCAGGGAGATAACTTATTTCCTCTTTGTTTATAGGGTCTTCTGACTTTCTACCTTGCTGTTTCATTTGTGCTATATTTCTGTTTTTTCACCTTTTTTTTTTTTTCCTAACTTGCTCCACTTGAGGTCTCCTTTTCCCAGGCTTTAGGGTTGTATTACTTCTTCCTTTTGATTTTTGCCTTTGAAGGAAAATGTTGGTTGGGTGGTTTGTATTGATTTCTTGTTTCTTGTTAGGGGTGACTTGTGCCCATGTTCTAGTGGGAGGAGACCAAGTAGGTAAATACAGAAATATTGGGACATATACACACACACTTCCACACATAACGTTATAACCAAAGTGTTCTAAAGAAAAGAGTACAGGAAATTTTTTGACTTAGTGAGCAAGGGAAACCATAGGTGATATCAACCAATTTAAAGCAGAGTTAGCTAATGCTAAATCTGGAAATCTGAGCATGAGCAGAGGGCCAACTGAGGAATATAGCACAGAGACCTCAACAATTTAACTTATTTGGTGAAAGATATATATATATATATATATATATATATATATATATATATATTCAGTTCAGTTCAGTCCAGTCACTCAGTCATGTGCGACTCTTTGCGATCCCATGATTCACCGCATGCCGGGCCTCCCTGTCCATCATCAACTCCCAGAGTTCACTCAGACTCATGTCCATGGAGTCAGCGATGCCATCCAGCCATCTCATCCTCTGTCGTCCCCTTCTCCTCCTGCCCCCAATCCCTCCCAGCATCAGAGTCTTTTCCAATGAGTCAACTCTTCACCTGAGGTGGCCAAAGTACTGGAGTTTCAGCTTTAGCATCATTCCTTCCAAAGAAATCCCAGGGCTGATCTTCTTCAGAATGGACTGGTTGGATCTCCTTGCAGTCCAAGGGACTCTCAAGAGTCTTCTCCAACACCACAGTTCAAAAGCATCAATTCTTTAGCACTCAGCTTTCTTCACAGTCCAACTCTCACATCCATACATGACCATTGGAAAAACCAAAGCCTTAACTAGATGGACCTTTGTTGTCAAAGTGATGTCTCTACTTTTCAATATGCTATCTAGGTTGGTCATAACTTTTCTTCCAAGGAGTGCTGCTGCTGCTAAGTCACTTCACTCGTGTCCAACTCTGTGTGACCCCATGGACTGCAGCCCACCAGGCTCCCCCATCCCTGGGATTCTCCAGGCAAGAATACTGGAGTGGGTTGCCATTTCATGACTGCAGTCACCATCTGCAGTGATTTTGGAGACCAAAAAAATAAAGTCTGACACTGTTTGCACTGTTTCCCCATCTATTTCCCATTACATATATATATGTATGTATATATACATATATACATATATATATATATATATATATATATATGTATGTATGTATTCAGGAATAGCTACAACCAGGAAAGAACAGTAGGAAAGGAAGTTCAATATATAAAAAACAAAATCCAAAAGAGAATCATAATGAAAAAAAAAGTAAGAAAAAGAAAAAAAATTTTTAATCAATTTTTTTCTTTCTTTTTTTTTTGACAAGAAACACAAAGAGGAAAACTCCACAGCACCACAAAAAGCTATTGTGATAGTGGAAATATGTTGGGGAATAAGCACTGTGATTTATAAGAAAAAAATCTTAAAATGAATTTGTTTTAATAACAAGAAAAACAAAGAAGAAAACTCCACAGCACAGCTAAAAACTAGTGTGAAAGTGGCAATATGTTGGGGGAATGAACAGTGTGATTTATAGGAGAAAAAATAAAAAAAATTTTTTTTTAATTCTCAGGATTGTAGCTTTTGGTTGTGGAGTTTGCTCCTGTGGATGGGGTTGGGTTTGTGACCTCTGATGTTTTCCTGCTTGGCGGAGCTTGTGCCTGTGTTCTGGATAATGGAGCTCGATCTCATTTCTCTGAAAGGCAATGCAGTGTCCAGTGGTAGGTTATGGAGTGTCTATGAGTTCCCTATGCCTTTAGGAAGTAGTTCTAGCTTTCGTGGTGTTCAGTTCAGTTAAGTTCAGTCACTCAGTCGTATCTGACTCTTTGCGACCCCATGAATTACAGCACACCAGGCCTCCTTGTCCATCATCAACTCCCAGAGTTTACCCAAACTCTTGTCCATCGAGACGGTGATGCCATCCAGCCATCTCATCCTCTGTTGTCCCCTTCTCCTCCTGCCTCCAATCCCTCCAGTATCAGAGTCTTTTCCAATGAGTCAACTCTCTGCATAAGGTGGCCAAAGTATTGGAGTTTCAACTTTAGCATCAGTCCTTCCAATGAACACCCAGGACTGATCTCATTTAGAATGGACTGGTTGGATCTCCTTGCACTCCAAGGGACTCTCAAGAGTCTTCTCCAACACTACACTTCAAAAGCATCAATTCTTCGGTGCTCAGCTTTCTTCACAGTCCAACTCTCACATCCATACATGACCACTGGAAAAACCATAGCCTTGACTAGACGGACCTTTGTTGGCAAAGTAATGTCTCTGCTTTTCAATATGCTATCTAGGTTGGTCATAACTTTCCTTCCAAGGAGTAAGCATCTTTTAATTTCATGGCGGCAATCACCATCTGCAGTGATTTTGGAGCCCAAAAAAATAGTCTGACACTGTTTCCACTGTTCCCTCATCTATTTGCCATGAAGTGATGGGACCAGATACCATGAACTTAGTTTTCTGAATGTTGAATTTTAAGCCAACTTTTTCATCTCCTCTTTCACTTTCATCAAGAGGATCTTTAGTTCTTCTTCACTTTCTGCCATAAGGGTGGTGTCATCTGCATATCTGAGGTTATTGATATTTCTCCCAGCAATCTTGATTCCAGCTTGTGCTTCTTCCAGCCCAGCGTTTCTCATGATGTACTCTGCATAGAAGTTAAATAAGCAGGGTGACAATATACAGCCTTGACATACTTCATTTCCAATTTGGAACCAGTCTTATGTTCCATGTCCAGTTTGAACTGTTGCTTCCTGATATGAGTATAGGTTTCTCAAGAGGCAGGTCAGGTGGTCTGGTATTCCCATCTCTTTCAGAAATTTCCACAGTTTATTGTGATCCACACAGTCAAAGTCTTTGGCATAGTCAATAAAGCAGAAATAGATGTTTTTCTGGAACTCTCTTGCTTTTTCCATGATCCAGCAGATGTTGGCAATTTGATCTCTGGTTCTTCTGCCTTTTCTAAAACCAGCTTGAACATCAAGAAGTTCACGGTTCACATATTGCTCAAGCCTGGCTTGGAGAATTTTGAGCATTACTTGACTAGTGTGTGAGATGAGTGCAATTGTGTGGTAGATTGAGCATTCTTTGGCATTGCCTTTTTTTGGGATTGGAATGAAAACTGATCTTTTCCAGTCCTGTGGCCACTGCTGAGTTTTCCAAATTTGCTGGCATATTGAGTGCAGCACTTTCACAGCATCATCTTTCAGGATTTGAAATAGCTCAACTGGAATTCCATCACCTTCACTAGCTTTGTTCATAGTGATGTTTTCTAAGGCCCACTTGACTTCACATTCCAGGATGTCTGGCTCTAGGTGAGTGATCACACCATCGTGATTATCTGGGTCATGAAGATCTTTTTTGTACAGTTCTTCTGTATATTCTTTGCACCTCTTCTTAATATCTTCTGTTTCTGTTAGGTCCATACCATTTCTGTCATTTATCAAGCCCATCTTTGCGTGAAATGTCCCCTTGGTATCTTTAATTTTCTTGAAGAAATCTCTAGTCTTTCCCATTGTCCGTGGTGTTAGGTGCATCTATTTCCGCAACTGTTTCAAAGTGGCCCTGTCAGCATAACTCCAGTGCCACCAGGCCCCTACTTTTCCCTGGGATCATTGCCGGTGCTTCTGTTCCTCTGTCTTGCCCTGCACTGTTGGCTGATACTTGCTAGGTGGGTGCTTGCGTGGATCCTTCTACATCAGGGCACCTTGTGTGGGCTTCCCTCAGCCCCCTACACTCACCTCTGTGTCACACGGCTTGTGTCCACTTGACTCAGTTCCCAAGGTTCACCCTCTGTGTCGTGGGCTTACGTGCATTTGTTTCAGCTCCCTGGGCTGGCCTCTGCGTTACAGGCTAGTGTGGACTTGTTTCAGCTCCCTGGGCTGGCCTCTGCGTTACAGGCTAGTGTGGACTTGTTTCAGCTCCCTGGGCCCACCCTCTGTGTCGCGGAGTTTATGTGCACTTGTTTCGGCTCACTCCCTGCACTCTTTGTCGCAGGGGTTATTTGTTCTTCTTTAGGCTATGCCGGAAGGGTTGTGTGCACTGCCCAAGTTTGTATGCCTCCCCTCTATCAGCACCCCAGATCCTCCCTTTGCACCCGCTGTGTCTGCCGGCATCGAATTCGGTACCTGGACTCACCCTCTGTGCTTCAAGCGTAGTGCACTGCTGGCTGGGTTTGTATGCCCCACCACTCGCGGTTCCTGGAGCCCATCGTCTGTTTGGAGCCTTAGTCCATGAGCTGTTAAGGGGCTGAAAAGTGCAGCTTTCTCTGTTTACTGTCCTTCAAGTCCCTGCTTTGCCTGGTTTTCTAAGACGTCGCAGGTCCCCTTTGTGCCCCGCCTGTGAGGGAGTTTCCCTGTGCTCAGGAACCCCTGTTTCAGGGCTCCCTACCTTCCTTGGGGCACAAGCTCCTGCCCAGAAGTTCTCTTTTTCCCTTTTTATGTCTCCTTCCTCTCTCCTATCTCATTTCAGGGAGCTTGGCCTGTCCTCCTGGAGGCCTGGGGTCTTCTGCTGTCGCCTAGAGGTTGCTCTGTAGGAGTTGTTCCATGATGAGTTTTTTATGTATTTGGGGGGGAAGCTGGCTCTCTCCCCATCTTACTCCTCCACCATCTATTTCTGTCTCCTCTTAGTTTTCTGAATGTTGAGTTTTAAGCCAGTTTTTTCACTCTCCTCTTTTATTTTCATAAAGAAGCTCTTTAGTTCCTCTTCACTTTCTGCCATAAGGGTGGTGCCATCTGCATATTTGAGATTATTGATATTTCTCCCAGCAATCTTGATTCCAGCTTGTGCTTCAACCAGCCTGGCATTTCATGTGATGTACTCTGAATATAGGTTAAATAAGCAGGGTGACAATATACAGCCTTGACATACTCCTTTTCCTATTTGGGATCAGTCTGTTGTTCCATGTCCAGTTCTAATTATTGCTTCTTGACCTGCATACAGATTTCTTAGGAAGCAGGTCAGGTGGTCTGGTATTCCCATCTCTTGAATAATTTTCCACAGTATTTTTGCGATCCACACAGTTAAAGGCTTTGGCATAGTCAATAAAGGAGAAGTAGATGTTTTTCTGGAACTCTCTTGCTTTTTTGATGATCCAACAGATGTTGGCAATTTGATCTCTGGTTCCTCTCCCTTTTCTAATCCAGCTTGAACATCTGGAAGTTCATTGTTCATGTACTGTTGAAAAATGGCTTGGAGAATTTTGAGCATTACTTTGCTAGTGTATGAGATGAGTGCAATTGTGCAATAGCTTGAATATTCTTTGGCATTGCCATTCTGTGGGATTGGAATGAAAACTGACCTTTTCCAGTCCTGTGGCCACTGCTGAGTTTTCCTAATATGCTGGCATATTGAGTGCAGCACTTTCACAGCATCATCTTTTAGGATTTTTCCTAAATTCAACAAGAATTCCATCACCTCCACTAGCTTTGTTCATAGTGATGCTTCCTAAGGCCCACTTGACTTCTCATTCCAGGTCTGGCTCTGGGTGAGTGATCACACCATCATGATTATCTGGGTCGTGAAGGTCTTTTTTGTGTAGTTCTTCTGTGTATTTTGCCACCTCTTCCTAATATCTTCTGCTTCTGTTAGGTCCATACCATTTCTGTCCTTTATTGTGCTCATCTCTGCATGAAATGTTCCCTTGGTATCTCTAATTTTCTTGAAGAGATCTCTAGTCTTTCCCATTCTATTGTTTTCATCTATTTCTTTGCATTGGTCTCTGAGGAATGCTTTCTTATCTCTCCTTGTTATTCTTTGGAACTCTGCATTCAAATGGGTATCTTTCCTTTTCTCCTTTGCCTAAATCACTCCTGTCAGATATAAATGCCTCATCTGCCTATACAGAATAATTTCAACCTTGCCAAAACTGTCTGTTGATTTAGCGCAGCTGTAGAAACTGAATAAAGCTCCAGCCAAACAACAACTTCCTTCTCTGCCACCCAGCTTCCACAGCCAGACAAACAAACAAAAGATAAGAAATGTCCAAAGCTTGTTCATTTTGAAAAAGCCGTACAAACACTGTCCTGTCAGAAATTAGTGGACAGCATTCATTCGCCCTTCAGGAAAGGCCATTTTGATTTCATTTGAGTCATTGCCTGTATTTGAGTTTAACTGCAGAAAAGTCCTCAGTTGACCTACCGTTGATTTTTTACTTTTTCTTTAATTCACCTGCTCAGAAACTAAACTAGTCCATCTGAATTGGTGGAATGAGAGCAAAGCTTTCAAACCAAAACAAGCAAAAAAGTGTCAGAGCCATCTGCTTAGGGAATATCAGAGCTGATGCAGGTAATAATTAAAACAATTTAAGTGCCCCCCCCCCCCGCCCCAGCACAGAAAGAAAATTTCAGGACCACATGGTAAAAAAGTATTGCATATGGAAACGAATTAAAACCTTGTCAAAGTAAACTTGTCATCTCCTATACTTCAGTAAGTGAACAAGAAAATAGGACAGGATTGCTACAGAAATGGGAAAAATCATTTACTTTGAAATTTGTCATTATTTAAGAGAAATGCATCTCAGGAACCAAAGTTACTTATCCTGGGGGTGTTACATGTTACAGTTTTGATTAGAAACAAATGCAAGTTTGGACTAAGCTATTCCAGACAGTTCTAAATTATAGAAGAATTTGAGTGTGCTATTACATGGCATCTGAAGTTTATGTCATCAAATCATTGCATTAACATAAAAGAAAACCTGTAAACAAAAAGTCAAGGAATCTCATTCCAGAAACACATGAAATAAAGATGAAGTGGCTCTGAATTGAGATTTAGGTTACCTGAGTTCAATTCTTTGGAAAAGACCCTGATGCTGGGAAAGTTTGAAGGCAGGAGGAGAAGGGGATTACAAAGTATGAGATGGTTGGATGGCATCACTGATTCAATGGACATGATTTTGAGCAAGCTCCGGGTGTAGGTGAAGGACAGGGAAGCCTGGCATGCTGCTGTCCATGCGGTTCCAAAGAGTTGGGCACAACTGAGTGACTGAACTGAACTGAGTTCAATTCTTAGCTCACTGAGTTTTGGTTACATGGTCAGTCAAGACCTGTTATTATCTCTATGCCACCCATGACCCTCAATGGATTATTTAAATAGGTATTTTAAATACTAATATAAAAGAAATCTTCAGGCTTATGCAAAAATAGGATGATTTAAAAATCATCATATACATATAGACACTCATGTCTGTTACATTGCAAGACTCCCCATAAAAATTTTACAGTCTCATTGGATAAACTATTTTATCTTGGAATTATCCTAAGAAAATAATTTTGTTTCCTTCTTTCTCAAATATAAATCTACACGAATCACATTCCACTCCACTTTTATATTCCCCTGGAGATTTTAGTACACTTAGTTATTAATGAATATATTTTATTCAATTGACTTTACCAAGGTGCAGATTTTGTATTAGTCATCATCTGCTTATGCCAAAACCCTCAGCTCCACAAAATATACATGTACTCTCTCTTTCTCCTTTGTTTTGTTTAGATGTCTCTTCTAGATTTTAAAGACAAGCCTGTGAATAATTATTCTCATCTTTCTACTCCTTAATTCTCAAACTGAGAAAAGATTTTGTTAAACACCCCACTAAGTGCTTCAGATATATGATCACATGTTATCCTGGTTGGTGTGGAATATTATTATCCTAATTTAATAGGTAAGAACAATGATGATGGAGAGAACACTTGACTTGCCAGAAGTCACACAGTCAGAAAGTGACTTACTTGGTACTAAAACCATATATGTCTTTCTCAAAGGTCTGCTTAGGTAAGAAGGTCTAATTTTAAAAGAAACAACCTGATATAAATGGAAGGGCCCTCATTTGTGATGAGTTTACTTTAATATTAGCAGCCCTCATCCAGGATCTGGAGCAGAATTCGCTTTTGGAAGTGAATTATTTGGTTCTAAAATGATTCTGAAATATTTCTTATGGAAAGATTTGTAAATCAAAAGAAGAAAGTATGATTAAAGAAGTAGGCTTCCCTGGTGGCTCAGAAGTTAAAGTGTCTGCCTGCAATGCGGAAGATCTGGGTTCGATTCCCGGGTCAGGAAGATCCCCTGGAGAAGGAAATGGCAATCCACTCCAGTGTTTTTGCCTGGAGAGTCCCATGGACGGAGGAGCTTGGTGGGCTACAGTCCATGGGGTTGCAAAGAGTCTGGGGAGGGAACTCAGCTTCTGTTAATCAGCTGGAAGGTTAAAAGCTACTGAACAGTAAAAACTGTAATATAGCTTTTAAACACAGTATAATGAGAGTCAGTTCCTAGGTAGGTTGATAAGAAGTCCAGGGTTCCCGGGGAGGAGAAAGAGGTCTGGAGCCCTCAAGAAGGAGAAAGGGGTCTGGGGCTCTCAAGGATAAAAGGACAAATGTTCTTTTCTATATTGCTTTGTCTTAATCAATATAACAATGTATCTTGCTCGAAGGTATCTTTCTCCTTAACAAGAACTTTCTGTCTGATCCTGTCATCTTAAAATGTATATTATGGGCTGCTAAGTCACTTCAGTCGTGTCCAACTCTGTGAGACCGCATAGACGGCAGCCCACCAGGCTCCCCCTTCCCTGGGATTCTCCAGGCAAGAACACTGGAGTGGGTTGCCATTTCCTTCTCCAATGCATGAAAGTGAAAAGTGAAAGTGAAGTCACTCAGTCGTGTCCGACTCCTAGCAACCCCATGGACTGCAGCCTACCAGGCTCCTCCGTCCATGGGATTTTCCAGGCAAGAGTATTGGAGTGGGTTGCCATTGCCTTCTCCGATATTATGGGAGTGGGTCTGAAAAAAGTATACAAGGCCTTGATAAGACTAGCTAGGGGAGCATTCTCCGGCCTCCTTCTGATGTCTGTGTCAGAAACTTTCTCTGTCTCTTTTCACTTTAATAAAACTCTACTGTACAAAAGCTCTTGAGTGATCAAGCCTGGTCCCTGGTCCTGAAGTTAAATATTCTTCTTCTTTGGAGATCACGAATCCAACACTGTTCATCATAAGCTTTCAATAATAGATATTCCAAATACTGGTATAAAAGACATCTTTGGGCTCATAAAAAATAGGATGATTAAAAATCATCATATACATATATAATAAAATTGCAAGACTCCCCATAAAAATATCTTTACATTCTCACTTGGTAAACTATTTCATTTTGGAATAATTTTAAGAAAATTTTGTTTCCTTCTTTCTCAAATATAAATCTATATACTTAATCGTGATTAATCTGATTATAGGTTTATTTAGCCCTGTGTGTTTTTACACATTAATAAGGTGAAAGTATATGTAACTCCTTTCTTCCTTCCTTCAGTCTATAGTTATATTATCTCATCTAAGTAGACAAAGACTGGGAAATGTCACAATATAAGATACTTAGATACCACTTATGGTTTGATGTGGAGCCTAGGAGAGTTGCCCCCTGCACACATGAGCTCAGAATATAACAGTCAAGATTCAGAGATGACCTTTTGGTCCAGGTGTCCAGAACAGATAAGATCAATGTCTTAGGTCTGAGACTTACCTTGCTTTAGATCCATTGTAATGTTTACTATAGAGCTCTGCTCATTTGAGAACTATTTATTTATTTACTTAATAAAGCAATATATTCTGTTGGACAGCTGATAGCTTTGCAAACAGCCAAGTTTTTTCCTTTTTTCTTCCTCAGTGAGAACATGCTGGAGTCAGAGAATTCTCTCTCCATTAAAGAAAAGGACTAACCAAAGATAACAGGGATGCATCTCAGCTATTGGACTCTGAGAGGACTATTGCTAGCATGTTCTGATTGTAAAAGGGACTGTAACACACATTCAGTTGCCTCTTAACCTCTTAACCAGACTAAATGAGCCTCATTGTCCATGGATATCTGGCTCTTTCCACTGACCATTAGAATCAAGACAGACAGAAGCAGAGGATATGAGGGTCAGATATACCAGCAAAGCCACAGAGTAAAGAAATCAGTAAGAAATCACAAGTCAGGAAAACAGGGGAAGCTGTAAAATCAGTGAAGCATAATAAGCAAAAACTATGAGATCAGCAGCAGGGATAAGGGAAATCATAATCAGGATGAAAGTTGAGACTAGGTTAAAGTCACTTAACCAGACACACTGGGATAAGAAACATACTAATGAGATGGATGAAACTGGAACCTATTATACAGAGTGAAGTAAGCCAGAAAGAAAAACACCAATACAGTACACTAACGCATATATATGGAATTTAGAAAGATGCTAACAATAACCCTGTGTACGAGACAGCAAAAGAGACATTGATGTATAGATCAGTCTTATGGACTCTGTGGGAGAGGGAGAGGGTGGGGAGATTTGGGAGAATGGCATTGAAACATGTAGAATATCATGTATGAAACGAGTCGCCAGTCCAGGTTCGATGCACGATACTGGATGCTTGGGGCTGGTGCACTGGGACGACCCAGAGGGAAGGTAGGGCAGGGAGGAGGGAGGAGGGTTCAGGATGGGGAACGCGGGTATACCTGTGGCAGATTCATTTCGATATTTGGCAAAACTAATACAATATTGTAAAGTTTAAAAATAAAATAAAATTAAAAAAGAAACATATTACAACTGACCTCTAGGTTAAATACAACAAAGTCAGAAATGAAAGACCACTTTTTAGTTGAGGAGTGTATTTCAGCGCCTTTATACCCAGCAGCTACCCATGATGCCTCCTCTTTCTCTACCTAACTCTCATTCAGAATTTAATTCTCCAGTGTTCAGCTTACTTCCTGCACAAAACTTCACAATGATTTTTTAAGTTGTCCCTTTCAACATTGTACCATTTGTTAGTTTCATCCTTCCACTTTTTTGCTTTAACAATCACTCTCTTAGACAAGAAAGCTTTTTACAAAAATATACAAAATAAATAACTTACTCTACTTTTGGTTGAAAATCTTTTTGAATTGCTCTTTTTGATCTCTGTCAAGGAAGCTGTTAAACACTTGCCACAAGTTTCTGTAAGTCTATAATCACAGTTTCTTAAACTCAGACACAACTATCTCACTCTTGATCTCTTCTTTCCGACTTTTGGACCTGAACACATTAGTTTAAATAAATGAATATGTCATTTTCCTATCTTACTTTTCAAGACCATTGATGTGATAGATATCAGAATGGAATGCTTTTTTTCATTTTCTACATTATGCTGATAGAGAGGGCTGAAAGGTAAAACTATAAATGTAATCCAATGTCTCATGAGTATTCAGGACTTAGAGTAGCTGATATTAGCAAGGATTATGGAATGAAGAGCTTTGATGATAGGTCTATAATGAAGATGTAGTTTTATCAGAGAAGACATTCTGCTTGCCTTGCTTCTGTTATCTGACATCTAATCAAACTGGAGCCAGATTTTACCAGGAAAAAAAATTGTATTTGTAGCACTGGATGTCATCCATTTCCATAGGCTGAAAAGTGGCCTTGACTCCTAGCTGGTTACATCTTTTTCTTTGCAGAGTAAATAATCCCACTTATGTATCTTCTAGGAAATTAACACCATAAATAATACTTGGGTGTTCATACTTTTGTCCAAGTAATGATTAAGTTTTCTATTGACTTGAGAATTATATAAAGGTCAAGAAAATAAAATAGCTTCTCTTTGTTGACACTTCCATAAAGAGCCAAAGAAATAGACCTTATATTTCCTATATATGTTTAAGGTGATGTTTTATTTTTCAAAAGCAATGCTAGTATAAAAAACAAGAGCAATGTACTGAGACCTTATTACTGCCAACAATAACAGAAATAATGGAACTAATACTTTACATTTTTATATTTCTCAACTTACAGAAGTTTTCCCTGCCTCATGTGAATCTCACAAAATGTTATGATATAGGCTGCATTTTGATGGGAGAAAAAAATTCCTAAAAATTATTGAATGTTTTTGTTGTGTTGGCATATTTGGGGTATTTACAAGTATCTACCTTTAATTCTTTAAATAAAGAATCAGTGTCATTTTGTAGATTAAGAAAATGAGACTCAAAAAATTAAGTAATTTTTTTGGAGAATGGAGAATAAGTGAAATTCATTTATTCACATGCCCAACTCTCTACTCAAAATTACACTTGGATGTGTTTGAATTATCTCAAACATTATATGTCTCAAGCTGAATTCTTTATTGTCACTATCAAATCTTCTCTTCATTTCTCTCTCCTCGGTAAAAAGTAATGCCATTCCAAAATACTGGAATCATAGTTTTTAAAAAAATTTTTTGCATAGGCATGCATGCTCAGTCACTTCAGCTGTGTCCAACTCTTTGCAACCCTATGGACAGTAGCCTGCCAGGCTGCTCTGTGCATAGGATTCCTCAGGCAAGAATATTAGAGTGGGTTGCCATGCCCTCCTCCAGGAGATCTCCTGGGGCTGCTACACTGCAAGCAATTTCTTTATGGAGGAGTCACTGGGGAAGCCCTATTTTCCCACATTCCACACCAAATTCATTAGCAGATATTATTAGTTCTATCTTATTTATCCTGAATCAAACCATTCTTCATGAATTCTACTTTGATCACTTTAACCATTATCATGACTCACCAGAACCATTGTAAGTAGTCTCCCAGTGACCTATCTAATACTATGCTAGTTCTCCATAGCCCACTCTTTACAAAACTAGAGTGTTCTTCTGAGAAAGTAAATCATATTATGTCACTTTTGTGCTTACAACCTTGCAATAGCTTGCTATTTCACTCAAAGTGTTAGCTGTGGTATTCAAGGTCCTACAGACCTGTCACCTGCTCTTCTCTTTTCCCTCTCTCATAGCCCCACCCTGTGCACACTGGCAGTCCTTCTTGACCAAGTTAAGCACACACTGCTTCATGCTGTTTGAAAATCCTTCTTACTGGATGGCTCTTCTCTTAGATATCCACCATGGCACCACATTTCATCAGATCTCTGATCAAATACAATCTTATAAAAAAGACTTTAATCTATTTTTTTACATAGCATCCCAGTTACACTCCCCTTCTTCACTTTAATTTTCTTCTGAGCACATGATCAACTGATGTAAATTATTTAATTTGTTGTATCATCAGTCTCATGTTACTAGTATGGCATCTCCAAGAGAGTACTGACTTTGGTTTGGCTCGTCACTGTATTTCTAGTACAGAAAACAGTAGAAAATAGTAGACACTCAATGAATATTTGAAATATCATACATTCAACAAATATTTATTGTCTCAGAAATAAGATCTGATACAAATCTTTAGTGATAAAGATTTAAAGAAGATAGTGATACATCTTTCACTATCTTCTAAAAGAGTTAAATCTAGTAGGTAAAAATAAACATTGATTTTGTAGTTGTAAGAGCACCAGGTGATATTAATAAGATTGAGGCTCTCACAGTGAGTATGGAAGCAGGCCACAAGTCGGCATAACTTACATGGAGATATCTGCTGCTGCTGCTAAGTCTGCTAAGTCACTTCAGTCATGTCCGACTCTGTGCGACCCCATAGATGGCAGCCCACCAGGCTCTGCCATTCCTGGGATTCTCCAGGCAAGAACACTGGAGTGGGTTGCCATTTCCTTCTCCAATGCATGAAAGCGAAAAATGAAAGTGAAGTCTCTCAGTCGTGTCCGACTCTTAGCGACTCCATGGACTGCAGCCTACCAGGCTCCCCCGTCCATGGGATTTTCCAGGCAAGAGTACTGGAGTGGGGTGCCATTGCCTTCTCCATGGAGATATCTGGGAAGGTCTCAGATTTGACTTTGATGTGGACATCTTTTCCCTAAGCACAATGGGATCTATAGAGATCTGAGACTTTCAAAGGTAAGTCTAACATATGAAGATTGGATTAAAATATTAAGTATAGATGTGGAAATGTAATTTAGGAAGGGACAGAAATAATACAGTGTGGTAGCAATGAATATGAAAAAAAGTGGATCTTATAGAAATTATCTGGATTGAAAACTTTTATTTGAGCTAGTAAAAAAAAATGTTTTGTGGATGGGTAGTGGTGTTGGAAAAGTCTCTTGAGAGTCCCTTGGACTGCAAGGAGATCCAACCAGTCCATCCTAAAGGAGATCAGTCATGGGTGTTCATTGGAAGGACTGATGTTGAAGCTGAAACTCCAATACTTTGGCCACCTGATATGAAGAGCTGACTCGTTTGAAAAGACCCTTATGCTGGGAAAGATTGAGGGCTGGAGGAGAAGGGGATGACAGAGGATGAGATGGTTGGGTGGCATCACCAACTCAATAGACTTGAGTTTGGGTAGGCTCCGGGGGTTGGTGATGGACAGGGAGGCCTGGCGTGCTGAGGTTCATGGGGTTGCAAAGAGTCGGACATGACTGAGCGACTGAACTGAACTGAGTGGTGATGGTTACACAACAGTGTAAATGTACTTAATGACACTAAACTGTTAAAATTGTAACATATACATATTTTATCTCAATAACATTTTAAAAGAAACTTAAACATAGGGAAAAAAGAAAAAAAACGTAATAAAATCCTACAAGTGTTTTTTAAAGGCCAGCTTTTAGTTTTTATTAGAAGTGGGGAGTAAGTGGCTATGTAGTTAAGTTTGGTTTGTAGCATTCCATTTTAAGTAGTTAGATGGAGCTGATTTTGATATACACAGAAAAGAGATGAACTGAAAATATCAATATAAGAGCTGTTGACAGGGAGTTGATACCTGAAGCTTTTGGAATAAATGGGATTCTTGTGGAAAAGTATGTAAAATAAAATCAAATAGGAATGTAAAGAAAATGAAAAAGAAACCAGAAGGATATTTAACAGAATTATAGTATTTCAAGGAGGAAAAAGTAGGTGAAATTATACTAACAGGCCATGCAATATAATATCTAAGAAATATCTCTTCATTTCATGACAAAGAGAACATTGGTGATTTTAATAAAAACACTTTGAATGGAGTAATAAGCATTTATAATGGAATGGATTGAAAAGTGAATGGGAAGTGAAAAAAAAAAAAAACAGAGGAAAGCATTTAGAGTAACCCCTTTAAAAAGTTGTTATAAAAGAGAACATGAGCTAGACAGCATCTGGATTACTAGAGGGAGTCAAGAGGGGCACATTTCTTTTAGGATGGGAGAGATTTAAGTATGTGTAAATTTCATACAGAGGTATCTGTAGAAAGACAAAGTTTCAGGTAAAAAGAAAGTGCTCTGGATTGATACTCAAGATGTTTAAGGAGAGAATTAGATGCAGGTCATAGCTCACTGGGAGAAGGAAATGGCAACCCACTCCAGTATTCTTGCCTAGAGAATCCCGTGGACAGAGGAGCCTGGTGGGCTGCCGTCAATGGAGTCACACAGAGTCAGACAGGACTGAAGCAACTTAGCAGCAGCAGCAGCAGCATAGCTCACCTAAGAGGGGCCACCTTCTTCATTAAAAAAGGGTAGAAGTTCTCTTAGAACTTGGACCAATCAAGTGGGTTTTTGGTTACTATTATTTTTATAGCATAAACAGCATTTCTGTGAGAAAAATATTCTATGATATCCAACATATTTTTTATAACCTTCAGCAAAAGAGACACAGATGTATAGAACAGTCTTTTGGACTCTGTGGGAGAGGGAGAGAGTGGGATTCTTTGGAAGAATGGCATTGAAACATGTATATTATCATATGTGAAACAGATTGCCAGTCCAGGTTTGATGCATGATACAGGGTGCTCGGGGCTGGTGCACTGGGATGACCCAGAGGGGTGGGATGGGGAGGGAGGTGGGTTCAGGATGGGGAACACATGTACACCTGTGGTGGATTCATGTCAATGTATGGCAAAACCCATAAAATATTGTAAAGTAATTAGCCTGGAAAAAAAAAAAAAAGGCAAACCAACCAACCTTCAAATTTTACTAAAGTATTTTATTTGGATATTATCAAGGTGGCATCTTTTAGCTCACTTTTTGGAGTACTGTTGTTTGACTTCCAGACACATAGGGAGTTTCCTGTTCTCTAAACAATCCATCTATTCTTGTGTCTTGGTGTCTATTTTCTCTGCCAAACTGAATCTTGATTTCCTTTGCACCAGATTGAGAGTTTTTTGCTAGAGATTCAAAAAAGAAGAAAATATAGTTTTGCAGAGATTCCATAAGAGATAGAAACATAAATATGATTGTAACCCACTGTAAAAAATGGTGGCATGAGGGAGGTATTTTCACTATAACACCATGTATTATTAAGAAATTAAAGAAATTAAAAAAATAAAAATATTGCAATGCAAAAAAAAAAAAAAAGAAATTGAACTCCTGAAATATAGAACTTGTCTCATTTATATTTGCAACCTCTTTAGCACAGTAACTATTATGTACATTCAAAGAAATTAAAAATAGTTATTGAACTACTGAATAATTGAAAACATTGGTGCAAGCTCTATATTTCTAAATAATGTCATTAAAGTGATAAGAGCCTAATTTTTTGGTCACAATTCCATTTTTATTTATTTGAATTATCAATTATCCCTAGGTAAAGGCTACTAGGAAGACTAAATTTGCTAAGAAAACAATTAATTTTAGAGTGCTCAAAATCTCTAGTCCATGTACCTTTACCACAGACAACACTGTTGATTTTAATCATCAATACATGGCTCCTATAGATGGCTCGATACACGGCTCTGCTTCTCTAAAATAGTAGTACATTTTAAAGGCTGATGATAGAGATTAGAGTATTTTAAAAATGCTAATAATTAGGTTGCATTTTAAAATATACATAGTGTATACCTAATATTAATTTTGAAATACAAATGTTCTGTGGTTGTATACTAAGGCAGTTTATAAGTTCAGAAATAATTTGATAAAAATTCCATTGCTTAGAATATGTATGGAATCTAGAAAAATGGTACTGATAAACTTATTTGCAGGGCAGGAATACAGACTTAGCCATAGAGAACAGTTTGGACACAGCAGGGGAAGGAAAGGGTGGGATGAACTGAGAGAATAACATTGAAACATATATATTACCATATGTAAAACAGCTAGCTAAGGGGCTGCTACTGCTGCTAAGTCGCTTCACTCGTGTCCGACTCTGTGCGACCCCATAGACCGCAGCCCCCTAGGCTCCTCTGTCCCTGGGATTCTCCAGGCAAGAATACTAGCTAAGGGGAAGTTGCTGCCTAACACAGAGAGCTGAAAGGGATGAGTTGTAGCCCAGTTGGTAAAGAATCTGTCTACAATACAGGAGACCCGGGTTAGGAAGATCCCCTGGAGAAGGGAATGGCAACCCATCTCAGTATTATTGCCTGGGAAATCCCATGGACAGAGGAGCCTGGCAGGCTACAGTCCATGGGGTTGCAAGAGTCAGACACGACTTACAGATTAAACCACCTAAGCCACCACAGAGAATTCAAAGCAGTACTCTGTGACAGCCTGGAGGGTTGGGATGGAGTAAGGGGTGGAAGGAAGGCTCAAGAGGGAGGGGGCATGTGTATACTTATGGCTGATTCACCTTGTTGTATGGAAGAAGCCAATACAATATTGTAAAAAAATTATCTTCCAATTAAAAATATTTTTTTTTTTAAATTCCATTGCTTGAAGTTCATCTGAAGCTCAGATTTATAGAACATTTACATTTAGAAACTGATAGGAGAAAATACCTTATATAAAATCTGTATATTTAAATGACCAGTTCAACAGACTCAATCATGGTTTTTATTCCAAAGGATTGAGGGTATTGGATGGATGATAATATTCATTCATTGAGTTCTGATTATACTTCTTATTTCAAGATAAAAGCTCTTAGATGGTGGAATTTTCTGTATGTTAAGAAAGATACACAGAGTAGAAGATACTATATATAGATAATGAAAAAGCATAATAAAAATATGTTTGAACATAATTTTTAGAGGTAATTTCACATTTCTGTGGACTTTTATCCCCATATAGTTTGCTTGTTTCATTTCTTTTTTAAAACAAAGGTTTAATGCAGTATCTCTGCTGTTTTGATTTTCACAGTTAAGCACAAATTAAAGAGAATCTTTGACTCCAAAATTATCTTCTTAGCTATTATTTTTAAAATTTCTTTTGCCCTTATATTTCAGACATTGAGAAACAAGATAGCATGATGGTTGAGGGGAGATTCTAGAAACCAATTGTTTGGGTTCAGGTTCCAGCTCTGCCCCTTATTTTATGACTTTCAACAAGTATTTCAACCACTCTGTGATTTGCCTTCCTTATCCATAAAATAGAAATAGTAATTTCCTATCTTGGCGTAACTAGAATTAAATAAACACAAGAAGAATACCATATACACAGCTAACACTCAGCATGCCTGAAGTATATTGTCACTACAGTTTTTGAGGAAATGATTTTGGACAATTCTAAGCACTTTACCTACATTTTCCTGGTTTGATTATAGCAATTCTAGTACATGGGAATAGACAATCAACAGTGGATTCAACTTAGAAATATAAAATAAGCACACACACAAAAATTGATGAAAATATGCTAGTAAACTTTCGCTTATTAATGAATGCAGCAATGGTCTCTTGGGCACACCTGCTACCATAATATGTTTAGAGAATAAAACTATATAAGATCTTTGAATTGCAATTTCCACTATTTCAAACTGCAAATTACTTCATCTCTGACACTTGTCACATTTTATGTGTTATGTCTTATTAGGCCATTATCATAGACTGCCAAGTAGGAAGGAAAAATTCAATTATTTTTTTTTTCTCAAAAGCTTTATTGCAAAGTAAATCTTTGCTATTTGCAGAGTATAATATGTATCTCCCGCAAGGAGGGCAAGGTGGAGTAACAGGCTCTGACCATTCAATCTATGTAATTATGAATGGATCCTAAAAAAAAAGATCAAATAATATAAGTTTAAAGAATTTGTAAAAACTTAGTCAGACTTTCACAAGTTCAATAGTAGATTTTTCTTTCTCTCTTTTTGTTGTCAGAAATTAACATACTAATTTACATTTATTTTTGAAGATTAACACTGGTCCAGGCACAGTGCTTAACCACTTTACATTAATTGTCTTTTTTAATCCCCAATATAACAATGTTATGTCGTAGCGGCTTCCCTGGTGGCTCGGATGGTAAAGAATCTGCCCACAATGTGGGAGACCCAGGTTTAATCTCTGGGTTGGGAAGATCCCCTGGAGAGGGAATGACCACTCACTCCAGTATTCTTGCCTGGAGAATTTCATGGACTGGCAGGCTATAGTCCATGGGTTACAAAGAGTCGGAAACAACTGACTCACTGCTGCTAAGTCACTTCAGTCGTGTCGGACTTGGTGCAACCCCACAGACAGCAGCCCACCAGGTTCCCCCATCCCTGGGATTCTCTAGGCAAGAACACTGGAGTGGGTTGCCATTTCCTTCTCCAATGCATGAAAGTGAAAATTGAAAGTGAAGTCACTCAGTCGTGTCCGACTCTTAGCAACGCCATGGACTGCAGCTACCAGGCTCCTCTGCCTATGGGATTTTCCAGGCAAGAGTACTGGAATGGGGTGCCATTGCCTTCTCCAGCCTAGCTAATTAGTAGCTAATAAGCAGACATGTGGCTCAGACAATAAAGTGTCTGCCTACAGTGCGGGAGACCTGGGTTCAATCCCTGGGTCAGGAAGATCCTCTGGAGAAGGAAATGGCACCCCACTCCAGTACTCTTGCCTGGAAAATCCCACGGATGGAGGAGCGTAGTAGGCTATGGTCCATGGGGTCGCAAAGCGTCAGATACAACTGAGTGACTTCACTCAAACAGACATGGGTAAAGTCTCAGTAGTCTGTGTCTAGGGCCCATGTTCTTAAACTTATGATATGTTACCTCTTTAGGTATTTATTAACAATGGTCAAACCTCAATTTTTTCTTTAATGTAAAATTACTTCTATTCTAATATTCTGAAAAGTCTTGATTTGAATACAGAGATTTCATGTTCTTCAGATTGCCTGATCTGACTCCAGAACTGAATTAAAATCCTGGTTTTGCTACTGAACAGTTTTTTGAGGTTTGAGTCAATTTATTTAAAGTTTAGGTGTTTCAATTGGCACATCTGTAAAATATATGTAGTCTTCATGCTTCATACAATTATTGTCAATTTTCAGTGAACAAATATGTACAAATCATGTAGACCAGAGCATGTAAAAAAAGAAACATTCAATTAATATTAGCTTGTATTATAATTAGCAAAAGCAAGAGCTTAGGCTCAGAATGGGAGAAGGCAATGGCACCCCCACTCCAGTACTCTTGCCTGGAAAACCCCATGGATGGAGGAGCCTGGTAGGCTGCAGTCCACGGGGTCTCGAAGAGTTGGACAGGACTGAGCAACTTCACTTTCACTTTTCACTTTCATGCATTGGAGAAGGAAATGGCAACCCACTCCAGTGCTCTTGCCTGGAGAATCCCAGGGAAGGGGGAGCCTGGTGGGCTGCCGTCTATGGGGTCGCACAGAGTTGGACACGACTGAAGCAACTTAGCAGCAGCAGCAGCAGCAGGCTCAGAATCTTACAGTACTAGTTAAACTTGGGTTTGGCTGTGAGCAGAAGAAAACTCAAAATGACTGTGGCTTTAAAAAGACAAAAGTTTATTTCTATTTCATGTAAAAGTTTAGAGATAATCATTTCAGGGCGTGCCTATGTATCTTCTGTAATCCAGTTTATTCCATCTTGTTGTTCTGCTAAGTATGTTGTCGGTTCTGCCACTGAATTCATACTCATCTTTGGCTTTATCGTATCGTCTCGTCCATCTGCATTCAAGTGAGCAGAGTAAAGAATAAGCTAAAAGAGAAGAAATAAAAGGCATAGACTAACTCTTAAAGGAGTTTCCCAGAAGTTGAACACACAAAAAAACTTGATTTGACTTCCTTTTGATTATAATTTAATAGCAAGACTCAACCAACAGTAAGGAAAGCTGAGAAATATAGTCTTTATTACAGTCCTGTGAGAAGGGACGAGAATTTTGGGAGGCCTGTGTAGGTTTTTCTTAAGGAACTAAAACATAAAAGAGGGGGACTTAAACTTTGTTTCAATGTTGGCTAGAAACTCCTTTTGCCTGATACAACACTTTTCATAACAATGGATTTCTTACTATATAACAGGTCTTCTGTATCCTCTTTTATATTTTTAATAATATTTTGTGTCCTAGTTACATGTTTTTCCTATTATTTTCTCTCTCTCTCTTTTTTAAGAAGAAAACCAAAATGTAAGATTTCTTGGTGTGAGGAGGGCAGCACAGAAAGAATATAGTTCTGTTTCTGGTATGACACATAGAGTAATAAGTCTCTTTATCTTAGAATCTCTTGTTCTCAAAAGTAGATGCATTTGGTAAAAAAAAACAAACAAACAAAAAAAAAAACCCTACATTTTTTTTTTCCATTTACAAATGATTTTGGAGAATAAGGGAAATAAATTAATATTTTTCTATAACCACTACAAATTGTTGAAGTGCTTAGTTCACCAAAATAATGTTACAAAGTGTTTGCAGTTTTAGCTAACATCATTTCTTGATACATTTAAATGATCAAACTTTTGTTTTGATAAATAAAACTGTATCAATTGTGTAGTCCACAGACACACTCTAAAAATTGTATTTCTTTTACATTTTAAGCTTGATATTCATCTATATATTGGAAAGGTATGGAGAACACAGGGAAAAAAATAAATTTACAGTGGAGAAATCTGACAAAAACTTGATTTATGAAAATATCGGAGAAGGCAATGGCACCCTACTGCAGTACTCTTGCCTGGAAAATCCCATGGATGGAGGAGCCTGGTGGGCTGCAGTCCATGGGGTCGCCAAGAGTTGGACATGACTGAGCGACTTCACTTTCACTTTTCACTTTCATCCGTTGGAGAAGGAAACGGCAACCTACTCCAGTGTTCTTGCCTGGAGAATCCCAGGGATGGGGAAGCCTGGTGGGCTGCCGTCTATGGGGTCACACAGAGTCGGACATGACTGAAGCGACACAGCAGCAGCAGCAGCAGCAGCAGTCATGCCACTGATGCAAAAGCTTTAAAATCAGACTTGTTTTGGAGAAGGTAGACATCCATGCAATGTCATCCAGAGATAATCTGCAAAGTGAAAGGAAAGAAATTCAGAATCCTCTTGGTTGTGAATTATTCTTGATAATTACAGTTGAAGGAGCATTCTATAAAATCACTGAAGATAATGTCCAGGTTTCTTTGGGTAGTAAGGTCTCTTGAAAAGGAACTTTAATTGATCACAGAACAACTATATTTGACATCTAGTTACCTGTTTAAAAACTACTATCCAGAATTAACTGGTTTGTCTGGTTTGATATGCTTGCTGTCAAATCCTAAAGGAAATCAACCCTGAATATTCATTGAAAGGACTGATGCTGAGGCTCCAATATTTTGCCCACCCGATGCAAAGAGCCAACTCATTGGAAAAAAACTGGGATGCTGGGAAAGACTGAGAGAAAGAGGAGAAGGTGGTGACAGAGGATGAAATGGTTGGATGGCATCACCGACTCAATAGACATGAGTCTGAGCAAACTCCAAGGGATAGTGAAGGACAGGGAAGCCTGATGTGCTGCAGTTCATGGGGTTGCAAGGAGTCTGGCATGACTTAATGACTGAGCGACAACAATCCAGAACTGAGAAGATTTTTTTATTTTTTGATTTTATTTCCCTTAGCTGTTCCATAGAAGAAGTGATAATAAATAAATATTATTTTTAAAATATTATAAATGTTAGGAAAAATTGACCCATTATTGATAAATTAACTTACTGTTTAAGCAACAACTTCCTGTTTAAGAATTACTGATAGTTCTATCTCCAGCATTGCTTGAAAGGTTGTTTTTGTTTTTGGTGGCTTGTATACAGCAGAAGTATTAAGTAATTCTGACGTGGCTTAATGTATGCTCTGTCACATAATAGGACTGTGTCACCTTTGCCAGTTACATCTCTCTATGCCTCAATTTCCTCCTCTATAAAAGTAGGGAAATGAAACTTACCTCATGGGCTTCCCTTGTGTATCAGCTGGTAGAAAATCTGCCTGCAATGCAGGAGACTTGGCTTCGATCCCTGGTTTGGGAAGATCCCGTGGAGATGGGAAAGGCTACCCACTCCAGTATTCTGACCTGGAGAATTTGATGGACTGTATAGTCCATGGAGTCGCAAAGAGTCAGACACGACTGAGTGGCTTTCACTTCACTTCACTTTCATGATGGGGTTATTGTGAAGTATAAATAATATGATGAGTGTAATCTTATTTTCATAGTTCTGGGCATAAAATTGCTGTTCAGTAACTAACTTGAAATAGTACAAATAGGATGTTGTTTGTTGTTGTTTAGTTGCTAAGTCATGTTCAACTCTTTGTCACCCCATGGACTGTAGCTCGCCAGGCTCCACTGTCTATGAAATGGTTGGATGGCATCACCCTCCCAGGCAAGAATACTGGAATGTATTGTGACTTCCTTCTCCAGGGGATCTTCCCACCCCAGGGATCAAACCTGTGTCTCCTGCCTTGGCAGGGGGATTCTTTATCACTGAGCCACCAGGGAGACACACAAATAGGATAAGAGTATTCAGAGTTGATATTTTCAAATAGAAGATCATTTTGGAAAATGAAAAAGAAATAAGGATCCTATGTCTACCTCATTCATTACCTATAAAGATAAGAGTATATATTTTTCTTAGGTTCAGTTCAGTTCAGTTCAGTCACTCAGTCATGTCCAACTCTTTGCAACCCCATAAACCGCAGCACACCAGGCCTCCCTGTCCATCACCACCTCCTGGAATTTACTCAAACTCACAGCCATTGAGTTGGGGTTGCCATCCAACCATCTCATCCTCTGCCATCCCCTTCTCCTGCCTTCACTCTTTCCCAGCATCAGGGTCTTTTCCAGTGAGTCAGTTCTTTGCATCAGGTGGCCAAAGTATTGGAGTTTTAGCTTCAACATCACTATTTCCAATGAATATTCAGGATTGATCTCCTTTAGGATGGACTAGTTGGATCTCCTTGCAGTCCAAGGGACTCTCAAGAGTCTTCTCCAGCACCACAGTTCAAAAGCTTCCTTTATAATGCATTTCTCACATCCATACATGACTACTGGAAAACCATAGCCTTGACTAGATGGACTTTTGTTGGCAAAGTAATGTCTCTGCTTTTTAATATGCTGTCTAGGTTGGTCATAACTTTCCTTCCAAGGAGTAAGCATCTTTTAATTTCATGGCTGTGAATTGCTAATTTTTGAGAATGAAGACCTTTTGAAATTCAAAACATTTGTAGATTCCCATATCAAAATAATCTGATAGACATTATCATGTCATTATTTGACCATAATCTATAGTTAGATAACACTTTTTAATGTATTTGTAACATTAATCTGAAAGGCATCTGTTTATATTTTAAAAACTATAATATGCATGTATGCAAAACCTTCTTTCAATTTAGGAGAAAAAATGATATTTATATGGATTTTTGTACAAATTCCTTTCAATAACACCAAGATGTCTATAAGTACATGCCCTTCTGCTCTGGATCCACTGATTTAAACAATGTATTTTGAGTAACTGGGGGGCTCCCCAGGTGGTGCTTGGGGTAGATAACCCACCTGCCAATGCAAGAAATGTAAGAGATGCAGGTTTGATATCAAGGTCGGGAAGATTCCCCTGAAGGAGGACATGACAACCCACTCCAGTACCCTTGCCTGGAGAAGCCCATGGACATACAAGCCTGGAAGACTACAGTCCATAGTGTTGCACAGAGCTGGACACAACTGGAGCTACTTAGCACAAAAATATAAAGTCCAAACGTATGACTGTATTATCTTGAACAATGTCATGTTGACTATTTATATGAAAAAGACTTGCTTTTTCACTGCTGTTTGCATACACTGATACTAAGAACTTATCCTTATCCTGGTGTCATCCCTCTAGTATCTTTGTTAAAAAAAAAAAAAAGTATAATATGAGACAAAGACTGATTGTCAGGCTCTGAAACATTCTAAATTATTAAAAAAAGATCCAGAAAAATCAAAGTAGCAGGGAATTCCATTCTGTATTATGATGAAGTAAATCAAGTGTTGACACAAGATATATGCAATGTAAGAGAGTAAATAAACTCTCCAGCTCTAGTCACTGTTGAATGCCAATGAGGATTTGTGACAGATACTGATGGTCACAGCTGTCTCCGCTATGCCTAGCCTTGTAAAACAGAATGTCTATATATGGTCTCTATTACCTGTTAGTCCTTCTGGAGGGCCAGAGACTATAAACTCAGAGCCTGGTACTGTGGAGGCTTATGAGACATCTGTAGCAGCACTACCCAACCAGCCATAATGACTGCTTGGCACATATAAATATACAAAGGATACCTACCCTAGAAGAACTTACAATTTTCTTAATCTAATGAAACAGGAAATAGAATTCAAAAATTAGTTACACTTTTTTTAAAGATTTATTTATTTATTACATGGCTTTCCTGGGTCTTCATTGCTGTGCAAGGGCTTTCTCTAGTTGTGGTGAGTGGGGCTAGTGAGTGCAGGCTCAGTAGTTGTGACAAGTTACAATAACAGTCACACTTTCTCAGTGGATTTCCCAACAGCCTGAATTATTCCGGCATTCTATTCTGGGGTAGTTAGGCAGGGAGATCTGCCTTAGTCACTTGGTAAAAAAGGAAGTTGGCAGGTTCTAGGCATTCAGAAATTGCCTTCCTTTTTGAGCCAAAGGAAAGAAAAAAAAGATGAAAGTGTAGATTGGCTGTTGTGCCATTAAGTTGCACCTTGAATTGAACCCTGGGCAGATGATCTGGGGAAATACTAGCACTTGAATTGGAAAGTATTGTGAGAGGACAAAGAAAACAGAGTTAAATTCCAGGGGAAGAAGCTTGTGAAGACAACAGTAGAAAGAGAAGCAAGGTAAGAGGTGAGCCCTGTAGGACACTGATGACTTCCTGATCATTCTCCTTGGATCTGTTCCTTGTCAACTGGACATTCCCTCCTGAATAAGCCACAAAAGAAACGACAGGATAAACCACAGGATTTATCCTCTAGTTTAAGTCACAGCACACTACATTTGGCTTGTAACTGAATACCTTCAAATTATCCAATCAGTTGCATCCCTGAGTCTTACTGATCTCTGTATCCTAAGTGCCTAAGGCTATGTCTGCTTCTCAGTAAGTATTTGTGAAATATTTAAAATATTAAATTGGTTTAAGAAATATATTTGAGAAATGAGAAAGCAGAATTTTTAAAACTACCCTTTTATCAATTTATTGGGTTGCCATTTCCTTCTCCAATAAATTGATAAAAGGGTTAGTTTAAAAAAAATTCTGCTTTCTCATTTCTCAAATATATTTTTTAAACCAACTTGATAGCAAAATTTATTTTTACTCATTAAGGTTATGAGCACAGATATTCTGGCATTCCTGTATGTTCAAATTAAAAAATGCAAATATCTCATTCTCCAATTGCAGAGACCACTAATGCCTGCAGAGGCTTGTTCACTACAATGAATGGTTTTCAATTTGCATAATAAGATTGCAAAACTAATAGTTCTTATTTCTGCTACTTTTCCTGAACTCTTTCAAGTTAGAGATTTTGCAAGAAAAAAATTGCATTTACTACAATTTAAGGTAGCACTTGGAAAATCTGATTTGTCAGGAACGTATAAAAGTCATAGACTAGAAATATGCAGACATAGAAATATCTTTTTTGTTTAATCTATAGATTTATAGGCATTTTTCAAATGAGAAACTTGAAATGAATTGTGAATTTTCAAACGTTAGCTATGCGTGAATTCTCTCCTTAATGGCTAATGATCGTTCCACTCCATACACAGTGAAAACTAGTTTGCATGGATCCCTCCCATTTAATTATTACATGGCCACAACTTACTTACACTTCCCTGTACTCCTATTTCTCCACAGTGACATCTCTCATATTGTTTCAAATTCCCTGGACTCTCTATTTCATTCATTTCTTCTGTCCAAGTAGGAATGGTATTATCTCACCACTGCAGAGAAACTAAACTGAAATGGTAAATATTCAAGGTACTTAGACTGCATTAATAATGCTAAGATGTTTTTCTTATAATTCTGTTTCACTAATAAAAGTTTGAGAGATTAACATTTAATAATACCAAAAGGTAGGGTCTAGCTGCCAATAAACAGGCCAGGTTGGTGCAAAGGAAAGTTTGCTTTATTTCAGACACTGGCAACTGCGGGGGAAGGGAGGACATCTGTCCAAAGGCTGACTTCCACCCTCACTTCAGATATTCAGGAGGTGAGAGCTTTTATAGAGGGAGGGGGCTACATGAAGAAACAACATCATCAGCTCTGACAATAATCTTGAAACTGGTCATCAGTGGTCTGACTAGCATCATCTTGATTGTTTCAGGTATGGTTAATCTTCAGTTCCAGGGTCAGTTGTTTCCATTTCTTTGAGGCTGTTTCTCAGAATTGTAGCAGCTTATGTTGTGAGTACAGTCTTGCCATCATGTAGTGAAATTCTCCCACCTGGTGGGGTTTCATTATCTACAAGACAGCTCACAGGATACAGCTCAGAATATCATCCATGGCCCTTGATCAGGAACTAAAGTTTCTTGACTATGCTTAATGACTACGTTATTATTATTTGATCTCCTTTGACTGTTTTGCTTTGTTTTTGTGTTTTCTCATTTCTCTGATTAGACTTACACTTTGACTAAAGTTTTCCACAGACAAAAGGCAGTCAGAGGACATGGTGGGAAAGCAAGGACCATAGTCCTGCTCCATTTCAACATGCCTAATTAATATTAATATGCAAATCACAGAACACAACCCAGTCTACCTAGGCTAAAATTAAGATAATAACAAGTAAGTGTACAATAGGGGATTACTTTGGCTTCCTGGACTTCCCTGGTGGCTCAGATGGTAAAGTGTCTGCCTACAATACGGGAGACTGGGGTTCACTCCTGGGTCGGAAAGATCTCCTGGACAAGTAAATGGTAACCCACTCCAGTATTGTTGCCTGGAAAATCCCATGGACTGAGCCGGATAGGCTACAGGCCATGGAGTCACAAAGAGTCGGACATGACTGAGCGACTTCACTTTCAGTTGGGCTTCCTAGGAGGTGCAGTGATAAAAAAAAACACCTCACCTGACAGTGCAAGAAACATAATGGACATGGGTTTTATCCTGGGTGGGGAAGATCCCTTGGAGAAGGAAAACGCAATCCACTCCAGTATTCCTGCCTGGAAAATTCCATGAACAGAGGAGCCTGGAGGACTACAATCCATGGGGTCACAAAGAATCAGACATGACTGAGTACACATGCACTGCCCTGCAAGGGATAATTTACTTCCTATATTTTGAACTCTAAAGTACTCATGTGCTGTGTTTAGTTGCTCAGTCATGTCTGACTCTTTGCAACCCCATGGATTGTAGCCCACCAGGCTCATCTATTCATGAGGATTCTCTAAGCAGGAATACTGAAGTGGGTTTCCATGCCCTCCTCCAGGGGATCTTCCCAACCCAGAAATCGAACCAGGGTCTCCTACATTGCAGGCAGATTCTTTACCAGCTGAGCTATCAGGGAAGCCCAAAGTACTCATATTTCAAAGTATACTATAAAATATTCACATTTAGAAATGTAATCCTCAGAAAAACCATGGCTATGTGTCATTCCCTCTAATTCATAGATGAGATCTATGAAACTAGTTGCAATGTTTTCATAATACAGTAACATATTTCTAAATACCCCTTGTCTTCTCTCTTTTGTGTGTTAAGTATTCTCATTTGTCATTCAACCAGAATCCCAAAATTGTTCACCTTCTTGATGCCACTCAAGCCTTACCAAAGAGTACTTATCATATCCAGAAAAGACAAGCAGAGGAATGATTACTCATACATAATAAGTGTAGGACAGAATGGCACTAATTGTTATGTAAATTATCTACCTCTTTCCTGACAAAATTATGTCCTAAGCAGATGTGGAATACAGTACATCCTAGAATTTAACCTAGAACTTCATTTCACTGCATAACAATAAAAATAACTTAAATCATGTCACTATGACTTTGATTGCATGTGTACTTTCTTTTACTAATAGTGCATCTCAAAGTTCATTGATTAAGGTTGGAATAATGGAGACAAAACTCAGTAATTAAACAAAAAAGCAGAATTCTACACATGTAGTATTATCAGCTGTAAATATTGCTTTGGACTTTTCTCAAAACAAAACAATGAATGATAAAAAAAAAATCTCCAGGTTAGGAATCAGCTTCAAAACACTAGCAAATATCCGTCATCTGTATTCAGTTGAACCAAATGTTAAACACTAAGTGGTATAGAGTATTGAAGAGAAATAAGACACCACTTTTTGACAAAAGTAAAAGTGTGCATAAAATTGAATTTTCCTTTCATTAGTTCAAATTCTTTGCAGTCATCAGCTAATCTTTTGTAAAAACTAGTAAATTATGAACTGAAAGAATATCAAACTGTTGGGTAGTTAGAATAGGAAAAAGGAGTCCAAAATGGCAGTGGCTAAAAGACAAAGAAAGGAAAAGCCCATGGAAATAGAACAAAGGAAGGTCCGAGGACCAGAGTGAAGACCACAGGTAAAACAAACAGCCCTCCTGGCTAGCCCTTACATAAGGCAGGCTCAGGGAAAGCATATAAGAAGAGGAGTCAAAATTGAGCTTCTCTTCTCTTTACATCTTTTGGGTCAGCCCGCCCTCATGCCTTGAGGACACATTTTCCTTTGCTTGCCAAATAAAACTGAGCTGTAACACGGAACTGTAACACTGATATGTCCATCACTTCAAACTGTTGCTGCAGTGAGACAAAACCAAGGAAATTGCACACTCTCCTGACATTTATGGTGCTGTGACTTGGATCTAACCTGGCTAAAACAACCTCGGCTCTGCCCCTGCGAGGCAGAGGCCAAGCACAGCAGAATCCCAACTCAGTGAAAGCTCCCACAGTGGAAGCTGAATGAGATGAAAACCCAGCACAGTGGCAGTGACAAGAAGCCCAGCATGCTACAAACTGGGAAACAAAAGCAAACTTGGCAGAAAGCTCATGCAGCTCAGGCTCAAATTCCAGAAGGCCTCTGGTTGGGATAGTAAGTCCTCGCTCCTATGGCTGGAAGGACATATGGCTAACAAAATCTTAATTCCCCTACAATCTCTCATATCTGTTTCCTCAATCCCCCTGCGAACAAGTGAGCAGCAGTGGGTGCCCCAGGGTGTCCTGAAGGCTCTACTATCTGCTGTGCATTAGTAGCTGTTACCCAAGTGGGTGGGCACTCTTCTGCCTTTAATCTTCTTTGTGCCAAGGATCAAGCCAATGAAAACTGTGAGCACAGGTCAGATATTTAGCAGATTTTCTGGCAGGTTATGAAGGGGATTCCCCGGCACGGTTTTCCCACTGCTTTTTCCTCCCGTCCTTCAGCTCCTCTCTCCATCTATGCCACTGCTTACAAAGTATTGGACAGGTCATCATCTTTCCATTCCTGAAAGTTGTTGCCTGAAACCATTTACCTAAGATTTGTACTCAAACCCTCGTGGCAGGGACTCTGTCCTATGCTTAGTCACTCAGTCATATCTGACTGGGACTTGAGCCTGGCCAAAACCCAAGGTGCCTGGTTTTATGACTTAATGAAGCTCAGGCTTTTGATGTCTCATTGCAAAAAAATTCAGTGAGAGACACATCCATAGGTAGGAGGTGGATTTGTTCAGATTCAGAAAGAAGCACACTCCACAGAGTTTGGGCCATCACAGGGGAGCAGCCATGGAATGTGATGTGGTTAGTTTTTGCAAGCTGGGTGATTTCACATGCTAATGGGTGGGAGGATCATTCCAACAATTAGGGAACCACCTACTCCTTGGTCTTTGACAGTGACTTGGAACTGTCCTGGCACCTCTGGGTGTGTCATTTAGCTTGCAGATTGAGGATCAAGGTTTAGCTGAATTTGACTTGCCATCTTGGACCCATTTGATTTTAATCAGTTTATGTTATGCTCTTGGGCTATGTCATACTTTCAAAAATTGTGCCCTGCCTGCTTCCCTCCTGTTTCATGCTCTTCCTGAGCCCTGTCCAGGCCTACAGTGTTGCTTCTACAATTTTCTGGACGGACAACCAGAAAACAGCCGGCCCTTGGGAGAGAAATACTGTATAATATCCAATCCCTCTAGATATTCACGTCTTCATCTTTCATGTTTCCTACAACATGTGCAACAACAGCATCTCTCAGTGAACCTGCTAAGGTGGGTGACAGGCACACAATGCCTGCTAAAAGTCCATCTGTTGGTGGCATCTCTTCATGGGCAACTGGGCTTCCAGGGACAATGTTTGCCATTTTGGGAGTCAGTCCTGCAGGCCATTTGGGCCCAAACCCTTGCCACCCTTCTCCTAAAGTTACAAACAAACCCCCGGATCAAATCTCCACTCCACTTTTATGGAATATCTGGTCTGTTGCCTCTTATCAATTTGTTATTAACCCACTTACTAACTCCTACAACCAGGACCTTCCCCCCTTGTAGGCAACAGTGCTCCACCTAGCTTATTATTAAAATATTTTAAATGTCCCTAACAGAACCAGATAACCCACTCCTTTGTCATTACTTCTGTTATTACCTAGAGTGGGTCTATGACAATGAAAAGTGTACCATTGGAAACACCCTAAACTGCTCTTATGGAGGACTAGGGGAAGAAATCCATGACTTACATTCCCTCAGAGCAGTAAGAGGACAAGTCTTATGGCTATTTTGCCAGGTTCCCAGTCTCAGGGCACAGACTTGGATTACTTTACATCACGGTATCTATTCACATCCACAGTGGACAAACCAGAAATCAATTAAGATTACAACCCCTTAATCATACCTAGCATTGGTCACTCTGGAGACACTGGGGACATCCAACTCCAGCCTGGGGATCCCAGGAGGTCAACCTACCTAGGGATCTGGTCCCTGGGAGGTTGTCACACCTCATTCTGCTCAGGGATCCTCCAGTCCAAGGGTCCCAGGAAGTCAACATGCCTCGACCTCCCCGGGGATCCAATTCTCGGGAAGTGAAATGCCTCAACCTTGCCTGGGGATTCAATCTTCAGGAGGCTGTCATGCCTCAACTTGCCTGGGGATCTGTACCCTGACCGGGGATGCCCAGCTCTCAGGTTCCAACAGTACTGGGTAGGATAAGATTCAGAAAGAATTACCCCTTTGGAAGCCCACCCATGGAAATAGAAGGAAGCCTTATAGTTGTGGGACTGTGCCCAGTCTCAGCAATAACTCATGAGTCCAAAAAGAACCCCATTGCCTTTCTGGAAAGTCTAAAAGAGGCCATGCAAAAGTTTACCAATATGGCCTTAGACTCTTATGAGGGACAGGTGATTTTAAAGGACAAATTTCTGTTGCAATGTGCATCAGACATCAGGATAAAGTTACATCAGTTCCAACAGCAGGACTTTGCTGCCTCTTTATATGAGATGGTACAGACAGCCAAAATATATTTTATAACAGAGAGTAAGAGAGGGAGGCAAATACCCAGGAAAGGGAGAAAAGGAAAGAGACAAAGCATGCCCAGATGCTGGCTGCCCTCCAGGGAAGCCCTATGGCAAACCCTAAGTCCTTGAAGGACAAGGCACAGGGCAAATGCCTAATCTGTAGACAACCGGGACATTGGGCCAAAGAGTGTCCAAACCATGACAAGTCTCCTAAAACAACTTGCTACAAGTGCCTTCAATTGGGACATTGGCTGACACTCTGCCCTCGGGACCCAAGGCCTCAAGGTCAAGTGCCAAGCCCTCACTCATGATGGTTCAACAGGATTGAGGCGGCCTGTTCCAGCCAGCCCACCTGTTACAGATAACCATCATAGGGCTGGAGCCAAGGGAGCAACTGGATGTGGCAGGTAGGTCCAAGAATTTCTTGGCTGATACAGGGGCTACCTACTCTGTCCTGACCTTCTACGCCGGAGCCTTCTCCCCCCAAACATGTACCATTTTAGCTGCTACAGGAAAAACAATTACAAGATCACCTGAGGACTTCTTTGTTGCTGGGATGGACAAATATTTTCCCACCAGTATCTAGTGGTCCCTGAGTGTCCTACTATGCTATTGGGAAGAGATCTTTCCCTTCGTTTGAAATTTTGTAACTACTGCAGTCCTGATAAAACATGCTTTAAAACTCTTTTTTGGGGGCAATTGTGTGGTACTTTGAGCATTCTTTGGCATTGCCATTCTTTGGCATTGCCTTTCTTTGGAATGAATACTGACATTTTCCAGTCCTCTGGCCACTGCTGAGTTTTCCAAATTTGCTGGCATATTGAGCAGCACTTTCAAAGCATCATCTTTCAGGATATGAAATAGCTCAACTGGAATTCCATCACCTCCACTACCTTTATTCATGGTGGTGCTTCCTAAGGCCCACTTGAGTTCACATTCCAGGATGTCTGGCTCTAGGTGACTGATCACACCATCGTGATTATCTCGGCCATGAAGATCTTTTTTCTACAGTTCTTCTGTGTATTCTTGGCATTTCTTCTTAATATCTTCTGCTTCTGTTAGGTCCCTACCATTTCTGTCCTTTATCAAGCCCATCTGTGCCTGAAATGTTCCCTTGGTATCTATAATTTTCTTGAAGACCTCTCTAGCCTTTCCCATTCTATTGTTTTCCTATATTTCTTTGCATTGATTGCTGACGAAGGCTTTCTTATCTCTCCTTGCTATTCTTTGGAACTCTGCATTCAAATGGGTATGTCTTTCCTTTTTCTCCTTTGATTTTCACTTCCCTTCTTTTCACAGCTATTTTTTTTTTCGACTCTTTTTTTTTAAATTTTATTTTATTTTTAAACTTTACAATATTGTATTAGTTTTGCCAAATATCAAAATGAATCTGCCACAGGTATACCTGCGTTCCCCATCCTGAACCCTCCTCCCTCCTCCCTCTCCATACCCTCCCTCTGTCGTCCCAGTGCACCAGCCCCAAGCATCCAGTATCGTGCATCGAACCTGGACTGGTGACTCTTTTCATACATGATATTATACATGTTTCAATGCTATTCTCCCAAATCTCCCCACCCTCTCCCTCTCCCACAGAGTCCATAAGACTGATCTATACATCGGTGTCTCTTTTGCTGTCTCGTACACAGGGTTATTGTTACCATCTTTCTAAATTCCATATATATGTGTTAGTATACTGTATTGGTGTTTTTCTTTCTGGCTTACTTCACTCTGTATAATAGGCTCCAGTTTCATCCACCTCATTAGAACTGATTCAAATGTATTCTTTTTAATGGCTGAGTAATACTCCATTGTGTATATGTACCACAGCTTTCTTATCCATTCATCTGCTGATGGGCATCTAGGTTGCTTCCATGTCCTGGCTATTATAAACAGTGCTGCGATGAACATTGGGGTACACGTGTCTCTTTCCCTTCTGGTTTCCTCAGTGTGTATGCCTAGCAGTGGGATTGCTGGATCATAAGGCAGTTCTATTTCCAGTTTTTTAAGGAATCTCCACACTGTTCTCCATAGTGGCTGTACTAGTTTGCATTCCCACCAACAGTGTAAGAGAGTTCCCTTTTCTCCACACCCTCTCCAGCATTTATTGCTTGTAGACTTATGGATTGCAGCCATTCTGACTGGCGTGAAATGATACCTCATAGTGGTTTTGATTTGCATTTCTCTGATAATGAGTGCTGTTGAGCATCTTTTCATGTGTTTGTTAGCCATCTGTATGTCTTCTTTGGAGAAATGTCTATTGAGTTCTTTGGCCCATTTTTTGATTGGGTCATTTATTTTTCTGGAGTTGAGCTGTAGGAGTTGCTTGTATATTTTTGAGATTAGTTGTTTGTCAGTTGCTTCATTTGCTATTATTTTCTCCCATTCTGAAGGCTGCCTTTTCACCTTGCTAATAGTTTCCTTTGTTGTGCAGAAGCTTTTAAGTTTAACTAGGTCCCATTTGTTTATTTTTGCTTTTATTTCCAATATTCTGGGAGGTGGGTCATAGAGGATCCTGCTGTGATGTATGTTGGAGAGTGTTTTGCCTATGTTCTCCTCTAGGAGTTTTATAGTTTCTGGTCTTACGTTGAGATCTTTAATCCATTTTGAGTTTATTTTTGTTTCACAGCTATTTATAAGGCCTCCTCAGACAGACATTTTGCTTCTTTGCATTTCTTTTTGTTGGGGATGGTCTTGATTCCTGTCTTCTGTACAATGTCATGAACCTCTGTCCATAGTTCATCAGGCACTCTGTCTATCAGATCTAGGCCCTTAAATCTATTTCTCACTCCCACTGTATAGTCATAAAGGATTTGATTTAGGTCATACCTGAATGGTCTAGTGGTTTCCCCTACTTTCTTCAATTTTAGTCTGAATTTGGCAATAAGGAGTTCATGATCTGAGCCACAGTCAGCTCCTGGTCTTGTTTTTGCTGACTGTATAGAGCTTCTCCATCTTTGGCTGGAAAGAATATAATCAATCTGACTTCGTTGTTGGCCATCTGCTGATGTACATGTGTAGAGTCTTCTCTTGTGTTATTAGAAAAGGGTGTTTGCTATGACCAATGCGTTCTCTTGGCAGAACTCTATTAGTCTTTGCCCTGCTTCATTCTGCACTCCAGGGCAAATTTGCCTGTTACTCCAGGTGTTTCTTGACTTCCTACTTTTGCATTCCAGTCCCCTATAATGAAAAGGACATCTTTTTCGGGTGTTAGTTCTAAAAGGTCTTGTAGGTCTTCATAGAACCATTCAACTTCAGCTTCTTCAGCATTACTGGTTGGGGCATAGGCTTGGATTACTGTGATATTAAATCGTTTGCCTTGGAAACGAACAGAGATCATTCTGTCGTTTTTGAGATTGCAACCAAGTACTGCATTTTGGACTCTTTTGTTCTCTATGATGGCTACTCCATTTCTTCTGAGGGATTCCTGCCCGCAGTAGTAGATATAATGATCATCTGAGTTAAATTCACCCATTCCATCCATCTTAGTTCACTGATTCCTAGAATGTCAATGTTCACTCTTGCCATCCATCTCCTGTTTGACCACTTCTAATTTGCCTTTATTATTGGACCTAACATTCCAGGTTCCTATGCAATATTGCTCCGTGAACTTCCAGTTTTTAGATAAGGCAGAAGAACCAGAGATCAAATTGCCAAAATCCGCTGGATCCGCGAAAAAGCGAGAGTTCCAGAAAACATCTATTTCTTCTTTATTGACTGCTCCAAGGCCTTTGACTGTGTGGATCACAATAAACTGGGGAAAAATTCTGAAAGAGATGGGAATACCAAACCACCTGACCTGCATCTTGAGAAACCTGTATACAGGTCAGGAAGCCAACAAAAGTCTGTCTAGTCAAGGCTATGGTTTTTCCAGTAATCATGTATGGATGTGAGAGTTGGACTATAAAGAAAGCTGAGCACCAAAGAATTGATGCTTCTGAAATATGGTCTTGGAGAAGACTCTTGAGAGTCCCTTGGACTGAAAGGAGATCCAACCAGTCCATTCTAAAAGGATCAGTCCTGGGTGTTCATTGGAGGGACTGATGTTGAAGCTGAAACTCCAATACTTTGGCCACCTGATGCAGAGAGCTGAGTCATTTGAAAAGACTGATGCTGGGAAAGATTCAGGGCAGGAGGAGAAGGGGATGACAGAGGATGAGATGTTGGATGGCACCACCAACTCAATGGACATGGGTTTGGGTGGACTCCGGGAGTTGGTGATGGACAGGGATGCCTGGTGTGCTGTGGTTCATGGGGTCGCAAAGAGTCAGACATGACTGAGTGACTGAACTGAACTTTTGGGGCAAACTAACTATTTTTACCAGCCACCAAGTGAAACAACTCCTGAATGGTAGAGGCCATTTATGTATGTCTGATCAAATGATCCTCAGATATCAAATAGTGGTGATGGAAAATCCAGGCCAGAACCCTTGTGCAGTTCTTAACCCAGCCACCCTCCTGCCTACCCCTGAGGGCGCTCTCCACTTTCACTCTTGCCCAGAGACTTTGAATAAATGGACAAAAACCCGAGAGGGGTTGTCAGAAAATCCTCTGACCAATCCTGAGGAAATCTGGTACACTGATGGAAACAGCTTTGTCTTGGATGGAAAAAGAAGAGCTGGATATACAGTAGTCTTCAATTTTGAGACCATAGAGACTAAACCTTTGCCACCAAGTACTTCAGCCCAATTAGTTGAGCTCATAGCCCTAACTTGAGCTTTAGAACTGGGAAAAGGAAAAAGAGTAGCCATGTACACTGACTCTAAGTATGCCTTTCTGGTGCTACATGCACATGCTACTATTTGGAAAGAGGCTACTTGACCACCCGAGGGTCTCCAATCAAATATGGTGATCAATTCCTTAGGCTCTTGGCTCTTAGGCTCTGCTGAGGTTTCGGTCTCCCATTGTAAAAGACACCAAAAAAGGAGCACGGAAGTGGCATGAAGTAACCAAGCAGCTGATCAGGCAGCTAAGAGAGCAGCATTACCAAAAAATGACTAAATAGGGGTTGCCACCTTAGTTCCACAGACTAATATGCCAGAAACTCCTTCATATACTGAAGGTGAGACTCTTAAAGCTGAGAGTGAGGGCTTTCAAGATTGCATGAGGTGGTTCCAAAAGGAGGAACTCCTTTTTCTGCCTGGGACCCTTCAATGGAAGTTGGTTAACTCCTTACATGCCACCACTCATTTAGGGGAAAAAGCCCTCCAAAGATTACTAGAAAGATCTTTCAGAGGAACAGGCCTCCAAACGACTATAACACAAGTGGTCTCCTCTATCCCACTTGCCAGTTAAACAACCCCTAAGGAGCTCCCTGGGTTGCAAAGAGTCAGACACAACTGAATGACTGAACTGAACTGAACTGAACTGAAGGAGTTTGAAGACCCCAGCTAGCCCAGCCCATCCAACAGCATGGGACCTACCCAGGAGAGGACTGGCAGATGGACTTCACCCCAATGCCAGTTTCTCAAGGGTATAAATACCTACTAGTCATGATAGATACATTCATAGAATGGATTGAAGGTTTTCTCACCTGAACTGAGATGGCTGCTGCTGCTGCTAAGTCGCTTCAGTCGTGTCCGACTCTGTGTGACCCCATAGACGGAGGGTCTGTGGCCCACCAGGCTTCCCCATCCCTGGGATTCTCCAGGCAAGAACACTGGAGTGGAAAAGTGCCATTTCCTTCTCCAATATAGGAAAGTGAAAAGTGAAAGTGAAGTCGCTCAGTCATGTCTGACTCTTAGCGACCCCATGGACTGCAGCCTACCAGGCTCCTCCATCCATGGGATTTTCCAGGCAGGAATACTGGAGTGGGTTGCCATTTCCTTCTCCAGAGATGGCTGAGGAAATGGTAAAGAAAAAACTGCTTCATGAAATCATTCTGAGATTTGGTCTGCCCAGGTCATTACAAAGTGACAATGGGACATCATTTACTTCTAAGGTCACCCAAAGGGTCTCTAAGGCATTGGGCATCACTTATTACCTCCATTGTGCCTGGAGGCCTCAGTCTTCAGGAAAAGTAAAAAGAGACAACCAACTCTTAAAATCAGTGATAAAAAGATAACTCAGGAGACCTCCCTTGGATAGAAGGAGGCTTTACCAATAGCTCTTCTCCACACCCATAATGCCCCTAAGAAACAGGTTGGTTCAGTTCAGTCACTCAGTCATGTCCAACTCTTTGCGACCCCATGAATCGCAGCACGCCAAGCCTCCCTGTCCATCACCAACTCCTGGAGTTCACTCAAACTCATGTCCATCGAGTCAGTGATGCCATCCAGCCATCTCATCCTCTGTCGTCCCCTTCTCCTCCTGCCCCCAATCCCTCCCAGCATCAGGGTCTTTTCCAGTGAGTCAACTCTTCTCATGAGGTGGCCAAAGTACTGGAGTTTCAGTTTTAGCATCATATCTTCCAAAGAACACCCAGGACTGATCTCCTTTAGAATGGACTGTTTGGACCTCCTTGTAGTCCAAGGGACTCTCAAGAGTCTTCTCCAACACCACAGTTCAAAAACATCAGTTCTTCGGCACTCAGCTTTCCTCACAGTCCAACTCTCACATCCTCACATGACCACAGGAAAAACCATTGACTAGATGGACCTTTGTTGACAAAGTAATGTCTCTGCTTTTGAATATGCTGTCTAGGTTGGTCATAACTTTCCTTCCAAGGAGTAAGCATCTTTTAATTTCATGGCTGCAGTCACCATCTGCAGTGATTTTGGAGCCCAGAAAAACAAAGTCTAACACTGTTTCCACTGTTTTCCCATCTATTTCCCATGAAGTGATGGGACCGGATGCCATGATCTTCGCTTTCTGAATGTTGAACTTTAAGCCAACTTTTTCACTCTCCTCTTCAGTTTCATCCAGAGGCTTTTGAGTTCCTCTTCACTTTCGGCTATAAGGGTGGTGTCATATGCATATCTGAGGTTATTGATATTTCTCCCAGCAATCTTGATTCCAGCTTTTGCTTCTTCCACCCCAGTGTTTCTCATTACGTACTCTGCATAGAAGTTAAATAAGCAGGGTGACAATATACAGCCTTGATGAACACCTTTTCCTATTTGGAACCAGTCGGTTATTCCATGTCTAGTTCTAACTGTTGCTTCCTGACCTGCATGTAGGTCTTAGTCCTTATGAGATGCTATATGGGAGACCTTTTGTTTATGTCAATGACCTCTTCCTCCATCTAGAGGCTCAGTCCCTCCAGTCTTATACCATGGCCATTGGGCAATTCCAACAAGATATATGCTTGTGGGGTATCAACCAGGACCCAAAAGATTCTAAAGAGTCACCACTAATGGCTCTGAACTCCAGGGACTCAAGTTCTAATTGAAGTCTGGAAGGTTGGGTCCCCAAAGGCTCAGCTCCAGCCCACATGGATGGGCCCCTACCCTGTAATACTTTCTACCTCCACAGCAGTCAAGGTACCAGGACATGACTCCTGGATTCACTACTCACTAGTCAAGCCATGGAAGAAAACAGAAGAGGACACTCAATGCACCTATGAGCCCCTAGGAGATCTCAGATACCTATTCAGGGCTACAAATGAATGCCATTCTAATGAACACCCCCAAAATCAAGTTTCTGGGGATAAGATTTCTCAGGACAGCTCTGAAGAGCAAACACAGCTTAGCAAGTGTTGTACTCCAAAATAGACAGGAGATAGGTCTCCTGATCCCTGAACAAGGAGGGACTTTATCCATCTTGAATGAGATGTGTTGTTTCTGGGGAAATACCTTCAGCCAAGTTAAAAAAGTCTCACAGTCCTAAAAAAAAAAAAAAAAAAAAATTCAGATCCTACATGATCTCAAAGAACAAGCTGGAGAGTTCTCGGGGTGGCTACAATCTCTCTTTGGGGGATCCTTCTCCAGGCAAGTGGGAATTTGGAGTTGGCTAATGCCCCTACTAATCCTTGTTATCACCGTATTGATGTTGCTTATGATTGTGCCATGTATTACTAATTGTCTAACCCATTTTGTCTCTTTCCAGGTCAACATGCAGGTCAACAGCATGCAGAGCCAGTTCAACAAAGATATATAAAATTACAGCCTACCACAGAAAATATCACTCACCCTTAGATGAACACCACTATAAGGATTCCAAGGCTTGAGACTACCAAGAGGGGGAGGCCCAATGCCCCTCACCATGCCAGTTCAGCAGGAAGTAGCCAGAGAGACCTCAATGCCCCTTCCCAAAGAATTGGGCCTCCTATCTCTTGACGGGGGAATGTTAGCTAGTTAAAATAGGAAGAAGAGTACAAAATAGTGGTGGCTAAAAGATAAAAACAGGAAAAGCCCAAGAAAATAGAACAAAGGAAGGTCCAAGGACTGTAGTGGGGACCTCAGGTAAAACAAACAGGTCTCCTGGCTAGTCCAATTTACATAGGGCAGACTCAGGGGAGGAGAAAAAAACATAAAAAGAGGAGCCAAAATTGAGCTGGGGGCTTCTCTTTGCGTCTTTTGGGTCAGCCCACCCTCATGCCTTGAGGATGTATTTTCCTCTGCTTGCCAAATAAAACTGAGCTGTAACATAGAGCTGTAACACTGATCTGTCCATCGCTTCAAATTTTACTGCGGCGACACAGAACCAAGGAAATTACACACTCCCCCGACAAAACAAATATCAAATATTCTTAGGAACAATAGTGACATGTTCAGTAAATAAAACTGCATTTGGTGGTTTTTCTGAATAGAAATATTCACAGAAAGAGCTCTCATTTGCTGTCACTGGGCTGTTTGAAACAGGAGCTGTCATATGTGCATAGTTAACATTTTTCAAATTTATGGACTTTTAATAAGATTTTAACCTTCAAACAACATTTAAAATAAATTCAACTTTTTCCTGCTGGACACAATTTATCATTTTCTAGAAAATGTATAGTCACACAGAAAGGATTTTATTAGAAGGATTCAGTTGAAATAGACATGTTCAGACTTCAGAAGAAAAGGAAAAAGACCAAGTTTGAAATAATAATACTGTCCCTCAGGTCAGGCATTTCCTGTCAGTTAATGAATAACTGAGTCAGAGAACCCCAAGGCAAAGCTTACTTCTTAAACAGCATTGTGTATGACTGATAAGGGTTTTCATATTGACATTTTCTGTGGTTTCCCACTGGTCTTTTTTTAAAGCTATGGTTCCTATTGATCCATATCCCTCTGTTCCCTTTTAGATATTCTTCTCAAGAAATATGCTTTCGTAGATTTGTAAATGTGTGCACAAGGAGAAAAACATGACCTCGAGAAAATATCATGGGGCAGCAGTAATAGGTCTTATGCAAGATATCTGCCATTCTCTGGAGAATGAGGATTGAAAGTGAAGAGGGTGGGGAGAGATACAATAAGCCTACATTATAAACCCAAATTAAAAAGATATGTTTTACAAATAATAACATTTTTAATTTTCATGTATTATTTCTTAAAAAGGATTGGAGGTTACCTGAATGTAGGGCTTTGGGCCCTATGCCAGCTGTTCTCATTTCATATTTTTAAAGAGTTGCAGAGTTACAAGCAAGCTTTTTCCAAATATTTGGAATGGGGGCTAAGTTATTGATAAAATCTGGAAGCCAGTAAACAGGTTGGTGACCTAATATAATTTAAAATTGTTCTAAACTCCTCCTATTCAAAAATATAAGAATTATATACATAAAAGGAACAAATGCAATAAACACCATGTATTCTGCTTTTTTTTCCACATTAGCCCTTCTCAGAAAGCAATTCTCTCTCTCTCTCTCTCTCTTTTTTTTTTTTTTGAAGAAATCCCATCAACTGGTTCAGGAGGAAACCTCTCTTAGATTTTGCTCACTTTGAGTGACTTCACTTTCACTTTTTACTTTCATGCATCAGAGAAGGAAATGGCAACCCACTCCAGTGTTCTTGCCTGGAGAATCCCAGGGACGGGGGAGCCTGATGGGCTGCCGTCTATGGGGTCACACAGAGTCGGACACGACTGAAGCGACTTAGCAGCAGCAGCAGCATGCAGCCTCAAAGTAGGCTGGGTGGTGGAGTGCAATAATTAGCACAGACAAAGAGAAAAACCAGCTTGGCTGACTGATAGAACTGCACTGCATTTCTAAGCCTGGTATTTATCATAGAGGTTAAAATGTATGTAGATAGCATCATCAACTCAATGGGTGTTAATCTGTGCTAACTCCAGGAGATAGTAAAGGACAGGAAAGCCTGGCAAGGTATAGTCCATGGAGTTGCAAAGGCATGGACATGACTCAGAGACTGAACAACAACAATGCAGTTTTTTGAGATTTCCTTGTGCACTATATAATTTAAAGTAATGCTTTATAATTCATAGAAAAGATTGTTGTGAAGATTAAATGGGATACTATATGTAATGTTCTTATCATAATGTTTTATACAAAACGCTAATTAAATATTTAGACTGATATTCAGTTCAGTTCAGTTCAGTTGCTCAGTCGTGTCTGACTCTTTGTGACCCCATGAATCACAGCACGCTAGGCCTCCCTGTCCATCACCAACTCCCGGAGTTCACTCAAACTCATGTCCATGGAGTCGGTGATGCCATCCAGCCATCTCATCCTCTGTCGTCCCCTTTTCCTCCTGCCCCCCATCCCTCCCCAGCATCAGAGTCTGTTCCAATGAGTAAACTCTTCGCATGAGGTGGCCAAAGTACTGGAGTTTCAGCTTTAGCATCATTCCTTCCTAAGAAATCCCAGGGCTGAACTCCTTTGGGATGGACAGTTTGGGTCTCCTTGCAGTCCAAGGGACTCTCAAGAGTCTTCTGCAACACCGCAGTTCAAAAGCATCAATTCTTTGGTGCTCAGCTTTCTTCACAGTCCAACTCTCATATCCATACATGACCACTGGAAAAACCATAGCCTTGACTAGATGGACCTTTGTTGGCAAAGTAATGTCTCTGCCTTTTAATATGCTATCTAAGTTGGTCATAACTGTCCTATTAGGAATGTCCATTCATAAGCTAAGGTGCCAAACAGTCGATTTTTCCATTTTCACTAAGAAAATTCCATTTCTTTTTTGACACCTCCACCCCAATACCAACCTGCCAGGATGACTGGACCTTTGACTTCACTTGATATCTGTGGTTTAGTTTCCATCATGTTGCCACAGTCCCAGAGTTTAATCCTATTCAGATGCTTGGGAGGGAATTCAGTAGCTGGAGGCATTTGGTGCTTGGTTTCCCTTTCACGTCAGTCAATTCAGTTCAGTTACTCAGTCATGTCTGACTCTTTGTCACACCATGGACTGCAGCATGCCAGGCTTCCCTGTCCATCACCAACTCCCAGAGCTTGCTCAGACTCATGTCCATTGGGTCGGTGATTCCATCCAACCATCTCACCCTCTGTCACCCCCTTCTCCTTCTGCCTTCAATCTTTCCCAGTATCAGGGTCTTTTCCAATGAGTCAGTTCTTCAAATCAAGTGGCCAAATTATTGGAGTTTCAGTTTCATCATCAGTTCTTCCAATGAATATGCAGGACTGACTTCCTGTAGGACTGACTCTTTGGATCTCCTTTGAAGTCCAGGGGACTCTCAAGGGTCTTCTCCAATACCACAGTTCAAAAGCATCAATTTTTCAGCACTCAGCTTTCTTTAGGTTAGAACGAAGGGCATTTTACATAAGTTGCTATTAAAATGTCCTTCATTCTACTGATCCAGAATCCTGAAATTCCAATATTTCTATTGCTGTTTCTATGTAGTCCGTGGGACTTGGAAATGACTGTATTGCTACTTATATGCCAAGTATAGGACTTGGGTATCCCATCTGGCCTGATGTATCATATAGTCATCATTTGGGTCTTGTTATTTCCATTGCACCATCGAGGCCAGCAGGCTATAAGAACCAATAACTCTCAGGACTCCCAGATGTCTCAATCTGTCTCTGCTCTTTTTTTTTCTCTCTCTCTTTCTTCATAGCCAGGGGAAAAAAAATCTCTTGCTAATTAATCTGTTGGAGACTGATATCAATCCTCTCAGTTTTCTGCTGAGATCATTTGTCTAATAATTGTCTTTGGCTTTTGAAACAAAAATATTAAAATATGGAAACATTAAGGTAAATTTGATTTTCTACCCTGTCTCTTCCCCATTTATTATCCTACCCAAATTATTTGTACTAATTATTCTAGGAATGTGCTGATATAAAAATGAGAAACTCTTGGGAGCTTTGACTAGTTCAGACATACCTTGTCAACTATGTTCTCAACTAAGTAGAGATCAATTCTATCCTCTAGCCTTGTCCGAGCTCTTTTTATCTAATCACCTCATCCTTAACTTGAAAGTGAAAGTGTAATGGACTGTAACTGTAGCCCACAGGCTCCTGTGTCATTCTTCAGGCATGGATATTGAAGTGGGTTTTCACTCCTTTCTCTAGGGGATCTTCCCATCCATGGATTGAAACTAGGCCTCCCACATTGTAGCCAGACTCTTTACCATCTGAGCCATCAGGCAAGCCCTCTCATTCCTACTTGGCTGTGGTCTTTTTCCTTGACTTATCTTCCCACTTCACTTCACCCTGAGGCTTCTTATTCTATTATCATCATTCATCTTTTAGGGGGAAGTACTGATCAGCCTTGACAGAAGAGTTCCTTGGGGCTAAAGATGAATAAAGCTTTTTTTTTGTTTTTTTTTTAATTGGAAGAAAATTGCAATACAATGTTGTGTTGGTTTCTATCATACAACAATGCAAATCAGCCATAATTATACACATATCACCTTCCTCTTGAGCCTCCCTCCCCTCTCTCCATTCCCCCATCCCCCCAGCCAGGTCATCACAGAGTCCAAGGCTGGGCTCCCTGCTTTATATAGCAACTTCTCACCAGCTATCATTTTATTCATGGTAGTGTATGTAATGTCAATGCTACCAGCTATCTATTTTACACATGGTAGTGTATGTATGTAGACACTACTTTCTCTATTCATCCCGCTCTTTCCTTCCTCTACTGTGTCCACAAGTCCCTTCTCTACATCTGTGTTTCCATTCCTTCCCTGAAAATAAGTTCATCAGTACCATTTTTCTAGATTCCATATATAAGCATTGCTGCTGCTGCTAAGTCGCTTCAGTCATGTCCTGCTCTATGCAACCCCATAGACGGCAGCCCACCAGGCTCCCCCATCCCTGGGATTCTCCAGGCAAGAACACTGGAGTGGGTTGCCATTTCCTTCTCTAATATATAAGCATTAATGTACTATATTTATTTTTCTCTTTCTGACTTACTTCACTCTGTATAACAGGCTCTAGGTTCATCCACCTCACTAGTTGTTGTTGCTCATAAGCTAAGTCATGTCCAAATATTTGTAGCCCCATGACTGTAGCACATCAGGTTTCCCTGTCCTTCGCTATTTCCCAGTGTTTGCTCAAACTCATATCCATTGAGTTGGTGATGCTATCTAACCATCTCATACTCTATTACCCCCTTCTCCTCCTGCTCTCAGTCTTTCCAAAGATCAAGGTCTTTTCCATTGAGTTGGCTCTTCGCATCAGGTGGCCAAAGTATTGGAGCTTCAGCTTCAGCATCAGTCATTCCAATGAATATTCAAGGTTGACAATCCATCACCTTGCCTTATTCAGCATTCCTAGAGGTTGCCAGCATCACGTGGCTCATAGCTCCTCTCTTTCAGCATCCAAGAAGCAACAATATGTTGAGTCCTTCTCATATCACATCTCTCTTCCTTCTCTTTCTGTCTCATCTCTCTAACCAAGCCTAGACAATTGCCCATGATTAATTAGATTGGACCCCACCAGAAAATACAAAAGGATAATATTCTTACTTAAGGTGCACATCTTGGTCTATTCACATCTGCAAATTCCCTTGTCATGTAAGGTTACACATTTACAGATTTGGGGTTTAGGGTCTGGATATCTTTATAGAACCACTGTTCTGTCTTTCACAATTTATTTCCTAATATTTTTATGACTTTAGAGTTATTTTCAGCAAAAGAGCTCCTCCATTACTAAGTATTCCATCATGATCATCATGTAAAGGAAGAAAATAAATTTGTGGGATAGTTTTATGTGGCATAAAACTAAACTTATTATTTAAAATTTAAAAACATGATTTTAGATTTGAAAGGAATACCTTACTCTTATACTTGAATATAAGATATTTCACTTGTTTAGCATTTTACATATTTGGATATTATTTTGAGAATGTTATATTTTATCATTTGAAAAACATGTATGTTAATATATCTTACTTCATCAACAAAGATTGAAATAATGAGCATCCCAAAATCCAAAAATCTTTAAAATGAGCATATTCTAAAGTAGAGGAATAAGGAATGATTGTGAGCTGTGTTTATGTTGGTGCTACAAGACATTATTCTGTGTACCAATAGACAGAGATAGTCACCATTTTTGTCACATTCTATCTTGTATTCCAATAGTTTTGAATTATGCAAAGACTTTGGCAAGGCAGACTTTAGCATAAAATCTAACTGCCTCATATGAGTAAAATACTTTGTTACCAAGATTATTGCTAAAGATGGTACAGAAAATATCTGAAACATAAAGTTAAACATAAATAAAAGTAAAATTATTTTATAAAGTTATAACAAATATTTTACATTGAAACTGTTTCAAACGTTCAATTAGTGAACTGAAGTAGGGGGAGAGATTGTAAAACTCCTTTAGAAATATGTGGCAAGGTAGAAAAGGGAAGTTAACAGAAAAGTTTACAGTGGTTAAAAAGTTAGGAGATGTTAGCACATTAATACCTACCTGCTGCTGCTGCTGCTGCTAAGTCGCTTCAGTCGTGTCCGACTCTGTGTGACCCCATAGACGGCAGCCCATCAGGCTCCACCGTCCCTGGGATTCTCCAGGCAAGAACAGTGGAGCGGGTTGCCATTTCCTTCTCCAATGCATGAAAGTGAAAAGTGAAAGTGAAGTCGCTCAGTCGTGTCCGACTCTTAGCGACCCCATGGACTGCAGCCTACGAGGCTCCTCCGTCCATGGGATTTTCCAGGCAAGAGTACTGGAGTGGGGTGCCATTGCCTTCTCCGAATACCTACCTAGAAGATATATAACCATAGCCTGCCAGGCTCCTCTGCCCATAGATTTCTCCAAGCAAGAATATCGGACTGGCTTGCCATTTCTTACTCCAAGAATAAAAATTCAAGATCATATTAAATATAAACACAAGATGAATACAATATAAATATAAATGCAAGATATACAAGAATATAAATACAAAAATATAAATAAAAATATAAACACAAGATATCAAAGGACAGAAATATAAAGGTATCAGTCAAATTTGTAGGGGAATTAAAACATTTTCTTATATTGAACAAGCTAAATGAACTTAGAAAACCATGGTGTAATAACAAAAGTAGAAAGTTTCAGTTAAAATAAAATGTATAATTTCTTTCCAAAAATAGTCTGGATTTGTTCTTTTTTTTAGTTTAATGTAATTTTTTTAAACTTTACAATATTGTATTGGTTTTGCCATATATCAACATGAATCTGCCACAGGTATACATGTGTTCCCCATCCTGAACCCTCGTCCCTCCTCCCTCTCCGTACCATCCCTCTGGGTCGTTCCAGTGCACCAGCCCCAAGCATAATGTTATTTAATAAAACACTAAGATGTTTTACTAAATTACAGAATAAATATCATACTCTGGACTTCTAGAAATTGCAAATGAAGCAGTAGGAGTAGCAAAAGGCAGGAGGATGAACTATTAATTGTTGCCCTTGACATGTAATTAATGTAGACTTTTATGATTTACAAAATATGTTCATAATCCTTTCTTTTTTACAACTCTATGGGATAGCAAAGGAAAGAAACAGCTTAGTGGTATTTGAAGTTTACAGAATACTGTTTTCTTTGCTTCCAGGTCCATTTTAAACTTTTAATTCTTTTCTTTAAAATTCTGATAATATTGGATGAAATCAAAACTGAAGGAAATGTTCCTTGCCCTACTTCCTAAAATGATGCAAGAATAGAGTCAGAAATGCCCATAACATAACTAATCAAATGAAAACAAAAGCAGCAAAGAGCAGAACACGCCAGTATTATTGAATAGCATATTTGGTATTATCAAGGTACAATAGGTAAAATTTTTTACAAACTTGTCTATATATACCAAAGAAATCTCCTACCTGTGTTATAAGTGAGACTACCTAAACACTGAAGCTATTATAAAACTCAATTTCACATTTTAATTAAGAAGCTCAATGTTCTCCTCCAAAATCTCTGCTAGCAAGCTAGAAACTACTCAGATAGTGATTGGATTATCTATTTTGGAGAAAAAGGATAAAGGATACAATGCACAAAATAAGTTGACCTGATTAACTCTAGCCTATCAGGCTCCTCCATCCATGGGATTTTCCAAGCAAGAGTACTGGAGTGGGTTGTCATTTCCTTTTCCAGGGCATCTTCCCTACCCAGGGATCGAACCCAGGTCTCCTGCATTGTGGGCAGACGCTTTATCCTCTAAGCCACCAGGGAAGCCCTAATTACAGTTACTTGGGTTAAATCAGCGATCAAATTGCCAACATCAGCTGGATCATCGAAAAAGCAAGAGAGTTCCAGAAGAGCATCTATTTTAGCAGAGCTATATTTTAGCAGAGCTATATTTTAGCAGAGCTGATTCTCCAGGGATTCTTAAATCTGACAAAGTCCCTCTAAGGAATTCTTATCTTGATTTGATCCAGATTCAGGACAAGAGTTGTGTTTATTTTTCCTCTTGTTTTTTTGTTTTGTTTTGTTTGCTATCCTTGCTACAAGTTTTCATGCAAGTAATGATCATAGTGATAATGAAGGGAACAACAGAGGATGAGATGGTTGGATGGCATCACTGACTAAATGGACATGAGTTTGAGCACACTCAGGGAGAAGTTGAAAGACAGGGAAACCTGATATGCTGCAGTTCACGGGGTCAGAGTCAGACATGACTGAACGACTGAACAACAATGATCATGGCTATATAATGAAGCTTTTGCCATTGAAATAGTCCCAAGGGCAATGACTGGGAAGTTAGAAAGAAAGGAAAGGTTATAACTCCATATTATGTCATAATACATTATCAGATCAGATCAGATCAGTTGATCAGTTGTGTCCGACTCTTCACGACCCCATGAATCGAAGCACGCCAGGCCTCCCTGTCCATCCCAACTCCCGGAGTTCACTCAAACTCACGTCCATCGAGTCAGTGATGCCATCCAGCCATATCATCCTCTGTCGTCCCCTTCTCCTCCTGCCCCCAATCCCTCCCAGCATCAGAGTCTTTTCCAATGAGTCAACTCTTCGCATGAGGTGGCCAAAGTACTGGAGTTTCAGCTTTAGCATCATTCCTTCCAAAGAAATCCCAGGGCTGATCTCCTTCAGAATGGACTAGTTGGATCTCCTTGCAGTCCAAGGGACACTCAAGAGTCTTCTCCAACACCACAGTTCAAAAGCATCAATTCTTCGGTGCTCAGCCTTCTTCACAGTCCAACTCTCACATCCATACATGACCACAGGAAAAACAATAGCCTTGACTAGACGAACCTTTGTTGGCAAAGTAATGTCTCTGCTTTTCAATATGCTATCTAGTTTGGTCATAACTTTCCTTCCAAGGAGTAAGCATCTTTTAATTTCATGGCTGCAGTCACCATCTGTAGTGATTTTGGAGCCCAGAAAAATAAAGTCTGACACTGTTTCCACTGTTTCCCCATCTATTTCCCATGAAGTGGTGGGACTGGATGCCATGATCTTCGTTTTCTGAATGTTGAGCTTTAAGCCAACTTTTTCACTCTCCACTTTCACTTTCATCAAGAGGCTTTTGAGTTCCTCTTCACTTTCTGCCATAAGGGTGGTGTCATCTGCATATCTGAGGTGATTGATATTTCTCCCGGCAATCTTGATTCCAGCTTGTGTTTCTTCCAGCCTAGCGTTTCTCATGATGTACTCTGCATATAAGTTAAATAAACAGGGTGACAATATACAGCCTTGATGAAATCCTTTTCCTATTTGGAACCAGTCTGTTGTTCCATGTCCAGTTCTAACTGTTGCTTCCTGACCTGCATACAAATTTCTCAAGAGGCAGATCAGGTGGTCTGGTATTCCCATCTCTTGAAGAATTTTCCACAGTTAATTGTGATCCACACAGTCAAAGGCTTTGGCATAGTCAATAAAGCAGAAATAGATGTTTTTCTGGAACTCTCTTGCTTTTTCGATGATCCAGCTGATGTTGGCAATTTGATCGCTGATTCCTCTGCCTTTTCTAAAACCAGCTTGAACATCAGGAAGTTCATGGTTCACATATTGCTGAAGCCTGGCTTGGAGAATTTTGAGTATTACTTTACTATCGTGTGAGATGAGTGCAATTGTGTGGTAGATTGAGCATTCTTTGGCATTGCCTTTCTTTGGGACTGGAATGAAAACTGACCTTTTCCAGTCATGTGGCCACTGCTGAGTTTTCCAAATTTGCTGGCATATTGAGTGCTGCACTTTCACAGCATCATCTTTCAGGATTTGGAATAGCTCAACTGGAATTCCATCACCTCCACTAGCTTTGTTCATAGTGATGCTTTCTAAGGCCCACTTGACTTCACATTCCAGGATGTCTGGCTCTAGGTGAGTGATCACACCATCGTGATTATCTGGGTCATGAAGATCTTTTTTGTACAGTTCTTCTGTGTATTTGCATCTCTTCTTAATATCTTCTGCTTCTGTTAGGTCCATACCATTTCTGTCCTTTATTGAGCCCATCTTTGCATGAAATGTTCCTTTGGTATCTCTGATTTTCTTGAAGAGATCCCTAGTCTTTCCCATTCTGTTGTTTTCCTCTACTTCTTTGCATTTATCACTGAAGAAGGCTTTCTTATCTCTTCTTGCTATTCTTTGGAATTCTGCATTCAGATGTTTATATCTTTCCTTTTCTCCTCGCTTCTCTTCTTTCCACAGCTATTTGTAAGGCCTCCCCAGACAGCCATTTTGCTTTTTTGCATTTCTTTTCCATGGAGATGGTCTTGATCCCTGTCTCCTGTACAATGTCACAAACCTCATTCCATAGTTCATCAGGCACTCTGTCTATCAGATCTAGGCCCTTAAATCTATTTCTCACTTCCACTGTATAATCATAAGGGATTTGATTTAGGTCATACCTGAATGGTCTAGTGGTTTTCCCTACTTTCTTCAATTTAAGTCTAAATTTGGCCATAAGGAGTTTCATGGTCTGAGCCACAGTCAGCTCCTGGTCTTGTTTTTGCTGACTGTATAGAGCTTCTCCATCTTTGGCTGCAAAGAATATAATCAATCTGATTTCGGTGTTGACCATAGATACCATAATATGAAACCTACAAATAATGATACTGAAAGATCTCTCTTCTCTTAGCAGTACCTCCTGCTGGCCTCTCAGAGAGGACCTGTCTTAACACAATAGTGTTTGATTTCAGACCAATTTTCATTTTAAGAGGAGAAAATAAAAAATAAAAATATATTTAAAAGTAAAGAAAAATTAGCATATATATGTTTTTAATTTATTTTAGTTGGAGGCTAATTACTTTACAATATTGTAGTGGGTTTTGCCATACATTGATATGAATCAGCCATGGGTTTACATGTGAAAAATTAATATTTAAGTGTATGTTCTTACATGTAGGGAAAAATATACTTTAATGTCACTGGGAAGTGATCTCAATAAAATCATTCAATATGAGGAGTGTTTCATCTTGCTCAGATAGCAAACCAGCTAGGGATTTGTGTCTCTTTTACATAAAGATTTCACTAAGGATCAAAGACAGTGTTTCTACCAGTTTCCTAAATATAAACATTAAGAAACAAGACTAAACTTATCATGACAGTGGCTATTTAATCCAAATTCATTCTGTATCATCAGCATTTGTTTGTTTGTTTTCCCAGCAAAAGTGCAGCAAATTGAATATCCTGTTGACATTATGTCAATATATTTTAACTTGTGCTCTTTTAGAAAAGAGACATTTTGTTTCCTTTTTTAGATTACTTTTACTTATCTTAAAATATATAGTATCTCCAAATAAGATAATGTTAATATTCATACAAGAATCTAAATCATGATAAAAAGTTAATTTAAAAACTACCATTTCCTGAGTTGACATTTGCAGTATGAAGTTATTCTGTTCTTAACTTTAAGATCCACTTCTTCATGATGGCTTCCCTTGTGGCTCAGCTGGTAAAGAATCTGCTTGCAATGCAGAAGACCTGGGTTCAATCTCTGGGTTGGGAAGATCCCCTGGAGAAGGGAAAGGCTGCCCACTCCAGTATTCTGGCCTGGAGAATTCCATGGACTGTATAGTCCATGGGGTGGCAAAGAGTCAGAAATAACTGAGTGACTTTCACTTTCACTTTTCTTCATGATGGCTTCATGCAAATGGAGGTACATTCATATCTTTGCTATGACATCACTACTTTAAAATATGTATGAGTTTGTTTATACTACACTGAGACCTAAATACAATATATAAATATATCATGTATCCTCATTTGTAAATAAGTTTTTAAACCAAGAATTTTTAACATTAAAAAGTAAAGTAAATAAATCTCACCAAATGACACTATAAAGAGCTATCCAGAATCATAAAATTCTACTTGTATACCTCTGCTGATACTGCACTTAAGACCTTATTCTAGATTTAACATACAATTTTCTTTGATATGGAAATCTCCTAAACTATAAATGCTTCAGTGGTAACACTGCTTGCCATCTCATTCAGCACTGAGGATGATCAGGTTCAAATGCAAGAAGCTTCACCTCTACCACATCGACTCAACTAGCTAGTTCTTTAACTGAGTTTGAAAGGAAAAATACTGCTCCCAACCCCAACCCAAATAAGACCACCTCTTCACTTTTGTCAAATCTATATCTAAGCATTCTTTGAATTTACCTGATTGAAGGATCCAGGCACAGTGAAGAGTCCAGCTCCAGGCCAAAATTCTATCTGTGATTTTTCAGGCCCCACCATTGGCAATCACAAAGACTTAACCTGCAGCCTCACAGGGAAAAGGCTTCCTTTTCCACACCTGGCTTGTGGACAAGCCATGAAATACAGTCTTTGAAGGGAGTTGCAGTCAAGGACTTGGGTACTCCTGGCCGGCTTGCTCATATGCATATCTGCATTCTTAGTTCAGACACCTTCGTTTGGAGTCCATTTTATCTGGATACTGAGCAGAGGCCTTCCTGTTCTGAAATCTCCTTATTCAGGGAAGGGATAAAGAGGAAACCTAAATTCAGTTTTCTTCACTCTGAGTCGGAACTCAGTACATCTCTACTCCTAGTTTTTCCTCCTCCTCATCCTAGGTTCATACCACTGCAGGGACCTTCTCTACAGCAGACATCCACACATCTATACTGTCTACCTCCTTTGACCTCCATGTCATTCTTGATGGGAAATGAAAGCAAGAGGGGACGGGAGAAATCAGTGCTTTGTCTGGTTTAGACATTGATTATACTATTGCAGTAAGAGATCAAAGGCTTGACTATTACTTTTATTTTTGACTTGTTGTTTTAATCAACTATTTCTAAATCTGGCAACAATGCTCTCTGCAGCTCGGCTGAGCTCCTGCCTGACATCTAGTACTTATGAAAAAGTGAGGTAGTGAAAGTGTTAATTACTCAGTACCACTCGTTGCAACTCTCTGAGCTGTAGCCCACCAGGCTCCTCTGTCCATGGAACTGTCTGGGCAGGAATACTGGAGTGGATCTTCCCGACCCAGGGATCAAACCTGGGTCTCCTGCATTGCAGACAGATTTTTTTTACTGCCTGAGTACTTACACCCATCCTTAAATATGAAAGTCTAACAATTCAAATTTTCTGGCTTTTATCATAACAAAATGGATGGTTAATGTGGGAAATTACCAACATGTAAGAAGCATATTCTAAAGTACTAAAGAAGTAATAAAATTTTAAATTATAACTTATTAAGCATCTATTATGAGTAATATACCACAGGGGCAGATTCAAACAGCATGTATGTCACTCTTCACTCTACCCCTTGATGTTGTTCTTAATAGTATGACCATTTATGTGTAAGCAAAATGGAATTCAGAGATGCTAACTATCAAAGTTACAATGTTAGTTTCAGAATTAGAGTTGGAATAACTCTCTTATTCAAAGTCCTTGTTTTTCTTCTGGTTTACTGCAATGTAGCTATCTTTCTAATAGATATATGTGCAATGATATTTGTTTAATTAAATTTAAATATTAATATTTTTGGTAAATAGAATCTGAGCTTCAGGGCCAGTCTAAAATTAGCTCTTCTGCTTTACTTCTAAAATTAATTATCATCCCAAGTTATAGAAACCTGTTTTTCATGACTTAATATTATTTAGTGTTTCTGATTTTATCATGGAAACTTTTATTTTACAGGATCTGAAGCTAAGACCTAAGATAGAAAGACTTTGGAGTGCCAGATATGTCTTAATTCTGTATCATTGTCAGTCTGTCAATTTAAAAAACATTAATAAAGTAGAAAGAAGTAGAAGGAGAAAAAAGGTCAGGAGCATTTTTTTTTTTTCCTGTATAAATTTACTTGTTTCTGCAAATGGTCTCAATGAATCATTTCAAAGTTGAACAAGAAACAGATGTCAGTTAATTAGAGAGTTGCGTTTAATGACATGGTTGCATAGGTATGGCACACAAAACATCTGTGTTCTAGTACCTAACATTAATTTAATTTCTTTACAGGAATCATTTAAATTTTTCTTCATTTTCAATAAATTGTTTTTCACTGCACAAAATAACATTATAGTTATGAAATTGTTGCCATCTAGAGAGACTACTGTGAGGCTGACTCAATAGCCATCACTAGATAAGTTCTGAATCCTCATAGAGAATTGTATACAAAAATAACAAGTAAGAGTCAATTAATTCTAAATGATGTAGATATTACATTTTTTTTGTATCACATGAGAATATTTAAGGATTATTACTTTGTCAACAAAGGTCTATATAGTCAAAGCTATGGTTTTTCTAGTAGTCACGTACAGATGTGAGAATTGGACCATGAAGAAGGCTGAGCAGCAAAGAATTGATGCTTTTGAATTGTGGTGCTGGAGAGAACTCTTGAGAGTCCCTTGGACAGCAAAGAGACCAACCCAGTCGATCCTAAAGGAAATCAACCTGGAATATTAATTGGAAGGGCTGATGCAGAGGCTGAGGCTCCAGTACTTTGGCCACCTGATGCAAATAGTCGCCTCTTTGGAAGAGACCCTGATGCTGGGAAAGATTGAAGGCAGAGGGAGAGAGGGGTGGCAGAGGATGAGATGGTTGGATAGCATCACTGATTCATTTGACATGAATTTGGAAAAACTCCAGGAGATAGTGGAGACAGAGGAGCCTGTCATGCTGCAGTCCATTGGGTCTCAAAGAATAGGATATGTCTTAGCAACTGAACAGCAACAAAAAAGGATTAATAAGTCACACGACATGCAATTGTAAAATGTCAGTTTAGGATCTGAGCTCTTTCAGATTTCACTTTACTCTCTCTGTCTGCCATTACACTTATGAAACACAAGATAAGGATCAGATGAATATTTGATATCTAAGCAACTTATTTGGATGAATAATCCATGCTTTACTCTCATTAATAAATCTAAAACTTTAAATATATATGCATATATATGTTTATATATAATGGTTACCATGTGTCAGGCACTGATTAAAGTACTTCAAGTACTTTCATTTGGTCCTTTAGGTCCCATGAGACAGTTATGACAGTCCACATTTGTAAACAAGGAAACTAAAGTTTAGTAAGGTTTTAGTAAATGCCAAGAGTCACAATATCAGCAAGTGACAAAGCTGATTTAAGAACAATGGCTTGTCTTACTTTAGTATTTGCTCTTAGCCTCTGAGTCCACTGCCTTTGAGAAATTTGTCCTGCTTCTAGCAGAATTCCATACAGGCATAACTCATATTACTACACTTCACTTTATTGCACTTTGTAGAAATTGTATTTTTCACTAATTGAAACCTATTTATGCTATTTTCCAACAGCATTTTCTCACTTCTGTATGTCACATTTTGGTAATTCTTGCAATACATCAAATTTTTGATCATTATTCTGTGGTGATCTGTGATCACAGAATGTTGATATTATTATTTTAATTGTTTGGCGTGTTATATGTCATTTAAAAACCCTAAGGTTTGCAGAATGGTAAATAAACATTGTTGCAAAAGTGTTAGTCACTCAGTCATGTCTGACTCTTTGTGACTCTATGAACTATAGCTCATCAGGTTCCTTTGTCCATGAAAATTTCCAGTCAAGAATACTGGAATAGGTTGCCATTCCCTTCTCCAGGGGATCTTTCAACCCAGGGATTGAACCCTTGTCTTCTGTACTGCAGGCAGATTTTTTACTGTCTGAGCCTCCAGGAAGTCCTGCAAATAAGCATTGACTTCAACATACAATCACAAGTTGCCTTAGACCCTGACAAGAGAGTCAGTTTGCTCTTGGAAGCCCTGAAACCAGGTATTGACTTCTCTTCCTGAGCTATGAAAGTCCTGAATGGCCTCTTCTTCCAGTATAATAATAACTACACATCTGTTTACAACATGGTTTATGAATATTTTCAGCCCACTGTTGAGACCCACTGCTTCTTTCAATTACTACTGCTCATTGATAATGCACCTGGTTACCCAAGAGCTTTGATGGAAATGTACAAGATTAATGTTGTTTTCTTGCTGGCTAACACAACACCTGTACTGCAACTAATGAATCAAGGCGTCATTTCAACTTCAAGTCTTACTTAATGCACTTCATAAGGCTATAGCTACTATACATAGTGATTCCTCTAATGACTCTGGGAAAACTCAATTGAAAACCTTCTGGAAAGGATTTAACCTTCTAGGTATGATTAAGGATATTTGTGAATCATGGAAAGAAGTCCAAGTATCAACATTAGGAGGAGTTTGGAAGAAGTAGGTTCCAACCTTCATGGATGACTTCAGTTCAGTTCAGTTCAGTTCAGTCACTCAGTCATGTCTGATTCTTTGCGACCCCATGGACTGCAGCACGCCAGGCCTCCCTGTCCATCAACAACTCCTGGAGTTTACTCAAACTCATGGCCATTGGGTCAGTGATGCTATACAACCATCTCATCCTTTGTCATCCCCTTCTCCTCCCACTTTCAATCTTTCCCAGCATCAGGGTCTTTTCAAATGAGTCAGTTCTTTGCATCAGATGGCCAAAGTATTGGAGTTTCAGCTTCAACATCAGTCCTTTCAATCAATATTCAGGACTGATTTCCTTTATGATGGACTGGTTGGATCTCCTTGCAGTCCAAGGGATTCTCAAGAGTCTTCTCCAACATCACAATTCAAAAGCATTAGTTCTTCAGCGTTCAGCTTGTTTTATAGTCCAACTCTAATATCCATATGTGACCACTGGAAAAACCGTAGCCTTGACTAGACAGACCTTTGTTGGCAAAGTAATGTCTCTGCTTTTTAATATGTTGTCTAGGTTGGTCATAACTTTTCTTCCAAGGAGTAAGCATCTTTTAATTTCATGGCTGCACTCATCATCTGCAGTGATTTTAAAGCCCCCAAAAATAAAGTCTGCCACTGTTTCCACTGTTTTCCCATCAAATAGATGAAGTGATGGGACCAGATGCCATGATCTTCGTTTTCTGAGTGTTGAGCTTTAAGTCAACGTTTTCACTCTCCACTTTCATTTTCATCAAGAGGCTCTTTAGTTCTTCTTCACTTTCTGCCATAAAGGTGGTGTCATCTGCATATCTGAGGTTATTGATACTTCTCTCGGCAATCTTGATTCCAGCTGTGCTTCTTCCAGCCCAGCATTTCTCATGATGTACTCTGCATAGAATTTAAATAAGCAGGTGACAATATACAGCCTTCACGTACTCCTTCCCCTATTTGGAAGCAGTCTGTGTTCCATGTCCAGTTCTAACTGTTATTTCCTGACCTGCATATAGATTTCTCAAGAGGTAGGTCGGTGGTCTTGTATTCCCATCTCTTTCAGAATTTTCCACAGTTTATTGTGATCCACACAGTCAAAGTCTTTGGCATAGTCAATAAAGCAGAAATAGATGTTTTTTTCTGAAACTCTCTTGCTTTTTTGATGATCCAGCAGATGTTGGCAATTTGATCTCTAGTTCCTCTGCCTTTTCTGAAACCAGCTTGAACATCTGGAAATTCATGGTTCATGTATTGTTGAAGCCTGGTTTGGATGGATGACTTGGAGAGGTTCAAAACTTCAGTGGTGGAAGTAAGTGCCGACGTGGTAGAAATAGCAAGAGAACTACAATCAGAAGTAGAGCCTGAGGATGTGACTGAATTGCTGCAATCTTATAAAATTTGAATGAATGAGGAGTTGCTTGTTATAGATGAGCAAAGAAAGTGTTTTCTTAATATGAAATCTACTTCTGGTGAAGATGCTATGAATATTGTTGAAATGACTACAAAAATTTAAAATATTACATAAAATTAGTCAATAAACCAGTGGCAGGTTTTGAGAGCATTAACTTCAATTTCAAAAGAAGTTCAACTATGGGTAAAATGCTATCAAACAGCAGTACATGCTACTGAGAAATCATTAGTGAATGGAAGCGTCAACTGATGTAGCAAACTTCTTTGTCATCTTATTATAGGAAGTGCCACAGCCAACCCAACATTCAGTTGAACTGATCAGTCAGCAGCCATCAACACTTAGGTAAAACCCTCCACCAACAAGAAGATTAAAACTCACTAAAGGTTCAGATGGGATGGTTAGTACTTTTAGGCAATAAACTATTTTTGAATTAAGGCATGTGTTTTTTTTAGACAATGCTAATGTACACTTAAGACTGCAGTACAATGTAAACATGATTTTTATATGCACACTTCTTCGCAAATAGAAAATTGTTTCAACTAGCAGTTCCCTCTCTGACACATTGTGAAAGAGAAAGTCGCTCAGTCATGTCTGACACTTTGCAATCCCATGGACTATACAGTCCATGGAATTCTCCAAGCCAGAATACTGGAGTGAGTAGCCTTTCCTCTCTTCAGGGGATCTTCCCAATCCAGGGATTAAACCCAGGTCTTCTGCATTGAAGGCAGATTCTTTACCAGCTGAGCCACAAGGAAAGCCCAAGAATACTAGAGTGGGTAGCCTATCCCTTCTCCAGCAGATCTTCCTGACCCAGGGATTGAACCAGGGTCTCTTGCATTGTAGGCAGATTCTAACCAACCGAGCTATCAGGGAAGCCCTCTTTGACACACTGGAATCCCAATTTTTAGGAACATGGGACCCAATCACCAGGAAAGTGACCATAGCTGCATTTTTAACTCACCTTATTGTGATACTTGTTTTATTGAGGTGGTCTGGAACTGAATCTGCATTATCTTCGAGCTATACCTGTATATGGGACAGTTTCTATCTAAGTCTCTTCTTTTAATTATACAAGTTCATTATCTATTTGTCTTCCTTTGTAGCTCAATTGATAAAGAATCTGCCTGCAAGGCAGGAGACCCGGGTTCGATCCCTGGGTCAGGAAGATTCCCTGGAGAAAGAAACGTCAACCCACTCCAATATTCTTGCCTGGAGAATCCCATGGACAGAGGAGTGTAGCAGGCTATAGTCCATGGGGACACGAAGAGTCAGACATGACTTAGCAACTAAACCATCACCACCATTAACTTTAGAGATTGCTGGATGGCATCAGCAAATCAATGGACATGAGTTTGAAAAACTCCAGGGGACAGTGAAGGATAGGAAAGCATGGCATGCTGCAGTTCAAGGGGTCACAAAGAGTAGAACACAATTTAATGACTGAACAATAAACTGTAGAATTCAGGGCTAGTCAACTTACTGTCTCAGAATATTTCAGAATCATTGTTTGGATCTAATTTTCAGTACAGGCTTCAGGAGTATGACAGTTTGGGCCAGCATCAGTATTGTCATAACAGTTCCTAAATCCAAGGGGAATGTACTTAAAATACACCCTGGGGCCTAGACCAAGAGTCCCCACATTCAGACTAAAACACCCTCTACTTTCAGGAAGAAGTGATGATAACTTACTAGCAGCCCCTTGAATAAGAATCCAGTTCAGTACAGTTCAGTCGCTCTGCCACTGCTGCTGCTGCTAAGTCACTTCAGTCGTGTCCAATTCTGTGCGACCCCATAGACGGCAGCCCACCAGGCTCCCCCTTTCCTGTGATTCTCCAGGCAAGAACACTGGAGTGGGTTGCCATTTTCTTCTCCAATGCATGAAAGTGAAAAGTGAAAGTGAGTCGCTCAGTCGTGTCCAACTCTTCGCGACCCCATGGACTGCAGCGTATCAGGCTCCTCCGTCCATGGGATTTTCCAGGCAAGAGTACTGGAGGGGGTGCCATCGCCTTCTCCATTCAGTCTCTCAGTTGTGTCGATTCTTTGCAACCCCATGGACTGCAGCATGTCAGGCTTCCTTAACCATTATCAACTTCTGGAACTTACTCAAACTCATGTCCATCGAGTCAGTGATGCCATCCAACCATCTCATCATCTATTGCCCACTTCTCCTCCTGCCTTCAATCTTTTCCAGCATCAGGGTCTTTTCAAATGAGTTAGCTCTTCCCATCAGGTGGCCAAAGTATTAGAGCTTCAACTTCAGCATCAGTCCTTCCAATGAATATTCAGGACTGATTTCCTTTAGGTTGGACTGGCTGGATCTCCTTTCAGTCCAAGGGAATCTCAAGAGTCTTCACCAACACCATAGTTAAATATCATCAATTCTTCAGTGCTCAGCTTTCCTTATATCCAACTCTAATATTCATACATGACTACTGGAAAAACCATAGCTTTGACTAGAAGGAGCTTTGTTGGCAAAGTAATGTCCCTGCTTTTTAATATGCTGTCTAGGTTGGTTATAGCTTTTTTTTCAAGGAGCAAAGCATCTTTTAATTTCATGGCTGCTAGTAAAGTAATGCTCAAAATTCTCCAAGCCAGGCTTCAGCAATATGTGAACTGTGAACTTCCTGATGTTCAAGCTGGTTTTAGAAAAGGCAGAGGAACCAGAGATCAAATTGCCAACATCCGCTGGATCATCAAAAAAGCAAGAGAGTTCCAGAAAAACATCTATTTCTGCTTTATTGACTATGCCAAAGCCTTTGACTGTGTGGATCACAATAAACTGTGGAAAATTCTGAAAGAGATGGGAATACCAGACCACCTGACCTGCCTCTTGAGAAATTTGTATGCAGGTCAGGAAGCAACAGTTAGAACTGGACATGGAAACAACAGACTGGTTCCAAATACGAAAAGGAGTTCATCAAGGCTGTATATTGTCACCCTGTTTATTTAACTTATATGCAGAGTACATCATGAGAAACGCTGGACTGGAAGAAACACAAACTGGAATCAAGATTGCTGGGAGAAATATCAATAACCTCAGATATGCAGATGACAACACCCTTATGGCAGAAAGTGAAGAGGAACTCAAAAGCCTCTTGATGAAAGTGAAAGTGGAGAGTGAAAAAGTTGGCTTAAAGCTCAACATTCAGAAAAGGAAGATCATGGCATCCGGTCCCACCACTTCATGGGAAATAGATGGGGAAACAGTGGGAACAGTGTCAGACTTTATTTTTCTGGGCTCCAAAATCACTACAGATGGTGACTGCAGCCATGAAATTAAAAGATGCTTACTCCTTAGAAGAAAAGTTATGACCAACCTAGATAGCATATTGAAAAGCAGAGACATTATTTTGCCAACAAAGCTTCGTCTAGTCAAGGCTATGGTTTTTCCTGTGGTCATGTATGGGTGTGAGAGTTGGACTGTGAAGAAAGCTGAGCACAGAATAATTGATGCTTTTGAACTGTGGTGTTGGAAAAGACTCTTGAGTGTCCCTTGGACTGCAAGGAGATCCAACCAGTCCATTCTGAAGGAGATCAGCCCTGGGATTTCTTTGGAAGGAATGATGCTAAAGCTGAAACTCCAGTATTTTGGCCACCTCATGCGAAGAGTTGACTCATTGGAAAAGATTCTGATGCTGGGAGGGTTTGGGGGCAGGAGGAGAAGGGGACGACAGAGGATGATATGGCTGAATGGCATCACTGACTCTATGGACATGAGTCTCAGTGAACTCTGGGAGTTGGTGATGGACAGGGAGGCCTGGCGTGCTTCGATTCATGGGGTCGCAAAGAGTCGGACACGACTGATCGACTGATCTGATCTGATCTGATCTGAATCACCATCTGCAGTGATTTTGGAGCCCCAAAAAATAAAGTTGCTTTGGTTCTAACTGTTGCTTCTTGACCTGCATACAGATTTCTCAGGAGGCAGGTAAGGTGGTCTGGTATTCCCATCTCTTTCAGAATTTCCCACAGTTTATTGTGATCCACACAGTCAAAGGCTTTGGTATAGTCAATAAAGCAGAAATAGATGTTTTTCTGGAACTCTCTTGCTTTTTCAGTGATCCAGCGGATGTTGGCAATTTGATCTCTGGTTCCTCTGCCTTTTCTAAATCCAGTTTAAACATCTGAATTTCATGATTCACATACTGTTGAAGCCTGGCTTGGAGAATTTTGAGCATTACTTTACTAGCATGTGAGATGAGTGCTATTGTGTAGTAGTTAGAGCATTCTTGGCGTTGCCTTTCTTTGGGATTGTAATGAAAACTGACCATTTCCAGTCCTGTGGCCACTGCTGAGTTTTCCAAATTTGCTGGCATATTGAGAGCAGAGCTTTCACAGCATCATCTTTTAGGGTTTGAACTAGGTCAACTGGAATTTCATCACCTCCACTAGCTTTGTTCTTTGTGGCCCACTTGACTTTGCATTCCAGAATGTCTTACTCTAGGTGAGTGATCACACCACTGTGGTTATCTGGGTCATGAAGATCTTTTATGAATAGTTATTCTGTGTATTCTTGCCACCTCTTCTTAATATCTTCTGCTTCTGTTACATCCATACTATTTTTGTCCTTTATTGTGCCTATCTTTGCATGAAATGTTCCCTTGGTATCTCTGATTTTCTTGAAGAGATCTCTAGTCTTTCCCATTCTATTTTCCTCTATTTCTTTGCATTGATCACTGAAGGAGGCTTTCTTATCTGTCCTTGTTAATCTTTGGAACTCTGCATTCAAAATGAGTATATCTTTCCTTTTCTCCTTTGCTTTTAGCTTCTCTTCTTTTCTCAGCTATTTGTAAGGGCTCCTCAGACAACCATTTTGCCTTTTTTGCATTTCTTTTTCTTGGGGATGGTCTTGATCACTCCCTCACGTACAATATCATGAACCTCTGTCCATAGTTCTTCAGGCACTCTATCAGATCTAATCCTTTGAATCTATTTGTCACTTCCATTGTATAATTGTAAGGGATTTGATTTAGGTCATACCTGAATGGTCTAGTGGTTTTCCCTACTTTATTCAATTTATTTCTGAATTGGCAATAAGGAGTTCATGATCCGAGCCACAGTCAGCTCCTGGTCTTGTTTTTGCTGACTGTATAGAGTTTTTCCACCTTTGGCTGCAAAGAATATAATCAATCTGATTTCGGTATTGGCCATCTGCTGATGTCCATGTGTAGAGTCTTCTCTTGCGTTGTTGGAAGAGGGTGTTTTCTGTGACCAGTGCATTCTCTTGGCAAAATTCTATTAGCCTTTGACCTGCTTCATTTTGTACTCCAAGGCCAAATTTGCCTGTTAATCCAGATATCTCTTGAGTTCTTACTTTTGCATTCCAGTCCCCTATAATGAACAGGATATCTTTTTTGGGTGTTTTTCTAGAAGGTCTTGTAGATCTTCATTGAACTGTTCAACTTCAGCTTCTTCAGCATTACTGGTTGGGGGAATAAACTTGGATTACTGTGATATTGAATGGCTTGCCTTGGAAACGAACAGAGATCATTCTGTAGATTTTGAGATTGCATCCAAGTACTGCATTTTGGACTCTATTGTTGACTATAAGGGCTACTCCTGTTCTAAGGGAGTCTTGCCTGCAGTAGTAGATATAATGATCATCTGAGTTAAATTTGCCCATTCCAGTCCATTTTAGTTCACTGATTGACCACTTCCAATTTACCTTGATTCATGTAGCTAATATTCCAGGTTTCTATGCAATATTGCTCTTTACAGCATCAGACTTTACTACTTTCATCACCAGTCACATCCACAACTGGGTGTTGTTTTTGCTTTGACTCCATCTCCATTCTTTCTGGAGTTATTTTTCCACTCTTCTCCTGTAGCATATTGGGCACCTACCAACCTGGGGAGTTTATCTTCCAGTGTCCTATCTTTTTGCCTTTTCATACTGTTCATGGGGTTCTCAAGGCAAGAATATTGGAGTAGTTTGCCATTCCCTTCTCCAGTGGACCACATTTTGTCAGAAGAAATGTAAAATACTCTCCAGTTTTAAGAGAAGTGCTAGAGAAAGTGTTTTGGTTTTTCTTTGAAATGCAGACATATTGCTGTGAGGAAGAGTGTTAAAAATTCAGTCTTGGCCACACACACACAACAGAACATATTGATAATTATATTTATATGAAATTCTATAAAAGGGGAAGTGACAATTTATTAGTATTCACCAGTGGTCAGCAGCTGAGGGACAACATGGACTCTTGTAGGATTTAAGGGAGGTTTTTGAGTTGGAAATAGTCTACATGTTGACTATGCTGAAAATTATATAAGTGTGTACATTGTGTAACTGTGTATAAAACTCAACTTACATTTAAGTTTAAACTGAGTGAATTTTATTATAGGTAAATTGTACTTCAGTAAAGCTGTTGAAAAAGCTGTTAAAATCGCTTGAAATAATGTCTTTCTTTTCTGATTATATCACCAACTTTATATATAATAAAGTCCATTTGTTCCCATATGTTTTTAACTTTGTATGCATTTCTGTTTCTCCCTCTCTGGTTTCATTTTGATTATTCTTAAGTTAGGAAAGATTGAAAACTCTGAAACAATTTACATTCACAGAAGACTTGCTTCTGATGGGCATCTTTCACATTGTTTCTCCTCCCATCTGAAGGTTAGAATTAATATTGATTTTTGGTTTACTAGGCCATCATTCCTTTTACTTCTTACTTAAAATTCCCTCCTTTGTTACTTACAAGGTATAATACTATAAACAATATCAGCACTTTGCTATTTTCACATAATAAGATATGCTGTAAACTGCTCCACATAAGTGTACGGAAATGTTTCTTATCTCTTTTTACCATCTATGGTACCTCACACAGGGAAACTGGAGATAGGACTTAGAGGAAAACTTGCTAATTGCCACATCTATATCATATCCCTCTCTTGTACTTCTTTTTGCCAATCCAATCAGTGTAGTGCGTCTTCTTGTAAGATCAAGGAAAACATGCAAAAAGTTACTTCCTATTTGAATGTCATGCAGATAGTTTTTTGAGATCCTGACCACTTAGACTGAGTTTTCCCTTCACTGAGCATTATGACATAATCTGAGTATATTTTATCTTAATCAAGTAACTTACTTATTCAGTTAACAATCATACGATGTAATACTGAACAGAACTCAGACCTTAGCCCTATCTTTCCATTTTATATATGAAAAAGCTGAGGAGTAAGGGGTGTACCATATTCTATAACATTTTAATTTAAAAATCATGTTGATAATGAATGGGCTATATCTTTTTTAAAAACCTTTTTTGAGGTATGCACTTGAAACACTAGATCCTTAAAAAACTGAAAAGCCAAGCTTTTAAAAATAACCACCTTGCAATATATATATCTATATCTATCTATCTATCTATATATATATATCTGTATATAAGTGCCCTACAATTAATGTTCTATAATTAGTGTTTTGCTTCTCCATTTTTCTCCTTTAACAATCTCTTCCTTCTACTCATCACTTTTGCTTCAAATCCTGATGATGCTGTTGATTAGATGTGAGTTATTGCTTTAGGTAAGTGGTACAAGTGGTGTTTATAAACTTTCCTTGGGTGTCACAATTTTTCTAACTCTTATCCTCTCTATATCAGGAATTCTAAGATTGTCTCTTTATTCAACTAATCCATCACTGAAGTTTTAGGAGGTCCCATCTCACAAAAAGACAGAACAGCTTGGCTGAACTTTCTTAAAGGAAGGGTACACCTTATCAGTAAAATTTCCTTGTGTCTTATTGCCCCTGGACTGCATATGACTGAGTGCTGACTTTTCCTCCTCTTTGGACTTTAGACTTTTTCCATCAAATACTTTCCTTGTAGAAAGATAACTTTTCTAGTATTATAATATTTATTAGTCCAAATCAGGCACATATTTACCATAGATTTGTACTTAACTGATTATTGTGAGTGCAAAAAAATGTGAAAACATGAGAAAATGGATAGCAATATAACATTTAGTTATAAAACACTATATATTGAATGCAGGAGATTCTTAAGTTCTGTTAATGTATTTTAAAAGTCTCATGCAAACCTACAGTAAGATCACATTAATGCCTGGAATAAGACTTTAGCCAACATCCAAATACCTGGAATAAAAATGCACTACCTTACTTAACACTAACAGCCTTCTTTACACTTAATTTGAATTGTCTACTCTCTCCCATCTCAGGGGGGAAGGTAGGTGATATAGTGGTAACCTTGCTAGCATTTTTTGGCAACGCAGTGAGCACAGAGTGACATTCTGCTATATTAAGTGTGAAGGCTTTGCAACTGGGAGTGTGGTTTACTATGGACATTTGTGACACTGTGGATTATGTGTGGAGCATCAACTTGGTCCCCAAGATACTGTAAAATTAATACTTTTTTAAAAAGACACCTGGACACCAAAGCCAATTTGTGCGAGTGCCACATTTCTTGTATTATTGTGCTATGCTATTTTTGCCTTTGCTATAAATAACATCACATATGAATGGCAGTTTCATAGTCGAAAAAAGTTTGGGTATTTTTTGCATCTATTTAATGCATTCTGATATGTCTCAAAACATGAGGAGGTAACAACATAATTACATCTTGCTATTATCCATAATGCAAAGATAATTTATTTGGTACCTCTACTTTATGTCTAAATCCCTTAGTAATCACTGATAAATCATCAAAATCAGATATAAAGTAATTTATGATTACCATAAGGAAGAACTTAAGACAATGACTTTAAAAATGAAGAGTTATATTAAAATGAACTAAAACACTTTCAAAAGTGAATAAGCATGTTTTATCTAGACTAGTAGTTTCAAAAAGACAGTTTAATTGACATTACCATGTATTTTGCCTTCAAACTAGGATTTTCTCTTTTGAAGAATTCTATAATTGCTTGCCTGACTATAACTTCCTAATTTATTACAAAGGATATTTTCAATGATTTTTATTCTTTAATTCTTCATCTTGACTAAGTTACTGCCCCAGAAGTGTTATCTGCTTATTGCTATTTTTTAAAATTTTATTTTATTTTTAAACTTTACAATATTGTATTAGTTTTGCCAAATATCGAAATGAATCTGCCACAGGTATACATGCGTTCCCCATCCTGAACCCTCCTCATTCCTCCCTCCCCATACCATCCCTCTGGGTCGTCCCAGTGCACCAGCCCCAAGCATCCAGCATCGTGCATTGAACCTGGACTGACAACTCATTTCATACATGATATTATACATGTTTCAATGCCATTCTCCCAAATCTTCCCACCTCTCCCTCTCCCACAGAGTCCATAAGACTGATCTATACATCAGTGTCTCTTTTGCTATCTCATACACAGGGTTATTGTTACCATCTGTCTAAATTCCATATATATGCATTAGTATACTGTATTGATGTTTTTCCTTCTGGCTTACTTCACTCTGTATAATAGGCTCCAGTTTCATCCACCTCATTAGAACTGATTCAAATGAATTCTTTTGAATGGCTGAGTAATACTCCATTGTGTATTGCTATTAATAATTTCCAATGTTAATGATAAAACCTTTCTCAGATGCACAGATTTCTTAATTACAAATTGAATTTTCTGAATCTTAACTGAAAATTTGGCAGTATCCTAGAGGCAAGGGAGAGTATTTCCAAATCAGTGCAAAGTTTGCTCTCCATCTATACACACTTGCTGAGAAGGCAGATGCTTTCCACAAAACCATCATCTAGGTGAAAAGTTGATCTATTGGGCCACTGGAAAAAGCAATGCTAAGCATACCTCCTAATATTCTTTTCATTAATGGACAGACTAACTAGCAGGCCATAGGAATGCAATCCATTTAATTGATTTAAACTCTGATAATCACCACATTATTTTTTAACATACATAAAATAAATGTAAAACATTTTAAAATTTGATTTCCAATTTTGTTTAGTATGATCAAGTTTAACTGAGCCCTACGTAAAAGCAGATTAACTTAACAAATACTTATTTAGCAGCTATTATTTGCTTGATATTGCTTGATATACAGATTATTTGCAAACAAATACTTGTATATTAGCTTCTTTTTTTTACCCCCTACAATAATGCTGGGTTAAAAACAACTCCAAAATTTCAGAGGTTTGTGTCAAGAAAGTTTGTTTCATATTCATAGTATTATTGGTCAGTTACAGTTTTGCTGATTTTAGACTGGTTTAGCTGCCACCAGGTGGGTCTCTAGACTTTGGGTTATGGATGACTTCCATACGGCTTTATTCCTGGATTAAGGTCAAAGATTAATGGTTTTAGACTGCCTATCATGCCTATACTTACTCAACATCAAGACTGAAGAAAGAGCCCCAGAGTCAGAAACAGAAACATCAGTGGCTTAAGGGATAAGGATTTCATATGTCCAAAGCAAGGTCCTGGAGGGACACCACACCAAGTGCAGCAGACTCTGGACAAGACATGGCAACAGTCTTTACTCCCAAGGGAAGGGGAGGTTACCAATTATACAAAGAACTTACCTCAAGTTGGATCATTGTTTACCAGGGAAACTAGCAGAGAGATACACCCCTCACTGCCCTTTGATAAGTATAGTGGAGAGTTTTGATCTAAAGCTGGAACAATCACTAGCTGGGACCTGGGGTAAGTATGTAGGAAAGTCAGTTATGTGAGCAGGGTGTAGGTGAAGCAGGCACTGGTGAAGCAGGAGCTGTACAGAGAGCAGGAGAACAACCATTTTGAGTGACATGACCATGCAGATAGCTACCAGCAGGCCTAATGAGGGAAGGGATAAGCCCCCCGAGTCTTGGTGGACATTTGTCATGCTTCTTAAAGCCTTAGATCAAAACTGACCAAGTGTCATTTCCACATTCCACTAGTTAAAGTAAGTCATATGTCCAAGTCTGAAGTCAATAGAGTGGAAAAGTATACTCCAGCAACAGGGAAGCAGTGGCAGGGGAATGTAGGGATGGAAGAATTGTGGTAAAACAACACAATCCATAACACTTTGAAACAACTCTACCAGTTCTCAGGGAAACAAAACATTGAATATCTTCTTTTTGCCCCAGTGAAAATACAAATATGGCAAGGTAAAAATGGATGTAGGCAATGATGCTCTTCAAGTCAATGTTTCTAAACCCTGACTACAAATTAGAATCCCCTGGAGAGAGATTTTTGTTTGTTCATTTGTTCTAATACCTGTTCAAGTCACAGGCTCATTCCCAGAGATTTGCGTTTAATTATTCTATTGCAACCCACTCCAGTGTCGCTAAGAGTCGGATACGACTGAACGTCTTCACTTTCATGCATTGGAGAAGGAAATGGCAACCCACTCCAGTACTCTTGCCTGGAGAATCCCATGGAGGGAGGAGCCTGGTAGGCTACAGTCCATGAGGTCGCAAAGAGTCGGACACGACTGAGCAACTTCACTTTCACTTTCAAAGTGGGGCTCAGTCACCAGGATTCTCTTTTAAAGTTCTCCAGATCATGTTAAAATATAGCCAGATTTTAAAAGCCACAAAGATACATTTCTCAGAATGTACTTGTATTAATAATGTCTCCTATTAGTAATAATTTATTAATGATGTCTTCAAACTCAGAGATTTGAAAACTCAGATGTTGTTTACAAAGTCATTCAATCAGATAAGGATGGGTATGATTAAATCAGTTGTCTTCTTCCTTACAGCCAAGGATATCCTCTAAGTTATGGCTACTGATTTGACTGAAATCTAAATGTTTTTGAATAAATACCCTTCTGTGATCACCAGGTAGGCACAGAATATGCAGGTATTCCTCTTTGTTGTATTTGGGAAAAGCAAAGTTGTTTTGTAGTCAACAACAGGGCAAAGATGTCAGAAAGAAAAGATTGTACTGTTCCTTTTCTTCTAATTGTCCTCCTTTTAGTACCCTAGTCTACTAACATTCCCACTTCACCATTGATCCACGTTTCCAATCATTTCTTATGGCATCTAGGCCCTGTTACTATGACCTCATTTATGAAAATCAAGACCCTTGTACTGCTTTTTTTATTCTCAATATAGTGTACAACTATATCATTGCAAAAGATGCAGACCTAGAATAGGAAAAGAAAAATTATGTTGGGGGGAAACTTTTCCTTTTTCCCTTCTTGGTTCTTTGACTGACCAAAGATTAAATTGACACAAGGTAGATTAACAGGAGAAAAAAACATACTCAAATTTTGCACATATAAGAGATCATAGAAATATAAGATTCAAAGAAGTGACCAAAGCAAATGATTTTAATAGCTTTTAGACAAAGAACCAATATATTTGTGAGAAAATGACAAGAAAAAGAAGTTTGAGCTTGGGGGTTATAAGTTCGTAAAGAAGTCATTCTACTGTTTATACAACCTTTACAGTCCTTAATTCCATATCTCTGATGATAAAGATATCTCTCTACCTTCCTGTACAGGAAAGATGTTTTTCACATGGTAAGTTTATTTCTTGCTTTCAAGGGAACAGGGGAGGGTCAACATTTTTCTTGCACTGGTCATGACTTAGTAACTTTAATTCAAATAATCAATATGCCAAAGTGGCATATTTTGCGATGATCTGCCCTGAACCCTGTCAATTACATCATAAGTTGTTTCTCTGAGCTTCTCAGACTTGATTTCTATATCTTTGGTTTGTCATCTGTTTAATAATGGGCTGTAAAAAACTGTTCCTTCTTTCTTACTTAATTTAATTCATGCCTTTTGGCAACCAATCTACCATATTGGAATTCTGCTATCCTCTTCTCTATATAGCATTCATTTATTTAGGCAACATATGTTCAGTCAATGATCTAGATAACACTTGAATTTCAACAAAAGCTTTCAATAACTTGACAAAAAAATGAGAATTACTCATTGTGTGACATGAATGCTTGAAGTCTGTGATATTCCTTAGGACAGAATATTTGGGGTAATACTCAAATCACACCCTATATTCACTTCAGAAATCCATAGCATATATAAGACTATATATATATACATATTTTTTTAAAATACTCAAATTAATTGCTTAAGCCACCACATGCTCAGGTGAGCAGGCAGTTCAAAATCTCTCTTGCGGACTTCTCTAATCGATAAACTCAGGTTCACTGTTATGAATGACGAGTTGGTTCTGCCTGCTCTGTGCCATCATGCTAAAGCTGGACTTCAAGCACAGGTCTTCAGAGTTAAAAAATTATCCTTTGTACTCAAGAACTGTCTGTGTCTCTGCTGTTCTTTCCATTGCCTGTGACTTAGTGATCAGCTTCCCAACTGCTGAGGTCCTTTGAAGCATGATGACACTCCTTTCTGTGTTGTGCTTGACTGAGAGTTGAATCACATTTGGCAGGTTTACCAGGCTTTATAGCTGATGTGAAGAACTGACTTATTTGGAAAGACCCTGATGCTGGAAAAGATTGAAGGTGGGAGGAGAAGGGGATGACAGAGGATAAGATGGTTGGATGGTATCACCGATTCAAAGGACATGAGTTTGAGTAAGCTTTGGGAATTGGTGTTGGACAGGGAAGCCTGGAGTGCTGCAGTCCACAGGGTTGCAAAGAGTCAGACATAACTGAGTGACCAAACTGAACTGATAGCTCAGGACCTTACACAAGCAACTTAGTCATCATGCCTGAGGGCCCTGCTTGCTCCAGGCCTTCCAGGTTTAGGAAGGCTGTACCTCAGGTACAGTTTTCCTTTTGCTCTCTTTTCCTTCCAAGAGACATTGTCTGACTTTCCAAATTAAAAAATGAACATGTTCTCTCTTCCTTTCCTCCCAAAAGACAAATGGTCTCAACTCTTGTACTTGTTTGGGTATTTTTTGCTTTTATTGTTAGTTTATTTTTTACTTCCTCCTCCTCAGTGATTAGCTCTGCACATCAGTGAGAAGCAGAAGGCAGGGTTACTCCCTTCCCCTAGAGCAAATGTGCACCCCTTGCCTTTTAATTACAAAACTAAAGATAGAATTCCACTCCTGAGCTTCTTCTTGAACCTCCAATGTCAAGGAAGCATCATTTCAGTTCAATTCAGTTCAGTTGCTCAGTCGTATCCGACTCTTTGTGACCCCATGAATCGCAGCACGCCTGGCCTCCCTGTCCATCACCAACTCCCAGAGTTCACTTAGACTCACGTCCATCGAGTCAGTGATGCCATCCAGCCATCTCATCCTCTGTCGTCCCCTTTTACTCCTGCCCCCAATCCCTCCCAGCATCAGAGTCTGTTTTCAAGGAGTCAACTCTTGACATGAAGTGGCCAAAGTACTGGAGTTTCAGCTTTGGCATCATTCCTTCCAAAGAAATCCCAGGGCTGGTCTCCTTCAGAATGGACTGGTTGGATCTTCTTGCAGTCCAAGGGACTCTCAAGAGTCTTTTCCAACACCACAGTTCAAAAGCATCAATTCTTTGGCATTCAGCCTTCTTCACAGTCCAACTCTCACATCCATACATGACCACAGGAAAAACCATAGCCTTGACTAGACGGACCTTTGTTGGCAAAGTAATGTCTCTGCTTTTCAATGTGCTATCTATGCTTTTCTTCCAAGGAGTAAGCGTCTTTTAATTTCATGGCTGCAGTCACCATCTGCAGTGATTTTGGAGCCCAGAAAAATAAAGTCTGACACTGCTTCCACTGTTTCCCCATCTATTTCCCATGAAGTGATGGGACCAGATGCCATGATCTTTGTCTTCTGAATGTTGAGCTTTAAGCCAACTTTTTCACTCTCCTCTTTCACCTTCATCAAGAGGCTTTTTAGTTCCTCTTCACTTTCTGCCATAAGGGTGGTGTCATCTGCATATCTGAGGTTATTGATAAGTGAGGACTAAAAGGCTATTTAGAGTTCATAAACCTTCTCAGACATCCGAACTTCGTTCTCCACTGAGCTCCAAAGATTTGATCAGTTACCCAACTGGATAATTTTTTCTAGTTGTGAAGAAAGCAGGTTTAATGTCTTGTTGAAGCAGTTGAACTATTTACAAAGCTGCCCCAGGAGGGAATCAGAATTGCCCTGTAAAATGCAACTACACGGTGTCACATTTTACACAGTGCAACTGTGTTCCTGTTGCCTCAGAGAACTTTTCCTGGTTCCTTCTCAGGCTCATTCTCTTCCCTTTAGAATCCATTTCTTACCTGAGTAGTCACTGTATGGCCCTTAACTATAGCCAAAGCCCAGAAAGGACTGTACTTTACATGAGTGGGAGAATAGGGGCTTTGAAAGTATATTTACACTCTGTAGCAATTACTCATCAGGCTCTACCACCATCAACACCCCCAAGGGGATCATCAGGGCTTTTTATTTAATTTATTTATTCATTTTAATTGGAAAATAATTACTTTAAAATATTGTAATGGCCTCTGCCATACATCAACTTGAATTGGCCATAGGCATACATGTGTCCACTCCCTCCTGAACCCTCCTCTTCACCTCCCCGCCCACCCCATCCCTCCAGGTTGTCACAGAGTACTGGCTTTGGGTTCCCTGCATCATACATCAATCTCCCACTGGCTATGTATTTTTATGGTAATGTATATGTTTCAATGCTATTCTTTCAAATCATCCCACCCTCTCCTCCCACTGAGTCCAAAACTCTGTTCTTTATGTCTGTGTCCCTATGATACAGAGTGAAGTAAGTCAGAAAGAGAAAGACAAATATCATATATTAAGACACATGTGTATATATAGAATCTAGAAAGATAGTACCAACAGTCCTATGTGCAGGGCAGCAAAGGCTTTTCCTAATAGCAGATATTTTAAAGAGTCACTCTTCTTAAATATGACACCAAGAAACAAGAGATCAGCCTTCTGATGTCAGGGAGGAGCCCACACTCTGTCTAAGGAGCCTAAGCTTGGTGCTTCTTTTTTTCTCTCTCTCTTTTTTTTTATTTTATAAAAGCTTGGTGCTTCTAATCACCCCTTGTCAAAAGATCCCAGAGCCATAAGATACCAATAGAAGCTTTCATATATAAAAGTTATCAAGGTAAATCAACCCATTCCTTAACCCCTGAGCCATTTGTCCTCTGCAGACAAGAGTAGCCAGAAGAGAGTCAGAGATGAATCCTCAGGATTGGTGGGCTGGGACCAGTTGTCTCTTGCCAGAGGCTAAAAAATGAAAAGGAATTTTTTTTCTACAGGAAAAAAAGAGTACTTTCAGACTTCTACAGAAATTTGGGTAAGACAGAGCAAAGCAGATAAGAGAAGGAAAGTTAAAGAGCAGAATCAGAAGGTGTCAATTATGAATTGGCTCTTGCCAAGGGCATCTGCCATCTGCCTCTGCAGAGATTGAATCCTGTGCTACTGCAGCTGTTGACCTTCTACATGCCCTGAAGGGAGTCTAAGGTGGAGAATAAGGCACTATGTGCTCCAGGAAAACTGGTGGAACAGGTCTTTAGATAGCTAGATATTTTCAGGAACTAATTTCAGGATCCCAATCCTTTTATCTCATATCCAGAAAAAACGCTAAATCCCTTCATGGTAACATCCTCTCCTCTGACTAGCAGAAAACCTTTTGTAAGATTAAGTGCCTGATTGCATTGAAATCCCCCCTTCAAGGAAATCATATCACCTTCCACCACCACCTCTTTGAAGCAGTTTCTCAGAGCTATGTGAGGTGCTATCTCCTGGGCTGCAGCCCTCAGTTCAGTTTAGTTCAGTCACTCTCGTGTCCGACTCTCTGCAACCCCATGGGCTGCAGCATGCCAGGCCTCCCTGTCCATCACCAACCCCTGGAGTTTACTCAAACTCATGTTGCCCCAAATAAAATTTAAGTCAAAACTGTCATGTTGTGCCTCTTTTTTTAGTGAACATAGGTAAGAGTCAGAGACTAAGTGTTGCCTGTTAAAGGCTCTCTCTTGATCAGACTTGAGTTAGGTTTTCCTGAGTCCAGTTTTTGACTAGGCCTCAACTTTGATCTTTCTTCTTGGTCTACTTAGTCTAGTTTTAGCAAGAATCCTGCTCAGACAGTTTAATGAAAAATCTCTAAATCTGATCAAATTTCTCATGCCCTACTTGATAACTTATCACCCTACCCTGCCTTCAACAATAGCTCAGTCAGTAAATCATCTGCCTGCAATGCAGGAGACCCAGGTTTGATTCCTGGGTTGGGAAGATCCCCTGAAGAAGGAAATGACAACCCATTCCAGTATTCTTGCCTGGAGAATCCCATGGACAGAGGAGCCTGGCAAGCTACAGTTCATGGGGTCACAGGAGTCAGACACGACTTTGTGACTAAAACCAAACTGCCTTCAACAATAGCTCCTATTGAGTAGGTCTAGCAAGAATGCCTCCCAACTTGACATTTCCTGTTAGCATTTTTTTTTTAAATACACTGACAACCCTGTTCTTGGTCCATAAATCTCCACTTGTCTTCACTGTACTAGGAGTTGAGTCTAGTCTCTCTCTCCTAATGCAAAATTCCAATTATATAAAGTCCTTTTGGAAGAATATCTTCCTTACCATCTTTAACAAGTATCTGCATTTTTTTTTCTTCAATGGGTCTCTGAAATCCAATGGTATAAACAAGAGCTTTTAAGAATGGCAATGCTTACTGTAGCTGTGATGTGTTTAAAAAAGCAATGGAAGCAGGAATCTACAGAGTGAAGCAAAAAATCATTTTATAAGGGATGGTGAAGGAGAAACAAACAGAACAGTAGAAAAGTATATGAATCCAAAGAGGAACAAGGAGGATGAAGCAGATTTTGAAACAGAATCACGTTTATCTGATGCAGTAGCTTATACAGGGAGCTGAATTTTTCTTGAGTCCCCATAGCTTCACCTGGGGACATAAAGGTCAGAACTTCAGAAAGTGCCAGACATTCAACAACTCCAGATCAATGAAAAAAGAGAAAAATCTTGTATTATTTTTAACTTGTATATAGGTTCTTTATTTTTCTGAAGGGAGTAAAAAGTGGGCCTTGTACCAAATTCAATAGTAAAATGGTATTTAAAAAAAAAAAAAAGAAAGTCTTCCTTCTACTACTCTTTCCAGACACTAAATTTCCCTCACTGGAGTAACTTTTGTTGCCAGATTCTAATAACTCCTTTCAGACATAGTATATATCTATTTCCAGGCGTATTTATATTTCTTTCCACAGTTCAGTTCAGTTCAGTTCAGTTGTTCAGTCCTGTCCGACTTTTTGGGACCCTATGAATCGCAGCACGCCAGGCCTCCCTGTCTATCACCAACTCCTGGAGTTCACTCAAACTCACGTCCATCGAGTCAGTGATGCCATCCAGCCATCTCATCCTCTGTTGTCCCCTTCTCCTCCTGCCCCCAATCCCTCCCAGCATCAGGGTCTTTTCCAATGAGTCAACTCTTCACATGAAGTGGCCAAAATACTGGAGTTTCAGCTTTAGCATCATTCCTTCCAAAGAAATCCCAGGGCTGATCTCCTTCAGAATGGACTGGTTGGATCTCCTTGCAGTCCAAGGGACTCTCAAGAGTCTTTTCTTTTTTTTTTTTTCTAATTTTATTTTATTTTTAAACTTTACATAATTGTATTAGTTTTGCCAAATACCAAAATGAATCCGCCACAGGTATACATGTGTTCCCCATCCCGAACCCTCCTCCCTCCTCCTTCCCCATACCATCCCTCTGGGCCGTCCCAGTGCACCAGCCCCAAGCATCCAGCATCGTGCATCGAACCTGGACTGGCAACTCGTTTCCTACATGATATTTTACATGTTTCATTGCCATTCTCCCAAATCTTCCCACCCTCTCCCTCTCCCACAGAGTCCATAAGCCTGTTCTATACATCAGTGTCTCTTTTGCTGTCTCGTACACCGGGTTATCAAGAGTCTTTTCCAACACCACAGTTCAAAAGTATCAATTCTTTGGCACTCAACTTTCTTCACAGTCCAACTCTCACAACCATACATGACCACAGGAAAAACCATAGCCTTGACTAGACAGACCTTTGTTGGCAAAGTAATGTCTCTGCTTTTGAATATGCTCTCTAGGTTGGTCATAACTTTCCTTCCAAGGAGTAAGCGTTTTTTAATTTCATGGTTGCAGTTACCATCTACAGTGATTTTGGAGCCCAAAAAAATAAAGTCTGACACTGTTTCCACTGTTTCCCCATCTATTTCCCATAAAGTGATGGGACCAGATGCCATGATCTTCGTCTTCTGAATGTTGAGTGTTAAGCCAACTTTTTCACTCTCCTCTTTCACCTTCATCAAGAGGCTTTTTAGTTCCTCTTCACTTTCTGCCATAAGGGTGGTGTCATCTGCCTATCTGAGGTTATTGAGATTTCTCCTGGCAATCTTGATTCCAGCTTGTGCTTCTTCCAGCCCAGCATTTCTCATGATGTACTCTGCACAGAAGTTAAATAAGCAGGGTGACAATATACAGCCTTGACATACTCTTTTTCCTATTTGGAACCAGTCTGTTGTTCCATGTCCTGTTCTAACTGTTGCTTCCTGACCTGCATACAAATTTCTCAAGAGGCAGGTCAGGTGGTCTGGTATTCCCATTATAACACCTATATACATACTTTTCTGTTCCTTGGTTTTATATCTAACAGTATATCTTGGTGATTCTTCCACAAGTGTACAGTGTCACCTCACTATTTTTAATGAGTTGCATAGACTTATTGAATTGATGTAACTGACTTTGCAAATAATCTATTGATAGAACTTCATATTTGTGCCATATAGCTATAGGATAAAATCCTAGGAGTGGAATTTCTGGGACTTTCTTGATAGATATTGCTAAGTCATATTTCATAGAAATTGTGATAGATTGGATATAATTCAGCAAATAGTCACTTCTCTTCCCAAGTCCTTGTAGTTTAGCCTAGGGGACTTGCTTCAACTAATAGGATGTGATCAGAAGTAACAATGTGTCATTTCTAAGCTGAGGCTTTTCAAGCATGGTGTCATTCCTTTGTACTCTTCTAATCTGCTGATGGAAGACTGTTACTCTACTCATAACACTCCTGACACCAATTCATAGGCTTTCCGCGCCAAGAAATTCCAATTTTCTTGAGACACCAACTGAGTATCCTAAAATTTAATTCATTTCTGAGTTAGAGCAGACCTTACAGGTAAAGGGCTCAGTACCAGAAGGCTATCTCCCATTTCAAACGCCAGTCACAAGAAGTGGTTCCCAAGCTACCCACACTTCTGTTCAACCTAGCTAAAAATCAGAGGTTCCAACAACTCTGTCCTCAGATTGGAAAATTTACAATAATCATTTTACTTATATTTACAAGTTTATTATAAAGGATATTGTAAAGGATAAAAATAAGCAATCAGATGAAGAGCTACATAGACTGAAGACCAGAGAACCTGAGTGAAGGATTTCTATCCCTATGGAGTTCAAGGGCAGCACACCCTGGTATGTGGATGCAGTTACCAACCCAGAAACTCTTCAAACCCCATTATTTAGGATTTTTATGGAGGCTCCATTATGTAGACATGATTGATTGAATCATTGACCATAGATGATTGATTCAATCTCCAGCACCTCTTCCTTGGCTGAAGGTCAGGGTCTAGATGCAATTAAAAGTTTCAGCCTTCTAATCATCCTTTGTTCTTTCTGGCAACCAACCTCCTGTTCTGAAGTTACCCAGAAGCCCTCAGCCATCAGTCATCTCATTAGCATGCAATAGGACACTCTTAATGCTCTGGAGATTCCAAGAGTCTTAGAAACTCTCATGTGAAAAACCAGAGACTAGGACCAAATATGATAACAGAAGAGCCTCTTATCTAAAGTGTTTTGGGAGCTCTGTTCTAGGAACCAGGAATAAAAATCAAATATATGTTTCTTATTGTATCAAAATATCACATCCACCATAAGGAGAGAATGACTCAGGAAGCTGGTGCACCTTCATTCTGGAACCTAGAACAAAGACACGTGGAGCTGACCTTCAACTGACCTAAAACCTGCCTTCCTTCCTGACCCACCCAATCCCCTTTGAAATTCAGTCAACTTTAGCCAAATGGCAGCTGACTTGCATATCTATGAACATGAAATAAATGTTTGTTGTAAGCCTCTAAGATTGGGAGGGGGAGTCATTGTAGTAGTGATAGAGGGTATCAATATGTGTTTCTACTTACAGTGTATGAATGTGAGGTTCCCTACCTACCCTTGTCATACAATGAATTATCAAAAAGCTTAATTTCATCCATTTGAAAGTCTTATTTTAGGTTTTACATTGCATTAAAATAATAGTTGAGTATTTTTTCATACTTTTTTAAGTGGGCGAGGTCATTTTTTTCCATTTTATTAAGGTATAACTGACAAAATTATATAATATACATATTATACTTACAAATATACTATACTATATATCAATATTTGAAGTATATGACATGATTTGATATATGTATGCATTTTTAAATGAGTATCATAAAAGTTAATTAACATATCTATCACCTCATATAGTTATCTTGGTGGTGGGGGAAGTGAGAACACTTAAGATTTATTCTCTTAGCAAATTTCAAGTATAAAACACAATACTATTAACTATGGACTCCCTGGTGACTCAGTGGTAAAGAATCTGCCTGCCAGTGCAACAGACCCAAGTTTGATCCCTGGGTCAGGAAGATCCTTTGGAGAAGGAAATGGCTCCAGTGTGCTTGTCTGAAAAATCCCATGGACAGAGGAGCCTAGTGGACTAATATCCATGGAGTCACAAAAGAGTTAGTGACTAAACAATAGCAACAACTATTAACTATAGTCACTATGCTGTACATAGATTCCCCATAACACTCTGTTAGGTAGGTAGACTAGGGGAAAGGAGTCCAAAATGGCGGTGGCTAAAAGACAAGGAAGGTCCGAGGACCAGAGTGAAGACTTCAGGCAGAACAAACAGCACTCCTGGCTAAGCCCAATTTGCATAGGGCAGGACCAGGTGGAGGGAAAAAAACATATAAAAGGAGGAGCCAAAGTGCTTTCTCACGGACTCTCTCTCCCGCATGCGTGCACTCTTTTCTCTCTCTCTTTCTCTCTCTCTCTCTCTCCTGCTATCTTCTAAATAAAATAGAGCTGTAACACTGATTTGCCTAAAAGCTGTAACACGGTTTGTCCAAGACCCTAGAGCTGTGATGCACCGAGGGCTTTAATGTCCATTGCTCCAAATCTTTGTTGTGATAAGACAGAGGACCGAGGAACATACACTCGCGTGACAACTCTCATAACTGAAAGTCTGTACCCTTTGACCACCCACTCCCCATTTCCTCTACTGTCCAGCACCTGGCAACTATCATGCTACTTTCTGGTTCTATAACTTCGCTCATGCCAAACTCATTTCTGTAAAAAAATAAATGAATAAAAATGAACTGCTCCTCTTACTGCCCTGTTTTATCACTTTCTGAGTTTGTTAACCCAGCTCATGATGACCCTCAAGCTACTTGGTCACTTTGTCTCATCATCAGGTATTCAGTCTCCACCTGGGCTTAGTAGTACACAAGGAGCTGCAGAAAGCGTGATCTATGCTGTGTTGCTTGCCGAAAACCAAACAGCATCATTGTCCACCAAGGATCTTACCACCATTGGATCTAACAGTCATAGCAGCAAAGCAGATGCACTGAAGCCTAGACCCACTGTCTTTCTCTATACACGAGTCAAAACTGTCAGCCTCTCATGTTACCTGATCAATGATTCAAAGTGCTTTTCCAAAGTTCTCTTTTGTACTGCCTCAAAAATCTAAAGAGGTCCAATAAGAGCTGAAACTTTTTGTAAAGGAAAAAAAGAAAGTGGCAAAGCATGAACAACTTGTACTTTAACTTAGAAGGGCTATCTCAGCAACTAGAGTACTGGACCCTAAAACTTCACTAATTGTGGCAGATCCATGAATACTTAAGGGCTTAAATTCCATCTTCTTACATGCGTGTGAATATATGTGTGTGTGTGTGTGTGTGTGTATTGGGCTTCTTAGGTAGTACAGTGGTAAAGAATCTGCCTACCAATTCAGGAGATACAGGAGGCTTGGGTTCCAGTCCTGAGTAGGGAAGATCCCCTGGAAGAGGAAGTGGCAACCCACTCCAGCATTCCTACCTAGAAAATCCCATGGACAGGGAAGCTTGGCGGGCTGCAGTCCATGGGGTTGCAAAGAGTCAAACACAACTGAGCACGAAAGAGCATGACATATATATTTTGGCTGCACAGTGGGGCATGTGGAACTTCTCTGACCAGGGATGGAACCCATGCTCCTGCAGTGGAAGCATGGAGTCTTAACCACTGGACCACGAGGAAAGTTGTGACGTGTATGTATTAATATTTTATTGGAGCATCTAGAGTACTTGTCTCTTCTTTATCATCAGACTCAGTTTATATGCTGTCATCAATATACTGAACTAGTATAAAGTGTGTGGAGTGTCAAAATAATCGACAACCCTGTGCATATATCACAACAGAGAGGAAGAGATCATATCCTTGAGGCAAGGCAGGTACTGAGGTCTGCCATTGTTTTATGCAAAGGCAAAATGTTTCTAGTTTTCCCTGCTGAAGAAGATCAGGAAGAAAACATTTGCCAGATCAATGACCACATACCAAGTGTCAGAGGCTTTAACGATCTACTCAAATAAAAGTATAAATATTCAACATGGCAGCTGAAATTGGGGCTACCAACTGGTTAAATTTATGTCTGTCAATACTCATCAACCATTTATTCATCTCATTTTTAGAAGGATTATACTAGCTAATTAAATAATGACATGAAAACCCTTGGCATTTCTTCCCAGAGGCATTATTGCTTTTGATTTACTGTCTTGGCAGGGGCAGGATAGTTTCCAGTAGTTTCTGGGACTTCCATTTGGCATTTCATATAATAATATCTCTTATTTCTCTAGTCAGGAAACCAGTGTGATTATTCTGCCAACTGCTGAATATATAGTTCCAAGAACACATTTCAGGACTGGGGTAATAATCACATAGTATCTCTGAAAATTTTTTAAAATGTTATAATATAGATTTACCCAACACTTTATTTCCACCTGACCTCCATAATGTCGTATTTTAGTTGATGTTTTAGTTTCCCAGGTGTCAGTGTTTGACCACACAGATCTGCAAATGACCACAGATCTTGTGGGTATTTTCAAAGGATTGTAGAGTCCTTCCTCAAGACTTCTAGGATCCCCCTTTAATCAAGAGCTCTGGGTTTGTGAATTTAATTTGAACTGGCCTGGGCAAAGACCACAGTTTTCCATTCCAGCAGCTTTCACCATCTTCTGTTCAATAGTTTTAAGTTTTTAAAACTTAAAACTTAAGTTTTAACCCTAACCCTAACCCTATGTATTAACACCCTTGCCAGTGTTCCATCTTTCTTAACCCTAGGAACATCATATCTTATCAATTAACATTTAAGAATATTTGGGAGACAGTCTCCTAGAATGCATTTTGTTTGTTACATAGGGGAAAATAGACAATACAAGAAAGGTCTTCAATAATTTTAAAAGATACAGTACTCTCAGTTATGAAGTTGTGGTATTGAATAACATCCCAACACTACAGTCATGTTGGTTTAGAAGAAGTTGAGAGTTAAACAGATGAAAAAGCACTCATAGACTACATTTATAAATTTCAAGTATCATTGAAATGAACAAACCTGGCAGAATTTGGTGGCCTTAAAAAGATTAAACTATCATTATCATTAGCATATTATGAAGATGTTTGAGTATAAATAGATTAAAAAGATAGAAATTAACACAATGTGTAGAGAGTAGGCAAGAAATCTATTTGCATTCTTTTAAAATATTGATTAGCATACAATTAAAAAAGGTACATTATAAAGATTTGTTTAAAAACCACACGTCTGTTGTTTTATAAAATGTATATTATATGCAATCCACCAAATTCAAGGATACTTATCATGCTCATCTTGAACATAATTAATATCAAGTAAATAAGGTGGAAATTTATGAACAATCCACATTATAATAGCATTTTCCTCACAGACCTAAATCATGGATATTTGTAAAGCTGAAACTAAGATCTAAGCTTACATAATACTTCTATGTCCTATTATCTTCAAATAATTTACATGTGTTAAATTCATTGACTCTGCATACAATTCCTATGAAGTAAATACTACCATTGTTTCTATAAAAGATGAGGAAATTGAGAAAAACAAAGATTAAATTATTTGTACAAGGTAGGAGATGGCAAAGCCAGATTTGAACCCAAACTTTCTTGTTTTCTTAATTGCTGCATGGTATCACCCTAAATATCAACTCTATGCAATCTTCAGTGCCAGCAACCACAGACAAAGAAACATGAGAAATCAAGTTTACTGAGAATCCACTATATACGCGTATCAGTTTGCTAATACTCTTTCCAATCTCATGAGATAAGTACAATGAAGAAAGAGAAGCTCAGGAACTTAGGCAATTTGCCCAAGATCACAGAGCTACGAAGTAGTAAATCTTCTAACCAAGTTGTAATGTCTGTAATTTCCACTAACTGAAGAGGTAATCAATGAGAACACTAATATTTCTTGAGCATCTGTTGTGTACAAAGCTCTAGTCAGGGATATTAGAGTGCAGTCCTTGTTCTAAGGAGTTCACTGTTATGTAAAGCAACTATGCACAAATAAAGATAATGAAGCGAACTTTGTTTCCACACTTGGGAAAAAAAAACAAACACACAATTAGTTGTTTACTTCCAAATCATTTCACAGACAGGAAAACTCAGATTAAATGGCTTAATCAGGTCACAAAACAACAGAACAAGGATACCCAGCAGCCCAGAACTTTTGCCTCCCCATGCAGCCCTTTCTCTGCTGCCATATGCTTTTCTCTGCCAATGGCACAAGCGGTAAAGTAGTGGTTCAGAAGAGAGAGAAAGTACTCTGGGCTGGAATAGTTGACTCAATTTCTATTTAAGATTCTATTTCAGAAGATAGTTTTTTGAACATCAGCCAGTTCATTAGAAGAAGCAAGGATTGTGTTTATTTAAAAGCAAATATGAAAATGCAAGCATCTGTTTCCTAATTGTGCAGATGCTATCAATTTTGCTGCAATGCTCTGTCAATACCAACTGACATCTGGTATCTTCTAAAGATTCTGCCTGCAATGCAGGAAACACAGGAGATGCAGGTTCTATCCCTGGGTTGGGAAGATCCCTTGGAGAAGGAAAAGGCAATCCACTCCAGTATTCTTGCCTGGCAAATCCCATGGACAGAGGAGCTTGGCAGGCTACAGTTCATGGGGTCGCAAAGAGTTGGACACGACTGAGTGTCTGAGCATGCACGTTCTGTAATATGTATGTGACATAGAACTGTATATTATTTACACAAGTTTAAAAAGTACTAGCATTAGTTAGACATTCGAAGTGATGGCAACTGAAGATGACAACTTGGGAGATACTTGTTTATCATGACTCCACAAAAAGAGTTCAGAGTTCTTATAGCAACTCTGTTAAAACACGGCTTAGACAGCTAAACAGCAGAACTTTGTTCCATTTGGCTAAAAATTTTCTTTCTAAACCATCTGGGCTGGCAGGTGTTCATCATCAGATCTGGGTTGCTATGAGACTGGAACTTGCTAATGCTAATGAGCTATAGAGACAGAAACCTAAATTTTGCTCATTTGAAACAACTTTATATTTGCCTCTGCTAGAAGCACCAGCAACACCTTATGACTTTCCAAAATGCAAAATTTGTAATGAAGTTTCCCAAGGAGAACATTCTACTGATCAAAAATGATAGATTAAATTGATGGCAATGTGTGTTTGTTTTCATTTTAAACACTCTATGAATCTTAATGTTTTCCCTCTTTCTTGATAGAGAACAAGTCCCTAGTCTGTACATAATTTTAAGGTGGTTGGGCAGGAGAAGAAGAGAAGCATCTTTTCTCTCATGTGTGAGTGGTATATTCCTCTCCTGACAGGAAGGAAAGTCAATTCATGTGCATATGATTGTCATAATGAAATTTAAAGTGTGCCAAAAACATATAATAAACAACAGTTATAGAAAAATGTGATCAACCTGGTGTTTTCTTTCACTTTATTGGTCAACTGGCATCACATGAAATTCATTCTATAGACAGTCTACACACCAGGCAGGGTGATAGAAAATGTAGAACTGATATTCAAAGTGACCTTGAAAAATGCCTATGATGACAATTAAAGGAAGTTCAAATTGTACATTTCAAGGCCAGGATTACTCTTTAGATCTAAGAGAGCAGACGAGTTACTGACCAGAAAGACACCAGGAATCACACTGGGTCCCATGATGAACATGAACAGATAAAAAAATGTTAGCACGTCAAATACATTAGTAAAAGTGATGTTCAGTGTTTTATTTTCTTAACAGTTTGTCACTATGTTGGGTAAAGTTAGTGTCACTGTGTTAGCATTACATAGGAGAAAAGCATGCAATGGGTTGATGAAAATGCCAGTTTTTAAACTGTGGTTGTGACTAGTTTTTCAGAGTGACTCAGGGATTGCTAGGGCAGGTGGGTAGGCAGGAAGGAGGTAAAAGTGAGTAAATAGCCCTGACCCATTATTTCAGCTTTAATAAAATCTCAACTTGTGTCAGTTTTATATATCGAAGGTCTATGTAAAGTTTTGCTTCAGAAGGGAGGAGGAAGGGCTTGATTGCTAAAAAGTCAAAAAAGAACTTTGAAAGCCATCAAATTAAACATACACACAAAGATTTGCTTGAAATAAATTATGTTAAAAGCTAATGGTAAAGAACGAAATGATGTAGATTCTGCTATTGAATTATGCTATGAAATACAATATTGTGTTGCGCTTTATTAAAAATACCTAACATTAAAGAAAAAGATACTAGGGTGTGTCTATGTTTGGCAGAACTAATCTGAACACAAAAGAAATGTTTACAGGGTTAACAATGACAGAAAGACTCAACAATGCTAAAGGAATGGAAGTAAATATTGTTTAATAAATTATTTGGTAAATTATTATATATACTTCTATTTGATAATGATAATATAACGAGATTACTTAATTAGTGTGTCTTAAATATTTGCTTTCATTATTTCAATTACTCTTCACAAAGGTCCTATAATTTAAGTGTTTAGTCCTCATTTCAGAGACTTGGACAACAAGGCCTGTTGTGATCTAGTAACTAATTAGTAAATGACAGTTGACAGTTACTGTACAACCCCAAAGCTTGTAGTTTCCCATTGCACAACCTGCCTTTTCATAAGTTGGAAAGTTTGTAAATGTCATGTAAGATGGTTCTAGAAATCAAACATATAATGAAAGAATGGTGTTTCTTCTGTGTTTTCCTCCAATCACTATCTTAACAGGTAGGTATGACCCAGGTAAATACTATTTGCATTTTTCAATAATTAATTTAAATCCTCATACAAGAGTGAGAGTTGTTTTCATTCATTTTAGAGTCTCATCTGGACAGCTGAATTTCTGAAGCGGCAGAAGTATTATTAGGATAATTCCAAACTTGGTATTGAAATTCTAGTACAATACTACTCTTTCACTGATGTTTGCAAATATATGTTAAAGCAAATGATTTCTGTGAGCTCTGTAATAATGATGAAGTAAATTGATCTTTATGGGGACAGCCTTGTAAGAAACATTTTTTTCTCTGGAAATGAAACCTGCTCCAAGAAAGGAGTCCAGATATTGTGTTACACTCAATTGGAAAACCACTGGGTACCTGACTTGTGTTAAGAACACCTTTCTCAGGTGTTCCCAGGCAGCTGAGAACCTGCTGATTCCTTGAGAGTTCTTTGCCTTGCTAGAGTTCCTTGGTTGATCATCAGAGACATGGGTATGCTAAGTTGGTTATCAGATCAGATGAGATAAGATCAGTCGCTCAGCCATGTCCGACTCTTTTCGACCCCATGAATCGCAGCACGCCAGGCCTCCCTGTCCATCACCAACTCCCGGAGTTCACTCAGATTCACGTCCATCGAGTCAGTGATGCCATCCAGCCATATCATCCTCTGTCGTCCCCTTCTCCTCTTGCCCCTAATCCTTCCCAGCACCAGAGTCTTTTCCAATGAGTCAACTCTTCGCATGAGGTGGCCAAAGTACTGGAGTTTCAGCTTTAGCATCATTCCTTCCAAAGAAATCCCAGGGCTGATCTCCTTCAGAATGGACTGGTTGGATCTCCTTGCAGTCCAAGGGACTCTCAAGAGTCTTCTCCAACACCACAGTTCAAAAGCATCAATTCTTTGGCGCTCAGCCTTCTTCACAGTCCAACTCTCACATCCATACATGACCACTGGAAAAACCATAGGCTTGACTAGACGAACCTTTGTTGGCAAAGTAATGTCTCTGCTTTTGAATATGCTATCTAGGTTGGTCATAACTTTCCTTCCAAGGAGTAAGCATCTTTTAATTTCATGGCTGCAGTCACCATCTGCAGTGATTTTGGAACCCAGAAAAATAAAGTCTGACACTGTTTCCCCATCTATTTCCCATGAAGTGATGGGACCAGATGCCATGATCTTCGTTTTCTGAATGTTGAGCTTTAAGCCAACTTATACTGTAAACCATGTCACTTTCTTCCTCTGTAAAGTAAAATTAACAGCCAGAATCTATGAATGAACAACTAGGTAGAATGATAACACCCTCCTACCAGTTCCAACCTTTGTTCTATCCCAGTGTCAGTTTGAAAGCATGTAAGCTACCTCACTTAATCATCCTGAATTAGCAACTTAAACATGAAATCTAGAAAAAGAGTACAGATGAACCTATTTGCAGGGCAAATAGAGAACAGGACATGCAAGGCAGGCATAGAGAACAAGACATGTGGACACACAGGAGGGGAAGAGGATGGTGGGACAAATTGAGCCAGTAGCACTGACATGTATACACTGGTGGTGGTGGTTTAGTCACTAAGTTGTGTTCTACTCTTGCGACCCCATGGACTGTAGCCCCCCAGGCTCCTCTGTCCATGGGATTTTCCAGGCAAGAATACTGGAGTGGATTGCCATTTCCTTCTCCAGGGGATCTTCCTGACCTAGGAATCAAAACTGGGTTTCCTGCATTGCAGGCAGATTCTTTACTGACTGAGCTATGAGGGAAGCCCATGTGTACACTGAAAGAAAATGAAAGTCGCTCAGTCGTGTCTGACTCTTCGCAACCCAATGGACTGTCCATGGAATTCTCCAGGCCAGAATACTACAGTGGGTAGCCTTACCCTTGTTCAGGGGATCTTCCCAACCCAGGGATCGAACTCAGGTCTCCCTCATTGCAGATGGATTCTTTATCAGTTGAGCCACAAGGAAAGCCCACGAACCCTGGAGTGGGTAGCCTTTCCCTTCTCCAGAGGATCTTCCCAACCCAGGAATCGAGCTGGGGTCTCCCACATTGCAGGCAGATTCTTTACCAACTGAGCTATCAGGGAAGCCCCATATGTACACTAACCATGCATAAAACAGATAGCTAGTGGGAAGATGCTGTATTAACACAGAGAGCTCAGCCGGTAGCTCTCTGATGACCTAGAGGGGTGGAATGGGGGTGTGGGTGGGAGTGAGGCTCAAGAGGGAGGGGATATATGTATACATATACCTGATTAGATCCCCTGGAGTAGGAAGTGGAAACCCACTCCAGTATTCTTACCTGGGAAATTCCATGAACAGAGGACCCTGGCAAGCTACAGTCTATGGGGTTGCAAAGGGTCAGACAGGACTGAGCATAGCAGCAGCAGCAGAGGTGATTCAGGTCAGAAACTAACACAACATTGTAAAGTGATTATACTCCAGTTTTTTAAAAAAGACAAATATGTTTCTCTGTTCATTCACAGCTCAGTTCAGTTCAGTTCAGTTGCTCAGTCGTGTCCCACTCTTTGCAACCCCATGAATTGCAGCACACCAGGCCTCCCTGTCCATCACCAACTCCCAGAGTTCACTCAAACTCATGTCCATCCAGTCAGTGATGCCATCCAGCCATCTCATCCTCTGTCGTCCCCTTCTTCTCCTGCCCGCAATCCCTCCCAGCATCAGAGTCTTTTCCAATGAGTTAACTCTTCTCATGAGGTGGCCAAAGTACTGCAGTTTCAGCTTTAGCATCATTCCTTCCAAAGAACACCCAGGACTGATCTCCTTCAGAATGGACTGGTTGGATCTCCTTGCAGTCCAAGGGACTCTCAAGAGTCTTCTCCAACATCACAGTTCAAAAGCATCAATTCTTCAGTGCTCAGCTTTCTTCACAGTCCAACTCTCACATCCATACATGACCACTGGAAAAACCATAGCCTTGACTAGACAGACCTTTGTTGGCAAAGTGATGTCTCTGCTTTTGAATATGCTATCTAGGTTGGTCATAACTTTCCTTCCAAGGAGTAAGCATCTTTTAATTTCATGGCTGCAGTCACCATCTGAAGTGATTTTTGGATTCATTCACAAAGGACAACTAAATATCTACATGATGTTTAGTTGTCATTTGTTCCAGCTACCCTCTACGTGTATACCTGAAATTTATAGCCACTCTATGTTGAAAAGAGAACCTTAGACTTTTTCCAATCATATCATCTGTGCTGCTAATGTCCATATACCTGGCTAATGTGGTTTTGTGCTGGGAGTTATGAGCAATACCCAAAGGAAATTCCCTGATATTCCATATTATTGTGTTACCTATTTCAAGTGTTGCAAGTCTGGAATATTCTAATCTATCCATACTGTTGGTTCCTTCATTCAACTTCATTTCCCTTTTTCTTCTAGATAATTTCAGATTTTTAGAGCACTTAGAGCACTTTAGCAACTTAATTATGCTTGTAAACCTCTGAAAGCAGAAGGAATGACTCTCACTCCATATACTTTTTTTAATGCAGATCCTTGTTTGTTTTAAGGGAACTGTCTAGGTTGTAAATTTTAAAAATCAGCCAGATTATCATGTCATTCATAGTTTGGATTATCCTCTGAACCACACCTGAATATTACAGAGACAGGATATCTGACAAATGATCATAAAAATCTTAAGAATAACTTAGTTGAAAGAGACTCCTTTATTTTTTTTTAATTTCTCAAAGCAATACACAAACAAACCTATAGTAACAGTTTGGATAAACAATAAACAGTGAATAATGAAATAAACCCCTGTTAAAAAAAAAAGGAGAGTCTTTTTAACAATATATTAATGTTTATTGAGAAACATACTCAGATTATTCTTGGATTTGTGCTTGTTGCTTTAGATAAAGACAAATTTTACATCGTTTAATATAACATTCAAATGTCATTTGAATGTTCTCATTTGCTGAAGACACCTATGTATACTAGACTACCTCTATTGTTAAACCCACCTCCCTATACATTCAAACAGATTTTTAAGAGGAATTTATCTGCTCATTCACCACTATGGCTCATTTTGCTTTAATAAATTTGAAAGACTGTTGCAGAGCTAATTGCTAATTAGGCAACTGGCTATCATTAGTGTTGCACAGTCTCTCACCAGTTTGAGTTTTATAAATTAAATTAGTGTGATGATTCCAGCTCACTTTCTACCAGACATTTTGCATGATTAACTGTGTTTGGCCCACCTTAGCAATTAATTTATTCTTCAAATACACTGTTTTTATCCAGTTTCTCAAAAGAAGATAAAAAGATTGGAAAGTCAACCAAATCCAAATAATGACACAAATAACTAAAGTACGTTGGAAACGATCTGTTGTTTCGTGTTTTCATTAAAAGCATCTCACATCAGACCCTGAGGCTGGATGAATTTTAATATTCCATGCTATCATCACCCATTTAGTCTTTAGTAGCAAGTGCTGTTGGGCTTCCCAGGTGCCTCTAGGGATAAAGAACAGCCTGCTAATGCAGGAGATGTAAGAGACACGCATTTGATCCCTGGGTCAGGAAGATTCCCTGGAGGAAGACATAGCAACCCACGCCAATATTCTTGCCTAGAGAATTCCATGGACAGAGGAACGTGGAATCACAAAGATTCAGACATGACTGAAGAGACTTAGAACACATGCTATATTTTATAAGGAAGATCCACAAAGACCAGGGAACTAGGATTGAAGATAAAACGAAAATAAAATATACTGTATAAGATGAAACTTTCCTTTATAGTTGGTAGGACAAAATAAAAATCTACACATCAGCACACATACATGAAAAAAGCTAAAAAAGAATAAAATTTATGAGATATCTTGAGGGAAAGGTTAACTAGGAAAGCTGAGTTGAAGAGAAAATGATTTTCCCCTATCATGATATGGAACATGCACTTTCCAGCTTTAAGCTTTCACTTATTCCTTAATTACAAGGACAGGGGTAACAAACTTTTTCTTAAAAGCTTCAGAAATTAATGTCTTTGAGGACCATTTGTAGCATAGCTATGTTCTAACTATGAGAGAGAGAATATATATAGAGAGAATATATTGAAGAATATGGCCTGAATTGCATGAGTTTGGCCCACAAGCCACAGTTCTCTGACCCCTGACCTAAGATAAGAGGCAAATTTGTACACCTCCACATACTTATTTCTAGCCTCATTTTTGTTGACACAACTTTTCTCTCCCTGAGAGTTTCTTTCCTAGTGAATGACTGTCAAATGACTATGATATTACCAATCTAAATACATGGGTCGTTAGTTTGTGGTTGACTTTCTCAATCTTCTTCTCATCTACCCACTCGTGGAATAAAGTCCTTATTTTTCGTTTTTTCATTCAGAAACATGTGATCAAGGGCCTACCATATGGTCTCCATGTTTTGGGTACACCAGTGAACAAACTAGAGATCCCGGTTTTTAAAACCTCCATTCCGGGGAGGAATGCAAACAATGAAGCATTGTCACTCATTAAAATAAGTAAACAGGTCATGTTGCATTTTACATGGTGAACATTATTATGGGAAAATAAGAAAAAAATCGAGCATTATAGAGGAAATAGGAAATACGTGTGGAAAAGGGGCAGTTTGCCATATTGAGTTCCCAGTGTAAACTTCACTGAGAAAGTGGGACTTTAGAGAAAATATTTGAAAAAAGAGAGAAGGTTTAGCAGATACCCTTTCTTTATTTTCTGTAAGACACACTCCTCATATTTCTTTTTTTAAAATCATTTTATTGAAGTATAAATGATTTATAATGTTGTGTTAATTCCTGCTATACAGCAAAATGATTCAGACATATACACACACACATATATATAATATTTTTTCATGTTCTCTCCACTATGATTTTTTAAAATAATTTTATTGATTGACTTTTGGCTGTGCTGGGTCTTCATTGCTGTATAGATTTTTCTCTAGTTGTGATGAGCAGGGGCTACTCTGAAGTGGCAGGGTGTGAGTTCCCCATTTTGGTGGCTTCTGTTGTAGAGTGCAGCTCTAGGTCATGCAGGCTTCAGTAGTTGCTGGTCCCAGGCTCTAGAGCACAGGCTTAGTAGCTGTGGTGCGTTGGCTTAGGTGTTCCATGGCATGTGGGATCTTTCCAGCAAAAGGGAGATGCAGCGATGTTAGGTGACAAGCCTCCTGCAATTATCCAAGCATTGAATAATGTGGATCTGACCAAAGAGGCAGCAGTGGGGGTGTTGAAAAACATCAGATTCTGAACTTTAAAATTCTCTCTTTAACCATTCTGCACTGATGGTGGGAATGTGAACTGGAGTAGCTATTATGGAGATTCCTTAAAAAACTAAAAGTAGAGTTCTCATATGATCCAGCAATTCCACCCCTAGAGATATATCCAGAAAAGACAAAAATCTCTCATTCTAAAAAATACATGCACCTCAATGGTCTTAGCAGCACTATTTAGCTGGACATGGAAACAACCTAATATCCATCAACAGATACATGTATAAAGAAGATGTGGTTCATATATAGAATGGAAAATTACTCAGCCATAAAAAAGAGTAAAATAAAGATATTAGCAGCAACATAAATGGACCTAGAGATTATCATACTAAGTGAAGTAAGTCAGACAAAGATAAATATCATGTATCACTTATATGTAAAATTTTAAAAATAATACAAATGAATCTATATAGAAAACAGGAAAAGATTCATAGACAACAAACTTATGGTTCCCAAAAGGGAGGGAGGGAGGGAGGAGGGATAAATTAGCAGTATGGTATAAACAGATACAAACCATTATATATAAAACAGATGAGAAACAGGGAAACAATATTCAGTATCTTGTAATAATATGTAATGGAAAATAATCTGAAAAATAATATATATATATAACTGAATAACTTTGCTGTATACCTGAAACTAACATAATATTGTAAATCAACTATACTTCAATTAAAAAAAGGTAAAGTTACAAAATTCTCCCTTTGCATTTTGCACATATGTGCATCAAAATGCCTTTAAAAGTATTTCTAATTTTTTATGTCAATTTCTGTGTCACCCATTTGGAACCAAGACTATCTGTATTTCTAAAACTTAATCCATGGTACATTAAAATAATCCAATAAATATTTAATAAATATCTGGATGAAATAATAAAGAAATGTATGAGTCAGCCAATAAAGCAATGAATGATTTAAAGAGATGGCAAAAACTAAAAGATATATTTATATAACAAGCATATAAAACAAAAAGTGCAATGATGAATTTTCAGCAGAAATAATCATAATTTGGGTAGTTAGCACACAATGCAAAAATGTAATTTTTGGTTATGTTTTACTTTTCTCTTCATTTTGGGGGTTTTCCCTATGTCCCTAAGTTTTTCCCTTTTCTCTCTTAATTCATCAGTTTAGTTCATTCCAGCTATCTGTCTTGCTCGTTCCTGTGTTCCAACATCTTTTCTTCATTCAGTCATTAGTTTCAGAATTAATGGAAGAATAAGGGAAGCTGTTCCCAGAGTCTTTCCTGCCAGTCCATTGTTTAGGACACCTTGCTTCCCATGCAGGGGGCCTGGGTTTGATCCCTGGTCTGGGAACTAAGATGCTGATTGCATCTGGTCATGATTCAGACTACTGTGTGTGAACTCCACTGATTAAACTTTCAGATCGATTCAGTTCAGTCGCTCAGTTGTGTCCGACTCTTTGTGACCCCATGAACTGCAGCAGGCCAGACCTCCCTGTCCATCACCAACTCCTGGAGTTCACTCAAACTAATGTCCATCGAGTTGGTGATGCCATCCAGCCATCTCACCCTATGTCGTCCCCTTCTCCTCCTGTCCCCAATCCCTCCCAGCATCAGGGTCTTTTCCAATGAGTCAACTCTTCGCATCAGGTGTCCAAAGTATTGGACTTTTAGTTTAGCATCAGTCCTTTCAAAGAACACCCAGGACTGATCTCCTTTAGAATGGATTGGTTGCATCTCCTTCCAGTCCAAGGGACTCTCAAGAGTATTCTCCAACACCACAGTTCAAAAGCATCAATTCTTCAGTGCTCAGCTTTCTTCACAGTCCAACTCTCACATCCATGCATGACCACAGGAAAAACCATAGCCTTGACTAGACAGACCTTTGTTGCCAAAGTAATATCTCTGCTTTTGAATATGCTATCTAGATTGGTCATAACTTTCCTTCCACCGTCTTTTAATTTCATGGCTTCAATAACCATCTACAGTGATTTTGGAGCCCCCAAAATTAAAGTCTGACACTTTTTTCACTGTTTCCTCATCGATTTCCCATGAAGTGATGGACCAGATGCCATGATCTTCATTTTTTGAATGTTTAGCTTTGAGCCAACTTTTTCACTCTCCTCTTTCACTTTCATCAAGAGGCTCTTTAGTTCTTCTTCACTTTCTGCCATAAGGGTGGTGTCATCTGCATATCTGAGGTGATTGATATTTCTCCTGGCAAACTTGATTCCAGCTTGTGATTCCTCCAGGCCAGCATTTCTCATGATGTACTCTGCATATAAGTTAAATAAGCAGGGTGACAATATACAGCCTTGATGTACTCTGTTTCCTATTTGGAACTAGTCTGTTGTTCCAGTTCTAACTGTTGCTTCCTGACCTGCATACGGGTTTCTCAAGAGGCCGGTCAGGTGCTCTGGTATTCCCATCTCTTTCAGAATTTTCCACAGTTTATTGTGATCCACACAGTCAAAGGCTTTGGCATAGTCAATAAAGCAGAAATAGATGTTTTTTTCTGGAATTCTCTTGCTTTTTCCATGATCCAGTGGATGTTGGCAATTTGATCTCTGATTCCTCTGCCTTTTCTGAAACCAGTTTGAACATCTGGAAGTTCACGGTTCACATACTGCTGAAGCCTGGCTTGGAGAATTTTGAGCATTACTTTACTAGCGTGTGAGATGAGCGTAATGGTGCAGTAGTTTGAGCATTCTTTGGAATTGGAATGAAAACTGACCTTTTCCAGTCCTGTGGCCACTGCTGAGTTTTCCAAATTTGCTGGCATATTGAGTGCAGCACTTTCACAGCATCATCTTTCAGGATTTGAAATAGCTCAACTGGGATTCCATCACCTCCACTAGCTTTGTTCATAGTGATGCTTTCTAAGGCCCACTTGACTTCACATTCCATAATGTCTGGCTTTAGTGAGTGATAACACCATCAGGATTATCTTGGTTGTGAAGATCTTTTTTGTACAGTTCTTCTGTGTATTCTTGCCACCTCTTCTTAATATCTTCTGCTTCTTTTAGGTCCATACCATTTCTGTCCTTTATCGAGCCCATCTTTGCATGAAATGTTCCCTTGGTATCTATAATTTTCTTGAAGAGATCTCTCGTCTTTCCCTTTCTGTTGTTTTCCTCTATTTCTTTGCATTGATCACTGAGGAAGGCTTTCTTATCTCTTCTTGCTATTCTTTGGAATTCTGCCTTCAGATGCTTATATCTTTCCTTTTCTCCTTTGTTTTATGCTTCTCTTCTTTTCACAGCTATTTGTAAGGCCTCCCCAGACAGCCATTTTGCTTTTTTGCATTTCTTTTCCATGAGGATGGTCTTGATCCCTGTCTCCTGTACAATGTCACGAACCTCATTCCATAGTTCATCAGGCACTCTATCTATCAGATCTAGTCCCTTAAATCTATTTCTCATTTCCACCGTATAATCATAAGGGATTTGATTTAGGTCATACCTGAATGGTCTAGTGGTTTTCCCCACTTTCTTCAATTTAAGTCTGAATTTGGCAATAAAGAGCTCATGATCTGAGCCACAGTCAGCTCCGGGTCTTGTTTTTGCTGACTGTATAGAGCTTCTCCATCTTTGGCTGCAAAGAATATAATCAATCTGATTTCAGTGTTGACCATCCGGTGATGTCCATGTGTAGTCTTCTCTTGTGTTGTTGGAAAAGGGTGTTTACTTTGACCAGTGCGTTCTCTTGGCAAAACTCTATTAGCCTTTGCCCTGCTTCATTCCGTATTCCAAGACCAAATTTGCCTGTTACCCCAGGTGTTTCTTGACTTCCTACTTTTGCATTCTAGTCCCCTATAACGAAAAGGACATCTTTTTTGGGTGTTAGTTCTAAAAGGTCTTGTAGGTCCTCATAGAACCGTTTAACTTCAGCTTCTTCAGCGTTACTGGTTGGGACATAGACTTGGTAATGATTAACCTTTACCATGTCCAAAAATCAAAGAATGATCTTGATGTCTATTAAGAAAAAAAAATATTTTTTTTCCTCTTCAGTAAGTATATCAGTATCTACTTATTAAAAAGAAAAAGATGTTTTCTACAGAAAGCATAAGCAATCTCCCCTGTTAGTTTCCAGTATCTACTAAATCATCATATAATAGATATTGGATTTGGTATATTATGTTACAAAAATAATTCATATCAAATATTTTGATTGAATTATCTCCTCCAACCCACTTCCAAAAAGTCTCCATCTCTAGGAAAACTAAGTAAGATCTAAAAATGCTTTTTCAAAAATTATCTGAAATCATAAATTTCTTAATAATAACAGAATAGCCAAGTGTGAATCACTGTGGTTTCCATTCATTTCAGGACCTTTGCTGCCTCAGGTGCTGCCCTCAATGTATTAACGCATTTGTGAGATAAAGTATGGAGCATTTAGAGTTGTGTGTTGTTTTCATAGAACTATTACATTCATTTCAAAAGCGTTTAATACTCTTTTTTTTTCCATTATAAAAAGACAATCCCCAAACAAAATTGGATTACCTGGATAAAAGAAAAGCAATTGAATTGCAGTTATTTTTAAAGGGCATTTGAAGAAACACCATAGTTGATTCTTGTGTATAGGGATGAACAGATTTCTATACAGGCTGATTAGCCCATCTAAGGATTTACATTATTGGATTGAGGTACAGACTATTCATTTTGCTGCATTTCAGCAGAGAAACTATAAAACTGGATATCCTTTCTCTTTGCAAACCATGAATACCCAAAAGGGAGTGTGGCTCTGTGGCAGGATCTGAATTGAAAGAAGAAAACCAGAGCTATAGTGGTTCTGCTACAACCTTCTCTGGCTCCTTTTATAAACGGTTGGGTTTTATATTTCTAACCCAAGTAAACACATTTGCTGCAGCCACAATCTAGATTGTTGTTGTAGGAAGGTAGTTCTCTGGGATAACTGCATAAATTCCCTTCTATGCAGAAAATGGAGAAAGCCTAGGTGAAATATGCTTTCTTTAGTATATTGCTACTACTTAGTTTGAAACAAAAGAGAAAAATCACTCTCATTTGTCGTCCAGTTTCTTTGATACAAAATAATTTTATTTATTTATTTTTTTAACTTGCAACATGACCCAGCAGAGGATCTTAGGCAAACAATCAAAGATCTTAGTTCAGGCTTTAGCTCTTTTGTAATCGTGTTTTGTTGCTTTAGATAAAGTTTCTTTACCTCCGTGGAGCTTTCCAGGTGGCTCAATGGTAAAGAATCCACCTGGCAATGTGGAGACGCTGGTTTGATCCCTGGGTCAGGAAGATTCCCTGGAGAAGGAAATGGCAACCCACTCCAGTATTCTTGCCTGAAAAATTCCATGGATAAACGAGCCAGCGGGCTACAGTCCATAGAATTGCAGAGTCAGACAGGACTGAACGACTAAACATGCATGCACTTTGCCTCTGTCATCCAGTTTCCTCATTTATAAGTCTGTAATCAACACTAACCTTGTCTGCTTCTGAGAGGTAGTATATTAACCAAATACATATTTATGTGAAAGGTCTTTGAGAAGATATGGGAAACTAAAATAACTCACTTCCCAAACTTGAAATAACTATATTCACATGTATTTTATCTTTCAACCAATGCCTTGGGTACTTACATACCTTATTTATCAGTGAGAAATGCTTTTGACACTAAGTATTAATATCCAAATAGAAGCTATTTAAGTCAGGGGGCATTTATTGTTCAGTTAAAATGAAGTCTGGAGGCAGAAAACCACTCAGTGGGTTTAGTAAAGGTCACCGGCTTTCTTTTCATTGTAAATTATCCTCAGGGTATAAGGTTTTTCATCCACACACATGTTATCACCTCCTCTTTCCCAGTAATAAATGCCTGGCTAAGCTCTGGGTATCATCATGTACAAGTTCAAGTCTGGGAAGCATTGGCTATGGGAAGAGATCCAACTCTCCTGTTCCTGACCAATTCATCTAGAAATTATCTTTCCAAACATCCCCCCACCCCCCACCCCCAACACACACACAATTAGATTACCCCTGACACATCAGCATCCAGATCTATCTTATATGGTCACCTCTGCAGTGAAAGAGACCTATCTTTACAGACTATGAGTTGGGAAGCCTGCAGAGGATAAAGGGATGTGGAATGACTTTTGGATAATCAACTGATAATGTCTGCTATAGCTTAACCATAGAAAGTTTAATTCTTCACCTTGAGAACATAACTCCACAGCTGCTACACATTCTCATTCTTAGGTGATTCTATTTTTTGTTTAAACAAACATAACGAGGTGACCTTAGTGGTCTATGTCCCTGTCCAAGTTTCATTTGGGGCACCAAGGTTATGAGTTGGTTTTTAGATGTGTCCCCCAGTTTTAGTCATTGTTCCCCCAAAAGTAAACACCATCTTATGCAGGTCAAAGCAGTCCCATCCTATTAAGTAATCAATCTTTGTGAATGAACTCTTCAACCCTCTTTTTCACTAGGCTGGTCTCTTGTTGTTTCTTTGGAATGATTTAGTTGGTAGAGCCTCATTGGCCTGCATTCACTAAACCTCTCAGAGAGCAAAAGATGACATTATGAGATTAGCTCCTGGATTCATTTATCTAAAAATATAAACTTAAAGATGACTCCCTACTCACTCTTCCCTGAAGAAATATAATCTGAATCAAGGTGAATTTGTCTCCCTGTTCTCAATGTGAAACAGGTGGTAATAATTCTCTTCCTATCACACACTCCCTCAAAAAGTCCTATTTCATACGGGTCTCCTATCACCCAATCACCCATTATATTCTTACTAAAGCACTGTCTTTTGGATTTGTAACACAAGAGTAAAAGAAAACTCAGTTCTGATCAGTCACTGAAACCAAAGGCACTCCTTCCTCTCCTCATTTTGCCCTTTAGAATCTGATAAGAGGCAGAACAACTCTCTCCATAAGCACCTGGCTGTGGAATTGTTCACTCTCTCAGAAGGAGTTCTAAAAGCAGCATTGATGAAGCTGGTTTGGAAACCACAAGGAATAGTAATTAGGTTCTGCAACCCCCATAGAAGCCTCTGGTGTACTTGATTAACCTTGAGAGGCTCTAGGAAATGTTTCTAGAATAATAAAAACATATTGCCCAGGCTCAGCATTGCATACTGAATCCTAGGATCTCATTCCTAAGCCTGATAGGAAACAAAGTGGGAAAAAAACTTAGGAAAGCTGTTTTCCAGTTTTTTTACAAAAATAACTCATCACTTTCTTCATAGAGGAGTTGGACTGAAATTTGCAGGGATAGTCGGAAACAGGTCTCTACATATGTCCAAGGGGAACCCCATTTCTTCCTATTTTTAAGAAGAGCAGTAACAGACCTTGATTCTGTTCTGTTGCTACAGAAACCTCTTTGTCTTTCTCCTAGCACCATTCTCCCCAGGCTAACTCAAAGGTTGCAAGAGCAAGTCTCCCTGCCTTACTCTTCTACCCCTAAAACTATCTGTTCCTCATAGCAGTTCAGTAAATAATAGCTAATAAAATACGAATTTATAATATTTTAAATGTAATATTTATATAATATAGAAATATTCTGATGAATAAATAGATGAATGAAAGTGACAGTTTGACCATGCAATGGTCAAATTGACATGTTGTTGTTCTTGTTCAGTGGCTAAGTCATATCTGACTGTATGACCCCGCAGACTGCAGCATGCCAGGCTTCCCTGTCCTTCACTGTCTCCTAGAGTTTGATCCATTGAGTGGATGATGCCATCCAGGCTGCAGCAAATGAAGGCACACAAAGAGACCTCAGATTCCAAATACAACTCATGTAGAGGAAGAAATTTAGCTTCCAATCCTATAAGGAAGCCAGACGCCAAAGAAAGGTGACCTCCCTGAAAGGCAGATAGCCTGACAGTACGAGGTGAAGGAAGATGACAGGTGCTTCCAATGACATTTGAGTTGAAAGAGTTTCCTGAGGCATAGAGAGTCTGTGTCTAAAATAAATGTGGTGTTTTATGGGTTTGATATTCATTGGAAACCTCTGGGAAAACATTGCAAGTAGTTTGCTTTCCAAACCTTTTTCTTGGTAAAGAGTGGGAATGCATCACCTAAAACCCAAGCAACTTGCTTCCCTTGATAGCAAAGTCGATCTCTATTCATAGAATGGGCATATTCCTGAGCCTTAGCAATTTATGTTTCTTTTATTCTCAGAACACGTATCAGCCCAGCAAGTCTCAGTCCATGTGCTTGACATATTTCAATGTTATATTGCAAAATAAAACATTCTTTCTTTTCATGTGCCCTGAGTTTTCAGATGGGAGTTCTCACATTGCAAACGCATCGGTCAAATGTAGGTCCTGTGGCCCGCACACCCTCATCGCCTTTTATGTGCTACACATTTAACAACAATGATGCATGTCCTCTCATAGCCATAACAAGCTCCCTGCTAAAGAATTCACAGGGCAGAAATAACTAGGAGCTAACATAGAGTTTTGAACTTTTCTGTCATTATGTACATTTCTGAAGATAATCTATGGGAAATTCCAGGTGAATCATCACCAGTTCCCTTAATAAAACTACTACCACTCACATATCTGTACCTGGCTAAAACGACTATTTCAAAGAAAACATTCTTACTAAGGATATAGTGAAATATGTCATTGTAAACTTCTGTCACATTTTTTTTTTCAAATGAAATAACAGAAAAAGAAATAAACCAAAAAAATTTAATCTAATTTCTTTATGTTTTTAAATATGAAATACAAAAGTCATTGCCCACTTTATGCACATTTTGGGAAAATGTTCGCAATTGTATCAGGTTAATTACTTTACCAGGAGCGGAGGCTGCACAGGTGCAGGAGGGCCGAGAGAGCCACTGCATGTTCAAGGTCAGGAGGGCCAGCAGTGAGGAGATACCCCACGTCCAAGGTAAGGAGCAGCGGCTGCACTTTGCTGGAGCAACCGTGAAGAGATACCCCATGTCCAAGGTAAGAGAAACCCAAGTAAGATGGTAGGTATTCCAAGAGGGCATCAGAAGGCAGACACACTGAAGTCATAATCACAGAAAACTAGTCAATCTAATCACACGGACCACAGCCTGGTCTAACTCAATGAAACTAAGCCATGCTGTGTGGGGCCACCCAAGATGGGTAAGTCATGGTGGAGAGGTCTGACAGAATGTGGTCCACTGGAGAAGGGAATGGCAAACCACTTCAGTACTCTTGTCTTGACAACCCCATGAACAGTATGAAAAGGAAAAATGATAGGATACTGAAAGAGGAACTCCCCAGGTCAGTAGGTGCCCAATATGCTACTGGAGATCAGTGGAGAAATAACTCCAGAAAGAATGAAGGGATGGAGCCAAAGCAAAAACAATACCCAGCTGTGGATGTGACTGGTGATAGAAGCAAGGTCCAATGCTGTAAAGAGCAATATTGCATAGGAACCTGGAATGTTAGGTCCATGAATCAAGGCAAATTAGAAGTGGTCAAACAGGAGATGGCAAGAGTGAATGTCGACATTCTAGGAATCAGCAAACTAAAATGGTCTGGAATGGGTGAATATAACTCGGATGACCATTGTATCTACTACTGCGGGCAGGAATCCCTCAGAAGAAATGGAGTGGCCATCATGGTCAACAAAGGAGTCCAAAATGCAGTACTTGGATGCAATCTCAAAAACAACAGAATGATCTCTGTTCGTTTCCAAGGCAAACCATTCAATATCACAGTAATCCAAGTCTATGCCCCAACCAGTAACACTGAAGAAGCTGAAGTTGAACAATTCTATGAAGACCTATAAGACCTTTTAGAACTAATACCCAAAAAAGATGTCCTTTTCATTATAGGGGACTGGAATGCAAAAGTAGGAAGTCAAGAAACACCTGGAGTAATAGGCAAATTTGGCCTTGGAATACAGAATGAAGCAGGGCAAAGGCTCATAGAGTTCTGCCAAGAGAACACACTGGTCATAGCAAATACCCTCTTCCAACAACACAAGAGAAGACTCTATACACGGACATCATCAGATGGGCAACATTGAAATCAGATTGATTATATTCTTTGCAGCCAAAGATGAAGAAACTCTATACAGTCAGCAAAAACAATACCAGGAGCTGACTGTGGCTCAGATCATGAACTCCTTATTGCCAAATTCAGACATAAATTGAAGAGAGTAGGGAAAACCACTAGACCATTCAGGTATGACCTAAATCAAATTCCTTATGATTATACAGTGGAAGTGAGAAATAGATTTAAGGGACTAGATCTAATAGACAGAGTGCCTGATGAACTATGGACGGAGATTCGTGGCATTGTACAGGAGACAGGAATCAAGACCATCCCCATGGAAAAGAAATGCAAAAAAGCAAAATGGCTGTCTGGGAAGGCCTTACAAATAGCTGTAAAAAGAAGAGAAGCAAAAAGCAAAGGAGAAAAGGAAAGATAGAGCATCTGAACGCAGAGTTCCTAAGAATAGCAAGAAGAGATAAGAAAGCCTTCATCAGCGATCAATGCAAAGAAATAGAGGAAAACAACAGAAAGGGAAAGACGAGAGACCTCTTCAAGAAAATTAGAGATACCAAGGGGATATTTCATGCAAAGATGGGCTCGATAAAGGACAGAAATGGTATGGACCTAAAAGAAGCAGAAGATATTAAGAAGAGGTGGCAAGAATACAAAGAAAACTGTACAAAAGAGATTTTCAAAACCCAGATAATCCTGATGGTGTGATCACTCACCTAGAGCCAGACATCCTGGAATGTGAAGTCAAGTGGGCCTTAGAAAGCATCACTACGAACAAAGCTAGTGAAGGTGATGGAATTCTAGTTGAGCTATTTCAAATCCTGAAAGATGATGCTGTGAAAGTGCTACACTCAAAATGCCAGCAAATTTGGAAAACTCAGCAGTGGCCACAGGACTGGAAAAGGTCAGTTTTCATTCCAATACCAAAGAAAGGCAATGCCAAAGAATGCTCAAACCACCACACAATTGCACTCATATCACACGCTAGTAAAGTAATGCTCAAAATTCTCCAAACGAGGCTTCAGCAATACGTAAACTATAAACTAAGATGTTCTAGGTGGTTTTAGAAAAGGCAGAGGAACCAGAGATCAAATTGCCAACATCTGCTGGATCATCAAAAAAGCAAGAGAGTTCCAGAAAAACATCTAGTTCTGCTTTATTGACTATGCCAAAGCCTTTGACTGTGTGGATCACAATCAACTGTGGAAAATTCTGAAAGTGATGGGAATACCAGACCACCTGACCTGCCTCTTGAGAAACCTAGATGCAGGTCAGGAAGCAACAGTTAGAACTGGACATGGAACAACAGACTGGTTCCAAATAGGAAAAGGAATATGTCAGGGCTGTATATTGTCACCCTGCTTATTTAACTTACATGCAGAGTACATCATGAGAAATGCTGGGCTGGAAGAAGCACAAGCTGGAATCAAGATTGTCGGGAGAAATATCAATAACCTGAGATATGCAGATGACACCACCCTTATGGCAGAAAGTGAAGAGGAACTAAAATCCTCTTGTTGAAAGTGAAAGAGGAGAGTGAAAAAGTTGGCTTAAAGCTCAACATTCAGAAAACGAAGATCATGGCATCTGGTCCCATCACTTCATGGGAAATGGATGGGGAAACCGTGTAAACAGTGTCAGACTTTATTTTTCTGGGCTCCAAAATCACTGTAGATGGTGATTGCAGCCATGAAATTAAAAGACGCTTACTCCTTGGAAGGAAAGTTAATACCAACCTAGATAGCATATTCAAAAGCAGGGACGTTACTTTGCCAACAAAGGTCTGTCTAGTCAAGGCTATGGTTTTTCCTGTGGTCATGTATGGATGTGAGAGTTGGACTGTGAAGAAAGCTGAGTGCCAAAGAATTGATGCTTTTGAACTGTGGTGTTGGAGAAGACTCTTGAGAGTCCCTTGGACTGCAAGGAGATCCAACCAGTCCATTCTGAAGGAGATCAGCCCTGGGATTTCTTTGGAAGGAATGATGCTAAAGCTGAAACTCTAGTACTTTGGCCACTTCATGCAAAGACTTGGCTCATTGGAAAAGACTCGGATGATGGAAGGGGTTGGGGGCAGGAGGAGAAGGGGATGACAGAGGATGAGATGGCTGGATGGCATCACTGACTCGATGGACGTGAGTCTGAGTGAACTCCAGGAGTTGGTGATGGACAGGGAGGCCTGGCATGTTGCAATTCATGGGGTCTCAAAGAGTCCACACAACTGAGCAACTGAACTGACTGAATTCCTTTACATTGTTGCAGATGAGATACATATTATGTTTCCTACTTTTTTAAAAGATTCTGTTTAGATTCATTGTTAAAGTACTGTGGCACTCTGATAGTCTAAGTATATTAAAATGTAATTAATATTATTTTTAATTGTCATGGACACAAATACTTTTATCTGAACTTCAGTTTCTTCAAAGGTACATGAGATACTTTAAATAGAGGACACTTAAGGTCCTCCCCTGGAGCTTCCCTGATAGCTCAGTTGGTAAAGAGTCTGCCTGCAATGCCGAAGACCCCAGTTGGATTCCTGGGTCAGGAAGATCCTCTGGAGAAGGGATAGGCTACCCACTCCAGTATTCTTGGGGTTCCCTTGTGGCTCAGCTGGTAAAGAATCTGCCTGCAATGTGGGAGATCTGGGTTCAATCCCTGGGTTGGGAAGAGCCCCTGGAGTAGAGAAAGGCTATTCAGTCCAGTATTCCGTCCTGGAGAATTCCATGGAGTGTATAGTCCATGGGGTTGCAAAGAGTGGGACACAACTGAATGACTTTCACTTTCAAGGTCTTCCCCTGGCCAAAGACTCAATGATCAATTTACATTACAAGGAAAGAAAGATATGAGATTCTTCTGTGAAGCTTTATTGTTCTTATTTCTCAGCAACACCTATGTTAACTGTGATATCTTTTCAAAGACACGCAATCCTGTGACCCATACTGTCCTGTGAACTTCTTTTAATCAGTAGAATGTGGTTGGGTGATACAGTGTGACTCCCGGTGCCTAAACAACAAGGAACCAAGGCTTGCATCTGGGTACATTGGAACACTTGCTCTGGAGAAGCCAGCAGCTAGGTAAATAATTCAACTACAGTGATGTTGCCATGCTGTGAGGAAGCCCTAGCTTGTCATGTTGAAATGTTACACTGAAAACAAAACACATTCAGTTAGTTCCCACAGTGACCGAGGACCAGCCTTGTGAGTGAAGGAGCCATCACGGTTAGTAACCACATTGGACCTTCAAATAACTTCTTGTTGCAGCTTCAGTCTTTCTGCAACTATATTAAAGATTTGAACCCAATCAACCCACTGCGAGAGATAATAAATTGTAAGCACCAAAATCTAGGGGACAGTTTGTTACAGAGCAATAGATAAACAAACACTAACTACATTTTTAATCTATGGTCTCCATGAAAGTCCTCATCTACCGCATTGACACAATTTTCCTTCTATGTATTTATCTTTTCCCTTTTATCTTTTTCCCATAATGATAAGCCTCACATTTTGAAAGACACATTAAAAAGGTAACCTGTTGGATAGTAAAATATTCTGCACAATAATCAGAAAACCTGGCTTCTAATCTCCATTTTACAAAGTAGTTGACTTTCCTATGACTTTCAGCAAGTTATTGACTACTTTTTCTGCATCTCACTGTATACAGCTCATGTAATTATAATAGAACTTATGGCATTGAATTGCTTAATAATGTCAAGAAACAACAACAAAACTAGGAATGGAAAAAATATAAATTTTATACTGTGAAAGACAGTTTTCCATAACAGAAAATTCTAAATTCTCTGCTCTCTCCCAGAATTTTTTATGATCTACTTGATACTCAAGACTCATATTTATATCAGCCATCTCTTCATTTAAAAAAAAAGTGAGGAAAAAAATGACCTTATGTTTATCTCAAATGTTAATGTCACATTTAATTACATAGATAAGAAGTTGTATCTGATTCTGTGCTTAATATTAAAAATTCTTATCTGAGTAATGGTGATAAGAAAAAATAGCATGTTTTTCCAGTTACCGTATCATGTACATTTAATTAAGGCCCAGTTTTCTAAGTCCTGTCCTGTGTTGCTCATTCCACACCCTCTGGGAAACAGAGGAAAGTTCTTAAGTCTGTGAAGGATGGTCAATTCAATGTTCAGAGAGAAGAGAGAATTGCAATACTTGCAAACAAATGAGCAAAAATAACGTGCAGAAAAGGGACAAAGCAGGTTGCTGGAGCTAAAGAAAATATTTCGAGTTTCCCTCTGATTCTTGTTGCTGAGATTTTAAAGACTTCTTTTACTTGGTCATCAATTTCTTGAAGAAACAATGAAAGCATCTAGACCCTAAACTGTAGCCCATTTTGTGATGCTATTACAAGTGTGAGTTTGAATTTTGTGTGGCATGATCGATTGAGTAGGATGAAGTGATGGTGCAGTGGAATGTCTGATCCCATTGGTGATGGTTTATAAAATCCAGACGCATGGCCTGCTGACCTCACAGAAAGAAGAGGGCTGTGAGGATTACCCCATTTTAGGCATAGTCCTTCTTACCAACACAGGATCTCCAAAAATGCTCACCACTGTTAAAAAACAAGGCTTTCTCAACTTAAACTAGAGGAGCACACTACTACCAACTGCAGAGACAAATTATATCCCTTTTCCTCTGCACTAACATACCCAGCTTGCTACAGGAAGATTTTAGTAGTGCTTTTGTGGGATCACCAAGAGTAGGACACGATTTAGCAACTAAATAGCAACAACAATTCCTGCCTTCACTCTGGGCTGAGCAGCAGATGGCTCCAGCAATAGGCATGCAAGTGTGCTCAACCTAAAAATGTGTGGTCCTTGTCATTAGTCATCACCAAAAATAAAATGACCTAGAACATTTCTCACTGGGTTGCTACATAACTTCCCTACCATCCTGAGGATGTAAGAACTCAAAGCAGTATTCCCTCTGGGTGGAATCCATTCCAGTTACTGAGCTTCCAGGGCACTTATCAGGCCCTATATAGTAGAAGAAATCCACTTCTCTCCACATTGTCTTATCCTAATCAGGAACTACAGGGCACTGTGGCACTTTAAGAACAAGTTACAGAATGTGAGTTAAACAGCTAAATTATGATTAAAAAGAGAAATGCATATGGAAGAAGAGATTTATTACCAAATTCACATAAATATTGAATTGATTTTTGACAGGTAAAAAAAAAATGAAGTAAATGGTTTTCAGTAATCGAAACTAGAATATAAAAATGCATACAGCAGTTTTTCCCATGATAGGGAGGAAGGAAGGAAGGATTTGACTGAAATATATGTCTGGTGATACACATTTATTTAAATATATTTGCTAGCATTTTTATTTTTAACCTCTCAATGTAGGTTAAAGCTGTATATTTTCTCACTCTTTAATGACTGTTAAATGAGTCTGTTCTCAAACACCAAGGATAATAATTTTAGAGTACAAGACAAAAGTGTTCCTGTCAGTTGCTTTCTGAATATTAATTAACTAAGTTTATTGCTAGATTACATGATTATAACAACAGATTTTAATAATCATCAAAAGCATAAAAGTTATGTTCATATATCTGCTGATGCAAATTTATGTTTATTCAACACAGGGAGAATGTTTCTATATTTACAGCTAGATAGTGTTCTTGCCTGGAGAATCCCAGGGACGGGGGAGCCTGGTGGACTGCCGTCTTTGGGGTCACACAGAGTCGGACACAACTGAAGTGACTTAGCATAGCATAGAGGGAAAAAAAAGCAAAAACTTCCTTCCAAACTTTCATTGTTTGCTTACAAAAGTACCTGAAGTCAAAATAGAAAAGACAGATTTTTGTACTATTTTAAAACTAGGATACTTCATAATATTTGAGTAGAATGGTATTTCCCAAACTTGGGAACTTGTTCCTTGGGAAATTGTACTTTTACTTGAAAAATAAAAAATAATAATCAAACCGTTGCTTGAAAGATGTGAGAAACACCAGATTTTTATAGGCTCTGAGAGCCTTCAAAATACTAATGTGAGTTGGGAATCTCCAAAAGACTCATGTAGTGTGCAGAGTTTACTAAATACGTTTTCCCACAAAAATCTTTGGGGAAAAAAGAACTTAAGGTACTTGTGCATGTGTGTGAGTATTGAACCTTTGTTATCACATAAAAGAATTAGTTTTCTGACTTCACAGCATGAAGGAAAATGCTGATGTAGAAGATGATTTATGGAACCATAGTTCATTTCACACACACACACATGAACACAAGTACATACATAAAACTTCCTTTAATGTACAAGTAACTTCATATATAAAAGCAGTAAATTTTTAATTACATAATTCATAAAAATCATTGGAATATCTGTTTTAATATTGTAATTTTATGGAGAAGAAAATGGCAACCCACTCCAGCATTCTTGCCTGGGAAATCCCACGGACAGAGGGATATGGTGTGCTACAGTCCATAGGGTTCCAAAGAGTCAGACATGACTTACTGACTGAAAAAACAACTGACTGAAAAACAAACAAAAAATTAAACTAAAATTGTAAGTAATTTTAGGGGCCCCTATAAATATACATTCTGATTCAGTAAGTCTTGAGAGAGGTTCGGAAACCTATATATTTAATAAGTACTTTTAGTAATTCTTTTTTAGGGGCTTCCCTGGTGGCTGAGATGGTAAAGAATCTGCCTGCAATGTGGAAGACCTGGATTCGATCCTTGGGTTGGGAAGATCCCTTGGAGAAGGGCATGGCAACCCACTCCAGTGTTCTTGCCTGGAGAATCCATGGACAGAGGAACCTGGTGGGCTACAGTCCATGGGGTCACAAAAAGTTGTATGCAACCGAAGAGACTTAGCACGAGCTTAGTAATTCTAATATCCCATGTGTCTTACTTAGAGAAACACTGGTCAAACTTTATATTTCTAGTAAGTTTATTTTTGTGTGTGTATATCACAGCCAGTATTAAAAAGTGGAAAAGGATGAAAGTGTATTATTAAGTTTAGGCAAAGGAAGCATGCTTCTCATTCACTTTCCCACCTCCCTCCACTACTGTTGAGAAATAGTAGAGAATTTATTGGCTAGTATGGTTTATTTGTCATTTATTTCTGATTAATTATTTGCCCTTTTAATGTATCCTAGAAGGAAATGGCAACCCACTCCAGTGTTCTTGTCTGGAGAATCCCAGGGAAGGGTGAGCCTGTTGGGCTGCCATCTATGGGGTCGCACAGAGTCAGATACAACTGAAGTGACTTAGCATAGCATGCAGATATTTTGTTCTTTTGGAGAAGGCAATGGCACCCCACTCCAGTACTCTTGCCTGGAAAATCCCATGGACGGAGGAGCCTGGTGAGCTGCAGTCCATGGGGTCGCTAGGAGTCGGACACGACTGACCGACTTCACTTTCACTTTTCACTTTCACACATTGGAGAAGGAAATGGCAATCCACTCCAGTGTTCTTGCCTGGAGAATCCCAGGGATGGCAGAGCCTGGTGGGCTGCTGTCTATGGGGTCACACAGAGTCAGACACGACTGAAGTGACTTAGCATAGCCTAGCATAGAATGCATCTATCCCAAAAGAACAGCCCCAGGCAGTCATCATGAAGTCTCTACTTGGCCCATTTATTGCAAGTCCTTGTCTCAAATTGGATGGTAAGGGAGAGAAAAGTAAAGGATTAACCATCTGTGGACCTATGATGCCTCTTCATTTTATTCCTTCTTTTTTCCTCCCCCATACTCCTCCACTGAGTATCAGAGATACTCAATCAGCATTGGAGAACTTTCCATCATGGTTACAGTATTCAAATGCCCTCAGTGTGTTCAATACACTGGGGGATTAGAATTTATCAATGAACAGAAACAGAGGAAGGATGGCCCTCATCATTTGGGGAATGGTTCATCTTTCTGAGTTGAAGGGAAAGAAAATGAATTAATCATATATCCAAAGGCTGCATATAACCAAAGAGATATGCATTTTGAGTGAGAGAACCAGCTTGGTCCAAATTGTTGAGGGACATCAGGAGGTTGAGCTATTATTGAATGTTTACAATAAACAATGAACCATTGTTCAGAGATCATTTAGTGCACTCTGTGTTGGAGAAGGCAAAATAAAGAAAATAGAGGCATTTTTTTAAAATTGAAGGACAGTGTATTAAAAAGCAGAAACATCACTTTGTTGACAAAGGTCTATAGAGTCAAAGCTATGGGTTTTCCAGTAGTCATGTACTGATATGAGAGTTGGACCATAAAGAAGGCTGAGCGCTGAATGCTTTTAAATTGTGGTACTGGAGAAGACTCTTGAGAGTCCCTGGGACAGCAAGAGGATCAAATCAATCAATCCTAAAAGAAATCAACCTTGAATACTCATTGGAAGACTGATGCTGAAGGTGAAACTTCAATACCTTGGCCACCTGATGCAAAGAGCTGACTCATTGGAAAAGACCCTGATGCTGGGAGGTATTGGGGGGCAGGAAGAGAAGGGGATGACAGAGGATGAGATGGCTGGATGGCATCACTGACTCAATGGATATGAGTTTGAGAAAACTCTGGGAGATAATGAAGGACAGGGAAGCCTGGTATGCTGTAGTCCATGGGGTTGTAAAGAGTTGGGCACAACTTGGTGACTGAACAACAACATAATTGACATACGTTACATTAATTTCAGGTGTACATTCAGTTCAGTTCAGTTCAATTGCTCAGTCGTGTCCGACACTTTGTGACCCCATGAATCGCAGCACGCCAGGCCTCCCTGTCCATCACCAGCTCCCAGAGTTTACCCAAACTCATGCCCATAGAGTTGGTGATGCCATTCAGTCATCTCATCCTCTGTCATCCCCTTCTCTTCTTGCCCCCCAATACCTCCCAGCATCAGGGTCTTTTCCAATAAGTCACCTCTTCACATGAGGTGGCCAAAGTATTGGAGTTTCAGCTTTAGCATCAGTCCTTCCAAAGAACACCCAGGACTGATCTCCGTTAGGATGGACTGGTTGGATCTCCTTGCAGTCCAAGGGACTCTCAAGAGTCTTCTCCAACACCACAGTTCAAAAGCATCAACTCTTTGGCACTCAGCTTTCTTCACAGATGTACATTTCTTTGCAGGTATACATTAGTTTCAGGTAATTGAACATTATGAAATGATCACAGAAAGTTTAATATCTGTCACTATACATAGTTACAAGACTTTTTTCTTATGATGAAAAATTTTCAGAATTTCCTCTTTTAGCAACTTCAAATATACAATATAATATTATTAACTACAGTCACGTGATGTTCATTACATCCCTATGACTTATTCATTTTATGACGGGAAGTGTGTACTTTTTAACCCACCTCATCCATTTCATCCTATGCCTGTGGCAACCACAAATCTGTTCTGTGTATCTATAAACATGGTGATTTTTTTGTTTGTTTTGTTTTTAAGATTCCACATATGAGTAAGATCATATTTGTCTTTCTCTGTCTCTGACTTACTGCACTTAGCATAATGCTCTCCAGGTTCATCCATGTTGTCACAAATTCAAAGTTGTGTTGTGGCTAAACAATATGTCATTGTGTATATATGTTATTTTTCTTTGTCCATTTCTCCATTGGTGAACACTTAGGTTGTTTCCATGTCTTGGTTGTTGTACACAATTCTACAATGAATGTAGTGGTGCATATATCTTTTCAAATTAGTGTTTTCTTTTTCTTTAAATAAATGTCCAGAAGTTGAGGTTCTGGATCATATGATAGTTCTGTTTGGGGTTCTGGCTCATATGGTAGTTTTATTTTTAATTTTTTGAGGAATGTCTATACTGTTTTCCATAGTGGTTGGATCACTATGGAAGTTTTTAATATTTGTATCAATTTGATTTTATCCTAAAAGTCAATACAAGGTTTCTGGGACAGGGATCAAAGTTACTATAACTTACAGCAATAACTATGCCAGTTTCCTCTTTCATCCCCTTCTCCTCCTGCCTTCTATCTTTCCCAGCATCACCATCTTTTCCAATGAATCAGTTCTTTGAATCAGGTGGCAAAGAATTGGAGTTTCAGCTTCAGCTGAAAATTCCAATGAATTTTTAGGACTGAAAGGGATAACAGAGGATGAGATAATTGGATGGCATCACCAACTCAATGGACATGAGTTTGAGCAAGCTCTGGGAGTTGGTGATGGACAGGGAAGCCTGGCGTGCTGCAGTCCATGGGTTGCAAAGAGTCAGACATGACAAAGCAACTGAACTGACCCATGCCAGTATCCCACATCCAGTGCTCCACAGGTGAAACGCTGAACCAGAGTCACACTTGTACAGGCAGGGCGTGTTTTGCAGTGCAAAACTCCTGAAATGAAATCAGGCAGTTTATACAGGTTACAAGTTGCCCTCTCTCTGAGTATGGTAGTAAACCTTTGTTCTCTAGTTATTTGCATTTCATTGGAATGTAAATAACTGGCTGCCAAGTTCTAGGTTTACTTCCCTTTGAAATGTAAACACTCATGGACAGAACTCTAACTTTCTCCAGAGTTTTCAACCCTTTTTGGCAACCACAAGTCTGTTCTCTATGTCTGTGAAAGTTTCTGATAGTTTTCTGGTACTAAGCTATTTTTAGATCATTTTTATACAACAAAGACCAAATATGAAACATAAGCTATAAAGGACTGTGTACTTTGTTAACTACATAACTTATGATCCTGGTTTCATACCACTTTCCTCCTGGTTCTTACTACCCTGACCAAACTCACCAACTTAAACACAGCACATTCTTCTTACCTGCTTCAGGCCCTTTTGGGGTTTCCCTGGTGGTTCAGATGATAAACGATCTGCCTGCAATGCAGGAGCCCTGGATTCAATCCCTGAGTTGGGAAGATATCTGGAGAAGGGAATGGCAACCCACTCCAGTATTCTTGCCTGGAGAATTCCATGGACAGAGAAGCCTGGTGTGCTATACAGTTAATGGAGTCACAAAGAGTTGGACTTGACTGAGTGACTAGCAAGGCCTTTGGCTGGTTTGTTATTTCTATTGGAATTGTTCTTCCCCTACTTACATTCACTACTATTTACAGGAAAATCTTCTGAGATTAGATCAAAGCTTGTTCTTATTTCCTTCTTCTTGGCCCACTTATCAACTAATTCAATTTAATCCCACAGTTAACTGCTGTCTTATTCTTCCTCTACTATGGTGAATCCATGTCTGTTTGTGTATCAGGTTATTTCCAATTTCTAGAGTTTGCCTTCTGCATAAGAAGCCTTTAATAAATATGTGTTGACAGATTTGCTAGCAACTCAATGTTTTGCAAGTTTATATAATAATGAATATATCCCTATACCTTCTAATGTGTGAAAGACTCATGTACAGAATGCTTTATCATGAATTATACATTTCAACTTTGAAATTTCTTCCTAAGTAAATTCATTCAGGCATTAAGAATAATTATTTGAGGATTTTAAACTCATGGAGCCCTGCAGTGAGTTTGTTTCACAATATTGTTTTCACTTAAAAACAATTTTGGCTTTCTCTTCCCAAAGTATTTCAACAGTATGTGTTAGTGAATTAAAAAAATGATAATAATAACTGGTTATTCAGAGACACACTGTGGGGCTATAGACCAAACTTGCCTTTTCTATGTTATTCTTCAACTGACTTTAGCTTGATTTATTGTAGCTCAACTTAATCTTTATCTTATCAACTTTGTGATCCCGTTTCATGGTTTTTATAAAACAAAGTCATGTTTCCAAGGAGTCTAAAGGGTAACTACAATGTCATTGGTTAAACTCATTGTCATCAATAGCTGAGGAATGCTTTTCCCACTTTGGGGTATAAATTCTGAGGATGGATGAATTTTTCAGGGACTGACTTTCTTTGAAAAGCACTAACATCGTGGTTTTTCCATTTCTGTCATTAAATAAAGGAAAGGACATAGCTATGTGTTGATGTGTATGTATTAACTATGTATACATGTGTATGTTATCATGCTTTATTACCTCCAGCCCAGGGAGTTAAAAAGTATTCTGAGAAGCTCTACAAGGTGGAAAGAGAATGTGGACTGTGCATTTGGTCCATATGTAAATATGGTCTTCATTCAGGCTGAGATCAATGTGCCGGTATGGTCAGGTTTTGGTGAGGGTCCTCCTCCTGGTTCACAGACATCTGCCTTATTACTGTATCTTCACAAGGCAAGGGAAGGGAGGTCATCTCTCTGTATCTCTTATAAGAACACTAAGCCCATTCATGAGGGGTCCACCTTCATGACCTAATTGCCTACCAAAACCCTACCTCCAAATACAATAACATTGAGGACTAGGGCTTTAACATATGAATTTTAGGGGGACACAAGCTTTCAGTCATAGCATGTGTATGTATGTGTATGTAAAAGTCAATTTATGTAATCTCACCAATTAGGAGCTATTATTATATGAGGAAACTAAGGAAGAGGTTAAGTTCTTTCAGTTCAAAAATTGTTTTCAGCCAAGGAAAATGTTGTCCCAAATAAGATCATCAGTATCAATATTCTCCCTACTGATGGGTTCTCAAGCTCTGTGTCATTTGCCTAACTGTAATTTGAAGTCAGGTAGTTGAACATCAGAGTCCTTTAGCTTAAGCACCAATCTTACTTTGCCCCTGGCTGGTAAAGAACCCACCTGCCACTACAGGAGACATAAGAGATGTGGGTTCGATCCTTGGATCAGGAAGATCCCCTGGAAGAGAGCATGGTAACCCACTCCAGTATTCTTACCTGGAGAATCCCAAGGACAGAAGAGCCTGGCAGGCTACAGTCCGTAAGGTCACTTAGCACACATGCATGAGAAGGTAAGAGTGTGGTGATCAGGTAGCAGCGTAGGAGGGAAAGTGTTTGTACTCACACCAAATATGGTTGCACATGATGTGCTAGTCTTTTAAAACTAAATTATGCCTTTATATTTGGACCTTCTTTAGGCAACAAGAGTGATAATTCCTATTAAGGAATGAAGAATAGGAAGAAAGTAGCTTAGTGGTGTGAGGATGAAAGAGTTATTTTTCAAAATTTTATTTAGTATTTACTACACACTCAGCATTGGATTAGCTATTTTGTAAATATTGTTGCATGTGTACTGAATAAGTGTTGTTATTCACATTTTTAAAATGAGAAACAAGCTGATGTTTAGAGAGTATAGTGACATCCAAGATCATGCATCTAGTAAGTAGTACAAAAGGCATAAGGATATAGAGCCTTGTGTTCACAAATCATTGCTCTTCTCATTACTTAGTGGCTGTTTATGATGGTTGAATGTAAGTTTGAATACATACGAAATTTTGAAATTTTTAAGCCAGGGAATACACTTACCAAAAATATAAGTTCAATACAACTAACTCCAAAGTTATTTTCTAATGGGTGTAACAGTGGTCATGTATGGATGTGAGAGTTGGACTGTGAAGAAAGCTGAGCACTGAAGAATTGATGCTTTTGAACTGTGGTGTTGGAGAAGACTCTTGAGAGTCCCTTGGACTGCAAGGAGATCCAACCAGTCCATTCTGAAGGAGATCAGCTCTGGGATTTCTTTGGAAGGAATGATGCTAAAGCTGAAACTCCAGTACTTTGGCCACCTCATGCAAAGAGTTGACTCATTGGAAAAGACTCTGATGCTGGAAGGGATTGGGGGCAGGAGGAGAAGGGGATGACAGAGGATGAGATGGCTGGATGGCATCACTGACTGGATGGACGTGAGTCTGAGTGAACTCCGGGAGTTGGTGATGGACAGGGAGGCCTGGCGTGCTGTGATTCATGGGGTTGCAAAGAGTCGGCACAACTGAGCGACTGAACTGAACATCTTAATCCCTTAATATCACTAAGCTTGAGTCTAAAATAGTGAAGCTTTAATTCATTTTTAATTATTAAACACACTAATTGTGAGCCTTGTATGTGACAGACACCCTGCAGGATTCTAAAGTTTAATTCATTTTAAAGACCTTAGATACTTCCTGCTGTCACAGAATTCATAGTCAAGTAATTGTCACCCATTTAAGATTTTTGTACTTCCACTATGTGTGAGACACAATGGAGATAAAATGGCCAAAAAGATACATGTATTGAAAAAAGTGAATTGACTGAATTAATGCTATAAATGCCTGGAGTAATGTGCTCCCAGAATTGACCATCAGTATGTTTAATCTAGTCTCCTCTGACATCTATGCTGGTGCGTACTCCTAGATTCAGTCTCCACCTGTGGTTGCCTTTAATTTGGGTAATCTTATCAAGTGAGATTTTGAGTCTGCACAGTTTGAATCACACCTTAATGCTCCTATAAATAGGCAACTTCTATGAATGGTCCTCTATCACCATCCCATGCTGTATTAAAAATGGTTATATTTGAAGTATCTCCCCAAAGCTTTGTATCCTCTCTTAAACAAGCTGAGTGTGCCACTAATGTCAGTGCTCAAGGACACACTCAAACCCATCTAAATATTTCTAAGAGGTGTTTTCCATATTATTTCCATCTGATGGTCAACCTCTAAGAAGGGAGGAGGGAAGGAGAAATAAGGGTTATGTTGTCTCACCTGTCTGTTCATATGTGTGTGCTAAGTAACCTCAGTCATGTCTGACTCTTTGTGACCCCATGGACTGTAGATGGTTGGATGGCATCACCGACTCAATGGACATGAATTTGAGCAAGCTCTGGGAGTTGGTGATGGACAGGGAAGCCTGGAGTGCTGCAGTCCTTTAGGTTGCAAAGAGTCAGACACAACTGAGTGACTGAACTGAACTGGACCTGCCAGGCTGTGAGGTTCTCCAGACAAGAATACTGGAGTGGGTTATCATGCCTTCCTCCAGGGGAATCTTCCTGGGCCAGGGATTGAACCCATGTCTCTGTGTCTCCTGCACTGGCAGGAGGGTTACCACTAGCACCACGTGGAATGCCCATTTTACCTGTTTAATCTCCTTAAATATGCCCTTGTTCCTTTCTTCCAAAAAGTCTTAAGGTAGTACATCATGTGTGCCATAGACTATTCTAGGTATGGCTGGTTTTATCCTTGTGGTATAATTTCACATGTTCCTCCACCCCATATATTTTGATTAGCTGAAAGTTACATCTAGAGGCTTAATTTAATTCTGTTTTTGTTTTGTGTTTTCTGAGGGTTATTTTTTTCTGTTTTTTCCCTCCTATCATATCAGGAGGCCCGTAATGTGGAAGTTTTCTTCTATTAGTGATGTTAACATAGTTGTGAGCACTTAGGCTAATAAAGGCTAAATTATTAGCCTAAATCTTCCATTAAATTTTTCTATATCATTCTTTCTTCTAATATTTTAGCATCTACTGATATTCATAAACCAGCTCCATTGTTTCATTAGGTAAAAGTCTTATTTATTAAGTGCCAAAGATGAGTCTATATTGACTTACTTGAAGGAAATTTTTAGGTGGGTTTCTAAGGACTATGTATGCAGGCGAGCACTGCAGTGTTTAATTAATAGCCAACCTCCCAGTCCTGGCCTAATGGAATTTTATTCTTTTGTTAATGTAATGGAGTTTGAGTTACTTTTTAATGACCTTACATGATTGACTCTTCCCATTAGAGAGCAACAGTTTTTGCTGTGCATTATTTTTATGCATCTATAATGCAATTTGTGTTTTGGAAGCACTTCAGATTTTGCCTTTCATTATCTAGCTATTATTTTGCAATTCTGCTTTCATACAAGGCAAAGCATACAATCAGATAAATGAACAAATCAGAAAGTAGCCCACACTTCAGTTGAGAAAGACACAAAAATTCAAGTGAAAGCAAGCTTAAAGAATAATTTCAACTAGTGATAATCTCACAAATTATCTCATCTTTTCTTAAATCTTTGTGAGATTTAACCTACAGATTAACTTTTAGTTAAGTTAATTTAACTAATGTGATAATCTACAAAGAATATGAACTATGTTAATATGATGACGGTTAAGTTGGGAATAGACAGGGTAGTCATAGAAGCTCCCTGTGAAGGGGGCACAGTTGAGCTGAAGCCTAAATTCAGAAGGAGTTGGTCATACAAAGAGCACAGGACAAGCATCTCAGGCAGAGAGAAAAACCATTGCAAAGACCCTAAAGAATGAGTTTAGCCAAGACATAGAAACAACCTAAATGCCCATGTGATACACACCACACACACACACACACACACACACAGTGGAATATTACTCAGCCAGAAAAAGAATGAAAAGAGAATGAAATATCACCAATTGCAGCAACAAGGATGGACTTAAAGACTATCGTACTAAGTAAAGTAAGTCAGAAAGATAAAGTTATAAGTATTATATGATATCACTTATATGTGCAATCTAAAAACAATACAAGTGAATCTGTATACAAAACAAAAACAGGCTCACAGACATAAAAAACAGACTTAAGATTACCAGAGAGGAAAGGGAGGCGGGGTGGGAATAAATTGAAAATATGTTTTTAAGAGGATATAAACTATATAAAATAGATAAGAAACAAGGATTTACTCTATAGCACAGAGAACTATATTAAATTATCTTGTAATAACCTAGAATGCAAAATAATATGCATTTCTATATACTCAAAACTAATACAATTTTGTAAATCAAGTACACTTCAATTTTAAAAAATAAAGAAAGAACTTTGGTTTCTTTCAAATACCTAAGAAAAGATCGATGTGGCTCTAGGATGCTTAGTGAGAGGTAGAATTGTATGAAATATCATTAGCGGGTGATTTATTTGAACTGTCATGAAAACTAATTGTGAGGTTCAACTATGGTGGGTGGTCACACAATCTTATTTACATTGCTAAAAGACTAAAAATGGTGATATTTAGAGAAAGAATCTGGGAGAGTGGAAGGGCTAGAGTGGAAGGAGAAGATCATTGCATTATCCAGGGAAAAGGTTGGATGGAGCCAGAAGGGAGAAAAATACTGCTTTAGAAAACAGGGATATGATCTTTGTTTGAAAAATAGACTGGAGAGTAATCAGAAGTGGAAGTATTTGTGATAACATTGGTTTCAAGGAATATTTTTTATGTCATGCTAGAAGCAAGGCTTGTGTTTAAGTAAAGACTCAGGATAAACAATCCTAAATATATGATTTTAATTTTAATACTTTTATTTATTCCTACAGCACCACCTGGGGACTTTATTTTGCTTATTTGTATTATGACTTTGAGTGCAGAGGAAATGGGTTATATTTTTTCCTAAATTTTCTATGATGAGGAACACAATTTCTAAGCCCTTAAGAAAGGAATGGCAACCCACTCCAGTGTTCTGGCCTGGAGAATTCCATGGACAGACAATTCCTGGCGGGCACAGTCCATGGGTTGCAGAGTCGGACACAACTGAGCAACTAATACATAGACACACATAATTTCCAAGAACTAATTTCCAAAGGTCATACTTGGGGAAATACTTAATATATTTTTTCTCAGGATTTCCTTCCCTCAAGATGATGTTAATATCACTTGTCTAATAAGTGAATTAATTGTGAATGTTGAAGGCAAAATATAGTGAAGATGTGTTAATACTGTCATTAAGAAGGAAGCAGTATGACACTTGCCCTAAAGGAATTTTGAAATCTAGTTACGTGGGGCACTTCAAAGTTATCCCCTACGTCCTTCCAGGGGTACTTTTCATCCATCCTGTATCCTGGCAGTACCACTGTCTAAATAACATGTAACCAGTAATTAATTACCTTAATAAAATGTCTAGGGCCTAGGATACAACACAAACTTGTCATATATCAACATTCTCAGATAGATCACATCTGCTACAAACATCCTCATCAACAGCTTCAAAGCTAAGGAAGTGACTTAGACCTTTTGAAAACTAGAGCTCAGTTTAGCTCAGTTCAGTCACTCAGTCATGTCGGACTCTTTGCAACCCCATGAACCACAGCAGGCCTCCCTATCCATCACCAACTCCCAGAGTCCACCCAAACCTATGTCCATTGAGTTGGTGATGCCATCCAACCATCTCATCCTCTGCCGTCCCCTTCTTCTCCTGCCCTCAATCTTTCCCAGCATCAGGGTCTTTTCCAATGAGTCAGCTCTTTACATCAGGTGGCCAAAGTATTGGAACTTTAGCTTCAACATCAGTCCTTCCAATGAACACCCAGGACTGATCTCCTTTAGGATGGACTGGTTGGATCTCCTTGCAGCCCAAGGGACTCTCAAGAGGCTTCTCCAATACCACAGTGCAAAGAGCATCAATTCTTCGGTGCTCAGCTTTCTTTATAGTCCAACTCTCATGTCCATACACAACTACTGGAAAAACCATAGCCTTGACTAGACAGACCCTTGTTGGCAAAGTAATGTCTCTGCTTTTGAATATGCTGTCTAGGTTGGTATTAACTTTCCTTCCAAGGAGTAAACGTCTTTTAATTTCATGGCTGCAATCACTATCTGCAGTGATTTTGGAGACCAAAATAATAAAGTCAGACACTGTTCCCACTGTTTCCCCATCTATCTGCCATGAAGTGATGGGACCTGATGCCATGATATTAGTTTTCTGAATGTTGAGCTTTAAGCCAACTTTTTCATTCTCCTCTTTCACTTTCATCAAGAGGCTTTTTAGATCCTCATCACTTTCTGCCATAGAGTGGTGTCATCTGCGTATCTGAGGTGATTGATATTTCTCCCGGCAATCTTGATTCCAGCCTGTGCTTCCTCCAGCCCAGCGTTTCTCATGATGTACTCTGCATAGAAGTTAAATAAGCAGGGTAACAATATACAGCCTTCACGTACTCCTTTTCCTGTTTGGAACCAGTCTGTTGTTCCATGTCCAGTTCTAACTGTTGCTTCCTGACCTGCATACAGATTTCTCAAGAGGCAGACCAGGTAGTCTGGTATTCCCATCTCTTTCAGAATTTTCCACAGTTTATTGTGATCCACACAGTCAAAGTCTTTGGCATAGCCAATAAAGCAGAAATAGATGTTTTTCTGGAACTCTCTTGCTTCTTCAATGATCCAGCACATGTTGGCAATTTGATCTCTGGTTCCTCTGCCTTTTCTAAAACCAGCTTGAACATCTGGAAGTTCACAGTTCATGTATTGCTGAAGCCAGGCTTGGAGAATTTTGAGCATTACTTTACTAGCATGTGTGATGAGTGCAATTGTGCAGTTGTTTGAGCATTCTTTGGCATTGCCGTTGTTTGGGATTGGAACGAAAACTGACCTTTTCCAGTCCTGTGGCCATTGCTGAGTTTTCCAAATTTGCTGGCATATTGAGTGCAGCACTTTCACAGCATCATCTTTAAGGATTTTAAATAGGTCAACAGGAATTCCATCACCTCCACTAGCTTTGTTCGTAGTGATGCTTTGTAAGGCCTACTTGACTTCACATTCCAGGATGTCTGGCTCTAGGTGAGTGTGAGTGATCACACCATTGTAATTATCTGGGTTGTGAAGATCTCTTTTGTACAGTTCACTGTGTATTCTTACCACCTCTTCTTAATATCTTCTGCTTCTGTTAGGTCCATACCATTTCTGTCCTTTATCAAGCCCATCTTTGCATGAAATGTTCCCTTGCAATCTCTAATTTTCTTGAAGAGATCTCTAGTCTTTCCCAGTGTGTTGTTTTCCTCTATTTCTTTGCATTGATCGTTGAGGAAGGCTTTCTTATCTCTCCTTGCTATTCTTTGGAACTCTACATTCAGATGCTTATATCTTTCCTTTTCTCCTTTGCTGTTCACTTCTCTTCCTTTCTCAGCTATTTGTAAGGCCTTCTCAGACAACCATTTTGCTTTTTTGCATTTTTTTTTCCCTTGGGAATGGTCTTGATTCCTGTCTCCTGTACAATGTCACGAACCTCTGTCCATAGTTCATCAGGGACTCTGTTCCTCAGATGTATTCCTTAAATCTATTTCTCACTTCCACTGTATAGTGATAAGGGATATGGTTTAGATCCCACATGAATGGTCTAGTGGTTTTCCCCACTTTCTTCAATTTCAGTCTGAATTTGGCAATAAGGAGTTCATGATCTGAGCCACAGTCAGCTCCTGGTCTTGTTTTTGCTGACTGTATAGAGCTTCTTCATCTTTGGCTGCATCTGCCTCTGATCTTTGATGTGGTGAAAACTAGACAGTGAGCTTTAAAAAAAAAAAGATTAAGAAAATCAATACTTTGCTTTTATACATTGGCCTACAGTCAGATAGGAGCCTGAAGGGCTACAGTCCATGGGGTTGTAAAAGAGTCTACATGATTTAGTGACTAAGCAACAGCAGTCATACAACAGAGGCTTCAATTTCCAAGTCAAACTTAAAATCATAATCTCTAATGTCACCTTTTTTTTTTTTTTTTTTACCCATGCAGCTTTGTAAGGCCTGTTAGAAAAAAAGACTTTAGTCTGTGCAATTCATTTTACTCAAGGTGAAAGGAATAAAATGTCACCTTTTGAATGAGTAGAACTGAGGTAATAGGCAGGCAGCTCCCGCTTACTCGAACACTTTTATCATCTCGTCTATGCACCCAGCTCAGCATTCAAAAGACACACCACCACTAACAAGTTCTTATAGCGTTGTCCATCTTCACAGGACATAATTGTTTTCTTCTGAAAGAAAATTCACACACAGCTCATTGTCTGAAGAAAATGAATGATGGTGAAACATCCCAGAAATGCCAGAAAAATGGGAAGATGAGGACAGATTATAAACTTATAAAATTAGCTTGAAGCATGGCCTCCAGTTATGAAATGATGCTCAGGTGGGCTGATGAGCAATGGAAAGATCGTGAGTGTTAATGATTGCTGCAACTAAACCAACATGGACCAGAGGAGGAGGTATGGCTGTGGGGGCTGAGGTGTCTGTAGGATAATCCATCCATCTATTCCAGACATTTTCCAAGTGCTGTCCTGGGCCAGCAGCATTGGTATCACCTAGGACCATATTAGGAGGCCATATTCATTCTCCCAGCCACCTCCCCACCACCACAGCCCCACTGAAAGAGAAACTGTATGGATGGAGCCCAGGGATTTGCATTTTAGCCCTCCAGGTGATTTTCATGCACTCAAATTGGGAAACGATTCATCTGAATCACTGCAACAATTTTCATGATAATATTGTCTCTTTTCAGGAAATCCTCCCATAAAAAAATTCCTGTATCATTTTATATGCCTTGTCTGCATATGAATGAATGCATGCGTGCTCAGCTGTGTCTGACTCTTTGCAACCCCATGGACTATAGCCTGGCAGGCTCCTCTGTACACAGAATTTCCCAGGCCAGAATACTGGAGCAGGTTGCCATTTACTCCTCTAGGGTATCTTTTCGACCTAGGGATCAAATCCACATCTTCTGTGTCACCTGCATTGGCAGCCAAATTCTTTACCACTAAGCCACCTGTGGCAGCAACCTAATCCTATGGAGAAAATGAGAGAACATTAATGAAAAGCAGCCAGAAAAGAGGCACCAGCCTCAACTGTCAAGCTAACTTCTGTATGCAAGCAGTACTGTGATGAACAAGGGTCACTGATTAGCAGATTTGGCCACCCCTGCACACAGCTGCAGGGTCAGAAGCATCATCTTCACTGGAAAAGAGCTACACAAATAATTTCATTAAAACGCCTGTTGTGTACCTAAACAAAATGAACCAAGGGTATTTAACTTATTATGAAAAGTCCTATCAACTATGAAATGTGGAAAATAAATCAAATTCTGAGCCATTTTTCAACAAAGAACAGTCATAAGACACCATGGGAAGCTTGTTGCTAATAGAGGGGGTATTTCATAAGTGCCTGCTGAAAATTTATGTTTTCAAAATGCAGGTACACATGATAGTGCCTATTTTGCTGCCATAGGAAATCCATTAGGAATATGCTGAATAGCAGTCAAAGAGAGAAACCTATGACAAAATGATCAACTCAAGCAAAACATATTTAGGTTTAGAATCTATGAAAGGTTTATCCCACCCCCCAAGCATTCCCTATTCAGTTTGGCTGTGCCTCTCAGCTCTGCTTCTGTTGCTCAGTTCAAGCCAGAAGAGACCCCAGCCAAGTTTGTCCTATCCAATCAGCGGCCACCTGCTTATCTGACCAGAACAGCTCCACGGGGCAAAGTTCCCCTCCCTCAGATAAGCAGTGGTTTCCAGTCTGGGAAACAAATTGGCTCTGGAAAAGTAGTGTGTGCAGAGCAAGATTAAAAGGAAAATAGAAAGAGAAGCCAGAGTGGGACATGATAGAGAAAAAGGGATTAAAGAAGGGAGGAGAAATCATCAGGTGGAGTAATTAGAGAGATAAAGGAGAGGGACAAAAGAGAACAAAACTATTACACTCAAACTTACAAAGATCAGACCATATTTAAATATTCACAAACCAAGTATTTCTCCTGCAGACAACAACAAAATGGATTGTTGATACTCTGTATCCATACAACAGCTCCCATGTATTAAAGCAGCTTCCCTATCCAATTCAATACTAATTATCTCTTGGTATTGATTTCTATCAACCTTTTAAAATTTCTTATAATAGAAGTGTAACAAATCAGGCTTGTGATGAAGGATATTTTAGCAGTATAATTCAATTTAGCAGCTAATTTTTAAGCCACGTATTATAGGAAAAAATCAGGTAAATAAGTCAGACCTGATTTTAAAGTAGCTAGAGTTGAATAAGTTTATCCTCCAAACATCTATTTTTCAGTGAAGAATAAAGTGACCAATATAGTTAAGTCTTATAGCTCTAGAAGGCCTTTCTCAGTCAACTTTGTGATCCGTAAAATGGATCTCAGTTCATCATTTTCACTGACTATAGAGACAGAACTGCACTCAGATGAGTTCATCAGGATTGAATTGTGGAAACAACACATACAACACACACATTTTTATTCAAAAATACATTTCCAAGTTTCCACTTATTTTTGAAAAGTGGCCACTAAACAACATTTAAATTATTTTAAAAGGGTACAATAACATTAAATATTTTAAGTGCCAATTCATGTTAATTATAATGGATCTTCAGTATTAGAAAAATCCACGAGCTAGTTAATCTCAAATAATGAAGAATATATCTCATTATGACCTTCAGTTCAGTTCAGTCGCTCAGTCATGTCCCACTCTTTGCGACCCCATGAATCACAGAATGCCAGGCCTCCCTGTCCATCACCAACTCCCAGAGTTCACTCAAACTCATGTCCATTGAGTTGGTGATGCCATCCAGCCATCTCATCCTCTGTTGTCTGCTTTTCTCCTGCCCCCAATCCCTCCCAGCATCAGAGTCTTTTCCAATGAGTCAAGTCTTCACATGAAGTGGCCAAAGTACTGGAGTTTCAGCTTTAGCATCATTCCTTCCAAAGAAATCTCAGGTCTGATCTCCTTTAGAATAGACTGGTTGGATCTCCTTGCAGTCCAAGGGACTCTCAAGAGTCTTCTCCAACACCACAGTTCAAAAGCATCAATTCTTCGGTGCTCAGCTTTCTTCACAGTCCAACTCTCACATCCATACATGCCTACTGGAAAAACATTATGACCTTAATGTATTATTTTACCATATCCTAAATTTTACAAAATTTTTACCAAATTTTACCAATATTTTACCAAATCCTACATTTTAGGATTTTTGGGGGTATCTTATTATAACTTTATTTTTTTATGATAAATACTTAAATTTCATGAGACCTATTAGGTAGTTAGAATAGGAAACAGGAGTCCAAAATGGCAGTGGCTAAAAGACAAGCAAGGGAAAAGCCCACGGAAATAGAACAAAGGAAGGTCAAAGGAAGGTCTGAGGACCTGAGTGAGAACCTCAGGTAGAACAAACAGCACTCCTGGCTAGCCCAATTTACATAGGGCAGGCCCAAAGGGAGGGAAAAACATATAAAAAGAGGAGCCAAAGCACTCTCTCTCTCTCTCCCATGTATTGGCATGCTCCCCCACTCTCTTCTCTTCACGTCTTTGGATCGGCATGCCCTCACACCTGGAGGATGGATTTTCTTGCTATTTCCTAAACAAAATAGAGCTGTAACACTGATTTGTCTAAGAGCTATAACACAGTCTGTCCAAGACCCTAGAGCTGTGACATGCCGAGGGCTTTAATGTCCTTCACTCCAAATCTTTGTTGTGATGAGACAGAACCAAGGAGCATATACTCACCTGACAGACCAAAATCATAATTGTGATTAATTCTAGTTAAGGGGCAAAATTTTCTGAAGCTTTCTACATATATATTAATTGCAATCTCTTTGTTATTCACAAATGTTCTCTATATGAAAATATATTATTTGCATGCCATATTCTAATAGCAACATTATGACAAAAGCCAAATATTCTTAAATAAAAATAAATATATAGTATTTTTAAACATAATATTAAATCAGAATCACCAGACAGGGAGACAGATATACAGAGAGCAACTTTACCATTTTTTCTCATCCATTTTAGTGGGCAAACATACATACAGAAATTCAACTATTTGAATAGTCATGTCATACACAAAATCATAATAATCTATAAAAGTAAAATAAAACTGCATTTTTCTGCCTACTACAATTGACTTGAGTTTTTAATCTCAACTATGCTCTATAAAAAAAATAATTTATCACATTTGTGAAAGACTCTCTAGAGAAAGAAATTCATTATCATCAAAGACTGAGTAACCAGTTTTTGGTAAATAGATTTTTCAATACCACCATGCACCAAAAATTAATAATAATAATAAAGCTCTTATATTTCATAGGGTTCTTGTCAACTTAAAAATGTTTCAATTCAGTAAACTTGGAATGCCTACTATGTGTTCATAGTATAAAAATGAAATAGGCATCTTGATTGATGCCTTTGAGTGAAGCCTAAGAGATTTTAAATATTGTTATAAATTTTCTGTTTCATTGTCTTTGGGGCCATAACCAATTCATCCATTCATTCTTTTATTCATTCATATATATTTATTCTATGAAAATAAATAAATAGTTGAAATTAGACAGCAGCAGACATCAGGTCACATGTAGTTGGGTGATAAGTTAAGGAGAATGAATGTTACCTTGAATGTGTTAAAGAGGTATTGAAAGAAATGACACAATTTTCTTTTAAAAGAAATACCTCTCTTAATCCTAAAATTCATATGAACTATAGTACAATATGGGAGAAGGTGATGGCACCCCACTCTAGTACTCTTGCCTGGAAAATCCCATGGATGGGGGAGCCTGGAAACCTCATTTAAAATGAGGGTGAGAAGCCCTATAGGGGCAACTCTCACACTAGTACCACTCCTTGAAATATCCATAACCGGCAACCAAAGATAAGAATTATTTTGACAGGGAAAGACATTAATCAATGAGAATTTTATCCCCTGCTTTTAAGAAAAGGAAGATCCCTCCCTACCCCAGCAACAATGCTCTAACCACAGCTTACAGTCAATGAGAAACCACCACAACCTCGAACTTCTGCTCTTCAATGAACTTCTGTTCAAAACAACCTTCCGCAGATTCCTTCTCAGTTCAGTTCAGTTCAGTTCAGTCGCTCAGTCGTGTCCGACTCTTCGTGACCCCGTGAATCACAGCACACCAGGCCTCCCTGTCCATCACAAACTCCCGGAGTTCACTCAGACTCACGTCCATCGAGTCCGTGATACCATCCAGCCATCTCATCCTCTGTCGTCCCCTTCTCCTCCTGCCCCCAATCCCTTCCAGCATCAGAGTCTTTTCCAATGAGTCAACTCTTCGCATCAGGTGGCCAAAGTACTGGAGTTTCAGCTTTAGCATCATTCCCTCCAAAGAAATCCCAGGGCTGATCTCCTTCAGAATGGACTGGTTGGATCTCCTTGCAGTCCAAGGGACTCTCAAGAGTCTTCTCCAACACCACAGTTCAAAAGCATCAATTCTTTGGCTCTCAGCCTTCTTCACAGTCCAACTCTCACATCCGTACATGACCACAGGAAAAACCATAGCCTTGACTAGACGGACTTTTGTTGGCAAAGTAATGTCACTGCTTTTCAATATGCTATCTAGGTTGGTCATAACTTTTCTTCCAAGGAGTAAGCGTCTTCTAATTTCATGGCTGCAGTCACCATCTGCAGTGATTTTGGAGCCCCCAAAAATAAAGTCTGACACTGTTTCCACTGTTTCCCCATCTATTTCCCATGAAGTGATGGGACCAGATGCCATGATCTTTGTTTTCTGAATGTTGAGCTTTAAAACCTAGTAAATGCAGTTCCCTCTCTTTCGTTCTTCTCTATAATTTACCATAGCTTTCCTATATCCTGAATTAAAATTCTTTGCAATTCTCTTCCAATCCTGGTGATACATAACAGTGTGTTCCAAAGCATGGAGGTTTGCAACCAAGCTAGTAATTGAAGGAAGAATTGAGTTTTTCCTGAAAAGGAGCACTGATACCTGGGTGTAGTGGAAGTTGAAAATATATTATTTGCATGCCATATGCTAATAGCAACATTATGAAAAAATCCAAAGATTCTTAAATAAAAATAAATATATAGTATTTTTAAACATAATATTAAATCAGAATCACCAGACAGGGAGACAGATATACAGAGAGCTTGGTGGGCTGCAGTCCCTGGGGTCTCCAGGAGTCAGACACGACTGAGTGACTTCACTTTCACTTTTCACTTTCATGCATTGGAGAAGGAAATGGCAACCCACTCCAGTGTTCTTGCCTGGAGAATCCCAGGGACGGGGGAGTCTGGTGGGCTGCCGTCTATGGGGTCACACATAGACTGAAGTGACTTAGCAGCAGCAGCAGCAGCAGCAGCATAGTACAATATGGCTTCCCTGAGAAGCTCAGCTGGTAAACAATCCACCTGCAATGCAGGAGACCCTGGTTCCACTCCTGAGTTGGGAAGATCCGCTGGAGAAGGGTTAGGCTACCCAGTCCAGTATTCTGGCCTGGAGAATTCCATGGTGTATATAGTGCATAGGGCCGCAAAGAGTCGGACACGACTGAGTGACTTTCACTTTCACTTTCCCAGGTGGTGCTAGTGGTAAAGAACCTGCCTGCCAATGCAGGAGACCCAAGAGACACAGGTTTGATCCCTGGTTCAGGAAGATCCCCTGGAGAAGGGCATGGCAACCCACTCCAGTCTTGCCTAGAAAATCCTGGACAGATGAACCTGGAAGGGTACAGTCCATAGTGTCACACAGAGTTGGACACAGCTGAAGTGACTTAGCACACACACACAGTACAAAAGACCTCAAATGGACAAAGAAATCTTGAGATAAGTTGATAGCATCACATTTCTTGATTTCAAACTATATTCTAAAGCTATAGTTATCAAAACTATATGGTATGAGCACAAAAACAGACACAAAGTCCGATGGAACAGAATAGAGAGCCCAAAAATAAACCTATGTATATGTGGTCAAGTAATCCTCAAGAGAGAAATTTCATAAATGAAATTTGCCCATGAATTTTTGTTGAATCAGTATGTTTGGGGTTGGGGGTAGGGAAGGAGTACTCAGAGTTTCCTACTCTGCCATCTTACTGATGCCTCTCAGGCAAATACCATATTGAATAAGAATAGATTTATTTGATTCCCCTTTGTCCTTTAATCATCTTGCTCTGAAGACTTATCTTACCTGCTGTGTGTGTGTGTTTGTCATTCAGTCATATCCAACTCTTTGCAACCTTATAAACTGGAGACTGCCAGGCTCCTCTATCCATGGAATTCACCTGGCAAGAGAATTCTGGCGTGTGTTGCCATTCCCTTCTTCAGGGGATCTTTCCAACCCAGGGATCAAATCCAGATCTCCTGCATTGCAGGCAGATTCTTTACTGTCTGAGCCACCAAGGAACCATATTATCCTGTTCTTACAAGAGGCCAAAATAGGTGCAGTGCTATATGCTCGCTTAAAAACTCCAAAACAAGCAGGAAAATTAACCATGTACAATATTGGAAAGGGTCTAGTCATAATCTTCAAGGCACATAGGCAAAAGTGAAGAAAAATTTATGAGTGGCTACCCGCTCCAGTATTCTTGCCTGGAGAACACTTGCAAGTTGCTGTGAAAGTGGATCTTAAGTGTTTTCACTATGACAATAACAACAAATGGTAATTATGTGAGGCAAATGATGTCTTAACAACTTTATTGAGACAGTAATTTCATAATATGTGTGTATATCAAATAATTCAATCATATACTTTAAACTTATACAATGTTATACATCACTTATGGCTCTATAAATTTGAAAAAGAAAATTCTAAAAAACAATGATGAGTTACTGATATTGGAAGTTTCTGGGGTGATAAAAGTAATAAAACAATCTAAATTTAATTTTGGTAATGGTTGAAAAGAACTCTGTGAATATACAAAATAGCAATAACAACATTAAACTGTACATTATTAATAGTTGAAATGCACAGTAGGTGAATTATGTCTCAATAAGTCTATTTTTTTAAAAAAATCAAGCATTGGGACATAACAAATAAAACAGTTATATTTCCTCAAGTGCTCACAGATAAGTTACATTTTCTGCTCTCTGGGAAAGTACATGGGAAGTTAAATTGTAATCAAAAGTCTGCTTGATAGAGATTTAGAACAAAGAATTTTTGTAATCTAAGCAAGCCCCTGGCACTTATCTTTGATTAAAGAAATAGACCTGACTGCCTAAGGGTTTAGTATCTGGACCCCTTTGCCTAGTCAGATTTTCCCAGATGCCCAGAATGAAATATAATTCTTTCTTACTTTTCTGACTTTTGTACTGTGTACTGATAGTTCCACAGAAACAGTTTTATTTAATTCAGCTTGCTAATACCAAAGAGTAGACTAGAGTTTCAGATGAAGTTGACAATGTGGATTTGAACTGCATCAGTCCATGATTGAATTCATGGGTGTGGAACCTCGAATGGGGAGGAGCCGTGTATACAGAAGATCAATTAATTACAAATTATCCTCGGATTTTCACTTTGCAGAGGGTCAGTGCTCCTAACCCCTACATCATTCAAGGGTCAATGTACCCCTGCAAAAAAGAGTTAACTGGAAGCTATGAATAATTCATTGATTAGAAGCAGCTTCTCAGTCATCCAGTTGTCCAGATGACACTGGACTTTGAACGGAGAATCAACTTTTATCTTGTAGACTTAACCCTGGGGCTTATTTGATACAGAGCACTGCCTCTCAAAATATCATTCTGAGGATCATTTAGATATACTGCTAAGAAACTGTATATCTTTAGTTTCTCTGAGACTGCCTTGATACTTCTTTACTTTCCCAAGCACTTTCTAGCCAACTTTGTGTTGACCATGGAGAGAATGTGCCCGCTAACTGACCCAGAGCTAGAACTATGCTATTAGGGGCTCCTCACTCCCTCTCCTGTCTTTGGAATATATGTTCTGTCCACCATTCCAAAATTAGGAGCTGTTACAGGGACACACCCTTGAGAGATTAAGGTGTGTGGAGACCATATGGACACTGTACGTGACTGACCAGTTAAGACTTTAGTATAGACTTTTAAGATCCTGGTGATGGATACAAAGATTTACTTGTCTGGTGGCTGCCTGAGACAAGCTTGGTATGTAAGCTCCTGCACTTGTTAAACCTTCTCCCTATCAATCTGAAATGGTCTCTCTCTTTTTTAAAATTTTATTTTCCTTTTATTTATTTTTTTCGACCATGCATGCAACATGTGGAATCTTAGTTTCCTGACTAGGAATCAAACCCATGCCCCCTGCATGGAAGCATGGATTCTTAACCACCAGACTGCCAGGGAAGTCCCTGGTCTGTCTCTTTATTACCATTCTCTTTGCCCTCCAGGATACAAGCTGCAGTTTCCAATTTCACCTGGAAGCTCCAGAGGTTTCCAGCCAACATCTTAGCTCTACCTTCACCTCCTTTTCATTCCTGCTTCATCCAGCTCATTCAAATGTGTATTCTACCATTCACATATGTAGAGATAATGAATCAATTCCTTTACATTGAATGGGTATGACAGGTGTATTTCATGCATGTGACAGACTAAAGCAGAAACAAAATATTTGCTTCTCTTGAGCCATTTGTGAAATTACAAACTCAAATGAGGAATATTCTTAAACTGTCCCATTGTTCCCCCAAATTGACCCAAATGCAATCAAACTAGTAAATTCTGGCTTCCAAACAGAGTGTGTTTGTCACATAAAAATGGAGAGATTTGGAATGACTTGGCTGGAAAAGCCTGCAGTGAGTTATAAAACAAATCTGTATTTGCTTTTTAATAGTTGGTAAATGCATTGCAGTGTCTTAAATAAATTTTCTTCAGCTACAGTCAATAATCCCAGGAAAACCTAATTGACACAAGAAGATGCATTCTCCTCTGTGAAAACCACAGATTTTTTTTTTTTTTATTCTTCAGGTATTTGCCTACAGGGGATGATGGTAACCATTCTCCATCATTCTCTGTAATAGCTTTATGATCTTGCAGACTATACTTATAGAAGTAAAACATAGTTTCTGAAAATGTGCTAGGTAGTTGCTTGTCTCTGTTATCTCATTCTTATCCTTTAACAAAAAAATTATTGTAAAGACCAGTTGCTTCTCATTTTTTCAACAGAAGTGTTTCTTTCAAAGACTTCAGGATAAGATGATAACCGTATCGGCTAAAAATTCAAGGGAGGCCAGTTTAAGGAGTCTTTACAAATATACCATGTAAAGCAGAACCTAGGTGGCACACTGGTAAAGAATCTGCCTGCCAACAAAGGGACTCGGGAAACATGGGTTTGATACCTGGGTCAGGAAGATCCACTTGGGGAAAGAAATGGCAACCCATTCCAGTATTCTTGCCTGGACAATCCAATGGACAGAGGAGCCTGGCAGGCTGCAGTCCATGTGGTCTCAAAGAGTTGGACACAACTGAGCACACTACACAAGGGTTGCAACACTAGAATAAGACCAGAGCTTTGAGTCTCTGAAATCAGTTCAATTTTTAAAAATGTGCCTGTTGGGAAATGCAACACTAATTGGAGGGTCAACCTGCCTAGGAGAAGGGCAAATTGGACCATGTGTTCCCTCAGCACTAAGTCCAAACCAAGTCGAAGATAACAGGAGTGTAAACCAGCTCGACAATTTCAAATGACAAGGTTGTAATATGTGGGGAAACTAAGGATTTTGAGCAACAGACATGACAATAGTAAGAGTTTAAAGTCTTAGAGACCAGAGTATGGAACCCTAAAATTCAGAGACAGAAATAAAACCCTAGGGTCATAATTGGAGCTCATCTTTGATATCGTGTCTTCCTTTTTTTTTTCTTTTTTAATTAACCATAGCTGAATCACTGCTTGGAGAAGGAAATGGCAACCCACTCCAGTGTTCTTGCCTGGAGAATCCCAGGGACGGGGGAGCCTGGTGGGCTGCCATCTATGGGGTCGCACAGAGTCAGACACAACTGAAGCGACGAAGCAGCAGCAGCAGAATCACTGCTTACATGATTACATGATTCCTGTCAGTCACTACAAAAGCTTCCATACAGGTTCCCTATCTCCTGCTTCACCTTTTCCTAACCTGCTTTTCACATTATATAAAAATGATCTTTCTCCATTAGGAATTCCTTGTCATACCTTTACCAATGACTTCTCATTGCATTTAGAATGAAATGCCAAACTCTTGCGTGATTTTCAGAATTGGCGATGCCTTGACTCATGACTTCCCCACAACTTCTTGTCTTCAACCACATTTAAGCGTGCTGCTGTTTCCAGAAGAGATGGAGTCTTTCAAATCTAATTAGCTTTACACATATTACTGCCCTTCACCCACCACCATTTAACCCACTCAATTCTAACCTGTTCCTTGAAACTAAATCAAGGTTTTACTTCATATGGAAACAGACTTGGTTGCTCTCGCATCTTCCTTCCCAAGTCTGAGTTTTCTTATGTGTTGCTATTAACATATTAAGCACTGTATTGTATCTAATGGTTTGTAGTTCTCTCTTCCCCACTAGTCTGTTTTTATCACCTGCCATATCTAGTGTAGTGATGGTAAGTAGGTTTCAACTTGTAATCAAACTCTAAGGCAGTAACTAGCTATTTAAGCTGTCTAGATAACACAGTGTGTTTAGATGATTGTAGTAGAAAAGAGCAAAAGGCATTGTTGATTAATGGTGTTTGTCCTGGGCACTGGTTGTAGGAAGAGCAACATGCATATCATATATTTGATCCTTCTAGTCTAGCACATAATGCAGTCTCAAAGTTTTTGGTGAATGAGTTAATAAAAAATGCAAGCATTAAGAAAGAAAGAGTATAAAAGTGTATGGGACTAAAAGCAAAACTGAATTAATGTTGGCCCAGAAGCATTAAGCTTCTTCAAACCTGTGGATGAGCTTGATATTGGAATCTAGAGAAGGCTGAATCAATACATTTTGATTATGTAGCTACAGACCTTGAGGACAGAGCACAAAAGATATGTTTCTAATGTGCTGACTCCAGATAAAAAGCAAAAATTATCATAGCTAGCCAGTGGCATTCACTAAGACTGAAGACTTTGGATGGAATGGTAAAGCTTCTTGAGAATCTATTGAAGAGATAGATTTTTAGAATAATCACAATAATCTTGAGTGCCTTCATAAAGCTAAACTGCTGGAATTGTGGGTGTGGCTAAGTGAGGACTAAGGATAATTACTATAACCTTAATAGATGCAAAGAAATATTGTTTCAATTATCTTAATATATAGACTAAATTTATAGAATCAGCAACATCAAAGTTCATGGTTTAAAATTAGAATTCAGAGGAACTTTGTTATATTTTTATCCCCAGAGAAGATACCACTTTATAAGTTGGAGTGCTTCATATGGAGGCAATTTGGTGGCCTCAGTAACTGAAAATTGCTTGGATAATGTGAGAGATTGTCTCAAGTTTTTCTTCACAGATATAGTATTCTTTTAAAGATGTTTGGTAGCTTTCAAATATTAGATGGCGCCTTTCAACACCCTGTGATCTATCTGGAAACTTTATAGCTTAGAGTACCAGTTGTGATTAGTAAAATGTTCAAAGGAAAGATATATACACACACATTTATTTGATAAGATGCTGTAGATCAGAAGCTCCTTCTTAATTTATGTTTCTCTTTTGGTGATGGTATTCGGTTAGATAGTCCAAAATTGTAATATATTATGGAAATAATAATTAAGTTTCTTTATACATATGTCAGTTCAAGAGCTTGATAATTAGGATTGTTTTTGCTGATCTGGTGCTCTCAATCGAGACTTTAGTTTAATTATACCCTTTCAGTTTATGTTACTCTGTGCTCCATGCTAAGCCGCTTCAGTTGTGTCCAACTCTTTGCAACACTATTGACCATAGCCTGACAGCCTTCTCTGTCCATGGAATTCTCCAAGTAAGATACTGGAATGGGTTGCCATTTCCTTCTCCAGGGGATTTTCCTGACACAGGGATCAAACCCAAGTCTCTTGTCTCCTGCACTGACAGGTGGGTTCTTTACCACTAGTGCCACCTGGGAAGTCCCTTATGTTACTAAATGATGATAATAAAAAGTTAAGAAAAGAACCTAAAGGACTATACCATTTATAATGGAAAGGTTGGAGAGACATGAAAACTTGGATCAAATCAGTTTAGTTCAAGAAGCAACTACTGTGGTTGGCATAAGGTTACAAAGATAAATAAGCTTTTTATTTTGTCTCAATCTAGCTACTGGACTTAAAAAACTTGGCTTTCCATTTCTGGGCTTTTTTTTTTCTGCTTATTTGAAAAGTTATGGTGTTGGGATAGGGTAACTAACTTTTAATGACTTTTTTTGTTCTTAAATGTTTAGAATCTCATGAGTCACTTGACTGACTAATATACAGCCTTATGAATATTACTCATCAATATTTTGCATTAGTTGTTATATTGAGTCACAAAGTTTTCCAAAATTCTCAGATTATGTTATAAAAAAAGAAACAGAATAAAGCACACAAGGTCAATTAAAAAAGATGCTCCAGAATGATTTTGTACATTCACTATTAACTCAGCCTTAAAAATAAAAACTCAAGGCACAGGCAGATGTACTACAGAAAGACCTGATGAGTACAAGTTTAAAGTAAAGAAGTTGAATTGCCTGGTCATTTTGGTTTATGCAGTGGAGTAGACCTTGGTCTTTTTTTGTAGGGGTGGGTTGCTTCTAAGAATCTTACCTTTAGCCTCTGGTTAGGATGGAAAGAGGCAGAGACCACTTCAAACAATAGAATTTTAAATTGCCTAACACTTGCTCTGGCAGTCTACCCTAAAGCTGGCCAAAGCTCATGGAAAATCAATTTGGAGGCCAGCAGTGCAACTTCAGAGGAGGAACGCATGTTCCTGGGGATTCAAAGGATGGGTCCTGTAGTGGCAGCCTGTAGGCAGCTCAGAAGGTGGCCAAGTCCCTATCTGCGAAGGGTAGGGCTCACTATTAACAGCAGGATGGCCTCACAGAACCGGCTTCCTGAAGTTTGACTGTGGATGCTGCTCTATCTGCATATGATTGATGATTTTCTGTGTTTTTGCCTTCCCAATGGGGCTTCCCTGGGTGGTTCAATGGTAAAGAATCCTCCTGCCAATGCAGGAGATGCACATTCAATCCCTGGGTCAGCAAGATCCCCTGGAGAAGGAAACGGCAATCCACTCCAGTATGCCTGTCTGGAAAATCCCATGGACAAAGGACCCTAGCAGGCTACACAGTCCATGAGATCCCAGAGTCTGACACAACTTAGTGACTAAACAACATACAATAGTGTGTTTAGAATGCTGAATTGCCTGCTCTTTTGTTTATTAACTTCTCTAAAATTCAGTTCTCCCACCTATGAAAAAAGGACAAAAATCCTATTACCTCAAAATATTGTTTTTAGAAGTAAATTTAAAATACATGTATCAAATATTAAGCATAAAGCTTAGTTCAAATAAACAAATATGATCTATTTTTAATAAATATATTCTAATTCATATTATAGTCATAAAAGTAGACTTTGGGAAATTCACTTGAAATTTAAATTTTGCCTCTGCTTCACTCTAATAATATAACACTGACAGTTTTGTTTAATGTCTCAGTTATCTTAGCATTAAAAAAAAAAAAACAAGTACTTTATTTAATTGCTTCATAGACTTGGGTGTATGAACTAACCTAGACAAATGGTTAAAGAAGAAATTTTAGAAGATACCTACTTCATGCAATATTTTTGGAGTTTTGCATTTTGTCTTTATAACACTCAATTTTCTGAAAATAAGACTGCAACTCATAGAGTTTAAGTGAATGCCTGTAGCTGATATACGAGGGAAGGAATGGAAGAAAGAAAGAAGACCATAGCCCAAGGACACAACATAAACTGATCAGAATCAAATGAGCCCAAGATGGCAGACAAGTCACCTTTAACTAGACCTTGATCCTCAATATATATGTTAATTGTAACATATCAGCAAGTTAAGTGATACACGCAGAGGAGCCAAGACAGCTCCAAGACCAACCTTCAAAGCCCCAAAAGTGGGCAATGACCCAATTTTTAGAAATTTCCACCCCTTAACCCCTCGCCTGAAACAGTGGGAATAATCCTCTCACTAATTCAGCTCAGTTCAGTTCAGTTCAGTTCATTTCAGTCACTCAGTCTTGTCCGACTCTTCTCGACCCCATGAATCTCAGCACACTAGGCCTCCCTGTCCATCACCAACTCCCGGAGTTCACTCAAACTCATGTCCATCGAGTTGGTATGCCATTCAGCCATCTCATCCTCTGTCATCCCCTTCTCCTCCTGCCCCCAACTCCTTCCAGCTTAGGGTCTTTTCCAATGAGTCAACTCTTCACGTGAGGTGGCCAAAGTATTGGAGTTTCAGCCTCAGCATGAGTCTTTCCAATGAACACCCAGGACTGATCTCCTTTAGGATGGACTGGTTGGATCTCCTTGCAGTCCAAGAGACTCACAACAGTCTTCTCCAACACCACAGTTCAAAAGCATCAATTCTACATGCTCAGCCTTCTTCACAGCCCAACTCTCATATCCATACATGACCACTGGAAAAACCATAGCCTTGGCTAGACAGACCTTTGTTGGCAAAGTAATATCTCTGCTTTTGAATATGCTATCTAGGTTGGTCATAACTTTCCTTCCAAGGAGCAAGCGTCTTTTAATTTCATGGCTGCAGTCACCATCTGCAGTGATTTTGGAGCCCCCAAAAGTAAAGTCTGACACTGTTTCCCCATCTATTTCCCATGAAGTGATGGGACCAGATGCCATGATCTTAGTTTTCTGAATGTTGAACTTTAAGCCAAAGTTTTCACTCTTCTCCTTTACTTTCATCAAGAGGCTTTTTAGTTCTTCTTGACTTTCTGCCATAAGGGTGGTGTCATCTGCATATCTGAGGTTATTGATATTTCTCTTGATTCCAGCTTGTGCTTCCTCCAGCCCAGCATTTCTCATGATGTACTCTGCATATAAGTTAAATAAGCAGGGTGACAATATATAGCCGTGATGTACTCCTTTTCCTATTTGGAACCAGCCTGTTGTTCCATGTCCAGTTCTAACTGTTGCTTCCTGGCCTGCATACAGGTTTCTCAAGAGGCAGGTCAGGTGGTCTGGTATCCCCATCTCCTTCAGAATTTTCCACAGTTTATTGTGATCCACACAGTCAAAGGCTTTGTCATAGTCAATAAAGCAGAAATAGATGTTTTCTGGAACTCTATTGCTTTTTTGATGATCCAGAGGATGCTGGCAATTTGATCTGTGGTTCCTCTGCCTTTTCTAAAACCAGCTTGAACATCTGGAAGTTCACTGTTCACATATTGCTGAAGCCTGGCTTGGAGAATTTTGAGCATTACTTTAGTAGCGTGTGAGATGAGTGCAATTGTGCAGTAGTTTGTGCCTTCTTTGGCATTGCCTTTGTTTGGGATTGGAACGAAAACTGACCTTTTCCAGTCCTGTGGCCACTGCTGAGTTTTCCAAATTTGCTGACATATTGAGTGCAGCACTTTCACAACATCATCTTTCAGGATTTGAAATAGCTCAACTGGAATTCCATCACCTCCACTAGCTTTGTTCATAGTGATCCTTTCTAAGTCCCACTTGATTTCACATTCCAGGATGTCTGGCTCTAGGTGAGTGATCACACCATTGTGATTATCTGGATCGTGAAGATCATTTTTGTACAGTTCTTCTGTGTATTCTTGCCACTTTTTCTTAATATCTTCTCCTTCTGTTAGGTCCATACCATTTCTGTCCTTTATCGAGCCCATCTTTGCATGGAATGTTCCTTTGGTATCTCTAATTTTCTTGAAAAGATCTCTGCTGCTGCTACTGCTGCTAAGTCACTTCAGTCATGTCCGACTCTGTGCGACCCCAGAGATGGCAGCCTACCAGGCTCTGCCATCCCTGGGATTCTCCAGGCAAGAACACTGGAGTGGGTTGCCATTTCCTTCTCCAATGCATGAAAGTGAAAAGTGAAAGGGAAGTTGCTCAGTCGTGTCCGACTCTTAGCCACCCCATGAACTGCAGCCCACCAGACTTCTCCATCCATGGGATTTTCCAGGCAAGAGTACTGGAGTGGGGTGCCATTGCCTTCTCCGTTTTCCCATTCTGTTGTTTTCCTCTATTTTGTTGCATTGATTGCTGAGGAAGGCTTTCTTATCTCTCCTTGCTATTCTTTGGAACTCTGCATTCAGATGCTTATATCTTTCCTTTTGTCCTTTGCTTTTCACTTCTCTTCTTTTCACAGTTATTTGTAAGGCCTCCCCAGACAGCTATTTTGCTTTTTTGCATTTCTTTTCCATGGAGATGGTCTTGATCCCTGTCTCCAGTACAATGTCACGAATCTCCGTGCATAGTTCATCAGGCACTCTATCCAATCTAGTCCCTTAAATCTATTTCTCACTTCCACTGTATAATCATAAGGGATTTGACTTAGGTCATACCTGAATGGTCTAGTGGTTTCTGCTACTTTCTTCGATTTCAGTCTGAATTTGGCAATAAGGAGTTCATGATCTGAGCCACAGTCAGCTCCCGGTCTTGCTTTTGCTAACTGTATAAAGCTTCTCCATCTTTGGCTGCAAAGAATATAATCAATCTGATTTTGCTGTTGACCATCTGGTGATGTTTATGTATAGACTCTTCTCTTGTATTGTTGGAAGAGGGTGGTTGCTATGACCAGTGCGTTCTTTTCAAAACTCTATTAGCCTTTTCCCTGCTTCATTCTGTATTCCAAGGCCAAATTTGCCTGTTACTCCAGGTGTTTCTTGAGCCTGTGAAATTACCCAGCCCATAAAAACATAACCACATTGCATTTTGAGGCTACACTCACCCTCTGCAATGACCCACACCCTCTCTGTGCAATGTGTTTCTCTCTAAGTAAATTAATATCTTACCTATTTCTTTGTCTCTCACTAAATTCTTTCTGTGATAAGACATCAAGAACCTGAGCTTCATTACGTCGTGAAACTAGCTGTTGTGATTTAGTTGGAAGACTGAAGATTTTGACTGAGTTTGAGTCCCAGCCGTATGGATTCAAGTCCAAAGAAAGATTTTGGCTGGTTTCAAGTCCCAGTCTGATATGAAAAATTCCAGAGTCACACAGGAGTACCCGGAGCCAAACCTACATCCAGAGACCTTGGCTACTTCTACTTCCTAATTCATGTGTGAGCTGCATGGTTTAGCACTGAATATATTTTAGTTCCTATCCCATCTTCCCCTTAAATAAATGTAGTATTTAAGGCTTCCCTGGTGGCCCAGTGGTTAAGAATTTGCCTACCAATGCAGGGGACACAAACTTAATCCCTGGTATGGGGAGATTCCACATACCATGTAGCAAGTAAGCCTGTTTGCAGCAACTACTGAAGCCAGTGTGCCCTAGAGCCCATGCTTAGCAACAAGAGAAGCCTCTGCAATGAGAAGCCTGCATGCCACAACCAGAAAGTCGCCCTTGCTTGCTACAACTAGAGAAAACCTATGCACAGCAATGAGAACCCAGCATAGACCAAAATTAAATTAATTAATTAAAAAAATTTAAAGCAAATGTAGTATTTATTTCTCAAAAATATTGAAAAAAGAGCTGAGTGATAAAATGAAGATGAAATGGAGACAATTGGTCTTTTTTGTCCTCTGTACCCAGTGACCCAGTAATGAGAACACTGGTTGTTCCGAAGGGCATTTACACTCATTCCAGAAGGACATTAGTTCAAATCCCCTTTCCTTCACCTCTTGGCCTGTGGTGTCTCTGGCTTCCATTTACTTATCTCCATAATAGGCTACTACTAGAGGTTTTGTAAGGAATGAAGGAAATAAATATTGACTTACCTAGATTAAAAATAAAGGCTATTGATTTCCTTTCATCAGAGAAAAAGAATGCACAGTTGGAACCTCAACCCAACTAAAATTCTAATTCAGCCAGACCCACGGCTTTAGCAGAAACTTCAAATACCAAGAATAGTAAACAAACCCTCAGGCTAAGTTGCTGCAGCTATCATGAAATTGGATCCAAATTCTGTATGTTGCTTAGTTTTCTATGGTTTGTCAATACAGCAAAAATGTAAAACCAAGACCAGATTGTCTTCATTTGCAGTATGGCATTAAGACATATCCAGTATGGCGGGATAAATCCACCTTATTCATGTCTTAGATTCAATTACCCAAGGACACTTTTACATGGATTTGTACAAAATGACTAATTTTTCTGTAATTTCAGTTTTTTCTTAAGTAGATAAGAAAAAATAGACATTCAATATGTCAATTTTTACTTATTTTAGAGCCAAAGAAAAGACCATTCTGCAACTGTGCTCTGCTTATTATGACTTTTGTATTTTATTGTTTTCTTTAGACAAGATTTAGAAATGTGCTCTGCATAAATAAAATAAATTAATTCAAAACATTTCATTCCTTATTTATTATCTATTTAACCTCTTAAATGATAAATTTTTGAGTCATCCTTGACTTGCCATCCCCCAAATCTAAACAAACATTAACTTCTGCTGTTTTCATTTAATAAATATCTTTCAAATTTGTTCCCTCTAGTTTAGCTGCACAGCCTGATTTCAAGTTCTACTGTCTCATGAAACTACAGCTTTCTATGGGCATCTCTACATCAAATCTTGGGTTTCTCAAATCCAATCTATACACAATTTCTGAAATGATCTATCAAAATGTAAATCTGTTTCTTTCATTCCCAGGTTTAAAACCTATAACTCACTCCACCTAGCTCTGAGTCCAAAGTTAAATCTCCTTAACAGGTAAAAAACAGAAAGCAGGCCACCATGATTTAACTTCTTCCAGCCTCACCTCATGCCACGTCTTATATTTTATACTCAAGCAACAAAGGACCGACTGCAATTCTGTAAGCTAGTTCTTACTTTCTGTTTCTTTGTTCATGTTAGAGCCTATCTAGGTAGAGCTTTGGTCTAGTAAATGCTTGTCTTTCTATAAGATTTAGCTTTGACATTATCTCCTCCAAGTTTTCCTGACCTCTCTTTCACCACCAGGATGATTAGGTGTTTCTAGTATCTTATGTGGATCTTTGTCACTATCATTTTCTCAATAAAAGCAATCAATTTACAAGTCTGCTTCTCTACACTATTCTGAGAGCTCCTGGTGGTTCAGACAGTAAACAATCTGCCTGCAATGCAGGAGACCCAGGTTCAATCCCTGGGTCAGGAAGATCCCCTGGAGAAGGAAATGGCAACCCACTCCAGTATTCTTGCTTGGAGAATCCCATGGACATAGGAGCCTGGTGGGCTACAGTCCATGGCGTCACAAAGAGTCAGACACGACTGAGTGACTAACACATCTTTAGAGCAGAGGATGTAAGTTCATCACTGTTGATCTCAGCACTAAGCACAATGTTTGGCATGATGCCTAGGAGATGTTCAAAATATGTTTGATTAAATGAATGTACTCATGCCACAATCCACCAGAAAATTCGTTTTCTGGTATATTATAAATGCCTTCCTGAAATTTCTCACATTTATTAGTTGATTCATTTTTTGCTTCAAGTCCAATGTGAAACCATCACAGTCACAGAAGACTTAACAGAGTTACATGTAAATACAGAGGGACCCCTTAGAGCTTGCCTCGCAATGAACATTCCTAGAGGCTATTTGGATCAAATTTTTATAGTGAGTTCTTTCAACTTTGGGGAATTTTTACAATTAACTAATCTGAGTCAAGTTTAAATATGTCTCCACCAAATTCTCTAGTAAGGGCAATGTGATCTTGCTAACAACACACACACACACACACAAGAGACTGAAATTATATTGTCTCAGACATTGGGAAGAAAGCATCTTTCCTCAAACAGAATGAGAGATGCGTAGGAGACTGATAATGGTTTGTTTAAAGGAAAGAAAGGGAGTAAAATTCAAGAGACTATTCAAAAAGCACAGACTTTATACCAAAGACATAATGATCTGTTCTCATATAAATAGGTTCATTACAATGAAAAGAAGAATAACCTTTTCCCTTTCTGAGTTCAAGTTTCTCCAGCAATGGCTTAACCCTTATTCATTAGTTGACTAATGTTGAAAGCTCACTTTTTACTAATAGTGTGTAGAAGCCAAAGGCTCTGCATATATAAGGACTGTGTTCAACATTATGTGCTGAAGAAAATAAAAAATCAAAGCAAATTAGTAAAGCAGCAAGAGCTTCCAAAGACTGGCATTATCTATAGCAGTTCTAGGAGTAGTTTTTCTTTTGTGTATCTCCATCTATTCCACAAATAATTACTGAAGGAAGTCTATCTGTAAAACACTTGGAGTGGGTGGGGGAAATAAGGAGGATGAACATTAATAGAGCAATGGAGCACTGCAGAGATGCCAGGCGGTCAGTCAGTTCAATCATGTCTGACTCTGTGAGACCCCATGGACTGCAGTGCACTAGGCTTCCCTGTCCATCACCAATTCCCTAAGACAGTTCAGTTCAGTTGCTCAGTCGTGTCCAAAGCTTTTCAACCCCATGAACCACAGCACGCCAGGCCTCCCTGTCCAACACCAACTTCCAGAGTCCACCCAAACCCATGTCCATTGAGTCGATGATGCCATCCAACCATTTCATCCTCTGTCATCCCCTTCTCCTTATCTTTCCCAGCATCAGGGTCTTTTCCCATAAGTCAGCTGTTTGCATCAGGTGGCCAAAGTACTGGAGTTTCAGCTTCAACATCACTCCTTCCAATGAACACCCAGGACTGGTCTCCTTTAGGATGGACTGGTTGGATCTCCTTGCAGTCCAAGGGACTCTCAAGAGTCTTCTCCAACACCACAGTTCAAAAGCATCAATTCTTCGGTGCTCAGCTTTCTTTATAGTCCAACTCTCACATCCATACATGACCACTGGATAAACCATAGCCTTGACTAGATGGAACTTTGTTGGCAAAGTAACGTCTCTGCTTTTTAATATGCTATCTAGGTTAGTATTAACTTTCCTTCCAAGGAGCAAACGTCTTTTAATTTCATGGCTGCAATCACCATCTGCAGTGATTTTGGAGCCCAGGAAAACAAAGTCAGCCACTATTTCCACTGTTTCCCCATCTATCTGCCATGAAGTGATGGGACCGGATGCCATGATCTTCGTTTTCTGAATGTTGAACTTTAAGCCAACTTTTTCACTCTCCTCTTTCACTTTCATCAAGAGGCTCTTTAGGTCTTCATTTTCTGCCATAAGAGTGGTGTCATCTGCATATCTGAGGTTATTGATATTTCTCCCGGCAATCTTGATTCCAGCTTGTGCTTCCTCCAGCCCAGTGTTTCTCATGATGTACCCTGCATATAAGTTAAATAAGCAGGGTGACAATACATAGCCGTGATGTACTCCTTTTCCTATTTGGAACCAGTCTGTTGTTCCATGTCCAGTTCTAACTGTTGCTTCCTGGCCTGCATACAGGTTTCTCAAGAGGCAGGTCAGGTGGTCTGATATCCCCATCTCTTTCAGAATTTTCCAGTTTATTGTAATTCACACAGTCAAAGGCTTTGTCATAGTCAATAAAGAAGAAATAGATGTTTTTCTGGAACTCTCTTACTTTTTCGATGATCCAGAGGATGTTGGCAATTTGATCTCTAGTTCCTCTGCCTTTTCTAAAACCAGCTTGAACATCTGGAAGTTCATGGTTCATGTATTACTGACACCTGGCTTGGAGAATTTTGAGCATTACTTTACTAGCATGTGAGATGAGTGCAATTGTGCGGTAGTTTGAGCATCCCAAAGACAGGATGGCTGTAAAGGCTTTACATGAATTAACTCATTAATGCTCTCCACAGCCCTAAGAGGAAGGCACTACTACCCTCCGCTTAGTTACGTAGAAATTAATATGCAGGCAACTTAAATAATTTGCCCTTTTTTTTCACACAGCTTGTTTTCTGCTTTCAGTATCTGGGCTGTTGATAAAATGCATGGAGAGAGATACATATCATCCCACAAGTGTCAATTATGAGAATAAAAATATTACAAATGTGATCTGATGAGTGATATTCATGTCTGCCTTAGTCATCACATTATCCCCAGCATGAAGAAAAGTGCTTGATATATAGGAGGCACCCAGTATTTATTGTTTGAATTAGTTGAACAAAGACATTGCTTTTAAAATTTCAGAAAGAGAAAGAAAATGGGATGAGAACTAATAGTTATTAACTAACCTTCTGTAGGAAAGGCACCATTCACTACTCAACTGCTAGCTTGATGTGGTTGTAAGCAAGAATTCTGACTGAGATTAGCTGGCTTCAAATCCTAGCTTTGCCACCTTATAGTCTGCATGGACCTGGTATGGTATGTGCTCAGTTAGTCATGTCTAACTCTTTGTGACCCAATAGACTGTAGCCCACCAGGCTCCTCTGTCCATGGAACTTTCAAGGCAAGAATACTGGAGTGGGTTGCCATTTCCTCCTCCTGGGGATCTTCCTGACTCAGGAATTGAAACCTGTCTCTTGTGTCTCCTACATTGGCAGGTGGATTCTTTACCACTGTGCCATCTGGGAAGCAACATGGACCTGGGGACACTTACATTTTCTGTGACTCACTGTTCTCCTCTGTAAAATGGGAATAGGAATAGTAACTATTTAGTGGATTAGTATGGGGATTAAATGGGTGAAAAAGACAAAATGCTTATTAGAATAGCACTTTTGCAGCATTAGCTATTATTGCTATTAATTCAATCATTACTGCATTCAATACCTTATTCTAAGGTCTGGAAAAGGATCCAAATAAGCTCTACCTTGGATGCTTATGTCCTGTTATAAATGTTAAAGGAAAGCAGAAACAAAAGAGGAAGTTTCAAGGACAGTAGCTGAGAGAAAGAAGAAAAGTTATGAATGTAGGCTCAGCTGGTAAAGAATCCACCTGCAATGTGGGAGACCTGGGTTTAATCCCTGGGTTGGGAAGATCCCCTGGAGAAGGGAAAGGCTACCCACTGGAGTATTCTGGCCTGGAGAATTCCATGGACTGTATATCCATTGGGTCGCAAAGAATTGGAAACGACTGAGTGACTTTCACATTGAAGTTCACAGGAATAACTCAGGCTGATGAAAGTGTGGGAGAAAAAAAGTCACGCATGCCAAGGGCAGAGCTTATTGTGAGAAACAATAGATGGTAAGGTTTACTTGAGAGGAATTCAGCCCAGTTGTAAATCATTTTAATCTCATTCCAATCTATTGATCTTCTGAGTGAGAAGCAAACCAAAGAAAACACACAGTTTGAAACATGATACCTTTATCTATATAACTCTAATTTCTCATATTTTAAAGAGCCTTTGAATTTCCATTGATCATAAGAATATCTGTTTTTATCAAAACTGAATAATATGTATTTTCCTGGTCTAGTAACAAAAGGTCCTACAATCCCAGATTTCTTGCATTCAGCTTAACTCAGAGAGCAATAGTGACCTAAAGGCATATTTGCGCTTATCTGTTGAATGGTTTGTTGAGGGAACCACGCTGGCTTTAAGGTAGGGCCCAGTGACTTGGAGCGTGCCTTCTTCTACCTGGCAGTGGAATTGGAAGTCCCTAACAGAGCAGCAAAGTAATCCACAGTCTCTGAAAATGGACAACCTTTTAATTCTCAGCAATGATCCCTCTGGATCAGAGCTCCAGCAAAACGGGACAATAGTGAAGTGAAGCCTGACGTCAATGCTATGTGCCTTATTCTACAGACAAACAGGCCAAATGAAGATCCATTTGGCATCTCTCAGTTCAGTTCAGTTCAGTTCAGTCGCTCAGCCATGTCCAACTCTTTGTGACCCTATGAATCGCAGCATGTCAGGCTTCCCTGTCCATCAACAACTCCCAGAGTTTACTCAAACTCAGACTCATGTCCATTGAGTCAGTGATGCCATCCAGCCATCTCATCCTCTGTTGTCCCTTTCTCCTCCTCCCCCCAGTCCTTCCCAGCATCAGGGTCTTTTCCAATGAGTCAACTCTTCACATGAGGTGGCCAAAGTATTGGAGTTTCAGCTTTAGCATCAGTCTACCAACACTTATTTTTTTTATTTTAAAATGCCAATTATCAACAGAAAGTCTCTTTTTGTGCTCTAATGTTTTTGTCTGGAGAGAACTTGTGGAATGGAGATGCTCTGCTACTGCTAAGTTGCTTCTGTCGTGTCCGACTCTGTGCAACCCCATAGACGGCAGCCCACCAGGCTTCCCCAATCCTTGGGATTCTCCAGGCAAGAACACTGGAGTGGGTTGCTATTTCCTTCTCCAATGGAGATGCTCTGGTCATCTATAATTGATTCTGGGAGTAAAAGCATTCAGGCTCCAAGTTCTTAGCAAACATATTTGTTTCATATGGTAAAACAAAATATTCTTGTATCCTGTCTCCACGCTAGGTTCATATCATACCTGAATCAGAGAAAAAAGGCACATTAAATAATGATCATGTGCTCAATTTCAGGATATTAGATTCTCACTGTTGACCTTTAGGTGGTAACCTGTTTATGAAAACAAATCATGGGGAATTAAGTCAGCAAATCAGGCTACTGTGAAAGAAGGAAAAAGGCTTCAGACTTAAGCAAGAGGTTATTTTGAAAGCAGCTTGCAGCTTAAAAATATTTAGTCAGTCAGACAGCGAACTGGAAAACCATATCAGGATCTTTAGTATAAAACTTGAGGTGTGTGTGTGCTCATTCATGTCTGACTCTGCTACTCCATGAACTGTAGCAGTACTGCCGCCCCAACAATGCCCCCCCCAACCCCCACCTCAGGCTCCTCTGTTTATGAAATTTCCCAAGCAAGAATACTGGAGTGGGTTGCCATTTCCTCCTCCAGGGATCTTCCTGACCCAGGGATTGAACTCACCTCTCCTGCATCTCCTGCATTGGCAGGTGGATTCTTTACCACTGTACCATCTAAATTGAGACCTTTGTGGGAAATACTTAAAAAGAAAACTCACTGAGCTACTAGAGCAATTTGTTATAGTAGGCAATCCAATTTGGAGATTTTTTTTTCCCCTAGTTTGAAAATGTATAGAACAGAGTTACAAGACAGAATAAAGCTTCCACAACTCTTGACTAAGGATACTTGGGAGATAAACCATCTACAAGGGTAAATTTAAATTGGAAGAATGTCAACGCTTTTCTTTTTATCTAAAGTAGGAGAGAGAGAGAGGCATGCCAAGACAATGTACACATTTAAATATAAAATATTAAAATGCCTTTCTTATTATTTGCAAACCCAAGCATGAGATAAAGCAAATAGTGTATGTATTTCCAGATACTTGCCTGACAAGTTCTTAAAATGGATTTTTTGCCAAAGTGAAAACAGAGACATTATTAAATTAGAAGTTGAAAAGGGGTAAAGGACCGTTGAATATTGATGGAAAAAAATGTTGTGTATCGTGTTAATCACGAATAAAGCATAATTGATTCTCATTAGAAAGATAATTTCAGTACTAAAGTCAGAAGGCAGGAGGAGGAGGAACAACAGAAGATGAAACAGTTGGATGGCATCACCAACTCAGTGGACATGAGTTTGAACGGGCTCTGGGAGATAGTGAAGGACAGGGAAGCCTGGCATGCTGCAGTCCATGGGATTACAAAGAGTAGGACATGACGGAGTGACTGAACAACAAAGAGTCTGTTATGTAAGTGGAAAGTGCCTTGTTTGGTTTTATGTTTTCTAGGTGAGGTACGGCACTTGTCAATCTCCGAGAGCATGCATTATTCTGTGGGTTTAGCGACAGGATCCAAGAGAGGACAATAAATTGTGTGAACATTATCTCTAGGGAAAGAAAGAAAAGAGCTATCAGAGCAATATGTCAGAGCCAAAGAGAAATTCATGGATATCAAGATTTCAGGGCCAGATGATGAAAAGAAAAGAGAATATAAGTATCTAATACATGCAAAGACAATAAGTTCATGTAACCAAAAGTGGAAGAGCAAGAACTGGGGGGAAAGAAGAAAGCAAGAACTGGGGGGAAAGAAGAAAGCAAGAAGTGGGAGTCTGAGTATGCAGGATTTCAAAGGAGTTCATTACTGAAGTGATTCTGATGCCCTCTCTCCATGGATGGACTTCCTGACTTTATGCTTTTCCTCAAATCAGCTTGGTTGTTGATATCGAAAAGTCAACAAATGCAACTAAACATCACCATTAATGAGGGACAGGAAAGTGGCAAGATTTGTTACTGTTAAATCAAATACACAAGTCATCCATTCAGGAATGATAATGCAAGAAAAAGAGTAAGCATAGTGCCTGGCAAATGTTCTCAGTAAAAGATAGTAAACATTTTTTTCTTCATTATTAGTATTACATTCTTACTAGAATTAGTAGTACTACTTTTATAAATTGCCAGATTCTTGTCTTTCACAATCAGTTCTTGAGAGCAGAGACTCTGGTTTCTTTGTTCACATTTATCCCTTTAGTACCTGACATTGTATCCTGATGTCCCAAAATATGCCACTCTGGAGTAAAGATTGTTTTGAACTAAAGGCAACTGAGAAGAAATAGATACAAAGATAGCTCAGTCTCCTTTCTCAACTTGCCTAAAAGTAGGGTCCCTTCTCCCCTCTTTACCTGGAAGGACAAGATTAATACTCAGAGACAACTTTAGACCTTGTCAACCTGGAGAAGGCACCAGTTAAATGATAAATTATTATTTAATAATAATTTATTATACATTAAACCATAATTTAAGTATTAAATTAATAAATAATTTCAATTAATAAATTTCTATCAATTTTTTCTCTTGTTAATTTTTCTCTTACTGTAGGGGTCTCGGCCAAGAACTCAGAAGGGTAGATAAAAAATTATTTTCCTCTTCTACAAGAAACATGGGCTTCCCATATGGCTCAGTGATAAAGAATCCACCTGCCAATGCAGAGAACACAGGTTTGATCCCTGGTCTGGGGAGATCCCCTGGAGAAGGAAATGGCACCCCACTCCAGTATTCTTGCCTGGGAAATCCCATGGACAGAGGAGCCTGGTGGGCTACAGTCCACGGGGTCACAAAGAGTCAGACACAAATTAGTAACTGAACAACAACAACAACAAGCAACATAGCTGACTAGGAGTCAACAGCAGCTTGGTGAATGGCTTTGCAAAACTAGAGTCCTGGGAAACTAAAAAACAATGCTTTAGTAGAAATCTGCATAGGGGACTCTCAGATCATAGAAGCTGAGTATTTAACCTAGGGACATTTCTCAAAGGAAGAGAACCCTGATCCAAATTTGGGACCCAGTGAATATGAAGGTGATTGCAGCCATGAAATTAAAAGATGCTTACTCCTTGGAAAGAAAGTTATGACCAACCTAGACAGCATATTAAAAAGCAAAGACATTACTTTGCCAACAAAGGTATCTCTAGTCAAGGCTATGGTTTTTCCAGTGGTCACGTATGGATGTGAGAGTTGGACTGTGAAGAAAGCTGAACACCGAAGAATTGATGCTTTTGATCTGTGGTGTTGGAGGAGACTTGAGAGTCCCTTGGACTGCAAGGAGATCCAAGCAGTCCATCCTAAAGGAGATAAGTCCTGGGTGTTCATTGAAAGGAATGATGCTAAAGCTGAAACTCCAATAATTTGGCCACCTCATGTGAAGAGTTGACTCATTGGAAAACACCCTAATGCTGGGAGGGATTGAGGGCAGGAGGAGAAGGAGACGACAGAGGATGAGATGGCTGGATGGTATCACCGACTCGATGGACATGAGTTTGGGTAAATTCCGGGAGTTGGTGATGGATAGGGAGGCCTGGCGTGCTGTGATTCATGGGGTCACAGAGTCGGGCATGACTGAGTGACTGAACTGAACTGAATATGAAGGTAGAGGGGACGAGAGGAGTAGAAAAGGGCTTCATTGGTCAGTGACCATGGACAGAGGAGCTTGGCAGGCTATATATAGTCCATAGGGTCACAAAGAGTCAGACTCCACTGAAGTGACTTAGTATGCATGCACCATACAGACAAAGGCATAGATTGAAAGAAGGGCATGACTTTCTGGTTCAAGGTAATGCAAGTGATTTTCTAGGGTTCTATCTTTGTTTATTCTAAGCTAGGTTCTAAGTTCACAATAGCTTATTTTGAACAATCGTTTTATCATGGAAAATATTTTATCAAGAAGTCCAAACTTACAGTGGTTTGAGTGGTTCTAGATTGGGGAAAGTCAGAGAATATACATGTAGTCATGGATAGATGAATGGATAGATAGATAGACCGTCCCTCGGCTAATTTTTGAAATGAGAAAAAACGTATAGAAGTGGAACTTTATAAACATTTGTGGAATCAGGAAATATGAATTTGCCTAAGAATTTTATGTCAAAAATCATTTCCTTTTTCATTTTTTTAATGTAACTTTCTATAGAGAAGAGAAAAAGGTAAGCTAGGGAGGAAACTGAGAAATATTTAATACCTTTAATGTCAATGCCAATAAAAACTATGAACTTGTGTTTTGTGAAGCAGGTTTGCACTGGAAATTTGTGTCAGAAAGTACATAATCAGATAACTTCCCCCCAGTCCGAAAAAGTCTGCCTCCCTAAGGTTAGGTTACTGATACAAATTAGGAGATGAGGAAGGAAAGTTTTCAATTTTAGTAACAATTAGACAAATACAGTTTTTTTTTTTTTTGACTTAAAATATCAATCCATTAAAATTAAACTGAAACTTGTCTTTACTCTAGGATTGATTTCAGGAAGAAAGAAACCAGGTTGCATCATTAGCCCAGGAGGCTCTGAAATTGTGATAAGATGTCCTTTCCAGGTGAGTGCAGCTTTGAGAAGGGCACAGAGCTTCAGTGGGCTTCCCAGGTGGCTCAGTGGTAAAGAATCCACCTGCCAGTGCAGGAGACATAGGAGACTCAGGTTTGATCCCTGGGTGGGGAAGATCTCCTGGATTAGGAAATGGCAACCCATTCCAGTATTCTTGCCTGGAAAATTCTATGGACAAAGGAGTCTGGTGGGCTACAGTCCATGGGGTTGCAAAGAGTTGGATGACTCAGAGACTGAGCACACAGAACTTCATCATCAGTGGAGTGTGGTGTGAGTGTCAGCATGCATGTCCTCTTTGCTGGCTCCCATGGGTACAAGACGTGCACATTATAGAATCCAAAAGTAGATGGGGAGAGAAATGCATCTCCTTCTTTGCTAACGGTAGTGATTAAGTGGAAGTCCTAATAGTCACCACATAACACCAGTCCTGAGCACTGGCCATGAAAGTTTAAAAAAGTAACTCTCCAGGAACTCAAGAAAAAACTCTTATCTATGAGAAGTGGAAGCTAGCTAGGAAAAAGCTTGGAAAGAAACTCCTCTACACAGGAAAGAGTGGAAAGGGGAACCTGGCTACCATTTAACTTTTGTAATTAGTTACCATTTAGACTAGCACTCAAGCTCCTGGGTGTCAGAAGTATTACTAAGTGCTGCTGATGAGTGTGGCCTTGAAGGGCTATAGTCAAGTGTTACACTTGGTATTCATGGTTCATAATCATGGAAACAGTACAAAGAAGCAATTATTAAAGCTGCATAAGTGAGAGAAATGTGATTTCTTCTTGTGTGTACTCAGCACAAAGTCAGAAGAATGTTGGCTCTTATATTTTGCTCGCCGGGACAGTGACAGGGGCTGCTATAAACCAACTGTTCTTATACTTAGTTCTCCGGGATAGTGACCCCAGGAGTTGCTAGAAGCCAACTCTCTAGAATGTTCTTGATTAGAAAAATAAGAATTAGCCTGTTTCTAAATATGTCTTTCCTTGTTTCTCTATATTCTTATGAACTGGTCTCAATTGGAGGAAAGAATTAAAGAAAATGTAGTAGCAGCTAGGGCTTTTATTTTTAGAATATAGTATGTAAGTGGAGCCAGAGAATAGAATAAGAAAGGTAAGTTAAAAAGCTTAACGGGAGCAAATCCACTAATGGATATAAGCAAATCCTTATATTCACAGACATAAGGTTATGCAATGAGAATACAACAGTTCATGGGATACTGACCCTTCTCTACAGAACCTCACAATCTGGAGCAGCAGATAAACTCAACTTCCATAGACTGCACACTCTCTCAGTACCAAGCAGTGTGAACACTGCCTTAGATACATATGGACTTTAATCCATAAAACGCCAATGAGAGAAATATTTAATCTTTGCTTTTGCTAAGCTACCGCACAATTGCACTCATCTCACATGCTAGTAAAGTAATGCTCAAAATTCTCCAAGCCAGGCTTCAGCAATATGTGAACCGTGAACTTCCTGATGTTCAAGCTGGTTTTATAAAAGGCAGAGGAACCAGAGATCAAATTGCCAACATCCGCTGGATCATAGAAAAAGCAAGAGAGATCCAGAAAAACATCTATTTCTGTTTTATTGACTATGCCAAAGCCTTTGACTGTGTGGATCACAATCAATTGTGGAAAATTCTGAAAGAGATGGGAATACCAGACCACCTGATCTGCCTCTTGAGAAATTTGTATGCAGGTCAGGAAGCAACAGTTAGAACTGGACATGGAACAACAGACTGGTTCCAAATAGGAAAAGGAGTTCATCAAAGCTATATGTTGTCACCCTGTTTATTTAACTTATATGCAGAGTACATCATGAGAAACGCTGGGCTGGAAGAAACACAAGCTGGAATCAAGATTGCCGGGAGAAATATCAATAACCTCAGATATGCAGATGACACCACCCTTATGGCAGAAAGTGAAGAGGAACTCAAAAGCCTCTTGATGAAAGTGAAAGTGGAGAGTGAAAAAGTTGGCTTAAAGTTCAACATTCAGAAAATGAAGATCATGGCATCCAGTCCCATCACTTCAAGGGAAAGAGATGGGGAAACAGTGGAAACAGTGTCAGACTTTATTTTTCTGGGCTCCAAAATCACTACAGATGGTGACTGCAGCCATGAAATTAAAAGACGCTTACTCCTTGGAAGGAAAGTTATGACCAACCTAGATAGCATGTTCAAAAGCAGAGACATTACTTTGCCAACAAAGGTCCGTCTAGTCAAGGCTATGGTTTTTCCTGTGGTCATGTATGGATGTGAAAGTTGGACTGTGAAAAAGGCTGAGCGCCTAAGAATGGATGCTTTTGAACTGTGGTGTTGGAGAAGACTGTTGTGAGTCTCTTGGACTGCAAGGAGATCCATCCAGTCCGTTCTGAAGGAGATCAGCCCTGGGATTTCTTTGGAAGGAATGATGCTAAAGCTGAAACTCCAGTACTTTGGCCACCTCATGCAAAGAGTTGACTCATTAGAAAAGACTCTGATGCTGGGAGGGATTGGGGGCAGGAGGAGAAGGGGACGACAGAGGATGAGATGGCTGGATGGCATCACTGACTTGATGGATGTGAGTCTGAGTGAACTCCGGGAGTTGGTGATGGACAGGGAGGGCTGGCGTGCTGGGATTCATGGGGTCGCAGAGTCACACACGACTGAGCGACTGATCTGATCTGATCTGATCTGAAGAGGAAATTGAGGATGAGAGAATTATAAATAACTTTTCCAGCTTGAGAGAGATGGAGCTAGGAGTCTAACTCAACAGTTTTTCTTTTTTTTTACTATCCTGTATAAGTTTGAGCCTTCATATTTATATTATGACAGTTTATTAGTGCTAATTTTATTATAAGATTACAGCTTTGAAAGGAGTTTTCATCGACCAGCTAGCAAATTAATGTAAAAGCAATAGGATATTGCACTTATAATTGCTTGACCTCTGTATAACCACTGTTAGTGAACTTGTCACAGTATCATCTAAGTTCAACTCTTAAATCTTAATTTTAAAAGTTATATACAATCTTAGAGCTAGAGAGAAATATACAAGGTGACATTCCAACTTTTATTCATGTTGACGAATATAAATAATCCAGTGTTTTTAAAGGGCAAATCTGAATGAGTGGTTGCTCAAAAAATAAGTTTACTAACATGAAATTTAACTTTCAAGCTCCTGCTATTTTGGTTAATACTCTTAGGAAAAATTTGAAAGTAATCAACAGTTATTTGTTTTTAACTATATCATAGCCTTTTTAAAAAACCCTTCAAGTGGCATATGAGATATTTTTTAATTATGTTTAAAACATAACAGTCTTTATAATGACATTATTTAACATCTGAGTGCCAACAGTTTACCTTCTGTTGTGTGAAGAGAGGAAGACATTAATTTTTTTTTTTTTTTTTTTTGGCTTCCAATCAACAACAAAATGTGAGGAAGAATAACAGATGTTGAATATTTAGTCGTGCAGTTTGAGGATTGAGCCATGACATGACTGTCCTAGATAAAAAAAGTTCAGTACCTCTGTGCCAGCACATTTCAAATGATATATATTCCACATCTTTTTCAGGATGTGAAAATGTAGAATCTAAAATCTATAGCAGAACAATAGTGGGGAGTGATATTAAGTATTGTATCACCACAGCTAGTCTGTTTAATTTCTGCAACACTGTATCTATAACCTGGGCTTTCAAGGTGGCGCTAGTGGTAAAGAGCCCACCTGCCAATGTAGGAGATGCAAGAGACATGGGTTTGATCCCTGGGTTGGGAAGATCCCCTGGAGGACAATATGCCAATCCACTCCAGTGTTCTTGCCTTGAGAATTCCATGGACAGAGGAGCCTGACAGGCTATAGTCCATAGGGCTGCAAAGAGTCAGACACGACTAAAGCTATTTAGCATGCACACCTACAACTCTTGTAATTCCTGTCACTGCCATCTGCAGTTTAGAAAGCTATGCCTCTGTATTTTGTAAGGAGAAAGGAGATGGAGTAGAATTCTCCAATGTAGCATGAGGCAGGATGTTTTACAAAATTTGAATTTATGATAGAAGGAGAAATGAGTGACTTGCTTTAACATATTTAAGCCTCCTGTTGAGAAAAAGAAGCAAAATTATAGGATCTCAGAATATGAAGTACGCTCATCCATTAACCTACTAGCTTTATGGATGAGAGAACTGAAGTCTAAATGGTAGAAGAGTCAATAGTGGAGTCAATAGCTTTTGAGGTTTCCTGGGTAGCTTTCCTGGATATTTCTAATAGGGCTTTCGGTACATTCCTATTCCAGCTCACTGAAAGCAGTGGAAACTATAAAACATTTGCTAGCATATTTCCCTCCAGTCCCAGAGTAGGCTCTCCTTAAACAATATATGGAACACTCACTCAGTTTTCTTTACCAGATTCCTATCTTCCTTAATTCTTCATATTTGTAAATGAGAGAGACCTATTTGGCATCAATATTTTTTATTTTAGCCCGGGTGCATGCAACCAAGAGATGGTTTGTGAAGTTAGAGAGCTGACAGAGATTTATAAACTCTGAAAGAAATTCTTAAGTGCCATGGGTCATCTGCTTACACTCTGCAACTTTTCTCTCCCTCTTTCCTCTTATTTTTTTTGACAGACGGAATTCATTCTCTTTCATTTAAAAAAAAAAATTATTTTAGTTGCACTGAATCTTTGCTGCTGCCCACAGGCTTTCTCTCAGAGATGGGAATACCAGACCACCTGACCTGCCTCTTGAGAAATCTGTATGCAGGTCAGGAAGCAACAGTTAGAGCTGGACATGGAACAACAGACTGGTTCCAAATAGGAAAAGGAGTATGTCAAGGCTGTATATTGTCACCCTGCTTATTTAACTTCTATGCAGAGTACATCATGAGAAACACTGGGCTGGAGGAAGCACAAGCTGGAATCAAGATTGCTGGGAGAAATATCAATAACCTCAGATATGCAGATGACACCACCCTTATAGCAGAAAATGAAGAAACACTAAAGAGCCTCTTGATGAAAGTAAGAGAGGAGAGTGAAAAAGTTGGCTTAAAGCTCAACATTCAGAAAACTAAGATCATGGCATCCAGTCCCATCATTTCATGGCAAATAGATGGGGAAACAGTGGCTGACTTTATTTTTCTGGGCTCCAAAATCACTGCAGATGGTGATTGCAGCCATGAAATTAAAAGACGCTTACTCCTTGGAAGGAAAGTTATGACCCACATAGATAGCATGATAAAAAGCAGAGATATTACTTTGCCAACAAAGGTCCGTCTAGTCAAGGCTATGATTTTTCCAGTGGTCATGTATGGATGTGAGAGTTGGACTATAAAGAAAGCTGAGCTCCGAAGAATTGATGCTTTTGAACTGTGGTATTGGAGAAGATTCTTGAGAGTCTCTTGGACTGTGAGAAGGTCTAAGCAGTCCATCCTAAAGGAGATCAGTCCTGGCTGTTCATTGGAAGGACTGATGTTGAAGCTGAAGCTCCAATACTTTGGCCACCTGATGCAAAGAGCTGACTCGTTGGAAAAGACCCTGATGCTGGGAAAGATTAAGGGCAGGAGGAGAAGGGGACGACAGAGGATGAAATGGTTGGATGGCATCACTGACTCAATGGACATGGGTTTGGGTGGACTCCGGGAGTTGGTGATGGACAGGGAGGCCTGGTGTGCTGCGGTTCATGGGGTTGCAAAGAGTCAGACATGACTGAGCGAATGAACTGAACTGAACTGAACAGGCTTTCTCTAGTTTCGGCAAGTGGGGGCTACTCTCTAGTTGTGGTGTATGGGCTTCTCATTTTAGTGGCTTCTCTTGATGAGGAGTACAGGCTCTAGGAGCAAGGGTTTCAGTGGTTGTGGATCGTGGGTTTAGTAGTTGCAGCTGGCAGGCTCTAGAGTAAGGGATCAGTACTTCTGGTGCAGGGGCTTAGTTGCCCTGTGGTAAGTGGAGTCTTCCCAGACCAAGAATCAAACCCATGTCTTCTGCATTGGCAGGCAGATTCTTAACCACTGGACCACCAGGGAAGTCCTACCTCTTTACTCTTGAATTAAATGTTATAAAATGTGAATGGTGTCAGTTAGAAGTAATGTATATTTTGAATACTTCATATATTTTGCCAATTTTTTTCTTACTCATTTATTATGCCCTTTTGTTTCACGTTTAACTAGCTACATATGATATACACATATAACAAAGATATAAGGTCTAAGGTGGCGATTTTAGAGGATGAGATGTCAGAAAGAAGAGGAGGATTCTAGGTATAGGACTGGAAGATTTTGATGAGATTAATGATAAGGATTTAAAATCCTATATGTCATTTCACTGCAGTAATGGAACAGGAGACACAAAATCACCCATTTCTACCATGACAGTTACTTAAAAATGCATTTTACGTGGATTTGTAATTCAAGTCTTCCCTATTCCATTGTACATTATCTATGAAAAACAGCTTTCAATGGTTCTACCGAATTCATCGCCATTTGATAAATTAAGGTTCTGATCACTTCAAACAACTATTGGAATCCCAAAACAAACAAAATAAAAGCCTAGATTTGAAAGGCCTGGGAAATAATTTACTTAGTAACAGCAAAACCTATTGCCCAGAAAAGGAAAACTAATAATGCCAGCATGTAAAATGAGAAAGCAAAATGCTGTGACAAGATACAGTATGATAACATGAAAAGGTTCCACTTTGAAGCAGTAAATCAGTTGATATATTGATGGTACGTCCCATTGTGCTGGAAAGGTTGGATATAATAAACTGAAAAACAACAGCTTCTCTCTCCAGGTTGATGAGTCAACAGATTTCACCAATAACTGTCACACTATAGTATTTGTAAGATTTGTAAATGATGTTGAAATTCAAGAAAACTTTTCCTGCTGCAAAGAACTGCATGAAAAAAGGCAAAGGCAAGCTATCTTTAAAGTTTTGTAAACAAAGGATTTGTCCAGGAGGAACTGGCTTGGCATCTGTATTGCTAGTGTCCTTCCAATGACTGACCTTACAATATATTTCACCTCTTATAAAATAATGCCACAATGCACTGCTTTCTTCACAGATAGGTGCTGATATTATTGGAAATGCAAATATTTAAAAATGTATGAATGATGGTACAAGAATGGTTAACTTTATTAAATAAACAATGGATGTTCACTTGGGAATGCTCTGAAAACTGCAAAAATCTAAAAAAGAGCTCAGAACTCTCCTGCTATAGATAACTATCTGGTGGTTTAGCAGAGGTATTCTTCCCAGGGTGTTTGAGTTGAAAGGTAAATTGCAGATGTTGCTGAGTGTTTTGAAGATGAAGAATGGCTGCAAAAACCTGTCTGCTCAGCACACATTTTTTACCACATGAACCAGTTGAACAAGCCTCTATAAGGCTCTTCAGAAAATGTTTTGACTTCCAGTGATGAGAGTCTCAGATTTAAAAGAAAACGAAATCTTTTGAAAAATTGTGTTGCAAAAGGAAATCTTGAAATGTTTCCACTACCTCTTGGTCCCGAGAGTGAGGAAAGATATTGGTGGATCTCGTCTCTTTGAAAACCCTCTTGAGGAGCCACGGTGTAAAAGAACAGCATTGCCCCTAGAATTCACTTTGCCTCTAAGTGCTTAACATGGGGACGACCCTGCTTAACATGGTGATGACCCTTTCTCAGCCTGGGAACCTGACTTGAAGAAAAGAGGAAGAATATTGTTGAACTGCAGTTCATACATTTAAGTTGAAATTTCCCAATCTGTCCCAAGACAAGATCTCACTTTCTGTGAAAGGAGAATAAATTGTCATTTATAGGAAAGTGTTGAAAAATCTACATTAGTTTTCAACCCTTACATGGGTGAGCAAGTTTATTCTTAACAATAACCACACATTAGGATAGACATCATCTCCTGTCAGTTGAAAATGAGATTTTTGTGTACTTATCTCAAGTTTGAGTCTGTATCAAAAAAAAAAAAAAACAAGGGTTCTTAGCAAAGGGGTAAATTAATTATTTTTGGTTTGAAATAATGCTTCATATATTTGTATTTGACTATGTTTCTACAGAAGATATTTAAATACACATTAAATGCATAACTGCTGGGACTATATTTGAGCCTGGTATGTCACTCAAAGGAAAAAAAAAATTTCTCCAATGTCTTATAAAAAATTTGGCCTAACATTATACTTGTGTTGATATTGCTTTGAAAAAAGGGTTTTAGTAGATAAACTATTAATTGTTGCCCATAATTTTCCTGTTGTAAATCCCACAAATTAAAATATAGCTTTACCTTTAATTAAACATACCTTTAGGAATATGAAATTTCATGTTGATTTAAGACAGTTATTTCACTGACATGTATTATGTTTTACTTCTGGAAAAAGAGAATTATTTCACAAATAACAAGGTCAAAATATCTGATTTTTTCTTAGGAAAATTAGACTATAAATGTCATTTTTCATTTTAAATAGGGGGAAAATAAACTTCTCCTGCACATCCTAGATAAGATTTCTCACTAGCATCTCATACAAGAAATCTATGAGAAGTCTTTTAGGCCTACTTGGATTAGGTTAAATAAGAATCAAATAGGAAATCTAAAAACAAAGAGCAAAACCTGAAATTTCTTCTCCTTATACTACTGACTTGCTTTTGTTGGTATCTTCTGGGGAGAAAGGGAAAATAAAAAAGATACGCTAAGAAGTAAAAAAAAAAAACAATTTTTTTCACAGCAAAATGACTATTCTCTACTCAAGACAACACTGGTTCATATTCATATTGAATTTTGCATTGTTTTGAAGCATGGCCTTTCAAAGGCCATCACAATGGGTTAAAGTAGTGGGATGTACGATTTGTAATGTTGAAACAGAAAGACACAGAATAGGAAAAAAGAGATGGAAGTGAATCAGATCAGATCAGTCGCTCAGTCATGTCCGACTCTTTGCAACCCCATGAATCGCAGCACGCCAGGCCTCCCTGTCCATCACCAACTCCCGGAGTTCACTCAGACTCACGTCCATCGAGTCAGTAATGCCATCCGGCCATCTTATCCTCTGTCATCCCCTTCTCCTCCTGCCCCCAATCCCTCCCAGCATCAGAGTCTTTTCCAATAAGTCAACTCTTCGCATGAGGTGGCCAAAGTACTAGAGTTTCAGCTTTAGCATCATTCCTTCCAAAGAAATCCCAGGGCTGATCTCCTTCAGAATGGACTGGTTGGATCTCCTTGGAGTCCAAGGGACTCTAAAGAGTCTTCTCCAACACCACAGTTCAAAAGCATCAATTCTTCGGTGCTCAGCCTTCTTCACAGTCCAACTCTCACATCCATACATGACCACAGGAAAAACCATAGCCTTGACTAGACGAACCTTTGTTGGCAAAGTAATGTCTCTGCTTTTGAACATGCTATCTAGGTTGGTCGTAACTTTCCTTCCAAGGAGTAAGCATCTTTTAATTTCATGGCTGCAGTCACCATCTGTAGTGATTTTGGAGCCCAGAAAAATAAAGTCTGACACTGTTTCCACTGTTTCCCCATCTATTTCCCATGAAGTGATGGGACCAGATGCCATGATCTTCGTTTTCTGAATGTTGAGCTTTAAGCCAACTTTTTCACTCTCCACTTTCACTTTCATCAAGAGGCTTTTGAGTTCCTCTTCACTTTCTGCCATAAGGGTGGTGTCATCTGCATATCTGAGGTGATTGATATTTCTCCCAGCAATCTTGATTCCAGCTTGTGCTTCTTCCAGTCCAGCGTTTCTCATGATGTACTCTGCATATAAGTTAAATAAACAGGGTGACAATATACAGCCTTGACGAACTCCTTTTCCTATTTGGAACTAGTCTGTTGTTCCATGTCCAGTTCTAACGGTTGCTTCCTGACCTGCATACAAATTTCTCGAGAGGCAGATCAGGTGGTCTGGTATTCCCATCTCTTGAAGAATTTTCCACAGTTTATTGTGATCCACACAGTCAAAGGCTTTGGCATAGTCAGTAAAGCAGAAATAGATGTTTTTCTAATAGTCCAACTATAAACCAATAGACAACTCTAGAGCAAGTGTTTGCTGCAGGGATTAAAAGGAATCTAAGATGCTCCATAATCTCTGTCCTAGAGGTGAGTGTTGCAAGTGTTAGTGTTTTACCATCAATCAGATTTTTTTCTTATTAATTAATGAGACGACAGTAAGATGAAAGGAATCATATATATTAAACACAGTGTTTCTTCCTAAACTATTTTATATCGCAAGTTTACAGAATGTTTGAGCCTTAAAAGCAGAGCTTTGTAAGTGATAACACATTGAAAATATGCACTTTTCAATTTTTCGTGCTAAAGATTTCAATTAACAAAATTAGTATGACTCTGTTCTAAATATATTCCAAGGCTCATTTTTTGTGTGTGACATTGATAGAGTATACAGCTATTAATTCTTTGGAAATTGGCAGCAGTGAGATTTTTATTAGAGTCAAACAGAAGTAAAATGAAAGAAATATTATAATGAGGACTTGATTCACGACCCATTTGGTCTGTGGTTAGAGGGTGTGTTTAAAATTAAAAAAAAAAAAAATAGTGAGAGATCTGAGGAATGTGAAATTTAATATAATTAATTAGGAAAAATAATCCTGGCAGTATTAATAATCCTTATATCCTGAATAAAGAATGAATACCATGAGCACAATTTCCACTTGATGAGCTTAGAGTATTTTTTTTCAAAGAGAAAGAAAAGAAAGTAGATTTAACCATTGAAAGTTCTGGTCAATGAGGCCTTAGCTCATCATTAAAAACAAGATATTAATATTTCAGTTCTTCTCCTTTGGTCTTGATAATACTGATTACATTTCCTCAGTTAAGATCCTATTTTTTCTTCCAGAAACAAACAAACAAACAAACAAACACTTAAAGGTTGCTAAAATTTTTCACCTGTTAAAGTACTATAAAAATGTGTTTGAATTTGTATAGACATCTCATTTGTATTTTGAAGCAATAAGTGTGGTAAGGACAATTACAGATTGTAAGACGCCATTCTTCAGTCCCACCATGTGATTTCAATTTAAAAGATAGCCTTTGGTTATCATGTCCCTGGAAGTGCCTCCTGTCCAAGATTTTCCACAAACTGAGCATATAATCAGAGTGATATAGATATAATTTCCAAAAGAAATCTCTTAAATTTGAAGTCAAGATATTTATTTAGTTTAGAAAACTGATTTTGGTATGGAGTTCAAGCCCCGACTTTACCCCAGAATCCCAGATTCATGGGTCACTCACTACTTGACTTGTTGATATGAGTATCTAATGACCTGATTAAAGGGACTCAGCTAAAACAGAATTTTTTTAACTGAAAAACGTTTGTCATAAAACATTTTGTATATTAAAGTTGTACAACGTGTTACTTTGGTATGTTTATATATTGGAAGGCTGTTTGCCAATGTAGTGATATTTATAACATTGCGTCTGTGTGTGCATGCTAAGTTGCTTCAGTCATGCCAACTCTTTGCCAACCCTCCAGGAGCCTCTGTCTGTGGAATTCCCTAGCCAAGAGTACTGGAGTGGATTGCCATATTCTCCTCCAGGGGATATACCCAAATCAGTAATGGAACCCATGTCTCCAATTGCAGGCGAATTCTTTACTACAAGAGTTGCCTGGGAAGCCCATTTACCATACCACATAAATAAAATACAATATCACTGTCTGTAGTCATTACACTAGGCATTAGATCTATATGACTTATTTACTATTCATTCCAAGTTTGTCTCCTTAAACAAAATCTTATTCTCTCAGCCCTTCATCCCCTGGTAACCACCATTTTACTCTCTATAAAATGAAATTCTTATTTTGTTCTATACCAACCTCCTTCAATCTATACTTCATTTAATCGTTCCCATTGGGTAGCAAATGGCATCATTCCTCTGCTTAAGTCAGTCACCAAGGAGTCTTAATTAATTTCTTATCTTTTAATTTTTATCACTTATGTTTTATCACTATGACCAGGTCCTGTTCGATTCTGTCTCTAAAACATATCTGGTTACTTCTTTTCCTTCCAACTTCTACCTCAGTCAAGCCACCATCATCTCTTGCCTCATAATTGTGACAGTCATCTGTATTCTCAACAGGCTGCTCTTTGCATGGTGATCAAAGCAGTATTTTAAAATAAAAATCTAATTATGGCATACCTTTGCTTCCCAGGTGGCACTATTGGTAAAGAATCCCCCTGTCAATGTAGGAGACTAAGAATTGCAGGTTCAATCCCTAGGTTGGGAAAATCTCCTGAAGGAGGGCATGGCAACCCACTCCAATATTCTTGCCTGGAGAATCCCATAGAGAGAGGAGCTTGGCAGGCTACAATCCATTGGGTCACAAAGAGTCAGACATGACTGAGTGACATACTTTTTCACTTCATGAATAATCCATTAAATGAATAAGATATATTCATAATTTGTTTTACCTTGTTAACTCACTACTGTTTTCAGAGCTATATATAATAATATTATGTAACATAATTATACTTTTAAAAAGTTTACATTGTACTGGGTTAATACATGAAAACATGAACGAATAATTAAAATTAGAAAATTTGTAGGCTGTACTCCCCCCAACTCCTAATCATTTTATTTCTATTTCTTTTATCTTAAGCTCTTGTGTTGTAATATAAATTAATTTATGTATTATGTTTTGGGTTTTTTGTGTATCTTGTTGTTTTTATTTAGTCGCTAAATCATGTCCTACTCTTTTACCATCCCATGGACTCTAGCCTGCCAGGCTCCTCTGTCCATGGGATTTCCCAGGCAAGAATACTGGAGTCGGTTGCCATTTCCTTCTCCAGGGTACCTTCCCGATCCAGGGACTGAACCTACATCTCCTGCTTTGGCAGTCGGTCAGATTCTTTACCACTGAGTTACCAGTCTATCTTACCCAGTTATAATATATATTCCATATGGTTAGAAATTTTGTCTGTTTGTTTACAACTGAAATATTTTGCCTTTTGAAATACCACCTAGTACTAGGTACCACCTAGTACCTAGTATGGATGCCCAAGAAGCATTTGTTGATAAGTGAATATTTGATCATTCTAATTTTCTAAGTTCTTGATAAGCAAAGAGTATATTTCAAAGTTCAAGAGATGATGGTTTTCTATATTTACATGCTGATATTTTAGCAATAGTACATGCTTAGAATGGAACACAATTTTTGATAAGGGTGTAAATGATATAGAAAAAAGAGGCAGAACCCTTTCTATTTAAACTTATTATTAGTATATAAATTAGGCCAGATTTCTCCTAAAATGTGTTGAAAGAGATACAGACCCTATAAAAACTTCCTGAAAAAATTCTGAACCTCTCTGTAATAATTAACTAAGAAGGCAAACACTCTTTCATTAAACAGAAATTATGTGATTTTCTTGTGTGAGTGTGTTTTAAGTTGCTTTGGTCTTGTCCAACTCTTTGCAATGTTATGGACTGTGGCCCACCAGGCTCCTCTGTCCATGGGGACTCTCCAGGCAAGAATACTGGAGTGGGCTGCCATGCCCTCCTCCAGGGGATCTACCCTACCCAGGGCTTGAACCCAGGTGTCCTGTGTTTCCTGCATTGCAGGTGGATTCTTTACCACCAATGCCACCTGGAAATCCACAATTTTCTTAAGGATGATCTTCTCTATACCAGTAACTGAATTACAAAATGATGCTTTAATTTTGTAGTATTTTATTCATTTAAATGTCATATGTTGTTCTGAACTATTTTAAGTTTATACTTAAATTCTTACTTTAAAATTATCCACATGCCTGAATTAGATCTGTTATTAGAAAACTCTAGTTTGTGCACCTTAGCTAGCAGTACCATCAAGAAAGTATATTATTTAGTTCTTCTTGGAATGTTTCATGATAAGCAATTCAGTGTCCTGTTTTATTATGAGTCATTAAATATTTTTCATCACTGCCTGGAAAGTGCATTTGGACTTCCAATAAATAAATATTGATCTATCACCTACTTTTCACAAGTTCTCTGTAAGTACAATAAGGAATATAAACAATCCATAAACTATGTTTCCTGCACTATTGTAAATTATAATCTGAAGTGACCACATATAAATTCAACTAACTGCAACAAAAGACAAAATGTCAATTGTTAACCAAGAGTAATGCAGAAAACAAGTTCTATAAGAGATCAAAAGAAGTGACATAACTCCTAGAAGAGGAAATGAAGGAGGCTTAATAAGAGAAGTGGCCTTTGAGCTGGGCTTTAGATGGTAAGTAAAATAGAAATAGAAAAACCAAGATTAGAAATATAAACAAAAGAGTTAAACTGACCAAAATTAACGTGACTTTACTATGAGTGGACTCATCTTGGCAAAAGTGACAGGTTTGTGCAGAGTACAAGAAAGGTAATTTGGGAATGGATGATTTGACAAGCCAAGGACTTGGACCTTAAATAACTGTCAGTTGCATGATATTAGAGGCATTTGGGGGGATATTATTGTGATGGTCATATGAAGAGTGGTTTAGAAAAGCAAGAAATTAAAATCCCCAGAAGACTAAATAAGAAACTTTGACAATAGACTTGCTGTGAGTTAATAAAGGCCTCCACTTAAAAAATATTGGCAATCTTAAAGGAAAACAACATTATACATATTTTTTTCTCTTGATTCCATAACATTATCTGGATGGACTTTATCAAAGCATTCCTGGAACTTAAGATCCATGTTCTTCCTCCCTGAATCCAATTCTACAAGTCTGAATAAGTGAAATGAATTTTATAAACTTGATATGAACTCATTAACTTCATCAGTGAAAGTGTGAAAGGCTGCAGTCTTACTTTCCCCAGCCAAGCGGGTTGTCTATAATAAAACACCTATCACTTGAGGGATTTTAAATTAGCAAACCATCTGGCAGAAAAGAAAATTAATGAAGACAGCATTACTCATGAGGGAGGACTTGAGCTTGACTCAGAGGGCTAAACAGCATTGAGGATGATCTGTTTGTTTTTTTAAAGTTTTTTTTTTAAGTTTCAGTTCTTATGAAAATGTCATACCTCTAAGGGTCATATTTTTTAATAGATTTATCTGTCATAGAACCAAATATATATCTAAATTAGTAAATTATTATGAATTAGATGTAGACCCCATTAATTATTTCAGGTCGTGATGGTACCATATGAAGGTCTTATCAAGTGTTCAGACTCATTCTTACCAGGAAGTAACTGGTCAGATCAGATCAGATCAGATCAGTCGCTCAGTCGTGTCTGAGTCTTTGCTACCCCATGAATCGCAGCACGCCAGGCCTCCCTGTCCATCACCAACTCCCGGAGTTCACTCAGACTCACGTCCATCAATTCAGCGATGCCATCCAGCCATCTCATCCTCTGTCGTCCCCTTCTCCTCCTGCCCCCAATCCCTCCCAACATCAGAGTCTTTTCCAATGAGTCAGCTCTTCGCATGAGGTGGCCAAAGTACTGGAGCTTCAGCTTTAGCATCATTCCTTTCAAAGAAATCCCAGGGCTGATCTCCTTCAGAATGGACTGGTTGGATCTCCTTGCAGTCCAAGGAACCCTCAAGAGTCTTCTCCAACACCACAGTTCAAAAGCATCAATTCTTTGGTGCTCAGCCTTCTTCATAGTCCAACTGTCACATCCATACATGACCACAGGAAAAACCATAGCCTTGACTAGACGAACCTTTGGTGGCAAAGTAATATCTCTGCTTTTGAATATGCTGTCTAGGTTAGTCATAAAAAGTGAAAGTGTTAGTTGTTCAGTTGTGTCCAACTCTTTGTGACCCTATGGACTATAGCTTACCAGGTTCCTCTATCTATGGAATTCTCCAGGCAAGAATACTGGAATGGGTAGCCATTCCCTTCTCCAAGGGATAAGGCCCAGTAGTGCACTTATTAAAATCATTTGTGTGCAATATCCTCTTAATATGGCTCCCCTGATGATCCAGGTCTATCATTGTTTAATAAAAAGAAAACCAAACATGGAGTTGGTGAGAGTAAGAAGGTTTACTCATTGCTATCAGATAGAAAGGTGATTGAGTTAATCTTTCAGAAAAGCAATTTGGCAATGTTTTTAAAAACAATGTGTTTCTAACATTTCACCCTATTAGTCTCATTGTAGATTTGGCCACATAATAATGATTAATTAATTAAACTAAAAAACCCTCAATTATCTATGAGTGGGTCAACAAACCATGGCATATTTGTAGGCTAAAATATTATTTTCAGGTTTATGACAGGAGTTTTGATGTTGGAGAAGAATAAAGGTGAAGGGAGCCAGGATTTGAGCTTCATATTCACAGTCTGAAACATAGACCTTTCATTTTATATTTACATGGCATGATCCTGTCCTAGATTTATATACAGAATTGAAATATAGATAGCATACAACTTTAAACTTGTTTCACACTACCTATGGAAAATCTTGTATGGTAAGCTTACAAGTAATATTTCTATATATTTTGTAATATCCAAATTTTCTATGATAAATAGATCTCACTTTATAAATAGTAAAACAAGCAATACATGCTGTATTTTAAAAAATCGAGGAGATAAACAACTTATGCAGTTGTTCTGCTCAATCTGTATTAGTTTGATACACAAAGCAGAGCAATGTAGGACACCTAATAATAAACATCTTAACACAAATGACAGATGGACTTTTTCCCCAACACTAAAACTCTTCCTGACTGTCCAACTCATTTCATGTAAAACTATTTATTGCTGCAAAATAATGATACTTTGCTATTCTTTGTCCTATTTGACTCCCCAGACATCTCAGTTCATTGTTATATGTAATCTACTATGTATACATATCCTTTTTTTTCCAAGGTTACATCAAAATTGTCTTAGTTTGAGTTCTCCCATAAACAGGACTTGAGACAGAAATTCTGGTACAGGTATATTTTAGGGAGGCTTCCCTAGTAAAGAAACTACCTGCTAATTCAGGAGACATGAGTTTGATCCCTGGATGGGGAAGATCCCCTTGAGAAGGAAATGGCAACCCATTCCAGTATTTTTACCTGGGAAATCCCATGGACAGAGGAGTTTGTCAGGCTACAGTCCATGGGGTTGCAAAGAGTTGGACATGACTTAATGACTGAGCACACACACATTTTATTTGGGAGTACATTCCAGAAAGCTACTACAGGGAAATGTGACATGAAGTACAAAAAGCCAATGAAAGACACATTCTCGAGGTCACAGTTGTAGGTGACAGAGACTCAACTCAGCCTGGTACTCTGATAAATAAATAGAATTCCTCCAAAAACTGTCCATGGAGAGGATGGCTAGGGTACTTACTCATCAAATCCCAACATATCCAGAATGAACACTCCTGCACTGCCAGGGATTTCCTGCATGTGAACTGAGTTGGCTTCTGCATCTTCAGTGAAAATTACAGGACAGAAATGCAACAAGATGAGTGGTTTATGTTGGAGGATGGATGCTGTTAGCACACACAGAAGTGTCTGCACCCCTGGAAGTAGGAGTGGGAAAAGGATATGTTGTAGACTAGCAAAAGCATCTGTTCCAACCCACCCTTATGCCATGAAGATTTGCTTGTAACCTACATTCATTACACTGTCAACTACTCTTTCAAGGTGGCATCCAATTACATTCTTTTAATAAGATTAAGCAATTAGTATTAATGGCATGAACTACAGTACCCACTGCTGCAGCTTTCCCCAAGACCATAAATATTGATTACTATCTCCACCCTCTAGATGGATTTTTCTAGATTGTTCTTACCTTTGTCCAGGGCTGTAGCTGGTCTAGGTAATTGTCCAGTCAGATGATGGAGAGCCTTTTCTCTGAGGAGTCTGAGACTTTGGTTGCTATTTTCATATCAATGTTTGGTTGCTGAAAAATGATCTTTTAAATCTCCGTATTCTAGGTGACTTGATTCAGATCTTTATTCCTGAGGTTCCTTTATGAGCATGATTGTTTTGCTTTTGTCAGTCTGTGGAAGATGCAATTTTCCTTTCACTCTTATCAGGCATAGAAGCTCCAAGGGATGCTTCAGTAGTTCTCCAAGATCTCCTCTCCATTCTGATTATGCAGCTCAAAGTCTAACTCCTCTTGATTATCAGAGTTAGTTTTCACCAGCATGGCAGCTATTTTCTTTGTCTGCTAGTCTACTGACAAATGATGCCCCTAATGACCACACAGCTATAATAACTTCAGTCTCAGTGAAAACATTAATGTGCCCAGTGGTGGAAGTGTTCCTCTCCCTGGACATAAGGACTTCTAATTCAGTAGAGACTCAGGTTATAGGGATAGGAAAGAGGCATTTCCAAGTGAGTCTCTAGGAGCAATGGCAAGAGGACTAATTCTGTGCAGACTCCTTGACCCCAGATCCATGTATTGTAACTGTTTGGGACACAACAGTCTCATGTCAGTGTTTCAACACACACCCCAAAGAGCAGACTCACCATTCTACACTCCCAAGGTGGCACCTTTGATAAACTTGGCAAGAATCTCTTCAACATTATATGGGATCGTCTACTATCAGGTGATTCACTGTATAGTAGAACTAGTGGATCCCACTGGCGTGCATTCACGGTTGCACAACCTTTGCCACAAAATGGGTCATCTGTTGATAGCATTCCCAAAAGCAGGGCATCAAGTTCTTCCTTAAAGGGGAATGGAGTCACACATGTGCAAATCCAGCAATAAGTTACTCAGACTCTCTGGATCCTGCATTAACAAATTCCATGATCTCTTCCAATGTACCTTTCCAAACTGAACTCCCAGTACTCTGATTTATCCACTGCTCATTTTTCCAGCTGAATCATAATACGTTCTGTTGCAGGTGTACATTCCAATCTTTGTAGATTGTTCACACTGTTTCCTCTATTTGGGGTGCTTTTGCTTTTATTTCCATGTGGTGGGATGAAATATGTCTTACAAGGACTGGGGAAATACTAGGTCACCTATGAAACCTTTACTATTCCCTCTGTTCCAATCAGTCTTCTGTATTCTTCCACAGATCTCCCCACATCTCAAAGTTGCAATATTCTTCTCTGAAAATCCGTTACTCCTTATCTATAACTCTGCAATACCACCACCTGTTACTATTATTTATGTAGTCCAATTAAAACTTTGGCCCCACATTTCAGTCTTTGAGTTTTGTTGCATTTAAAGAAGCATTCCTCTTATGCCTCCTCTTTTCTTCCTGATTTTGTGTTTTAAACACCCAGAGAAGAGCAGATGCCTCCCTCAGGTGAAAGTACTTTGTGGAAGGACAAAGGCCAAACGTTTAAGTGCTATCCTACCATGACAGCATGTTCTGTGTCTCTCTACTAGAGCATGAACTCCTTGAGGACAGGAACAACATCACACTGACATCAGAGTTACCCTCTGCACAGTGTCTGACACATACTAGGGACTCACTAGATAACTGAGTAAACAAATTATGCAAACACTGTTTATCTCACAGTGGTGTTCAGAGGATAAAAAATTTAAAACATGTGTTGGGGTGGTCCTAAGATGGCAGAGGAATAGGACGGGGAGACCCTTTCTCCCCCACAAATTCAGCAAAAGATCATTTGAATGATGAGCAACTTCCACAAAACAACTTCTGAATGCTGGCATAGGACACCAGACAACCCAAAAGGCAGCCCATCCTCTTCTAAAGGATGTAGGACAAAATATAAAAGACAAAAAGAGAGACAAAAGAGTTAGGGATGGAGATCTATCCCAGGGAGGGAGTCATGAAGGAGGAGACGTTTCTAAACACCTGTAAACACTCTCACCGGCAGGTCTGTTGGGAGTTTTGGAATCTCAGAGGGCAACATAACCTGAAGGAAAAAAAGAAAAACCAAACCCACAGAATACATGCCTAACTACAACTCCCAGTGGAGAACTAGCCCAGATGATTATGTCCACCACCAGCAAGTGGGGGCTGAAGAAGGAGGCACAGGTTGCATGCTTAGGGTAAGGACCAGGCCTGAATGCCCTGAGGACAATCTGAGGGAGCTAATGTGAGGCAGCAACCTAAACTGTAGGATAGCCAGAGAGAGAGAGAGAGAGAGAGAGAGAGAGAGAACTTTCCCAAGCAAAGCTCTAACCTAAGTCATAGCCTGGCCTGCTCACAGAACAAAGAATTGAGCAAGTACCAGAGGAGAGCTAGCTGGCTGCGGACTGGCCCATCCCCCCGCCAGAGGCAGAGAGGCAGGCGGGCAACAGCCAGAGCCAGAAAGCAAGGGGCAATCTCAGCCCCAGAGATGGCATCCTCTACCAAATTGTGAGCAGGCTCCCAGTTGCTAACCAAGTCTTCCTGAGATTCTGGATGGTTGACATCTGCCAGGAGGGTTGCATCTAGGGATCAGCTCCCCAGAGGAGATACATAGCACACCTGAGACAGTGTTCTTGCAGTGCACCCAGGGAACCAAGCGGCTGTGACTGGCGAGGTGATTAAGACACATAGACCATCTGGGACAGTGTGCTCGCCAAGCACCTGGTCGCCTGAGCTGCTTGGACCTGGGAAGGGCACAAAACCCAGGCCCAACTGAGTCTGTGTCTTGTGAAGTATGCAAGAACCTGGGAAGTTCACGAAACCCAGACCCACTTTGCACAGTTCCCCTGCAGAGCAACCTAGAACCTGAGCACTGTAGACCAGTAAAGCACATGTGCCATGAGCTGGGGCAAACCCAGTGTGGTCCATACACTGTGAACACTCCCCACACATACCAGTGATATTTGTTTGCAGTATTCCTCCCTCTCCACAGCACAATTGAACAAGTGAGCCTAAATAAGTGACCACCTTCCCCCACTTGTGTCAGGGTGGAAATTAGACACTGAAGAGACTTGCAAACAGAGGAAGCCAAAATAAACAAAGAGGGAACCACTTTGGAAGTGGCAGGTGCAACAGATTAAAACCCTGTAGTTAGCACTGACTACACTGAAAGGGACCTATAGACCTTGAGAAGAAGTGTAGACTGGAACAAGGAACTATCTGAAACTGAACTGACCCCACACTGCCCTCAAGAGCTCCAGAGAAATTCCTAGACACATTTTATTATTATCATTTTTTAATTTAATTTTTTAATTTTTAAGTTCTTTATTACTCCTTTAACTTTCATTTTCATAACCTACTATTACCTTGCAAAAAAAGATCCCATTTTTAAAGCAAATTTCATATATATATATGCTTTTTATAATTTTTGTGATTTTGTTTTGTATTTTTAATATTGTACTTTTGAGAGTCAAACCTCTACTTTAGACTTTTAATCTTTGATTTTTGGTATTTGTTATCAAATTTGTACCTTTAAGAATATAATCTTCAATATCCATTTTTACTTAGGAGTGTGATTACTGGCTTGATTGCTCTCTCCCCCTTTTGACTCTCTTTTTCTCCCCCAGGTCACCTTTATCTTTTCCCTCTCCCGTCTATTCTCTACTTAAGTCTGTGAATCTCTTTGGATGTTCTGGACTGTGAAGAACACTTAGGGAACTGATTACTGGCTAGATTTGTCTCTCTCCTTTTGACTCCCCCTCTTCTCCTCCTGGTCACCTTTATCTCCTTCCTCCCTCTTCTCTTCTCTATGTAACCCTGTGAACCTCTCTGAATGTTCCAGACTGTGGAGAGCACATAGGGAATTGATTAATGGCTAGATTGCTCTCTCCCCTTTTGATTCACCCTCTTCTCCTCCTGGTCACCTCTATCTCCCTCCTCTCTCTTATCTTCTCTATGTGACTCTTTGAACTTCTCTGGGTGTCCCTCACTGTGGAGAATCTTTTCACCATTAACCCAGATATTTTATCAACTGTTGCTGTATGGATGTAGAAGTCTTGAGGCTACTGTAAAAATAAGACTAAAAGCCAGAGGCAGGAGGCTTAAATCCAAAACTTGTGAACACCAGAAAACTGACTCCAGGGAACATTTATTGACAAGAACTCATCCAAAAGCCTCCATACACAAAAACCAAGCTTCACCAAATAGTGTGAACCAAATAGTCAACAAGTTTCAGAGCAAGATATACCAAGCTAATTTTCCAGCATTGCCAGAACATAACCCTGAGCACAAAAGTGCGGGCAGCCAAAAGTCACACCAAACCCATAGACACCTCAAAACTCACTACTGGACACTTTGTTGCACTCCAGAGAGAAGAGATCCTGCTCCACCTACCAGAACACTGACCAAAACTTCCCTAACCAGGAAACCTTGACAAGCCACTCATCCATCCCCACTCACAAGGAGGAACCTCCACAATAAAGAGAAACCACAAACTCCCAGCATACAGAAAGGCCACCCCAAACACAGCAATCTAAACAAAATGAAAAGGCACAGAAATATTCAGCAGGTAAAGGAACATAATAAATGCCCACAAAACCAAACAAGAGAGGAGGAGATAGGGAGTCTACCTGAAAAAGAATTCAGAATAACGATAGTAAAGATGATCCAAAATCTTGAAAGCAAAATGGAGTTACAGATAAGTAGACTGGAGACAAGGACTGAGAAGATGCAAGGAATGTTTAACAAGGACCTAGAGGAAATAAAAAAGAGTCAATCAATAATGAATAGTGCAATAACTGAGATCAAAAGCACGATGGAGGGAAACAGCAGTGGAATAACTGAGGCAGAAGATAGGATAAGTGAGGTGGAATATAGAATGGTGTAAATAAATGAAGCAGAGAGGAAAAAAGAAAAGATAATGAAAAGAAATTAGGGAAACCTCAGAGACCTTTGAGAATGTTAAACACCCCAACATTTGAGTCATAGGAGTCCTAGAAGAAGAAGACAAAAAGAAAGGCCATGAGAAAATACTTATGGAGATAATAGTTGAAAACTTCCCTAAGATGGGGAAGGAAATAGTCACCCAAGTGCAAGAAGCCCAGAGAGGCCCAAACAGGATAAACCCAAGGCAAAACACCCCAAGACACACAGTAATCAAATTAATGAAAATCAAACACACACAAAAAAAAAACAAATATTAACAGCAGCAAGGGAAAAACAACAGACAACATGCAGGGAATTCCCATAAGGATAACAGCTAATCTTTCAATATAAAATCTTCAAGCCAGAAGGGAATGGCAGGACATACTTAAAGTGATGAAAGAGAAAAACCTACAACCCAGATTATTGTACCCAGCAAGGATCTCATTCAAATATGGAGAAATCAAAAGCTTTACAGACAAGCAAAAGCTGAGAGAATTCAGCACCACCAAACCAGCTCTTCAACAAATGCTAAAGGATCTTCTCTAGACAGGAAACACAGGAAAGGTTTATAAACTCGAACCCAAAACAACAAAGTAAGTGGCAATGGGATCATACTTATCAATAATTACCTTAAATGTAAATAGCTTGAATGCCCCAACCAAAAGACAAAGACTGGCTGAATGGATACAAAACAAGACCCCTATATATGCTGTCTACAAAAGACCCACCTGAAAACAAGGGAAGCATACAGACTGAAAATGAAGGGCTGGAAAAAGATATTTCACACAAATGGAAACCAAAAGAATGCAGGAGTAGCAATACTCATATCAAATAAAATAGACTTTGAAATAAAGGCTGTGAAAAGAGACAAAGAAGGACACTACATAATGATCAAAGGATGAATCCAAGAAGAAGATATGACAGTTATAAATATATATACACCTGTATGCAGATCAGGAAGCAACAGTTAGAACTTGACATGGAACAACAGACTGGTTCCAAGTAGGAAAAGGAGTACATCAAGGCTGTATATTGTCACCCTGCTTATTTAACTTCTATGCAGAGTACATCATGAGAAACGCTGAGCTGGAGGAAGCACAAGCTGTAATCAAGATTGCCGGGAGAAATATCAATAACCTCAGATATGCAGATGACACCATCCTTATGGCAGAAAGTGAAGAGGAACTCAAAAGCCTCTTGATGAAAGTGAAAGTGGAGAGTGAAAAAGTTCGCTTAAAGTTCAACATTCAGAAAATGAAGATCATGGCATCTGGTCCCCATCACTTCATGGGAAATAGATGGAGAAACAGTGGGAACTGTGTCAGATTTTATGTTTTGGGGCTCCAAAATCACTGCAGATGGTGACTGCAGCCATGAGATTAAAAGATGCTTACTCCTTGGAAGGAAAGTTATGACCAACCTAGATAGCATATTCAAAAGCAGAGACATTACTCTGCCAACAAAGTTCCGTCTAGTCAAGGCTATGGTTTTTCCCGTGGTCATGTATGGATGTGAGAGTTGGACTGTGAAGAAGGCTGAGCACCGAAGAATTGATGCCTTTGAACTGTGGTGTTGGAGAAGACTCTTGAGAGTCCCTTGGACTGCAAGGAGATCCAACCAGTCCATTCTGAAGGAGATCAGCCCTGGGATTTCTTTGGAAGGAATGATGTTAAAGCTGAAACTCTAGTACTTTGGCCACCTCATGCGAAGAGTTGACTCATTGGAAAAGACTCTGATGCTGGGATTGATTGGGGGGAAGGAGGAGTTTGTTTTTCTAGAATTGAGCTGAAGGTGGTGCTTGTATATTTTGGAGATTAATTCTTTGTCAGATGCTTCTTTTGCTATTATTTTCTCCCATTCTGAAGGCTGTCTTTTCACCTTGCTTATAGTTTTCTTAATTGTGCAAAAGCTTTCAAGTTTTTAACACTTTCTAACACCATACATAAAAATAAACTCAAAATGGATTAAAGATCTAAATGTAAGACCAGAAAATATAAAACTCCTAGAGGAGAACATAGGCAAAACACTCTCTGACATAAATCACAGCAGGATCCTCTATGACCCACCTCCCAGAGTAATGGAAATAAAAGCAAAAATAAACAAATGGGACTTAATTAAACTTAAAAGCTTTTGCACAATTAAGAAAACTATAAGCAAGGTGAAAAGACAGCTTTCAGAATGGGAGGAAATAATAGCAAAAGAAGCATCTGACAAAGAATTAATCTCCAAAATATACAAGCACCTCCTGCAGCTCAGTTCTAGAAAAATAAATGACCCAATCAAAAAATGGGCCAAAGAACTAAACAGACATTTCTCCAAAGAAGACATACAGATGGCTAACAAACACATGAAAAGATGCTCAACAGCACTCATTATCAGAGAAATGCAAATCAAAACCACTATGAGACACCATTTCACTCCAGTCAGAATGGCTGCTATCAAAAAGTCTACAAACAATAAATGCTGGAGAGGGTACAGAGAAAATGGAACCCTCTTACACTGTTGGTGGGAATGCAAACTAGTACAGCCACTATGGAGAACAGTGTGGAGATTCCTTGAAAAACTGGGACTAGAACTGCCATATGACCCAGCAATCCCACTGTTGGGCATACACACCAAGGAAACTAGAATTGAAAAAGACACATGTACCCCAATATTCATCACAGCACTGTTTACAATAGCTAGGACATGGAAGCAACCTAGATGTCCATCAACAGACAAATGGATGAGAAAGCTGTGGTACATATACACAATGGAATATTACTTAGCTATTAAAAAGAATGTATTTGAATCCATTCTAATGAGGTGGATGAAACTGGAGCATTTATACAAAATGAAGTAAGTCAGAAAGAAAAACACCAATACAGTATATTAACATATGCTTCTAAGTCTCTTCAGTCGTGTCCAACTCTGTGCGACCCCATAGATGGCAGCCCACCAGGCTCCCCCGTCCCTAAGGTTCTCCAGGCAAGAACACTGGAGTGGGTTGCCATTTCCTTCTCCAGCGCATGAAAGTGAATAGTGAAAGTGAAGTCTCTCAGTCCTGCCTGACTCTTAGCGTCCCCATGGACTGCAGCCCACCAGGCTCCTCCCTCCATGGGATTTTCCAGGCAAGAGTACTGGAGTGGGTTGCCATTGCGTTCTCCATATTAACGCATATATATGGAATTTAGAAAGATGGTAACAATGACCCTGTATTCGAGGCAGCAAAAGTGACACAGATGTAAAGAACAGACTTTTGGACTCTGTGGGAGAAGTTGAGGGTGGGATGATTTGAGACAATAGAATTTAAACATGTATATTACCATAGGTTAAATGGTTTATGTACTTGGAAAAAGTACACAATTAAATCAAATTCTTTCTTTTTCATGATTTGCAAATTTGGGTCTGCCATATAACTTCTCTCTGCTTTATTTCATCTATGAGTGAATTATTTTTATTTATCTCAGCTGAAAATAAGATGAAGGGCATATGAGATCATATCTTTTTAGTATCCACCAAAGGCACAAGGCTAAAGGCAGTGATTCTATAAATAGACTGATGACCATTTCTAAATGATCCAAATAGCTCATCAGTGTGGACTTGCTACATATTTTTCCTATGTGCAATCCCATAATGTATTGAATTGTCCCTTTCTAAATTCAGTTAAAATGAAAGGTAAATGAGTATTTAAAATATCAATCCAAAATCCAACATTATCACTCAGTTGTGTCTGACTCTTTGCAACCTCATGGACTGTGTCCTGCCAGGCTCTTCTGTCCATGAGATTCTCCAGGTAAGAATACTGGAGTATGTTGCCATTTCTTTCTCCAGGGGATCTTTCAAACCCGCATCTTCTGTGTCTTCTGCATTGCAGGTAGATTCTTTACCAGCTGAACCACTGGGGAAGCCTCTAAAATATCAATATTAACTGGAAAAATCATATTAGAGGTACATCTCTATGGTTCATGTTCTTTCCGATTTAATTTTAAACCAGGATATCTATTTTTATCTTTAAGTTAAAATGAGGCTCAAGCATCTGCATCTTCATTTCCCAGTTCCAAAGCACAGTGATAAGGATTGACAGGATATTAAGGAGATTAAGGGGATGTTTAGTAAAATGTGTCCTTAACTTTGTGGATTTTAAATCTCTCATTTTAATACAAACAGTACTTCACTTTATGTCCCAAAGTTAAGTCTCTCCAAATTCTATCTTATCTTTGCAGAGTGCATTATATATATATATATATATATATATATATATATATATATATATATATGTATGTATATATTCCCTAGTATATTTCCCAAGCTCAAAAGCAGGCACCCAAAAGGTTGAGACAGCACCTGGCTTTTCCCTTTCACCCTTGAGAACTGGCTCTTGTTCCTTGAGAACTGACAACTATCAGGTAAAATGTAATTCTCACTTTAGTTTCATGGGTTTTTTAATTTTTCCACTTTTGTATTTCTTGCATCTGGGACTGGAGCAGTCCCTGGGAAGATGACTGGATAGATCTCATCTCTATTCTCAGGACAGCCTGCAGGAGATTTTGGTGATTCAACTTGGGGCAGGATATTTGTAATCAGATTTTTATAAGCTCGCACTTATAACAAGCCAGAGCAATAATTTTTGTAAGACATGCTTTGGTGCCCAACTGTGTTATTGCAAAGCACAGAAAGAATTTCAGAAAAATCTTCTTTAGGTTTCTAGTGATGTGACTACTTCTAGGACTTTCAGAAAATGATCTCTCATTTTGTTCCAGTTGTTTTCCAGCAATGACTAAGAGTTTAATTAATCTCTCACATAGCTTTAATATAAACCAAAATCTAATCAGCCTCAACTGTCTGTGCCACCTCAAGGGTATAGCAGGGATTGATAGAAAAGAGTCATAGATGATGTCATCACCTACAACCATATCTCTCACCTCAGCTACCTCAGGCATATACCCTGCTGGTTTAGATGACTAAAGACTTTCCCACAGTGTGTTCCCTCTCCCCTCTTCTCCTTCCCCTTCTCCTCCTCCTTTTCTTCTTCCTCTTCCTCTTCCCCTGACTTTATGTTCTCCTTCTCTTACTCTTTCTCTCCTTTCATGTACATTATTTCTTTTTTTTTGGCCTTCAGCAAGAAGAAATGAAACTTGTTGTTCTATGCTAGCAGGGTGGGTGGATTCTATCATTCTCTCTCCTTTAAGGACCAATGAGAACAAGGAGAAGGTATTATCTAAATTACTGCTTACTAATTTCATCATTAGTAGTGAGTAGTACTAAATTTTAAAAGGGCCAGTAAGTAAAAGTTGAAGGGCTCTTAGAAATGTGAAAAACAAAAAATTGTTTGTTAGTAGTAATTAGATGTAATTAGTAATATTAATTAATATTAAAAAGATGGAAATGATAACAATCATTTCTTCTTTTCATAGTTGCAACTCTAATTTGATTTGGATTAATCTATAAATCCAGTTATTTTGCTTTACAAATGGAATGCTAATATGGATGTAGCAATCAGCATCTCAAATTTTTAATTAAGTTAGAATTGAGTTAAACTGAATCTAATTGTTGAATATTTCATAGAAATCAATGTAAAATACTATAGTTGTATCCAAAAACCTACTGGAATTATATAGATGAAGAAGATGTAGTTTTACAGAATCCTATATAAAAATGTAGTCTTCCTTGACTTTAATTAACAATATGACATATATGACTGAGACTTAATGTCACTTTTTTCTAGCACAGAGAAAAGGATGTAATAGCTTAACTATTAGTGTAATAGTGTAATTGATCTCTGCACTTCTAGAGAATTCTGCTTCACTCGAGACTCATTTTTTTCTAAATGATCAAAAGGATGAGCTGACTTAAAATAAAAATGTTATCATATATTTTAAAACAAAAATATTAACTATGGGTGGGGATAGAATAGAGGGAATAGTATAGTTTATTTACTTGAAGGGCAGTTTAATGAGCAGTGAATATAATCATTCTTACCCTATTACACATTCCTCATGTCAAACTTTTTGTTTAACTCAATTCATGTTTATTGAATGTTTGTTGTTAGTTGCTAAGTCATGTCTGACTCTATGTGACCCCATGGGCTGTAGCCCACCAGGGTTTTTTGTCCATGGGCTTTCCCAGGCAAGAATACTGGAGTGGGTTGCCATTTCCAGCTCCAGTGGATCTTCCTTACCTAGGGATTGAACCACCTCTCTGCTTGGCAGACGGATTCTTTACCACTGAGCCAGCAGTGAAGCCCATTGAGTTTTTACTGTACTTATTCCTGGCAAGATAAAGGGGTTGAGAATAGAGACAGATACCAATTCTGTCTCTTTCACTCATGATTATGTGACCTTGACAAGTATATCGCTTTTCTGAGTTGTTGTGTCCTCAACTGCAAAGTGAGGTTGATCAGACCTGTTTATCAGTTGGTGCCAAGTATTAAGTTAGACAATGTACAGAATGTAACAGAGGCCAGTTCACAGGAAGCACATGACATATTCTTGTGAGTATTACTAGAACTAATATTCAAAGTTTTTAAAAAGGTCCCCAGGGGAGAGAACTAGGACCAAAACCCTAAAATTGTTGATATAAACAGTAACTCTGTTTCCCACATTCTTACTGGTACTTAAGGGTTTTTTTAGTCATAAATGTCTCAGTAATTTTGATAAAATATGAATCCTCTCTCCACATATACATACTCACAAACAAACACAAACTTGTGCACAAAGTAGTGTTAAATATTTCAGGAGTTAGATTGACTCATGAAAATCCTTCTCTCAGGATATATTTTCAATAAATAAAACCAAAGTTAAATTGGCATAATTTAAAATTTCACAAAGAAGGGCAAGGAATGAAAAAAATATTTGAGAATCCTATTGGGAATGGTGCTAACATTGTGCTTCCTATCTTTCTTAGTCATGATGCAGTAAGGACAAAAGACAGAGACTGGAGATGTTATCTCAAGTTCAATTAGAAATTAGAGTCACTGAGCAATATCCAAAGGATTTGCTAAATATTCCTTATATATAGGATGGAAATGAGTACAAAGTCAATCCTCATTCATTTACTGATTTTTAGCAAATTTGTTTCCAAGCATTACACTGGCATCAATTTGAGAGTTTATGTTTTGTGGACAGAATAAGTTCTATCAATTTTCTAAATCTTTATCAACCTATGGACTCTTTTGATAAACATAAAAATATGAATCTCTCACTTAATGTAATTTGAAATTACACAATGAAAAATATTTGAATAAACATTAAGGTAGTGATGATTTTGAAAATAGGTTTTGAAATTAAATTGGCTCTCAAGACTCCAACATGCCTCCCTCATGTCTTGCCCTCATTAACTCCAAAGCTTGTTGTATACTTAAATAATTTTAAATACTTCTGGCCCAGAGGGAAGCAAAAATAAAAAGGGAATTAGAGCAGTTTTTTGAATTATTCTAATCAATCTTTTTTTTTTTTTGCAATTGTCTGTCTGTCAAAGAGTCCTTTTCCCTCCTACTCTTAATAGAACCTGGTCCCCAATCTCAGGGACAGACATGTGACCCAAGTTGGAATATTTGTAATTTGTAAACTGGATTCAAGAGATTGGTCTAGTAATGGGCATAATAATCCAGGAAAGGACAATTTGGAATCACTTCCCTGGATTTTTAACTGGAACTATCATACCTGTGTGTTGGATTTGGGGGCATTGTGCACACATGCGTGTGTAGGGGATGGAGGATATTTCTTTTGCCTGTGGTCAGAATTGTACATATATAGCACCTGAGCACACTTCTATATCACAGAGACAGAATGAAAATGCCCAGAGAGAAAAGCAGAGGTGAGAGACAGCAGGGACTATCCTAACAGTATCAAGTTTGAATATGTCACTGATACTGTCGTATTATGTCTACAGGACTTCCTTCAATTCTGTCTGCTATCATGTCAATAGATTTTATTTTTAATTAAACAGGATCAAATTGGGTCTCTATTACTTGCAATTGAAATGGTTAATACAATTACTAAATATTTCAGGTTACTATTATTATTTGGAGTCTTCAAACTTATATTTAAAGCAGCGGAATCTTTCTCAAATACAGTGGTATTTATATTTGATCCTTCTCCAACAAGAAGTAGCTACATGCATTGAAGCAGGTAGAGAGCATCCTGATCTTATAGTATCTTCTAGAACTTCCCTCTGCCCCAGACGTGACTCCTCCACTGTCTGCAAAAATGCCTTGGTCTCTATAAAACACTGTCTAAAAGGGAATGTCATGATCTAAATCAAATCCCTTATGATTATACAGTGGAAGTGAGAAATAGATTTAAGGGACTAGATCTGATAGACAGAGTGCCTGATGAACTGTGGATAGAGGTTCATGACATTGTACAGGAGACAGGAATCAAGACCATCCCCATGGAAAAGAAATGCAAAAGCAAAATGCCTGTCTGGGGAGGCCTTACAAATAGCAGTGAAAAGAAGAGAAGTGAAAAGCAAAGGAGAAAAGGAAAGATATAAGCACCTGAATACAGAATTCCAAAGAATAGCAAGGAGAGATAAGAAAGCCTTCTTCAGCGATCAATGCAAAGAAACAGAGGAAAACAACAGAATGGGAAAGACTTGAGATCTCTTCAAGAAAATTAGAGATACCAAGGGAACATTTCATGCAAAGATGGGCTTGATATAGGACACAAATAGTATGGACCTAACAGAAGCAGAAGATATTACGAAGAGGTGGCAAGAATACACAGAAGAACTGTACAAAAAAGATCTTCCTGACCAAGATAATCACGATGGTGTGATCATTCACCTAGAGCCAGACATCCTGGAATGTGAAGTCAAGTGGGCCTTAGAAAGCATCACTACGAACAAAGGTAGTTGAGGTGATGGAATTCCAGTTGAGCTATTTCAAATCCTGAAAGATGATGCTGTGAAAGTGCTGCACTCAATATGCCAGCAAATCTGGAAAACTCAGCAGTGGCCACAAGACTGGAAAAGGTCACTTTTCATTCCGATCTCAAAGAAAGGCAATGCCAAAGAATGCTCAAACTACCGCACAATTGTACTCATCTCACACGTTAGTAAAATAATCCTCAAAATTCTCCAAGCCAGGCTTCAGCAATACATGAACCGTGAACTTCCAGATGTTCAAGCTGGTTTTAGAAAAGGCAGAGGAACCAGAGATCAAATTGCCAACATCCACTGGATCATTGAAAAAGCAAGAGAGTTCCAGAAAAACATCTATTTCTGCTTTACTGACTATGCCAAAGCCTTTGACTGTATGGATCACAATCAACTGTGGAAAATTCTGAAAGTGATGGGAATACCAGACCACCTGACCTGCCTGTTGAGAAACCTATATGCAGGTCAGAAAGCAACAGTTAGAACTGGACATGGAACAACAGACTGGTTCCAAATAGGAAAAGGAGTATGTCAAGGCTGTATATTGTCACCCTGCTGATTTAACTTCTATGTAGAGTACATCATGAGAAACACTGGGCTGGAGGAAGCACAAGCTGGAATCAAGATTGCCGGGAGAAATATCAATAACCTCAGATATGCAGATGACACCACTTTTATGGCAGAAAGTGAAGAGGAACTAAAAAACCTCTTGTTGAAAGAGGTTGGTCATAACTTTCCTTTCAAAGAGTAAGCGTCTTTTAATTTCATGGCTGCGGTCACCATCTGTAGTGATTCTGGAGCCCAGAAAAATAAAGTCTGACACTGTTTCCACTGTTTCCCCATCTATTTCCCATGAAGTGATGGGACCAGATGCCATGATCTTCGTTTTCTGAATCTTGAGCTTTAAGCCAACTTTTTCACTCTCCTCTTTCACCTTCATCAAGAGGCTTTTGAGTTCCTCTTCACTTTCTGCCATAAGGGTGGTGTCATCTGCATATCTGAGTTTATTGATATTTCTCCCGGCAATGTTGATTCCAGCTTGTGTTTCTTCCAGCCTAGCGTTTCTCATGATGTACTCTGCATATAAGTTAAATAAACAGGGTGACAATATACAGCCTTGACGTACTCCCTTTCCTATTTGGAACCAGTCTGTTGTTCCATGTCCAGTTCTAACTGTTGCTTCCTGACCTGCATACAAATTTCTCAAGAGGCAGGTCAGGTGGTCTGGTATTCCCATCTCTTTCAGAATTTTCCACAGTTTACTGTGATCTACACAGTAAATAAGTTTAATTAATTAATTAAACATTGATTTGTATTATGTCATCAGGTTTTCAATTTAATTTTCACCTACTAGGACATCAGGTTTTAATATTATACAAAAGTTAACAAATCCAAGCTTTAAATTGACTCTTTAATTTTGAAATGAAAGTTGTATAAACTATATTTTTAAAGAAAATTCTATGAAGAAGAAAATAAGGGAACTTTATCTAAGTAGATAGTCTTGACTCAAGATAATCAGTCTTGTAGAGCATAAATACAGTATGAAACTTTAACTTTGTAGTAGGGAATATAGTTATGCTTTATAGCCAGTCATTCCTTAAAATAGGAAATGGTTATGAGTTTCAACTTCAGGTAATGAGCATATTTTATCTTAGAGTGCCTTTCACATATAAGTCAAGAAAGTTGATACAATAATGATGATTATGTTTTTAATTTCAACTTCATGAGGCATCATTTATTGCCATAAAACAAATTAGAAATGAAAAAATATAATCAATACAAACATAGTTACTAGAAGTCATCAACTTTTTTGAATACATAGTAGCCATTATTGGTTTTGTCTACCCAGCATCTTCTTTTCAGTAAGGTATCTCAAATATCCTCTGGAAAATATACTCCACTCACACTCAGGAAAAAAAGTTGAGAAGACTGCATTTGAGATTTAACCTGGTCAAACAAAGCCTTAAATAGCCTTATACACAGATAATGGGTGAAAGATGAGCATATGACCCAGATTTATGCAATCCAAGGGAATCTCAGAGCTTAGAAAGGAGCCACTAAAAATAGATGCTCCATATTTTAAAAACTGGCTGAAATTAATCTATATATTTATGGTCAACTGATCTTTGACAAGATTGCAAAGAACATACAATATGGAAAAAATAGTCTCTACAATAAATGGTGTTGGGAAAACTGGACATCCACATGCAGAAGAATGACATGGAACACACATCTTACACCACACATAAAAATTAACTCAAAATAGATTAGACTTATATGTGAGACCTGAGTCCATAAAACTCCTAGAAGAAAACATGGAAAAATCCTCTTGACCTTGATGTGAATAATGACTTTTTTGGATATGACACCAAAAGCAAAGGCAACAAATGCAAAAAGAGACAAGTGGGATTGCACTTAACTAAAAAGCTTCTGCATGGCAAAGGACACTGAGTGGGAGAAAATGTTTTCAAACCATATATCTGATACACTGCTAATATCAGATTAACCGAATAGCAACCCAAGAGCAACAACAAACAATTAACCCAATTAAAAAATGGGCTAAGAATCTGAATAGATATTTCTTAACAAAAGACAAACCGATGATCAACAGGTATATAAAAAAGGGCTTGTTAATCACTGTGGAAATGCAAATTAAAATCACAAATATTTCACCTCATATCTGTTAGGAGGGCTATTATCCAAAAGACAAAAGATAATAAGTGCTAATAAAGTATGTGGGGGAAAAAGATACGTTGAATTCTGCTGGTGGGCATGTAAATTGATATAACCATTATGAAAAATAGCATGCAGATTCTTCAAAAAATTACAAAGAAAACTGTCATCTGACCTACCAATCCCACTTTTATGTATATATCCAAAGGAATATCTCAAAGAGATACCTGTATAATCATGCTTATTTCAGCATATTCACAAAACCAAAACATGGAAGCAACCCAAATACCCCTGGACAGATAATTGGATAGAGAAAAGTGGTACACATATTATGAAACATTATTCAGCAATGAAAAAGAAGGAAATCCTGCCATTTGTGGCAGCATAAATGCTGGAAGACATTATCCTGACTGAAATAAGGAAGAAAAGAAACACAAATACTGCTTTAACTAACTTATGTGTGAAATATAAAAAACTCAGAAATGGAGAATAGAAGCTGTTTGACAGGGCCTGGGGAATGGGAAAAAATGGGGGATCCTAGTAGAAGGGTGCATAGTTTCAGGTTTGAGGGTTGAACAAGTTCTGGATGTCTAACGTGCAGCATGGTGAGTCTTGGTTAAAATACCATATTGTATATTTTAACTTGCAAGGAGAAATAAGAAAGCCTTCCTCAGTGATCAATGCAAAGAAATAGAGGAAAACAACAGAATGGGAAAGACTTGAGATCACTTCAAGAAAATTAGAGATACCAAGGGAACATTTTATGCAAAGATGGGCTTGATAAAGGACAGAAATGGTATGGACCTAACAGAAGCAGAAGATATTATGAAGAAGTGGTAAGCATACACAGGAGAACTGTACAAAAAAGAGCTTCACCACCCAGATAATCATGGTGGTGTGATCACTCACCTAGAGCCAGACATCCTGGAATGTGAAGTCAAGTGGGACTTTGAAAGCATCACTATGAACAAAGCTAGTGGAGGTGATGGAATTCCTGTTGAGCTATTTCATATCCTGAAAGACAATGCTGTGAAAGTGCTGCACTTGATATGTCAGCAAATTTGGAAAACTCAGCAGTGGCCACAGGAATGGAAAAGGTCAGTTTTCATTCCAAACCCAAAGAAAGGCAATGCCAAAGAATGCTCAAACTACCACACAATTGCACTCATCTCACATGCTAGTAAAGGAATGCTCAAAATTCTCCAAGCCAGGCTTCAGCAATACGTGAACCGTGAACTTCCAGATGGTCAAGCTGGTTTTAGAAAAGGCAGAGGAACCACAGATCAAATTGCTAACATCTGCTGGATCATCAAAAAAGCAAGAGAGTTCCAGAAACACATCTATTTCTGCTTTATTGACTATGCCAAAGCCTTTGTGTGGATCACAATAAACTGTGGAAAATTCTAAAACAGATGGGAATACAAGACCACCTGACCTGCCTTTGAGAAACCTATATGCCAGTCATGAAGCAACAGTTAGAACTGGACATGGAACAACAGACTGGTTCTAAATAGGAAAAGGAGTACGTCAAGGCTGTATATTGTCACCCTGCTGATTTAACCTATATGCAGAGCACATCATGAGAAACGCTGGGCTGGAGGAAGCACAAGCTGGAATCAAGATTGCTGGGAGAAATATCAATAACCTCAGATATGCAAATGACACCATCCTTATGGGAGAAAGTGAAGAGGAACTAAAACTCCTCTTGATGAAAGTGAAAGAGGAGAGTGAAAAAGTTGACTTAGAGCTCAACATTCAGAAAACAAAGATTATGGCATCTGGTCCCATCACTTCGTGGGAAATAGATGGGGAAACAGTGGAAACAGTGTCAGAATTTGTTTTGGGGCTCCAAAATCACTGCAGTTGGTGATTGTAGCCATGAAATTAAAAGACACTTACTCCTTGGAAGGAAAGTTATGACCAGCCTAGATAGCATATTCAAAAGCAGAGACATTACTTTGCAAGCAAAGGTCCATCTAGTCAAGGCTGTGGTTTTTCCAGTAATCATGTATGGATGTGAGAGTTGGACTGTGAAGAAAACTGAGTGCTGAAGAATTGATGCTTTTGAACTGTGGTGTTGGAGAAGACTCTTGAGAGTCCCTTGGACTCTGAGGAGGTCCAACCAGTGCATTCTAAAGGAGATCAGTACTAGGTGTTCACTGGAAGGACTGATGCTAAAGCTGAAACTCCAATACTTTGCCCACTTCATGCGAAGAGTTGACTCATTGGAAAAGACCCTGATGCTGGAAGGGATTGGGTGCAGGAGGAGAGATGGCTGGATGGCATCACTGACTTGATAGACACAAGTTTGAGTGAACTCCGGGAGTTGGTGATGGACAGGAAGGCTGGCGTGCTGCGATTCGTGGGGTCGTAAAGAGTCTGACATGACTGAGTGACTGAACTGAACTGAATTGATACTTTAACTTTCCTGAGTTGATCTGAAGTGTTCTCGCCACTAAATATAACTTTGTAAGCCAGTTTATATATTTATTAGCTTGATTTAGCTCCTCTGTCCATGGAGATTCTCCAGGCAAGAATACTGGAGTGGGTTGCCATACCCTTCTCTGGGGATCTTCCCAACCAGGGATTGAACCCAGGTCGCCAACGTTTCAGGTGGATTCTTTACCATTTCAGCCACCAGGGAAGCCCAAGAATACTGGAATGGGTAGCCTATCCTATCTCCAGGGGATTGTCCCGACCTAGAAATCAAACAAGGCTCTTGTCCATTGCAGGTAGATAGTTTACCAGCTGAGCTACCAGGGAAGCCCAATCATTTCATAATGTATATCAAAACACTGCATTGTACACAAGTATATACTTTTTTTTTTTATTGAGTATATATCAAGGCTGAGAAAAAAAAGTCAGAGTCTAGAAGTAGTGATTTAACAAAGGACTAAAACCAGAGAAGTTTTTATCCAAGAGACAAAGGTATCTGTGCTAAGGAATGAGCAAGGTAGGAATTTGTTAAGAAGAGTAAGGGACATTTGATGAGAGAAAACATCACAAATGTTATTATGGCTTCTTATAGCCATTCTATACATTATCTAGGAGAAATTTAAGATTTTGGCATGTTTATATACTTTTTTCCTATTTCAAATGCAAGTGTAGATTATTTTTCTTAGTGTATTGATAATTTTATTGAGAATAAAATGAATGGAATTCGATGAGTATATTCAAGCCCACATCTGAGTTGAAGTCTAATAAATAATTAAGTTTTATAGTAAATGTCAGTAACTGAAAAACATTTACTGGACCTTTTAAGTAGTAATTCACCAGGTCAAGGAATGAGGAAAAAAATATAGACTTATGAAATAGCATGAGGCAGAAAAATTGGCAGATTTATGAAAATATAAGAGACCCATGTGACTGTATTTGGTAATTATAAAAGAATTTACCAAGAAATAAGTCTGGAAAGGTAAGTGGTGGTAGAATAATGAGGATTTTAATACCATGCTCAGGACTTTAATCTTTTTCCTTCACAAAATGAAGAGTTCATTGACTATTCATGAAGATGACCATGATTTGATAGAAATCTAGCTAGAATGTGAATAAATATGAGGGGAAACGAATTGGAGGACTAGAGATATTGGCAAAAATGGATTAGGAAATTACATACTAAAAATAAGACTAGTAAAAATCTATGTGGGCTTCCCCAGGTGGCTCAGTGGATAAAGAATTCACCTGCAATGCAGGAGACTCAGGAGATACGGGTTCGATCCTTGGGTTGGGAAGATCCCCTGGAGGAGAGCATGGCAACCCACTCCAGTATTCTTGCCTAGAGAATCCCATGGACAGAGAGGCCTGGTGGGCTACAGTCTATAGTATTGCAAAGAATGGGACATGACTGAAGGGACTGAGCACACAGCCATGCAAAGACTATGTAAATAGAACAGAGACCACAGGTAGAGTTCCATAGTGTTCAGGGAGATGGAATTGATAGAATGCTACTGATTTGGTTGTAGGTTTCTTCTATAGTTGCTTTATTTTTTTAATTCTGTCTTCTATTTTGATGGAAAATGATTATTTTTAAAAATGTTATTTTCCCGCATTGTACAAGTCAAAATCCTCTGACCAGTAAGTCTCTAAAATCAATCCCTAGTCCCTTCTCTGATCTCATCTGCTGCATCTCCCCTTCATTCTCTTGATTCCAGCGAGGCTGAACATTTTGCCCTTTCTTGAATTTGTCACACACGGGCCTGGCTCAGACCTTTCCACTCACTGTTGCCTTCCCTTGGGACATTCCTTATTCAGAAATCTGCATGTCTCCTTCCTTCACCTCCTCTGGTTTTTATGCAAATGCCACCTTATCTACATTTTCCTGGAAGGGAAGCAGAGTAGAGAGTATTTTTTTACGGCAGTGAAACTACTCTATATGATTTTATGAAAGTGGATATATGTCATTATAAATGTGCCCAAACCTATAGAATGTACAGCACCTAGTCTGAATCCTGATGTAAACTATGGGTTTTGGGTGTTGATGATGCATCAGTGTAGGCTCATTAGTTGTAACAAATGTACCACTCTGAGAGGTGGGTATTGATTATGAGAAATCTGCACACTGGTGGGACAGGGCATATATTGAGAAATCTCTGTGCCTTCTATTCCATTTTGCTGTGAACTTAAAACTGCTGTAAAAAGTAGCCTATTAAAGAAAAAGTTAAGGGAGGAAGAGTAGGCTGGGATGAAACTTCTACCATATAGGTAATGTTCTCTTCTTGAACAAATGTGTCTCCTCTGCGTAAATCTAGTAAACTGTCTACACGTGAAAACAACAGACATTCATTTCTGCCCTTACGAATGGCTTGCATTTTGGCTGTGCCTGTTTCCACTGACATTAATCAGTCATGTACATTCAGAGAAAAGAAGTGCCCTAACAATTTAGAAGATGATGTGGGAAGTTATGTTTTGACTAGCATAGTTTAGCATAGCATTTAATAGTCCTTTAAAAAAAGCAGTGCAGATTTCAAAATTTAACATAAACATTTATTCATCATTTTGATTTAATAAGCAATGCAATGCAGTTTTTTTCTTACATATTATATAAATATATATGCACATACCTTCTAAGAAATAGCATAGGCTGAAATAAAAATTAGTGAGCAGTAAGAAATAAATAATTAAAATACAATAATAATAGAGTACACAGGAACATATTCAGTGCAAAATTTCATAATTCAGACAAAAAAGATGAAATTTTTTTTTTTTTGCACTCCTCCCCCAGCAACTCCCCCCAAAATGGAAGAAATAAAGCTCAGGCAGACAGGGGCATTTATAATCAAGGTAAATACTAGAAAATAAGTAGCACCTTTTATTAATGATTGTCAATGTCTATTTCCAGGAAGTCTACCTTGAGCATTACTGATTTTGTAAAGAAAATAAAACTAGCTACTATGTACCATGAAGTTGAGCTGTTGCATATTTCAACATTTGCATAGACTGTTTACTCATAAAATAAAGATAAATCTTCACAATAGAGTCTCAATTTTAAGATATGGGAAATGCTGCTTGTTTTCCCAATCTTTAAAAACTAGCCAGAAAATTCCTTTGGTATACACTGAGTTTTTAAAAATTAGCCAGAAAATTTTCTAATATACATTCAGCCAGCATCATAGAATACTGTACTATTTATTCAATAATCTGGGTCCATCAATTCATTTCAATTAAAGAATTATTTTGTGCCTGGTACTTTGCTAGACATTAAGGTTGTTATTATAACTAAGATAATATCCTTGTCCACAAGGAGCTCACAGTCTAGTAGGAAAGAGATAAATTTGAAAATATATCCAAAACTGCAGGCAAAATATGTGCTCCACTGAGTAATTCAACACCTAGTTCCAAGTTAGTTATACAGTGAAACTTAGAAACCACCATAGAGATTTCTCTAAACTACTTGTCCCTATGATATCATAGTATAAATGAAAGGCAGTAAATGACTCAGTAGTCAAACAAGCTTGCTTAAAAATGAAGTTGGAACATATTGAACTAAGTATACTTTAAAAATGATCAACAATATAATATATTCCTGATTTAAATAAATCATTGCAAGGAATTAGACATGACTCAGAAACTAAACAACAGCAACTACAACACTGTTTAGATTAAAAACAAAATACACAGTTGTATGAAAATTCCAAGCTCTTTCATTTTTGGTTAATTTCCTCCCATATGTTTTATTTGCATAGTTCAGTACTACATATACAAAAATTACAGACATAAATATATATTCCACGGTCAAATCACAGTCACTTTAAGTACATTCATCTGTAAGAAGGCAGAAAGAAGAGGGTTCTATCTTTAAACATTGACAGGCATTTACATGAATTATATTTTATTCATTTTTTTAAAGAAAATCAAATATACAATCATGATTTCAGTCATGTAGGAACAACTGACTGGATTACCTTTGGTGTCAAGCAAAGCAATTTTTCTCCTTAATTCACTAAAATAGTAATTACAGTTGATAGACCATGAGACAGTATGATAGGATGCCTACAGAACTAACTACATTTAAATTTTATTACTTAAAAATCATAAAAATACAGCCTAAAGTATAATTTATATTTAAAAAATAATTCTATAGATTAACCCTTAAATCCAATCCCTGAAGAATTCTTGCAAAATTTAGCTAGATGAAGCTATTGCCAAGAAATGCCTTTGTCTGTCTTATTAGAAACGTCATTAGGTATAACTTTCATCCCAGTAATCTTACTTTTAATATTTGCCCAAAGGTAATAATGGGATAAGAAAAAACATGGGTTTAAGAAATATATGTAGTAAATAGAATGTTTTCAAAAAATTTTTTTAAATGGGAAATTATTCATTCTCAGAAATATAAATCAACATGCTAGTTTAAAATATTTGGAGGAATGTGCTTTTAAATTAAAAGCTTGAAATCAAATGTAAAGTTTAGTAAATATCTGAAAAGATCCTGCTCTTCCATCTTCAACAAAGGAATTTCTATGCATAATACATTAGTAATGTGTGACATCATTTTTATCATTACAAAGAAAGGACCTTATATTACACTGACATACCCACTGTAGCTGCAGACACCACCACCCCACCCCGACACAATGACAATGAACATTTAGTATCTGGATATCAGGTTAGCTGTATCTAACCAAACAGATCCAAACATGTCACTGACTATGATGTCAGTTTAGTTGAATCTAACCAAGAACATCCAAACATGTCACAGATACAGCAAATGTATTTAAGGCCTTGTTTATGAAAAATTTTATTCTGACACATCAGTTTATCAAAACTTTTATTGAAGGATGTTCTTAGAGTAAATATTCTTAATGAAATAAGCAAACAAATACTGAGAGTACTGTTTTTACACTTTGAGTGAAATCCTAATAGCAACCACTCTTTCCCTTCACCAGGGATTTTGTATTCAGAAGTATTTTTTTGTTTTTTTCTGGAATGAAATCAAAAGGGAAAAGTCTAGAAATATCTAGATAAGAAGAGGCTGCAAGTAGATAGTATCTCTAAAAATAAACTCTAGTCTTATTGTTGCCAGACATCTGTTGTAGATTTTAGCATTGTTTAAATAGGTGAAATGACCATTTCAAAAGCAAGAATTTTTTAGATAAATCGTATTCTATGAATACGAATCTCATCTTCAGATTCTTAGATCAACAAATACTGCTGGGGTGCTCCTTCTCCTCAAGGTTATATACAATAGCAAAAATTTCTCTTAAATTAATAATTTAACAAATTTGTGTTGGACACTCTATGCTCTGGTGTTATACTTTGAGAAAACAAGTAAGTGAATGATGCTTCTAAAACAAACCATGAATATAAGCAAAATAAAAAGAATTAATGGAATATTGACACATGGATTCTACAAACAAGTTATGGTGAGTATTATTTTAATGACTCACATATTTCTGTAACAATAGATATTGTGCAAAATCATTCATCCTAGTAGTTATTATGTCCAATTCACTTAGACTTATCTGCTGTGGGAATCAGCAAATATTTTTCAAATTAAATTTATAAACATCATTTTGCAAAATACGATTCAATTAGGAGAAATGTATTCATTTTGGAAATAAAGAACTTATCAAGTAAGGTTAGAATATGTGTTTCCAGGAAAATATGTGTTCAGCCTACAAAATTCACCATTACAAATAGGTTGACTAATGGAGAAAAAAAAGTGAATTAGAAGTTAAAAGACCTGGTTTTATTTCCAAGTCTGCATTTACTCAGAGGACAAATATACCTTTAGGCAAAGACCTTATTTGTTCTAGTCTTATTCTGTCAAAATGCAGATACCAAACAAACCTAACTTTAATATGTCAAAATCAAAATACAACAAAAATCAAAACATAATTGCATCTAATGCTTAGAAATTAAATACTTTAGTTTACATGCCCTTTCTCACCAAATCCAGAAATTTCATGCTCTAGTTAGAAATCGCATGTGGCAGAAAAATAAAAGTCCATTAAATAATACATCAGAAACTTGTACTTAAATGAACAAATTATATAAACTGAGTCTAATTTTAAAACATTTTTTAGATCATATAAAAAAAATAACTAAAAACTCAAAATAAAACTCTTAGTCATAAGAACATGTTTCAAAATTTCACCCTGAATTTCATGTGGGATAAGAATCCCATTCTTTTGTTCATCTGAACAGAACCTTTTTCTGATATATATATATGTGTGTATATATATATATATATATATATATATATATATATGTCTTAACATAATGTTGAATACCAATATTTTCATACAGAGCTGGCTAGCTTATTTTGCCATATTTGAATTTAAAACAACAAAACAAAAAAATTTTTTTTTTACCATGTGAAGAAAAGTATTTGCTGATATGGTAATGAATTTGGGATCACAGACTCACTGCCTACTGAAATACTCTTAAATTTTACTCATCTTATTAACAAGTACACATAAAGACTGAAAAACGGGAAGATCATACAAGTCGGTAAGTATAACTAAACCCACCAAAGAAACAAAAATGCTATATTAAAAATGCCCATAATCAGATAAAAATGCTAGAGAATTTGGCCTAGAAATTACAAAAATTGATGAAAGAACAATAATTTTTAAAAATTATTAAAAAAATAATCATAGGAAAAAAAGGGAGGAAGATACACAGAACGGGGTTGGAAGAAATATTTGGTCTAAAAATTTTTTCATATGCTCCACTAAAGAATTATTTTTGCAATACTCCTTTTCCTCTTAAGGTAGAGACCTAAAATTGTGATTCCCATGGCTATAAGAATTCTTTCATGAACTGCACATACGTGAGATAGAATGAAGGCAAAGTGTAAGACTAAGACAGACAAGATCATAGGACCTCATGAAGCATTCAGACCTAAACTGTACAATTTGATAACAATGAAGAGAAAATCAGAACTATGAAGAAGGATGTGAACTCAGAAAATTATTCATTTTAAAAAATCAATATAGTTATGATTTTGATTATATATGCACTATAATTAATTACTAATAATTGAGCTTTTCAGGTTTTAAGTGCATTTCTCAAACATGAGATCATGTACTTGAGAAATATGTAGAAATCAAAACCTAAAATCAAGCAAAATGAATATATTATCATTTCAATTTTTATCTCAATGATTTTGATGCTCTTTGGCATTGTGAATTGTCATGGCGAGAATCTAGTTGTGATGAGGTGCCCATGAGCCTACAGGATGACATATATTGATGCTATGTTGTGATGGTAAGCTTTGTTTCTCAAAATTTCAGGCACTTTAAGAAAGTTAGAAGTATCCAGAATAGTAAATGTCAAGGACAGGATGATCTATTTTTCTAGATTCTTAAAAGTGATGTTTAATGACCTATTTATCAGGTATAAGGAAGTTTCGTAACAACAAAATATATTCCTCATCCAGGAAACCTGAAGACTACACTCACATGAGTTCCCTTATTGGTGAAGATGACTGGTTTTAGCCACAAGTATCACTGTTGACTTCAGGAATACAGTCATTCCTGCAAACCAAGTAAGACCAGATGTAGCATGAGTGACTGTGAAAGATCTAAGACATTAGAAGTGCAACATGTGCACTAAGAGTCAGATACAAGTTAGCGACTAAATGACAACAATCTGTAACAGAGCTAAAGAGAATATTCTAAGAATGCCAAAGGTTTAGAAGGAGAAGACAAAAGTAATGGCATTTGTTCTGTCTTTAGAAGAAAGGGACAGAAAGGAGAATAACAATACAGATGTTCAGGAAAACTTGACAAATTAGTTACGGTGTAGGGGCAGTTGCATTAAGTGGTGTAAATAAATATAATTCTGTGTAGATGAACCAAATCTATGTATCTCAGAAGCTTTTTACAAAATTTTGTTGGCTTAGGATAATCTTGGACTTTCCTGGTGTCTCAGATGGTAAAGAATCCACCTGCAATGTGGGAGACCTGGGTTCCTGGGTTGGGAAAATCCCCTAGAGAAGGGAATAGTTACCCACTCCAGTATTCTGGCCTGGAGAATTCCATGGACAGAGGAGCCTGGTGGGCTGCAGTCCATGGGGTTGCAGAGTCTGACACAACTGAGAGACTTTCACCACTAAGATAATCTTATAAGTGAGAATCACTTTTAAGAATCACTTATAATTCTGAACATAATGTTTCATAGTAAGTACTTTTATTTTTGAGTCATAATAAGTATCAACTAATATGGGAATTACTTATCCATAAAGAAAATAGCATTTTTCTTTTAAACCCAACCTCAGGGAAAATATATTATACCTGAGTACTATAAAAGTTTCATTATTTTTTCCAAAAAAAGTCACATTGAAGCAATTATGGCTATTATATAATCATTACCATTATATGGGATACTTTGCATTGGCTAGAAAAGTAGGCAACTTGAAATCATATATTCAGGTTATGGCAAATGCAGTCTTTAATAAACACTAATTAAATCATAACACAAATTGCAGCAGAGTCTCACTGGTTTACCGTGTAGTATTTAATCTTTTTGTATCTATATTTATCTACTTTTTTGTATCTATAGCTACTATGGGCAGGCAGTATGGCAGTGAACACCCTAGGGACTCTTTCTGCTTTTATGTAAACTTGAGTTTTAGTTCTGGTTCTGTCACATACTACTTTTTAACTTTAGGTAATTTGTTGAGCTTCTTGGTATGTCTCTTTTTGTGTTGTTTCACTCATTTATTATATCAGGACAATATCTATGATTTGATTTGAATACTAAAAGGTTTTAATAGGAATAATGCAGAAAATATAAATATCTGTTCTCTTTCCACTTTACATTCTTTTCCCCTATTAATTTGAACCTAAATTATCATGATTATTTATAGCAAGAGCTTGCAACACTGTCCATGTGAGGGTGTTTTTAAAAGGTATTTTTGGATAGAAAATAAGTTTCAATTAACTGTTTAAGTAACTCTCTACATTTTATAACATCAATGTAAAAACTTACATTTACATCATACATCTTATGGTCTTTTTTCCCCCTATATCCTAAACTATCATGTACAGCCAGAGACGGATGAGTAAAAATACCTAAATTTTTAAAGTGCACATTCAAATATATAAAATCAAATTACTTTATGTATTTTCTAGTGTCTAGGGGAGACTCCATGAAATAAGGCGGTTACAATTTGGTATTAACACTTCCCAGGTGGCTCAGTGGTAAGGAATATGCCTGCAATGCAGACACCTGGGTTTAATCCCTGGGTCAGGAAGATCCCCTGGAGAAGAGAATGGCTACCCACTCCAGTATTCTTCCCTGGAGAATTCCATGGACAGAGTAGCCTAACGGGTTATAGTACATGGGGTCACAGAGTCCAACTTGACTGAGCAACTAACATATTAATACTAACGAAGTGAAATTTATGAGCCAAGTCAATTCACACTGAGAAAATATCATGTCTTCCAATGTAAAGCACACTAGAGCCTGAACCACTGTCTCTTAAATATGTGTTTATTTGGTCCAAAAAGAGTCAGAAAAGAGGTTGGGCATGTGTCAAGAGATATCTATACCCTGTATTCCATTCACAAATTAATGAAGACATATTTAAGATTAGAGTGAGTAATACTGGGTGTCTTAATCTAACCAGTGATCATGAATTATTTTGGTACCCAGGTTTATGATAACCTTCTTTCTGCACAATTCCATCATAGGAAAATGGACTAAAAGGGATTTTAATGGTTTCTGACTTTGTTTTGTGATAGCTTGAATATCTAAAACCTGTCATTCCCTCGGGGAAGAACTGTGTTCTGCACTAATCACTCATTGCTGCAGACACAGAAGCCAACTATATTTCCCGCTCCATTTAGGCAGCTTTATAATAATAAATGTTCCAGGTTGGTATTCTCTTCTCTGTTTCTGAAAGGTTCTGTTCAAGCAGCAAATATTCTAACAAGTTTAACTGATTTGAGAGAGTAAACAACTTGAAACATTTATTTTATCTTGGAACAATTCTGATCCTGAGTGTGTTTATATCACTGTTCAAGTATGTTCTAATTTTCAACATTTATGGATGAGAATTAAGCTGCATGCATGCTTGTAACTTTGTGCAGTATGACTGGCAGGCATGACTGTATACCTCACATTATGTGCTTTGAATGTGAATTTCAATTTCCTTTCTTTTTGTTTTTTTTTTTAACAATTTAATGTAATCAATCAATGTTAGAAATAAAATTAAAGAAGATCATCAAAGAGCAATAGAACAAATAAAAATTGGTTTTGTCTTGACAAGAACCTCATCAGCAAGTAAATAAACCTCCTTCCATGGAGAAAACCACTGGAATTCACCCTCTGGTAGGTGATAAATTAGCCCTTTAAAACCCCATGATCATTACTTGCCCCAAGGATCTATTATCTGTATTAATTTAAATATGCATCTTCAGAGAATTCAAGACATTGTTTGGAAACGTTTAAGATTGGAAAGCTACTGCAAAATTTATGATGTCACATTTCTTATGACTAGTCAGAGTTGAATACAAACATACTAATAATATGGAACAGCTCATTTAAGATTCAAGATTGAATGAAGCTAAATTAAAAACAACTATATACTGTCACAATTTCCCTGATTTATTTACCTATGGTATTGGCACATATTGTTTTGGTTAATATTTTAAAAATACAAATACCTCTTCCCATGCAGAAAAGTGCATGTGAAATGAAGTATGGAATTGTATACAGCTTGATAAACAAAAGCTACATGCTCAAACAGTACCTAAAGTTTACAAATCAAATCCCTAGTGTTAATTATGACAAAAGCTTGGTATCTAAGCACAATCTTAAAGGAAATAAGAATACTTATTTCCTTATTCATCTGCCTCTACTGCAATGCTAAGAAGAAAGAATGACAAAATCCTTTTGACATCTTAAGAATGACATTCAATATTCAAAGGCTAAATGTTTTTTATTAATCACGATCTTAATTTAAACTTCAGATTTATAAAGGTGAATGTTTATACCTTTATACCTAATGCATACATTGTTTCTTGTTTAAAAGTACTTTATCACTCAAAATGGTATTTATTAGTTCTGAACTCACAAATCTATCATATGCCTCTATATTCAAGAGCAGTTCAGTCCCAGATTTTTCACATGGTTATGAAAATGAGAAACTGCTAAATTAACCTGGGTTCCCATATTGCAAGCTTCTTTCTATCAAGTTATAAACTAAATCTCCACTTCAAAAGTGTATATAAAGTCATACACAACCTCCAGGTCTAGAAGCCTTTTTTAAGTGTCCTGGTTTAGTTATGTTTACAGGCAGCAGGAAGTCTGGTTAGTAGAGGGTGGGATTTCTAGTGCTTCCTTTCCTATAACAGGAGACATTTTCGGTGGCTGAGTGAAAGGCCTGTTTGGATTTCTGTTTTTTGCTTTTGCATGTTGGTGAATGGAGGGAAATGAGAGAGCTTGGAGGACTCACTGTAAGTACCTTCCACTCTTAGCTTTATTCAGAGGGAATAATCTAAATAGTAACCCTCTTAACACCACTATGTGTTGGGAAAAATGAAATTTCTGCCTGTTTGTCAGTCTGTCAACCAAGATTTCAGTTGATTTCACTTTGGTGTCTTAGTAAGACAGCTATTCTGAACTAAGTTTGGTTAAAAGAAGTTTCTATTTATTACTTTATCGATTTTCAAATCAAAAGATTTGATAGCTCATTGCTAGGAGTCATTTACGTTTTTAATTTGATATACTTACTAGTAAATTCTGATTGTTTGAGGGTTCTATTCACTAGCACCAGGTACTGATGGCCCCCCTCAAAGAAATCATGTGCATGCATGGATCAAATTGGACAGGGCTCAGAAATAATTATTTAAAAAATAGAGTTTTTACTTTTTTTCAAATTTATTTCATATATGCAATTGCTTTTGTTTTACAGCAGTGAATTACATTTTCAAATTAAGAGCACCCTCATTTTCACCCATGTTCTTATCTCTAACATCCACATTATAAGGTACTAAGCAGATATAACGCATTTTTTTCTCCATGGATTTAAAAATATATATACAGTGATAATATTCTGTTTAAACTTGTCTTTTTTCTCCAGATACCTTGTCTATTCATTCTTAAGTGTATGAAAGTTGGTGTGTGTGAGGATGTTTAGGAAAAAAAATTAATTTCCTTCAATTCCATTTCACACTTTAATATTGAATAAAAAATGAAATGTGGAGAGTGCATTCTTATAGGATTAAACATACTCTTTTTAACTACTTAAACCAGCATTTTGGAACTCAGATCTCTGTAACCAAGACTAGAAGTCACTGAAAGACTTTAAAATCATTTAACCACCACAACCAGATTCATGTATGGACATAAACCCAATGCATGAATTCTTTATATGTTTAATCTCACAATTTAACTACCCAAATAAGTTTTTAAAGACAAACATTTAAAATTTGCCATTAAGGAAAATCTAATCTCCATCCTTAACTATGACTCTTCATTTCAACTAAAAATCTTCCAATATGTTGAAAAAAAATACTCCTAAGAAAGTTATGAACACTGAAATCTGAGATATGATTCTTGTTAAATATTCGTTTCTCTTTCTGAGGAATTAACCTCTGCTCCTTTCCACTCTTCATTTTTGCCACTTTTGATATTAACACTAGGACTTTGAGATGTCTTCAAGGGTTCAGTTTCTTGAGATTCCTTGGTATGTATACTCTTCTTCTTTTCCCTTGCAAGCAATCTGTAGTTGGCAGCATTACCAATGAGCAGCCACACGCTGGCTAGGACCACAATAGCTCCACAGGCCAAATACATATATTTATATTGTCCAGTTTCGTCCACCAATTTACCTAAGAGACAAAGAGTGGTTTTTAAGACAGCATTATAAATCAGCCATAAAATGGTAACAGTTTCAAATAAAATCATTCCACACTGTGTACCTATTTCTTATTTAATACTAAATGAGAGTTGAATAAAGAAAAAAATATTCTAGATTAAGACTTCCACATATACATAGTAAAGGCATGTTAGAGGCACATACTACATTATACTACCAGTATATGAAATACATTGAAAGTTGTTGCCTTCAATAAAAGTGTGCTACCAAGACAAACAAGGTATATATGTATATGTCTATATTTTCATAGATACATACATATGAGATACATTTTAAACCTACATATGTAGAAATATATATATACATATTTACATATGTAAACATATATATGGATATATTTATAGCATATATAACAACAGACTGGTTCCAAATGGGAAAAGGAGTACGTCAAGGCTTATATTGTCACCCTGTTTATTTAACTTCTATGCAGAGTACATCATGAGAAACGCTGGGCTGGAAGAAGCACAAGCTGGAATCAACATTGCTGGGAGAAATATCAATAAACTCAGATATGCAGATGATACCACCCTTATGGCAGAAAGTGAAGAGGAACTCAAAAGCCTCTTGATGAAGGTGAAAGAGGACAGTGAAAAAGTTGGCTTAAAACTCAACATTCAGAAAACGAAGATCATGGCATCTGGTCCCATCACCTCATGGCAAATAGATGGGGAAACAGTGGAAACAGTGTCAGACTTTATATTTTGGGGCTCCAAAATCACTGCAGATGGTGACTGCAGCCATGAAATTAAAAGACGCTTACTCCTTGGAAGGTAAGTTATGACCAACTTAGATAGCATATTCAAAAGCAGAGACATTACTTTGCCAACAAAGGTCCATCTAGTCAAGGCTATGGTTTTTCCAGTGATCATGTATGGATGTGAGAGTTGGACTGTGAAGAAAGCTGAGCGTCAAAGAATTGATGCCTTTGAACTGTGGTGTTGGAGAAGACTCTTGAGAGTCCCTTGGACTGCAAGGAGATCCAACCAGTCCGTTCTGAAGGAGATCAGCCCTGGGATTTCTTTGGAAGGAATGATGCGAAAGCTGAAAGTCCAGTACTTTGGCCACCTCATGTGAAGAGTTGACTCATTGGAAAAGACTGTGATGCTGGGAGGGATTGGGGGCAGGAGGAGAAGGGGATGACAGAGGATGAGATGGCTGGATGGCATCACCGACTCGATGGACGTGAGTCTCAGTGAACTCCAGGAGCTGGTGGTGGACAGGGAGGCCTGACGTGCTGCGATTCATGGGGTCGCAAAGAGTCTGACATGACTGAGTGACTGAACTGAACTGAACTGATATTGAGATTGCTTCATCCTTTCCATATTTCCTATCTTTTCTATAAAGAATATACATTATATTCTTTAGGGAAAGTCAAAAGGCTTTCCTTTTCCATTTCCTAATGGGTCATAATATTTACTAAATGACTATGCCTAGCACTAGGCTAAACATTTTATTTGTAATTTTGCATTTAATCCTTAAAAAATTCATTCTGACATATTTCGACCATGATTACATAGCAAATGCGGAGGAAACTAGGATCTTACCAAAGTCTGTCTGCATCTTATATTAACTAGTCCATAAAATGGCTTCACCAAAACTCTTGGTTAAGTGTTATGTCACTTTTTGGACTAACCACAGTTTTTCACTTTATCTAAATCTAAATTATTAAGGCCAAATGAGTCAGGGACAAAGTTTTTGCTCCATTTGATTATTGAGAATATTGAAAAACTAGCCTGGTACCAAATAATTGGAAGGTTTATTGACTTTTAAACAAGCTACAGCTTATATTGTTTATATTAATTTTGCCTCATGCTTATGCAAGCATCTAATTCTTAATAATAGTTATTATTGGCAAAATTTTGTAGGCACAAACCCAAATTATTTTTCATATGCATATTCAGGTGATTCTGAAACAGACCTATTCGTTTAGTCAGAGTTTCCAACATTCTGACTAGAATTTAGTTCAGTTCAGTTCAGTCACTCAGTAGTGTCCAACTCTTTGTGACTCCATGAACCACAGCACGCCACCCTTCCCTGTCCATCACCAACTCCCAGAGCTTGCTCAAACTCATGTCCATCCAGTCAGTGATGCCATCCAACCATCTCATCCTCTGTCATCCCCTTCTCCTCCTGCCTTTCAATCTTTCCCAGCATCAGTGTCTTTTCCAATGAGTCAGTTCTTCTCATCAGGTGACCAGAGTATTGGGACTTTAGCTTCAGCATCAGTCCTTTCAATGAATATTCAGGACTGATTTCCTTTATGATGGATTGGTTGGATCTCCTTGCAGTCCAAGGGACTCTCAAGAGTTTTCTCCAATACCACAGTTCAAAAGCATCAATTCTTCAGTGCTCAGCTTTCTTTATGGTCCAACTCTCACACACATCTATGACTACTGGAAAAATCTTAGCTTTGACCATACAGACCTTTGTTGACAAAGTAATGTCTCTGCTATTTAATATACTGTCTAGGATGGTCATAGCTTTTCTTCCAAAGACCAAGCATCTTTTAATTTCAAGCCTGTACTCACCAACTGCAGTGATTTTGGAGCCCCCCGCCCCCGCCGCCTGGCTCCAAAAGTCTGTCACTGTTTCCATTGTTTCACCATCTATTTGCCATGAAATGATGGAACTGGATGCCATGATTTTCATTTTTTGAAAGTTGAGTTTTAAGCCTGCTTTTTCACTCTCCTCTTTCATCAAGAGGGTATTCAGTTCCTCTTCACTTTCTGCCATAAGGGCGGGGTCATCTGCATATGTGAGGTTATTGATATTTCTCCTGGCAATCTTGATTCCAGCTTGTGCTTCTTCCAGCCCAGCCTTTCTCATGATGTACTCTGCATATAAGTTAAATAAGCAGGGTGACAATATATAGCATTGATGTACTCCTTTTCCTATTTGGAACCAGTCTGTTGTTCCATGTCCAGTTCTAACTGTTGTTTCTTGACCTGCATATAGGTTCTCAAGAGGCAGGTCAGGTGGTCTGGTATTCCCATCTCTTTCAGAATTTTCCACAGTTTATTGTGATCCACACAGTCAAAGGCTTTGGCATAGTCAATAAAACAGAAATAGATATTTTTCTGGAACTCTCTTGCTTTTTCGATGAGCCAGCGGATGTTGGCAATTTGATCTCTGGTTCCTCTGTCTTTTCTAAAACCATCTTGAACATCGGGAAGTTCACGGTTCACATATTGCTGAAGCCTGGCTTGGAGAATTTTGAGCATTTCTTTACTAGCGTGTGAGATGAGTGCAACTGTGCGGTAGTTTAAGCATTCTTTGGCATTGCCTTTCTTTGGGATGGAATGAAAACTGACCTTTTCCAGTCCTGTGGCCACTGCTGAGTTTTCCAGATTTGCTGGCATATTGAGTGCAGCACTTTCACAGCATCATCTTTCAGGATTTGAAATAGGTCAACTGGGATTCCATTACCTTCACTAGCTTTGTTCATAGTGATGCTTCCTAAGGCCCACTTGACTTCACATTCCAGGATGTCTGGCTCTAGGTGAGTGATCACACCATTGTGATTATCTGGGTCATGAAGATCTTTTTTGTACAGTTCTTGTGTGTATTCTTTCCACCTCTTCTTAATATCTTCTCCTTCTATTAGGTCCATACCATTTCTGTCCTTTATCAAGCCCATCTTTGCATGAAATATTCCCTTGGCATCTCTAATTTTCTTGAAGGGATTGCTTGTCTTTCCCATTCTGTTGTTTTCCTCTATTTCTTTGCATTTATTGCTGAAGAAGGCTTTCTTTTCTCTCCTTGCTATTCTTTGGAACTCTGCATTCAGATGCTTATATCTTTCCTTTTCTCCTTTGCTTTTCGCTTCTCTTCTTTTCACAGCTATTTGTAAGGCCTCCTCAGACAGCCATTTTGCTTTTTTGCATTTCTTTTCCATGGGGATGGTCTTGATCCCTGTCTTCTGTATAATATCACGAACCTCCGTCCATAGTTCATCAGGCACTCTGTCTATCAGATCTAGGCCCTTAAATCTATTTCTCACTTCCACTGTAATCATAAGGGATTTGACTTAGGTCATACCTGAATGGTCTAGTGGTTTTCCCCACTTTCTTCATTTTAAATCTGAATTTGTAAATCAGGAGTTCATGATCTGAGACACAGTCAGCTCCCGGTCTTGTTTTTTGCTGACTGTATAGAGCTTCTCCATCTTTGGCTGCAAGAATATAATCAATCTGATTTCGGTGTTGACTATCTGGTGACGTCCATGTGTAGAGTCTTCTCTTGTGTTGTTGGAAAAGGGTGTTTGCTATGACCAGTGCATTCTCTTGGTAAAACTCTATTAGCCTTTGCCCTGCTTCATTCCGTACTACATGTAGGAAGAGTTTAAACACTGACTTTATATACATCAAAAAAATTCACGCTTGGCCTGGCAGTTATTGTAACAATTAGGGGCAGGCCAAGAGGTCTAAGTAAATACCTACATTTAGCATTAATTAAAACAATGCTATACAGTTATTACTAGAAAAGATAGGCCAACAAAAAGTATTTAAAATTTATTACATGTAAGTCTAAGACTAAACGAAGTCTTCACTTCAAACATTAATGTACACATGTGTTGTTACTCAGTCTCTTTACTTGATAATTTAGCACAGACACTTTTATAGTCATCTCTGACGTATTTTAGATCTTTAAATCTAAAGATAAAGGTTACAAATATGGGATATAAGTATCTGATCAAGAAAATGACTTTGACTGAACTTCTCTTCATTCTTGCATTCCTATTGATATATTCCGATCATTGATATTATAAATGTATTCCTTCCTTAAGCATGTAACAAGTTCTATATTAATATAACCGTTATACTCCAATAGGAAAACAGATATTAACCTTTTGAGAGCATTACTTTAAAGTTTTGACTTATTTTTAAAAAACAAGAGAAATTTGTTTACCAATGATAAAGTGATATTTTATTTTTATATTTTTAACAATACAAGTTGATATAGGTAAAAATCTGCAAGTCATGCTAATTATCAGTCTAATTTAAATTCTCAAGTTCATAATACCAGGCTATAAATGAAATTTTTGTCTAAAATAGACTAATTAGGAAATTAAAAATATATAATAAGGCTAAAATTAACACATCTACAGTCTTTTAGGGTATTAGTTGTCTATTATTACAAACCACATTTACACTACAAAGAAAGTCTCAGCTAATGGATATTAATTTTATGCTATTTTCTTTCTTTGATGATAAATATTCTTACCAGCAAGAGGAGGACCAAGGAGGACAGGACAACACTCCACAACTGTGACGAGTCCCACAGCACTGGAAAATCTTTGAGCACCAACAAGGTCCATGAGCGTTTCAAAGAGGACACTGCTAACACTCCCAAATCCAAGACCAAAAAATACAGCATACACCACCAGGCTTGTGTAGTCCTCAGCCAACGCACATAAGAGATGACAGATTCCAGTGAACATCACTGCAAAACTGAAGAAGTACTGGATTCGGGGTCGGATTAATTTGGAATTGGCAATAAGTCCTACAGTAGGTCTGGCAAACATATCAACAAAAGCCATAACAGAGAGCAAGAAAGCTGCAGAATACTCATCAATTCCTTTGTCTTTAGCATATGGAGCCAGGAATATAACAGGGGCGAAGAACCCCAGAAACATAATGACATTTCCAGATAAGTATATCAGAAATCCTCTATGCTTAAAAAGGGAGAAATCTAAATATTTATTAATTTCTTCCCATACTGATAACTTTTTTTGTCTTTTCTTCATACTGCAATCAGTTTCTCTTACACCAACCTTATTTTTAGACTCAGTACTTGCTTTGGGTTCAACAGGTCTCATAAGGGACCCAGCCACACAGCAGTTCAATAGTAAACCTCCCAAAATCATGAAGCTTCCCTTCCAACCATAAGTATTAAAGAGGTACTGATTGAAAGGAGCCAAAGTACTTAAGAAAACAGGACTTCCTGCCATTGCAAGGCCATTCGCTACAGGTCGTTTCTTATAGAAGTATTTGCCAATGATTGTTAAGGCAGGCTGCAGGTTGAAGGCCAGACCTAAACCTAAAAAGAACAAAACAAAAGGAAGAAAAAAACACATTATGCCACTCACATAAGAAATCACTTGTCAAAATGTACATTCAAGTGGAGATGGCAGAATGAAAAGGCAACAGCACACAGTAAATAAAAAATTTTAAAATTTTAAAAATTACATATTGTCAATAAGATACCACATAAACAAAAAGGTTCTCATAACTAGACATCTGAGATGCAAGACTGTTTCATAGCCCTTTCCTTTTAAAACACAAAAATAAAACCAAGAACTTCTTCTAATGTTGCAACAATCAGAGAATAGGTGGAAATCGGAACACAGTTCATTAGTTCTTAGTCATAACCACTTAATTCCATAAATAAATTAATTTCTCTAACCTCTCTCTTTATATACACATGCAGAGAATAGATATTTTCCTTAAGGGCAAGAGTGTATTTAAAACATGAATACTTTCTTTTCAGTACAGAATAGACTAAACAGATTAAAAAGGTTGTCATTTATAAATAATCTTAGATCTCCTGTAGGTATATCTTTCAAAGCTATGCAAATAATAAAAAAGAGTAATAAATTCATGCCATTAATTTCATGTTCTTCATCCCTCACGTTACACATTTCATAACTACAGAGGTGAATGTATATTAACTAAAAAATAATTTTAGCTGACTGTTTATATGGGTCAAAAGTTTCTGCTGTCTAGGGACACCCTGACAGTGCTGAGTTAGCTCATCAAGATACTATTTGGCAACAAAAATGAATGTTTGTTAAAAAAGTAAATACAAGTGATTTACACAAACTACCTCTCTTTACCCTTTAGCCTAGACATGATTCTGTGTTATTTAGGATCTATAGAAGTAGGAATTCTTTGGCATTTACCAATTTATGCAAATTTGAGACAGTATTACAAATTGGTTAAGTATTTAGATTCCAGGACACTGGGTTCTGATTAAGTATATCTGGCAAATACTTAATGCAAATCTCTAATACAAATATTTGTATTTAATATTTGTAATAGTATTCAGATTGATTATATTCTTTGAAGCCAAAGATGAAGAAGCTCTATACAGTCAGTAAAAACAAGACGAGTGGCTCAGATCATGAACTCCTTATTGGCAAATTCAGATTTAAATTGAAGAAAGTAGGAAAAACCACTAGACCATTCAGGTATGACTTAAATCAAATCCCTTATGATTATACAGTGGAAGTGAGAAATAGATTCAAGGGACTAGATCTGATAGACAGAGTGCCTGATGAACTATGGATGGAGGTTCTTGACACTGTACAGGAGACAGGGATCAAGACCATCCCCATGGAAAAGAAATGCAAAAAAGCAAAATGGCTGTCTGAGGAGGCCTTACAAATACCTGTGAAAAGAAGAGAAGCCAAAAGCAGAGGAGAAAAGGAAAGATATAAGCATCTGAATACAGAGTTCCAAAGAATAGCAAGGAAAAATAAGAAAGCCTTCTTCAAGCGATCAATGCAAAGAAATAGAGGAAAACAACAGAATGGGAAAGACTAGAGAACTCTTCAAGAAAGTTAGAGATACCAAGGGAACATTTCATGCAAAGATGGGCTCAATAATGGACAGAAATGGTACGGAACTAACAGAAGCAAAAGATATTAAGAAGAGGTGGCAAGAATACACACAAGAACTGTACAAAAAAGATCTTCATGACCCAGATAATCACGATGGTGTGATCACTCACCTAGAGCCAGACATCCTGGAGTGTGAATTCAAGTGGGCCTTAGGAAGCATCTCTACGAACAAAGCTAATGGAGGTGATAGAATTCCAGTTGAGCTATTTCAAAACCTGAAAGCTGATGCTGTGAAAGTGCTACACTCAATATGTCAGCAAATTTGGAAAACTCAGCAGTGGCCACAGGAAATGGAAAAGGTCAGTTTTCATTACATCCCAAAGAAAGGCAATGCCAAAGAATGCTCAAACTACTGCACAATTGCACTCATCTCACACGCTAGTAAAGAATTGCTCAAAATTCTCCAAGCTAGGCTTCAGCAATACGTGAACCATGAAATTCCAGATGTTCAAGCTGGTTTTAGAAAAGACAGAGGAACCAGAAATCAAATTGCCAACATCCGCTGGATCATCGAAAAAGCAAGAGAGTTCCAGAAAAACATCGCTTTCTGCTTTATTGACTATGACAAAGCCTTTGACTATGTGGACCACAACAAACTGTGGAAAATTCTGAAAGAGATGGGAATACCAGGCCACCTGATCTGCTCTTGAGAAACCTATATACAGGTCAGGAAGCAAGAGTTAGAACTGGACATGGAACAACAGACTGGTTCCAAATAGGAAAAGGAGTATGTCAAGGCTGTATATTTAATTTACATGCAGAGTACATGATGAGAAATGATGGGCTGGAAGAAGCGCAATCTGGAATCAAGATTTCCGGGAGATATATCAATAACCTCAAATATGCAGATGACACCACCTTTATAGCAGAAAGTGAAGAGGAACTAAAAAGCCTCTTGATGAAAGTGAAAGAGGAGTGAAAAAGTTGGCTTAAAACTACATATTCAGAAAACAAAGATCACAGCATGTGGTCCCATCACTTCATGGGAAATAGATGGGGAAACAGTGGAAACAGTGTCAGACTTTATTTTTTTAGGCTCCAAAATCACTGCAGATGGTGACTGCAGCCATGAAATTAAAAGACACTTACTCCTTGGAAGGAAAGTTAATACCAACCTAGATAGCATATTGAAAAGCAGAGACATTACTTTGCCAACAAAGGTCCATCTAGTCCAGGCTATGGTTTTTTCAGTAGTCGTGTATGGATGTGAGAGTTGGACTGTGAAGAAAGCTGAGTGCCAAAGAACTGATGCTTTTGAACTGTGGTGTTGGAGAAGACTCCTGAGAGTCCCTTGGACTGCAAGGAGATCCAACCAGTCCATCCTAAAGGAGACCAGTCCTAGGTGTTCATTGGAAGGACTGATGTTGAAGCTGAAGTTCCAATACTTTGGCCACCTGATGCGAACAGCTGACTCATTTGAAAAGACCCTGATGCTGGAAAAGATTGAGGGCACGAAGAGAAGGGGACGACAGAGGATGAGATGATTGGATGGCATTACCGCCTCAATGGACATGAGTTTCAGTAGACTTTGGGAGTTGATGATGGATAGGGAGGCCTGGCATGCTGTGGTTCATGGGGTCGCAAAGAGTCAGACACAGCTGAGCAACTGATTTGAACTGAACTGAATAGTGTTCCAAAAAACTGATATGAAGGAACCAGTAATCAGCTTTGATGAATGACAGGGCAGTATGCTCTCTGATTCTACCTTAGCCATACTTGTGAGATATGCAGAATGAGTGTAGATCCAACGTCTAAGTAATGAAACTATTGTCAGCAGCTGGTAAGAGGAAGGACTCAAATTCCCAGGAATTGTGCTTCGAGGTTCACATTTCTTTACCTATGCCATCTTCCTCCCTGTGCCCCTATTCTGTCACCTGGAATTTTGCTTTCACATGTTAATGCAAGTTTTCCTTAGGAATTTGTGGTCATCTATTTCCTACCTGGCATGGTAAAAGGAGCATGGCACTTGAAATGAAAATATCTAAGTCTCCCTCAACTACTTACTTATGTGTACTACTGGGCAAAGCACTTAGAGTTCTTAAATTCCAGTTTTTTCAACAAGAACATAAAAGGGTTTTGCTAAAATCAAGTGAGGTCTACAGCTCCAAGATGATGTATAATGTTGTTGTGATGATGATTATTATATGCTAGTATTTATTTAAAAAGTGACAAAATGCTGGATATTCTGTAAAGTATCATATATTCATTTTCAAACAAATGAATGAATATATAGTTCATTGAATATATGGTTCATGAATATATAGTTTATTTTTACAAATGAATATATGGTTCCTCCTACATATTTCCTTTTCCTCCCAAAGGAAAGAGCTATCATTTTTCCATTTTAAAGACAAAGAGATGGAGGCATAAGGAGGGGTATTTATCCATGATCACACAGCTAATATGTGCTGAGTTAGGTTTAAAAGCTAGACCTGAATGATTTCAAATACCAAGAAGTACTGGCTGATAATGACTTAAGATAAATCTCTTATGGTTATATTTAATGGTTGACTAGAAGCACTAGAGCCTTTGAGACTCAAATTGAACTGAAGTTAGAATAACATAAAATACAATTGATATTTATGATACGGTAACATCAAAACCATCTTTTTCCTAATACATGACTTTGTGGGCCCAGCCTGAATTCTATGGCCAAATGAAATATAGCTGACCCTTGAACAATGTGGGGTTTAAGGCTCACCCTCTACACAGCTGAAAAGCTATGTATCATTTATAGCCAGCTCGCCTTAGGACTCAGCCAATCACGGCCTGAGTAGTAGAGTAGACCCCTGCAGTTCAAATCCATGTTGTTCAAGGTCAGCTGTACCTAGTATTTCTTCACAAAGAAATGGTATTCTCTCCACCATGACAATTCTTAGATATAAGAAGATTCTCATTTAGAATGTCAAAGATGTTTTACAAAGTCAAAAAAGAAGAGTTGTCCATAGGTTGTAAAGAGTAGATTTTAACATCACTATTACTGTAGGCTTTAATATATCTAATTTTTCAATCAGATGATGCATTAATCTAAGGTCAGACTGACTTAAAGTCATAAAAAATACATTTACCTTTTTATCTGTAATCAAAAGGAAATAATTAAATTTCTTTATATATTGAAGTCTAATTTTTCTAAAACTTTGAATGTAAATTTGTGTAATGCAATTTGCTATTGAAGCTAATAAAGATCATATTTTCCAAATGTGCGTAATCAGGTAGCTAGAGTCTACAGACATGCTTAAGAAACAACTCTAACCAAATGACAGGAACTCACTTTAAAATATTTGTGTTTAGTGACAAATGTGTCTTTCAAATTTTAAAATAGAATCCTTTAGTAAGAAAAGGTAGGGAGGCTCATGCAGAGCTCTATCACTAATTAGAATACAGGCAACAATTCTATGTTAAAGCTAAATCAAAGAATCCAGGAAACATCTTTTTTGACATAATTTTTAACCTATTATGAGTGATCAGTCAGACACTAATAGTAATAAATAATTAAAGCATTTTTTTTTGAAATGAAGCTATTTATATGCCAGAGAGTCTGTGTCCACAATATCACCTTCATAGCCTGAAGATTAAATGTTTAAACAGTAAAAACAAACCAAAGAAGTTTTCTTTTTGACATTTATATTATAGCCATAACATGTCTGATAACTTGCTTTTTCCATTTCTTGAAATTAGTTTGATTGGTCAGCCTATAGCCAGGAGTTTAACATACCAGATGACAATGCTTTAAAGTATATAGCATCTGATATTAAAAAAAAAAATCAAAGAAAATAAGAATGTTCTATTGCTCATGCTTCTGACAGAACTTTGCAAACAGTAGAAGTGTTAAGAAAAAATAAGCTGAAAGCAAATCTTCACTTACCGCAAATTAATCCCATTGTGAAGTAAAGCTCTACTACGTTGGTACTGTAAGAGGCCGAGACCATACCCAAACAGCATAACAAACCTCCTACCATCACCACTGGCCGGCTACCATATTTATTCACCAAAACACTACTTATAGGACCTGAGGTAGAGAAGAAGTTAAGAAATATTCAGTTGCTGGGTTATTTATTTATTTATAACATTTGTTAATTTTGAAAGTTGAGAAAACACATTTTAACAATCAAAGAAAAGTATTAGTTCATATGAAACCACATGAAAACTTTTCAATACTTTCCAATCCATTTGACTGGTTGTCTTTACCCATATATCTACAAGCACATAAAATAATAAATTAGAATTGTTTAATATCAAGTTTGGTAGGACCATAATAATTCAACTTCTGACAGAAAAGCTTTTTAATGAGACATAGCTAAACTTGTTGTTGTTGTTAATCTCTAAGTCATATCTGACTCTTTTGCATTCCCCATAGACTGTAGCACACCAGGCTCCACTGTCCATGGGATTTCCCAAGCAAGAACGTTGGAGGGAAGTGCCATTTCCTTCTCCAGGAGATTTTCCTGACCCAGGGGTCAAACCCATGTCTCCTATATTGGCAGGCAGATTCTTTAATGCTGAGCCACTGAGGAAGCCCTAAATATCTTAATAAATGGAGATAAATTTATTTATTAAAAATTTAAGGGTTATATAAATAATCTATCTCTTAGAATTTTACTTTCTGGAATAATGTGTGTTTAGGCACACAGATATATGCCTTTAATTGAAGCTGACTTGTTTTTATTATACCCCACTGTGACTTTTTAATACCATATTTTTTATTTTAAGACCCCAACTCTTTACAAATCTCATTATATTAGAAATGAGGATTCTTATACTGACAGTCTCTTACCAATCCCTGTTCATCAGGGGCCACCAAGGGTAGTAATGCTGCTTCCATGCCTTAGGTATGTTTGAATTCATTTCAGTTTGGCCACTCAGTCATGTCAGACTCTTTGCGACCCCATGGACTGCAGCATCCCAGGCCTCCCTGTCCATCACCAGCTCCTGGAGCTTACTCAAACTCATGGCCATCGAGTCGGTGATGCCATCCAACCATCTCATCCTCTGTCATCCCCTTCTCTCACCTTCAATCTTTCCCAGCATCAGGGTCTTTTCAAATGAGTCAATTCTTCGCATCAGGTGGCCAAAGTATTGGAGTTTCAGCTTCAACATCAGTCCTTCAATGAATATTCAGGACTGATTTCCTTTATGATTGACTGGTTTGATCTCCTTGCAATCCCAGGACTCTCAAGAGTCTTCTCCAACAGCACAGTTCAAAAGCATCAATTCTTCAGCACTCAGCTTTCTTTATGGTCCAAATCTCACATCCATACATGACTACTGGAAAAATCATAACTTTGACTAGACAGACCTTTGTTGACAAAGTAATGTCTCTGCTTTTTTAATATACTATCTAGGTTGGTCATAGCTTTTCTTCCAAGGAGTAAATATCTTTTCATTTCATGGCTGCACTCACCATCTGTGGTGATTTTGGAGCCCAAAAACATAAAGTCTGACACTGTTTCCATTGTTTCCCCATCTATTTGCCATGAAGTGATTGGACCAGATGCCATGATCTTAGTTTTCTGAATGTTGAGCTTTAAGCCAACTTTTTCACTCACTTCTTTCACTTTCACTGAGAGGCTCTTTAGTTCCTCTTTGCTGTCTGCCGTAAGGGTGGTGTCATCTGCATATTTGAGGTTATTGATATATCTCCCAGCAATCTTGTTTCCAGCTTGTGCTTTATCCAGTCCGGCATTTTGCATGATATACTCTGCAGGATGACAACATATAGCCTTGACATACTCCTTTCCCAATTTGGAACCAGTCTGTTGTTCCATGTCCAGTTCTAACTGTTGCTTCTTAACCTGCATAGATTTCTTAGGAGGCAGGTAATGTGATCTGGTATCCTCATCTCTTGAATTTTCCACAGTTTGTTGTGACCTATACAGTCAAAGGCTTTGGCATAGTCAATAAAGCAGAAGTAGATGTTTTTCTGGAATTCTCTTTCTGTTTTGATGATCCAACAGATGTTGGCAATCTGATCTCTGGTTCCTCTGTCTTTTCTAAATCCAGCTTGAATATCTGGAAGTTCACGGTTCATGTACTATTGAAGTCTGGCTTGGAGAATTTTGAACATTACTTTGCTAGCGTGTGAGATGAGTGCAACTGTGCGGTAGTTTGAGCATTCTTTGGCATTGCCTTTCTTTGGGATTGGAATGAAAACTGACTTTTTCCAGTCCTATGGCCACTGCTGAGTTTTCCAAATTTGTTGACATATAGATTTTAGCACTTTATTTTTTTTTTAATTTAATTTTATTTTTAACTTAATAATGTATTGGTTTTGCCATATATCAAAATGAATCTGGGATTTGAAATAGCTCAACTGGAATTATTAGGTTATATTTCTGTGGCTTGGTTAGACAATGACGATTCCCCACATTTCAACCAAACCATTTGAAAAAGTAATATGAATCCTGATTGTTGTCTGAAAAAGCTTCTGTTGATACTTTCTGGTAACGTCCAGTCCAGGTTCCATGCACGATACTGGATGCTTGGGGCTGGTGCACTGGGACGACCCAGAGGGATGGCACGGGGAGGGAGGAGGGAGGAGGGTTCAGGATGGGGAACACGTGAATACCTGTGGCGGATTCATGTTGATATATGGCAAAACCAATACAATATTGTAAAGTTAAAAAATAAAATAAAATATTAAAAAAAAAAAACTTTTAGAATAGGTGCAGCAGTTTAGATGGAACAGCCAGAGAAAATGGAGGCTCTCTCTATTAAGACAGGCACCTCACGAAAAAGGAACAATCTTAGTGTGGGAAACAGGCACATTGAACACTCTGACTCAAAAATCAGTTTTGAACAGCTAGATACTGAATAGGATGATGTTTTAGGAGTGCCTTATGCAATGTGTTTTATGTACATTTTCTGATGTATGTGTATGTGTGTGCATATAAAATATTTAGGAGTGATCAAAATGATTAAAATAATTTATGTTTCTGTCTAAAAAACTATTTTGGAAATAAAAATTCTAAATATTAGAAGAGTTGGGTCTTATTTTAATATGCAGAATTTCTTTCTTTAGTGGTGCTTTATAAAATAGTGATGCAACTTAACAATCTTAGATTCAGTGAAAGTCCATACCTCTTTATAAGGCCTGTCCAAATGTAAACTATTTGCTTTGACATTTCTTTTTAGCTTAAAATTATATTTCATCTGAAACTAATGGTTCTGTTTTGAGCAAAAACATTACATTAGGTCAGAATTCTCAGCCCAATATATAGGCTAGAAAAAACTAAATGATTTTTAGTTAATATTAAACTTTAAAAATTTGCATTACATTTGAGAACTTCTACATGGATGGTATTTAAAACACACTGAGATTCAATTATCAGTAGAGCCTTAGTTGAAAATTCCATGGATGGAGGAGCATGGTAGGTTACAGTCCATGGGGTTGCAAAGAGTCAGACATGACTTAGCAACTTCACTTTCTTTCTTTCTATATTTCCTTTTTGAGAGGAAAATGGCAACCCACTCTGGTGTTCATGCCTGGAGAATCCCACGGACAGAGGGGCCTGGTGGGCTACAGTCTATGAGGTTGCAACTAACACACACACAAACCTTATCTTAGTCACTCTATCACACAGCTATACTTAGTATTTTTATTCTTATGCATAAATATAAATACTCATGGCCAAATAGTATTAAATATTACTCCACAATCTTTCTAAGGGATATTGGTAATAACACATAATTTTATAAAAAGAACTCAAAAACAGAATACCACATTTTGCGTTTAATACCAAACAAAATAAAACTAAAAAAGGCCATATATAAGATAGCTCTATAAGATCAATGGGTTTCCTTGCTGGCTTAGCAGTAAAGAATCTGCCTACAGTGCAGATTCCTGCATTGGATTCGATCCCTGTGTTGGGAAGATTTCCTGCAGAATAAAATGGCTACCCACTCCAGAATTCTTGCCTAGGAAATCTCATGGACAGAGAAACCTGGTGGGCTACAGTCCATGGGTTTGCAAAAGAGTTGGACAACTTAGCAACTAAACAACAATGGTAAGATCAAAGGGTTGGAGGGGGAAAAAAATCAATGAAAATTGTACAAGATAATGTGAAAAGAATAGAATTCTGTCCCTATTATGGAAAAACTCATCTGAAGAAATTTTATATATATTATATATAAAATATAATTATTTATTATAACATATATAGTGGTTAGGAAATGAATGCTTTAAGTAAAAGCATAAAGTTAAATTCAAATAGCCTTTATGAGAAGGGGAGAGTCAGAATCAATTGATTAACTTGATTAATAACTGAATTTAGGTGTGGATTCCTTTTTTAAAATAATCAATTCAATTCAGTTCAACTCAGATCAGTTCAGTGCAGCATTTCCTGAGCTCCTAGTATAAAGTCACTTGACAGACACCAAAGATAAAGTAGCAAAACACAACTATAATCGTCAATGCATTATGTTCCAGAGGAAGAAATAATCAACAAGTTATTTTAAGAACTGTGATGGATGTTTTGATAGATATTATATTATCAGAGATACTTATCAATACTTTGACTAATAACAATGATTTCTTCTCAGTTTCACTGATATTACATATTCTGTTTTATATGTGATGCCTGGATAACTAACAAATGGGCTAACTGATTACTATGTTTTATAAATATGTTAGCCTAAATAGTATAAATTTAAATTTGAAAACAATCTAGGAATCAAAACCTCATTTGCAACATATGGGAAATAATAGAGGGGGATAACCATATGAAGACAATTTCCCATTAGTGTGACTGATTAAAGGTAGCCACTAAAGAAATTATTTAGAAGTGTCAGCACATTTTGGGGGGGGGCAGGCTTTGATAAATTCTATACTGGCATCCATCAAGATGCAATGAGAGTTCTAATTTTAATAAATAACTTTATATTAGACAACTTAGTTAAATGATATCCTTTAATGAATATGCTCACACAATTATAATTTTTTCTAGCACAAAAAGATATACTTTATAAGTGATTTACTTAGAAATAATCAACATTCCATATCCCTCAATAGTAAATGCTTATGTCATAAATTATTTTACTTTGTAATGATTATAGACAGAAAATTAAAATTATGATATGGAAATAAAATATTCTTATAAGGTATCTCTAAATGCTTAATATTAGCCTCAGGAGACCTCTAACATTAGATATAAAAACACAATACCATCCAACATCTCTCTCCAACCTTAAAAGCAACTTGGTTTATTACAATAACAAGAAAAAAGTTTCAAGAAAATAAATTCTGATTGTATATGATTTTTGTTAAACATGAACTAGCTTCACAGGTGTCCCTTGTTGAGGAATCTTAGGACTAATTATATTCTGAGTATATTCATTCATTCATTCATTTATTAATTCAATCATGCCAAAAGTTTTTACTCAGCATGTGTTTTTTAAGTAATCATAGTCCTTAATCACTAGTTATGTCAAAAAGGGAAAATCCACCTGCTGAGAGAGTAATATCTGAGCCTGTATGTTGGTAGAGCAAAGGTACTGCTTATCAGAATGCTTTATTCTATTTGTCAAGCAGTTAAAAGAAATAGTATGCAAGAATAATAATATCTTTGTTCCAAAAACATACACAAAAATATCAGACTATATTAAATCAGACTCATCTAGCCACTTATCTTCTGATCCAGCTTTCCAATCTATCTCAGAATTTTAGTGTCACATACAATGGCCACTTTCATACTAGCTGTGAAGTTGTAAAGGAGGACTTCATCAGAGAGCAAAGTAAGGATCAAAATATTATCCCCCATTGTTCAGCTACTTCTTTGTCTTCTAAAAGCTACTTCTGTCTTTTATGGATGCGGATCCATAAAGTGAAAGTGAAAGTGAAGTCGCTCAGTCGTGTCTGACTCTTTGTGACCCCATGGACTGTAGCCTACTAGGCTCCTCTCTCCATGGGATTCTCCAGGCAAGAGTACTGGAGTGGGTTGCCATTTCCTTCTTCAGGGGATCTTCCTGACCCAGGGATCGAACCCGCGTCTCCCGCATTCCAGGCAGACACTTTATCCTCTGAGCCACCAGGGAAGCCCTATGGATGTGGCGCCATAACGCTCAGCAAAAGAATATTAATTCTAGCAAGGAAGTTTTTGTGGGTTCTTATAAATTACACCATTTGCCTATTCTTGGAATTCCTGCTGGACTTAGAGTTGGTAACACACACATGAACAAAACACTTTATTGGTTTGAACATGAACAAAACCATTTTATTGGTTTGAGTCTTCTTCATACAATCTGTCCTAAGGTAACTGCCATATGGTAATAGTAATGTTACTCGCTCAATCGTGTCTGACTCTTTGAGATCCCATGGACTGTAGTCCACCAGGCTCCTCTGTCCATGGAATTCTCCAGGCAAGAATACCGGAGTGGGTAGCCATGCCCTTCTCCAGGGGATCTTCCTGACCCAGGGTACTATTATTATTCATCAACATTTATCAAATTATTACTCTTTGTAGGAAACATGCTGAGAATTCTACATGCATTATTGCATTTGATTTTCATGGCCTAAATAACTAATTGCCTAATTAAAGCTATTAACAGTTGATAAAACTGAGATGTGCAGTGTTCAGATTACTTTTTCAAGGTCAACATCAATATTCATGGTAGGATGTAGATATGAGCCCAGGATCATCTGATTATAAAACTTGTGCTCTTAACTACTGTGCAGAAAAGAGTTAACGTAAGCAGAGCTAAGGCTGCTATCCTTACGAAAGCCTGCTTTCAATATTGGCTCCTGGCTGGCATCTGGGAACCTGGATTTCAGCAATGTTCCCATCACTCCCTACAGATAAGAGTGGCTCACTATACCTGCATTGTTTTTATAAACAATGCAATTTATGTGGTACGCCTGCTTTCCTTGTGGGAGTCTGGAATTTTGGTACATGCCAGATGGGGAATGTCAGTTGAACAACCCAGTAGAAATCTTAAGCATCGAGTCTCTAATGAAGTTTCTGTAGAACTCATTTCACACGTGTTGTCACAACTTGTTGATGAAGGAATTAAGCCCATCCTTTGTGATTTTATAGGGAGAGGACTCTTGGAAGTGTGGACCTCATTTCCTCCATTCTTGGTACCCCATACTTTTCTCTGGTTATTTTCTCATTTTACTTCCTTTCATTTTAGTAAATAACAGTCATGAAAAAGACAATGTTGAATCACTAATTACTGTTGTTGTTTAGTCGCTAAGCTGTGTCCAACTCTTTTGTGATACCATGGACTATAGCCCGCCAAGCTCCTCTGTTCATGGGACTTTCCAGGCAAGAATACTGAAGTGGGTGGCCGTTTCCTTCTCCAGGTGATCTTCCCAACCCAGGGATCGAACCTGCAACTCCTGCATTACAGGTGGACCTTTAACCATTGAGCCACCAAGGAAGCTCAATTACAGAAATGCAAACCAAAACTACAATGAGATATCACCTCACACCAGTCAAAATGGTTATCATCAAAAAAATCCACAAACAATAAATGGTGGAGAGGGTACAGAGAAGGAACCACTCCTACACTGTTGATGGGAATGTTTATTGCTATAGCCACTATAAAGAACAGTATGGGAAAACTTAAAAACTAAAAAAAGAGCTACCACCTGACCCTGCAATCCCACTCCTGGGCATATATCCAGAGAAAAACATGGTTCAAATTGCACCCTTATACTCATGGCACCACTATTTACAATAGTCAAAACATGGAAGCAACCAAAATGCCTATCAACAGAGAAATGGATAAAGAAGATGTGATACATATATGCAATGGAATATTACTCAATCATTAAATAGAATGAAATGTTGCCATTTGCAGCAACATGGATGTACCTAGGGAAGGTCATACTGAGTGAAGTAAGTCAGACAGAGAAGGAGAAATATCATTATGACATCCTTTATATATGGAATCTAAAAAATGATACACATGAACTTACAAAACAGCAATAGACTCATAGACTCAGAGAACAAATTTATCGTTGCAGGGGATGGGGGAGGGATGGGGGAATGATGGGGAAAGAGACAAAGAGTTTGGGATGGACATGTACACACTGCTATATTTAAAGTGGACAACCAACAAGGACCTACTGTATAACACATGGAACTCTCCTCAGTGTTATGTGGCAGCCTGGACGAGAAGGGAGTTTAGGGGAGAATGGATACGTGTATATATATGGCTGAGTCCCTTTGCTATCCATCTGAAATTATCACAACATTGTTAACCAGCTATACCTCAATACAAAATAAAAAGTTTTTTTTTCCATTAAAATGGCATTTTAAGTCCTTCAAATCTTTCTAGCTAATCATCAAAAGTGCTCTTACAGACTCAATAAAACTACTGTATCTCTCCTACTGTTAACTTAAAATTTTGTATATTGTTCTAAACACAGATTTTTGTTACATATTTTTAAAGTATGTGACATACAAACATGAATATGTGAACTGGTATATTCTTTTGGTATATTGTTATTCTGTTCTGTAAACATGAACTCATAGTGCTTATTTTTATTTCTTTTGAATATTGCATGAGTACATGATAAATGTGAGACAATTTGTAGAGTATGTTATGTGTTGAACATTTCATAAAATATATTTTATCAATCTAAAACCATGAATTGGGATTGACTATCAATTTGAGTTCTATAAAATTTTTATGCATAGCATAAACACTAACAGAAGAAATGATAAACTGCTATAATTTATTTTTCATTTGCTTTATTTCAAATTTGTATATGTGGTAACCTGTCAAGTCAAATGACAAAAAGCACTAGTGCAGGACTAGAAGAAAGTTGTTTGCAATTACAGAAATTTATCTGTGTTTACTATGACAGTATTTTTCTTACTGATGGAGGTTTTCTAAATTTGAAAGATTTTTCAAAGGAATTTTTTGAAATATAAAATTGTTGCTATTTTCATTTGAGCAGAGGGTAAGATCTTCTTCATTCACTACTTATTAATATGCCTGAGGTTTATTCCTGCACTGAAATTGGGACTGAAAGTCCACCTGGTTTCTCTCCCTCCATGTGATCTCCTTTCATTTGGGGTCAGTGAAAAAACATGAGCAAAGAGTTCCTGATAATTAGGAAGCAGCTATTGCATTTGCTTTTATGAAGGATGAAGATAAAAATGTCACACAGGTAAATCATCTTCAAGGAGCACATTGCTCAATGATAACTATCTCAGTTTGACTAAATAGAGTTCAGTTGGTTGGTTCTACACAAGATGAATCTTATATCAGCTGAAGAGATTCATTGTATTCACACAACACTCATCTAGGATTTTTAGCCCACCAGGCTCTTCTGTTTATGGAATTCTCCAGACAAGAATACAGTAGAGGGTAGCCACTCCTTTCTCTAGGGGATCTCCCCAACCTAGCAATCAAACCCCATTCTCCTGCATTGCAGGCAGATTCTTTACTGCCAAATCCATCAAGAAAACCCATAAGATGGTACACAAAAGTTTTAAAAGAATGGTTTGAGTAGTCATAGAAACCAAAAAAGGGGTTGGTGGCTTAGAGGTGAGATTCTCCATCATGAAGAGTATACATGGAGCAGCTATAGGGTTGGTTTGGTTTTTAATCAGAAGGCTCGGTTTCAGGGATCTCTCTGGTAGTCCAGTAGCTAAGACCCCATGCTCCTTATGGAGGGGGCTGGGGTTCGATACCTGTTCAGGGAACTAGATCCCACATGCTGTAACTAAAGAACCTGTATGTTCCTAAGAAAATGGAAGATTCTTCATGCTACAACGAAGACCTAGTGCAGCTAAATAAATCAGTAAATCAATAAATAAAAGAAGGCCCAGTTTCAACTCAAACCTACTGCCTCAGCACTTAGAAGAATGAACAAGGCCCATGGATTATGATTTCTCCCAATATCTAGTTTCCTCTTATCCCTAAGTAAGAACCCTGATTTGTTGGCTGGATACTCTGCCCCTCCATCTTTTTTTTTTTTTTAATTTTATAAGGGAGCATAGTCGATTGACAGTGCCCCCCATCTTAAAAGACTGTTGCTCTGTCTTTCTGGTAGCTATGGCCACATGACTAAGTTCTGGCCAAGAGCCGAAGTGATACAAGGAATTTATCTAGTCCCCTTAAAGGGAAGAGCACACTCCTATTTTTTGCCCCTCTGTCCTGACTTTGCAGCCAAAGACGGAGAAGCTCTAAATAGGCAGTAAGAACAAAACCTGGAGCTGACTGTGGCTCAGATTATGAGCTTGTTATTGCAAAATTCAGGCTTAAATTGAAGAAAGTAGAGAAAACGACTAGGCCATTCATATATGACCTAAATCAAATCCCTTATGATTATAAAGTGGAGGTAACAAATTCAAGGGATTAAAACTGGTAGACAGAGTGCTTGAAGAACTATGGATGAAGTTCATAACATTGTACATATTTTCTAATGTTGGGGAAGACTCTTGAGAGTCCCTTGGACTGCAAAGAGATCAAACCAGTCAATCCTAAAGGAAATCAACCTTGAATATTTATTGGAAGGACTGATGCTGAAGCTGAAGTTCCAATACTTTGGTCACCTGATGTGAAGAGCTGACTCATTAAAGAATTTCAACTCTAAGCCACTTTCTACATAAACTGACATTGACCTTTTACATATTTGCAATCTAAGATATCCCACCACCTGATGCAAAGAGCTGACTCATTTGAAAAGACCCTGATGCTGGGAAAGATTGAAGGCAGGAGGAGAAGGGGATGACAGAGGATGAGATGGTTGGATGGCATCACCGACTCAATGGGCATGAGTTTAAGTAAATTCCGGGAGTTGGTGATGGACAGGGATGCCTAGTGTGCTGTGGTTCATGGGGTTGCAAAGAGTCAGACACGACTGAGCGACTGAAATGAAGTGAACTGAAGATATATCAACTAATTCAGTGATAGAAAAACTCAATTCCTATTAAATTTTTTTATAAAATCCATGAATATCCTCTCATAAAAAAGTATTTAACATCTACTAAATACCTTCTTTTCCTCTAAATTGAAAGTTTACTTCATTTGAAGAATTATCTCAGTGTGATCTAACTATAGAACATTTAAAGTGATTCTGACATATTTCCAATTTTTTAAACTTAACTAAGTTGGAATAGTCTAACTCAATAAGATTTTTAAATGTGAATATGCAATTCAGAATGTATCTTAAAAAGTGTACTTGTATATATTTCCACTAGCCTGTCAGGAATATTCAATTTGTATATTGAAGATTTCTGTCTGTTTCAGGCAACTGATAAACAGTATGGCCATTTCCGAAGGACACTAAAATACATTTCTGCTCATGGATATTTTTCCCTCATAATTCTAATTGTGCGTAGGATAGTATGTGAAGTCCTTCTTTCCCTCCCTCTATTCTTAAAAATTAGTTTTAAATAACACTGCCAGAATGCATTTCATGAACATATCTGTATAATGTAAGCCCTAAAGTTTTAATTACTACACTACTTTGTTCCTATCCCTCTGAAAAGATAGTATTAATATTCTACTTTGTGACATATTTATTTGCATATTTGTTTTAATCAGTAGAATTTCAGCTCTTGGAGACCAGTGGTGTAATATTATAATTTATTTAGGCATAGGATAAATATATTTCATATAGTAGATAGTAATTTTTAGTTTAATTAGAAATTGTTTTCTAAGTTCATCTGGGATTTTCTTTCTTTCTTTCTTCCTTTTTGGCCTCACTGTGCAGCATGCGGGATCTTCTCTGACCAGGGATTGAACCTGTGTCACTGCATTAGAAGCACAGAGTCTTAACCACTGGACCAACAGGGAAGTACCTAGGATCTTCATATGATGCCACCATCACTACATGGGTATGATATCAGGATTTAACATAGCAGACAAGATTTTAAAAAGGATATTTAACTATTGGGTTTCTTTCTTGTCTTACCTAAATCATACAGGAAACAAAAATGCAACACATATGCCAAATTAAAGGTCATTTTAGAGATGTGTATATCATCACCATTCATCTAACTCTTCTCTTTAAAAGTGCTTTTGTTTATGAGTAACAATTAGTTTTAAGCAATCAAAAAAGTCCTAACTAAAGGTATGAGAACCACCTGCTCCAATGGCCCTATCATTGTCTACTACAGCTATAGATGTATTTGTGCCATCAATCCAAGGTACATAGTACCAAGAGAATGTGCCCCTAGTATTCCTTGTGCATATTTTATGTAAGTTCTAGAATACTATAAAAGTAACACCAAGTAATAAGAATTAGTATCACCTACTTATTCCAGAGTATACAGTCATCATCAGAGAAATCATAACTAATATTTAATTGAGTCCTCCCTTGGTTAACACTATTAGTTACTGATTGCACTTCTATTTTCTCCTACTTCCTCTCTTGAGAGAATATGGATTCCTTGCAAGAATCTGTTTTTTGCTGTGCAGGCATGTGCTCAGAGAAATAAACTCTATACTGTGGAGAGATTTACTAAAAGAGCCAGTCATAGTAATCTCATTCCCTTCTCCATTGAATGTGCTATGACACAATTCTGGCCAAAGAGTGGAAACCTATTAGGAATTTCTGGGAACGATTTTCCTCTGCTTATAAACAGTTACCACGAAATCCCTAAATGTTGTCTCATTTGCATATGTTTCCTTGAATCACAACAGCCTTCTTGTGAACAGAAAGAGAGCTGGCCTGAGGCCGAAACACAGAAGCTAGCAGTTTCAAGAGCATCACAATAAACTTGGAACCCTAATGATGCCATTCTCTATTCATTCTATATTTCAGAATTCTTATGAATGAAGTGATATGTTTAGGTAGTGTGTGCGTGCATGCCTCCTCAGTCACTTCAGACTCTGTGACCTTATGGACCATAGCCTGCCAAGCTCCTCTGTCCATGGAATTCTCCAGGCAAGAATACTGGAGTGGTTTTCCATGCCTTCCTCCAGGGGATCTTCCTGACCCAGGCTTTGAACCCACAGGAGTGCATTGCAAGCAGGTTCTTTACCACTGAGCCACTGGGGAAACCCATTTAGGTAGTGTGGAAGTCCATTGAGTGTTTATGCTGAAAGCATTCCAGCAGATAAACCTGTAGGAAAATGGATTATTTTTTTCTTAAATATTATGGTACAATATGGGACAGTTTTGAAAATACCAAAAGTAATTATAACAAAAATATTTGATTCAATCACTTGTCTGACTGAGAAGCTGTTATTCAATTTTATTTTGAAGAATTGGATATTTTGTTTAATAGCTTGTTTTACAAGTTTCCTGAAATAAGTGGCATGCAAATTTATTGCATTACACGCATTCGTAAATTAAATGAGAACTTTAAGTTGACAAGGGTTTATTGCTGTTCCAAGCTTCATGGAAATTTAGATAATATATGACATTGTCTAGACATGTCTTTGTATTTGGTTTATATTTAACCTCTTTATACAAACTATCATTTACACACACACACACACACACACAGACTCTCACACACGTTAATTCACAATACAATTTTTAAGTGTAAGAATAGTTTTAAATCTCATTACTTATAATTAATTGTAGGGCATATACTTTCTAATCTGTGTAACATTGCTGTTAATTTAGGAGACAATACTATCAAAAAAACCTACGTTGAGACATTTTATGTTTTGGCGCTATCTAGAACCTCTATGGGACTTCCCTGGTGGCTCAGACAATAAAGAATCTGCCTGCAATGCAGGAGACTCGGGTTCAATCCCTGTACTGGGAAGATCCCCTGGAGAAGGGAATGGCAACCTACTCCAGTATTCTTGCCTGAAGAATCCCATGGACAGAGGAGCCTGCCAACCCACAGTCCATGGGATCGCAAAGAGTCAGACACAACTGAGCATCTAACACACACACATAGACAGAATCTCTATGAATGGATCCAGCTGTATTACTGTTCACAAAGCAAATGTAAATAAATGAATGAATAAAGTCCTTTAACAAATAAATGGTGTATGTTCTGAACGAGAAGTCAACAAGTTCCAGAAACTATTGTACACAACTTGTAGCAACAACACCTGCAGTGAAGATCCACAAAAAAGAGAACTGAATGGATATATGAGATGTGAATACTCGTTTTCAGAAGCAAACATCACAATACTCCAAGAAAATAGAAAGGTATTTGCAGTATATTTTACCTTTTAAAGGTTTTTTAAAAAAATCCTAGACATAAAGTAGAAAATAATATAAAAAAACAAAGGAGTAACTGTAAACATACAGAAAAATGAGCTTAGATTTAGAATGGGAAGTATATTAATCATTTGACCAGAAGTCATTTTCCAAAAAGCTTATTATTGATCATGGGCTTTCTTCTTGAAACGGTTAACTGACTGCCTATCAGCTTCAGAATAAAGGCTAAATACCTAAAAATGAGATATGGCTCATTCATCATGTTACCTGTCTTCAACTTCACAATTTCCCACTTTGCATTTTACATTCTTTCATGATTCATTGTCTGCTTCTTATTCTTCTCTCACCACTAATTTCTACTCATGTTTTGCTCTTCCTTTAAAGACTCTACTTAAACCCCACCATGTCTATGATGGTCTGTCCTTGGAGCCTTGTTCTCATGTTTCCAACCACTGACACTATCTATTGTCAAATGTAGGAACAAATCTCACCACCTTTTTCCATGAGTTCTTAATTAAAATCATGCCTTAAAATATATTTTCCTACCCAAATCTTGTTATTTCCTATAGATGAGAATCTCTTTGAAGGTCAAATGTATGCATTTGCTTCTCTTTTCCTATAGTACCAAGCATAGGGTAGTATCTATACTTGGATAAGTGTTACTTGAGAGTTTAATTTTACTCTAATGTTGGTATGTATTTAAATATATGGTAACCTCTATTACATGAAATTAACATTTTACTTACTCTGAAATATTCTGTGATAAATAAATATGAAGAAATGGCACTTAAAATGTTAAATTTATGTTTGAATATAATGGAAAGCCAGTAGGGCCACACAGTATCTCCTTTAAAAACACCATCATGGTTACCTATGATAATGCACAGTGATGTGCATGATATATGAGAACCATTACATGGAACTGGTATACTTCTCACTTAATCCCACTTTATTGGAAATGTGTTCCTTTTTTTTTTTTTTTCATTTTAAAATGGACATATTTTCCTATGTGACATTAAGAAATAAAACCCATCACAAAGAGAACTCTTAATCCCCATGAACTGATGTAAAGCAACTTACTTCTAATGGCTGCAATGCATCATAAATTCAAAATAAATTAGTGGCCATTAAGACACAGGCTCCCCATCATTTGTATTACAAATGATGCTTAGACATCAGGCATTACTGGAACCACCTTTCAGCTGAAGAATGATATTGATATTCTTCAGCCAGAACACATGAATATGATCCAATGAAATACACCAACTTCAAGAAGGATATGGCATGTTAGGCTTGTGATGAAACTATTATTTAGGTTTCTTAGTAGCAAAAATATTTCTTCCATTATAAAAACTATATTTCTGAGGTATAAATTAAATACATTTCAAATCAAAATGACTTTTCAGGAACCTTGTAGTGGTATACTATTTATACCTTAGCTGTTTGCACTTAAATCATAAAGCACACAGAGACCATTCAAAATATATTCATGAGCTATAAAAGACAATTTTGCTTTCACTTTTATATCATGTTTTAAATTCTTTTCAAGATGACTTAATTATACAGGAAATGTACTGGATTTTATTATTGGTATCCTAGAAAAGGAAAGTTCTAGCTGAATTTTAAGAAACTAGAAAGGAATGTATGAATTTATAGCAATATGTGAGGATTAAAAAAATATATGGCTATAAATCTCAGGAAACAACTTTTCTTAATCTGTTAATTTTTCTTTCAAATATAACTTTTGAACATCTAATCACATAAATAAAATAGCTACAATGATCTGAACTGTCAAAGTCTCCACCTTCACATCATCAACTTAAGGAAATTTTAGGAATATCTGTGATTCTTACCTGAATCGCTCAGGTTATTGTATGAATTCCCTCTCTAACCAGAAAGTCAGGTTAGAATTGAGATGACCCACAGCATTTGCATATTAAGGGTGTAAGATTATCACTTAAATATATTTGTTCATCTCCTAGTTCCCTTCTTGTGTTTCCCTTGTGTGGCCAATCTCAGAGATATCTTTCATATTCTAGTAAGAATAAACTGCATACTTTGGGACTTCCCTAGTGGTCTAGTGGTTAAGAATCTTCCTGCCATTGCAGGGGACACAGGTTTGATCTCTGGTCCAGAAAGATCCTGTGTGGAACAACTAAGCCAGTGTCCCACAACTACTGAGACTGCGTACCTAGAGCCCATGCTGTGTGACAAGAGAAGCAATGGCAATGACAACTGGCACACTACAACAAAGAGTAGTCTCTGCTCAATGCAACTAAAGAAAGTCCACAGGCAGCAGTCCAGGACAGCCAATAAATAAATAAATAAACTGCATACTTTTTCAACAAAGCTGTTAAAAAAAATCTCAACTCTTCCAGAAATCAACTCTTCATCTAACACCCTCTCTTTTGCAAAATATATATTGGCAGGAGGGGTTAAGGAGGCCTAGAGCTAACCAGGCTAGGAGTCTAACTGGCTCTTGTTCAAGCATGCAGTCACTTCAATGGAGTGAATGGGCTGATGAATTATAAAGGGAGGAATCAGTATGGAATGTCAGTTCAACTTTTAGTAAGTCCCTTATAAAGCAGTGGAAAAATAAGAACCCTGAGTATTTGAGAAAATTAATAAAGAAAGGAAGAGGTTGAAACTCCCTGAGAAAGGCCAGAGTAAGAAGACAAGCCAGTTAAAAAACCAATCAACAGACTTTGGTAATAGACGGTCCTCCTCTTCTGTATAGCACCCTTTCATATACCTGCTGTTGCTGCTGCTGCTAAGTCGCTTCAGTTGTGTCTAACTCTGTGCAACCCCAGAGACAGCAGCCCACCGGGCTCCCCCATCCCTGGGATTCTCCAGGCAAGAACACTGGAGTGGGTTGCCATTTCCTTCTCCAATGCATGAAAGGGAAAAGTGAAAGTGAAGTTACTCAGTCGTGTCCAGACTCCTAGCAACCCCATGGACTGTAGCCTACCAGGCTCCTCCGTCCATGGGATTTGCCAGGCAAGAGTACTGGAGTGGGTTGCCACTGCCTTCTCCATTCATATACCTGCTTTGGCTTATTTCCTTAGGAATCCATAAAAATTCAAAAACCATTACATTGCTACATAGGAACACAAATAAGTAACATTTTAAAGTATACTACATGCTGCTAAGGCCTTTCTCTAATACATGTGTGTTTGCATAGCAGCACCTTTTCAGTGTATGAAGACCTTTACTCTTTGTTTGTTCCATTTGACTTCTCTCAACAATCTGTAATGTGTAAATATCACTGGATATTGGATGAAAACAGGAAAATTCTATAGACAGAAGACAGTTGCAGGCTACAGTCCATAGGGTTGCAAAAAGTTGGACATGACTGAGTATGCATGTGCACAATGGACAGAATAATAAGTCAGGCTCAGAGAGTTTAGGTGCCTGGCATGAGGGTCACATGGCTAACCAATAGTGGAGTAAAGACAAAAATGTAGTTTTTAAAAAAACCTCAAGTGCTTAGATAGCCAATGAACTCGACGATTGGAAAAAGTTGAGATAAAAGTCAATGAGACATATCTGGGATTCTTATCCTGATGCCAAAGACTTCAAAGCACGAAGCTTGGGGCTAAGAGGCTTGTGTTCCTATGACTAGTCTTCTGATCTTTGGCCAGTCATTTAACCTTTTAAACTTCAATTCAGTAACCTAGAAAATGATGATCATATCCTTCCCAAAACTCAAAAGTTATTCAAAATTCAAATGAAGTAATGCATATTAAAGAATGTTAGAAATTTTAAAATGTCACACAAATATAAAATATTACAGGTTTTGTCACTTAATTTGAAGTTTTCTGAAAAAGTCTTAAGGGTAGATTCTTATTTGCCTCATAAGTCTTGAACATACATAAGAATAAAATATCTAAACATGCTTGAGCTTGGATAATTTTGCATTTAACTCACAATATGCATTATTAGGGCTTCCCAGGTGACACTATTGGTCAAGAACTTGCCGGCCAATGCAGGAGACTCAAGAGATGCAGGTTCGATCTCTGGGTCAGGAAGATTCCCTGGAGGAGGGCATGGGAAACCATTCCAGTATTCTTGCCTGGAGAATTCCACTGGATGGAGGACTTTGGCTGTCTACAGCCCATAGGGTTCCAAAGAGTCGGACATGACTGAGCAACTTAGCATTCAGCAGGCATGAATGTGTTATTAACTATTATATTAAAGGAATTAGATTAGTTCCCCTTCCCCCTCAAAGACATAAGGCATAAATATATAAAGGGCCTGTCCAGCAGAAATTTAATCAGCTTATTTCCTTTTGATTACACTTTCATGTTTTTTTTTTTTTTAATTTTGTGGTATTGTTTTCTTCAGTTGCTTAGTCATGTCCAACTCTTTCAATCCCCATGGACTGCAGCATGCCAAGCTTTTCTGTCCTTTAGCATCTCCCAGAGCTTGCTCAACTCATGCTCATTGTGTCAATTATGCCATTCAACCATCTCATCCTGTCATCCCCTTCTCCTTCTGCCTTCAATCTTTCCCAGCATCAGTGTCTTTTCAAATGAGTTGGCTTTTCCCATCAGGTGGCTAAAGTATTGGAGCTTCAGTTTCAGCATCAGTCATTCCAATGAATATTCTGAGTTGATTTCCTTTAGGATTGACTGCTTTGACCTCCTTGAAGTTCAAGGGACTCTCAAGAGTCTTCTCCAACACCACAGTTCAAAACCATCAATTCGTCAGTACTCAGCCTTCCTAATGGTTCAATTCTCACATCCATACATGACTACTGGAAAGACCATAGCTTTCATTATATGGGCCTTTGTCAGCAAGAAAAAAAAAAAAAAGTCTCTGCTTTTTATTTTGTGCAGTGATAGATTTTCCTCTCCTTTTGTTTATAATCTATTAAAAAGCTCTCTATGAGTCTTGGACTCTGTGTAGGAAGGCTGGATGGATAAACATTGCTATAGATAAGTATAAGTGGTAGAGATGTCAGAGTCTGAAAACGCCTTGGCTCTATTAACAGAATCATATTTCAGTGAAATAGAAGACTACTAAACCATTCCATTCTGAGAAGCATGTAATTCAAGAGCGAGTTGCTGAGCTAAAAAATGCCACCTGGAATCTGAATACATCTCTTAATAAATTAATAAAAGAAAGTGTAAAATATATGGACTTGGTCCAGATACTCAGGAAAAACAAAGTGTTCCTTAGTAAAGTCATTCTTTGTGCTTTTTTGTGACTTACTTGGTTTATTAAATAATAGTGCTTTTTGCTTTACCAATATTTTGTTGTTGTTTAGTTGCTAAGTTTGTCCGACTCATTTGTGACCCCATGGATTGTAACCCGCCAGACTCCTCTGTCCATGGGATTCTCCAGGCAAGAATACTGGAGTGTGTTGTCATTTCCTCCTCCAGACTATCTTCCCAATGCAGGGACTGAACCTGCAACTCCTGCATTGGCAGGCAGATTCTTTACTACTGAGCCACCTAGGAAGCCCTACCAATATTTTATTCAGTTGAAACTATGTAACAGTGAGTCTAATATATACATACATAAGCTAACACACTCAATTCTCACATTTAACTATATTTATATACTAGCACGGGAGAAGGTGATGGCAACCCACTCCAATCCTTTTGCCTGGAAAATCCCATGGACGGAGGAGCCTGGTAGGCTGCAGTCCATGGGGTCGATAAGAGTCGGACACGACTGAGCAACTTCACTTTCACTTTTTCCTTTCACGCATTGGAGAAGGAAATGGCAACCCACTCCAGTGTTCTTGCCTGGAGAATCCCAAGGACAGTGGAGCCTGGTGGGCTGCCATCTATGGGGTCACACAGAGTCGGACACGACTGAAGTGACTGAGCAGCAGCAGCATATACTAACACAGGAGAAGGCAATGGCACCCCACTCCAGTACTCTTGCCTGAAAATCCCATGGATGGAGGAACCTGGTAGGCTGAGGTCCATGGGGTCGCTAAGAGTCGGACATGACTGAGAGACTTCACTTGCACTCATTGGAGAAGGAAATGGCAACCCACTCCAGTGTTCTTGCCTGGAGAATCCCAGGGACGGGGGAGCCCGGTGGGCTGCCTCCTATGGGGTCCCACAGAGTCAGACACAACTGAAGTGACTTAGCAGCAGCAGCATATACTAGCACAGAAAATAGAGAAAAAAAATTATCATTTTTGGACCTGTCTTTCTCAGGTATTTCTAATTTTAGAGAGCCCAATGTTTTAGCCCGGTTGAGCTTAAAGCTCATCATTCAGAAAACTAAGATCATGGCATCTGGTCCCATCACTTCATGGCAAATAGATGGGGAAACAATGGAAACAGTGGCTGACTTTATTTTTTTAGGCTCCAAAATCACTGCAGATGGGGACTGTGGCCATGAAATTAAAAGACGCTTACTCCTTGGAAGGAAAGTTATGACCAACCTAGATAGCATATTAAAAAGCAGAGGCATTACTTTGTCAACAAAGGTCTGTCTAGTCAAGGCTAAGGTTTTTCCAGTGGTCATGTATGGATGTGAGTTGGACTATAAAGAAAGCTGAGCACCGAAGAATTGATGTTTTTGAACTGTGGTTTTGGAGAAGACTCTTGAGAGTCCCTTGGACTACAAGGAGATCCAACCAGTCCATCCTAAAGGAGATCAGTCCTGCGTGTTCATTGGAAGGAATGATGTTGAAGCTGAAACTCCAATACTTTGGCCACCTAATGTGAAGAGCTGACTCATTGAAAAGACTCTGATGCTGGAAAAGATTGAAGGCAGGAGAAGAAGGGGATGACAGAGGATAAGATGGTTGGATGGCATCACTGACTCAATGGACATGAGTTTGGTAAACTCTGGGAGTTGGTGATGGACAGGGAAGCCTGGCATGCTGCAGTCCATGGGGTCGAAAAGAATCATACGTGACTGAGTGACTGAACTGAACTGTGGTAGCAATAAGTTATGTGGATCCTGCAGGGTAAGGCTTCGATCATTCCTGGTAAATGTGGAACTAATGGTTGAGAATCTCTGTTCTAAAAAATCAGTCTAGATTCCCACAAGTAGTTGGGTCACAACTGACCTCTGTGTAGACACTGCAGAGTTTTCTTGCAAATGTGAAAGCTTGCAGTTCACCTACTACAACAAAAGTAGACCCTCAATGATTATCAATAACTTTAAAGAATGAATCAATTCCTAGACCTACTTTTAATTGTACCCACAGAAGTAGGGCTTCCCTGTGGCTCAGCTGGTGAAGAATCTGCCCACAATGGAGGAGACCTAGGTTCAATCCCTGGATTGGGAAGATCCCCTGGAAAAGAGAAAGGCTACGCACTCCAGTATTCTGGCCTAGAGAATTCCACAGACTTAGTCCATGGGGTTGCAAAGCGTCAGACACGACTAAGTAACTTTCACTTCACTTCACTTCACAGAAGTAGACAACTGGATAGCACTACCCAGGTATTAAAGTCAGCTATCTTATTTGCTATTTGAAAGCTGTGTTTAGCTTCTTCTGAACTGTCATTCTGTCTTCAGAGGCCTACTTTGATCCGGCCAAGTTTAAATGAGAAATAACAACTTGGTTTATGTGAAAAATGAATGAAACAAATTAGTTAACAAAGTGAGGACTCATCACTTTTTTGACTGATCATTTTAAAAACCATAAAGACATGTGATTAGTAAAACCTTCTAACTATAAAACTCTTTCACATAAAGATGAAGACAAAATAAAAATCTGGGCTTTTTGTAGAGAAAGATGAGTCATAAAAGTTTTAGTTTTCACAGATAATTAAAGAATTAAGGCTAAAATTATAGTCAAAAGAAAAGAAGGAAAATGGTGAGTGAATAATGATATGGGAATCAGAAAATTACATTTAATAAAAAGACATATGAGAGAGATAGAAAGAGAATGAAGAAACCATTTTTCCAGACATTTATTTATTGTCACAGAAGACTCACATGAAATAAGAAGTCAGAAAGAGATGACAGAAAAAGGGAAGGAAGAACCCACTTGATCTGTCTAGTAATCAACATATGAGTTATAATGCCAACAGGTAAACTCATCTCCTCTGGGTATACTGAAATTGTGTAGATTTTAACAGGAAGCTCAACACTAGAGGAAAAAATGACTTCAAGGGGAAAACTGGATAATTATGAACGTAATTATCCAAACCACACACAGGCATGATTAATGAGAATATGTTAAGTAGTGAGTGATGATATATATGGGGCATGACTTTCACCCAACTTAATGGCATCACTAACAATCTGAAGTGGAAAAGTACTCTACAGTTTTTAAGTTACAAAAACGAACTATAAGGCAACAGTTTAGCCAAACTGGAAAAACAATCTCAGACAAATATGTAAACAGAACATATACTTATTTAATATTTCCTTATTTCAGAAGTTGGTACATTTTCAGAATTTCTAGGTTTTTACTTTCCTGTATAAAGTACAACACAATATATAGAAGTGTGGGTCCCTTCAGGGGGAACATGGCTGAATATCATCCCATAGGTTTCACAGTGTGGCATTCATAATCTAGAACATTGTTTGAGGATATGTTCTGTGTCTTATAAATTCAAATACTATTTTCATCAGTAATTTAAGAGTATACTCATCGCCTGTGGACAAACTCATACTGACTGTTTGCCATGCCATTTCAAGCTATTATCACTTATTTTGATAGACTGTTGAATGCTGCATAAATACCAGGTCATAGCCACCAGGGACACTTTGTGTGCATTGCTAAGAGGAGAATATATAGTGGATGCTTTCATGTAATAGAAGGAAATATTTAGGAACAGAGAACTAGACTTGAGAAATGCCATCACTGTTCCAGCTGGCCCTAGTCCCATTTGCATCAAATCCTGTTCATTCTAATCACCCTAGAAGTGATCTTGCGTAGCCCTGCCGCTCCATCAAATCTATCACACGATACTCTATTTTCTCTGCCTTTCTACTGTGAACTATGGAACACACATTCTATGGTTTGTTTGATTTTTCTTGTTTTGTCTTTTTTCAGTGTCATGGCTGTTCCATTAAGAAACTACTTCCCTAGATGCCCTTTCAATCGGAAAATATTTTACCTCCCACCCAAGTACTTAGGGCCAGGAAGTGGCATACGTGTTCTCCTAGTTTTCCATCAACTTTTAAACTCCCTATCCACCTTTGCTCTTTCTTTTATAAATCTCTGGGCTTCTTTGAAGCTATTTCCATCAAGTTATAGCATGCTTTCCAAACTCTTTCTTGCTATTATCTATTGGCACCTGGGTCTCTCCCTCTCACATTCATGGCTGGCTCCTGGCTAAGAGTCAAGCTTTACTTCACTGCCATCACCTTTCTTAGGGACATCAATATACATGTAGCTATGTAGTTTCTTGACCTTTTTATTTATTTCCCCTGACCTTTTGGCTTTGTTTCTCTTTTGGGGTTGAATTCTACCTCAGTGATGCAATGAATGGTCATAAACTGGAATTTATCATCAACCAACAAGACACTATTTTCCCTCGAGTTCCAGTATAAACATCACTTTCACCAACTTGGACCTTTCATTTTACTTGCTCTTACTCTTACTATCAACAATTTCCAGTCTTGTCAAGGTTCCAGCCCATAGATGCTATTGCTTCCGTCTCCAATCTCCAACATTTATCAAGTTCTCCTACACTTCTTTCCCTTGTGGAATTTAAATTGGGTGGTTAATTCTTAGAAAAACTCCTTCAAAACATCTTTGGCTCATTTATTCCTTCCTTCATAATGTTTATCTGGAAAACACCTAACTCAGGATGAACTCAGGAAGATTCCCTTTCCCATACTTATTTTACTAAAGACCTGAAAACTGGTGTAGAAAAATCATAAAACTATATGGACTGGTGCCTTTAAATTTCGTGATCTCAAACTGCAAATGTAATCTCAATAGTGTCCCAGTGCTACTCTATACTTTTCTCATAATCCGGCTTTGGGCTTACCAGGTGACTCAGTGGTAAAGAATCCCCCTGCCAATGTTGGTCAATATGGTAGAACCATAGGAGACATAGGTTCAGTCCCTGAGTTGGGAAGATACTTTGGAGGAGGAAATGGCAACCCACTCCAGTATTCTTGCCAGGAAAATCCCATGGACGGAGGAGCCTGGTGTACTACAGTCCATGGGGGTCACAAAGAGTCAGACATGACTGAACAACTGAGCATGCAGGATTTCACATACCATTTTCTCTGTCAGTACCCACCTCTCCACAGTCAGCCAATGGAGACCAGAGAAGTCATCACAGGGATTAAGTCATCTTTCCATGTCTAAACACCCAACTCTACTCAAATATGCACTCATATTCCTTCTCAACACAACATGTATATCCACCTCACATTTTCAATGATCTTGCTAACAAAAGTGTAATACTCAGAATCACCTGGCTAAAGTTCCCTCACCATTGGACAGTGTTTGGATGGGTATTAGCAAGTTCTGCCTCGTGACTACTCCTTTGGAGTATCATTCTTATCTAGATGAACAAAAGAATTTAGTGTAATTACTATTTCAGCCTAGAGGTTCTTTCTTATTATTTAAGGTGACTCTGCACATCTCTATTTTGATCCATTTATGCATTAGCCATAAAATATAAATCTCTGGATAATCTTATTTCGAAATACTATATCGCATGAAGTTCCCCAATTTTTTTTTTCTTTTTTCAGAGATGTAAGTAATGCTTATTGAGTGGTGAGTTTGAAGAGGAGTTGAACTGAGTGTATTAGGTCTTAGGATAAATGAGACAGAGTACAACCTGTGCCATCACAGCAAGCCACCCTGAGAGCCTGAAGATGGAAGATACTAGACTAGAAGTCAGGTTTCCCGGTGCCCAATTCAGTATGCTTTTAATTTTAAATGTTGTTTACTAACTGCTCACTATTAAGAGGGTTGTTAGAATCTGGTAGATCAGAAATTGGCTAATAAGATTTAGACCATATAATTCAATATCAAACTGAAAAGCAGAGATTAGTGAGAACAAACGTAATTTCTGAAATCAGTATATTTCCCTCCCTTCCTTTTTTCTCTACCTTTTCTCTCCTTTCTATCTTTTGCACTGGAACATCCACTTATTAATAAAAGCCATATATTTAGTATGTCTCTCAATCTATACCTAAAAACTTTAAATATTCTCCTTTCAAGACAGTTTAAAATACTGATTAAAACTCACACTTTGGCCAAAGGAAAATAGATATTTTTTATATGCTGAAGGCCTTCCCAGAAGTTTCAAGTTGCTTGTATTTGCTACATGAATGCTATCGGAATCAGATTCTGGTTTCACTTTTCACTTTCATGCACTGGAGAAGGAAATGGCAACCTACTCCAGTATTCTTGCCTGCAGAATCCCAGGGACGGGGGAGCCTGGTGGGCTGCCACCTATGGGGTCGCACAGAGTTGGACACGATTGAAGCAACTTAGCAGCAGCAGCAACAGCAATCTGTAGGTCCAAGGCAACCCAAATTAGCCACATGTACTCATTTCTCACTATAACCGAGATAACTTTAAACATAGTCGGGGGAAAGATTAGATTGAGGTGAAAAATGCTTCTGAACTCTACTCATTAACTAATGGCTTTGATCCTTTTCTCTTAACTGGAACTTTATTGGGATGGTTCAGTCCACATTCTTTCTGTGGTCTGCTGAGACCACACTAGACACAATGTGGCAATTTGAGTCATCTCTCTAAAAAGAAAGATGTTTTGTTCTGAACAGTGCCAAATAAACTGTCAACACTCAAGAAATAAATTACAATAATAAGAACAGGTAGAAGGCAGTTCAGGGAGAAACAAGTGAAATGTCTAAAAGGCTAAGGCACTGATTTATGAGAGATGATTAAGAGAACAAAAAATGAGTAGCTTGATCAAATAATACTAAGGAAGGTGATGGAATAACAGCTGATATTCTTTTTGAAAGACTTAAACATATTGAAAAGTAAAAGCATTTATTATTCACCAAGTAGTATAATAATAATAATCACTATATAGCTGACACTTCTTTAGCATAATTTTCAAAATACATCTGATATATCATTGAATATAATAAAGCAGTACAGAAATTATTTTAAATCCATAAGACGTTTTTTGGTGATAAAAATAATTTGACCAAGAGAAGTTATTTCTAATGGAAGAATGTTATTACCGTTTTTCATAGGAAAGATAGAGTCTGACCTAACAAAGAGAAGTAATCCTTAAAGAAAGAAAGATGGCGCCACAGAAGCCTGGAAGTCTGTAGCAGGTGTCCTCAGCCCAACAATGTTACTCTCTGGGTAGCTTTTAGAAAACGCATATATTTCTTCATCTGCTTTTTATTTGTAAGGTAAATCAGCATTAGAGTGAAGAAAATCTTCTTTCACTTTGTAAAGGTCTATGAACTCATGTAATGCTTCTTGAAATAACATTAAATTACATGGAGTTGGAAGTGGATTTTAGGTGTTTAATGTTTACCAGTTTAATGATAAACTATACTGATAATATGACATTAAGAACTAAACAGCAACATTCTACTTGTTTAGTTACAGTAGTAGTAGTAGTAGTAGTGTTAGTCGCTCAGTGGTGTGTCTGACTCTTTGCGACCCCACGGACTGTAGCTCACCAGGCTCCTCTGTGCACGGAATTTTCCAGGAAAGAATACTGAAGTGGATTGCGATTCCCTTTTTCAGGGGATCTTCCCAACCCAGGGATCGAACCCAGATCTCCTGCACTGCAGGCAGATTCTTTACCACCAGAGCCACCAGGGAAGAGGTTTATTTAGTTATAAATATGAGCAAAGAATTATTCCCTATATCTCTGTGATTAAATATGGAGGCATTCTTGAGGAAAAGCATTTATTCAACAATATTTTGAGGGATATATTATTGTTCTTCGGCTATGGAATTTCAATAGATACCATTTTAAAGCAATTTGTTACATAGTAGGAAGTATACTACACTTTCCATAATTTATCCAATTTACTGATATTATCATAAACTAAAACTGTCCTATTATCATCTTTATTTTACAACTAAAAACCTTATGTAGAACTTTCTGTCATTGTTTTACTCACATGCAGAAAATTCACCTACGACTCAATTTTAAAGAAATTATCCCTAAAAGACCAAAAAAAAAAAAAAAAAACCTCCATCATCTCTTTAAATAGACTTTTAATAAAAATATTCTAATGATATAATTAATTGCTTATAATGATCCACATAACTAAATTAGAGTCCATTTATGTCTTAAATTCCAGTCCCATTTATTTATTTTTATTCATTTATTTTCCACTTAAAAATCTCACAGATATAAGCACCCAACTAGTTCCAGCAAGTCTACTATAAATTCTATCATATAAAACAACATATATTTCCCTGGGAATTATGAAATAATACATCAGATTAGCAAGTTAGATTATAATTCTCTTTAAATTATTTTTCATTGCTATTAAAGCCTAGAGACTAACCTCAAGAAAGATTTGAAATGTGGTTTTTAAACATATTGTCAATATTAACATTATTATGCTTGTTTGATAATCGTATTTTCTTTTCTCCTTGTATATATACATGCCTGAAAGCTGATATTGAACTATGACAATAAACAGCCTTCAGGGAGACACCTGATATGTTCTCTGGCTGGTGTGAGAGGGGAAACAGCATCCTGCTTTGCCATGTTAACTGTACTTTTTCTTTCAATGTCACCTAATCCTCAGCACTAGCACGAGGTGGACACAAAAGCAGTACTAAAAATATAACAGCAGTTGCTTTGCACTTCTATAGTCTTCCGGGTTTTTCTGCTTTAAAATTTTCTTGGAAAGTGTATACAACTGCTCACAAAGCTGAGGAGGCATCTGTGCATTAAAATCATAAGATGGATATCCCATGACATAGACATTATTTATACATATATTCTTTATCACCACAATTACAACTTTCATTGTTAGTTTTTAAAACCTGTATGCCTGCTTAGGAATGAAAAAAAGAAGGATTTGTAAAATATTCACTAACTATAAGTAGGAAAACACTTCTTATACACATATAAAGAAAGGCAATGGACATTTTTTAAAAATCAATGCAGAGAACAACAGTTGAAAAAAACTATTATTTTAGAATTTTGTAACAGAAAGTACCAGAGGATTTGCAGAATTTATGAGCATTTTCTGAGTATTTATACCATGACCTCATAATAGCACAGAAAGCCATAGTATGCAAATGCCTTGCACTCAGATATCTCACATTTCCACATTTTATGTTATGGGAAGGGATCAATTTTGCATACAGTCTCTGTTGCCATTATACTAAAATGCCAATTCTTTCTAAACGTTTCAAATCCATTTTATCCTCCAGGAAATCTTGCTCTTCCCTTTATACCAACTATTCTTTGACCATTAAGACTGCCTTTTATGTCTTTCTCTGAACTCACAGTAGTTCATATTTCTGTCATTAGAGATATCACATAGATTTAATAAGTTTTACTTCTTCTTTGTCTTAAATGGATGAACATTTTTACTTTATGACATAACAGTAAATTAGATTAATTATGGAAAGTGTATTACACTTTCTACTATATAAATTGCTTAAAAGACTGTCTTTTTTATTTGGGGGCAGCAACAATTTCTGGCACATAGAATAGTTCAATACATATTAATTAAATGAAGGAACATGAATGAAGAAATTTGGATTTTGAGAATGTAAAATCACACCATTATTGAGTACCATAGCCAGGAAGAGAATTCACTTTCTCATGACTAAGTTTATGATTTTCAATAATTTTAACAATGATCCATTTGTTAATTCTTTCAAAATATTAAGCACCTACTATGTTCCAGGACATATCTACCCAGTGGGGCTATAACAGTGAACAAAACACAGAAAAAAATCCCTGCTTTTATGAGGTTCATATTCTAGTTGGGGGAAGGGAGGTCCAACACAGTAGCCATTAGTCAACTAAGGCTTTTTAAAGTTTTAGTTAAAATAAAAAACAATAAAAATGCAGTTCATTTCTCAAACTAACTTAATATCAAATGTTCAATGGTCACATGTGGTTGATAGATAACATATATTGGATAATCAGATTTAAAGAACATTTGTATCACCACAGAAAGCTTTCTGATAAAAAAAACTAAATGAATGTGACAAGTGTTACAGAAGCAAAAAAATTATGCAAAACAGAGGACAAAATTGTGTGGATGTGATGTTGAAATTTTAGCTAGGATAGCTCTAGATGATGGCCACTCTGGGAAGGAGAATTTTGAGTAAAGACTTGAATGAAGCAGAGGCAGGGGTGTAGCAATACTTAAATGTATTCACCAAGAAAATGCAATTCCAGGTAAAGGGCAGAATAGATGTAAATCCCTGAGGTGAATAGGTGTTTATTACAGAAGAGGTGTCGGAGAAGGCAATGGCACCCCATTCCAGTACTCTTGCCTGGAAAATCCCATGGATGGAGGAGCCTGGTAGGCTCCAGTCCATGGGGTTGCTAAGTCGGGAACGACTAAGCAACTTCACTTTGACTTTTCACTTTCATGCATTGGAGAAGGAAATGGCAACCCGCTCCAGTGTTCTTGCCTGATGGGGGATGGGGGAGCCTGATGGGCTGCCATCTATGGGGTCACACAGAGTCGGACACGACTGTATCGACTTAGCAGCAGCAGCAGCAGCAGCACAGAAGAGGTGTAAGTCACTTCTCAGTCTTTTGGCTAAGATCAAGTGTAGTACTGGGGCTTCCCAGGTGGCATAATGGTAAAGAAACCAAAATCTGTTAATGTAGGAAATGCTGGTTTGATCCTTGGGGTGGGAAGACCCCCCCCCTGGAGGAGGAAATGACAATCCACTCCAGTATTCTTGACTGACAAGTTCCATGGACAGAGGAGCCTGGTGGGCTATAGTCCATGGGGTTGCAAAGAGTCAGACACGACTGAGTGACTGAATACCTGCAGTGAAAGCAGGTTCCTATGAGGCTGACATATCCTAGGAATAGCAGGTGGACCACTGTACCAGAGCAGAGTGAGCAAAAGGGAGAATGATGAGGTCAGGGAAGTAACATAGGACAGAGGATATTCAGAGGGAGATGGGAAACTATGGAAGCTTAGGGTAAGTCTGCAGAGAGGAGGGACAAGATTGGACTTAGGTTACAACAGGATTTCACCAGCAACTATATTCAGAAACAGGGACACCAACTCATAGGCTACAATAGTAATCTAAACCACAAATAATCATACCTTGGACCAGGTAATGGCAGCAGAGGGAGTGAAAGGTGATCAAATGTAGGATTTGTTTAGAAGGTAGAACAAAAGATGTGCTAACTGGGATTAAGAAAAAAATAAACAGAGAAGTCAAGGATGGTTCTAAACATTTCGGCATGAACAATATGTTTGGGGGAGAATTTCATATCAAATTTAGATAGGTTAAGTGAGAATGCCTATGAGGCTTTTGCATGGAAATGTTGACTCTTTCTACACAGGTCTAAAGTTCAGGAGAGATTGGGACTAGAAATATAAATTTGGGAGGCATTAACTTATAAATAATAGCTCTAGTCATGAGAAAGTATGAGTCACCTACATAGCAAATATATGTAGAAAATAAGATTCAAGAGGCAACCTTTCCAATGTTGAGAGTTTAAGGAAATAAACACTGAGCTGCCATTTGTGTCAGCAACAGAAAAAAACACAAGCATGGTCTTTTACAAGTAAAATTAAGAAATTTTAATAAAAGACCAATCACTACGATATCAAATACTGTTGAAAAGTCCAGTGTGATGAGAACTGAAAAACAATCACTAAACTGAAAACATCGGCATCATGATTGATCTCCAAAGTAGCACCTTCAGATGAGTGGTGGGAATAAGAACTGATGAGAGTGAGGGTGAAGAGTTTAGGAAGAGAGAAACTAGAGATACTAAATACAGCAACATTTTTAAGAAGTTTTACTTAAAGGGAAGGAAATAAATAGAGTGTGGTTGACAGAAAATATGTGTCTAGAGAACGTCTTACATTTGTTTCATTTTTTCCCCCATGTTGGAAGATGAAATATCATGTTTCTGTGGTATGGGAATGGTCCTGTTGTAAGAGACACTACTGCCAATGAAGGAGGCAGAAGAAGTTCATCTGTAGTGATCTTCAACAAGTGAGAGATAAAAGAGGAAGTGCGTGAGTAAAGGGGTTGGCATTAGCTGGGATGCAGACAGTATAGGTACGAAGGTAAACTACATAGGTTTAGATGTACACAGTGGGAAAATGTGGTAGGAAAGCATGTGACAATTCTTATGATTACTTAAACTTTCTTAATTAAAAAAGAATCAAAGTTATCACCTGGGATAAAGAATGAAGAAGGAGGGAGATGGGACTTCACTGGTTGTCCAGTGGCTAAGACTCCACACTCCCAATGCAGGGGGCCTGGGTTCAGTCCCTAGTCAGGGAATTAGATCCCACAAGCCTCAACTAAATGTTTGCGGGCCATAACTAAAGATCCTGCATGCCGCAAAAAAGATCAAAGATCCCGCATGCTACAACTAAGACCTGACACAGCCAAATAAATAAATATTAAAAAAAAAAAATGAAAGAGGAGGGGAGGGGTAAATTAGGAATTTGTGATTAACATATACAGTCTACTATATATAAAATAGATAACCAACAAGGACTTATTGTATAGCACAAGGAACTATGACTTTAAGAATGAAAATTCAGTGAAAAATAATCATCTCATGGAATGGGAGAGAGACTGGATTAGAGTAACAGAATACAGACTATGGCTACCAAATATGATAATAATTAAGAGACCAGTACATCCTGCAGTAGTCATGTATGGATGTGAGAGTTGGACTATAAAGAAAGCTGAGTGCCGAAGAATTGATGCTTTTGAACGGTGGTGTTGGAGAAGACTCTTGAGAGTCCCTTGGACTGCAAGGAGATCCAACCAGTCCATCCTAAAGGAGATCAGTCCTGGGTGTTCATTGGAAGGACTGATGTTGAAGCTGAAACTCCAGTACTTTGGCCACCTGATGCGAAGACCTGAGTCATTTGAAAAGACCCTGATGCTGGGAAAGATTGAGGGCAGGAGGAGAAGGGGATGACAGAGGATGAGATATTTGGATGGCATCACTGACTCAATGGACATGAGTTTGGGTAAACTCCAGGAGTTGGTGATGAACAAGGAGGCCTGGCGTGCTGTGGTTCATGGGTTCACAGAGTCGGCCACAACTAAGCGACTAAACAAACTGAACTGACATCCTGCAGCCTATTTTTCTACAGTTTCATTGAGCTGTGCAAATGCAGGCACAGACCTGGTGAAGAGCCAACTTGAGGCAAGTCTGGTTTCATCAAGGGATGCAGGGAAATGAGTGGGTAGTGAGGCAGGCAAGTTGAAAATGTATGCAAAGAAGTGATCATCATCGAATCTGATCTTTAGCTAGGTAAGGCAGGTAAAGCTAGTACATTGACAAGTGGGTCAGTGTCAATACATATATGGATAGCATCAGTCAACTGAAGGATTACTAGAGTTGGGTACTGGAGGAAATGGACTAAGATAGAATCCAGTAGTGGAGAGTAAAATACTAGAAAACTGAGAATGTGAAAGGTTTAAAAGTCATTGGTAATGGCAAGTTTAAGGATGTCAATATGGAGTTAGGTTCTCACTCGAAAGAGACTGAATGATGATGGTGATATATTGATGGTAACTACTACTTCCTGAACTACTTTTTCTCTTACAACAAACTGTCTGTGTTGGAATCCATAATCCTCTTTCACTTTGTAGAGAAAGCACTAAAGCTTTCTTTAGATAACACACATTTAGGAGATATATTTTCTTTAGATAGCATATTTCAGGAGATATTAGAAACATGGCATTCCTAGGCCTATCTAACTTCAAAGTTGTACTTTTTCTCTGTGTTATTTTAGTGACATAGGAAGTTCATGACTGGTCCTTTTCAGTAACAGAAAGATACATTTCTATTGGCACGATAACTAGTTATGCCTTCAGAAAATTATATTTTATTCAAGAAAACAGATCAAATTCACAAGAAAAAAAAGTGATATCAAGAAATTTTAGTCAACTATAAGTATACAAATTTAACAGTAATATAAGAAAATTCCAAACTAGGACAAATATACTATCCTTCCAATTTTATATTATTTTGATAGTGATGGCATAATGGATGGAATATATGACTGATGCATATTATCCCAACCTGGAAATTAAGAAAGAAAAGGATAAAGGTCTTTTTAAGATTTTTTTAAATTTATTTTTTAATTGAGGGATAAGGTTCTTCTATCACTAAAACAAAAAGTAAACAGAAATATAAACTTTAAAGTCAGACAGACCAAAGTATGAGCCTCTTTTCCAATATTTCCTTGAAAGATTAGCATGCTATCTTATTCTTAGTAAATTCACAGTTCAACAACCTCAATAAGGGTGAACTGATAAGGAATACAATTAAATACCTTTGTTGCCATTTACATCTAGATCTACCATTCATGAGTTTATCTAAACTTTGATTCTTTTAAAATTTGGTCTAATTCATTTTTTATTGGGATCACACATTCTATTGGATTATGATTCTCTTATAAAATTTGTCTTTTTCAGGCTGTCTTGGGTCCTACATTTCCTTCTCTCTCACTGAAATTCCAATATTGTGGAATTTAGTTACATCTATTCACATAATCCATACCCTTCAGAACTTTATATTCTTTTATCATCTCTCTTCTTAGACTTGATATTTCTACACTATAAAGACAAAATCTGACTTGTCTGTCTTGATAGAAGAGCTATCTTCTATTTCAAAAATAAACACAAACCACGTATGTGTTTCTGATCCTTTTAGCTTCTCTGTTTTGAATTTTCTCTGGCTGCATTATGTTACCCTGTATGGTGCTCACTTTGTATACATATTGTGTTAAAATCTGTTCAGACAATATGCATATGCAGACAATATGCATTCACAGCAAAAGATGAAGACTCAATGGCTTCTCTGCAATTATGATGGATTTGGCACCACATGTATCCCACATCAGATAGCTTTTCTCAGATTATTGCATGAAAAAAGACTAGAAAGAAACCTAGAATACAGAACATTAGTTCAGTTCAATCACTCAGTCATGTCCGACTCTTTGCGACCCCATGAATCGCAGCACACCAGGCCTCCCTGTCCATCACCAACTCCCAGAATTCACTCAGACTCATGTCCATCGAGTCAGTGATGCCATCCAGCCATCTCATCCTCTGTCGTCCCCTTCTCCTCCTGCCCCCAATCCCTCCCAGCATCAGAGTCTTTTCTCACTGGGACTAAAATTTTAAACAGTTAATTTATAGAAGAAAGATAGGCAAAACAATATGATAGTAATAGAAATATGAGCTTTTTATCTTATTTATATACTTCTTTTAATTTGAAATCAAAGGCAAATTTAGCATTATCATTTGATACTTTCTCTCTTTAATCCATTTTCCGCAGTTTCTACACTGTAGATGTTGTGCAGGTCTTTGGATAATTTTGGTTTTTGAAACAACTTAAATAAGCTCAATGTTAGTTGTTGTTATTGTTGTTCAGTTGCTCAGTCATGTCTGACTCTTTGCAACCCCATAGACTGCAGCATGCCAGGCTCCCTTGTCCTTCACTATCTCCTGGAGTTTATTCAAATTCATGTCCATTGAGTCGATGATGCCATCCAAACATCTCATCCTCTGCTGCCCCCTTCTCCTTCTGCAGTCAATCTTTCTCATCATCAGGGTCTTTTCCAATGAGTTGGCTCTTCACATCAGGTGACCAAAGTATTGGAGCTTCAGTTTCAGCATCAGTCCTTCAATGAACATTCAGAGTTGATTTCCTTTAGGATTGATTGGTTTGATCTCCTTGTAGTTCAAGGAACTCTCAAGAGTCTTCTCCAACACCACAGTCTGAAAGCACCAGTTCTTCAGCCCTCAGCCTTTTTTATAGTTGAACATTCACCTCTGTATATGACTACTGGAAAAACCATAGCTTTGACTATATGAACCTTCATTGGCAAAGCGTCTCTGCTCTTTAATACGTTGTTTAGGTTTGTCATGGGAGAAGGCAATGGCACCCCACTTCAGTACTCTTGCCTGGAAAATCCCATGGATGGGGGAGCCTGATAGGCTTCAGTCCATGGGGTTGCTAGGAGTTGGACACGACTGAGCGACTTCACTTTCACTTTTCACTTTCATACATTGGAGCCTGGAGAATCCCAGGGACGGGGGAGCCTGGTGGGCTGCTGTCTACGGGATTGCACAGAGTCAGACATGACTGAAGCGACTTAGCAGTAGCAAGTTTGTCATGGCTTTTCTCTGAAAGAGCAAGCATCTTTTAATTTCATGGTTGTGGTCACCATCTGCAGTGTTTTCGAGCCCAAGAAAGGAGATGTGTCACTGCTTCTACTTCTTCCCCATGTATTTGTGTTTCTGATCCTTTTAGCTTCTCTGTTTTGATTTTGATTTTGTTTTAAGTGATTAGAACATTACATTAACATCACATACACAGGTTTACATGGCAAGTATGTTTGCCCCAATAACCACCTTGTTCTTTTGTATCATGTTTAATTAGGGGGATCAAACTAATTGAATTAGAGTTCAGAAATGTATATTCATGAAAAGAAGCAAAGGCATTTTATTTATAAGAAACTGAAGTAGAGAGATATCTAGTAACTTGCTAGAACTACTCCACTAGTTAGTGGCAGGCCTGGAATCTGGGCAGTCAAATCCAAGTCTATACCCTAAACCACTATCTGCACTATGTTATAGGTGGCACTAGTGGTAAAGAACCCACCTGCCAATGCAGGAAACACAAAGACATGGGTTTGATCCCTGGTTCAGGAAGATCCCCTGGAGGAGGGCGTGGCAACCCACTCCAGTATTCTTGCCTCGAAAATCCCCATGGGCAGAGGAGTCTGGTGGGCTACTGTCATATGATTGATTGCAGAGTCAGACACAACTAAAGCCTCTTGGCATGCATGCATACTGTCTCTTTAAAAAAAACAAGGCGGGGGAAGTGGCAAAAAAAAGACCTCTTTTGTTTGGGAATTTAGTTTAAAATCAGTTATTAATCTTTGAAAGTTTTTATATATTTGCATGTATGCATTAAAAATCAACAATTAAACACTACCAAGAAATTGAAACAGTCTGTCAGTGGAAAAAGGATCACTTCTTAGGGGAAAAAAAAAAAAAAACAGTGACAGTTGAAAGGTCATGAATATTATATAAGTATCATTGAAGGTAAAACTAATATTCAAATGTTTAGCTAATTTAATTTAGGACTTATTAAATTCATTCTATGGTAAATATTTGCAACTTAGCTAAAGCAACAAATATGTCTGAAACCAAACAGAAATTCAGGTTTCCAGGTGAAATATGTTTTTCTGCCACTACTACTGGCTCTCCAAGGGAGAAGGAATGGCTACAGAAAATACAGAAATAAACCATTTCTATTTTCAATTTTCTTTCTTTACCAGTAGAAAGAAAAAAAAAATCTATATCTGCTGATTATTCAATATTAACTGCTATACCATTCATGGAGAAGGCAATGGCACCCCACTCCAGTACTCTTGCCTGGAAAACCCCATGGATGGAGGAGCCTGGTAGGCTGCAGTCCTTGGGGTCGCTAAGAGTCAGACACGACTGAGCGACTTCACTTTCTCTTTTCACTTTCTTGCATTGGAGAAGGAAATGGCAACCCACTCCAGTGTTCTTGCCTGGAGAATCCCAGGGACGGGGAGGCCTGGTGGGCTGCCATCTATGGGGTCACACAGAGTCGAACACAACTGAAGTGACTTAGCATAGCATAGCATAGCGTACCATTCATTAAACCTATGAGATTAATACCAGTTAAAAAGAATAAGAGGTCACAAATATGAACTTAAATACAAGATGGATAAAAATGTTTTCCTTGTTTTCTCTCACGTGCATATTTTGGGATGTTTGTAGTACATAGGGGCCACACTATTTTGTCAGGAAAACTCATAAATTGCCTTAAACTTGTACTTCAGTTGCTGCTGCTACTGCTAAGTCGCTTCAGTAGTGTCCGACTCTGTACGACCCCATAGACAGCAGCTCACCAGGCTCCCCTGTCCCTGGGATTCTCCAGGCAAGAACACTGGAGTGGGTTGCCATTTCCTTCTCCAATGCAAGAAAGTGAAAAGTGAAAGTGAAGTTGCTCAGTTGTGTCCGACTCCTATCGACCCCATGGACTGCAGCCCACCAGGCTCCTCCGTCCATGGGATTTTCCAGGCAAGAGTACTGGAGTTGGGTACTTTAGTTGCATATGAACTAACATGAGAGCCAACTTTAAGGGGCAGAGGTTATCCTGCCCTTGTAAAGTTTTATCCAGCTTCTAAAACATATCATGGTTGATTTAAGAACACCTCTAAGTAATATCTTTGCCACAACATAAAGGTACTTAATATTTCTTGATAGCTTCAGTGCTCATGAGAAAGGCTTATAGTTCATTTCATCTAACTTGCTTTTCTTTATCTGAAAAGGCAAAATTAACTCTACTTAGATATTTTAAATGTACTTTAAACTAATTGTGAAATACTCCTCATAAGCAAGAAGTATTTGGAAGGTTGATGACAACCTCTAAAGTGTTCAAAGACATTTTAAATGAGGTTATTAAAATTCAATCCTTTGCATATTTCTGATATTGGCGGGGGGAGGTTATCCCAGACAATAAGATAAAAGAAAACAGGGTGGCTTTGAAAAGTTTCTCCATTTCTACATCCATATCTGTTCTTTGGAAGATGACAGAAATCTGCAACATTGAGAAAGATCTCTCTTTCAAAAATAGTTTCTGTAGCCCAAAAGTCAAATAAGCAACTGCCTGTTATTTCTGCCATGTGGATTTCACAACCATCATTTCCACAGCACATAACATTTCATCTTTCCACTAACATCCCAATGGCTTACAACAATTGAGATAAAATCTCAAATACTTTGATCTTACTCTGATTTTTTTTTTCTCCTAATTAATACGACTAAGAGGATACTGTAAATGCTTTTGATCTCTAGATGATTTTTCTTCATCATTGTAAGTTGTGGACCTGAACACTAAGAGTTTGGAAAATTTAAAAGAAACTCCAAATCACAAATACACACACAGTGTTTATCCTTTTGTTCTTCTTTATTCATTATCTGGATTTTACGCATGTTCTTATTCACAAATTATTTTCACTCATCATCTGTAAAGAACACATGAATCCAAGGTAGACCAAAGTTCTATTGGATTTATTCCTTTTCAGTCTTCCAGGAATACACACTTATTACTAGGGTGCTGAGAAAATATATAGGTTGCTTCCATTTGGTTCCTTGGATTTACATTTAATCCAATCATTGATTGCATGGGAGGTGAGGCCAGAGAAGAATGGCATGAACCAACAACACACTATAACCACAAAGCATTCCTAGGGAGTGCAGAGCACATTCTAATGAGAACAATGTAAGGCTACTGAGTATCGCTTCAGAAATTTATCATAGCTCCCATAGAAGCTTCCCAAAGCTTTCCACTTAATGTCCTCCTAGTGACTAGAAAGATTCTAAGTATCATTATTATTTCTTTAATAGCTTGAGAAATTTGTATTCCACTAATAAGAACTTCAGTAAAATCGAGGGTGATAATCAATTGCATCAGTACAATCATAAATATTAATGTAAGTTGACTTTTTGACTGTGCAGGCTTATCTCATTCTTAAAAACAATAGATAAAACAACTATAATAAAACCTGGGTTACTCTAAACCTTTTTTGTACAGCACAGGAACAGTCATTCTCTCACATAAATTCTATAGGTAAGTTGATCTTCATTATCCTTGGATTCTGCATTTTCGAACCTGTCTGCTCCCTAAAATGCATTTGTAAGCATCAAATCAATATTTGTAGTAATTTCTCTGTCATCCTGGAGATGTGCAAAGTGGAAACAAACTGGAACCAGTTGCCATGCATGTTCCCAACTGAGGTGTCAAACAAGGTGACACTCTGCCTTCTTGTTTCAGCTCTCAATCGATAAACAAGGGTCTCCTTATCTAGTTCCTACATTTCCCAAATCATTTTCTACTGGTGATTTTGCTGTCTGAAATGGCTTTCAAGCCTAGTGCTCTAGTTGCTGCCTAGGGTTACTAAGCACAAGAAGACTGTGATGAGCCTCAAAAGAGAAATATACACGTTATACATTTTTCTTTCAGCCACAAGTAACAGTGCTGTTTGCCATGAGGTTCATGTTAATGAATTGATGATATATATTAAATAAGGTGTCTTTAAATAGAAACACACATAAAACAAAGTTATCTATTGATCAGTTGATGAAAACGTGACCAGCAGCTTATAGGAACTTAATCTTGTATTTCCCTTAGGAGCAGGAGAGCTTACTAGAGCAACCTGTGCCAATAAAGTGTGGAAACAGAGGATAGAGCAAGAAATTAATAGGTCAATAATCAGTTTGAAAGGAGTATTGCATTTACTCATGTTTGCTGTGGCATTTCCCCTATGCCTCCTACTTTTCAGGTGGTAAAGTGGACATAGCTCATTCTTTTGGGCCATCATATGTGTATTCATGTGACCTTAGTCATGTCCGACTCTTTGTGACCCCATGAACTGTAGCTCACCAAGCTCCTGTGTCCATGGTATCTCCAGGCAAGAATACTGGAGTGGGTTGCCATTTCCTTCTCCAGGGGATCTTCCCGACTCAGGGAATTGGGCCATTCATATATCTGAAAATCCTTCCTAAGTTTAGAGTAATCCAAACTTCATAATTCCCTGCCTCCCCATGAGGGTAAAAAGTCAGAACTTACTTTCATAAAATTCCTTGCCCCTAGGGCCTCCAGGTCCCATTAATCCAGTACTGTAGCAAGGCTGTGGTGTTGGAGAAGACTCTTGAGAGTCCCTTGGACTGCAAGGAGATCAACCAGTCCATTCTAAAGATCAGTCCTGGGTGTTCTTTGGAAGGAATGATGCTGAAGCTGAAACTCCAGTACTTTGGCTACCTCATGCAAAGAGTTAACTCATTGGAAAAGACTCTGATGCTGGGAGGGATTGGGGTCAGGAGGAGAAGGGGACGACAGAGGATAAGATGGCATCACCAATTTGATGGACGTGAGTTTGAGTGAACTCTGGGAGTTGGTGATGGACAGGGAGGCCTGGCGTGCTGCAATTCATGGGGCAGCAAAGAGTCGGACACGACTGAGTGATTAGTAAAAAAGCGGCATATGGCTTTATTTCTGGGAAATCATATATTAGTCTATTTTTTAAAGTGCCATGTTCAGTCACTCGGTCGGGCCCAACTCTCTGGGACCCCATGGACCACAGCCTGCCAGGATCCTCTCTCCATGGGATTTTCCAGGCAAGAATACTAAAGTAGGTTGTTATTTCCTTCTCCAGGGGATCTTCCCAACTCAGGGATTGAACCCGGGGCTCCTGCATCTCCTGCATTACAGGCAGATTCTTTACCGCTGAGCCACTGAGGAAGCTCCTTTAAAAAGAGTCACGGACACATTGCTTTCTCTTCAAGAGCCTTCCTTCCTCAGGGAAGAGTGTTATCCTTCTTTTAGGGAACTGTCCATGTCCTACACCAAATATACAGTTCCACTTAGGCTGCCAATGTTAGCTTCTCACCCATCCACTGCCTTCAGGGGCAGATGAAAAGTAGGCCAGATTCTAGCAGTCTTCCCCAGAATTTGTCTATATACAACTTAGGGAAGAGAAGCAGTCTCCCCTATGTCAAATTTGAGACTGAAATATAAGATGTAGAAGCTGTTAATCATCTTCCTTGTGTCAGCAGGAGGCTACTAAAGTAAACAGACAAAGATATTCCACCGGAGAGTAGAGGGGAGACAGCAATATGATGGACAGATAGCAGTCATCTGCATTAGCTGACCTGGAAGACTCTATTACCTGAGACCCTTTTCTGATCTTCATGCAGGATGTTTTCTCTTTAAGCCTTAGGGGATTTGCATAAGGTTTCTGTCATTTGCAGCCAAAACACATCTGCGTAAACTATGAGAGAATAGCATATTTTAGAGTAATTTTAAACCCCAAATCAGGAAAGATATTCTTATTCTTGCCAAGGAATAAATTAATAGGTACGTTCTTTCCATAGGTCAGTAAGTAAAATGTTCATTGTCTAAAGCATACATATCAAAAGGGATTTGAGTAAAGTTTCTTAAATTCTCTCTTTTGAAAATAAACCTTAGTAATAATCCAATACTATGTGGACTGGATTAGCAGCCTTCTGTAAGAAAGTATCTCCCTGAATAGTTTCAAAGGCCTAAGCATACTTGGGATCTGCCCTTGACTCCTGCCTCCTCCATCCTTTTCTTGAGATGGACAAAGAAAGTTCCATGGGCTTTATTTGATCCCTATTTCTGTGTCTTGAAGTGCCTGCCTCTCACTTTTATTCCCTTGAAAATTGTCAATGCTGATTTTCACATATGACTCCTTTTTCATTTGTGATACTGAAGGCTTATTCTTCTCTAACAGAGAACTGAAAAAGTAGCACACATACAAACCTTATGACATACTATAAACTCAATGACTAAGGACATCCTATAGTCTGTTCTAGTCTTAAAATTTATATAATTCATAGTTACATGACAATATAAGCCTTCATGTCTGTACTGATTAGTATAATCTAAGTTTTATTCCACATGACAAAACTGCAGAAGCTTAATAGAAAGTCCTTTCTTCCTCATCCAAAGTATTAATGTAAAGTGGGCCAAGAATATTCCCATTGTAGCAAATCATATGCAAGAAGGTTGTGGGCAAAAGGAAGACACTGCATCAGCTAGAACTGCCTTGCTCAGGTGTCCAGGGATGAGAAACATCCTTCCACTCACAATTCATTGGACTGAACTAGTCACTTGGCCTCAACCTGAGTGTAAAGAAGCTGGGAAATATTCAAGGGCACATGGAAATTTGGTGAGCAAAATGACTTCTGCCACATTGTACCAAATTTCCTAGGACAATCAGCAATACATACACTCATAGATGAAAAAAATTACGCACCATGGCATAGGTATGGGGCTTCCCAGGTGGCATTAGTGGTAAAGAACCTGCCTGCCAATGCAGGAGATGTAAGAGAGGCAGGTTCAATCCCTGGGTTGGGAAGATTCCCTGGAGAAGGAAATGGCGACCTGCTCCAGTATTCTTGCTTGGAAAATTCCATGGACAGAGGAGCCTGGCAGGCTACAGACCATGGGGCCACAAAGAGTCAGACATGACTGAGCACAGGTACTTATGGCATAGGTGTAAGAAGGACATAAACTTCTTGTGCAGGGCTGCCCAAGTGTACCTGGTACTTCCCGGGTTTTGTGAAGTTAAGCGGAAGCTGAAAGTCCTAGGTATCACAATCACAGAGTTAGAATGAGCTTTCCTTTTTTAACTGCTGCTAAGATACAGCCAGTCCATTCTGAAGGAGATCAGCCCTGGGATTTCTTTGGAAGGAATGATGCTAAAGCTGAAACTCCAGTACTTTGGCCACCTCATGCGAAGAGTTGACTCTTTGGAAAAGACTCTGATGCTGGGAGGGATTGGGGGCAGGAGGAGAAGGGGACGACAGAGGATGAGATGGCTGGATGGTATCACGGACTCGATGGACGTGAGTCTGAGTGAACTCCAGGAGTTGGTGATGGACAGGGAGGCACGGAGTGCTGTGATTCATGGGGTGGCAAAGAGTCGGACACGACTGAGCGACTGAACTGAACTGAACTGAAGATACAGCACTATAGGACTTATTTTAATAGTCTCCAGTCTTCAAACATAGTCAGAACACAAAGTAAAATAATATAGTGAACTTATTTTGACTTTAAAGATTAGATAAATACACATTATATACCATGGTCACCAACCTCCTATTCCTAAAACTGTTTGCTTGTTTGCCTCCAGTAAAATAAGCTCAGTGGTTTGATGCTTGGTCCCTTGTGTAAAGTAATCCATCATAAAACCATCACCCTTACTTTAGCACAATTGGCAGTCAATGCTCACATAAAACCGAAGAGTAAGTTGCCATGGAGACAAAGCCAACTCTCCTCTTTAGAATGGCTGATTATTCCAAGTCATAACAGATATACCAGAAAAATAACATGAGGTTCTCACAGAGACTGGCAGCCCCAAATCTGTGTTCTACAATTGTGTAGCTAACTGTGTTCACATTATCTTTTGATATAGTAACACAGACACACATTGCACTAAAAGATAATCCTACATAATTACTGTTTGTAAAATAAATCCTTATATCTGTCTAAACAATGTGGAAAGTTTAAATTGTAATATGTTTTCTACTTCTAATTAGTGCTTTATTAATGGGGTGACCACTCTGCTTGACCTACTTGCTAAAATTCGTTAGAACTCCAGGAGACCATATGGCTGGCCAGATGGGTTGCTGTAATTTAATGCTATTATTCTAAGGATGAAGTAAGGGATAAACATAATTTGTATTCTTTGCCATCCTTCCTGCATTCCTTTTATTAGTTTCATTTTTAATTCAGACATCAGAAGGGAAGATAATACCTTGCTACCAAGGCCCAGATGCCAACTAATTGCTACAAGAGACTCCAGCCCAGACATCATAGGCCAAGCTTCTGAACACACTCCATCTTACCCTGTGACCCCACCATGGTGATTAATAGGTTGAGTGCTAAGCCCTAATGAGTGTCAGATCTTAGATGTTCTCTAGGCTAAAGCAATTAGCATTATGTTGAACACAATATTTCAGTTACTTGGTATAGAGACTCATTGTTCTTAATAGTAAACTATATGCCTTTTGCCTTATGGTCTTCAAATTTACCACCAGCACCACCTGAGAAGCCCCATTTATATTATTTACTTATTTATAATTTGATGCTGAGATTTATTGGTTTGAGAAAAGTAATTGGACTGTTCTTCATTCTGAGCATTCTTTCAGAGCCAGCCAGGGAATGGAAGGCTGTCATATGATCATGGTTAAGTCTATAAATACATCCTGTTTTCACTGGATAGAGAATGATTATTGGGACATCAAGCTCTGTCTGAGACTTGCTCTATGTTATCCTATTTTGTTTCTTCCTCTAGAAACCCTGAATTTCCAGAAACCCTTCCTTGCCTCTAGGTCTGCATGCATGCTAAGTCCCTTCAGTAGTGTCCAACTCTTTATGACCTTATGCACTGTAGCCTGCCAGACTCCTGTCCATGGGATTCTCCAGCCAAGAATACTGAACTGGATTGTCATGCCCATCTCCAGGGGATCTTCCCAATGCAGGGATCAAACCCACATCTCTTATGTCTCTTGCAATGACAAACAGGTTCTTTACCACTAGCACCACCTGGGAAGCCTTTAGGTAGGGCAGTATAAAAGTTCTGACCAAGGGAAGGTGTGCAGAAATGTCTTTTAACCCTTCTAGGCCTGGCCCTTAAAATATCCATATGACCTTCCATGCTCTCTGTTAATTCTCTGTCTATCTGGATGGAGTTCATTAAGGGAAGACTACAAAGGCTTTGGGCTTCCCTGATAGCTCAGCTAGTAAAGAATTCACCTGCATGCATGAGACCCTGGTTTGATTCCTGAGTTGGGAAGATCCCCTGGAGAAGGGATAAGCTACCCACTCCAGTATTCTTGGACTTGCCTTGTGGCTTAGCAGGTAAAGAATCCACCTGCAATCTGGGAAACCTGGGTTCAATCCCTGGATTGGAAAGACACCCTGGAAAAGGGAACAGCTACCCACTCCAGTGTTCTGGCCTGGAGAATTCCATGGATTGTACAGTCCATGGGGTTACAAAGAGTCAGACACAACTGAGCACCTTTCACTTTCAAAAAGGTTACATACATTTTTGTGTTGCTTGTAAGTTAGTCAATGATCAACTCAACTGAAAATTATGAATGTATGGAACCCAAAGTCCAAATTTAAGTAAACTTACACAAATTCACTAGAGGAATCCATTTCAGTTGTATTTAAGAAGCAGGAAACTACATATCTTAACATTAGCATGTTTTAGAACTCAGGACAAAACAGTTATCAATGTTGCTTTAGCAAAACATTATTAAGGAACACCTGACCCATGGGATGGATGAACTAGACTGAGGGCACAGTATCTACTGTTTCTACAGTCATCAGAGACAACACAGGACAACCCTTAAAGCAACTATCCAACAGAGAATCTTAAAGTGTTTTAAAAGCAGAATTGTCCATTGACATACCCAAATAGCATTTTAAAGATATCTTTTGGTACTGGAACAGAAATGCATCAATTTAACGCAACCAAAAGGGTAATAGTGACATATATTGGATTAATGTAAAATCACTGACTTATGGAAAATAGAAAATACCCACCAATGCACGTGCATGCGCACACACACACACACACACACAAAGGATTATTGGGGGATCAAATTTTTACCTTGGTAGTACAAAAAAAAAAGACTATATCCTGAAGAATAATTCAATACTCCAGTACTTGGGTCATCTGATGTGAAGAGCCAACTCACTGGAAAAGTCCCTGATGCTGGGAAAGATTGAAAGCAGGAGGAGAAGGGGATGACAGAGGATTTGATGGTTGGATGGCATCACTGACTCAATGGACATGAGTTTGAGCAAGCTCCAGGAGATGGTGAAGGACAGGGAAGCCAGGCATGCTGCAGTCCATGGGGTTGCAAGGAATTGGACACAACTGAGCGACTGAACAAAAACAGCAAAAAGAATCATTATTATGTCACTAAAGCAACAACTTTGGTGGGGCAGCACCTGAATCAGGTTTGTGGAAGGCCTTGGACAGATATAGCCCTGCCATTTTACAGAGGGAAGAGAATGGCAGAAGAGCATAGTGATTACATGTGTTGGGGGGTCTCAATTTATGTCCCTAATGAGCTGCTTGAACTAGGAAAAGTATTTTATCTATTTCTGTGGCTATAGAATGGAGAGCAGTAATTCTTATTTTACAGAATGTTAAGAGGATTAAGTCATGAGACACTAAGCATTTAGAGAGGCCTGAGCTGAAAATAAATGTGAATATGTTTTTGATATTATTCCTAATCTTATATCACAATCACTATGAACCATATTATCCTCACCTATAAAGTAAGACATTGAAAGATGATTTGTATAATTTCTTTAAGTGTTTGGGCTTCCCTGGTGGCTCAGATGGTAAAGAATCTGCCTGCAATTCCAGAGACCCGTGTTCAACCCCTGGGTCGGGAAGATTCCCTGGAGAAGGGAATGGTTACCCATTCAAGAATTCTAGACTGGAAAATTCCATGGGCAGAGGACTCTGGCAGGCTACAGTCCATGGGGTCACAAAAAGTCATACATGGCTAAGCAACTAACACACACTTCTAAGTGCTTATATTCTGAGTCTCTATCTGTACCTTAAAGTCAAATATCCAGTTGAAAAATGAAAATCCTAAAATCTAAATATTTTAAGTAATGATTAAAAAATCTGTAGACAATCTTGTCTGATGTTGGGATTGACTTAAAGCTGATAGGTGACACAAAAATGCACTAATAATCCAGTAGTTTTTAATAGTCAGCAGTATTGGGTTGGCTAAAAAGTTCCTTCAGTGTTAAAATAAAAATAGAAGACACATTTTTCATTTTCACCAAGAATTTTATTGAACAATGCAGTCACATTTTGTTTCACTGCCTTCTGCCATTTTCCAGGCAACTTCATAATTTGATCTTCCCAATCTTTTTTGTCTTTTTTTGAGTAGAGAACTGTTCTAGGTGCCTTTTACAGTCTTGCAAGGAATTGAAATTTTTTCCATTAAGAGAGTTTTAAAAAGATCAAAATAAATGGAAATCTGAAGCTGCAATGCCTGGTGAATATGATGGATGAATCAGAACTTTCAAGCCACACTGTAACAGTCTTTGCCTGGTCATCAAAGAAATGTGTGGTCTTGGATTATTCTGATGGGAAGTTACGTACTTTCTGTTTACTCCTTCTGAGGCTTTTCCTCAGGTGCTGCTTTCAGTTGTTCTAACTGGGAGCAGTACTTGTTGGAATGAATTGTTTGGTTTTCAGGAAGGAGCTCATAATAGAGGACTCCCATCTAATCCCACCATACACACATCACTTCCTTTGGATGAAGACTGGACTTTGGTGTGATTTGTGATAGTTCATTTCACTTGCCCCACGATCTCTTCTATTCCACATTATAGTATAGTATCCAGTTTTCATCATCACAATTTGTTGTAAAAACATTTCATTATATTTAATGAAATATAATGTGGAAATATAGCCAAGAAGGTTTTATTACTGCTTAATTTACGGAGGAACTCAAACATCAAAGTGAATGACATACCCAAGCTGGTGCAAATGCTTTTCAAAGCTTGATTTGGATACTTTGAGTATGTCAGCTTCCTCCCACATGGTATTACATGATTATTCTCAATAAATGTCCTGATTTGATCACTATAAACTTCAACTGATCTACCCAATGGTACAACATTGTCCAGAGAGAAAACTCCAGAATGAAACTTTGTAAATCACTTTTGACACTTTTGATCAGTCACACCACCTTCTCCATACATTATGCAAATCTTTTTGTGTTTCAGTTGCATTTTTACCTTTCTTGAAATAATAAAGCATAATATGCCAAAAATGTTTTCTTCCATCTTCAATATTAAAATAGCTACACAAAAATGCACCAACTTTAATATGCTTTTTTTTAATGCACACTATGACATCTGTCATAATACAATTCAACAAAATTGTTTCAAGTGAATTTAAAGACAACTACGTACTACTAGAGCCACATTACAGAAAAAAAAAATCAAATGAACTTTTTGGCCAATACACTACTATGGTACCAATTTATTCACTATCCCTCATGAATCACACCCTCACTTGAACATGGAATGTAACAAGAAAACTGTCAAGCAACCATTTAAATGTTAAAATACTTAAGTAAGCTACACAGATATTTAATATTTAATTTATATTAAATAAATACAAATTTAACAAGCTACAGAGGTAAGGAATGATTTTATTCACACAAACTTGAATGGATCCAGAATGTACATGATAACACTCCATTTTTGCAGCTTAAAGTGAATTACTTCCTAGGCTTAGAAAATAGGTTGTCAGCAACTTGAGTTTCTTTCCCATTCATAAAAAAGCATGTCTACCAATTGCAGGAATGTTATGAAATGATACTAACATTATAGTATAGCCTCTATTCCAAATTAAATGGAAATTTGCCACCGTTAAAAATTCCATAATTTAGTAAACCTTAGTTTGTGCAAAGCCATGCTCATTCAAATAAATACTCTAGTAAGACTCAGAATGAAGTGAATAGTTCAATATGCTGAATCACTAAAAATCACTAAAAATTCAGCCCTAATTATCCTTCTTGGTTTTAAGTGAGGGTAATATGAAAACAGGATTTTACTGTACCAAGATACTACATGTAAAATACTGTGGCATGGAGCAATTGTTTTCTTAAACCAGAAATCAATTTAGTCCAAAGAAGCTTACCTCCTGCATACATAACAGCCAGCATTGTGGATGATATCCATGCTATTTCACTGTAGGTAGTGTTGAATAGGAGCTGGATTTCTTTGAAGAATACTGTGACAGCTTTGGGAAACGCATATGAAAATCCAATGGAGATAAAAGCTGCTCCAACCACTACCCAGCCCCATCCTCCATCAGGAGGTGGATGTGGTGGTGGGGTGCCTCCTGGTGGTGGCATTTCTGCTTCTCTATTTGAAATTCAAGTAACCTGTGTTTAAAAAAATGAAATAATAGTTTAGGCCATACTTGCATTTTCATGTCACTTTTGAGTTACCAAAATAATATTATATTTTTATTACATTAACTACAACTGTATAATTTTCATAAATATTTTTTAATACTCTGCTATTCAGAAAGTTATCAGCAAATTTACCAAAAAATTAGAGTGAGGTATGTAACTCTGTTATGAGCTAAAAACTGAAAGCATTTTGTTCACGGAAACAAAAAGCACTCAAAGAGAAAGTTAAGTTCAGATCTATACTAAAGTACCAACAAAGAAACAACCGCTATCTCACTCTGATTTCTAAGATAAATGGAGCTGTCATCCCTTAGAATGATTTCTTAATCCAAACTTTTAGGATTATATATACCAAGGTTAAAAGGATCGTATATTACATTTGATGAATTTTAGAGAATTAAATAGTAGGCATATTATAAGATTAGAAATTGTATGTTCTAGTAAATTAATTTTAATGCACTTCCAAAGCTGGTACTACCTATCATTTTATGAAGTCTTCATAGCAGTGAAATGCTCCCAATCAAACAGATTGTATGTTATTTTTATTCAAAGGAAGGGACTTCCTTTTTGGATATGCCTAGGAACCCTTAAAGAGAAGGGAATGGCAACCCACTCCAGTATTCTTGCCTGGAGAATCCCATGGACAGAGGAGCCTGGGGGGCTACAGTCCATAGGATCGCAAACTGAGCGACTAAACAACAGGAACACTTAACTGCTAGCTTTATGGTATAGAGTACCCACTCTCTTGTGGAAGGAATGATCACATATAGCTTAATACAACTGAAATTAAATTTAAAAAACCTTGGTTCCCTAGCATCAATATTCTTTGTAGAATGATGTTGCTTACTTGGCTTTTAGCTGTAATTGCCAATACTTCTCAGCATCTTCTTTTTACTACTCTCATTCCATTTGCAAATATTTTTCAGTTGAAATATAGAGGAAAAAGTAAACACTTGTCCGTTGGTAAGATAATTTCAAAAATATGCAAATAAAAGCTAAATCTGCCACTAATCCAGGAAAACTACCAAAAAAAAAAAAAAACCTAAAACAGTATCTACGAAGAGAAACAGAGGTTTAATTTTTGTCTGATGTCAAATTATATCTAAGATATTTTCAATGATCTTCTATATCACCTTCCACATTTTGTGAAAATATTCTTTAAAGTCTTCTAATTTGTCCATAATTCTATCCAAGGCCTTTACCTTCAGAAACACATACAGGCAAAGTGATAAAAATGAAACTTAAAATAGGTAGAGCACTGCTTCCCTAGAATAAATACTACAATGATGAGTAGTAGAATGGAAGTAAAAGGGTGGAAAACTATCACTTTTACTCTTTTTTTTTTAATGTTAATTTTTGCAAATATACTTAAGATTTTTTTAACATAATATTTTACGGCATTTCAAATATGGAGAGAAATTGGTATAATCTGCAATTAACAGATAACAGGCTACAGATTAAAAGACTTATTTTACATTTTGTGAGTCAGGCATATCTGCAAGGAAGTTCTCAGACATTAAACTATAATAACCTCTTTTTTTGATTTTTTTCAGCTCTATTGAGTTATAAGTGACAAAGGTAAAATATATCTAAAATGTGCAAGATGATTTAATATACATTATGAAAGGATTCCCACAATTGAATTAATCAATACAACTGTCACCTCACATATTTACGTTTTTTGGTGTGAACACTTTATGTTCTACTAAGGTAGCAAATTTCAATTATACAACACAATTTTATCAACTGTAGTCACCTTATTATACATTAGATCCTAAGAACTTATTCATATAATTACTAAAAGTTTATACCTTTTCACCGTCCTTTCCACATTTCTACATCCCCCAGCCTCTGGCAACTAGCATCTACTCTTTGTTTCTACAAGTATGATTTTTTTTTTTAATTCCACATCTAAATGTCATGATGCAGAATTCATCTTTCTCCATCTGGCTTATTTCACTTAGCATAATGCTCTGCAGGGTTATCCATGTTGTTCCAAATGGCAAGATTTCATTATTTTTTAAAGCTGAATAATATTTCATTGTGTGTATTAGTGATTGTAAGTGTGTGTGTGTGTGTATATATACATTTTGATGGGAACCATTTTCAAAGTCTTAATTGAATTTGCTAGAATACTGTTTCTGTTTCTGTTTTAGTTTTTGGCCACGAGGCCTGTGGATCTAGCTCCCTGACCAAGAATTGAACCTTCATGCCCTGCACTGGAAGGTGAAGTCCCAACCACTGGACCACCAGGGAAGTCCCGTTTGTGTACACATTTTGTTTATCCATTCATCTGTCAGTGGACACACAGCTTGTTTCCATATCTTGGCTATTGTAAGTAATGCTGCAGTGAACATGGAAATACAGATATCTCTTTAAGATAATGATTGCCTTTCCTTTGTATTTCTTTTTTTTTCCCCCTTGGGGATGGTCTTGATCACTGCCTCCTGTATATTGTCATGAATCTCTGTCCATAGTTCTTCAGGCACTCTGTCTGTCAGATCTAATCCCTTGAATCTATTTGTCATTTCCATTGTATAATCGTAAGGGATTTGATTTAGGTCATACCTGAAAGGTCTAGTGATTTTCCCTACTTTCTTCAATTTCAGTCTTAATTTGGCAATAAGGAGTTCATGATCTGAGCCACAGTCAGCTCCCAGTTTTGTTTTTGCTAACTGTATAGAGCTTTTCCATCTTTGGCTGCAAAGAATATAATCAATCTGATTTCACTATAGACCATCTGGTGATGTCCACATGTAAAGTCTTCTCTTGTGTTGTTAGAAGAGGGTGTTTGCTATGACCAGCATGGTCTCTTCACAAAATTCTGTTAGCTTTTGATCTGCTTCGTTTTTTATTCCAAGGCCAAATTTGCCTGTTACTCCAGGTATTTCTTGACTTCCTACTTTTGCATTCAAGTCCCCTAGAATGAAAAGGACATCTTTTGGGTGTTAGTTCTGAAGGTCTTATAGGTCTTCATAGAACTGTTCAACTTCAGCTTCTTCAGCATTACTGGTCAGGGCATAGACTTGAATTACTGTGATATTGAATGGTTTGCCTTGGAAATGAACAGAGATCATTCTGTCATTTTTGAGATTGTATCCAAGAACTGCATTTCAGACTCTTTTGTTGACTATGAGGGCTATTCCATTTCTTCTAAGGGGTTTTTGCCCACAGTAGTAGATATAATGGTCATCTGAGAAATTCACTCATTCCATTTCATTTTAGTTCATTGATTCCTAAAATGTTGATGTTCACTCTTACCATCTCCTGTTTGACCACTTCCAATTTCCCTTGATTCATGGACCTAACACTCCAAGTTCCTATGCAATACTGCTCTTTATAGCATTGGACTTTACCTCCATCACTCATCACATCCCCAACTGGGTGTTGGTTTTGCTTTGGCTCCATCTTTTCATTCTTTCTGGAGTTATTTCTCCACTCTTCTCCAGTAGTATATTGGGCACCTATAGACCTGTGGAGTTCATCTTTCATTGTCATACCTTTTTGCCTTTTCATACTCTTCATGGGGTTCTCAAGGCAAGAATAATGAAGTGGTTTGCCATTTCCTTCTCCAGTTTTGTCAGAACTCTCTGCATGACCCATCCATCATGGGTGGTCCTACATGGCATGGCTCATAGTTTCATTGAGCTAGGCAAGGATGTGGTCCATGTGAAGAGTTCAGTTAGTTTTCTGTGACTGTGGTTTTCATTCTGTCTGCCCTCTGATGGATAAGGATAAGAGGCTTATAGAAGCTTCCTGATGGGAGAGACTGACTGAGAGGGAAACAGGGTCTTGTTCTGATGGGTGGGGCCATGTTCAGTAAGTCTTTGATCCAATTTTCTTTTTAAAAAAAAAATAAATTTATTTATTTTAATTAGAGGCTAATTACTTTACAATATTGTATTGGTTTTGCCATACATCAACATGAATCTGCCACGGGTGTACACGTGTTCCCAATTCTAAACCAATTTTCTGTTGACAACAAACTGGAAAATTCTTAAAGAGATGGGAATATCAGACCTTCTTAGCTTCCTCCTGAGAAATCTGTAATCAGGTGAAGAAGCAACAGTTAGAACTAGACATGGAACAATAGGCTGGTTCCAAATCAGGAAAGGAGTACGTCAAGGCTGTATATTGTCACCCTGCTTATTTAATTTATATGCAAAGTACATCATGTGAAATGCCAGGCTAGATGAAGCACAAGCTGGAATCAAGATTGCCGGGAGAAATATCAAGAACCTCACATACACAGATGACACCACCCTTATGGCAGAAAGCAAAGAGAAACGAAAGAGACTCTTAATGAAAGTGAAAGAGGAGAGTGAAAAATATTGGCTTGAAACTCAACATTCAGAAAACTAAGATCGTGGCATCCAGTTCCATCAATCATGGCAAATAGATGGGGAACCAATGAAAACAGTGAGAGACTATTTTTTTTGGCTCCAAAATCACTGCAGATGGTGACTACAACCATGAAATTAAAAGACGCTTGCTCCTTGGAAGAAAAGCTATGACCAACCTAGACAGCATATTAAAAACAGAAACATTACTTTACCAACAAATATCCATATAGTCCAAGCTATGGTTTTCCCAGTAGTATTGTACGGATGTGAGAGTTGGACTATAAAGAGAACTGAATGCTGATGAATTGATGCTTTTGAACTGTGGGGTTGGAGAAGACTCTTGAGAGTCCCTTGGACTGCAAGGAGACCCAACCAGCCAATCATAAAGGAAATCAGTCCTGAATATTCATTGGAAGGACTGATGCTGAAGCTGAAACTCCAATACTTTGGCCACCTGATGCAAAGAACCAACTCATTTGAAAAGACCCTGATGCTGGGAAAGACTGAAGGCAGGAGGAGAAGGGGATGACAGAGGATGAGATGGTTGGATGGCATCACCGATGCAATGGACATGAGTTTGAGTAGGTTCTGGGAGTTGATGATGGACAGGGAATCCTGGCGTGCTGTAGTCCATTGGCTTGCAAAAAGTCGGACATGACCGAGTGACTGTACTGAACTTCCTTTGCATATATATCCAGAAGTAGAACTGCCCAATCATATGGTAGTAGTTCTACATTTAATTTTTTGAAGAACCTCTATACTTTTTTCCATAGAGGCTGAAAACAGTTTACACTCCAAACAAGAGCATAAAAGTTTTCCATTTTCTCCACATTCTTGCCAGTATTTGTTCCAAATAATTTCCAGTATCGCTTGTTTTTTTGATAATAGCCATTCTAATAAGTATGAGGTAAAATCTCACTGTGGTTTGATTTTCATTTCCTTAATGATTAGTGATATTAAGCACCTTTTCATGTACCTGTTGGCCTTTTATGTCTCCCTTAGAAAAATACCTATTGAGGTCCTCCGCCCATTTTAAAATTGGATTATTTGTGTTCTTTGCTATTGAGTTGCATGAGTTCCTTGTATGTTGTAGATATTAACCTCTTATTGGATATGTGACTTACAAGTATTTTCACCGATTTCATAGGCTGCCTTTTCATTTTGTTGACAGTTTTCTTTTTTGTGAAGAAACTTTTTAGTTTAGTTTTAGTTTAATAGTCTCAATTGTTTGCTTTTGCTTTTGTTGCCTTTTTGATGTTGAATCCCCCCAAAAATCATCACAAAGACAATGTCAAGGAGCTTACCCCTACTATATTTCTTCTAGGAATTTTATGGTTTCAGGTCATGTTCAAGCCTTTCATCCATATTGAGTTGATTTTTATTAATAGTGTAAAATGGGGGTGCAGTGTTACTCTTTTGCATGTGAATATCCAGTTTTCCCAGCACCCATTTAAGACACTATCTTTTCCCCATTGTATATTCTTGGCATCTTTGTCAAAAACTAATTGACGAATACATGCATTTATTTCTGGGCTCTCTATTCTGTTTTCCTGATGTATATGTCTGTTTTTAGACAATACCACAATGTGGTATTGTCTAATTCTATGACTAAGAATTAGAAATAATAGACTTAGAAATCAGGTAATAGAATTAGAAATATAAATCTATTTCTATAGAATTAGAAATCAGGTAATATAAATCAGGAAGTGTGATACCTCCTGATCTTTTTAAAGATTGCTCAGGTTCTTTTGTGGTTCCATACAAAATTTAGGATTGATTGTTCTATTTCAACAAAAATGGCATTGAAATTTTGATAAGGACTGCATTGAACCTGTAGATTGCTTTGGGTTATATGAACATTTTAACAATATTAATATTTCTAATCAATGAACAAGGAGTAGCTTCCCATTTGTCTTCTTTAATTTCTTTCATCAATGTTATACTTTTCAATGTATACATCTTTTACTTCCTTGGTTACATGTATTTTTAAGAATTTTATTCTTTCTGGTGCTATTCTATTGTAAATGAACTTTTTTTTCTTACAATAATGTATTATTCCTCTCTCCAATAATTCATTATTAGTGCATAGAAACAATTGATTTTTGTGTACTGATTTTTGTATCCTACAACTTTACAAATTTGTTGATAGTTCTAACAGTTTTTTGTTTTTTTTTTGATGGAGTATAGGGTTTCTATAAGGTCAAGTCATCTGGAAACAGATAATTTTTTACTGCTTCTATTCAAATTTGATGTCTTTGATTTTTTTTTTTCTTACCTAATTGCTTTGACTAGGATTTTAAGTACTTAATCACCATATGTTCATCCTGATCTCATTAACTGATACTTAATAGCTCTGGATTTCCCTTCCAGTTTGATGCTGAACCAAAGAATGGAATGATTCTTGCATGAGCTTTAGACATATCTACTGGCATTTCCTATCACCTTCTGATATTTCTCCTTTTGGATAATTGTAGTGAAGATTCTACTCTATTTTTCAATTAGATCAACAATTACATTTTATTTTCTTTATAACATTGATAGTTATAAAGCAGAAGTCAGCTAACATTTCCTATAATGGACTAGATAATAAATATTTAAGGTTCTACAGGCTGTATGGTCTCTCTCATAACTACTCATATCTTAATAGTTTTAGTGCAAAGTCAGCCACAGACAATACTAAAAAAAAATGAGTGTGGATATTCCAATAAACTTTTGTTTATAAATTAGACTAAGCCTATAGTTTGCTGATCCCTGTAATAGAATACTATTTAAAAACCAAGAAAATAAAGAAACTACATAATCACACTATCCTAACACAATATTATTAATAATTTTGCATCTATTTTTATTGTTTTCCTATATTCATATATTTCTGATGAATTTACTGATTTAAATGTAGTATAATCTAATTAATCTATAACTTCAGTCATAAGTATACAAAAATGAATAAAGGGATCTCTGACTCAAATATTGAGTACTTATGCTAAGTGCTTATCAAGTATTTATTTACTCAGCTAAATTTCCACAAAAGCCTATAAGATATTGTCCCTATCTTTTAAATAAGACTAAAGCTCAGGAAATATCAGAAATTAAACCCAAGTGAAACAATAATGTCAGGGACTGGATTTCACTAATCACTGCTGACTCTTAAAATTACATAAATAAAATTAGAAATAAGACTCTTGTTTAATGTATTTAGAAGAGGAAACAAGCATAAAATAAACCTAAGTATTTTTTATTATGTCATCTGTGCTTATCTAAAATATTCTTATGGATCAAAATAGTCAAAGACATCTAATGTTCCAAGACTTTAAGAAAACAACTGGAAAAGTTCTCTCCGTGGATACATTTGTATGTTAGAAACCTACCTGAAATGTCAGGAAAACTACAGCATTAAGGTCAAATGAAAGCACTGTTTATAATAGCCAGGACATGGAAGCAACCTAGATATCCATCAGCAGATGAATGGATAAGAAAGCTATGGTACATATACACAATGGAGTATTACTCAGCCATTAAAAAGAATACATTTGAATCAGTTCTAATGAGGTGGATGAAACTGGAGCCTATTATACAGAGTGAAGTAAGCCAGAAAGAAAAACACCAATACAGTATACTAACACAAATATATGGAATTTAGAAAGATGGTAATGATAACCCTGTATGCAAGACAGCAAAAGAGACACAGATGTATAGAACAGTCTTTTGGACCCTGTGGGAGAGGGAGAGGGTGGGATGATTTGGGGGAATGGCATGGAAACATGTATAATATAATATAAGAAACGAATCACCAGTCCAGGTTCGATATAGGATCCTTGGGGCTGGTGCACTAGGATGACCCAGAGGGATGGTACGGGAAGTGAGGTGGGAGGGAGGTTCAGGATGGGGAACACGTGTACACCTGTGGCAGATTCATGTTGATATGTGGCAGAATAAATACCATATTGTAAAGTAATTAGTCTCCAATTAAAATAAGTAAATTTAGATTAAAAAAAAAAAGAAAAACTTTCACCACAAATAATGCACAGAATGTAGATTCTATTGAAAAATGGACACATCCTAGCAGGGACACTTCTGTAAGTTTATTAATATTCCACATATGCTAATTGTTTAAATTGATAGAAAATATATCTTGTCAAAGAATGGTTTTGAAAAGATTTGTATGTTTTCAGAATGTTTACAGTCTACTTTTGTGATCATCTTTGGTTTCTTGGAAACAATAAAAATTTGTCTATCTAGCTATTTAATTTCATTTCTCTTTAGTCATCAGTTAATCCAACATGATGGATTGATGGCATATGAGCACTGGAAATAGCACCTTATAAAAACTATAATATTAAGTAAGACAGAAAAGGAAAGAGACAGATTGTAAGTGGTGGTTAAATCAGATGAAAATAGCACTCAGTCTTTGAAAATTGTCTAAATAATCTAAATTTATATATTATTGAATTTTTTCATTCTATTATTAATCAAATTTCTTAATGCTTGGAAAGCAAATAATTCTAGAAGAATACTAAAGAACTATCAAAGGGCATTTGTATGTGGTAAACTACTTTTTGTTATATTATCAGAGTGTATAAACTATCATGAGGTTCAAAGTACTCATTCTGCTATTTTCCTGCTTGCATAAAGGAATCTAAAACATCTTTCATTATCAATTCATGATTTTAAACTATTGTAGCATTTATCACATCTATAAGCTAGAGTAAACACAGAAATACAACAGGATGATTTATTTTTCAGTCATTTAACAAATCATAAATAACATTTCTTCTTAAGTCCATTATTTTAAAATCATTATATCAATATAAATATTTAAATATACTAATATGCAAATGATGTTATTATTATTAATATTGAAATTTACTAAGGAGCAAGATTGATGTTAGGATTTCCATTGAAATCTATGCTCACAGAAAAGTGAAAAGGCCTTTTTAAAAAGCATTATATGGTGCAGTTATTTTTTTCCTCAGTACTCTGATTTCTGTATTGTTATTTTTTCATAGCTCACCAGTTTATCACAGGATATTATCTTTTCTACTCTTTCTCCAGCATATTTTACTTGACTTTAATTATAATCACATCTACCTCATTGCAAGTCACTACTCAGATACTTCTTCACTTCCTTATCTCCAACCTGTTTTGTTTCTTCTACTTAAATTGACATCTTAGGGTCTCTGAGCTGAATAATTGCAAATTAGACCAAAATCAATGAAGGCTTAAAAAAATTCCACTTTCAAGATTATTACCTATTTATTATTAACAAGTCTTGCGTTGACCAATAGTTCAGACCAAATTCATACACATTCATTAGGCTCAGGTTACTTTTCTGTGCACATTTCTATATTTTATACAACTTATGGCTACTGTGTCTTATTCCTTTTATTTGTGGGCATAATCAAGGAAAAAACAGAGTAGAGAAAAACACAGTCCACAGATGTTCACTTGAATAGACTTCTTTGGATTATGAGTGATACTGTTAAACCTCATTACTATTGCTTGAAGTGTGGTATTTGAAGGCAATACAAAGGAAGAGAGGGTAGTGCAGACTCTGGATTTTCTAAAGAAATGGAAAAACACAGGTTACATGTAAAATTGAGTTTCACAAATCTCACTAGAGTCACTACCTTTAATTCATCCAGTAAATTGTGACCTTGTTTTAATAATTAACAAAACTGAATATACATACATAAATATATTTGTGCATATATATTTGTCAGTTTATTGCCAATTACTTAGATATGAACAAACTGATGAAATGGGTGCAAGAGAAAAAAATTAAAAGTATGAAATGAAGATCCGGTGTTTTTCTAAGTAATGGTAAACTACACATCTACCATTTGAGAAGGAAATTTATTGGTATTCATTAGCTGTCCAATAACTCCCTATACTCATTTAAATAATTTGCTCTAAAATTCAATTAAATAAAATATCCACTGACAATGAAAATAAATAGAAAATTTAAAAGATAATTATTAGAAATACTATCAATATTGGAGAAGGATATGGCAATCCACTCCAGTATTCTTGCCTGGGAAATCCCATGGACAGAGGAACCTGGTGGGCTACAGTCATGAGGTCACAAAGAGTCGGAAACGATTTAGTGACTAAACAATAACAAATCAATAATACACGTCTTACAATGAGACACACTGAGTTATGAAAAATGAAACCAAAAGTATTTAGAAATCTTGTGGTTTAAAAATCAAATGCCCTAATCAGATCTGGGTGATTGATGAATAAGCTAATAAATTGCCCTAATATATCAAATGTCTTTATTTCAACTTAAATCTGATACTGAAGGTTTATTTTATTTGGGTCACACATTCCTTTGTCTAGATGAAAGTTAAGAAAAAGTCAACTCTGTCAATTAAATAATCAGTTGCCTGCCTTGCATCCAGGGCCACCTACCGAAAAGTGTTGAATTAAAGTGAATCAATATTAGGCTAAATGAGGTTTGAGAGCATGAGGAAAGTCTGTTATCTAGTTGCTGAGTCAGTGAGAAAAGGAGGATTGGGATTAGAATTAAGGTGAGCCACAAATAAAATCTGAGAAATGGATAAGGTTGGAATTAGTTTTAACTTAGGCTAGGAATGGAAGAGTTCCAGACTCAGTGGATCTTCTATGTCTGGAATAACAGCAGGGAGAAGCCGCTACCTCTGCTCTGGACCTACCAGGAGGCTCAGGAGCCTCTGTGACTTGTTTGAAGCTGAGTAATTCAAGGGTGGCAACTCCACCCTACCACAAGTAACCAGCCCATTAAATGAAGAAAACCCTTCTTATATTTGGAGGAAAAACATTTCCGTCAGTTTCCTCTGGCAGAGAGAGTTGCCTGGAGTTCAGGGCAAAGCCTCAGAGGAAAGCCTCAGGCATTCCTGACAAATGGGCACTGACCCTCCATCTGTGCTTAATTATCATCATGGTTCATGAAGGTCAACACAGGGGCCAGCACAAGAGCACATGACAAGGCCACATTTTAAATGCTTACCAACGTTTCTACAAAATTGTCACAGAGCTTTAACCTGACGGTTCTATTTTACTCCAGAAAGATAAACCCATACCCAGGGTTTTTTCAACACGTTAGTCAATAACCCGGGAAACTTCTGCGATAGCTATAACTATATTCACCTATTTTATATCTCTTTCTCAACACCTATTAAACTATCATATTTTTACATACATTTATGCAAATAAAATCATGCAGTGCACATACTGATCTTTAGTTTTAAAAATGGAAGTCAGTGTTTCAAAATTTGTGTGTCTGATTAAAAAAAACAATAGAAAAAAACCAATCCTTAATATAGGAAGGAAAGAAACTATTTTGGAGGCTGCGTTCAGGTAGGCATGAAGCTTATAGCTTATTCATCTCTATAAAAGCAGTGTTATTACTCAGCCATGAAAAGGAATGAAATTGTGCCATTTGTAGAGATGTAGATGGACCTAGAGACTCTCAAAAGTAAAGTCAGAAAAAGAAAAACATATATTGTATATTAATGCATATACGTTGAATCTAGAAAAATGGTATAGATGAACCTATTTGCCAAGCAGAAATAGACACAGATATAGAAAAAAAAATGTATGGACACTAAGGGGGTCAAAGGGATGATGAATTAGGAGATTGGGGTTGACATATAAACACTGTGTGCAGGCTAAATTGCTTAAGTCGTGTACAGCTCTTTAAGCATTTAAAATGTAGCCCACCAGGCTGCTCTGTCCATGGGATTTTCCAGGCAAGAATACTTGGTTGCTATGCCATGAATAGATAATTAACCAAACCTACTGTATAGCACAGGAGACTCTACTCAGTGCTCTATGGTGCCCTAAATGGGAAAGAAATTAAAAAACGGGGGGATATATGTATACATAGAGCAAATTCAATTAGCTGTACAGTAGAAACTAACACAACATTGGCAGGCAACTATACTCCAATAAATTTTCTTAGAGTAGTGTTGATTACTGTAACTAGGCTATATATACTATAGTATATATACTGAAGCCATGCTGTAGTATTGGCTAATTTGATTTCTTAGCAATTCACATATATGTCACATGTTTATCATGGGTTTTACTTAAAACAAGGAGCTTAAGAAATGCTTTAGCACTTTCAATTTTTTTCTAAAACTTCAATTAGTTATCATAATTCCATGAACTAAGAGGAAGTGGTACTTTTAATCATTTTTGCAGATAAGAGCATAAGGAATCAGAGGTACGAAGTGATTTTTCCAAAGTGTAGTGTCCAGTCAGTGATCACAGTGATACCATGACTAGCATCCTTCTGTTAGGCTCCTTGTTATCGATTCCATTTTAACACACCAACTTGGAGGCTGCTCTTTCTGCTTCCAAATATAATCTTTCAGTTTTATTTCTATTTCTATTTATTTTATTTATTTCTAGTGAACGTACATCTTTAAATCCTTGCACATATTTTTGTCTGTCTTCTCCATCAGAATTCAAATATTTGTTCTCTGGAATACTAACTGCCAACTATCCTTCCAAGTCTTTAGAAAATTCACTGTTACTCCAGCTTATTTACATGTCCTTTCTATAATGTTTTTTAGTATATAGGCTACAATATGACATTCTTGTTAACAAAAGGGGGCTTGATGAAAACATTTGGCTACTTTAAGTGTTTTTCAAAAAATTTATGTGGTAGGATGTCTGAAGCCCAAGAATTGCACCTTCCCTTCTAGAAATCAGTATGGGTTGATTAATCTATGGAGAAGAAAGTGTAGAACAAAGTGATGTATTAAAGTGATGGTCAATGCTTATATGCTAGTGTTATATTCAAGGCCTTTTTCATTCAGTTACATCAGAATGTTCCTTTATATACTTTATAAATAATAATTCTTTAACTTCCTCAATCTAAACCATGATGTGTCAATTTCATGAACCTTTATGAACAGTCTACACAATCTAGTAGTTAATGTTTCAAAATAGTCCAGAAAGAATATATTTAGCAAACTGAGTCACAAATTAAAGCAGTAGATGTTCAGAGACTATTGCCTTCACTATAAATTCTTTTTGATAGCCTATAAATAAAGTATGAGTTGTTCTTCACATCCTACCTATACAGTGAACTATGTTTTCACCTACAGGAATTAATATGTTCCTTAGAGAATAATGGACTGGTCTTTTTGCTCTTAGTCCCCTCTGTCTTATACAGAGGATACAGCAATGTCAAATTAATGTACAGTGTTTATGTTTTGGTGACAACTCACCCAGTTTTATAATAGGAATTTAACTGAATCAAATCTTTTCCTTTCCAACATGTAATTGAATTTAAATTGCAGTCTAATCCTGGGAGGTTATTTTATTCTTCAAAGTGGGCCACCTTTTACATCCTACTGACAGATTTACTTTAACAACTAGACAGCAGAGATATCAATAGAGCATGGGCCACAAAATGTCAGTAACACAACTTATTGTAAATGCAAACTAGTACTATAGTTAAAAGAACTCTGAGAATGCTAACAATTGATAACAAGGGTCAAACGAACCACAGATGTTTCTATAATGGGAAATTAGAAAAAATAATATGAACAAGCAGTTATTTATGATGAATTAGAAATGAATATCCCATACCAAACAATTCCTCTGATTTATAATACTATACTTTGAGAACTGTGTAAAAGCAGTTATCATGAGATGCATCAGTCAGTTCAGTTCAGTCGCTCAGTCGTGTCTGACTCTTTGCGACCCAATGAATCGCAGAACGCCAGGCCTCCCTGTCCATCACCAACTCCCAGAGTTCACTCAAACTCATGTCCATCGAGTCAGTGATGCCACCCAGCCATCTCATCCTCTGTCATCCCCTTCTCCTCCTGCCCCCAATCCCTCCCAGCATCAGGGTCTTTTCCAATGAGTCAACTCTTCACATCACGTGGCCAAAGTATTGGAGTTTCAGCTTCAGCATCAGTCCTTCCAATGAACACCCAGGACTGATCTCCCTTAGGATGGACTGGCTGGATCTCCTTGCAGTCCAAGGGACTCTCAAGAGTCTTCTCCAATACCACAGTTCAAAAGCATCAATTCTTTGGCGCTCAACTTTCTTCACAGTCCAACTTCACATCCATACATGACCACTGGAAAAACCATAGCCTTGACTAGACCAACTTTTGTTGGCAAAGTAATGTCTCTGCTTTTTAATATGCTATCTGCTGCTGCTGCTGCTAAGTTGCTTCAGTCGTGTCCGACTCTGTGCGACCCCATAGACAGCAGCCCACCAGGCTCCCCCGTCCCTGGGATTCTCCAGGCAAGAACACTGGAGTGGGTTGCCATTTTCTTCTCCAATGCATGAAAGTGAAAAGTGAGAGGGAAGTCGCTCAGTCGTGTCCGACTCTTAGCGACCCCATGGACTACAGCCTACCAGGCTCCTCCATCCATGGGATTTTCCAGGCAAGAGGACTGGAGTGAGGTGCCATTGCCTTCTCGAAATATGCTATCTAGGTTGGTCATAACTTTCCTTCCAAGGAGTAAGTGTCTTTTAATTTCATGGCTGCAGTCACCATCTGCAGTGATTTTGGAGCCCCCCAAAATAAAGTCTGACACTGTTCCACTGTTTCCCCATCTATTTGCCATGAAGTGATGGACCGGATGCCATGATCTTAGTTTTCTGAATGTTGAGCTTTAAGCCAACTTTTTCACTCTCCTCTTTCACTTTCATCAAGAGGCTCTTTAGTTCCTCTTTACTTTCTGCCATAAGGGTGGTGTCATCTGCATATCTGAGGTTATTGATATTTCTTCCGGCAATCTTGATTCCAGCTTGTGCTTCCTCCAGCTCAGCGTTTCTCATGATGTACTCTGCATAGAAGTTAAATAAGCAGGGTGACAATATACAGCCTTGATGTACTCCTTTTCCTATCTGGAACCAGTCTGTTGTTCCATGTCCAGTTCTGACTGTTGCTTCCTGACCTGCAGACAGGTTTCTCAAGAGGCAGGTCAGGTGGTCTGGCATTCCCATCTCTTTCAGAATTTTCCACAGTTTATTGTGATCCACACAATCAAAGGTTTTGGCATAGTCAATAAAGCAGAAATAGGTGTTTTTCTAGAACTCTCTTGCTTTTTCAATGATCCAGTGGATGTTGGCAATTTGATCTCTGGTTCCTCTGACTTTTCTAAAATCAGCTTGAATATCTAGTACTTATTAAACAGAGTAATAACAACCAACTAATCTACCCACGTTTTTTCTCCATATCTCTTGTCCCAGAACTTCAACTGCATTGTGTGTATTTTCTTTAAAGGTAGCATAGGCAAAATACCAGATATTTCGCCACTGCCTAACTGAAGTTGTCATTTTTCTAGTCTCTTCTAAAAGGGTCCTCACCACCTGCTGCTGCTGCTGCTAAGTCGCTTCAGTCGTGTCTAACTCTGAGCAACCCCATAGACAGAAGCCCACTAGGCTCCCCCGTCCCTGGGTTCTACAGACAAGAACACTGGAGTGGGTTGCCATTCCCTTCTCCAATGCATGAAAGTGGAAAGTGAAAGTGAAATTGCTCAGTCGTGTCCGACTCTTAGTGACCCCTTGGACTGCAGCCTACCAGGCTCCTCCATCCATGGGATTTTCCAGGCAAGAGGACTGGAGTGGGGTGCCATTGCCTTCTCCGTCACCACCTGCTGCCTTTCCCTAAAGTCAATGTCACACATCTTAAGATTTTGTTTTATTAAACACTTGACATTAGATTTTGTGGTTTTATCAGACAAATACAGTATCTTAGGGATGAAAAATACAGACATTTATTTACTTATTTCTTGTTTATGCTACTTGAAGGTATGGATTAACTATTACTCTGGTGGTCTCTGGTGGCTTTGGGTGACCTTCAATCCATGTGCTCAGTCACTAAGTCATGACTGACTCCTTGTGACCTCATGGACTATAGCTTGCTGGGCTCCTTTGTCCGTGAAATTTTCCAGACAAGAATACTGGAGTGGGTTGTCATTTCCTACTTGAAGGGATCTTCCTGACCCATGTATTGAACCGGAATATCTTGCATCTCCTTCACTGGCAGGCAGATCTTTTATCACTGAGCCACCCGAGAGGCCCTAGCTGACTTTCAAACATACTCCTTATTTGTAGGGATCCAAACTACAGGGACATGTTCTCAGATTGGAAAGTAAAGACTATGAAGTCAAAACATGCAAAGACATTTTGGACATGTGTTTGTTCACTCTTGGACATCACTGGTTTATATTTCATTGAGAAAACAAATCCAGAGTCAGGGAAGACAAAGCATACTTTGCTTGCAGAGAAACATGACAAGGATGTGTAGGGAAATAATAATTATAATCAAAAAGTAAAATTACCAATTTGATTCACTCATAAGTGTATAGTTGAAGAAGCAATTCATGATGAGTTTCCTAAGAGTTTCATAGCCCTTCCTTTTGAAGTTTAAATCCTGGCTACCACTGTCTTCAATCCACTGGATGGTAACTTTTCTGTGGGCTCCAGCTTTTGTTTCCTCTTCCTATTTTGGCAAAACTACCAAATTAACAACTTTCTCCTTAAGTCTTTGGGGAAGCACACAGCTGGAATGAATGGAATGCAGAAAACTCAGGCAAGTGATAACAAACAAATCAAGTATTAGAACAGATAAAGCACAGGTGGGTGGAGAGAGGGTGTTGATATGAACACTTCAATGATTGAAGATTAACATGACCATAGTGAGTGTTTAGCTCTTAACTCTGTAAGAGCCTAGTTCAAAACAAATGCTGCTGGTGGACTTAAAAGATAGTTGACATAGTTGAATTAGTTTCATTTTCTGCAAAATGGATGTAATAGCTACTAAACTAAATTCTGAGAAATTTTAGCTTAAAGTTTCAATTGTCTTAGTGATGCTTACTTGTGACAAAAACAGGTACAGTAAATGTTATAGGTAGTTGGTAATCAGCTAATGTAATTTATATCTAAATAAAATGTGTGGGTACCGTCTCTTTGTATCTCTTTGTAACTTATACGAGAACCTCATAATCTCATTTATGCATAACTAAAGAAACGTCATAAAACAAGCAAAAAAGAAACTTTAAAAATGGAGTTAAGATCTTTCAATAAAATATATCTTCCAATTTCACTATATAATCTTACATATTTGAATCGGTTGTAGACTAGTCAAAATTAAAATATTTTTCAGTTCAGTTCAGTTCAGTCACTTAGCCGTGTCCAACTCATTGCGACCCCATGAATCACAGCACGCTAGGCCTCCCTGTCCATCACCAACTCAAGGAGTTCACTCAAACGCATGTCCATCGAGTCAGTGATGCCACCCAGCCATCTCATCCTCAGTCGTCCCCTTCTCCTCCTGCCCCCAATCCCTCCCAGCATCAGGGTCTTTTCCAGTGAGTCAACTCTTCCCATCAAGTGGCCAAAGTACTGCAGTTTCGGCTTTAGCATCATTCCTTCCAAAGAACACCCAGGACTGATCTCCTTTAGAATGGACTGGTTGGATCTCCTTGCAGTCCAAGGGACTCTCAACAGTCTTCTCCAACACCACAGTTCAAAAGCATCAATTATTCTGCGCTCAGCTTTCTTCACAGTCCAACTCTCACATCCATATATGACCACTGGAAAAACCATAGCGTTGACTAGACGGACCTTTGTTGGCAAAGTAATGTCTCTGCTTTTGAATATGCTATCTAGGTTGGTCATAACTTTCCTTCCAAGGAGTAAGCATCTTTTAATTTCACGGCTGCAATCACCATCTGCAGTGATTTTAGAGCCCCCCAAAATAAAGTCTGACACTGTTTCCACTGTTTCCCCATCTATTTGCCATGAAGTGATGGGACCAGATGCCATGATCTTAGTTTTCTGAATGTTGAGCTTTAAGCCACCTTTTTCACTCTCCTCTTTCACTTTCATCACGAGGCTTTTTAGTTCCTCTTCACTTTCTGCCATAAGGGTGGTGTCATCAAAACCCCAACCAGGACAAATAATTAAATGTACAATATTAACTTAAAGTATTTCATGTATCAATATATTATAATAGTATTATCCCAAATTTGAATAATTAAATATAATTTTTTTCTGCAATCCTCACTCTTCTACTATGGCCTGTGTATTTTTTGTTTATGTATCATTTTTGTCATATATTTTGAATTTTGCAGAAATATGAGTTTTTCATTAAAGATTATATAGTAAGTATTTCCCATTTCGTTGTTATAATTTTCATAATTATTACTTAATGTATGCATAATAGTTTATCGAGTACATGCTGCTGCTTTTGTCACTAAGTCATGTGGGACTCTTTGTGACCCCATGGTCTGTAGCCTGCCAGGCTTCTCTGTCTATCAAGTGCATGGCCGTAATATATTCATCCACTTGCCTTAAGTTGTCTTCAGTGCTCCCATAAACGTGATAATTCAAGGGACATAAGGGGCAGGGGTCATAAAATCATGAGACTGCAATTGACAAAGTGATATGTCATAGATGGAACTGAATATGTTTACGATTCCCAAAAAGAGCAATGATTCCCCGGTAGCTTCAGCCATTCAGTAGTCAGAGGAGTCAATAGACCACAGAAGCTTACTGTAGTGTGATGGAAGCCCATGTTACTGGATGCCTCTGCCAGGTTGAGTCACCTTGCTGTAGTACTATTTCTTAATCCTGATCCAACAGTATTGTAGTTCATAGAAACTTCTAGGGGATTCTACTGTACTTCTGCATCTTTGATATAATGTGATCTTATGGACTCTTTTTTTTTTCTTGATTTTTTTTCTTATTCAATTTTTTAAAATGAGCTTTTTAATAGAAAAGTGGGAAAGGCATTCTCTGGCCCTGTAGTCTTCCTAGAATACTCAGAATCTTTTTTTTTTTTTTTTTTCAATTTCCATTCCCTAATGCCAGTTAATAACCTTCTTTTCAAATGCCAGTTAATAACCTTCTTTTCTACATAGAAAACCCTAAAGACTCCACCAGAAAATTACTAGAACTAATCAATGATTATAGTAAAGTTGCAGGATATAAAATCAACACACAGAAATCCCTTGCATTCCTATACACTAATAATGAGAAAACAGAAAGAGAAATTAAGGAAACAATTCCATTCACCATTGCAACGAAAAGAATAAAATACTTAGGAATATATCTACCTAAAGAAACTAAAGACCTATATATAGAAAACTATAAAACACTGGTGAAAGAAATCAAAGAGGACACTAATAGATGGAGAAATATACCATGTTCATGGATTGGAAGAATCAATATAGTGAAAATGAGTATACTACCCAAAGCAATTTATAGATTCAATGCAATCCCTATCAAGCTACCAACAGTATTCTTCACAGAGCTAGAACAAATAATTTCACAATTTGTATGGAAATACAAAAAACCTCGAATAGCCAAAGCGATCTTGAGAAAGAAAAATGGAACTGGAGGAATCAACCTACCTGACTTCAGGCTCTACTACAAAGCCACAGTTATCAAGACAGTATGGTACTGGCACAAAGACAGAAATATAGATCAATGGAACAAAATAGAAAGCCCAGAGATAAATCCACGCACATATGGACACCTTATCTTTGACAAAGGAGGCAAGAATATACAGTGGATTAAAGACAATCTCTTTAACAAGTGGTGCTGGGAAATCTGGTCAACCACTTGTAAAAGAATGAAACTAGAACACTTTCTAACACCATACACAAAAATAAACTCCAAATGGATTAAAGATCTCAACATAAGACCAGAAACTATAAAACTCCTAGAGGAGAACATAGGCAAAACACTCTCTGACATACATCACAGCAGGACCCTCTATGACCCACCTCCCAGAATATTGGAAATAAAAGCAAAAATAAACAAATGGGACCTAATTAAACTTAAAAGCTTCTGCACATCAAAGGAAACTATTAGCAAGGTGAAAAGACAGCCTTCAGAATGGGAGAAAATAATAGCATATGAAGCAACCGACAAACAACTAATCTCAAAAATATACAAGCAACTCCTACAGCTCAACTCCAGAAAAATAAATGACCCAATCAAAAAATGGGCCAAAGATCTAAATAGACATTTCTCCAAAGAAGACATACAGATGGCTAACAAACACTTGAAAAGATGCTCAACATCACTCTTTATCAGAGAAATGCAAATCAAAACCACTATGAGGTACCATTTCACACCAGTCAGAATGGCTGCGATCCAAAAGTCTACAAATAATAAATGCTGGAGAGGGTGTGGAGAAAAGGGAACCCTCTTACACTGTTGGTGGGAATGCAAACTAGTACAGCCACTATGGAGAAGAGTGTGGAGATTCCTTAAAAAACTGGAAATAGAACTGCCTTATGATCCAGCAATCCCACTGCTGGGCATACACACTGAGGAAACCAGAAGGGAAAGAGACACGTGTACCCCAATGTTCATCGCAGCACTGTTTATAATAGCCAGGACATGGAAGCAACCTAGATGCCCATCAGCAGATGAATGGATAAGAAAGCTGTGGTACATATACACAATGGAGTATTACTCAGCCATTAAAAAGAATACATTTGAATCAGTTCTAATGAGGTGGATGAAACTGGAGCCTATTATACAGAGTGAAGTAAGCCAGAAGGAAAAACATAAATACAGTATACTAACGCATATATATGGAATTTAGAAAGATGGTAACGATAACCCTGTATACGAGACAGCAAAAGAGACACTGATGTATAAAACAGTCTTATGGACTCTGTGGGAGAGGGTGGGAAGATTTGGGAGAATGGCATTGAAACATGTGAAATATCATGTATGAAACGAGATGCCAGTCCAGGTTCAGTGCACGATGCTGGATGCTTGGGGCTGGTGCGCTGGGAAGGCCCAGGGGGATGGTATGGGGAGGTTGGGAGGGAGGAGGGTTCAGGATGGGGAGCATGTGTATATCTGAAATTAAAAAAAAAAAAAAAAGAAAAAAAAAAGAAATTAAAAAAAAAAATTGAGGGAAGAAAGAAAATACTAGAAAATCTTTGAAGACTAAATGCAATATGTGATACTCAAAATCTCTTAGATGTAACTCTGTTTATCTCAACTACAGAGTGTCACTAAATAGAAGAGGTGAGAAAGATGATATAAATGGCTTTCTAACTATGCTCCAAGAAATTCTAAGCATTTTAAGAGGAATCTCAGGGATCATTTCAGGGAAGAAGTCAGAGCATGGTACTAGGTAGAGGTCAGGATCTCTATGACTCTTGGATACTAGAATTCTGAGTAAGATCTTGTTTCTAGAAAGTTTTCTGTGGCTTTAAAAACTGTGAGGAGATGGAGGGAACAGAACAAAACCACACATTATTTTCATTCTCCTTGATTGTGGTACCATACATTATTTTTCCTAAGGTATGGCTCAGGGAGAGAAGAAAAGACTACAAGCATACTAAAAGGTTAAAAAAAGATTAGATAAAGTTTTCTCTAAACATAAAAACATTGAAAAGTTTAGGCAGACTATTATTCAGACAGAATGAATTACATACTATTTACGCTATTGGATAATGATTCTGCTAATAATTACTATAGGTCCTTATTGAATCCTTAATCAGTCACCAAGTTTCAAAGATAGCCACTGTAAAATTCTCATTTTACAGTGGAAGAATATAAGAAATTAAACGGTACATCTAGAATGTAGTGGAATAAGGGCTTGAATTCAGGGAGTTTTGATTTGCAGAAACAGAGTATTTAATTTTTTTTCTCTGTACTACACAGCTGTATGCTAATTCAAAAGTGGTAAAAATACTTATTTCCAAGACATTCATTTCTCTTTCCCTTTTGTACATTCAAGAATATTTACTGAATACCTTACTGTATTCTGAGAATTAAGTCAAATAAGATATAGCTTCTGTCCTCAAGAACAGGAAGTGTGCCAAGTAAATTTAATATATATGGCGTTATGTGATATGCTTGTTATGGTGAAGGTATGCACAGGGATTTAGAATTGGAACAATGTCAGACTTCAAGGATAGGGGAGTTGATGTTTCTGTGTATCTTACATTCTGGGCTTCTCTGGTGGTTCAGACTGTAAAGAGTCTGCCTGCAATGCAGGAGACCTGGGTTCGATCCCTGGATCAGGAAGATCCCCTGGAGAAGGGAATAGCTCCCCACTCCAGAATTCTTGCCTGGAGAATCCCATGGATAGACGAGCCTGGTGGGCTACAGTCCATGAGGTTGCAAAGAGTCAGATATAACTAAGTGACTAAGCATACACACACGCATACATCTTATATTATAGACAAGAATTAGTCAGATGGAGGAAGGTAGTGGTGAAGGACACTTCAGCTTAAGGAAAGAGCAGGTGGGATATGGAATAGTAAAACATCATGATGCTCAAGAACTATAGATAATCACATTTATTGCAGCAACACTTGCAGGTGTGTTAGAGGAAGAGCCTAGACCAGTAATTTTCAAACATTAGTGGACATCAGAATTACTTAGAGGATTTATTAATCTATAGTGTGCTGGGTCTCACTTCCAGAGCTTCATTCAGTAAATCTGAGGTGGTATCCAGAATCTGCATTTTCAACAAGATACCAGGTTATGATTATGTTGCTCAACTGGGGGCCACATTATGAGAACTACTAGGCAAGATCTATAAGCAGGAGCCAACTTTTTCTATCTTAGTTGATTAAAATTTAACTAGCAGGAAAAAAATAGCATTTGGAAAAAAAGATATGAAAAGCCTATATAAAATAGAAATAGAAGTACCTGTTACAACTCACAACCAAGTTAACAGATAGGGGGATATATTTACATTTGTTTAATAAAACTGTTTTAGCATTTTTTTTAAGTTTTTAAAAGAAAAATACGATATATTCACTATATAATATTTAAGCATTTCAAAAATATACAGCCACTTTCCAAAATCACCTGCTATTAATAGTTTTTCAGGTATTCTTCTTTATTTGTATTTGTATGAAAATACAAATATATATAAACCTAAGTTGTTATGTGTATACACTTTAAAATAAATGTAATCATGTTTTGCCTTACAGCTTATTGTTACTGCATTTTTTATACTTTTAACAGTATTTTATATTAGTGCACATGGATCTACATCATTGTTTTTACAGTTGTGTAGTACTTTATTACACATGTGCAGCGATTTACCCATTTTCCTAGTGACTTTCAGTTTGCCACAGTTATAAATGATTCTGCCTTGGACATGCTGTACATGTGTCCTTGCAAAGCTATGCAAGTGCTTATAAGAGGGACATCTTTGGAACTGCTGGGTTCATGACTTTTCATAAATGATGTCATCTCTACTGCTTAGTTTTCTAGGGCAAGTGTAACAAATCACTACAAATTTTGTGACTTAAGACAATGGCTATTTATTCTCACACTTCACAAGGTGTCAGCTGGACTGCACTCCTTAAAAAGGCTCTAGGGGAGAATTTGCTCCATGCTTTTTCTAGTTGCTGGTGACAATCAGAAGTCTCTGGCTTCTGGTTACATCACTTTCTGCTCTGCCTCATTTTCAAATCACTGCCTTCTTTCTGTGCTTTCCCTTCTGTGAGTCTGTCTCTAAACTCCCTTTGCCTCTCATAAGAATTTTGTATTTAAGGACCACCTGGATAATTCAGGATAAACTTCTCTCTCAAGAGTCTTACTTTATTCACCTCTTTTGCCATAGACTTGGTGGCATTCTGGAGGCTTGAAAATCCAAGGTTAAGGTGCTAGCAAATTCAGTGTCTGGTGAGAACCAGCTTCCTGGTTCATGGGTGGCCATCTTCACATGTCCTCACTTGGTAGAAGAGGAAAGGGAGCTCTCTTGGACCTCATTCATAAAGGCAATAATCCCGTTCATTCATAAGGGTCATGAGGGTGTCACTCTCATGACCTAATAGCTTTCCAAAGGCCCCACCTCAAAATTGATGATATTGGGGATTATGTATCTATGAATCAGGGCATGGGGCAATAGCGTTTTTGGTCTGTAGCATTCCATTTCTGACCTTCTAAAATCCATGTCCTTTGCTCACACAAAATACATCCATTCCATCCAAATAGTCTCAAATGTCTTAACTCATTCTAGATTCAACTCAAATTCTGAAATCCAAAGTCTCATATCATCCAAAACAGACATTGGTGAGACTTAAGGTATGATTCATCCTGAGACAAATTCCTCTCCATCTGGGAACCTGTAAAATCTTCCAAAATATAATGGTGAGACAGACATGGGGTAGACATTCCTATTCTGAAAGGGAAAGATGGAAAAATAGAAAGGGGTTAAAGGGGTAACAGGTCCCAAGTAAGTTCAGATCTCAACATTAGACCTTAAGGTTCAAGAATGATCTTTGACTGGATACTTGGCCTTCTGGACCCACTGCCTGTGGTCTCACCCATGAGCTCTCATGGGTTGGAGTTCCATGGCTAAGATACTCCTGGGTTTGAAATTGTATTCTGGTGGTTCTGAAGAATAGCTCAGTCCCCTGGGAACCACCGAGCATAAGCCTGGTAGGGGCTTTCTCTTGTAGCCCCACCCTTGCAGGAGTTCGGTGCCTGGGCTCTGCTCCTGCAGGATGGGGTCTTGTGCCCACAGTTCTCACTGAGTGAGAGCATCTTTTGGAATGTAGGTGGACACAGCCATGCCCCCACAGCTCTCATACTCTGTACACTGACAGAGATGGTGGGTGAAGAGGGGGGGGAGTGTGGACACTGCCAAATTTTGCTGCCTGTGTCCTCCACAGGGGTGGCCACCATGGTATCAAAACAGAGCCCATGAGAGTTGCACCTGGGGCAGCCAAGGAGCGCAGTGCTGGAGTGCACAGAGCAGAGCCCACAGTGTGAGGCAGCACCTGGCAGCACAGCCCAAGGTATCAGAGACACAGGCAGCTCCTCCTTTGAATTTACTCTGCCTGTGGGGCCCTGTACTCTGGGCCTATAATGGGAGGGGCAGTCCTGTTGACTTCCAAATAACTTCAGGGTTATTCTTCCATTGTTTTCCACAATGGCTTCTGCTTCCCCTGAGATGGCTGACTAATCTTATCAAATGGTTTTTCATCCATACACTCAGGGCTCTCCTCCAACCCTATATGCTAATTCTTTTCGATATGAATGGGTCAAGGGCTCTTCACATCTTTACGTTCTGATTAGCAATTTTGTCTTTTTGTCATTTCCCTCATCTCTCACTCTACTCTTTACGAGGAACCAAGGACACACATTTGATTAGAAATAGCTTCAGCTAAACATCCAATTTCATTACTCATAGTTCCACTCCAGAACTCCAAGATGAACATGATTCAACTGAGTTCTGTGCATCTTTATAACAAAGATTTCCTTCCCCCCATTGTCCTAACTTAATCACGATGTTAATGTCCTAAGTTAATCAGTTAATCACGATGGTGTGATCACTCACCTAGAGCCAGACATCCTGGAATGTGAAGTCAAGCAGGCCTTAGGAAGCATCCCTACAAACAAACCTAGTGGAGGTGATGGAATTCCTGTTGAGCTATTTCAAATCCTGAAAGATGATGCTGTGAAAGTGCTGCACTCAATATGTCAGCAAATTTGGAATACTCAGCAGTGGCCACAGGACTGGAAAAGGTCAGTTTTCATTCCAATCCCAAACAAAGGCAATGCCAAAGAATGCTCAAACTACCGCACAAATGCACTCATCTCACACGTTAGTAAAGTGATGCTTAAAATTCTCCAAGCCAGGCTTCAGCAATATGTGAACCATGAACTTCTAGATGTTCAAGCTGGTTTTAGAAAAGTCAGAGGAACCAGAGATCAAATTGCCAACATCCGCTGGATCATCGAACAAGCAAGAGAGTTCCAGAAAAACATCAATTTCTGCTTTACTGACTATGCCAAAGCCTTTGACTGTGTGGATCACAATAAACTGTGGAAAATTCTGAATGAGATGGGAATACCAGACCACCTGACCTGCCTCTTGAAAAACCTGTATGCAGGGCAGGAAGCAACAGTTAGAACTGGACATGGAACAACAGACTGGTTTCAAATAGGAAAAGAAGTACATCAAGGCTGTATATTTCACCCTGCTTATTTCACTTATATGCAGAGTACATCATGAGAAATGCTGGGCTGGAGGAAGCACAAGCTGGAATCAAGATTGCCGGGAGAAATATTAATAACCTCATATATGCAAATGACACCACCCTTATGGCAGAAAGTGAAGAGGAACTAAAGAGCCTCTGGAGGAAAGTGAAAGAGGAGAGTGAAAAAGTTGGCCTAAAGCTCAACATTCAGAAAACTAAGATCATGGCATCTGGTCCCATCACTTCATGGCAAATAGATGGGGAAACAGTGGAAACAGTGTCAGACTTTATTTTTCTGGGCTCCAAAATCACTGTAGATGGTGACTGCAGCCATGAAATTAAAAGACGCTTACTCCTTGGAAGGAAAGTTATGACCAACCTAGATAGCATATTAAAAAGCAGAGACATTACTTTGCCGACAAAAGTCTGTCTAGTCAAGGCTCTGGTTTGTCCAGTGGTCATGTATGGATGTGATAGTTGGACTATAAAGAAAGCTGAGCACAGAAGCACAGTCCCCAACTTTAGCTTGGTAAAATATTTTCAAGTGAAGACACTCACTCAGGACAAAGACTATATCTAAAGGTTACTAAAGCAAGGAAAAGACTAAACCGACAGTATGGTCTTAGTACCTTTTCTTAGACTCTCTTACGTGCTTAAGTTAAACAGCAATAAATTCTTTCAGTTTGTACCAAATTTGGGAGTGGGAGTAGAAAAGAGATCAATGGTGTGATCCCTCAAGTTCTAATAATCTCAATTTCTTTTCTATAATTCAGTAAATTTAGAGCCTCATAAAGAACTAAAAGTATTATTACTTGCACTAACTGAAATCAACTAATTTAAAAAATATTCCTCAAAGGATTATACTATAAAATGTGCTACCAGCTTGGACAGAAAATAATAGTGACTGTTGGAAATGTCAAATGACCAAGTGATTAAAATAACTCCAGTATATATAACTTGCCTTTGTCATGCACAGGATATAATACTATGGAAAATATAAATACATATAATAAATGTCAAGAAAGTGTTGTAACCCTATGAGCAAGTGACATTCATGCTGGTTCTTAGTTTGCTTATTTGTAAAAAGCCAGAGGATTAAGTGTTCTCTGAGGTCCCTTTCAGCTCATTTTTTGATTCTATGAGACTAGAACACAAAGATCTATTTTATAGACTTTTTTAACACATAAACTACAAATTTCTTTCTTTCTCTGGGAAAAAAAATCTACTGCTGTTAAAACATAAGTAATGAACAGATAGACATTATTTGAGCAAGTTTTCCAAGATTCTAAAAACTATGGGCTGAATGAGAAAAATTCTTTTGAAAGAGTCATCTGAAGAAATTCCATTCCATACACAGACACAGTTACATGTCTAATTAAACACAGAGACTACTAGAGGCCATGTATTAGTTCCTTAAGTGTGCTTAGAATTTTATTCAATTCCCAAATCACAGTTGAGTTCCTATAAAAGTTATTGTACAAGATCCTCAGAGGAACTGGTAGATGTTCAAATACTTTTTCATTTATCAAGATAAAATACTGAAGCATATTTTCACATTCTGTAATACATTCCCATAAAAGTGGGACAATTTGGTTCAATGATGCCAGCAAATCACTTGATTTGTTGAAAACAGCAAATCATGAAAACAACACCTTGCCTGTTATATATTTTAAATGTTTTAAAGAATGATGTGATATTTCAATTCACACACTATGTATTTTGGTTCCCATATTTGCCAAATTTTAGGCCCTTAAATTAAAAAATATATATATACTGTACAACTACCAATTGGGAATGTGAGTCATATATTGGTAGATAAAATATCATGTTGAATAGAATTTAAATTGTCACTAAAGATATCATTAATAATGTATGAGTGGAAATAGTGTCAGACTTTATTTTGGGGGGCTCCAAAATCACTGCAGATGGTGGTTGCAGCCATGAAATTAAAAGACGCTTACTCCTTGGAAGAAAAGTTATGACCAACCTAGATAGCATATTGAAAAGCAGAGACATTACTTTGCCAACAAAGGTCCGTCTAGTCAAGGCTATGATTTTTCCAGTGGTCATGTATGGATGTGAGAGTTGGACTGTGAAGAAAGCTGAGCACTTAAGAATTGATGCTTTTGAACTGTGGTGCTGGAGAACACTCTTGTGAGTCCTTTGGACTACAAGGAGATCCAACCAGTCCATCCTAAAGGAGACCAGTCCTGGGTATTCATTGGAAGGGCTGATGCTGAGGCTGAAACTCCAATACTTTGGCCACCTGATGCGAAGAGCTGACTCATTGGAAAAGACCTTGATGCTGGGAGGGATTGGGGGCAGGAGGAGAAGTGGACAACAGAGGATGAGATGGCTGGATGGCATCACCGACTTGATGCCCATGAGTTTGGGTGAACTCCGGGAGTTGGTGATGGACAAGGAGGCCTGGTGTGCTGCGATTCATGGAGTCGCAAAAAGTCGGACACAACTGAGTGACTGAACTGAACTGAACTATTTACAAACATGCCAAAAGGTATTCCTCTTGTCAAACTTACATATAAATTTTATGACACTGACATTGTGGGGATGTTAAGTGCAGTCATTTCTTATAAAAGATCAATAAAATCTAGCTGAAATGGGAGGCAGAGCTGAAAGCGATCCTTCTCATAACGTTTTACAACACTGTCAAGATTCGCCATGAAGATCCTCTCTAAGGAAGCCTTTCTGTGAAGCTCCGCAGAATTTTCGATTTCAAGCCTTTGTATTTAAAGTCAGATGTTATTGTTTTTTGTTTTTTTTTTTTTGCAACACGGAACCTTTATTTTAATGTGATTACTGTACATCTGCAGTATTGGAGTAATCCTTTTACGAATGGAACTAGAAGAAACAATGACAAAACTAAACTGGCATTTGATGTGAATCCACAGGAGTTTAAGCTTCAAATCCAGCCAAGAAGTTTGTTACAATCTCTTTCAGCTTTGCATCTGACTCTTCTGAGACCTTTCCATCCATCCTGATTTTGCCCAACAGGGCTTGATGTTGGCTGATAACGTGAGACAAGAAAGCATTCTCAAATTTTGTGATCTTGCTGGGCTCCAGCTTGTCAAGATACCCCCTGACACCCGCATAGATAACAGCCACTTGCTCTTCAATAGCCATGGGAGAATACTGTCCCTGCTTGAGCAGCTCAGTCAAACGCACACCACGACTCAAGAGTTGTTGAGTGGCAGCATCAAGGTCAGAACCGAACTGGGCAAAAGCAGCAACCTCACGATACTGAGCCAACTCCAGTTTCATAGTACCTGCCACCTGTTTCATGGCCCTGGTTTGGGCAGCAGATCCGACATGGGACACAGACAAACCAACATTAATGGCAGGGCGGATACCTTTGTAGAACAATTCTGTTTTCAAGAAGATCTGTCCGTCAGTGATGGAAATGACATTTGTTGGAATGTAAGCAGACACATTACCAGCTTGTGTTTCGATGACTGGTAGAGCAGTCAAGGAGCCACCACCAAAAGCATCGCTCATTTTAGCTGCTCTCTCCAGGAGTCAGGAGTGCAGGTAGAATACATCACCAGGATAGGCCTCACGACCAGGGGGTCGGCAGAGCAGCAGAGACATCTGACGATAAGCAACCGCCTGTTTGGATAAGTCATCATAAATGATCAAAGCGTGTTTGCCATTATCCCTAAAATATTCTCCCATTGAACATCCAGAATAAGGAGCCAGGTACTGAAGTGGGGCAGCATCTGAAGCAGTAGCTGAAACCACAATGGTATACTTCATGGCATCTGCATCTGTAAGTCTCTTCACCAACTGGGCAACAGTGGATCTCTTTTGACCAATAGCAACATAGATACAGTACAGCTTCTTCTTTTCATCAGTTCCATCATTGAATCGTTTCTGGTTAATGATTGTGTCAATTGCAATTGACATTTTGCCAGTCTGTCGGTCACCAATAATCAGCTCACGCTGACCACGACCAATCGGCACCAAGCTATCCACAGCCTTAATGCCAGTTTGCATTGGTTCCGTCACAGAGATTCGAGGAATGATCCCAGGGGCTTTCAAGCCAACTCATCTTCGGGCCTTGGAACCAATTGGACTCTTTCCATCAATGGCATTACCGAGGGCATCGACTACACGACCCAGCAGCTCCTCGCCAACTGGAACATCTACAATAGCCCCAGTTCTCTTCACAATATCTCCTTCCTTAATAAGTTTATCATTTCCAAACACGACAACACCAACATTGTCAGGCTCCAAGTTCAGAGACATACCCTTTAAACCTGAAGAAAACTCTACCATTTCTTCTGCTTGAACATCTCTTAACCCATGTACCCGAGCAATACCATCACCAATACTTAAAACACGCCCAGTCTCTTCAAGGTCAACAGAGGTATCAGCTCCAAGAATACGCTCTTCAAGAATAGAGGACACCTCAGCAGTGCCTGTCTTCTGCAGACGAGAGTTAGAGGCATGCAGGTTCCTTGCAGCAATGAAGGATGATCCCAAAGCATTTTTGGAGACCAGCCCCACTCGCCGAGGGAGGGTGCGGGCCACGGCTACGGCGACCCGCACGGACAGCATCTTCGCAGCTTCCCTTGAGGTGTTTCCCCCGCAGCCGCAGCCTCGAGACTGACTGGGCTAAAGTCAGATGTTATTGTTATCTGATATTCCCTGAACACTGATAATGAAGGTGGTGCTGACTGGAACACAAATGAACCCAAAGTTAAATATAACTTAGATGAGAGCCTATGAAGCTACTGAAAAGAAATAAATTGGTTCAATCTTGCTTGTCACTTCTAGAAGGTCACCAGAAAGAAGCATCATCCCAAATGCAGAGAAAAGAAAAACTCCTTTCTCTTCCTCCTTTCCTTACTGTACTAGTCAAGACTGTGAATACCATAAAAATACACAAACCAAAGCAGACGTCTGAGAAGTGATGAAACACCCGTACTATACCAAATTGGAAAGAATGAAATTCTGGGAAACATTTCGCCTTTGCACACTGCATTCTTCTTTCTCCCCCTTAGTTTTCTCCTAAGCACCTGTAGGCTCCCTTCTTTCAGGTTTGGCTGCCAACTGGTCAAGGAAGATACCAAAAAGCACAAGCATCATTGTTTTTTTTTTGGCTGTACTGAGTCTTGATTGCTGCCTGGAGTATTTTCTAGTTGAGGTGAGTGAGGACTACTCTCTAGTTGCGGTGTTCAGGCTTTTCATTGCAGTGGCTTCTCCTGTTGCAGAACACAGACTCTAGGGTGCTCAGGCTTCAGCAGTTGTGGCTCCTGGGCGCCAGAACACAGGCTCAATAGCTGTGGGTCACCAGCCCAGTTGTGCAGCACGGGGGGACCTTCCCAGATCAGGGATCGAACCCGTGTCTCTTGCACTGGCAAGCAACTTCTTCACTGAGTCACCAGGGAAGCCCTCAAGCATCATCTTGATCCTAATTTAACTTCTCTACCTTTAAATTATTTTATTAGTTTAATTTTGTTTCCACCTGGCCCTTTCACCTTACATCCTAGCATCAACCCATTCTCCCAGACCAGAGATTCTCCTGCCTGATCAGGGACCATTCTGCTCCAGGTTCATTCTTTGCTGCTGATTGGATGAAGAGCTCTCACTTCCTTGCCTTAAGGCCTCCTTTATAGCCCTTCTTGCTCCACAAGAGTGCCAACTTTCCAAACCTGGGAACTACAGGAAGAGGATTCCTATCTTTGACTGCCATGGGAAACCATTGAAAACAAACTTGCCTTCCAGTTGGGTGAAAAAGACATCCTTCTTTTCTCCTGTGATTCATTTACTTATCATTGTTAATGAAGTCTCTCATTTTTTCAAAAAAATTTTTGATGTGGACCATTTTTAAAAAGGTCTTAATTGAATTTCTTACAGATTTCTTGCTTCTGTTTCTTATGTTTTGGCTTTTTGGCCACAAAGCATGTGGGATATTAGCTCTCTGACCAGGGATTAAAATTGTACTGTAGGTACCCCCTGCACTGAAAGGCAAAATCTTAACCACTTGACTGCCAGGAAAGTCCCATTGAAGTCTCTCTTGTCTGTCTATGGGATTTGGCTCCAATCATTTTCACACTTTATTTTTAATTTAGGTCTTATTTTTAATTTTCTTTAGCCTACAAAACATTTATCTTCTCAAGCCTAAAAATAGCAAGAAAATATAACCTTCTCTAGAGCCTCTTTTTCTCTTGTGCTGTCAACTATATTTCTTTCTTCTTCACTTCAAAACTTCACACAAGGGCTGCCTTTCTTTGTAACTTCTCTTTCTTACCACCTAATCCTGCTGCTGCTGCTACTGCTAAGTCACTTCAGTCGTGTCCGACTGTGTGTGACCCCATAGACAGCAGCCTACCAGGCTCCCCCGTTCCCTGGGATTCTCCAGGCAAGAACACCGGAGTGGGTTGCCATTTCCTTCTCCAATGTATGAAAGTGAAAAGTGAAAGTAAAGTCGCTCAGTCATGTCTGACTCTTAGTGACCCCATGGATTGCAGCCTACCAGGCTCCTCTATCCATGGGATTTTCCAGGCAAGAGTACTGGAGTGGGGTGCCATTGCCTTCTCCGACCACCTAATCCTATTTCCTTGTTAAAATCTGTCTTTCTCTTGCAAGTGTCACTGAATACATTTTCTCCTCAAGATGAGCAATGACTTCCTAATCTCCAAAGCCACTGAGCATTATCTCATTAAAACTGTGTAAAATATTTAGCAATTATTTCACTGGATCTTGTCTTTGAGACTCTGGCTTCTATCACACTATATTCCTAGACCCTCTCCTCCATGACTACTTTTCCTCTTCAGGTCCAACATAAGTTCTCATAAACATTATCTTGTTGATTCTCTTCTCTCTTTATAGATCCTTCATAGTATTTTCTACCTTTACAAATTCAGCTAACAATTTTATCCTTGATGTGTTCCAATTCTCCATGTTGTTGTTAGTGTTGTTGTTGTTGTTCAGAGACTAAGTCCTGTCAAACTCTATGTGACATCACAGACTGCAGAACGCCACAGACCACAGCACACCGCGCTTCCCTGTCCTCCACTTCTACCGGAGTTTGTTCAAGTTCATGCCCATTGAGTCTGTGATGCTGTCCAACAGTCTCATCCTCTGTTGCCTTTCTCTCCTTTTGCTTTCACTCTTTCCCAGAATCCCCTGTGTCAATCTGTTTCCTAAGTTATAGTTTTTCATTTCTTACTGCTTACTGCGTGTGTGCTCAGTTGCTTCAGTCGTGTCTGAATCTTTGCAACCCCATGGACTGTAGCCCACCAGGCTCCTCTGTCCATGGGATTCTCCAGGCAAGATTTCTGGAGTGGGTTGCCATGCCTTCCTATAGGATATCTTCCAGACCCAGGGATCGAACCCTCAGCTCTTAAGTCTCCTGAATTGGCAGGTGAGTTCTTTACCACTGGGCTTCCCTGATGGCTCAGTTGGTAAAGAATCCTCCTGCAATTCAGGAAACCCCAGTTCAATTCCAGGGTCAGGAAGATCTGCTGGCGAAGGGAAAGGCTACCCACTCCAGTATTCTGGCCTGGAGAATTCCATGGACTGTATGGTCGGTCCATGGGGTCACAAAGAGTCGAACACGACTAAGCGACTTTCACTTTCTTTACCACTAGCACCACGTGGGAAGCCCTACTGCTTCCTAGAGATTTTCAAAAGATGCCCTACTGAAATGTTAACTGCCCCAAGTTTTTTAACCTTAATAAAGGCTGGTCCCTAGGCTGAAAGAGGCTGAAAGATCCTGAGTCCTTTCTTCCCCTTTCTTTCATGCCTCTTTTTTCTTTAATAGCTCTTGAATGTGTCTTTTTTTCCATTTCTCTTTTTGACCACCTTGGTTCACACCTCTTTTCCCTTCACACAGTCCCCTAAGGAACTCTCTCAACTTAATTTCCCATCCTTGCCTCCCACACCTCTCCATACATCCAGCTTCTCTTCAGAATTAATCTCTCCAAAGGACTCTTCATACACAATATCAAGTATACTTCAATAAAAATAATTTAAAGAAAATTAATAAAATAGTAGTTAACTAAAAAAAAAAAAAAACTTCTCAGACTGGGTTACTCTGTCACTCAAAAATTTCAATGGAATCCCACAGCATGAATCCAAGGCATTACAAAAGTTGACTACATTAAATTTGTCTTGCTCATTTTTACCATTCTGTTTGTTTTAAATTGCAAAATACTATATCAGAAAAGTAGGAATTACATGTAAATGATCAGGTAGACTTGAGAAATTCTTTAATAAATGATGCATTTATTTCACAATTTCTGGAAGTCTGTTTATTAACATATTCACTATGCTAATAGGCATTTCAATTTGTTTAATTGTGGAATGAAGAACTCCCAGGCTTTTGTACAGGAAGCTTTTTTCCAAGAAATCCACTTTCTCTACCTTTACCCAACCCTCCTGCATTGTCACATGACGAAATCCCACACATCCTTCCACACAAATAAACACTGCCTTGTAAAATAAAATCATAAAATTATATCTATGAAAGAAAAATCAGCCGAAATTCTCAAATAAAGCTATTTGATTATAGCATACTATATTTTGATTTTGAAATTACTCATGTCTTTCTCCTACTGGGGACTATAAGTATCTTGAGGCCATGAACCATGAATAAGTTATATTCTCTATTAATGCCTATACCAGGAACTTCAGCCGAGTATTGCAGGATATGCAAAATTTCACACTATTTTAAAAATAATATTTCACTTCTTCTAGCTCTCAAGATAGAGAAATTCACGTACATTCAATTATATAAACTAGCCCTTAAAAATAACATAATAACTCTAACATGTAGTTTGTTACTCATGCAATCCTAAAACAGATATTGGTGCTAGAGTCATTATCCAGAGATAATGATAAAGCTTAGATCTATTCAATGGATTTAGATTAAAAGGTTGAATTTATTTCAATAAATAGGGTGCAGGATTCACAAAGGACTAAATAAAAATCAGATAAAAGAAATTTGGTCTCACAAAAAGCTGAAGGCCAGCTGAGTTCTTGTCAAACATTTTGGAATTTCTAGGATTAATTTTACCCAGTTCAGTTGAGTTTAAACAGTCAAAATTTATCACCACAGACCTTGAGGAACGAAGCTGTGTTTACGGACTCCTGGGGTCTCATGACTCTATCTGGTTCTACACAGGCCCTTCTAACTGATGGAAGTTATTAGATCTTTCATTCTAACCCTATTCTGAGAGGAGTTGAGACTGACTAAGCCATGTTCTTCAAGGACCTAAGAAGAAAATAACCTGACTGTCATTGATTCCAGTTATTCTCACAGCTGAATAACAGAGTGATCCACATTCAAATCTAAGAGATTATGAAATGCTGTAGATTGAATCATTATTTGAAATATTATGTTCAGTCACACTTGACCTTAAAAAAGGGCTTGCAAAATGAGAACTACTCTTCACCCCATTTCAATCTTCACCATGATTATACCTTGTTCTAATTTGTATGCTCCTCCTGGTGAACAGGGAGATTATTATAGTAGATAATCTGGTTAGGAAACAATATTGTCAACAGTTTTTCTACGATTTTTGAAGCAGTTCTATTTCTTAAAATTGCTTGTGATGAGCCATGAAGCCTTCTAGATTCAGAGGAGGACAGTATATTTATTTACGCAGAGAGTTTGTTCTGATACAGGTAAAACTGAGGTTCCAAACTATTCTTATAGAACTGAAGATGATTCTAGGAATCTATTTGCATGAATTGACAACTCTGTTTTCTTTTGTTTCTTGTGCTATGTGGCTATAGGCAGAGAGCAGATTATATAGATACTCAGGAGAGAGTAAAAAATAAACAAGATGGATGGCATGGTGTCCATACTGTCCAGCCTGCAGGTTCCAGTGGACAGTTTCAAGACAGAAGCTAAAGTAACTGTTTTCCTGTGAGACTGAAGCTTTGTACACGGCAAAAGTTTGAGATTCTGATGAGAAAATTTGGTGAAGATATGGACAAAGGACATTTTTGCCATTATAGCCTGCACCTAAGCTTTGTGTCCTGCAGAATAGTTACTTTGGAAGCATCAAGAGACAATATCCTTTATGTAGGCAATGCTTCCACTGAGGGCATTAGTAATGGTGAGAAACAGTTGTGGAAAAATTCATTTGATCTCTTTTTGAGCTCATGTGATTCCCGAAAATACTTGGCTATAGACTTTTTGGAGAATTTGAGGCCCTTGTGAAGTCAAGTGAAGGGTAAAGATTCAGAAAAACTGAGTTTATTAATAGCAATCTGACTCCATATTCAGTAAACATTCAACAAATATCAATTGAAAGCCTACTATGTACCTAGAACAGTGGCTACTGCTGCTGCTGTTGCTAAGTCGCTTCAGTTGTGTCCAACTCTGTGTGACCCCATAGATGGCAGCCCACCAGGCTCTGCCATCCCTGGGATTCTCCAGGCAAGAACACTGGAGTGGGTTGCCATTTCCTTCTCCAGTGCATGAAAGTGAAAAATGAAAGTGAAGTCATTCAGTCGTGTCTGACTCGTAGCAACCCCATGGACTGCAGCCTATCAGGCTCCTCCGTCCATGGGATTTTCTAGGCAAGAGTACTGGAGTGGCTTGCCATTGCCTTCTCCGAGAACAGTGGCTACAGTGCTGAACAAAACAAATTTCAACCTACAGATGTGTATTTTAGTGGAGGAGAGAGGCAAAAAGTAAGTTATAAATATAAACAAGATAATTACAGATCAATGCCCTATATAAACAAAATTAAATAGGGCATTATGATAAAGAATCTTTATTCAAGGGTAGGGTAAACAAAAATGTAGTCAATAGAAGTAAAATGAGAAGGAATTTTTGTTTTATTTGCTTCTAAAGAGTAGGGCTTCCTTGGTGGCTCAGCAGTTAAGAATCCACCTTCCAATACAGGAGACAGGGGTTTGATCCCTGGGTCAGGAAGATCCCTTGGAGAAGGAAATGGTAACCCACTCTAATATAATGCCTATAAAACTCAAGGGTGTTTTTCAAATTTGGTTAACTGGAAAATACTGTATTGGAAAATGTCCCCCATGCTTTACCATGCTGAGCCCCATGGCTCTTTTTTTTTTGTTTTTTAACTATTTCCTTATTTTAACTGGAGGCTAATTACTTTACAATATTGTGTTGGCTTTTACCATACATTGACATGAATCAGCCATGGATGTACATGTGTCCCACCATCCTGAACCCCCCTCCCACCTCCCTCCCAACCCCATCCCTCTGGGTTGTCCCAGAGCACCAGCTTTGTGTGCCCTGCTTCATGTATCAAATTTGCACTGGTCATCTATTTTACATATGGTAATATACAAGGCTCTTGAAAGCTCTCAGGACAAACTCACTTCTCCCCCACTTCATGTTTTCTTGGCTATGGGTCCCAAGGACTCAGTCTGTTTTCTTATCATCTTGTCTGTTGCCTCTCTGTCCTTTGAAAAGTTCTACTCTTGCAATTATGACATCAAAGTGGGAGAGTCTCCCTAAACCTGCCTTTCCTCAATGCTTCTAAATACACAGAAAACTCCTTTCTTTTTCAGGTTATTACTAATCATCCCTGTGGGGAGAGGAAAAATGATAAAAATGGATAAGATTCTCTGCTTATAAAGTATTAACTGTGCTGGTCCTCAATTACAGATCCTGCCTCTCTCTCAGATGAAAATTAAAGTGGAAATGAGTTTCTATTCTGAGCTTTTATTCCTAGAGATAAGCCTTATCAAGCTTCTTCCTTTATTCTAATTCTGCCCTGATGATGAAATCAAAGTAGAACATTGTTTTTCATATCTTGTTTCCAGCATTCATTCATTCATTCACTCACTTTACATTTACTGGGTATCTCATTTCATGCCAAAGAATGGGCCAGACATTAGAAACATAAAGATGACTAAGATATAAGATACTGTTCCAGGCCTAAAAAATTACTCAATCCAGGAAGCAAGTTATGAAGTAGATGATAACATTATGGTATGGCAAACATCATTAGATGGGTAAATTCAGATTTATATGAAGCTAAGAGGAGGATCACCTAGAATATATGGTGATAGTCAAGAAACAGTCTCCAGAAGAGCTGATGTAACACTGATTTGGCAGAAGTGAGTCTTGAAAGATGCATGGGAGCTTCTGGGATGGATTGAGGTAGACTGAGATTGGAAGTGGTAATAGATGACCAAAAAAAAAAAAAAATACCAGTTGGTATGTCCTAGAAATGAGAGACATGGCACCATGATATGATTGGGGAAGTAGAGGAGCAAATAGCCTATTTGTCTTAAAGTTTTGGAACTTATGTTCTGTGTTTAGAGCAAGGGAATGATTTAGTTAGTTTGCATTTTGGAAAATAATCCCAGAGGTAAGTCGGAGAAGATGGCTGAAGGAAGACAGAGGATATATCAACAAAGTAGTTAAATTCTATTGCAGTAATGTAGACAAGCCATCACAAAGCAGTAGCTACAGGGACAGAGAGAAGAGCACACTTACTAAAAATAATAATAGTTATAAAAATTTGTTAATGGACACACAACATAAAAAGAGGTAAATTTTGACATCACAAACATAAAATGTGGGGGGTGGAAAAGAGAGGGTATTTTGTTATGCAACAGAGGTTAAATTATCATAATAAAATAGACTGTTACACATATAAGATGCTTAATGTTAGTCTCATGGTCAAAACGAAGCAAAAACCTACAGAAAATACACAAAAGATCAAGAGGTGGCACTAGTGGTAAAAATCCAACTGCCAATGCAGGCGACACAAGAGATGCAGTTCCATCCCTGGGTAGGGAAGATTGCTTGGCATGGAAATCCACTCCAGTATTCCTGCCTGGAGAATCCCATGGACAGAGGAGTCTGGCGGGCTACAGTCCATGGGATCTCAAAGAGTCAAACAGGACTGAAACAACTTAACACTCACAGGGTATGTGTGCTCAGTTAGCCCCGTCGGACTCTTCGTGACCCCATGGACTGTAGACCACCAAGCACCTCTGTCCATGGAATTATCCAGGTAAAAATATTTGAATAGGCTGGCATTTCCTCCTCCAGGGGATTTTCCCGGTCCACGGATTGAACCCGAGTCTCTTAACATCTCTTTCATTGCCAGGCTGATTCTTTACCACTGCACCACCTGGAAGTCAAATTAAGGCACAGTACTAAGGAAAATTGCCAACATCCATTGGATCATCAAAAAAGCAAGAGAGTTCCAGAAAAACATCTATTTCATTGACTATGCCAAAGCCTTTGACTGTGTGGATCACAATAAACTGTGGAAAATTCTGAAAGAGATGGGAATACCGGACCACCTGACCTGCCTCTTGAGAAATCTGTATGCAGGTCAGGAAGCAACAGTTAGAACTGGACATGGAACAACAGACTGGTTCCAAATAGGAAAAGGAGTTCGTCAAGGCTGTATATTGACACCCTGCTTATTTAACTTCTATGCAGAGTACATCATGAAAAACGCTGGGCTGGAAGAAGCACAAGCTGGAATCAAGATTGCTGGGAGAAATATCAATAACCTCAGATATGTAGATGATACCACCCTTATGGCAGAAAGTGAAGAGGAACTTAAAAAGCCTCTTGATGAAGGTGAAAGAGGAGAGTGAAAAAGTTGGCTTAAAGTTCAACATTCAGAAAACGAAGATCATGGCATCTGGTCCCATCACTTCATGGGAAATAGATGGGGAAACAGGGGAAACAGTGTCAGACTTTATTTTTTTGGGCTCCAAAATCACTGCAGATGGTGACTGCAGCCATGAAATTAAAAGAAGCTTCCTCCTTGGAAGAAAAGTTATGACCAACCTAGATAGCATATTCAAAAGCAGAGACATTACTTTGCCAAAAAAGGTCCATCTAGTCAAGGCTATGGTTTTTCCAATGGTCATGTATGGATGTGAGAGTTGGACTGTGAAGAAGGCTGAGTGCCGAAGACTTGATGCTTTTGAACTGTGGTGTTGGAGAAGACTCTTGAGAGTGCCTTGGACTGCAAGGAGATCCAACCAGTCCATTCTGAAGGAGATCAGTCCTGGGATTTCTTTGGAAGGAATGATGCTAAAGCTGAAACTCCAGTACTTTGGCCACCTCATGCGAAGAGTTGACTCATTGGAAAAGACTCTGATGCTGGGAGGGATTAGGGGTAGGAGGAGAAGGGGATGACAGAGGATGAGATGGCTGGATGGCATCACTGACTCGATGGACGTGAGTCTGAGTGAACTCCGGGTGTTGGTGATGGACAGGGAGGCCTGGAGTGCTGTGATTCATGGGGTCACAAAAAGTCGGACACGACTGAGCAACTGAACTGAACTAAGGGAAATCATAAATTCATAAAAGAAGACAGCAAGAATAAAAAGCAAGAATAATGGAGCAAGCAATGGGCCAAGAAAGACAGCAAGAATAATGGAGCTAGAAAGTAGCCAAAAAATAATTAGCAAGATGGTGTTAGTAAATCCTCACCCATCAATAATTACTTTAAATGAAAGCAGATCAAATTGGTGTAGAATGGCTAAATGGACAAAAAAAAGACTCAGCTATATACAGCCTATAAGAGACTTACTTCAGTTTTAAGAAATGTTCTAATTTATGTAAATGTCACTTGAAATATGTATTTATTAAAAATACCTGTGGTATATAAGCTATATAATAAATACCAATGTTCTATTATCTGCTTAGTAGATGAAAATACTGTAGGAAGGAACTATATATTGTCTCCTCTCCCTCTATATTTATTGCATTGTTTCCTTTTTTAATGTAACATATTTTAATTCTCTAAAACACTATAACTATTCAAAGTAATCCTGAGTAAGAAAAAAGTGATTTCTTAGTTTTCTGTTTTCTAGAATTTCAAGCTCAGTTATTAGTAAAGGCTGACCTAATTGTCAATGATTGTTTTTCAAGTACATTTGCTGTGCTTGAATAAATAAATGATAATAAAAATCCAATAATTACTAAATAGATTTTACAAAAGTATTAGGCTTACTGTTAGGAAAAAAATCAGCAGCTACATGACATTAAAAAAAAAGGGTAGGGCTATATCAGCCTATTAAAAAAACATTAAAATTATACTTTTAAAGAATAAAAATTTAATTTAAAATGATTAACCTATTAAAAATGCATATGTCTCTCAATATAAAAGAAATTGAATTTTTCATCCAATTAGTGAACAGCATAGTAAAAATACTAAAAAATGAGGTAGATTGTTTTTACCTAGCAGCATAATAAATCAGAAGCAAACTCTGTCAAATATTAGTCATTGAGAACATCAATCTGTACAATGACTCTGCTGTCAACTTCAGGTTTGAGGCTTAATCATTTCAGGACCAAGAAAACCATGAGTCATATTTTACCCAAGAGACATTTGGCAACACATATTCATGCTGCTACCCTCATAAATTTCTTGACAATTTGCCTGAAGGTCAATTGGCAATGAAATAATAGAAATTATAAGTTCTGAACAGATTATGTGAAGGCGGATTTAATGAGTATTTCACTTGCATTGTCATTGGGACTCATGTATATAACCACTAGGAAATATGAACTAGTCTGCAAAACTAGTAAAACACATAATAGTCCTGGAGTGCCCTTAAAGAGTACATGCATAATGTGTAAGCACTGAATAACATCAGAATACTTGGCTCCAGGTCATTTATTCTAAAGTAGTAGCATTTTTAAAAAAATTATACCCAAAGAAGCATAATTCACTAGTTTATGATACCTACATGCATCATATTTATTTAAAGACTATGATGCAATTATGGTAGACTGAAAAATTAGCCAAATTGGCCAGAAATGATTCCCCCTTTCTATGGTATCTACCTCTTTAAATAGTTCTTCACATTTACTGGGGGCTTGGCCATGTGACTTGCTGTGTGTATTAGTCTATGAGGGCTGCCATAACACAGTATCATATATTGGGTGGCAGATTGGATGGCTTAAACAATTTATTTTCTCACACTTCTAGAGGCTAGAAGCTGGAATCAGGATGCCAGTGTAGTCAGGTTCCACTGAAAGCCTTTTCCTTGATTTGCAGAAAACTGCTTCTTCACTGTGTGCTTACATTGCCTTTCTTGGTGCATTTGTTCTTGTTCAGTCACTAAGTCATGTCTGACTATTTTGACCCTATAGACTGCAGCATGCGAGCTTCTCTGTCCTCCATTTCATTGAATTGGTGAGGCTATCTAACCATGAGTCAGTGACGCTATCTAACAGTAGTGCATGGATACAGCCAAAGACAGATCAAGCTCTCTGGTGCCTCTACATATAAGGGCAATAATTCCATCAGACTAGATCTCCCACCTCATAACCTAATTACTTGCCAAAGGTCCCATCTCTTAAAACCATTACTTGGGGGGTTAAGACTTCCACATATGAATTGGGGAGGACACAAACATTCAGTCCATAATGCCGTGGCTAAAGGAATACTTGCAAATATAAAACTAGTAGTTACTTGAATACCATTTGAGCCCCTCTCTTGCTGTTCTTGGAACCCTTGTCATCACTACTCTGAAAGGAACCTTCACTAGCCTGCTGGATAATGAGACATGTGGCCTTACTCATTTTCATTCTTGCTGACCCAGACTAGCTAACTCATGAATAAAATAACCTGAGAGCTCAGGACTATAACCATAGATTATAACCACTCTCCCCACCTGACTAGATCCTTCAAATATCAACACTAATTCATACATGACCTGGGTTCATATTATCTCTCCTTGGATATTGTGATATAAATTACTTTATTTCATCAAAGTCCTTCCAGAAGAAACTTCTTTCTATCATTCGTTTCACAAATATTTATCAAGCAACTCCTACATGGAGTTCTAAGTGTTAGCATTAGGGCTACCATGATGGAACAAGATGTGGTCCATAACTTCACAGAATATACAATTATTTGGAGATAGCAAACAATAAGAAGGAAAATTATAATAATCTGTGGCAACTTTTCTCAGCTGGAGTTATGTGAAACACAGACAGTGAGTTGAGTGACCATTTTCTGAGTTCTAATAATATTACATAAATATTATGCATCTCAGTGCATGGGAGGCAATTCAATCCATTGCAGGACTTAAGGCATTAGCTTTAATTTTCTTATCAAAGGTTTAATTTCTTTCATCAAACATTAGTTGAGAAAAACTTGTCTATGATAATAACTATTGTAGTTGGAAGTACAATTAAACCAGCTGAGGAGATCATAAATATATTTTGGTTGAGTCTGGAATAATGAGATGATTTAGTGCAGTGAAAAGAAATGAGAAAAATGATCCCGACAAGAATATTGTGCAAAGGTTCCTAGTAAAAGAGATGCTGGTATATTTAGACAGCTAATGGAAAAAGTTGACTCTGTCAGACAACCAATGATGCTGCAGAAAATGTCATAGCAGAGTCCAACAGAGACTGAAGCCATTTGAAGAACTGATACACTAAATGAAATATTCATCTTTACAAAGTGTTTTCAACATTAAGTTCAGTGTTAGGGGGAGAAATGGATATTGTGATATTTTCTTCATTGCTACCAATATCCTCCTAAATGAGACAGTTATTCACTATTTCTATTAGTGAATAGTTATTCACTATTTATATGAGACAGTTATTCACTATTTCTATGATTTTAGCCTACATTGAAGAGAAAAATGTATTTATTAAGCATTAATATGAAATGTTTTATTGCTAAAAAAATTTAATAAGGATCACTAGCAGACCAAAAATACCCATATTCACTGGCAACTGTTCTAGTTTAAAAGTAACACAAGTTATCTCCTTACTGAGTTAGGTTTAATTTTGTTCTACATCACAAGTCTCATTTTCAGCATTTATTCTAAGTTAATGACATGGTCCTACTGGTATATTCTGGAATTAGTCTCAAGAAATAAGTGAATCTATTTACCAATTGCTCTCAGAAAGAACAGCTCAATATTACTTATGTCAAAACTAACTCATTATTTTTGGTTGTTGCTCTTCTACACTCAGATATAAAATGCTAGAAATTCTATCCAACAGGTTAAGTTTATTACATGTGGGAGGATTATGTCTGATATCATCCTGACATGATTATTACACTGCTCAAAATTCCTAAGTTAAAAAAGAGCCTTTTAAGTTATTTTATGAAAGCAGTAATAGAAATGGAAACTTCTTGCTTACAAAATATCCCAAGTCAGAGTCAACTCCTTTATGCTTTATAGTGCAGAATTCCACAGCTTTATTAAAGCTTTGGTTCAAATAGCTGACTAGATCCAAAAGAAAGAAAGTGAAGTCACTCAGTCGTGTCTGCCTCTTTGTGAACTGTAGCCTGCCAGGCTCCTCCATCCATGGGATTTTCCAGGCAAGAGTACTGGAGTGGGTTGCCATTTCCTTCTCCAGACTAGACCCAAAATTGCTTTTGAATTAAAGCCCTAGGACCGTTGTAAACTAATCCCACAAAACCGTATTAGTACAGAGATGCTACAGCCTTCCATCTAGGTAAGAATATAAATAAAGCTCTTTGATTTTTATACAATAATGTCATTTTTGCAACCCACACAATTAGAACACAAAGCAGATCTATTTTGTTACAATACAGAAATGCCAACCACTTTAGTCTCAGTTATGGATTATAAAGAAAGCTGAGCACCGAAGAATTGATGCTTTTGGACTATGGTGTTGCAGAAGCCTCTTGAGAGTCCCTTGGACTGCAAGGAGATCCAACCAGTCAATCCTAAAGGAAATCAGTCCTGAATAATCATTGGAAAGACTGATGCTGAAGCTGAAACTCCAATACTTCGGCCACCTGATGTGAAGAACTGACTCATTTGAAAAGACCCTGATGCTGGGAAAGATTGAAGGCAAGAGGAGAAGGGGACGACAGAGGATGAGATAGTTGGATGGCATCATCGACTCAAAGGACATGAGTTTGAATAAGCTCCAGGAGTCGGTGATGGACAGGGAATACTGGTGTGCTGCAGTCCATGGGGTTGCAAAGAGTCAGACACAACTAAGGGACTGAACTGAACTGAACAACTCTAGTAAAAAGTGAGCCCCTAGATCAAGTTATTTCTGTAACTTTGCATTGGATATAATGGTGATAAAAAATAAAATCTCAAAGAGAAAACCAAATTAAATAACTAACCAATAGTAACAAGAGCAACAATAAACATCTTCATTGTCAGAAGCACAGTGTGGTCAAACAGTGAGGCTGCTGGAATCTGGAGCCAGAATCAGTCAATGAAGCAGAAGTTCATCTTCTGCATGATAGAAAGGCCTCAAAGGGCTCCATGCAAAGTGGAAGACATGAGAGCCTGGCTTGGGGACTTTCCTATGGTTAAGAATCCACCTTCCAATGCAGGGGGTGTAGGTTCGAGGCCTCTTCGGGGAACTAAGATGCCATGTGCTGCGGGGCAGGTCAGTTCATGAGTGTAGCAACTACTGAGCCTGCACGCTCTAGAGCCCACACACAACTAGAGAAGCCCGCACACTGCCAGGAAGACCCAGGGAATTCAAATAAAACTGACTCACTGATGCAGGCCAGGTGCTGGTCTGGGCTACCTTCTGTACCCTCTTTAATCCCTTCTGACAGAGGAAGAAAAAATAAACCTGTTACCTATCACCACTTGAGACTTTTTTTTTTTTTTTTTAACATTGGAGCCAAAGGGACACAGGCAGAACTTTGCAACAAAAATCAAATCAAGCTACTCCATGGCTTACATCCTAGGTATCTATAGCTTCCAAACAAGCACACAATGTGGAGCAGTGGTTACTCTTCCACACTTAAAAAACTGCTTGTTGAAGTTATACATATCTTACAATCATCAATTTCTCTTTTAGATGTGCATGTTTGTGCATAAGAGGACATGTAAACCAATGTTTATAGCAGCAAGGAAATAAAAGTTTAAAAATTAGAATTTAAATGTCTATCAATAGGAGAATGATAAAGTATGTATATTCACAGAATGGAATATACAGATTTAAACTGGATGAGCTCAACTTATATGTGTGAACCACCTCAAATAAACAAAGCATGTAGTAAAAGGACTAATTCAATATATCAATAATATGAGGTCTGATAACTAATAAAAACTTCATGAAATATTATATATGAAACATTTATATACAATAATAATATAAAACCATGAATGAAAATGATAAATCTCAAGTTTAAGATTTTTTTTAATGTGGACTGTTTTTAAAGTCTTAATTGAATTTGTTACAATACTGCTTCTGTTTTGTGTTTTGGTCTTTTGGCCACAAGGCATGCAGGATCTTAGCTCCCTGACCAGATGGTACCCACTGCATTGGAAGGTGAAGTCGTCACCACTGGACCACCAGGGAAGTCCCAGAAAGGCTTTTATTACAGGGCACGGGGAAGGAGAGAAGGGGAGCAATAAAAGAGAAAAGCATAGGTCTCCATCTATGAAGTGCATCTATGAAGCACTGGCATTTAAGCTAAAACAAAATTTAATTATTCAATGAGGAACTATTTTATGTACATGTGCTTGGCACTATTACAGGCACAGTGAATAAGTGATAAACAAAACAGATGGGAACTGCTGCTCTCATGGTTTTTTACTTTCCAGTAGAAAAACAGGTGGAAAAGAAGAAACAGTAAGTAAAATGAAAGGCATTTTTCATGATGATAACCTTTATGGAGTAAAATGAAACCCAAAAGGAAGTAATGAAAAACTAGGGGTAGGAAGTTGCAATTTTAAATCTGTTCATTAGGGAACACCTCACAGGGCTAACCTCATTGAGAAAGTGACTTTTAAACAAATAATCAAAATTAAGTGTCAGTATACAATATAAAATTGAAGGAAGGAAGAGATCCTGGAAGAGAGAAGAACACATGCAAAGGCCCTGAGGCTGCAGTGTGTATTGCAGTTTCAAATGAGACAGAGGTAGAGGCAGGTAGACAATGAAAAGTTATATTACAAAGAACAGTTATGATCTTCAAGTTATTTTAACAGAACCACCTGGATGGGTAGGAGATAATCAAATGCATTACACATGGATTTTGGTCTCTACTCTATAGATTCAAGGGGCTTCCCAGGTGGCACTAGGGTAAAGAACCCACCTGCCAATGTAGGAGACATAAGAGATGAGGATTCAATCCCTGGTTTGAGAAGATCCCCTGCAGGAGGGCATGGCGACCCACTCCAATATTCTTGCCTGGAGAATCCCATGGACAGAGGAACCTGGAGGGCTATGGTGTATAGGGTTGCAAAGAGTCAGATATGACTAAAGTGACTTACCACACATGGATAAGTCAAGCCTCCAGGACCTTCTAAGCAGCCTATATCACACTGAGAATAAGTCATAAAAGAAGGAAGGAAGACTGAGGAGGCAAAAGACAAAAAGTGGAAATTACAGTTTTCCTAGAAAATTTCCAGTCAACTCTCTTAACTGAAAAAAAAGTGACAAGAAGAAAGAGGCACTTTGCATTAAAAAAAATCAAATGCTTCTCCATATCTTTTATCCTATACGTTCCACCACTCACAGTTAATTTGATATATCAACTCAGCTAAGCTATAGGGCGCCCAGCTGTTTGGTCAAAAACTAGTTGAGATATTGTTGTGAGGGTATTTTGTAGATGTAATTAACATTTACAATCAATTGACTTCCAGTGAAGAAAATTACCCCCCACAATATGGGTAGGCCTCATTTGATCCACTGAGGGCCATACAAGCAAAAACTGAGATTTCCTGAAGAAAGAAGTCTGCCTCAAGATTGTAACATGGAAATCCTGCCTGTTTCCAGCTTGCTGGTTGGCCCTATGAACTTTGGACTCAAGACTACAACATCAACTCTTACATGGATTGCCAGTCTGCCCTACAGATTTCAGAACTGCCAGCCCTCATGATCATATGAGCCAAGTCTTTGAAATGAATCTCTTGATGATTGTCTCTCTGGAGAATGGTGAAAATTTGGGGTACCATGAAATGGAATGTTACTATAAAAAATACCTAAACATTTGGAAGTGGCTTTGGAATGGGTGGGCTTCCCTGGTGGCTCAGATGGTAAAGATTCAGCCTGTAATGCAGGAGACCTGGGTTTGATACCTGGATTGGGAAGATCCCTTAGAGAAGGGAATAGCAACCCACTCCAGTATTCTTGCCTGGAGAATCCCATAGGCAGTGGAGTCTGGGAGGATATAGCCCATGGGGTCACAAAGAGTTGGACACGACTGGGTAACTTTCACTTTTTCTACTTTTGAAATTGGGTAATGGATAGAGGCTAGAATAATTCTGAGGATCTTGACTGTAAACGTTTAGATTGTCTTGACCAGAATATTACTGGAAATATGAATGTTGAAGATGTCTTTGCTGAGGTTTCAGATAGAAATAAAAAATATGTTATTGGTCACCAAAGGAAAGATACCTTGTGGCAGAGAACTTGACTGAATTGTGTTCTTCTTTTGGGTAGAAAGTAAAAATTTTAAGTGATGAAACTGGACATAGAGCTGAAGTTGTCACTTCTAACCAACTGGGAGGCAAGGCCTGGCCACTTCCTGTCTTGGATAGTAAAATAGGATTAGACAAAAGTTGAAGCATAAATTTTTAAGAAGGAACTAGAACTTATGACTGGAAAAATCCTCAGCCTATCCAGATAGTGTGCTCTGGAAACTGTGCAGAACAACCATTTACTAAAGGGACTAGGTGCTTGACTCATGGATCCAATCAAGCAACTCGTCAGAAGCCAGAGGCTGAGATGCAGGAATCCAGAAAAGATCTGTGGAGAACCTTCTAGTCTGATGGCTTGGACCCCATGAATTGCACAAGGCAGAAACACTGTTGAAAGAGATAGGATGAAATCAAGCAAGAATGACTCTGAAGGAAGAACCACAGAGGGTGATGCCTCAGCTAAGGACCAGTTCAGTTCCAAAGGGTGGACCCCCACCCCCTGTTCTAAAAGGCAGGGCTTAAGGGGAGGGGCCACCCCATCAGGTCTAGAGGACAGAGCACCAGACCACAGAGAACTGTTCTCCAGTCTTAAAACCTAATGGAATTTGTCCAGCTAAGTTGAAAACCCCCTTTAGAGTTTGGACCAGCAGTCCTTTTTTCCTTCCAATTTTTCCCTTTATAAAGTGGAATGCCTATTCTATATCTGTCTAACTGTTGTATTTTGGAAACAAGAATACTTGTTTTCCAGGCTTCAGATGTCCACAGATGGAGAAGAATTTTTCCCTGGCTGGACTATATGCCAAGCCTCACCCAAAACTGATTTAGATAAAATTGGTACTTAGAGTTGATACTGCAGTGATTGACTTTGAGGATATTGGGATTGGGTGAACATATTTTTTACATGGGAAGGATGTTTGTTTGGGGAGTATCAAAATGCAAACTGTTATGGATTAAACAGTGTCCCTCAGAAAAGATATATTTAAGTCCTAATCTTCAAAACTTCAGAACATGACCTTATTTGGAAATAGGGCCAGCGTAGATGTCATTTTTAAGATAAGATCATCCTGAAGTATGTGTGCATGCGTGTGTGTGTGTCTTTGCTAAGTCACTTCAGTTTTGTTCGACTCTTTGTGACCCTATGGACCATAGACCACCAGGCTTCTCTGTCCACTGCATTCTCTAAGCAAGAATACTGGAGTGGGTTGCCATTTCCTACTCTAATGCATGTTCCTGACCCAGGGATTGAACCCGTGTCTCTTGCGTCTCCTGCATACTGAAGCATAATGGACTTCTAATTCAATAAGACACACGTCCTTATAAGATGACGGCCACATGAAGACAAACACAAGGAGAATGCCATAGGAACACAGATGCATTAATTGGACATGCTGTCACACCTGCGTCTATCAGAAGGTGGGAGAGGAAATGAAGGATCCTTTTCCACAAGATTCTAAGAAAGCCTTGCCAACGCTTTATTTCAGACTTATTTATTTCTAGAACTGAGGGAGAATACATTTCTGTATTTCAAGCCACCTAGTTTGAACCGAAGGCTTAGGAAGTGCTCAATAAAGATTTAGAATCTACTTTTATTTAAGTTCACATTATTCTCAAACTAAACAAGTGATGGAAGCCCTATGCTTCCTTATGGAAGCCCTAAGCTATAACCTCCATTTATAGCTTACTTCACAGAGGCTCTTACAAGTTATGTGATTTGCCCATAATGGGCAAAGCAAGTTAACTGTGTTTCAGGGATTTTAAGCAAAGTTTTCCAACACCTACATCCTTTATGGAATTGAAAGCATTGATGCTCTATTTTCCTCCCTAGATAGATCTTATGTGTCTGTATGCATGTGTGCGTGTGTGTGTGCATGTGTGTTTGTATATATTTGTGTGTTGATATTTATGGGTAACTGTCAAGGGACCTTGGTGACATTTTCAGCAGTTTCTGGAGTAGATCTGATAACGAACTAAAGGAACAGAGACAAACTATTTGATGGTAATTTGGTTTGCATACTCTCAGTAGAAAAGTGAGAAGTAAGTAAATATCCAATGGACACAGTAAATTAGACTCTTGTCTACATATTAATAATTGCAAGCCAAGTTCTGAATATAAACATATTTTATTATTATAAAAGATTAATTGAAAAATGTGCTAAGAGCTCAAACTTTGGTTTTTTGATCATAATCAAAAAATGTTTTATCTTTAGACTGTGTGCAAATTGTTTCAAACTTTAAATGAAGGTGCCTCATATATATATATCTGCATATCTGATTTTACTCATATTTAGTATTTCCTGAATTAGTGAAACTTCAGCCATCTGAATATTTAACTTACAAATTATGAACCTGTCAGAATGGCTTTAGTGTGTATCAAAAGGAGAAGTTACAAAACTATTTTCTCTAACTTTGAGAACATAAACATACCTAAGCAAATTCATATACAGACACAGATTATATAAGTTATAATAAATTGATAACAAAAGTTTCAGCCACACTTATGGTGAATCTGGAAAATATCACTGCACAACTACACCTTAAATGCCAGTATTTATTTAGCTCTTCCTCCAAATTGAAACGTATTGAGGACTAAAAATGATTTCCTTTTCAAAAACAACATGAACACTGCCTAAGAAATCATTAACTCTATTTGTCACCCAGTAAATAGAGTTTTTGTTACCAGTCCCAAAACTTTCAATAGCTGTTTTTACTTTCCTTTTCTGGATTCAGTTTCTCATATATAAAATGTGATGATTCTTCAAGGTTTCTATGAGTTCCCAATTTCAATAGCAAAATCATTTATCACTGTCTGACATTTAATTTCAGTTCAAGAAAAATGTAAATAGAAAACTGCATAAGTAGTACCACAATTACACTTAGCTTTTGATGTTTACTTGTCTTTATCATGTGAGCCTAAATACAACCAAAAGGTTTTTTTGACCTTGGATATTTGCTGAATAAAGATAAAAATGGCCAGACACTTTAGAAAGAACAGAAAATACATTCATCTAAGTTACAGCTCCAGTGGCTTAAGAAATGTATCTCTTTATGTTGAGAACTCAGTACAGAATATGATTACACTGTAAATGTATAGAGTAGATATTTTTATTTTGAGAAACCAGCCTTCAAACTGTAAAATTAATAGCCAATGTCTTTAATTACATATAAATATACAGAAGCATCACACAAAATAACTTTATATCTTTCCATAATATAGTTCCAAACATTTTGGGAATAAATTACCTAAGCCCTATAATAAAACCCAATTCATTTTTACAGTTTTATAGCAAAGTACACATAGATGTTTATAAACATTATGATTTAGAATGAGAAAAATAAGATTACTTCCAATATTGTTATCTAATATCAAGTAAAAATGAAATTTTACTATTTAAAAATTCAGTGTTCCTTCAAAATTCCAATGTTAAATAAAGTTTAAAATTTTCTTAACTAATGACAACTTGGCTGACTATATAATGTACTGTATTAATTAAGTGTGATTAATACATCTTTCAGCCAAGAGATTTAAGAATGATAACAGTTAGTTTCATAAAAACATTTTAAAAATCTATTTATATAATATAAGCATAGAATAATACCTCATTACCCTTAACCCAGTACCACTCAAAAGTAAAATCATTTTCTATTAGCCAACAATTGCAGACTTTTTCACTCTCATTAAACTTAGAACATGAAATCAATTGACATTAAAGGAATAAAAAATGTCTATTATTTAAAGTATAGCTTAACATGGGTACAAGCTGTATACTTTAAAAGTTACCTGAATAGACAGAGAACACGAGTGTGCTACTTCTCAGGGCTCAAAGATGAGAATCGAGGCAACTGATCATTAACTTTTAGCTGGAAGCAAACTTGCATACATATCTCAAGAGACTCTCTACTCTGCCCTCCCACTCTTGCTTCTCTCAAATCAGGGAAAAGGTAGCACTATCTCTTCTTGAAGGACTTGCTTTGATATGCACCATTAGTTCATACTTTTTACAGTGTAAAGTTAACTTGGCTTAAATTATACCCTGGGTCAAAGAAGGTAACCAAGTTTGGCAATTTAAGCTGCTAAATTTAACCTGATTCTCTTTCTCAGATGTTGCTACAACCACATTTTCAAGTATATGGACCATCGTGTGATTTAACATCATGAATAGAACATACTGCAAAACTAATATAAGATATAAATTAAAACATCAGTGAATCTTCACCTGGTATACTACTACTCAATCAGTTATGAACAATAATAAAGAGGCCAGGGCCATGTGTTGAACCCCTTGAGAGGCAGATAGTTTCATTTTGTTGCCTAATCACACACTACACGGCTTACTTGGCCAGCCATTCAGTAAATGCCTGCCCTCTGTCACAAAGGGTCCTCCCCTAAGAGTGTAATGGGGTATCTGATGGTGAGTCTTTGTATTTACGAACTTACAATAGCTTTATAGAAATGAAGAGCCATCATTTAGTGGGCGTTTCCCATATTCTAGGTAGGTTATCTTACCGAACACTTGACATTCATGACCTCACTCTCTGGACCCTATAAGATAGACTATTATAATACATGTTTAAAGCATGAGGACACAGAGGTTCAGATTTGGTTACTTAGGTCAGATAGTTAGTAAATATTGGGTCCTAGATTCCAATTCTGGTTATTATTGTTATTTGGATCCAAGATCCACATTTTTCTCCACTGAATGGCAGGTCAGCCTTTCTATGGTTAGTAGATGAGAATTTGATTTCCCATATGAAAGATGCCATTATTTAGACTTAGGCAATAAGCAACAACTTGTAAAATATGATCCCCAAAGATGTTAATAGGCTGCATTTCTAAATGTACATATATAATGGTTTCAATAACCAGAAAGTTTTAACATAAATTATCTCTTGACATTTCTTCTAATTTTTTTAACTAAATGATGCAGATGCCTTTACAAAATAAGACATTCGGTGTTTTTCCGTCTTCTATTAAAATCTTAAGTTAAAAAAAAATGAAACAAAATAAAAGCACTGGGAAATTTTGTCTTGTACAATATTAGACATACACTGAAGTTTTAAAACACTAAATGAATTGTAATATGGATTTCACAATTATGTAGCACAGAAATCAAAAGCAGATGACATCTTTACTGAGAACTCTTCAAATACCTTTGTCCCAACACAGAAAAGTGCTTAGTAGGTAGTAAGTGTTCAGTACATTTATTTAGGGTAAAATTACCTGATGTAATAATAACTTCATTATGTACCCCACAGACATACTTCAAGTAATATTTTTTTGAAATGCAGAAGAAGAAAATTTCAATAGTCATTTGCTTTATCAATTACTTTTATATAATACCAAACGACAAGACCCAATTCTATGCAAATAAATAATTATTAACTTTATTAAGCAAACATATCGTTAATTATACCAAGAAGGCTAAATTTCAAAAGGTCTCATGTGTGATTAATATTTTTATTTAGTATTATTATAAAATGTTCTAAAGTTAAATAAAAAGAGAAATACAAAAATATATCTGTTTAATATATAAATATTATGTTATCAAGAGAATAATTATATAACATAAGAGCTATAAAAATTAGAATTGGCAGAAGTATGAACAATATATTTTGTACTTATTTTGTATGACTCTGCTTATTGTTACAACAACATTAAATCCTTAAAAAATTATTATCTGAGTAATACAGACAGTTATGTTTATTACATAAACCTTTGAGGAAAGAAAAGCCAAATGCAAAACAGACTCGTTCACCAAGAGCCCAAGGGAGAAAGTGGCTGAAGGTGACTAACCTTTGCCAAGGTTATAAATTCTCAAGAGTAATTCCAAAAATGTGGTAGAGTGAGTTTTTTCTTTTTTTTTCCAGTTTCCAAAATTCTTCAATAATTCAGGGACAAGAAAGTGAAAGACAGAAAGTAGCCTCAGGGGAAAACCTTGATAAATAGCATGTGTGCTATTGGAACAGGTTATTAATTCTGCGTTTGAAACATGACAATGGGTTCTTGGCTATGAATTTGTTTATAACATTATTCCCAAGTTCCATGCAGGATTCACATATTTCCCTTGTGAGATTTTGATGTTTTCTACATTATGACTAAGGAGTAAAAACTGAGCTAATAGGGAAGATTCAAGTTTTCAATCTGCATAAAAAATGTAAGAAATTCCGCAAAGCCGAAAGCTCAGTTGTAGATACTTGGGTGAGGAAAAGCAGTGAACTAGTCAAAAGCCTAATCAAATACCTCACAAACACAATGGAAATCTTTTAATAGGTTGCTTTTCCCATTTGGTTGTTGGTTTTTTCCCTATTCTTTTCCTGGAAAGAGTACTATACTCTTAACATTCATTAAGCATAATTGTGATCTCATTATTTTCAGAATTCTAGAATTACAATAGAGTTTGAAATCAGCATATAATAGAAGATAACAACCCAAATTTATTCCCTGAGTTAATTATCCCTCAGAGTTATAATGAAAAAGGAAATCTCTTTTTAACTTTGATAAGCATAGAAGGAAAAAAAGTCCTCAGTTAAATTTTCTTGCATAAGCTAATTCTTCCAAACTTTCAAAATACCACAGGAAAATATAATGGGAGCAAAGGGTCCTAAACTCAAAATACAGAGGTATTCTGCCATTTCAACAGATTTCCTTTTTTGCTGATGACAGCAGCTCAATAATACTAGAGCAGAACTATTGGAAACATGATTTGAGTATAGGGAATATTTAAGATACTTCCTTCTTTGACTGTTATCCAGTTAATAGATCTTACTGTATTCAGCCGATACAGGAAACACATTCAGAGAGAGAACTTCTGACTCAGAACTTCTAGCTCAGAACTTCTGACTCCTCTTAGCTCCCCACCATCACCCTCAGCATGCACGTGGTTTCATAGCTTTCTAGTAAATACAGCAGCCTCTGTCAGAGACTCAGCTCAAAGCCAGAGTCAGCAATCCTGTCTCCCCTTCTCTACAATCACACTGAATTATCAGTTCTAGTAGATTCTACTCCCACAAGGACTCAAATACATCTCCTTCCCTTCTTTCCCATAGGCAAGATTTTATTTCAATAAAGTTGATAGCTTTCCAGTTGTTATACCAGCATCCACTTTCTCTATTTGAGTAAAGCCTCAGTACCTCAGTATCTTTGCCTAAACTGGTCAGTTAATAGAAGCTCAGACCATGGCATACTGATCAATAACTCCTCACTGCTGCTTTCCTACCCTCATACCCCACAGCCATCTGTGGACACACAGACACACACAAACAAGTATACCTTGGGATATGTCACAAGATGGGCTTTCCCAGGTGGCACTAGTGGTAAAGAACCCACCTGCCAATGCAGGAACCTAAAGGGATGTGGGTTTGATCCCTGCATCTGGAAGATCCCTTGGAGGAGGGCATGGCAACCCACTCCAGTATTTCTGCCTGGAGAATTCCATGGATATAGGAGCCTAGCAGGCTACAGTCCATAGGGTCACAAAGAGATGGACACGACTGAAGTGACTTAGCACATGTTATAATACAATCATTTGTATTTTCCATCTACTACTATAATCAATAACATTAACATTGGAGCTTTAATATTAATGTTAGTTTTAATGGACTTTTCACTGCTGCTAGTAACATAGAAGCCATCATTTCTCTTGTTTTTTTAAAAAATTCTACAAAGGCATTAGACATTACTATGAGATGTGAGTAAATAGAGCTCAAGGCAACAATACATCTAGGCCCAGTCACATCTTACCAAGTATGAGATTCTTCTACACCTCAAAATGAATTTCTATCTTTATTAAAAATTAACAAAAACCTTGAAACATTTTAAATTACTTTAAATTAAAGTATAAAATCTTCAAATGCTGATGTCATGAAATATAAATTTTAGAAGTATAGTGGCTATTATCAAAAAGACCAGAGATAACAAATGCTGGTGAGGATGTGGAAAAAAGGGAGCCCTGGTGGCACTCTGTTGATGGCACTGTAAATTGCTGCAGCCCTATGGAAAATTGTATAGAGGTTCCTCAAAAAAATTAAAAGTAGAACTGCTGCTGTAATGATCCAGCAATTCTACTTCTGGGTATATAACCAAAGAAGAGTTAACTAATACCTGGAAGAGATATTTGCACTCCTGAGATCACTGCAGTGTCAGTTACACTAACTGAGATATAGAAACAACCTAAGTGCCCACCACAAACAAATGGATAAAGAAAATGTGCCACACACAGGTGCAAATGTGCATGCGTGCACACACACACACACACACACAAATGTATATATATAAACTGGAATATTATTTGGCCATAAAAAAGACAAAAATTCTGCCTTTTGTGACAACATGGATAGATCATGAGGCCATTATGCTAAAAGTTAAATATTTAGATAGAGAAAGACAAATATGGTGTGATCTCACCTATATGTGGAACTGAACTAATAGAGAAGAGAGTGGCAGTGCTGGGGGCTGAGGAGTGGGGGAAATGGGGAGATGTTGGTCAGAGAGTACAAAGATTCAGTTATAAGCTGAGTAAGTTCTGAGGATCTACAGTACAGCACAGTGACTATAGTTAAGAATATCATATTGTATACTTGAAAGTTGCTAGGAAGAGTACAGCGTTAATGTTCCCACCATAACTACAACAAAATGATAATTATGTGAGGTGATGTTAACTAACTTTATTGTAACAATAGCTTCATAATATACATGTGTGTATCAAATACCCGGGTGCTGCTAGTGGTAAAGAACCCACCTGCCAATGCAAGAGACATAAGAGATGCAGGTGTGATCCTTGAGTTGGGAAGAACCCTGGAGAAGGAAATGGCAACCCACTCCAGTATTCTTGCCTGGGAAATCCCGTGGACAGAGGAGCCTGGTAGGCTATGGTCCATAGGGTCACAAAGAGTCAGACACGACTGAAGTGACTTAGTATGCATTCATGCACACCTTAAACTTAGATAACATATGTCATCTAAGTACATCTCAGTAGAGGTAGGAAAAAAAGTAATGAGGCAGAGGTATGAAGCAGACACCTAGATTTGGAAAGGCACAGGTTTAGCTCAGTCCCCTAATACCCCTACCCCAGGCTGTGGAGGGGTGTGGTAGGCAGGAACCAAGCAGCCTGAGGTGGGACACAGTCCATGCCCCTGCCAGAGTGCTGCTCCCTTCCCCCATTTCAGGAGGAGCCCTCATGCTTGGGATTTGTTCTCTAGAGGGTGCTGGGTGCAAAGTAGTTGTAGTCAAGTGGTTCCACTCTACTGGCCTGGTTACAGTCCTCAAGGAGGGAAGGAGAGCCACGCCCCACCTCCCTTCCCATCCCTCTGGATTTTTAACTCTTAACACCTGCCAGTAAAGATTGGCTGCACTGAAAAAAGAATGTAAAGACATAACGGCAAAAGCAAGGTTTATAGGAGTCATAACCATGTCCTAGGACTTGATAAAAATCCTATGGCTTCAATTATTTTGTCTCTGGTTTCCCTGTGTGGACTCGACTCTCTTAACATCCTACTTAGTAGCAGACAGAGCATACAGACTGTCTTCACCTTTGTCTGGCCCTGTGAGGAGCCCCAGTCTACTTACTCAGCTTCCCCCTGCTGGGGAACCAGCTATTTCCTACTATGGTGTAGAACAACTCCTTGCTGTTCTTCTTCACCCTATTCTAAAGGATCCTTAAAAAAAAAAAAATTTGATTTAGTATTAGAAAGCTCAGGTTCAGACCTACTTTCTACTTCTGACCTTGAACAAAGTACCTGACCTTTCTGAGTCTCAGGCTTCTCACCTACCTACTGGCTTCATGTTTCCTTACAGAGACAATGCTAGTAAAATAATATTTCAGTATATTTCACATATGATTGCTGAATTTGAAAAAAGAAAACTAAGCAAGCTTAGGACAGACATTTCTGGAGCTCTCTTTTAGATATGTGCCTTCCTACAGAGGAGCTGGGTTCTGGCCTGGTTCATTTGTTCTTGTTTTATCATTAAGTCGTGTCTGACTCTTTGCAACCCCATGGACTGCAGCCTGCCAGGATCCTCTATCTATGAGATTTCCCAGGCAAGAATACTGGAGTGGGGTTTCCATTTCCTTCTCCAGGGGAATCTTCCCAACACAGGGATCAAACCCAAGTCTCCAGCATTGGCAGGTGAATTCTTTAATGCTGAGTTACCAGGGAAGCCGAGTCTGATCCATACTATGTATATACTAGGGCAGGTTGTGCTCCTACAAAGGGAGTCTAAATTTTGGAGAAAAATTCAATTAGAAACTCCATTTGACCACATATCCAAGCCACATACTTTAGTTAGCATCAACTTTAAGAATTAAAAAGATGAGTCAAATGGACTAGCCTAATCTATTTTCCCTTGTTTTAATTAATCAATTTAACCAACATTTAGGGAGTAGCTAGCATATAAAATTCATTATGTTATGAACAGTAAGAAGGTCAAGATAAGTAAGACAGATTCTCTTTTCTCAAACAGTCACTCTTATGATGGAAAATAGATTCATATACAGTTAACAAAGCTTAGCTATTAAACCTAAAATATAAAGTATTATGAGTTGTCATATACTACAGAATCTTGTGTGATTTAATTCATTTCTACATATATTCACATATTTAATAGATAAAAACCACAATCATAAAATTATCTGCTCAGGGCATCTGCCATAGCATCATAAAGCTGTTAACCAATGTTAGGATCTGATGATCAGAATTTGATAACTAAGAAATAGTACCCTATATCTGAAACCAATGTACTCATTATTATTCAGATTTTTTTTTCAAAAATTGCTATTTTATTTGTTATTGCTAAATCAATATAGATTTTACAGTCTAATATATATGATTATACATTCTTTTCATTTTAATAATAATATTTTGAAAATAATTTTGAACTGAAGTATTTCATAGGTATATTTAAATAATATGTGCATTTTCCCATCAGTATATATTTTATTTTTTTTTTTTTTCTAATTTTATTTTATTTTTAAACTTTACATAATTGTATTAGTTTTGCCAAATATCAATTTTGCCAATATCAGATTTTTCATAGATGCATTAACAAAGGTAACTGATTTACTCTTAACAGGAATCCACAATTCATTATTTCTGGAATATAACTTGAATGGGGAAGACAAAATAATTAATTTTCAAAATTTCCTAGGTTAAAGAGACTGTGTAAAATAGATAGCTAGTGGGAACATACTGTATAGCACAGAGAGCTCAGCTCAGTGCTCTGTGATGACCTAGATGGGTGAAGTGGGAAGAGAGGAAGGTCCAAGAGGGAGGGGATATATATATATATATATATATATATATATATGATTGGGCTTCCCTGAAGACTTAGCAGGTAAAGTATCCACCTGCCAGTACAGGAGATCCGGGTTCGATCCTTGGGTCAAGAAGATCCCTATGGGTCACAAAGAGTTGGACAAGACTGAGCAACTAAGCACAAGTCTACATAGCTGACTCACTTTATTGTACAACAGAAACTAACACAATATTGTAAAGCAACTATGCTGCTGCTGCTAAGTCGCTGCAGTTGTGTCCGACTCTGTGCGACCCCAGACGGCAGTCCACCAGGCCCCACCGTCCCTGGCATTCTCCAGGCAAGAACATTGGAGTGGGTTGCCATTTCCTCCTCCAATGCATGAAAGTGAAAAGTGAAATTGAAGTCGCCCAGTCATGTCTGACTCTTAGCGACCCCATGGACTGAAGCCTACCAGGCTCCTCCATCCATGGGATTTTCCAGGCAAGAGTACTGGAGTGGGTTGCCATTGCCTTCTCCAATAGGCCAATTTAAAAAAAGAAAGACCACCAAAAGCGTATGTATCTAGTCAATTTAGCCTGAAAGAAAAAGCCTTATTATTTGCTCTCAGTATTGACATCAACCCCCCAGGATTCACAGTCTATGTAAGAGAAAGGAGAACACAGTAAGTGTGGGATTAATTATAATAGGGAAAACATTGTTGAGTGTGCTCAGTTTACCTCCCTACTGATCTCTTGATGTGATTTCAACGTAAAAAGGTATACAGAGATATAGAAGATATATATTTGGTATGTAATTTTTTGAAACCTTCCACTAACTCATTCCAGTTAACTTTTTTAATTCAAAAAGTTTCTCTTCTTTTTTCGAGTACTCTTCTGTCAAGTCCCAAATTAAAGTTAAAGCAAAGTTAGAAAAGAATGGTATCCTTTGTACATTCAGTGTTCAAAAGTTTCTGAGGCTACACAGTGATCTGTATGTACTTCCACATGGTTAAGTGCCATGAGGAAAGCCCCTCCCAACTTTCTGTGACCTTTTAACTGCATCCAGGCAAATAAGATGTCAATTAGTAAAGTGTTAGAGAAGTGAGGGTGTAAAATATAAGTAGGAAAAAATGACCAAAGGACACCACAAAGATGCCAAGTATATGTGAAGGAAAATAGAAATAACATCGAATTAAAAGCATATATTGGTGTGTTTCTAAACCACATGTTCAATAGGGCCATGATATAGTTTGTAAGTATCCAATTGCTAGAGAAAACCTAGGGAGTCAGAAAACAGGCACAGACAAACTATTCCAATAGTTCTAACAATGTGTGATTAAAAACTATAAAAGAGGGACTTTCCTGGTGGTCCTGTGGCTAAGACTCCTTGCTCCCAAAGCAGGGCCCTGGGTTCAATCCCTGGTCAGGGAACTAGATCCTGCATGCCGCAATTAAAGATCTAGCATGTCGCAGCTAAGACCTGGCACAGTCAAATAAATAGAACAAAATAAAATATTAAAAGAAACTACATAAGGAATCATGGCATGTTGCTCCTGGCCTCTGTATGCAGGGCACTAGACAGAGTAAACAGATCCTGCCTCCCTGCCTGACTCCTGGAAGCTTTAATATTTTGGGATCATTGTTTCTTCCCCACTGTCCCAGAAAAGACTTGAAAAGACATAAGTTATTCATTGATATTGGGAGGTGAGCAAAATATGTCAGCAAAATTAATTAATATATTGTCCCTTACAATATAGTTATTGTGGCCAAAATCTAAAAAGTGAATCAAATATATGATCCTGCCAGGCCTTTGGAATACGTACCACATCACTGCCAGACACAGTGAATGTGGAAGTGAGAGAGTAGCAGTTTCTAACCATCCAGTTCAGAGGCTTCCCTCTTCATAGAATGTCTTTGAAAATTCAAACCAGGTTTTCTCACTTGCAAAGTAGTTTTTTTTTTAATCTAAGACACTTTTTTATAGGATGTTGCATACTTTTCCTGGTACCAAGAAATAGGCATGCTTAAACAGTGACATCAAAAAAAGAGACTGATAATATTAGCTAAAACAGAAAGACAAACAAGTTGAAGGAACTGAATTGCTATAGGATATGCAATGGGTAAATTTAACTCAGATGACCATGATATCTACTACTGTGGGCAAGAATCCCTTAGAAGAAATGGAGTAGCTATCATAATCAACAAAAGAGTCTGAAATGCAGTACTTGGATGCAATCTCAAAAATGACAGAATGATCTCTGTTCGTTTCCAAGGCAAACCATTCAATATCACAGTAATCCAAGTCTATGCCCCGATCAGTAATACTGAAGAAGCTGAAGTTGAACTGTTCTATGATGATTTACAAAACCTTCTAGAACGCTCAAAAAAGATGTTCGTTTCATTATAGGGGACAGGAATGCAAAAGTAGGAAGTCAAGAAATACCTGGAGTAACAGGCAAATTTGGTCTTGGAGCACAGAATGAAGCAGGACAAAGGCTAATAGAGTTTTGACAAGAGAACGCACTGCTCATAGCAAACACCCTCTTCCAACAACACAAGAGAACACTCTACACATGGACATCACCAGATGGTCAACACCAAAATCAGATTGATTATATTCTTTGCAGCCAAAGATGGAGAAGCTCTATATAGTCAGCAAAAAAAACACTGGGAGCAGACAGTGGCTCAGATCATGAACTCCTTATTGCCAAATTCAGACATAAATTGAAGAATCTAGGGAAAACCACTAGATTAGTCAGGTATGACTTACATGAAATTCCTTATGATTATACAGTGGAAGTGACAAATAGATTCAAAGGATTAGATCTGATAGACAGAGTGCCAGAAGAACTATGGACAGAGGTTCGTGACATTGTACAGGAGACGGATCAAGACGATCCCCAAGAAAAAGAAATGCAAAAAGGCAAAATGGTTGTCTGAGGAGGCCTTACAAATAATTGTGAAAAGAAGAGAAGCAAAAGGCCAAGGAGAAAAGGAAATATATATACCCATTTGAATGCAGAGTTCCAAAGAATAGCAAGGAGAGATTAGAAAGCTCTTCTCAGTGATCAATGAAAAGAAATGGAAGAAAACAACAGGATGAGAAAGACTAGAAATCTCTTCCAGAAAATTAGAGATATCAAAAGAACATTTCATGCAAAGATGGGCTCAGTACAGGACAGAAATTTTATGGACATAACAGAAGCAAAAGATATTAAGAAGTAGGAAAAATACACAGAAGAACCAAACAAAAAAGATCTTTACAATGCACAGAATCATGATGATATGATCACTCACCTAGAGCCAGACATCCTGGAGTGTGAAGTCGACTGGGCCTTAGGAAGCATCACTACAAACAAACCTCGTGGAGGTGATGGAATTCTTGTTGAGCTATTTCAAATCCTAAAAGATGGTGCTGTGAAAGTGCTGCACTCAATATACCAGCAAATTTGGAAAACTCAGCAGTGGCCACAAGACAGGAAAATGTCAGTTTTCATTCCAATCCCAAAGAAAGGCAACGCCAAAGAATGCTTAAAGTACTGCACAATTGCAGTCATCTCACACGCTAGCAAAGTAATGCTCAAAATTCTCCAAGCCCTTCTTCAACAATTCCTGAACCATGAACTTCCAGATGTTAAAGCTGGATTTAGAAAAGACGGAAGAACCAGAGATCAGATTGCCAACACCCACTGGATCATAGAACAAGCAAGAGAGTTCCGGTAAAACATGTACTTCTGCTTTATTGACTATGCCAAAGCCTTTGACTGTGTGAGTCACCAAAAACTGTGGGAAATTCTTAAAGAAGGGAATACCAGACCACCTGATCTGCCTGTTGAGAAATCTGTATACAGATCAGGAAGCAACAGTTAGAACTGGACACAGAACAACAGATTGGTTCCAAATCAGGAAAGGAGTATGTCAAGGCAGTATACTGTTACCCTGCTTATTTAACTTATATGCAGACTACATCATGAGAAACACCAAGCTGGAATCAAGATTGCCAGGAGAAATATCAATAACCTCAGATATGCAGATGATACCACCCTTACGGCAGACAGCAAAGAGGAACTAAAGAGCCTCTTGATGAAAGTGAAAGAAGAGAGTGTAAAAGTTGGCCTACAATTCAACGAACAGAAAACTAAGATCATGACATCTGATCCTATCACTTCATGGCAAATAGATGGGGAAACAATGGAAACAGTGACAGACTTTATTTTCTTGGGCTGCGAAATTACTGCAGATGGTGACTGCAGCCATGAAATTAAAAGACACTTGTTCCTTGGGAAAAAAGCTATGATCAACTTAGACAGCATATTACAAGGCAGAGACATTACTTTGTTGAAAAACGTCCATCTAGTCAAAGCTATGGTTTTTCCAGTAGTCATGTATGGATGTGAGAGTTGGACTTAAAGAAAGCTTGCTTGGGGCTGGTGCACTGGGATGACTCAGAGGGATGGTATGGGGAGGGAGGTGGGAGGACTGTTCAGGATGGGGAACACATGTACATCCGTGGTGGATTCATGTCACTGTATGGCAAAACCAATACAATATTGTAAAGTAATTAGCTTCCCATTAAAATAAATAAATTTATATTAAAAATAATAAAAATAAAGAGAAAAAAAAAACAAAGCTGAGCACTGAAGAATTGATGCTTTTGAACTGTGGGGTTGGAGAAGACTCTTGAAAGTCCCTTGGACTGCAAGGAGATTCAACCAATCCATCCTAAAGGAACTCAGTCCTGAATGTTCTTTAGAAGGACTACTGTTGAAGCTGAAACTCCAATACTGTGGCCACCTGATGCGAAAAACTGACTCATTTGAAAAGACCCTGATGCTGAGAAAGATTGAAGGTGGGAGGAGAAGGGGATGACAGAGGATGAGATGGTTGGATGGCATCACTGACTCAATGGCCATGAGTTAGAGTAAACTCCGGGAATTGGTGATGGACAGGGAAGCCTGGTGTGCTGCAGTCCATGGGGTAGCAAAGAGTTGGACACGACTGAGCAACTGAACTGAACTGAACTGATACAAAATTTGACCCCATTAATATATTCATGATAATGAGAGCAGACAAGGAGGAGAGTTATATAAAGGTACAAAATTTTAATCTATTTTATAACAACTATAAGTGGAGTATATTTAAAAATTTTTGAATCACTATTTTGTACACTTAAACTTATGTTTAAATCAACTATACCACAATAAAAAAAAAAGGAAAATATAGTTTTCAAATTATGTTAAATAAAAAATTATGAAATCAAGGGTATTTAGTTGCATCAAAATATCCCTAGCAGTGTACGAGGGTCTGTCTGTCTCCACAATCTCACCATCATTGTCTCCACAATCTCACCATCATTTGTTATTGACTTTGATTACAGCTGTCCTAATAAGTATGAAGTGGTACCTCAGTGTGATTTTTTTTAATTAATTTTTATCAGTGTACAGTTGTTTTATGACGTTGCATTAGTTTCTACTATACTGCAAAATGAATCAGCCATACATATACATATATCTCCTCCCTCTGGGCTTCCTGTCCATTCAGGTCATGGTGCAGCTGCTCTGAAGAAGAGGTGACAGTTCCTCAAATGTTAAACATTGAATTATCATATGATCCAGCAATTCCACTCCAAGGCATACACTCAAGACACATGAAAACATGTCCACACAGAAATTGTACTCAAATATTTATAGCAGCATGATTCATAAAAGGCAAAGAGTGGAAATGATCCAAATATCCATCAATTGATGAATGGATAAGCAAATTGCAGTCTACCATACAGCGGAATATATTATTCATCCCTAGAAAGGAATGTAGTACTGTAACATGCTACAACATGAATGAACCTTGAAAACATAATACTAAACAATCTAGTCACAGAAGACCACGTGTTATATTATTATATTTATATGAAATATCCAGATAGGAAAATATAAGAGATAAAGTAGATGAGCAGTTGATTACAGCTCAGGGGTAGGGGAATCAGGACATGAGAGCTGTCGGGTTGGGGACCATTTTGGAGAATGAAAATGTCCTAAAATTGATTATGGTGATGGCTGCATAACTGTGAATGTACTAAAAGCCATCAGATTGTGTACTTTTAAATGGGTGTATTGAATGCAATGGGAATTATGTCTCAGTAAAGTTGTTTAAAAACAGTCCCAGCACTCTACCAAACAAACAAAAAAAATACTTCTACCCCAAAGGCATTCCTCCAGAGGTTTTGGACACTCTTCTATCTATAAATGATAAAAAAAAAAAAAAGTATTAGTCTAGAGAATATAGTATTTAAGGAATAAAAGTAATAATAATAGCAATAGTTAATATATATATATATAGCCCCCGCATTTGCATGTGTGCTCAGTCATGTCCAACCCTTTGTGACCACATGGACTGTAGCCCACCAGGTTCTTCCATCCATGGGATTTCCCAGGCAAGAATAGTGGATTGGGTTGCCATTTCCTTCTCCAATATAGCCCCGGCTGCTGCTGCTGCTGCTGCTGCTGCTGCTAAGTCGCTTCAGTCGTGTCTGACTCTGTGTGACCCCATAGATGGCAGCCCACCAGGCTCCCCTGTCCGTGGGATTCTCCAGGCAAGAATACTGGAGTGGGTTGCCATTTCCTTCTCCAATGCATGAAAGTGAAAAGTGAAAGTGAAGTCACTCAGTCGTGTCTGACTCCTAGCGACCCCATGGACTGCAGCCCACCAGGCTCCTCCATCCATGGTATTTTCCAGGCAAGAGTACTGGAGTGGGGTGCCATTGCCTTCTCTGAATATAGCCCTGCTATATGCCAAATACCATTTTAAGTACTTAAAATGTAAATTAACAGTTAGTTCTCACAACAGCCCTATGAAGAAGATGCTTTTACTGTCTTTGTTTCACAGACGAAAAATTGCATGCTCTGGAAGTTTATAATTACAGGCATTCCCTGTTGATACTGCAGTTCAGTTCCAACCACCACGATAAAGCAAGTATCAAAATAAAGCAAGTTACATAACCAGTGCACACAAAGTTAAGCTTACACCATACTATAGTCTATTAAGTGTGCAATAGCAGCACTATGTCTAAAAAATGTACACACCTTAATTTAAAAATACTTTATTGCTAAAAAATGCTAAATCATCATCTGAGCCTTTAGTGAGTTGTAATGTTTTCTCTGGTGGAGGGTTTGAAATATTGCGAGAATTACGAATACGTGACACAGAATCACAGTGAGCAAATGCTGTTGGAAAAAGGGTACTCCATGCAGGGTTTCCCCCAAAGCTTCAATTTGTAAAATACACGATATTTGGGAATATTGGGAATAAAGTAAAGCTCAAATAAAATGAAGTATGCCTGAAGGAAGAATCAGAGGCGGGATCTGAACTCATATACTCAGGATCCATAGCCTGTGCTCCTAACTAAAGAGGAACAGGCACGGACAAGTCAGTTCCCCTAGGAAATCATGTAGCCAAAAGGAATCACATGACATATTAAACCTACCTCAACACCATGACTGACCTCATGTCACCATGGCATAAACCACTCTGCTCACAAGCTTCATTGCCTAATCTCACAGTGTCAGGCTGTGTTAGTTTTCTACAGCTGCTGTGATAAGCCATCAGAAACTTAGTGGCTTATAATAACCCAAATTTATTATCATAGTTCTGGTGGTTAGAAATCTCCCTGGGCTAAAATCAAGGTGTCAGTGGGAGGCCAAAGGAAGAATCTGTTTCCTTGCCTTTTCTAGTTCCTAAAAGTCGCCCGAATTCTTGACTTGTGGCCACATTCCTACATCCTCAAACCACCAACACTGGGCTGAATCTTTTCTGTGCTGCTATTTCATTTATCAGATGCCTGGTGAGTACAATGGACACCTGTAGATTATTAGGGATAATCATAAGGTCATCTAAAGGGCAGCCTTACTTCTCCCCTGCCTTGTAACAAAACATTCCTAAGGTGAAGGGATTATGATGTGGGGAGCCATCATTTTGCCCTTATTCTGCCTACCACCAGGACATACAAAGATGTGTTCATAAAATTTAGATTGAAAGCAGAATATAATCATAGAGTTGTTCTAGGAACTGTTTCTAATAAACAGGTGAAACAATTTTGTAAATTCATCACAGTTCAGTTCAGTTCAGTCACTCAGTCATCTCTGACTATTTGTGACGCCATGGACTGCAGCATGCCAGGTTTTGCTGTCCATCACCAACTCTGAGAGCTTACTTAAACTTATGGCCATCGAGTCAGTGATGCCATGTCAAACATCTCATCCTCTGTTGTCACCTTCTCCTCCTGCCCTCAATCTTTCCCAGCATCAGGGTCTTTTCCAATGAGTCAGTTCTTCGCATCAGGTGGCCAAAGTATTGGAGGTTCAGTTTCAGCATCAGTCCTTCCAATGAACATTCAGGACTGATTTCCTTTAAGATGGACTGGTTGGATCTCTTTGCAGTTCAAGGGACTCTCAAGAGTCTTCTCCAACACTACAGTTCAAAAGCATCAATTCTTCGGCACTCAGCTTTCTTCACAGTCCAACTCTCACATCCATACATGACTACTGGAAAAACCATAGATGGATGTTTGTCAGTAAAGTAATGTCTCTGCTTTTTAATACACTGTCTAGGTTGATCATAGCTTTTCTCCCAAGGAGCAAGTGTCTTTTAATTTCCTGGCTGCAGTCACCATCTGCAGTAATTTGGGAGCCCAAGAAAATAAAGTCTGTCACTATTTCCATTGTTTCCCCATCTATTTGCCCTGAAGTGATGGGACCGGATGCCATGATCTTAGTTTTCTGGATGTTGAGTTTTAAGCCAACTTTTTTACTCTCTTCTTTCACTTTCATCAAGAGGCTCTTTAGCTCCTCTTCACTTTCTGCCATAAGGGTGGTGTCATCTGCATATCTGAGGTTACTGATATTTCTCCCAGCAATCTTGATTCCAGCTTGTGCTTCATGCAGTCTGGCATTCCCCATGATATACTCTGCATATAAGTTAAATAAGCAGGGTGACAACATACAGCCTTGATATACTCCTTTCCCCATGTGACTCCTTTCCCCATGTGGAACCAGTCTGTTGTTCCATGTCCAGTTCTAACTGTTGCTTCTTGACCTGCATACAGATTTCTCAAGCGGCAGGTCAGGTGGTCTGGTATTCCCCTCTCTTTAAGAATTTTCCACAGTTTTTGGTGATTCACACACTCAAAGGCTTTGGCATAGTCAACAAAGCAGAAGTACATGTTTTCCTGGAACTCTCTTGCTTTTTCAATGATCCAGCAGATATTGGCAATTTGATCTCTGGTTCCTCTGTCTTTTCTAAATCCAGCTTGAACATCTAAAAGTTCTCAGTTCACATACTGTTGAGGCCTCGTTTGGAGAATTTTGAGCATTACTTTGCTTGCATATGAGATGAGTGCAATTGTGCAGTAGTTTGAACATTTTTTGGCATTGCCTTTCTTTGGGACTGGAATGAAAACTGACATTTTCCAGTCTTGTGGCCACTGCTGAGTTTTCCAAATTTGCTGGTATATTGAGTGCAGCACTTTCACAGCATCATCTTTTAGGACTTGAAATAGCTCAACAGGAATTCCACCACCTCCACTAATTTTATTTGTAGTGATGCTTTCTAAGGCCCACTTGACTTCACATTCCAGGATGTCTGGGTTTAAATAGCGTCTAAGAGTCCCCAGTGGAGGCGGGGGTCAACAGTGCCCTGCTGCAGGGTCAGGGGCACTGAATGCAATGGTGCGGGCATAAGTCCTTTTGAAGGAGGTCACCGTTACTGCCATTACCTCTACCATAGTTTGGACTCAGGGCGAACAACAGGGAGGGAATACAGCCCCACCCATCAACAGAAAATTGAATTCAAGATTTACTGAGCATGGCCCTGCCCATCAGAGCAAGACCCAGATTCCTCCCCCAGTCAGTCTCTCCCATCAGGAAGCTTCCACAAGACTCTTACAGAATGAAAACCACAATCACAGATTATTAAACAAGCTGATCACCATGGAGCACAGCCTTGTCTAAATCACTGAAACTATGAGCCATGCCATGTAGGGCCAGCCAAGACTAAGGGGTCATGGTGGAGTATTCTGACAAAATGTGGTCCACTGGAGAAGGGAATGGCAAACCACTTCAGTATTCTTGCCTTGAAAGCCTCATGCTGCTGCTGCTGCTAAGTCACTTCAGTCATGTCTGACTCTGTGTGACCCCATGGACAGCAGCCTACCAGGTTCCTCTGTCCACAGGATTCTCCAGGCAAAAATACTGGAGTGGGCTGCCATTACCTTCTCCATGAGAACCTCATACACAGTATGAAAAGGTAAAAAGATAGGACACTGAAAGATGAACTCACCAAGTCTATAGGTGCCCAATATGCTACTGGAGAAGAGTGGAGAAATAAGTCTGGAAAGAATGAAGAGATGAAGCCAAAGCAAAGAGAATGCCCAGTTGTGGATGTGACTGGTGATGGAAGTAAAGCCCGATGCTGTAAAGAACAATATTGCAGAGGAACCTGAAATGTTAGGTCCATGAATCAAGGCAAATTGGAAGTGGTCAAACAGGAGATGGCAAGAGTAAACACAGACATTTTAAGAATCAGTGAACTAAAATGGACTGGAATGGGAAAATTTAGTTCAGATGATCATTATATCTACTATTGTGGGAAAGAAACCCTTAGAAGAAATGGAGTAGCCATCATAGTCAAAAAAAGAGTTAGAAATGCTGAACCTGGATTAAATCTCAAAAATGACAGAATGACCTCTATTTGTTTTCAAGGCAAACCATTCAATATCACAATTATCCAAGTCTATGCCCCAACCACTAACGCTAAAGAAGCTGAAGTTGAATGTTTCTGTGAAGACCTACAATACGTTCTAGAACTAACACCAAAAAAAGATGTTCTTTTCATCACAGGGGACTGGAATGCAAAAGTAGGAAGTCAAGAGACAGCTGGAGTAACAGGCAAGTTTGGCCTTAGAGTATAAAATGAGGCAGGGCAAAGGCTAACAGAGATTTTCCAAGAGAACACACTGGTCATAGCAAACACCCTCTTCCAACACCACAAGAGATGATTCTACACATGGACATCACCAGATGGTCAATACTGAAATTCATCACAATACTCTTACAATTAGAGTAGGCAGCAAACCAAACGCAAACAGGAAATTTCACCAGTTAAATATAGTTTCTGAAAAGCATATGGACTGGTTAGAAGAATATCTGACTTCAAATTCTTTCTCTTTCTAGTTATGCAGTTTTGAGCAAGACACTGACAGTGTTGAGCATTAGTTTTCTCATCTGCACAGTGAGGAAATTAATCACTGACCTGCTTTACACCAGGATTGCACTAAGGGTCAAATTAAATTAAATCTTTGCAAGTAGTAAAGCCTTATACAAATAAAATATGAATGAGAAATCCTGACATAATCATTTTTGTTCAAGATACAGTTATTTTTTAAAGGGTGCAAATGACAAAGACAATAAGAAAAATAAAAAACTTAAAGCCTCTACATTTATATTAAAATGAACATTTATATTAGCAATAGTAACAAAACATAATTCTATTGTTATTATTATTGAAATTTATCATTTCCTACTTTTATAATATCCTTTTAGTGAAGGAAGGGTTTATATTTAGCTCTATTTTATGTACAGAGAAACTGAAGCTTAATCTCTTCACTAAAATCACACAGAATATAGAGTCACAGAAAGACTAAATATTTAAAGTGTCAACTTTAAAATCTGTTCTGTTTTTGAAAGGGATGTAAATACCAGCCAAGCCAATATTCCCATTCACACTGAGTATGCATCCTAAGTAGCTTTAGTCATGTACAACTCTTTGTGACCCCATACACTGTAGCCTGCTAGGCTCCTCTGTCCTTGGGATTCTCCAGGCAAGAATACTGGAGTGGGTTGCCGTGCGCTCCACCAGGGGATCTTCCCAACCCATGGATTGAACCCACATCTCTTATATCTCCTGCATTGGCAGGCGGGTTCTTTAAGATCCACCACTTCCACAGGCAGCATGATTTAGAATGACTCATAAAAAATGTTACTATACATTGAGAGTACTCACAAGGGAGCTCTATCAACACAGAGTCCAAAAGTCTTTTAGTTCCCAAGATTCCCGTGTCTAAGGTTGCCCAGGTGACCATCACATCTTCAGATTAACTGCTAAAAAAAAAAATCAGAGAATGGCATCAGTTCAGTTCAGTTCAGTTCAGTCGCTCAGTCATGTCCGACTCTCTGAGACCCCATGAATCGCAGCACACCAGGCCTCCCTATCCATCACAAACTCCCGGAGTTCACTCAGACTCATGTCCTTCGAGTCAGTGATGCCATCCAGCCATCTCATCCTCTGTCGTCCCCTTCTCCTCCTGCCCCCAATCCCTCCCAGCATCAGAGTCTTTTCCAATGAGTCAACTCTTCACATGAGGTGGCCAAAGTATTGGAGTTTCAGCTTCAGCATCATTCCCTCCAAAGAAATCCCAGGGCTGATCTCCTTCAGAATGGACTGGTTGGATCTCCTTGCAGTCCAAGGGGCTCTCGAGAGTCTTCTCCAACACCACAGTTCAAAAGCATCAATTCTTCAGTGCTCAGCCTTCTTCACAGTCCAACTCTCACATCCATACATGACCACAGGAAAAACCATAGCCTTGACTAGACGGACCTTTGTTGGCAAAGTAATGTGTCTGCTTTTGAATATAATCACTTAAATATTGAGATGCATGATAAAAAGAAAAATGAAAAAAATATCCAACTCTATCTCTGAAAGACTGGATAGCATGTAGCTTTCCGTTGTCCAGGGTGAAATTACTGTTTGCCTTTTCTAAATCTCCAAGGCTTTATTTCAAGCCCATTTTTAGACAGGGACACGTTTTCTCGTTAAATTACTTCACATCACCACTAACTTGTTATAACTACCATGCCTGCCTTTATATGTGCCTGCCTTTACATTTTCCTGCAAAAACATCAAAGAGATTCACCTCAGTCAAGTATATTTCGGACTTCAAAACTAAAAATAGCTTGTCTTTAACTTTTTGAGACTTTTCTTTCCACTTTTGGTAGGATAATGAAAAAGTGTGTGTGTATGTGTATGTTTATAAAGCAATAACTTGAAATTTTTACATAAATACATTAAGAATCTATTTACATTAAATTTATTCATTTAAAAACTGAAGAAGAATTTCAATAAGATTTCTGAGCTCTAACAATAAATCAGAAAATTTTGTAAAAGACCATCAAAATTTTACCATCAATTCATGTATGTTCTTTTATTATATAGTCCTTAAGACAAGTTTTTGACTTCTCCATCCAATCCCATTAATTATAAAAAATAAAAGAGGATGTAGTAATTTTTAACTACTCCATGATTACTAAATTAAGTCAGTTAATATTTGTAAAATGCTAGCACTCATCTCACACACTAGTAAAATGATGTTTAAAATTCTCCAAGCCAGGCTTCAGCAATACATGAACCGTGAACTTCCAGATGTTCAAGCTGGTTTTAGAAAAGGCAGAGGAACCAGAGATAAAATCGCCAACATCTGCTGGATCATCAAAAAACTAAGAGAGTTCCAGAAAAATATCGATTTCTGCTTTAATTACTATGCCAAAGCCTTTGACTGTGTGGATCACAATAAACTGTCGAAAAATCTGAAAGATATGGGAATACCAGACTACCTGACCTGTCTTTTGAGAAACCTGTATGCAGGTCAGGAAGTAACAGTTAGAACTGGACATGGAAGAGACTGGTTCCAAATAGGAAATGGAGTACGTTAAGGCTGTATATTGTCACCCTGCTTATTTAACTTCTATGCAGAGTACATCATGAGAAACGCTGGGCTGGAGGAAGCACAAGCTGGAATCAAGATTGCCAGGAGAAATATCAATAACCTCAGATATGCAGATGACACCACCCTTAAGGCAGAAAGTGAAGAGGAACTAAAGAGCCTCTGGATGAAAGTGAAAGAGGAGATTGAAAAAGTTGGCTTAAAGCTTCAGAAAACTAAGATCATGGCATCTGGTCCCATCACTTCATGGCAAATAGATGGGGAAACAGTGGAAACAGTGGCTGACTTTATTTTTCTGGGCTCCAAAATCACAGAGATGGTGATTGCAGCCAGGAAATTAAAACGCTTACTCCTTGGAAGGAAAGTTATGACCAACCTAGACAGCATATTAAAAAGCAGAGATATTACTTTGTCAACAAAGGTCCACCTAGTCAAGGCTATGGTTTTTCCAGTGGTCATGTATGGATGTGAGAGTTGGACTATAAAGAAAGCTGAGTGCCAAAGAATTGATGCTTTTGAACTGTGGTGTTGGAAAAGACTCTTGAGAGTCCCTTGGACTGCAAGGAGATCCAATCAGTCCATCCTAAAGGAGATTAGTCCTGGGTGTTCATTGGAAGGTCTGATGCTGAAGCTGAAACTCCAATACTTTGGTCACCTGATTTGAAGAGTTGACTCATTAGAAAATACCCTGATGCTGGGAAAGATTGAGGGCAAGAGGAGAAGGGAACGACAGAGGATAAGATGGTTGGATGGAATCACCGACTCATTGGACATGGGTTTGGGTGGACTCCGGGCAGTGAGGCCTGGCGTGCTGTGGTTCATGGGTCGCAAAGAGTCAGACATGACTGAGCGACTGAACTGAACTGAACTGAGCATAGTATTTGCTACTAAATAAGAAAAGAAAAATGTACTATGAACAATTATTATTATTATTAATAGTTGTCAGTTAAGATAGTGAAAAATATTAGTTTATATAGATGAATAAATATTAGTTCCTTGTTTATTCCTGACTTGAAAAATATGAGATTTATTCACATACATGTCTTATTTGTCATATTATTAACAAACATAATTAAGGAACTTTCAGATATTATCCAGAAAAATCAGATTGTTTAATAGAGCATGGTGTAATGCAAAGATTATTGAATATTTCACAAAAGTAAAGACTAAGAGGAGAGAACATAGGTAATACCATGTCATTGAGATAGCACTTGCAATGTCACCTGGCTTGACCAGAGAACTTCAACATTGTAGTCTAAAATGGAAAGAATTTCAGGCTGGCAGTCAATCTGCTTACTGTGGAAGTTCCAGGACTATAATAAGTAGATTAGGCACATGTAACTGTCTCATTTAGTAACTATCCCATGAAAATTTGTCAATTCTACACATGAAGAACTTCCTTATAGTGACAATTAAGTTCATTTGAATTTAGAATCAGTATTAAAATATATTTTACAAAATTACTTACCGGTGGTGTTATACCACAACAAGCAAAATTTATATAATAAAGTTAACACGTTTAGGAACATAACATCTTATTACAATTAACTTAATTTTTTGCTTCCATGAATACCACTGAAAATCCATCATTTTGGATTTAATTTCATGTGAAGACATGATGGTAAATTGGTATAATTTGATATAATTCATTTTTGTCCACAAATTATATTATTTATCCCCTGCCCCATTAAGGTTACTAATATTTGAGAATAATGAAATAAGGAAGATTTTTTCTTTCCTTTGTATCTTAACTATAAAATTATGTTAATGGTTTGAGTTTAGAAATTCCCTGATTTTACTCTAGAATATCAGAATAAGCTTAATTTATAGGATTTTGTTGTAAAAAATGGGGCAACAAAAGTTTTCTCATTTGCTTTAATGTATACTTTTGCTATTTTTTTTTAAACAGAAACAAGCCACAGGCCTTAAAAGGTAAGTGCTTGTGAGCTGATACATCTTTAAAAAAAAAAGACTAATTTGACGGTCATATGATCATATCCATTAAATAAACAATTTTTTTAAGTAAGTAGTTAAAGTGAAATGAAACACTTTCTATTTGTTTTGGCATGCTTTTTGACCTTCTGAGTAACCTTCACATTGTGTAAAAGTTAGTATATGTGACCTTCTGAAACATGCATGTCTAAACCACAGAGAAGTTTGACAAAGGTTTTTACTTACTAACAAAAAACTATATTATAGGCCCCTTACTGTAAAAGCCATGTGCCCCAACTAAGACCCAGTGCAGCCAGTTCAGTTCAGTTCAGTTGCTCAGTAACTGAGCAACTTAGTCGGGGCATGTGAGATCTAGTTCCCCAACCAGGGATTGAACCCGGGTACCCCTACATTGGGAGCACAGTTCTCTGACTTTTTATACTGAAAATCAACACAAATAAGAAATGGTGGTCCAGTGGCTAAGACTCCATTCCCAATTCAGGAGTGCCCAGGTTCAATCCCTGATCAGGGAACTAGATCTCATGTGCCCCAACAAAGACCCAGTGCAGCCAAATAAATATTAAAAAATAAATAAATAATAGGAATTTCTAAGTCCCTGGAAAGTTGTGTTAATGTCTAATCTCTTTTCCAATTATCAGGTAGAAAAATATAATTTTTAATTTTATAATTTCAGAGGCCATTATTTAGGTGATTAAGTGGCCATACTTTTTAGAAAAAAACAGCAGCTATTTCAGGATTTTAATATTTCATGGTGTCATGAAGTTCTATGTCCAGAGTATGGTCATCTAATAATTAATTAAATTTGAATCTTTTTTGCAACTAAAATGCATTACTCAGGGTTCATGATCTTTTCTAACTCATGAGCAAATCTTAATTAAGACAAATAAAATATATTTTTATAAAAGTTCTTTTTAAAGAGGCTAAGAAGTTGTGATGTAGAGGAAGAAAATATATTATTCATATTTACACCTGGTTGGTTATTCCCCCTTGAGTGATAAAAGTTAAAAAATTACATTAACTAAAATAGGTAATTTTACTGATATATTTGACAGAATGGTCAAGAGAATCTATTTTAGAAAACAGCAGATAAACCTACTTTCCCAGGAGAGTGTTTTCTCCTTTAACTTAACAGCATCATGCAATTATATTTGTAAATATTCAGTGTTCATTAGGGTTTAAGAAAATGTTCCTTGAATGAATTATTCATAAATACCTCAATCATAATTCCATACTTTATGCTAGTAGTTAGCATTAGTAATAAAGCAAAAAATAACTGAGAACCCACCTATTATTTTCTTTTAAATCTCTTTCTCCTTTCCTTTCCTCACAAGCGCAGAAAGCATGTTTGTTTTGGAAGCAAATAGCAAATACCACAGAAGGAGAACTTAAAGTGAGAGATAATGATTGAGGCAAAAATGTAAAATCACATCAGCTGATAAGTGACTGACTGACCCAAGGTTGAAGAATGTGAGGGCATTAGGACAAAGCTAAAGAATAACAGTCCTTCTGCTGTTAAGTGACAGGCATGAGACTCCACGTCATACTCCTAGATACTCAAAAACAAATCTTCTATTTTAAGTTTACACAACCACCAAAGGTGATCTCTGAAAGTCACAGAAGGCAGATTCTCCAAAGCCTTGTAACATACAACCACAGAAACACTATTTACAGCTACTGTCTGTAGTCATTTTCATGGCCAACTTCAAGAAATTCTATTGTGCTCCTTAACAAGGAGTATAACCTAAAATTGATAAACAAGCACAACAAAATTACATAAGTAGAATTCAAGGAAATGACTTAAACCATCTTAGAATAAACAAAAAGTGAGAAAATAGAAAAACCAAAATTTATGATTATAGAACTTCAGTAAAAATATTGAAGGCACAATTCTTGTTCACATATCTTTGTTATGGAGATGTAAATCACCTGCCCTCCTAATTGAGAAGTCAAAGATGAGAGAAAAATCAGTATTAAAAACAAATACAATTTCTTCAAGTACTGTACTGAAAACTAACCATGACTAAGGTTGAAGCCAAAACACATTGAAAAACCATATCTTAATCAGCTTGTCTTATTGGTGTCACCGTACTTAGTTTACCATATTTTTAAAATGCAAGTTGAGGTAGCTATGAGGTGGACTGGCATGGGGAAATGTGAAGAAAGCAAAACATACAGCAGTTCCTATTAGCCTCTGTCTTCCCTAGAGCCAAATTTACATTTATATTTTTTTCTCTGAAACAAAGTGTACACTAGAGCCTTTAGCAACATTATTTTTACATATGATTAGGATGGACAAATATGTATGGTGCCTTAAACAATGTGCTTCAAAGACCTCCAACTAGATGGAGTATAACTGACCACAAGGGCACAAGCCGCTGAGATATGAACACCCATTATTGGATTTGCACAGAATCCGCACTTCCCACAGGCTTCTCCCAGCCTGCACCTGACCACACCTGACATGAAAGCAGATGGTCCTTGGGATATATGCCTCTAATGGCTAGTTTTGGCTGGGGGCAGGGAGTGGTGGGCTTCCACATACCATTGCCTTGTATATGTTGGGTGTTCAATAGTTATTTGGGGGAAATTAAACCATCGTTGTTATTGAGATGTCAAAGCCCAGATTGCTGCATAAACATAAAAACAAATTAAACTCAGTGTGAAACTTAGTTTTAATATGATTTTTTGGCTTCCTAATGCAATTCCAGCAAATGCGTTAGAAAACTACAGAGAGATAGTTTTGTTCCAGGTAAATATAACCTCTGATAGAGATGTCTAAAAGTTAAATGGGCTGCTACAATCCTCTTGATTACTCTAGCATTCCCATTTTATAGAACAGGGAACACTAGGCTTGAAGAAGCCAAGTTTTCAGGATTACACAATGTTAGGGGCAGGAGCCAAGATTCCAACCTCAATTTTGCTCACGCTTTCCAAACTACCATACAGTTAGAAGATATATCTTTCATTAAAAGACCTTGCATGCTTGCATCAAAGAGTGGATGGACGATGTAATGTGTAAAACCACTTCCAATGCTAAATTATAATGAATTTTTTGAGGAAATCCACTTGATGGTGTCGTATCTCTTTTATTTTCTATACGCCACCTTTCTTTTTCATACAGTGTAGAACAAGTGAATCTACAGATCCCATTTAAAGTTCTTGATTTCTATTACAGTTATTGCAGTGCTTAGGTAAGACGATGTTGTTTTTAAATACAGCAATGGAAATTAACATCATTAAGAAAGAATCTGCCCTAATAATCAAATGATGCTACACAAACCTAAATAGTAAATATTAGACAATAGTATATTTTTAAGTAAAATATTATTAAGCAGGTGACAGAATCAGAAGCATAAATTCAGTTATTTTTAATCCAAAACTTGTACTGAATTGACTGACTGACAAGGTATGTCTGTTATTCAATACCTACAGAATTTTGAACAGTGCCACACTCACTTACTCAAATATTAATGTGGTTGAAGTCACATCACTGCACTCTTTGGAATCAAAATAGTGAAATACCTTTAAACTAAAGCTCTATTTACAAATTTGAAGCCATCAAATTCTACAATGCCTCTGTCTCTCATACTCTCAAGCCCTTAATAAACTGTTTCCTCTAATCTCTAATCCTCTTTCTCAGTCTCTTGCTCACACAACTACAGTGCTATGTATTTTTTCCTTTTGGTTCATACTCTCCACTCTACTACACTCCTCTTAATATCTTTCCTAATATTTTTCATTGAATCCTCTAGAGCTCCCATTTTTTTTTTTCAAATAAATTACCTAATTCCTAACCTAGACATTGGACTCTCTCTATGATCTCTTCCCCTTGAAGATCTAACTTAGATTGAGCCCTCTTGAATACCTGCTAATTCCTTATCTTTAGGTATAGAACAGAGGTTCAGCACAAACCTAGTTCTACTCTACATCTTACCATTACTTTTCAGTTCACACAAGGAAATGTTTCTTCACTTACGTTCATTTCACCAAGCTATACCATCCAGAAAACTAGGACCTAATATCCTTCAGACTGTTTCTTCAAAATTCATTTGTCTTCACTCCAAAGTCACACCATAATCAATATTCATAATCAATAACCATGCACTATAATCAGTAACCTAGCCAGAGAAACTGTGACCTCCACATCTACTCTCCTTTCAGTAATTCACTTACAACTTGAAGCTAATGGGCACTCTTAATGCTTCTACTACTGAAGTCTTAAACATTGACATTCCAATTCCCCATCATTTTCCTGTCCTTCAGACAACACTAAAAACATTATTTCTGTCAATTCTGTCCTGGGATTTCCTTGAAAGTTTCCCCTGTTTTGAGGCTTACATCTTCTCCCAAACCACTGACCCTTTCCTTCTTTTTTTAGTATTTATTTTTATTTATTTGGCTGTGCAGGGTCTTAGTCGTGGCATGCAGAATCTTTGATCTTTACTTGCAGAATGTGCAGTCTTAGTCGTGGCACGTGAAATCTAGTTCCCCCACCAGGGATCAAACCCCACCTCCCTGCATTAGGAGCTCAGAGTCTTACCTACTGGACCACCAGAGAAGTCCCAAATTAGCCCTTTTCTAACCTTCTTTTCTTTTGTACTCTGCTGCAATGTCAATCTTCATTCAAACTCCATTTCTGCTACTCACTGGTAAAATATCTTGGGAACATTACTTAACAGGATTCTGTTTGTCTTTTAAAAATGAGCATAAAACTTAATACTTCATAGGAAAGGAGGGGACGAATGTGGCAATGTCTATAATGTACTAAGCAGAATTTCTAGCACATCAAGTACTCAACAAATATTAATATCACCTTTAATCATCAATGTTCTCAAGTCACTCACATCTTTGTCTTCTGGCAACAAGGAGCCTGGAACTTCCAAACTCAAAATGGGCACTGCAATTACAGTACTAAGTAAAGTTCAAAAACACATGAATTAACCTCACAAGTTGATGCCACTTGTTAACAGGACTTGTTAACAGGACTCTCAATGGCTTTCCCGTAAGCTTTTATCATATCTCTTGACACGTTCCTCTCCTTTCCAACGTGGTTCTAAACATCTTCCTTTCTCCTCAAGTTTCCCAATCACCCTGTCATGGGTCAATCTGTGGTTGATCGGGTTTCTTATTTGCAAAGAAAATGAAAACCATCAGACCAAGCATGAAATGCCATAAATGTGCACACTTCTGTAGCCCCTGTGAGTCCTTCATTCATTTCCTCCTGCCCTGGTAGTAGAGGTAAGCCACTTCCTGGTAACCAAATAGGCCCTCACCTAATATATGATATGTTCTGCCTGTCCGTGAATGGTTTTGCCATCTGATTTGACCCCTTCGTTTTCCTCTCCTATCATTTCTTCCTTGCACTATATATTCTAACCACACTGAATTCCGTTTTCAGCTCATCCCATGCTATTTCGTATCTTCCTGTCTTTACTGCCTTAGCAGTTGCCAGTGTCTATCAAGGAATCCTTTTCTCACTTTTCTATTAGCAAAGTTCCTATTTATTCTTCAAGACCCAACTGAATAATTCCTCTTTTGTGAGAGGAGGGAAGCAAGACGAGAGAGGACACTGACAAGTAGTGACAGGAGAAGGAACTCCCAGGAAAGGTGGTAACAGGGAAGCCTCACAGTATCTCACAATAGAGTTGATAGACGATAATCAGTTTTAATTATGATATCAGATTTCTTGTTTTCTTCTATCTTTAACACATATTTCCACTTATTTCATGAAAAACATTTCAACGGCTCTCTGACAGCTAACAAATAGAGTCCTCAGCCTTTCAACTTTACAGATAATTACAAAAATATCTTCAACTGTCAGGAAATCACCAGATTTCCAACAATTTATGAATAGACTTTGAAAGGAAAGGGAAGAAGGAAAAATCAAACTAACACACATTTGTTGGTGAGAAACTTAAAAAAAAAAAAAACAGAAATCATTGACTTTGATTTTTCTGCAATTTTCCCAAATTCCTTAAATGCCAGGTTCTTATAACATTATAATAAGGTAACATCTGAAACTGACCGCGCAGAAGCGTGGCCCAGATGAGCTACCCCTTGCCCAGTGTCAGGGGTGGTGACCGAGAGTGCCAGGCTGCGTCGGCACAGGAGCGGCCGAGAGGAGCTACCCCATGTCTGAGGTCAGGGGTGGCGGCCGAGACGAGCTACCCCACGTCCGAGGTCAGGGGAGGCGGGATGAACTACCTCATGCTCGAGGTCAGGGGCTGCGGCCAAGACGAACTACCCGACACCCGAGGTCATGGGCGGCGGCCTAGAGGAGCTACCACACAACCGAGGTCAGGGCGACGGCCTAGAGGAGCTACCCCACGTCCGAGGTCAGGGGAGGCAGGACGAACTACCCCACGTCCGAGGTCAGGGGAGGCGGGATGAACTACCTCGTGCCCGAGGTCAGGGGAGGCGGGATGAACTACCTCAAGCCCGAGGTCAGGGGCGACGGCCTAGAGGAGCTACCCCACGTTCGAGGTCAGGGGAGGCCAGACGAACTACCTCATGCCTGAGGTCGGGGCGGCGGCCTAGAGGAGCTACCACACAACTGAGGTCAGGGCGGTGGCTTAGAGGAGCTACCCCACGTCCGAGGTCAGGGGAGGCAGGATGAACTACCCCACGTCCGAGATCAGGGGAGGCGGGACGAACTACCTCATGCCAGAGGTCAGGGATGGCGGCTGAGGCGAACTACTGCATGCCCGAGGTCAGGGGCACTGGCCGAGAGGAGCTACCACACCCCCGAGGTCAGGGGCGGCGGCCTAGAGGAGCTACCCCATGTCCGAGGTCAGGGAGGCGGGACGAACTACCTCATGCTGGAGGTCAGGGGTGGCGGCTGAGGCGAACTACCACACACCCGAGGCCAGGGGCACTGGCCGAGAGGAGCTACCACACACCTGAGGTCAGGGCAGCGGCGTAGAAGAGCCTACCACACGTCCGAGGTCAGGGGAGGCGGGACGATCTACCTCATGCTGGAGGTCAGGGGTGGCGGCCGAGGCGAACTACCGCAGGCCCGAGGTCAGGGGCACTGGCCAAGAGGAGCTACCTCACGCTCACTCTCTGAGCTCATGCCGGAGGTCAGGGGAGGCGGGATGACCTACCGCACGCCCGAGGTAAGGGGAGGTGGCCAAGACTGGGCAACCCCTCATCCAAGGAGCAGCGGCTGCCCAGGCCCAGGAGGGCCGAGAGGAGCTACTCCACCTTCAAGGTCAGGAGGGGAGCCGTGAAGAGATACCCCTTGTCCAGGGTCAGGGGAGGCAGGACGAACTACCCCATGCCCGAGGTCAGGGGCAGCGGCAGAGAGGAGCAACCCCACATCAAAGGAGCTGCGGCTGCCCGGGCGCAGGAGGGCCGAGAGGAGCTACTCCACCTTCAAGGTCAGGAGGGGCAGCCGTGAGGAGATACCCCTCGTTCAAGGTAAGGAGCAGTGGCTGCACTTTGCTGGAGCAACTGTGAAGAGATACCCCACGTCCAAGTTAAGAGAAACTCAAGTAAGACGGTAAGTATTGCGAGAAGACATCAGAGGGTAGACACAGTGAAACTATAATCACAGAAAACTAGCCAATCTGATCACATAGACAACCACTGTACAAACGAAGAGCTGCTTACATGGACCACAGGCTTGTCTAACTCAATGAAACTAAGACTGGCCATGTGGGGCCACCCAAGACGGGAGGGTCATGGTGGAGAGGTCTGACAGAATGTGGTCCACTGGAGAAGGGAATGGCATACCACTACAGTAGCCTTGCCTTGAGAACCCCATGAACAGTATGAAAAGGCAAAATGATATACTGAAAGGGGAACTCCCAGGGTCGGTAGGTGCCTAATATGCTACTGGATCATTGGAGAAATAACTCCAGAAAGAATGAAGGAAGAAGCCAAAACAAAAACAATACCCAGTTGTGGATGTGACTGGTGATAGAAGCAGGTCCGATGCTATAAAGAGTAATATTGCATAGGAACCTGGAATTTCAGGTCCATGAATCAAGACCAATTGGAAGTGGTCAAACAGGAGATGGCAAGAGTGAACGTCGACATTCTAGGAATCAGCGAACTAAAATGGACTTGAATGGGTGAATTTAACTCAGGTGACCATTATATTTACTACTGGGGGCAGGAATCCTTTAGAAGAAATGGCTTAGCCATCATGGTCAACAAAAGAGTCTGAAATACAGTACTTGGATGCAATCTCAAAAATGACAGAATGATCTCTATTCGTTTCCAAGGCAAACCATTCAATATCACAGTAATCCAAGTCTATGCCCCACCAGTAATGCTGAAGAAGCTGAAGCTGAATGGTTCTATGAAGACCTACAAGACCTTTTAGAACTAACACCCAAAAAAGATGTCCTTTTCATTATAGGGGACTGGAATGCAAAAGTAGGAAGTCAAGAAACACCTGGAGTAACAGGCAAATTTGGCCTTGGAGTACAGAATGAAGCAGGGCAAAGGCTAATAGAGTTTTGCCAAGAGAACGCACTGGTCATAGCAAACACCCTCTTCCAACAACACAAGAGAAGACTCTACACATGGACATCACCAGATGGTCAACACTGAAATCAGATTGATTACATTCTTTGCAGCCAAAGATGGAGAGGCTTTATACAGTCAGCAAAAACAAGACTGGGAGCTGGCTGTGGTTCAGATCATGAACTCCTTATTGCGAAATTCAAACTTAAATTGAAGAAAGTGGGGAAAACCACTAAACCATTCAGGTATGACCTAAATCAAATCCCTTATGATTATACAGTGGAAGTGAGAAATAGATTTTAGGGCCTAGATCTGATAGAGTGCCTGATGAACTATGGTTGGAGGTTCATGACATTGTACAGGAGACAGGGATCAACACCATCCCCATGGAAAAGAAATGCAAAAAAGCAAAATTTCTGTCTGGGGAGGCCTTACAAATAGCTGTGAAAAGAAGAGAAGTGAAAAGCAAGGGAGAAAAGGAAACATATAAGCATCTAAATACAGAGTTTCAAAGAATAGCAAGGAGAGAAAAGAAAGCCTTCCTCAGCAATCAGTGCAAAGAAGTAGAAGAAAACAACAGGATGGGAAAGACAAGCGATCTCTTCAAGAAAATTAGAGATACCAAGGGAACATTTCATGCAAAGATGGACTCGATAAAGCACAGAAATGGTATGACCTAATAGAAGCAAAAGATATTAATAAGAGGTGGCAGGAATACACAGAAGAATTGTACAAAAAAGATCTTCATGACCAAGATAATCACGATGGTGTGATCACTCACCTAGAGCCAAACATCCTGGAATGTGAAGTCAAGTGGGCCTTAGAAAGCATCACCACGAACAAAGCTAGTGGAGGTGATGGAATCCCAGTGGAGCTATTTCAAATCCTGAAAGATGATGCTGTGAAAGTGCTGCGCTCAATATGCCAGCAAATTTGGAAAACTCAGCAGTGGCCATAGGACTGGAAAAGGTCAGGTTTGATTCCAATCCCAAAGAAAGTGAAAGTGAAGTCCCTCAGTCGTGTCCGACTCTTTGCGACCCTGTGGACTGTAGCCTACCAGGCTCCTCTGTCCATGGGATTTTCCAGACAAGAGTCCTGGAGTGGATTGTCATTTCTGTCTCCAGGGGATCTTCTTGACCCAGGGATCGAACCCCAGTCTCCCTCATTGTAGACAGACACTTTACCGTCTGAGCCACCAGGGCTTCAAGAGAAGAAGTAAGGCAGTGAAAGGCAGTGCCAAAGAATGCTCAAACCTCTGCACAATTGCACTCATCTCACATGCTAGTAAAATAATGCCCAGAATTCTCCAAGCCAGGCTTCAGCAGTACGTGAACCGTGAACTTCCAGATGTTCAAGCTGGTTTTAGAAAAGTCAGAGGAACCAGAGATCAAATTGCCAACATCCACTGGATCATTGAAAAAGCAAGGGAGTTCCAGAAAAACTTTATTTATCTGCTTTATTGACTATGCCAAAAACTTTGACTGGGTGGATAACAATAAATTGTGGAAAATTCTGAAAAAGATGGGTATACCAGACCACCTGACCTTCCTCTTGAGAAACTTATATGCAGGTCAGGAAGCAACAGTTAGAACTGGACATGGAACAACAGACTGGTTCCAAATAGGAAAAGGAGTATGTCAAGGCTGTATATTGTCACCCTGCTTATTTCACTTCTATGCAGAGTACATCATGAGAAACCCTGGGCTGGAAGAAGCACAAGCTGGAATCAAGATAGCCTGGAGAAATATCAATAACCTCATATATGGAGATGACACCACCCTTATGGCAGAAAGTGAAGAGGAACTCAAAAGCCTCTTGATAAAAGTGAAAGAGGAGAGTGAAAAAGTTGGCTTAAAGCTCAACATTCAGAAAACGAAGATCATGGCATCTGGTACCATCACTTCATGGGAAATAGATGGGGAAACAGTGGAAACAGTGTCAGACTTTATTTTTTGGGGCTCCAAAATCACGCAGATGGTGACTGCAGCCATGATATTAAAAGTCACTTACTCGTTGGAAGGAAAGTTATGATCAACCTAGGTAGCATATTCAAAAGCAGAGACATTACTTTGCCAACAAAGTTCCGTCTAGTCAAGGCTATGGTTTTTCCTGTGGTCATGTATGGATGTGAGAGTTGGACTGTGTAGAAAGCTGAGCGCTGAAGAATTGATGCTTTTGAACTGTGGTGTTGGAGAAGACTCTCGAGAGTCCCTTGGACTGCAAGGAGATCCAACCAGTCCATCCTAAAGGAGATCCGTCCTGGGTGTTCATTCAGCTAAAGCTGAAACTCCAGTACTTTGGCCACCTCACACGAAGAGTTGACTCATTGGAAAAGACCCTGATGCTGGGAGGCATTGGGGGCAGGAGAAGAAGGGGATGGCAGAGGATGAGATGGCTGGATGGCATCACTGACTCGATGGACATGAGTTTGAGTGAACTCCAGGAGTTGGTGATGGACAGGGAGGCCTGGCATGCTGTAATTCATGGGGTCACAAAGAGTCAGACACGACTGAGCGGCTGAACTGAACTGAGCCTTTGAATTGCAATAAAGCCAGGACCTAAGTTGTTACTAACATCTGGTTAAGTTTCACATTTTTTTTTCTTTTTTTTTGCTTTGATTTGCTTGCCTTTTAAAAATATTTTTGGTTGTTTATTTTGGACATTCAGCTTTATTAGTTGCTAAAAGATATAAATTTCCCTAGTTTACTGCTATTTAGATTTTATGCCAAATGTTAGTAATATATGAAGCCAAATATTCAAACTTAACAAATAGCTTCCTAGTATTTCTATTTCAAAATCTCCCACATGCTTGGAGTTGCAGCAGGATAGATACTGCTTTCTAAAGGGCAGTGCAATAGTCAACTTCTTGGATATTTATTATTTTTTGTGAACAGATGTAGGTCATTGCAGACATAGCTCCAAAGTCATCTTCTAAAGTTGAAATACACATGTGAAATTTGGTAAAGTTTCAAAACCTGTTAGGTATACCATCGCAGTTTTCTTCAATTCACCAAAATTCCTTTTGTGCTGTGGAAAGGCTGCTGGAACATCAGTGTTTTCAGACTGTTCGGCTTGATTACACTGCTGTGGTACCACTTATCTAGAGCTATTTTAAGCATCTTCTTGGGTTACAGTAAGCTATATTGTAAATCTAATTACATTTGCCCACAGGAAAGTAGGTTCATGTGAATCCTGCTCTGTAATCTACTTAACAAAAGGCACTGTATTTTTCTTCATAGCATTTATCAAAATTGTTATTACATAGTTATTTATATTTCTAAATGCCTTTCTCTTCCACTATAAATTTCAAAAGGGCATTGAGCATGTTGTATACACAGTACTTTTTGCTCAGTGCCTAGAGGGTCAATGAATGTTTGATGAATCAATGAATGAATGAGTGATCACATAAGAGATAACTGAATTATATACATTTATGCTTGACATTTTAAACTCATGCTGAAAATGTATACATACTTCAGGCACTCATTGGGATATATTACAGTATAGTGCAACAAAGCACAAATTTTCAACTCAAATGGAATGGATTTGGGACTTCCCTGGTAGTCTAGTGGTTAAGATCCCCACACTCACACTGCATGAGGCCCAGGTTCAGTCCCTGGTATGGGAACTAGACCTTGTGTGCTGTAATGAAGACCCCACAACTAAGACCTGGCACAGTCAAAAAAAAAAAGAATGGAAGAATAAAACAAATGAAAAAAATTTTAATGGAATGAATTTAATGTCAGATATGGCATTTCATAAATTGTGTGATCAAAGACAAGTGAAATGAGCTCTCTAACCTTCTGTTTACTCATCTGTAAAATGTGAACAATTGCAGTGGATTAAATATTAAAGATAATGCCTTCAAAAATATGAAGCACACTCATGGCATGGAGCAAAGTCTTAATGTGGTGGGTATTATCACTTATTAATATTTAATATTAATATAGCTTTTTAAGTGAATTATATAAATCTAAATTATCTAAGGGCTTTTAAAAATTGACAACAGAAATCTAGTTTGAGCATATGCTAGCAGTAATAACTCATCGATAATTTACAATAATAAAATGAATTTTCCAACACTTTCGTGTCTATTTTTCCAATTTTAAACAAGTTATTTTCAATTAAATTTCATCATTCTTTACTCTGTACACTCCTTACAAATTCTTCACAATCACTCAAGAATCCTTCTCTATTGGTCTTCATAACAACAATTTGAATTCATCAGTTCAAGTCTCTCACCTAGATTGAATACTCTTCCCTAAGCAACTCTCATTTCATTATTGTCCCTGTATTGTCCCTGTATTTCATAACTTCAACCATTATCACAGTGGAAAAAGTATTCTGTATTCTCTCTTTTGGACTATACTCTCTTCAAGGCTCTAATCTCTGCACAAAGAATTGGACCCAATTTAATCTTTAATTTTTAGTCATCCCTTTATGAGCATATACTGAGCATGATCTATTCTCGTCTATGATAGATCTATGATTTATTCTATGTTGAAGAACTAACATATAAGATGATAGTATTAGGAGATAGGGTCTTTGGGAGGTGATTAGGGATGGGATTCGTATGTGCCTGCATGCTCCAGTTGTGTCCGACTCTTTGTGACCCGTGGACTATAGCCCAACAGGCTCCTCTGTCCATCGAATTTTCCAGGCAAAAATACTGGAGTGGGTTGCCATTTTCTACTCCAGGGGATCTTCCCGACCCAGGGTTCGAACCTGCATCCCTTCCATCTCCTGCGTTGGCAGGCGTATTCTTTACCAACTGTGCCACCTGGGAAGCCCCAGGAATGGGATTAAGGTCCTTATAAAAGGGACTCCAGAAAACTAACTCACCCCCTCAATATGTGAGGATACAAGGAATCAGCAGTCTGAAAGAGGGCCCTCATCTGACCATGTTGCACCCTGATCTCAGACTTCCAGCCTCCAGAACTGTAAAAGACAAAATTCTGTTGTTTACAAGCTTCACAGTCTGTAATATCTTGTTATAGCCACCCAAAAGATCTTCAGCAATCTACATGGTAGACACTAATCTACATGGTAGACACTATGCTGGGTTAGACTGTTATAAAACAGAGCACAATAGAGTCTCTAGTATCAAAGAGCTCACAGACTAAATAGGGGATGCAAAACTAGAAACAAATAATTATGAAAATTGTGATAAGGGAAATACTATGCTCCTGGCTTTATGAAAACACAGAAATAACAAGATGTGTGGCTTTATGGTAACTAAACAGTTTCAGGTAAGTAAGCACATAGACAGAATCCTAGAGAAAGCAATGTTTCTTAAAGGATAAAAAGGAATCAGCGAACTAAAAAAAAGGCAAAAGGAAGGGCATTCCATGTCCAAGAGGTGGTATGAAGCACAGAAACAAATGACAGTGTAGTCATACAGGAAACACTAAGACAGCAAATTTATTTTGTAACTCTTGTAAGATCAACTCATAAAGTATGATTGCAGCACTAAAGTCCACAGGAAAGGCTGTATATTAGACTGTGTTTAAGTTAACTTACGGTTACAATTTAAAAGATCTGTAAATTCAAACTTCTTTCCTTTACACCATTTAAAGTAATAATAGGGAACATCTGTTTGGTTAGATTCTATTCAGTACTTCAGGTCACCTGGAGAGACTACTGATACTCCAAAATGGTGAACTATCAGCATTGGTGCAGATCTTCCCACCAAACAAAACTCCAAACTGCCTTTATTAGTGCCATCTAGGAAAAGGCCAGAAAGGCTCTCTATAAAGAGAAGCTGACACACATTGGAAGGCACAATCGATAGTGGTTTATTAAGCCTTAAGTTGTAGAAAAGCACTGGAATTGGCTCCCTCTTCTCACAAATGGACAAAGTAAGGACCAGCAATAACCGATAATGTTCAATGACTCCCCACATCAAAAGCACCCATGCTAAAATGACTCACTGGGATAAAAGTAGAAAAGTCGTAAAAGGAACATTCAGGGTGGGGGGGGAGACTAACTTTATCTCTGTTCTCACATCTATATAATATGAGCCCTAGAAACTGTTGCCCAGCTATAGAATAAATCTGGAACTATCAAAAATATTCCTTTTTAATACAAGTTTTGCATCCCATTAGGGCAGGGACTTCCCCATCTCAAGCCAAGTAAGTTCTAAGAAATATTTTTGAATGAATGAATAACACATGAATGCATATTATGTAGAAGACTAGACTCAGGAGAGTTTGGCAGCAAATCAACACACAATGTTTCTGCCCTAGTAGGGGATACAAGCAGACAAATTAAAAGGATTGCTTTGTATGAAGCAATTTTTTTTTAACTATCATAGGAATGGGGTTGGGAGAAATGATTCCTTTAGCTAATGTGATTAGAGGGAAGGCCTCTGCAATGGAAAAGTTAGGTACAGTATACAGATTTACTTAGTATTTTGGATTTGCTATTTCAAGGTATAACATATTCTGGCAACCACAGTTCCAATTTAAAGGCAGAGAAAAAGCTTAATGAGTTTATACAAGATTGTTTCAAGTAAAATGTATGTATACCAACCCACCTTTAAACAATGCAGAGGGGTTAGGTACACTGATCCTTTGTGTGACTGAAAATCCCAGTATAACCTATCAGCCTCCGTATCCCAAGTTCCTCTCTATTGGAGATTCCGTATCCAAAGAGTCAACCAATCATAGATTGTGTAGTGCTGTAGTATGTATTTATTGAAAAAAATCCCTCTATAAGTGGACTAGACCAGTTCAAACACCTATTATTCAAGAATCAACTGCACACACATATTTAGATATGTGTGTGTATAGATATTACTAAAAATATTTCTGTACAAATGTTGCCCTGAATGTTTTGTTGAAATAGAATCATTTTAGACTTCTCAATTTGCCCATGTAAATCATTTTTCATACACACAGGTCCTCACAAAAAAAACCTGCACAACATTAATTTAAAGATTTCTGAGGAGACTATGTTTAAGCATCAAAATATTCTTTAAAAAAAAATGTTTTTTGAGAAGACACTTAGAACATGAGGCTCTTTATTAGGTTGCCAAGATGAAAGGTGGGTATTTTCAGTTGTTAAATACATGGCAGCACTTGTGTCTGATAGAGGCTGCCAATGACTTTCATTGTATCTGTCAGTCAAATTGTAAAAAAGAAAAAACAATCATTGAAATAAATCCTACACAATGGCAAACAGTTGGCATGATAAGTGGTTTTAGTAGCCAGTGGTGGCACGGATCCTCATGTTTTTTGGGTAGTTAGAACCCAAGAGTATTTCAGAGAAAGCACTATGTTATTTTCAGAATTTCAGTTATTTAATTTCTCGTAGCAAATGAAAGGAACAATCTCAGTGTTTGGAAAAATGAAATTCTCAAGACTTATTTTTTTTTAACTTGACTGCACCAGGTCTTAGTTTCAGCATAGGGATCTTTAGTTGCAGCATGCCAACTCAGCTGAGGCATGTGGGATCTCGTTCCCTGACCAGGGATTGAACCCAGATCCCCTGCATTGGGAGCATGGCGTCTTGGTGATTGTACTACCAGGGAAGTACCCCAAAAATGAAATTCTAAGATTTCTTTTTCTGCAGAGTGCAAAGTTCAAGTTAATATGCAGTATTATTTCAAATGACAGAGACATTCACCAAAATTTAAATAGAATGTATCAATTGCAATCATGAAATCCACTCTTCCAAAAGTCAAATATTAAAAAAAATTTAAAAATATTTAAAATATTAAAAAATATAATACCATATATTAAAAAATATTAAAAATCACAAATTTCCTTGTGGTCTGCTTACACATTTTGTAAATCTAATGCCTCTTTTGTTTCTAGTGGTATTTCTGAGTTTCTATACACATGCTTGTATGCTCAGTCATGTCTGACTCTTTGCAACCCCATTGACTATAGCCCACCAGGCTCCTCTGTCCAGGGAAGAATACAGAAGTGGGTTGCCCCTTCCTCCTCTAGTGGATCTTTCCAACCCAGGGTTCGAACCTGTGTCTCTTGCGGGCTCCTGCACTGGCAGGCAGATTCTTACCACTTGAGCCACTTGAGTTTCCTTATCAGCATTTAAATTTGGCATAAGGCTGAAAAATGGGTTAGCATCTGTTGATGATGCTCTAAGTAGGGATATGAATTGTGAGCCCCTGATGAGAATGAGCCAATGACAATGACTGCCATTCTTTGTCGGCAACTGTCTTTTCCTACATCACTTTGGCTATACAGCATGGTTTCAACATCCTATCATAAAGAGTTTGTGTTGTAGTTTTAGGTTGTCTTTGTGTTTGTTTTATTGCGTATAGACAATAATATCTGTAAGAACATTATAAGAAGAGGAATAAGACAGGGGCACAACAATATACTGCAGCAAACAAAAACTAAGAGAACAAACTAAAAACTAATTTCCAGGATAAGAAATGATAAGATCAAAGAAAAATGGTAAGAACTGCAAGAGCATTATGAAAAAGTAGCTCTGGACTCCTGGACTGTCTTAGAATTGCTAAAGAATCTTTGGAAAACAAAATCAGCGTGTTTTTAAAGGCTTCAAAGTCAAAGCCCGTGAGCCAAAAGGATTATAAAATTTGGTCAGGTGTGTCTTATTCAGTTGATACTTCCCAATGATAGATATTAATAAAAACTGCATTGAATTAAGAAATACAATATCAGTATTTCAAGCTGAAAAAAGAATTATGTTCATTCAGATAATGTCAACAACTAAGGTATAATAATGCAACTCACATGTTAATAGAAAAGCTATAGAAATCTGAACACATGAAAATAGCTTTGCTGTTGTTATAATCTCATACTCATACAAGTACTTAATACTATGTTTCCTATGTTAATTATAAGCAAACACAGCTAAGAGAGATTCTAGTCTACATTTTAGAAACCTATAAACTCTTTTTATAAAAGACTATCACGGAAGAGGTTTTAATATTTATATTTGATGTACTGAAAAAATATTTAGTAGTGTTTAATTCTAAGACATCCAAGAATCATTTATAGAATGTTTTAAGAATTAAGAGTCAGGATCTGTCTTTTCTTGGGCTAATCACTAACAAGCTATGTGAATTTGGAAAATTTAGTTAACTTTCTTAAAGTCAAATTTTCTTCTTTTCCAAAATGGAAATATCTTATAGGTCATTGAAATAATAAAATACTATACTACTTGCAGACAGCTTGGCACTTGATAACACATAGTATTATGAATAATATATTTTAAAAAATTATTAACCCAATGGAATTGGGTTAATAGAGAGAGTATTATTTAAAACTTTACATATATTTAAAAAAAATTTTCCTCCAGGGACTTCTCTGGTGGTCCAGTGGATAAGACTCTGCCTGCCAATGCAGGGTACACAGGCTCAGTCTTTGGTTGGGGGCTAGTACACATGCCTCTGGGCAACAACTCCTGAACCCACACTCCTGTTTTCTACCACACAAGAGAAGCCACCACAATGAAAAGCCTGCACACCACAACTAGAGTGTAGCCCCTGCTGACCGCAACCTGAGAAAGTTGGCACGCAGGAACAAAGACCCACTGCAGCCAATAAATAGATAGATAGATGATGATAGATAACAGATAAAGAAAAGTTTTTTTAACTATTACTTATTAAAAAATTCTTCCTCTGTCTAGAATCGTAGTTCCTATAAAATACGAATCACAAGATTGGAAAATAATGGCACCTTTAAAAAAAGGCAGTGACTATTTCTATTTATAGGGGAATGCTAAGACAGAAAAAGGAGGAAATGGAGAAAGAGAATGATAAAAGAGCAGGAAAGCAAAGAGGAAGAAATGACTAGTCAGTATAAAATACCAGATTATCATTGTATTCAAAGTATTTGTGGAAAAAAATCCTCTTGTTCCCAAATGCATTCTGTTAATGTCCTTTGAGCACGAGATATTTATGCAGGGTTCTACAGATCACAGATTAACATTTTATGGTATCCTAAATTTATGCATTTTAAACAATTTCTGTGACACATTTCTTCCTTTGTCTTCCAATGTGCTACAAAAACAGCAGAATGGGAACTGCTTCTTTTACTAAGGGCAAACTAAGGTTGAAATAAAGATAACCTTTCTATTAATACTAAACCAGAAAAGACTATTAATAGATTTACAGTTGAGTGGTATGGCTTGGTCATAGTTGTTTCTTTAATACTCAAAAGGTTGAAGCTGACTATTCCTAACCATGGTCTCCATTTTCTGTATAAAGTAATGAGCAAAGAGGTCAGGGGTACTTGTACAGACCCATTTTGGAAATAGGAACAAAATTTTCTAAGTTCTTTGAAATCAGGAATTATTTTCTCATAATCTACATATTCTCTGAAAAACAATGTATCAAGTCTATGCGCTCAAGGAGTAATATTTGGATTAACCTAGTGTGTCTGGTGCTACACGAAGCTGAAATCTCTCTTAAATCCATGTAATCAAATTCATAATATAATACATATCCAAAGTGGGTACTATCTGTTAAGTTAATTAAGCAGGGACACCATTAGACTGTAGAAGTCAATATGCTATGGAGGCCTATGTAAACACACCAAAATCTAAGCCTGTGCCTCACAGGTATAAAATTAAAACACCAAAGACAACCCATCAGAAACTGCCAACTAGGCTTGAGCTGTAAGCAGGTGATAATTTCCTTACTTTGCTTCTGCTTTTTCTCTATAAAAGTTTCTCCCCAAGTACCTTTTGGTGGAGCCGTCTTAACCACTTCCGGTTTGGTGCTAATTCCAATAGTTTTTTTGCTCAAATTCCTAAGAATTTTGACATGTCTCAGTTTATCTTTTAACTTTCCTATTGTATCTTCAGCTGAATCTCCTGAGCACCCCTATAATGCTGAAAGTAACAGTGAAAAAAAAAAGTGTTAGTCACTTAATCATGTCCAACTCGTTGCGACCCCATGGACCTGGTCAGGATCCTCTGTCCATGGAATTCTCTAGGCAAGAATACAGGAGTGGGTAGCCAGTCACTTCTCCAGGGGATCTTCCTGACCCAGGGATCAAACCCGGGTCTCCTGCATTCCAAGCAGATTCTTTACCACCTGAGCCACCAAGGAAGCCCCAAAGTAACAATATCCTGCAATAAATTCCTTTATTGTATACATATTTTGTCACCAAATATAAGAGATGCACGTAGTCTAAATATTCTGTAGAGTAACTTAATCAGAAGAGGCCTGGAAAAATTTTGTTCCATATATTAGCAAAAAGAAAATGATAAACCTCATATTTCTTTTTTTTTATTTTATTTTTAAACTTTACAATATTGTATTAGTTTTGCCAAATATCGAAATGAATCCACCACAGATATACATGTGTTCCCCATCCTGAACCCTCTTCCCTCCTCCCTCCCCATACCATACCTCTGGGTCGTCCCAGTGCACCAGCCCCAAGCATCCAGTATCGTGCATAGAACCTGGACTGGCGACTTGTTTCATACATGATATTATGCCTGTTTCAATGCCATTCTCCCAAATCTCCCCACCCTCTCCCTCATATTTCAATAATGAAGATTTTCTAAATTAAAGTTTTTCCTCTTTGTTTCTCAATATTAATGCTAGGGAAAATAAGTTCATTTAAGGAAAAAGGAAGTATTCTTGTTTAATTTCTTGGAAATAATATAATTCTACATAGGTCTTAATTTATAAATTGTACAGTTTTGATCATTTTACCTCATGGCCTCATGAAGCTTGAGCTTCATTTATTAAAAAATTGCTTAATCAATTTTTAACAGAAAAAAATAAAACCTAAGAAAACAAAACTCACATTCAGCATACTCTACACAATTGTTTCAAAGTAAGTACTTTTTGGTTGAAATTTGTGAAGTAATTGTTTAGAAATTTAAATATATACTGATGTTGAAGCTGAAACTCCAATACTTTGGCCACCTGATGCAAAGAACTGACTCATTTGAAAAGACCCTGATGCTGGGAAAGATTGAGGGCAGACGGAGAAGGGGCCAACAGAGGATGGGATGGTTCGATGGCCTCACTGACTCAATGGACATGAGTTTGGGTAGACTCCGAGAGTTGGTGATGGACAGGGAGGCCTGGCATGCTGCAGTCTATGGGGTCGCAGAGAGTCGGACACAACTGAGCAACTAAACTGAACTGAAACTGAAGATATAAAGTATGAACTTAGGCCAAATCTTTCTGAGTAACACTGATTTCAGGTATGCCATTATTATCGTATATAAAGATCCTAGAACAGGAATGTTTGAAAGTTCAGAAGTTTCTAAGTTTGGTATATATACTTCCTATCTCAAAAAAAGGATATAATGATATATCACTGAGAAATTCACCAGCTTAAATATCTGGAAATTCTAAATTATTTGCTCAGGGAAATATTTATTTCTGATGGAAAGATGAATCAAGTCACAAACATTCCCTTTGCCATTTCTGGATTACACAGTCTTTAGTTTCCATATCCATAACATTAGACACCATCTGAAGTGTAGTATGTTTCAGGAAATTATAACACAACTCCTCACAAACTCTTCATGGAATTTTCTATTGTATATCTGACACTTGGATTTTCAACTGTAAAATGAGTTTCAAACTGATGAAAAATGCAGGAATTTATTTCTAGAGTATTAAGTGAAAAAGTGGTGTGCAAGTAATTAATTAGTAAAGTAAAGGACATTTTAATATTCTCTAATGGTAAAAGTATTAGACTGTGCTCTCGTTTATTGCACTGTATGATTTGTAATGTGTTCTACCACAAGCTCACTTTGTATATAAAACCGAGGAATTTGTTTCAGCTGGATTGCCAGTGGAAGGAGAATTGAGGAAATAAGTCACAAAGGCAATGTTAATAAGGGGCAGAAATTCAAGCTCTGATAGTACATTTTGTACCTGGATACAGCAGAGAACTTTCCAATTAGAGCCAACAAGTAGAAAGCTGATAACTCCAAGATGAGATTTATAGGGAGAGGTCAGCAGCCTATAATGAGAATTTGGAGCACATACATCCAGCTGTAACACCTTTAGTATAAGTATAGCTTCTAATGGCAAAAGCTAATGGCTCCATGACAATAATAAATAACAGTGAGAGAATATTCTAGCCTCAGGCCTCAGATAGGGAACTCGGGTGGTATTATACAATTTTCACTAACACTAGCTGAAGGAGAGTTCTAAAGAGGTAGTTTCATTCCTGAAGAGCATCAGCTACACTAGAATTTGGGAAATCACAATAGGTAAGGAACAATCTTTCAGCTGAATCCCATCCTTTCCTCAAATGAATTTACATTTAGGCTTGTCCTCACAAGGAGGAAGGAAGGAAGGAAAAGATGGAAGGAGGGAGGAAGGAAGGGAATCACTCCTCATATTCCCATCCCTCATTGTATACCATTCAATAAAAATTTTAAAGGAAATAATACTTCAAAGCACTAAAATTCACTCTGTGTGTGTACCTACCAAGACACTCTTGAAGCACTTGTAATGTGTACAGTGTATATTGGGATACCTGGAGTTGTGCCCTGTACAACCTACAAGGTCATTTATATGCAGCCCTGAAGTAACAGTTAAGAACATGCACTCAAGAGCTGGCAGATCTGGAATCAAGTGATCCTAACCCTGTGACTGTGGGCAAATTAAAGAAACTGGCTAAGTTTATTTTCCACATCCATGAAATGGAGATAATAATATGAACCACCACCTAAGGTTACTGGAACAATAAATGCAAATAAAACACACAGGACACTGCCTGGCACATATGAGTGAGCTCTAACACTCGTTTAATTTATTATCACAGAGCAAATTTTGTGGTAAGTGTCACAAAAGTATATGGAGCTATATGCTTGAATATGATTGAATATGAGGACCCTGGAATTTTAGGCTTCAAACCCCATTGCTAAACATTAATTAGCCATATCACTTGTATCTAACCTTTACCATGAAAACACATATAATATGACATGCCTTTGTGATCTCATACTAACTGATAAGGTTAGTAGTCTGCTAGGGTCTAAGTATCTGTAACCTTAGTAACCACACTGCACAAACTGCACATCCCCAAGTGTCACAGCTTCCCCAGAGCCCAAGAAAATAGAATAGAGAAGGGCAGGGTAGAACTGATCATAGCAAATATAAGCACAGTGATGTATTAACCAAGAAGACAGCCTAGTTTTATAAAAAGAAAATAAAGTACAAGCACGCTGTAGATTTTTTTTTTTTTGAGCATTTGTACAAGGACCAGGAAAACATAGTTGGAAGTCTCATCATATCGACCCCAAGACTGACAGCAAAGTTATTATTCTTCAGTGCAGCCGAGGCCTAGAAGTCAGGTAGATTATTAACAGCAGGATGGATCCTTCACCTTTAGGTAACTTTCATACAAACCCTTGTCTCATTCCTAATGCCAATGCCTATCAGCCCATTAATCACAGCAGCCTCTTCCCACAGCTCTCTCTTCAAATCTTACTCCCCAAGTGTGTCTCAGCCCAAATTCCATCTGTATTTAGTTGCTACCTTTCAGTTGAATTCCATCACACTGCTGGCTGCTCCTCTTGCCATTTTACAAATGAAAAAGAAATATGCTGTTATTCCAGTAAAACTGCAGTGGTTCTTAACCTGGGTGGTTTTGTTTCCCCGAGGATGTCTGGCAATATGTGGAGCCTTATTTGGCTGTCACAGCTGGGAGGGAGCTACTGGCTTCCAGTGGACAGAGGCAGTGCCAGGACTGTGACAGGCATGGGAGGTTCCCAGAGCTCCAAATTTAAGGAGGCACTTACTCACTCTTAGGGTTATCCACACTCAAGATTAAAGTTCACATGACCCCAAGAGTGATTGCCTCCTTAAACACCATGGCCTACCTGCCTCCCTTGCCTCCCTCTAATCCTAGACCTGGGTTAAGGCCAGGGCTGCCTCTAAACATCCCCAAAAAAGGAATTACCCAGTCCAAAATATCAATAATATTGAGACCAAGAAACCTAGATCAGTTTAAAGAATCTAAAGAAAATCAGGGTTGGAAACAGGATTCCCTCCCTTTTCTACTTTAAGTTACAAATTTAAATGCACACTCTGTTAAATCTAACATCTCTAATAGTGAAATAATACCAAATTCTAACATTTAGCTTCAATCTGTTTTATTCCCAGGGCTTCCCAGGTGGTGCTGGTGGTAAAGAATCCCTGCTGATGCCTGAGACATGGGTTCCATCCCTGGGTTGGGAAGATTCCCCTGGAGGAGGGCATGGCATCCCACTCTAGTATTCCTGCCCAGAGAATCCTCTGGACAGAGGAGCCTGGTGGGCTACAGTCCATGGGGTCGCAAAGAGTCAGACATGACTGAGAAATAGCACGCACACTCGAATTTTACTCCAATCCATATAAACTACAACGGAGGCGAATTAATTCAACCTTCTCTTCCCTGGCCTATGTACTTAGGCCTCAGTCTTCTCTCTGCTAGTGTATCTTTCACTCAACTCATTTACCTCTAAGGCTCAGATGCAAAGCTACCTTCCCATCAACATGCGACTCCTCCCTTCTCAGATCTGTTTCTCTTTCTTGTGTATCTTTCTTTGTACTTATATTCCACTATAATCATTTTTTTTTAATTCTCCCTATCCCTGACCCAACCTCCCCCACCAACCCACACGCACACACACACATATAAACATGCAAACACACACACACACACACTCATTTAACCTCCTTACTATCATGAATCAGATTTTCTTTACTTGTATATATATCTCCAGAAAAACCTCTATGTAGTAGAGTGCTTTGAGTAAAGTACTTAATGTATGTTTGAAATGAATTAGCGAGGAATTTATATACAATAATATTAATAATACAGCATGAACCATAATATTTCCTGTTGATTATCTGAATCTTAATATAACTGCATTACTAGGCCTTGTTAAATCCGATACCAATTTTCTTCTCCTGGCAGATGTCACCATCTATTTATTTATTTATTTTTTGGTTGTGCTGGGTCTTCATTGCTGCACAAGCTTTTTTTCAGTTGTAGTGAGCGGGAGCTACTCTTTGATCTGGTGCCTAGGCTCAAAGCACTCTACTACACAGAGGTTTTTGTGGAGATATATATATATATATATATATATATATATATATATATATATATAAAGGAAATCTGATTCATGATCCTAAGGAGGTTAAATGAGTGTGTGTGTGTGTGTGTGTGTGTGCTTATCTGCATGAGACATTGTGGTGGTTTCTCCTGTAGCAGAGCACAGGCTCTAGGGCATGCCAGCATCAATAGTTGCAGTCAAAAGTTGCAGCCCATGGGCTCAGTAGTTGCAGCTTGCGGGCTCTAGAGCAAAGGCTCAATAGTCGTGGTGCACGGGCTTAGTTGTTTCGCAGCACGTGGGATCTTCCCGGATCAGGGATCAGTATCTCCTTGCACTAGCAGGCAGATTCTTTACCACTGAGCCACAAGGGAAGCCTCTGTCTCCATCTATTTCAGGTTTGATTTCCCAGAATTCTTGAGGTTTGTGTTCAGTAGGTAACTGACTTGACATTTTGCTACAAACAAAAGCTCAGAATGGGATGTATTTTCTTCCCAAAGGCCTATTCTAGCAGCAGAAGAGCTTATGTCTTTGCCTGAGCTATAAGCCTAAACTCAGGAAGAAAATAAATCCAATTCCTAATAACTGGTGAAGAAATAGCCTTGTAGTATGTCAAACTCTTCAGGAATCCAAACTGATGCAGCAGGAAAACACATTTCCATCAATCTCTACCTCACCCTCAACCTTAAAACTAGTCTAAATTTAAAATTTCTAAGTTTGGATTTTAATCAAAAGTAAGCTGACTACCTAAGTAATTAATACATAGCTATAAATATCTCCTGTTTAAAAAGCATACAGTAAACATACAGTCAAGTCTTCCAGCTACTTGTCCTCGAAACAAATGTATTATATTTTACGTTTTTATGTGACTTGACAAAAAGGAAACTCAAGGCCTTCCCCCATGGATACCAAGAAACCACTGACTTTAATTATTTAATCCTTTTATGACAGAATTAGCTTAATGTTCAGCACCTGGAAAGGTACAAGTCTAAATTTACAAGTTTATTATGAAACAGTTATTGTGAAAAAATTATTGAAGATTAAACGCATGTATATTCCATCAACATAATAACTTTCAAAACTTGAGGTCACAAAGTCACTGTTAGGTTTTCTCATAGTACTATCTGATCCTATGCTAGTAAGAATCATTTTCACTGTTTAGTCCACAGCCATCAATTGGGAGAAAGGAGCTGACTTATCTGGAGCACCCCAGTCTGAGCCGAGAAATTTCAATGTGTGTTTCACTCATTATGTAGCAATTCTGCTAAGAGAGGTTTCACCACCAGGTTTTTGCAGGTAAGGAAACAATTTCAAAAAGGTTTGTGAGGTGCCAATTTTAATAACACTAGTAAACAGTGTTTCTGAAGTATGTCTTCCAACTATGTCAAAATACTCTTCAATATTATATTTTAATCTATGAAAGGCAGAAAATCTGCTCAGTTTGAGTGTTTCACTAGTTAACCAATATATGCCACTTAATGTTGAGCGCCAAGCAAGGACTACGAGCTTCCCTAAGAGGAAAGGTATCCCATCAAGGAAAGAGACCACCACAGGAAGCCATCATTCTGTTGGAGGATCAGTGGTGTATAAGAAATGAAAGGGGACTTTCCTGGTGGCTATAAGCAGTGAAGAATCAGCCTGCCAATGCAGGAGACACAGGTTCAGTCCCTGATGTGGGTTAAAACATACACACACACACACACACACACAGAAATGATTTTTTTCCTTACTACTTAGTGGAGGAGATAGACATATAAGTAGACATTTACAGTCAAATGTGCTAAAAGTTACGACAGGGGTAGATTAAGTTCTTATGAAAGCAATGCATGCTTCATATGGGACTGGCATGATTTCATAGAGGAAATGAGAATTGAACTGAGTCATGAAACACACAGTTCAGAGAAGGTTTAAGAAGTCAATTCAGATATAAAGAGTAGAATGTTCAGAGGCATGATTCCTGTTCTAGCTCATGATGGCCCTGATCACTGGATACATGATCAGAAGGGGCAGGAATAGAAACTGATAACATATGATGCTGGTGCTTGAGAGCAAAAGGAAAGCAAGGAAAGTTGAGGATAACAACAGTAAAGGGAGTTCAATATAGGTTTGGAAGCATGAGAAAAGGTATGATTAGATTTGTTTTTCAGTAAAATTCCTTTGATAGCAATATGGATAATTAACAAAACAGCATAGAGAACTGCAGTGTAATTTAAGTGGGAAATTATAAACATATGTAAAGTAGCAGCATCAGGAATGGGAAAAAAATGTTGAAATCAAGGATATAGCTCCAGTCTTAAGGGTTTGATAAAAATTGGTTGTACTAGATGGTAAGAAATGTCCCGAATGATCTTGGTGTTCCCAGTGTGGAAGATTGGGTGGCTATTAATGGGTCTGCAATATCTGCCCAGTGTGAATGGAAGGACACCATACAGGCAATAGCTATGCAGGACTGCAATAAGAGGTCAGTTAGGGCAAGACTTGTAGACCAGAAACCACCAGCTTGTCACTGAAATTATGAGCAAGGCAAGACAGAAGCAGAGGTTTTAGACATAATCAGTGTTAAGTGACAGAAAAAGTAAAGCCTGGGAAAGAAACCAAGGCAGGGAGGAAGATTGTCTAAAGGTATAAAAATGTATTAATAAAAGTGGGAACTGGGTAAACATGACAAATTTATCCAAAGGAAGTACCTATATTTAATTATAACTTCCTCTGAAGGTTTGTGGGCAAAAACAGTTTTTTACTTTAAGGTAAGAAATTTCTTCAGGAAACTAAAGTTTCTCTCCAGTAAAATTAATGACAAACATCATAAAAAAATGACAAACATTAATGACATAAAATAAATAAATAAAAACCAAAAGATAGATACACATGATACACATACATAGCTAACTGCATGATAACATAGTTTATAGAAGAAATGGATTTTCACTTTATAGCTCAGGGCTTCCCTGATAGTTCAGTTGGTAAAGAATCCACCTGCAATGCAGGAGACCTGGGTTCGATCCCTGGGTTGGGAAGATCCCCTGGAGAAGGGATAGGCTACCCACTCCAGTATTCTTGGAATTCCCTTGTGGCTCAGCTGGTGAAGAATCCGCCTGCAATGCGGAAGACCTAGATTCGACCCCTGGGTTGGGAAGATCCCCTGGAGAAGGGGAAATGCTATCCACTCCAGTATTCTGGCTTGGAGAATTCCATGGATTGTATAATTCATGGTGTTGCAAAGAGTTGGACATGACTGAACGACTTTTACTTCACTTTCACCCTGAAATCTAAACAGTGGCCTACAAATTTTATGTACTTCTAAAGGAATGTATTTCTAATGAAACATAAAAAAAAAAATCAATGTTTTCATCATTGAAGTTGTGACATAAAGCCATGGGAAATTCTTTCTAGCTAAGATCATCAATTGTGCATAAATTCTCTTGGGCTCCAGGTTGATGTATGCAGCACAGCAAGATGTAAGTGATTGAGACCCATGCGGAAGTTCAAGATTGGCTTACTTTCTAATGAGGGGAAAGTTTTATTTACAAGGAAACCAGCTGTGAAACTGAAGTAATAACATGAATTAATTTATACATTCTGCATGTAAAGGTCAAGAACTTTCAAGCACTCCTTTCCATGTTCTCCAGACTAGAAAAAAAACCCAATATTAAACAATATTTGTAAGTGTTGTCTCTTGTTGGTACACATTGAACTCCCACATAGCATATATTCAGATGGAAAGTTTAAATATATTTGACTCAGTAGCAAAGGAATTAAAGTTCTCCTGGTTAAAATTTATATCCCTTTTGCTTTTATCAGACTTGCTTTCTTGGCTTCTCAATCTAACCAAGTTGTCATCAGCTGTGAGCCTGAATCCAGAGGCAAAACTCTTGAATTCAGGAGAATTCTCTAACACACTGAGAGCAATATATCCATTTCTGTGACCACACTGGTTACTGGCAAGCTGTTGGAAGAATCTGGAACTTGTATTCAGGAATCCTATATTTGATTAACAGCTCTCTTTCCTGTGTATCTGTTATGTGACTGTGAGTCACTGAAAATCCCTCAGTTGCATTCATCTGTAAAATGGAGAGGATTATCGACTGACCCACCTCACCGAATTGATGACATGAATCAGTGAAAAAATGGGGTGGATCAGTCGTAAAAGACCATACAAATGAAATCATGGTTAGTTTTTATTTACCCTTGTGGCTCAGCTGGTAAAGAATCCGCCTGCAATGCGGGAGACCTGGGTTCGATCCCTGGGTTGGGAAGATTCCCTGGAGAAGGGAAAGGCTACCCACTCCAGTATTCTGGCCCGGAGAATTCCATGGACTATATTGTCCATGGGGTCGCAAAGAGTCGGACATGACTGAGTGACTTTCACACATCACATACTCATTTTTAGGTTACCAAGGGCTTAGAAATAGCTCAGAACATAACTGCATGTACTAATTTGTGGGGAATTAGGCTAAGTCCAGACCTTTACTTTTATGTCATGTGTTTATGTCTTAAAAAACAAACAAAACCACCAGAAAGAAAAAAAGTCAAAAACCAAAAACAACCTCAGGCATTTAAAAAGACAGAGAAAATGATTCCTTGAAATGTTTTAGGATTTCCTAGAATTATTTAGTCAAAGAATAAAACTTTCTTCTATAAAATGTTTATGATTCTACTGCTATAATCTGCAATTACAGCCACTAACATATTCTGTTTTACCTCATTTTTGCTCTCCTATATAATAGTGTTTCATATATAACAGATTGTCAACAAGTATATGACTGGACTTCTCTGGTGGTACACGGATAAGAACCTGTCTGCCAATGCATCGGACACGGGTTCAATCTGTAGTCTGGAAGGATCCCACATGCTGTGGGGCAACTAAGCCCATGTGCCCCAACTACTGGAGCCCACTCACTCTAGGACACTCGAGTCACAATAATGAGCTCCTGTGCTGCAACTACTGAGGCCCATGTGCCTAAGCCTGTGCTCCACAAGAGGCCACAGCAGTGAGAAGCCTGTGCGCTGAAACAGAGTAGGCCCAGCTCACCTCAACTAGAAAAGGCCCATGCACAGTAACAAAGACCTAGTGAAGCAAAAAGTAAATAAATAAATGAAATAAGTATATGATTAATTGCTATAGGAAAATTTTCAGGTATAAGAGGCTATATAATATAGCTCAATGTATTTTTTTTTAATCTACCTTTTTAGGTAACAATTCTACTATTCAAGTATGCTTGCATTCATGCTAAGTTGCTTCAGTCATGTCTGACTCTTCACAATCCTATGGACTGTAGCCCGCCAGGCTCCTCTGTCCATGGGATTCTCCAGGCAAGAATACTGGAGTGGGTTGCCATGCCCTCCTCCAAGGGATATTCTTGACCCAGGGATTGAACCCTTGTCCTTTTTGTCTCCAGCACTGGTAGGCAGGTTCTTTACCACTAGTGCCATCTGAGAAGCCCCACTATTCAACTATATTTTTATATAAAAGAAACAATATTAAAAACGTTTTTCCCAAACTGACAAATTGTTTTTTTCTATTTCACCAATCTATATTAGGCAAATTTGCTATTGCCTTTCTTTCTTTCAACCTGCTTCTCAATGATGATGAAGGAACACACCTAGGTAGACCTACTAGTTAGAACATACCTAGGTACCACATGATCCTAACCCCAGGCCACAGCCAATTAGACCAGGGCTTACATCAAGTGAGGACAGGAAAGAAATAACTAATACTTATTGAGTAGCCACTATATCCAAGGCACTACTCTTGCTTTTTATTCTTTATATGCTCATTTGACCCTCATCATAACTATGAGGTAGGGACTATTATCATCATTCTCATTTCCTGATAAAGAAACTGTCACAGAGTCATGAAGAAAGTTTCCTAGGATGACAAGGCTAGAAAGATTTGGAGCTGAGCTTCAAATCCAGCCAGTCTAGCTGCTTCTGCATACAGAACCATTGATCTAACCATTGCAGCATATTTTCCTTAAATAGTATACTACCATATTACCATCTATAGGTGAAGTGAAGACAAGTTTATCTTCTGTCTCAAGAATTTGAAGTGATAGATGGAGACACTGAGTCAGTTGGTTAGTGCTGGACACTGAAAGTGTGAGGTAGTTTTGTATTGCAACAGAAAGGAAAATCAAAAGACTATGGGGAAAATCAGGCCTGTGTTACCATTCCAGCCAGACCTAACAGACTTCCTGAAATTAGCCTCCAAGAAAAATCCCCTGGTTTTCCAATTACTGAGTTTATTACTTAATTTGTACATGTCTCTGTCCTTTACAATATAAAAATCCCTCCATTGAAAGCAACTAAAAACTGTACATAAAAAGAATAGAAGTTTTATGTACATAAAAGTAGCTTTTTTGGGTACATAAAACTGGAAAGTAAGAAATATCCAGTAAATGAAACTAACTGAAAGGGGAAACCAAGTGGTTAAGACTGCTTTATTCAGGTTTCCTCTTGGGACATTTGATGAAATAGGTAGACTTGGACTTGAGATTTCACAGCCTTTGGGTGTTTGCAATAGATCACACAACCCAAGGTCAGCCAGAGATGGAAAGTCTAAAGGGTGATATGCCCTCCTGTGACCCAATAAAACTATCGTCATTGTACCAGAAATAAGTTTGCAAGCTTGCAGTGCTACACATACACACACAACACAGCTGGCAACTGCAAAGGAACCAGTCTGCCTCTAAATTTGGCACTGGTGATGGGGAACAAAAAAATATCACCTGACGATTCGTGACCAACAGTAATCCTCACATGACTTTGCCCTCCAATTTCATACTACCAAGGTGGTTCAAACATCTAAAAACAGCTTATAGTATTAGGTAATGCCCCTGACCCAGGAAAAAGGAAATACAAATTCTCTTAACTAGAAATCCAACTTAGTTAAAGTTTCAAATAATTCTCAAATGATGAAGATCCAAGTGACACTTATTTGCAAGGCATTATTAAGCAAAAACCAGAAGAAACTACAGATGTATAATCTGGTCCATAAATACATTAGATAGCTAAATTAAACATATAAATTGAGTACATTTTAAATAGGAAAGGATTAAAATATCATTAAAGAGTAAGGGACCATGAAGAACTGTATAAGAACTAAACATTAAAACAAAATTTTCCAAAATATAACTTACTAAAACCGAACAAAAGCAAAGCAAATGGATAAAAAAATATAAAACTTCCAATAGTGCTTAGCTCTGGAAAGGGGAGGAGTAACGAGTGGATAATAATCAAAGAATGAGACCAGGAAGATGCACATAGGTAAGTTTTGATTTTTGTTAATGTTCTGATTCTTGAATTGGTTGCTGGGTTTGTTAGTTTTAATTATATTAACATAATTAAACACAGCTATGAATGATGAGAAGGAAATGGCAACCCACTCCAGTATTCTTGCCTGGAGAATCCCATGGACAGAGGAGCCTGGTGGGCTACAGTCCACGGGGTCGCAAAGAGTCAGACACGACTGAGTGACTTCACTTCACTTATGAATGATGAGAGCATGTCACAACCTAAAGATTATGATTAGTCTTTAATTCAATTCTGAATACTTGAGACCAAAAGACAAACAATAAATCAGTAAATATTTTAAAACCAATTACAATAATTCATCACAATAAAGTAAAATTTTAAAATCATCTCAAAATTCTACCAAATTAAAACTGAAGAAAAATGCCTTAACTGGTATCTATAACAACAAAAAATTAAACAAAAACCTGTAACATCATACTTAATGCTAGCAGTTTGAGAGATTAGATAGAATATGTGATTTTTAAAAAGCAACATACATAGTATCCTCAAGGAATAGTTCTTCCTTTAAAATATAACAAACTATACCAAATCCTTCATAGATTAAAAGCACAAAGAAGCCATGAAAGAAGACATGAATGAATAGAGATAAATCACTCTCATAAAAGTTTCAATATCATAAGTAGATGTATGGATTCAATTGTAATGAAAAATCCCATTTTTTTTAACCTGAAAACCTGAGTCTAAAATGTATTGAAAGATCAAAGGCCAAGAATAGCAAAGTTATTTCTGAAACAGAACCAGAGGAGTGGTATGTGCATGACTAAATATCAAGGCTCATTATACAGCTGTGATGACTGACAGTGAGAGGCACTAGTACCAGGATAGATGAATTCATCAAGGAACACAAAGGAAAGTCAGGAAACACACTCACAAATTATTTTAATTTCAAAACTGGTGTTATCAATCAGTAGAAAAAAAAAAAAAACTTGCTCTAAGCCAAGTCATCATCCATATGGGAAAATATGAGACTAAGTTTTCCCCTTACATCCTGAAGAAAAATGAACATAAGGTAAAAATAATCACCCTTCATGATAAAACAATGCCATAGCTGAGCTAGCCAATACAATAGTCAATTGCCACAAGAGGCTGTTTAAATTCAAATGTAAATTAATTGAAATTAAACTTTAAAATTTAGCTCCTCAATCATTTTCACATGTCAATTGTTCAGCTGTAACATGTAGTTAGTGGCTACCATATTGGGCAGTGGCAGGTATAAAATATTTCCATCATTGCATACAAGTTGATTGGACAGAACCAAGAGACATTTACAATAGTATCTTTGACCTTGGGACCAGGAAAGGATATAGTAAGCAAGGAGTAACAAACAAACAAAAAAGAGGGTGAAAATAACTGATGAATTTAGCTATTAAAATTAAGCACCATTTATCAAAAGATGCTATATAGAAAATAAAAAAGAAAGCCTTAACTTGAAGAAAGGTATATATAATATTTATATACATATGTAATTTATTTATATGTATACATAAAGAATACATGAGGTATATAAAGACTCTTTCTAACCAACAAAAAGATAATCATATAGAAAAATGACTAAAAGATATATTGGGTACTCTATTCTGTTTGATGACCAAAATAAATACAGTCTCATTTATCCCATCAATATATGAAATAGATTAGACTGAAACGTTAGACAAATTTCTGTGTTCTGTTTTAAATCAGCAAGAGTAGGAGGGGGGCAACATGTTTTTCAGCCTAGAAGGAAGATTACACTGGTTTGGACCGTATCACAGCAACATATAAGTAGGCTGATAATAATGTTTGAACATGTAATTAAATAGGTATTTCTAATGTTAGCTTATCCTTTATTAAAAGACAGTTCTCCAGCTTACTTAACAATTTATCTTTACCTTACTTGAGCACACACACTTGGGAGGCACACAGGACACTTATGCCAGTGTAGAAAGTGGTGGGAATGAGGGAATTAATTTCATATTTGTTTCAATCCAAAGAGTCAGAGAACACAAGATGTGTGTGACTGGGGGGTGGAATGGAAAATGTAGATAAAGTCACAAACATGAGGAAATACTGAAAATACAACTGAAATGCAATTCCCTCAATGCAAAGACAAATTTCTATCCTTGAATTAACATGAGTAGGTATTTCTCTGTGCACCATCCACTTCCTGACCCTTGCCCAAATGGAAAGAATAAAAAAAAAAAGAAATCATACTTTCCTACCTTCTGTATAGAAAAAAGAAGTTTTCACATTAAAAAAAAAAAAACAAATTTACAAAACTGTGTTTATGTACCTTAAACACTGAAACAAAACTATACTCATACCACACACCCAAGTTGTCTAATTTGAACTAAGTCTTAGTTTTAACCAAATTGTAAGAGAAGCAATTAAGGAATTTTGGCCTTTTATTGTGGTATATTAAAAAACAGCAAACATACTAAACAACTTCAAAAAAAGTTTAAACTAGCTATTAAATAGCATCGCAATATGTCAAACAGTAATGTGATAGTTTGATCATACGCAGCCAAGGCAGTTTGAGTCCATGCCAGTGATTCTAGAAGTTGACTTTGTTTGCCAGAAAGAAACAAACAATGCAGAACAGTCTGTGTATAAATTTCAAGAAACTATGATATGATTTCACCTCTCAAGGTCCTTGTAATCTAAGAACAAGAGAAAAACAATTAGCAGCTTGGCAGTTCTGATACAACTAAATAGAATTAGACATCTGCAAAAAAAAATTGGGACATTCGAGTCAGATTAAATATTAGAGGACATATGAGTATTACTAGTCATAATTAGGAAGAGTTCATGCCATGAATCAGGATTATGGTCCCATCGATGGAAATGCACGATGGGTGATAATCTTAAATCTAGGTAAGGTTGCAGCCACCACCATCATGATCCACTCTAGAGTAGCAGGGCTTCAGCTTCTGGGCCAAGGAAACTTATTTATTAGAAAATAAATGTGTTTATCAGAAAGTTATTGATTAGAAAATAAATCCAAATATAAGTTTTTTGCTAGTTGCTTTATATCCACAACAAACTAGTACGGAGAATGCCTTGTACAAAACAACACAATAAAGGTTCAAAGATCAAGGTGTTTCCTTAGGCAAGGCTATAGACTTCAGTCTCTAGTATTTGAAATTTAGGCTGCAGTCCTTGTTTTTTGACATATCTCTGACTGTGTGGCACAGTCCATGCTTTTAACCAGATTTGAACAGGAGAACGGCCACTTGGCCTGGGGAGAAACAGATGAACTGTTTGATTTCATGGATTGTTTCAAGGATTCCTCTACCCAGAGAAGACTGTAAAGAGCATGGTGGCGTTCCAGTACTCACAGAGAACCAGGGTTCCAAAGATTTCTACAATCAGTATGTGAAGCCAAGCACAAAGCAACCCTAAGAACAGAAGAACACAAGGTTGGGAGATGCAAGTTCATGAACGCAAGCATGTAAGTCACTACTTTGCCAACAAAGGTCCGTCTAGTCAAGGCTATAGTTTTTCCAGTAGTCATATATGGATGTGAGAGTTGGACTGTGAAGAAAGCTGAACGCCAAAGAATTGATGCTTTTGAACTGTGGTGTTGGAGAAGACTCTTGAGAGTCCCTTGGACTGCAAGGAGATCCAACCAGTCCATTCTGAAGGAGATCAGCCCTGGGATTTCTTTGGAAGGAATGATGCTAAAGCTGAAACTCCAGTACTTTGGCCACCTCATGCAAAGAGTTGACTCATTAGAAGAGACTCTGATGCTGGGAGGGATTGGGGGCAGGAGGAGAAGGGGATGACAGAGGATGAGATGGCTGGATGGCATCACTGACTCGATGGACCTAAGTCTCAGTGAACTTCGGGAGTTGGTGATGGACAGGGAGGCCTGGAGTGCTGTGATTCATGGGGTCGCAAAGAATCAGACACAACTGAGCAACTGAACTGAACTGAACTGAACTGAGCTTGCAAATATAATCAGTGGGCCAACTGCATAGCTAAGGAAAGCCAACGAAACACTGTAGACTCAGACACTGGTGTGAAGCACAATTTTTTTAAGTAATATTATGAATAATAATAAAATATTATAAATATTTCTCCCAGTTTGGAGGGGGTGAATTTTTGTACATAATTTTATGTTCTGATCAATAATCCAATATGATTCCCTTCTGAGATGTATTCTTACTGTATATTTTATTTTTCTTCGTCACAAAAGTTTGCCTCCTACTTCCTCCACCTCTACACATGCCCTTATTCATTTTCTTATGAATTTTTTTTCTTTCCCTTCAAAGAAGACACACGTCTAATTCAATACTGTTTTTATAGTAGTAAAACTACAGATATTGTTCTTTTTGCAAAACCGAGAACAGGAAGTGATCAGAAAGAAGGACCTTCATCATCAACTTCCTTAGCTAATAAAAATGCCAAGAAAAATGTTATCACTTCTTGAAAACCACATAGCAAAAACTCTTCTAAATCCATAGGTAAGGCACTCGGTTGATGCCTGCATCCTTAATATTAATTCCACTGCAGATCACATTATACTGTCTTCATATGCAATTTTTTATAAACACATCTCATTATAAATTCAGTAATTACTTGGACCTTTTCAGAAGAAAGGGTTTTCATATGAAGCAGTAAATAATTTCCAAGTTGATGTTTTGTGCTTTGCATCTAGGGTCCCAACTATGAATCTATAATAACACTCAGAGTTCTTCATGCAGGCAAAACCTAGAATAAAGTGAATAATGAAATCGACTTCATGGGCAGGTTATCTATGGTTGTAAGAAATCAAAATTCACTCAATTTAGTTTAAAGAAAGGGCTTCCCAGGTGGCACTGGTGGTAAAGAATTGCCTGCCAATGCAGGAGACATAAGAGTCAGGAGGAGTTCCATTTCTGGATCAGGAAGATTCCCTGGAGGAGGGCATGACAACCCACTCCTATATTCTTGCCTGGAGAATCCCATGGACAGAGGAGCCTGGCGGGCTACAGTCCACAGGTTCGCAAAGAATTGGACAAGACTGAAGCGACTTAGCATGAACACACGGACATCTTTAGGAAAAGGGGAAGAAAAACAAAAACAGGATCAACACAGAACTCGGCTGCCGAGTTGTTAGGCAGCTGCCTTCTCTGTCTGTATAGAGCCCTGAATGGTTCAGATGCTGAGTATAAGCTAAGAAATAAAATGAGGACTTCCAGGTTAGAGTGTCTAGTCACAAATATTATCTCCATTATTTATGATCTTTGTGAACTTTGTGTGGGTGCCTGGTTGCTAAGTCATGTCTGACTCTTTGCAACCTAATGGAATGTAGCCTTCTGGACCCCTCTGTCCATGGGAGTTTCCAGGCAAGAATAATGGAGTGGGTTGCCATTCTCTTCTCCAGGGGATCTTCCTGACCCAGGAATGGAACCCCTGTCTCCTGCATCTCCTGCATTGGCAGGTAGATTCTTTACCACTGAGCCAGTTTAAGAATCTGCCTGCCAAGGCAGGGGACACAGGTTCATCCCTGGTCCAGCAAGATCCCACATGTCTTGGGGCAACTAATCCTGGGTGCCACAACTACTGAAGCCCTAGCACCCTAGAACCTGTGCTCTGCAATAAGAGAAGCCACTGTAATGAGAATCCTGCACACCACAAGGAGAGAAAGCCTGAGCATAGCTACAAAGACCCAGCACAGCCAAAAATAAATAAATAAAATTTCAAAAAAGAAAAGCAGTAGCAGTACTATTCTTACAGTATTAGACAAGATACCACAGATAAAGTGCTTAGAATAGTGTCTGAGACAGTATGCATTCAATAAATGAAAGTCATTATGATAACATAGTTGTAATTGCTTGTCCTGAGCATATGCTCCATCTCTCTCTGCCTGGCAGCTTCCTCTGTTTGCCCAGGCCAAACCGCCACTAGATCAGAGTTACCAATTTCTTACAACTTCAGTGCCCATGATTTCTGATTTCCTCAGCCCACATCACATGATGTACACATGGTTATCCTCACTGGGTCTGCAGATTTCCTTAGGATCTCCTGCATCTCCTGCATTGGCAGGTAGATTCTTTACCAACAGAGGTTAAAGACCTGCCTTTCTGATATGAATGTTTCCAATTCACAGATTAATAAAATTCACAGGTGTTTTCCCTCTTAGGCAATATTGAAATAAACTAACAAATGAAACTGGCTAAGAAAAATATGAGCTACTTGTAAGATGCTAAGTTCACTGTATGCCTGCACAGCTATCAACGGAAGCTACATAATCACTTTTAACAGATTCAGTAGGATTAACACACGGGTGAAATATTGGGTTTAAATAACCTCTAAGTTCCTTTGAGTGCATGATTCAATTTACACAGACAGACTATAAAATTGCAAGTCTTCAATAAAAGTCTGCAATATAAATTTGTGTGTGCTCAGTCACTTAGTCTTGCCCAACTTTTTGCAATCCCATGGACTGTAGCCTGCCAGGCTACCCTGTCTGTGGGATTCTCTAGGCAAGAATACTGGAGGGGTTGCCATTTCCTACTCCAGAGGATCTTCTCGACCTAGGGATCGAACCCATGTCTCTTGTGTCTCCTGCATTGACAGGGGGATTCTTTACCACTGAGTCACCTGGAAGCCCACAATTTAAATTTGACTTCATTAAAATCCTACTAATCTGAAAAGGAAGAGGGTTTACCTCACACATCAGATTAGGTAAAGACTAAATATCCACTTCAAGAGAAAGTATCTGGTAAAATCTTCAAGTTTAAGTAAGAAGTCACTCAAAGACTTTAAATGTTCATTTAGATACACCTAACATGCAAAATCACCCCCACTCCAGTACTCTTGCCTGGAAAATCCCAGGGACAGAGGAGCCTAGTGGGCTGCCATCTATGGGGTCTCACAGAGTCAGGCACAACTGAAGCGACTTAGCGGCAGCAGCAACACGTAAAATATTTTAGGGTAGCTGCTAAGTTTAAAAAAATTATAAAATTTCCCAGAAAATTTTCTTTATAATCAGGTGTTGTAAATGGGAATATATAGGTACAGGTAGAAAAAACATATAAATCACAAAATTATATTGGAAAAAATTCTACATAGAAAACACAGCCAATATCCAAGTAAAACAGTATTTTTAAGTCAAAGACATCACTTTTTGCACCATAATTTAATGGTAGATAGGCGATTCCCACAAAACCAAGGAAAAAGTGAATGGTAGATAGGAAGATGGGGAATGATGGTGTCAATGGTCAAAAGACATAACCTTTTCTCTTTAGAAGTTCTTGACCTTAATATGTGCATGTTATTAGAGATCATACACAATAAGATTGTCATTACTGAACAATTAGTACTGTTAACTTCCATGCATTTTGGACTTGGAGGGGAACATTCTACTTTAAAAGAATTAGCTTTTGCATGATCTTTATTTTCGTTGCCTTGAAGGGTATGGGAAATGTGGAAGGAAAGTCCAGTGTGCTGATTAGTAGACTTCCAAACATTAGTCAATGTTTAGGAAATTTGTTCTGGGCCTTGAATGCAGGTGATTTTACTCATCTTTTAGCCTCATTATTTATTTTATTTTATTTTTAATTGGAGGATAATTATTTTACAATACTGTGATGGTTTCTGCCATACACCAAAATGAATCAGCCATAGGTATACAATGCCCCCTCCCTCTAAAACCTCCCTCCCATCTCCCTCCCGATTCCACCTCTCTAGGTGGTCACAGAGCACTGCCTTTGGGTTCCCTGTGTCATAAAGCAAATTTCCACTGGCTATCTACTTTACACATGGTAATGCATATGTTTCAATGCTATTCTCTGAAATCATCCCAGCTTCTCTCTCCCCGGCTGTGTTCAAAAGTCTGTTCTCTATGTCTGCCTCTCCACTGCTGACCTATAGATAGGTTTATCAGTACCATCTTTCTAGATTCCATATATATATATATGTGTTAATATATGATATCTGTCTTTCCCTTTCTGATTTACTTCATTTTGAATAATAGGCTTTGGGTTCGTCCACCTCATTAGAACCAACTCAAATGCATTCCTTTTATAGCTGAGTAATATCCCATTGTGTATTAGTCCCATTACTGAGTACAACTATATTTTTAATTTCATTGGTCTCAATTTGACAACACAACTAGCAAAAAAATACTAAGCAGCTATATTTTTAATTCTATAATAACACAGAAATCTATATTGGTCAGCCATGTAGTTTAACAAATGTTTGAGTGTGAGGTATAAACAATAAAGCTTTAGAATATGGTGAGAAAAATGATCTAGGGATGCTGAGTTGCCTGTTTAAGGAAATCTATGAAGTATAGCAGATAAGCATATAAATTGTATTGATAATTATACAACTTAGTGATATGGCCACAAGCTATAAATGCTATACAGCTGTAAAAGGAAAGATAATTTTGGGTTACAGATGTCAGGGAATGGTTCCAGTATTTTTTTCTTAATATTTTTGCAATATGCAGTAAATGTCTTTGCCTCCCACACAAATAAAAGAAAAACACATAAAACCCACACAATTACATAAAGTGTGGTCAGTCAGTTAATAATAGTAAAATAAAGCTATATTTTAGTAATTAAGAACTTTTATCAAAGGAGTTCAAAATTTTAGAATGCCTCTATGTATAATGTAGCAATTCATAGAAATAAGAGGACAAAATGCCAGTAAAATAAATGTTTTCCTAATGATTAAAAACTTCAGTGTTTAGGAAATCAAAGTTATTCTATGAATAATAAACAAAATAACCATAGTGACCTCACATGAAATGTGTTCTTTTAGTTCTCTAATAATGAAGTTATATTTACATTCTTTTGAGTAGATTAGGCCAGACCACGGCTCTCAAAACTTAACTCCCCACATCATTTTGCTTTTATTATGATTATATCAACATAAAAATTTTAGTAATCCATATGACCCTGATGTTTTGCATTTTATTATGGAAAGAGACAGTGGCCACCTACTTCGTTATGCATTGCAAAATACCTTAGAATATATTATTACATGTTTGAACTATGGAAATGAAATCCAAATTCAGTTACTCTTCAGGCACATGTCGGACTTTATAAATAATATTTTCAAAATTCTATTTTGTTTAAACACAGAGGTCTTTCCTCCAGGCACTGTTTCCTCAGTGGTGCTCCATTAAGTGAAATTCTGTTCAAAAACGGCATCTGTAATCAAGTTTGGAAAATTCTGAACTTAGGCATTACCCAAACAGACTGTAATTTGGACTGTAATTTGTCCAAAGCCAAGTGGTGTTTTATGAGTACATTAATGATGAATGATGACTACTCTGGTGGAGTAGTGGGTAATAATCTACCTGCCAATGCAGGGGACATGAGTTCAATCCCTGGTCTGGGAAGATTCCACATGCTGAAGAGCAAATAAGGCCACGTGCCACAACTACTGAGCCTGCACTCTAGAGCCTTCAAGCTGCAACTCCTGAAGCCCACACGCCCTAGAACATGTGCTCCACAACAAAAAGCCACCGCAACTAAAGGTAGCCCCTGCTCACCACAACCAGAGAAAGCCCATGTGTAGCAACAAAGACCCAGCACAGCCAGAAAATAAATTAATTAAAAATAAATAAATAAATGATACCTATATATGTTAGGGCTTCCCTGGTAGCTCAGTAGGTAAAGATTCTGCCTGCAACGCAAGAGATCTGGGTTCAGTCCCTGGGTCAGGAAGATCCTCTCTCTGGAGAAGGAAATGACAACCCACTCCAGTATTCTTGCTTGGAACATTCCATGGGCAGAGGAGCCTGGCAGGGTACAGTCCATGGGGTCGCAAGAGTCGGACACAATTTAGTGACTAAACCACCACCCCCACCTATATATGTTAAAAAAGTAATGATGGATGAGGATATAATTGAATAAGAATAAACCATTTTGCCTTTATAAATCTTATGAGTACACATTACTTTAGGTAATATATTCACATGACTAAAGACTTGTCAAATAGAAAATGACATATGCAGATTAGATCTTTTATTTCACTCTTCATGGAGAAATGGGTCTAATACTAACTCTAAAATTTAAAAAAAAAAGTGATCTCATTCACACTACATATAAACTCAAAATACTATGCATTAGAAAAACATCAAGATTAATTATTTCATAAAGTTAGCCATCCACCTCGCCAAACAATACATTTATGCCACGTGCACGTTCAGTTGCTTCAGTCATGTCTAACTCTTTGAGATCTCGTGAACTGTAGCCCGACAGGCTCCTCTGTCCATGGGATTCTCCAGGCAAGAGTACTAGAGTGGGTGGCCGTTTCCTTCGAACGCATGTGTTTTACATATCTTGCATTGGCAGGTGGGTTCTTTACCCCTAGTGCCGCCTGGTAAGTCCACTTATGCCACAACATATGACGAAATCTGCAAAGTCTTACTGATCTGAGATAAATTCTCAAGCAGAATATGACTTTTAACTGGGTTATGATGCTAGAAAATATGCTATTAAGTATAATAAAAGAAATGAGTTCCAGTTACCTTTTATATACTGAATGTTACAGGAAATGTGGAAATACATAACACATAGCTTAGTTCTCCTCATGTAATGGGCTTATTGTGTAAATGCTGAAATTCCCTTAATTTCTATTGACTATAGTTTTGTCCAGAATAAAAGTGACCCATTCCCCTTCTTCATTCTATTGAACATTATTTTTTACCTTTATTAAGAGTTGACTTGAGACAACTTGAATAACTAAATATTAATAGTAGAAACAAGTAGTCTTAAGATCATAAGATAATTTTTACACAATAAAAGGCTAATAAGATAACTTAAAAATCAACTCACAATATTTCCTTTTTTGTATTCATGAAAAAATATGTTGGAATTTTTTTCATTAAAAACCAAAATATCTATCAAAAGTCAAAGGAAATTTAAGAAAAATGAAGAGCTGATCTATAGACAACAAACAGAAATTGAGCACTTTTAGAGGACCACCCAGAATATCTGTATTGCATGACAAATGATTCTTGTTGCTGTCTAATTTTTTCAGTTTTGTTTGAAGTAAATGATCAAACGGTTTGGTCAGAAGCAAACAGAGAATTTCCATAAAAAGATGTTATTTAGGTATTATCAGAGTGCTTCCTACCTTCAGTAAATACTTTAATAAAGTGCTTCCAACTCTGTTCTATGACAAGTAAAATGCTGTAGAAGGAAATTCCTACTCTATGTATTGATAGCTAAAGGTTACAGCCCAGGGTGGTAAATCTACAAGCCAGTTACTTTAGGCACCATGCTGTTGCATGTTCTTTATGCTTTTCTTTGTCAGTCTGGCTTCTGGCAACTTTTAGGTTCCCATGACTATTATCTGTAGTTTCCCCTTCCAGTAAAGCCAAAGGGCATTTCAGAGGGCAGTCAGTAGGTGCTGGCCAGAGTCAATGCCAAGATCCAACAGAGTCAAGTCATGGAGCAGGAACCAGGCCAGGGTCCAAAATGAGGCAACATGCAGGTTCCAACGGGCACATCTTTTTAGACTCTCCAGCACTTTATAAAGCTCACAGATAAATCCACGTTATGTGTTCAGAAAACATAAATGCCAGGAGCAAAAATGTCTTCATGATGCTTAGGACACTACTTGTTCAGCAACATGCCAAAGATGGGTTTCTGGAGTAATGGCAGCAGCATCCATGACACTATGAGAACTGGAACAGTCACCAAAGATACAAATGCCTGGTCACTTTGCTGGTATTATTATTATTGGCACAACTGTGTGACTATGTGGTGTACTAGTTTCACAGAGCCAACAAATGCAGCATCTGAATGTCTGCCAATCTTGGCACACACTTCTGTCCACATACCCATTTTCAATCCTATCATGAAACTACTCCTACAAGAAAATGTGAAAAAAAAGAAAAGGTAAAAGTCAGTGTCAAGTGAAGGAAAATAAAGTTTTTAGTAGTGATCACTGATATATTGGAAACAAAAATCAAGCTGTAAAATTAAAACAATAACAAGGTTGTATGTGTTTTTTATTTTCAGATTTCTAGGAATTTGAGAGAATTCCCAGGAATGTAGAAAGGGGATGTCTGCATAGGCAAATAATATACATTTTTTTTGAAAAACAAACTTTGATTCTCTTTTGAAATTAAGTTAAAAAGTGAGCCTAGAGATTATCATACTAAGTGAAGTAAGAGAAAGACAAATACATAATATCACTTACATGTGGAATCTTAAAAAGTTATACAAATGAACTTACAAACAAAAACAGACTTACATACATAGAAAATAAATTTATGATTACCAAAGGAGAAAGGGGGGATAAATTATGAGTTTGGCATTAATAAATATACACTACTATATATAAAAAAGATGAACAACAAGGACCTACTTAGCACAGGGAACTAAATTTAATATGTTGTAATAACCTATAATAGAAAGAATCTGATAAAGAATCTATATATATACGTATACATATATGTATACGTATATATATACATATAAAACTGAATCACTTTGCTATATAGCTGAAACTAACATAATACTGTAAGTCAGTTCAGTTCAGTCGCTCAGTCGTGTCCGACTCTTTGCGACTCCATGAATCGCAGCACACCAGGCCTACCTGTCCATCACCAACTATACTTCAATTTAAAAATATCATGGCACTTCAACTACCTTGTATTATCCTGATGCCTTTTAATAACATAAAGAGCATATCAGAACCACTTTCTTTGATATCATTAATTACTTGATTTCAAAAATGGGTGGTCCATTTCAGGAGCCAAAACAGCCCTTGTAGAAAGTTTTCTCACCCCAATACATTATTTGGGGATATCATATTTGTTTTCAGAATTAATTGATACTCCTTAATAGGATTATTGATCATAATTTTTTCAACTTGAATCTGTGTGTGTGTGTGTTCTCAGTCTCTTAGTTGTGGCCAACTCTTTTGACTCCAAGGATGATAGCCCACCAGGCTCCCCTGCCCATGGAATTTTCCAGGCAGGAATACTGGAGTGGGTTACCATTTCTTACTCCAGAGGATCTTCCTGACCCAGGGATGGAATCTGCATCTCCTGTGTCTCCTGCATCTCCTACACTGGCAGGCAGATTCTTTACCACTGTGCCACCTGGGAGGCCCCTAGACTATTCATACGCGTGTTCCGTTAACAAGGGAGCATTTCCTTTTTTCCCCATCAACTCTGTGCTATAAAATAATATTCAGTAGGTGGTATGTTTATGTGCTTAGTTGCTCAATTCTGTCCGACTCTTTGCAACTCCATGGAATGTAGATTGCCAGGCTCCTCTGTCCATAGGGATTCTCCAGTCTAGAATACTGGAGTGGGTTTCAGGGCCCTCATCCAGGGGAACGTCCTAACCCAGGGACCGAACCCAGGTCTCCTGCATTGCAGGTGGATTCTTTACTGTCTGAACCACCAGGAAAGTCCTCAGTAGGTGGTAATAATACCTTATAATTTTCCCAGCCCTTCCTTGATTGGATATCTTTTGCGGGTCAAGGAAGGGACATTTAAATTGCAATGCACAAATTATATTCTATTGTCAATGGCAAAGAAAAGTCCCATTCACATTGTGTGTTAGTGGATAAACAAGACATAGCATTCAATTCAACTGTCTCACATTTTAAAACATGTAGTACCTCAATTATATATTTTGAAGTTTTTCTTCTATGAAAGAAATACATTTTAAAACAATGATGTTGGAATTTCATTACAGCACTGTCTTCAACATGCTACAGTTGAATGCTCCTGTTCCTGTAACAAGGCTATGTAAAGAGCTAAATTGCTTATAGTGGGAAACTTCCTAAGTCCTTTTGAAATGAACTCTGTATAAGATGAATTCTTGCAATGAATTTCAAGTATAATGAAGTTATGGTACTTAAATGAACCAATTATTACTAAGATTTTTTTTAAATGTGACATGAATAGTTTTTCTTATTAAGGTATAATTGGAACTGAATGTACCTATTTTAAAAAGCATAATCAAGTACTCAAAAAAAAGGTTAGAACAATATTCAGATCCCAATTTATTTAAACATAGCCTTAATTAAATAGTGTTATCCATGTCTACTCAATTTCTTGGTACTAGCATTCATCCCAACATGCACAGTTCACAGAGCTGACATTTTTGAAAGAAGGATTATTCATGCGTGCTATGGTCTGAATGCTTGTGGCCCCCCAAACTCATGATCAAATTTTATGCCCAATGCGATCATTTCAGGAGGTAGGGCCTTTGTGAGGTGTTTAGGTCATGAGGATGGAACCCTCATAAATGGAATTAGTACTCTGATATATACCCTCACAGGGCTTCGCAGCTGGCACTAGTGGTAAAGAACCCATCTGCAGGAGACATAAGGGAAGCAGGTTCAATCCCTGGAAGATCTCCTGGAGGAGGGCACAGCAACCCACTCCAGTATTCTTACCTGGAGAATCACAAGGACAGAGGAGCCTGGAGGGCTACCGTCGATGGAGTCGCAAAGAGCTGGACATGACTGAAACCGCACACAGATACAGACCTCACAGGGCTCCAGAATCCTTTCCACAGTGCCAGGACACAACTGAAAGTCTGAAACCCAGAAGCAGACTCTCACCCAATGACACTGGCACCCTGATCTCTGACTTCCAGCTTCTAGAACCCTGAGAAATAAATGTGATGTTTATAAGCTACCCAGTCTATGGTGTTTTGTTACAACAACCCAAATGGACTAAGACAATACGGAAGAGAGACAAAATACAATTTTGCCAACATTTATCTTGTCCTCTTAATTTTTTGTTTGTTTTGTGTGAAAGACTTACAGGTGTGATTTTCATATTTAAAAGCAGGACTCTTTTAAAAAGCAGCACATTCAAGAAGGACAGAATTCTAACTGTTTCTCTATTATCTTCCCCACAATTTCCCTTTTCTATAAAATGTGTGTGCAGAGAGGGAGGAGTCTACCTCTACCTGGGATGACTACATAGAACAGAGGGGAAAATATGGATTTTGGAAATAGAGCTTTGTGGATTTTGGAAATAGAGCTAACCCACCTGACACATTAGATGCTTCATTTCTTCCTAAATTAGTGAAAACGATACAGGATACCCATGTAACAGGGCTGTTGATGTTGTCAGATAGTGACTTTCTGGATTATGTGAGGTGATATATGTAAGCCCCTGCAGCTATATCTCTGAATATGTGTCTTCTCTTTTTTCTTTTCAAATTCCAAAAATCTAAGTATGTAAATAGTTTGAATGCCAAGAGAAGACCAAAAAAATTACATCTTTCAATTTAGATTTTATAGACCACATCTCAGTATCTCACTGTATAGCTGAGGAGACGTTAGTAGTACTGCTTTAAGACAAAAACTGGTAAAATAAGATGTTTAATAAAATGTGAAATAATTAAAATAGTGCTGTGACCCCATGGACTGTAGCCCGCCAGGCTCCTCTGTCCACGGGATTTCCCAGGCAAGAATACTGGACTGGGTTGCCATTTTCTTTTCCAGGGGATCTTCCCAACCCTGGGATCGAACCTGTATCTCCTTTGCCTCCTTCATTGGCAGGCAGATTCTTTATTGTAGAGCCACTGGGGAAGCCCGATTTAAAACTGATTATATCCTAAAAAAGTTGGAGGGAACATTTACTCTTAAATGAAAGTTACAGATCAAATATGCATAATAATTTTGATCATTGATACTGAAGTATCCCAATGAACAGTAATAATTAGGTTTCTAAGCATTTAGAATGAGATTTTTTAATTGGTAATACAGCTATATAAGTGTATACAGCCTTTTTTGAAATGGTTGAAAACAAATGTACATAATGGGCCCACAAAGGGTAATAGAGTAATAAAACTGTTATTGGTAAAAATAAATTTAAAACAATAAATTTTGCATGCTTCCTGTTGAAGTGTTTTTTTTTTCTTTAAATAACTGTGTTACTAAGAAAATTAACAATAAAAAAGGAAAACATTTTTAGATGAGCTTGAGATCTGACATCACTAAATCCTCCAGTAGTAGGCCATTGCTGTGTGTAATTAATGTTCTTCCCCAGGGCACAGTGGCCAGATGACTCTCCAGAGAGATGCTAATGTGGTCCATGGGGGATGGGCTTACATTGTCTTATATCCCCTGAGGTTTCTTCTGAACTGTTCACCTTTTCCTATCTGCTTATTATGCTGTCATATCCATTAGTGATAATGCAAATATTCCTGCAGTATCTGCCACTTTTTAAGTTCAGAAAAAGAAACTGGTACATTGATTGTTTTTCTTCTGAAAGAGGCCATGCTGCTAAGTCGCTTCAGTTGTGTCCAACTCTGTGCGACCCCCATAGACGGCAGCCCACCAGCCTCCCCCGTCCCTGGGATTCTCCAGGCAAGAACACTGGAGTGGGTTGCCATTTCCTTCTCCAATGAATGAGAGTGAAAAGTGAAAGTGAAGTCACTCAGTCGTGTCCGACTCTTTGCGACCCCATGGACTGCAGCCCACCAGGCTCCTCCGTCCATGGGATTTTCCAGGCAAGAGTACTGGAGTGGGGTGCCACTGCCCTCTCCGTGAAAGAGGCCATAGCTTTAGGAAAACACATTCAAGCATTTTATTGCTACATTGAAGACACCAGACAATAAATACCTGGAATTCATATGGTACTAGGAAGGGGCACTACAGAAAAAGGAGGACATTACAAATAACTGAATCTTAAGAGGCAGGGTTAAGAGCTATGGATCTCATTTTACTTAGACTATTCATCTCTCAGCTCTAAAACGTTCCCACTTCTTTCATTGAAGCTTTCTTTGATCACTCCATTACATAGCAAAGTCTCCTTCTGGAATCTTAGAGCAGGGGTCAACAAATACTTTTAGCTAAACTGAAAGATTTTTCTCTAAACTGAAAGTTTTCTCTAAACTGAAAAATATTTTAGGATTAGCAGATTTAATCACAACTATTGAACTCAATCTGCAGCAGGCAATCTGCCACAGACAACACAGAAACCAATGGGCGTGGCTATATTCCAGAAAAAAATTTTATTTATATAAACAGGAAGGAGGCCAGATGCGGCTCAAGGATTATCTGTACTTGGTTAACCAATGTTGTAGACAATCACTGCTCTAACATTTTGACACTCAGTCCTACTTGATTGTTCTTTAACTCCCCACACAGAGAATGTCTCTGAAATTAGTCTCCTTAGGGAGATCAGGAAAGATGACCTAGACATAATCTTTTCGAGTCTTTGTGCAGATTATTTCATGGAGCAATGCTCAATTATTTACTGATTTAAATTGACTTAACATATGCGAGCAAGATCTACTTGCCATTAGCAGCCTGCACTGAAACATCTTCTGAGACACTGACCTTTGGGGTTCTCTAATGGACAGCTTCATCTTGCTGAGCCTTTATTCTACCTGCATATATCTTACTTGGTAATAATGAAGAATAGAAATTCTATTTTTAAAAGATCAGACACATAGGAAGGACTTAAATGTTGCTTTAAAAAAAAGTACAACAATAGTTATGTTGACATAGGTTTGTATCTTAGTATGAACAAACATCTCTAAATCCTGATAGCAAATTGCTATTGCTTTTCCCTTCCCCACAGTCTTTAAATGTGTTTATATGTGCTACTACTTCTAAGTAGAAAGTCAGGAATTTCCATCTTAAAACTCCTTTAGGATATATTCCCAGTTGATGTTACTAATTTTGTGTCTATGTGAAAAATTCAGCACTTAAATATTTTTGCAGCATCAATATCAATGTTGAATTCTCTTCCTGTATGTGTTTTGCCAAGAGAACACACTGGTCATAGCAAACACCCTCTTCCAACAACACAAGAGAAGACTCTACACATGGACATCAGCAGATGATCAACACTGAAATCAGATTGATTACATTCTTTGCAGCCAAAGATGGAGAAGCTCTATACAGTCAGCAAAAACAAGACTGGGAGCTGACTGTGGCTCAGATCATGAACTCCTTATTGCCAAATTCAGATTTAAGTTTAAGAAAGTAGGAAAAACCACTAGACCATCCAGGTATGAACTAAATCAAATCCCTTATGATTATATAGTGGAAGTGACAAAGAGATTCAAGGGATTAGATCTGATAAACACAGTGCCTAAGAACTATGGATGCAGGTTCGTGACATTGCACAGGAGGCAGTATTCAATACCATCCCCAAGAAAAAGAAATGCAAAAAAGACAAAATGGTTGTCTGAGGAGGCCTTCCAAACAGCTATGAAAAGAAGAGAAGCAAAAGGCAAAAGAGAAAAGGAAAGATATGCCCATTTGAATGCAGAGTTCCAAAGAATAGCAAGGAGAAATAAGAAAGCCTTCCTCAGTGACAATGCAAAGAAATGGAAGAAAACAACAGAATGGGAAAGACTAAAGATCTCTTCAAGGAAATTAGAGATAACAAGGGAACTTTTCATGAAAAGATGGGCACAATAAAGGACAGAAATAACCTAACAGAAACAGAAGATATTAAGAAGATGTGGAAAGAATACACAGAGGAACTATACAAAAGAGATGTTCACGATGCAGATAATCACAATGGTGTGATCATTCACCTAGAGTCAGACATCCTGGAATGCAAAGTCAAGTGGGCCTTAGGAAGCATCACTGTGAACAAAGCTAGTGGAGGTGATGGAATTCCAATTGAGCTGTTTCAAATCCTAAAAGATGATGCTGTGAAAGTGCTGCCCTCAGTATGCCAGCAAATCTGGAAAACTCAGCAGGGGCCACAGGACTAGAAAAGGTCAGTTTTCATTCCAGTCTCAAAGAAAGGCAATGCCAATGAATGCTCAAACTACCGCACAATTGCACTCATCTCACATGCTAGTAAAGTAATGCTCAAAATTCTCCATGCCAGGCTTCAACAGTAAGTGAACCGTGAACTTTCAGAAATTCAAACTGGTTTTAGAAAAGGCAGAGGAACTAGAGATCAAATTGCCAATATCTACTGCATCATCAAAAAATCAAGAGAGTTCCAGAAAAACATCATCTACTTTTGCCTTATTGACTATGCCAAAGTCTTTGTGTGGATCACAAAAATCTGTGGAATATTCTGAAAGAGATGGCAATACCAGACCACCTGATCTGTCTCCTGAGAAATCTGCATGCAGGTCAAGAAGCAACAGCTAGAACTGGAGGTGGAACAACAGACAGGTTCCAAATTGGGATAGGAGTATGTCAAGGCTGTGTATTGTCACCCTGCTTATTTAACTTATATGCAAGTACATCATGAGAAATACTGGACTGGATGAAGCACAAGCTGAAATCAAGATTGCCAGGAGAAATATCAATAACCTCAGATATGCAGAAAGTGAAGAACTAAAGAGCCTCTTGATGAAAGTGAAAGAGGAGACTGAAAAAGTTGGCTTAAAACTCAACATTCAGAAAACTAAGATCATGGCACCTGGTCCCGTCACTTCATGGCAAATAGATGGGGAAACAGTGGAAACAGTGTCAGACTTTATTTTTGGGGGCTCCAAAATCACTGCAGATGGTGACTGCAGCCATGAGATTAAAAGACGCTTACTCCTTAGAAGGAAAGTTATTACAAACCTAGATAGCATATTAAAAAGCAGAGACGTCACTTTGCCAACAAAGGTCCATCTAGTCAAGGCTATGGTTTTTCTAGTAGTCATGTATGGATGTGAGAGTTGGGCTGTGAAGAAAGCTGAGCACTGAAGAATTGATGCTTTTGAACTGTGGTGTTGGAGAAGACTCTTCAGAGTCCCTTGGACTGCAAGGAGATCCAACCAGTCCATTCTGAAGGAGATCAGCCCTGGGATTTCTTTGGAAGGACTGATGCTAAAGCTGAAACTCCAGTACTTTGGCCACCTCATGCAAAGAGTTGACTCAATGGAAAAGACCCTGATGCTGGGAGGGACTGGGGGCAGGAGGAGAAGGGGACAACAGAGCATGAGATGGCTGGATGTCATCACCAACTCAATGGACATGAATTTAAGTAAACTCTAGGAGTTGGTGATGGACAGGGAGGCCTGGAGTGCTGCGATTCATGGGATTGCAAAGAGTCTGACATGACTGAGCAGCTGAAATGAAATGAACTGATGTGTCAAAACTCAGAGTTTTGTCTATATGTGAAACACCCATATTACTATAAAGTCAATGATTTGTTGTTGTTTGAATTTCCTACTTGGATCAGGCTGTGAAAGTAATATTAAAATTCATAAATACCTGTGCACAGAAGCAGATTTTTCAAGAATAAAGAGGCTCTGCCTCAAAATGCACCAAAAATATTAGTAAAGATAAAAGAATAATAATTGTGATTACTCCTTATGTTATCTGCATTATTTATTTACTCTCCAGCAGCAATCCTGTGATATACGCTTTATTGTTTCCATTTTTTAAAAATGAGGCAACTGAGGCTCTGAAGGTTTACATAGCTTGATTTTGGTTAAACAGCTGAGATGTGGCTAAATCAAAATTCCACCAAGGTCTGTCTATCCATCCACAAATACTCTGATCCAACATGTGACACAGTGATGGAGAAAAAAGGGAAAGAGAAAAGAGAGACCCACAGACTAAGACAGACTACAGTGAACACGACACTGGAGCTCTGCACAAAGCTGATGGAAAGATATAAATTGCTTAAACTTGCTTTGAAAATAGGTTTCATTATTTGTGTGACTCAAGACTAAAAGGATCTTACTGTTTTATTCACAGCCATCTCTAACATCTAAAACGGTGTCTGGAGCACAGTGGATGAATAAATAGTTGTTATTAAAGGATTACATTCTCTGGCTTGAAATATGTCAGAGGCTTTATTCAAAATCCCATTTCACAGCAGAAGTGACATGTACATATCCATGAGAATTCTCCAGACACCCCTCTGTTCATGCATCCACCGCTGCCCACAGCCTAGCATATCCGCAGGAGTCCCGCCACCCAATGCACACTCCCCCACCCCCCATCATCTTGCTACCTGTGCTAAAGGGATCGAATTCTGGAATTATTGTTTATTCAGTCCTTAATGGCTCCCCAGCCTCCCTGAGTCCACAAGTGATAAGAGGTCATTATTTTCTCGAAGCCTTTTAGTTTGGTTCCAGATATTTCCTTTAAAAAGTAAGGAAGTCTTATCATTCTTCCAACTCTGTGTTTTAACAGATCAAGTCCTGTTATCCTTGACTAGTCTTTTTTATTTTTTTTAACATTTCTCAAACTTCCTTCCTCTAGAATCTCTTAAAATCCAGTGCAGAATTGCATATTTTAAAATACTAATATTGAGAAGGTACATTGTGGTTAATAGATTCAGGACCAGATCCCTCCACTGACAAGATGTACAACCTTGGGCAAGATACTTATCCTCTGGCCCTAATTCCCTTACCTGTAAAATAAGGGTCATAATAATGTTTTCTCATAAGGCTTAGAGGATTAAATTAGTTAAAAAGGTGTAAGATGAATATGTAAAATGATGCCTGGCATGTAGAAGTCCTGGATAAAGGCAAGCTATTTTTACTCAAAGTAATCTCTATAGCTTTATGTAAGAGCCACATCTTTAGTCTCTAAATTCACTTATTATACATACACACAAACATACACACAGCATGTTAGGTTCTTTACCTCTTATGGCATTAACCAGCAAAGACAAATAATTTTACTGAGAGGCTAATTTCTAATTGTAAACAGAATTTAAAATGAGTTTCCTTCTTTCTTCCCTTTCAGTGTTTATTCATGTATTCATTCATTATACTCAGCCTAATGGGCCACAGAAAGAAAATGTTCAGCTCTGAGGTAACAGTGGGTCCTTCCAAAGGCAGATCTCTCTATATGCCTTTATTTCCCACCTTCTAATTTCATCTGAAAAAAGATGACACTGATGGCCAGTGGGATCATGAGCAAGTGATCAAACATTTATATTCATAAACAACCATTTTCATCCTTCAACTATTTTGTACATAAACTGACTTTCCTAAACTTGAATGCTTCCAGAAACATATCGGCCCTAAAAACAAGCTTAACCAGGTCACATAAAGAAGAGATAAAAAAGTGAATATTTTACATTCATAGAGAAAACATAAGACATGTCAACTGTCACCACAAATGTACAGGCTGTCAGTCAACCCAGAAAAAGATTTATTTTGTGTGGCGCCAGAAAGCTAAGGACCCTTGGTAGAAGTAAGAAGAATGTAGTCACAACTGGAACTGCCTTTAAAAGAACAGGCTGCCTGAGTACACATTTGTTGTTGTTCAGTAGCTAAGTCGTATCTGATTCTGACCCCATGTACTGCAGCATGCCAGGCTCATCTGTCCTCTACTGTCCCCTGGAGTTTGCAATACACATACTGAAATCTTAAAAAAGCTTCTTGTACCTATCCAGAGGCTTCAGAGAAAATTTGGATGTGGTGTTTATACCCAGCTTTGAAGGTTGAAGCTTGACATGGAAACAGCAGGAGGTTAGAGCATTTTAAGATGAAAGAACAGCACGGCCAAAAATGGGGAGGCAGGAAACGGAATGAAAATAAATGAGGCACAAGGGACAGTTCAGTTTGACCTGAGGATGGTAGCAGTGGGAGATGAGCCTAGAAAAGATTTTCAGAAATACAGAGATTGAAATGTTGGTCCTTAAACCTAGGTAACGGGAGTCACAAAGTGTTATTAACATATAGGAAAGGGAGGTGTATTTCAGTGCAAGTATCTGGAGGCACGTACAGAATTAACTAGGACATTGGGAAACTATTAGCAAGGAGATCAGCTAAGAGACTAGGATGTGAGTCTAAGTAGTATGTCAAAAGTGCCTGGACTCCGGCAGCATCAGAAAAGAGGACATTGATGAAAGAAATATTTTGAATGTCTTAGCAACCGACTGTAAAATTTAAGGCTGGGACAGGGGGTGGGGGACTTGAGGTTCTTGTTCTAGATTAGAATACTAACACCAATAAAAGAAGCAGAGCCAACAGAAGGAAAGAAGAGTGTTCAGAAGAGACCTCAGGGTGTTGGCAGTGTCAGCAGCACAGAAGAGGGGAGCTGTCCAGCAGGCATTTGGAAAGTTCTGGCCACAGCTATGTGAAGGTCAGGGTTGAAGATAATGGCTTGAGTGTTACTCCTACTGAGGTCAAAGCACAGTCCAAGAGAGGACAAACTTTGCCAATGGATCAAATTTAGACAAGAGAAGAATTCAAAACAGAAGTTGAGGAGCACATACTTGAGTGAGTAGGTGAAGTGCAAGTCGCTCAATCCTGTCTGACCTTTTGCGCTGGCCAGGCTCCTCTGTCCATTGAATTCTCCAGGCAAGAAAATTGAAGTGGGTATCCATTCCCTTCTTCAGGGGATTTTCCTGACCCAGAGATTGAATCCAGCTCTCCTGCATTGCAGGAGCATTCTTTATCATCCGAGTCACAAGGGAAGCCCAAGAATAGTGGAGTGAGTAGCTTATCCCTTCTCCAGGGGGTCTTCCCAATCCAAGAATCAAACCAGGCGTTGTCTCCTGCATTGCAGGCAGATTCTTTACTAGCTGAGCTATGAGATGAAAGGAAAGTCAAAGAGGAAGCCACTAATGAGCAATCAGAGAAGTAGGAGAAACACAAAGAGCACCTAGAAATCAAGAGAAGAGTTTAAGAAGCAGCAGGTGCCAACACTGCCAAAGGCTGTGGATAGTGTGAAGTCAGTGAAGATTTAGAGCCTCAGAGGCCAGTTACAACCTGATTAATACTTAATATATCTTACAAGGAAGAACTCTTTTTATCCTTTGAAGAAAACACAGAAGAATTTCTTATTGGAAGATAGACCGATTTCAAAGATAATTTCCTTAAACATTTTCAATTTGATTTTACTGGCCAATAATTTTCAATCACATATAGTACCTTTCTTCCAAAAAGTGTATTCAATGTCAGGGGACACTTTTGGTAATTATGACTAAGGGGAAACTATCAGCATATGGAGGGCAGGGGTCGCAGACACCAAGTGTCCTGCAATAAAAGCGGCATTCCTACACCATGCAAAAGAGCCCTGCCTAAAATGCCAACACTGTCACCTGTTGAGAAACAATGTTTATCACGGAATGTTGTGGTAGTGGTGGTTTAGTCGCTCAGTTGTGTCTGACTGTTTGCAACACCATAGACTGTAGCCTACCAGGCTCCTCTGTCCAGAGGATTCTCCAGGCAAGAGTACTGGAGTAGGCTGCCATTTCCTTCTCCAGGGTATCCTCCCAACCCAGTAATAAAACTGCGTCTCCTGCCTTACAGGCAGATTCTTTACCAACTGAGCTACAAAGGAAGCCGATCACTGAATGTACCTTTTGTATATTTGAGAAAAACTGACAGAACTTCAGTTTCTGACATTTTAGAGAATCAATTTCAAACACAGACAAATATTATTAATCAGTTCATCCCTTAGAAACTTCTCAAGTGAATGCATGCCTTTTTGCTTTTACTGTTTATTCATGTCTAATCTAGTTCCAAAAGAAATAAATTACTTAGTAGAGTAGCTTCTTATAATTTATAACTTCTATACATTAGCTCTAATCAGAAACTGTTTAGGAGTGTGGATGATTAATAATACTACATGTCATTGTGCTATTAGGTATGAAACAGCCAACATTTAATGTAAACACTTTTTAAAAATACCAATATTTGGTACAGACCTTTACTTATCTAAACAAATATTTCTCTGTGTTACCATTCATACTAGATACTTTCATTGAAAATTTTAATTTTTTTTATTAAGTGCCATGTTTTAATTCCAAACATGACCAAAAATTAATCAGCAGTTCAGATAACTAAACCAAATTATTGTTGTTGTTTAGTTGCTAAGTCGTGTCTGACTCTTTTGCAAATCCATGGTCTGTAGCCCACCAGGCTCCTCTGTCCATGGGATTTCCCAGGCAAGAATACCGGAGTGGGTTGCCATTTCTTTCTCCAGGGTATCCCGCCAACCTAGGGAATGAACCCGCATCTCCTGCATTGGCAGACGGATTCTTTATCACTTTACCACTGAGCCACCAGGGAAGCCCTACTAAACCCGATAGCATGTCATTTTCTTGTGGGGCTATCTTAACTGTGCAAAACTTTTAACAAAAATATCTTTACACCAGCATCTTGTAGTTGTTACCCAAATGCCTTGTAAAATTTTCATAAACTTATCTGGAATTTCAATAAAGGTTAATAAAAACAAGTGAATCTTCCACGTAGGTAGATTAGGACCCTGTATTCACCATTCAGGGACCTATTGAGAAAATGAAGCTTTCTCTGTAAGTTTTTAAAAGAAAGTCATATTACTCAAAGATATTTAGTGTATGCAGTTGTTTCTCAACACATTTCCTACATTCTTTGATCCAAATAGTTTTGAGAAAGTCAACAATGATGACCTCTCAATGAGAGTTCATTCAATGGCTTATTATGCAATCCAGGACTATCATGCCATCTACTGAGAAACTTTGCTTTTCAAAGGGTTCCCAAAAATCTGTTAAGAAGAATAAGCCAGTGAACTTTACAAAAACCTATTAGTCTTAAGGCCAAATATTTAATACCTGACACTAGCTACCATGTATTTTTTTTTTTTTAATAAAACATTTATTTACTTGGCTGGCATGTGGGATCTGGTTCCTTGATCAGGGATGGAACCCAGACCCCTGCATTGGGAATGCCAGGGAAGTCCCTGCACCTTTTAAAACAAGAGTTAATGCAAATATGAAAGATTTGGATTTTTTACATTTATTGGAGGATAACTGCTTTACAATATTGGGGGGGCTTCTGCTATACATCAGTGTGAATCAGAGACCACATATTGAGTTATTTCTATGCTTGTGCTCACACAGTATAAGTAACGAAGGAATCATAAAAAGATCCTCAACTGTCCTGCCCCCAGGGCAGAGTTCCACGAGGAATTCCCTGCCAGACTGAGAGTTGTAGGCAAGAAAGGATGCTCACTCTTCCTTTGTTTCTCCCTCCCTCCTTGCTTCATTTTTTCTATAATCAGTTGTTCAGGACTATCACCTGCCAGGCACTGCACGAGGAAGGAAGAACACGACAGACGAAGTCCCTGCCCTCAATCAGCTTCATGCAGAAAAAGCCATACTACTCAGTGGTTAAAGTCAGACAGCCTACCTGGGGGCTCACTCCCACTCAGCCACTTGCTAGCTGTGCACTTTGCGTCAGTTTCTTAACTCTCTGCGCCTCTTCTGTAAATGTGAGTATCCATAGATCCTCCTCTTAGGATTGTTAAAGTGATAAAAGGAGTAACAGACGGTGCCCAGAACATGGTGAGCATTAGAGAGAAAATGTTATAGTGAATATACTCTTGGGGTACATATACACAATGGAGTATTACTCAGCCATTAAAAAGAATACATTTGAATCAGTTCTAATGAGGTGGATGAAACTGGAGCCTATTATACAGAGTGAAGTAAGCCAGAAGGAAAAACATAAATACAGTATACTAACGCATATATATGGAATTTAGAAAGAGGGTAACAATAACCCGGTGTATGAGACAGCAAAAGAGACACTGATGTATAGAACAGTCTTATGGACTCTGTGGGAGAGGGAGAGGGTGGGAAGATTTGGGAGAATGGCAATGAAACATGTAAAATATCATGTAGGAAACGAGTTGCCAGTCCAGGTTCGATGCACGATGCTGGATGCTTGGGGCTGGTGCACTAGGACGGCCCAGAGGGAGGGTATGGGGAGGGAGGAGGGAGGAGGGTTCGGGATGGGGAACACATGTATACCTGTGGCGGATTCATTTTGATATTTGGCAAAACTAATACAATTATGTAAAGTTTAAAAATAAAATAAAATAAAAGAAATAAATAAATAAAAAAGAAAGAAAAGAAATAAATCCATTAGCAAAGACATTCTTCAGGGAAGGCATGTCCTGCCTTCATAACAACAGAAAATCCTCTGTTACTTGTTTCTACTGGGTCAATGGGCAAATGGATGGGGCTGAACACACAGATTTCTGAAGCAAGGTGCCCTTCTCAAATGTGCCTCTTAGCACATCTTACATTTCTTAAAACTGCTACATCCTTTCAGATTCCTTGAGAAACATGCTTCTTCCATTGAGAAGGAAACAAACAGCAAAGAGGACAGAAAGAAGATCAGCCCAGATGACTAGATGTTTTTGTTTTTGTTTTTTGAGAGCAGAATTCCAACCTTATTTATCTTTGTAACCACAGTGCAGTGTCTGGAGTGATTTTAGGGTTTCAAAAATAGCTAGTTTATTTTTGTCAAAATATATTTTTATAGATTTTACTTTTGGCAGTGCTGGGTTTTTGGTGCTCTCTCTAGTTGCCAGGAGCAGGCGCTACTCTTCAGTGTGGTGTTCAGGCTTCTCATTGCAGTGGCTTCTCTTGTTGAGGAGCAGGGGCTCTAGGTCAAGTGGGCTTCAGTGGTTGCAGCACATGGGCTCAACAGTTGTGGTGCACAGACTCAGTTGCCCTGAGGTATATGGGATCTTCCTGGACCAGGGATCAAATCCGTGTCCCCTGTATTGGAAGGCGGATTCTGGATCACTGGACCACCTTAGCTAGTTTATTTTTCAGGTGTTTTCAGTATACTTTATTCCTCACAATAGCACTTCAGGGTAGATACCGCTAATTTCATTGTATGAGTAAGAAAAACTAAGGATGACTGTTAAATACTTAGTCTTAACAAAAGTGAAGAAGTGAGCTTGAAATCCAGGTCTAACTCTAAAGTTAATTACCTTTTTCCATGCGAATGTCTCAAAAAAAAAAAAAGTTTGATACATGAATATATAATGAAAAGCAATCACAGGAGACTTCTTTTACTTCTGATCCATGATCCAAGAATATAACTCTCCATAAAGGATATTTCTTAAAGTTTCTTTGCCCTTTTTCCCTTCAGGAGGGCGTAAGGCCAAAAATATCAGCTAGATATTATAAAAGACTAAATGCACGTCTACAAATAAACTGAGCATTTATAGGAAGGGGCACTAATTTGGACATTGAGAAACAAGTGTTAAAATTTCCGTTCACTTACCATTATTGAAACAGCCCAAAGGGGAGGGGAGAACATAATTGCAAACTGCTGATGTGAATTTTGCAAAAAAAAAAAAAAAACTAATTTCTGACTTTATGAGTTGTTACACAACACACTGAGTTGCTTAAGTAATCTTTCCCTTTTACTGAGATCATTCAGTTGCCGGCTGACTTAGATTGCTTTAAACGCAATGTGCTCAGAAGCAGAGAGTGGGGCTAAGATTGCCTCACCAGTGCCATGAAAGGGTCACCTCATTCAACCCTCATCAGTCTCTGCTGCCAGAACCCAGCTCTAATTTTTCAGCCAAGTTCCTCCAAAATGCACACTTCGTACTTGAGATTCCAATGACACAGCACTGTCAAGCCAAGGGTCCGTTGAAAGTCTGCACCCTCCCGAGTTCCCAGTTTGGATTTACCATAAAGCACTGGGTGCCAGGAAAGGGCATTTAGTGATCACTGTTTCCTTCCGCCCACGCTTTTCAGCTCCACCCTCATCACTGCTGGTGGTTTTACTCCCCTGCTGTGCCCCTTAACAGACCGGAGAAAGAAGATACGACAGGCTAGCTTTACTACTACTACCAGACGTACTTGTAGAGTAAACCGCACGTTTCCTCTCCTGCGTGTGTTGCGTGTGTAATTTTAACTTCCCTGACGTAGATCACAAATTTCCCTCCTCAGCCCTACCAGGAAAGTGGCCTTGCTCACAATCCCCCCAACCCCCACCCCGCCCTGCCAAGACCAGTCTGCAATTTTGCGGAAGTTAGGGGAAAAAATGGGGTGGAGACAGGAGCCACCCAAGCAGCATCCGCCCGAGAGAGGAGGCAGTTCACACGTGAGCCACCTCACTAGCCTCCTCGCTACCTGGCTGGGCCTGGCACCCCCAGCGTGGCGCCACAGCTCTGCCAGGAAAAACAGCCGGGAGGCGCAGGCCCTCCTCCGCCCGCGTTTAAGTCACGTTCCTTTTCTGTCCCCGGGTGTGTCTCTCCCTTACACACCTTTCTTTCCTTCTGCCTCGCCTCCGCCAGGCTACCTGGGACCCAAAGCATAAAAAACTCTTACGCCACCCCCGACCCCGGTATTTCGTCCCTTCTTCCCAGCCTGAGTGCGACCATCTGCTAAAAGAAGAGGCTCCCTATACATTCTCACCCCCATCCCCACTCCCGCCCAATACCCAGCTTCTCAGTTCCGGCCCACCAGGTATGCTGGCGGGCACGGGGCGAGATGCTGCGGAGAAGCGCCAGGTGGGAACCTGCCAGGGAGACTCGTAGGTCCAAGAAAGAAGTGGCGGGGGGGTGGGGGGAGGGTGCGGGGGAACGTCGCCGGGGGAGCCTGGGTGCCAGAGCTCCGAGTGCGGGAACCTGGCGGCCGGAAGCGCGCGCGGGCGCGGAGCGCTCTCTGCGCTGGACCCCTCGGGCCTCCCCTCCCTGACGCGCGCGTGCCCGCAGCCCGCGCCCGACTGCGCCCCCGCAGGTCCCGCGTTGCACTCCGCGCGCTTCGGTGACGCGAGCTCTCCGGCGGCCGCTCCGGGGATTTTTGTCTATATAAGGGCTCGCGGGCAAATTTGGCTTTGGAGCGCGTGTCACAGACTGGCCATTATTTTCACACGCTCGTGCCGTTCACCCGGGCAGCTCGGGTGACAGACGCGCGCTCGCCTTCCTCTCCGCCAGCGTCCCCTCCTCCTCCTAGTCCTCGTTTCCTCCCGGGGTGTCACTTACTTTACCTGGTCTCCGGCACTGGGTGGGCGCTGCAGCGGTCCGTCCGCCGCCTGTTCGCCTCGCTATCAAAGGGTGAATGGAATTATTTATTTATTTATGTCCCTGGACGAGTCCTCGCCCGCCGCCGGAGGTGGAGGAGGAGGAGGAGGCAGCGGGGAGGGGAGGCGCGGCGGCTGAGCTCCCTAGTGGATGCCGAGGAGCGCGCGCCTCGACACCAGGGGAGGGACGGGGAGGGAACGGGGATGGGGAGGGCGAGGGCTCCGCGAGGGGGAGGGGGCCGGGGAGGGCGGCGGCGATCCCCCGGGGCTTTGCGGGAACCCGGGGCCGCGGGTGGGCGCCAGCTGCAGCCCAGTGACTCCAGGCCGACTGAGCATGCTCCAGGCAACTGTCAAAGACACTTCGATGGCTCGGAGCGCTGCACTGCAGATTTTACTTTTGACCCTGAGAGAAAGTCATAAGTCTGGTCGAACTGTTGTTCCACATCTGTTGGGACGTGCTTTACTCGAAGTACTTGGCGCACAACCTAGGAGCCGGTGTGTGGTACCTTTGTGTAGGTACCCTGGGCAGTAGGGCAACCTATAGGCAGGGAAAGCCGTACAAAAAGAGAAGAACCTGGCCCAAGGCACGGAAACATAATTCTGAGTCTCCTTGTGAGCTCGCAGTTAAAGTGTTGGGCCATTCTTCAACTGAAGTCTTTTGGGGGGCACAAGAAGAAGGACCACTGCAGTGCTGGAGATTCGGTTCATTCACCGAATCACTCACTCTAAGGGAAAAATAAATTTTACCCCGAGGGTGGAAGAGTAGCACAAAAGGACTTGAAAATGTGAAACATGTGAGAGAAAGTCATTTGTAAATGAATTCGTTTTAGTTTCTCAAGTTATATATATTTATTTATTGGCCACATAGCCTGTGGGGATCTTAGTTCCCTCACGGACGGAACCACGCCCCCCGTGCAGTGGAAGCAGAAGTCTTAATCACTGGACGGATAGGGAAGTCCTTCAAATTATTTAATTCTTCAAAATAGGACTTAGTTATTTGCTACACACACACACACACACACACACACACACGCTCTCGCTTACACTCACACTGCTAGGGATAATGGTAAAATCAGTCTTGGTTTGATTTCTTATACCTTTATTTCCTCCCCCTGTCTAGACATGTTTCGGGAGAAGTTGGAAAAAGGAAGTGCTGGAAACGAACATTTACATTGGCTTCCTTTAATATTTTTAAGGTTGAAGTATTACTTAAAAAGAAAGAATCTGGAAGAATAATCAGGGTCTTGGATTTGAGAAATCATTTTCCAGTTTTTCTGTCAATTACTGACCCTCTCCCTTTCCTGCTCCAAAAAAAAAAGTGAAAGAGATAAAAATGTTGCATTCATCTTAGGTAAAAAATGTAACTTATTAGAAGCTTTTGTTTGTTCTAGAATTAAATCATTTCTAAACCGCCAAGATAATGTAATTGAAATAATTGCAATTTTGAAGCCCAAGGGACAAAGAATCAAAATGGTGTTATGGTAATAATTATAATTACTTATTTATTAAATGTTTATCACTGTCAGACACTGTTCTAGGTACTTATGTGAATTATCCCAATTAATACAATAACACTATTCGATTTGTTGGCTGAAAAAAATACACCACATAGGAGTTGTGAGTTGTTTAATTTGAGGCAAAATGAGGTCTATAGCCTGGAAGCCAACATTTCAGATAGCTCTGAGAAACAGCCCTCAAGAGCCAGGGTGAAGGCGGTATTTATGTGACTTTGGTGGAGGTGGGGTTACATGCAAACAAGGACATGTTTTTGCAGAAGGTTGCTGCTAGTCACGAGGAGTAGAGGTCACCATGAAGGATTTTAATTCTTTTCTAGATATGAGAAGATGTAAAAACCAGGCTTGTAAAACCTCCTGAAAAATATCTAACTATCTAGAGGCCTTTTCTGGAGAAGGCAATGGCATCCCACTCCAGTACTCTTGCCTGGAAAATCCCATGGATGGAGAAGTCTGGTGGGCTGCAGTCCATGGGGTCACTAAGAGTCGGACACGACTGAGCGACTTCCCTTTCACTTTTCACTTTCATGTATTGGAGAAGGAAATGGAAACCCACTCCAGTGTTCTTGCCTGGAGAATCCCAGGGACAGCGGAGACTGGTGGGCTGCCATCTATGGGGTTGCACAGACTCGGACACAACTGAAGCAATTTAGCAGCAGCAGAGGCCTTTTCTGCCAGTTTTTTCCAGAGCACAGAGCGCCTCATTCCTGATCTCCACTCTGAACTCCTCTTATGGGTTGTTGAAGGTCAGCAGCTGCAGCAGCTCATGATTTAATCCTGTAGCAATAGATGGCAAGTGCCAATTTGTAGCTGGCAGATTATTCACATTTTACAAGTGGAAACTAAGTAGTTGGTTAAATTCACATTGCCTTGCTTCTACCACAGCTAGTCTGTAGGCTGGAATTTTAGTTTCTGCTAATAGTTTATTTCTATTACAAAATAGTAACAAAGTCAACTTTTTATTGCTATTGGAAGATTTAGGTGAGATGATATGTGAAGTTTATGGAAGATAATATAAGATGAATTAATAACGTTATTAGTAACATCAAAAAGTTTGGAAGACAGTATTGCACACAGAAGGGTAGTTTAGAAACTATGGCAGAAATTCCAGAAAGAACTTTAATTTCAAACAAACAAAAATCTGCAAACTGACACTTGGATAAGATATAATAGACATTCGATAACGATGGAATGTACATTTCATTTTCACAAAAAAAGAATGTTAAATTTTAAAAAGAAACATTAAGACACACATTTCAAGGTCATTTTCTTGAGTGTTCACTGCTGACATTTTTCTAGTTCATTCATTGTTTTTATTTTACTTCAAAGAAGAGAAGGAAAAAGAAAGATCCTATTCACCCTTTTCCTTCTCTCTGATTTTTCTTTTATTGTCCTATATTTCTTTTTCACCCCGTACTTTTCACGGCCTCATATTCTTGGCCTATTTAACTCATTTACAAACTCTTAACCATCATTACTCATAGCACTGTATCAAAACTGTAGCAAATTTTCTTTTTAAGTCTTGTTTTTCCAACAATTAAAACCCTGGATCCAATTTATCTAATGCCCCAGTGTTAGTATGTGGGTGTTCATTTCTAAATTGCCTTGTTGCTATGGCTAGGCCTGCTATGTAAATATTTAGTTGGCTTAGAAAGGAATCTGTGAAGAGTATTAGGTGGGAATAAATCCAGTCAATTTCTCCTATGACTTGCAATCTTAATATTCTTCAGAAATTAAGAAAAAAATACAACTTAGGGGGAAATCAAATCATATGATCAGAACTTGAAATATTTTTGGTAAAATTTATGCCTTGATTCCTATTCATAGGTGAAATAACAATAGGACAAACAAGGGATAGCGATAAACTAAATATTCCTAAAACAAGCAAACATATACACAACATGCAGACTAATAAAGCCCAAACTTATATTACACACTCATAACCTCATATTCCAGGTTCTATGCCCCTTCATTCCTCAGTCATGCTGTTGTCTTCTCCAATTTTTCTGTCTTTTCTCATTCCCCACCCTCTTTTCTATATCAAACTTGTCTAAGTCCTTTTTTTTCTTCCCCTTCAAGACCCAGCATGTAAGTCATCACCTCTGTAGCATTTCAAGGATTCTTTTGCTAAAAATGAATTCCCATCTTCCTCTGTGCTCTTTCCCATGGAACATGGTATATGCCTCTATTTGGGACAGTTTTTTCTGCTTCACAGTCGGCCATATTGTAATTTTTTTCTGTCTACCTGTCTTTTAGGCTGCTGGAGAGTAGCGATGATGTTTTATTCCTCTCTGTAATCTTTTAACATCCAGCACAAATTCCTGCAGATAGAAGGTAATCAATAATGTTTGCCCAATGGAGGAAAAGGATGATAGTGTGACTGTTTTTGGAACAGACACGTGCTAGAGGCTCTTGGCACTAACAGTATCCATGATCTGCATGTTACTACATTTCCTGGTTTCTCTTACGTTATATTGGGGTCATGTGATTAGTTCTAACAGAGTATGAATGAAAGCAACTTACATCATTTCTGGCTAAAGAGTATTAAGAACCAGTAATTCTCCTTCATCCCTGCCTTTCTCTGCTCAAATAGCCTCATGTTTCAGACAGACATGTTTCACTGCAACATGGAGTCACTAACGATAAAGAAAGGCTGCTTGACTTGCACTGGACTCTGTGTGAACAAGAAACCGTTATTGTGTTCAGCCATTGAGATTTCAGGACTTATGTGTCATGAGAACAGAGTCAAGCCTATTCTGACCAATGGAGGATATTATTTAATAAGATTATAAATCATAAGGCATAATGACCCAATGAAACATTGAGCTTACAAGAATGCTCTAATGTGTTCTTAAGTCAAGGCTCGCTCTCTCTCTCTCTCTCTATATATATATATATAATCACAATCTTATCTTGATTCCCAACTAGATATACAACAGCCTTTTCTTGACAAGACTCTGTGATACCAAAGCAGGTGTGTGTGTGTGTGCGTGTGTGTTAACTACACACAATAGAGTGGTTTTAACTAAAGACAGAAGACTAAATGTCCCAGTATCCCCTCAGCCTAAGTGAAAGTGAACGTGCACCTGCCATCCAGTGGCAGCCTACTGTGACTGAGATTGTAGCTGGCTAGCAGCTGTGAATATGATTGCTCTGACCTGGTTTCATACAATGTACAAAATATGAAAGGCCTCACTCCACTGCTTGTAGATTTATATCTTGAGTGCCTGTATATAGGCTACTTTGGAAATCTCTTCTATGGAAGCTTTGTAGAATTGTGGAGAATGCAAACCTAGTCTCAGTTTACAAAGAATAAAAAAGGAAAAACAATAATATTGGACATGGTTGTATGGGGTGCCTTTCAATAACTGTACAGGAGCCCAGAGAGGTCTTTTGTCAAAAGAAATGACTCTTGAGGTTCCAAAAATCTCTCAATGGATCCTGCATCTAAAGTCCTGTGCATTGGCCTTTTTTCCCTAATTTTACAGTTCACTTAATGTTATGTATAAAGTAATTTTAGTGGAGTCTAATTATAAGCCTAATTATAGATGTCTTCATATGAATATGTTAATTATTCTGAAAGCGTATGAAATTAAAAACTTGGATTAAAATTTTTTACAATATAAACTTTCCTGGCAAGAATATTGTCAATAATGCTTTATAAGTGTTTCGTATTTAATGTGCTTTATTAAATGAATGAATGATGACTGACTGCATATGGAACCAAGGAAGCTAGGTTTCTGTGCCTTTTCCTGTACTTGTGGTTTTTGGTGGTGGGGGTGAGGAGGGGGTGTGGAACTTTACCTGAGCAGCACTTTTTAGAACTCTGTGGTACCTTCAAGCATTTTGAGGGTGCAAAGATCCACAGAGATTATACATACTCTTAGAAGACGAAAAACAAATTTGTGTATGATGAGGATTTTTTTTTTTCTTAACTAAACTTAACTGTTTACTTAAAATATTTTGGAGAGTAGTTTTGGTGAAGATGCATGAGAATGCAAGCTTAAAGTTGCCTGCTTAACCTTGTGTAACTTGCCTTGTGCCTGGACTGTCCTTGAAGGGTTAGTCATTGTTTACATTTACATAATGCCTCATAGGTCACAAGACAGCTTCAGGCTAAAATGCTGTCAGCTACCTGCTTTTCAGTAAACTAGATTTTCAGCTGCCCTTCTACTTTGTTTTATTTGCCTAAAGTTAAAGCCATTTTGCCTTTTGTTTTCTTTTTTTTTTTTTGCTGTTTTGCTGATGTTCACTCACTCGGTCATATCCAATTCTTTGCAACCCCATGGACTGCTTCCCAGTCCTTCGCATCTCCCAGAGCTTGCTCAAATTCATGTCCATTGAGTCAGTGATGCCATCCAACCATCTCATCCTCTCTCTTCCCCTTCTCCTCTTGCGTTGTATCTTTCCCAGCATCAGGGTCTTTTCAAATGAGTCAGTTCTTCACATCAGGTGGGCAAAGTATTGGAGCTTCAGCATCAGTCCTTCCAATGAATATTCAGGACTGATTTCCTTTAGGATTGATTAGTTTGATCTTGCAGTCCAAGGGACTCTGAAGAGTCTTCTCCAACACCACAATTCAAAATATAAATTCTTTTGGACCCTGTGGGAGAGGGAGAGGGTGGGATGATTTCGGAGAATGGCATTGAAACATGTATAATATCATATATGAAACGAGTCGCCAGTCCAGGTTCGATGCATGATACTGGATGCTTGGGGCTGGTGCACTGGGACGACCCAGAGGGATGGTACGGGGAGGGAGGAGGGAGGAGGGTTCAGGATGGGGAACACATGTATACTTGTGGTGGATTCATGTTGATATATGGCAAAACCAATACAATATTGTAAAGTTGAAAAATAAATAAATAAAAATATGTAAAAACACACACACACAAAAGTATACATTCTTCAGCGCTCAGCCTTCTTTATGGTCCAACTCTCGCATCCTTACATGACTACTGGGAAAACCACAGCTTTGATTCTATGGGCCTTTGTTGGCAAAGTAATGTTTCTCCTTTTTTAATATGCTGTCTAGGTTTGTCATAGCTTTTCTTCCAAAGAGCAAGTATCTTTTAATTTCATGGCTGCACTCACCATCTGCAGTGATTTTAAAGCCCAAGAAAATCAAATCTGTCACTGTTTCCATTGTTTCCCCATCTATATGCCATGAAGTAATGGGACAGGATGTCATGATCTTCGTTTTTTTTAAATTGGGTTTTAAGCCAGATTTTTCATTCTCCTCTTTCACCTTCATCAAGAGGCTCTTTAGTTCCTCTTTGCTTTCTGCCATAAGGATGGTGTCATCTGCATATCTGAGGTTATTGATACTTTCCCGGCAATCTTGATCCAGCTCGGCATTTTGCATGATGTACTCTGCATATAAGTTAAATAAGCAGGGTGACAATATACAGCCTTGACTCACTCCTTTCCCAATTTTGAACCAATCTGTTGTTCCATGTTCAGTCTAACTGTTGCTTCTAGACCTACATACATGTTTGCCACTCAGGGGCTCTTTTTCTGATTTCCAACTTCCAGGCATTGATTCAAACTACATTATTTGTTTTATGTTATTTTGTTACATAATTCTAATGATTTCTTAATGTTGGCTTGTTTTTTTTCCTGGGAGTTATTGATGGTGATCTTGAATTATCATTTATAAATTCTTCCCAGGAAATACTCTGTGTGAGATTTATTATATGAAATGTGATGTAGGTTTAAATTCAGCCTGTGGTTTGTGCTCGAGTCTAACAATATAAGTGGTCACCTGAAGTTTATTGATTTTATATTTTTTTCCTTGGTTTATCAGAATTTCATTTCTGAATGCAGGTCTTCAGTCATGGAATTCAGTCTTCATGAGTTTTATTCATTGGACATATTTATTAAACAACTATTACTTGATAAGTACTGTAATAAGCTGTTTGGATGTAAGTAGTGGTTCTCCCAGGCAGACAGACTTATGATCCTAATGTTATGATTACGTCCACCCCATAACTGTGTATGCATGTATCAGAGTGTAAATACTGGGGTATTAGTTTATAAGTTTTTCAGTCTGAACTGGAATAGACTATCCTAGTTATTGAGTTGAAGGGTTATCCAGAGCTTCAGAAACATGTTTCAAAAAAGACATGTAGAGTTTTTTCCTCAGAAGCCTTTATGAAGGAGGATGAGTTTTATTTCATGATGCCAAAGATGTCAAGCAACAATTGTGGATACCTTTGTCAATATACCAGGTTTATTTTATTTTAAATAAAATTTATTGACATGTAACTTACATTAAAATACATGCATTTCAAGTGGACAGTTTGGTGAATTTTGACAAATTTATATGCCCAGTTAATCACCACTCTAATCAAGAGATAAAGCATTTCCATCATCCCAAATACTTTCTTCATGCTATTTTTATGTAATCCTTTCTGAAGCACAGGCAATTGCTAATCTGGTTTTTATCATCATAGACCAGTTGCTTTTCCATACTCTAAAATGGTATATAAACAGAATGACATCATATGTAGTCTTTCTTATTTGTCTTCTTTTATTCTTCATATTTTTCTTTAATTCATCCATGTAGTAGTGTGTAAGAATCAGTAGTTTTTCCTTTCCTTATTGGATAGTATGCTATTGAATGGAAATGTCACAGTTTTTTTTTTATCAATTCATATGTTTAAAGATATTTGGATTAATTTTTGGATTATTTTATTTACTTTTGTGAATATTTAAATACAAATATTTTTGTGGACACATGTTATAAAAGTTTGATTTTTAATACATAAAATTTAAAATGTGTTAAAAAAACAATTAGTGTTAGTTGCTCAGTTGTGCCCACCACAACTGTATGTAGCCCACCAGGCTCCTCTGTCTGGAATTCTCCAGGCAAGAATACTGGAGTGGGTAGCCATTCACTTCTCCAGGGATTTTCCCAACCCAGGGATGGAACCCAGGTCTCCTGCATTGCAAGCAGATTCTTTACCATCTGAGCCACCAAATTAAAAATGTGTTAAAAAATCAGTGCAGTTCAGTTACTAGGCATCTGAATAACTGGATATAGGTCAAGTCAGGCACTTTACTAATACACTACTTTGGCAAAAACACTACATTTGCCAAAGATTTTAAATTTTACTTTCTTCATAAGTAATAAAAACTTGATTTGATTATTATTAAGAAGAGTCAAACAGGAGATATGATAAATGGAAATGATTTCTCAATTTTAAAGCTTAACAGAAATGAAAGATGGTATTATATGTAAAATATGTACATATTTAGGAAATATTACTACTTTAGAGAGATTCGTACATTTTTTTCACTCCAGGTATGGGATTTAAAAAACTATCCCTCTTTCTATTTGAGAGCATTTTGCCCCTTCCTTTCTCCTCCAGTTACTCTTTTTGTGCAAAATTTTTAAATTGTGTTATAAGCCAACAACTGTTTTATTATGCTCATGTATTCTGTTTGCAGAACAGGGATGGCTTGCCTCTACTCCGTGTTTGTGGCTTCAACGGGAAAGACTAGAACACAGGCTCCTAATCTATTAACGTGCATCTTCAATCACACATGTGAGTTTCTGGGTTGAAATGACTCAAAGATTGTGTTCTCCAAGGTCTCCTTATTGAAACACTAAGACATGGTTTCTCCTTATGGTTTGGAATTCTTACAGTATGATGGCTGTGCTCTTAAAGGCAGCCTAGTGAGAACTAGCCTTCCAAGGTCCAGGTAGGGTTTCACCTGAACTCAAAAGTTCCTTAACGTCTCTTCCATTCTGTCCTACTGGTAAGTTGTTGAGGTCCTTTAATGGACCAGAACCTGGTGGTCCGGAGTCGATAATAAGAAAGTAAAGGAAAGAGAAAGAGGCATGATATTCCTTGGTTTATGCAGAAAACCAATAAAGTCCCTGACACGGGGCTTGCTCTGTTCATGAAGGCCTCAGGTGCCCTCTCGAGGTGGGTGAAGGCGCAAAGCACCTTCTCAAGAGGGTCTTAGAAGCCCGGGCAGGAAAGTGAACCCAGAGGGCCACTGCATTCCAGAGAATTAGCCTGAAAAAGAGAGAGAGAGAGCGACAAAAAGCAAGACATGGAGACCAAAGCTCTGATGGAGCAGAGGTGTTTTAATCAACATGGTGTGGGCATATATACTGTCTTACAAGGTAGTTATTCTCAGATAAAGATTAAAATTCCAGACTTGCAAAACATAGGTGATCCATATTAAAGAGAGAGAGAGTTGTAAACAATCACTTTTACCTTATGGTTCACAAGAAGGAAAAGGGTACTTATCACCACATTGAAAAACTAACGAAGGAAGTGCCTGGATCCCTCAGCCCTGGGAGAGGCTTGCCTCTCCTCTTAATTCCTGAACAGTCAGGAATTAATAAGGAACAGAGGATTCCTGACAGATCCAAAACAGCACACAGGAAGCCTCCTGTTAAATGCTTCCTAACAGTAACTAGCAAGTCATAAATCAATATTAGCTTTCTATTGCTGCTGTAACAAATCATCACAAATTTAGTGGCCTAAAACAACACAACTTTATGAACTCACAATTGTATTACTTCAGAAGACTGAGTCACTTTGACTGGTTCCTCTGCTCAGGGTCTCACAATCTGGGGGAAAACTTTTGTTTCCAAGCTCACTTAGGCTGATTGCAAAATTCAGATCCTTGCAGTTGCAGGACTGAGGTCCCCATTTCCATGGTGGTTGTCAGCTTCTGAAGGTCACCTCTATTCCTCATCACATTGCTCCTTCATCTTCAAAAGGCAACAGTGTCTGGAGTCTTTCTCATGTTTTTTAATCTCTCTGACTTCCTCTTTACTTCATCTCATCTCCTGCACCAGCTGGAAAAACTTCTCTGCTTTTAAGGATGCATATGATTAGGTTGGGCCAACCTGAATAATCTCCATATTTTAGGGCCCATCACCTTATTTACATCTTCAAATCCTTCTGCCCTATGAACAACATATATTCACAGGCTCTAGGGTAGAGTGTGAATATCTTTGGGAAGGCATTTTGCCTACCACAAAAGAAAAAAGGACTTAGACTCCACCTTCAGAGGTGGAATAACAAAGATACATTTTTAGAAAGCATGTAGGTTGGAAGATGTTGCAGCCATTTTTGGAAAATGCAAGTTCCTACACTTTCCTCCTTAGCTCTTTTTCTCTATCACTTTCTCCAACTGGAAACAAGTGGAAGAATCTAGTAGAAAATTACAAAGCAGTAAATTGATGGACTTACAGTTTTCCTTAAGAGAATCAAGTCTGATATAGAAAGAAAGAGCTAGGTGGTCTGTTGTTTGTTTCTTGTTTTTTGTTGTTGTTGTTGTTATTGTTCTGCCTCCTGCCTTTGAAAATTAAATTCTATGTGGTAGACACAGTTGTGTTTCTTAGATCCCAGATGCAGCTCAGATGTGGAGAATGTGGTTAGCAGGAAGCATCCAAATGTCAGCCACTTCAAGTTCTGCCTTAGCTGCAGGAAATCACATTGTCCAATGTCTCCTCCTGTTTTGAGTAGCCTGCATCTGGTGATGGAGTATGGCAGATGTATTAAAACCCAGTTATTTTGATTCCTCTTCTGCCCAATCATGCTAATTGCCTTTTCCCTTCTTATGTGTTGATTCCTAGTAAATATGTTACACCCTAAACTTCTCAGAATCTGCTTGTAGGTAATCCAGCCTTTGAAAGTGGGTACCGAGGAGCATCTGAGAAAACAGGTGTAACTATAGACTTTTAGAGCTGCATTATTCATCACCTGGCTGGCACTGAGGACCCCAACACTGACAGCTTCTGAAACAGTGTGGTGTCTATTTATTAAAACTTTTCAGTGGTGTTGAGAGGCATACCAACAGAAAGTATATACTAGTGAAAACAAAGTATCAGCCTATTTAGATGTATGACATAAATAGTATCTTAAGGATTATAGGACTATAGCTGCTTTGGGGTATATGTAAGACTTGGTCATGGAGCTGGAAGAGTACTATGTGACTGGATCCTAAGGATTCTTAATCAAAAGGGTCAAAACTTAAAATTATATAGGAAAGATTTGATTAACTTGGTGGTGCTTTACTTCTGCTATAGGATTTAACACACTGGCAACTATGCGCAGGAGATGGTGGGAGCTCTCTAAAAGAAGAGCACCTAGAAAAACATGGAAAAAGCAATAACCCACAAATGAAAGTGTTAGGTTCTCCAGAGAAGCAGTATGTGTTTTATAGATATAGATAGATATGGTTTTAAGAAATCTATTGATTTAAATGTTTGGCCCTTAAAAAAACTTTCATAGCAACATCTAGACTGGTGTTTGAACAAGCAGTTGGCTACCATAGCCCAGCCAAGTTGACACACAGAATTAACCATCATGATGAGCAACCATGAAATGCAAGAATTTCCGTGGCAGATGGTGAAGGAAATCACTAAAAGCTCAGGGAAGTGACTATGCAGGAATGTAGGTATTATGCACAAAAAAAAAGAACCAGTTATTCTATTCTATAGGCAGGCCCATACAGCACAGTATTTAACAAGGCCATAAGGAATGTCCTGGTACAAGAGACACCAGCATCACTAGACAGTTCAGTGGTGGCTCTCCTCTGTGAGTTCTCCTCCATAGCTCAGGCAAGGCTGTTATATAACTTGGCTCACTGATAACAGTGGGGCTGCTAAGACCTCAAAATAATGTAATTCAAGATAGCAGTGCTTAACTACCAAAATCAGGATACAGAGATGATTGGAATGACTAATAAGCTGGGTCTGGCATCCTAATGGGGGGCTTATCCAAGGAAAGCTATTAAGATGACTCATAGAACAGGAAATACAAAAAAGCATAACAGATGGACAGCTGACAAGGGCACTGCTCATCTGAACCAGGAGAAAAAATCAAAGCTGGATCACTTGGTGGGGAGGTAGAGGGAAGACACCCCATTAAAAATACCACAAGTCTTTACCCTATTTCCAGACCTGAGCCAGTTTTTACAACTACAACAGTCTGACTCAGAGGTGGCTGGTTCCTGAGAGAAATAACCCTGCAACAATATGACAATTATATTTGATTGATTCCCCAGGCGTCTCCCCAAAGGAATCTCCAGCTATTTCATGGGGAAGGGGGAAACCTAGATATTATACAGGCTGAAAGACAGAGTGAATGAGTGGACATTGACAACTAGAGACGCAGAATATCATCATGCCCCTTCCTAGAGTTTGGACACATGGTCTCCAGATAATAAATGGAGTTTTGTCAAGATCCAATGTACAGTGAGTTCACTGAGGTAATGGACTCATTCAGTCATCATTTCTGATCCAGGATTTTAACAGTGGACAGTTGGAGCATCTACCACGTGGGATCCTTCGTCTTTGAGGTAAACAGAAGACTGTGGCTGAATATCAGTTATGGCTTCAAGCATAACTGCCATGAAAGGGGCTGTCATTTGTCTCACTGACCTCCCACTTCTAAGAGATGCCTCAGGGGAGAGACCCGCCAGAATCCTGCTCTACCAGGAGCTGCTACTTGAACATGTAGGAGAAGTAGGTGCCAGTGGCACAAAGGGTAAACTGTGAAGGTATGCCACCCACATGCCCTTCAAAGACTTGCTATGGGATGCCATCACCAGATGGCCTTCCAGTGTCAGTTCCTTCAAAGTCTGTGTCAGCTGCACCAAACGGCCTCACCTGCACCTAGACACTGAGAAGTCAAGGGTGGAAAGACCTGGCCGACTGGGCCCACAGCTGGATGTGTTTGGCAACCAGGGGTTGATGGACCTACCCATTTACTGTCACAATTGGTTAAGGAAGAATCAAAAGTGTCCCTGGGGATCATCAGAGTTCTTTCTGAAGCTCCACACTAAATTGACCAAGGTTTCATTGAGTCCATCACAATTGGATTTCTTGCTACTTTATTTTGCTTATTCCTTCTCCCCTTGTCTAACAAACACCTTACTCACTAACAGCAGTCTTCTGGAGCACCTAACCAATGGTACACCAGCTTTTAAAAGCAAACCAGGCAAAATCTCCTTTTATCTCCACCTTTAGGATCCATATTCAAGACACAAAACTGTGTGAAGTTCCTGCATATAAACAATACACAGTCTCATATATACACTGCTGCTGCTACTGCTGCTGCTGCTAAGTTGCTTCAGTCGTGTCCGACTCTGTGCGACCCCATAGATGGCAGCCCACCAGGCTCCTCCATCCCTGGGATTCTCCAGGCTAGAGCACTGGAGTGGGTTGCCATTTCCTTCTCCAATGCATGAAAGTGAAAAGTGAAAGTGAAGTCGCTCAGTCATGTCCGACTCTTAGCGACCCCATGGACTGCAGCCCACCAGGCTCTGCTGTCCATCGGATTTTCCGGGCAAGAGTACTGGAGTGGGGTGCCATTGCTTTCTCCATGTGCAAAATCACTATCTAGGGTGAACCTACTGTATAGTACAAGGAGCTCAGGTTGGTGCTCTGTGGTGACCTAGATGGGTAGGATGGAAGGCAGGAGACAGGTCCAGGAGGGAGGGGATATATGTGTACTTATAGCTGATTCACTTTATTGTATAGCAGAAGCTAACGTATTATATATAAGAAATGCTGGGCTGGAAGAAGCACAAGCTGGAATCAATATTGCCGGGAGAAATATCAATAACCTCAGATATGCAGATGACACCACCCTTATGGCAGAAAGTGAAGAGGAACTAAAGAGCCTCTTGATGAAGGTGAAAGAGGAGAGTGAAAAAGTTGGCTTAAAGCTCGACATTCAGAAAATGAAGATCATGGCATCCGGTCCCATCACTTCATGGGAAATAGATGGGGAAACAGTGGAAAAGTATCAGACTTTATTTTTCTGGGCTCCAAAATCACTGCAGATGGTGACTGCAGCCATGAAATTAAAAGATGCTTACTCCTTGGAAGAAAAGTTATGACCAACCTAGATAGCATGTTCAAAAGCAGAGACATTACTTTGCCAACAAAGGTCCATCTAGTCAAGGCTATGGTTTTCCAGTGGTCATGTATGGATGTGAGAGTCGGGCTGTGAAGAAAGCTGAGCACTGTAGAATTGATGCTTTTGAACTGTGGTGTTGGAGAAGGCTCTTGAGAGTCCCTTGGACTGCAAGGAGATCCAACCAGTCCATTCTGAAGGAGATCAGCCCTGGGATTTCTTTGGAAGGAATGATGCGAAAGCTGAAACTCTAGTACTTTGGCCACCTCATGTGAAGAGTTGACTCATTGGAAAAGACTCTGATGCTGGGAGGGATTGGAGGCAGGAGGAGAAGGGGACGACAGAAGATGAGATGGCTGGATGGCATCACTGACTCGATGGATGTGAGTCTGAGTGAACTCTGGGAGTTGGTGATGGACAGGGAGGTCTGGCGTGCTGCGATTCATGGGGTCGCAAAGAGTCGGACATGACTGAGCGACTGAACTGAACTGAACTGAACTCATTATACAGCAACTGTATTGTTGTTGTTTAGTCACTGTTGCTGCTGCTGCTAAGTCACTTCAGTCGTGTCCAACTCTCACTAAGTCGTGTCCAACTCTTTTGAGACCCTATGGACTATAGCCCTTCAGGCTCTTCTGTCCAGGGGATTCTCCATGCAAGAATACTATAGTGGGTTGCCATTTCCTTCTCTAGGGGATCTCAGCAATCCAGGGATCAAACCCACATCTCCTGCATTGGCAGGCAGATTCTTTACTTCGGAGCTACCAGGGAAGCCCGAAAGCAACTATACCCCAATTAAAAATATATATATTTGGAAAAAAAAAAAAAAAAGAATACACAGTCTCAACAAGTCATCAATTGAAAAGTCAAGTTAATAAGTAATTTCCCATCCCTTTCTTCTTTTTAAACTCTGGTCCTCTCTTAATCCACAGGCTATAATTTAAAATTGTTGTGAATTAAATCACTCACTTTTTTTTTTAACTTCTTTAAGCATACTCATCTTTCTAAGTGAATCATGTTTGTTTAACATTTTTTCCTCAAGTTTAATGAAGTATAATTTACCTCCAGGAAAATTCACCCTTTTTACATAAGTAGTCTTACAAATTTTGACAAATGCATATAAGCCTGTAACTCCTACCAGGATCAAGTCATCCATCCATTTCTTCCATTCCTGGTCCCTGGTAACTACTGATTTAGGTTTGTTTTATACTTTTTAAAATTGTTTTTTGTTTTCTTTTTTACTCTGCAACTTTTCAAGGATGTTTGGTTATTGTTTATATTTTATAATTCTTATAACCTCACTTTGTGCACCCATTCTTCTCCCAAGTTGTTGGATCATTTTATGATCAGTCATTACTCTGAACTCTTTCTTGGCAGATTGCTTATCTTCACATCACTTATCTGTTCAGGGGTTTTATCTTATTTCTTCATCTGAAACATACTATGTTAGTCTAGATTTCTGTTTGTATTTTTATGTATGTGGAGGGTTAGTTATGTTTCTTGACCTTGGATAAGTGGCCCTCTGTAGGGAAATATCCTGCGCATCCCAGTAGTACACTCCTCTCTCGTCATGAAGGGGCAGGGACCAGCTGGACCCAGTGTGGTGGTGGTGGTTTAGTCACTAAGTTGTGTCCGACTCTTGCGACCCCATATAGCCCTCCACGCTCCTTTGTCCATGGGATTTTCCATGCAAGAATACTGAAGTGGGTTACCATTTCTTTCTCCAAGGATATTCCTGACCCAAGGATAGAGCCTGAGTCTCCTGCATTACAGGCCAATGCTTTACCGTCTGAGCCACCAGGGAAGCCTGGTCCCAGGGTAGGTTCTTACTGGCTTGCTGACTGGTTCTACAGGCTGCAGGAGGGAGAGTAGGATTCACACTTCTGGTGTCTGCCCCTGGTGGGTGAGGCTGGTCTGAGTCTTGGGCAGGCTTTCTAGTGGGAGAGGCTGGTGGTTAAAGCTGGGTCTCATTATATTCTGATAGGCAGGGTCCTGTCTAGGGGCATGTCCAGAGGCATCTGTGGGCTTTTTTGTCTTCAAGCAGCCAGTCTGCTGATGGGTCCCGAGTTCTCTCCTAATTGGTTGTTTGCCTTGAGGCATCCCAGAACTGTATCCTCTCCAGGGCGAGGTTGGGCCTTGTTGCCAAAATAGGGCCCTCCAGGAGAGCTCAAGCTGATGAATATTTCCCCAGTACCTCCACCACCATGTCCTCATCCTCACAGTGAGCCACAGCCACCTGCTGCCTCCCGAGGAGATCCTCCAAGACCAGCAGGTAGGTCTGGCCCAGGCTCCTGCGAAGTCACTGCTTTGGCCCTGAGACCTTGTGTGCAGGTTCCAAGAGTGGCATCTCTGCCTCCCTCAGCCCTGTGGAGCTTCTGCGCTTAGGACCTGCTGGCCTTCAGAGCAAATGCTCTGGGGGTGGGGGTGGGGGGCTCCTCCTCCCACTGTCAGACCCCCAAGCTGGAGAGACTGACCTGGGGCTCAGAACTCTCACTCCTGTGGAAGAACTTCTGCGATAAAATTGTTCTCCAATGTGTGGGTCAGTCGCCTGGGTGGTGTGGGATTGGAGCATATCACGAGTGCACCCCCTCCTGTCTCCTTGGGTTTGTTCCCTATACCTTAACTATGGGATATCTTTTTGGTAGGTTCCAGTCTTTTGTTATTGATGGTTTTTCAGAATTTGGTTGTGATTTTGGTGAGTTCATCAGAGCAGGTGAGCTCAAGTTCCTTTTATTCCACTGCCTTGTTGATAAAATCTGCAACCTTTATTCTTTCTCTTGTCACTTTATCCTCTTTCACCATCATGCCTCAAATTTTAGGCTGATTCCAATTCAGCGACAACAGGGCATACCCTCAGGAAATGGCTCCCTTGCATTTTCTAGAACATCTTATCCTCACCTGAGGGACATTTCTGCTGCAGCATGACATGATGTGTTAATCCTGCTTCCATATTACGTAGCTCTGGGGCTTTATCTTCTGCCTTTTGCAATCAGTCAAGCTAGCTCCTTCTCTCTCAGAGTTCATTGCTTTAAGGTTCTCAGAGATTCCCCATTTGAACTGAGTAATCACCTAGAGGCTTCAGGACTCATGAAATCAAATGAGTTTATGTTTCAACTCTAGTGATTCTGAGTATATCACCTACTTTCTTCCTATAAGTTTTAGATTTAAATGGCTTACTGCTTCATTAAACAGTGAGTCCATTTAACAGGAAAAACCTTTACTACTAGACTTGAACTAAAAATTAAAAAGGATAAAAGTTTATTTTTATATAATAGAAACGGATCCTAATTTAAGACTTCATCAAGCTATACCTGCATACTCTTTGAAATGATTGCCCTATCTCTAGTGTTACTCCACCCTCAGCATTTTATCCTTTGCAAAGGCATCAGTATCATCTTTCTTCCTGTTAGAATCTTCCTGTTAATGAAAGTGAATGATTAGAAATAGTTAGGGAGAAACCACCTGTGTGACATTTTAAATAGTATTCAGGTTCACTTAAAACAATGCCCTTCTTCCCCACCCAATGTAATACAAAAGTTTTTCTTTTGGGAAGCCCTTTCAAGAAAAAAATACAGACATTCAATGTCTGCAATTCCATTATAGCAACAATTTGTAGTGCATATAATATTTTCCCAGTCAGTCAGAAATAAATATAATAGGAGAGTGTTATTTGGAGATTAGGGAAATCATATGTTCCTCTACCTTTCCATAGTCGAGAAGAGAAATTCAAGTACGCAGTACTATTTGCCTTATTGAGTCATAACATCCTTCATTAAGTGTTTCCACATAAGAATCCATAGAGGGCAATGTACAAAGTCTGTAATTCAGGGCTGGATGAAAATAATTATCAGCTACTATTTCATAGAAAACATCTGGTTTTCTTGGTGCCATTTAGAACAACAAACAGCTCATAAGCCCATTCATTCTCAGTCCCAGTTGATTTAATTTGAACAATTATGCTTAATATTTGTTTTCATTTTCTAAATTACAAAATAATTAGCCTTAATCTTGAGTTTTGATTTATTACTTCTTTTACAGATGGAAATGCTGCAAGATTCTGGGTAAATTTTCAAACAAAACTTGCCCTATGTCTTTCCTATCTGATATAATCTTATGAACATAATTTTCATTCTCATAAGAATAAACTACTGGGTAACAGTTGACAGCTGTTCTTGACGAGTTAAAGCTTGAATGTTGACTAATCAGCACACCTGAAAGTAGAAATATTTGATTGCAATTATATTTTAAGACACTTCTCCTGTGACTTTAAATAGGGGAGGCATCTTTTGTGCTTTTTTTTTTTTTTACCAGCCAGCTCCATATGTAATCTCAAAAACAGAATTCAATAAAAATCTGCTGAGGTTTTATGTCTAACAAAAATGGAAACAATAGATATTTCATGGTTGCTCACCGTGTATCAAGAACTATGTTAAAATGTTTCTATCCATTATCTATCTAATCTTCATACACAAAAGAAAGACTTTTTCTCAATTTTGCAAGTAAGGAAACTGAAATCTGTGAATCTTAGGACTGTGCTCAAGTCACACAGCAACTCAGTAATATCCACTGTACTCAAGTCTGTCTGATTCTAGGGTTTATAATATTACCCAACACACTATATAATACTGTGCTTTTTTAGGCCATAGGTACAAAGATGAATGAAAAGTGGTCCTTACCTCAGAGAATTTAGTAGATAATCTAGTTAGAACATTTATATTAATACCTATAACTCAAGGTAGAAAGAAACTGCCAGCATAGGAGTCCAGATTAAGCAGTATAGCAATTCAGACTAGAGTGAGTGGAGCAATTTTTTGTGGGTGAAAGAATTAAGAATGGCTTCCTATAGGAGAGAAAAATAGCAGAGTACAGTGTCCTAATTATAAGCATAAACACACTGGAATCAAATCTGAACTCTGTTACTTATCAGCTGCATAATCTTGAGCATGTCAGGGGCTCGATTTCTTCATCTGCAATATATAGGTGATAACAATTGCTTTATAGGGTCATTGTGAAAATTGGAAGAGCCAATATTTATAAAGCAAGGTAGAATCATGCCTGGCAAATACCATTTGTCTATTTGCTTAAAAAAAACTTTTGAATAGGTCCTTTAAAAGCAAGAAGAAAATTGCCTTTTGACATGGAGAAAAGTGAAATGAGGTAGGAATTAGATATATATTTTTTGTGTGTGTGTGGACTTAGAGCCTTCAAGTCACTATGAAAGAGGTTTAAATTTTAAAGATTCTGTGACTCAGAAAGGTAATATTTCCAGCTAAATTCATAGCTCACATATGACAAACCCAGTTTAAATTCATAAAATTTGGTTCCTTTTTAAGACTAAGGAATATTCCATTGTCTATATATATCACAACTTCTTTATCCATTCCTCTGCCCATAGACATTTTGGTTGCTTCCATATACTTTCTATTGTAAAAAGCACTACAATAAACATTGCAGTACATGCATCCTTTCGAATTATGGTTTTCTCTTGATATATGCCCGGGAGTGGGATTGCTGGATCATATGGTAGCCATAAAAATGAATGAGATATATTAATACACATACATGAAATCTATAAAGATGGTACAGATGACCTATTTTCAGGGCAGCAATAGAGATGCAGACATAGCGAACAGACTTGTGTACACAGTGGGGAAAGGAGAGGGAGGGATGAATTGAAAGAGTAACACTGAAACATATACATTATCATAGGTAAAACAAATAGCGAGTGGGAATTTGTTGTATGATGTAGGGAGTTCAAACCTGGTGCTCAGTTACAACCTAGAGGGTTGAGATGGGAGGTAGGAGGGAAGTTCAAGAAGGAGAAGACATATGTATACCTGTGGCTGATTTATGTTGATGTATGGCATAAATGGGCTTCCCACATAGCTCAGTTGGTAAAGCATCTGCCTGCAATGCAGGAGACCTGGGTTCAGTTCCTGGGTTGGGAAGTTCCCCTGGAGAAGGAAATGGCAATCCACTCCAGTATTCTTGCCTTGAGAATCCCATGGACAGAGGATCCTGGTGGGCTATGGTTCATGGAATTGCAATAGTCGGACATGACTTAGAACTCTCTTTATGGCATAAACTAACACAATATGTAAAGCAAGTACCCTCCAATTAAAAATAAAAGAAAAAGTAATTTTTAAAAAGGAATGAAATAATGCCATTTGTGGTGACATGGATGGACCTAGACATTGTCATGGGGGTGGTGGTTAAGTTGTGAGATCTTCCTGAGATGTCCTTAACAGGGAGAGTTAAATCTGACATGTTGTATTTTAAAAGAGAAATATGAAATGATGTATAGTTTGTTCCATCACATTTTGCTCATTCAATAAACCACTTGTTAATAGAACCTTTCCCAGCAGCATCTAAACTTGCCTTAAACTCTACCATTTAAAAGAACCAAAGGAAAATACTCAGTAGATCCTACTTTTCTCTACACAGTGCTTACACTTTTTTGCAATGCAAATCTTTGCAGAAGTTATTTGTCCCACCCTTGTTCACTCCCTCTAATTATTCCTTGATAGTGTGTGCACCGCTTATCACTTCCCCTTTCCTGAAGCAAATGTTGTTAACTTTTATTTTCTAACTCCAGTGGATATTGTTCAGTTGTTTTATTTGAGAACTCACTAGAATGTGACACCTGTAAAGTCTCTCCTTGAAACTCTCTTCTACTGGCTTCCATTATATTGCCCTCTCCTGTTTTCCCTCCAGCTTTGTTGCCAGATATTTTCAGTCTTCTTGTAGGATCATCTTTTTCTACAATTAGATGTTGGAGTTGTTCATAGCTTGGCCCTAGCCCATCTTTTCATCTTATATAGTATATACTCTTCTTCAGTAAACTTACTAATATCCGCAACTTTGTTTATCATCTGTATGCTAGTGATTTGCCAATTTATTTTAAGCCTATATATTCAACAATTGACCTGATATGTCCATGTAAATATCACAAATGCACTTCCAACTTCACATGTCCAGAACTAATCCTATTCTTGTTAACCTCTAATCTGTGTCTCTTCCAAGGTTCTGTATTTCTTCAAAAGGTAATACTATTCGTTCACTTCTATAAACCACAAATAATTAAGTCTTCTCTGACATCTGTTCCTTGGTGAACCTCCATATTTACTCTAATCTACACACTTTCTCTGTCCTCAGTGGAATTTTCTGTGGTTTGTATTTTTCCTACATCATGTCAACTCAAGCCCCCTGGTTGATCTCCCCACGTATACACTTACCCTCCTCAGGTCTACGCTCCATGTGTTGCTGATGTTCAGTCACTAAGCTGTGTCTGACTGTGCGACTCCATGAACTGCAGCTCACCAGGCTTCCCTATTCTTCACTATCTCCCGAAATTTGCTCAGACTCATGTCCATTGGGTTGGTGATGCCATCCAACCATCTTATCCTCTGTTGCCTCCTTATTTTGCCCTCAATCTTTCCCAGCATCAGGGTATTTTCCAATGAGCTGACTCTTTGCATCAGGTGCCCAAAGTATTGGAACTTCATCTTCAGCATCAGTCCTTCCAATGAATATTTAGGATTGATCTCCTTGCTCTCCAAGGGACTCTCAAGAATCTTCTCCAACACCATAGTTCAAAAGCATCAGTTCTTCAGTGTGCAGCTTTCTTTATGGTCCAACTGACTCATCCATACATGGCTACTGAAAAAACCATAGCTTTGACTGTACAGACCTTTGTTGGCAAAGTGGAAACTGTTTCTGCTTTTAAATACATTGTCTAGGTTTGTCATAGCTTTCCTTCCAAGGAGCAAGTGTCTTTAAATTTCATGGCTGCAGTCACAGTCTGCAGTGCTTTTGGAGCCCAAGAAAATAAAGTCTGTCACTGTTTCCACTTTTCCCCCATCTATTTGCCATGAAGTGATGGGACTGGATGCCATGATCTTAGATTTTTGAATGTTGAGTTTTAAGCCAGACTTTTTACTCTCCTCTTTCACCAGCTCCTTATTGCAAAACTCAGGCTTAAATTGAAGTAAGAAGGGAAAACCAGTAGGCCATTCAGGTATGACCTAAATCAAATCCCTTATGATTATACAGTTATGTTGTTCTTCAGTCACTTAGTTGTGGCTGACTCTCTGGGACCTCAGGTACTGTAACACACCAGGTTCCTCTGTCCTTCACTATCTCCCCGACTTTGCTCAAACTCATGCCCATTGGGTTGGTGATGCCATCCAACCATCTTATCCTCTGCTACCCCCTTCTCCTTTTGCCTTCCATCTTTTGAAACATCAGGGACTTTCCCAATGAATTGGTTCTTCACATCAGGTGCTAAGTATTGGAGTTTCAGCATCAGCCCTTCCAATGAATATTCAGGGCTTATTTCTTTTAGGATGGACTGGTTGGATCTCCTTGCTGTCCCAGGGACTCTCAAGAGTCTTCTCCAACACCACAGTTCAAAAGCATCAATTCTTTGGTACATAGCCTTTATGGTCCAACTCTCACATCCATACGTGACTATTGGAAAACCCATATCTTTGACTATAAGGACTTTAGTACCTTAATTAGAATTTATTTCATTGCTACAAAATGCTAACAATCATTTGAGTCTTCAGTGGGTCATAATCTTTCCTGGTGTGGTCTCTCCTCAACATTGATGACTGCTGATGATCAGGGTGGTGATTGCTGAAGGATGGGATTAGTCCAGTTCAGTTCAGTTCAGTAACTCAGTCATATCCAACCTTTGCGACCCCATGGATTGCAGCATGCCAGGCTTCCTATTCAACACCAACTCCCGGAGCCTGCTCATTGAGTCGGTGATGCCATCCAACCATCTCATCTTCTGTCATCCCCTTCTCTTCCTGCCATCAATCTTTCCCAGCATCAGGGTCTTTTCAAATGAGTCAGCTCTTCACATCAGGTGGCCAATGTATTGGAGTTTCAGCTTCAACATCAGTCCTTCCAATGAACACCCAGGACTGATCTCCTTTAGGATGGACTGATTGGATCTCCTTGCAGTCCAAGAGACTCTCAAGAGTCTTCTCCCACACCACAGTTCAAAAGAATCAATTCTTCAGCGATGGCTTTCTTTATAGTCCAACTCTCACATCCATACAGGAGTAGTTTACATCTTAAGAAATCACTTTCCTTGTTCATCCATAATAAGCAATTCCTCAACTGCTCATTTTATCATTAAATTGCAACAATTCAGTCCATCTTCAGGTTCCACTTCTAATCATAGTTATTTAGCTGTTTCCATTAAATATGCAGCTACTTCCTCTGTTGAAGCCTTGAGCTGCTCAAAGTCATCCATGAGAGTTGAAATCAACTTCTTCCAAACTCTTTTTAATGTTGATATTTTGACCTCTTCCCATGAATCATTAAGGTCTTTAATAGTGTCTAGAATGCTGCATCCTTTCCTGAAGGTTTTCAATTAATTTTGCCCAGATCTATCAAAAGAATTGCTACCTGTGTTTGTTATAGCCTTACAAAATGTATTTCTTAAGTAATATTACTTAAAAGTTGAAATTATCGCTTGACCCATGGACTGCAGAATGGATGTTGTGCTAATAGCCGTGAAAACAATGCTTATCTCATTGTACATCTCCATCAGAGTTCTTGGATGACCAGGTGTGTTGTCAGTGAGCAGAAATATTTAGAAACCTTTTTTTTTTTTTTTCCCCTGAGCAGTATATCTCAACATTGGGCTTAAAATATTCACCAAATCCTGTCATAAACACATGGGCTCTTATCCAGGATTTGTTGTTCCATTTATAGAGCACAGAGTAGGTTTAGCATAATTCTCAAGAACCCTAGGATTTCCAGAATGGTAAGTGAGCACTGGCTTCAACTTCAAGTCACTAACTGCATTAGCCCATAACAAAAGTATCAGTCTGTCCTTTGAAGTTTTAAAGCCAGGCACTTACTTCTCCTCTCTTGCTATGAAAATCATACATGGCATCTGTCTTGCAATGTAAGTCTGTTTTGTGTACATTGAAACTATGTTGGTTAGTGTGGCTATTTCCATTAATTACCTGAGCTAGATATCCTGGAAAACTTGCGGCAGCTTCTACATGGTTAACTGCTGTTTCACCTTGCATTTTTATGTTATGAAAGTGCTGTCTTTCCTCAAACCTCTTGAACCAAGTTCTGCTAGCTTTACACTTTTGTTTTGCAGCTTCCTTACTTTTCTCAACCTTCATAGAATTGAAGAGAGCATCACTGACTCGATGGACGTGAGTTTGAGTGAACTCTGGGAGTTGGTGATGGACAGGGAGGCCTGGCATGCTGCGATTCATGGGGTCGCAAAGAGTTGGACACGACTGAGCGACTGAACTGAACCGAACTGAAGGCCTTGCTCTGAGTAAGATTTTGGTTTAAGAAAATGGTTTGAAGTGTTTAATCTTCTATCCAGACCACTTTAACTTTCTCCATATAGCAATAAGGTTATGTTGCTTTCTTATCATTTGTATGTTCAGTACGGGCACTTTTAATTTCCTTTAAGAACTTTTCCTTTGTATTCACAACTTGGCTATTTGGAACAAGAGGTCCAACTTTCAGCCTGTCTCAGCTTTCAACATGCCTTCCTCAATAAACTTAATAATTTCTAGCTTTAGATTTAATGTGAGAAACACAAAGGTCTTCATTTTACATGAACACTTAGAGGCCATTGTAAGCTATTAATTGGCCTCATTTCAGTGTTATTGTGTGTCAGGGAACAGCGAGGCCTGAAGAGAGTGAGAGAGATAAGGGAACAGCTAGTTTAAGGATCAGTGAGAGCACTCACATTTACTGATTTTTGCCATCTTATGTGGGCAGTTTGTACCTCCCAAAACAATTGTAACAACAAAGATCAGTGATAACCATAACAAATATAATAATAGTGAAAAAGTTTAAATATTGAAAGAATTACCAGAATGTGACACAGAGACACAAAATAGCAAATACTGTTAGAAAAATGGTGTTGATACACTTGCTTAATTCAAGGTTTCTATAAAGCTTAAAATAGTCAAAACCTCAATATTTGCAAAGCACAGTAAAACATGATATTCCTGTATATATAATTATAACTAGTTTTTTGGCAACCAGTTTCTTTTCCATATGGAATTTATCATGGTTCACTAACTTACAGATTATATCTATGTTTACTTGTTTTGTCTTATTTTGCTTTTCACTTTTTTTTCTTGGTCTTCACCTGTATTCTTCATAAATGCTTCAAAACTGTATTTTCATCTTGATAAGCCATTATCTGTGGTAATACTTCTGTCTTTTGTATTTTCCAGCAGACTTAGCTATTCTAAACAAATAGCTCAATGTCTAATTATTTTCATTACAGAGGAGTTTTCAGTCCTTACTTATATTCTTATATTTTAAGTTCTATATTTTAACATTCTTTTTATTCATGACTATTTATCTCCTTGTTCAGTCTTTGATGTTAATTCTGTTCCTTTCTGCTTGTGCTGTTGGCCTTCACATAGTCTTTGAGTTGTTTTTCTGTTTTGTTTTTTCTTAACTGATTTGCTGGTTCACCTTTAGTGATTTCTAGTATATAAACTGCTTATCTAATAGAAGAATGAAAATAAATCCTTTAGTGGTGTGTGATATTCACTTCATTTTAAAACAAGTTTTCCTAACATTTTTGGTATCATTAACCATTTGGGTATCTGTTGAAGCCCATGGAGCCTTTCTGTCTCAGGTTTAAATAAATAAAATTAAATGCATGGGGTTATCAAGGAAAATGTTGTAGAAAACATTTACCAAAATATTTAAAATCAGTATACATTAATATATGTCCATGTGTTCGTTAACATATTACAAAGGATGGTAAAACTTGGATCTAATAATTTCCAAATTCCAAAATCAATATTATCTTAAAGATATTTTGATACATCTACAATACCATATCTGATATGAGTAAATCTCTATTAAAGGTGTAGATACTATTGTAGTTTGGTTTGAAGACAATGCTCACTTTCATCAGAGGTTAGTGAAAATTAAGTATATATTTAAAAAAAATTAGTATATATCTTTTGATCCAAGTTTGACGACTCATAAATTATATTCCTGTATCCCATGGGGATCCAACGACCTTTGATTAATAAGTCCTGCTTTTAAGCATGCTGAATTTATAGTGAGCAGGATTTATTCCATAAATATTTATTGGATTCGATATTGATTGCTCTAAGGATTGAAGCCTATGATTGGCTCTTGAAGAATTTGCAATTTGATGGAGATAGACATGTAAACAAAGAATAAAATCAGATATAAAGCTAGATTTATATGTGTTGCATTAAAAATTTTCTGAGTGTCAAGTGGAAGAATTATGGAGCCTGGTAGGCTGCCGTTTATAGGGTCGCACAGAGTCGGACACGACTGAAACGACTTAGCAGCAGCAGCAGCAGCAGAGACTGGTAAGTGGGCAACTATATTATATATTCAGGCTTGCTTTTAATAAGTGAAATTTGGCAGCATTATAGAGACCAAAATTGTTTGGAGATAGATGATGATGGTGTCAATGATGGTGATAATGATGATGATCTTTGGGTATGCACATGAGGAGAAGGCTGAAAATGTTGCCAAAGGAAAATAAAGAGCTAAGGAAATTTTCAAAATTTCTAATTGGAGTACTGCGTGGATAGTCTTGCTATTTGCCAAAAGAAGGCATTAATTCTGACTTTAAGAAAAAGTTATGCATTCCTTTTTGGAAATGGAAAATTGAGGCATTGGGTGGGAATATCCAGCAGAAAAGTAGTATAACAGAAAGAAATAAGGACTGTGTTTGGGAAATCAATGATACGTAAGTAATTTTTATCACTAGAAAGTTTGAGGTTACCACAGAAAACAGAGAGAGACAAAAGAGGCTTGAGGATGGAAGCATGGGAAATATGTACATTTAAAGAGTAGCAGAGGAGCAGAAACCCCTTAAATAAGGAATTCTTTCTTTAATTAGGAATAATGAAGGTAGGAAAAGATAGAGGTTGATTCTTTGGAAGATAAAATTTTCTTCTTTGGCCCTGCTAAAATAAATTCAACTGAGTAAATTTTAGAGATATTACTGGCTTATTCAATGATTTATGAATTGGGGCACATTCCAGTCTTGCAAATAGAAAGGAGCTCTGAGGAACTGTACAAAGTGAAAGACTTTTATAAGCAGAAGGAGCAGGAAGAAGGAAGTTACACTATGCAAAAAAGTTACTTATTTGCATTTGGGTTGCTTATTGCAAAGTTACCTTCCTTTGAAGCATGACTAGGAGACTATCAGGCAGATTAACTAACTTGTGCTGATCTGGTGGCTCCTGATAGTTTAACAGTCTATTTTTAGGAGTGTAGAAACTGTAATTATGCCTCAGTTTGGTGAGGGTGGAGCTTAGCATACTTCACTCCATTTTGAGTCCATTTTCTTATTAAGAGTCCTTTTCTACTCACTTTGGTCTTCCCTGATAGCTCAGCTGGTAAAGAATCCACCTGCAATGCAAGACCCTGGTTCCATTTCTGGGTTGGGAAGATCTGCTGGAGAAGGGATAGGCTACCCATGCCAGTATTCTTGGGATTCCCTTGTGACTTAGCTGGTAAAGAATCTGCCCGCAATGCTGGAAACCTAGGTTTGATCCCTTGATTATCCCCTGGAGAAGGGAAAGGCTACCCACTCCAGTATTCTGGCCTGGAGAATTCCACGGACTGAATAGTCCATGGGTTGCAAAGAGTCAGACACGACTGAGCAATGTTCACTTCACTGCTCACTTTATTATATTATTTCCTCTTTCAATGTTTCATTTAATGTTTATACATTTTATTGTAAAAGGAAATTTAATATTATATATATTTACAATTTTCTTCTTCCTGAAGAAATGGATAGAAATTCCACATGTACTTTGTGTTAATTCCATATAACTAGCTCTTAAAAATATAATATGCAAATTTTCTTTGTCCTCTTACATCATTATCTCTGCCTATTTTATTAAATGTATTTTACCTTTTCTGGTCAGTTTTAGATAGTACATTAATGGTCTAAGATTTTTCCTCCAGATACTACTTCATCACAAAATTGTGATTCTATATTATCCTAATTTGCATTTACCCTTAAAAATAATATTAATGCCATAAACCCTTTATCTCCAGTTGTAGCTTCTTTATATTTCCGTCTCTTATTCTACTTCCCAGTAATCCTTTTTCATTGTGGAAGGCAATTAATTTTCTTGGATGCACACAGAGACTGCAGTCTTCTTTGTGTATATTTATTACTGGGAAGTTAAGAAGCATAAATTAGAAAGCTGAGATTTGAAAAACATGTCTTCCAGTTTTCCTATGACATCTTAAGGGTATTTTAAATGTTTATTCAAACAAAGTATTAATTTACCTTTTTAGATCTATCAATCTCCTTTGAAATATATGTCATATAATTTCTTGATTTCTCTTATTTTCTATTCTTTACATAATTTCAGCTTTTTGTCTAAGCATTTCATTTCTAGAGTGCAGCTGTTTCTATTACAATGTTCATCTTTTTAAAATGTGGTAGTTATGCCCACATAAAAGTACATAAAACATAAATGTATACAGTTTCAAATGATTAAAAAGTGACCAGCAATTAAACTACCCAGGTCAGGAAAACATTATGAGTTCCCAGAAGTTCCCCACTTGCTACTTTCAACTCTTCACCTACCCTTCTTGACTTTTATGTAAACACTTCCTTGTTTTGCTGTATAATTTCTACACCCCCAAAATGCATTCCCAAGCACTATAACTTAGTTTTTGCTATTTTTAAACTTTACATAAATGAAATCATACAGTCTGTATTTCTTCTGTATTTGACATCTCTTGCTCAGCATTGTTATAAATTTACCAATAATGTTATAGTTCCATTCACTTTTTTCACTTTAGTTGATTCCATTGAATGAATAAATCAAAATATATTTATTTATTTTGCTGTTAATGGACTTTTAGCTCATGCCTATAATGCTGCCGTTGACTTTTTTGTATGCTGATTCCCTAATGTGCCATATGCCCACAATTTCCATGGCTAAATATATAGGAACAGATTTGCTTGCCTTAGGCTTTGCATATTTTCAACTTTAGTAGATCATTTTCAGGAATTTAGGGGTTTTTTTTCCCAAAGTAGTTGTTTACATTACTAGAAACATTGCATAAAATCCTGTTGCTCCACATCCTTTCCAGCTCTTTGTATCATCAGGTATTTTACGTTGTGTTCATTATGGTGTTTGCATGATGACACTTCATTATAGGAGCTTCCCTTGTGGCTCAGCTGGTAAAGAATCTGCCTGCAATGCAGGAGACCTGGGTTTGATTCCTGGGTTGGGAAGATCCCCTGGAGAAGGGAAAGGCTACCCACTCCAGTATTCTTGCCTGGAGAATTTCATGGACTGTATAGTGCGTGGGGTTGCAAAGAGTCGGACATGACTGATACTTTTACTTTCACTTCATTATAAATTTTAGTTACTCTGATTTGTAATGAAGTTGTACCATTTCCTTATGGCAGAAAGTGAAGAGGAACTCAAAAGCCTCCTGATGAAAGTGAAAGTGGAGAGTGAAAAAGTTGGCTTAAAGCTCAACATTCAGAAAACGAAGATCATGGCATCTGGTCCCACCACTTCATGGGAAATAGATGGGGAAACAGTGGAAACAGTGTCAGAATTTATTTTTCTGGGCTCCAAAATCACTACAGATGGTGACTGCAGCCATGAGATTAAAAGATGCTTACTCTTTGAAAGGAAAGTTATGACCAACCTAGATAGCATATTCAAAAGCAGAGACATTACTTTGCCAACAAAGGTTCATCTAGTCAAGGCTATGGTTTTTCCTGTGGTCATGTATGGATGTGAGAGTAGGACTGTGAAGAAGGCTGAGTGCTGAAGAATTGATGATTTTGAACTGTGGTGTTGGAGAAGACTCTTGAGAGTCCCTTGGACTGCAAGGAGATCCAACCAGTCCATTCTGAAGGAGATCAGCCCTGGGATTTCTTTGGAAGGAATGATGCGAAAGCTGAAACTCTAGTACTTTGGCCACCTCATGTGAAGAGTTGACTCATTGGAAAAGACTCTGATGCTGGGAGGGATTGGGGGCAAGAGGAGAAGGGGACGACAGAGGATGAGATGGCTGGATGGCATCGCTGACTCGATGGACATGAGTCTGAGTGAACTCTGGGGGTTGGTGATGGACAGGGAGGTCTGGCGTGCTGCGATTCATGGGGTCGCAAAGAGTCGGACACGACTGAGCGACTGATCTGATCTGTACCATTTCATGTATATAATGGCCAATTACACATTCTTTTGTGAAATTTCAGTCACTCATTTCCCCCATTTTTCCATTGGGTAGTCTTTTTCTTACTAGTTTGTAGATATTCTTTATGTTCTGGATACAAGCCTTTTGCCAATTACATATGTTTTTAACTGTATTCTCTTTAGTGATTTTTATTTTTATATCCCTAATGGTGCTGTTGATAAACAGACATTCTTAACTTTAATGTAATCCAATTTGTAGATCTTTTCTTTACAATTATTTTTGTGTTCTGTTTCAGAAATATTTCCCTGACCTAATATCATGTTGATACTCTCCTTTATTATGTCTATTGTTGTCTTTTCTACTGTTTATTACCTATTATTTTCTCTTCTGCATTTAATTCTATAAACATTAACCATATGAAATAGGGTCCAATATTATTTTTCCATGTGAATACTCAATTATTTGGGGTCTATTTATTGGTGCATTGCTATGCAAAGCTATCTCTGTCATACAAAAATTGTCTACACATTGATGAATCTGTTACTAGATCCTGTCATATTGATCTGTTTCTGTATCCCTTTTAGACACTTTGAAACATTATTTTTATTGTATCTATAATTAGCTTATAAACCAATGTTCTCTCACATGTTTACTAGTTTCTGTGCTCTTTGTTTTTTTCTACAGAAGGCAGTGGCACCCCACTCCAGTACTCTTGCCTGGAAAATCCCATGGACGGAGGAGCCTGGTGGGCTGCAGTCCATGGGGTCGCTGAGGGTCGGACACGACTGAGTGACTTCACTTTCACTTTTCACTTTGATACATTGGAGAAGAAAATGGCAACCCACTCCAGTGTTCTTGCCTGGAGAATCCCAGGGACCAGGGAGCCTGGTGGGCTGCCTTCTATGGGGTACCACAAAATCGGACATGACTGAAGTGATTTAGCAGCAGCAGCATCTGATAGAATTTCTTTTAGCATTAATCTGCTGGAATGAATTCTTTGCTTTTCAGTTTTTGTGAGAATACCTGTATTTCAGATCTCATTCTAAAAAAAGCTTTTTAGATAGGAAATGTTTGGTGTTGCCATTGTGGTAAATGATTCCAGTCTTTTTACTTCCTTTTTGCTATTGAAGAGAGAGCTGTCTGTTGCTACTGGTCAGCAATAAGAGTTATTGTTTGTTTGCTCTCTGATGTTCTAAGGAAATATGTCAATATTTTATATAGCTTTAAAATTGTCTTATGTGGAAGTTGTAGTCCAAAATACATAGTCTGCATTGCATAGAACTAAAACCTATCTACTTTTATGCCATTAAACATATACGCACTCAAGAAATACACATATGCCATTATTCTCATCTCTTTTAACAGAAGTAGGTAAAAATTGAATCAGTATCCAAAATAATGTTTTCTTCTCTTTACCATTGAAAGAAACAGCAAATTTTTCATGGGTTATGCCCATGTCTCCTTTAATAGGTCATAAACACTGTGATTTGACCCTAAAAATAATTTTGCCACTAAAGGAGTTTATGAGTTAAGGACAGTGTGGCTGTTACCATGTTATACGTAAAAGGAGGAGAGTTAGAAAGCTAAAGTTATTTATTCTGAGTGATCTAGTAAAAGATGATTTGGGACTAGAATTCAGATTTTCTAATTCTAGTCCAGGAATGTTGTGATCCTTCAAAGAGAGCAGACAGTAGAAAAACATTTGTAAATCTTTTATTCTCTAGATAATTTTGACATTTTCCTCTAAATAACAGCAGAGAATAGGGAGATTATTATTTCTAAATACTTCCACAAACAATTTTGAACTAAGACATTGTCTGTCCATGTATAGTGATTGTGTTTTATCATTTGATAGGGAGTTTGAAAGGAATTTGAATTTTGTAAAAATAACTCTAGTGCTTCCCTGATGGGTCAGCAGTAAAGAATCTGCCTGACAATGCAGGCAACGCAGGTTCAGTCCTTGGGTTGGAAAGATCCCCTGGAGAAAGAAATGGCAACCTACTCCAGTATTCTTTCCTAGGAAATCCCATGGACAGAGGAGCCTGGTGCTCTTTAGTACATGGGATCACAAAGAGTCAGGCACCATTTAGTGGCATAACAATAGCAAAATAACTGTAGTTGCTTTGATATAGTAGATTTCATCAAAAACATTTTATATTTATTAAACATATATAGTTATAACTTTTATTAACCAATATTACATCAGGATTAAATTTTAAGAAATGTGAATATGAGAAATAGGATATTTAGACTATGGCTTTAAGAACAGTTGCAATAAATGGTATGTTAAATTTGCCTTCTCTGGAAATTTCTATCGTCTTTCTCATGCAACTTACACAAACTGACAACTTTATGAATATTTCTGCTAGAAGGTGTAGTTCAATTGGAATTTTTTAAATTATGGAAACTGAATTTTCAGAGTAATTTCTTATATTACATCAAATTTTCATGGAAAGTTGTATTTTTGTTATTCAAAATAAATAAATCTGAACTCCTGAGTGAGTGACATGTTTCACTTTATAAATGTCTAATCACATCTACCATGACATTTTAAAGTGTTCTAAATGGATTTTTCCATTACCTGGGCTCTGTTAATGTCTACTTATTTCCCAGTGAGAATTTTCCAATAGCTCATGTGAAGACAGTAAGAAAGCCCTGCATTGGAAATCAATTGAATTGGATTCCTTCTGGAATAATAATCCTATTTCTCTAATCCTGGGACAATTTTAAGTCAGTAATATTTTATGTAATTATATTACAATCCATACTGTCTGGGATCACTTGGATATATTCATTTTTCAAAATGCAATATAAAGTAATGATTACTCCTTCTTCAGCAAGGAGATCAAACTAGTCAATCCTAAGGATATCAACCCTGAATATTCATTGAAGCACAGATGCTGAAGCTGAAGCTCCAATACCTGATGCAAAGAGCCAACTCATTGGAAAAGACTCTGATGCTAAGAAAGATCTAGGGCAAGAGGAGAAGGGGACAATAGACCATGAGAGTGTTGGATGACATCATCAACTCAATGGACATGAGTTTGAGCAAACTCAGGGAGATAGTAAAGGACAGGGAAGCCTGGCATGCTCCAATTCATGGGGTCACAGAGTCAGACATAACTTTGCAACTGAACAACAATGGTTCTTTGAGAAAACTTAGTACATAAAACACACTTTTATGATAGCATTTGTGAAATATTCTAGCATAGTTCTCTTCACAGAGAAATTACTATTTCACTTAACAAAAATATTAAAGCAAAGTATGCTAAAATAGGAGTACCAATTGCATATTTAAATAGTTTCATGTAATTTCCTGACAAGATGTGGAGATAAAACCTTATATCAGTAACTAAAAATTACTGTCAAAGGAATATTAATTATAAATTAAGAGTCAATTTAAGTATATAACAATGAGAAAATAACTCAATATACAAACATTTAACTGCAACCATTTGCAGGAAATACTTCACAGTTGTTCATTTGCTAAGTCATGTCTGACTCTTTGCAATGTCAGGAACTACAGCAAGCCAAGCTTTCCTGTCCTTCACTATGTCCCTGAATTTGTTCAAACTCATGTGCATTGAGTTGGTGATGCCTCTGTTGCCCCCTTCTACTCTTACTTTCAGTCTTTTCCAGCAGGGTCTTTTACAATGAGTTGGCTCTTCACTTCAAGTGGCCAAAGTATTAGAGCTTCAGGTTCAACACCAGTCTTCCAATGGATATTTAGGGTTGATTTCCTTTAGGATGGATTGGTTGGATCTCCTTGCTGTCCAAGAGACTCTCAAGAGTCTTCTCAGCACCACAGTTCAGAAGCATCATTTCTTTGGTGCTCAACCTTTTAAATGGTCCAACTCTCACATCCTTACATGACTACTGGAAAAATCATGTGTAGTATAGTATTAGTTGCTTAGTCATGTCCAACTCTTTGTGACCCCATGGACTGTAGCCCTCTAGGCTGCTCTGTCCATGGGATTTTCCAGGCAAGAATTCTGGAGTGGATTGCCATTCCCTTCTCCAGGGATCTTCCTGATCCAGGGATTGACCCCAGGCTTCCTACATTACAGACAAACTCCTTACCATCTGAGTCTGTCAGGGAAGCACAGCTTTGACTATATGGACCTTTGTCAGCAAAGTAGCATCTCTGCTTTTTACTACACTGTCTAGGTTTGCCATAGCAATTCTTTCAAGGAGCAAGCATCTTTTAATTTTGTGGCTCTCTGCATTCAACCCAGGGATCTAACCCAGGTCTCTTGCGTTGGAGGCGGATTCTTTACCATCTGGGCTACCAGGGAAGCCCTATGTACTCTGCATATATCTGTGTTCAGGACAAGAAACAACAGTTAGAACTGGACATGGAACAACATGGTTCAAAATTGGGAAAGGAGTACGTTAAGGCTGTATATTATCACTCTGCTTATTTAACAGGCACATTCCATGTCCAGTTCTAACTGTTGCTTCTTGTCCTGCATACAGATTTCTCAGGAGGCAGGTAATGTGGCCTGATATTCCCCTCTCATTAAGAATATTCCACAGTTTGTTGTGATCAAAGACTTTACTATAGTCAATGAAGCAGAAGTAGGTATTTTTTTGAAATTTCCTTGCTTTTTCTATGATGCAGCATATGTTGGCAATTTGATCTCTGGTTCCTCTGCCTTTTCTAAAAATCCAGCTTGTACATCTGGCAGTTTTTGGTTCACATACTGCTGAAGCCTGGCTTGAAGGATTTTGAGCATCGTCTTGCTAGCATGTGAAATGAGTGCAATTGTATGGTAATTTGAACCTTCTTTGGTATGGCCTTTCTTTGGAATTGGAATGAAAATGAACTTTTTCCCAGTCCTGTGGCCACTGATGAGTTTTCCAATTTGCTGGTACCCTATGTCGAATGCTATGCTGAAAAGATGTTCAAGTAATGGATACCATGTCACTAAGTTAGTAACTATTAGGAGTTACGTATCACCCTTAGCACAGATCGAAGTATTTATGATAGTCCAATGTTACAATTATTATCTTTTTAAAATAAAATGTTATTAACACTGTAATAAGTTTTGCTTAATGTTAAAATTTTTCTTTACCAATACCATTGCATATTTACCTACTTTTGATTTTTCTAGTCTTTCTAAAGATGTTTTTCCAACATCTACTATTGACTGCTTTGAATTCAGGGCATCTCATGTTAAGCTTGATATACATCATCTTGTCCTTGAAGATTACATTCCAACAGAGAAATACAAAAATTCACTAGTTAACACAAAAATAAATAACTGATAAGATGAAAAAAGGCAACATGATAGAAATTGCAAGGCAGAAGAGATTGCAAGGCAGAAATTGTGGCAGAAGAGATAGTTTAGATTAGATGGCTAGAGAACATTTTCTGAGGAAGGGGTGACTATGAAATGGACTTAAATAACAAGGCAGAGTTATTTGAATAGTTCCACTATTCAAAAAGTGGAAGGAAAAGTAATCCAAAAAGTGAAAGGAAAAAAATAACTTGTGAAAAGGTCCTGAATCAGGAATGTACTTAGAATATTAAAAAAGCTGAGGGACTTCCCTGATGATCCAGTGGTTATAACTCTGCCTTCCAATTAAGGGATGCAGTTTCGATCCCTAGTTGGGGAGCTTAGATTCCACATGCCTTGAGGCCAAAATCCAAAACATAAAATAGAAGCAATGTTGTAACAAATTCAATAAATGGTCCACATCAAAAAAATAAAAGGTGAAAAATTCCAGGTTTAGTGTGAGCAAGCCATGTACTGTGGCTAGAATGTAGCTGGCAAAGGTGAAGCAGAGGGTAAGGATGAATGTTGGATCAAGATAACATCAGAGATGGAGGCAGAAACCAGACCATGTAGTGCCCAGGGAAACTATAAGATGCAATGCGTCATTCATGTTAAGTTCAATGGGAATTCATTCAAGTATGCCAAGTGGGGGCCGCAGGTGGGGGCCAGCTCCCCATCATACCCCAATCTCTCTTCATGCAAATCAATAGGCAAATTGAGTAAAAGATGTCCTGCAATGCCAATGTTTCTAAAACATCTTTCCAAATTCCCTAGCCAACCTCCCTTTTTCAGTTAGATTATTATTACAAAGGAATGCCAGTATGGAGATTCTGGAACTGTGATTGATGGAAAGTCATATGGAGTTCTCTATAAGAAAAGCTGGCTCCTATTTGAATTAATATATAGAACTATAGGGATGAAAATTGGGAGTTCTAGACATGCTGCATTTGAGATACATGTTAAATATCCTTGAACTAAGAAGACACGTAAGGCCTCCAGATAAATTTATAAACATGGTGATAGTTTTTAAATAGTGGAGCTAGATGAGATCATCAAGGGAGTGTATTAGTGATGATAAGAATTTGGGGCTCATTTCTGAATCCATTAGTGTTCCTTACTGGAGATTTTAGCTCATCAGCTCTCTTTGACTTAAGCATATAAGAATTAAATGTGATTTGGGGGACTTTCCTGGTGGTCCAGTGGTAAGACTTCACCTTCCAGTACAGGGGTGCTGGTTCGATCCCTGGTCAGGGAGATAAGACCCCACACACCTTGCAATCCAAAAACCAAAACATCAAACAGAAGCGACATTGTAACAAATTTAACAAAAAATTTTAAGGATGGTCCACATTAAAAAAAGGAAAAAGATCTAAAAATACAAAAAACCTGGTTCTGAATCTCTCGTCCTCCTACGAGTTTGGATTTTTCATGGGTTCAGATAACAGAACCCAGGTCCTAGGTCATGGATCTCAACACTGACATTTGGAACTCCTATATTCACAAGTGGATCCCGCCGTTCTGTAGATCACCCAGTGCTGGCTTCTGGCTTCCTTGAACATGCTGAGAAGTTATCATTAGACCTCTATTATTGGTATTAAGTTCTTTAATTGAATGCTATTATCTCTTTCTTCTTGCAACTTTAACTGTCCCTTACCACTCTCAATGAGATAATATCCTGTGAAAATACCTGCCATTGGTTAAATTTCTAATTTCTTTGGAAAATCTTTGAATTGTTGAAAGATGATGTTTTTATATTTATTATCAAATCTTGTCTTTAAAGTATTAAGTATCCGTTTGCATGGACAGTTATGATATAATTTTCAAGCCTTTCACTGGAAACACACACTTATAAAGGTTTCTCTAAGATGTGGGCCCAGAGCCTAAGACTCTGCACCAAATGTAATTTGCCCAGACAGACCTATAGCATCAGAGTACCATTTTTTCTCTTGTCCCGGTCTCTATCCTTTCAATGCTGCCTCCCTCCCCAAGTTTGTATAGGTATTTTGGGATAAGCACACAGTGCTGTAGACTTAAATTAAGTTGAAATCAATTATATTTGTTTTCCTTTCCATGAAATTCTACTTTTTTTGTTTTTTGGCTGTACCGCATGGTATGCGGGATCTTAGTTCCCCAACCAGGAATTCAGTCCATGTCCCCTGTAGTGGAAGTGCAAAGACTTAACCACTGGACCACCAGGGAAGTCCTGCTTGAACTGCTATTAAGTCTTATTTCTTCTATGTGATATTTCAGTTGCTTTTTCAGACCTAAGCTCACATGTATCAGTCAAGGTTCTTAGACATTAAAAAACAACAACAACAACAACAAAACAGAACCAATACATTTGTGATTTTGTAAGCAGAAAAAGAATCTATTAAAAGGATCTGAGGTAGCTCACAGTGTCTCTAGTAGGGCCAGAGAACTAGACTTGGAGGCCATGGAGTCAATGCAGTTTCTTGTTTTCGTGAAGTTTGGTTGCAGTGCTATGTACTGTTTTGAAAAGAATATTCAGCTTCTGTATTGAAAGGTAGTTTCTGCTTGTCAACAAAACTCGCAAAGTGGAGAATTTGCCAAATGGAAGTGAAGCTCAGAAGATGAATGAACACAAAGGTTAAAAATATCCACTACTCCACTTTAAAAAAAGTTTGAAATGTAAAAATCTAAAAGCGATATAGAGGCTTTTTAAAAAATGTAAAACATATTGATACAATGTTCTTTATTATCTTCTTATGGTTTGTTGTATAAAATTACCAGTTAATATTAAATATAAAGAAAAATTTGGATCTGTAAATATTAAACTTTTTAAATTAACTAGTGAACACAATAAAATTATGTCAAATTTAAAAAGGAAAATAATGCATGTTAGGAAATTGCTATTTTCAGACATACTATTTTACTATATCTGAGAATTTTTTAATGTTGAAATAGCATAACATTTTAAGGTATTAGATACCCTAACATTAAAACAGGATTACTCAGAGTAGGGTCTATTAACTTCTGCATGATGCTTACCTGGGATTTGTTAAAATATACATTCTTAAACTCCAGTTGAAACTTAATAATTTATAATCTGGGTTAAGCCACAAGATTATGGAATTTTTAGGAAAGCATATGGGATATTTCATGCACAGTAAAATTTAAGAACTGCAGTACTGTATACTAGTTATGTTTTACCTAACATTTTTGAGAATTTCTTCCCTAAATTATTGCTATAGTTAAACCCAGGCATCATAACTTATGTACTCTTATTTTGAAAAGAATAAAATGGCAAATCAGTGCCAATTTTATATATTTTAACATTTGATTTAATTTTTTGAGTAGGTAGTATATTTCATAGTTCAAAAAAATCAAAGTAATATAAAAAGATCTAGTTATTGTTCATCCTCCCATTCCTGCTTTCATCCTTTTTATCACTTTTACTAGTTTATTGTGTATGCTACTAGCATTTTTATAGATATAGCTTTATTTTCTCTTTTTTCTATCACAAAATATAGCTAACTATACACTGTTCTGTGCTTTAATTTTATCATTTAATATTTCCTGATGATCTTTTCATGTTTGTGATGTATGTATTATGTGTGTGTGTTAGTTGCTCAGTCAGTTCCAACTCTTTGAGCTCCCATGGACTGTAGCCAGCCAGGATCCTCTGTCCATGGAATTCTCCAGGCAAGAATGCTGGAGTGGTTTGTTATTTCCTCCTCCAGAGGATCTTCCCAATCCAGGGACTGAACCCAGGTCTCCCGCATTGCAGGAAGATTACTTTAGCACCTGAGCCACCAGGGAAGCCCAACATATGCATTACCACTCTTTAAATATTCTTAACTCTATTTTCAGTCTAAAGGGTTTTCTCTGTGTTATTAAATTAAATTGCTGATGTTTGATAATATTTCACAATATACTGTGGCAATAATAAAATAGACTATTAAGGAGTAGATGATCCAGTTAAGAAAGTTGAAGTTGCAGAAAGTTGAAGTTCCAAAGAAACTGGGTGGGACTTCCCTGTGGTCCAGTGGTTAGGGATCTGCCTTGCAACACAGGGGACCTGGGCTTAATTCTTGGTCAGGGAGCTAATATCCCCCATGCTGCTGAGCAACTAAGCCCACATGTTCTAGAGCCCACAGATCCCAAGTGCTACAACTAAGACCTGAGGTAGCCAAATAAATAAATATTAAAAAAAAAAAAAAGCTGGTTAGTTTTGTTTTTAAGGAAACTGAAGTCTTTCTTTTGTGAAGGAGTGAGTATTAAACTATAAGATAAACAAATAAAAGCAGACTTAGACAAGAAATTGAGAACATGTTGGAATATTTCTATTGTTAGTAATAAAATTTGCAAATGGTAATGATTTACATTGTCTGTTACACAAAAATAAAAGAACTGCTTTTATTTCAAATTTCTGTTTGAAACAATGTATATGTTAATTTTTATTTTATGATTATTATTAAAGTCAATATTTTTTGAATTGTACTTCCTGGTACTATAAGTTTGAATATTTGAAACTATCATTTTTGTAGATAAATGATTGAGTAATGGCAATTTCCAATGGTTCAACCTAATAATATGTGTTGGGTATTCTTAGTCACTCAGTCGTGTCCAACTCTTTGAGACCCTATGGACTGTAGCCCACCAGGCTCCTCTGTCCATGGGGATTCTCCAGGCAAGAATACTGGAGTTGGTTGCCGTGTCCTCCACCAGAGGATCTTCCCAACCCAAGGACTGAACCCAGTTCTCCCACATTGCAGGCGGATTCTTTACTATCTGAGTCACCAGGGTTTTTTTATTTGAATCTGAGACAAAGTTTCAGCGATAGGGACTGTTAGGCCGAGAGCTCCTTGAAAGGCATTTCAGTCACACATAACCATAGCTACTTGTGCTTAAAGTAGAAAAACAAAACAAAAGAGAACAGACTTAAAGGAACAATAACAACCCACCCTATTTTTCACTTCAGTGTCTGTCAACTCCAATCAGATTTCACCATTTTGGGTTTAGGTCAAAGGTAGATTAAAGAAAGATAAATTATTGAGGATGGACAGTTTTCATAGATGTTTGTGCTCATGCTGAAGTATATGTGTCTGTGCATTTGAGGCTTTGAAAGGCTCAGGTTTTGTTTGTTTGTTATACCCCCATTTATCTTTTTTTAAGCACTCAGTTATGTCTCCTACTGTTACAGCTTGCAAACCCTCCCAAGTACTTTGCATATCACTTTCTCATTATTGATGCCTTTTTTCAGGAGTTCATCAAACATGGCAGGTCTCAACTAAGGTCTCCCACATTGCAGGTGGATTCTTTACCAACTGAGCCGCCAATAGTTCATAACAAAGCTAGGATCAGCATGTGTGGTTCACATAAACTGTTTACAAACTAAATGAAATTGTGTTGATATCAATTTCTCATGTTTTCTAAATTTTCATACTCTTTTGATAATAGACTGACAATTCTCCTAAAAATGTTCCAATAATCCCATATATGTGAGTATATGGCAAAGTGCCCACTTTTTGACATGCATGTTTGACTCAAACCTCTGTTTCCACTAATTTCACTTTGAGAGATTTGAGCATGCTTAAATGCAAAGAGTCGGACACGACTGAATGACTGAACTGAACTGAACTGAAAGATGTTTTTCCGGAGAAGCCAATGGCACCCCACTCCAGTACTCTTGCCTGGCAAATCCCATGGATGGAGGAGCCTGGTGGGCTGCCGTCTATGGGGTCTCACAGAGTTGGACACGACTAAAGTGACTTAGCAGCAGCAGCAGCAGCAAAGATGTTTTTCAATTTTTTTCTCTCAACTCTCAAATGAAGTGCTGCATGAGGAAAATATGTTTCCTTTCTTTAGATATAAACTTTTACTTTCTCTAGACTTACACTATCAGATAGCAATTTAAATTTAAATTAAATAAAAATTCACTTCCTCAGTTCCAATAGCCAAATCTCAACCACCAATCTGGAGCATCATATATATGTCATTACTTAAAACAGAATACTATATTTAGTGAACTGCCAGATGTATTTCAGATGCTTTCACTTAATTATCCCTTTTTAATGGCTCCATCTCAGAAGATCTTTACACACTATCTTCTCATTCTCAATAATAAAAGTACAAGTTGGCAAAGATGGCTCTTCTGTTAGTTTGGCTCCTATGGCTTTCTTTGTCTTTTTGATAATTTGGCTTTGGAATTTAAAGCTTGGCATATATTTACAAGAAAAAGGAGTTATGTTAAAATGGCATTAAATTGAGGAAAAACTTTGAAAGTGGTGAACTACCTGTACCATGTCAATATTGATGTGCTGTGTGCGCTAAGTCGTTTCAGTCGTGTCTGACTCTTTGCGACCCTATGGACTGTAGCCTGCCAGTCTCCTCTGTCCATGGGGTTTTCCAGGCAATGATACTGGGTGGGTGCCCATGCCCTCCTCCAGGGATCTTCCCAACCCAGGAATTGAACCCAAGTCTCTTACATCTCCTGCATTGGCAGGTGGGTTCTTTATCATTAGAGCCACCTGGGAAGCCCAATTCAATTTTAATCCAGGGTAAAAAAGACAATGTAAACAGATACAAACTCTTCTTCGAGTCTGGGTATGTCTCTTATTTTTTTTCCATACTACTGTAGAGAATTATAGACATTCTCATGTTCAATCTTGTGGTGAACATACTTCCTAAATATGATTGTGCTACTTAGAAATGACACAAGTATATATATCTGAGATCATGAACTCCTTATTGCCAAATTCAGACTAAATTGAAGAAAGTAGGGAAAACCACTAGACCATTCAGGTATGTGCTAAATCAAATCCCTTATGATTATATGGTAGAAGTGAGAAATAAATTTAAGGGACTAGATCTGATGGAGAGGCTGATGAACTATGAACAGATGTTTGGACATTGTACAGGAGACAGGGATCAAAACCATCCCCAAGAAAAAGAAATGCAAAAAAGCAAAATGGCTGTCTGAGGAGGCCTTACAAATAGCTGTGAAAAGAAGAGAAAGTGAAGTCGCTCAGTCCTGTCCAACTCTTTGTGACCCCATGGACAGTAGCTGACCAGGCTTCTCCGTCCATGGGATTTTCCAGGCAAGAGTACTGGAGTGGGTTGCCATTTTCTTCTCCAGGGGATCTTCCCAACCCAGGGATCAAACCCGGGTTGCGAAAAGCAAAGGAGAAAATGAAAGATATACCCATATGAATGCAGAGTTCAAAAGAATAGCAAGGAGAGATAAGAAAGCCTTCCTCAGTGATTAGTGCAAAGAAATAGAGGAAAAAAATAGAATGGGAAAGACTAAAGACCTCTTCAAGAAAATTAGAGATACCAAGGGAATATTTCATGCAAAAACAAGCTCAATAAAGGACAATAAATGGTTTGGACCTAACAGAAGCAGAAGATATCAGGAAGAGGTGGGAAGAATACACAGAAGAACTGTACAAAAACCATCTTCACAACCCAGATAATCACGATGGTGTGATCACTCACCTACAGCCACACATCCTGGCTGGAATGTGAAGTCAAGTGGGCCTTAGGAAGCATCACTACAAACAAAGCTAGTGGAGGTGATAGAATTCCAGTTGAGCTATTTCAAATCCTAAAAGATGATGATGTGAAAGTGCTGCACTCAATATGCCAGCAAATTTGGAAAACTCAGCAGTGGTCACAGGACTGAAAAAGGTCAGTTTTCATTCCAATCCGAAAGAAAGACAATGCCAAAAAATGTTCAAACTACCACACAATTGCACTCATCTCATACACTAGTAAAGTAATGCTCAAAATTCTCCAAGCCAGGCTTCAGTAATACATGAGCCATGAACTTTCAGATGTTCAAGCTGGTTTTAGAAAAGTCAGAAGAACCAGAGATCAAATTGCTAACATCTGCTGGATCATCAAAAAAGCAAAAGAGTTCCAGAAAAACATATATTTCTGCTTTATTGATTATGCCAAAGCCTTGACTGTGTGGATAAAAATAAACTGTGGAAAATCCTGAAAGAGGTTGGAATACCAGACCACCTGACCTGCTTCTTGAGAAATCTGTATTCAGGTCAGGAAGCAACAGTTAGAACTGGACATGGAACAGCAGACTGGTTCCAAAGCGGGAAAGGAGCATGTGAAGGCTGTATATTGTCACCATGCTTATTTAACTTATACACAGAGTACATCATGAGAAACACTGGGATAGAGGAAGCACAAGCTGGAATCAAGATTGCCTGGAGAAATATCAATAACCTCAGATATGCAGATGACATCACCCTTATGGCAGAAAGTGAAGAAGAACTAAAGAGCCTCTTGATGAAAGTGAAAGAGGAGAGTGAAAAAGTTGGCTTTAACTCAACGTTTAAAAAACTAAGATCATGGCATCCGGTCCCATCACTTCATGGCAAATAGATGGGGAAACAGTGGAAACAATGTCAGACTTTATGTTTTGGGGCTCCAAAATCACTGCAGACTGTGACTGCAGCCATGAAATTAAAAGATGCTTACTCCTTTGAAGAAAAGTTATGACCAACTTAGATAGCATATTAAAAAGCAGAGACTTTACTTTGTCAACAAAGGTCCATCTAGTCAAGGCTATGGTTTTTCCAGTAGTCATGTATGGATGTGAGAGTTGGACTGTAAAGAAAGCTGAATGCTGAAAAATTGATGCTTTTAAACTGTGGTGTTGGAGAAGACTCTAGAGAGTCCCTTGGACTACAAGGCAATCCAACCAGTCCATCTTAAAGGAGATAAGTTCTGAATATTCAATGCATGGACTGATGCTGAAACTCCAATACTTTGGCCATCTGATGCGAAGAATTGACTCATTGGAAAAGACCTTGATGCCAGGAATGACTGAAGGTGGGAGGTGAAGGGGACAACAGAGGATGACATGGCTGGATGGCATCACTGACTCAATGAACATGAGTTTGGGTAAACCCGGGAGTTGGTGATAGACAGGGAGACCTGGCGTGCTGCAGTCCATGGGGTCACAAAGAGTCAGACACAACTGAGTGACTGAACTGACTGACTGATTTATCTGAGACATTCATCTCATCTCTAAGAAATTCTTTCTATATTAAAAATGTGTGACTGTATAGTTTTGGAAATGAGTAACATTTCTGTCTTAGAAGGAATTCCTCTTGTTTTGAAATAGCTACTTAAAAGCTATTTTTTCATAGAGTATAGAAATAATTTTTCATAGAGTCATTAAATAGAGTATAATTGACTAGCTTTACCTATTCTTAACATTACTGTACATAATATTTTTAAAATGGATCTTTTACTTTGCTGCTGCTGCTGCTGCTAAGTCGCTTCAGTCATGTCCCACTCTATGCGACCCCATAGATGGCAGCCCACTAGGCTCCCCCATTTCTGGGATTCTCCAGGCAAGAACACTGGAGTGGGTTGCCATTTCCTTCTCCAATGCATGAAAGTGAAAAGTGAAAGTGAAGTCTCTCAGTCGTGTCTGACCCTTAGCGACCCCATGGACTGCAGCCTACCAGACTCCTCTGTCCTTGGGAGTTTCCAGACAAGAGTACTGGACTGAGGTGCCATTGCCTTCTCCATCTTTTACTTTAGCATAATATAAAAAGTCTCAGTTTATTTCATACTTCCAGTAACTAGATCTCTGCCTCCTCTTCCATAATTAACTCCCCATGAATTTTCCACTTTCTTTAGGACATCAGTCTTCCCTACTCTCAGCTCTATTCACAGCTTCTTTACAGTTCAAGGTACTCAATAAAATCCTCTTTCTCCAGATTCCAACTTACATTTTCCTCATTAAACCCCTATTCTACTTCCTAAAGCCTTACTCTAACTTATCTGGTTCTACTGTAGAGTCTTCAGTTGAGATCTAAGTTTTGTTCTCAAACTACACAATATCAGTCCATCTCTGCTGTTGACTCTCTGACTCAGGAAGGATGATGTCTTCATTGCATCTTTCCTCCAATCTATTTAAAAGCAAAAACAAAAAACTTACTCTACTTGTTCAGATTTTGTTTCTGATAACAAAAACGGAATTGATTCCTGCTCACCTGGGAAGGGAGGTCAGTATTTTCTCCAAAGTATTTGAATTTTTCTGAGAAATCATGACTTCTGCCTCCTACATCAGTTTTTGTTGGTGGATGCCCACTACCTACTAATATATATAACCCTCATGTCCATTTCCTGGATGATTTTCTACCCATTCTTCTACTTTCTACTGTTTGGACCTCCACTGGTGTTTACATTTGTAGGGCTCTTAACCCTATTTATAAAGAGTTTGGTCTATTCCATCAGTTACCCAGTGAAAGCTAGGAGAACATGACAAAGTCTTTAACATCTTAGTCTTCAACTGAACACTACTAAGAAAGCATTTGTGGGAAACAGAGTGGGTTAAATAGGAAAGATGTCCTACAGTTTCTGTCTGTTTTGTCCTTCCTTTAAGTATTTTGATTTACACATGAAGAAGTTATTAGTATTGGCATTTTTATTGTTTTTAATACTTATTAATTTTACATTGAATGTACACATTCCAGATTCTAGATTAAAGATAGATTTCTTGTTAAATATCCTACTGGAAATGCTAAATGTTTTCATTCTTCTTTCCCTTAACCCTTCTGTCTAGAGCAACATGATAAGAATCAAGTCAATTGTTTGCAAGTAGCTAGACACCCCTGGAGAAGGCAATGGCACCCCACTCCAGTACTCTTGCCTGGAAAATCCCATGGGCAGAGGAGCCTTGCAGGCTGCAGTCCGTGGGGTCGCTAAAAGTCAGACATGACCAAGCGATTTCACTTTCACTTTTCACTTTCATGCATTGGAGAAGGAAATGGCAACCCACTCCAGTGTTCTTGCCTGGAGAATCCCAGGGATGGGGGAGCCTGGTGGGCTGCCGTCTATGGGGTCGCACAGAGTTGGACACGACTGAAGTGACTTAGCAGCAGCAGCAGCAGCTAGACACCCCATGATTTTTCTCTGCTCATGCATTTTCCTCCAACATTGTCTCCTATTAACTTCCCTTCTGTTCATGTTACTCCAGCTACACTGACTTTCTCATTGTTACAAAAATTCACCAGCCTTATTCCAACCTCAGGTCTTTAGTGTAAGCACTGACTGTAATACTTTCATTACCAGAGCATAATAGTTATATTTTGTGTTAATTTATTATCTGGGTATTTGAGGAAAGTAGTGGGCATTTGAAAAAAGGAAAGACCACACCTCAGAAGGACCCTCGCTTCCAAAGTATATTGTACTGTTCATATTTTAAGGTCTTAATCTTCCTTACTATCTAGAAAGGTTAACATCACCTATGAATAATTTACTGAGTGGGGGAAAGAGGGGCAAAATGGATTCTGTTTTAGAAATTGAAAAGGAAGCAGATCTTGGTGGGTATCCCAAAGTAAGAGGAAGAGTTGTTGAAGTTTTTATTAGAACCAGCTTCCCCTAGGTAGAGAATCTCTTGAGCAGTGAAACTTCAGAGAAAAATGACTATTGAAAGTGAGCATTGAAGTTTAGTTCATTTCAGTCACTCAGTCGTGTCCAACTCTTTCCAACCATATGGACTGCAGCTTGCCAGGATTCCCTGTACTTCCCCAACTCCCAGAGCTTGCTCAAACTCATGTCTATCAAGTTGGTGATGCCATCCAACCATCTCATCCTCTGTCGTTATTTCTCCTCCTGCTTTCAATCTTTCCCAGCATCAGGGTCTTTTCTAAAAAGTCAATTCTTTACATCAGGTGGCCAAGTATTGGAGTTTTAGCTTCAGCATCAGTCCTTCCAAAGAATATTCAGGACTGATTTCCTTTATGATTAACTGATTTGCTCTCCTTGAAGTCCACGGGACTCTCAAGAGTCTTCTCCAACACCACAGTTCAAAAGCATCAATTCTTTGGTGCTCAGCTTTCTTCATGGTCCACCTCTTACACCCATACATGACTACTAGAAAAACCATAGCTTTGACTATATGGACCTTTGTTGGCAAAGCAATATCTCTGTTTTTTAATATGATGTCTAAGTTTGTCATAGGTTTTCTTCCAAGGAGCAAAATTCTTTTAATTTCATGGCTGTAGTTACCATCTACAGTGATTTTAGAGCCCAAGAAAATGAAGTTTTCACTGTTTCCATTGTTTCCCAATGTATTTCCCATGAAGTGATGGGATCAGATGCCATGATCTTAGTTTTTTGAATGTTGAGTTTTAAGCTAGCTTTTGCACTCTCCTCTTTCACTTTCATCAAGAGGCTCTTTTGTTCCTCTTCATATTCTGCTATAAGGGTGCTGTCATCTGCATATCTGGGATAATTGATATTTCTCCCAGCAACCTTGATTCCAGCTTGTGATTCATCCAGGCCAGAATTTCACATGATGTACTCTGCATATAAGTTAAATAAGCAGGGTGATAATATTCAGCCTTGACGTACTCCTTTCCCAATTTGGAGCCAGTCTTTTGTTCCATGTCCAATTCTAACTGTTGCTTCTTGACCTGTATACATATTTCCCAGGAGGCAGGTAAGATGATCTTGTATTCCCATCTCTTGAAGAATTTTCCACAGTTTGTTGTGATCTGCACAGTCAAAAGGTTTAGTTTAGTCAATGAAGCAGAAGTAGATGGTCTTCTGGAATTCTCTTGCTTTTTCTATGATCCAGCAGATGTTGGCAATTTGACCTCTGGTTCCTCTGGCTTTTTGAAATCCAGCTTGAATATCTGGAATTTCTCAGTTCACATACTGTTGAAATCTAGCTTGGAGAATTTTGAGCATTACTTTGCTAGTGTGTTAGATGAGTGCAATTGTGCAATAGTTTGAACATTCTTTGGCATAGCCTTTCTTTGGGATTAGCCACCTCTGAGTGTTCCAAATTTGCTGGCTTATTGAGTGCAGTACTTTCACAGCATCATCTTTCAGGATTTGAAATAGCTCAACTGGAATTCCATCACCTCCACTGATTTTGTTCATAGTGATGCTTCTGAAAAGCATCTGGAAAGGATAAAGTATTAAGGGCCAGAGTAGTGGTCAGCCTGGGTTGAACAGAGTAGAAATTGAGAGGGTCCATTTTTTGAAGTATCCTCCAGAGAAGAACTCCTTACAATGAAACTGAGGAAAATATGACTTTACTGCAGTGGAAAGTGTCATTGGAGAGACAGCAGAAGACCAATATACTACAGCAGGGCTGTGGGGCAGAAATGAGCTAAGGCAGGCTTAGCAGATGTGGGCTCACTTTTCTCTGCCCAAGAATGGAAGCCCTTTGAGAATCCACTTTGTATTATCGAGGTCTTTGTGTTACTTGGATGGTCAAAGGGTGGCTGCTAACCCAGCATCTGGTTACTGGCCTTTATCCCTGAAAGGAGTGTGTTATTCAAGCTGGTTCTAATCAGATGTGGACAAATAAAAGTTATGAGAGTCCTTCTACCCCATGTGAGGAGCAAATGTAAACAACCAATTGATTGAGACACCTTGTTGGAGGAGGTCATTTGAGAAGTTGTGAGGATTGCTTGTTGACCCTCTAGCTAGACCCATGCAATCAGAGGCTCCTTGTGCCCTCTCCTGTCCTTGGAGTGTATTCTGCCTTTTGTTCCATGGTGGGAATAATTTTCAAGGGCAACTCCATGGACATGAGTTTGAGCAAACTCTGGGAGATAATGAAGGACAGGGAAGCCTGGTGTGCTGCAGTCCACAGGATCACAAAGAGTTGGATATGACTGAGTGAATAACAGCCTTGAGAGAGATGTGCTGTTGAGACCATATGGACAGTACACATGAATGAATCTAGTCAAGGTCTCTATACAGCCTTTAAGATTCTGACAATGGGTGTAGAGAACCACATTCCCTGTGGTTGCCCAAGACAAGTCCTGTATGTAAATCCCTTTGCTTATCAAGTCTGCCGCCTACCAATCTGGAACAGTCTGCCCCATGTTTTGGTGTCTCCTTACCTTCCACGTGGCTTCCCTGGTGGCTCAGATGGTAAAGAATTCACTTCTAATGAAGGATACCCAGGTTCAATCCCTGGGTTGGGAAGGTCCTCTGGAGAAGAGAATGGCTACCTATGCCAATATTCTGGCCTGGGAAATCCCATGGACAGAGGAGCCTGATGGGCTACCGTCCATGGGGTTGCAGAGTTGGACACGACTGAGTGATTAACACTTTCGCTTTCACACTTAACATTCTGTATGTGGGGCCAGTTTCACATTTCACATGGAAAGATCCCAAGATTTGGAGCCAACACAACTACATCCTAGGGAGGCCAGAGATCCCCTTCTTTCTAGTATATACTGTAAGCAATTCATGTCTTTGCCTTTGTTGTTGTTTACATGTTATACTACTAAATATTTTCTTTGGGTGAAGAGTGCTTTTCCTAAATATGGGAAATGGTCTTTACTCATGGCTATGAAATTGTGCTGTAATTAGCTTGGCCATCACACAGAACCTTGATTTTCTGTAATAAGAACCTACTATGTTCATACTATCAGTTGTCAGCAAATAAGGTTAACTTCTGCTGATGAACAGCAATGTCTCACAGGACTATCACTGTCTTATCAAAAGTCAAAAATTCATGAGTGAACCAATATAATATTAAATGCATTTGCTATGCAACTTGGTAAGCTTGATAATCTTTGCTAAAAGATCAATATTTGGGGGTCTTCTCTGTTAATAAGCATCATCAAATTTTGATTGAAAAGCATGTATAAGACTATTAAAAAAGTTTGCATTTGAATTGAAATGTGTACACTGCAACAGCTGGAACAATGGGAAAAAGTCAGTTTCCTCTAGGGGTTAAAATAGAAAATTATTTACCAAGAAGATATCAAACAGGCAAATGATAGTTAAAGATCTATCTTACTAATTATAAGCACTATTTTAGAAGACTCATTTCTACACATTCCCTTTAACATGATCAGTATTCACGCTTTTTCATAAACTACACAAGTGTGGCTATAGGAAGGCAAAAGTAATTTGATGTCCTGCTGTTTCAGGTTTGATATGAATGGGGATATGGAAATTTTATAGCATTAAAGACGATTTGCTGCTTCTATCATAGCTGTCCTGGTCAGTATGAATCTTGATATTAACACTTTCAGCTTCCTTTGTGATATATAACAAGTTCATTGGAAGATATGCTCTAAAAGGTATAAATCATAAGTCACAGAGATGACAATCTGACTCCATATCTCACTCTTTTTAAAGGATCATATGTCTCTATTTTAGTATCTCCATGCATACCACCTACATGTGCCTACCAGCTCCATTACCCTCCACCTACTTGAACAATAGGCTTGAATGCTTATAGAACCACCCAGCCAGCCTAACAGTAGGAAAAAATGCCTTATGGTCTTTGGATTTCACCTTATAATATTCATTTTAAATAAAAAGTGTTATAATATTCATTAGCTGCATGATAATGCTACCACAGTAGCAATAAATAAATAAGGTAGACTTGATTTGTAACTTATGGTAGCAATCGTAAGATAGGGATTGTGGTGGTTGCAACACAATTTATTACATATAATGCATAAAAAAGTGACCATAACAACATTCTGACTTCCACGTCTAAGGAAAATAATGCTTCTGAGCTGCCATTTGTAACTTATGTTGGCACCAATCACATTGGAAGCACATGAATTATATGTTACAATTCCTGAGCAATAGGTGGGGAATCAGTTTCCAGCTTGTTCAAATGAGTTGTCTAATTCTTTGTCTCTTCCTACTGATAAATCCATCTTCTAGTTTTGTGTTTGCATCTGTCTAAGAACCGCTTAGACAGAAGTGCTTCAAGTCGGACATGTCTGGGTGACTGAACATTAATACAACAAAGAAGCAAAGAGGGGTCACTGAGGTTGCATCTCCCAACCAGAGTAGGAATGCTCTCTCCCTTTCTCTCTCCTTCCCCCTCTTAGAAAGAGGATTTCTCTTTGTCCTTCATTTTTTTTTTTTTTTTTCCGACTGTGGGGGTTAACCCTACAGTTAGCTGTATAGAAAATGCCAGCTTCTTCATTCTGCCACCACTCCTTCAAAGGAGGCTGATATATTAATAACAGGATATGGACTGACAGAGAAAGAAGTATTGTTTTAGTTAAGTGTCCAGAATGCCTACTGGTGCTTACTGCCTGATCAATAAATTGTCTCACTCAGTAATGAGCATTGTGTTAGATGTGGAGATATTACAACTGGACTAAGAAAGCTCTACACGTATATCTGTTAAGGCCTGGAAATATGAAACTGATCCTTGGCCAAGATAAGGATAAGATGTATTAATTAGTGATTCATAATGCGATGTTTAAACTCCAGACTTCCCTGGAGATGCCTGGTGCAAGCTTGTGTATATTGTATAGAAACATCTCTATTGACGCTTTGTACCTGCATTAATTAGTTATGCAGCCTGGCTCTAATTTTACCTGAATGGCAAATTATGAAAGACCCTGCTTTCTAGCCTGAGTAAACTTTTACCTTAAATCAGGGTACTTGGTACATAACTTGGCGGTTTATAATCTGAAAACAAAGTACATTCTATGTCACTGAGAAAGAACCTGGGGGCTAGAAGCCCTGGATGATTGCCTGTACTTTCTTCTCTTGTACCACATCCTTTACTTCAACAAAGGCTTATATAAGTACACCTGGAAGTGCTCTGTGTGTTTTTCAGTAATCTGATTCTATGTAATCAATGCAAGCACATTCTGTAGGATTCTTTTAAGAAAAGTCCACAGAACTTATTTTCCAATCACTGACAGTGGAAATATAGTCCTACACGTGAGGTATTGCAGGTTTGGTTTCAGAACACTGCAATAAAGCAAGTCATACAAACTTTTTGGTTTCCCAGTACATATAAATTTATGTTTACATTATGTTGTAGCCTACTAAGTAGTATTATGTCTAAAAAAAAAACTACATACTTTAATTTAAAACTACTTTATTACTAAAAAATCCTAAGCATCATCTCAGCCTTCAGTAAGTCCTAATCTTTTTCCAACTGAAACATGGAAGATCATTGATCACAGATCATCATAGCAAATATAATAATAACGAAAAAGTTTGAAATATTGCAAGAATTATTAAAATATGATAGATGAAATGTTGTTGCTGAAACACAAAAGATGCCAGGATTCTTGGCCTCTGGAGGAGAAGAATTCAATCCGGGGCCAGAGACGAGGCTTGATTGCTCAGATCTTTTGTGTAGTAAAGTTTTATTAAAGTATAAAAGAGATGGAGAAAGATTCTGACATAGACATCAGAAGGGGGCAGAAAGAGTGCCCCCTCGCTAGTGTTAGCAGTGGAGTTATATACTTTTTAATTCGTTATTACAATGAATCAAAAGAATGTCTGGCAGTTGTAAAGCCCTTACTAGACCCATTCCCATAATTTACATTTTAAGATTACAGGATTAGCCAGAAGGTTTTTTCCAGAACCTGTCCTCAAGCAGGATACATTACTGTTACATAATCCTAAGGAATGTAGAGGAAAAAAAAAGTTTGTCCTTTCCTCCTCCTTGAGAATTCGAAACCCCTCTCTCCTTGGGGATCCCCAGACTTCTTATCAACCTGCCTAGGAATGGACTCTCTCACTGAGACACAAAGTCAGAAAAAATGCTATTGGAAAAAATGCTGCCTATAGACTTAATTGGAGCAGGGTTGCCACAAACTTTAAATTTGTGAAAACAACACAAAAAACAAAACAAACAAAACCAGTATCTGAGAGAGCAATGAAGTGAAGCCAAATAGGGTGATGCGTTAGTCACTTGTATATGAACATTGTCATCAAAAGATTTGTTCACTAAGAAAAGGGTGATATTTTTTTCTATATTTACTTCTCATTTTACTTTTGTACTATTTGCAATATGACAATTATATTAATAGCATGGTTTTTCAAATTAAACACAAATAAACAGATATGCATAACAGCATATATATTAAAATAGCATATACATATGTACCTATTTATGTATATGGCCAACGTGATATAGTAGTTTCTGGATCAGAATTCTAGTTCTAACATTTATAGGTTGTGAGATCTTAGTCACCTCATGTTGTCTATCTGCCTCAGTTTCGTCATCTTTAAAGTGCAGACAGTTAACAGTCTGTGATTAAGTTAGCATGTATGTCTTACAATAAGTGATCAGTTAGTGTTAGCCATTATCGTTAGTGTTCTTAATATTATTGATTCTATTATGTGTACCTAAAGTATAAAATGGACAAAAATATATTGAAAAGGAATTGGAACTATTCTCCATAAATTAGAGATTTTGCACACCAGGAGTAAGTTTCAAAGCCATATAACTCTCATGTTTTAACATTTGTATTCAACAATTTCAAGTCCATTATCACAATAACAGCACAAAAGTAAGCAAGTAAATATATTCTTTCAATTGTTAATCTCCTTGTTCCTTGATCATGTAAAATTCTATTTGATAGAGAATGCTGTGAACTATAGTCTCTTGTATAAAGGTTAGTGTTAGTATTAAGTTGTTTTTTGGTTTCAGGGTAAAATGATGCTCTATTAATAACTAGTTGTCTTCTACAGCACAAAATTTGAGTAAAGATGAGTGAATGGTGATAAAACTACTGTGATGTGATAATCACCAAGCCTGGACTAGTTCAACACCTGAGGTTTCGATTTCTTGATAAATCAATCTCTAAGGTTCAGTTCATTCACAGTGTGACACTACTTACCTGTTCAAAGTACATCACTTTTGTCCTCCAGTTTTCATATTGGCTTCCTGTCAGGGTTTGAATTGATTTTAAAGTTTTATTGTTGACATTTAAAGCACTTAATGGCCTGATACCTCCTTATATTAATGATTTGCTTATCCCCATTGGGCAAGAAAAAATTTTGAGATCTTCTTCGGGTAGCTGGATGTCAGTCTTAAATGTCACCTTGAGATTCAGAGTGCAAAGGCTTTTTTGTCTTTTGCTCATGTTCTTTTTGAGATCAGATAAGACGTTAGAAAGAAAATAACATATCTTTTCTAAAGATAAGTGGGGCATCATGGTAAAATACATTGAGAAGTTGATTTTTCAAATTAGTGTATATTTTCAAATTCTCAAATAAGATTTGTAACAGATCAAATTCCCCAAAAAAGCTACAATAAAAATTAAATATATGAAATGTGAAAATTATTGAAATAGTAGTCATATTATTTTTTAAGCTTGGGAAACCAATACTATGTTCCTGAGTGAAATAATATTTTACTTGTTCTAATCTATTACAGTAAACATGTAATTTTATTTTTAAAGTTAACCTCTTAAGGTACAATTTTTTAATATTCTAAGATATTTGTGATGAATTTCATGAATGGAAAGTTTAAAGTCTTTTATAAACCATTATAAATAGCCTTTTTGTATTCAATGTTTAATTATGAAGACTAGGTTATGCTATGTGTTTGTGTTAGATAGCTTTAGTTAATTATTAATGCCAAGAGCAATCTAGTTTGGGGGGCAGAAGATAACACTTTTATGTAAGTGTAAAGTGTTAGAAGGGAATGGCTCCCTACTCCAGTATTCTTGCCTGGAGAATTCCATGGACAGAGGAGCCTGACGGGCTACAGTCCATGGGGTCGCAAAGAGTTGGACATGACTAAACAACAACAAAAGTGTTAAAACACGACATAGAAAGTTAACTTTGTATGACTGCAAATAGTTGTGTAGTGTATAGAATCACAGAATTAATTAATTCACTGAAGTAGGCAAGCCAACTTTTATGTCCCAGTACAGGCTCTCGAAGAAATCTCTTTTATCTATCACTTACCTAACTACTTATCCACCTATCAGTTTGTTTTGTATCTCAGTCCAATGCCTTGTCTGTCCCTTGCCACATTGATATTTGATACTTGATAAGTACTATCCATCTAACTCTCTGCACCTAAAGAACATTTTGAAAAGTGACCTGATTTGAAACAATGAAAGTGACCTGACTTCAGGAGGTCTCCTTCCTACTCTGCTCTCTCTCTCACATCCTTTCTTCCTGTAGCTATGAAATGAGATTCCTTCTTATAGACATGGCAAAAAAACAAAACAGAACAAAACCTGTGGAAAACTTTAATACAGTGAAAATAAAACAGAGTATCTTTCCTAGGACATTTTAGATGAGGCTCTTCGCTGCTAGCTTAAATTAAAACATGTAAGATAAAGACAAACTGTGCATTTAAGGTTAAAAGATGTTCTTAAACTATATATAACAAAAAGTCCCCAAATATCATATTTATTTGTAATTCAATTTCTATTTCCTCATATTATGAATGACTTGATCAATGAACAATGGGTTAGCCATATTTTTTATACAGTTCATGGTACAATTTTCTTACTTAGTCTTACAAATAAGTTCTATGATATATGAGGAAAAGTATATCTGACATATTTAATATATCTGACACTTCGGAATCCATTATCACTGAGAAATTTGCTATGAATCCCTTCAAGACATAATATGTAAAATACAAATGTTTCATGTTGATGCTAATTTAATGATGATATTTACAGTTTTGTGACTAAATCCCTAAGCAGAGGGAATACTGAAAATTTGATTTTTAAAAGGTTCTTCCTTTTTAAAAATGCCACCCATAGGTTCAGCTATACAATTCAGTTTTTACAAATGTTGTTAACTATAAGATTTCAATAATCAAAAGTATATTATAAATTTAATGCCATGTGCAACATATTTTGGCCTTTGGCTTTCTGTAATCATTCAATGTAGCTGCCTCAACACTTTCATTTTGTCTGTCTTCCTTGGAGGGCAATCTCTTTGTATATATTCTTAAATTATTTCTATTGTGTTTATAATTGTATTCATTAGATTAATATTTGGGGGCTAAAGCATATAAAATTGTAGATACCTGATAGTTTTTGACCTATAGATATTAAAAATATAACTGTGTACCCAAAACACAGATTTTTTAAATGCCTTTAATCCTTGATGGATGACCAAACTTTAAATAAAAATTATTTTCCTATATTAAAATGTATATTATTTTATATGATCCATAATAAAGATAAATGTACTTAAAACTATCATATCAAAATAATTTATACCACATTATTTATAATTTACAATATAAAATTTATTCTCCATATTGTGCAATACTCTTTTTCTAAGGTTCACATTTTGTCCACTTTTTCCCAGCAGCATACAACCTTGTATTTTTTAGAACACAGATAAGAAATTTAAGTCTCAGACTTGAGATTTTCTATAGTTTGATTAGTACACTGTAAGATTTTGTAGTAGAAGCAGATTTTACTGTTTCCCATCTTAATTTCAGACCTACAAATAGAGCTTATGTGCTTTCTCTTAATGTAATAAATACCATTAGTTCCCAAAACTCTTCATCGTAATTTTAGTGAAACTCAAGTTTCTTGGGAATTACCTAGATATGTGGCTTCTCCTGAGAAACTTCTCTGGGCTTTCATTACTGTGCCTAAACAATTTTCAGATCGTTCATTACTATCAACCAGATTAGGAGCAATTGGCTTTTTCTGGAGGTGTCATTGTAGTCATCACATCGGGTCTTATATATTTAGGTGCTGCTGCTGCTAAGTCGCTTCAGTCGTGTCCGACTCTGTGAGACCCCATAGACGGCAGCCCACCAGGCTCCCCGTCCCTGGGATTCTCTAGGCAAGAACACTGGAGTGGGTTGCCATTTCCTTCTCCAATGCATGAAAGTGAGAAGTGAAAGTGAAGTCGCTTAGTCCTGTCTGACCCTCAGCGACCCCATGGAGTGCGGCCCACCCGGCCCCTCCGTCCATGGGATTTTCCAGGCAAGAGTATTGGAATGGGTTGCCATTGCCTTCTCCTATTTAGGTGCTGCTGCTGCTGCTAAGTCACATCAGTCATGTCTGACTCTGTGCGATCCCATAGATGGCAGCCCACCAGGCTCCCATCCCTGGGATTCTCCAGGCAACAATACTGGAGTGGGTTGCCATTTTCTTCTCCAGTGCATGAAAGTGAAAAGTGAAAGTGAAGTAGCTCAATCCAGTCCGACTCTTCGCGATCCCATGGACTGTAGCCTACCAGGCTCCTCCATCCATGGGATTTCCCAGGCAAGAGTACTGGAGTGGGTTGCTATTGCCTTCTCTCTACTCGGTTCTTAAATACACTCTCTAGACAAAAGTAAATAATAGCTTTTTATAAAAATAAATGTAAAATTTGTTTTACTAAGGATTTGGGCTAAATTGCAGACCTATTTATTGTATACTTTTAAAAGTATACAACTCTGAGACCAGTTTATCATTCAGAAACTGTAGAGTTAAGCCCTTAAGTGTAATTGGAGGGGCTACTTCTGTTAGCAAAAGATATGCTGAATATTAGTAGAATGACATCATTAACCTGTTTGAAATCTTGATGCCATCAGGATTTTTTTCTCTTTTAATTATCTTTCCATTAGAGAATTCAGCATTTGGCATAGAAGAGCTAAAAAAGGAAAAGTCACCAGTGGCTTATTAACAATGAAAGATCCAAAGTACATTAGTAGTCTAAGGAAAAAAAACCTATGTTTTAATTACAAGAAATGCAAAAATTTATATCCAACTCCCAAACAAAAGTAATTTGATGTTGGAATTCTTTGGAAAAAAATAAACACTGTTAATCTACAGGTAACCCATGTAAATCTGGAATTATACTAGATTGATATGCCTTTGCAATTTTGTGCAGGTTAATGAAAATTTTAAAGGAAAAGCTTTCTATTTTTGTCAGTCAGTTTCCTCCTCCTGGTGTAAGATTTGGTTAGAAACCTTAACAGGTGTGTTCATTCTTTTAGGTCACTGAGGAACCATTAAATGAACTACTTCTGCTGTGCGCTTACTAGCACTAGAGGTTTAAATCATAAAAGCATGTTCCTTAAGCCTGAAATATTCTCAGGGAATATTTCTTAAGTATCATGATCAAAAATCCTGCCATTATGTTTGTCCCTTCTTTATAAGTTAATGAAGGAACAATTTTAGGAAATAAGTAATCTTCTATTTTGTTGGCCATTTCTTTTGACCATAGTATTCTTTAGATTTTTGTGTGTAAATTTCAAATACTTCAGTGATGTTTTTCAGAAAGTCATTTAGATAACTATTTATTAAAAGCTTGTTGAAGTTCTAACTCACATGCGACACATACACATATTTAGAGTATACAGTTTGGCATTTTGATGTATATTTATAATCATAAATATACTAACTATATTAGTTAGTATATAGCTAGTTATAACTAACTAAAAACTAACTCCACAATCAAGACAATAAAATATTAATTACACCCAAGAGGTTTCTTGGGACTCTTTGTAATTTCTTCCTCCTGACTTTATTTCTTTTCTGTAAGCAATCACTGATCTGTTTTCTGTTACTATTTATTTATGTTTTTTAAAATTTTATATTATAGGAATCACACAATATGTACTCTCTTTGTCTGTTTTTTTCCCCCAGCATAATTATTTTGAGATTTACCTATGTTTTTGTGTGTGTCAATAATTCATTACTTTTTATTGCTGAAAAAATTTCACTATATGGATATAGTGCAATTTATTTATCTATGTACCTGTTATTGATATTTAGGTTGCTTCCATTTGGGGCTAGTAACAACCAAATAACTATGGGCATTTGTGTACAATTCTTTGTACAGAAATACATTTCCATTTCTCTTGGGTAAATACTTAGAGTGTAATGGCTGAGTCATATGGTAGATACATGTTTGAACTTTACATGAAGGCCTTTGTATTTACTTAGTCTTTTTATGGCACAGAATATGATCTTAGTTGGTACACTTCTTACAAATGCTTATTCCACTTTTTCCTAGGTGGAACATTCAGTAAATATCAAATGAGTTAAAATGGTTGAAATGTTGTTCAAATATCCTATATCTTTACCAATTTCTGTGACTACTTTTTCTATTAATTATTTTGAATAGAGTATGAAACTTTATACTGAAATTATAGATATGTTTATTTCTCATTATAGTTTTATGTTTTTCATGTTTTATTACATACATTATTATTTAGAATAATCATGTCCTCTGAATGAATTGACTTACACATCATTTTCAAATACATTTCATCTAATATTAATGTATGTACTCCAGATTTCTATTGATTAGTGTTAACATGTTTTCCCATTCCTCTACTTTCAGCCTAGTTGTGTCTTTATATTTAAAGCAGATCCCATGAAGGCTGTGTGGAATAGGGTCTTCAATTTTTTTATCCATTCTGAGGATCTCTATGAATTGGTGTGTTTAGATTTATATTTACATTTAATGTGATTAGTGATAAGATTGAGTTTAATTATAATACATTGCTGTTTGTTTTTGATTTATTTTTAATTTTCTTAATTCCCATTTTCTTTTTTTTTTTCTCTTGTCTTATTTGGATTGAGTATTGTTTGTAAATTAACTTAATCTCCCTGGTTGGATTATTAGCTCTCTCAGTGGTTGCTTCATTGGTACTGTTCACGTCTTTGCCTTATTACAGCCTACACTCAAGTTGTACTTTTTCCCTTTAGTATGTGCTCAGTCACTCAGTCATGTCTGACTCTTTGTGGCCCCATGGACTATAACCTGCCAGGCTCCTCTGTCCATGGAATTTTCCAGGCAAGAATACTGGAGGGCGGTGCCATTTCCTACTCTAGGGGATCTTCTTGACCTAGGGATCAAACCCACATTCTTAAGTCTTCTGTATTGGCAGGCAGATTCTTTACCACTAGCATCACTTGGGAAGCCCCTCCCTTTTAGTATAACAACCTTAAAATTATACTCTCATTTTTTGCTTTCTATATTTTGTGTTTATATGTTATAAATTTCAATTCTACATATACTATTTTGTCCTACATTACATTTTTAAAATAGAGGTAACTAATGATAAGAATTATTTTACATTTACCTATGTAGTTACCACTTCTGGTGCTCATTATTTGTATAGATAGAGATGTGCAACTGTTGCCATTTTCCTTCCGCCTGAGGGATTTTCTACTTCATATTTTCTACTTCATACTACAGGTCTTCTGGTGATGCAGTTGGAATCTGTTCATTTAAAATGTTCACATATGTATTCCAATTATCAGTTCAGTTCTGTCACTCAGTCATGTCCAATTCTTTGCAACCCCTGGACTGCAGCATGCCAGGCTTCCCTGTCAATCACCAATCCCAGAGCTTGCTCAAACTCATGTCCATCGAGTCGGTGATGCCATCCAACCATCTCATCCTCTGTTGTCCCCTTCTCCTCCTGCTTTCAATCTTTCCCAGCTTCAGGGTCTTTTCTAAGGAGTCAGTTCTTCACATCAGGTGGCCAAAGTATTGGAGCTTCAGCATCCGTCCTTCCAATGAACATTCAGGACTGATTTCCTCTAGGATGGACTGGTTGGATCTCCTTGCAGTCCAAGGGACTCTCAAGTCTTTTCCAACACCATGGTTCAAAAGCATCAATTCTTTGGTGCCCAGCTTTCTTTATGGTCCTACTCTCACATCCATACATGACTACTGGAAAAACCATAGCTTTGACTAGATGGACCTTTGTTGGCAAAATAATGTCTCTGCTCTTTAATATGCTGTCTAGGTTGGTCATATCTTTTCTAAAGGAGCAAGCGTCTTTTAATTTCATGACTGCAGTCACCATCTGAAGTGATTTTGGAGCCAAAGAAAACAGGCTGTCACTGTTTCCATTGTTTCCCCATCTATTTGCCATGAAGTGATGGGACCAGATGCCATGATCTTTGATTTTGATTGTTGAGTTTTAAGCCAGCTTTTTCACTCTCCTCTTTCAACTTCATCAAAAGGCTCTTTAGTTCCTCTGCTTTCTGCCATAAATGTGGTGTTATCTGCATATCTGAGGTTATTGATATTCTCCTGGCAATCTTGATTCCAACTTTTGCTTCATCCAGTCTGGCATTTTGCATGATATACTCTGCGTATAAATTAAATAAGCAGGATGACAATAAACAGCCTTGATATACTCCTTTCCCAGTTTGGAACCAGTCTGTTGTTCCATGTCAGGTTCTAACTGTTGCTTCTTCATCTGCATACAGATTTCTCAGGAGGCATGTAGGGTAGTCTGATATTCCCACCTCTTTCAGAATTTTCCACAGTTTGTTGTGATGCACACAGTCGAAGGATTTAGTGTATTCAATAAAACAAAATTAGATATCAATAGCTGATTTGCTGTTCCTTTCCATTAATTCTGCTATCTGCAACATTTCTGGGTTGATTTTGATGGGCTGATTTTTCTCCTCACATGCACCACATTTTTTTGTTTCTTTGCATGCCAAAGCCTTTGACTGTGTGGATCACAATAAACTGTGGAAAATTCTGAAAGAGATGGGAATACCAGACCACCTGATCTGCCTCTTGAGAAATTTGTATGCAGGTCAGGAAGCAACAGTTAGAACTGGACATGGAACAACAGACTGGTTCCAAATAGGAAAAGGAGTACATCAAGGCTGTATATTGTCACCCTGTTTATTTAACTTATAGGCAAAGTACATCATGAGAAACGCTGGACTGGAAGAAACACAAACTGGAATCAAGATTGCTGGGAGAAATATCAATAACCTCAGATATGCAGATGACACCACCCTTATGGCAGAAAGTGAAGAGGAACTCAAAAGCCTCTTGATGAAAGTGAAAGTGGAGAGTGAAAAAGTTGGCTTAAAACTCAACATTCAGAAAACGAAGATCATGGCATCTGGTCCCACCACTTCATGGGAAATAGATGGGGAAACAGTGGAAACAGTGTCAGATTTTATTTTTCTGGGCTCCAAAGTCACTACAGATGGTGACTGCAGCCATGAAATTAAAAGATGCTTACTCCTTGGAAGGAAAGTTACGACCAACCTAGATAGCATATTTAAAAGCAGAGACATTACTTTGCCAACAAAGGTTTGTCTAGTCAAGGCTATGGTTTTTCCTGTGGTCATGTATGGACGTGAGAGTTGAACTGTAAAGAAGGCTGAGTGCCGAAGAACTGATGCTTTTGAACTGTGGTGTTGGAAAAGACTCTTGAGAGTCCCTTGGACTTCAAGAAGATCCAACCAGTCCATTCTGAAGGAGATCAGCCCTGGGATTTCTTTGGAAGGAATGATGCTAAAGCTGAAACTCCAGTACTTTGGCCACCTCATGTGAAGAGTTGACTCATTGGAAAAGACTGTGATGCTGGGAGGGATTGGGGGCAGGAGGAGAAGGGGACAACAGAGGATGAAATGGCTGGATGGCATCACTGACTCGATGGACGTGAGTCTGAGTGAACTCTGGGAGTTGGTGATGGACAGGGAGGCCTGACGTGCTGCGATTCATGGGGTCACAAGGAGTCGGACCCAACTGAGTGACTGATCTGATCTTATCTGATGTCTGGTAATTTATTGCTAGCGATCAAACATTGTGAATTTTATCTTACTGTAAAGGAATTTCCTACAAATAAGTTGTAAGCATTTTTCTGGGGTTCAGCTAGCAACAAGAGTTTAATTATTAATTTCAGGTGTTGATTTTAAACTTTGCTAGGCAGGGCAAGAATGATATTTCATACAAGCCTCAATTTTTTCCCACTATTGAAGCAAAACCCTATTGAGTATTCTGCCCAACACCTCCAAATCATGATATTTTCCACTATGGTTGGGGGGAACAGGAACTCTTCTTAGCCCTGTGAGATATCCGAAATTGGTCTCTCACATCTTTTCTAATCATTCTTTTACCAGCTTCAGAAGATCCTTCACACTCATGCAATGATGAATATTCAGCTAAAGCCTCAAAAGGGCCCTTTGAAGATGTCTGGAGCTCTCTCTGTCTCTGTTTCTCAAGAATCATTCCTGAGTATTTATGAAATTTTAAGAGAATGGATTTTAAGACATAGAAGTGTAATAAAATATAAATATTCTGCTATAATGATAATTTATTTCTATACCAAAGACACAAAGCAAAATCAGTTATTAGTTTCCTTCAGACAGTATGTACTACTAAATACAAACTATTACTTGATGCTGTTCTAATATATATCTACTGTGTAGATATATAAGAGGTGATACTTTAGCTCAAATAGTCACAATATGATATAAGTGCACAAAAGCATTGGAAATGTTTCACTCTAGGAAATTATGGGAAATGGTATTATCTCAAAATATATTCACACAAACACATGCTTTTAAATCAATCTTGTATTTCAGTTCAGCTCAGTTGCTCAGTTGTGTCTGACTCTTTGCGACCCTATGGACAGCAGTACACCAGGCTTCCCTGTCCATCACCAACTCCTGGAGCTTACTCAAACTCATGGCCATTGAGTTGGTGATGCCATCCAATCATCTCATCCTCTGTTGTCCTCTTCTCCTCTGCCTTCAGTCATTCCCAGCATCAGGGTCTTTTCCAATGGGTCAGTTCTTTGCATCAGGTGGCCAAAGTATTGGAGTTTCAGCTTCAGCATCAGTCCTTCCAATAATATTCAGGACTGATTTCCTTTAGGAATGACTGGTTGGATCTCCTTGCTGTCCCAGGGACTCTTAAGAATCTTCTCCAACACTATAGTTCAAAAGCATCAACTCTTTTTTTTTTTTTTTCATTTTAAATTTTATTTTATTTATTTATTTTATTTTATTTTATTTTTAAACTTTACATAATTGTATTAGTTTTGCCAAATATCAAAATGAATCCGCCACAGGCATTTAGTGCTCAGCTTTTTTTATAGTCCAACTCTCACATCCACACATGACTATTGGGAAAACCATAGCCTTGACTAGATGGATCTTTGCTGGAAAAATAATGTCTCTGCTTTTTAACATGCTGTCTAGGTTGGTCATAGTTTTTCTTCCAAGGAGTAAGTGTCTTTTAATTTCATGGCTGCAGTTACCATCTGCAGTGATTTTGGAGCCCCCCAAAATAAAATCTCTCACCATTTCCATTGTATCCCCATATATTTGCCATGAAGTGATGGGACCAGATGCCATGATCTTAGTTTTCTGAATGTTAAGTTTTAAGCCAATTTTTTCTCTCTCCTCTTTCCCTTTCATCAAGAGGCTCTTTAGTTCTTCTCTTTCTGCCATAAGGGTTGTATCATCTGCATATCTGAGGTTATTGATATTTCTCTTGACAATCTTGATCCAGCTTGTGCATCATCTAGTTCAGCATTTCTCATGATGTACTCTGCCTATAAGTTAAATAAGCAGGATGACAATATACAACCTTGATGTACACCTTTCCTGATTAGGAACCAGTCTGTTGTTCCTTGTCCAGTTCTAACTGTTGCTTCTAAATCCTGGCTTTTCCATCTACTAATGATAATACACACAAATCAATTAATAAATTCTTGGCTTGTGTATCATATTCCTGTGGAAAATAGTGAACAAATGAACTAGAAATATAGATAATATAGCATGTATCTTAAAGCTCTAAAAAAAAACAAAAAACCTGGGTAAAGAACAGGAGTTAGGATATGTATATGGTAGGTGCATTTTTTTTAACAGTTTTCAAAGAAATCTTGTGATAATTATGTCACTTGAACAGTGTCAAAAGGAAGTAAGGAAATGAATCAGTTAGAATCTGGGTGAAGAGAGTTCAAGAGAAGGAAACAGCAAATTAAAGACTTTGAGGTAGTGGTGAGTTCGATATATTTGAGAAAAAGGAATAGTTCCACATGGTCAGAGTAAAGGAGGGAGAGGATAGTTGATAAGGTGAAATACTCATTTAAGACTCATAGGCCATTTTAAGAACTTTGTGCTAAACTTTGGGCAAGCTGAAACTATAGTGATGAATAAGACTTACATTTTTCCTAATTCAGAGAATTTAAATCCAATCAAAGAACTCAGTAAATCCTCCCTCCCCAGATGTTAGTAAAAGGTTCAGAAATTATAAGTAAATTTAAATTAAGTAAATTTAATGCCATATGCCTAGTAAGAAGAAAGCTTATACTTCAATGCATAATTTTAATCAAGAAATCCTATGCTGAATTATTTCACTCTAAACACTGGTCACACTTATGGATAATTACCTATTCTCCTCAATTCTTGTCAGTCACAGTTGTCTTCCTTTATGATCTAAAATAGGATTGCAACCCTCAAAACCTGCCTGACCCAAACTGATGCACCTATTTGTAAATCTTGGGATATGTGATATGATAAGTCTTAATAATTGTAGAATATAGAACATAATTTAGAGATAATCTGAAAAAGATTCAGCTATATTGAGTTTAGTGTGTGGGGTAGCATACAAACCACTGGATCATGTATTTTTCAGAGTCTTTTCTATTGTAAACCTAAATTGAGGCCTTTGAACACGGTGGGTAATGATTTCTGTCTACATTGAGAAAACATCAAAATAACCTGTAGGACTTGTTAAAAAACAGATGACAGAACTTTACTGCCAAAGTAGAAAGCCAAGAATGTTTTGCATTATTTCTTGAACTCATGAAATATACTGGGAAGATGTATTTTAATCTTCTTTTCCTTACCATTGATGGCAGATAATGTTGGGCCCCATGATAGGAAGTATTTCTGGAAGTGTTGGGAACAAAATATTTCTTCAAGTGCATAAATTAGAGTCATATTTCTTATCTACTGGAGATACTGCTTACCTATAACAGCTTTTGCATAAGAGCAGAAAAAATACTTGTCCAATGAAAGCACATCCTCTTGGACAACCTGATTGGGAGCAGTACATTTCTAAGTACTCTTCACACAATATTTGCCATGGGATAATGAATAATTAATATTATTTCTGTCACTGCCTTACAGTGACATACTGTACTAATGGATCACAGTCTCTTGGAGTCCCAGAATGCATTTCAACTGAGTTACCATGGAGACAAAGAATCTTTCAGTTTTTGAGTCCTTTGTCCTGGGCTGTGCCCTGTGCTCTTACACCTCTTCTGAATTTGGCCACTTTAGATCTCTCTCAGCTATTCCACAAATTACTTCTGTCATTTCTTCTAGTTGCATTTTTCTTAATAAATGAATATTTTCCTTTCCCATTTCTTTTTAGGGTCACAGATATTCACAGACTCATTTTCTTTAGGGGTCCAAATGTTTATAGTTTCATTTTACAGTTGATCTGTCCCCCATCCTGGTCATCACTGCTCCTACCTACAGCCCAGGTGGAAATATGGCTCTCAGAACACAAAGTGTGTGTGCCTGGTGCCCATTTCCATGCACATGGCATGAGGTAGGGTTAGAGACAGACCGAGGAGCAATGCCCTTTTTTTCATTTTTAGTTAATTTCATGCAAAGCCTGTAACAAGAGTTACTATAATGACCAAACTGTCTCTTGGTCTTAAAATTTTGGCATTGACTTATAGACATTAGTTCTTTTCAAAAATTATGAGAAAATATTTTTTTTCTTCCAGAAAGAACTTTTTTTTACATGCAAACTACTAATATGGAAAATCAACATCTCACAATAAAGTTCATGCTTCTAAAATGTTTTCAAGTAAATTTTTATCAACAAGAGAAAAGGAATTTTCTGGGATATTATATGTTATGTTTTATATGAAAAATTATATAGTTTTCTGAGCAAGTTCACCTATTGAGCTGCATTAAATTATAACAGAATGACATTTGTGGCAGTTATAGTGTGTTATTACTTCTTTTCTTCATGCTCCTATTCTATGAAATTAGAAAAAGTCTCATGGTAAAACTGAAGTCTAATTTATGTGGAAATTTGGTATGTCAAATTCAATTCTATTTGCAGATATTTACCTTCAACCAACACAAAACAGAAGAATTTCTTCCCTTTATTTTAATTTTTCACAGTAAAACAAACTACAAAAATCCCCAAAGAAAATGAAAATGAAGAGCCAGTCATGATTCTCAATCTTGTCTATAGAACCAGGGATGTTAAATGTCCTCTAACTGGTAAGGGCAATAATTTCATTGAGTTTGTTTCATCTTGAACCATTCCTAAAATTTGATAAGATGTCCAACTGCCACAGATTTGGTGTAGTAGTAGTGTTAACAGAACTGTTATCATGTGCCAGGCAATGTGCTAAATTTGTTCATTTAATCCTCATCGAATTTTCATCTATTTTGTAGGTGATGATATTCAGGTTTTCAGAGGTTATATTATTTTCCAAAATCACAAAGCTTGTAAGTGGTGGAGCCAGGAGTTGAATCATACTTGTCCAACTCCAAGTTAAACACTCTCCCAATTACAGACTCTAATTCATTGTAGGCATTCAATAGCATTGCACCGAATAACTGACTCCTGTCTGCATAGGTCTTTCTGCAATGTGATATTAATGAAGAGCATAAATTATAATTATCTGTTGATCTCTGCCTTTTCTTCACTGATCACTCCCTATGTTTCTTACAATCTATTTTGCACATAGAATTTAAGTGATAGTTAAATATATATCAGATAACATCACTCCCCTGCTATAAACCCTCCAACTCCTTGTTTCTTAGCATAACAATAACATTCTACACATAATGAAAAATAAAATAATGATCTCCAAAACTATATATCTTCAAATCTCAGTTACCCCTTCAAATGCTATTTCAGGTCCATACTTCCTCCTTTTCTCATCTCATTCTCACTATATTTCAGCCTCAGCAGCCTCCTTTTGGTAACTCTGAAGATACTAAGTTCATTTTTTAAAAACTGGGGTATAGTTTTTATCATGTTATACAACAAAGTGAATCAGCTATATGTATGCATATATCCCTTCCCTCTTGAGCCACTCTCCCACTCCCATCCCACCCATTTAGGTCGTCACAGAGAACTGAACTAAGCTCCCTGTGCTATACATAAAGTTCCCACTGCTGCTGCTGCTAAGTCACTTCGTTCCCACTAGCTATCTATTTTACATATGCCAGGGCACATACGTCAGTCTCCCAGTTTTTTTCCCCACCTCATGTCCACACATCTGTTCTTTATGTCTGTGTTTCTATTCCTGTCCTGCAAATAGGTTTATCTGTATCATTTTTTTAGATTCCACATATATATGTTAATATACAATGTTTGTTCTCTTTCTGGCTTACCTCACTCTGTATAATAGACTCTAGGCCCATCCACATAACTACAAATGACCCAATTTTATTCCTCTTTATGGCTGAGTAATATTCTACTGCATATATGTACCACATCTTTTTTATCCATTTATCTGTTGATGGACGTCTAGGTTGCTTCCATGTCCTGGGCATTGTAAATAGTGCTGCGATGAACATTGGTGTACAGGTGTCCTTTTGAACTGTGATCTTCTCAGAGTATATGCCTGGGAGTGGGGTTGCTGGATCATATGATATTTCTATTCTTATGTTTTTAAGGAACCCCGGTACTATTTTCCATAGTTGCTACATCAATTTACTACATTCATTTTTTAAGAGTCTTTTTTCATGCTCTCCTGGAACTTCCCAAGGGAGTTGGGGGATAGATGATAAGTAAAGTAAATAAAGACATTTTGGGGAAAGAAAATAAAATATGCAAAGTTATTCATTAAAAATAGACAAAATATCTTGGGTGAGTGTCCTGGAAGGGCAAGAAGCTTTGTGAGATGAGAAGGTAGACTGGTGTATGTGAGCACAGTAGAAGGATGAAGCATGGGTTGGATGATGAAGACTATATTTTGTGGCTGTTTTATATTTTAGTATAGTTTTAAAATGACTATGGAGTGTGGGAGGCAGAATACACAATATGAGAGTCTAGGGTTGTATAAGAGACAATGCATTACTTCAGGAGGTCAATAGAGAGGGTTGATATAAAGCTTACACAGTGAGAATGGTAAGTGGAGAATAATGAGATCTCTTTGAGATTTGTGGTTTAATGGGCAATTTGATATGAACTGTGTACAGTGAGGGTGATTTAGAGTATTCAGGGCTTTGCATTGGTATTTGTGTTAAAAAAAAATTTGTGAAAGGTGCACAGAAACCTTTCACTTTTTGACCGAGTTGATCTCATAGGAGGGAGCCTTTATATTGGGCCCTAAAGAATAGGTAGCCTTCTAAAGTCAGACGTGAAAAGAAATAGGCACCTCAAGGACCATGATTCTTTTCAGCTCTACCTTTCAGTGCCTCTAAATTATGTAAGAGAAAATTTTTCTTAGTTTCAGCAGCAAGAATCTGAGATAGCCTCTAGAAGTTAAAATATTTTTTCCTGACACTTCAGGAACCAAAGACAATGTGTCTTTGAGTCACTTTAGTTATAAATGTAAAACTCAGAACACTCTTTTCATCCATCTTGAGAAAAACATTTCTATACAGCAAGATGTGTGTGTGTGTGTGTGTGTGTGTTAGTCACTTAGCTGTGCCCAACTCTTTGTGATCCCATGGACTGTAGCCCACCAGGCTCCTCTGTCCATGGAATTCTCCAGGCAAGAACACTGGAGTGGATTGCCATTTCCTTCTCCAAGATGGAAGGATATAAATTTCATCTTTCATGCTTTACAGATTAAATTTATACTTATCAATGTATTATACACTTATGCATTTAATCATCTTTTAAAGATATTTTATGGAGTAGGCAAAAATCAATCATATATTTATAAAAAGTCAAAAAAGTTCTGGGATGTTTGTTGAATCCATAAGGTAACTGATGTATATTTCTTATAGTCTTAATTGGTTTTTATGCCAGTAGTAACTTGATATTCAATTTTTGTTTTCATTTTTGTTTTTAAAAAGAGACAACTAAATGACTTTTACATATGAGGTCTTTGGGATTTAAAATCTTTAATATCAATGACTTAAAAAAATAAGTGATATGTTTGGCACTGATTTATAAGAGATGTTTGTGATGTTGTTTTAAATTACAAAAATGTTTATTTACATCACTCTTCCACTACTTATTCTTAGTATTTTTATATCCCATAACTACTGTGTGGCAATCCTTATTCTGATGTGTGTCCTTTATAAAATATAAGCTTATATGTCAGGCTTATGAGAACTAATAGAATTTTTTTTTCAAAAATATATTATTTCTGAAACATATATAAATCTAAAAAACCACTCTTCTCATTTGTAGGTAGACTTCCTAGAGAGTAAGTGCAGGTATAGGGTTTAAGATTCATTTACAATTTAGGTGACCTATTTATAATCTGATGAATGGTGACTTTGGGAAAGAAATTGCTCTCTTTCTCCTAAGGTTAACACTAAGTTCATTTCATAAAGAGGAATGAATAAAGTCTCAACTCTTAAAAAAATAAATATACCCTTTGCAGAGCATCAGCTCATTTGTCACTTGTAGCAAACTCAAACATTTAGAGGGTTGAAAATATTTCTAGGTCCCAGATTTAGTTGCATTATAAAACTGGTCTTCAGAATGAAGTTAATGGAACGTGATTCACTCTGACCCACATGCAGATTCCTGGGTTCACTCTAGGTCTTATGAATCAAATGTCAGTGGGTAGGGTCACTGGAATCTGCATTTTGATTAAGTTCCAGGTGCTTCCTGTGGCCTCTGAAGATACAAGACTTGACACACTTATCAGGTATATTTGCCTTCTAAAAATAACACTTAAGCTTAAGTATGTGAAAAACAGATGGGGATTAGGATGACAATGTTGGGAAATTACATGATATATGGTATCTTGGGAATGTAGAAGCTGGCGTTTACGTCTATGGAGTGCCTATATACTTGATGCTTTGTATATATCATTGAATATAATCCTAACCACAGCCTTTTGGAGAGAGATATTATTCTATCAGTTTTTTTGGATGAGAGAACAGGCTTAAACATGTTAAATAACTTTATCAGAATTACACAGGTAATAAGAAGAAAATAAAAAAAAATTAAATCTAGTTATGTTAAGCTTTGGGCTTCCCTGGTGGCTCAGTGGTAAAGAATTCACCTGCAATGGAGGAGACATGGGTTCACTCCCTGAGTGGGGAAGATCCCCTGGAGGAGGGCATGGCAATCCACTCCAGAATCCTTGCCTAGGATATCCCATGAACAGAGGAGCCTGGCGGGCTACAGTCCATAGGGTCGAAAGCAGTTGGACCCAACTGAAGCAACTGAACACACATGCACGCATGTTAAACTTTTCACTATGAGGAAAATTTCTACTCTGTCCAGCTGCTGGCTTGGATGGGGCAGATGGTAGGGTGGAGGTAGTAACACTTTTTTGAAACAAACTCATGCTATCTAGTAAGATTTGCTCTATAGGTTAATAGTGCATAGAATAGCAAAGAGTTGGACATGACTGAAGTGACTTAGCATGCATGCATAGGTTAATAAAATAAGAAATTCTTACACCAGCTTCACAGATGAGACACAAAGAGGTTAGGAAACTTACTTATAAACATACAGTTATTCATATATGTTTGTTTACATTTTAAATGATTACAAAAGATTAGATATAAGGTTGAACAAAACAAGACTTGGGTCTGTCCCCATGGAGTTCACAGACTAGTTTGAGAGACAGATAAATTGACCTATACCATAATTTGTGTTAAATGCTACAAGAGAAAAAAATAACAGGAGAAATGTAATTCAGACTTGGGACTCAAAGAAGGCTTATCCAGAGATGACATTTGAGTTAAGATGTAAAATATTAGCAAGATTAGCAAAGTCAAAGTGAGAGGAAAAGCATTCCAAGTGAAGGGAATACCATGCAAAAAGTCTATGAGGCAGATAATAATTGGCTTTTTTAGGAATGGAAGAAAGGACAGTGTGGCTGGCCTAGAAGACAGGCATGTGTGTGTGTTAGTTGATCAGTCGTGTCCAACTCTTTGTGATCCCATGGACTGTAGCCTGCCAGACTCCTCTCTCCATGGATTTCTCCAGGCAAGAATACTGGAGTAGGTTGCCATTTCCTTCTCCAGGGTATCTTCCAACCCTGGGATCAAACCTGGGTCTCCCGCATTGCAGGCAGATTCTATACCATCTGAGCCCCAGGAAAGCCTTTGATGGTAAACTTAAAGATTTGGGGCAATTTTTCAATGTTAAAACAGAGGTGGAAAAAGTACAATTTACATTTTAAAAGACAATTCTGGGTGTGATGTAGATAGTCCAGCTTGATGATAGAGTAGTTCAAGTGAAAATGTTTGGGTAAGACTAATTGAGAGTGGCAACAGAGATGTAGAAATGGAGAGTATTAATAATTTAAAAAGTAAATTTGGATTTAGAATCACCTGAACTTCATACTGGATGAAGGAGGACATCAGGACAAAGCTATATTGAAATGATTTCTAATTCTTTAGCAACTGGATGAGAGACTAAAGGGCCACATGATAAGAAAAGGACCATTATAGGGGAGTAGATAGTAATACAGAAGGGAGGACTTGGATGAGAATGTGTATACAGTAAGTCTCCTACATTCGAACAAGTTCTGGTCCCAGAATGTGTTCCTAAGTTCTATATTTGTGAGTCCAACAAAGTTAGCTTAGGTATTCAACTAAAACAATAAACTCTATAGTACTGTACTGTAATACCTTTATAATAGTTTTCACATAAATAATACATAATAAAAATAAGGATACACAAAACTATTTTTATTTCAGTCTTATAGTATAGTACCTTGAAAAGCAGAGTAGTACAGTCTAACAACTGGCACATAGGGGCTGGCCTCGAGTGAACAGGCAAGAAAGTCACTGACTGGAGGAGGAAGGGGCAGTGGGAGATAGCAGAGCTGAAGTATTGTCAGCAATAAGAGATGGAGGGCAAGCTGAAATTTCATTCATGCCTGATGCTGATGGCACAGGTCCTGGTTCATTGTTAGATTCAATTGTATGTACTTTAAAAAAAAAAAAAAAAAAAAACAATGATCCAGTGATATTTGGGGGTAGCTCTTTTTTTCTCATCATAGATGACATGGTAGCACTGGATTACATTCTGAACGACTTCTACAACCTTTGTATACTGTTCTACGTTCAGGTCCTGTGCCTCTAAAGCTATCTGCTGTGCTGTGCTTAGTTGCTCAGTTGTGTCTGACTCTTTGCAACACCATGGACTGTTAAGCCTCCCAGGCTCCTCTGTCTACGGGATCCTCTAGGCAAGAATACTGGAGTGGGTTGCCATGCCGTCCTCCAGGGGATCTTCCCAACCAGGGATCTAACCCAGGTCTCACGAATTGCAGACAGATTCTTTACTGTCTGAGCCACCAGAGACTATCAGTGTCTCCTTAAATAAAGAAAATCCTCTTGCCATTTCCTGCATTGTGAATCTCTTCAGCTCTTCAATTGCTTCTTCTTTGTCTTGTCTCTCTTTGCCCTTTCTCTGGGCCTCCAGTTTCTGGTGCTTCTTAACAGTACCAACTACATCACACCTGCTTTTACACTTGCTTCTGGACATCTTGGACTTGAAATAAAAATACTGCACTACTGTATTCTATATAGTACTATATTGTAAATTACACAAAAGCACAATCGATTGTAGAGGATGCACACACATGATGATGTACACGAGACACGTGAACTTAACTTACAGGACTGGACATATGAACACAAGTTTGCCTTTTTGAAAGTTCACAACTCGAAGGTTTGTATATAGGGGACTTGTACATGTGTTCTTTTTGAGCACAAAGATGGTATTTTAATCCATGACAATCAAGGAGGTCCTTAAAAGAGACAGTGTAGAATGAGAAATAAAATTAAGCAGGAAAGGAGAGAGGAAGTAAGCCTTAGCCAAAGAAGCCAGAAAGATAGAAGGGAAGTCAGAAGTGTGATGATGTCATGGAAACCAGGAATGGAAAGAATTTCCATGATAGGATGGGATGTTTTGTCCGGGGTTTCAGACAAGATGGGGAGTGAAGTGTTCTCCATATGGTCAAATCCAGTACACAGTTTTCAGGTCTGTTCTATTGAAAGGTTGTTGCTGAAGCATGAAAGACTTCTGGATTCTTGGCCTCCAGAGGAGAAGAATTCAATCTGGGGCCAGAGACGAGGCTTGATTGCTCAGATCTTTTGTGTAATGAAGTTTTATTAAAGTGTAAAACAGATAAAGAAAGCTTCTGACATAGACATCAGAAGGGGGCAGAAAGAGTGCCCCCTCGCTAGTGTTAGCAATGGAGTTATGTACTTTTTAATTCGTTATTACAATGAATCAAAAGAATATCTGGAGGTTGTAAAGACCTTACTAGACCGACTCCCATAATTTACATTTTAAGATTACAGGATTAGCCAGAAGGTTTTTTCCAGAAGCTGTCCTCAAGCAGTATACATTATTGTTATATAATCCCAAGGAATGTAGAGGAAAAACAAGTTTGTCCTTTTCTCCTCCTTGAGAATTCCAGACCCCTATCTCCTCCTCAAGAACCCTGCCTAGGAACTGACTGACTATTCTGAAAATCTTGGCAGTAATGTAAAATAGATAGCCAGTGGGAATTCGCTGCACGACTCACAGAATTCAAACAGGGGCTCTGTAACAATCTAGAAGAGTGGGATGGGGAGAGAGAAGGGAAGGTTTGAGAGGAAGGGGACAGGGGTATAACTGTGGCTGATTCTTGTTGATGACTGACAGAAAACAACAAAAATTCTGTAAACCAATTATCTTTTCATTAAAAAAAAAAAAAGACTTAAAAAACGTGTACAGGAAACTGGGTAAAACTTGGAGGTTGGTAATTGGGAAAGGACACTTTTAGACAGAACATAGTATAGACTATTCATATAATAATGGGAAGGGTACATAAAATGCGATTGATGATCTGGGAAAATAACAGGTAAAAGAAAAATAACTGTTTTTGAGAAGATGGAAACATGTGGAAACCTGATGGAAACAAGTAAATATAATATGCCTAGCCGATGTTAACAGAGAAGGCAATGGCACCCCACTCCAGTCCTCTTGCCTGGAAAATCCCATGGACAGAGGGCCTGGTGGGCTGTAGTCCATGGGGTTGCGAAGAGTCGGACACGACTGAGCGACTTCACTTCACTTCACTTTAAACATGGGGAGGACCATTAGCAAAGGCGTGTGTGCTAAGCTGCTTCAGTTGAGTCTGACTCTGTGCAACCATATGGACTGTAACTCACTAGGCTCCTCTGTCCATGGGCATGTCCAGACAAGAATACTGGAGTGAGTTGCCATGCCCTTCTCCAGGGGATCTTCCTGACCCAGGGATCAAACCAGTGTCTCTTATATCTCCTGCATTGGCAGGCAGGTTCTTTACCACTAACACCACCTGGGAAGCCCCTTTAGCAAAGGAAAGGACACTTTTTCTTTTTGGCAACTAAAAAAAATAATTTTATTGAAGTATAGTTAATTTACAGTGTTGTGTTCATTTCTGATGTACAGCAAAGTGGTTCTGTTATACGTATATAATCTTTTTCATACTCTTTTCATTAAGCTTTATTATAGGATATTGAATATAGCCCCTTGTGCCATACAGTAGGACCTTGTTTATTCATCCTATATGTAACAATTTACAGCTGCTAATCCCAAACTCCAGATCCTTCCCACTGGCCCTCCCATTTCACAACCACAAATCTGTCCTCTGTGAGTCTGCTTTTGTTTCATAGATATATGCATTTTAGATAGATATATGTCATATTCAGATTCCATATATAAGTGATATTATATGGTATTTGTCTTTCTATTTCGGGCTTACTTCACTTAGTATGATAATCTCTAGGTCCATCCATGTTGCTACAAATGGCATTATTTCAATTTTATAGCTAATATTCCTTTATGTATATATACCATATCTTCTTTATCCATCTGCTGATGGACATTTATGTTCTTTCTATGTTTTGGTTATTGTAAATAGCACTGCTATGAATATAGGGGTGTGTGGGGTGTTTGTATCTTTTTATAGTTTGTGTGGGTATATGCCCAGGTATAGGACTGCTGTATTATATGACAATTCTATTTCTAATTTCTTTGAGAAGCCTCCATAATGTTTTCTATAGTGTCTGCCCCAATTTATATTCCCACCAACAGTGTAGAAGGGTTCTCTTTTCTCTACACTATCTCCAGCATTTATTGTTTGAGCTTTTTTGATGATGGCCATTTTGACCAGTGCAAAGTGATACCTCATTTGCTTTTCTCTAATAATCAGTGATGCTGAGCATCTTTTCATGTGCCTCTTGAAAGACAGCCCTTCCAGCTGGGAGGAAGATGAGTCCCTTCTTGTCTGATAACATCTTCCTATACGATGTACAAAGCAAAGTCAACAACTGAAGGATGCAGGGATGGTGGCGGTGAGGAGATAAAGGGAAATCATTAAATGTATGAAATAAAAGCATTAGGAGGGTAAACTTATAGGACCATGGTGAGATTTTCAGGTGGTGATAAGTACTCATTTGAGTTTGAGAGAATAAATTTACAGTAACACTAGTCTGCCTGATTTCATGACTGAACCCCTTCTATAATATACTGAATGAATGCAAAAGAAAGGACGTTGGATAATTTGGTTCATTAGAGGTAAAGTGGTTTTGTTTTTGTTTTGGCAAGGAAGTTGAGAATATTTGCAAAAGAATGGCAAAATGAGAGTGTATACCTAAATATCTACATTTTATTCACCTCTACTGCATTGCCACCAGGAGTTACTGGACTGCTGCTGCTGCTGCTAAGTCGCTTCAGTCGTGTCCGACTATGTGTGACCCCATAGACAGCAGCCCACCAGGCTCCCCCGTCCCTGGGATTCTCCAGGCAAGAACACAGGAGTGGGTTGCCATTTCCTTAGGACTTAAACAAGCAACTCCTTTAACAGCAATAACAGCATCAAACTCTGATTCTGTAAGATTAAAAGTGGAAGAAAGAAAACATTTAAAGGGAGGAAACAAAAATATCCTACACCAGGGGTCCCCAACTTCCAGGATCTAATGCTTGATGATCTGAGGCAGAGTTACTATAATAATAATAGAAACAAAGTGCACAATAAATACAATGCACTTGAATCATCCTGAAACTATTCCCCAAACCCCTGTCTGTGGAAAAATCATCTTCCAGAAAACCAGTTCCTGGTGCCAATGAAGTTGGAGACTGCTTTCCTACATGGCTAGTTACTAATTATATCAATATGCTCTGTCTGGGAAAGTAAAGTTCTTCTAATTTGCAAAAGTATGTTCTGAACATACCTATGTTTGGAAAATCTTCTAGGATTGCTAGTAATATTATTCCTTAGGCATAGTACTGAGATGTCCTGTATTTTTCTGAAACACTTAACTTTTGAAGCAAAAGTGCATTTTTGCTACATGTTTTGCTGTGTTTCCTCTTAAATTCTTTATTTTCTTAAAACTATTTCCCATATCTGCTTTATCCTTGTTAATGGACACTAGAAAAATTACAATTTCATGGAAATTTAATGTTGATTAAAATAGATTTTCTATCTTTTGAATAGGAAAGACATGATACATAATTGCTTGTAAGATTTAAGCAGCCATGGTGTGCAAATTGATTCCTTTAAGAGAAATGTGCTGTTTTAAGGTCACTATTTCATGCATGCATCATTCATTACCCATGGTGACACTATATTGCCTATTCAAAGTTATCTCAAAGCCAGAAACAAATAAAAGGCTAGGCCTAAGCTAGTGAGAAATGTGGTTTATTAGCATTTTTACAGATTCTCGCAAGTAAAGTTTCACTAAATGAATGCACATGGGAATGATCTTGAATAGATAAGTTTCTCTGTAAATCTTTCATTGTAGGATCAAAGATTATGAGTTTTACCATAGACAGTTTGCCATAGACAATTTTAAATTTATTTTATTCCAATCTCAGATACATATATTTCTAAGTTTCATGCAAAATCAGCTACCATATATAACATGTAAATGTTTGCTCATGCCTATATTTTAATTATAAAGTGAAATCAGAAATAAATGTAAAATTTTGGAAAGAGCTGACCTAGTAAATACTATAATTTACTCATATACCAAAATTTATTGTGATGAAAACTAGTAATTTTTGTTGTTGACATTTACACTTGTCTCTTCAAAGCAGTGGATGTAAATTATAAATCTAAAATATGTTGTCAGTATTAAGTGTTAGGAAAATTAAGACCTTTTTCATGTCACTTGACTTTTGAGATGAGCAAAATCAAGAGACTTCACAGCAGAAACCCAAACAGGTCTGATGGAGGAAAGTAGAAACCTCAGAATGAACACTTTCAAGAATATTACTGGAAATCCAGCAAGTAAAACAAAACAAAGTACTAAAAGTAAGGTGCCAGGAAAGCAACGTAGTTCTGATAATTCCTGTAGGGGATATAAGTTCAGTTCAGTTCAGTCACTCAGTCGTGTCCAACTCTGTGACCCCACGAATCACAGCACGCCAGGCCTCCCTGTCCATCACCAACTCCCGGAGTTTACCCAAACTCATGTCCATTGAGTCGATGACGCTTCAGTTCAGTTCAGTCGCTCAGTCGCGTCCAACTGTTTGCGACCCCATGAGTCGCAGCACACCAGGCCTCCCTGTCCATCACCAACTCCTGGAGTTCACTCAGACTCACATCCATCAAGTCAGTGATGCCATCCAGCCATCTCATCCTCTGTCGTCCCCTTCTCCTCCTGCCTCCAATCCCTCCCAGCAACAGAGTCTTTTCCAATGAGTCAACTCTTCGCATGAGGTGGCCAAAGTACTGGAGTTTCAGCTTTAGCATCATTCTTTCCAAAGAAATCCCAAGGCTGATCTCCTTCAGAATGGACTGGTTGGATCTCCTTGCAGTCCAAGGGACTCTCAAGAGTCTTCTCCAACACCACAGTTCAAAAGCATCAATTCTTCGGCGCTCAGCCTTCTTCACAGTCCAACTCTCACATCCATACATGACCACTGGAAAAACCATAGCCTTGACTAGATGGACCTTTGTTGGCAAAGTAATGTCTCTGCTTTTGAATATGCTGTCTAGGTTGGTCATAACTTTCCTTCCAAGGAGCAAGCGTCTTTTAATTTCATGGCTGCAGTCACCATCTGCAGTGATTTTGGAGCCCAGAAAAATAAAGTCTGACACTGTTTCCACTGTTTCCCCATCTATTTCCCATGAAGTGATGGGACCGGATGCCATGATCTCTGTTTTCTGAATGTTGAGCTTTAAGCCAACTTTTTCACTCTCCACTTTCACCTTCATCAAGAGGCTTTTGAGTTCCTCTTCACTTTCTGCCATAAGGGTGCTGTCATCTGCATATCTGAGGTTATTGATATTTCTCCCGGCAATCTTGATTCCAGCTTGTGCTTCTTCCAGTCTAGCATTTCTCATGATGTACTCTGCATATAAGTTAAATAAACAGAGTGACAATATACAGCCTTGATGTACTCCTTTTCCTATTTGGAACCAATCTGTTGTTCCATGTCCAGTTCTAACTGTTGCTTCCTGACCTGCATACAAATTTCTCAAGAGGCAGGTCTGGTGGTCTGGTTTTCCCATCTCTTTCAGAATTTTCCACAGTTTATTGTGATCCACACAGTCAAAGGCTTTGGCATAGTCAATAAAGCAGAAATAGATGTTTTTCTGGAACTCTTTTGCTTTTTCCATGATCCAGCGGATGTTGGCAATTTGATCTCTGGTTCCTCTGCCTTTTCAAAAACCAGCTTGAACATCAGGAAGTTCACGGTTCACATATTGCTGAAGCCTGGCTTGGAGAATTTTGAGCATTACTTTACTAGCGTGTGAGATGAGTGCAATTGTGCAGTAGTTTGAGCATTCTTTGGCATTGCCTTTCTTTGGGATTGGAATGAAAACTGATCTTTTCCAGTCCTGTGGCCACTGCTGAGTTTTCCAAATTTGCTGGCATATTGAGTGCAGCACTTTCACAGCATCGTCTTTCAGGATTTGGAATAGCTCAACTGGAATTCTATCACCTCCACTAGCTTTGTTCGTAGTGATGCTTTCTAAGGCCCACTTGACTTCACATTCCAGGATGTCTTGCTCTAGGTCAGTGATCACACCATCGTGATTATCTGGGTCGTGAAGATCTTTTTTGTACAGTTCTTCTATGTATTCTTGCCATCTCTTCTTTTTTTTTTTTTTTTTTTTTAGCAGCAGCAGCAATGGTTTATTATTACCTTTTTATATACATTGTTGGGTTCAACTTGGTAATACATATTAATATTTATGTTATTTATATATTTGGCTGCACTGAGTCTTAATTGTGGCACGCGGGATCTTTGTTGCATCATGTGGATCTTTCCTTGTGGCACACGGACTCTCTAAGTTGTGGTTCCCAGTCCCTGGAGTGCGTAGGCACAGTAGTTGCAGTACATGGACTTAGTTGCTCTGTGGTATGTGGGCTTTCCAGGTAGCTCAGTGGTAAAGAATCCGCCTGCCAGTGCAAGAGATGCCAGAAACATGGTTGGGTCAGTCCCTGGGTTGGGAAGATCCCCTGGAGGAGGAAATTGCAACCCACTCCAGTATTTTTGCTTGGAAAATCCCATGGAGAGAGGAGCCTGGCAAGCCACAGTCCATGGAATCACAGAGTCTGACACAGCTTAGTGACTGAACATGCACACATGTGGGATCTCAGTTTCCCGACTGGGAATCAAACCTGCATCCCCTGCATTGCAAGGTGGATTCTTAACCACTGGACCGCCAGTGAAGTCCCCGATTGACTAATATTTTGTTGAAGGATTTTGCCTCTATGTTCATGAGAGATATTGGTGTGTAGTTTTCTTTTCTTATAATGTCTTTGGTGTTGGTTTTAAGGTAATGCTAATCACATAGAATGATTTAGGAAGTATTGCCTTTGCACTTGCTTATGGAAGAGATTATAGCGAATTGATGTAATTTCTTAAATGTTTGGTAGATTTCATCAGTGAATTCATCTGCGCCTGGTGCTTTCTGTTTTGGAAGGTTGTTTATTATTCATTTAATTTCTTTTTTTTTTTTTTAATTAGAAATCTAGCATTCTATTCATACTAAGTCAAACAAGTGGAATCAAAATGTCAAATTTTTTAGGTAGGCAAAAATTCATAAGTTTCCTAAAATACATATATTATACATATTATTTATATTTATGTATACAAAAGTTTTTCCACTATGCTTGATAAGGCATGAGAAAGAACATTTAAAAAAAAGAGATGGAGAAATAGGAAAACATAAACTAAATGAAATGGGAGCACTGAATATGAAATAGAAAAGTGAAACAAACTAGATAAAAGTAAAATATCCTCATAAGTTCAGTTGTTTTTAAACATGGTTACTCATTAGAAACCTATCTGGAGCTCTGGCAAAAAAAAAAATAATAATAATAATAATAATACCTGGGCATTTGTATTTTTCAGAAAATTCCAAGATAATTCTGATGTGCATATGGATTTAATAAAAAGTGATTATAGGCTTTTCTATTAAATGCTAGATTCGGTGATATAGAATTCTATAATTTTTCTGTTGACCAATCATGATACAATGATATTAAGTAATAGTTACATAATCACAGTAGTAAAAGATGTTTGTCAGTTTTCACAATCAATAGCCAGACAAAAAATAAAAGGTGATTACAATTGCAAGCCATAATGGGAACATGATTAACCTAACAATATAAAATAATTACATTCAATTTGGGGGGTCAAGCAAAGTGATGTGGTCAGTGGAAGTGCATACACGCACATGTTTTCATCAGCTCAGCCAGTCTGTCTTTTGGTTGGTGCATTTAATCCATTTACACTTAAGGTACCTCAACATGTGTTATCCTATTACTGTTTCCTTAATTGTTTTTGGGTTCCTTCTCTTGTTTTCTGCCTAGAGAACTTCCTTTAGCATTTGTTATAAAGCTGGTTTGGTGGTGCTGAATTCTAACTTTTGCTTGTCTGTAAGCTTTTGATTTCTTCATCAAATCTGAAGGAGAGTCTTGCTGGGTAGAATATTCTTCATTGTAGGTTTTTCCCTTCATCACTTTAAATATGTCATGCCATTCCCTTCTGGCTTGTGGAGTTTCTGTTGAGAAATCAGCTGACAGCCTAATGGGAGTTCCCTTGTTTATTATTTGCCATTTTCCCCTTGTTGCTTTTAATAGTTTATCTCTGTCTTTTTTTTTTTTTTATTTTTTTACCATGAGGTACTTTAGTTATTTTCAGTATTCATCCCACTTGCATAATATCTAAGACAGAACTATGTCATACCATATTCTTTTTTTTTTTCTGAAAAATTTCACAATATAATGTTGATAGTTTACCATGAAGAAATTAAGAAAAGAGAATAGTTTCTAATGTTTATCCATGTATTGACTGTTCATAGTGCTCTTTACTCCTTCCTGTATTTCCCAGTTTTGTTTTGATATTATCATCATTCATAAAGGACTTCATCATTTTTTATAGCTCATGCATGCTTCCTTAGCTTTCATTTCTTTGAAGGTGTTTTCACCCCCATTTCAAAAGATACTTTCAATGAATATCTATTACAGAATTGACAGCTTTAATTTTTCAGCACTTTATTTATTTTTTTTTATTTGATAAATTTAATGCCTTTTATTGCCATACCTCATTTTACTGTGCTTTGCTTTAGTGAGCTTTATAGATACATGTTTTTTGTTTTTTTTTTTTCCTTGTTAATTTTCTGTTTAGTTGATCTATCCATAAGTGTGAGTGGGGTATTAAAGTCTCCCACTATTATTGTGTTATTGTTAATTTCTCCTTTCATACTTGTTAGGATTTGTCTTACATACTGCGGTGCTCCCATGTTGGGTGGATATATATTTATAATTGTTATATCTTCTTCTTGGATTGATCTTTTGATCATTATGTAGTGACCTTCTTTGTCTCTTTTCACAGCCTTTGTTTTAAAGTCTAATTTATCTGATACGAGTATTGTGACTCCTGCTTTCTTTTGGTCCCAATTTGCATGGAAAATCTTTTTCCAGCCCTTCACTTTCAGTCTGTATGTGTCCCCTGTTTTGAGGTGGGTCTCTTGTAGACAACATATGTAGGGGTCTTGTTTTTGTATCCATTCAGCCAGTCTTTGTCTTTTGGTTGGGGCATTCAACCCATTTACGTTTAAGGTAATTACTAATAAGTATGATCCCGTTGCCATTTACTTTATTGTTTTGGGTTCGAGTTTATACACCATTTTTATGTTTCCTGTCTAGAGAATATCCTTTAGTATTTGTTGGAGAGCTGGTTTGGTGGTGCAGAATTCTCTCAGCTTTTGCTTGTCTGAAAAGCTTTTGATTTCTCCTTCATACTTGAATGAGATCCTTGCTGGGTACAATAATCTGGGCTGTAGGTTATTTTCTTTCATCATTTTAAGTATGTCTTGCCATTCCCTCCTGGCTTGAAGGGTTTCTATTGAAAGATCAGCTGTTATCCTTATGGGAATTCCCTTGTGTGTTATTTGTTGTTTTTCCCTTGCTGCTTTTAATATTTGTTCTTTGTGTTTGATCTTTGTTAATTTGATTAATATGTGTCTTGGGGTGTTTCGCCTTGGGTTTATCCTGTTTGGGACTCTCTGGGTTTCTTGGACTTGGGTGATTATTTCCTTCCCCATTTTAGGGAAGTTTTCAACTATTATCTCCTCAAGTATTTTCTCATGGTCTTTCTTTTTGTCTTCTTCTTCTGGAACCCCTATGATTCGAATGTTGTAGCGTTTAATATTGTCCTGGAGGTCTCTGAGATTGTCCTCATTTCTTTTAATTCGTTTTTCTTTTATCCTCTCTGATTCATTTATTTCTACCATTCTATCTTCTAATTCACTAATCCTATCTTCTGCCTCTGTTATTCTACTATTTGTTGGCTCCAGAGTGTTTTTAATTTCATTTATTGCATTATTCATTATATATTGACTCTTTTTTATTTCTTCTAGGTCCTTGTTAAACCTTTCTTGCATCTTCTCAATCCTTGTCTCCAGGCTATTTATCTGTGATTCCATTTTAATTTCAAGATTTTGGATCAATTTCACTATCATTATTTGGCATTCTTTATCAGGTAGATTCCCTATCTCTTCCTCTTTTGTTTGGTTTGGTGGGCATTTATCCTGTTCCTTTATCTGCTGGGTATTCCTCTGTCTCTTCATCTTGTTTAAATTGCTGAGTTTGGGAGTCCTTTCTGTATTCTGGCAGTTTGTGGAGTTCTCTTTACTGTGGCATTTCCTTGCTGTGTGTGGGTATGTAGAGGTGGCTTGTCAAGGTTTCCTGGTTAGGGAAGCTTGTGTCAGTGTTCTGGTGGGTGGAGCTGTATTTCTTCTCTTTGTTCAGTCGTGCTATGGGGAGGGAGGGAGGGATGCTGCAAACAAATGACACTGGCGTGCGCTCGCAGTGCCTCAGCCACACTGGGTCTGCCCCCGCTCACGGCGCGTGTAGCCTCCCTGCCCACACTGCTCAGGCTCTAGGTTGTTCCGCCGGGAACAATCCGAGGCTGGGCCTGGGTTGCATGCACCTCCCAGGTCCAAGCCGCTCAGGTTCAGGCACTCAGGTAGTCCTCAGAGGCGCAGACTCAGTTGGGGCTGCGTTTTGTGCTCTTCCCAGGTCCGAGCAGCTCAGGTGATGAGGTGTTTGGCAAGCGCCAATGCTGCGACTTATCGCCTCCCCGCCACTTGGTTATCTGGGTGTAAAACCGGCGCACCTTCTCAGGCAGATGTTGACCGTCCAGACCCCCAATAAGTTTTAGTTAGCAAAGAAGCCAGTTTTATAGATAATGTCTCTCTGGGGCTGAGATTGCCCCCTTCCGGCTCTGGCTGCCTGTCACCGGAGGGGGAAGGTTTGCAGCCGGCTACCTCTGTTTAGTCCTTTGTTCCGTGCGCGGGCTGGCGGTGTCTTAGGTTACGGGCTGGCTTTTCGCATGGTAGATATCCCACAGTCTGGTTTGCTAGCCCAAATTATTTCGCTCAGATAGCGCTCAGGGTATTCGGGCCAGATTCTTACTCTCAGTGATGCAGCCCGCGCCACGCCTCCCTGCCCAGCCCCCGCTTGCTAATGGTGGATGCAGGCGTCTGCGCTGCTTCTCCGCTGGAGGAGTTACCGTAGGGCTCGCAATCTGCGAGTTTTAATTGTTTATTTATTTTTTCTCCCTGTTATGTTGTCCTCTGTGCTTCCAAAGCTCGGCACGGATTCGGCAGTGAGAAGGTTTCCTGGTGTTTGGAAACTTCTCTCTTTTTAAGACTCCCTTCCCAGACGGAACTCCGTCCCTCCCTCTTTTGTCTCTTTTATTGTCTTTAATATTTTTTCCTACCTCCTTTCGAGTAGTTGGGTTGCTTTTCTGGGTGCCTGATGTCCTCTGCCGGCATTCAGAAGTTGTTTTGTGGAATTTACTCGACGTTTAAATGCTCTTTTGATGAATTTGTGGGGGAGAAAGTGTTTTCCCCGTCCTACTCCTCCGCCATCTTGGCGCCTTCCCCGCCATCTCTTCTTAATATCTTCTGCTTCTGTTAGGTCCATACCATTTCTGTCCTTTATCGAGCCCATCTTTGAGTGAAATGTTCCTTTGGTATCTCTGATTTTCTTGAGGAGATCTCTAGTCTTTCCCATTCTGTTGTTTTCCTCTATTTCTTTGCATTGATTGCTGAAGAAGGCTTTCTTATCTCTTCTTGCTATTCTTTGGAACTCTAATGATGGAAATATGAGTTCTACTAGTCAGAAGCATTACTACTTGAGTTATAATTACTCACAAAGCAGGAAAAGAAAACTAGCTATGTGTAGGAGTATATTTAACTAAAATTCAACAGAATCAGTTAACAAGTTTATTGAGAATACTGCTGCTGTCATTCTGTTGACATTGTTGGCCAAATAATAAATTTTTGTACTAGTAGGAAGCACAGGTGGAACTTGTAGTTTATTAATATTTCATCTTTAAAAAATGGCTGTTTTATTAAAAGCTCTATCTATTTGTGTTCATGTTTCTAATCTACTGCATTTCCTGGGTGATATATACTGAGGTGTATGTAAAGTGGTTTTATGAAGAGCCATGACTGGGGAGGATGTTATTTGTGCCTAGGCATCTTTTAAAATGATAACTTTATAGAGATATAATTATGAAGTTCATCCTTTTAAAAGTACAGGATACATCAGTGACTCTTTTGCTATCTCGTATACAGGGTTATTGTTACGATCTTTGGACTCTGTGGGAGAAGGAGAGGGTGGAATGATTTGGGAGAATGGCATTGAAACATGTATAATATCATATGGGAAACAAGTCGCCAGTCCAGGTTCGATGCACGATACTGGATGCTTGGGGCTGGTGCACTGGGATGACCCAGAGGGATGGTACGGGGAGGGAGGAGGGAGGAGGGTTCAGGATGGGGAACACGTGTATACTTGTGGCAGATTCATATTGATATATGGCCAAACCAATACAATATTGTAAAGTTAAATAATAAAATAAAATTTAAAAAAATAAAGAAAAAACATAAAGGAAAAAAAATAAAAGTACAGGATATATAAAGTATATATAAAGTATACTCTGATATTTTAAAGTATATTCATAAAGTTGTGCAATCACCACTAATATCAAACTTGAAGCATTTTTGTCACCTTGAAAAAAAACAAAAAAGACACCCATTATCCATTTCATCACCTCAAAATGATACCCATTAGCAGGCACTCCCCTTACACCTGTCCCTGTTCCTAAGAACTAAGAAACTATATTCTGTTGTATGGATTGGCCCTTTGTGTCAGTCTTTTCACTTAGCATGCTTTTTTTTTTTTTTCAAGATTCATCCATGTACCTTATTGCTTTTTATAGCTGAATCATATTATGTTGTATGGATATACCACATTTAATATGTCTATGTATCGCCTGAAGGGCCATTTGGATTGTTTCCACATTTTTATTAACTTGAATAATTCTGCTATGACTGGAGAAGGAAATGGCAACCCACTCCAGTATTCTTGCCTGGAGAATCCCGTGGACAGGGGAGCCTGGTGGGCTGCTGTCCATGGGGTTGCACAGAGTCGGACACGACTGAAGCAACTTAGCATGCGTGCATGCATGCATTGGAGAAGGAAATGGCAACCCACTCCAGTATTCTTGCCTGGAGAATCCCAGAGACAGAGGAGCTTGGTGGGCTGCCGTCTATGGGGTCGCACAGAGTCAGACACGATGCGACTTAGCAGCAGCAGCAGCTATGAATATCAGTGTTCATGATTTTGTGTGGACATATGTTTTCAGCTGTCTTAGATATACAGGTAGGGTTTAAATTCTTCCTTTCAAACCTGTATTCTTTAATTCCTTTTCCTTGATTCACTGACTTGGTTAGAACCTCTTGTTTTCAGGCACTCAGTCGTGTCTGACTCTTGGTGATCCCAAAGAAGAAGAAGCTCTAGAATAATGCAAACTAGAAGTGATGAGAGTAGAAATCCTTGTCTTGTTCCTGATATTGCAGGGAAAACATTCAGTTTCTCACCATTAAGTGTGATACTGCTGCTGCTGCTGCTGCTAAGTCGCTTCAGTTGTGTCCGACTCTTAGCGACTCCATGAACTGCAGCTTACCAGGCTCCTCCGTCCATGGGATTTTCCAGGCAGGAGTACTGGAGTGGGTTGCCATTGCCTTCTCTGAGTGTGATACTAGTTGTGGCCTTTTTTTTTGTAGGTAATCTACATCCATTGCAAAAGTTCCATTCTGTTCCATAGTGTTGTGTTTCATTTTAAATAGGTGTTAGATTAAGTCTGTAGTTTTCTGTAATGCTTTGGTCTGCTTTGATATCAGAGTAATATTGGAGTCAGACTGAGTTGAAATGTGTTTTGTGTGCTTTTATTTTGGAAGAGTTTGTGAAAAATTGGTGTTGCTTTCTTTAAATGTTTGGTAGAATTCATCAGAAAGCCATCAGGGCCTGGGCTTCTCTTTGTGGGAAAATTTAAATTACTGAGTCAATCTCTTTACTTATTGATCTATTCAGACTTTCTGTTTCTTCACGAGTCACTTTTGGTAGTTTATGTTTTTCTAGAATTTTTTAAATATCATCTAATTTATATAATTGGTTATTTCAGAGTGTGTTGCTTAATGTCCACATGAAAGTAAATTTCCTTTATTTGTTTCAAATACTGTAAGAATTTTATTTTGTATTTATCATTTTTTCTTCCCATTTTTTCATTTCCCTGTCTTCTTTTTCCTGCCTTTCTGTATTTTACTTGAATGTCTTTCAGAATTCCATTTTGATCTGTCTGTAGTGTTTGAGTATATAGTTTTATATAGATTTTTAGTGATATCTTTTTTTAATTTAAATTTACTTATTTTAATTGGAGGCTAATTAGTGATATCTTTTTGTATATATTAATTCAAGTGATTTACAGAAACCTTACCTCCCCTTTATGTCTTTTTATCCTTCCATGTTTATAATACAGGTGTCTTAAATATTTCCTTTACACATATTTATAACTATAATAATACTATAATTTTTGCACAACTCCCAAACATAATTTTAAAAATTCCACAGGAAAGCCTGTTTACTTACCCATATTTTTCCTTGCTATGTTGCCTCTTCCTTCCTAGTTTCAAGTTTCTTCTGTTTCCTTTCTATGTGAAGGATGTCCTTTGGCCATTCCTTTAAGGTAAATTCGCCGGTGACAAATTCTATTAATTTTCCTTCATCTGAGAATGCTTTGATTCCCTCTTTATTTCTGAAGGATATTTTTTCCAGCATAGGAGTCTAAGTTGATATTTTTGTTTGTTTGTTTTTCTTTCAGGAATTAAAAGATGTGCCACCTTTTCCTGGCCTTCGGATTTCTGGTAAGTGTTCTGTTATCATTCTTATTGTTTTTTCCCTGTAAGTAAGGTGTCCTTTCCCTGTAAGTAAGGCTGCTTTCAAAGTTTTTTATTTAAATTTTAGAAGTTTAATTAACATGTATCTTAGCATGCAGTTCTTTGGGCTTATCCTGTTTGGGGTTGTTCAGCTTCTTGAACCTTTATGTTTGTTTTTTATTTTATTTATTTATTTTTTTGCCAAAATTGAGACAGTATCAGCCTTTACTTTTTTAAGTACTTTTTTTTAAGCCCTGTCTTCTTTCTCCTCTACTTCCAGAACTCCAATGATATAAATATTAGATCTTTTGTTATAGTCTCAACATATCTCAGGGGCCCTGTTAACTGTTTTTTTTTTTTTGTTTGTTTGTTTGTTAGGTTAATTTATTTTCTTTCTGTTTTTCAGGCTGAGTGATTTTTTTGTTCATTCTCCAGTTCCTGATTTTTTCTCTGGTCTCCATTTGCCATTGATCATATCAACTATATTTTAAAATTATGGTTATTGTATTTTTCTTTGTGAAATATCCACTTGGTTCTTTATATCTTCTCTTTCTTTACTGGTACTTTGTATTCTTTTCTTGAGGCATTCTAATTTTTAATTTGTTTCAAGAATGTTTGCAATTGTCTGTGGAGATATTTATATCATGGCTGCTTTAAAATTCTTGTAATATAATGCTAACATCTCCTTTTTCTTGGGGTTGGCATCTAGTGATTATCTTTTTTCTATTAAGTTTGAGATTTTCATTTTTTTTTCTTTTTAATGGGTACTTCCCCTTTCTCTTCTTTTTTTAAATTTTATTTTTATTGTTTTTTAAACATCAAAAACATTTTGTATTGGGGATATTGCTGATTAACAATGTTATGATAGTTTCAAGTGAACAAGGAAGGCACTCAGCCATACATATACTTGAATCTGTTCTCCCCCAAACCCCCCTCCCATCCAGGCTGGCACATAACATCGAGCAGAGTTCCATGTTGCTGTACAATAGGTTTTTGTTGGTTATCCATTTTAAATATAGTAGTGTGTCCGTGGCCTTCCCAAAGTCCTTAACTGTCCCTTCCCCCTAACAATCATGAGTTCATTTTCTAAGACTGTGAGTCTCTTTCTGTTTTGTAAAAAAGTTTATTTGTATTTCTTTTCAGATATAAGAGTATCATGTATTTCACCTTCACTGTCTGACTTACTTCACTCATTATGACACTCTCTAGATCACCCATGTTGCTGCAAATGACCTTATTCATCCTTTTTAAAGGTGAGTAATATTCCATTGAATATATGTACCATAACTTCTTTATTCATTCATCTGTCAATGGTCATGTAGGTTGTTTCCATGTCTTGGTTATTGTCAATAGTGCTGCAATGAACATTGGGGTGCATGTATCTTTTGAGGCCATGTTTTTGGATAGCTTTCTGTGATTGTGGTATTAATTCTGGAGGCTGATGAGACTGTAGTTCTTGTTTCTTCTGTTTGCCTTCTAGTGGATGAGGATAAGAGGCTTGTGCAAGCTTTCTGATGCAAGGAACTGGCTCTGGGGGAAATTGGGTCTTGCTTTGGTGGGCAGGGCTGTGCTCAGTAAAACTTGAATCCAGTTTTCTGCTGATGAGGGGTGGGGTGCTGTGCTCCCTCCCTGTTAGTTGTTTGGTCTGAGACAACCCAGTACTGAAGTCTATAGGCTGCTATAGTAGGGCTATTGGAGGCCTCCAAGAGAACTTATGCTGAGACAGATCTCCCAGAACTGCTACTGCCAGTGACCCTGTCCCCATGGCAGGCCACTGCTGACTCATGCCTCTGCAGGAGACCCTCAAACACTCACAGGTAGTTTTGGCTCAATCTCCTGTGGGGTGACTGCTCCTTTTCCCTGGGTACTGAGGTGCACAAGATTTTGTTTTCCCCTCCAAGAGTCTCTGTTTCCCCCAGTCCTATGGGAGCTCTGTAATCAAATTCTTCTGGCCTTCACAGTTAGGTTCCCTGTGGGTTCTCAGTCCCTTGGCCAGATCTCCAGGCTGGGGAGCCTGATGTGGGGTCTAGAACCTTCACAATGGTTTGAGAACTTCTTTTGTCTTATTATTCTCCAGTTTTTGAGTTGCCCACCTGGCAGGTATAGGATTTGATTTATAGTAATTGTTCCCCTCCTACCATTTTTTTCGTAGCTTCTCATTTGTCCTTGGATGTGGGGTATCTTTTTTTGGTGGGTTCCAGTGTCTTCCTGCTGATGGTTGTTCAATAGCTAGTTGTGATTTTGGTGCTCTGGCAGGATAAGATGAGCACATATCCTTCTACTTTGCCATCTTGATCTTGTCTTGAAATTTTCATGGTTCTTGATCATGAGCAAAGTTCTGTTTAAACCAGAACATGTTTATAATATGTATGAAACTTTGGATCTTATTTAAAACTTCTGTGTTAGCTGCCTTTCTGTGACACCTCTCACGCTGTGAAAGAAGAAAGGCTGTTTCATTATTGCCAGGTAGAGACAAGAGCCCAGATTCTCTACTTAGCCTCCAGTGACCCTCAAGGAGAGTGAGGTATTATTGCTGGATCTCCCCATGTGATTGCCACTGACACTGTGGTGGGAGTGGCCTTATTACTACTGGGTCAAAGACATTATCTCCACAAGGCTTTCTTGACACGACTCCATTGAGGAGTAGGTAGGGGACTCTGTTAAGTCCAAGTAGATGTAAAAGTTCAATCTCCACTAACACCTCTGGTGATGGACTTCATTGCCCTCCAGTGGGAATGGAAGTCCTTACTCTTACTTGGCCTTCTTTGATACCATCTCAGCAGGGATAGTAAGGCACCTTCTTACAGGTGGAAGTGCCACACTCATATTTTTCCTGATATAGATGGAAATATGGTCATAGATTTTTCCACAGGATTTTTTTTTTCTGTTTGACTGCAGTAAAGCAGATATTGTTGATAAGTTTTCTGTCTTGATAGGTCTCCCTTTTTTGTGGCTAGAGAGACCAGGCTGTTGTTATTGTTTTTTATAATGTGTCAGTATAGTTTGGTCACTCAGTCGAGTCCAATTCTTTTTGATTCCCTGGACTGCAGCATTCCAGGATTCCCTGTCCATCACCAACTCCTGGAATGTGCTCAAACTCATGTCCATCGAGTTAGTGATGCCACCTAATCATTTCATTCTCTGGTGACCCCTTCTCCTCCTGCTTTCAATCTTTCCCAGCATCAGGGTTTTTTCTAAGGAGTCAGTTCTTCACATCAGTTGGCCAAAGTATTGGAGCTTCAGCTTTAGCATGAGTCTTTCCAATGAATATTCAGGACTGATTTCCTTTAAGATTGACTTGTTTGATTTCCTTTCAGTCCAAGGGACTTTCAAGAGTCTTCTCCAACATCACAATTCAAAAGCATCAATTCTTCAGTGCTCAGCTTTCTTTATGGTCCAACTTCCACATCCATACATGACTACTGGAAAAACCATAGCTTTGAAGTGAAATGAAGTGAAGTCACTCAGTCGTGTCCGACTCTTTTCGACCCTGTGGACTGTAGCCTGCCAGACTCCTCTGTCCATGGGATTCTCCAGGCAAGAATCTGGAGTGGGTTACCATTTCCTTCTCCAGGGGATCTTCCTGACCCAGGGATCGAACCCGGGTCTCCCGCATTCCAGGCAGACGCTTTAACCTCTGAGCCACCAGGGAAGCCCTAGGTGGACATTTGTCAGCAAAGTAATGTCTCTGCTTTTTAATATGCTGTCTAGGTTCATCATAGCTTTTCTTCTAAGGAGGAAGTGTCTTAATTTTATGGCTGCAGTCCCCATATGTACTGATTTTGGAGCCCAAGAAAATAAAGTCTGTCACTGTTTCCACTGTTTCCCCATCTAGTTGCCATGAAGTGATGGGACTGGATGCCATGATCTTAGTTTTTGAATGCTGAATTTTAAGCCAGTTTTTTCACTCTCCTCTTTCACTTTCATCAAGAGGCTCTTTAGTTCTTCTTCACTTCAGCCACTTGATGCGAAGAACTGACTCATTTGAAAAGACCCTGATGCTGGGAAAGATTGAAGGCAGGAGGAGGAGGGGATGACAGAGGATGAGATGGTTGGATGGCATCACCGACCCAATGGACATTAGTTTGAGTAAACTCCATGAGTTGGCAATGGACAGGGAGGCCTGGCGTGCTACAGTCCTTGGGGTCACAAAGAGTCAGACACAACTGAACGACTGAACTGAACTGAACTACTCAATGAGATAAATGACCTTTAACTACTTTTGTATTTCTCTTTTCTATAAAACAAATCTTTGAATAGAAACAGTACTAATAAAAGAAGAGAAAAAAACAGACAATAATGAAACCAGGTGACATGCTAAGGATGTAAATCAGTGCTACATTGCCCAGAGCCTTACAACCACTGCTTATATACTGGCCTAAATTTAGAGAATGAGGATGTGGGACTCCTGCATGCTAAAGTCAAAGGATGGTTACTGAATTCCTCAGTTTATCTGCTACAAGTTCTGAGAAATAAACTGAATTTTTTCTCCTTAATGGAACAACATAAAGGCATACAGTATAATATGCTTTGAGATCAAAGTAATTATTGATTTTTCTCATTTTTAAAGATAAGAGAAATGATATTGAGAGTAGTTAGGAGATTTTCCCCAGGTTGTCAAAATGGCAGAATTGAGTTTTCAAATCCAGGCTGTTTTCTATTTGCTATGCTACTTCCTTTACAGCATTCTATTAAGTCAATAGATAGAACTTATTTTTAATTTTGACTTAATAACAATGTAATTATTCTTTCATGACTTTTTTGCCCACTCTGTGTATTATTGAATTCAAACTCAAGAATTTCCGTAAGAAATAATTCTATAGTTCTGTAGTAAATAAAATGGCACAGAGCTTCCAATTACAATGGAGAAATGTATTTTGCAGGTGGATGACCTTGGGGTGCCAAATCACTTGATATTATGAGGATTAGGGTGGGTCTAAAGTGAATTATCTTTGCTTTGTAATGATGGTGTCCCATTTATCTAAATATAAGTTTCTTAAAACTAGTTTTTCTCTCCAATTTTTTCTTTTAAACATTGGTATTTTTCCAAAATTTCTAAGTGTATTAAAATTAACTTAATTTCTCCCAATAATCATAAACTCTATAAAGCAATCTATGTTAATGTCTCTATCATATTCTTCTTAAAATGAGTAGATTATAAACAGACCTCCACACGTCTGAAATATGAGTTTCAGTTTTATCTTGATATATGTCTTAAATAAATAAGAAAATATCAAAAGGGATTGTTAAATACAGAAAAATAAGTTCTGCCCAGGCAACATTAGTATTCATTGGAGCCTCCATTTATATTATCATTTTAGATGGAAAATTAGCCTTTGTATTCAATTCAACTTTAATAATCAAGTCTGGATGCAGTGTATTGATTTAGAATTTTGGAACATCACTTCTGATCATATCATGTTGCAACAAAATGTATTATGACATGATGAGCCTGGCTTGAATCTTTGCTATGAATAACTACAATGAAAAAAGGTATGAAGCAGGATTGTTCAAAGGAAATCCAAAACGAAAAGGATGTATTTAATGACATCTATAGAAATGGCAGCACCAAATAGACTCTGTTGTGGAAGAGTCCGGGTTTCTGTGTCCTAATGATGGAAATAAAAAGTCTGAGGATAAGAAGCTTTAGTTCTGAAAGAATTACTCCCCCAGTGCAATGACCTCCCCACATCTAAGAGTCAAACTGTCTCAGAAATTGAGTGTTTATTTAGGGACAATAGAGTGATAATATCTCCATGAGACAGGAGAGATCAAGGTTATATAGATATTTCCAAATGATCCAGACTCCTTTAGTGTCAGCTGACTGCCATTCCCAGGTTGTAAAGTAGAAGAAAGCTCTAAATGAAAATGTGTGGCTGTGAATTACCGCTCTGGTTAATGGTGTTTTTGTTAATGAAAGATCGAGAAGGCAGATTAAAAAGCCAGAAGTTTCCAACTTTTGAGGCCAGCTAATTCCAGCTTCTTTAACTGTGAGCCATTCATTAGTCTGTCAAGTAAAAAAATCACTCTAGTACTAGCATTCCCTTGATATATTCTGTGTTAGTCACTCAGCTGTGTCCGATTCTGTATAACCCCATGGACTGCAGGCTACCAGGCTCTTCTGTCCGTGGAATTCTCCAGGCAAGAATACTGGAGTGGGTTTTGCTGAATAACACTATGAGGAAGGAGAGGAAGGCTAGGGGGATGAGGCAGAGGAAGACAGGAAAGACGAGGGAAAAATCAGAACTGAACCCTAGTTAAAGGAATACTTATCTTCATCAGATTTTGGTTTAATACAAAATACACTGGGCTTCCCAGGTGGCTTGGTGGTAAAGAATCCACCTGCCAATTCAGGAGATGCAGACTTGATCCCTGGGTTGGGAAGATCCCCTGCAGGAGGAAATGGTAACCCACTCCAGTATTCTTGACTGGGAAATCCCATGGACAGAGGAGCCTGGTGGGGCCACAGTCCATGGGGTCGTAAAAAAGTCAGACACAGCTTCATGACTAAACAACAATAATACAAAAACTCAGTATTGAACTAATAGAGATAAGGAGTTGTAGGCTGTAGACCATGATGTCTCTGCCTTATTTTGTAACTTTGAAATACCACCAAGAAACTCTGGTTCTCATGGTTCTTTGCCAAAAAAATCAGAAAGTTTAACTAGAATTTGCTTAAGGTTCTGTATCAATTACTAAAATGATAGAATCAATTACATGCCTTTCACATGCCATCTCATTTGATGATCACACCAGTTAAGTTTTATGATCTCCGTCTTATAGCTGAATTTATGGAGACAGTGCAGTTAAACAGTTTATCTCATTTGACCTTACAAAAGAAAGAGTAATAGATAGATTGGATCTTACATCTGTCTGGCTCCAAAGACGAAGCTTTACTATTCCAAGCCATTGTACTTTGCAAAATAATAGATATTTAGTTAAATGTTGAAGTGAATACTATTTCTCCAATTTTACCTGAAAACATGAATGTTTACTTTTAAGGTTATGGAGGTCTCTTGATAAGATAGCTTATGTTAGATTATCAACATTCTTTCATGGAAAAGAATGGTTCACAGTAAGCACCCGATATCCTGAATGAATGGGAAAAACTGGCTGTGCTGGCAACAAAATAATCTATACACCCCCTCCATTGTGTTCATGGGGTTCTCAAGACAAGAATACTGACATGGTTTGCCATTCCTTTCTCCAGTGAACCACATTTTCTAAGGCTGTGACTAGCAGGAACATGTCCTTCAGCTGCTCCATGTAGCCAGATGATATGCCTGATGCCTTAGTTGTCTCACTGCTGGTCCTCATTGAGCATGTAAATCTTCACCTGCCATCAGCTGTCAATGTGCTTACCAGGGTCTGGGGCAAAGGCTGTGCTGGAGTCGCAACAATCCCTCTCCAATCTATTGGATATAGTTGTATTTTACTTCTTCGTGAAAGATGATCTCAATTTCTTCATTCTCTCCTAATGTGACTATTAAAATAAAGATATAGAGTATAGCTTGTTGTTGTTCAGTTGCTAGGTCGTGTCTGACTCTTGCGACCCCGTGGACAGCAATATGCCAGGCTTCCTTGTCCTTCACTATCTCCTGGAGTTTGATCAAATTTGTGCCCATTGAGTCAGTGATGCTATCCAACTATCTCATCCTCTGTCACCCTCTTCTCCTCCTGCCTTCAGTCTTTCCCAGCATCAGGGTCTTTTCCAATGAGTCAGTTCTTCACATCAGGTAACCAAAGTATTGGAGCTGCAGCTTTAGTGGCTGATTTTTTTTTTTTAGAATTGACTGGTTTGGTCTTCTTGAGAGTCCATGAGACTCTTAACAAATATAGCTTAACAAGCATAAAAAGAGAATGCATGTTCCTCTTCAGAAAAAAAAATCCCAAATGATAGACATGAAGCTTGTCATCATAAAAAGATACTCATTAGCAGATCTTTCCAGGTGATACAGAAGCAGACCTTATGAAAAACATACTTCAGTAATCACAAACTATTTACTATATGTTTTAGAGTAGAGTATATACTTTAGAGTCAGACAAAGCAGGCTTCTAAACCTAGTAATATGACTTGAGGCAAATACATTAGCTTCCTGTTAAGAATGGGAAAAATTATTGCTATTTGTATGTTTGTGATGAGGATTAGAAATAATATAACTAAATTATTGGCAAATAAGTCTTTAGTAATTGGCATTTACTATGGTGGGAAATAAAAAGGATGTCCTCTTTGGCTTACTGAGTGAAGAAAGTGAGTTGTTTTGTTTTTTTTTAATAGCATAAATTTTAAGTTTTTCAAACAGTATCCATGGATAACTGTCTGGGGATACACATAAATGAGGTATATTTTCCAGTTTTAGTAATGCTTTTTTTCTCTCTCATAGATCTTTCAGGGCATGTATTACTTTGAAAAACTAATAAAGATGATTTCTTGAATCTCTTTGCTATTGAACCAGCTCTAAACAAAGTTATCTATACAAATCAGCAGTTGTGCAGAGTAGAACATAACTAATTATAATTGTAGGGTGACATTCTGGAACAGACAGGGAGATTCTTGGACTGACCTTAGACAAGTAGTACAGAATGAACTTATTCTAAACAGCCACACAACTTGAGTCTAACCAAACATATTACCTTTGCCTTTGATCTCTTTGGAATGCCACAAAGGCCTTGTTCTTGTAATACTTCTGTGGTCTCTACTTATTAACTTAGTGCTGTAACCTGACTGTTTCATAACTGGCAATAAAATTACAGATTCAAAACTCTGAGTGTGTACATGCAAATTATTCAGGTTAAAAAAAAATAGAGCTGGGAAATACAGAGACTCAAATCCCCTTACTAATTTTAACTTCATATAGCTCACAATTTTGAAATAATAGGAAGATCTCAAGAGTAATAATGATATACAGCAGCCAACAAGTTTAGAGTAATGGCAGAAGTCTCTTTTGCTTTTCGGTTTAAACTAGTTTGTAAATACATAAGGAATTTTTTTTTTTTTAGTTTCAGATTTTTCTTCTGTATTTCGGTTCTTACAGTCTGGTTTAATCAATGATACCAACCATTGAGTATAATACTCTGGTGGGCTACAGTCCATGGGGTCTCAAAAGTCGGACATGACTTAGCGACTCAACTACCACCACCACCACTATATTGTCAAACCCAACATTGTGGCTTCACAGTAGGAGCCCATCCATCTTTCACCCATACATTTAGCCATAGAAACTTAAGAGAAAATACTATCACATGATCAATTTTGGTCCATAGAGTGAAGGTATTCAGTAAGACTCTTTCATGGTTCTGTTTCAAAAGTAGTATACAATAATTAATAAGAGCTTGATAGGTGAAAGTGAAAGTCATTAAGTCATGCCCAACTCTTCAACTTCATGGACTACAACTCGCCAGGCTTTTATGTCCATGGGATTTTCCAGGCAAGGATACTGGAGTGGGTTGCCATTTCCTTCTCCAGGGGATCTTCCTGACCCAGGGATCGAACCCAGGTCTCTTGTGCTGCAGGCTGATTCTTTACCAACTGGGATACCAGGGAAGCCCAATTAAGAGCTTAGGCACCAGAATACTTGCACTAAGATGCAGTTTTCTAATTTATGTATTCATTTAGCAACTGTTTGTGGACCAGACATCATTTTGGACACTGGGAATTATATAGTGAAAAAACACAGAGATGTCTCTGCCATTATATTTTTTAATATTCCAGTAGGAGGATGCAGAAAGAACTACGAGATAAGAGCAGACACAGTGACTGCTGTAATGTGGAGAAGGTATTGTTTGCTAACTTGTTAGATTAATTTAGTAGTTCTGATACCTTGGAAAGTGAACATCTCACACAAAACATAAAACTAGATAATATTACCAAATGCATGGGACTGAAGTGAAACAGTACACATAAAGTGCTGAACTCAGTGGCTAATATATAGTTAAGTGCTCAAAAAAACCTAAGCTGATAGAAGAAGACTTTTGCAACTTAATAAAGACTATACAAAATCTTCAGCTTACCAGGTGGTAGAGTGGTAAAGAATCTGCCTGCCAATGCAGGAGATGGAAGAGGTGTGGGTTCAATCCCTGGATAAGGAAGATCCCCTAGAGTAGAAAATGACAACCTGCTCCAGTATTGCCTGGAAAATTCCATGAACAGAGGAGCCTTATAGGCTATGGTCCATGGGGCCACAAAGAGTTGGACATGACTGAGTGACTAAGTGTACACACACAAGAAACCTACAGCTAACACTAAACTTAACGGCAAGAACTCCAAGCTTTCCCACTGATATCAGGCACAAGGCAAGGATGTTCCTTCTCACCACTCCTTTTCAAGGTTGAACTAAAAATCCTTGCTGATGCAATAAAGCATAGAAATAAAATAAAAGCCATACACATTGGCAAAGACAGAGCTCCCTTGTTCCTTTCACCTTGTCGGTACTCAGGAAGAAGAGAACTATCCATGAGCCAGGAAGTGATGTCATCACATACTGAATATGCTGGCCCCTTGATCTTGGACTTCCCAGCCTCCAGAACTGTGAAAAATAATTTTTTATTGTTGCTTATAAGCCACCCAATCTATTTATGTTGTAGCAGCCTGAATGGACTAAGATAGTCAAATAATTAATTTCTATCAAATGTGTTGTCCTCTTTGGGGCCTTTCCCTCTTCACCTTGCTGAGTCAACAGCACAAAAGGGGGGAAAAACCCCTATTTCTTAAATGATATTAAATTCCCTAGAGAAGATTCCTTAAATACTTATGTTCACTAAGAATAAAAGACTAGGTAGCAAAGGATCTTGGTATTAGTCTCAGCATCCCTAACCTCTCTGAGATTCATTTTACCCATCTCTAAAATAAGGACAATTACTACCTTCAGTTATATGTAGATATTTGCGAGCTTTTCATGAACTGTTATTTGAACACATAAATGTAAAAGGGTACTGTATTTCTTAAATTGATATATTTTTTTTTCAAAGTGGCACCTGAAAGAGTTAACAGCATAGAAACTACCTCCTTCCAGTATCTTATGGGGTCATTGTATAGGTGAAAAAATCAAGTTTAGTTTTCCTAAGTGAGGCAATCTAGTGTGTTTTTACTATGCAGGTAAGGTTTCTTAGCATTAGCTAATATTGCCAAAGTAGTCAAGCTTTCCATCTGTATGCCACTTGTCAGGATCAAGCCATGCTCCTTTCAAAAGACCATATTTCCCACCAGAGAATGTTACTTTTTTCTAAACCAACCAAAGAATATTAGTTATGCAAGTAATGATAATAAAAATAGGTATGCTATTAATAGCCCACAGTTATATAAAACTTTCTATCCTAAGCACTGTCCGTAGCCCTATATATCATCTTACAGTGTATTTGGGCCATTAGTCGAAAGTTCTGGTCTTCTACTGTCTGGATTGACATTATAATTGAATTGACAGTATTCATTCATGAAGTGAATATTTTTAGAGAGCCTCATATGAGACAGACTTCTGTTTGAAAAGTTAAAACTGATAGTCCCACCATGCCTCACACCCCAGTCATTTTCATTTCTGTGAAAGTATAAGCTGCCTTATGCCTCAATCTTTCACAAATCCTCATCTACAAATTAATTTGTCCCATTTCTCTGCTTCCCTTTATTCCTACTCTTTTCTCTGCATGTCTGGGACTTTTACATGGTAAATAAACTACCTTATATTCTCAAACTCTCCAGAGAATACTCTCTTCTTTTCCAAGCTTAACTGAACTTGACTCACCTTCAGGTCTAATCTTTCACCCTACAACCACACAGAGTATACATGTTCATGCAGGGATGGCCCACAAACCACAGGGCAGGTTCATGGGTGCAGTATCACAGTTTTTCTTAGCATTCTATTACCTTTCCACATCATTTTTTAAATCCATCATCATTTGGCGATTGTATCAGCTGGTTCAATGTAACATGAGCTGTATTTTTAAAACAAAACCAGATAACTTAATAAACATAAATTGATATCAACTCATTTTATATTTATTTGTATTCAGATGTTGTTCAGTTTCCCAGTCATGTCTGACTCTTTGCAACCCCATGGACTGCAGCACACCAGGCCTCCCTGTCCCTCACCATCTCCCAAAGTTTGCACAAGTTCACGTCCATTGCAATGGTAATGTCATCCAGCCATCTTATCCTCTGATGCCCTCTTCTCCTGCCCTCAGTCTTTCTCAGCATCAGGGACTTTTCCAATGAGTGAGCTGTTTATATCAGATGACCAAAATACTGGAGTTTCAGCTTCAGCATCAGTCCTTCCAATGAGTATTCAGAGGTGATTTCCCTTAAGATTGACTAGTTTGATCTCTCTGCTGTCCAAGGGACTCTCAGGAGTCTTCTCTAGCACCACAGTTCAAAGGCATCAATTCTTCCACACTCCACCTTCTTTATGGTCCAGCTCTCACAACTATATGTGATCACTAGGAAGACATAGCCTTGATTATACGGACCTTTGTTGGCAGAGTAATGTCTCTGCTTTTCAACACACTATCTATGTTTGTCATAGCTTTCAGGCCAAGAAGCAAATTTCTTCTGATTTCATGGCTGCAGTCACCATCCACAGTGATTTTAGAGCCTAAGAAGAGGAAATCTGTCACTACTTCCACCTTTCCCCTTCTATTTGCCATGAAGAAATGGGGCCAGATGCCATGATCTTAGTTTTTTTAATATTTAATTTTAAGTCGGCTGTTTAACTCTCCTCCTTCATCCTCATCAAGAGGCCCTTAGTTCCTCTTCGCTTTCTGCCTTCAGAGTGGTATCATCTGCACGTCAGGTTGTTGATGTTTTTCCTGCCTATCTTGATTCCAGCTTGTAACTCATCCAGCACAGCATTTCTCATGAGGTGCTCAGCATATAGATTAAACAAACAGGGTGACAGCAGACAGCCCTGTTATACTCCTTTCTCAATCTTGAACCAGTCAGTTGCTCCACACATGGTTCTAACTGTTACTTCTTGACCTGCATACAGGTTTCTTAGGAGACAGGTAAGATGGTCTGGTATTGCCATCTCTTTAAGAGCTTTCAACAGTTTATTATGATCCACACAATCAAAGACTTTGGCATGGTCAATGAAACAGAGGTAGGCGTTTTTCAGTAATTCCCTAGCTTTCTTTATGATCCAGCAAATGTTGGCAATTTGATTTCTGGTTCCTCTTCCTTTTCTAAACCCAGCTTGGACATCTGAAGTTCTTGGTTTGCATAATGCTGAAGGCTAGCATGCAAGATTTTAAGCAAAAGACAGCCAATTAAATTATTTTTAATGTAAAAAAATGTTCTAGAACTGAGTACAATGTCTAATTCATTTCAAAGACAAAATAATTCTACACATATTCCACTGATAAAATCTGTATCCTGCATTTTTCATATTTGTGAATGTTATTTACATAACTAAAATGAATTTGTTGTAAAATATAATCAATAAATATTAAAGAGATTAACAAACCCAAAGTCATATTAAGGATCATTGGAAGAATACATTATAGGTACCTGGACTCTTGCTGTCAGATACATGTGGCAACTAGCACAATAATGAGAATATTTTCTCTTGATAGTAAATTGTGTGTGTGCTCAGTAATATCTGACTCTTTGTAACCCATGGGCTGTAGCCCACCAGGCTCCTCTGTCCATGAAATTTTCCAGGCAAGAATACTGGAGGGGGTTTCCATTTTCTACTCCAGGGGATCTTCCCAACCCAGGGATCAAACCCACATCTCTTGCGTCTCCTGCATTGGCAGGCAGATTCTTTATCACAAGTACCACCTGGAGAGCCCTAATAGTAAATTAGTAACTTCTAATCATGCTCTCTTCTGTTTGGTTTTCCCTCTGTGAGAACAGAATCAGCATGTAGTTCTCTACACTAATGGAGAACAGCATTAATATCCCTAATAAAAAGCAGATGACCATTCTATTGGAAGTCTTCTTGCAGTCATGGAAGCAGAAGGAAGGGAGGAAGGGGAAAAGGAAAGGAAAGGAAGGAACTAAACATTAGCAACTTAAATTTCTGAGCTGCAAGTGCCCTTTATGACCACTTGATTGCCTTGATTTAACACAATTTATTGAAAAATGTATTGTTTGCCAAGTAATAATAAGTGCCATGGAATATACTACTAGGGAGGAGGAGAGAACAGAAAAGCTACAGGAATGGAATAATTATCCTTGAACTTTTAATTCTATAAAATCATGGAGAATGTCTATTTTATTCACCAACATACCTTACACTGAACTTAGTGCCTAGCACACTGGCAGTGCCTAACAGAGATCTGGTGAGTGAATGAATGAATAAGAAACAAGGTCAGGAGGGACTGGGAATGTTTGGATAACTCAGACAAGGGTCAAGCATTGAGTCACATGCTACTCACCAACCTGAAAGCTCTAAGAAATAAATAACAAAGAAAGTCATTACATATTTAAATAAGGCTCAAACATGCCCTTGCCAGTGAATTGAGGGCAATGAAACTGGCAGTTGAAAATTAGTACATTTGTGGGTGAAAAGGACATTTACACTTCTTCCTTCCAGTTCCTGGGAAAGGTACTAAGTGATTCCAAGAGCCAGGCTTCATAGGTAGTCTCCTGAATGAGGTCAGGAAGAAAAACCTACATTTTTAAGCATGCACACCGGAAAACTGTTACCACCAACTTTGTCATGCCTGCATCCTCTTGGAGATTTTAATCCCAAAATAGTTTCATTAATTTCTACAAATTGGTTTCTAATTTGACAGTTTCCTCAGTGGTTATTTCTCCCAACCCTAGTGAGCCCGGGAATAGCTTGAGAGGTTTAAATTGTGGGGTTTCAGATACATGGCTCTAAGATTTTGCTATTTGCACAGTGGAAAGGATTTTAAATTGGTGGCCTCCATCAAACTTCCTACTTGTATTTCTTCTGGGTAGATTATGGATAATATTTTTACATCCTTACCTCCTCTGGGTTTTTTGTTTGTTTGTTTTTTCTTATTTGCACTGCTGCAACTTAGAATGTCCATCTCACATTTGTGCATGACTACTGGAAAAACCACAACTTTGACTATACAGACCTTTGTCAGCAAAGTGATGTCTCTGCTTTTTAATACAGTCTTTAGGTTTGTCATAGCTTTTCTTCCAAGGAGCAAACATCTTTTAGTTTCATAGTTGCAGTCAGATCCACAGTGATTCTGGAGCCGAAGAAAATAAAGTCTGTCACTATTTCCATTTTTTCTCCATCCATTTGTCTTGAAGTGATGGGACTGGATGCCATGATCTTAGTTTTCTGAACGTTGAGTTTTAAGCCAGTTTTTTTTACTCTCCTCTTTCACCTACATCAAGAGGCTCTTTAGTTCCTCTTTGCTTTCTGCCATTAGTTGGGTGTCATCTGCATATCCGAGGTTATTAATATTTCTCTCAGCAATCTTGATTCTAGCTTGTGAGACATCCAGCCTGGTATTTTGCATGATATACTCTGCACATAAGTTAAATAAACAGGGTGACAATATACAGTCTTGATGTACTCCTTTCCAAATTTTGAACCAGTCTGTTGTTCCACATCCAGTTCTAACTGTTGCTTCTTTACCTGCATACAGATTTCTCAGGGGGCAGGTAAGGAGGTCAGGCATTACCATCTCTTTAAGAATTTCTCAGTTTATTGTGATCTACACAGTCAAAGACTTTGGCATAGTCAATGAAGCAGAAGTAGATGTTTTTTCTGGAATTCCCTCGCATTTTCTATGATCCAACAGATGTGGGCAATTTGATCTCTGGTTCCTCTGCCTTTTCTAAATCCATCTTGTTTATTTGGAAGTTCTCAGCTCACATCAGAGAAGGCAATGGCACCCCACTCCAGTACTCTTGCCTGGAAAATCCCATGGGCGGAGGAGCCTGGTGGGCTGCAGTCCATGAGGTCGCGAAGAGTCTGACACAACTGAGTGACTTCACTTTCACTTTTCGCTATCATGCATTGGAGAAGGAAATGGCAACCCACTCCAGTGTTCTTGCCTGGAGAATCCCAGGGATGGCGGAGCCTGGGGGGCTGCCGTCTATGGGGTTGCACAGAGTCGGACACAACTGAAGTGACTTAGCAGCAACTTAGCAGCAGCTCACATACTGTGGAAGCCTGGATTAAAGGATTTTGAGCATTAACTTACTAGCATGTGAAATGAGTGGAATTGTGTGGTAGTTTGAATATTCTTTGGCATTGCCTCTCTTTGGGATTGGAATGAAAACTGACCTTTTCTAGTCCTGTGGCCACTGCTGAGTTTTCCAAATTTGCTGGCATATTGAGTTCAGCACTTCCACAGCATCATCTTTTAGGATTTGAAATAGCTCTGCTGGAATTCCATTACCTCTATACCTTTATTTGTAGTAATGCTTCTTAAGGCCCACTTGACTTCATGTTACAGGATGTTTGGTTCTAGGTCCGTGATCATACCATTGTGGTTGTCTGGGTCATTAAGATGTTTTTTATAGTTCTTCTGTGTATTCTTGCCACCTCTTCTTAATCTCTTCTACTTCTAATCCATACCACTTCTGTCCTTTATTGTGCCCAATTTTGCCTGAAATGTTATCTTGGTATCTCCAATTTTCTTGAAGAGATCTCTAGTCTTTCCTATTCTATTGTTTTCCGCTATTTCTTTGCATTATTCAATTAAGAAGGCTTTCTTACCTTTCCTTGCTTCTTTGGAACTCTGCATTCAGATGGATATATCTTTCCTTTATCCTTTCCCTTTTTTCCTTTATCCTTTCCTCCTCTCTCTCAGCTATTTGTAAGGCCTGCTCAGACAACCATTTTGCCTTTTTGCATTTCTTTTTCTTGGGGATGGTTTTGATTACTACCTCCTGTGCAATGGTATGAACTTCCTTCTATAGTTCTTCTGGCACTCTATCAAATCTAATCTCTTGAATCTATTTGTCACTTCCACTGCATAATTGTAAGGGATTTAATTTAGATCATACCTGAATGGTCTAGTGGTTTTCCCTACTTTAAGTCTGAGTTTTATAATAGCTTGCTGGTGATCTGAGCCAAAGTCAGTTTCTGGTCTTGTTTTTGCTGACTGTGTAGAACTTCTCCATATTGGCTGCAAAGAATACAATCAATCTGATTTCAGTATTGACTATCTGCTAATGTCCATATGTAGAGCTGTCTTTTGTGTTGTTGGAAGAGGGTGCTTGCTATGACCATTGCATCCTCCTGGCAAAACTCTATTAGACTTTGCCCTACTTCATTTTGTACCCCAATGCCAAACCTGCCTGTTACTCCAGGTGTCTTTTGACTTCTACTTTTGCATTCCAGCCCCCTATGATGAAAAGGACATCTTTGTTTGGTGTTAGTTCTAGAAGGTCTTGTAGGTCATCATAGAACTGTTCAACTTCAACTTCTTTGGCATTTTTGGTTGGGGCATATACTTGTATTATTGTGATACTGAATGGTTTGCCTTGGAAATGAACAGAGATCATTCTGTCATTTTTGAGATTGTACCCAAGGACTGCATTTCAGACTCTTTTGTTGACTATGAGGGCTACTCCATTTCTTCTACGGAGTTCTTCCCCACAGTAGTAGATATAATGGTCATCTGATTTAAGTTCACCCATTCCTATCCATTTTAGTTCACTGATTCCTAAACATCAATATTCACTCTTGCCGTCTGCTATTTGACCACTTCCAACCTACCTAGATTCATGGACCTAACATTCCAGTTTCCTATCAGTATTGTTCTTTACAGCATCAGACTTTACTTTCACCACCAGATACATCCATAACTGGGCATCATTTCTGCTTTGGTCAGCCTTTTCATTCCTTCTGGAGCTATTTCTCCACTCTTGTCCAGTAGCATACTAGACACATATTGGGTTCATCTTTCAGTGTCATATCTGTGCCTTTTCAAACAGTTCATGGAGTTCTCAAAATAAGAATGCTGAAGTGGTTTGCCATTCCCTTCTCCAGTGACTGACATGTACATATGCATTTTTCCTTATCTCTGTTCACCTGCCCCCACCACTGCCAATTTTAAAAGTAAATGATGATATTAAATTAAAGCAAGAAAATAATTATCCACCAATCATATGGTATAGTCAAAATTTTCTAACCTAGTCTTGGGAAATATTTAGATTTTCTTTTAATGCCAGACAATTTAGAAAAGACATTCATGAACATCACTTCTGAAATAATGGATGATCATTCATTACCCTAACCATCAATCTGTGCATACCTGAAGTGTGCTTAGCCTAGCCTCTATTAGGAAAGAATGAAAACATCAGGTCAAATCAAGTCAACAGTTTCAGTCAGAAGGTAAAGATGAACAAGAAATTTTTCAAAGTTTAAATACATTCAGGAATATGGTAGTGGTTGAAATGGATATTAGTGACACATTATTAGTAAATCTGTATCTAAGGAATATCTTTCAAGATAGAATTGCCCACACTTCTGACTCTAAGTACTAGTTACACACTAAAATCGGGATATAATTTTAAGATGAGAGATATGATTAGAAACTACATTTTCACAGTGGGGGTTTCTCTACCCAGAGTTCAAATGTCTATTATTTGAAACTTTACTGAGGGACAGCTGTGTGCAAGATAAGCCATGAGGCACAAAGGAGAGTGCTGGCAGGAGGGACAAGGATCGGGGTTTAGGAACACCCTTAGTCTATGACCTGTTTTATTCAGAGAGGATTAATTGTCTTTGGTAATGACAAGGACAGAATCCATAGTTCTCATTGAATCATCTAATTTTTAATATCTGCGAGTGAATAGATCCTAATCAGTGTTAGACTTTTCTATTGATAGCCTGGGGGTAGTAAAAACCAGGCTGGTTGTCCTTGAGATGCCAGCTGAGAAGTTTGTCCATTAAGGCATGATAAAAAGCAAGAGTATTCTTCAAATAAACCAGCTCTGAGAAGAACAACACTGAGTGGATAGCACTTAAACATGGGATATAGTGATGGGGTTACCAAGAGACAGAAGTGTGAACAGCATACTTTGATTATAAGGCTCTTTCTTATTCAATCTGCCACTAATTATCAATGCAAAACATAATATCTTGGCATGGGTATTTGGCATAAAAACGCAAAAATATTGAAATATATTTCCAAGTAATGCATGTATAACAGACCTTTCCAATCAGCATCTTTATCTACAAATCTATTTGAATAAAGGGGTAGATGGGGGTCAGGAATAGTCAGGCAGGTATCTGTTACATGACAAAGTTTTTGACAATAAAAAGTGCTCGGTAGCATCAGAATGTCACATACCCCATTCACTGATCATAGGTAAGTTATTTGACCATTCTGGGTCTTGGTTTTCTGATCTAAAAATTGAAATAGTTGAAATAAATTAAAATAATAAAATTGAAATAAATTATCTTTAAGTTCTCTTTAATTCTAACAGAGTGTGGAAAAGTAACTGTTGAAGGTAAACAAAGCATGAGGGGATCCTGTGCATGATCTTTAAAGTCCACTTTTCTTGTGAGCACCTATAAGGAACAAAACATTTTCTCCAAAAAGCATATTTCTTCTCCTTTTCCTTCCTTTCTTTCTCCTTCTTCCTTATCCTCTTACTCCTCCTCCTCCCCTTCTTTTTCTTCTCCTTCTTTGAAATATTATCAACAACTACAAAACTCTACTTGGAAGAAAAGCTATGAAAAACCTAGATAGCATATTAAAAAGCAGAGACATTCATTGCCAACAAAGGTCCATCTAGTCAAAGCTGTGGTTTTTCCAGAGGTCATGTATGGATGTGAGAGTTGGACTATAAATAAAGCTGAACACAGAAGAATTGATGCTTTTGAACTGTGCTGTTGGAGAAGACTCTTAAGAGTCCCTTGGACTGTGTGGAGATCCAGCCAGTCCATCCTAAAGGAGATCAGTCCTGAATATTCATTGGAAGGTCTGATGTTAAAGCTGAAACTCCAATACTTTGGCCACCTGATGTGAAGAACTGACTCATTGGAAAAGACCCTGGTGCTGGGAAAGATTGAAGGAGGGAGGAGAAGGGGATGACAGAGGACAAGATGGTTGAATGGCATCACCGACTCCATGGACATGAGTTTGAGCAAGTTTTGAAAGTTGGTGATGGACAGGGAAGCCTGGCATGCAGCAGTCCATGGGGTCGCAAAAAGTCGGACATGACTGAGTGACTGAACTGAACTGAACAAAACTCTACTAGACATTGAACTCTTCACAATGCAGGTTTGACTAATTAGTTGATGTAAAATTAAGATTCAAAGTATAGCATCATTGTGGTTTCACCAGCATACAGTGTTTTTCCAGTATTCCTTTGAATGATTCTTCATCTTTACATATAAAGCATATCACAAAGAAACATGGTAAGTTCAAAACTGTGTCAATTGATCAGTATTGAGAGCTCAGAACTTTTAACACATACTTTTTTTTCTTGTTATTTTTTTTATAATCGTAGTAAAGTGGTCAACACCAAAATCAGATTGATTATGCTCTTTGCAGCCAAAGATGGAGAGGTTATATACAGTCAGCAAAAAGAAGACCAGGAGCTGACTGTGGCTCAGATCATGAACTTCTTATTGCCAAATTCAGACTGAAATTGAAGAAGTGGAGAAAAGCACTAGACCATTCAGGTATGACCTAAATCAAATCCTTTAAGACAATGCAGTGGAAGAAAAAATAGATTTAAGGGACTAGATCTGATAGACAGAGTGCCTGATGATCTATGGATCATTAACATCTTCAATGTTAATGACATTGAAGAGGAGACAGGAATCAAGATCATCCCCAAGAAAAAGAAATGCAAACAAGCAAATGGCTGTCTGAGGAGGCCTCACAAATAGCTGTGAAAAGAAGGTAACTGAAAAGCAAATGGGAAAAAGAAAGATATACCTATGTGAATGCAGAGTTCCAAAGAATAGCAAGGAGAGGTAAGAAAACCTTCCTCAATGATCAATGCAAAGAAATAGAGGAAAACAATAGAATGGGAAAGACTAGAGATCTCTTCAAGAAAATTAGATACACTAAGGGAACATTTTATGCAAAGATGGACTCAATAAAGGACAGAATGGTAGGGACCTAACAGAAGCAGAAGATATTAAGAAGAGGTGGCAAGAATACACAGAAGAACTGTACAAAAAAGATCTTCATGACCCAGATAATCATGAAGGTGTGATCACTCATCTAGAGCCAGACATCCTGGAATGTGAAGTCAAGTGGGCCTTAGAAAGCATCACTATGAACAAAGCTAGTGGAGGTGATAGAATTCCAGTTGAGCTATTTCAGATTCTGAAAGATGATGCTGTGAAAGTGCTGCACTCAATATGCCAGCAAATTTGGAAAACTCAACAGTGGCCACAGGACTGGAAAAGGTCAGTTTTCATTCCAATCCCAAAGAAAGGCAATGCCAAAGAATGCTCAAACTACCACACAATTGCACTCATCTCACATGCTAGTAAAGTAGTGCTCAAAATTCTCCAAGCCAGGCTTCATCAATACAAGAACCATGAACTTCCAGATGTTCAAGCTGGTTTTGGAAAAGGCAGAGGAACTAAAGATCAAATTGCCAACATCTGCTGGATCATTGAAAAAGCAAGAGAGTTCCAGAAAAACATCTATTTCTGCTTTATTGACTATGCCAGAGCCTTTGACTGTGTGGATCACAATAAACTGTGGAAAATTCTGAAAGAGATGGGAATACCAGATGACCTGAACTGCCTCTTGAGAAACCTATATGCAGGTCAGGAAGCAACAGTTAGAACAGGACATGGAACAACAGACTGGTTCCAAATAGGAAAAGGAGTACATCAAGACTGTATATTGTCACCCTCCTTATTTAACTTATATGCAGAGTACATCATGAAATTTCTCTGGGCTGGAATAAGCACAAGGTGGAGTCAAGATTGCCGAGAAAAATATCAATCACCTCAGATATGCAGATGACACCACCCTTATGGCAGAAAGTGAAGAGGAACTAAAAAGCCTCTTGATGAAAGTGAAAGTGGAGAGTGAAAAAGTTGGCTTAAAGCTCAACATTCAGAAAACAAAGATCATGGCATCCGGTCCCACCACTTCATGGGAAATAGATGGGGAAACAGTGGAAACAGTGTCAGACTTTATTTTCTGGGGCTCCAAAATCACTGCAGGTGATGACTACAGCCATGAAATTAAAAGACGCTTACTCCTTGGAAGGAAAGTTATGACCAACCTAGATGAATATTAAAAATTAGAGATGCTACTTTGCCAACAAAGGTCTGTCTAGTCAAGGCTATGGGTTTTCCATTGGTCATGTATGGATGTGAGAGTTGGACTGTGAAGAAAGCTGAGCGCCGAAGAATTGATGCTTTTGAACTGTGCTGTTGGAGAAGACTCTTGAGAGTCCCTTGGACTGCAAGCAGATCCAACCAGTCCATTCTAAAGGAGATCAGTCCTGGGCGTTCATTGGAAAGACTGATGCTAAAGCTGAAACTCCAATACTTTGGCCACCTCATGCAAAGAGTTGACTCATTGGAAAAGACTCTGATGCTGGGAAGGATTGGGGGCAGGAGGAGAAGGGGACAACATAGGATGAAATGGCTGGACGGCATCACCAACTCGATGGACATGAGTTTGCGTAAACTCCGGGAGTTGGTGATGGACAGGAAAGCCTGGCGTGCTGTGATTCATGGGGTCTCAAAAAGTCGGACGTGACTGAGCGACTGAACTGACTGACTGAACTGAGTGATTACACCATTGTGGCATCTGGGTCATTAAGACCTTTTCTGTATAGTTCTTCTGTGTACTTTTTCATCTCTCCCTAATATTTTCTGTTTATGTTAGGTCCTTACCTTTTCTGTCCTTTATTGTACCCATCTTTGCATGAAATGTTCTCTGGTATCTTCAGTTTTTTTGAAGAAATCTCTTGTCTTTCCCATTCTATTGTTTTCCTCTATTTCTTTGCACTTTTCACTAAAGAAGGGTTTCTACCTCTCCTTGCTATACTTAGAAATATGCATTCAGATGGGTATATTTTTCCCTTTCTTCTTTGCCTTTCCCTGCTCTGCTTTTCTCAGGTATTTGTAAAGCCTCCTCAGACAACCACTTTGCCTTCTTGCATTTCTTTTTCTTGAGGATGGTTTTGGTCACCATTTCCTGTACAATGTTATGAACTTTCATCCATAGTTCTTCTGGCAGTCTGTCTACCAGAGCTAATCTCTTGAATCTGTTCATCATCTCCACTGTATAATCATATGGGATTTGATTTAGACCATACCTGAATGGCTTAGTGATTTTCCCTACTTTCTTCAGTTTAAGCCTGAATTTTTCAGTAAGTTGCTGTTTATGTGAGCCACAGTCTGCTCTAGGTCTTTTTATAGAGCTTCTCCATCTTTGTCTGCAAAGAATATAATCAATCCAATTTCGGTATTTATCATCTGGTGATATCCATGTGTAGAGTCATTTCTTGTGTTGTTGGAAGAGGATGTGTTCTAATGCCCAGTGCATTCTCTTTGAAAACCTCTGTTAGCCTTTGCTCTCCTTCATATCTAAGGCCAAACTTGCCTATTTACTCCAGGTATTTCTTGACTTCCTACTTTTGCATTCTGTCCCCTATGATGAAAAGGACATCTTTTTTTTTTTTTTTTGGTGTTAGTTCTGGAAGGTCTTGTAGGTCTTCACAGAATCATTCAACTTCAGCTTCTTCAGCATCAGATCAGATCAGATCAGTTGCTCAGTCGTGTCCAACTCTTTGCGACCCCATGAATTGCAGCACGCCAGGCCTCCCTGTCCATCACCAACTCCCGGAGTTCACTGAGACTCACGTCCATCGAGTCAGCGATGCCATCCAGCCATCTCATCCTCTGTCGTCCCCTTCTCCTCCTGCCCCCAATCCCTCCCAGCATCACAGTCTTTTCCAATGAGTCAACTCTTCACATGAGGTGGCCAAAGTATTGGAGTTTCAGCTTTAGCATCATTCCTTCCAAAGAAATCCCAGGGCTGATCTTCAGAATGGACTGGTTGGATCTCCTTACAGTCCAAGGGACTCTCAAGAGTCTTCTCCAACAGCACAGTTCAAAAACATCAATTCTTCGGCGCTCAGCTTTCTTCACAGTCCAACTCTCACATCCATACATGACCACAGGAAAACCCATAGCCTTGACTAGACGAACCTTTGTTGGCAAAGTAATGTCTCTGCTTTTGAATATGCTATCTTAGTTAGGTTGGTCATAACTTTCCTTCCAAGGAGTAAGCGTCTTTTAGTTTCATGGCTGCAGTCACCATCTGTAGTGATTTTGGAGCTCAGAAAAATAAAGTCTGACACTGTTTCCACTGTTTCCCCATCTATTTCTCATGAAGTGGTGGGACCGGATGCCATGATCTTCTTCAGCGTAGTGGTTACCTACTACGGATATTTCCCCTATATGACATCATGTAATATGTGACTTAGTTTCTTTCACTTAGCAAGTTTTTAAGGTTCCTCTATGTTATAGCAGGTATTAATACTTCAGTTCTTTTTATGCCTTAATAACATTCATTTGTATATATATATATGTCATACTTCATTTACTCATTCGTTGGTTGATGGACGTATGCCTTGTTTCCATTCTTTGAATTATTGTGAATAATGCTGTTATGAACACTTGTATACAAGTTTTTACTTGAGCACCTATTTTCAATTATTTGGGGTAGATTCTTAAGAGTAGAATTTTTGAATCATATATCTAAGTATGTTTAACTTACTGAGATATTGTTAAACTGTTAATCAATTGTAGTTGCACCATTTGACATGCATTTTTTAACTTTTTATTTTGTATCAGGGTATAGCTGATTAACAAACAATGTGATAGTTTCAGATGATCAGTTAAGGGACTCAGCCATACATATACATGTATCCATTCTCCCCTAAACTCCCCTCCCATCCAGGCTGACCTATAACACTGAACAGAGTTCCATGGGCTCTGCAATAGGTCCTTGTTGGTTATCCATTTTAAACATAGCTGTGAGTACATGCATTTTTAAATATAATTCTCAAAATATCCCTATGAGGTAGGTAAAATCATTATGCTAATAAGATGACTGAGGGCTTCAGAACTTGGATAATTTATTCACACGAAGTCACCCCTTATAATTTGTTGGCTTCCTGACTAAACGTGGAGCTCATTAAACATTAGGTTTAAAACCACAGACAGGAAAACATCTCTGATTTATATGTTTTATCCTGGAATATGAAGATGACTTGTAGCTTTAGACTTTCCTGGTGGCTCAGATGATAAAGCATCTGTCTACAATGCAGGAGACCCAGGTTTGATCCCTGGGTTGGGAAGATCCACTGGAGAAGGAAATGGCAATCCACTCCAGTACTATTGCCTGGAAAATCCCATGGACAGAGGAGCCTGGTGGGCTCAAAGAGTTGGACACGACTGAGCTACTTCACTTACTTACTTCACTTAGTTTGTTGTTGTAAACTGAATTAAAAATTGCCAATCAAATTTCCTATTTCCTCCTAGTTTGAGTTACTTCCTGTTACCAAATTTGGCACAAAGTCGTTTGGGTTGTATAGTGCCCCTATTCATTCATTCATTCATGTTTTCATTCATATGCAACAAACATCTTACTTACAAACCTATACTGTAATAGCTGAATATTCACTGTTAAACTCTAAGACAATTCCACACTCTTTGCTTTAATATTTCAACCTAATTTGTAAAAGAAGAGCATAATTGTGGTCTTCCTTGTTTCTTTATTGAAAAGATGAAGCTAGTGATTTTAGAAAGGGAAATATCATTGAGATTAAAATGCAGACATCAAGATGAATGTTGTCAATCTAGATCCCCAAGCCTCATAATCACTGTTGTATTAAAGATAAAAGTATCTTCAGGCCACAGTACAGGACTGTATAGGAATTTCCCCTTATGGAATTCCAGAAGTCTCTTAGTATCACCTGTGGACACTTCCCCTATGTGTCCCCGCTTTATATAAGAACTTCAAACATCCTTAGGTACATTAAAAAATTGCCTTAGTTCAATTGCATATGTCCAGAACTCATGAAAATTCATCTAATCTTGTTGGGAAGAATTAAAATTTCTCCTACTCCTTGTGTAATATATAAAACTAGTGTGGCTATAAGAAGTTAGGGAACATGATGGCATTTTAGCAAGGATTTCTAGGGCACTAAATACTCCTATGAGAAATAATATAGAGAGAATTTCTTACAGCCAGATATTAAAGACGAATGGTTTTAGTAAACTGAAGGGAGGTGAACAGATATTATTGGTAAAAGTACATATTTCGTATTTTTCTGGTAACACACTATTTCAGCTGTTTGTCCTATAACCTATTTTCATAGGTACTCTATAAACGACCAGGCACTTGGATGGGAGGGGAGTCTAGGGGAGAATTAATACATGGATACATATGGCTAAGCCCCTTTGCTATTCACCTAAAACTATCACAACATTGTTAATCAGCTAAATTGATAATTGGCAAAACTAATACAATTATGTAAAGTTTAAAAATTAAATAAAATTTAAAAAAAAAGTTAAAATAAAAATAATCAAGCACTGTTTTGGGCCCTCCAGACACATTGCTTATACATGAAATACATAATCATCATGAAATACACATATGAATATAAATATATGTATTCAATTAATTCATGGTGATGTCTCATATGAAAGAAACTACATTAGTATTAATAGAAGATCAGCACATTAAATAACAATAAATATTTTATTGTTTTGTACATAAGCAAATAGATTGAAATGTGGTCTTTCTCCAACTATGTGTAAGTTTCACTTGGTGTTGAATTTTCATAAAGCAGTGACTTATGTTTGTTTTAGATTAAAAGCAATAGCTTCTTCAATAGTTTTAAGACAGAGCTTTGACAACTGGTGGGATGTAATCTGAAGATGGAATAGCCATAATGTTTGATGCTGCATCATGCTGATAACACTTTCCTGAAAGTATCACCTGGCTTTAAAAGACACTTGATGTAACTGAACAAAAAAAAAAAAAAAGGCAAACAGAGCATAGACACTGGATCTCACTTAACAAAACAGGTATAGTGCTAGTTTGGCTTCCTATGTATGCAGCATTTCCATTGAACTCCATGTGGGATCTGTTTGTACCAAGTCTACATAGTTAAGCCCATTGTCAGCCAATTTTAGAGGGAAATTAGCCCCAACCTATAAATGGATTACTCTGTTCACTGCGGTCTGTGCTGAAGTGCTATCATACATTTTCTCTTTTACTCTGTGTGATTCATTGAACATTTTGTGTGCTTGTTTACTATAGAGAATGAAAAGGTTACTTGTGAAGTTGGCTTTAGAAAGATCCAGGTGAGGACCAGTAATGAAAGACTTAATTACATTTCTCAGTAATCTTCAACCCACCAGGATCACATAAGCAGGAAAATAGTACCAAAATGAAATCTCTATGCATATCATACATACTGAGTGAGCTTCTGACTTCCCCAGAAATCCTAGCAGGTGGTGGTAAAATATCTTTGAGTGACACACTGATAAGTTACAACATGGTTGAGAAAGAGACTTTGTTTTCTATTGTTAGGGTGCTAAAGTTTTGAACAGGAATGCAACAGCTAAATATTTGAGTTTCTTCACCATGGACATTCTGAATATGCCTATGTTTTTAATTTAAGGATATAAATTGTCATTTACTCTCAGAAATAATCATATTCAATTTTGAATATCTCCAGTGCCATCTATTGGCTGCTAAATTTGTTGTTTCAGTGTTAAGAGATATCCATTACTTTAAGGTAAGGAGGAAGACGCTTCACGCATTCAAGATCAAAACACATCCAGTTGAATGTCTGAAGGGGTATAAGTATTACAGTGTACCACTGAAATTTTATGTATTATTTCAAATAATATATTTGAGATATAATAAACAACAGAAATAAAAATATTTTAAATATTATAGACTCACAAGTATACAGTAAGATTATATTTAATATCAACCATAAAATATTTTACTTAAGTCAAATATAAAATACAAAACACAAAAAAATACAAAAAGTAATGACTCTTCTTTATATAATGACTAATTTTCAAAAAGTCTTGTAGCTTTTATAAAGGCAATGTTAATCTTTCTGTCATAAAGGAAGATATTTTATGTCATAAAAATGGCTCAATTAATAGTATTTTCTCTTTGTGCAAGGATCATAAATGAACAGAAAAGACTGTGAAGTACATTCTTAGAAACATTTTTTCTAAAGCTCCCTTTTTACATGCATATAATCATTATTGAATCAGATAATTTGAATATTCAAATTAAAGGACATGCAATTAATTAGTTTCAGGTAAAATTTGTTTTCTTATTCAATTTTTCAAATACAGATAACTAAATAATGAAGAGTTAAATCTGGGAAAAAGTAAAGCCACCCTTTTAAAATTTGGCTCTCTCTTCCTTTTCTCATAATGAGTACTCTCAAACATTCATGATCTATAAATGTTCTCATGGAGGGGGAGGGAGAGAGGGAGAGGAAAAAAGAAAGAGAAGACGAGATAGGGAGAGAGAGAGAAAATACTAGGAAGGTTGGTAGTCATGATTACCCACAAATAATATAATATTCTTACGGTATAGTGAATTATTAAAATTTCTCCTTTTTTGATCTCCAATCCACATAAATGTATATGTAGTTTCTAATATTATATTCTTAAACAAAATTTCACTACAATGAACATTTTCACAGATTTTTGCCTTATTAATTAATTGTTGGATACCTATTACAAAACTTTATGAGGCTTTACAGTGAGATGAAATACACATTTGAAGTCAGATATAAAAAAAATTTAATGTTTACTTTACTATGTGAGCTTTTTGCCAGTTTTCTCAATTTTTTTGTCATATTTTTATGGTGACTCCAGTTTCACCAAAGAAATAAAGTCCTCACAGCATCTGAAGGGCTAACTTCCGTAAATTAAGTCTATTCTAAAATAGAGCCCCATTTCCCAGTATCTCTTCTATTACAGATTTCTTTCACATATATAAGATAAAAGATAAAAGAGAATTTTGCATTGTCAGTACCACTGATTCCCTCGGCGGGTTAGCAAGGCAGCGCAAGATACAAACATGACTGTAAAAGGTGTATAGGTACTTGACCCTTCGCTATAATTTAGAAATGTGCGACCAATTCCCATTTTGTTTTCCCCTTGAAGGAAATTTCTTATGTGACCAGGGGTCTTTTTGATCTTACAGTCTACTCAATATTCAAATAACATATGAATAAAATTGTGCTACTTTGTGCTTAAAAATAAACAGAACCCTTAAAAATCAAAGCCCAAAACAATGACACAAAAGCAAAGTATTTTTCTCTCCTAAAATAACTCTTGCCTTTTCTATAATGACTTCATTAGTCATGGTTACATTGGCCCTCCACAGTGATCATTCTTCAGAGACTTGGTTTACTGTCTGATAAGATCATGACATCCTTGAAGATGAATCTCAGGATATAAGATGATTCAGCATTGTTCAGGAACCTGTCTGCATTTGGTCCATTAAAAATTAATACAGCTCAGAATGTAATGGAAGTTCTCATCAATGGATTTCTATTTAAGTGCTATTTGTGTACACATCCTGACAAAAACTAAGTATCTATGCTGAGATCAATTTACCAATATATAAGAAAACTAAAGGAGGAGTGCATGGCAACCCACTCCAGTATTCTTGCCTGGAGAATCCCATGGACAGAGGAGCCTGGCGGGCTGCAGTCCATAGGGTCTCAAAGGGTCAGACATGACTGAAGCGACTTAGCATGCACGCAGGCAAGAAAACTAAGAGAGATTAAAAGAACAAATCTAGCTGAAGTAATGTTTTGTAGTAATAAGAAAGATACATGCACAAATGTTTGTGGATTTCAAAGTTTATGTCATAGAGCTATTCAGTATTTTATATCAATATCTCTACATTTTCTAACAAAACAGGAAACATATTGAAGATCCAATTCTGTATCTCCTGCAGGGAACCACACCTCTGCAGCCACACAAACTCTGTCCCCTCTATCAATCTATAATGATTAAGAATCTAAGCTTTGGAACCAGACGGCTTGGTTTTAAATTACTCCTCTGACACTTATCTCCTATATAAATTTGGGCAAATTACATAAGTCTTCTGAGTGTCAGTTTCTTTATGTATAAAATAAAAATAATACCTCTTAGAACTGTGGAAAAATCACATATGACGGTACCTTTGAAGTGCTTGTTATAGGACTTCCCTAGCTGTCCAGTGGTTAAGAATCTGCCCGCCAGTGTAGGGGACTTGGGTTCAATCCCAGGCCTGGGAACTAAGGTCCTACATGTTGTAGGGCAACTAAGCCCATGCGCCACAACTACTGAAGACCAGAAGCCTACACCTGTGCTCTGCAACAAGAGAAACCACTGCAATGAGAAGCCCACAGACAATAATGAAGATCCAGCATGCTGCTGCTGCTACTGCTGCTAAGCCACTTCAGTTGTGTCTGACTCTGTGTGACCCCATAGACAGCAGCCCACCAGGCTCCTCCATCCATGGGATTTTCCAGGCAAGAGTACTGGAGTAGGGTGCCATTGCTTTCTCCAAGATCCAGCATAACCAATAAATAAACAAATAAACATTTTTTTAAATTAAAAACTTAAAAAAAAACAAAGTGTTCATTATAGAGTCTGGTGCAGAGTTCCAAAGAATAGCAAGAAGAGATAAGAAAGCCTTCCTCAGTGATCAATGCAAAGAAATAGATTAAAACAACAGAATGGGAAAGACTAGAGATCTCTTCAAGAAAATAAGAGATACCAAGGGAACATTTCATGCAAAGATGGGCTCGATAAAGGACAGAAATGGTATGGACCAAACAGAAGCAGAAGATATTAAGAAGAGGTGGCAAGAACACACAGGAGAACTGTACAAAAAAGCTCTTCATGGCCCAGATAATCACGATGGTGAGATCACTCACCTAGAGCCAGACATCCTGGAATGTGAAGTCAAGTGGGCCTTAGAAAGCATCACTACAAACAAACCTAGTGGAGGTGATGGAATTCCAGTGGAGCTATTCCAAATCCTGAAAGATGATGCTGTGAAAGTGCTGCACTCAATATGCCAGCAAATTTGGAAAACTCAGCAGTAGCCACAGGACTGGAAAAGGTCAGTTTTCATTCCAATCCCAAAGAAAGGCAATGCCAAAGAATGCTCAAACTACTGCACAATTGCACTCATCTCACACGCTAGTAAAGTAATGCTCAAAATTCTCCAAGCCAGGCTTCAGCAATATGTGAACTGTGAACTTCCAGATGTTCAAGCTGGTTTTAGAAAAGGCAGAGGAACCAGAGATCAAATTGCCAATATCTGCTGGATCATTGAAAAAGTAAGAGAGTTCCAGAAAAACATCTATTTCTGCTTTGTTGACTAAAGCCTTTTGGCTTTCTGCCAAAGCCTATGACTGTGTGGATCACAATAAACTGTGGAAAATTCTGAAAGAGATGGGAATACCAGACCCCCTGACCTGCCTCTTGAGAAACCTATATGCAGGTCAGGAAGCAACAGTTAGAACTGGACATGGAACAACAGACTGGTTCCAAATAGGAAAAGGAGTACGTCAAGGCTGTATATTGTCCCCCTGCTTATTTAACTTCTATGCAGAGTACATCATGAGAAACGCTGGGCTGGAGGAAGCACAAGCTGGAATCAAGATTGCCAGGAGAAATATCAATAACCTCAGATATGTAGATGATACCACCCTTATGGCAGAAAGTGAAGAGGAACTAAAAAGCCTCTTGATGAAGGTGAAAGTGGAGAGTGAAAAAGTTGGCTTAAAGCTCAACATTCAGAAAACAAAGATCATGGCATCCGGTCCCATCACTTCATGGGAAATAGATGGGGAAACAGTGGAAACAGTGTCAGACTCTATTTTGGGGGGCTCCAAAATCACTGCAGATGGTGACTACAGCCATGAAATTAAAAGACGCTTACACCTTGGAAGAAAAGTTATGACCAACTGTCGGGAGCTGCATTAGGCATTACTGACAAAATGGAGGCACGGCCCTAAACCCCCTCCTTTGTTCCATAGGCACGGACCCGGAATGAAGGAGTTAAGCTTTGTGATTCTGACTTGTTTTTCCCTTTCCTCGGCTATGTTGACTGAAGAGAATATTAAGGTGCTTATTGTTTTTGAGAGGAGCATAAGAAGGCATAAAGCCTTCTGCAGCTGTGCTCAAAGAATAATTCATAAAGTTAATCACTGACATTTGTTCAAGTACTTTTACAAAAAAGTATTCCAGGGTGAGCACACAGGCCGCAGCTTGAGGCCATGGGAGGGATTGCTATCTGAAGCCCATTTGTGAGAAGTGTTTATGACAAAGGAGTTTGCTGAATTTAGGGCTTAGGAATAATTAAAATAGAAGCTAAATATATAAGGATTGCTGTAATGTTAGCATATTCTACTATAGCTTATAGAAATTAGGGACTTTAGAGATATTATTAACTAGAAGCCCTTTCTAAGAAATAGTGAGCTTAGGATACTAGGGGCAAACAGGACTTAGAAAGACAAGAATTAAACTGAGGAATGTGGTAGGCAGCCCAGACATTAGCATGAGTTACAGTGTATTCACAAGGACACATGAGAAAAAGTAGATAAGAGAATCGCTGAGGAAGGAACTCCTTTTGAGGGGCAACGATGATTTTTGGAGAAAAATAAATCTGTGTCAATGGGAACTAAAAATATCAAACCTCTGACCTAATGCTTTTGTAAAAGTATAAAAGAGAATCATAAGCTTGAAATAAACAGGCAGTCCAAGTAAGATGAGAGGCTGCCTCAGTTTCTCTCGCCGACACCGCTCACCCCTTCAGGTTGAATCCCTGGGTGCTGGAGCTGGATTCCAGCAACCAACCTAGATAGCATATTGAAAAGTAGAGACATTACTTTGCCAACAAAGGTCCGTCTAGTCAAGGCTATGGTTTTTCCTGTGGTCATGTATGGATGTGAGAGTTGGACTGTGAAGAAGGCTGAGAGCCGAAGAATTGATGCTTTTGAACTGTGGTGTTGGAGAAGACTCTTGAGAGTCCCTTGGACTGCAAGGAGATCCAACCAGTCCATTCTGAAGGAGATCAGCCCTGGGATTTCTTTGGAAGGAATGATGCTGAAGCTGAAACTCCAGTACTTTGGCCACCTCATGCGAAGAGTTGACTCATTGGAAAAGACTCTGATGCTGGGAGGGATTGGGGGCAGGAGGAGAAGGGGACGACAGAGGATGAGATGGCTAGATGGCATCACTGACTCGATGGACGTGAGTCTGAGTGAACTCCGGGAGTTTGTGATGGACAGGGAGGCCTGGTGTGCTGCGATTCATGGGGTCACAAAGAGTCGGACACGACTGAGTGACTGAACTGACTGACTGACTGACACAGAGTATATATTTAAGAAAATTTAGCCAATGCTATATAAGATTCAAGCTATTTGGTTAAAAAAAGAAACTGATATTTTTTCCTTTTCTTTTTCCATATTTCTTAAGAAGAAAAAAAAAGTGGGACACAATCAAACAATTGGATCCCAACCTGCGTAAAGCTTTCAATTCAGCTTTGTGATGCTCAATTGAGAAAGACACAAACTCATTTGTATTTTGGCTCTTAGTCATGGCATTTTCAGTAGATCAGTAATGAAAATAGTTGGCATTGGACTTATTTACCGCCCTGTATAGTCAGGATAAAAGTGTTTACTGAATGCACAGGTGCCCTGTGTTACAGGCAGCCCTGGTGGCTTCACTATGACCCTTTTACTCACAACATAGGAGGGGCTCCCTCTCTAGAGGGCCCTCTGTCAACATACATATTTCAAGATCAACCCTGCCAGTGACAGATTCCGTGGATCAAGAATTTAACTTTATTTTTTAAAGTCCTTGAATATCAAAAATGAAAATGCTCAAACTGAAAGAGATTGAGAGAAGAAGAGAACAGTGAATGGAAATTCAGAGAGAGAGAGTATGAAATTCAGAGTCAGACAGTAAGAAAGTGAGAGAGAAAAATTAAATGATCATAGCCACAGGAGTGTCAAAGCACAAGAGGAGAAGAAAGAAGAAAAAGAAGAGGAGGAGGGATGAGAGATGGAGTGAAGGAGCTGAGAAGAAGCTTATACTAAAACACAAATTAAGTCATATAGAGCCAATACGTTTTTTTTTCTGCCTGGCAACACTCTTCCGACTACAGCTTACCTTCGCTTTTGTTTCTGGCAGATTTTGACGTATTATAACTTATGTATTCTTTATGGCACCTATATGAGGATGGTAGATACTATTACGATTGTTATTTTTATAGATGGGAACACAGGTGCAGAAATAATAAGCAACTGGATGAAACACACACTGGTGTTTCTCTTTCCCTTACAGGTAATAAGTAATCATGTTTGATCACCACAGAAGGCTTTATCCTATTGAAGGACCCAATGCTCACACCAGTGAATACTCACTGTAACTACCGCTACCGGTGTCTGTTCCTGTAGTGAGCTACAGCTGCCCCCCTCCCAGCTCCGCCTCCACAGGAGATCTCCTGATACTAGCAGGTGGGTCTGGCCCAGTCTGGTGAGTTCAATGCTTTTTTCCGTGGTCCTGGTGTGCTTAAGACCCTGTGTGTGCCTTCCACGAGTGGAGTTTCTCCCAGTCCTGTGGATTTCCTGCTGGCCTTCGGAGCCAGATTCTTTGGATCTCCTCCTCCTGTTGCCAGGCCCCCAGGCTGGGGAGCCTGATGTGGGGCTTAGAACTTTGACTCCAGAGCGAGAACTTCTGTGGTACAATTATTAATATTTCCAGTTTGTGGGTTGCCTACATAGCATGTATGAGATTTGATTTTACTGTGATTTAGCCCTTCTTGCTGTCTCCTCGTGGCTTCTATTCATCTTTGGATGTGGAGTGTCTTTTTTGGTAGGTTCTAGCATTTTTTGGTTGATGGTTGTTCAGCAGTTAGTTGTGATTTTGGTGTTTCCATAGGAACAGGTCAGCTCACATCCTTCTATTCTGCCATTTTCTTAAAAGATTTTTAAAATACTGAATTTCTAAGGAATATTTATAAACTTAATCTTTTTCTTATTTTAGGCCAACCTCATTTTCTCCTCATCCTTCCAGTAGCCACTATGTGTCGCTAAATTAAGCATTCCTTATACCTACCATTTGGAGAAGGCAATGTCACCCCACTCCAGTACTCTTGCCTGGAAAATCCCATGGATGGAGGAGCCTGGTAGGCTGCAGTCCATGGGGTCACTAAGAGCCAGATACCACTGAGTGACTTCACTTTGACTTTTCACTTTCATGCATTGGAGAAGGAAATGGCAACCCACTCCAGTGTTAATGCCTAGAGAACCCCAGGGATGGGGGAGCCTGGTTGGTTGCCATCTATGGGGTTGCACAGAGTCGGACACAACTGAAGTGACTTAGCAGCAGCAGCAGCAGCATACCTACCAGTAGCAGTGAATATTCAACTGAAAAACATCACCAAAAAATGTTTCAAATTTGAAAACTAAAGTATTTTGGAACATAACATTTGAAAAGAATATTTTCAATGCTTTTTTATTATGTAGCATTTCAATAGTATCTAGAATGTGAAATGAGTTTTGTAATTTTTGAAAATTTCCACAATAATGTTGTGAAGAAAGTAGGTGGTATTCATTGTGTGATTGCGGTCAGTGACCAACAGAATATTTTAAGCCACATTTTATGTATAATAATTTCAAATTGGTTATTATTAAAAGATAAATTACAGTGTATGTGCTAAGCCCTCAACTAAGAGTGTATGGCCAACTTGAGATTATATTGTTATGACTGGTATGTAGATGTTTAGGATAAACAATCTCACCATAGGAAAATAGAATAAGCTGGACTCTTAAGCTTTAGCACAGCACAAATTTCTTTGAGTGTAGCTTAAGGTCTGTGATATTGAAATAAGCTTACAAAGTTTATTTGTAAAGTATATATTATACATATTTGACCTGGTAAAACTATGACTAGTTAACAGTGAAAGGGGAAGAGAGCAAGAAGGAAGAAAAAAAGGAGAAAAAAGGAGAAGACTCATTTTTAGGTTACAGAGCATTTTAAAGATATTGCCACATAAAAATCTTATGAAATGGATATTGTTATTATTTTATAGATATGGAAACTGAGGCCCAGGTTTTAAGTGAGTTACCTCATATCTTACATGTGTAATTGGAGTAATATAAAATTGGTATTGTAGCACAAATATTATTTTCAATATCTCTTAAGATGCTGTGCACTTAAGACACTTAAGATACTTAAGATACTTAAGTGTCTGTGTGTGTGCGTATTTGCTAAATCAATTCACATCAATGAATAATCATTTTGCCATATGGTCCCAAGTAAAATAAAGTCTACTTCCAAGATCTCATGCTTTATAACTATTTTATAAATTTAGAAAGTTTAACTAGAAACCTTTCTCTTGGGCTGTATTTGAATGATTTATGATAATATCCTTAGCAAAAAGACGCACCATTATTGATTAATCTCGTCTGGTGATAGTACCATTGCAAAACTAAATCATCATGCTAGAAAGAAACAAAATCAGTAACTCCTTTTATGAGATTTGGTGATGCCAAGTATTGCAAAATCCACATTAAATTACCTCCATACGGCATTAAACACTGTTCATTGCCTGCTGGAGACTTCAGTCTAAAAGTCAGTGCTTTTTTCATTTCTATTGCATGCATGTGTTTAGACCTGTCGTCAACTTGAGATAAAACTGATATTTGAGGGGAAACAATTGCTATTAATGCTGTTTTTGGAATCATTCTTTGCTTATGACTTTCAGGTGTGCAAGTCTTGTCCTATTTGGAAGACATTTTTTCAGTAAACATAGTCTCATAATATTCTCCATAACTCCTGATCCTAGATGAGATAGTGCTGCCAAGTTTTGAGTTTCCTATTTCCATTCCTAATCTATTACATACCAATAAACTTGGTTTTATAGCATCATTTAATTTACTCTGATTTAAAACCAAAGTTGGAGTTCCATGAAACATTTAATGCTTCTGTTTCAAGAGGACCAAAAACTATCTTGTTTCAAATAAACAGTTTTAGTATCCCCATCTTTATCTGTTCTGCCCCATGGGTATTATTCCTTCCTCTCCAACAACATGATCCCCACATCTTTGTTATCTGCATAACATGAAGTACAGTTGTTTGTATGCTCGCCATCCTCATTGGAAGTAAGCTCGTTGATACTGGGAACTTGTCTCATGTATCACTGACATCTTACAACCTGGCTAGACATTTCTACTCAGTAAATAACTATCAAATGAACAGTAATATTTATAATGGTTCATGGCTAAAGTGTATATGCTTACTTTGCTATGCACTTTACTTATATTACCTTAGTTAATTCTTGTAGAAAGTCATGAAATAAATACTATCATTATCCTCATTTCAGAAATGAGGAAACGGGGGCTTCCCTGGTGGCTCAGTGGTAAAGAATCCACCTGCCAATGCAGGACACATGGATTTGATCCCTGATCCGGGATGATGCCTTGGGGCAACTAAGCCTGTGTGCCATAACTATTGAGCCTGTGCTCTAGAGCTTGGGAAACTCAACTTCTGAAGCTCATATGCCCTAGAGCCTGTGCTCTGTAATAAGAGAAACCACTGCAATGAGAAACCCGAACACTGCAACTAGAGAGTAGCCCCTACGCACCGCAACTAGAGAAAACCCAAGCAGCGATGAAGACCACCACAGTCAAAATAACTGAATAAATAAATAGAAATGAGGAAACTGAAACAGCTAAGAAAGATTACGTCACACAATCTTTTACAGAATCGTTATAGTGGTGAAGCAGCAATTCAATCTGAAGCATCCTGACTCCAGAGTTAATGCCTTCAAACACTGTTCCACAACCCTGTTTTGCTTAACAGGTCTTTGGCATCAAAGAATTGATGATTTTAATTATCCAGACTGTTTTATGACTTTTATCAATTACATCTGATATAGAATTACATTACCATTTAATACGTTATACTTCTCATGGGTAATGGTTAATTTTATGTGTCATTTTGACTGGGCCAAGGGATGCCCATATAACTGGTAAGACATTATTTCTGGGTGTGTCTGTGAGGATGATTCTAGAAGAGATTAGCATTGTATTGTGCTGTGCTGTGCTTAGTCACTCAGTCATGTCCAACTCTTTGCAATCCTATGGACTGTAGCCTGCCATGCTCCAGTCTATGTAATTCTCTAGGCAAGAATACTAGAGTGGGTTGTCATGCCCTCCTCCAGGGAATTTTCCCAACCCAGGGACTGAACCCAGGTCTCCTGCATTCCAGGTGGATTCTTTACCATCTGAGCCACCAGGGAAGCCCTGTATTAGTGGACTAAATAAAGATGATCCACCTTCACTAATGTGGGCAGGCATCCTCAACACTGTTGAGGGCTTGAATAGAACACAGAGGCAATGAAATGGTGAATTTTCCCTCTCTTTTTGACTTGGGACCACCTTCTCCAGCTCTTCGACTTCAGAGTTCCTGGTTCTCAAACTTTCATATTCAGTGACTTGCCCCAGCAGCCCCATGGTTCTCAGGATTTCAGCCTCGGACTGGGAATTACAGTTTCAGTTCTCCCAGTTCTTGGGCTTTTGGGCACAGACTGAATTATACCACAGGCAGTCCTAGCTCTCCAGCTTGCCTATGGCATTTTGTGGGACTTCTTGGACTCCATAAACCACATAAGTCCATTCCCAAATAAATCTTTTGTACATGTGTGTGTGCTGAGTTGCTTCAGTTGTGTCCAACTCTTTGCAGCCCTCTGGACTGAGCCTGCTAGGCTCCTCTGTCCCTGGGATTTCCCAGGCAAGAATAGAGTGGGTTGGCATGTCCCCCTCCAGGGGATCTTCCTGACCCAGGGATCAAACCCATATCTCTTATGTCTCCTAAATTGGCAGGTTCTTTATCACTGGTGTTGCCTGGGAAGCCCAAATCGTCTCTTATACATATCTATGTATATCCTATTGGTTCCATTTCTCTGGAGAACTCTGAATAATATATCATGGCTTCTGTGTTTGTTTCCACTTCAGTCAATAAGAACCCTACATTATTCTGTTTTAGAGATGAGTTGACTGATTAAGATATTCCAAAACTGCAGATAATCCAAAATGCTTTTATATCTGACATGCTGGGTTTTTTTGTTGTTATTCAGAATTGATTTTCTGAAAACATTTTTTAGACTTTGTTTTATGTATATAGGGACTGGATCTTTCTTACAAATGAATCCTTGGCAACTAGCACAGTACTTAAACTGTAAGCGCTCAGAAAATTTTAAGTTTCATGACTATTACTTTTGATATTATATTGTTTTTTTTCTAACAATAAGGCAAAATAAGTAGTTTGGAAGATACACTGAGATCATAAAAGATTTGTAACAAATAAAAAGAGTCAAGTTGGACTAGTGTGTGATCACCAAAAGAGATAAAACAATAGTTCTTTCTTCCAGCCTTTCTTACTTCAGATTTGAGATGGTCAAGTAGTTTATGCTGGATTATAAATAGAGACTATAAAATTAGAAGTCAAAGATACGATGAACTCTGCCTTGTAGAGGGTAAATGTGGTGTTAGGAGAAGGTGAAAGCTTATTATCCAAAACCGTGTTTAGCGCAAAGCTTTGAGAAGTATCTTGCTAATTAACTCAGCTCTTCAAAATATGTGTCAATAAGTGCTTATCAGATCAACATGTACTAACACCCAAATTGAATGAGAAGTATTTTGGAAATGGCACTGCACTTTCTTGGATCTTGAGGCCCTTTCCCATATGGACAGCTGGCTATAAAGCATCCACTGATCCAAGGGGTAGTTGTCACATTGGAACCAGGAGGGGAACAGGCATTAAATTCATGCTGCGATATAAGACTCAATGTTTTGGAAGACTGCCTGGTCTAATTTTTACCAACTCCAGAGTAGTTTTAAAAATAACAGGAAACTCTCTAAGTGCAAAAGAAAGAATAAAAATAAGAGAATTTTGGAGTTAAACAATGCCAGTGGTCTCTGAGTTGACTTAGGCTTAGCTGCCTAATTCAAAATAATGGCCACAGAAACCTCAGAGGAATTAGAGATCAGAGAGTGGAGATCACATGCATATTTCTGAACCAATTACCAGTTTAGCATCTGGTCAGAAGTAAGATTTTAGCAGATGGAAAGAGGGAAGTACATCTTAATATGAGGAAAACAGTGTACACAAAAGCAGGGAGATCTCTTTACTATCACCCATTAGGTACCATATCCTCATGAATCACTTCATGATAATCAATCAAGATTTTCCCTATCACCACTAAGTACCATATCCTCATGAATTGCTTCATGATAAAAAATCAAGACTTGCCTCCTCAGATAACAGACAAGAGCAAGTTTTGCCTTAATATCAGAGTATAGTTTCCTCATTCTTATACCCTTTTCGGAATCTTCCTAAAACTGCATATCAATTATCAAATTAGTTGATACAAGGTTTGATCAGCCTAATAGATGGAATATCAATTCAAAACACAGTCTCATTAATTTCATTGCCAGGAATTAAACCAGCCTGATCCTACTTTCATCTCTGAAGGACAATATTTGATCAGTTTCATGGGGAAATTTTGTATAGTTGGAAAATATATTCCAATTTGCAAAAAAAAAAAATGCTAATATTTATTCTTGTGATAAAGATGAAAGAAAACATCCCAGTTGAAATATATAAAAATGAATTTCCAAGGAAATTTCAGGAAGATTAAAAATAAAGTTAATTTTGGAATAAATGGAAAAAATTAGCAGAAATGTTTTCTGAGTAAATCAAGTCCTATGGATTTATAAAAAAAAGATATGCTACAGGGTAAATGTACACAGTGTGAAAATGTCATTTTATATTGCATGAAAATCCTTTGCTTTCACATGAAGTTGTTCCCTAAATGCTCAAATACTCTACTGCCAGCTGGCCTTTTAAAGAGGGCCCATTATTTTCTTGTTGAAGAGGCAGGTTGTTCTTTTGATGAGTATATATCTTCAGGCCATTTTGCTGACACTCTATTTGATGGACTGTCCACTGTCTTCTAAGGAAAAAGAGAAAACCAGGGACTGGATTTAGTTTAAAAAATACTAAGACATCCTTATTTCAAATGACAGTTGAGTAATGGAAAATGATAAATTGAAACCTGTTAGCAATAGTTCTATCTTCATTTAGTATCACTATGGCCTTCTACAACTGTTTAAATTTCACATTTATTTACCAGAAAAATGGACAAGTCTAGTATCATGAGCAAGTTTCAAGGCATATAGCTTTCCTTCCTACATGCTACATAATCTTGGACATATTCCTCCATAACCTCATCTATAAAATGGGAATAATAGAGGTACCAACTTCATAAAGTTGTTTTCAAGACTAAATGAAATGATTGAGCATTTAACAGAAACTTGGCATATCTTGACTTTTGATGCAAAGAAATAGACAAAAACAATAGAATGGGAAAAACTAAAGATGTCTTCAAGAAAATTAGAGATACCAAGGGAACATTTCATGCAAAGATGAGCACAATAAAGGACAGAAATGGTATGGACCTAACAGAAGCAGAAGATATTAAGAAGAGGTGGCAAGAATACACAGAAGAACTGTACAAAACAGAACTTCATGACCCAGATAACCACAATGGTTGATCACTCCCTTAGAGCCAGACATCCTGGAATGCAAAATCAAGTGGGCCTTAGGAAACATCAACACAAATAAAGCTAGTAGACATGATGGAATTCCAGTTGAGCTATTTCAAATCCTAAAAGATGACTCTGTGAAAGTGCTGCACTCAATATGCCAGCAAACCTGAAAAACGCAGCAATGGCCACAGGACTGGAAAAGGTCAGTTTTCATTTCAATCCCAAAGAAAGGCAATGCCAAAGAATGCTCAAACTACCGCACAATTTCACTCATCTCATACACTATCAAAGTAATGCTCAAAATTTTCCAAAGCCAGGCTTCAACAGTACGTGAGCTGTGAACTTCCAGATGTTCAAGCTGGATTTAGAAAAGCCAGAGGAATCAGAGGAATCAGAGATCAAATTGCCAACGTCTGCTGGATCATCAAAAATCAAGAGAGTTTCAGAAAAACATCTCAGTTCAGTTCAGTTCAGTTCAGTCGCTCAGTCGTGTCCGACTCTTTGCGACCCCATGAATCGCAGCATGCCAGGCCTCCCTGTCCATCACCAACTCCCGGAATTCACTGAGACTCACGTCCATTGAGTCACTGATGCCATCCAGCCATCTTATCCTCTGTCATTCCCTTCTCCTCCTGCCCCCAATCCCTCTCAGCATCAGAGTCTTTTCCAATGAGTCAACTCTTCGCATGAGGTGGCCAAAGTACTGGAGTCTCAGCTTTAGCATCATTCCTTCCAAAGAAATCCCAGGGCTGATCTCCTTCAGAATGGACAGGTTGGATCTCCTTGCAGTCCAACAGACTCTCAAGAGTCTTCTCCAACACCACAGTTCAAAGCATCAATTCTTTGGCGCTCAGCCTTCTTCACAGTCCAACTCTCACATCCATACATGACTACTGGAAAAACCATAGCCTTGACTAGACGGACCTTTGTTGGCAAAGTAATGTCTCTGCTTTTGAATATGCTATCTAGGTTGGTCATAACTTTTCTTCCAAGGAGTAAGTGTCTTTTAATTTCATGGCTGCAGTCACCATCTGCAGTGATTTTGGAGCCCCCAAAAATAAAATATGACACTGTTTCCACTGTTTTCCCATCTACTTCTGCTTTATTGACTACACCAAAGCCTTTGACTGTATGGATCACAAAAAACTGGAAAATTCTTTGAGAGATGGGAATACCAGACCACCTGATCTGCCTCCTGAGAAATCTGTATGCAGGTCAAGAAGCAACAGTTAGAACTGGACATGGAACAGACTGGTTCCAAACCAGGAAAGGAATATATCAAGGCTGTATATTGTCACCCTGCTTATTTAACTTATATGCAGAATACATCAGGCAAAATGCTAGATTGGATGAAGCACAAGCTGGAATCAAGATTGCTGGAAGAAATACTAAGAACCTCAAATACGCAGATGATACCATCCTTATGGCAGCAAGTGGAGAACTAAAGAGCCTCTTGATCAAAGTGAAAGAGGAGAGGGAAAGAGTTGGCTTGAAACTTAAAATTCAGAAAACTAAGATCATGCCATCTGGCCCCATCACTTCGTGGCAAATAGATAGGGAAACAATGGAAATGGTGAGAGACTTTATTTTGGGGGGTTCCAAAATCACTGCAAATGGTGACTGCAGCCATGAAATTAAAAGATGCTTACTCCTTGGAAGAAAATTTATGACCAACCTAGACAGCATATTAAAAAGCAGAGACATTAGTTTGCCAGCAAAGGCATGTTTGTTCCATCTAGTCAAAGCTTTGGCTTTTCCAGTGGTCATGTATAGATGTGAGAGATGGACAATAAAAAAAGCTGAGCGCCAAAGAATTGATGCTTTGAACTGTGGTGCTGGAAAAGACTCTTGAGAGTCCCTTGGACAGCAAGGAGATCCAACCAGTCCATCCTAAAGGAAATCAGTCCTGAATATTCACCTGATGCTGAAGCTGAAACTCCAATACTTTGGCCACCTGATGCAGAGAAGTAACTCCTTAGAAAAGACACTGAGGCTGGGAAAGATTAAGGCGGGAGGAGAAGGGGATGACAGAGGATGAAATGGTTGGATGTCATCACTAATGCGATGGACATGAGTTTGAGTAAGTTCTGGGAGTTGGTGATGGACAGGGAAGCCTGACATGTTGCCATCCATGGGGTCAAAAAGAGTTGTACATGACTGAGCAACTGAACTGAACTGACTGGCACATCTTAATCACTTAATAGATATTTCACACTATACTGTAATAACATTGTACTTTTCTTTATGAATAACTTACTCTCAAAATTGTAAGATATTTGGAAAATATTTGACATTTAAGCTATATATTTTTTGTTTTTCAAATTTATGTTTTGTAAAGAAAATTGCATTATTTCACAAATTCTTTCCTATACATTTATTGTAAAAGATAAATACTGATCTTAAACATGCTAATAAGTTTGCTAAGTGAATAGGACACAATGATAACAAGAAAGAACAAAATGGGTTGGAAATGAGTATTATTGAACCCAAATTGAAAGAAGGATTTATTGATGCATTTTATGTTTAGGCCGTGTCAGTCATAAAATATTTTAAAGAGAAAAAGTGTAGCAAAGCCCATGTGAGAAAGTTGAATGATGGAGAACAAAGAAAATGTTTAGTTACTAATTCAAGAATGGAGATGAGGTCAAGACAGGAGCTAGAAGTCCAGGAAACGAAATGTTGTTTGACTTTGAAGAATCAAGTTTTGTCTAAAAGTACTAGAAATATGGGGACAATATTCCTAAGAACCCAAAAACAACAACAACAACAACACCAACACCAACAAAAAAACCTTCAAATTTTCATGTTTATGACAATGTCTCTGAAAGAAATAAAAGTTTAGGTGCTATTATACCTGGAAGTAAAGATGAAACTTGAAAGAGCAAACTTGCAAATTAGTAAAATCAGAGAATAACTCTTTAGTTGACTCATTCGTATATAGATGAATGCATATATTTTATTTACTATGGTCTTATGAATGAAATGGACTTCTCTGGTGCCTTAGGTGGTTAAGTATCTGCCTGCAATGTGGGACACCTGGGTTCAATCTTTGGGTCAGGAAGATCCCATCTAGAAGGGAATGACTACACACTCCAGTATTCTTGCCTGGAGAATTCCATGGACAGAGGAGCCTGAGGGGCTACAGTCCGTGGGATTGCAAAGAGTCAGACATGACTGTGTGGCTAACAGTTTCACTATGAATGAAATGCAAGTTTTAGAATTGAAAAGACACATATAATCTAATTCAACATATAATGCTTGAGTCCTATTCTAAAAGAGGCACGTTAAATAAGGACAAGCTGAAACATTGAAATTGGTGACTTAAAAATGTGCGGATTCTCTGAATATAAACAAAACTTCCTGTCTTGTCCAGTAGGCGGCAGTCACCTGTCTGAAAACTAGAATCTTCCGGGGATCTCAGTAGTGCCAGTCTCCGCTTAATAAACTCTTCATCAAGAGAGTCTTCCTATTCAATGAGGTTAAAGATTCCCATGATATACTTTCGTCTTTTGTTTCTCTATATTTTGCACCATAAAATTCAGGTAAGATTGTGGTGAGAGACGATAATCTTGCATACCTTCCCCTATTCACAGGCCACTTAGTGACCATTCATTAAAAAATATATATATATTGTATTGGTCATTTTCCAAATGCAAGACAGTTCGTTTGGTGCTGGGATAGAAAGATGGACTAACAAAGTTATAACACCCAAGGAATTGGAAGGAAATTTTAGTCTAACTCAATATCCAATGATTGAATGATGTTTTAAAAGAGATTTTAAATAAAAGCAAGCTACCATAAATATTTTTGGGGGGGAAAATGAGTCAATGATTTTAATAACTTTAAAAAGTCATATAATTGAAATACGAACAAAGGATTATGCTGGGACAAAACCAGGGAAGAATCTAAATCCACCTCAGAGGGTAGGGGAAGGTTTTCCACAAGAGATAATGCTAAATCACTTCAGTCATGTCCAATTCTTTGTGACCCCATAGACTACAGTTCACCAGGCTCCTCTGTCCGTGGGATTTTCCAGGCAAGAGTACTGGAGTGGGTTGCCATTTTCTACTCTAGGAGATTTTCCCCATCCAGGGATTGAACCTGTGTCTCTAATGTCTCCTTCAATGGCAGGTGGGTTCTTTAACTGGGAAAGTGGGTTCTTTACCTGGGAAGTCCACAAGAGATAATATTTGAGTTAAATCTGAATTGCTCAACATTGAGTTCTGGAATGAATTGGTTGAAGGAAAAGAGAAAAACCTTCTAAGAAGCAGGTAAAGTAATTGCAAAGACACAGCACCAGTGAGAATTTGATGCTGCCTGCTATAGTCTTACAGAGATCCACTCAGCTAGGAGCTATCTACCAGGTGACTGGAAAGAGGTCTGGACTTTGGGAGGGATTAAAGCTTAAATTCTGGGAAAGCCCAGGCTATCATAGAGTGATAAGGAGCTCAGCAAGTGCTAAGGATGAAACCATAGTAAACACTAGTTTTTTAAGAGGTATAATCCTGACCAAGCCAAAATAGAGATAAACATTTGAGAAGCTAGAAGAATTATAAGACAAATGTGTTTCTGTAAGCAAGGGAGAAAAAAAGCTTCAAGAAGGAAATGGTACCTAAAGAAGATAAGATCTGCAGAACAGTCACAAGAGTAAAGCAAAAACATATCTGTTTTGTTTTAAAAACCACAAAAATGATGTGAATAGATAATGAAAAACCAAACCATATTATAGTTGGTTGAGAAAAAAATCTAAAGTGAAGAAGCAAGCATGAATTATTCTCTTTTTATTAATATTTATTTATTTGGCTGCCCTGGGTCTTAGTTGAAGCATGCAAACTCAGTTGCTGCATATGGACTCCTAGTTGCAGCTCCCTGGCCAGGAATCAAACCTGGGCCCCTTGCACTGGAAGCATGGAGTATTAGCCACTGGACCACCAGGGAAGTGTTAGTAGCTCAGTCGTGTCTGGCTCTGCAACCCCATGAACTGTAGCCCGAAAGGCTCCTCTGTTAATGGAAATTTCCAGGCAAGAATACTGGAGTGGGTTGCCATTTCCTCCTCCAGGAGATCTTCCTGACCCAGGGATGGATCCTGGGTCTCCTGCATTGGCAGGTCTATTCTTTACCATCTAAGTCACCAAGGAAGTCCTGAATTATTCCTGTAAGAAGTGACAAAGACTCTCTCTAAACTCTTGCATGGCTTCCAGAAGTTTAGAGTCTTATCTCTAACATGACTCTATCCCTTTCAAAATGCCTGCCTGCCTGGGAAAGCTCAAAGCTGCCAAATGAATGTTCTGTTTGTTACAATCAACCCCTGAAGATAGGGGCCCTGTCCCCCAGTCTCTGTGGGAGGGTGGAAGCCTAACTTTGATAAGTGTTAGTGGAGGTTCTATCCAGCACAGTAAGACAAAAAAAAATAAATAAGTCTATAGTGATCAAAAAGGAAGAAGCAAAACTATTTTTTAAAGATGTCTGGAAAAGTATACCTTTCTTTAAAAAGAATCCAAAACTGTATATTAATAAGGTAATTTACAATGTTACTAGATATAAGGCCAATATAAAAACTCAAATGTATTTTAGATACTAGACATAAATCATTTGAAAATTCAACTTAAAAACAATATTTATAAGACATCAAAACATCAAATGTCCAGGAATGACTTTAACAAAATATGTGTATGACCTCAACTAGAAAACTACATGTTATTGCTAAGGGAAACAAAAGAAGACCTAAATAAATGGGAAAAGTATCATATTCATATGTGAAGAGACTCAATGGCTTTAAAATCCCAGCTTTCTCCAGCTTGATATATATTCATTGCAATAGTGTGAGACTGAAATATAGATTCTAAAATTTATACAGAAATCAAAGGACCTAGAATATCCAAGGAAATCTTGAAGAACAGCAATGTTGGAAGATTTCCATTACTAGATATCACAAATTATTAGAAAGCTAAAGAAGTAAAGGCAGGGTGGTATTGATTCAAAGATAAACAAATGCACTAATAAAACAAGAGTAGAGTTTCCAGAACCAGACCAAGTTTACATGTTCACTCAATAAAAAACTGGGACAGTAAGGTAACTCAGGAACATAAAGCTCATTTTTCCAATAAATGGTCTTTTGATACTTATATTAGATATCTGCATTCAAAACTAAATCATGATCTCTACTTAATAATACATAATATACATTTTAAAAGATACAGACTTAGATGAGAAGGGTAAAATAATATAGCTTCTAGATACATCTTTATGATCAGAAGTAGATGAAAATTGATTAAATGGAACATAAAGCACTATCTATACAAGTTTTGTAAGCTGAACTTCATTTAAAATAAGAACCTTCTATTTCTAAAAAGAGAAAACTTAAAACATATTAATGCAGGCTACATAGTGAGAGAAGATATTCCCAATATGTATATCTGACTCAAACTTAATTTCAAATTACATTAAAAACTATTACAAGAATCACACTGATAATTCAGATTTTTTTTAATGAGCAAAAAACTTGAACAGGCACTTCATTAAAAAGGATGCAGATAGCCAAAAAGTATATAAAAAGAAATTCAACATAAAAATTCATCAAGGAAATGCAAATTAAAACCACAATGAAATATCATTATATTTCACCTGAATGGGTAAAATGAATTGTAAAAAACAAGAGATGACAAGCATGTGGAATGGTAAAACAATTAGAAGTTACATATAGTGCTGGTAGGAGTAAAAAGGTCAAAAACACTAAAAATTTTTTAGTCTTATGCACCAAAGACACACACACACAACATATCTATATCTATAGGCCTATATCTATACCTTTAAAGATTTGATTCTATTCTGAGTAGATCTACAAAAGAAATGAGTGAATGTATTCACCCGAAGACTGTATTAGAATGTTCATGACAACATTACTTGTAAGCCTCCTGCTGAAACCTCACACTTAAAACAACAGTAGTCTTAATGAATAGTAGGCTAGATAGATAAATAACAAAATACCCATTCAATGCAGTTATGTAAAGCAATGAAAAAGAATGGGCTACTCCTACACAACCTAAACATGATTGATTTACACAGATATAAGCTAAGCAAAAGAAGGCAGGTATAAGAGTATATACTATTATGTTGAAATTAAATTATGGAATTAAGGAGAAAGCAAAAACAACCTATGATGATAGAGATCAGAATATCAGTTACCTTTGGGCTATTATATATGCTGACTAGGGCAAGAGAAAGCCTGCTGGAGTGCTGGAAATGTTGATTCCATGGATATGTATATGTGTATCTCTTATGTGTATACAGTATGCCTATATGTTTTATATATGTAATATGTTGAGTTGCTGCTGCTGCTGCTAAGTCGCTTCAGTTGTGTCCGACTCTGTGTGACCACATAGACAGCAGCCCGCAAGGCTCCCCCATCCCTGGGATTCTCCAGGCAAGAGTACTGGAGTGGGGGTGCCATTTCCTTCTCCAATGCATGAAAGTGAAAAGTGAAAGTGAAGCCACTCAGTCGTGTCCGACTCTTAGTGACCCCATGGACTGCAGCCTACCAGGCTCCTCCATCCATGGGATTTTCCAGGCAAGAGGACTGGAGTGGGCTGCCATTGCCTTCTCCGAATATGTTGAGTACATGGATATAAATATCAAATTGTACACATGATCAAGTTGATGCCTTACTGTATGTCCTACCCCAATAAAAAGACAAATGAAAAGAAAGTAGAGGAGATGGGGAATAATGAGAACAAAGGCCCTGTATATGGCTGAACAGATGGGATTAAAACACAGGTGAAAGGTTTTCTTTATAAAGGAGGAATTAATGCTACAACTTCCTCTGAGATTTGAGGGAAGGAGATAAGCGTAAATATGAACATTAATTTAGGAAGAAATTTTTTTAAATGAAAAGGGAATGGAGATATAGGAATTCAAACTATTGATCAGAGAAATTCCACAGCACAGGATGTCAGTGGCATAGAGTCAGAAGCCTCTGTTCTAGACTGGTCCTCATTATCATCAAAGCACAGAGGTCATGCCATGCCACAGCCTTCCCATTAGGTACTTTAAATTTCCATTTCATTTCATTTGTTCCTGACAAATGAAAACTGTTCCTCACTTCATTTCTACCTTCAACTTTATGTCTCTAAGATTTCAAGACTAGCCTAGAAAATGATACCCACATAGAACATCTCAAAAAATGGCTTCCCAGCATGAAAGCAATACCTCGCCTTGTCACTTTGGAATCTGATGTTCCAAGTCAAATCCTTTGACTTTTCCTAGTGCATTTCCCTCAGTATTATCAAGGGCTTCCCTTGTGGCTCAGCTGGTAAAGAATCCACCTGCAATGTGGGAGACCGGGTTTGATCCTGGAGTTGGGAAGATTCATTGGAGAAGGAAAAAACTACCCACTCCAGTATTCTGGCCTGAAGAATTCCATGAACTGTATAGTCCATGGGGTAGCAAAGTGTCAGAGACGACTGAGTGACTTTCACTTTCATTATTAAGATAAGGTTAGGTTATTACCAAGATAAGTCTATATTATCAAATAGCCATTTACTGCATCCACAGCAAAAGAAAAGCATCAGTTTATTTCCTCTTCAAATTATGGGGCTTCCCAGGTGACTCAGATGGTAAAGCATCTGCCTGCAGTGCAGGAGACCTAGGTTCGATCCCCAGGTCTCCTGCATTCGAGCCATATGTCAAATGATGGACATTAAGACAGCCAAGAATTTCTGAAACAATTATTGCTTTTCTCAGATTTAGACAATGGGATAGCAGGCCACCCAACTAGTCATACTGCAAATCCACCTGAACTGGCTTCATGAAAGATCAGGAGCCATCTCTGAGAGGAATACCATTGAGGAACACAGCCTTAGCTTTTCAGAGGAGACAAATAGCCCCTTTTCCCAGAGAATGCTTTATGCTAAGCTGCTAAGTCACTTCAGTCATGTCCGACTCTGTGCGACCCCATGGATGGCAGCCCACCAGGCTCCCCCATCCTTGGGATTCTCCAGGCAAGAATACTGGAGTGGGTTGCCATTTCCTTCTCCAATGCATGAAAGTGAAAAGTGAAAGTGAAGTTGCTCAGTTGTGTCCGACTCTTAGCGACCTCATGGACTGCAACCTACCAGGCTCCTCCATCCATGGGGTTTTCCAGGCAAGAGTACTGGAGTGGGGTGCCATTGCTTTCTCCAAATGCTTTATAGAAAGTATTTAAAGATAAATCAACCTTAACTGCTCATACATGTTTTTGATCTCTAATCCATGATGCCTTGCCAAAATCTAGAAACAGGAGATAGAATTATTCACATCACCCAAATCTACCCCAGATATGAAAATTTTCTTTCTTATATTTAGGAACACAGAGTTAAGGTTTGACTTACATCTCCTCACCTAGGCGCAGGGTCATTTTCTGGATCTGAACTAACAGATGCAGACAGGAGAGAACCTCTCTTTGCGTCTAAGGGGTTTAGGGTCAACATTACATAATGACCTGCTTATACAGGTTGCAGGGGTATTCCTTCTATCTTAAAATTAGTCCAGTTTCTAGTCAGTAAGTCTTATTGCTTCTGATGGTGATGATAATATATTCCTTGATCACCCTCCCCAACCCAACAGTGCAGCAGAGGTTCATGTTCCCTCTAACTTTTGCTGCTTGATTTGATCTTCTAGTTCCATCTGAAGCTATTAAGGAAGTTATTTCTGAAAGCCCTAGAGTAAGCAATGGGAAGTCTTCCTGGGAAACCATGATTCAGAGGCCTGGAGACAGTTGGGTGGTACCGATACCCTTCAAAAGCCTTGATCAGATTGAAGCAACAATGGTTGTCTGCCCTACCAGCTGCCAGGAAATAAATTTGTAGGAAATATTGTTACTGGAGTATAACTGAGTTTTACTCCTCTGTATAGAATTCGAAACTCAGCCTCTCACATTTCAGAAAAATAGAGCTTAACACTAAAACTGCCTCAGTATGTTTTGTGCTAAAAACTCCACAAGGCAGTACACGGCAAAAGGAGTAAGACTACAGATATGCTCAAAGGGGATGACCTATAGGTTAAATAAGATGGCCAGGAGTAGTGACTGCACAAAGTCTGCAATAGCATCAGACAACAAAGAAGCCTATTGTAGGATGTCCTGGGCTTTTATTTTTACAATAGCTCCCTGTATCGATATAGCTCTCTACAGATTATAGAACCCTTCAAACACATTATAACCACCACCTCACCTCCATCCTCTAAAATCCTACAGCAGGAAAACCAAGGAGAAGAGTGAAAAGGAAACCTAACTGTGGCTGCACATGTCTTATTTCTAGAAAGGCATTTTGCAATTTCTGTCAGTTTCATTTTGTGCTAAAAGGTGAGGAGAGTTGCTCCAAGTTTCTTGAAATACCATAAGTTCTTAGTTATGATTACCTTGGTTCCAAAGCTTCTTAACTTTATCACTAATGACGTTTGGATTGACATAATTCTTTGTTGTGGAGGGTGTCCTGTGCATTGTGGATATTTGGCAGCACCTTTATTCTCTGCCAATTGTTGTTTAGTCACTAAGTCATATCTGACTCTTTTGCATCTCCATGGACTGCAGTCTTCCAGGCTCCTCTGTCCAAGGGATTTCCCAGGCCAGAATACTGGAGTGGGTTGTCATATCCTTCTCTAGGGGATTTTCCCAACCCAGGGACTGAACCCACATCTCCTGCATTGCAGGCAGATTCTTAACCACTGAGCCACCTGGGAAGACTGTTCTCTACCAATAGCTGCTTTGATTCAAGTGAATTCCTATACAAAATAATTCATGTTATGTATGAAAAACTTGAAAGAACCGTTACTTAACAAATCTGCTTCCCACATATTAAACAATAATTTTGACTCTTTGGCGCATCAACTAAACAGATAAGTTGCAACGTTTGTTGCTGCAGTGATTCTCTTTGTTAAATTTTGGAGAATGTATTGTAACATTTACATTCATATTTCTCTATATTTTGGAGTTCATCCTGATACAAGATCTTTCTAACAGGTCAGATTTGGGTCCCTCATTCTTTCAACCCTCTCTTTCCTGTAACTGACTCAGAAGATATCACATCTGGCTCTAGTTACATTGTACAGAACTCTTGCTGAATCTTTTGATTCACTTGTTTTCTTTTCCTTTTTGTGAAAACAGAACTTGCATTTGCATAATACCTTACAAACTAATGATAAAAGACAGGTGTTCTTTCCTCAAATCAATATATTTCAAGAGATAACCTTAAGAAATTTAAATGATCTCAACTGGAAAAAGAAACTCAAAGATAAGTGAGAGTAAAAGTTTCCAGAATTAAAAAAAAAAATTCTTTTAATTAAAAAAAAATTTTGGCCATGCCACATGACATGCAGGTTCTTAGTTCCCCCACTGGTGATCAAATCGCCACCCTCTACCACTGTAGGGAGCACGCAGTCTTAACCAGTGGATTGCCAGAGAAATCTGAAATAAAATATTTGAGAATTTAAAAAGGAATCAATGAAAATTAGGTGTACATAAATGTTAATTAAGCTAATTTTAAATAGGGAGAGCTATTTTCAATTTTAGGGCACTATCTGAACTTGTAAGAAAAGTAAGATGTCAACTTGACCCTAACAGGAATTTGGTGAAATAGATGAAATCATCTGGATCTCATAAGGTTCCAACAATTCAGAAATAATCAGAGATTCCAAACTGAGAGAAACTGAAATCTAGTCAAGAATTAGGCTAATTGAGAATGAAATGGGAAATTTAAAAGTGTTTTCGATGTTCCTATCTGATAAAACCTAAGAGGCATGGGAGTCAAATGAACACTGAAAGTAACTTTCTTGAATAAAGCAGGTGTCTGATGTATTAAAGAGTAGAATTCACCTTTCAGCTTGAAACCACATATCTTATTCATTTACAGGGGATTTACAGTCCTGTTGCCCTGGTTTTCAGGTGCACTTGAGGAAAACACCCTATGAAGTATGCAGTTTGTTTTCTGCAAATTTTATCTTCCTTTAACTGCAAAGTCCTTGTAGTCTTTAAGTCAATTTATATTAATTAGAGATTTATACTCTGAAAACAATAATTTCATTGCTTAATCAGTGCAAAGTTTGGGACTTTCTAGAAGCATGAAAGAGAGAAAAGCAGCTGACCAGGATTCTGGTTTGGAAAATGATATATCCTAAGCAGGAAATGATTTTGCCTTAATCATTTAGGACTTCCCTGGTGGCTCAAACAGTAAAGCATCTGCCTATAATGTGGGAGACCCGGGTTCAATCCCTGGGTCAGGAAGATCTCCTGGAGAAGAAATGGCAACCCACTCCAGTTTTATTTCCTGGAAAATCCCATAGATGGAGGAGCCTGGTAGGCTACAATCCATGAGGTCTCAAAGAGTCAGACACGACTTCACTTCACTTCAAGCAGAAAATGATTTTGCCTTAATAATGAGGGCTTAATAACTCTGTTGCAAAACAGAAATAAAAAAAACCTGTAGGAGCCAGACTGGGTTAATGTACTATTTTATTTTTCAATTTACTTACAAGATAACTATAACAATTAGCCTGTATCCACCACTGTTGTGGGCACTTTATGAGTGTTAACTTATTTCTGTTTTGAAACAAGCCTATAATGTTCATACTAATAGTCACCATTTTCCGGGTATAAAGTTACCGACCCAGGACTCTCTGTTGACTAAACGTTAAGACAGTTTTCAAACCCAGACATTCTGGCTCCCTCTATGTCCTTAAATACTATACCCTGCTGTCTGAATCATAAATAAACACTTAACTGAAGCAGCTTCAAATCTGGTACCAGGAGCCAGGGGATGAGGACCTCTGAAATGCTCAAATAACATGAGGGATCAAAACCTAGGAAATCAATTTTACTGTGAGAGCCGAGTGTGTGACCAGAACCTAAAAGCAGAGGAGAAGGACAAGAATCAGTAAGGACTGGAAAATGAAATAGCAGTGAAGTAATGGGAGCCCAGTGGAATGACCAAGAAAGGATTTGCAAAATCTATACACTGTGTAATGAATCCTTGTCACTGTGTCATGGGTAAATTGGGCTAATTTAAAGTAACAAAGCAAGTCTTGAGGACCATCTCCGCCTGTGAATTTATTACATTCTCTTTCCTCAGTCTTCTAAGGCACATTGAGGGCATAGGACAAGAGGAAAAACAGATGGAATGGACCAACTTAACTCATTTCCTCTAACATTTTAAATATTACTATTCTTTACATACTCTTCTCACGAGTAACTGCTTCCTTTTTAATTTTTTCTAGGAGAGTTCATTTGATAAAGGTAACTCTTGGCTCTGAGATACCAATATGTTCAGGATCAAAGTGAAAATTGTTAGTCACTCAGTCATGTCAGACTCTTTGCAACCCCATAGACTATAGACCGCAAGTCTACAAGCAAGGCTCCTCTGTCCGTGGGATTTCCCAGGCAAGAATACTGGAGTGGGTATCCATTCCCTTCTCCTGGAGATCTTCCCAACACAGGGACCAAGCCTGGGTCTCCTGCTTTGCGGACAGATTTTTTTTTTTTTAATCTAAATTTATTTATTTTAATTAGAGGCTAATTACTTTACAATATTGTATTGGTTTTACCATACATCAATATGAATCTGCCACGGGTGTACACATGTTCCCAATCCTGAACCTAGATGTCCATCAGCAGATGAATGGATAAGAAAGCTGTGGTACATATACACAATGGAGTATTACTCAGCCATTAAAAAGAATACATTTGAATCAGTTCTAATGAGGTGGATGAAACTGGAGCCGATTATACAGAATGAAGTAAGCCAGAAAGAAAAACACCAGTACAGTATACTAACGCATATATATGGAATTTAGAAAGATGGTAACGATAACGCTGTATGCGGGCAGATTCTTTACCGTCTGAGCCAAGTGAAAAACAAATCCAGATCCAGGTAACATGTTATTCTTAACACAAAGAAGGTCTAGGAAAGTGGATCTGAGACAGCCTGGGACCTGGGACCCAGCACTTGCACCTGGACAAATGTCTTCTCAAGCAATAAAATACAAAGAAACTATAAGGAACTAAAGATAACTGTATATATGCAAAGTTGGAGCAAATTATGGACAATAAGGCACAAAGAGATAAAAAAAAAAAAAAACCCAACTGCCACTTCTGAAGAGCTGGGAGCAAAAGAAATGTGTTGGGAGCCAAATCAGGGTACTGTGCCTGCCCCTGCACACACCACCACCAAAGGGGTGGGCAAACCACCTGAGCCACACATCTGGCCTGACTCCTGGACCTATCCCTATCCTCACTGCATAAAAGGAACCAGCTCACTGCTCCTCTGGGGCAGCTAGTAAGCAAGGGAACCTGTAACTTTTTCTAGCTCCCTCCTACTATACCAGGAGGCCCAGCAAAGCCTTACCTGAGCTTCTTGTCTGGTCTTATCAATTTCTATTGATTAACAAGGCCAAGAGCTCTGGTTGGTAACAGATCTAAAATTCTGTCTTGTATCTATAACATATTATGTGAACACAAATACCATCATCAGGTAAATTATATTCAATATATAAACTGGCTGGGAGGCGGGTATCTAGGTCTGATTACACCATTCATTTTTTGAATATATAACATTAAAATAAAACCAATTAGGCAACTAACTTTCAGTAACAGTGGTGATTTGAAAATAATCTTTAATTGGTGCCTCTCCTCCAGATTTTCCCTGAACTTGGGAAAGGTATATATAAATATCGAGAAGTCTATTTTAGTTTGTGAGCCAGAAAAGCAAAAAGAACATGAAAGGAACTCCTGTAGTATCTGAAATGGACACAGGTAGTACCTCCTTGGCTAGAAGTTCAGAAATATGTGGTGAAAGTGGATCACAGACTAGGTTATTGTATATTTGGGAAACAATTTCACTTTACCCAATATCCTTGGGAAAGCTACAAATATAAGAGCAAAGATTTTAAAAAAATTATGTTTACTCCATGCCTGACACACTTATGGAGCTGTTTGGCTTGGCTGGACCAAGTCGCTTCAGTTGTGTCCAACTCTGTGCAATCTTACGGACTATAACCCACCAGGCTCCTCCGTCCAGGGGAGTTTCCAGGCAAGAATACTGGAGTGGGTTGCCATGACCTTCTCCAGGGGATCTTCCCAACCCAGAGATCGAACCTACCTCTCTTAAGTCTCCTGCATTGGCAGGCAGATTCTTGACTATAGTCTTGCTGACCATTTAACTAAGAGAGGAAGTGTCACAGCTAGTTGCCCTCCAGCAAACTTACCAGGACCTCCTTCAGCAAAGACATGCTGCTCCATAGTAAGTAAGCTTCTAGAAGGGAACAATTTATCCTTCCATATTCTGTTCCCTATGACACCTTAATGTCCAAACTAGCAAAGTTAAATCACAGTAAATCAGGTAAAAAATTACCTTCTCTCTTTAACTGCACCTGATCTGGAATACGGAGAAGGCAATGGCACCCCACTCCAGTACTCTTGCCTGGAAAATCCCATCGATGGAGGAGCCTGGTAGGCTGCAGTCCATGGGGTCGCTAAGAGTCCGACATGACTGAGAGACTTCACTTTCACTTTTCACTTTCATGCATTGGAGAAGGAAATGGCAACCCACTCCAGGGTTCTTGCCTGGAGAATCCCAGGGATGGGGGAGCCTGGTGGGCTGCCATGGGGTCGCACAGAGTCAGACACGACTGAAGCGGCTTAGCAGCCATAGCAGCAGATCTGGGATACCAGAGAAGGCAATGGCAACCCATTCCAGTACTCTCGCCTGGAAAATCCCATGGATGGAGGATCCTGGTAAGGCTGCAGTCCATGGGGTCACTAAGAGCTGGACATGGCTTAGCGACTTCACTTTCACTTTTCCATTCATGCATTGGAGAAGGAAATGGCAACCCACTCCAGTGTTCTTGCCTGGAGAATCCCAGGGATGGGGGAGCCTGTTGGGCTGCCGTCTATGGGGTCACACAGAGTCGGACACTACTGAAGTGACTTAGCAGCAGTAGCAGCAGGTCTGGGATACTCTACTAGAAATACACAAAGTCTCTTTGGAGAACTAGTCCTAATGCATAGTACTGCAAGAGCAAAGATCTGCCTCCATACAGATATACAAAGAGAACAATCAGTCAGTGAGGAATGCTTCAGTGGTTCAAGAGAATCAACCTGAAGAATGAGAAACAACCATCTTTCTTTGAAATGATGTTTATACAATATAGAAGGTAGGATGTTAGAAAATCTTTCTTTTCAACAAGATACAAGACATTGCTGGAGGAAGACAAGCTCAAAGGGGGAAATTATGATATCAGGTAAAAAATTTCACAGAAAAGGAAAACACGGTTGTAATATTCTAAAAAGCAGTAAAAGCAGCAAGAATCAATGGGAATACTAAAGACAAGTGAAACAGTGAAATAGAAATTCTAATAGTTTTTGTTTTAACAACTCACAGACAAAAGGGAGGCAGCATGAGATTAACAATGAAGGAAAACGAGAGACGTGGAGGAAATACTGATTCTTTAATCTATCAATCCATTAAACAAATATTTCTTGATCACCCACTATTGAAAGGTGCTATTGCAAGCACAAGTGTCAGAATGGTGAGCAGGACATGTTCTTGCCTCATAGGGGTCAAATTATAGTAAGTGGTACTGACAATGATCAGCTAGCAAATACATGTATATAATGCATGGTTGTGTGTGGGTACTAAGTTGCTTCAGTCTTGTCTAACTTTTTGCAACCCTATGGACTGTAGCTCACCAGGCTCCTCCGTCCATGGGATTCTCCAGGCAGGAATACTGGAATGGTTTGCCATGTCCTCCTCAGGGATCTTCCCAACCTGGGGATCGAACCCGTGACTCTTATAGGCAGGTTCTTTACCACTAGCACCACCTGGGAAGCCCCCATAATATAATGTCTGGTAGTGTCAAATGCTATGAAAACAACCAAAGCAAGGAAAGAGTATACAGAATGATAATGGAGTTGCCAGTGAGGTCCTTTTGAGGTGACATTTGAGCAGATAATGCAATCATATAAGAGAGTTAGCAGGGTAAAGAGCATTGTAGGCAGGATTTAGCAAGCTCAAAAATGAGGAGGGAAGGATGAATATGCATGTATTCAAGTAAACTTAGGGGAAAGACAAAGTGTAGAATGCTAGAAAGGGAAGTCAGAGAGTTAATCAAGAGCAGATAATGTAGGTTATAGAAGCTCATAGGAGTTTGGATTTATCACAAGAGTGAGGGATAGCCACTGGAGGGTTTTAAGCAAGTAGGTGACTCAGTTTATATTTTAAACAGATAATACTTGAAATACTAAACATACATATATCTGCTTTAGCTTCTTTTCCTTTTTCAAAAGAAAGTGAAAGTGTAAGTCAGAACTAAAGAAACTGCTTAACTACAGAGAGTGAGTAGAAAGCAACAGGGTAGAAAAAGGGAAGGATGTTACAGTCCCTGTGAGATTTTTACATCTTCATAAATGGAAACAAACACAAACAAAGGAGCCAAGCTGTGTTCCAGTAAACAATGTAAGTTTCTTAGAAAAAGGGGTGGGGGAGAAATGAGCTAAGAAATTCTTGAACATGTACTTGAACACATGCTTTGAATTTGAAAACAAAATAATGACAAATCTCTGACTCTTCTTAGTAGATCTGCAGCCAGAAGTTTGACTCTGTCTCTGGGCTTCATAAGCTTTCTACTACAATTCATTCAATCCACAGCATTCAGGGCTATCTGTGTACCCCTGTAAGCTAGTCCTTTGAAGCTTAATTTGAATGATGATACAACAGTGATATCATGGATTTCAGAAAACTAGAGATATGTTTTTAAATTTCAAATTTGTTCTCTCTTAGCTCTTGGGATTGGGCAGATCACTTCATCTCTTTGAGAAGTGTTTAAAGTGAACATCAGTTCAGTTCACTTCCTCAGTTGTGTCCAACTCTTTGCAACCCCATGGACTGCAGCATGCCAGGTTTCCCTGTCCATCACCAACTCCCGGAGCTGACTCAAACTCATGTCCATTGAATCAGTGAACCACCCAACCATCTCATTCTCTGCCGTCCCCTTCTTCTCCTACCTTCAATCTTTCCCAGCAACTTCTCAAATGAGTCCATTGTTCGCATCAGGTGGCAAAAGTATTAGAGTTTCAGCTTCAGCATCAGTCCTTCCAAAGAATATTCAAGACTGATTTCTTTTAGGATGGACTGGTTGGATCTCCTTGCTGTCCAAGGGACTCTTAAGAGTCTCCTCCAACACCACAGTTCAAATTCTTTGGCATCAATTCTTTGGCACTCAGTTTTCTTTATAGTCCAACTCTCATATCAATACATGACCACTGGAAAAACCATAGCTTTGACTAGATGGATCTTTGTTGGCAAAGTAATGTCTCTGCTTTTTAATATGCTGTCTAGGTTGGTCATAACTTTTCTTCCAAGGAGTAAACATCTTTTAATTTCATGGCTGCAAACACCATCTCCAGTGATTTTGGAGTCCCCCAAAATAAAGTCTGTCACTGCTTCCATCTATTTTGTTTCCCCATCTATTTTGCCATAAAGTGAAGGGACCAGATGCCTTGATCTTAGTTTTCTGAATGTTGAGTTTTAAGCCAACATTTTCACTCTCCTCTTTCACTTTCATCAAGAGGCTCTTTAGTTCTTCTTCACTTTTTGCCGTAAGTGTGGTATCATCTGCATATCTGAGATTCTTGATATTTCTTCCAGCAATCTTGATTCCAGCTTGTGCATCATCAAGTCCAGTATTTCTCATGATGTACTCTGCATATAGGTTAAATAAGGAGGGTGACAGTATGCAACCTTGATATACACCTTTCCTGATTTGGAACCAGTCTATTGTTCCATATCCAGTTCTAACTGTTGCTTCTTGACCTGCATACAGATTTCTCAGGAGGAAGGTCAGGTGGTCTGGTATTCCCATCTCTTTCAGAATTTTCCACAATTTGTTGTATCCACACAGTCAAAGGCTTTAGTGTAGTCAATAAAGCAGAAGTAGATATTTTTCTGGAACTCTTTTGCTTTTTGGATGATCCAGTGGATGTTAGCAATTTGATCTCTGGTTCCTCTGCCTTTTCTAATTCCAGCTTGAACATCAGGAAGTTCACATTTCATGTACTGTTGAAGCCTGGGTTGGAGAATTTTGAGCATTACTTTGCTACCATATGAAATGAGTGCAATTGTGCAGTAGTTTGAGCATTCTTTGCCATTGTCTGTCTTTGAGATTGGAATGAAAACTGATCTTTTCCAGTCCTGTGGCCACTGCTGAGTTTTGCAACTTTGCTGGCATATTGAGTGAAGCACTTTCACAGCATCATCTTTCAGGATTTGAAATAGCTCAACTGAAATTCCATCACCTCCACTAGCTTTGTTTGTAGTGATGATTTCTAAGGCCCACTTGACTTCACATTCTAGGATGTCTGGCTCTAGGTGAGTGATCACACCATCATGATTATCTGGGTCATGAAGATCTTTTTGTACAGTTTTCCTGTGTATTCTTGCCACCTCTTCTTAATATCCTCTGCTTCTGTTAGGTCCATACCATTTATGTCCTTTATTGAGCCCATCTTTGCATGAAATGTTCCCTTGGTATCTCTAATTTTCTTGAGAGATCTCTTGAAGAGTCTTTCCCATTCTGTTGTTTTCCTCTATTTCTTTTCATTGATCGCTGAAGAAGGCTTTCTTTTCTCTCCTTGCTCTTCTTTGGAACTCTGCATTCAGATGCTTTTATCTTTCCTTTTCTCCTTTGCTTTTCGCTTCTCTTCTTTTCACAGCTATTTGTGAGGCCTCCTCAGACAACCATTTTGCCTTTTTGCATTTCTGTTTCTTGGGGATGGTCTTGACCACTGTCTCCTGTACAGTGTCACAAACCTCCATCCATAGTCCTTCAGGCATTGTGTCTATCAGGTCTAATCCCTTGAATCCCTTGCCACTTCCACTGTATAATTGTAAGGGATTTGATTTAGGTCATACCTGAATGGTCTAGTGGTTTTCCTCACTTTCTTCAATTTAAGTCTGAATTTGGCAATAAAGAGCTCATGATCTGAGCCATAGTCATCTCCTGGTCTTGTTTTTGCTGACTGTATAGAGGTTCTCCATCTTTGGCTGCAAAGAATATAACCAATCTGATTTTGGCATTGACCATCCGGTGATGTCCATGGGTAGAGTCCTCTCTTATGTTGTTGAAAGAGGGTGTTTGCTATGACCAGTGTGTTCTCTTGGCAAAACTCTATCAGCCTTTGCCCTGCTTCATTCTGTACTCCAAGGCCAAATTTACCTGTTGCTCCAGATATTTCTTGACTTCCTACTTTTGCATTCCAGTCCCCAATAATGAAAAGGACATCTTTGTTTAGGTGTTAGTTCTAGAAGGTCTTATAGGTCTTCATAGAACCATTCAACTTCAGCTTTTTCAGCATTACTGTTTGGAGCCTAGACTTGGATTACTGTGATATTGAATGGTTTGCCTTGGATGTAAACAGAGACCATTCTGTCATTTTTGACATTGCATCCAAGTACTGCATTTTGGACTCTTTTGTTGACTATGATGGCTACTCCATTTCTTCTAAGGGATTCCTGCCCACAGTAGTAGACATAATGGTCATCTGAGTTAAGTTCACCCATTATAGTGCATTTTAGTTCTTTGATTCCTAAAATGTCGACATTCATTCTTGTTATCTCCTGCTTGACCACTTGTAATTTGTCTTGATTCATAGACCTAACATTCTAAGTTCCTATGCAATATTGCTCTTTACAGCATTGGACTTTACTTCCATCACCAGTCCCATCCACAACTGGGTGTTGTTTTTGCTTTGACTCTGTCTCTTCATTCTTTCTGGAGTTATTTCTCCACTCTTCTCCAGTAGCATATTGGGCACCTGGGAAGTTCATCTTTCAGTGTTCTATGTTTTTGCCTTTTCATACTGTTCATGGGGTTTTCAAGGCAAGAATACTGAAGTGGTTTGCCATTCCCTTCTCCAGTGGGCCACATTTTATCAGAACTCTCTATCAAGACCTGTCCATCTTGGATGGCCCTACACTGCATGGCTCATAGTTTCATTGAGTTAGACAAGCTGTGGTCCACGTGATCAGATTGGTTAGTTTTCTGTGATCGTGGTTTTCATTCTGTCTGTTCTCTGATGGAGAGGGATAAGAGGCTTATGGAAGCTTCCTGATGGGAGAGACTGACTGAGTAGGGGGTGGGGAAACTGGGTCTTATTCTGATGGGTAGGGCCATGCTTAGTAAATCTTGAATCCAATTTTCTGTTGATGGGTGGGGCTGTGTTCTCCTCCTGTTGTTTCAGTTCAGTTCAGTTCAGTTGCTCAGTCATGTCCGACTCTTTGCGACCCCATGAATCGCAGCACACCAGGCCTCCCTGTCCATCACAAACTCCCGGAGTTCACTCAGACTCACATCCATCAAGTCAGTGATGCCATCTAGCCATCTCATCCTCTGTCATCCCCTTCTCCTCCTGCCCCCAATCCCTCCCAGCATCACAGTCTTTTCCAATGAGTCAACTCTTTACATGAGGTGGCCAAAGTACTGGAGTTTCAGCTTTAGCATCATTCCCTCCAATGAAATCCCAGGGCTGATCTCCTTCAGAATGGACTGGTTGGATCTTCTTGCAGTCCAAGGGACTCTCAAGAGTCTTCTCCAACACCACAGTTCAAAAGCATCAATTCTTTGGTGCTCAGCCTTCTTCACAGTCCAACTCTCACATCCATACATGACCACAGGGAAAACCATAGACTTGACTAGACGGACCTTTGTTGGCAAAGTAATGTCTCTGCTTTTAAATATGCTATCTAGGTTGGTCATAACTTTCCTTTCAAGGAGTAAGCGTCTTTTAATTTCATGGCTGCAGTCACCATCTGCAGTGATTTTGGAGCCCAGAAAAATAAAGTCTGACACTGTTTCCACTGTTTCCCCATCTATTTGGTATGAAGTGATGGGACCAGATGCCATGATCTTAGTTTTCTGAATGTTGAGCTTTAAGCCAACTTTTTCACTCTCCACTTTCACTTTCATCAAGAGGCTTTTGAGTTCCTCTTCACTTTCTGCCATAAGGGTGGTGTCATCTGCATATCTGAGGTTATTGATATTTCTCCCAGCAATCTTGATTTCAGCTTGTGTTTCTTCCAGTCCAGCGTTTTACCTGAGGCCAAAGTACGGTGGAGTTAATGAAGATAATGGCAACCTCCTTGAAAAGGTCCCATGCAGGCACTGCTGCACTCAATGCCCCCAACCCTGCAGCAGGCCACTGCCAAGCCACACCTCTGCCCCAGACTCCTAGACACTCAAGGGCAAGTCTGGGTCAGTCTCTTGTGGGGTCACTGCTCCTTTCTCCTGGGTCTTGGCGTGCACAGAGTTTTGTTTGTGCCCTCCTAGAGTTGTTTTCCAGTCCTGTGTAAGTTCTGGCAGCTCTATCGTGGGATTAATGGCGACCTCCTCCAAGAGGGCTTATGCCATATCCCTCTGCTGCACCCAGAGCCCCTGCCCCTGCAGCAGGCCACTGCTGACCCATACCTCCACAGGAGACACTCAAACACAGTTCTGTCTCAGTCTTTGTACAGTCTCTGGATTCTGGTGTGCACAAGGGGAACATAATAAAATACTAATTTACTAGATTATAGTGAAAATTAAATGATGTAATTAGGCAGAGTGCTGGGCATATACTCTCTATCTTAAAAGTGATCAAGTCACCACCTTAGAATGGTTATGATAGCCATTGTTAAACTATCAATGATTACATTCTATATACATGATTAAATGCTGAACCCAAGACCCAAATAGCAGGAATGAAGTTTGCAATACAATCTAATTAATATAGGATTTATTTGAGGTATTTTGTATAAGAATAAGGAGTTAGAGAAGTTACCTCCTTGGTGGTGATGAAATCTTTGTAATCCATAACTAAATGTAGTAAGTATTGGATATTTCCTTCACTTAAGACAGAAACATGTATAATATCATATATGAAATGAGTCACCAGTCCAGGTTAGATGCACAATACTGGATGCTTGGGGATGGTGCACTGGGACGACCCAGAGGGATGGTAAGGGGAGGGAGGAGGGAGGAGGGTTCAGGATGGGGAACACATGTATACCTGTGGTGGATTCATTTTGATATATGGTAAAACCAATAAAATATTGTAAAGTTAAAAAATAAAATAAAATATAAATAAATAAATAAAAAGAAAAGTCAATTATATGGACTTCAGTAGGTTTTGATTTTGACACAAAAATAAAGAAAATTTACAGTAAGAAAATACATATCCTTAATAATCTTTAGCCTCAGTCACATCTTTAGTTTTCTGACATTGGAGTAAATTTGAATACAGAATGTAGCAGTGGTTTTTCTTACTGATTAGAGTTATTGGGATACTTTAAAATCAACTCTATTGTTGCTATTAAATAGTTGCTTATAAAAACTAAAATTTATTCTGTCTTTTCCTAAATGTAATGTAAGCTCTATTAATAATACTCCTTGTAACATTATAAAGAAAATTTTAAAATGCACATTTAAGCATGATTTGAGAAATTCAATGACATTATGAGCTATAAGGCAATAGCCTTAAAAATTACTTTTCATTTCAAAATAATATCACATAATTATTTTCCTGTCCCATCAACAGTCTAATATTAATATTTTAGGCTCGGATGAACAGTCCAAAATATATCTAGAATATATGTCCCAGCATATTTGGAATTTTTGCATGAAAATAAGGAGGTGTTTTAAATCAGTGGAGAATGGAAGCATAATGAAAATATGAATGCTTTTAGGATATTGACTATTTGGAAGAAAATAAAGTTTGAAAACTAATCATCATATATAAAAATGAAATCTAGATGGACTGAAAATTCAAATATTGTAATATTTAGAAGGGCTTCTCGGGTGGCTTAGACAGTAAAGAATCTGCCTGCAGTGTGGGAAAGATTGAGGGTAGGAGGCAAAGGGAGCAACAGAGGGTGAGATGGTTGCATGGCATCACTGACTCAATGGGCATGTGTTTGATCAGACTCCAAGAGATAGTGAAGGACAGAGAAGTCTAGTATGCAGCCATTCATGAGGTTGCAAAGAGTTGGACACAACTGAGCAACTGAACAACAACAAATAATTTGGAAGAAAACATACAGAAATATTTTAATAATATTGAGGTAGAATAATGTTTTCAAAGTAATGCACCAAACCCAGAAGGCCTATAGATGTACCATAATAGACTTGAATATAGAAGATATTACAAATTTTGTATAGTGAAAGATGCCATAAATGACAAGCAATGAAAGATTGGAAAACAATATAAAAAAACTTCAACAAAGCAATACAGATGTGAACAACTGAAAAGTGGGCAAATAATACAGGCAATCCATAGAAAATAAGTAGAAATAGCCAATAAACATATAAAATAATGTTCAGGTTCATGGACAAAGAAGGAACCCAGCAAGCCTTACTAGCTGAATGGAGATGATACATTCAAGAGCACAGCTGTACTGGTTGGGGCAGCATTTTGTCTTTACATCAGAAATAGGCAGCCACAACTTTGGAGGAAGTATGATCTCCAATTCTAATGTTTTCATGAAGTAACACTGCTGGCCCAATGGGGTCTTTGACCTACAGTTGTTCTAAATTTCTAGGCCTGATTTACTGATAGCTCAACTAAATTAAAACTAATGGTATTCATTGGGTCATTGGGTCATTACTGCTGTTCAGTCTTAGTGCCAGCTATTTGTAAACACAGGTGGATGTGGTCACTCAGTATACAGAACTCAAGGCAGTCTTAGTAACCTTCACCAATACTACCCTTGATAAATCTTTTCAAATTTTTACTGACACTTGGGTTGCTGCCAATCCCAGGTATCTGATTTACCACTTGGAAAACCTCAGATTGGTAGATTAAATGCATCCGTTTTTTGAATCATGAACTATGGAAATAAATCTCAGCTAGCAATCAAATTTAATCATGTAGATGCCAATGGTAAGGGCCCACTCACTAATGAGACCAATTGGAATCAAGCTGTTGATCAAGCCTGTTCAGATGAAAACCATACGACCTAAATTTATCATTGTCCTGGACATGGCAATACCTCCACTTTCATTGACTGAACCTAAAGAATTATATGTTTCTGATGTAGAAGTCATTGCTGCCGCTGCTGCTGCTAAGTCGCTTCAGTCGTGTCTGACTCTGTGCGACCCCATAGACGGTAGCCCACCAGGCTCCCCCATCCCTGGGATTCTCCAGGCAAGAACACTGGAGTGGGTTGCCATTTCCTTCTCCAATGCATGAAAGTGAAAAGTGAAAGTGAAGTCACTCAGTCGTGTCCGGTTCTCAGCGACCCCATGGACTGCAGCCTACCAGGCTCCTCCATCCATGGGATTTTCCAGGCAAGAGTACTGGAGTGGGGTGCCATTGCCTTCTCCGGTAGAAGTCATTACTTTATGTCAAACTTGTGACTCTTGCCAAAAGTTGACACGTTTGACTTGCAAGTGGATTGACACATTGCAGGAGTCATTGCATCTATCTTTTGGCAAAATGACTACATGGAATCTTTCATTTCTATCTTAAAGCTATCTGTGGTACTTCATGACTGTCACCACTTTTTGGTCATGGTGCTGCCATTCCAGTCCTTCGAGCAAATCTTGGCCATTGAACTGTGACTGTTAAATCTAAATTGTGCCAGGTTCCACTTTCCAAACCATCTACAGTCTGACAATAATTTACTTTTTGTACTAAATGCCACCAAAAAAATAGACTGATAATCATGTTATTTGCTGTACACTCACAGTCCTTATCATCTTCAGGCTGCTGGCATCACTGAGAGGTAGAAGGCATTTTAAAAAAAATCTTCTGAAAATTATTTCTGACTTTATCAACTTTATCTCTTCCTGGCAAGACACTCTGATCACTGAATGTGGCCATCTCAGAATGGGTTGATCTCTTAGCTTCCTCATGAGTAATGATCAGAGGAATGGGAAGGGAAACGTAAAAGACTATTTTGAAAATTCAAGAGGTTTCCCTGACCATTTCTGGGGATGACGTGTGCCTTTCTCCTACAAGTAACCTCAGGTAGGCCTGATGGGTACATCCTCTAGATGGCATCTTAGTCAAAAGGGAAGCTAGGAGACTGCATTCAGCCACCTGGATTCTAGCAATTCCCTGCAACATGTCCTATGCCCACATCCTTCAGAACACTGTAGAAGAACATGGGGGCAAGAAAATGAAGAACTCCTTGATGTTGACTTGCTGTTTGCTACATTGTAACCAAGCCCTTTATCTCTGACCTTGGAGTCTCTAATCTTCTACCCCATCCATGAAAAAGTAACACAATATAATAGCTTATAAAAAAAGGTAACATCAAATTCTAGATTGGCACACATATAAAATCTGATGCTCACTGAAAGCTTGTAAAGCCGTGAATTTGGATGTAAAGCAAGAAATTAAATATCCCCCGAAAAACACAAATCATGCCTGTTTTTTTTTTTTTTTAATCACTCTAATACATCTGGTTTGTTTTAAAAATCTGGGCTGCTTACATGTCAAGTAATTGAATTATGCCAGAAAGTCATTATTTTTAAAGAAGTATCTGCATTATAATGTAGAATTTCAGGTACACACATATTTTTTGATTCATTCAATTTAAAATATATGCATGAAACAAAGTGAAATTGTTAGTCACTGAATCCTGTCTGACTCTTTTCAACCCCAGGACTGTAGCCTGCCAGGCTCCTCTGTCCATGGGATTCTCCAGGCAAAAATACTGGAGTGGGTTGCCATTTCCTCCTCTGGGGGATCTTCCCGAACCAGAGACCAAAACCAGGTCTCCTGCATCACAGGCAGATTCTTTACTGTCTGAGTCACCAGGGAAGCCTCAAAACATATGCATATCCAAGAGAAATATCTTCCTGTTCTATAAGTCATTATAACTAAATTTGGTTTTCATTTTAAGGAAGTAGTTAAATTATATTTAATGATGATATTTTGTAGGATGCAAGAAAATTTTCCAACATTAATTTAAATATTAGCTCTTAGCTATCACATCTTCAGTTTTTGATATTATATAGCCATTTTAATATACAGTGAGCTTTACTGAAAGATTTCTAGTTAAATTAAAAGAACTCAGGACATGAAATTTCATAGCAAACTGTCAACTCAAGGACTGCTTTCCTGAACTTCTTACATTCTACTTTATATTTTTAACTATCGTTTCTTTTCCTAGCTAGTTCTGTATAAATCCAGTGAGACTCAAAAAAGTCAACTCACTATTTATCTCCAAAAGGGAAATATTTTTTCCTAAGATTGCAATGAATGCCATCACTACAGATGACGTTTCATCATGTCTACAAAAAGAGACAGAAAGATCATACTAAAAATTGTAGGTCTTGTGTGTGTGATGAGAAGGTAACATTTGAGAATGTTCAATGGTGCTGACGATAGTAATTAATTTCAGCATGCATCTACCTAGTAGAATAAAAAGGTTACTTGAAAGTGTGTATGTATGCACGCAATGAATCTAAGTTTCCTGTGTTAAAAATATGAGTCCGAGTAAAGCAATGAACTCCCTTTGCTTCTGTAATCCTCAACCACAACTAACGTTTTCTAAATTGAAAGTCTCTATTGTTTTTAGGCTACTATAATCACTACAGTGTTAAATCCAGAGTTTTGCACACATACCACTTACATTTAACCTTCCAAAGTAATTCAAAACTAATGAAAATATAATCAAAGTTACATTAGCTAGACTGTACTGTATATATTTTATGAGAACTCTTTATACTTCTAGTACTACTCTAGTTTAAGTGATGAGGAATATCTCATTTTATGGGCTATTCCATGAATAATTTTCACAATATGCTACTTTATCTGATGTTATGGCAATTCACTTTTTTCCCCTATGAAATTTAGTATCAGGACCTTGAACTAAAACAGGGAGACAGTCTAGTATAATAAATAGTTATCTAAATGCTTGTGTTCCACCTGTACTTCTCCCAGGGCTCCCATTTGGTCACCAGTTATAAGATGCTTATTGTAAATTTCAGGATTTTTTTTTAAGTCTTAATGTGCAAGTACCAGGAAGTTCAAATCTCATGAGTCAACTTCATATCCTGCCATAGTAAATGGAATCCTGCATTGACTCTCTTACATAAAAGAAAGGTCAGTTTCATTGTAAATATCATGTGTCATTGAAATAAGACATTGCTTAGCTACTGGCAGATGTGGTTATTCATTTATGAGCTTCCCTAAAATAGTTTTTTGAGTCTTAAAATTGAGTTCTCTTTAGCATGAATTGTGATCCAGGAATAACAAATCTGAGTGACTCTTGTATTAAGATCAAGAGTCAGAGCTCTGAAGAACAAATTCAGCATGTTACCTAGGACCTGTGCGACCTTCAGTAAATTGCTCAATATCTCTGATCTTGACTTTCCTCATTTACTGAATGAGGATTGAAGGTCATTGTGAGAATTACAGGAGATAAGTATATAAATTACTTGACAAATAGTAAGCACTAACTAAATGACTGCTATCATTATGTGTCATTTCCACTTTAGCTTCTTCTATTCACTCCAACCAACACACTCTTCCTCCATTTCTACCTAAAGAAATCTCTCTTTTATAAGGTGTATCTCAAATTCAGCGTTTCTTTCAAAATTTTTCAGAATGTCCTAAAGTGGAAGTGATTTTTCTACTCCAGCCCCAAGCTCCTCAATACTTCTTTCAGGTAAAAGTAAAATGAAAAGTAATCACTACCTTATTCAAAGTTTTATGTCACATTGTTATTTTCTTATATACTTAATTATTAAAACTATTAGATCTGTGTATTAGCCATAAGGGTACTGAGAGAAGTACATAACACTTATTAATAGAAAAGAAGTGCATGTAAGATTTGTTTAGTAAATATGTGTTAAGACAATGGATATGGGAATGAGTCTATGAAATCTGGGTCTCTGTTTCCAATAGTATTACAATGATTTTTCCTTTAATTATGAATCATATCTTTATGTTTCCCATACACAGAATTTTAATATAGAACATATGTGGTACATTTAGGTGAACATAAGGGGTAAGGCTGAAAATATTTATGAATAAAAAGGAATTAAAACAAAGAGGATCTTGTATTGTTACAGTAAAACTAGTGTTTAATCTTCAAAAATACTGGAACTTCTAAAAGTTTATGAAGACAATATGGAGAGGAAGCTTTTCCTTAAACACAAGTTATTTTTAAGCTCACTTTATTCAAGTGGCAAAAACTGGATCCAGTATTGGCAGTTCTCCCATAGTACAGATTATTTTAGACAGCGTTTTTTTTTTTTTTCTTTTTGCCAAAAAAGGGGAAAATTATATAAAACTATTTTAGCTACATGCCAATTGGTAGTATTTTTCAATGACTTTTAGGCAAATTTGCAACTTGAATAATTACCTTGTGAATTTTATCCTAATATTTGGATTGTATAGACATCTGTTCTGAACTCACTACCTGCTTCACTTATATAATGATTGAAGTAACTGCCTCATTTCCTTGAGATAAATCCAAATTTTATGCAATAGTTAAATTTCTAAGCAATCAAACTTAGGTTAGGGGCTTCCCTAATGGGTCAGATGAGTAAAGAGTTTGCCTGCAATGCAGGAAACCTGGGTTCATTTCCTGAGTCAGGAAAATCTCCTGGAGGAGGAAATGGCAACCCCCTCCAGTATTCTTGCCTGGAGAATCCCAGGGACAGAGGAGCCTGGTGGGCTACAGTCCATGGGGGTCACAAAGAGTCGGACATGACTAAGACTTAATCCTTAAACGTAGGTTAACTTTAATTGAGAAAATACTTAAAGGGGTTTATATGCACAAAAATTTTTTTAAAGTATTATTTCCTATGACAGGGTCTAAAATTGGAATATGATTTTATTATCTCACATAGCACCACCATAATAGATGTGTTTGAAAACAAAATTCAGCCCGAGTAAATCTGAAGATTCAGTTGGCTTTAATAGGTGATTCAGGAATCAGGCAGCAGCACATCTCGCAACTAAAAGGGTGCTCTGAGAGGTTGTACAAAACGGAAAGTTTTTATAGAAAGAAGGGTGGGCAAGTGAGCTCTTAGCAAAAGAAAAGAAACAATTATTCTTAGGCCAGAAAGTCTTTTTATTATGCAGATTGGCTCTTCTTTCTCTGGAGGGGACAGAAAGGATTCAAGAGACAGATTGCTTCACAGATATTCACTGGAAAATTACGAACTGGTTGATTAAGATTACATCTGGTAGAAAGGAAGCCAAACTGGAAAAGAGGAATTAAAACTGCCAGTGTCTGTAGATGACATGATATTAATACTATGCACAGAAAATCTTAAAGATGCCACCAGAAAACTACTAGAGCTCATCAATGAATTCAGTAAAGTTACAGTATACAAAATTAATATACAGAAATCTGTTCCATTTCTGTATACTAACCACAAACTCTCAAAAAGAAAAATTAAGGAAACAATCCCATTTACTGTAAGAGGGAAGAACAAAATGACTCCATAGTGGATGTTTCTTTTACTTTAACCTTTGAATTTTATTGCTTTTGCTACAATTACTAAAGGGGTGTTGCCTATAGCTTAAAGTATACACAATGACCCAACTCCAGGAACCTTGCCTCCCATCCCTGAGCTTAAGCTAAAATACTTTTGTTTAGCTCACAGGAACTATCCTGACCAGGCCCACCTATGAATGGCTACACAAAGAAATTAACACATCCACCCCCACCCCCTCCAGAGTCTGCCTAAAATGTAGGAGACCCAGGTTCCATCCCTGTGTTGGGAAAATCCCTTGGAGGAGGTAATGACAACCGACTCCAGTATTCTAGCCTAGAGAATCTCGTGGACAGAAGTGCCTGGCAGGCTACAGTCCATGGGGTCACAAAGAGTCGGACATGACTAAAGTGACTGAGCATGCCTCATTGGCACTAGCCAAACTGGCAAAATACTCTACCCTCCTGGGTTTAATTTATCCTTGTGTGTATTTAAAGAATATTTTCACAGAAAATTCTCCAAGCACATCTTTCAAAAATTGTGTTGAATTATTTCTATTTCCAAGGAAACTTCTGGGAGAATTTCATCTTAACAGTTATTGCTGCTGCTAAGTCGCTTCAGTCGTGTCCGACTCTGTGTGACGCCACAGACGGCAGCCCAACAGGCTCCACCGTCCCTCCGATTCTCCAGGCAAGAACACTGGAGTGTGTTGCCATTTCCTTCTCCAATTCATGAAAGTGAAAAGTGAAAGTGAAGTCGTTCAGTCGTGTCCGACTCTTGGCGACCCCATGGACTGCAGCCTACCAGGCTCCTCCGTCCCTGGGATTTTCCAGGCAAGAGTGCTGGAGTGGGGTGCCATCGCCTTCTCCGTTAACAGTTATTACACCAGTGTTTTTCAAAGACCTAATACTATGAGAATGGTATGGCTTCTGGAATTAAGCAATGCTGCCCTCTAGAGGACGCTAAGGTGCAGCTGACTCGTAACTGTTAGGAATGTGCTGGAACAGAAAAATATGCTCTCTATATTTTTTAATTGCTTAGGGCCTTAAAAAAAGTAGTTTGGGGAAGAAAAAAAAAAAAACCTGACCATGGTCATAGCATTGACTTCCATGGTGTGTAGCTCTATGGATGGACATGTGTGTCCAAAGGAATCCAAACTTGGGGGAAAGCAACTGACCTTTAAGACATGTGTGGCCACTCTAATATCCTCCTCTAACACTTGGAGGAGGGCATGGCACCCCACTCCAGTATTTTGCCTGGAGACTCCACATGGACTGGAAAATCTGGAAAAGATTTTCACTAGCTTTGTTTCGCATAAAGTAAAAAGAGAAGTGGAACAGGTGCTGAGTGGACCATTTTCTGCCACACTGACTTCGTATGAACTAACTACTTCTTACTCTGACCTCGTCTCATAACCTTTTCCTCAAATGACTACTATGCTCCAGTCACGCTGTCTATTTTGATTTTCTGTCTCAGGATAACGTAACAAAACTCGGGATATTTGTATTTTCTGCTAATTCAAATGCGCTTATCTTAGGGCTTTGCATAGACTTCTATGCCATGTCTTCAAAGAAGTCTTCCCTAAACATTCTAGATAAAATAACCCCCTCTACCCCCTAACCCAGAAATTTCTCTTTGATTCCTAATATCCTTTTTTATTTTATTCTTAACATGAGCTCATATTAGTTTACATGCTTATTGTCTGAATATAGCAATATATTTAGCCCTATGAAGGAAAAGAGTCTGTATATTTCTATAACCAAGGGCCAGGACACAATGGACTGTTTTAGTCTAGTACTGTCAATAAGATTTTCTGCAGTGATGAACATGTTCTATGTTTACACAGTTCAGTAGGACAGCCAGTAGACATATGTGACTACTGAGTCCTTCAAATATGGTTAGTGAGATTGAGGAGCTAAATTTCTATTGTATTCCATTTTGATTAATTTAAATGTAAATAGTCACATGTACTTAATGGCTACAGTATTGGACAGTGTAGTATTGGCCTTTGAAACAATTTGTTTAATGGATAACAATAATTAGCAAAAATATTGTGCATATATTGTGTATACATCTTCACCTGTTATCAGTATTCTTTCACAACTGTATTTTCTTACATATAACTTGTCAATCCTTAACTTGACTTCAGAAAAAATAAAGATTTCCTAAGAAGTTGACTCCCCCAAATCAGTTTTTCCCTTTCACATCAGCCTACCCTCCAATTTATTCAATGAAGCAAATTTCCAAATATTAGTGGTGCTAACCATAATCCTAAAAGATAATGCTGTGAAAGTGCTGCACTCAATATGTCAGCAAATTTAGAAAACTCAGCAGTGGCCACAGGACTGGAAAAGGTCAGTTTTCATTCTTATCCCAAAGAAAGGCAACGCCAAAGAATGCTCAAACTACTACACAATTGTACTCGTCTCACACGCTAGTAAAGTAATGCTCAAAATTCCCCAAGCCAGGCTTCAGCAATATGTGAACCGTGAACTTCCAGATGTTCAAGCTGGTTTTAGAAAAGGCAGAGGAACTAAAGATCAAATTGCCAACATCCGCTGGATCATCAAAAAAGCAAGAGAGTTCCAGAAAAATATCTACTTCTGCTTTATTGACTATGCCAAAACCTTTGACTGTGTGAATCACCACAACTGTGGAAAATTCTGAAAGAGATGGGAATACCAGACCACCTGATCTGTCTCTTGAGAAACCTGTATGCAGGTCAGGAACAGTTAGAACTGGACATGGAACAACAGACTGGTTCCAAATAGGAAAAGGAGTACATCAAGACTGTATATTTTCACCCTGCTTATTTAACTTATATGCAGAGTACATCATGAGAAACGCTGGGCTGGAAGAAGCACAAGGTGGAGTCAAGATTGCCGGGAGAAATATCAATAACCTCAGATATGCAGATGACACCTCCCTTAGGGCAGAAAGTGAAGAAGAACTAAAAAGCCTCTTGATGAAAGTGAAAGAGGAGAGTGAAAATGTTGGCTTAAAGCTTAACATTCAGAAAACTAAGATCATGGCATCCAGTCCCATCACTTCATGGCAAATAGATGGGGAAACAGTGGAAACAGTGGCTGACTTTATTTTTCTGGGCTCCAAAATCACTGCAGATGGTGATTGCAGCCATGAAATTAAAAGACGCTTACTCCTTGGAAGGAAAGTTATGACCAACCTAGATAGCATATTAAAAAGCAGAGACATTACTTTGTCAACAAAGATCCATCTAGTCAAGGCTATGGTTTTTCCAGTAGTCGTGCATGGATGTGAGAGTTGGACTATAAAGAAAGCTGAGCACCAAAAATTTGATGCTTCTGAAATATGGTGTTGGAGAAGACTCTTGAGAGTCCCTTGGACTTCAAGGAGATACAACCAGTCCATCCTAAAGGATATCAGTCCTGGGTGTTCATTGTAGGGACTGATGTTGAAGCTGAAACTCCAATACTTTGGCCACCTGATACGAAGAGCTGACTCCTTAGAAAAGACCCTGATGCTGGGAAAGATTGAGGGCAGGAGGAGAAGGGGACGACAGGGGATGAGATGGTTGGATGGCATCATCTACTCAATGAACATAGGTTTGGGTGGACTCCGGGAGTTGGTGATGGACAGGGAGGCCTGGTGTGCTGTGGTTCATGGGGTAGCAAAGAGTCGGACATGACTGAGTGACTGAACTGAACCGAACCATAATTTTTATCCTGGGGAATACAAACTGGGCAAACATTTTAATTATCCTTTTTGCTTCAAGTGGTATCATATGGATGAACACAAAGGATTGACTGTGGAAAAGATCAACACTTCAGACTATAAAAGGATAGAAGCATTAGATAGTATGTAAGTATTCTTTATTTTATTTGTGTATGATTTCATTAAAACTTTAGTTCTGTGATCTATGTTTCTGATCTCTGGTTTATGCTTGCTTAAAAAAAAAAACAAGGCTTTTCACAGGTAATCTCATGTCAGGTCAGTATCTGTAAAAGCTTTACAAACTTTTCCTAGAGTAAAACAGTTTGAGTGAACCCCAGTATAACTTGAGGCTGCATTTAGAAAGGACAGAGATGAACTTTATACCAGAGGAGAAGAGGTTGGAAAATCCTGTCTAGAGACAAGTAGAGGTTTCATAATGCATCCTAACTCGCTTTCTCTGGGCTGAAGTCCCAGAAAGGGATGGTATGTTAGAATGAGGAACTAATATCCTTATCCCTATGTGGAATTCCCAGAAGAACTCAACTTGTAAAGTGTGTCTTTACCAAAAGCTTCAGCTCAGCAAAGGTGAGCAAAAAAAGAGGCTTTAGATCCTCTGACATAAAGAATTATATTGAAGAAAGGCTTTAGGATGATTTACGTTTTGAGAAATCTGAAAGCTTACTTCACTGCTTTTTAAAAGACCAATTAATTTATGGAGTGTGTCAAGGAAGTTATATTAGTAAGATTTACTAAAATATATTGTCAAAAGCACATAACTTTCATTCCTGGTTAGATACAGATGGATGTGAAAGATTTTAATTGCCTGGTAACAAGAAGAAATATAAGTCAAAATAAAAATTATACTGTACTATGGAAATAGTAAAAACTGGTGAATGCAAAGAAACCCTGATAAACTAAATTCTCAAAGAGAAGCAAGCTTTTATAGAAGCAAAAATTGTCCATAAGCAGCTTTTAGACATGAGTTGGATGCCTGATCTGTATAGATAAGAAATGGCATATATAGAGACATTTTAGGAACAAACCTTAGATAACAGGAGGGACAAATGAAATAAACTGAAATCTAAAAAAATCTCTAAATACGTAAACAAATTGCTCAAAAACTGATAGCAGCCATTATTTACTAGGACCACACTTGCCTTCTCATCATGAACAGCTAGAAAATGAAAGAAAAATGAAAGTATTATTTTCAGACACTGAATTGTTTAAAGAGAATCCATAAAGAAGATAAATGAAATAAGTCCTGCAATTGAAAGTGTCCTGCCTGGTGGAACTTTGCAGGTGATGGTAGAGGGAAGAAGACCCCTGTAGAACATAGAAATCCTCTTTAATTCAGAAGACAAAGCTTGGCAATGAGGGAGTTAGAGGCAGCTGGGATTGTAGGGCAGAGTACCAGAGAGGAGATAGCAGTGGAAAAGTTTCATAAATCTGCATAGAACTTTCCTATAGTCTGTTGCTAAAAAATAAGCCAAATATGTAGAGTGAAACACATGGCAGGGAATTATAAGAAGAGTAATCCTCAAAGATAACACAGGCCTGAGAATGTTTGAATTCTGGACATCAAAGTCAAAAAACCTTGTTAAATAGTCAGGACATTCAGGATACACTCTAGAAAGATAATGTCTTCAGGGTAGAGCTAAGCCAGACATAGAATAAATGCTACCTTATTGTCGTCGTAACAATGCTTAGCAATACGCTTTGAAGAGCATCAATCTGATATCCAAATGATTTAATTGCTTTCCAAAAAAAAAAAAAAAACTTCAATAGTTTTAAAGAAACCAAAACTCACACTCAAAAATATCCAGCATCCAATCCAAAATTAATAGATATGTGCAAAGCAGAAAAGAACTAACATATTAACCAGGAGAAAGATCAGTGTGTAGAAACAGCTATAGAACTGCCAGTTGATGGGGTTAATACACAGACTTACACACCTTTTACAACTATGCTCAAGGATATAAAGTGAGACATAAAAATATGAGAGAAGAAATGGAATATACAAATGTCTAAAGATGAAAAGCATTATTTGTATTTAAAAAATATTAAATGGAATAAATAGCAGGTTACATAATACAGGAGAGAATCATCAGTGAGCATTATGATTCTGAGCGTGTGTACTTAGTTGCTCAGTCATGTCTGATTCTTTGTGACTACACGGACTGTAGCCTGCCAGGCTCCTCTTCCCATGGCATTTCCCAGGCGAAAATACTGGAGTGGATTGCCATTCCCTCCTCCAGAGGATCTTCCCAACCCAGGGATCAAACTTGGGTCTCCTGCATTATAGATGGATTCTTTAAGACATTATAAAAAACCAAAGCACAGTTCTGTATATTCTGAAGAAATATACAATTCCAAGGGACATATTGGGCAAAGCCAAACTGTTTAATTCCATTGTAAATAAATTACCAAAAAGAGAAAAATCAAAAGTAAAATTTGAAACAATAATGATTGAAAAGCTTCCAAATGTCATGAAAACTAAACCCGCACATCCAGAGAGATGAATAAACCAAAAGCCATACAAATACAAAGAAAACCACACAGGGCATATTTTAATTAAATTACCAAAAATCATTGAACAGAACATTTTAAAAACAATCTGAGGAATAATACATGTTATATTATAGGTGAGCAAAGAAAAGACTGATAAGTGTCTGCTGCTGCATTATATAGAGAGAAGACAAACAAGCAACAGTTTTCAAAAACAAAATCTATCTTTATACCTCAGAATTCTTTTCTCAGAAAAAAATATTCAGCTAAAAATATTTAACTAGTTTTAAAGGCTAAATATGGTTTAATATGAGAATTTGCAGCCAGTTAAAGGTTTCTCTCAATGGACTTCATCAAATTCTCACAAAAAAAGATGGAAGGCCGGAGTGTAGAATGGGGAAACCATTCTCAAGTGTAGGCCCAAAGAGGGAGATAGAAAAGGAACAAAGTTCTACTACACAATAGTTGTAAGGGAAGCAAATTCTGTTACCCACAGGGATCCGCTGAAAGCCCATTATGGCTGGGGCAAGTTAAAGAAAAGTTTTCTTTACTCCTGGACTTCAAATAGAGACCATCCTAGGCTTAGACCTTTAAAAGTGTCCTACTATTGCTATAAGAGACAAAATTGTTGAATTAGTCCCATTCCCAACACCTAGAGATACGCAGCTTAATTAAAATAGAATAATTATGACAACAAAGAATACACACCACTTCCTACCAGAAAAATATGCATTAATTAAAAAGTAAGAGTGGTTTTACCACTGGAGAATGAACAAGAGTGTGAAGAAAATCCTTCTCTGAGGTGCAGGTTTAGAGGAAACACCTAAAGCTGAAGGTGGAACAGGAACATTGAGAAAAATATTTAGTCTAGTCCTACGTTAAGCATAAGGTGATGTTAGAGGACTCTGAAGTTTGTAGTTCACTCTGGATAATAATATAACAAACTTCAAACAAAAGCAAACAATAAAACCCAAGCCTAGCTAAACTCCTAACTACATTAACTCAATCTAGTATTCTTAAGGCATAACAGAAAAACAAACATGCCAATTTCTGGCAAAAATATTTATTTCAGTCTCTTATTTTCTAAAAATTATAAAACACAAAATAAGAGACAGGTGACTATCAAGAGACAAAATCCTCCCCTAAGGGCTTAAGGGTCAAAATCATTAACAGAATCAAGTTCAGACAAGGGATTTAAAAAGACCATAATGAATAAGTTAAAGATTCTAGTGGAAAAGGTGAATAGTATTCTTAAACAGATGGCAGATTTTAGCAGAGATACAAATGAAATGAAAATTCTAGAAAAATATGGTGGCATAGTTGAAGAAAGCCTTTGATGGGCTTAGCAGTAGACATGACACAACTAAGAAATGGGTAAGTGGTCCTGACACGTGATCAATAGGAATTACTCACACTGTAACACGAAAGACTACACTGGCAGAAAAAAATAGAACTGAACATTTTGTGGGATATTATAAAACAATACAATGTGTGTAATTGGAGTTCTTGAAGATAAGTGAGAGAAAATGGAGAAGTAATATTTGAATAGATAGTGGCTATTTTCCAAAAATATTAAAAATTATATATCTAAAAAACTTAGAGTCCTAAGAAGGACAAATATTAAAAATAAACAAGCAAGAAATCCCCACATAAACACATTATACTCAAACTGTTGACAATCAGAGGTAAAAAGTAAATCTTGAATGCAGTCAGAAAAAGACAATTTTCATCCAAAAGGACAATTATTAATATAAGATATACAGAAGACTTATCAGAAATCATGTGAATCAAAGAGCAATATTGTAGCATCTTTAAAATGTTGAAAGAAAAACAGTCAACCAAGAATTCTCTACTTGGAAAATATATCCTTTAAAAATAAAGGAAGATTAAAGACTTCTTAGGAAGAACAAAACCTTCAAACTCCATTTTCAATTCCTGACAAAATCATTTGATAAGTGATTTATGGTGTGAGATCTGGTAAAGTCAACAAATTATATGTCATTTGGTTGTCTTGCAGTTGGTAGAACCTTTTGGACACAACATTGATAGAAACTGTCAGTCTGAAACTATGAACCTTCTTTCTTTACCAAAGCCGTAGAACCTGGTGCTTTCTAACCATCACCTTGACAGAATTTATTTCATCTGTGAATAGAATACTGAATTCTGGGTCAAGATTGTTTAAACGCCACCCAATGTGAAAGGATAAGTACATATCCATAAATGAAATATTTCCCCTATATGCTATTAGGGGAATATGCTATATTGAGGAATATGCTATAGGGGAATATGCTATATGCTATATTGACTATTTTATATGATAAAATATGGAAATAATAATATACATAAATAATAGTTTGCTACTCTATGGTGTGAGAAAAAAAATCTCATCATAAATTTAACATAATTTTGCACCACAAAATAATTTTCAAAGTCCCTAATATAAATTGAAATTGTTTATCCTATTGAGGAAATGAAAACTAGGTGAACTCCCCAAAGCCTATATTGACATCTCAAATAGGGAGTTAAGAGTTTTCAGTTTCAACTAAAAGTAGGCACATACTTATAGCAGCTACTTAGGACCAACTGAAGATCCAGGGAAACAGAGGAAATTAAATTTGTATTATGTGCAGAAAGGAGTTTCATGGTTGAAAAGTCAAGGGCAGATGCTTTCTAAGGTTTTGAACAAGGTTAAACCAAGGTTCGGAGAAGGCATTGGCACCCCACTCCAGTCCTCTTGCCTGGAAAATCCCGTGGATGGAGGAGCCTGGTAGGCTTCAGTCCATGGGGTTGCTAAGAGTCGGACACGACTGAGTGACTTCACTTTCACTTTTCACTTTCATGCATTGGAGAAGGAAATGGCAACCCCCTCCAGTGTTCTTGCCTGGAGAATCCCAGGGGAGGGGGAGCCTGGTGGGCTGCCGTCTATGGGGTCGCACAGAGTCGGACATGACTGAAGCGATTTAGCAGCAGCAGCAGCAAACCAAGGTTAGAAGGCTTATGCAATTTAAAGGTGAAAAAGAGAATCAAGTTTTAGTTGGTCAGACCAGGATTTTCTACAGAGCAAATCAACTTTGTCCAGACATCAGCATATGGTCAAAACCACTTACTTACAAATCTATGTTTACTTTTACTCCATCTTGATATGCTTCACTGAAGAGACACTGGATTTGAGTTAGTAATCATCCTGTAATTATTCAAGAGCAATAATTATGTGTTTACTAATCAAAAGAAAATTCACTCCATTCCTCTCTCAAAGGTGAGATTTATTATAGGTTCAATTTGTTGAACAAAATAGCTAAACACAGGTTAGGGGGTAAGATTACTCTAAGTGTTTCCATTAATAAGCAAGTTATTTCTAATCAATTTTGTTAAAATATATATATATATATATATATCAGCTTTTGACTAGCTTTTGGAATTTATGGTATATATTGTAAAATACTTTCATATCAATGGGTAGAATGTGGACAGAATAAAGATTTTAGTTGGGGCTATTTTAGATTAGATAAGTCAGAGAACATTTCTCTCAGAAGGTGACATTTAAGTAGAAATAGGGATAAAATAAAGAATGACACACAAAAAGAGCTAGGTAAAGATATTTCTGACAGAGGAGAAGGCAAATTAAAAGGCCTGAATAGAGGAAGGATGGTTTGGGAGCTTGGGATTAGCAGATGCAAACTCTATAGCCATCAAGGTCCTACTGTACAGCACAGGGAACTATACTCAATACCCTATGATAAACCATAATGGAAAATAATATGAAAAAGAATGTGTATATATATGTACTGAATCATTTTGCTGTACGTCAGGAATTCAGTTCAGTTCAGTTCAGTCACTCAGTCATGTCCAACTCTTTGTGACCCCATGAATTGCAGCACGCCAGGCCTCCCTGTCCATCACCAACTCCCGGAGTTCACTCAAACTCACGTCCATCGAGTCGGTGATGCCATCCAGCCATCTCATCTTCTGTCGTCCCCTTCTCCTCCTGCCCTCAATCCTTCCCAACATCAGAGTCTTTTCCAATGAGTCAACTCTTTGCACAAGGTGGCCAAAGTACTGGAGTTTCAGCTTTAGCATCATTCCTTCCAAAGAACACCCAGGACTGATCTCCTTCAGAATGGACTGGTTGGATCTCCTTGCTGTCCAAGGGACTCTCAAGAGTCTTCTCCAACACCATGGTTCAAAAGCATCAATTCTTTGGCACTCAGCTTTCTTCATGGTCCAACTCTCACATCCATACATGACTACTGGAAAAACAGAAAAACTATAGCCTTGACCAGATGGACCTTTTTTGGCAAAGTAATGTTTCTGCTTTTGAATATGCTATCTAGGTTGGTCATAACTTTCCTTCCAAGGAGTAAGTGTCTTTTAATTTCATGGCTGCAATCACTATCTGCAGTGATTTTGGAGCCCCCAAAAATAAAGTCTGACACTGTTTCCACTGTTTCCCCATCTATTTGCCATGAAGTGATGGGACCAGATGCCATGATCTTAGTTTTCTGAATGTTGAGCTTTAAGCCAACTTTTTCACTCTCCTCTTTCACTTTCATCAAGAGGCTTTTTAGTTCCTCTTCACTTTACAAATCAACTATACTTGTAATTTTTTTTTTAAAAAGGCCCTGAAGCTACAATGGAATTAGTAGGCTCAAGAAACAATAAGAATCAATATGGCTGGAGGGGAGTAAATGAGGGGGTGATGACTTCAGAGAAGAATCCATGTGCTAGAGAAATGTGGCCCTAGAGAGACATGATGAAGGCTTGAATTTCAAGTGTGATGGCAAACTAGTGGGCAAATTTAAGCAATGGAGTGATATGATCTAATTTACATTAAACAAATAAACACAAAAAAACCCATTAAACCTGTCTCTGGCTAATGTTAAGAAAAACATTGTAGGGTGTAAGTAGAAATAGCAAAAGAACCAATCAAAAATTATCACCCCTCCAAAGTCCAAAGATCAAATCGGAATATATAGATGGACACTGAGACTGAGAGAAATAAATCCTTACTTAAGGGAAGAGTTGAGCAAGAGTAAGACAACATGATTACATAAATTGAGATTGATGAAAGGCTGAGGGTTAATATGATTATAGATTCATATAGAGAAATATTGGGAGCTGATATTATTTAAGTAGATTGGATCCAGGCTGTATTCTGGAGTTTGTGACTTATTTCTTTAGCAGTGGAGTAGACAAATTTTGCTTCTTTGAAGGAAAGTTATGACCAACCTAGACAGCACATTAAAAAGCAGAGACATTACTTTGCCAACAAAGGTCTGTCTAGTCAGGGCTATGGTGTATGGATGTGAGAGTTGGACTATAATGAAAGCTGAGCACCGAAGAATTGATGCTTTTGAATTGTGGTGTTGGAGAAGACTCTTGAGAGTTCCTTGGACTGCAAGGAGATGCAACCAGTACATCCTAAAAGAGATAAGTCTTAGGTGTTCATTGGAAGGACTGATGTTGAAGCTGAAACTCCAATATTTTGGCCACCTGATGCAATGAGCTGACTCAATGGTAAAGACCCTGATGCTGGGAAAGATTGAGAGCAGGAGGAGAAGGGGATGACAGAGGATGAGATGGTTGGATGGCGTCACTGACACAATGGACATGGGTTTGGGTGGGCTCCAGCAGTTGGTGATGGACAGGGAGGCCTGGCGTGCTGCAGTTCATGGGGTCACAAAGAGTCGGACACAACTGAGCGACTGAACTGAACTGAACTGAGACTAATTTTAAAAATTAATAACTTGGATTTTATTTAATGAGAAAATCTATATATTTACCAACTTTTACAAAAGTTTCCAATTAAGTAGAATATTCTGCTGCTGCTGCTAAGTCGTATCAGTCGTGTCCGACACTGTGTGACCCCATAGACGGCAGCCCACCAGGCTCCCCCGTCCCTCCGATTCTCCAGGCAAGAACACTGGAGTGGGTTGCCATTTCCTTCTCCAATGCATGAAAGTTAAAAGTGAAAGTGAAGTCGCTCAGTCATATCCAACTCCTAGCGACCCCATGGACTTCAGCCTACCAGGCTCCTCCATCCATGGGATTTTCCAGGCAAGAGTACTGGAATGGGGTGCCATTGCCTTCTCCGAGAATATTCTGCTGTAAGTTGCAAATGCAGAGATAAATAAGACAAATACAATTCCTTTGAAAGTTCATCATTTGTTACTTTGGTTAGAATAAAGTAGCTTCCTACAAGCAAGTAATGTCACGTCTTCTAAAGCCTCAGGAGATGGAACTTGCCCTGTTTTGTGGCTACTCTGGCTTTGTTTTAGAGCCACTGATTTTTCATTTCAAAGAGTTCAGCATCAGACTCTTGCCCTTCTCTCAGTGTTGACTCAACCGTTCTTATTGATATCTTGCAAGTTACCAACAGATCCTGGCCTCGTGTGACAGTAGGTAAAATTAATTCGTATTCTAATTAAGCATCCCAATTCAAGTTAATGTTGAATCCCCTTACACAAGGTCTTCAAGTTATTTCTGAGAGCCTCCAAGGAGCTGTCTCATGAGTACTCAGGAATAAGTTCTTCAGTTTTCCACTTCATCTTCTTCATTAATTCATTAGTGTTCTTGGTGATAATAATACATCAGCTAGAGAACCACTCTGCAGGGTGCAGTCACCCTGTCCTTGTGATCATCTCTTACTGAAGCTCTTAGAAGGACAGCCTTTCTATCCTCTCCAGTGTCACCCCATCCTTAATATGAAGCAAGCCTGTCTCATTATTCACTGCTATAAAACTCTGATGATGCTGACCATTTTACAAATATTTTACTGAAAGGTGTGAAGACAAGAATACAGAAATACAGCTCCAAAGAGTAATGTAAAACTAGCTCCTAAATATGCCTGCTCTCAGGGTCTGCAGGTTCAGGGCCATTTTTAGCATCTATTTGCCTATCTAACTTGTGGAAGATTCCAATTCCTACTCGAAGCACACACACACACACACACAAACACTCATATACATGCACATAAAAACACACTCAAACATCTGAGAAACTACTGGGAGTGTTCTATGCATATCTATGACTCCAAATTGAAAATCAAATTGCCTTAAGTTACAGAGAAGTCCCTATTTTAAGCCTGTATCTCATATTTTATTTTTTTTGTCTCCAGTCAAGCCCCTCTTAGAATGCTTCTAAATGCCTTGCCATTTAGTGAAAGTTCCAGATTATCTTCCCAAAGATGTGGAACCATCCTCCAGCCACCACAGCCTGATCAGTTGAAACATAATAGTCCAAGATTGGCATTTTCCAATTCATTCATTTGAAAAAAAAATATGCAAATGCTTTTAAAAAAAAACTAGTCAAAATCTGATTCACAGCCTGTCTTGTGTGGCAAGAAACTCACACCTATAGATTTTTTTTCCCCCAGTAGTATCAGCTTCATCCACAAATACTTGAAAACCAATACACATAAGACTTCGAATAAGGTCAGTTTACAGATCAGTGAACAACAAATTCTTACAAGATCAAGAAACATTTCTTCCAAATGGGCAATAGTTTTGCAGACATGCTAAAAAGTTACACAGAGTATTGTGCTCTACCTCTCTACCTCCCAGAATAGTGTTGTTCTTAACATAAACATTTACATTCTAATACTGGTTTTGTTTTCTAAAAATATGGAGAGGTGCTTATATAAATAAAAGGTACATTCAAAGTTACTTCTCATAATACAAAAGTACAGTTTTCTTAAAAAATCACTGGAAATTTTTATATCCAGAAAAAAATACTGCGTTCCCTCCCTTTACACACATCAAGATTTCCTAAAATTCAAGATCTCTATTTTTGTCCGGGGGATCCTACTAGAGAAGCCCAGCTGCTCCAGTAGTCACATGGACGATGACTGCTCATCATTCACTTGTCTGAGCAAATTTCATCTCATGTATTGTTTGTCTCCTTCACTGCAATGCCAGCTGCCTGACAGTAAGGGCTCTTTGCACCTCTGTGCCTCTAGACTAGTTCTTACGGGAGTGCCTGGTATATGGGGGATATGCTTGGGACATAGACAGCTCAGTATTCACTGAATTGCTTCATTCTGAAGAGATTTCCCAAAAATAACTAGTAAATACAAGTATAAGAGTGATTATATTCTGTATTTTGCCTCATACTACATTATATTTAACTTTCATTGCCACTATTTCCTTTCTCACATTTTTAATTGAATAGACAGCTTCCACCATAATGAAAGAATTTAAAAAAAAAAAAAAAAAACCTATATTAACAAATTGCTCATTCGTTCTTTTCCTACAACAATGCCCAGCTCAGGAGCTACTTCAATTTGTCTTCTTATATTTGGTCATAAAAAAAAAATTTCTCATTGTGTTCATAGTACTTTATAACACTATGCTTCTATAATGCTACACTCTTTGCCACAGGATAATTAATCGTCAATGTGCTATTTTTTCACTAGTCATTGCATTCTCCAGAAAAGAAAGCAATTTTTTAAAAGACTTCTTATTTCAAGAAATCCCCATCTCCTTGTAGTTGAGCAAAACCATTTTCTGAGATACTATTGCAATTCAAAGTAATAGTCTTATACAATGCCTCTGGATAGGTAAGTCACAATAATTAACTTTAAAAATTACCGTTACCATTCTTGGTTAAATTCCTCTTACAATCTTATTTTCGAAAAACAAACTGATGGTTTGTTTTAACCTGTTGTATTATCTATTCTTTTTTTTTTTTTAACTTTACAATATTGTATTGGTTTTGCCATATATCGAAATGAATCCACCACAGGTATACACGTGTTCCCCATCCTGAACCCTCCTCCCTCCTCCCTCCCTGTACCATCCCTCTGGGTTGTCCCAGTGCACCAGCCCCAAGCATCCAGTATCGTGCATCGAACCTGGAGTGGCAACTCATTTCATATATGATACTATACATGTTTCAATGCCATTCTCCCAAATCATCCCACCCTCTCCCTCTCCCACAGAGTCCAAAAGACTGTTCTATACATCAGTGTCTCTTTTGCTGTCTCATATACAGCATTATTGTTACCATCTTTCTAAATTCCGTATATATGCATTAGTATACTGTATTGGTGTTTTTCCTTCTGGCTTACTTCACTCTGTATAATAGGCTCCAGTTTCATCCACCTCATTAGAACTGATTCAAATGTAACTTTGTTAGCATCATTCACTTTCCATTTTTTGTTTTGGTCATCTTAGCGGATTACTCTTTCCATTGAGTAATTTACAACATGTAATTTTTTTCTGGGAGTACTCAATAAGGTGCATACATTTTTTTCCTGCTTTCAAAATATTATTTTCCTACTATGAATCTCAAAGAAATTTGCATATTCAAAATCCTGGTTAGTAGCTAATATTTCAGTTAATGTAAAACTAATTATAACATTCCTTGGGACTAGACTTTGTAGATATAAGGGTTATTTACATTTTTATCTCCTTAAATTTCATGCTTATTAGCTAACCTATCTAACATAACAATATTTAGCACAAAAGAATGATAGGATTTTAAGATTCAAAATACCTACCTGACATAAAAATTTTTCATCAAAACAATAGTCATTCATCAACACCTGTACTTTGCCAGATGGTTCACTATTTATGTTTACACAAATGAACTTTTATATCTAGTTTGTCTTCGTGCTCTCCATTAGCAGTCATTCCCTTTGGCTCATTTGTACTTAGCAACTATTGATTGGAGAGATACTTTTGTAGATGTAAAGCTGAACAAAATGATTTCTACTTTCAAATAGTTTATATATGAAAATAATTACAATATTATTTAGTCTAAACAGTAAAAATATAGTTTACCACTGAACAATGTTGGCATTACGAGGACTGATGCTCTGTGCAATCAGAAAATCAGCTTATAACTTATAATCAGTCTTCCATACATGCTCTTCCTCCATATCAGTGCTTGGGCATCCATGGATTCAACCAATGGTTATGTAGTACTACAGCATTCACTATTGAAAAAAATCTGCCTCTAAGTGAACCTGTATAGTTCAAACGTGTATTGTTCAAGGGTCAGCTGTATCTCTTTTGTCTACAAGGTTCAGAGATCTGTTGCAAACATCTACTGAATGTAAATAAGTTCTCCAGATAGACATGTTAGCTTGCAAAGGAATGGTCATTGTTCTTAAAATAGCTTTAAAAAATGCAAGTCAGAACAGTTTAAGATGAGGTAGGAGAGGAAACTTCCCTTCTTCTCTTCCTGGCTCTTTGGCTGGCTTAATAAGTAAATTGACATAAGGCAGATTAACAGGAGAAAACAAATTTAATTTCACAGGTTTCAGTTCAGTCGCTCAGTTGTGTCTGACTCTTTGCGACCCCATGGACTGCAGCACACCAGGCTTCCCTGTCCATCACCAACCCCCGAAGCTTGCTCAAACTCATGTCCATTGAGTCAGTGATGCCATCCAACCATTTCATCCTCTGTCGTCCCCTTCTCCTCCCGCCTTCAAGTTTTCCCAGCATCAGGGTCTTCTCTCTCTCTTTTTTTCTTTGTTTTTTAAAAATTTATATGTATTTATTTTTTTGGAGGCTAATTACTTTACAATCTTGTAGTGGTTTTTGCCATACATTGACATGAATCAGCCATGGGTGTACATGTGTTCCCCATCCTGAACATCCCTCCCATCTCCCTCCCGATTCCCATCCCTCAGGGTCATCCCAGCACACTGGCACTGAGCACCCTGTCTCATGCATCGAACCTGGACCGGCGATCTATTTCTAATGCTGGGAGGGATTGGGGGTAGGAGGAGAAGGGGACGACAGAGGATGAGATGGCTGGATGGCATCACTGACTCAATGGATGTGAGTCTGAGTGAACTCTGGGAGTTGATGATGGACAGGGAGGCCTGGCATGCTGCGATTCATGGGGTCACAAAGAGTCGCACACAACTGAGCGACTGAACTGAACTGAACTGAATACACATGTTTCTATTCTCTCAAATCATCCCACCCTCGACTTTTCCCACAGTGTCCAAAATTCTGTTCTTTACATTTGTGTCTCTTTTGCTGTCTCACGTATAGGGTCTTTTCAAATGATCATTTCTTTGCATCAGGTGGCCAAAGTATTGAAACTCCAAAGTTTCAGCTTCAGCATCAATCCTTCCAATGAATATTCAGGACTGATTTCCTTTAGGATTGACTGCTTGGATCCTTGCAGTCCAAGGGACTCTCAAGAGTCTTCTCCAACACCACAGTTCAAAAGCATCAATTCTTCCAACTCACACATCCATTCATGACTACTGGAAAAACCATAACTTTGACTAGATGGACCTTTATCAGCAAAGTAATGTCTCTGCTTTTCAATATGCTGTCTAGGTTGGTCATAACTTTTCTCGCAAGGAACAAGCATCTTTTAATTTCATGGCTGCAGTCACCATCTGCAGTGATCTTGGAGCCCAAAAAAATAAAGTCTCTCACTTTTTCCATTGTTTCCCCATCTATTTGCATGAAGTGATGGGACCAGATGCCATGATCTTATTTTTCTGAATGTTGAGTTTTAAGCCAACATTTGCACTCTCCTCTTTCACTTTCCCCAGGAGCTCTTTAGTTCTTTCTGCCATAAGGGTGGTGTCATCTGCTTATCTGAGGTTATTGATATTTCTCCTGGCAATCTTGATTCCAGCTTGTGCTTCATCCAGTCCAGCTTTTCACATGATGCACTCTGCATATTTAACATAGGTTAAATAAGCAGGGTGACAATATATAGCCTTGATGTACTCCTTTCCCGATTTGGAACCAGTCTCTTGTTCCATGTCCAGTTCTAGCTATTGCTTCCTGATGGGCATACAGATTTCTCAGAAGGCAAGTAAGGTGGTCTGGTATTCCCATCATTTTAAGAATTTTCCACAGTTTTTTTTTGTGATCTACATAGTCAAAGGCTTTAGCATAGTCAATAAAGCAGAAGTAGATGTTTTTCTGGAACTCTCTTCACACGTATGGGATCCCATAAAAATATGAGCCTCAAAAAAATGAACAAAACAGGTAGATTCTATACCTATTAGGCAAGGAAACAGTACATCTGTGAAGAATTGACAAGACAATTGGGTGCAGGCTTGGGGTGGCAAATTGGTGAAGAAGTGACAATGTTTACTTATACAGCCTTCTTGATCCTCAATTTTCTGTCTTTGGTGTTATGGATGCTTCTAACCCTCCTGGTAGAGGGAGGGTGAATTTCATAGGGGGTGGTTATTTTATGCTTTCTGCAGCAAAGGAAGATACAGTGTACTTGTTATATCAGTTCAGTTCAGTTCAGTCACTCAGTTGTGTCCAACTCTTTGCGACCCCATGAATAAGTAGCTTTAATTAAAAAATAATATGCTCAAATAGCATATTTGTGGGTGGAATAGTTGACTAATTGGAAAAGACTCTGGTGCTGGGAGGGATTGGGGGCAGGAGGAGAAGGGGACGACAGAGGATGAGATGGCTGGATGGCATCACTGACTTGATGGATGTGAGTCTGAGTGAACTCTGGGAGTTGGTGATGGACAGGGAGGCCTGGTGTGCTGCGATTCATGGAGTTGCAAAGAGTCGGACACGACTGAGCGACTGAACTGAACTGAACTGAATATCAAGAGATCTTTCATATATGCAAATCTGATCACGGTGTATCTCTGAAAAACAATTCAGCAATGGTTTTTTCCCCATTAATTAATTCCCCCAGCTTTCCTGATAAATCCTTAACTATCTGAATTGATATTTCGCCAGCCCGGTTTCTATCTGCACTGTGCCATCCTTCAAGATATGAAAATTTTATACTTTGGTATAAAACTATTTACACAATGTCTATTTTCTATTTGCATAAGCTTATTCCTGTGCCAAGAATCCCCTTTCTTATTTGTCTACCTTTGCTTTCCAACCCATCCAATTTACCACTCAGAGTAGAGTTTGGAAACCCCATCCTCTGTGTTCCCAATTCCATCTGATATGTATATACATATATATACAATAGAGGAGAGCATGGCCACCCACTCCAGTATTCTTGCGTTAAGAATCCCCATGGACAGAGGAGCCCAGTGTGCTACAGTCCATGGGCTTACAAAGGGGCATACACAACTGAGGGATTAAGCACATATATAAAATAATCATTTCTTCCCTTTCTTAATCATTAAAATATTCATCTCTGAGTTTCTACTACACAATGTATGTAATAAATGTTCAAGAAGTGATTGTTAAATAGACAAATTTATGTAATATCAGTGTGTCAAAATGTTTATATACTTATGTGTTTATATACCTATGTGTTTATGTACCTATTTATTACATAGATAAACTGTATAATTTTATATATAATATATAATTTGGAAAGCTCAGCAGTGGCCACAGTATTGGAAAAGGTCAGTTTTTATAACAATCCCAAAGAAAGGCAATGCCAAAAAATGCTCAAACTACCACACAATTGCACTCATCTCACACGTTAGCAAAGTAATGCTCAAAATTCTCCAAGCCAGGCTTCAATAGTACATGAGCTGTGAAATTCCAGATGTTCAGCCTGAAATTGGAAAATCCAGAGGAGCCAGAGATCAAATTGCCAACATTGGTGGGTCATCGAGAAAGCAAGAGAGTTCCAGAAAAACATCTACTTATGCTTTATCGACTACACCAAAGCCTTTGACTGTGTGAATCACCACAAACTGTGGAAAATTCTTCAAGAGATGGGAATACCAGACGACCTGACCTGCCTCCTGAGAAATCTGTATGCAGGTCAAGAAGCAACAGTCAGAACTGGACATGGAACAACAGACTGGTTCCAAATCAAGAAAGGAGTACATCAAGGCTGTATATTGCCACCCTGATTGTTTAACTTATAGTACATCATGAGAAATGCTGAACTGGATCAAGCACAAGCTAGAATCAAGTTTGCCAGGAGAAATATCAATAATCTCAGATAAGCATATGACACCACCCTTATGGCAGAAAGTAAAGAAGAACTGAAGAGCCTCTTGATGAAAGTGAAAGAGGAGAGTGAAAAAGTTGGCTTAAAACTCAACATTCAGAAAACTAACATCTTGGCATCTGGTCCCATCACTTCATGGCAAATATGGGGAAACAGTGAGAGACTTTATTTTGGGGGGCTCCAAAATCACTGCAAGTGGTTACTGCAGCCATGAAATTAAAAGGTGCTTGCTCCTTGGAAGATAAGTTATGATCAACCGAGGCAGCACATTAAAAAGCAAAGACATTACTTTGCCAACAAATGTCCATCTAGTCAAATCTATGGTTTTTCCAGTAGTCATGTATGGATGTGAGAGTTGAACTATAAAGAAAACTGAGCACCAAAGAATTGATGCCTTTTAACCGTTGTGTTGAAGAAGACTTGATAGTCCCTTGGGCTGCAAGGAGATCCAACCAGTCCATCCTAAAGGAAATCAGTCCTGAATATTCATTGGAAGGACTGATGCTGAAGTTGAAACTCCAATACTTTGGCCACCTGATGCGAAGAGCTGACTCATTGGAAAAGACTCTGATGCTGGGACAGATTGAAGGTGGGAGTAAAAGGGGACTACAGAGGATGAGATGGTTGGATGGCATCACCAACACAATGGGCATGAGTTTGAGTAAACTCTGGGAGTTGGTGATGGACAGAGAAGCCTGGGGTGCTGCAGTCCATGGGGTTGCAAAGAGTTGGACACAACTGAGTGACTGAACTGTACTGAACTGATACAATTTTGGATTTCAGAAAATATCTGAATATTACACTGGAGTTTTCAAAATTTGCTTGGATATTAAATGTGAAAACAGCTATAGCATGTTCAACACTTCCTCCTTCCATCCATATCTAATATTTTCTGTTCATTTTGTTTTCCTGTTATTAGCAGGATAAGAGCAAAGATTCGCTTTTACTTTTTGTCATTTTCTCTGTATGATTTTCTATCCATGTCACCACTATTTTGGTGCCAGCTCTATGATTAGTGTTTCACTAGTAATATCCCTTGACAATAATTGTTGTCATTGGCCTAAAGGTACACACTGAAATTAGACCATGTCAATAAATTTTAAATATAGACAGCTTTAGAAATAGGCCCTGCCTATTTACTTTTAACACTTTGAAAATTAATTGAGAGTAAAAGGGAAAAATAGTGTTCTCATCTATATCCTATAGGAGATACTGGGAATCTAAATATTAATTCTGCCTTGGTGTTAACAAGAAAAACTCTATTTCCTTTGATTGTATTTTCTTGCACAAAAGGCCAATTTTTTTTTCTTGATTTATATCAATTTTAAGTACGTTTGCCTCTAGTAGCCTCATGTAAATCAAGAAAAAAAATAGCTTTTTGTGAGAGAAAATACACATTGAGTAAGTGAGCTTTTATTGTATTCTGGTAGCATCACTTACTCAATGAATGTGTATCTTGTTTGAACATTTAAATTTTAGTAAGACTTTGTATATTCTCAGTTACATTCAGTAATTTTGCCATTACACCAGTTGAAAACAGTTATAAAATGTCTGACCATATGGTTCCCTGATGCACAACATTTAATACAAAACTCAAAGTAAAACATTTCAGAAGTATTTTTGGAATCATTACCAAATGTTGATGCTACATAATAAAGGCTACATGACAACACTCCAAATGTTAAGCATTCTTAAATAGAGGAGCATTTTTATAACAGGGAGGAAAAAAATATTGTAGAAAGGAAATGCACTTAGGCACTAGATTTCGCTGAGTCAACGAAAATCAGGTGAGACCACTTTAAGTTAAAGCTGTTATGTCCTTAAGCTTCAAGGTCATAAATTATGATTTTAGATGACTACAAGGAGATCCAACCAGTCCATCCTAAAGGAAATCATTCCTGGGTGTTCATTGGAAGGACTGATGTTGAAGCTGAAACTCCAATATTTTGGCCACCTGATGCAAAGAGCTGACTCATTGGAAAAGCCCCTGATGTTGGGAAAGATTGAAGGCAGGAGGAGAAGGGGACGACAGAGGATGAGATGGTTAGATGGCATCATCGACTCAATGGACATGAGTTTGGGTAAACTCCAGGAGTTGGTGATGGACAGGGAGGCCTGGTGTGCTGCAGTCCATGGGGTCACAGAGAGTCGAACACGACTGAGCGACTGAACTGAACTGAACTGAACTGAACTGAACTGAATTATTAGTCTTCATTGAAACCATTTCAGTTGTGACAGAAAAGTTTTATTCTTGAACATATGTTTGTACTAGATTATAGGATGTATCAGTGGTTCCCAGTTACCTAAATTGCACCTGTAATTTTCATTGGTAAGTGAATTTCTTCATTAGTGTTTGAATTATGTTAAATAGCTAAGATGTTGTATATAAGAAGCATACTACCAAAAAGTAATGCACCTTAAACTGTATGGGCAGAATCACATGGAATTTTCTCAACTTTGATTATATCCAAAGATACTCAGAATATTTGCAGTTTTGCGCATTTTTAGACAGTTTTTTGAGCTTTTTATATGCAGTTTATATATATATTATATATATATACACAATGTATTTTATACATTTCATATATTGTATATATATTTATGTACTATATATACATAGTATATATACTATATATATTTTATATATTTATATATCATATACAATAAAATCTAGTAATTATAAAGGTACAATTACAGGAATTTTAATAATATATATACAGCCGTGTAATCTCCATCACCATCATGTTATGGAACACTTTGTAGAATACTCCTATCACCCTAAAAATTTCCTGAGTGTTCCACAATTTCTCTCTCTGCCATTCCATCTCTTGACAACCAGTGATCTATTTTCTGTCATTATAGTTTTCTTTTTCTAGGATTTCATATAAATAGAATTTAAAATACACAAAATATAATCTTTTATGTTTGATTTCTTTCATTTGGCATATTGTATTTGAGATTCATCCATATTATTGCATGTATCAAGAGTTCTTTTTTATGGCTGACTAATACTTCATTATATGAATATAATATATAACACAATTTTCTATTCATTCACTATCTGATAAAAATTTGAATGTATTTCCATTTTATGGCTTTTTTGAATAAAGCTTACACAAACAGTCCAGTAAAACTACTGGTTTAAACATATGCTTTCATTTCTCTTGGGTAAACAGTCAGAACTGGATTGCCAAGTCATATAGTAAGTGTATGTTTAACTTTATAAATGCAGCTAAGTTGTTTCCAAAGTGACTGTACCATTTTGTATTTTCACTGGAATATATGAATATTGTAGTTGCTCCATATCTTCACCAATACTCCCCAAATTTATAAATAAATCCAATATAATCTTAATCAAAATCTGAAGACCTTTTTTCCCCAACAGCTTTTTTTTTAATTGGACGATAATTGCTTTATAATGATGTGTTAGTTTTTGCCATCCGACAATGTGAATCAGCCATTAGGATACATATGTCCCCTCCCTCTTAAACCTCCATCCCAACCCTCTAGGTTGTCACTGGTTTGAGCCCCCTATGCCCATACAGCAGCTTCCTACTAGCTTGCTATTCTACATATGGTAATATACATGCCTCAGTTCTTCCCTCTCAATTCATCCCCCCCTCCTTCCCCTGCTGTGTCCACAAGTCTTAAACAGACATTTTTTAAGAATTGAAAACTTATTATAAAATTTATATGAAAATGTAAAGAACTAGAACAGCCAAAACAAACTTGAAAACATAAGATTTAGGAGACATAAACTATATGATATAAGAAATATGGAGTTTTAGTAAATAAAACATTTTGGTATTAACATAAAGATAGACTAATAAATCAGAACTGGATAGAAAATAAAGAAATAGACCAACGAATGTGTGGTCACCTGATTTTTAGCAAATGTTATAAGGCAATTCAATGAAGGAAAGACAAACTTTTTAATTAATGCATCTTGGACTTATAGGTGCTCATAGGCAAAGAAAATGAATATCAGTCCTGATATCATGCCACATAAAAAACATTACTTACAATGTATTATAGACCTAAATATGAGCTAAAACTCCAAAATCTTTAATAAAACAGAAGAAAATCATTAAGGACCTTCATGTCATAAATTCAACATCATTGATTAGCAGGGAAATGCACATTAAAATCACAAAGAGATGCTACACAGTAAATAGAATGGGTAAAATGAAAGGCTAAAAACACCAAGAGCTCGTGAGTATTTGGAGCAACTGGAAACTCTCATACACTACTGACAAGAATGAAAAATACAATGCCACTTTTGTTTCTTAAATAGTTAAGCCTATACCTACTCTTGGAGAAGGCAATGGCACCCCACTTCTGTACTCTTGCCTGGAAAACCCCATGGATGGAGGAGCCTGGTAGGCTGCAGTCCATGGGGTCACTAAGAGTTGGACACGACTGAGCGACTTCACTTTCACTTTTCACTTGCATGCATTGGAGAAGGAAATGGCAACCCACTCCAGTGTTTTTGCCTGGAGAATCCCAGGGACGGAGGAGCCTGGTGGGCTGCCGTCTATGGGGTCACAGCAGCAGCATACCTACTATATGACTCAGCCTTATCACTCATGGAATTTACCCCAGAGAAATAAAAGTAGTCATTCACAAAGAGACTTGTCCACAGATTTTCCTAAGGGTTTTATTTGTACTAGTCAAAAACTGTAAGCAACACAGATGTCCAACAACAGGTGAGTGCATAAAAAATTGTGGAATAGTCTGACAATGAGATATTACTCAATATAAAATAAGACTGAACTTCTGTTACAAATGAAACTTCACTGATCATTCCCCAAATGATCACTCTGTATAAAAGAATTAAGACCAAAAAGGGCCCATTCTAGAAATCTATATGAATAAAATTGTAGAAAAAAAACCCACTATAGTGGAAAAAAACCCACTATAGTGACAAAAAACAAATTAGTGACTACCTAGGGGGTGGTGCTGGGGAGGGGTAGCTGCTGCTGCTAAGTCACTTCAGTCGTGTCCGACTCTGTGCGACCCCATAGACGGCAGCCCACCAGGCTCCTCCATCCCTGGGATTCTCCAGGCAAGAACACTGGAGTGGGTTGCCATTTCCTTCTCCAATGCATGAAAGTGAAAAGAGAAAGTGAAGTCGCTCAGTCGTTTCTGACTCTTCATGGACTGTAGCCTACCAGGCTCCTCCCTCCATCCATGGGATTTTCCAGGCAAGAGTACTGGAATGGGTTGCCATTTCCTTCTCCAGGAGAAGGGCAGGGGAGGAGGGATTCCAATGGGTGTTAGGAAACTTTGGGGATAATAGATAAATTCATTATCTTGATATGTGAATTTATCAAAATAACCCTTTAAATATATGTAGTTTATTGTACATCAATTATACCTCAATGAAAAATATACAGTTTTTCTTAATGTTTTTAGATAATTTGTCTTACTTCTAGTTATGTGAGAGAGTATATTATAATGATAACACTGTTTAAAACTCTGTTAAATTCCATTATTTATTTACTTAAAGTAGCTTAGTTGTGTCTGACTTTTTGCAACTCCATGAACTATACAATCCTTGAAATGCTCTTGGCCTGAATACTGGAGTGGGTAGCTGTTGCCTTCTCCAGGGAATCTTCCTAATGCAGAGATCGAACCCAGGTCTCCCACATTGCACATGAATTCTTTACTAGCTGAGCCACCAGGGAGAGATTCTATAACTTCCTTCTAGGGATTTTGCTTTTTGTTGTTGTTTATTTGTTTTGCCTTTTAGGCTTTGTTGTTTTTTTTTAATGGGATACAGGTGGTTAGATTAAACGTCTCCTTTCTGTTATTTATTTTAAATTTTATAATTGGGATTAACTAATTGAGCAATGAATTTTCATGACTGAACTCCCTTGAGTATGTGGCCATAAGTTTAAACCCAGTTAGTTAAATACTTAAATGCATTGGTTCTTTCACTTGCTCTGCTCATTTATTTGACTTTGTACTTGGACAGAAGTCTTTCAAGGAGCAAATCTGAATCTTCTCGTACATCTAAAATTGGTAAGAACAAGAAGACAGAACACATCACCTCTCTTACCAGACGGCAGACTATTCATTTGGCATCTTGCCTGGAAAGTTGCGAACTCAATTATATGCACATATGGCCCATGGCAGTAAGCATTCATCTTTGCCAAGACTGATTTCTCTGTGGCATTTCCAAACCATGGCTATGCTATAAACCTTTTCTGTGTAATGGATTTTTTTTTTTTTTTTGCTTAATAATTTCAGATTGTACAATGCTATCTCTACCATAAAAGTAACCATGGAAAATACATCAAATAGAATATTAGGACAAATTCTACAAGTGTGCTTTTCCTACTGAGGTGCATTTTATTTAGGAAATCAGGTTTGGAGATATCTAGCCTTAATGAGAGGTAGTGGTAGAATTAATAAATCTCCCAATATTCCCTGAAGCAGCTGCTCTCCTTTGAAATAATGAGCATATGGTTTCATCATATTTTATTGATTTGATACCCTTCAGCTAAAGAAATATTTCAGTGGAATGCAAACAACTTTCACAATTTCTGCATATTTCTCAAGCCCTCTATTTTCTTGGCAAAACAGAAAGCTGATGAGCCTATGAATGAAAAGCTGAAGACAGTATTTAGATTTTTTAACCAAAAATGAGACAAAAGGAAAGATAGGACCCATGAAATATCTTTATTTCTGAAATGCCTACTTAAATATTTATTAGATTTTTCAAATGAAGCAGGATGGACTGAAATAGGTTAATGGTATAAAGAAGCCTTATAGATGCAGGAGTTGTCAGGGTTTGAGCCAATGATGTGTCAGTATATACACTGTGAAGGCAGAAAGCAGCCATAACTTTCCAGCAAAGTGTGACCAGAGCTGATTCAAGTAAATAATATCAAAATTATGTAAGAACTCATGGACAAAATTATGTAAAGGCTAATTCATGGGGTCACAAAGAGTTGGACACAACTGAGCTGAACTGAACTGAAGATTCAATTAGATGGATATGAATAGTAGTCCATTAGAAAATATACACAAGTCCAGAAAAGACAGAAAGAGGTTACATACAAAATACAAAATGTTCTGATCAGCTCAAGATTGGGTGGGAAGCAGCAGAGTAGAAAAAGAATTAGGTCAATGTGCAAGGCAACAGACAGGCAGCTAACATCCAAAGAAGATGTACTAAGCTGTTTAAGATTGAAAAAAAAAAAAAAGAAATCTGTGTTTTAATCCTTATCACTACTCTATCAATGGTCTCTTTTTAGGAGAGCTTATCCTTGTAGAATTTTACAATTTTATAGAATACCCTATGTTCACAGGTATTTTTTCACACCGGTATTTTTTTTACAAGGTATTCTTTCAGCTAGAATTTTTCTCATTCTCCTGCTATGTTTTCAGATAGACTCTGGCTGGTGAGTTCTAACAATTAGATTGTTGATCTAAAGTGTAGATTACTGGACCCCATTCTCAGAGAACAGATTTAGTAGAAATCGGGTTGGGCTAAGATCTGCACTTAAATAAGCTCACTCCAGAGCCCTGGACTGAGAATTCTTTTCTGGTTTCCTGCTGCACATGGTCCTTGAGGCTCTGAGTTCTGGAGGGGCCTTTTATGACTCCCATCTTGATTAATTACCAAAAAAGAGCTATTTTCATGCACATTAGGCCAGAGGAAGCAGAGTACTGCCTTATGTATTTGTTGTTCTTATAGGTATAACATTAAAGAGAAATAGTAGAAATATATTTTAATGGAGGACTATAAGAGGCAACTCGGAGAAGGCAATGGCACCCCACTCCAGTATTCTTGCCTGGAAAATCCCATAGATGGAGGAGCCTGGTGGGCTGTAGTCCATGAGGTCGCTAAGAGTCGGACACAACTGAGTGACTTCACTTTCACTTTTCACTTTCAAGCATTGGAGAAGGAAATGGCAACCCACTCCAGTATTCTTGCCTGGAGAATCCCAGGGACGGAGGATCCTGGTGGCTGCCATCTATGGGGTCGCACAGAGTCGGACACGACTGAAGCGACGCAGCAGCAGCAGCAGCAGCATAAGAGGCAACTATTAAGTTTAGTGTGTTCTTAAGACATAGATTTCAGTGAGTCATGGTTAATTAGGTGTCTTTGTTGCAAGACTTTTCTAGGTCTTTTTCTGGCATGCCAAGCTAGCCTGTGAATCTCTGAGAGGAATGATTGCAGGCTAGCATTTCTGAAACAATTTGACCACAGGAGCTCCTTTAGGAAGAGGACTATTGATTTTTTTCCAGAGCTACTATTCAGTAGAATACAGTATGGAAAACATACACATATAGCAACAGCCAAGGAAAGACTGCTCGCGAAAGCATGCCTGGATATAACTGCTCATTTTGAGCGGAAGCTGGACTCAAGAAGTTGTCAAGTTCAAACAGACCACAGAAGGGCTAATGAAACCTCAAGTAACACTCTAAACCATTGTGTTAGATGCTACTATTTTAGGGAAAGACTGGGTGGTGGTCATATAAAAATCAGTGGTTGGTAATGACCCATCTGAGAAGCAAAGGTAATGACCAGGGTATTTAAGCTGCTTAGGAAGAGCTGCACACATAGGGCTGCATTGCAAATGGAAGAAACCATTAAGAAAAAGAAATCATTCAGGAAAAGAAGAACTATTATATAAGCTGGGGCAAAATCCCTAAGCTGTATAGAAGAAATGAATTCCAGAAACAGAAACAGGGTTGAAAAATACGTGTGGCCTGACTCAATTAATGTCATCAAATGAACATGATAATATTTCATATATCAGACATTACAGTCTTAGGTAATACATTTTAGTGTACCTTTTGTTTAATTTCTTTGAGATCTTTTTACCCCACCATTTTAAGTGAAATACATGTTGACTTTAAAAATTATAGAGCACCATTTATTATTTTTATACTGAAAATACATGTGACTCACATCATTTCTATATTATCTATGATAAAATGTTACCAAAAATGATACATTAAAATGTTTACAACATGTTAGATAATTTAATAGATGATAGATTATCTAACGTAATTCTCACAAAATACCTTAATAATAAAAAGATAAAAGCAAAGTAGCTTGTCCAAGGACAAGCTTCTGTAAGCTAGGAAAGTGGAGAAGACAGAAATATTCATTTATGATAATTTCATTTAGCTGCTGTTTTCAGTTTCAGGTTTTATTTCTATTATTTGAGAATTAGACCAGTGTAACTATCCCACTTAAAATTATATCATTGTCCCTTATTCTCTTAAAAAGTAATGAGTGACAAAGAAAAATGTTTATGAAAAACAAAATATATAAACAGCTCATGAAACTCTATATCAGAAAAAAAATCTCATTAAAAATGGTAGAAGACCTGAATAGACATTTTTCCAAAGAAGACATACATAGGCACATGACAAGATGTCAACATTACTAGTCAAAGAAATGCAAATAAAAACCAAAATGAGATACTACCTCACACCTATTAGAATGGCTATCATCAGTATGACCACAAATGACAAATGCTGGCAAGATTGTGGAGAAAAAGGAACCCTTGTACACTATTCATGGGAATGTAAATTTATGCAGCCACTATGGAAAACAGGATGGAAGTTCCTCAAAACTAAAAATAAAAAATATTATATGATCCAGCAATTCCACTTCTGGGTATACATTTGAAGAAAACAATAATTTGAAAAGATGTTTGCATCCCAGTGTTCATAGCAGCATTATTCACAGTAATCAAGATATGAAAGCAACCTAAGTGTCCATCAACAGACAACTGGAAAAGAAGATGTAGTATATATACAATGGAATACTACTTAGTCATAAAATGAAATTTTGCCATTGGCAACAACATGGATGGATTGCAAGGACAGATGGAGAAAGAAAAATTTTGTATGATATGTGTGCTTATGTACATATGTTCAGTTCTGTTCAGTTCAGTCGCTCAGTTGTGTCCGACTCTCTGCGACCCCATGAATCGCAGCATGCCAGGCCTCCCTGTCCATCACCAACTCTCAGAGTTCACTCAGACTCACGTCCATCCAGTCAATGATGCCATCCAGCCATGTCATCCTCTGTCATCCCCTTCTCCTCCTGCCCCCAATCCCTCCCAGCATCAGAGTCTTTTCCAATGAGTCAACTCTTCGCATGAGGTGGCCAAAGTACTGGAGTTTCAGCTTTAGCATCATTCCTTCCAGAGAAAGCCCAGGGCTGATCTCCTTCAGAATGTACTGGTTGGATCTCCTTGCAGTCCAAGGGACTCTCAAGAGTCTTCTCCAACACCACATTTCAAAAGCATCAATTCGTTGGCGCTTAGCTTTCTTCACAGTCCAACTCACATACCTATACATGACCACAGGAAAAACTATAGCCTTGACTAGATGGACCTTTGTTGGCAAAGTAATGTCTCTGCTTTTGAATATGCTATCTAAGTTGGACATAACTTTCCTTCCAAGGAGTAAGCATCTTTTAATTTCATGGCTGCAGTCACCATCTGCAGTGATTTTGGAGCCCCAGAAAATAAAGTCTGACACTGTTTCCCCATCTATTTCCCATGAAGTGGTGGGACCGGATGCCATCATCTTCATTTTCTGAATGTTGAGCTTTAAGCCAACTTTTTCACTCTCCACTTTCACTTTCATCAAGAGGCTTTTTAGTTCCTCTTCACTTTCTGCCATAAGGGTGGTGTCATCTGCATATCTGAGGTTATTGATATTTCTCCCAGCAATCTTGATTCCAGCTTGTGTTTCTTCCAGTCCAGTGTTTCTCATGATGTACTCTGCATACATCGTGTACATATGTACTTTATGTAAAATCGAAAAAATAAACTAATGACTATTAAAAAAAAAAAAGAAACAGATCACAGATATAGATTGATTCTACGTTGATCATCAGTGGTGAGAGGCAAGATGGGGTAGGGGATTAAGTGCAAAGTACTATGTATAAAATTAATAGGCTGAAGGATAATTTGTACAGCATAGGGAATGTGGCCAATATTTATAATAATAATAAATGGAGTATAATGCTTAAAATTGTGAATCATTATGCTACATACCTGAAAATTACATAATATTGTAAATGAATGCTACCTCAATAGAAAAAAGTTTGTTCTGCTGTTAGCCAATTATAATTCTCACAATATCTTAATTGCCTTTGTTTATTTCTTATCACCATACCTCATAAAATTAACTGATTACTAATAATACAGTATACGTACTGCAAGGAGAGCCAACCAGTCCATCCTAAAGGAGAATGGTCCTGAGTATTCATTGGAAGGACTGACGTTGAAGCTGAATCTCTAATACTTTGGCCACCTGATATGAAGAGCTGACTCTTTTGAAAAGAACCTGATGCTGGGAAAGACTGAAAGCAGGAGGAGAAGGAGACGACAGAGGATGAGATGGTTGGATGGCAACACTGACTCAATGGACATGAGTTTGGGTAAACTCTGGGAGTTGGTGATGGACAGGGAGGCCTGGCAATGTGGACCATGGGGTCCAACAAACAGTCGGACACGACTGAGCAACCAGGTTTCTCTTACCTTGACATGTCCAAGGTAAGAGAAACCCAAGTAAGACGGTAGGTGTTGCAAGAGGGCATCAGAGGGCAGACACACTGAAACCATACTCACAGAAAACTAGTCAATCTGATCACTGCTGCTGCTGCTGCTAAGTTGCTTCAGTCATGTCCGACTCTGTACGACCCCATAGACAGCAGCCCACGAGGCTCCTCTGTCCCTGGGATTCTCCAGGCAAAATACTGGAGTGGGCTGCCATTTCCTTCTCCAATGCATGAAAGTGAAAAGTGAAAGTGAAATCGCTAGTTGTGCCTGACTCTTAGCGACCCCATGGACTGCAGCCTACCAGGCTCCTCCATCCATAGGATTTTCCAGGCAAGAGCACTGGAGTGGGTTGCCATTGCTTCTCCAGGACCACAGCCTTGTCTAACTCAATGAAACTAAGCCATGCCCGTGGGGCCACCCAAGATGGGCGGGTCATGGTGGAGAGGTCTGACAGAATGTGGTCCAATGGAGATGGGAATGGCAAACCACTTCAGTATTCTTGCCTTGAGAACCCCATGAACAGTATGAAAAGGAAAAATGATAGGATACTGAAAGAAGACCTCCCCAGGTCAGTAAGTGCCCAATATGCTACTGGAGATCAGTGGAGAAATAACTCCAGAAAGAATGAAGGGATGGAGCCAAAGCAAAAACAATACCCAGTTGTGGATGTGAGTGGTGATAGAAACAAGGTCCGATGCTGTAAAGAGCAATATTGCATAGGAACCTGGAATGTCAGGTCCACGAATCAAGGCAAATTGGAAGTGGTCAAACAGGAGATGTCAAGAGTGAATGATGACATTCTAGGAATCAGTGAACTAAAATGGACTGGAATGGGTGAATTTAATTCAAATGACCATTATATCTACTACTGCAGGCAGGAATCCCTCAGAAGAAATGGAGTAGCCATCATAGTCAACAAAAGAGTCCGAAAGGCAGTACTTGGATGCAATCTCAAAAACGACAGAATGATCTCTGTTTGTTTCCAAGGCAAAAACCATTCAATATCACAGTAATCCAAGTCTATGCCCCAAACAGTAATGCTGAAGAAGCTGAAGTTGAATGGTTCTATGAAGACCTACAAGACCTTTGAGAACTAACACCCCCCAAAAATGTCCTTTTCATTATAGGGGACTGGAATGCAAAAGTAGGAAATCAAGAAACACCTGGAGTAACAGGCAAATTTGGCCTTGGAATATGGAATGAAGCAGGGCAAAGACTAATAGATTTTTGCCAAGAAAATGCACTGGTCATAGCAAACACCCACTTCCAACAACACAAGAGAAGACTCTACACATGGACATCACCAGATGGTCAACACCGAAATCAGATTGATTATATTCTTTGCAGCCAAAGATGGAGAAGCTCTATACAGTCAACAAAAACAAGACCAGGAGCTGACTGTGGCTCAGATCATGAACTCCTTATTGCCAAATTCAGACTGAAATTGAAGAAAGTAGGGAAAACCACTAGACCATTCTGGTATGACCTAAATCAAATCCCTTATGATTATACAGTGCAAGTGAGAAATAGATTTAAGGGACTAGATCTGATAGATAGAGTGCCTGATGAACTATGGACTGAGGTTTGAGATTGTACAGGAGACAGGGATCAAGACCATCCCTATGGAAAAGAAATGCAAAAAAGCAAAATGGTTGTCTGGGGAGGCCTTACAAATAGCTGTGAAAAGAAGAGAAGTGAAAAGCAAAGGAGAAAAGGAAAGATATAAGTATCTGAATGCAGAGTTCCAAAGAATAGCAAGAAGAGATAAGAAAGCCTTCCTCAGCAATCAATGCAAAGAAATAGAGGAAAACAACAGAATGGGAGAAACTAGAGATCTTCTTCAAGAAAATTAGAGATACCAAGGGAACATTTCATGCAAAGATGGGCTCGATAAAGGACAGAAATGGTACGGACCTAACAGAAGCAGAAGATATTAAGAAGAGATGGCAAGAATACACAGAAGAACTGTACAAAAAGGATCTTCATGACCCAGATAATCACGATGGTATGATCACTGACCTAGAGCCAGACATCCTGGAATGTGAAGTCAAGTGGGTCTTAGAAAGCACCACTACGAACAAAGCTAGTGGAAGTGACGGAATTCCAGTTGAGCTATTTCAAATCCTGAAAGATGATGCTGTGAAAGTGCTGCACTCAATATGTCAGCAAAGTTGCAAAACTCAGCAGTGGCCACAGGACTGGAAAAGGTCAGTTTTCATTCCAATCCCAAACAAAGGCAATGCCAAAGAATGTTCAAACTACCGCACAATTGCACTCATCTCACACGCTAGTAAAGTAATGCTCAAAATTTTCCAAGCCAGTCTTCAGCAATATGTGAACCGTGAACTTCCAGATGTTCAAGCTGGTTTTAGAAAAGGCAGAAGAACCAAAGACCAAATTGCCAACATCCGCTGGATCATGGAAAAAGCAAGAGAGTTCCAGAAAAACATCTATTTCTGCTTTATTGACTATGCCAAAGCCTTTGACTGTGTGGATCACAATAAACTGTGGAAAATTCTGAAAGAGATGGGAATACCAGACCACCTGACCTGCCTCTTGAGAAATTTGTATGCAGGTCAGGAAACAACAGTTAGAACTGGACATGGAACAACAGACTGGTTCCAAGTAGGAAAAGGAGTACGTCAAGGCTGTATATTGTCATCCTGCTTATTTAACTTATATGCAGAGTACATCATGAGAAACGCTGGATTGGAGGAAGCACAAGCTGGAATCAAGATTGCCAGGAGAAATATCAATAACCTCAGATATGCAGATGATACCACCCTTATGGCAGAAAGTGAAGAGGAACTAAAAAGCCTCTTGATGAAGGTGAAAGAGGAGAGTGAAAAAGTTGGCTTAAAGCTCAACATTCAGAAAATGAAGATCATGGCATCCAGTCCCATCACTTCATGGGAAATAGATGAGGAAACATTGGAAACTGTCAGACTTTATTTTTGGGGGCTCCAAAATCACTGCAGATGGTGACTGCAGCCATGAAAATAAAAGACACTTACTCCTTGGAAGAAAAGTTATGACCAACCTAGATAGCATATTCAAAAGCAGAGACATTACTTTGCCAAAAAATGTCTGTCTAGTCAAGGCTATTGTTTTTCCTGTGGTCATGTATGCATGTTAGAGTTGGACTGTGAAGAAGGCTGAGCGCCGAAGAATTGATGCTTTTAAACTGTGGTGTTGGAGAACACTCTTGAGAGTTCCTTGGACTGCAAGGAGATCCAACCAGTCCATTCTGAAAGAGATCAGCCCTGGGATTTCTTTGAAAGGACTGATGCTAAAGCTGAAACTCCAGTACTTTGGCCACCTCATGTGAAGTGTTGACTCATTGGAAAAGACTGTGATGCTGGGAGGGATTGGGAGCAGGAGGAGAAGGGGACGACAAAGGATGAGGTGGCTGGATGGCATCACTGACTTGATGGACGTGAGTCTGAGTGAACTCTGGGACTTTGTGATGGACAGGGAGGCCGGGCTGCTGTGATTCATGGGGTGGCAAAGAGTCAGACACCACTGAGTGAATGAACTGAACTGAATAATACAGTATAAATCAATTATGATACTGGACTGAAAGATGTTGCACATAGAATTGTAACAGATATAATAAATCACTCTTCTGTTTTTCCATGTTACAGTGAAAAGAAGTCATATACATCATGCAAGGGCCTTGAATAAATAATTAATAATTACTCTAAATGAAAGGTGTGGGCAAAGCTTAGTAAAATTCCCCTATGACATAAAATGTCATTTTCATTTCCTCTATTTCCACAGTTGTTTAAACAGGTTGTATCCTCTCGTTCACATCATGGAAATATTTGGTTTTCTATTAGGTTAGAAAAAAGTTTCTGATTATACCTCATGGTTGTCTGGCATTAAAAGATCATCCAGATCATGACCCAGATGTTCTGATCTTAAATACTTTAGATCATTGTCGCCACAGTTGAGAATAGCTCCAGCTTTCACTGGCTTTTCCATCTGAGAATTCCATGAGGTCAACATTATTTTCCCTGTTTTTCAAGTGAGGAAACTGGCAGAGAGAAACCTTCTCAAGTGTCATGATCAAAACAAGTCACTTTCAATATTAAACTTTGAACCTAAAGCATCTGAAACACTGGTTTACCAATGACAGAGTAACGTATAGTGGGTTTCTTATGTTCTAAAAATCCTCACTTCTTTTTAAAACAAAATATTATAAATAAGGATCCACACTATTTTTTTCAAAAAATCATTTTAGCTCGTATTTATGAGTCTACAGATGGCACTAGAAATTACAATAAATAAGCAAATAAATGACTATCTAAATTAGATAATTTGGGAGCATAAAACAATTTTTCAGAATATTATGAAATGCTAATTATTTACATTCTACTATACAGGTGTATACTATACATTTTTCTTGTAAGCGCTCCAAATTTTATTTCTTGAAGAATTAGGATAAAAGTCCATTCACATACTTATTACTTAGGGAGAATAAAAGGAAAACAATCAAAACCAGGGTATAGTAGGTATGCGATCTGTACTAATCTGTGATTTACTTTACTCATTTAACATTAAACCAAATTAATTTCATTTTAAAAGGTGGATCTTAAAATATCTTGGGTTTTTATGACATAATCAGCAAGAAAATCAATAATTACTTAAATACATATATATTAATATGTATAAAATTTTTCTCAAATTTCAGTGAAGCAGCTCAAAATTATAAGCAGAGGGTAATTTCTCTCAGTGATAGTGCCTGCCTACAATGCAAGAGACCCAGGTTCAATCCTGGGGTCGGGAAGATCCCCTGGAGAAGGAAATGGCAACCTACTCCAATATTCTTGCCTGGAAAATCCCATGGACAGAGGAGCCTGGTAGGCTAAAGCCCATGGGGTTGCAAAAAGTCAGACACAACTGAACGACTTCACCTTCAACTTTCAACTTTTTCAACAGGTAAAGGCATTATTTCTGGTTTGTAATGTGATTTGTACATTATTATTTTATAAATGTCACATATACATACACACACATATGTGCGTACATGCTGAGTGGTTCAGTCATGTCTGACCCTTTTGCGACCTCATGGAGTATAGCCCACCAGGCTCACTCTGTCCATAATAAGAATGGACAAGAATTTTCCAGATAAGGATACCAGAGTGGGTTGCCATTTCATTTTTGTAACATTATGGTACAGGTATTGTACTTAAGCAACATATTTCATTTCTACAAACTATTATTCTCACAAATGTGTGGAGAATAAGTAGTAATCTGTGTGACTTAATGAAAATATTCCTGAAATCATTCATCTTACTTTTCTCTTCATAAGTTAATATAAACCATGTTGGCCCTGGTAGCATTTAGTTTTATGTGTTTACCTATTTAGCAGTTAGTTCACATCCAAAGAGAATATACAGATGAAGCAGTGACAGTGAAATGAAAAAAAGTAAAAGCCATTTTGCCATGTTAATACTTGCAAAAGATTGAAAAATTATTCCCTATTTTGAAAAAAAAAACCAGCTATTTAAAATGTGCAAATGATAATGAAGATTAATTGAAATAATAGATTGAAAGAGGATCAATGGAAAAGCCATTTGTTATCTTCAGTATATAAAAAAATCAAATAGCATTTGCTGTATTTTGATCACCTCTTGCAGGCAAGAAAAATGTTCATTGTTGGCTGTGCATCTTATGTTGATTTAAAAGCATTTGTAAAGTAAGTCTAATTGTGAACAAAGTTATAAAGAAAATGCTTTGTTTATAAGGTATTTTGATATATAATTTCTGAATCTCACTCTAAAGTCTTATGCTCTTCAATACCCAGAACTTAGGCATAACCCAGTATTCTCCACTGTGCTGTCCCACCAAGGGACAATCCCACGTGGTAAGATGAAGTCTAAATTACATTTTTTGACACAAATCTTTTCATACACCACACACACATAACTTCTGAACACCATTTCTAAAGGAAAGAGTGCTTATGAACACATTTGTAATAATGTGTGTGATTTCTGGCCTATATTTTAAAATTTCTGGAAGTTATTTGATAGAAAAATCAAAGTGGTACCCCAGATGATTGACTCTGTAGAGGTGGACAGTCAGAACCTCATTAAGCCAGTAAAGAAATGTCCAGAGAACTAGACTCTTTCCTGCATCCTTCAAATCATATCCTATTAGAAAAGGTGATTACAATAAGCAGAGGCAATAAAATATTAAAGAGCATGTGCTTCGGGGTCAGACAGGTTCAGGTTTGGATCCAAGACGCTCATTACTTATAAGGTGGAGACTTTGGACAGATCTAATCTTTCCAAGTCTTAGTTTTCTCACTGGGAAAATAAATTTAGAAAATCAACTTCTGTAGCTTGTTATGTAGATTAGAAATAATACATGTAAAACATCTAGCATATAGGTAAAAATTAACATGATAGATATTGTGTATACACAATGAATAAAAGGTCAGTATTTGAAGGAAGCCTTTAAGTAATATATGTTTGAGGATTATTCATGGCTCTAGAAACATGCTTGATTCAACGTTTAAGATAGTCTTGCCATATGGTTTATTGTTTTCCCTATTCAAAGTAAAAATGCCAAATGATGCTGTAAATAGGATTAGCAAACAATAGAATCAAGATAAATTGGAAGAAGGAAACTTGGCAACCAGGTGCCTTAAAAATTTGAACCACATAGTGAAGAATCTAGAATAATGATGAGACTTCCTCTTTAAAAAATAGAATTTGATCAAATTTAGATCTTTCATTATGTCATCATATTCTTTTTGGTATTATATTGATAACTGTAGTGACAGTAGGAAAAATGCTTATAACTTTAAAAGAGGAAAGAATACCTTGATTGATACCTAATTATTTTATTAATTTGACTCAGGCATTTAAATAATAATGGATCCTTTTTTATTCCATTCAATAAAACATCTGTATAATCTTATTTAATCCTCTCAATCAGTTTATGAAGATTCATCAGCTGAGCTAATAAATGTTCAAGTAGTTGCTGTAAGCAGGATTCTCTCTTTAAAGTAACTGTAGAGACTGAGTCCATCCTGCCCACATTCCAATTCTCATCAGTCAACATTTGGATCACAAGCTCTTACCTCCTCCACCCATCATGTGTTTCCCTTGCTCATGTACCTTTCCAGCACAGTAGTTCCTAAACTCCAATACTTCATTAACTCAACTCAGGCCTCCCAAACCATCCCTCAAATTGTGACCTATAGAAATGCCTTAACTCCAAGAGACAATTCCTATATTTCCTTAAACTGTTCCCTGACCTCGTGACTTAAGTGAAACTAGTTCTTCCCCGACATTCCATTTTCTCTAGAGTTTTCTCAAGCTGCTGACATTCCTATTCCTCAGTAACCTTGGGGCTGAGATGTATGATCTTTGCTCTCCTCTCATCACTAATAACTGCCAAAATTTGCTTCTCTGTCTTCTTAAAGAAAGGGAATTCTCTTTCAGGTGTGTGGTATTCAGCAACAGTACTTCCTTCCCATCGCTGTTTTTAGCAACTTTCACATCACCCCCTTTCATTTGTTAGCAATTTCATAGCTTGGCTTAAGAATTCCTCTGTATCCCTACATGCCTCATTCCTAAGCTGTGGCCATGATGATGTAAATGTCACCATGAATGGCTCATTTGACCTAACAGCTTCCCAGTGATTCAAATCATTCACCTTCAGTGATAGCCATCCCTCTGTTTTAGCTACTCTCCCCCATCACATTGGTTCTTGTCAACATGCATAACAGCTATAAAACTAATAATTAGACATTTCATTCAGAATGCCACCTACCCTCTTTTCAACTTGCCTATTTACTTTGGTTCTTCAACAAAAAGAGATGAACTATTGTGGTGGTTCCTTTGCTCCTTTCCTACTTAGATTTTATGGAACATCATCACAGTCACGCTCTTGCCAAACAAACCTTCTTTTCCTTAATTTTCAGTTGACCACATCTGCCCAAATTCCTACCATGAATGAACCTGTCTTCTCCTCCCTTAATGCTGGAGTCTCTCCGGGTTTCTTCCCAGATCTTTATGCCCTCATTCTTCTGCACGCTGACTCCCTCACACCAAAAGCAAGTGTTCAATGATTCTCTATATGCAGAGGACTCAAAAATTCATATATCAGCTCCAGAGAGTATTTCTGATACTTTATCTGTCAAATACATATTAATATTCATAGAAATATATGTGTATTTGCATATATAGAATCCATATATATATATGACTTAGTGACTTGCAATCTTTATCCTACCATACTAAGACAGTGTGTACTGTTTTTTCATTTATAATTTATGAAAGGAAAACCAAAATGGCATCAATATTGCTATGAGAGCTCTCTAAAATGAAGCTAGGAGCTAATGAGGAAGTGTGGCATGTACAAGTCCTCACCAGAACTCGATCATACTGTCACCCTGATCTCTGAGTACCCAGCCACTCAGACTGAGAGATATATGTCTGTTGTTTAAGTACCAGGTTATAATATTTAGTTAGCATGAGTTAACTAAAACAGTTTTCATCTTCCTTTATTTGAAGACAATTTCTCTGCTTTACAACCAGCTGTTTTCATCAACTGCTTAAGTGAGTGAGATTGGTAATTAAAGGAGATCATATTAATATGTTTCATTGTCCATCTATACTCATCTGATTCACATAACAGAAAATGTTGAAAAGAAGATGTCATATACACAGTGGTGTATTACTCAGCCATTAAAAAGAATACATTTGAATCAGTTCTAATGAGGTGGATGAAACTGGAGCCTATTATACAGAGTGAAGTAAGCCAGAAAGAAAAACACCAATACAGTATACTAACGCATATATATGAAATTTAGAAAGATGGTAACAATAACCCTGTATACAAGATAGCAAAAGAGACACTGATGTATAGAACAGTCTTTTGGACTCTGTGAGAGAGGGAGAGGGTGGGATGATTTGGGAGAATGGCATTGAAATATGTATAATATCATATATGAAACGAGTCGCCAGTCCAGGTTCGATGCACAATACTGGATGCTTGGGGCTGGTGCACTGGGACGACCCTGAGGGATGGTATCGGGAGGAAGGAGGGAGGAGGGTTCAGGATGGGGAACACATGTATACCTGTGGCGGATTCATTTCGATATTTGGCAAAACAAATACAATATTGTAAAGTTTAAAAATGAAATAAAATAAAAAAAAAGAAGATGTCAACATGGATTAAAAAAATAATCATTTCACAATTGAATAAAAATGCTACCAGTTTAAAATTTTCTGTTGGGTGATTTTTTCATTTTCTTTTAAAGTCCTGAACTTAACTAGAAAAATATACTTTAGGTGTAATTCTCTTCAATATTTGATATGTTCGATTTGTCTTCATGGGAGAGACAGGTATTAACACAATGACAGGATTTTCTGTCCTTGGGTTATTTTTTCATCTAGAGAAATAAACTATTTTTATAATTTATTATGTTTCACAAACAGAAAAGTAAGAGCAGATTCCAGCAGAATGTTCCATTCAAATACAAATACTGAGAAATAGAGAGTGGTGCAAGGGCCATGTCCACTGTACTAAATTTCACATGATAAATCCTCTCAAAAGAAATACCACTGTAAGCCTGGAAAATTTCAGCTAGAAAGACCTAGTTTTAAGATGTGCCATTAAAGATATCAATATAGAAGTTCTCAATTTCAGTCAATCCTGGGATTTTTGAGTTTTATTAAAGTAGAGGATGAAAATGTTCACCATTTTGAATGTATGTTTATGAAAGAAATCGCTGTGAATGAGAAATAGTTGAAAATTTATCAGAAAAAGTGTTAATGACATACGGTTTCAATACATTTATTTTGGAAGCTTAAGCTTAATGTATTTACGTTTAAAGATGGAACATTTCTATTCATGTTGACACTTCCCAAAATAAACAAACTAAATTTTATAAGGATGCAGTGCCATTGAATCTGAGTGAAGGATAATCTAGCACCTATAATCTTAGTAAAAATAAGAGGAAAATAAAAGTCTGGTGATATGAAATTCTTAGAGCTCACAAATTTAAACTATAAAAACTAGATTTGATTATTAAAATCTGAGTAAAATTATTAGAAGTTAGATGAGTATGACAGGTAGGATGTGTTGATTGCAAGTAATGTAAAATTCCCATTTGAATAGCCTTAACTGGACTTTATTTGAAAATTTACTCATTTACTAAATAAGATTCTCACTTATCAAGAATTCAGGGAAAGACAGGAAAAGACACTCCAGGGCTGGTTTATTCAGTGACATAAGAATATTAATGACTTAGTTTATTCCCGTGTCTCTGCCTCTAATCCCCAGTCCCCACATTTATGGGCTTTGCTTTTTGGTTTATCCGCATTTCCAAGACATCAAACCCAGGCATGGGTTTGTAATGATGGCCATCATCACAAGAGATAAACTCTGTATCTTCATTTTAAAGAGTGAACAAATCTTTCCTATGTGTTTCCTTAGTAAGTTTCTTCACACACCATTCGCTAGAATTAACTATCATGATTAGCCGAGACAAACTAGGATTTACTTGCTTTTACTAGAGATGGGTCAGACTCTCCAACTGCAAGAGAGGATGGAAATCTGAACAAAATCAAGCCTTTTGGGTAGAGATCACAGGATGGAGAGGGGTAAGAGAGAGAGAGAATGAATTTTCATTCACAGCAAGTGTGTGTTATATAATACCATCTGCTGCTTTTAAATAATATAAATAAATTTCCAGGATGGTCTGCATCATAACTGTGAAAATAATTGTCTAAATGAAATACTGATAGACATTAGAAAAGTATTTACTGCTTTCCTACTATTTGTCAAGACTCTGCTAGAAACTAGGAATAAAATGTTCTTTCAATTCTGAGTGTGCAGATGTTAAAGTTATCTTTATGATATAATTTTGCTACTTAGACTCTAAATGATTTTAACTTTCAGTTGAGTTCAGTTCAGTCACTCAGTCATGTCCGACTCTGTGCGACACCATGAACTGCAGCACGCCATGCCTCCCTGTCCATCACCAAGTCCTAGAGTTCACCCAAACCAATGTACATCGAGTCGGTGATGCCATCCAACCATCTCATCCCCTGTCGTCCCCTTCTCCTCCTGCCCTCAATCTTTCCCAGCATCAGGGTCTTTTCAAATGAGTCAGCTTTTTGCATCAGGTGGCCAAAGTATTGGAATTTCAGCTTCAACATCAGTTCTTCCAAAGAACACCCAGGACTGATCTCTTTTAGGATGGACTGGTTGGATCTCCTTGCAGTCCAAGGGACTCTCAAGAGTCTTCTCCAACACCATAGTTCAAAAGCATCAATTTGTCGGAGATCAGTTCAGTTCAGTTCAGTTGCTCAGTCATGTCCCACTCTTTGTGACCCCGTGAATCACAGCACACCAGGCCTCCCTGTCCATCACCAACTCCCTGAGTTCACTCAGACTCACATCCATCGAGTCAGTGATGCCATCCAGCCATCTCATCCTATTATCCCCTTCCCCTCCTTCCCCCTATCCCTCCCAGTATCAGAGTCTTTTCCAAAGAGTCAACTTTTCCATGAGGTGGCCAAAGTACTGGAGTTTCAGCTTTAGCATCATTCCTTCCAGAGAAATCCCAGGGCTGATCTTCAGAATGGACTGGTTGGATCTCCTTGCAGTCCAAGGGACTCTCAAGAGTCTTCTCCAACACCACAGTTCAAAAGCATCAATTCTTCGGTGCTCAGCTTTCTTCACAGTCCAACTCTCACATCCATACATGACCACAGGAAAAACCATAGCCTTGACTAGACAGACCTTTGTTGGCAAAGTAATGTCTCTGCTTTTGAATATGCTATCTAGGTTGGTCATACCTTTCCTTCAAAAAAGTAAGCGTCTTTTAATTTCATGGCTGCAATCACCATCTTCAGTGATTTGGAGCCCAGAAAAATAAGTCAGCCACTGTTTCCACTGTTTCCCCATCTATTTGCCATGAAGTGATGGGACCAGATGCCATGATCTTTGTTTTCTGAATGTTGAGTTTTAAGCCAACTTTTTCATTCTCCTCTTTCACTTTCATTAAGAAGCTTTTTAGTTCCTCTTCACTTTCTGCCATAAGGGTGGTGTCATCTGCATATCTGAGGTTATTGATATTTCTCCCAGCAATCTTCATTCCAGCTTGTGCTTCTTTCAGCCCAGCGTTTCTCATGATGTACTCTGCATATAAGTTAAATAAGCAGGATGACAATATACAGCCTTGACTACTCCTTTTCCTATTTAGAACCAGTCTGTTGTTCCATGTCCAGTTCTAACTGTTGCTTCCTGACCTGCATGCAAAATTCTCAAGAGACAGGTCAGGTGGTCTGGTATTCCCATCTCTTGAAGAGTTTTCTGCAGTTTATTGTGATCCACACAGTCAAAGGCTTTGGCATAGTCAATAAAGCAGAAATAGATGTTTCTCTGGAACTCTCTTGCTTTTTCAATGATCCAGCAGATGTTGGCAATTTGATCTCTGGTTCCTCTGCCTTTTCTAAAACCAGCTTGAACATCTGGAAGTTCACAGTTCATGTATTGCTGCGATGGCGCATGAGTGCAGCGGCTGCTAAGGCGCACTAGCGCAGCCGAGAGGAACTACCCCACGCCCGAGGGCAAGGGTGGTGGCAGAGAGGAACTACACTGCATCAGAGGTAAGGAGCAGTGGCTCTGCTTTGCTAGAGCAGCCGTGAAGAGAGACCCCACATCCAAGGTAAGAGAAACTGAAGTAAGACGGTCGGTAGGTGCCCAATATGCTACTGGAGATCAGTGGAGAAATAACTCCAGAAAGAATGAAGGAATGGAGCCAAAGCAAAAGCAACACCCAGTTGTGAATGGGACTGGTGATGGAAGCAGGGTTTGATGCTGTAAAGAGCAATATTGCATAGAAACCTGGAATGTTAGGTCCATGAATCAAGACAAATTGGAAGTGGTCAAATAGGAGATGGCAAGAGTGAACGCCGAAATTCTAGGATTCAGTGAACTAAGATGGACTGGAATGGATGAATTTAACTCAGGTGACCATTATATCTACTACTGTGGGCAGGAATCCCTTAGAAGAAATGAAGTAGCCTTAATAGTCAACAAAAGAGTCTGAAATGCAGTACTTGGATGCAATCTCAAAAACAACAGAATGATCTCTGTTCGTTTCCAAGGCAAGCCATTCAATATCATGGTAATCCAAGTATATGCCCCGACCAGTAACGCTGAAGAAGCTGAAGTTGAAGAGCTCTATGAAGACCTATAAGATCTTCTAGAACTAACACCCAACAAAGATGTCCTTTTCATTATAGGGGACTGGAATGCAAAAGTAGGAAGCCAAGAAACACCTGGAGTAACAGGCAGATTTGCTCTTGGAGTACAGAATGAAGCAGGGCAAAGGCTAATAAAGTTCTGCCAAGAGAACGCACTGATCATAGCAAACACCCTCTTCCAACAACACAAGAGAAGACTCTACACCTGGACATCACCAGATGGTCAACACTGAAATCTGATTGATTTTAACTTTGTAATCCATTAAAAATTAATTTTAAAAATCATAGCATGACTATTGCTTTTGCTGGTCCTGAGATATAAATACTTTCTGCAGAGGAGTCCTGTGAAGAGAACACTGTGTGATTTAGGAAGCAGTATCACCAAGTCAAACTCTACAATACTGAAGCAGAAAGTTTCATATAATTATTTCATAAAATATGCTTCAGCTTGGCTAGTAGCGAATAGCAATTTATACACACATGTGCACTTGCAGACACCCACACACACACACCTCTAAAGAGGGCCAAATCAAATGGTCAAGCAGGCAGGAGAGCTGTTAAAGAGTCATGTTTTATAAATAAACACTGAAATGTTAACAGGTTCCAATAAGACAAGCAAATGTTGAAATAAAGTGAATCAAAGCAAGTGTCTCTACTTAAGAACTTCTTAGAGTCTTCAATGTGCTGTAGTATTAATAATATAGCATGTTAATAAAATTTATTATATCCCAAAGTAAGAAATGGAGTAGAGGCTTTAAAGTGGAGGACAATTCACAGGAAGTTAAGAAGCACAGATGTTTGCTAATTAGACGTTTGCCCTTCCATGCAGATAAGGCTTCAGATTTTAAAAAAAGTCATCTCTGGCAGTTGTTGTCTTTCAGGACTAGGCTCCTTATTTAAATTCTTAGAGGTTTTAGGGAAAGGTAAATGTATTTCCTGAATCTGCTGGGTCTTACGTGCCTTCTGCTGCTTATAATAATCCTCATGTCAAAGTGGCACATTTAGGGGTTTCATATTCTGCTCCCCTTCAGTAGAAATGACACTTAAGATATTATACCTCCAAATTCAAAATGTAGTGGCTCTGCTATTGAGAGACAAGAGGAAAGATTGAAGTTACATAAAAGGTTCCCTGTATACTATATAATTATTGTTTGTTCTTACAAGTGCTTGTGGAAAAAAGCAAAAAGTGATAAAAAACATAAACGCACAGTTGCACATAGAAAAAGCAAAGTAAGTGAATATTCAAGGCTTGATAGCCCTCACAGCCTTGTGAAAAGTATCCAGTGTCTTAGATGTTTTTCTATTGATCATATTAATATTCAGTATGCTAACATTTGCAGTATTGATTTACAGAGGAATAAAATAGCCTGTCTTTATGTGATTTAGAAGCACTAAAGTGTCAAATAACAAGGATGTATTTAAAACAGATTTTTTTTTTTTTTGGTTAGTTTTAATTTTGAAAGTAGCTATGAACAGTGCCTTGGAGCATCTAACAATATTTAATCCGTGAAAACATGGCAAATGGTAAATCCTTGCATAGCTTGGAAGGGAACATATGCTCTACAAGAGGTAAGTGTAAATATGTATATTCTGAGTTATACTTCATTTTTAATCTCAAGCTCTTTAGGGTGAATTGCATTTTGAATTTTAAGCATTTTGTTCAGCTTATTGAATTAAATTCTCATGCTTCCACAATTATTTCTTCTTATAGGATTTTTTTTTTCCAAAAAAGAATATCAATTCTTGTTATCACATTAAATTGCCTGATGAACAATTACCAATTTTTGTGGCTTCATTTCTTCCTCTCCACTAGCTTCTTTTAAAAGAACTGTTTGAAGTTTGGTCCATATCAAACTGTTTTGTACCAAACTATTATATGTTAACATTTGGTATATAAATTGGCATATGGTCTCCTCCGTGAGTGGGATACCCTATGTTGCATGCCTCAACAATATCACAATGGAATACACTGTTGGTGATTCAATTTATATTAAGAGATTTCTGTCTGAGTGGTAATAATTTACATGGTTCCATATAAACATCTTACGATACCCTATTGAGGAATTATGTTTTTCTTTCCAGTTTTATTGAGATACAACTGATACACAGCTCTATAAATTTAATGCATATGGAATAATGATTTAACTTGCATACATCATGAAATGATTGCCACAAAAACTTAGTGAACATCCATCTTCTGATATAAATACAAAATAAAAGGTAAAGAAAATGTTTTCTCTTTGTGATGTGAACTCTTAGAATTTATTCTCTTAACAACTTTATATATAACATACAAAAGCATTAATTATATAGATCATGTTGTACATTATACCTTATTTATCTTGTACCTGGAAGGTTTTACCTTTTGACCACCTTACCATAATTCAAAAATATATTATTACTGACTATGTTCTCCACACTGTACATTTTTATCCCTGTGACTCAGTCATTTTTTAATTGGAATTTTAGGAATTTTGTATTTTTAAATATGAGTTTTTTGCTCTTTTTTGAACAGTTTAAGTGACAGTTATTCAATATTAAAACAGGTCATCAGTAGCTATCTACAATTTGGCAGGAAAAAGTTTTAAAATTAATCTGAGTATGGGGTAAATCTATTAAAGTGAAAAATATTATTGACAGTTTTGAAATTAGAACTTCTTCCTTGTAAGAGTAAACTAATAAATAAATAAACATTTTTGTAGGAAAAAGTACATTTCTATTGCCATTTTTATGTGCATGTACATATATTTTAGCAAACTGAAACCAAATTCTGTTGAACTTTTTCAGCTTCATCTGACCATAAGCTTTCTTATCAGTTCCTTAAATACTGTACATACGTTTTTTTTGGAGAGTGTTGGATTTATGCTTCTGATTTGGAGATAAAAATACACTATCCTGCAGCTTAATGTCACCCTGAGTTTTGAATGAAAAAAAAAAAAAAACACGTGATGTTCTTCCTGAGAAAATGGAGATGATGAAAACAATCTAAATCAGAATAACTGCCTGACCTTCTCTCTCGGCTCTCATATTTTGGCTAACTTCATAAGTTGTATCTGGTTTTCCCCACAAAAATTCAGTGTGCACTTTGGCATAGAAGGCAAACTACAGCACAAACTCCCTTGATTTATGGAGGAAAAAAAGATCCATGAGATGTGAAACATCACAAAATTTGGTCGAGAAAAATTATATATATGTCATATATGTATCTGTCTGTCCCTGTCCCCATTTATCTGATGACCCATCATGGAATACTGGCTATAATAAATTGTTACAGTGTATTCGGAGTTATCTAGCAGATAAAAATTTGCTTTGTGGAACTCTGGTGGAGGGACACCTCAAAGATATAAATAGTGATTTTTGAGAGATTTTAAGGACTACACTAAACCCTTTGACTATGTGGACCACAACAAACTGTGGAAAACTCTTAAAGAGATGGGAACCCAAGACCACCTTATCTGCCTCCTGAGAAATCTATGCAGGTCAAGAAGCAATAGTTAGAACTGGACATGGAACAACAGACTGGTTCAAAATTGGGAAGGGAGTAGTCAAGGCTGTATACTGTTGCTCAATGATTGCTCAAGATATCAATAACTGTTGGATCATAGAAAAAGCAAGGGAGTTCAAAAAAAATAAATCTACTTCTGCTTTATTGACTATGCCAAAGCCTTTGACTGTGTGGATCACAACAAACTGGAAAATTCTTCAAGAAATGGGAATACCATACCACCTTACCTGCCTTACCTGCCTCCTGAGAAATCTGTATGCAGGTTAAGAAACAACAGTTAGAACTGGACATAGAACAACAGACATAGAACAAATGGGGAAAGGAGTATGTCAAGGCTGTGTATTGTCACCCTGCTTATTTAACCTATATGCAGAGTACATCGTGCGAAATGCTGGACTGGATGAAGCCCAAGCTGGAATCAAGATTGCCAGGAGAAATATCAATAACCTCAGATATGCAGATGGCACTACTCTTATGGCAGAAAGTGAAGAAGAACTAAAGAGCCTCTTGATGAAAGTGAAAGAGGAGAGTGAAAAATCTGGCTTAAAACTCAACATTCAGAAAGTGATGGGCATCCAGTCCCATCACTTCATAGCAAATAGATGGGGACACAGTGGAAACAGTGACAGACTTTATTTTTCTGGGCTCCAAAATCACTGCAGATGGTGACTGTAGCCATGAAATTAAAAGATGCTTGCTCCCTGGAAGAAAAGCTATGACCAACCTAGACAGCATATTAAAAAGCAAAGACATTACTTTGCCAACAAAGGTCTGTCTAGCCAAAGGTATGGTTTTTCCAGTGGTCATATATAGACGGACCATAAAGAAAGTTGAGCGCCAAAGAATTGATGCTTTCGAATTGTGGTGTTGGAGAAGATTCTTGATAGTCCCTTGGACTGCAAAGAGACCAAACAAGTCAATCATAAAGGAAATCACTCCTGAATATTCACTGGAAAGACATGCTGAAATGGAAACTCCAATACTTTGGCCATCTCATGCAAAGAACTGACTCATTGGAAAAGACCCTGATCCTGGGAAAGATTGAAGTTAGGAGGAGAAGGGGACAACAGAGGATAAGATGATTAGATGGCATCACTGACTTGATGGACATAAGTTTGAGCAAACTCTGGGAGTTAGTGATGGACAGTTAAGCCTGGCGCGATATTCTATGGGGTTGCAAAGAGTCGGACATGACTGAGCGACTGAACTGAACTGATATGCCAACCACAATTCTGTGCACTCTACATTATTAACTATTTCTATCTTCAGAGTTTCAAAAGAGTCTTGTGAGTACCTACAAGAAAAAGAGACACAAAAGAAAAAATAATAATTTGCATAAATTTGAAGGGTGAGAAGAAAAATCTGACTTTAGAATCCTCCAACTGAGTCAGCTCATGGTACTCTTCCTTGTATCTATGACAATAAGCTACTCTTTCAGGTTTTAACAATATTATTTACACATGATTATGAGGACATATCTGTTTTTACTACATTTATGATCATGTGTGTATATGAATTTTTATATGTATGTGAGTATTTATTATGGTTACTGTTTTCTTTTGCTATTTTTCTTGACATTTAAACCTTTGCTCCAGCTAGAATTTGTTCTTGTACAGGGTAAAGCAAGCATTCAGTTCTGGTTTCTTTCCCTCAAATATCTCTCCAAGTGGACCCAAGACAATATATTGAAAATATTTCCTCCACTTATTTGAAATACAGCCTTTATAATAAATGAAATTTCTTCTGATTACCAATTAATTTTCTTAGGTTTTTCTGTACTACACTTCTGTCTATTGCAAATAATAATATTTATTAATTGGGATAAGCCTGTCTCTTGATCTCCAACTCATACATTCACTGATGCTTATAAGTCACTTAGAAATGAATTTAGGGAGCAGAAGAGAAATGTGCTATAGTCCTGAGTCCTTCCAGTATATAGAGAGAGATGGGGAAAAGGAAGCCTATCCAGCAAAGGAGATTGAGAGAGTCAAAAAAGCCAGATGAGGACCAAGCATGCCATTGTCCGGAAGACAAGTCAGAAAATTCCTTTAAGGAGCAGGGTGTAAACCTGCCATGTCAGATGAAACTTTAAAGTGTTAGTCATTCAGTTGCATTTGATTCTTTTCAACTTCAAGGACTGTAGTCTGAAAGGCTAGTCTGTCCATGGGATTCTTCAGGCAAGAACACTGGAGTAGGTTTCCATGCTCTTCTCCAAGGAATGTACTTTAAATGTTGTCACTAATACTTTACATGAAGATGTGCTCCACTCTCGCTATTGAGAGTGTTAATGGGGGCATCAAGTTAAGATGGAGATCCTAAATCTCCAGAAGGAAGTCTATTGGGTGTTTTCTAAGAGACATTCATTTAGAAGACTCCTTGGAATGTACAGCAACAGGATAATAGTTACAGCCTTGAACACTGGTACATTATCTCCTGTGTCATATGCTCTGAATAACTTCATGATCAGAGGAGCCAAGTGTTTTAATAAGTCAGACCATTTGAAAAATTGATATCTTTTGTGTTCAGAGAAAGGATCTTTTCCTAGATGATGCTAAATTAAAGAATATGAAATATCCTAACACTATCCTTATTGCCTAAAAAATAATGTTAACACTTCTTAAATTTTTCACCCAAGTTGATCTTGCTCCTTTCAATTTCTATATCTTCATTTTTACATATTTTTTTTCATCTTATAGTCTATATACCCAGTCATACTGATTTTTTAAAACTAGTTATAGTTCCATAAAAACAATATGTGTTCATTTCCTTTGTACACAATTTCCTCTTGAAAAAAAAAATTAATAATTTTGCTTTGAGAGTTTACTGTCCCCAAAGGCACACATGACATGACAGGTAGTAAATCCAGGTTATATATCAACTCCTCCATTTTCCTTCCTCTTTCTTTCCAACATCTTTCAGGATAAATTCAATTACTGTTTTTTCTACATAATTTCTGTACTCATAGGGATGTTAATAAAGCTCATAAAGTCTTTCAGGCAGCAAGTGGCAGAGTTAGATCTGTCTAGCTCCAAATCTCATACTTTTTCCACTGCTGGAGGTAAATTTTATATACTGAATTCATATTCATTACCTCCTCCATAAACTCATAACATTGTTCTCTAATTTGTTTCTGGACTAAGAGGACCCAAATAATCCAGAAACAAAAGTCACCACTCTTCTACCCCTGTCTCCATTTAAGTGGATACATGACTAGAAGTGTGAGAGTTCTGGAGACTAGATGCTCTGACAATTCCCTTTCATACAAAAAAGAACAATATCAGGAAATGGTCTTCCTCCAAACTTTGATAATTTTTCACTTTTGAGAAATTACATACAACTTAAAGAAACTTTTTTTCTAATTTTCTGCTTTTCATTCCACGTTTATTTAATTGATATCTAAGATGTACCATGTCAACAATCATTGATTTCTCCCAAACTCCTTTCCTCTCAAAGGAATTTTTTTCCCCCCTAACTCTTTATCCAGCTCCATGAATGGGCTTATCAGTTACACAGGTGCTTACATGCTAAGTCATTTTAGTCATGTCCAACTCTTTGCGACCCTATGGATCATAGCCTGCCAGGCTTCTCTGCCCATGGGATTCTCCAGACAAGAATACTGGAGTAGGTTGCCATGCCACCCTCCAGGGGATCTTCCCACCCAGGAATTAAACCCACCTATTTTATGTCTCCTGCATTGGCAGGTGGGTTCTTTACCACTAGTACCACCTGGGAAGCCCAATTAGATGCTAGGTAAAATACAAAGAAACACCACAAAAATTAAGTCATCGGTAATTTTGTCTTTGTATAATACCACTCCAACAGAAAACTATATATGTTGTAGCCAACCATGTCTTTCCATTTCCTTCTACTTTTCCACCTTTGTCCATGATGACATTATTTCTTTTCTGAATTGTTTTTAATGTTCTATGATCCAATATTCAAAGTAGCCACTATAATTTTTCCAGAAAGTGAATAGATCTATTTCCTTTAGAAACTAACTTTTACTTGAATCAGAGAAGGGAAACATATAATTAGACAAGCTGTCTTATTCTAGATTTCAAAAAACACGAACCAGGAAATAGTGTCATAACTAGATTTAGGAATTTGATAAAAATAAAATAAGAGTTTGTGATATAAATAAATGATACTGAATCTAATCTGACTGGTAATCTGTCATATATATTGAAAACATTAGAGACAACAGCAACAATTTTAGGTAACCATCAGTCGCAGTACTCTCATTTTGTGAGGCTGTTTTAAGCATAAATAATAAATGCAGGCTTGATCACTCCTCAAACCCCAAACCCCACACATCTTGGTAATATAGTAATTCACTTGATTTTAAAAGTATTTATTTGCATTAAGAGTTTTATTTTAATGCAAGTATATGATAACTAGTCTAGTCCTTTTACCAATCTCTAATACAATCTTTGAAAGCCCAGTCCTCTTGGCAGGTTGATAATTGCATCTCCAAATTTAAATCATCAGTAAAGAAAGTTGCATTTACCTCATTCATCTGAAAGTTGATGCTATTAATCTGTGGGTTGTATTGGGTGGTCTGATTTAAGGGGTAATGCAAGGGTAATGTCAGGAAAGTAAAACAAATCTTCTGCTAGTATATTTTTATTTTTTTTTTAAACTTTACAATATTGTGAAGAGCTAGGTAGCTCCAGTAACTGCTCATCTATTCAAACAATTGCTTAGGTTGCTGATCTTTATTTTCTTTAGTTTCATGAAGTCATCATTAAATAGGGAACAAATTGTAAATGATGACTGTATCATTTATGACTGAATCAAATGCCAATTGTTTATAATTAGATGCATTCTGAGGCATCTAATGGTCAAGAGAAAATAAAAAAAAAATATGTACGATTGTTACACTAAAAAATGGAATGTTTCTGACTGAATCCTGGGTTTGAGCTTATATTAGTGGAATGTTCTTTTTTCTTGTTACCCCAAATTTGAGATTCATAAATGGGAGTTATAATTAATTTTCTATTCTTAAAATATGACACCACAGTACCTAGCACAAGGAGGCATTTTTGTTGAAAGAATGAACTTGTAATCTAAATATGCATATGAAATGTGATTGGTGATGATTGTGGTCAGTGCATTTTAAGGAGGACCAGGAGGGGTCCTCCAGGGCAACCCATGCCTGAATTCTTGCCTGGAGAATCCCACTGGACAGAGGAGCCTGGTGGGCTACGGTCCACAGGGTCACACAGAGTCAGACACGACTGAAGCGACTCAGCACACAAGTCAAAGGGAATTGATAGGGCTCACATACATACTGATTCATCAGATTTACAAAAACGGGCTGAATATCCTGGGTACCTGTTCTTTCTATAACAACAATAGGTCAGTTTCTGGGTATTATATCTAAATGTTTGTTTTTAGTAAGAAATGCAATGAAATTTAATTTTTTTCAAGGAATCACTTATATCCTAAATCGTGTCCAGTCTTTTGTTATACATTAGCTCTCCACTGTTATTTCAGATATCTTTTCCATGTTGGACAAAAACACCTCAATGCTATTGATAAAGTTTCACAATATACAATATTTTAAGATTAGAAGTATTGCCTTCTATGCCATGAGAATTATTATTTTTTTTTTTATGCCATGAGAATTAGAGTTGGGTGGCTGCCTGCCATTCTTTGAAATTGGCAGTATCAAGTCACCATAACTAGACAGATTGTTGTAGCTGTGTCTAGCTCCAACTGTCCCTCAGCATTCAGTGATAATCCTAGTTTGTTCTTTTCCATTTGTGCCAATAATTCATATTCTAGTGATCCAAATATTAGATGTAGATATGCAAATGATCACATTTGGTCACTTGAGAAAGCCAACTGATTGCTCTCTCATGGTATACTAGTATTTAATAGGCTGATAAACTATTTATTGAGTGTTATTCTGTGAAACAGAGTCTACATTTTATTGGTTGTGCCTATGAAATTGCCATTAAAAATAATATTACTGATAGTTTCTCTGCCTTTAATAGTTGATGTGTGAAAAGAGACAATCTAAAAATTATTATACGGACAAGTAAAATGTTACTGGTGACATACTAGGTGGCATTATGAGGTGGCATGAGGATTAGGGGAGAAAATATATCACATTTTTTGTTACTGTGGTTGACTAGAGAAACGTAATATTGCATTTAGTTGGACCTTGAAGGTTGAGTTGAATCTAGATGTAGAAATTTAGAAAGATAAATTTTATGGAAGTAAATTTTATCTCATATATGGAGGTATTGATTAGATAATTGAAATTTTATTCTTCATGGATAAAGAGGGAATATAGTTTTACTACAGATTATAAAACATCCCTACACATTTGGGGGAAATTATGGAATCCATTGCTTAAATTACTGATTTTTTGAGGTGGTTCAGTTAAGAAAATTTTAACCAAATAGTTATCTAGTGGCTTTACAACCCAAACATAATCATTTCCTTTTTCTTCCTACCTATATTTAGACTGCTTAATTCTTTCCAATCAAGAAGGGTAGGAGAGGAACAGAAGGATAATTTCACTGTAGTCAGTTTTGCTATTTGTTAGCTCTGGTAAATGTTCCGGTACAGAAGGTGATAGGAAATAATGATCTCCAGTAATTGTTTATGGATAATGTTAAGTGGTAAAATGCTGCATCTGACAGCAGAATGTTGCATCTGTGACTCTTTCTGGAACTCCAGGATTATATTTCCATATCAAAAATAGCTTTATGTGAGCTCCATGGGTTAAAGAGTCCATATACATATCTGTATATGTTAATTATTCAAGTTGTAACCTTCCTGCTTTACAATGGATAGATGAGAGCTATTTTGAGATCTATATTATGTTCCCAAATCAGACTTCCCTTGAAAAAAAAATTAGTAGTGCTCATAAACATCCAAAAACGAAGAAGTTTGCTTTCACCCTTTAAGTACAGCTTTAAAATCTCCTCCTGTTTTATTTAATTACAGGGTCAAAGTGTTTTCCTAGTGGGTGAGTTCTATACCAACTGATTGAATATTTAGGATCCTTTACTGATTAAAGTGAAAAGTGAAAGTGGCTCAGTCGTGTCTGACTCTTTGCAATCCCATGGACTGAATAGGCCAGAATACTGGAGTGGGTAGGCATTCCCTTCTCCAGGGGATCTTTCCAACCCAGGGATCAACTCAGGTCTCCCACAGTGCAGCAGATTCTTTTCCAGCTGAGCTACAAGGGAAGCCCTTACTGCTTAAAGACAAACTGAAATTCTTTTACTGAAGGACCTTAAATACGTGGAGAGGTAGCCCACATTTACACAGAAGGAGAGGATAGTTTAAAGATGCCACTTCGCCCAAGTTTATCTATTACATTGATAACGTGTTAATCTAAGTTCTGGTAGAGTTAGTCACAGGACTTGATAAATTGATTTTAAATTGATATTAAAGGACTTCCCTGGTGGCACAGTGGATAAGAATCCACCTGCCAATGCAGGGGACACGGGTTTGATCCCTGGTTGGGGGACATTCCACATGCCACAAAGCAATTAAGCCCAAGCACCACAATTACTGAGCCCACGTGCTACAGCTACTGAAGCTTGTGCACCTACAGCCCATGTTCCACAACAAAAGAAGCCACTGCAATGAGAAGCCCACACCGCAGTGAAGAGTAGCCCCTGTTTGCCACAACTAGATAAAGACTGATGCAAAGAACTGACTCATTGGTAAAGACCCTGATGCTGGCAAAGATTAGAGACAGGAGGAGAAGGGAACAACAGAGGATGAGATGGTTGGATGGCATCACCTACTCGATGGACATGTGTTTGAGCAAGCTCTGGGAGTTGGTGATGGACAGGGAAGCCTGGCATGCTGCAGTCCATGGGGTTGCAAAGAGTTAAACATGACTGAACAGCTGAACTGAACTGAACTCAGAGAAAGCCTATATGCAGCAAAAAAGACCCAGTGCAGCCATAAATAAAAAAATATTTTAAAAAGTTGATATTAAAGACCAAGGTGCTAAAATTGGCCAAGACTTTTGTGAAGAAGGATGAGGAGGAAATAGGAGAAAGGGGTTGCCCTACAAAATAGACACACAAAGTGATAGCTCTTAAAAGCATATGCTATTGGTACAGAGACAGACAAACTGACAACTGAAACAGAAGTATATTATGCCTATCTGGAATTCCATCAGATAACAGAGAGGGGTGTAGCAAGGTACAATTTAGGGGTGGGATTATTAAACAAATGAGTTTGAATTAATTGTTATCCATATAGAAAAGAAAAAGAAAATAAATTGCCATTTCACACCATCACAAAAATTAACTAAATGAATCAGAAGCTCATATTTCAAAGGCATAAATTTTAAACTTTTAGAAGAAAGCGTAGTGGTATATTTCTCAGTCTGCAATAGGGAACGATTTTTTAAACAAGACATGTAATTGTCAATCACAAAATAAAAATAATAAATTTTACTTCACTAAACTTTTAATTACCAAAAATCACCTTAAAGAAAGTGAAAAAGGCAGTGTAAAAGTATTAAAAAAAAAAAACAAAAAACAGAAAACTAGGCAAAACATGAATAGGCACTTCACACAAGAGTAAATTTATATGACCAGTAAACATAAAGAAGCATATGATACATCATCAGTAATCAGGGACATGGAAATCAAGACCTTGATCTGTTCATTTTAATAGGTGTTGATTGTAAAAATTTAAATCCCAAGATTTAGAATAGATACTGAATCAAAGACAAGCCTATATATTTCAAATGAATTATCAGGTAGTCCAACCTCTTTGGAAAACAATTTGGAATTATCTTGTAATAATTTTACAAGTTTAAAAGTTTAACATGCCCATACTCTACAAGCCATCAATTCTATAACTATACTTAAGAGAAATTCTTGTATATGTTCCAGGAAATGGATCAGAATGTTCCAAGAACCACTGTTTATAGCAACAAATAAGTGGAAAACAATCCAAATTATTCATTAATAACAGAATGAATAAATAACTCCTTTTATATTCATAAACTATAATATTTAAAAGATGCCAAAAGTAATAAACTATAACAAAAATAAATATACATGGCCATATATATTATGAAAATAATTTTTATAAATCATTTCTGATACATATAAAAGGAAGTATGTATAAATACAACATTTAAAATATTGGTTACCTGGTTTGTTGTGGAGGGACAGACAGGGTTCAAATGATGTAAGCCAGAGAAAGAGCACATGTGGGGATATGTTATTCAGAAATATTTTAAATATTGAAAAGGATTCTATATTCATAGTTGCTCATTAAATTATCAAATACACAAATGAAAAGGAAGACCAGGCATGGGCAAATGATCATGAGGTATCATGAATATAGGCTATGATTAAATGAAGTCATGAATCTGAGTCAAGAAAAAAGAAGAGATTATGCATTTACAGGTAACAGAATTCAAGAAAAACAAAAATCACAGGTTGAAAAAGTTTTTAGAGTATGAAAGGGGAGAGGTGAAAAAAAGTTACAGAGGTACATGAAATTTAAGAATACTGAATAAAGATCATTTCTGAAAGCTTAAGAAAGTAAGAAGAGACTGCTCACAGAGAAATGATGTGCAGCTTGATTGCACACTGCTCAACAGCAGTATAGACTCCAGGAAGATGAAGTAGTTTTAGAGTATTAATAAAAGCAAAAATTTTAAACTTAGAATGTTTATCCAGTGAAAGTCATTCAATTATGAGGGCATAATAAAGACAGAAATCCATTACAAGGAAATGTGTCATCTAAGAACCCACATTGGTAATATTTTTGGAGGATGTACTTATGTACAAAACAGGTTAAGTGAATGTTGCAAAAGACAGGTGGACTAATTGTGCTCAGTTTGGGGGGAGAAATCTACTGCTGCTTTAAAAAGATATCTTTTTTTTGTCAAGAAAAAGATAAAACAGACAAAAGGTAATCAACAGAACATGAGAACATAGTAAATAAAACATTCGTCTTTCTAGGAAAGATTTTATCTGAAGGAAAGCTGGAAAGATTAAAACCAAAATCAATAAAGGAAATAACATATTTGAAAATATAAGAGGGCAGAAATAATTTTGAATGTAACAGCTATTACCATAATTTATCACAATTTATATATTACAATAAATAAAATGGATTGAGCTCATCAATTAAAAGACAGGTGATCAGTTGTTTAAACAATCTAATACAAAAATATGAAATGTGGTATCTTTAAGATATCTGGCTAAAACAGGAGAGTGAAGAGCTGGACATGATTGTGAGGTCCATGGAGGACTTTTACCTATTTTTTTTTTCTTTTTGTAAGTCATTTAAGAAACTTGATTTAAGGTACAAGGAAGGAAACAGTGGAGAAATACTCAATGTTCAAGAGGGAGGGTAGAATCAAATAAGCAAGATTTCAGAGGAGATAAGAAATGATGTAAAGAAAGACCATTGAAAAGATAAATCTTAAGGAGGCCAGTATACTTTCTTCTGATGCAAAGGGGGAAGTAGGAAAAGTGTAGGAAAATTATTTTGTTGAGATAAAGTACTTTCCTTCACAGATCTGTGAATTCTGTTGATCAAATAGCCAAAATAGCCCTCTGAATAAAGGGGAAGATAGGAGAATTACAGTTTACAGGTTAAAGAATATAATCAGGAAAATAAACTATAGATGATTCAACAGAAGGTGAGTATGAAGCAACTGTGTTGAGATGGAGTGAGTCTCTCTAGAACTATTGGAAGTTTATAATTTTCTCATGTTCTGTTGCAAAACCTGAGTGGAAAATACACGGGCCGGAGTTTTTAAGTTACAATTGCACAAAGCTGGAGCTAGGGTGAAGGCAGAGGTACCGAGGTTCCGAAAATTCAGTTCGGTACAGTAGCTCAGTCAAGTCCGAATCTTTGCGACCCCATGGACGGGAGCACGCCTCCCTGTCCATCACCAACTCCCAGAGTTTACTCAAACACATATCCATTGAGTCCATGATGCCATCCAACCATCTCATCCTCTGTCATCCCCTTCTCCTCCCACCTTCAAACTTTCCCAGGATCAAGGTCTTTTCACATGAGTCAGTTCCTATCAAGTGGCCAAAGTACTGGAGTTTCAGCTTCAGCATCAGTCCTTCCAATGAATATTCAGGACTGATTTCCTTTAGGATGGACTCGTTGGATCTCCTTGCTGTCCAAGGGACTCTCAAGAGTCTTCTCCAACACCATAGTTCAAAAGCATCAATTCTTCAGTGCTCAGCTTTCTTTATAGTCCAACTCTAACATTCATACATGACCACTGGAAAAACCATAGCGTTGACTAGATGGATCTTTGTTAGCAATGTCTCTGATTTTTAATAAGCTGTCTAGGTAGGTCATAACTTTTCTTCCAAGGAGCAAGAGTCTTTTAATTTCATGGCTGCAGTCACCATCTGAAGCGATTTTGGAGCCCCAAAAATAAAGTCTATCACTGTTTCCATTGTTTCCCCATCTATTTGCCATGAAGTGATGGGACCAGATGCCATGATCTTAGTTTTCTGAATGTTGAGTTTTAAGCCAACTTTTTCAGTCTCCTCTTTCACTTTCATCAAGAGGCTCTTTAGTTCTTCTTCACTTTCTGCATATCTGAGGTTATTGATATTTCTCCTGGCAATCTTGATTCCAGCTTGTGCTTCATCCAGCCTGGCTTTGCATGATGTACTCTGCATATAAGTTAAATAAGCAGGGTGACAATACACAGCCTTGACATACTCCTATCCCAATTTGGAACCTGTCTGTTGTTCCACCTCCAGTTCTAGCTGTTGCTTCTTGACCTGCATACAGATTTCTTAGGAGACAGGTCAGGGGGTCTGGTACTGCCATCTCTTTCAGAATATTCCACAGATTTTTGTGATCCACACAAAGACTTTGGCATAGTCAATAAAGCGAAAGTAGATGATGTTTTTTTGGAACTCTCTTGCTTTTTTGATGACCCAATGGATGTTGACAATTTGATCTCTGATTCCTCTGCCTTTTCTAAAACCAGCTTGAATTTCTGAAATTTCATGGTTCACGTACTGTTGAAGCCTGGTGTGGAGAATTTTGAGCATTACTTTACTAGTGTGTGAGATGAGTGCAATTGTGTGGTAGTTTGAGCATTCTTTGGCATTGCCTTTCTTTGAGACTGGAATGAAAACTGACCTTTTCCAATCCTGTGGCCCCTGCTGAGTTTTCCAGATTTGCTGGCATACTGAGTGCAGCATTTTCACAGCATCATCTTTCAGGATTTGAAACAGTTCAACTGGAATTCCATCACCTCCACTAGCTTTGTTCACAGTGATGCTTCCTAAGGCCCACTTGACTTTGCATTCCAGGATGTCTGACTCTAGGTGAATGATCACACCATCGTGATTATCTGCATCGTGAACATCTCTTTTATATCGTTCCTCTGTGTATTCTTTCCACATCTTCTTAATATCTTCTATTTCTGTTAGGTTATTTCTGTCCTTTATTGTGCTCATCTTTTCATGAAAAGTTCCCTTGGTATCTCTAATTTTCTTGAAGAGATCTCTAGTCTTTCCCATTCTGTTGTTTTCTTCCATTTCTTTGCATTGATCACTGAGGAAGGCTTTCTTATTTCTCCTTGCTATTCTTTGGAACTCTGCATTCAAATGGGCATATCTTTCCTTTTCTCTTTTGCCTTTTGCTTCTCTTCTTTTCATAGCTGTTTGGAAGGCCTCCTCAGACAACCATTTTGTCTTTTTACATTTCTTTTTCTTGGGGGTGGTATTGATCACAGCCTCCTATGCAATGTCCTGAACCTGTGTCCATAGTTCTTAGGCACTGTGTCTATCAGATCTAATCCCTTGAATCTCTTTGTCACTTGCACTGTATAGTCATAAGGGTTTTGATTTAGTTCATACCTGGATGGTCTAGTGGTTTTCCCTACTTTCTTCAGCTTAAATCTTAATTTGGCAATAAGGAGTTCATGATCTGAGCCACAGTCAGCTCCTGGTCCTGTTTTTGTTGACTGTATAGAGCTTCTCCATCTTTGGCTGCAAAGAACATAATCAATCTGATATCAGTGTTGACCATCTGGTAATGTCCATGTGTAGAGTCTTCTCTTATGCTGTTGGTAGAGGGTGTTTGCTATGACCAGTGCCTTTGCCCTGCTTCATTCTGTACTCCAGGGCCAAATTTGCCTGTTACTCCAAGTATTTCTTGACTTCCTACTTTTGCGTTCCAGGCCCTATAATGTAAAGGACATATTTATTAGGTGTTAGTTCTAGAAGGTCTTGTAGGTTTTCATAGAACCATTCAACGTCAGCTTCTTCAGCATTATTGGTCAGGGCGTAGACTTGGATTACTGTGGTATTGAATGGTTTGCCTTGGAAACAAACAGAGTCATTTTTGAGATTGCATCCAAATACCGTATTTTTGACTTTTTTGTTAACTATGATGGCTACTCCATTTCTCCTAAGGGATTTTTTTCCCACAGTAGTAGATATAATGATCATCTGAGTTAAATTAGCCACTCCAGTCCATTTTAGTTCGCTCATTCCTAAATGCTGATATTCACACTTGCCATCTCCTGTTTGACCACTTCCACTTTGCCTTGATTCATGGACCTAACATTCCAGGTTCCTATGCAATATTGCTCTTTACAGCATTTGACTTTACTTCCATCACCAGTCACATCCACAACCAACTGGGTGTTGTTTTTGCTTTGGCTCCATCTCTTCATTCTTTCTGGAGTTATTTCTCCACTGATCTCCAGTAGCATATGGGGCACCTACCAACCTGGGGAGTTCCTCTTTCAGTGTCCTATATTTTTGCCTTTTCATACTGTTCATGGGATTCTCAAGACAAGAATACTGAAGTGGTTTGCCATTCCCTTCTCCAGTGGACCACGTTTTGTCAGAACTCTCCATAGTCAAGATGGACTATTGCGTCTAGACAACTGACCCAAGCAGATAAATCTAGAGGGGACTGATAGGCCCGGAAACAGGCAGGGACTGAGGAAATAAAAGTTCAGTGAGGCCAAGGGGATGGTTTAAATATAGTAATTAAGTCAGAGAGGGAAGTATAGAAGTTGAGAGATCAGAAGATGGCAATTTCACTGAGTTCTTTCAATGTGTGAACATTTCTGTTAACGTAAGAGTAGGTGGAGGATTTTTAAATTTAGGAGTTAAAAACCTACAAGGCAAAGAGATTGGAAGAGTTAGTGCAATCAGAGGATTACAAATGAGATGCCTTTTTCTGTCACTGGAAAAAATTTTTTTAATTAAAAAAGTTACTTCTGGAAAGAAAAAAAAAAAATCAAACTTCAAGGCCCCTTCCTTTTACTTGCTAGGTTTCCACTGAATTGCTTTATTCAGAGTGACTTGTTTCCCAAACTTCAAAATGTAGCTCCTTTATGGAGGTAACTATAATAGCTTGATGTGTAGCTTAAATTCCCCAGAGTTAAAATGAAGATATTAGTTTCAGAAGGTGGTATTTGAAAGCAGCATAGACTGTGAAGAGGTATGCATTCAGTGTGGAAGTAAGGCTGCCTGTGTCTTAGCGTGAAGGTAATTGGAGTTCCCCAAAGACAGAAAATCAATGCATTCTAAATGAGAATAATTTAGTTGTTGTTGCATCAAGTAAGCATAATATCACCAAAAGAATCTTTACAACTGTATACATTCTCATCATCTTACTTAAAATAATGTTTATAGCACTGTCAAATTACAAGTGTTACGTTCAAAAGGCTAACAAGACAGACGATGACACATAGTCAATATGTGCAAAGCTTCTGTTAGCACTTTAATGCTTCATACAAAATAATTATTTTTGAGTAACAACTCCATTTAAAGTAAGTTAGCATCTTTCTTTTACATGAAGACTTTTTTCCTTATAACATTCCTCAACAATACAGCCTCAAGATTCACATTATGAGGAATGCTGCAAAAATATCTTCTCATCTGTTCCCCCAGCAGAGGTTGCCAGTCACAATTATTGAAGGGCGTGAACTAATGTTATATGAGTGTCATCAAGAACCTTCACCTCCAGGGCACAACCAGAATAGCACATTCTGACCACCATGCAGGAGTAGAGTGAACTTCTTTGCAGCTGTAAATAAGCCCAAATTTGATATTTTCCAGAATAATGGGCAACTATCTTACCTTTAGTGAGCCTTCTCTTACATGTGTAGTTTAACCACTGAATTCAAACCCCTCTTAACAAATAGTATTGCTTAAGGAGGCTTATTTAACAATATGCAAATGTAATATATTGCCTAAGCCTGCACAATGCATATTATCATTTATAGCCTGTTCTCGTGTTCTTTTCCATCTGTGTTCAATTATTCAATAACTATTTCCATAGACAATTAATGTGGTAGGACAGATCACAACAATGGTGATCACGGTCTCTGCTTTCGTGGATCTTAGTGTATAGTGAGAAGGATAGATTTTAAAAATCTATAAATATTATCATGATTATTTTATAATTAATATTATTAATAAATTAATGAATTTTCCCAAGTGATATGAGGAAAATAAGATTTTCTAAAAAAGAAATACAAGATGGTAGAAATACGTAATTTTGACAGAAAGGAAGGAATAGATCTATGAGTAATATTTAATTAAACGGGGATTGAAATAAAAGGTAAAAGTCCTTGGAAGTATGGGGTGAAATGTGCGAGCAGGAATGACTGAGAGGGTAATGAGTGAGCCAGAAAGATCAGCATGTGCAAAGATCCTGTGGTGGGAATTAGCAGAACATGCTCGAGAAAAGGAAGTACAGCAAGGAAAATACAACATGGTATAAGATGAAGTTAGTGAGGTGGCTAAACAAGAGGATAAATGTAAATTAGAGCAAGCTGAGCACCCAGCACATCCTCTTGTCATGTATGAAGCTTATTTCTGTTCTTCACACCTTCCATATATGATGCCCAAAAGGTTCTTTCTGCTTATTCAGGCTGGTTCTCCCCTGTAAATTCCCCATCACAGATACGTGTGTGTAGTGGTCTCCTTAGTTATTAGTTAGCATACTAATAAAAACCAATGACCCCAATTGATAATGTTAATGAAAAATCACACAAATATTCTTTTTTAAAGTAGTTTGAAAGTCCTCTGAAATTTTCCTATGGAATATGTATGTCTGTGTGTGTAGTGGGTTTCAGAAAAGGAAAGTGTATCATTCCTAGAACAAGAGTCATTAATACTGCCCACAATGTATCCCCCTACTTAATAGACTATAGTTTGGAATAAGTTTTCACCTATAGTAAAGTTTGTAAACATTGACAAAAAGTTTGGCTGTAATTATGGAAAGCCATTTGGAAAATTCTTCAGGTATTTAGATATAATAGAAGAAAAAATATAAATATAAAATATATAAATATTAAGCTAATTATCACTATTTAGTATTACCAACAGCTTCCTTGGTGGTTCAGGCGTAAAGAATCTGCCTGCCAACGTGGGAGATGCAGGTTCAATTGGGTAGGGAAGATCCCCTGAAGAAGGAAATGGCAACCCATTCCAGTATTTTTGTCTGGAGAATCCATGGACAGAGGAGCCTGGTGAGCTACAGTCCCTGGGGTCACAAAAAAGTGGGACACAATTTAGTGGCTAAACAACAATAATCTCTCTAAAGGAATAACGTGTGTTTGTGTATACTCAGTCATGTCCAACTCTTTGCCACCCCATGGACTGCAGCCCACCAGGCCCCTCTGTCCATGGGATTTCCCAGGCAAGAATACTTGTATGGAAAATCTCAAGGGTATCTTCCCAACCCAGAGATCGAACCAACAGTCTTTAGTCTCCTGCATTGCAGGCAGATTCTTTACTGCTAAACTACCAGGGAAGCTCAGAGAAATAACATATTTCACAGTGAAGGGAAACCAGATCTCTACTCCTTTTTATTCCAAGATTGACAATGATGAGAGAATAGAAAAATGTGAACTGTCAAAGCTTCTGCCAGCTTTTCCCTGTTACTGAAAGGGAAGAATGGGCATAAAAAACCCAGTGTTTTCTCAAAGGCTTAAAGGCTTTGGAGATATAAAATTAAGCCTGGAGTCCTGCCAGGCATATTTTAGAGAACTGACTTGTTTTGCATAACAAGGTGATTTGAGTATCTGTGAAAGAACCTAAGGGTGGGGGTTAATGAAGAGGAAAAAGTGGGTTCTTAGAATCTTGAGAGGAAAAGAGGATGAGAAACTCCAAGATAGGAAACTACTGTTTATCTCAATGTTGTGCTGTGCGGTGCTCAGTCACTCAATCCTGTCTGACTCTTTGAGACCCCATGGACTGTTGCCTACCAGGCTCCTCCGTCCATGGGTATTCTCCAGGCAAGAATACTGGAGTCCTCCAGGGGACCTTCCCAACCTAGGGATCAAACCCAGTTCTCCCTCATTGCAGGCGAATTCTTTACCAAATGAGCCAGCAGGGAAGTCCAGTTTTCCTCAAACCTTGAGTGAAACATGCTCTTCTCATAAGTCCTTTGTTTGAAGTTCCTTTCGATATGTTTGTATGTATGTGTGCCTGTGTGTGTGTGTTGGGGGTGTGTCATCTTATAAAGAGATTGAATTCCATGTCCATGTAAGAATAGAGGGAGAATGATAGCCAAGGGCACTGTGAGATACAAGTAAAATGGAGGGTTCAAATGTAGCAGAAACTCTGAAGCAGAATTAATTCTAAAAATGAGAAGGCCTGGGAAATTAACAGAAATCCTAAATAGGGCCTTAGAATAGTGACAGAACATAGGTTGAGACAATCAAAACATCCTTTTCATTTCTCACTGCAAAGGACAGAGTGATAGCTGAGTTTCAGTAATCAATAAACAATATAAACTTACAAGCTAGAATTAAATTACCAACTGTGGTGCTGGTGAAGACTTTTGAGAGTCTCTGAGACAGCAAGGACATCAAAGCAGTCAAACTTAAATCAACCCTGAATACTCATTGGAAGGACTGATGCTGAAGCTGAAGTTCCAATACTTTGGCCACCTGATGCAAACAGCTGACTCATTGGAAAAGACCCTGATGCTGGGAGAGGTTGAAGACAGAGGAAGAAGAGGGCAACAGAGGATGAGATGATTGGATGAAATCACCAATTTAACAGACATGAACTTGGGCAAACTCCTGGAGATGGCGAGGGACAGGGAAGCCTGGCATGCTGCAGTCCATGGGGTCACAAAGAGTTGGACATGACTTGGCAACTGAACAAACATTAACTAGCCAGAAAGAGCTATTTTAAGGATAATGCAGACAGAGAGAACAGACGAGGACACAAGCAGGAAGGAGAGGTTGGGACGAATGATGAGAGTAACATTGAAACATACACATTACCATATGCAAAACTAGATAGCCAGTGGAAATTTACTGTATGAAGTAGGGAGTTCAAATTCAGTGCTCTCTGATAACCTAGAGAGGTGGGATGGGGCAGAAGGGAAGTTCCAGATGGGGAAACATATTTATACCTATGGCTGATTCATATTGCTATATGGTAGAAATCAACACAATATTATAAAACAATTATCCTCCAATTAAGAATTAATTAATTACAAAATAAAGCAGACATAATAGTCATAGGTTTACTTTATCACTCTCAAAAATATTTCACTTCCCCGTGAAGCACTTGTGTCAGAGCTACTAGCTTAGATACATCTCTCTGTGGTTTGCACTGCTAACCGCAGTCTTACTATATGATCCAGCAGTCATATATGAAAACTTATCTATACATAAAAATCTGCACATGAATATCTATAGCAGCTTTATTTATCATTGCCCCAAATTGGGACTTTTAAATGGTTGGTGTTCTTTCTGCTCTTGTGTGCATGCATGAATGTTCAGTTGTGTCTGACTCTTTGCAACCCCATGACATGTGGCACACCAGCCTCCTCTGTTCGTGGAATTTGCCAGCAAGAATACTGGAGTGGGTTGCTATTTCCTTCTACAGGGGATCTTCCTGACCCAGGGATTGAAAAGTTTTGCATGTCTCCTTCATTGGCAGGTGGCTTCTTTACCATTAGCAGCACCTGGGAAGTCCCTTGATTAAAGATAACCCTCTTTCACTAAATGCCTGCATTACCCAGTCATATGCACAGGAAGAAGCTGGAACACAGAAAGCAGAGCCCTGCCTGGATATGCCATTGGTTGTATGTTCAGGACCATACGATAACCATTATGTGTTATTGTGTAAAGTGCTGGATACAATGAAACCAGAGAGCAAGATATGAGACAAAAATGCATTGGCACTGATAAAAATCTCATTCCAGGGAACCAATCCAATGTGCTTTAAGTGACTTATTCCTAATTATCCTTCTGGGCTGCATTTGTCTGGTATCCATTGGTAATATAATTGTCCAATTTTCCTCATAAAAAGAATGCATTCTATTTGCCTGATAGTTCATTTTAGCAGTCATGTGAAATGAGGGTACCAAGAATTTTTACTATGCTTTAAGGCTGTTTCTTTGGTTGATTTTTAAATGAAAACCAAGATCAAAGGATTTACATCCTTCAATTGAAGGATTTGCCTAATGGGAACATATTTACTAGGCTAAAATCTATACACATGATATCTTCTATGATTTGCTCCTTTATTTAATTGAAGTCTAGCAATCAGTACATGTTTGAACCTCACAAATATTTAATGTGTGTGTACTTAATTATCCTATTCAAGTCAATCAAAACATCTGTTTAGGTAAAGCAGACAGTATTCCCCAGTGTGCAGGTGTATAGCAGTTCTAAGCAAGGAGCTGTCTAACTCAAACTTGTCACTTTGTCACTTACTTATAAAAATAGATACCAGCTAGTTACTTAAACAGTCCACCAAGCCAGACAGTATTTCCAATGTATCTTCCACAAGGAGTTTATTCCTTAACCTGAATGAAGTTAAAGTCCTTAGGGCTTTTTTTTTAACACTGCATGTTTCACCAGCTCAATTATGCTGAATATCATAAGGCATTATCCATGACATCCTATTACTGTGACAATTCAAAATATCATTCTTGGTTATATGAGTTATCTTTTGATTATTAGGAGTTGGGATTTTTTAGTTTGTAGAAGGAAAAACATGAATGTGTAAATTATACTTTACTTCAGTGTTGTAATAATACCTTACTGGAGGTATTCTAAATATTCACCTACTCCGCACTCTCAAGTGATTATAAAGTGTGAAAGTGTTTTTTGCTCAGTTGTGTCCAACTCTTTGCAACCCCATGGACTATAGTCCCACCAAATCCTTACCATGGAGTTCTCCAGGCAAGAATACTGGAGTGGGTAGTCATTCCCTTCTCCAGGGAATCTTTCTGACCCAGGATCAAACCCAGGTCTCCCACATTGCAGGCAGATTCTTTACCTTCTGAGCCACCAAGGAAGCCTAATAATACCATTGGAGGCATTCTAAATGTGCACCTAGTCCCTATTCTCTAGTGATTATAAATTCTATATCAGAAATCAAATTGAACAAGGCACCCCACTCCAGTACTCTTGCCTGGAGAATCCCATGGATGGAGGAGCCTGGTGGGCTGCAGTCCATGGGGTCGCTAAGAGACAGACACGACTGAGCGACTTCACTTTCAATTTTCACTTTCATGCATTGGAGAAGGCAATGACGGCCCACTCCACTATTCTTGCCTGGAGAATCGCAGGGACAGGGGAGCCTGGTGGGCTGCCGTCTCTGGGGTCACACAGAGTCGGACACGACTGAAGTGACTTAGCAGCATAGCAACAAGACTAAAAATCAGACCATGACAAAAATAATACAGAATTTTGATCAAAGTTAGGTCATTGTCCTATTTTACCAACTCCTTGAAAACCATATTTTTCTTAAAGGGCCTTTAATTATAAAGTACAAATTTATCTTTTTCTAAAATAGCCAGTATAATGCATTAATAAAATGTTTTTCTACACCTAAAATACCTAAAGACAAAATGTTTCATTTGTGATTGTCTCATTCTTGTTGCTTTTGGTAAGTGCATTTTTAGGAAATTGTTATAAAAGCATTAGGTAGAACTCTGAATATCTTTGCTTAATGTTCACTAAACAAAAAGGAGAGAGAGCTAAATGGCTATTTTTGAAGCAACATACAGAAAAATAAAAGCCTCACATGTAAACCAAGGTAGCCAGAGATCCTTGGTATCTAAAAGCTCTTCTAACAGCTCATAGTCAATAAATAAAATTAATAAAATTGTGGCAAACATATAAAGTATTTTCATTTATAAACAAAAAATATTAACTGTTGAGGTATGAACTTCAGAGAGTTTCTGAAAAATATGCTTATGAAAATTGATGAGTATTTATAGAATGTTCTCAACATCTAAGTTATCATCATATGTATCATTCCTAAATTTTCATACATAAATTCTAATTTGCTCACCCCGTTATCTGAATATCATTATTGGCTTCTTATTTACTGAGTTCTGAGATGATTTCTTCTTTTGCTTTCTGTTCTCCTATTATCATTGATAATGATGATTATTCAAGCAAATATTTTTTATTTAAAAGAATCTCTATGTAAAAAATGAGTGAGTGAATGAAAATAGCTCGGTCATGTATGACTCTTTGCGACCCCATGTATTGTATCCAGCCAGGCTCCTCTGTCCATGGGGATTCTCCAGGCAAGGATACTGGAGTCCTGCAGGGAATCTTCTCAACCCAGGGACTGAACCCAGGTCTCCCACACTGCAGGCAGATTCTTTATGATCTGAGCCACCAGGGTAGTTACTAAAATTTGACAATCATTGGTATGTGAAAATGCTAGAGAAATGCCAAGATCATCTCATTATATAAAAATCTGACAAATATTGAGAGACAGCCATGTAAAGGGCAAGCTCATATGAATTTTTATTGAACTTGCCAATTATGATTTTTAAAGGGCAATTCAGTGTCTTAAAAAGATGTGAAATTATTCTAGTTTGCAACTGATTCCTTAACAATGCTTGTTAAGTAACCTCTATACTTTCAGGGAGAAAAAAAAAATGAGGTAACTTTTTTCTTTACATTTTAAACATATTTAAAAGACACGTATTAACTAAATTTCATAGCCATAAAAGAATGGTAGATTTTAAATATTAGTTTATTAAATCATATAATTAACTATAAGGTAAAATTTTAAACCTAACTTTTAAAACATCAGTTTTACTTACATTTTTTTGGTATTATATTCATTCACTTCCTAATGTATTTGCTGTAAAATACAATTTTTCTTAGTGAACATAAAAGCTCTATGTTTGAATTCAATGTGTATACAGAAAATAGCATCACATGTTGGTTTTTCTGAAGTTCACCATCTCTTTTGAAGTTTCTTGGTACTTATCTGGCTTCAGGAGCTTTTCTCAACACTAGAGATCCTTTAAATAATGTCATGTCTGATTCTTTGAGGCCCCATGGACTGTAGTGTTCTCTGTCCATGGAATTTTCCAGGCAAGAATACTGGAGTGGGTTGCCATTTCCTCCTCCAGGGAATCTTCCTGACCCAGGGATCAAACCCGCATCTCTTGTGTCTCCTGCAGTGGCAGGGGGATTCTTTACCAGTAGTGCCACCTGAGAAGCCAATAATAACGACCCACCACACCTAAATTTTAGTCTCTCAGTTTGTTTCAGTTCTTCAGAGAACTCCAGTTAACTGATTTCATCTCCCTTGACCCAAGCCTTATACATCATAATTAACCAGGCAGTTAACGGATGGTCCCCATTGTGTCAGGGGCCACTCCTCATCCAGTTAACCTTTGGTATGGGGTCTTGTGATAAAAAGTATACCTACTACCCTTCAGAAGGTCAGATAAGTTACAGTTTTCCAAGGAGCTTTGTGCAGGTAAGAATTTCAATTAAGCATATTGCATTTCTTCACAAGGCAATGTCATGCAATGAAACAGACTGGGTTGTTGATTATAGTGGCTCAGTCCTGTCTGACTCTTTGTGACCCCATGGACTGTAGCCCACAAGTCTCCTCTGTCCATGGGATTCTCCAGGCAAGAATACTGGAGTGGGTAGCCATTTCCTTCTCCAGGGGATCTTCCTGACCCAGGGATTGAACTCGAGTGTTCTGCATTGCAGGCAGATTCTTTACACTCTGAGCCACTAAGGATGCCCTATTGAGTTTCTTCACAAGGTAATGTCAGGCAATGAGACAGATTGGGTTTTTCATTATAGCAGCCTAACATTTGATCTTGAGTTTCCTGACCTTGAGCAAGTTCCTTAAACTTTAATTCTTAGCGTCCCTGGTGGATCAGCTGGTATAGAATCCACCTGCCATGCCGGAGACCTGGGGTCGATCCATGGGTTGGGAAGATCCCCTAGAGAAGGTAACAGCTACCCATTCCAGTATTCTGGCCTGGAGAGTTCCATGGACTGTATAGTTGATGGCTTCGCAAAGAGTCAGACGTGACTAAGCAACTTCACTTTCACTTTACTTATTTATAATCACTCCCTGAATTTAGACAAGATACTGAATTGTCAATACCAGAGTTTTTTCATCATTAAATATAATCAGTAAAGATTATCAGTATCCACCACTAATTTTATGAATTAGTTGCTTTATATATAGTGCTTAGCAGAGGCTCTGGAGTATAGGAAACTTTCAAGTCAATATAGTTACACACATTCATACTAGGAAAGAACAGTTCTCTTGGTTTTAAGAGCTCTCCCTTGGGAGGCCTGATGTGCACAGCATTACTTACAACTGTATAAAAAATGATCCAACAGTATGGTTAATTTTTAAGGATTACAAGGGAACTTTACATCCATCTCATCTTCCTCTTTTGATGAAGAGCCTCATCCATCTCTTTTGATGTTAAGGGAATTGTGTTTTGCTATCTATTGGCTTCATTCTTATCTCTTACCAAGGGAACTCAGACAGGAAAGTGGTGTGCATTTGCTAGGTCCTCTTAAATATACACAAAAATATTTCTTTGATTGCAAGTAAATAGTTTGGTATATTTTAGTACAGCAATAAGTTCCTCTGAGTTATACAAATTTTCAGTCCCTAATCTTTATGCATTTGTATGAGTGTATTTATTTATCTCAGAGTGTCTCATCTCATCTATTTACTTGCATTTGCCTATCAGTCCATACATTTATACATGTCTGTATACATACAGTGTATGTATGTATTTTCCTAGACTTGTCTATATATCCAGACAGCTATGAAGAGATTTTTTTTTTCCACAAAATTCCTGCAAGCTTGTTTACCATCATGGTTTTAGAAGTTTGACTAATCTGGTTAGAACACTCATACTCTCCAAGAAAACTACTATATTTGTATTCAGTAAACATGTAACTAAAGGGACACAGATTCTTTAAAATGTCTTAAAGGAACAGTTAACAAGCCCTGCAGGAAATAATGCAGGTGGGGAGACCTCACCTAGATGGGTCAGGGAAAGTTGAATTTGAACTGTAAAGCAAACCTTTATTCTTCAATTTCATTGCTTCAGAGATGTTTTAGCCTCATGTTTGATCTTCAGTAGACAGGATCTGCTAATGCTCTCTGGAGGAGAGAGGGTCTGTGCCATGGAGGAGAGAAATTGACAAAGATATTGTGTTCAACTCTCATGATAAAAGTTAAAAATGACAAAGTCTGTTGGCAGTATATGTTTCCAAATTGAATTGCTTTATTTTCAGTGTGTCACCTGTTTCATTCTGAATTTTTTTCTGCCCTAAGGTGGTAAACATTTAAACTATCTAAGGGGAACTTATTATGTAAAGAAAAGTATATACACAATTTTTGCCATGCAAATTAAACTCTCTGGTGCATACTCTCTTGTAAAGTAGAAGAGGTAGTTATTTGGACTTTAAGGAAGAACAATAAAATATAATTTTTCTATATATGTGTCTTTGGTGTACAGGACTCAAGTCACAGTTCAAACACCTCAATCCATTTATACACCCATTTAACAGTGTCTTCAGAAAAAAGAATTAGGATTCTTTACCAGCCAGTATTGTAAAATGGTCTGAAATTATCTCAACAGCAGCAAATCAAAAAAGAAAGACCATTCTTTATCTCCCCAAACTACATGTCTCTCAAGTGGCCTTTCCTATCTTTATCTCTCTCTAAAGCTCCATTTGAGAATAACAGAGTTATATAATTCTTTAAGGAAATGTGATCTCTCTTTCCCTGGATACACCAGCCTGCAGAGAGATAAGAGGTCACAAAACCATTATTTTCCTAGAGTTTTCCTATCTCATCATTAAAACCAGTTTTCTTCAAACTCTGCCATATAGCTGAGATTTCCCAAGAGGTGCATAATGACATGCCACAAATCAACCTTCCAGGCTACCATTTTGACTTCTCTTCCAGCTTAACTAATTTTGATGATATGGGGGTTAGTTTAATGTATTAATTTAGCTGGCTACACAGTGCCCAGATTAAACATATCTGGGGGTGGCTTGTGGGTGAAGCTGTGTCCAGATGTGACTAGCATTTGAATCTCTGGGCTCAGTAAAGCACCACTGCCCTCCCCAGTGTGGTGGACCTCATCCAGTCTATTGAGGGCTTAAACAGAATAGAAGCCAGAGAAAGAAGGAATTCACCCCTATTTCCTGCCTCACTCTGTAAGCTGGGATGTCTCATCTCATCTTCCAACTTTGAACTGGGATCACACCATTGGCTCCCCTGGAGGACAGGCCTTCAGACTGGAACTGAATGACACCATCTGCTTTTCTAGGTCTCTGCAGACAGATCCTGAGACTTTTCAGCCTCCACAGTCATGGTTCTGTTTCCCTGGAGAACCCTGACTAAAACAATGTCTCTGTTATTCTCCAGAAAAGGAATTTGAACTATAAAGCCAAAGCACACAGAATTCGCTGCTGCTGCTGCCTATCATCCCGGGCAGGCATCAGGGCTGCCTGTCCCTGAGGCCCTTACTTCCTGAATATACCATTCTGGATGCTCTGCTCGCTTTATGGCTATCATGGACACCACTGCAGCTAGCCACTGGGAGATAGCCACTGGGGCCAGTGCCAATGAAGTTCTACACTGCAGAAGTCACTGAGAGAGATAATGGCCCCTTCTGTCTGTACTTCTGGCATCATCTCTCATTCTGGCCCATATGATGGCATTGTCACTCTTTGCCTTTATAAGTGCTGACAGCAACAGTTCTGATGCTCCATGCCCTTAGTACTTCGAGGAGGCTTTAAGAAAGTGACATTTTAGTTTTCACTTGCTCTTTTATTACAGATTTTTTACCTAAGGATCAAGATATAAATTTGTAAGGGTTGGATACAGAACAACATGAGGGACAGGCATCAAGCTACATTCAAATTTGCCCTCTAGCAGGAATCTACTGCTTTTGAACCAGACTAGCACACTTTTACTTGTAGACTCTTGTAGAATATAAGATTTTTTGGTTTTCATATAAATATGTCTCCTGAATGGTCAACCTTCAAGAATGCTAGACATATCCAAGTATTCGTCAATGCTAGGCTGAACACAGAAAAGGTTCCAAGTGGGGTTTTTGATAAATAGCACTCAAATAATTGCCTCCATGTGACACATATCACGCCAGAGCAGTCTGGAACTAAGGCTGGAATGATCAACTTTTTTAGAGCACTTAGTGATATAGGAAATGAAAAGAATGAATGTAAAATCATACTCAAGGTGTTCCTTACTTGGATTAGTAGCTAAAGTTCTATTTGTGATTATCTAATATTGGAGAATAAAAAGGGGGAGAGAAAGTTATTTTCTGAGACATAATTATTTTGATTTTTCTTCCCTTTGAAAAATAGAATTGAAAGTCTCACTAATGTCAGAGTTCCAAGAGGATGTTTTGCCTTAAATATTGATAATGAATCAAAGAAAATTGTATTGGTTAATATAATGTAGGTTAAAAAAAATCTGATTTAATAGAGATAACAATGAGAGCATATAGAAATTTTATTTTTCTCTTCTGTCTACATCCTAGGAGGAAAAAACCCAATGGGAAACAATCTTCCTATAAGCAAAGTGACAGCCATGGAAAATAGGGACTAGGAAAATCCTGGATCTGCTCTGATTAATAGAAAATGATTTGTGTAGGAGTTGGAGAGTAATGCAAGTCAGAGACCTGGAGACAGACAGGAACTGCTACCTTGGTCATTTAATTATCATGTATAGATAATCCACACAGCATCAGCTCCAGCATCCTCTAGTTTCAGGGCAAGAGCCAGTCACCCAAACTGTCATAGTCTAGGGGGTGGTTTTAGCACAACGCCAGCCAAAGGCTACATACATCCTGAAAACAAAATACCAACAAATGAAAATGTTTATTCTCATGATATAGGTGGGAGAATGAACAAAAAGGATGGTAGATATGGTATCCCTTCTTTTTTTGTCTACAGAATAAACAGACCTCACTGGTTTGTTTTTTGTTGTTGTTGTTGTTGTTCTAGATACCAGATAAGGTGTGAGATAGTAGAAGCTGAAAAAGCTTTTCCATAAAATTTTAAACTAGTGCAGAACCATATTCTGTAAAACTATCTCTTTCTGGGTTCTCCCAAAGTCCTAAGGATGTCTTGAAATGTTCCAAGGACAGTAACCATGTTTGTAAAGAAATATTCGGTGGAATAATTTCTAATGTTTATTTTCTATAATAATATGTGCCTATAAATATAAAAATTATCTTTTTAAATTTCTCATGATAACCTTTTAAAAGGACCTGGATCTTCTATATCATCCCAAGAGTTCCAACTTTCTAAAGCAAGCCGAGTTTTATAATTAAAAGTTTATGTTTGTTGCAATTAGCATGTGAGTTAATGATAGTAGTTTATGATATAATATAGTTGTAGTTGATATGCCATGTGCACATCTTACAGTATGTTGGGGCCTGGTGTAAAGATCACAAGTATAATGTACTCCATTTTAGAGGTTTTCGTATGGGACGTTTGTGGCAAGGTCTATTGATTGGGAAATCAGTTCTGGTCCCAGATTTGCTCCTGGATACAAGAAATACACATGCAGAGTCACTTAACTCTTTGGAGTCTGATTTTGCTATCTGTAAAATGTGGAGTTGCATCAGAGAGTCCCTTTGTTTCACATTTTGGAAAAAAAAAATATTAGTGAAGTATAGTCGATTTATAGCATTGTATTTAATTTCTGCTGTACAACAAGGTGACTCAGTTATACATATTCTTTCCATATTCTTTCCCATTTTGGTTTATCATAGGGCATTGAATATAGGTCCCTGTGCTGTACAGTAGGACTTTGTTGTGTATCTGTCCTCTATAAGATAGTTTGCATCTGCTAATCCAAACTCCCGGTCCTGCTCTCCTCCAACCCCCCTAAGAGAGGCCCTTTTGATTTGAAATGATTTTCTAGCTAAAATCATAATTTTAAGTTTTAGATTGTAATATTACATTACTACCAAATCTTATAGTCATTTTTTTGCTTTTTATGCCTATTAGAGAAGTGAATTGACAGTCATTGTGCCAGGCAGTATCCTGGATGGTCTCTGTCTATAAAATGTTATCCAGATTTCACAACCCTTCCTTTGTTGTGGTCCCCTTTCATCCTAAATGAGGAAATGGGCTTTTGAGGAGTAGTAGACTTCCTCACATTTATATTGTAGAGCTAAAAGTTGAAAATAGGGCTGCTTAACTTCTAATTCCCTGTGGCTTCTACTAAAACAGTCTTTTATTAATCCCATCTGTGACTTACTTGTCTCCAAATATTAAATCTGAATGCAATCCTCCATTGCATTATTGTTTCTGTGTAAAAATACTAAAACTTTATGACCATACACTTTACAATACGTACATACACTTCACAACATAGCTCCAGAGACAGCATTAGTGTAAAAGTAGCAAGTATATACTTAGCACATCGAGGGTGCTATGTCAGTAGCAATGTAAACAGAAAGTTGATGCTCTTTGGAATAATTTAAAAAAACAAATTTCCATAACTAATTGCCATTCAACATTAAGAACTCTGTAGAAATATGATAAAATTATAAAATATGAATTTGTATTATTCTCTCTCCCCTTTATGTATCTTGAAACTGCCTTTAAGCACTCAGAAGCACCCCTGTGGCATTGAGAGAAAAGAATATTACTAGACAGAGAGAGAAAGACGCCATTGATATTCAGTGTTTCAAAATATAAACTATGCAGTTTAGAGTAAGAAAGGAGGGAATTCCTTGGCCATCCAAGAGTTAGGACTCAGCACTTTCACTGCCATGGCCCAGGTTCAACACCTGGTCAGAGAACTAAGATCCTGCCATGACATGTGCCCTGGCCAAAAGGAATAAAAAGAGAAAATCTTGTAGATAAGGGAACATAGGAACTTTGTGGAGGATCCCTGTTGACAATCTCTGCCCTGCAGTAACTAAAGGACAGCAGAAATTGGTATTCTTTCTCCTTTCATCTAGAGTGCAAGGGAGATTACATAAAGGAGGGAGCTAGAGAAAGGAATCCTTTAAATCTGTGTATGAAGCTTAGGCTCATCCCCAAGTGGTTTACTCATAAAACCAAGCATAATCAAAAGAGCAAAACTTTGAGAGAAGAGCTGTGGTATGGAATACCACCCAGGATTCAAACTGATTTCTCTGTAATACACAGGTGAGGCTGACCAAAGGAGCACAGAAAAAGCTTTGTAATCTAAACTGCCATTTGAACCACAGTCCATGAAAGAGGAATTCTGAAACTAAATACTCCAGCTCATATGAAAGATTTAAACAGCAACCAGAGGCAAGAGAATAATATTCAAAATATCCATGATACACTTCAAAATTATTCAACATAGCAAGAATTAGGAAAATCTCAAGTCAAATAAGAAGAGATAGATGACAATGCTAAGAAAACACAGATATTAGAATTATCTCTCAAGAACTTAAATTAAGGGGCCTCCCTGGTGGCTCCATGGTAAAGAATCCACCTGCAATGCAGGAGACCTGGGTTCAGTCCTGGGTTGGGAAGACCCCGTAGAGGTGGGCAAGGCAACCCACTCTAGTATTCTTGCCTTAAGAAGCCCATGGACAGAGAAGCCTGGCGGGCTACAGTCCATAGGTTGCACAGAATTGGACAGGACTGAAGCGACTGAGCACACAGGCATGAATTTAAAACAGATACTACAAAAATGCTCTAGTAAGAAGTCATGAATTCTTCTGAAACAATTGGAAAGCTGTCTTAGCAAAGAAGCAGAAGATATAAAGAGCCAAATGAAAACTTAAGAAGTGAAAAATACAATAAGTGAAATGTTAAAAACTTATTAGATGGGCTCAATAAAAACTTGCGTAAGAATAAAAACAACCTAACTTTTTATGTTAAAGGCAGACTTACTGAGGTGCTTATCCAAACTGGATATACAGAGGAAATAAATACACAAGAAGATATCCAATATCATAAACCATTAATTAGATGCAACTTAAACCCACAATTGAATATGGCTTTACAGCCATTAGAATTGCTAAGACATGGAACGCTATTACAAGGGCAGGTGAGGATGAAGAGCAGGCATTGCTTGTGGAATGTAAAACAGTACAAATCCTCTGGAAAACATTTTGGCTGTCTCTTATAAAGTTAAACATATATTTATCATATGACTCAGCCATCCAACTCCTGAGTATTTAACCTGGAGAAAGAAGAGTTTATATTTATGGAAATTCCTGTACATGAATACATGGATATTTATAACAGCTTTAGGGTTCCAAATAGCTCAGTTGGTTTATTTGTAACAGTAAAAAACTGGAAAAAACCCAAATCCTTTCATGAATGAAGGAATGAATAAGCCATATTTCACTCTCTGAATAGAATACTACTCAACATTAAAAAAAAAAAAAGCACCATACTATTTATGCCTATTTCAACTTGGATGAATTCCAAGGGAATTATGCTAAATGAAAAAAAAAAAAGCCAATCTGAAAATAATACATATGGGAATAATTCCATTTATACCACATTCTTAAAATAACTAAATGATACTGATGGGGAACATAGCAATCACTTTTGGATATTAGGTTTGCATGAAGGCTGTGAATACAAAGGGATAGCATTAAGCAGCTTCTTTAGGATGACAAAATATTTTTGATTCTGATAATGGTACTGGTTACTTAAATATGTATGTATGATATAATCTCATAGAATTATATATACACAAAAGACTGCCTATAAGAACTAATTAAACCTAAATATGGTCTATAGTTAATAATATTTTATGTTAATATTATTTTCCTGGTTTTGACAATTGTACTATGGTTATACAAGATGTCATCACTGAGAGAATCCAGGTGAAGGTTAACAGGAACTCTGGAATTTTTCCAGCATCTTTCAGCTTAAAATTATCTCAAAATATAATCTTAGAAAACATCTAATTCTAACAGAAATATATAGTGAGCTTGGTAATCTACAGATTTAATGTAATCCCTATTGAATTACCAATGGCATATTTCACAGAATTAGAACAAAACATTTTACAATTTGTATGGAAACACAAAAGACCCCGAGTAGCCAAAGCAATCTTGAGAAAGAAAAGCAGCTGGAGGAATCAGACTACTATATTACAAAGCTACAGTTATCAAGACAGTATGCTACTGGCACAAAAACAGAAATATAGATGAATAGGACAGGATAGAAAGTTCAGAGATAAACTCATGCACCCATGGTCACCTGCTGCTGCTGCTAAGTCACTTCAGTCATGTCCGACTCTGTGTGACCCCATAGACTGTAGCCCACCAGGCTCCACTGTCCCTGGGATTCTCCAGGCAAGAACACTGGAGTGGGGTGCCATTGCCTTCTCCGACCCATGGTCACCTAATCTATGACAAAAGATGCAAGAATATGCAATAAAGAAAAGACATTCTCTTTGATAAATGGTGCTGGGAATATTGAACATCTACATGTAAAAGAATGAAATTAGAACACTCTCTAACACCATACACAAAAATAAACTCAAAGTGGATTAAAGACCTACATATAGGCAGGATAGCATAAAACTCTTAGAGAAAAACACAGACAGCACATACTTTTAAGTAAATCACAGAAAGATCTGTTTTAACCCACCCCTAGAACAATAAAATTAAGAACAAAAATGAGATCTAATTAAACTTAAAAACTTTTGCACAGCAAGTTCAGTCAGTTCAGTCACTCAGCCGTGTCTGACTCTTTGCGACCCCATGAATCACAGCACACCAGGCCTCCCTGTCCATCACCAACTCCCAGAGTCTACCCAAACTCATGTCCATCTAGTCAGTGATGCCATCCAGCCATCTTATCCTCTGTTGTCCCCTTCTCCTCCTGCCCCCAATCCCTCCCAGCATCAGGGTCTTTTCCAATGAGTCAGCTCTTCACATGAGGTGGCCAAAGTATTGGAGTTTCAGCTTTAGCATCAGTCCTTCCAATGAACACCCAGGGCTGGTCTCCTTTAGGATGGACTGGTTGGATCTCCCTGCAGTCCAAGAGACTCTCAAGAGTCTTCTCCAACACCACAGTTCAAAAGAATCAATTCTTCAGTTCTCAGCTTTCTTCACAGCCCAACTCTCACATCCATACATGACCACAGGAAAAACCATAGCCTTGACTAGATGGACCTTTGTTGGCAAAGTAATATCTCTACTTTTTAATATGCTATCTAGGTTGGTCATAACTTTCCTTCCAAGGAGTAAGCGTCTTTTAATTTCATGGCTGCAGTCACCATCTGCAGTGATTTTGGAGCCCCAAAAATAAAGTCTGACACTGTTTCCATTGTTTCCCCATCAATTTCCCATGAAGTGATGGGACCAGATGCCATGATCTTTGTTTTCTGAATGTTGAGCTTTAAGCCAACTTTTTCACTCTCCTCTTTCACTTTCATCAAGAAGCTTTTTAATTCCTCTTCACTTTCTGCCATAAGGGTGGTGTCATCTGCATATCTGAGGTGATTGATATTTCTCCCGGCAATCTTAATTCCAGCTTGTGCTTCTTCCAGCCCAGCATTTCTCATGATGTACTCTGCATATAAGTTAAATAAGCAGGGTGACAATATACAGCCTTGACATACTCCTTTTCCTATTTGGAACTAGTCTGTTGTTCCATATCCAGTTCTAACTGTTGCTTCCTGAAGGATACCATAAATGAAACAAAAAGACTACCCTCAGAATGGGAGAGATTATTTGCAAATGATGCAACTGACAAGGGATTTATCTCCAAAATGTACAACAGGTTATTCATCTCAATCACAAAAAAACAAGCAACACAATGAAAAAATGGATGGGAGACCTAAATAGACATTTTTCCAAAGACACACAGATGGCCAAGAAGCACATGAAAAGATGTTCAACATCACTAATGATTAAAGAAATGCAAATCAAAACTACAATGAGCTATCACCTCACACCAGTTAGAATGGCCATCATCAAAAAGTATATAAACAGTACATGCTGGAGACGGTGTGGAGAAAAGGAAAACCTCCTACACTATTGGAGGGAATGTGAACTGGTATAGCCACTATGGAGAACAGTATGGAGGTTCCTTAAAAAACTAAAACTAAACCTACCATATATGATCAAGCAATCCCACTCCTGGGCATATATTCAGAGAAAACCATAATTCAAAAAAGATTCATGCACCCCAATGTTTATTCCAGCATTATTTAAAATAGCTAGGACATGGAAGCAACCTAAATGTTCATCAACAGAGGAATTGGTAAAGAAGATGTAGTACATGTATACAATGGGATATTACTCAGCCATTAAAAAAGAATGAAATAATGTCATTTGCAGCAACATGGATGGACCTAGAGAGTGTCATACTGAGTGAAGTAAGTCAGACAGAGACAAATAAAATATGATATCACTTATATGTGAAATCTTAAAAAAAGAAAAATGTACAAATGAACTTACCTACAAACAGAAATAGAATTACAGATGTAGAAAATAAACTTAGGGTTACTGGGGTTAGTGGGCAGGGAGAGGGATAAAGTGGAGTTTCTATATACACACTGCTGCTGCTGCTAAGTCACTTCAGTCGCGTCCGACTCTATACGACCCCATAGTCGGCAGCCCACCAGGCTCCCCCATCCCTGGGATTCTCCAAGCAAGAATACTGGAGTGGGTTGCCATTTCCTTCTCCAAAGCATGAAAGAGAAAAGTGAAAGTGAAGTCGCTCAGTCATATTCAACTCCTAGCGACCCCATGGACTGCAGCCTACCAGGCTCTTCCGTCCATGGGATTTTCCAGGAAAGACTACTGGAGTGGGTTGCCATTGCCTTCTCCAAAATACACACTCGTATATACAAAATAGATGACTAATAAGGACCTACTGTATAGCACAAGGAACTCTACTCAATTCTCTGTAAAGGCCTATATGGGAGAATAATCTAAAAAAAAAAAAAAGTGGATGTATGTATATGTTTAACTGAATCACTTTCCTGTATACCTGAAGCTAACACAACATTGTAAATCAACTATACTCTAATAAAACTTTAAAACACTATGTATATCATATATAAAATGTGAGCTTATGCCAGAGAATTATTTAATTTATTAATGACAGTACTAGCAAGATGACAAATCTGGTTCTCAGTTCAGGTCAGTTCAGTGCAGTCACTCAGTCATGTCTGACACTTTGCGACCCCATGAATCGCAGCATGCCAGGCCTCCCTGTCCATCACCAACTCCCGGAGTTCACTCAGACTCACGTCCATCGAGTCAGTGATGCCATCTAGCCATCTCATCCTCTGTCGTCCCCTTCTCCTCCTGCCCCCAATCCCTCCCAGCATCAGAGTCTTTTCCAGTGAGTCAACTTTTAGCATGAGGTGGCCAAAGTACTGGAGTTTCAGCTTTAGCATCATTCCTTCCAAAGAAATCCCAGGGCTGATCTCCTTTAGAATGGACTGGTTGGATTTCCTTGCAGTCCAAGAGACTCTCAAGAGTCTTCTCCAATACTACAGTTCAAAAGCATCAATTCTTCAGTTCTCAGCTTTCTTCACAGTCCAGTTGTGACCTTGCTTATTTAACTTATATGCAGAGTACATCATGAGAAACGCTGGGCTGGAAGAAGCACAAGCTGGAATCAAGATTGCCGGGAGAAATATCAATCACCTCAGATATGCAGATGACACCACCCTTATGGCAGAAAGTGAACAGGAACTAAAAAGCCTCTTGATGAAAATGAAAGAGGAGAGTGAAAAAGTTGGCTTAAAGCTCAACATTCAGAAAACAAAGATCATGGCATCTGGTCCCATCACTTCATGGAAAATAGATGGGGAAACAGTGTCAGACTTTATTTTGGGGGGCTCCAAAATCACTGCAGATGGTGACTGCAGCCATGAAATTAAAAGACACTTACTCCTTGGAAGGAAAGTTATGACCAACCTAGATAGCATATTGAAAAGCAGAGACATTACTTGGCTATGAAAGATACTTAAAAAATCAACAAAAGACTGGATGCTGAAACAAGATTACTATATTAAAGACAAACTGTTCAAAAGGCAGTAAAGCTATAATATTTGGATAGATACAGATAGATATAGATAGACACAGATACAGTGTGTGTGTGTATTATACACACAGACACATACATTTATATGGGGCTTCCCAGGTGGTGCTAGTGGTAAAGAATTTGCCTGCCGATCCAGGAATTGCAAGAGATGATCCCTGGGTCAGGAAGATTCCCTAGAGAAGGAAGTGGCAACAAGTAATCTTGCCTACAAAATGCCATGGATAGGCTATAGTCCGTGCCTGGCAGGCTATAGTCCATGGGGCTGTAAAGAGTAGGACATGACTGAGTGACTGAGCATATATATATGTACACACACACACATATATATATTTGCATCTTTACTGCACAAAAGTTAATTGCAATTTCTTTTTCCAAGATGACATCTAACTTTTACAGGCTCTGAGTCCTAATCAATATATAATAGTAAGTCAAAGAAAGTTACAAGTTCCTAAATAGTCAGGTGGCTCCTAGGCAGATTTGTCAGACAATGCTCAATTTGACACTGCAAGGACATGCACATTTTGGGGCCTTATTTCCACATTTTAAGATATTTTCCCCTAATCCCTTCAATCTTTTTACATTCTGGGGGAGATATGTCAGTTGGTCTCCATCATTGTTTGTAGATGGCCTTGTACAATAGTTGCTTGCTCTTTACCCATGCCTCATTCAGAGAAGGTTGACCACTGTTGCCCCAAGAATAGAGTGCCCATGAAACTGATCTTACAGGCACAGCCATGGCACATGAGACCAGGACACTCGTAACATCCACTCCCCCTGTCCCCCGCCCCACCGCCAAGTAGAGGTGTGTCCTTTGATTCCAGAAGGAGCAATGATAGTGTGAAAGGAAAAGGCCCAACACTAGGATTGAAGAGAATTTAGACCATGGGGAAAGCCCCCTGTGTCAACCTATGCTAAACAAAGAATCCCCAAGGGCCACATGCGAATTCAATTTACTTGTGTTTAATAAATCATAAAATAGCACTTCAGGTCTCAGGTCTTGTGATAGAAAAAAAAAATTACTCTATCCAAGTGTCAACTGTATAAGTAGAAAAAAAGTATTAAAGTGCACAGTGAACATCAGATTCTGGAGAGAAAATGAAAATGATCCCACATATTTTTGATAGTGAATTTGCTTTATTTGCTATAACCTCTACAATAAAGAACATCAGAGGGCTGATAGAAGATTGTCTCCTTATTTCTTATTGATCTGATGTAAAATCTACTTGGCTGCAAGAGAACTCTGAATAAAAGCAGAATTAAGCAATAAAAGGAGCCGGCAATGGGTACTTCAGAGGTGGTGCATTTCTAATTAAACTGGAGAATGAACAATTCATTTTTCCCTGTTAATTGCACAGTGCTTGATTTCTCTAGAGAGATTTAAGTCTGGTAAACAGTTTTCCCGAATGCTTTGCATGCAGCTTCTAACGTATTGACATTGAAGGAAGGATCCAATTATTATGTGATTAATTGTGGACTGCTGTTGGTCTTAGACTGATTACATTGATGGTTTTATAGAGCAGAATCAGTATTTGGCCCAAATGTCTTCACCTAAACTGGCAACTTCTACCTAGGGATCAGAACTACATTGAGGAAATATTGCAAGCAGAAGCACATGCTAATAAATATGCAGCTAATTCCTATTGTCACTCAGAGACAGGCCGTTACTAAGCAGTGGTAATTACAATTGCACCATGTGTACTGCTGCTGCCATGTTTAAAATTAATGAATATTTTATTGTCAAAACACAAATAAAGAAATATCCTGCATTTGTTGTGCAGACAAACCTTCAGTGTTTCAGCAATAGAGACAAATAAGATTTACTACCATGCAAATTTAATTACAATATGATACATGAGAAAATGAGTGACATTTCATAAATTAGAGAGAGAATTACAAATTCAAAAATGCTAATTTCTAATAAAGCCAATTAACACACACTAGAATTAAATGCAATCTTTTGCTTCATCAAATAATTTTTCCATTATTCTTTAGTGAAGCATTAAAATTCAAGGTGTGAAGGAAAGAAAACATTTAGGAAATACTAATCATGACAAGAGGATGATGTCAGGTTTCCCTTCAGGGGGTACTTTTAAATAGGTGATTGATAACTAGAAAAAAATTCTCTTCATCTGCTACTTCTGAGATGGCTGTCTGTTTTGTCAGTGCTTTCTTCTATTTTATCTGTAATATCTTAGCAGGTTGGGAATCTTCTAAATCCATCCTTCTATTACTTGTGTCGTATGGTTCATTTAATCATGGTAGAGATGGAGGCCAATTAAAGAAAATAAATGGCCTAATATTGAGGCCACAGAATAAGGAATGGTTCTACTTCTATTTAACAAGTGACTTTTTTGATGAATCTTTTAAAAGAAAATGTTTAAGTCTGTTCACTAAATAGGGTAGAAAACTGTTTTTCTTTCCTAAATTTGTAGTCTTTTGCTACCCTATATAGAGTACAAATATTTTTTTTCTTGCATTTGAAAGATAAATATAAACATAAAATTAAGAAATGTACTAAATGTGTACAATAAGTAATAAGATCTATTTCCACCTGAAAAGAGTACCTCATAAAGAGAATTTACTATTTTACAAAAGGAGGGAAAATGAGATATTCTACTGTCTTAAAACAAGCTAAAGCTTCTATTATATTTGATTGATATTCTTTTTAAGAAATTATATAAATCACATTTTTCACCCTTCCCGCCCTGCCCAACACTGGAAACAATTATTGGATTGGCCGAATTTTTGTTCGCATGATGTTCCAGAAAAACCAAAACAAACTTTTTGGCCAGCCCAGTTCTATCCAGTACTTGATATTTATCTTTACTATGCTTGTTTTCTATTTTAAAGTATATATACATATATTTTTATATATGTACACACATATGTAAAATTATTGTTTTCATATGAATAATCACAAGCTACTCTCTGCAATTTGTCTTTTTTGACCCATCCATGCTCCTGAGATTTATCCACACATTGAAACATATAACTCTATTATGTCTATAACTCAACTTACTTATTTCACTACTGATGAATGCTTAGTCATTCACATTTATTTTTCATTAGAAAGAATGTTGCTACAATAATTCTTCTATAAGTATTCCTTTGTATGGATACAATAAAGCTATGAGCAACCTAGATAGCATATTAAAAAGCAGAGATTACTTTGCCAACAAAGGTCTGTCTAGTCAAGGCTATGGTTTTTCCAGTGGTCATGTATGGATGTGAGAGTTGGAGTATAAAGAAAGCTGAGCCCTGAAGAATTGATGCTTTTGAACTGTGGTGTTGGAGAAGACTCTTGAGAGTCCCTTGGACTGCAGGAAGATCCAACCAGTCCATCCTAAAGCAGACCAGTCCTGGGTGCTCATTGGAAGGACTGATGCTAAAGCTGAAACTCCAATACTTTGGCCATCTCATGCGAAGAGTTGACTCATTGGAAAAGACTCTGATGCTGAGAGGGATTGGGGCAGGAGGAGAAGGGGACAGCAGAGGAGAAGATGGCTGGATGGCATCACTGACTCGATGGACATGAGTTTGAGTAAACTCTGGGAGTTGGTGATGGACAGGGAGGCTTGGCGTGCTGCAGTTCATGGGGTCGCAAAGAGTCCGACATGACTGAGCGACTGAACTGAACTGAATTTCTTTAAGGTAATAGTCTTGAAACAGTACTATGTTTCTCCTTGATGGCATGCAAAATCTTTCCAATGATACACAAATACCGGTAATTTTAAGGTAAAAATTTCCATATCATAAGCTTCTATGTAAATTCATTCATAATTGTCCTGATATTTTACAAAATAATTGACATCTTGATAACAGCAACTCTTCTGATACACAATAATTCTGATATATCTCTCTAATTACTTAGCTCCTCTATAATATGTTTCAACAGAAGTTGGCAAAATCCTTTATAAAGGTCTTCCATATTTTTTGATTTACTTTTAGCCATATTAAGCCTCTTTTCTTAAATTATATTTTAATTTTTTTTGTTAATACATAGAAATATGACTTATTTCTGTATATTGCTAGATTCATAAATACTAATAATTTTTCTAAAGATTTTCTGGGGTTTCCTATGTAGGACAGACAAATTGTTTTCAAATAATTATAACTCTGGCTCTTATTTTTGAATATTCAAACATTTTCTTTTTTATTGTCTTACTTCTTTGTTAGAATCTCTAATAAAATTTTCACATGGTGAAATATAGGGTTCTTTCCTACTTCCTTTAACTGTTTTAAGATAGTAGGTTAAATCTGTAATATTCATTTAATTTCTCTGATGATTAGGTCTGTTCAGTTTTTCTTTTTCTTAAATTTTCTTTAGTAAGTTCTATTTTTCTAAAAAAAAAATTCTGGTTATTCTAAGCTTTCAAGTTAATTGACATATAGTTACTTGTGATACAACAACCTGTTAAAATGAGGCTCTTCTGTCTCAGCCTTAGCTGAAACTCCAAGACCAACAACATGATAGTTATCAAGAACATCTTTTTTTAAGATTTTTTTTTATGTGAATCATTTTAAAACTCGTTATTGAACTTATTACAATATTGCTTCTGTTTTATGTTTTGGTTGTTTGGCTGCAAGGAACGTGGATCTTAGCTCCCTGACCAAAGATTGAACCCACATCTTCTGCCTTAGAAGGCAAAATCTTAACCATCAGACTTGTCAGGAAGTCCCTCAAGTGTGTTTTCTTAAAGCAAGTTACCACTTACAAGATTGCAGGCATTTTTTAATCACTCACTGTAATGGTAGGAAGAGTAAGGGTTAATAACGCTTGGAAGGAACATGTCAATGTGCTCGTCTCATCCTTCTTTCTCCCTCTGTGTAGGACAGAGGCAGTTTCCTTTCCTCTTGCCTTAGTAAGTTGAAAAAAGAGGACTTACAGAGAATTAGCAGAGAAATTAACGCCGGCCCCCTGGAGTTGAGACAATACAGAGATTGGTGATCAATTTTCACAGAGACAAAGGAACCCACAAGAGGTGGTTTGAAGTTGAACAGAATGAGACAAAAGGCTTTACTCAAACCAAACCCTCTTCCTCCAATAGAACAGAAAAGGTGTGAATGTCTATGGAAGGGACTCAGCCAAGAGTCATCTTAAAAGGAAGGCAATCCAAGAGGGTCATCTAGGGGAACTATGACCAGCTAGAAACACAAGGGTGAGGAAAGGTTATAATTGGCCAGACAGCAGGGGTGTCCTTTCTTGGAGATTCCCAGTGTGGGATGTCTGGGGAACACATGCAAGTGCTCATGAAATCAAATATGAATGCATCTGCCATACATAGAGGTGAACTGTGTTAGCCACCAAAACACGTTTCTTCTCTTAGTCTCCTTTACCCTAAATGTCTTCCCCAAAGGAGTAAAACTCCACAGAAAGTAGAAAAGCGACTTAGCAGCAGCAGCAGCAACAAAGTATTTAAGTACCCAGGAAACATTGTGGTCATATATCTTAAGTGAAAGCAAGGTTAAGATATTCTAATTACAAAAAAATATTCTAATTACCCTTTGATAAATTATATACATTATCAAACAGTCCAGGTAGGATACACTATGTTGTGGTAATAACTCTAAAATTTTATTGATCTGGTGTAGCTTAAATGTACAGCTTGTTCCTGCAAAGTGTACTATGGGCCTTGGCAATTTTCCAGGCCATATGACCTCTATGCCACATCTCAGTGTTCCAGGCTAGGCCATTTAAGCCAGGTCTCTCCTACCGAATGATGCATGGGACACTGAAGAATCTTAAGCATTTCACTGTCCCTACTCTAAAGTGACATTTCTTTGGCTATAAGAGGGTTGAACAGTACAATCTTCCATGTAGGAAAACGAGTAGATATTTCTGGCCCCTGGTAATATCTGCCACACACATTCGAATTCCAAATTGAAAAAAATTATATATTTTTGGCCACCTCATGCAAAGAGTTGACTCATTGGAAAAGACTGATGCTGGGAGGGATTGGGGGCAGAGGAGAAGGGGACGACAGAGGATGAGATGGCTGGATGGCATCACTGACTCGATGGATGTGAGTCTGAGTGAACTCCGGGAGTTGGTGATGGACAGGGAGGCCTGGCGTGCTGCGATTCATGGGGTCACAAAGAGTCGGATACGACTGAGCAGCTGATTTGATCTGATCTGATCTGATATATTCTATCTATCCATCTAAGTAAACACATACACACATATCTTAGAAAATCATACATTCTAATTTTTGTTAACATTGGGAATATAGAGTCTTTATAATCAGAATGGCAAATGATTCCTTTGTGCACTATTCATAGACAATAAAGTAATAAAATTCAATTTAATATGCCAGTGTACTCAAGAACTTGTCGAGCCAATCCAACAATTTAGGAAGAGCATGAGAATACTAATGAAATCTAATTGGTGGCCTGCTGGGCTCAGCTTCACTTTGGTAGGTGGCACCAAAGCATTGGTATCTGTTTTGGTTGGACTGCACTTTCAGAACTAATCTGTAAGGGTCTCTCTACCCACTTAGTGAATTCAGTTAGTAGCCAATAGTTTCAAAGATTTTGCCAAACAAAGGATCTACATTTCTCTCTGCCTGCCTGACTACCAAATGAGCTGAAATAAAAATGTCTTTAAAGTTTATAGTTTTCATAGCTTTTTCAATGCATTATCTCATTTAATTGTCATAAAAATTTTGGGAGGTTTGGCTTACACTTTATTTAACTTGCAAATGAAACCAAGTTAGTTTTAGAAAGGGTGGTTGGTTCCCCAAGGCTAATTTTTGTCTAATGTCACAATTAGACAAATTAGAAAAAGAAATGCAAAAAGGCAAAATGGTTGTCTGAGGAGGCCTTCCAAACATCTATGAAAAGAAGAGAAAGGAAAGACAAAGGAGAAAAGAAAGATACACCATTTGAATGCAGAGTTCCAAAGAATAGCAAGCAGAGATAAGAAAGCCTTCCTCAGTGATCAATGCAAAGAAATAGAGGAAAACAATAGAATGGGAGAGACTAGGGATCTCTCCAAGAAAATTAGATACACCAAGGGAACATTTCATGCAAAAATGAGCACAATAAAGGACAGAAATTGTATGGGCCTAACAGAAGCAGAAGATATTAAGAAGAGGTGGCAAGAATACACAGAAAATCTATACAAAAATGATCTTCATGACCCAAGTAACCAAAATGGTGTGATCACTCACCTAGAGCAAGACATCCTGGAATGTGAAATCAAATGAGCTTTAGGAAGCATCACTACGAACAAAGCTAGTGGAGGTGATGGAATTCCAGTTGAGCTATTTCAAATCCTAAAAGATGATGCTGTGAAAATGCTGCACTCAATATGCCAGCAAATTTGGAAAACTCAGCAGTGGCCACAAGACTGGAAAAGGTCGGTTTTCATTCCAATCCCAAAGAAAGGCAATGCCAAAGAATGCTCAGAGTACTGCACAATTGGACTCATCTCACACGCTAGCAAAGTAATGCTCAAAATCCGCCAAGCCAGGCTTCAACAGTATGTGAACCATGAACTTACAAATGTTCAAGCTGTGATTAAAAAAGGCAGAGGAACCAGAGATCAAATTGCCAACATCTGTTGAATCATCAAAAAAACAAGAGAGTTCCAGAAAAACATTTACTTCTGCTTTATTGACTATGCCAAAGCCTTCAAAAGATGGGAATACCAGACCACCTGACCTGCTTCCTGAGAAATGTGTATGCAGGTCAAGAAGCAACAGTTAGAACTGGCTGGACATGGAACAACAGACAGGTTCCAAATAGGGAAAGGAATACGTCAAGGCTTTATATTGTCACCCTGCATATTTAACTTATATACAGAATACATCAGGAGAGAAATGCTGGGCTGGATGAAGCACAAGCTGGAATCAAGATTTTTAGGAGAAATCTCAATAACCTCAGATATTAGACAATGCAGATGACACCACACTTCTGGCAGAAAGCAAAGAACTTAGAGCCTCTTGATGAAAGTGAAAGAGGAGAGTGAAAAAGTTGGCTTAAAGTTCAACATTCAGAAAACAAAGAACATGGCATCTGGTCCCATCACTTCATGGGAAATAGATGGGGAAACACTGTAAACAGTGACAGACTTTATTTTTTGTGGCTCCAAAATCCCTGCAGATGGTGACTGCAGCCATGAAGTTAAAAGATGCTTGCTCCTTGGAAGAAAAGCTATGACCCACCTAGACAGCATATGAAAAAGCAGACACAATACTAACAAAGATCTGTCTAGTCAGGGCTACAGTTTTTACAATAGTCATGTATGGATGTGAGAATTGAACTATAAAAAAAGCTGAGCACCAAAGAATTGATGCTTTTGAACTGTGGTGTTGGAGAAGACTCTTGAGAGTCCCTTGGACAGCAAGGAGATCCAACCCATCTATCCTAAAGGAGATCAGTCCTGAATATTCATTGGAAGCACTGATGCTGAAGCTGAAACTCCAATACTTCGGCCACCTGATGTGAAGAACTGACTCATTTGAAAAGACCCTGATGCTGGGAAAGGTTGAAGGTGGGAGGAGAAGGGGACGACAGAGGATGAGATGGTTGGATGGCATCCCCCACATGATGGACATGAGTTTGAGTAGGCTCCGGGTGTTGGTGATGAACAGGGAAGCCTGGTGTGCTGCAGTCCATGGGGTTGCAAAGAGTTGGACACAACTGAGTGACTGAACTGAACAAAATGTCACAATTAGTAAAGGAAAATGTGAGAATTCAAAATAGTTTCTCCTGCCTCCACCATTATTCATTCTTTCCACCATACATTTCATCCTGTTCAAAATTCTTTTAGTTAGGAAGTTTAGGGCTTCCCTGGTCAAGAATCTACCTGCCAATGCAAGAGATGAAGATTCCATCCCTGGGTGGAGAAAATCCCCTGGAGAAGAAAATGGCAACCCACTCCAGTATTCTTGCCTGGGACAGAGGAGCCTGGTGGGCTACAGTCTATGGGGTCACAAAAAGTGGGACATGACTTAGTGACTAAACAATACCAACATAGAACTATAATCTCTTTACAGGAATGGGTTTATTATAATTAAATCATTTACAAATGAGCCATTACCAGAGTGAGTAGAGATTGGATTACTCCAGACAAAACCTTGTATCTAGGATTCTGGCTGCCTCAAGGAATGTACTGCCAGCTCCCTGAGATAATATTCCGCTTTCCTCCAGGGCAGAGTTCCACCCTTTCCAAATATCCTCATAAAACAGGATCGATCAGCACAGTACACAGTCCTCAGCACTTAAGACAATGTCAACAACCAATTTACTTCTTTTAAAAATTCTAATGATAAATATGCACAGCAGACAACTTGGACTTCACATATAGCCAAGCGAGGATTTTAAAAAAATTCACCTCAGCAAAAAGTGAGTCAACATTTTTCCTGTTCCCTTTATAAGAATTTAATTTGAAATGATCTCTTAAGAAGCAGAAATTGCTTAAAATAAAATTTCATTTATTTACAAGTAAATGAAATGTTTGTCTTTATTTGTACATTTAATACTTTTATCCCAGACAGAATACACAATGCTATATAAATGAGATAAGAAAGCACAGATTAATTTTAGAAGCAAAAGAATAGAGTTGTAAAATTAGCAAGAGAATAAGAGAATGGATATCTTTGCTATGCATCCATCACAAATTTGGTCAAAGGTTTTCACTGGAGAGGAGGTTATCAAAACTTTTTTGTCCCTTGGTCCAGTGTCCTGTAGTTTTATGATAAATTACTAAAGAAAACTGCAGCTTGAAGGATATACAATAATACTTATTTGGGGGAAATGCCTTTTGGGGCATGCCTTTTGTAGATCAGTGGTCCCCAACCAATTTGGCATCAAGGACAAGTTTTGTGGAAGAAAATTTTTCCATAGACTGGCAGTGGGTGGGTGGGGATATTTTCCGGAGGATTCAAATGCATTACATTTATTATGCACTTTATTTCTATTATTTTTACATCAGCTCCACCTGAGATCATCAGACATTAGATCCCAGACTTTAGGGACCCCTATAATAGATGGCTAAAAATATTGCTCTCTCATGTTCAATTTGTAGAGTACTGAAGTTGGAAAGGGTTAAAATTTTAAGGTTAAGCCACAGCTCTGGACTATATGCACACATGTTAGTCAAGCACCAGCAGAATAACAAATACACTTTAAAAAATAAATATATAAGTCATTAGGTCATCCAAATGTGCTGATAACTTGTTCTCTAAGTTTCCATTAAGTTCTTCAACGATTCACTTATTTCAGGAGAATAACTGTGATGAACTGTTTAATCCTGAAGGTAGGTAGGCAGACAGTGCTGCCAGAAGGTTCTTAACATCTAACTTGTATGATCATTCTAGCGGCATTTTCTTGCCATGTATTTTCATAAACCACTAAATTTATAAGTAATAGCCTAGAGCTTGCAATTAGGTGTTTTGTGCTTCCTGTCCACTGTGCTTCGCCACTGTGCCTTTCCCTGTAGGGTTCTGCTTATATAAAATTTGAAAGGTGGAAGAGGAGGAGATACCTTAATATTCTCTGGAGACAACTACAAGTTGGCATGGGGGCAGAAGACTAGGTTTGGAGAATCATCTACCTTGGGAATCAGCTAAGACTGGAGGCAGCAGAGATGACTGAAATTGATGAAGGTTTCCAGCAACATGGATGGACGTAGATATTATCACGCCTAGTGAAATAAGTCAGAAAGATAAATTCCATATGATATCACTTAAGTTTGGAATCTAAAATATCACACAAATGAACATATCTATGAAACAGAAATAGACTCATGGACTTAGAGAAGAGACTTTTGGTTAACAAGAGGGAAGGTACTGGGGAAGGGATGGAGTGAGAGGTTGTGGTTAGCAAATGTAAACTATTATATATAGAATGGATAAACAACAAGGTCCTACTGTATAGCACAGAGAACTATAGAACTATATTCAGTATCCTATGATAAATCATAATGGAAAATAATATTGTAAGAAATGTATATATATACTTATTTTCCCTGGTGACTTCCCCAGTGGCTATATGGTAAAGAATAAGCCTGCAATGCAGGAGACACAGGTTTGATCCCTGGGTCAGGAAGATACCCTGGAGGAGTGATGGAAACCCACTCCAGATTTCTTGCCTGGACAATCTCCATGGACAGAAGAGCTTGATGGACTACAGTCCATAGCTTCACAGAGTCAGACACAACTGAGGCGACTTAGCACCTACAAACAGCATCAGTTCAGTTCAGTTCAGTTCAGTCGCTCAGTTGTGTCCGACTCTTTGCGACCCCATGAATCGCAGCACGCCAGGCCTCCCTGTCCATGACCAAGTCCCAGAGTTCACTCAAACTCACGTCCATCGAGTCAGTGATGCCATTCAGCCATCTCATCCTCTGTCGTCCCCTTCTCCTCCTGCCCCCAATCCCTCCCAGCATCAGAGACTTTTCCAATGAGTCAACTCTTCGCATGAGGTGGCCAAAGTACTGGAGTTTCAGCTTTAGCATCATTCCTTCCAAAGAAATCCCAGGGCTGATCTCCTTCAGAATGGACTGGTTGGATCTCCTTGCAGTCCAAGGGACTCTCAAGAGTCTTCTCCAACACCACAGTTCAAAAGCATCAATTCTTCAGTTCTCAGCTTTCTTCACAGTCCAACTCTCACATCCATACATGACCACAGGAAAAACCATAGCCTTGACTAGACGAACTTTTGTTGGTGAAGTAATGTCTCTGCTTTTCAATATGCTGTCTAGGTTGGTCATAATTTTTATTCCAAGGAGTAAGTGTCTTTTAATTTCATGGCTGCAGTCACCATCTGCAGTGATTTTTGGAGCCCAGAAAAATAAAGTCTGAAACTGTTTCCACTGTTTCCACATCTATTTCCCATGAAGTGATGGGACCGGATGCCATGATCTTCGTTTTCTGAATGTTGAGCTTTAAGCCAACTTTTTCACTTTCCACATTCGCTTTCATCAAGAGGCTTTTGAGTTCCTCTTCACTTTCTGCCATAAGGGTGGTGTCATCTGCATATCTGAGGTTATTGATATTTCTCCCGGCAATCTTGATTCCAGCTTGTGCTTCTTCCAGCCCAGCATTTCTCATGATGTACTCTGCATGTAAGTTAAATAAGCAGGGTGACAATATACAGACTTGACATAATCCTTTTCCTGTTTGGAACCAGTCTGTTGTTCCATGTCCAGTTCTAACTGTTGCTTCCTGACCTGTATACAGGTTTCTCAAGAGGCAGGTCAGGTGGTCTGATATTCCCATCTCTTTCAGAATTTTCCACAGTTTATTGTGATCCACACAGTCAAAGGCTTTGGCATAGGCAATAAAGCAGAAATAGATGTTTTCATGGAACTCTCTTGCTTTTTCCATGATCCAGCGGATGTTGGCAATTTGATTTCTAGTTCCTCTGCCTTTTCTAAAACCAGCTTGAACATCTGGAAGTTCAGGGTTCATGTATTGCTGAAGCCTGGCTTGGAGAATTTGGAGCATATCTTTACTAGCATGTGAGATGAGTGCAACTGTACAGTAGTTTGAGCATTCTTTGGCATTGCCTTTCTTTGGGATTGGAATGAAAACTGACCTTTTCCAGTTCTGTGGCTACTGTTGAGTTTTCCAAATTTGCTGGCATATTGAGTGCAGCACTTTCACAGCATCATCTTTCAGGATTTGAAATAGCTCAACTGGAATTCCATCACCTCCACTAGCTTTGTTCATAGTGATGCTTTCTAAGGCCCACTTGACTTCACATTCCAGGATGTCTGGCTCTAGGTCAGTGATCACACCATCGTAATTATCTGGGTCATGAAGATCTTTTTTGTACAGTTCTTCTGTGTATTCTTGCCATCTCTTCTTAATATCTTCTGCTTCTATTAGGTCCATACCATTTCTGTCCTTTATTGAGCCCATCTTTGCATGAAATGTTCCCTTGGTATCTCTAATTTTCTTGAAGAGATCTCTAGTCTTTCCCATTCTATTGTTTTCCTCTATTTCTTTGCATTGATTGCTAAGGAAGGCTTTCTTATCTCTTCTTGCCATTCTTTGGAACTCTGCATTCAGATGCTTATATCTTTCCTTTTCTCCTTTGCTTTTCGCTTCTCTTCTTTTCACAGCTATTTGTAAGGCCTCCCCAGACAGCCATTTTGCTTTTTTGCATTTCTTTTCCACGGCGATGGTCTTGAGCCCTGTCTCCTGTACAATGTCATGAACCTCCGACCATAATTCATCAGGCACTCTATCAGATCTAGGCCCTTAAATCTATTTCTCACTTCCACTGTATAATCATAAAGGATTTGATTTAGGCCATACCTGAATGGTCTAGTGGTTTTCCCTACTTTCTTCAATTTCAGTCTGAATTTGGCAATAAGGAGTTCATGATCTGAGCCAGTCAGCTCCTGGTCTTGTTTTTGCTGACTGTATAGAGCTTCTCCATCTTTGGCTGCAAAGAATATAATCAATCTTATTTCGGTATTGACCATCTGGTGATGTCCACGTGTAGAGTCTTCTCTTGTGTTGTTGGAAGAGGGTGTTTGCTATGACCAGTGCATTTTCTTGGCAAAACTCTATTAGTCTTTGCCCTGCTTCATCCTGTATTCCAAGGCCAAATTTGCCTGTTACTCCAGGTGTTTCTTGACTTCCTACTTTTGCATTCCAGTCCCCTATAATGAAAACGACATCTTTTTTGGGTGTTAGTTCTAAAAGGTCTTGTAGGTCTTCATAGAACTGTTCAACTTCAGCTTCTTCAGCATTACTGGTTGGGGCATAGACTTGGATTACTGTGATATTGAATGGTTTGCCTTGGAAACGAACAGAGATCATTCTGTTGTTTTTGAGATTGCATCCAAGTACTGCATTTCGGACTCTTTTGTTGACCATGATGGCTACTCCAATTCTTCTAAGGGATTCCTGCCCACAGTAGTAGATATAATGGCCATCTGAGTTAAATTCACCCATTCCAGTCCATTTTAGTTCAATGATTCCTAGAATGTTGACGTTCACTCTTGCCATCTCCTGTTTGACCACTTCCAATTTGCCTTGATTCGTGGACCTGACACTCCAGATTCCTATGCAATATTGCTCTTTACAGCATTGGACCTTGCTTCTATCACCAGTCACATCCACAACTGGGTATTGTTTTTGCTTTGGCTGCATTCCTTCATTCTTTCTGGAGTTATTTCTCCACTGATCTCCAGTAGCATATTGGGCACCTACTGACCTGGGGAGTTCCTCTTTCAGTATCCTATCATTTTGCCTTTTCATACTGTTCATGGGGTTCTCAAGGCAGGAATACTGAAGTGGTTTGCCATTCCCTTCTCCAGTGGACCACATTCTGTCAGACCTCTCCACCATGACCCGCCCATCTTGGGTGGCCTCTCATAGGCATGGCTTAGTTTCATTGAGTTAGACAAGGCTGTGGTCCTAGTATGATTAGATTGACTAGTTTTCTGTGAGAATGGTTTCAGTGTGTCTGCCCTCTGAAGCCCTCTTGCAACACCTACCGTCTTACTTGGGTTTCTCTTACCTTGGACGTCAGATATCTCTTCAGGGCTGCTCCAGCAAAGCGCAGCCGCTGCTCCTTACCTTGGACGAGGGGTATCTCCTCACCGCCTCCCCTCCTGACCTTGAACATGGAGTAGCTCCTCTAGGCCCTCCTGTGCTTGTGCAGCCACCGCTCCTTGTACGTGGGGTTGCTCCTCCCGGCCGCCACCCCTGGCCTCAGACGGGGGTAGCTCCTTTCAGCTGCTCCTGCGCTGTCGCAGCCTGGCGCTCTCGGCCACCGCCCCTGACCTTGGACGTGAGGTAACTCCTCTTGGCCGCCGCCCCTCGGGCATGGGGTCCTCCTGGCTTCTGCCCCTGACCTCCGACGTGGGGTAGCTCCTCTCGGCCGTGCTCTGTACGCCGTCGCAGCCGCCCGCGCTGCGACAAACAGCATATGTATCACTGAATCACTTTGCTGTACATCAGAGATTAACACAACATTGTAAATAAACTATACTTCAATTTAAAAAAAGAATGCAATTTAGAATATTTAAACAAATGGATAGTCTGTTCTTCAAGGGGTTCTTTGCTTAGCTCAAACTTGATAAATATCTGGTGGTAGAGAAATACATTATAGTGGAGAATGTATTAATCTAGAATGCATCTACTATTTGGGGTTATCAGTTAAATATAGGTTCATGAGCTTTAAAGACAACCAACCTAGATATAACACTCCTATCTCTGATGAAAACTAAGAAGCTTGACAAGATTGAATTCCTGATTAAAGATTCTTCCCCTTTCCTGACAAGTTACAAAGGTAGACCCCACATATAAAATAAAGACATTTAGAAAACTCTACCACAAGGATACTTGGGCAATCAAGGCCTATTGACAAAATTCCTTTAGATGAAAGTTTTAATGAATTTAGTTATACAGCTTTTCTTAGAGAAATGTGAATGCTTTTAAGAAGCATGGTTCATATTTCAGTGTTTTATATAAAAAATGCTTTATTATCAAAATTCTAAAAGTAGATACTCTTTGTGGATTGCCTCTATAAATCATATACAGATACCTATCTAGAAATCGAATACTTTTGACCAGAATTCTTCCTTCACATAGACACATGCTCAACTGTGGGAATTCAGACTGTTCCTATTTAAAACTTCTATTAAAAAGTGTAATGCTCACATTTTTTAAAGTAACAGTGTAATTTATTCAATCATCCAAAAAATATTGATTGAATACCTACTATGCATTGGATATTGTGTTAGGTGAGGGGATACAGTAGTTAACAAAACAGACAAAATTGTCTGCTCTTATATTCTAGTGTTAGAGATAGAAAAAAAATTCAAAATAACTAAAATAGGTTAGTGCATGGCAGTGAAAAAAATCTAGAGGAAAATAGAATGGGGAAATGTGGGGATGGGAGTTGCAATTTTAAATAGAATTGTTTGAAATTCCCTGGTGGTCCATTTGTTAGGACTTTCACTGCCTGGCCCCAGGTTCAATCCCTGGTCAGGGAATTAAGATCCAACAAGCTGTGCTGGACAGTCAAAAAAGAAAAAAAAAAATGCAAATTATTAGATAAAGGCTCAGTAATAAGAGATTTGAAAGAGGTACAGTCATGAGCCATGTAGATATATGGAGAAAAAACTCACCACACAGAAGAAAAAGCTGGTGCAAAGGGCCCCATGGAAATATGCATACATGTTTGACAGTCTTCAGTCAGCAAATATGGTGCAATGTGTGAAGGGAGGAGTAGAAAGAGATCAGACCTTGGGAGTAAATAAGAAGTCATATGATGGTGGATACTGTGATTTTTTCTGATTGAATTGGTTCAATAAGCTAGAGAACTTATTGCAGCCAAACGGTATGATCTGATTTACATTTTAACTAGATCACTTTGGCTGCTGGGTTGAGAGATTGGAAGCAATTATTTCCAGGTGCATCACTTTATATTTGTCTCACTGCAATTCTTTTCTCACTTTTTCTCCCTGGCACTTATCTATTTGAAATTCACTAATGCATTATGTCTATTTGAAGAAGTGCTCTATCATGTAGCTTTATATTTCACTTTATATTCCTTCCTCTAGATTATAAAGTGTTAAATAAAATTGGATTCAGCACCTAGAAGCTTCCACAATTAACACTTTTACATTCAAGTGTAATAACTGTGTTTAGCATTTATGTTATGATTTTAGGTGATAAATGATAATTTAGATAATATTAGATAAATGATAATTTAGAGAATATTCAATCCTATATGCATACATGTCCAATATTATTTCAAATCCACAAACACAATGTGTAAAGAAAAAAAAAAAAGATTAAATAGAAATATCCCCAATATCCAAAAGATTATTATTTTGTTTTTTAAACTTTCAGTATATTTTAATTCATGTGAGGAAACAGAAATTATTAAAGGGTGCTAAAGGTCCCCCTCTACATATACATTGTTCTATATTAAGCTTTTTTAAAAAAATCTGGGGTGAAAGATATTTATAATGGATAAACACATGTGAAAGGAAGGAGAGGGTGGAAAAGCAAGATTGGGAGGAATAATACAAGCTTCAGTGCAAGTCCAGCAATCCTAGCCAACTCTGTGGGAAATCCTAAAACAAAAATTGCCTGTAAGGAAAGCCTGCTCTAGAGATAAAATGACCTAGTCTTTATATCCCCATCTCAGTTACTAGTTGAAGGTGTGGCCTCCAATGAGGCAGTTTTCTAGAGTGAGACATATCTTGAGCTACTGACAGCTAGTCTTCCAATGACCAAACTTCCTTCTGAGGAGCAAGTCCTTTTTTGAAGAATAGCATATCTGTGTTTCCCATACATACATCCCTGTGACAAAACATGTCACATACACACACCCTGTGACAAAGCATTGTCTCTCTAGCTTCTTGCTTCCCAACCCTTACCCGAGGAGAAAAAAAATGAAAGCTGAGCAAAAAGATTTCTACAACAAAAGTAAACAGAGGAAGAAAAGGACTCTGATATGTTAGGCATGTCCAGGTGGAGAAGGAAAGGAGAGAGAGTAGGAATCATTTCCAAATTGAAATGACTTATAATAGACACATTGGTGCTTTGAGTGACTAAGACATTATTAGAGACATAATTGAGGGGTCTGACACTGCTTTCTCCCTTCCTTCACCTTCCATGATGGCTTCTGTCCCTACAAATCCACTCTTACAGATCTGGCCAAAGACAAAGAGAACCACTGTTTTGACAAATCTAAAGCACTATTTTAATGGTTATCTTTACTCCTTAGGATTTGACCCATCTTGTTACACATTGCTTTCTAGATTACATGTCACCATACTCTCCTTGTTTACTGCCTTCTTTTTGCTCCTTCTCAGCTTCTTGTGTTAGTTTTTCATTCTCTTACTAGGATCCACACCTTGACTTACTCAGAGCTGTTTCCTGCATCCCTTCTCTCTCTGTGTTAAATCCCACATAATGTTATTACTTTGTGTGGGGTTTCATAGCACCTCTATAAGGGGACTCCCACTTTTACATCTGCAGTCAATCTCTTATTTGAGATCCCAACTTGTATATCAAATATGTCTTTGAAATTTCCATATAGATGCCCTGAAAGTATAACAGGGAAGAACCTTTTGTATTCTATTACAAGTTAATCACTAAAGGAATGCTGCCTATAAACTGAAATTACACATAATGGCCCATCTCTGGGAACCTTGATTCCCGAGTAAAAGCATTAAGTTAAAATACATTTATTTAGCTCACAGGAAGCATTCTGACCAGGCCGTACTGTGAATGACTGCAGGGAGGAAGAAATTAACACATCCCCTCTGGAGGCTGATGGGAACCAGGAAGTGTTTGACTTTACTCCCTCCCCTTTTATTATAAAAGGAGCCTGAATTCTAACTCAGGCAAGAGGGTTCTTAAGGGCAGGACCCCATCATCTTCTCAGTTTTCCAAATTTCTGAATAAAATCTCTATTCCTTGCCCCAACAACTCATCTCTTGACTATTGACCTGCCATGTGGTGAGCAGTGTGAGCTTAGTAACAAAAGAATCACATACCTAAATGTGCAAAACTGAACATTTAGTCCTTAATTTCCCTTCTAATACACAATAGCTCCTCTCCAATCTTCCAGTATTCTTATAGCCAAAATATCCAATATTTTAAGCCTGAAATCTGATACACGTGTGTGTGTAAAGTCGCTTCAGTCATGTCCAACTCTTTGCTACCCTATGGACTATAGCCTGCCAGGCTTCTCCGTCCTTGGGATTTTCCAGGCAAGAATATTGGAGTGGGTTGCCATTTCCTTCTCCAGGGGATCTTCCTGACCCAGGGATTGAACCTGCATTTCCTGCAGCTCCTGCATTGCAGGTAAATTCTTTATCGCTGAGCCACTGGGGAAGTCTGATACGCATATACTTAGGATACCAAATACAGATAATTTGAATTCCAAAATATGAACTTCCTCTTCTCTCTTTGGCCACTGCCATGACTCTAGAAATGTCATCCATCAGGTCTTATCCAGGCCCATCTATAGCCTTCTCACTTTTCTGCAAAAATCCATTCTCCAAAGAGTAACCATAGTGATGTTCTTAAAATCCAAATAAGATCATATAAAAAACTTTCTGATAAAATATAAATTCCTTACCATACTCCACAAGTGCTTGTATCATCTGAGTCTTGTTTGACTCTCCACCTTCCTTCCTTGTATTTCCCTGAATTCAATCTGCTCGAGACACATGACATTCTTTCTCTAATGCATTTAACTCTTTCCCACTGTCCAACTTCTGCGTATTCTATTTCCTTCTCTGGACTGCTCCTTCTCACTCTCTGTGTTAATTTCAAATGGCATAGAGAACTTCTCGCAACTACAAACTTTACATTCATTGGTTTAATTGTCTATATCTGATTCCCATAATAGAGTATAAGCTCCATGAAGGCAAGGAAAGCATGCTTTGCTCACCACTATATCCCCAGCTATAAGCACACTAGCTGTGAAGTCCCTAATAAATACTTGTTAGATGAATTAATAAAGTATGTATTCAACACAAAAATTAATAAATGCCACTTTTAAACTTTCATTTTAGGAAGATAAAACATATTGCAAATTTGCTCAGACGTTGTAAATAGTGAACACGAAACAAAACACACAGGCTTGAGGACATCCTTGGCAGGATGAGCTTCCTCCCAGTTTCATCCAGATGACTTCCAGAGCCTCCTCACTGGTCTCCTCACCTCCTCGTCTCTGCTAAAATGCACGCTCCACAGCGTAGCCACATCTGGGACTAGCCTTTTGTCATGTTTCAAAGGAAAGCAGAAAAGACAATACCAAAATAAAGTACAGCTTAAGAAGAAGCCTCCAAAGACAGCTTATGCCCATTTAGTTCTTTCTTTCCAAATCCCTTGAACTTCTTAGTTATTGAAAGAAAAATTACTATGGACAGGCCTCCTAAAGATGGCTTCCTTGAAAATCAGGGAAAAGTCAATACTGAACTGGCAGTGGGAAACAGCACAGAGACAGTCTCCAAAGGGAACTCATCAGTATGTCTCCTTTAGTATCAAAGACAGACACACGAGCTCAGTTGACTTTAATTAAGGTCTCCCCAGGCTCACCAGAAGGTGAACTTTCCTAGCATTCCTAGCACAATAGATAAGCAATTTGCCAACTAGGATAAATGTGAAAGATACTTTGGCCCCAGGGTAGCTATATAATCCTTAGAAGTAATTAGTAAAAGATTATAACTTGTTATTCTGCATTCACAGCACAGCACCTTGTTATTATAGCAATGGCCTAGATATGGGTTAAATTGACACCTATGGAACAAGCATCTTAATAAAATCAACACCCAAAAACTCAGAGAAACAACCTTGTGTCTTAATGTCATACCATTTCCTATGATGATATTTAAACTCAGTCTTCCTTTAGACGTCTGTTAAATTGTCATGCTCCATAATTGGTAAATGAGTTGAGCGAACTCCAGAAGATAGTGAAGGACAAGGAAGTCTGGCACACTGCAGTCCATGAGGTCGCAGAGTTGGACACAATTTAGCAACTGAACAACAGCAGCAGCAATAATTGGTAAAAGTATCAGAAAGCATTTCTTTGAAAAGAAACTCGTATTTTTTTTTTAATATCCAAAACCATGTAGACCATATTAGGCAAAGAACAAAAATGTTTAATAAGAACCTGGAGTTTAAAATTTACATTGGAGGCCAAGTTTGTAAAAATTCTCAAGACATTTTATCCATGGTCCCTTATAGCAACCCTGTAAGGAAGTTCAGTGCCTATTAATACTGTAATTTTACAGGTAAAGAAAATGGAGATTTGAGAATAAGTGTGTAGAGTCTCTTAGGAAGTCAATGTGGGAAGTTGGGGGTGATTAGAGCCTGGAGGCCCATCTTTTTAGGATAGCAAGTGGTTCTGACTCCATGGGGTTCTCTTCTTGAGCAATAGAATACACAAGCATCCCTGGACATTTAAAAATGTATAAGAACTCTTTGAAACTAGTTCTCTTAATGCAAAAAATTCTTCAAAAAGAATGATTTTCCAGATAGGTATAGTTGAAGTCATGGTGAATTTTTACAAGGAAATGTCTGTTTGATTCTATAATCTTCCACTTACTAGATATCCATCCTTGGGCAAAATAACTTCTCTGTGACTCATTTTCCTCACTTTAAAAATTGATACAGTAACAGAAGCTTTTCTCATAGGATTGTGAGAAAACAAAGAAGTAATGCATTGAAAGGTCAAGTGCTAACTCCTGGAGTTGTCTATCATATGACAAACATTCCAATGCTAAGATTCAGGCACCTGGTCTCCATCTAGGAATGAAAAGCTTAAGGCTGTTTATTTATATGCAGACAACCAAGTGTCTTGTGGAAACATGAAGAGCTAAATTGTCTCATCTTGAGCATATATTTCCTCAGTGAGCCAACCTTTAGTTCCAAACTGGGGATTAAGACAAGGGCCCCTTAAGGGGAGAGTGAAAGGCAGCTGTGAGGGAATCAACATTTGCTCAGTACTTTATTTCCTGAGAGAAGAAAACAAAGTAAATAACAATAAGCAAGCAGCTCCCAATAGAACATGTCAGAAAAACACATACAGGTGAGTATAAACTCTGTAAATAATGAATCAAGCTAGGCACGTACCATCTAGATTGCTATGAATTAATGCATTGAATCTTCATTAAAGTTATGTATAACTGATAAAACTTAAAACATCAGCTTACTCTTTCTAAGGAAAAAATTCAAAATCCACATAAAAACAAAAAAAAATAGAAGTATATCAGAATATCTCTTCAAAATTCTTTTCTAAGTAATTTTCACTGAGTGATCTTTTAACCAAATAAGACTGGCGATGCCTCTTTCTGCAAAATGTATTCTTGAATTTTCAGAGCTCTCTGATTTATTTTGTAAGTAAAATATCTGAATTCGCAGATTTTAGTTTATGAACAGGTAGCATTTATTTCATTATGCATTTTGTAACTAAATGTCAAATGAAGTTTAAAATACTTTTTCAGAAGTATTATATTAGTTATCAAAAGCACAGCAATTTATCCTAAAAACATAATGGTTGAAAACCATATGCATTCATTAATTCACAGTTACTATGGTTCAAGGATTCAAAAGCAGACTAGCAGGGCGGGTTACCTTATACTGCAGTCAGGATGTTGGCAGGAGCTTGGGTCATCCAAAGGATTAATTAAGGCTGTAGAAAAGGTTTCCAAGAATACATGAGCCTTTCCATACCCTGCTGAAATGTCCTCAAGATGTGTTATCTGGCTTCTCTCTGAGTGATTCAGGAGAGAGGAAGGTCGGGACCACCCTGGCTTTGATGACCTAGTCTTGGAAGTCTCACATGGTCACTTTCTCTTTTTAATCTATTCATTAAAGTGAATCACTAGGACTTCCCTGGCAGTCCTATGGTTAACACTTTGACTTTCAATGCATGGGGTGAGGATTCAGTCCTTGGCCAGGGGGATAAAAGCCACAAGGCCCGAAACCCCAAAAGCAATATTTTAACACATTAAAAAAAAAAAAACTTTAAAAATGGTCCACATCAAAAAGAAAACAATCTAAAAAAAACAAAGTGAATCACTAATTTTGGTCTGCACTCTGGAGTACATAATTAGGATCCACTTCTTGAAAAAGAAGAGGAACAGAGAATTTGTAGGGATATTTTAAACCAGCAGAGTTAGTTATTTTAGAGCTGTTTCCAGTATTAGACTATTATAGAGAGACTAGCATATGTTGGAAACACTAATTCTCTATCAATTACCTATGAATAGTGAGACCATTCAGATTAGTGGCTCAGAACCAAGATTTTGGAGCCAGATTGCCCAGGTCAAAGGCTTGGCTTTAATAAATACTCTCTGTGTGATCAAGTGTAAATTACTTAACTAACATGTGCCTCAGTATTTCCTCTTCAAACAGGACCTAATGTTGGTTCTTACATTTTAGGTTTTTTGTGAGGACTAAATGAATAGATGTGAATAAAATGCTTAGATTATTGTTTGCCACATTATAAACATCCAATAAGCTTTAATGACTATTATGAGTTGGTGTTAATTGTAACAGTTCAGCTATATACAAACAACTTTATTTTCATAGTTAGAAATATATTTTTCCTTTTCAACAAAGAGATTTTGAATTGAACCACTGGACAACAAATATCTTAAAAAACTCAACTGACTACTCAGAATAACAAAATTTCACGTTTGAATATTTCATCACTCCCATTTTCAGTGAAGGGTTAACTTCCTTGTCTCCAATTTGGAATTGCTTTTCTTTGGGGTATTTAATGCCTATGAGCAGTTTTTATTTTTTTATTTTTTTTAACCTTTCTAAGATAGCATATTGAAAAGCAGAGACATTACTTTGCCAACAAAGGTCCATCTAGTCAAGGCTATGGTTTTTCCAGTGGTCATGTATGGATGTGAGAGTTGGACTGTGAAGAAAGCTGAGAACTGAAGAATTGATGCTTTTGAACTGTGGTGTTGGAGAAGACTCTTGAAAGTCCCTTGGACTACAGGGAGATCCAACCTGTCCATTCTGAAGGAGATCAGCCCTGGGATTTCTTTGGAAGGAATGATGCTGAAGCTGAAACTCCAGTACTTTGGCCACCTCATGTGAAGAATTGACTCATTGGAAAACACTCTGATGCCGGGAGGGATTGGGGGCAGGAGGAGAAGGGGACGACAGAGGATGAGATGGCTGGATGGCATCACTGACTCGATGGACGTGAGTCTGAGTGAACTCCGGGAGTTGGTGATAGACAGGGAGGCCTGGCATGCTGCGATTCATGGGGTCTCAAAGAGTCGGACACAACTGAGCAACTGAACTGAACTGAACTGAACTGAAGATACGAATATTTATTCACCTTAATTAGTTGAATCAAATGAAAGCAATACTGCCTGAAATTAGTTTGGTTGATTTACTTTCCTCTTTCCAAAAGCCTGTATCTCAGCTGTACCTGAATGTATGCAGTTTTTATTCTTTTGACAAGCTTATCCCCTACAATCCCATGTTTCTTAACAGCTTGATTGCACTGTGTCAAAACTGCTGGGCTCTAATCATGAACCTTTTTTCAAAGATTCAGTTGCTTCCCAGTAGCTGAATAGTTACATCCATCCACCGACTGTTACTGTCAGAATCCTGCTGCCTCCTCCTCTGAGAAGCCACCAGGCTTCAGCAGTTTAATGAGCATTTTGAACTGTGAATACCATTTTCTCTGTGAGGCCAGGGCCATAAATCCCTCCAAGTCTCTCCCCACCCACCCCACACCCATATTAGAGACAGAGAAGGAAAAAGCTTCCTTGCTCCCCACCCCACCATTCTTTCTCCTCTGAGATCAAAGAAATCCCCTACGTCCTTCTAAACTCGCCATTACCAATTCTGCCATCTCAAAGTCTCTCTCTGCCTCCTGTTCAGAAACCAATGTAATTTTTCTAGAAGTAAATGTGACAGCAGATCCGTCATGCACTGAGATGATCAGGTTGGGGAAGCCCTTCCAGGACTGGAAAGCAGAAAACTGCTGTGCACAAGTAAACTCTTTACCTACAAACACGTCTGTAAGCTCTCCTGTCACTTCTGAGAGTATCTTTTCTTTTTTCTTTTATGGCAAAAGAGTATTAAATCATATTTCTATCCTATAATTTTAAAGGCTTTTGGTATTGTTGCTGCTGCTGCTGCTGCTAAGTCGCTTCAGTCATGTCCGACTCTGTGTGGCCCCATAGACGGCAGCCCACCAGGCTCCCCTGTCCCTGGGATTCTCCAGGCAAGAACACTAGAGTGGGTTGCCATTTCCTTCTCCAATGTGTGAAAGTGAAAAGTGAAAGTGAAGTCACTCAGTCGTGTCCGACTCCTAGCGACCCCATGGACTGCAGCCCACCAGGCTCCTCCGTCCATGGGATTTTCCAGGCAAGAACTGGAGTGGGGTGCCATTGCCTTCTCCGTTGGTATTGTTAGGTATGTATTATTCAGGGTGCCATTGCCTTCTCCGTTGGTATTGTTAGGTATGTATTATTCAGTAATTTGAATTTCCCTTCCCATTTCTATCCCCTGTTTAATATATACTTCTATCTTTTAAAACTCACAAACTTTTTTCCAAAGTAGAATCACAATACACAGAATATTTTTTTAATTTGTTGCTTTCTAAAATTAATATGTGGTACCTAATCAGTACCAACCATGCACATGAGATCTGTAATTGAATTATCTGGACATACATACTGTGTTCTCCACTCACACTGGATTAACTTGGGCCAATTACTTAACTTTTTCCTTGCCTATTTGGGCTTCCCTCATAATAGTCAGTCAGAGAAGGCAATGGCACCCCACTTTTGTGGTTGATGAAGCAATGTGTCCAACCAATTTCTTATTAATGGCTTTTTAAATGGTTTCTAAATTTTTATATTATAAAATATGATGATGAACATTCTTACATGGACATACCTGTACACTCATAGCTATTTTTCTGTTTGCAATGGTCCTTAAATTTTTAATAATTTTGGAAAGCGTGACTGCATATAGATTAAGAAATTTCCCCTCTACTGACATTTTCCTCTTGAACATCTTACCATTGACCAGGGCAAGGAAAAACATAATTGCGGCAAAGTTGCCCTGTCCAACTTCTAAACAGTGTTTCCAGTCCTGCTTCAAAGAGAAGCCTGGCTATGATTCTACCTGGGTTCTATAGCCCTGCTTGAGAGGGAGTCAAGCCAGTAGTCCTGCTGAACCATTGAGCACTGAACACTCACATAACTAGGGAGCCCGAATAGAAACCCTGAGCAACCTCGGAGACCAGCCACAGTATTGCCCACCAATGGAGCCCAGCCTACAACCCTACCCAGCAGTGGAGTTCAGTCTATGATCCTTCCCTAATGCTGAACACAGCCTGCAGCCTTACTCAGTCAGAAAACCACCAAGTGACCCCAACCAATGGCAGAATATAGCCTGCAGCCCCTGTGGACCAGAAAACACAAAGGGCAACTTTGTAGGACTGGGAAATAGTCTCCAGTCTCATCTAATTCGGGGGCATAGTCCAAACTTGCTTGACCGGAGAGCCCAGCCAGCAACCTTTCCAACAGAAGAGCACAGAGAGTGGTCTGGTTGATAGTGAAGCCCAGCACGAAGCCCCATCTTAATGCAAAGCCTGGACTGTAGCTCTGCCTGAATGCAGAGTCGGTTAGTGGCTCTGCATCAAGGTGAAGTCAGCCAGAGGCACTACTGGAGTTGGGGAGCAAGTCTGCAGCCCCACCTGACCATGGGTGATTGCAGAGCCCAGCTATTGGCCCCACCTAATGGTGGAGTACAACCAGCAGCCCTCCCTGAGCAGTGGCCCTACTTGAATGTGGAGCTCAGCCATCAGGCCCACCCAAACATGGGGTCACCTCACTCTCTATCTCAGAGCACAGGCACTGACCCCTTAACCAGAGGGCCTGATAGCAAGGCATCCTACCCATGGACACTACAATCTGACACATCCAGTACCTCAAGCTGAGCTGACTGGAAAATGTCTTTCCTTGACAAAGTGAACCTATAAAGTCTAGAAGAGACTGCTTACTCAAATGTGTAGATACCAACACAAAGATTACAAAGAATCAGGTAAACATGACACCTCTGATGGGAACTCAAAAAGCTCCAATAACTGACCTAAAGAAATGGAGTACAGTGAACTGAGAGAGAATTCAGAATAATCCTCTTAAGAAGTTGTCAACCACAAGAAGAGACAGACAAACCTCTAAACAAAAGTAGGAAAACAATGGATGCACAAAATGAGTAGTTCAATGATGAAATAAAAACTGTTTTAAAATGCTGGAGAATGCACTGACTGAACTGAAAAAAAATCAATAGAGAGCTTCAACAGATTTGATCAATCAGAAGAATCAATGTTTATGAATCAGAAGAATAAATATTAAAATGTCCATGCTACTCATAACCATCTACAGATTCAATGCAATCTCTATCAAAATTCCACTGATATTTTTATAAGAACAGGAAAAAAAAAGCTCTAAATTTCATATGGAACCACAAAAGACTGTGGACAGCTAAAACAATGTCAGCAAAGCAAAGCAAACCTGGAGATATATATCTTAACTCTATGTACTAAGAATGTTTATGTATTCTTCCCATGAAGGGCATTAAAATGATAATTTTTAAAATGTATTGAATACTGAAGCCTATTATACAGAGTGAAGTAAGCCAGAAATAAAAACACCAATACAGTATACTAACACATATATATGGAATTTAGAAAGATGGTAATGATAACCCTGTATGCGAGACAGCAAAAGAGACACAGATGTATAGAACAGTCTTTTGGACTCTGTGGGAGAGGGAGAGGGTGGGATGATTTGGGAGAATGGCATTGAAACATGTATAATATCATATAAGAAACGAATCGCCAGTCCAGGTTCGATGCAGGATACAGGATGCTTGGGGCTGGTGCACTGGGATGACCCAGAAGGATGGTATGGGGAGGGAGGTGGGAGGGGGGTTCAGGATGGGGAACACGTGTACATCCGTGCTGGATTCATGTTGATGTATGGCAAAACCAATACAATATTGTAAAGTAATTAGCCTCCAATTAAAATAAATAAATTTAAATTTTAAAAAATATATTGAATAATCAGTTTAGTTCAGTTACTCAGTCATGTCCAACTCTTTGAGACCCCATGGATTGCAGCTCGCCCGGCTTCCCTGTCGGTCACCAACTCCCGGAGTTTACTCAAACTCATGTCCATTATGTTGGTGATGCAATCCAACCATCTCATCCTCTGTTATCCCCTTCTCCTCCTGCCTTCAATCTTTCCTAGCATCAGGGGCTTTTCAAATGAGTTAGTTATTTGAATCAGGTGGCCAAAGTATTGGAGCTTCAGCTTCAGCATCAGAACTTCCAATGACTATTCAGGACTGATTTCCTTTAGGATGGGCTGGTTGGATCTCCTTGCTGTCCAAGGGACTTTCAAGAGTCTTCTCCAACACCACAGTTCAAAAGCATCAGTTCGTTGGTGCTCAGCTTCCTTTAGTCCAACTCTACCATCCATACATGACTACTGGAAAAACCACAGCTTTGACTAGACAGAACTTTGTTGGCAAAGTAATGTCTCTGCTTTTTAATATGCTGTCTAGGTTGGTCATGACTTTTCTTCCAAGGAGCAAGCGTCTTTTAATTTCATGGCTGCAGTCACCATCTGCAGGGATTTTGGAGCCACAAAAAATGAAGTCTATTACTGTTTCCATTGTTTCCCTATCTATTTGCTATGAAGTGATGGGACCAGATGCCATGATGTCAGTTTTCTGAATGTTGAGTTTTAAGCCAACTTTTTCACTCTCTTCTTTCACTTTCATCAAGAGGCTCAGTTCTTCTTTGCTTTCTGCCATTAGTGTGGTGCCATCTGCATATCTGAGTTTATTGAGATTTCTCCTGGCAATCTTGATTTCAGCTTGTGCTTCATTGAGTCCAGCATTTCTCATGATGTATTCTGCATATATAAATAAGCAAGGTGACAATATACAGCCTTGATGTACTCCTTTCCCAATTTGGAACCAGTCTGTTGTTCCATGTCCAGTTCTAACTGTTGCTTCTTGACCTGCATACAGATTTCTCAGGAGGCAGGTCAGGTGGTCTGGTATTCCCATCTCTTGAAGAATTTTCCATAGTTTGTTGTGAACCACACAGTCAAAGGCTTTGGCATAGTCAATAAAGCAGAAATGGATGTTTTTCTGGAACTCTCTCGCTTTTTTGATGATCTAGCAGATGTCGGCAATATGATGTCTGGTTCCTCTGCCATTTCTAAATCCAACTTGATTCAAATGTATTCTTTTAGTCCAGGTTTGATGCACAATACTGGATGCTTGGGGCTGGTGCACTGGGATGACCCAGAGGGATGGTATGGGGAGGGAGGAGGGTTCAGGATGGGGAACACATGTATGCCTGTGGTGGATTCATTTCAATATATGGCAGAACCAATACAATATTGTAAAGTTTAAAAATAAAATAAAATTTAAAAAATAAATGAATAAATAAATAAATCCAACTTGAACATCTGGAAGTTCACAATTCATGTACTGTTGAAGCCTGGCTTGGAGAATTTTGAGCATTACTTTACTAGCATGTGAGATGAGTGCAATTGTGCAGTAGTTTGAGCATTCTTTGGCATTGCCTTTCTTTGCGATTAGAATGAAAACTGACCTTTTCCATTATTGTGTATTGAATTGTATTGAACAATAAAGAAGGAAACAATAAAATGAGAAAAATATCAAATCATCAAAAATATTTTTAATGTTATCTCTTTTAAGGTACTTCTTTTTCCTTATAATACTACAAAAGAACTTAGAACTTGGCACAGAGTGAATGGTCAATAAATATAACCAATTATTGTTCATAACTATGGGCATCTAAATTCTGAATACCACAAGAAGTGGATTTATCTAAACTGGGGAGCTGCCCAGAGGAGCAACTGGATGTTTATTTTGTTTCGGTTTTAATTAATAGACATTATTTTTTACAGCAGTTTGGAAATCACAACAAAATTGAGAGAAAGTTTCAGGAATTCCCCATACACCCCTACAGATACATATGAATAGCCTCCCCCACTTTCAAAAGCCAGCACTGGAATGGCACATTTGTTATCATCAATGAACCTACACTGGTACACCATAATCAGCCAAAGGCCCATAGTTTACATTAATATCCAGTCTTGGTGTACATTCTCTAGGCTTTGGTCAATGTATAATGACATGAATCCACCATTACAGTACCTTACAGGATAATTTCACTGCGTAAACACCCTCTGTGCCCTACTTATTCATCCTTTCTCACCCTGCTCCTTCAACTGAGCCACCAGGGAAGTCCCATAAGGTTTGTTACTGGCAGATAAATAGTACTGCAGTTAAGGCCCTGGACCCTGAAATCCAGCTGTTAGGTTTAACTCATGCCTCTGACACTTCCTGGCTGCATGACTTAGAAAACATTTAGCCTGTCAGCATTTCAATTTCCTCCTCTGCTAAATGGGCATGGAAATTGCACTTAGGTAATAGGTAAAGATTAAAATCCTATTTACAAATGGTGAAAAGCACTTAGAAGAGATACTAGCACTTTGCCAGCACCCTGTAAATGTTAGCTCTTTTTTATTGCACAGATTTGTTTTTTGGCCTGGCCCTTCCCATTAAGTGCTTTGATTTGACTGCTTGCCCCTCCTTAATTTGAGATTCAGACCCTGGACATTATTACTCACAGACATCTTACCATATTTCTGTGATGGCACCAGTGCCCCATGATTCCATGAAAGATTCAGTATTTAGAAGGGGAATTTCTGTAACATATGGTTAGGATGAATTTTAATTTAATCACTGAAGATACCAGGAAAAAACTATATTCTTAGAAGGTGGGCTGTATACTGGCAATGCCTGTCAGACTGTCAGACCATTTGTTCAGGTTAAGAGTCTCTTCACTGCACATCAATAATGAGAAGCAGATCTAGAACAGAAAATGCTTGTTTTCTTATGTCATTCAATTCACTGCTTATGGTATAATCACTTTGGCTATACTTGTTTCTGCTCCAAACAGAGATGCTTTGAGATGGTTTAGAATAGAATACCATGATTATTGGGCTTCCCTTGTAGCTCATTTGGTAAAGAATCTGCCTGCAGTGTAGGAGACCTGGGTTCGATCCCTGGGTTGGGAATATCCTCTGGAGAAGGAAATGGCAACCCACTCCAGCATCCTTGCCTGGAAAATCTCATGGACAGAGGAGCCTGGTGGGCTGCAGTCCATGGGTCACAAAGAGCCAGGGATGATTAAGCAACTAACACTTACTTACTGTGATTATTAGAAACTAATGTGTTCATTATAATGCCATACCAACCTAATCTCATTTTGGGGGAGTATTTTTGTTATAAATTTTTCTGTCATATTAGGATTGTTAGTTGCATACTCAACCAACATTTTCTCTTATCTTCCTAATAGAGTCCTGATTTTATTCACAGAACTATGCTTAATATAAATTGAAACCATGTCTAAATAGAGACAGGAACATGATTAGCTGAAGTCAATCACAGTGATGTTATGTCTCTTGTTAGTGATTGGTTTGGGCATGGAGGCAATATCATTATAATAAATAAAATATGAGGGAATAGACTTATTGAGGTTATTTTGTGAAAGATGTTTCTTCTTAGAAATAAAAAGTGAAATAAAGAAAAAATACCTTCTTTTCCCACTGAATGTATTATTGGACTATTATAAATGGTACTAAGATACATGTATCATGATACTGAAAGATCAGTGACACATAGGGTGGTGGGGCAGGTAAACAAAAAACTAGGGTCCTTGATAACATTATGCCAGAGCTGAATCCATCAATCCTGGAGGTGCTTGTCTCCACAGTCTTTTTATTATGTTAGTATATTTTTCTGATTCTTTAAAATAGTTAAGTAGAAATTTTGGTTCTCTGTAGCTTAAAAAATTCTTGAAAGAGACAGTTTTTTTATAAAGATAATAGCAAATATTATTTCAGAAAGTCTTTCATGTTATTCCCATGGAGAATATGAGGACATTTAGGTAATATGGACTATTAAACAACATAATTCCCAAGAGATCTGGTTCATGAATCAGAGTCAAACATCAGGAGGGTTTTAGGGGCATGCCATAACACTGTCCTAGTCAATATTTTTACCTATTACCATCATGGATATGAAACAGAAAAGCAGGTTTATACTACCTAGAGGTTGAAGTCTAAACTTTGTTCATGGTTCAAGGCCATTGGTGATACTTGTTTCAACCATATTTCTCATTGTCTGCATGTGTATGTATGCATATATTATATGTAATGTCAATATTATATATATATAATTGTATTATGAATATTTTACATATCATCATGTATTCATTTATATGATAAAATGCTAAAAGAATCTAATTTATGGCCTGTAGTTCATGCTCACGTTTTCTACATGCTGTTTTCTTTGCCTTGAATATCCTTTCCATTTTTGTCTATATGTTAATAGCTGAGGCTATTAGTATTCTGTCTAGATCCTTTTTAAGGAGTAGGTGGACAGAACTTCTAACTCCAGTGCTATCGGGTAACAGCCATCCCCTTCTCCAGAGAAAGAACTGCTGACCAGGATTTGCCTTGGCTGGGAAATTAACCACACCTCCTGAAGTGACAACCTGAGCTGCCTGAAGTGATAACCTATTGGTAAATGATACCGGGGCACAAAAGATTGCCCTTTTGCTGCAAAATGGGAGCAAAGAATGCAGTTCCTGCTTCAGAACTTCCCGTGGGACCAATGTGAGGCTAATCTCCAGCTTAAAGTGCAATCTTTCTTACTTTTCTTTCCCCAACCTATCCTAGTTCCTTCCCTCTCCTTCTCATGAGAATACTCCTGCAATAAACCAGCTTCTCAAGAATCCTTATCTGGCAACCTGCTTTTAGGAAACCCAAACTAAGATAATAAGCTAGATAATTTCTGAACATCCTTCCAGACTCAGGTCTACTGTCATTTACTCTATAAAACTGTCAAAAGTGTTCCAAGGTAGCATGAGGCACTCTTTCCTCCATGATCACAGAGCACATATATCAGCACCTAAAACATTATTTTAAACATATTATAATCCTCTGCTACTCTTTCCCTCATACTATAGGTTCTGTGAAAAAAAAGACATATCTACCAAATACATGTATTCTTCATAACATAATGTATGGCCATAAGAGCTTAACAACATTTTAAATAAGGAAAAAAATTTCATTTCTTTACAAAAACAGTTTTAAGACTAGGTCATAGAACAAAGATTTAAACCTTTTAAGAAAATATTTACTTCAACAACCAATGACAGAGGAATGAATAAAAAAGATGTGGTACATATATACAATGGAATATAACTCAGAAATAAAAATGATGAAATAATACCATTCACAGCAACATGAATGAACCTAGAGATTACCACACTAAGCGAAGTAAGCCAGATAAAGACCAGTATCATATGATATCACTTATATGTGGAGGCACTGAAGGTGAAAGTTGCTTAGTCATGTCCAATTCATTGTGACCCCATGGACTGTGTCCTGACAGGCTTCTCTGTCCATGGAATTCTCCTGGCAAAAATACTGGAGTGGGTAGCCATGCCCTTCTCCAGGGGATCTTCCCAGCCCTAGGATTGAACCCAGGACTCCTGCATTGCAGGCAGATTCTTTACCATCTGAGCCACCAGGGAACCACATGAACTTATTTACAAAACAGAAATAAACTCACAGACATAGAAAACAACATCACGATTACCTAAGGAGAGGAGGGGAAGAGCGATAAATAAGGAGCTTGGGATTAAAATATACATACTATGGCTCAGAGGTTAAAGCATCTGCCTTCAATGCAGGAGACCTGGGTTCGATCCCTGGGTTGGGAAGTTCCCCTGGAGAAGGAAATGGCAACCCACTCCAGTATTCTTGCCTGGAGAATCCCATGGACAGACGAGCCTGGTGGGCTACAGTCCACAGGGTCGCAAAGAGTCGGGCACGACTGAGCGACCTTATTACTTACTTACTTACTTACTTACTTATATATAGATAACCAACAAAGACCTACTATATGGCATGGGGAACTATACTCAGTAGCTTGTAATAGAAGAATGAAAGAAACAGAATGAAGGAGAATGTAAAAAATAATATATAAAGTTGTATATAAATGTATAACTGAATCACTTTGCTGTGGACCTGAAACTAGCATTGTAAATCAACTATATTTCAGTTAAAATTAAAAGAAAGGAAATATTTACCCAAACAAGCAAAATGAAATTAAAAAGCACTGATGTAAAATCTTTAGTGAAGCTTCAAGAACTAATTTATTCAGAATAAAAATAATTTGATATTTTCTAGTATATGCTCATAGAACTTCACACTTCTCAAAATTCTTCACTCATTATCCTTGATTCTTCCCATATATCTCCATGGTAACCATTATTAGTATCCAGATTTTGTAGATGGAAAAGTGAATTTTCAGTAGATTGAGAATCTTTCCAAGAATTCACCATTATTAAGTGACAGATCTAAAGAACAAAATAATATATTCCAATTTGAACTTTCACTGTTTCTGAAAAGCAGCTTATGTGAAAATATGTAAGAAAAGTTTTGTTCACCCACCCCTTCAAGATGAACAACTGTGCTATTAAGTTGCTCTGGAAATAGCTTGAATCATATAAATATATAGAACAAAAATGATGAGAGGTAATAATTCCACTATTCTCTGACTAGTTGTGAAAATCTGAAATACTGTAAACCTGATACTATAGTTTATGAGGAATGCTAAACAAAACTTGAATATGTATTGATAAGTACAAAGAAGACAATGAGAATGATGTCTGTTGGCTGATCAGTACTCAACTAATTACTGAAGGGAAACCCTCGGCAGCTCTGCTGTGATCTCTCTTCCTTGCTCTCTATGTAACCATCTCCTCCCTCATACTTTGTCCTAGAAACTTAAGCTGCCTTGGTCTCTCTCTAACTCTCAGTACTGTCTTCACAACTCAGGGAGTCTGCCATGCTCTACCTGGGTTCCCCTATGAAAATCTCTCTTACTAAATTGTCTTAAGACACTAGACTGGAGAAATTGAGGGGTTCACCTAATTTGTCTCTCGTTTCTCAGAGATTGATGACTTTCATTTCCTGATAATCAGGATTGTGAAAACTGCTGCCCTCATATATTATGTCCATGCTTTGGTTATCTCAGGTGGGAGAGTAAATCTGGTTCAAGTTACTTTATCTTGACTGGAAGTGGAAGTTACACTAATGTACATTTATGTGCAAGGTAACAACATCAAAATATGTATATCAAAATTCATTACACATTTAAAGAGTATGGAAAGTAATCTGAATTTCAATAAATTTTTTCAACTCTTGGTATATGGCAAAGATAAAAATGAGAGTATATATTGTATTTGAAAGCTAGAATTAATTAGGTTAATAGGTCTGTGAATCCTACTTAACTTTCTGTAAAAAATATAATACAGTTTTACTCAATCTCAAGTATAAGAATTGATCAATAACAGGCCATAAAGCAGATTTCAATGCATGTTGAGCAAAAGAAATGATAGATAATTAAAAGAATTGGTGCATTCTTGAACCAGAAGTGATAAAAATGGAAATCTATAATTACAGCAGAATAAGACACAACTACATGAAAATTAAAAAAGAAAATCTCCTAAAAACTGAATCAAATAAAAATTATTAGTACTGTTGTTTCACATTAACTTTGAAAATATTTTATATAAAATGTTATAAGATGTGGTAAAAGCTGTAATCAAAGACAAATATTAGGCCCAAATGGATTATTTAAAAAAAAAAACAATGCATTAAATGTAGAGTTATTGTCTACCATATTTCAATAATAATCTAGATTCTGGGGCCATAATGTAAAATAGTATGGACAAGAGTCAGATTCTAATGGAATGAATACTCAATGTATGAATCTACAGAAATATTCAAAATAAATAAAAACTAAAACTGGAAGAATAAGTGGGATTAAAACCATGATAGAGATTTATAAGAGCACTGCACACAACTCTTGGTAACAAATTGGCAAATAATAATTGTAATGGAAAATTATCTGCTTATATATATTTTTAAAATAATATACCTGAAAAGGAATAGCAGATCTAAACAGACCAATAGAATCAGACAAACTTTCAAGGATTTATAACCAGTAATTGTTCTAGGGCCAGAATTTTTCTGGATGATTATTTCTAAAACTTTCAAAAGAACATATATATCCAATACTATCCACCACAGAATTTAGGAAAATCTAAAAATGCCATAATTCATTTTGTAGCACTAGTGTAACCTATTCATTTCAGTTCAGTTCAGTTCAGTTGCTCAATCATGTCTGCCTCTTTGCAACCCCATGAACTGCAGCACGCCAGGCCTCCCTGTCCATCACCAATTCATGGAGTTCACCCAAACCCATGTCCATTGAATCAGAGATGCCATCCAACCATCTCATCCTCTTCCATCCCCTTCTTCTCCTGCCCTCAATCTTTCCCAGCATCAGGGGCTTTTCCAATGAGTCAGCTCTTCACATTAGGTGGCCAAAGTATTGGAGTTTCAGCTTCAACATCAGTCCTCCCAGGACTGATCTCCTTTAGGATGAACTGGTTGGATCTTCTTGCAGTCCAAGGGACTCTCAAGAGTCTTCTCCAACACCACAGTTCAAAAGCATCAGTTCTTCGGTGCTCAGCTTTCTTTATAGTCCAACTCTCACATCCATACACGATCACTGGAAAAACCATAGCCTTGACTAGATGGACAATTGTTGGCAAAGTTTCTGCTTTTTAATATGCTGTCTAGATTGGTCATCACTTTCCTTCCAAGGAGTAAGTGTCTTTTAACTTCATGGCTGCAGTCACCATCTGCAGTGATTTTGGAACCCAGAAAAATTAAGTCAGCCATTGTTTCCACTGTTTCCCCATCTATTTCCCATGAAGTAATGGGACCAGATGCCATGATCTTAGGTTTCTGAATGTTGAGCTTTAAGCCAACTTTTTCACTCTCCTCTTTCACTTTTATCAAGAGGCTCTTTAGTTCTTCTTCATGTTCTGCCGTAAGGTTGGTGTCATCTGTATATCTGAGGTATTGATATTTCTCCCGGCAATCTTGATACCAGTTTGTGCTTCCTCGAGCCCAGTGTTTCTCATGATGTAGTCTGCATAGAAGTTAAATAAGCAGGGTGACAATATACAGCCTTGACATACTCCATTTCCTATTTGGAACCAGTCGTTGTTCCATGTCCAGTTCTAACTGTTGCTTCCTGACCTGCATATAGGTTTCTCAAGAAGCAGGTCAGGTGGTCTGGTATTCCTATCTCTTTCAGAATTTTCCAGTTTATTGTGATCCACACAGTCAAAGGCTTTGGCATAGTCAATAAAGCAGAAATAGATGTTTTTCTGGAACTCTCTTGCTTTTTCAATGACCCAGCAGATGTTGGTAATTTTATCTCTGGTTCCTCTGCCTTTTCTAAAACCAGCTTGAACATCTGGAAGTTCATGGTTCACATATTGCTGAAGCCTGGCTTGGAGAATTTTAAGCATTAATTTACTAGCGTATGAGATGAGTACAATTGTGCGGTAGCTTGAGCATTTTTGGTATTGCCTTTCTTTGGGATTGGAATGAAAACTGATCTTTTCCAGTCTTGTGGCCACTGCTGAGTTTTCCAAATTTGCTGGCATATGGAGTGCAGCACCTTCACAGCATGATCTTTTAGGATTTGAAACAGCTCAACTGGAATTCCATCACCTCAACTAGCTTTGTTCATAGTGATGCTTCCTAAGGCCCACTTGACTTCACATTCCAGGATGTCTGGCTCTAGGTCAGTGATCACACTATCATGATTATCTTGGTCATGAAGATCTTTTTTGTACAGTTCTTCTGTGTATTCTTGCCACTTCTTAATATCTTCTGCTTCTATTGGGTCCCTACCATTTCTGTCCTTTATCGAGCCCATCTTTGCATGAAATGTTCCATTCCTATTTCTAATTTTGTTGAAGAGATCTCTAGTCTTTCCCATTCTATGCACTGATCACTGAGGAAGGCTTTCTTATCTCTCCCTGCTATTCTTTGGAACTCTGCATTCAAATGGGTATATTTTTCCTTTTCTCCTTTGCTTTTCGCTTCTTTTCTTTTCATAGCTATTTGTAAGGCCTCCTCAGACAGCCATTTTGCTTTTTTGCATTTCTTTTTCTTGGGGATGGTCTTGATTCCTGTTTCTTGTACAATGTCACATACCTCCCTCCATAGTTCATCAGGCACTCTATCTATCAGATCTAGTCCCTTAAATCTATTTCTCACATCCACTTTATAGTCATTAAGGATTTGATTTAGGTCGTACCTGAATGGTCTAGTGGTTTTCTCCACTTTCTTCAATTTCAGCCTGAATTTGGCAATAAGGAGTTCATGATCCAGGCCACAGTCATCTCCTGGTCTTGTTTTTGCTGACTGTAGAGAGCTTCTCCATCTTTGGCTGCAAAGAATATAATCAATCTGACTTTGGTGTCGACCGTCTGGTGATGTCCACGTGTAGAGTCTTCTCTTGTGTTGTTGGAAGAGGCTGTTTGCTATGACCAGTGCGTTCTCTTGGCAGAAGTTTATTAGTGTAACCTATTACCAAAATATAAATACTACTGAACTGAAAAGAAAACCAGTGAGCATTCTGACTTACAAAAATACATATGTAAAATATAGAGCAAAAAAAAAAAAATCACAGCTAACAAGTCTACAGGCAGATGCACCCATAACTTCACAGCTAATTTTATCCAGAAATGTAACAATATTTTAATGTTAGAACATATTTTACTCTAACAAGGATTATTAATAATTAACAGCATAATATAATCTAACATGTTACTGAGTACCCATTCAATTACATCCAAAGCAGTTTACATTGAAAGATTTATTTAAAAAATAAAAATATTTATTCTAAATACTAGTCCTTTGTTAATTATATGTCTGAAAAATTATCCCACCGCTTAATTTGTCTTTATTCTCTCCTACTTTTGATGAAGCAAAAATTTTTAATTAAATACATTTGAATTACAGGTACAATTCAATTTAATGCCCTTGATTTATAACTTTTTCCTTTTTAATAAATGCTTTACCTGTTTTAAGATGGAGAAGGAAATGGCAACCCACTCCAGTGTTCTTGCCTGGAGAATCCCAGGGATGAGGGAGCCTGGTGGGCTGTCGTCTCTGGGGTCGCACAGAGTCGGACACGACTGAAGCAACTTAGCAGCAACAGTGTTTTAAGATATTCTTTTCTTATAAAGATAATGAAGATATATTCTTATCTTCTAAATTTTTTAGAAATTTTCTTTTCACATTTAGATCTTTAATCCCATTGAAATGAGTTTTGTGTATTTTTTGAGATAAGATCCTTTTTCTTTCTATTTTTTCCCCCTTATGGCTACCCAGTTGTCCTGGGACCATTTAATGAAAAGGTCCTCTTTTCTCTGTTGACATGTATAATCATTTTAGTTTTATAAAAAACATCCATTTTGTTAGATCTGTTTCTGGGCCTTTTATTCTATTTCATTGGTCTATTTGAGCATCCCTATATAATATACTACTCAAATGAGAATATAGTTTTGTATATGCTTGAATTCTGAAGATTGTTGTTCATCAATACTATCAAGAATATTCTTGGCCCTTTTTGTTTTCAAATAAATGATAGAATTATGTAACTATATAGTATAAGAAATATACTGGAGGAAGAAATGGCAACCCTCACCAGTATTCTTGCCTGGAGAATCCCCATGGAAAAAGGAGCCTGGTGGGCTACAGTCCATGGGGTTGCAAAGAGTTGGATATAACTGAGTGACTAAGCACATATTCTATAACCTGTAGAATTATAGGATCAGTTTTTTAAATCCACATGAAAGCATACGTAAAAACCCATTGAGATTTTTTAATTGAATTATAGTTGATTTATAATGTTGTGTTAGTTTCTGCTGTAGAGCAAAATGATTCAGTTATACATATATTCTTTTCCATTATGGTTTATCACAGGATATTGAATATATTTCCCTGTGCTATACAGTAAGACCTTGTTGTTTATCCATTCTATGTAATATAATAGGTTTCATCTGCTAACGCCAAACCCCCAGTATTTCCTTTCCTTGGATCCCTCCCCCTTGGCAAATGAAACTCTGTACTCAGAGTCTGTGTTTCTGATTTGTGGTAGTTTATTCGTTAAGTCATGTCTGACTCTTAACGACCCCATGGACTGTAGCCCGCCAGGCTCCTCTGTCCATGGGATTTTACAGGCGAGAGTACTGGAGTGGGTGCTATTTCCTTCTCCAGTCTGATTTGTAAATAAGTTCATTTGTGTCATATATTAGATTCCACGTATAAGTGGTATCATGTGGCATTTGTATTTCTTATTAGTATTTCACCCAGTATGATAATCTCTAGGTCCGTCTATGTTGCTAAAAATGGCATTATTTCATTCTTTTTTATTGTTGAGTAGTATTCCATTGTATATATGTACCACATGTTTATCCATTCATCTGTCAATGGACATTTAGGTTGTTCCCATGTCTTGGCTGTTATAAATAGTGCTTCTTTGAATATAGGGTACATATATCTTGAACTATAGCTTTGTCTGGATATATGCCCAGGAGTGGGATTGCTGAATCAAATTGTAGCTCTATTTTTAGTTTTTGAGGAACCTCCATATTGTTTTCCATTATGGCTGCATCAGTTTATATTCCTACCAACAATGTAGGAAGTTCCCTTTTCTCCAGACCCTCTCCAGCATCTGTTATTTGTAGACTTTTTAATGATGGCCATTCTGATGGGTGTGAAATGGTACTTCATTGTAGTTTTTATTTTACTTCTCTCATAATTAGAGATGTTGGCATCTTTTCATATGCCTGTTGCCAAATGCATGTCTTCTTTGGAGAAATGTCTATTTAGGTCTGCTTCCCATTTTATATTGGGTTGTTTTTGTTGTTGTTAAGTTGTATGAAATATTTGTATATTTTGAAAATTAAGCCCCTGTCAGTTGCATTGTTTGCAAATATTTTCTTCCACTCTGTAGGTAGTTGTTTCATCTTGTTTATTATTTTTTCTTCTATGCAAGAGCTTGTAAGTTTTATTAGGTCCAATTTGTTTATTTTTGCTTTTTTTCTTTTGACTTGGGAGATTGACCTAAGAAATGATTGGTACTATTTATATCTGAGAATGTTTTTCCTATGTTCTTTTCTAGGAGTTTTATGGTGTCATGTCTTATGTTTACTACTTTAAGCCATTTTGAGTTTATTTTTGTGTATGGTACGAGAGTGTGTTCTAATTCATTAATTTACATGTCGCTATCTAGCTTTCCCAACACCACTTGCTGAAGAGACTGTATTTTCCCATTTTCTATTCCTGCCTCCTTTGTCAAAGATTGACTGTAGGTGTGTGTGTTTATTTCTGAGCTGTATTCTGTTTTATTGATTCATATGTCTGTTTTTGTGCCAATACAATGCTGTTTTCATTACTATAGTTTTGTTTTTCTGAACTCTGGAAAGGTTATGTGTCCTGTTTATTTTTTCTCAGGTTTGCTTTGGCAATTCTGGGTCTTTTATGGTTTCATAAAAATTTTAGAGTTATTTGTTCTAGTTTTGTGGAAAATTGTCATGGGTAATTTGACAGAGACCACATTAGGTCTGTAGATTGCTAGAGTAGTATAACCAGTTTAACAATATTAATTCTTCCAATCCAAGAGCAATCCCATTGGGATTTTTATTTGTATTTCTGGTGATCCACTGATCAATTTAGAGAAAAATTATATTTTACATTAGTGTCTTCCAACAGGGCACTTCTCTCATTTTTATATACATCTGTTTCAATATTTGCTATAAGTTGAATTGTGTTCCCTCAAATATCATGTTAAAATTCTAACTCTTGGTGTGACCCTCTTTGGAGATAGGGCCTTTAGGAGGTTCAGTTCAGTTCAGTTCAGTCGCTCAGTCGTGTCCGACTCTGTGACCCCATGAATCACATCACGCCAGGCCTCCCTGTCCATCACCAACTCCCGGAGTTCACTCACACTCACGTCCATCGAGTCGGTAACGCCATCCTTTAGGAGGTAATTAAGTTTAAATGAAGTAATAACAGTGGAACCCTAATCAAGTAGCACTGGGATCCTTATATAAAGAAGAAAACAGAGTCATAAACCCCCAGGCTCCAGAACTGGAAGGAATACATTTCTATGTTTAAGCCACCCAGCCTGTAGTATATTGTTAGGCAGACCAAGCAGACTAAGATAATAGTGTTCAGTATTGTCCACGGAGAGAATGTAGATTCATGGGCACTTCCGATTTATGTTAATGTAAATAACGTATACGTAAACATTTCATTTCCTGTTTATACAGAAAAATGAAATTGATCTCTGTATTTAAGCTTGTATCAATAAATCTTACTAATCTCTCTTGTTAAATGTCCACTATTGATCTAATTTTTTTTACAGTGTCCTAGAGAGAGAAGGCAGTGGCAACCCACTCCAGTACTCTTGCCTGGAAAATCCCATGGACGGAGGAGCCTGGTGGGCTGCAGTCCATGGGGTCGCTAAGAGTCGGACATGACTGAGCGACTTCACCTTCACTTTTCACTTTCATGCCTTGGAGAAGGAAATGGCAACCCACTCCAGCGTTTTTGCCTGGAGAATCCCAGGGATGGGGGAGCCTAGTGGGCTGCCGTCTATGGGGTCGCACAGAGTCGGACATGACTGAAGCGACAGCAGCAGCAGCAGAGTAACAATAATATATGTGAATAATGAAAGTATGTTTCTTTCTTTGCAATCTTAATTTTTCCTCCTGGTCTTACTATGCTGACAAGGACCTAATTCATAAGACCTGAGGTAGGATCTCATTTCTGACCATATCGTGGATAATTCTGGCAAGCTTAGGGAGCTCCAGTCCAAAATAATTACATTGGGTCATAAGAATCTGGCACTATTGGCAGATATATGTTGATTAGCTTACATTTGTTTTTTGATTCCTATTTTTCCTTATAATAGCAATTTATGAAAAGTTCAATTTATCTCTAGTTCACCAAAATGCAACCACAGGTATCTGGGTCATAGGAGGTGCCTCCACTAGGGGAAAGTCAGAAAAGAAAATTGAAATGCAGAGAAATTGCGGAGATAGTTGAAACACAGGGAGATACTTAATAAAAATAAGCATCAGATTTCTGGCACACTCCAAGCTCACAAGGAACTCTTCTTGAAGTTCTCCTTTGTCTTGGAGGTCAGATACAAACTACACCTAATCTGTTAAGTCCTCCTTTTTATAACTACCCCTTCTGCCTCTAAATATATATATATTAAGTCCACCCTCAACATACTTATTTCCACATGGCAATATGGACTACTAAAAGGGATTTGAATAAGAAATACACTTATTTTACAAATAAAATGAAATATATACCTTAGAAATAACATTTAAAGGCAGAAATAATTTCAGAAAAATAATGGGAACAGATTCATCAAAGAGATAACAACTGAATTGAATTTTAAAAGAGGACTCTTAGTTAAACCAAATACAGACTCAGAACCAGGCAAAGCAAGATGATTGGCCAAAGGAAAGCCAAAATAAATGTTCCGTATAAGTGATTCAAACTACCACAAAGGTGCAACTCTTTCTCTGAGCCTTCCTGAATGTCTATCCACACATACTGTTTTATCTCCTAACAGATGCTTGTTTCACTGCAAAAAAAAGAAAGAAAAAGGATAAAAATTGAAAATGTAGCTATGGGAAGGCATTAAGTATTCCATTAGCTAGAGGAGAGGACACCTGTGTTTAGCAGTGGATGACAAAGCTTGTGAGTCAGCTTAGTAATCAATCTAAGAGACTCTTGAGGCCAAACGAAGATTGGTAAGAATATGCACTAGAGAAAGGTAGAGTCATCTTAAGGTTCTTGGATGGTCAAGTGACACGAAATTAAGTGGACATATTGCTCAGGAAAGGAGGAGGGAAGGAAAGCATTGGAATCAAGGTAACCATTTAGTAAACTATAACTTAGGCAGAACACGATGAGGACTCATAATAAAAGAGCGGTGAAAGTAAAAGGAAGGAATGTGTTTAAAGAATGCTCTAAAAATTCACTAACATAAAAGTCACCATTAGGGGAAAAATGCCTTCAGATATTGCCTAATACCCCTATTTCAAGGAAGGCTTATAAAGGGGCTTGCTCCCTTCTTATAAACCTAGAAAATGCATTGGATGAGACTCAACAGTCTACAGAATCGGATCACTAATTAAGAACGTGTTCTTCTATAGACAGACTTAAAAAGAACGATTTCTAAAATCATCCTTTTTGGGAAATGTCAGGCCCTGGTTTGTATTCAAGAAGAGTAATATCAGGAGATTTCTCTGATGCAGTCCTCTAAAATTTTGTCAGGATGACAATACCTTGTTTATCCCCCGATTAATGTATTGCTTGTAAAGAACGGCTGAGGAGATCTGATGTGTCAGTTCATTTAAATCCTGCCATTTTGCTTTTGTTGGAGCAGTGCGGCAATCTCACACCCTTGCACCACAGTGAATAAGACTTTGGCAGTTGCTTCTGTAAATGTCTGATCAATCTTCATGCCTTAGGCAGACACAGGTGGAGAGGGAAGGAGGAAGATGGAGGAGTCCCTTTATATCCATATTTTCCAGAACTCCACTGACAGGCTGTGCACTTTCTGATTTATGTTGTGTGGAAAAAGAGCTAAGGAATGGCTCACTTCCTTTGCAGCTTGGCTTCTTTGAAAATTCAAAAACAGAAGCATGCATTATCAGCAAGTCAGACATACATACGGCCTTAACTTTTATTTTATATACATATGTGTGTGTGTGCCTTAACTTTTATTATATATATATACATATATATATGTATATATATATAATTTCTTCTATTGGGATTATTTTACTTTATAATGTGGTTTGATTTGGCAATGTGGTACCCTGGCCTTGAAGAATTTATTTCATTTTTTGGATTTTCTTACCTTGGTCAATGTCACCACCTTCTATCTGTTCAGTTGTTTAGTTAGGGCTCATGGAGTCCTCCTTACTCAAAACAGCTACACTATATATCCCAAGTCATTCCCAAATCCTTGCATCCCTCTCCATGCCCATAGCCTCTGCTCTATTTTGTCTTTTTTAACTCTACTCTAAATAATTTCAATAACCTATTAACATGTGTTCTTCACTCCAGCTTCCCCTCAGAAACCAATCCTTCACACTGCTGTAGAGGTTTACAAGCCCAAAGGTAAACTTTTTTATTTCATTTGTTTCTTTAGCATCTCTTTAGCATTTCCACCCCCACCTCCCAGAACAACTTGTACCGATAAGTACCAGTAACATCCATGCAATATCTTCCTAAATATAGATTCAGGCAATTGTTATGATTTCATGACTTTCACAGTTACCTACATGACCTGCTCCCCTTTTCTAAACCTAGAAATTACACTGGATGAGACTCAAAATAGATGTCTCCTCCCATGTGTACTTTTCCATCTTCTCTATGTTAGGCATTGTGAACACACCCACTTTCTGTTCCCATAGTATTTTTATATATTTCTATTAGAAATTTTTATCTATTGTAGTTATTTTATGATATGGCATCTTAACACATGTATCAGACAGATCGTGCTTTGTTACAAAATTTCATAGCTAATTACCACTAATCACTTGCACAAAGATATCTGGTGCTATCAAAATGAAAACAACAAAAACTGCTTTATTTTTCCTGAAAATCACACACACACACACACACATATGATTATAAGCTGTCTGTAAATTCCTTAGCAATTTTTATAAACACCCTTCCCTTGAGTAGTATCATTGGTTGAGAAGTGCTGAAATAACCGTATTTATCACTTGAGTCCTTAGCATAAAAAAGTAAGCACTCAAGTGACATGTTAAATGGCTGATTCAAAGAATAATTTTTAATTCATTTATTTCTATTAGATCTAACTTATTGTTATTATAGCTCCTCAATGCCACTTTTCAAGCATGCTCTTTGAACACAGTTGTAAAAATCCCTGATTCTTTGAGGATGATCTGAAACATCACCTCCTATTTCTCTTAATCACGGTCATCTACTGATCTGCAGACGCTTACCTATTGAGTAAAAATTTTTAGTACCAACCATCTTTTCCTTTAACCCAACTCTTATCTGTATCCTATATTAATCTAGTAGTTGTACAGTTAGCTTCCTTCTGAACCTTGGAGTTCCAACCTTTCTATTTTCTTGAATTACTTATCAGCTCCTAATCATTAATTTCCTCCTATGTTTTTCCTTCAAAATATAAAACTACTCTTTTGACCTCAGACTTGCAGTAGCAACAAATCTTTTTCTTCTTTACAGTTAAGTCTCCTGAAAGAGTTGTATGCATTCTTCAATTTTCTTTCTCCATTTATTTTTCAAACTACTGCCATCTAATTTCTATCTCTGTGACACCAATTAAATCTTTTTCAACAGTGATCTCTTTTTGTTTACTAAATTCAGTGGACAATTTTATGTTCTACTGTTTATTAGTCTCTACCATGTGACATTAATGGCTTATTTCATTCTTTCGGAGGGCTTGCTTTGGCTATATTATTCTCTGTCTCTAATCAGTCCTTTCTGTATCTATCCAGGTTTTTATTCCTTTATCTTTTCCTTAAATATTGGCATTTTCCAGCATTCTGCCCCCTCATCTAGGCCGAGTATATCACTACTTATGTAAAAGCCTTCCATATATCACATTGTTTCCCAACAACATTGTTACTGCTCAGCTTGGAATTCTAGATTATCTGTGCCCTGAATCTTCACTAGCCTCATGTTAACTCATTGTTCACTCCATTTCATGTTGTGTATTCACACAAGTGATTGAATTTTCTCATTAATTCAATTTATCCAAATTTAAAATGGAAAAATAGTAATGCTTCCATGAGCGTTGAAAGGATTTTATGAGTAAATATTTGTAATATATAACACACAACAGTTCTTGGGACAAAGCCATAAATAACATAATCTACTGTTCTTATTTAAGCATTTACTTTCTCCACACAATATTTTTTGGAAAGCAGTCTGTGAATAACCTTCATCAGAATCATCTGGGATGAGTTTGCTAAAAAAGCAAACCAAAAAAAAAAAAAAATACCTGGCCTTATAGTAGACCTATAGAATTACAGTATCTTGGGCCAGGATTTTAGCCATATTCCTTTTTAGCTAGTATTCTAGATTATCAGCTTTCCTAGGATAGTAGCTTAAAAGGAACATGGTTAAAAACCTAGTCTCAGATGGCGCTAGTGGTAAAGAACACATTTGCCAGTGTAGGAGACATCGACTCAGGTTCGCCCCAGTCAGGAAGATCTCCTGGAGGAGGGCACAGCAACCCACTGCAGTATTCTTGACTGGAGAATCCCATGGACAGAGAAACCTGGTGGGCTGGGCTACAGTTCATAGGGTCTCACAGAGCTGGACACAACTAAAGTGATTTAGCAGGCATGTGTGTGTATATATATATATATATACACATAAAAATTGCCAAAGAAATGTAGGGGTTCAAATAGTTCTAAGAGAATCAGTTTCAGAATTCTCAGTTTCCACAAGTGCTATTCCTAAATCTAATCTCCCTGAGAATGTTACTTGGATTAGCATCATTTTTTTTTACCACGTTTCCTCTTGTCCCTGGTCCTCTAGTTCACATAACTTGTTGCTGCTTAGTCTCTAAGTTGTGTCCAACTTTTTTGCCACCCTGTGGATTGTAACTTGCCAGGCTACTCTGTCCATGGGATTTCCTATGCAAGAATACTGGAGTGGGTTGCCATTTCCTTCTCCAGGGGATCTTTCCAACCCAGGGATCAAACCCACATCTCTTGCATTGACAGGTGTATTATTTACCACTGAGCCACTTGGGAAGCCCATTTCACAAAACTAGACCATATCTAACAATGGCATAGCATCACCATCATGTGCAATCCCTCAGAATGTTAAACACAGAGATAATTTAAAATATTGATGTTGATGTTGAGAAGGTAAATGTCAGTAATGACTATAAAATAAATCTTTCTGCAAGTACAGTGGTTTCTAATTACTTCCTTTCAACAAAATTAAAAGAGAATCGAATTGAGTTGTCAGCTTATAGATCATTAAACATAATTTTTAATAATGGATTACTGCAATTTGGGCCATGTAACACAAAATGAGTTCAAGGAGTCATGTTATATTGCTATTGTGAAACTCCTTCCAACTTCATCTACTTTTTTTATTTGAACAAAGTTTATCAGTGATTATTATTTTTAAAAAATCAGGAATTGATTGGTGTTAAAACCTTTATCACTGTAGCCAAAAATGATATTGACCCTTGGATACATGATCTAAATTAAAAGAGAGTATTTTACATGTCATTAAGGATGAATTTCCAGTGAAATTGTACTTTCATTTTATATCTTAATTATCAAATTTTGAAATGTATTTTCAGTCTTTTAGTAAAACATGTACTAATACGAGTCACAACGATGACTTGATGACTTCAATCTTGAAGAAAAAACTTAAGACATAGAACTTTATAGACATAGGCAATTTTTAAAATTAGTTTAAAAATTATCATAGAAATCTAATAATGTAGTCATTAAAATTCTTGATAAGATATTTAAATTAATATTAAATTTTCTGCTGAAAATAAAATGGACAGATGAGACAAAAGAGAAAAAATAAGTAGTGTTAATTTTTCAACTATTGAATGAAATCTTTTCATGTTTTTTTTTTTTAAATGCTGGGTATCAAAAGAGCTATGCTATTTTTATTCCATTGGCTATATCAAAAAGAATGACTAAATATATTTTCTTAGAATGCTTGTATTTATAGTACTCTGGAGGTTACACCCTTTGTAACTATTTAAAATTATGATGGAAATATTTAGATATCAAGTTGAATATGTGAAAGGTAATTTTTCAAAATTAGATTAGTAGACAAACACAAATCACTTGAAGAACTCTGAAAAAACAGTGGGTCTCATATACACTAATCTTTGAGAACTAGTACTCCACACTGCACTGCCTTTTTAAATAGTATAAAAACTCAGGCACATAATATCATGGTATCAAGTTACTTTGAATAGGTAAAGAGTACTGAATGCCTTAAAGTAATTGACACTATGAAAAAGTTTTGTATTACACTCTTACTTAGAGAATATCATACTTTTCATTTATTTATTAGCTAATCTAGTCATTCATTCCTTCATTCAGTTACTATTTGTTGATCACCAAATATTTTGAAGAACCTGCTCTAATTGTGATTCTCTTCTGTTATAGGTTATTACAAAATATTGAGAATATGTTCCCTGTGATACACAGGAGGTCCTTGTTGGTTATAGCTCTATGTATATGTTAATCCAAAACTCCTAACTTATCCCTCTTCCTCTCCTCCCCTTAGGTAACCATAAGTTAGCTTTTGAAGTCTATGAGTCTGTTTCTATAAAAGAGTGCATTTGTATAATTTTTTAATTTCACTTATAAGTGATATATGATATTTGTCTTTCTCTGCCTAACTTCACTTAGTATGGAATCTCTAGATCCATCCAGATTGCTCCAAATGGCTTTATTTCATTTTCTTTTTTCTGGCTGAGTAATGTTACATTGTTACACATATTTTTCCATGTTTCTGTCAATGGTATTTAGGTTGTTTCCATGTCTTGGCTATTGTAAACAGTGCCTCTATGAATGCTGGGGTGCATGTATCTTTTTGAACTAGAGTTTTCCCTGGATATCTGCCCTGGAGTAGTCTCACTTGATCATATGATAACTCTATTTTTAGTTTTTTAAGGAACTTCCATACTGTTCTCCATAAGACTGTACCAATTTACATTCCCACCAACAATGTAAGAGGGTTCCTTTTTCTCCATACCCTCTCCAGCATTTGTAATTTGTAGTATTTCATGGCCAAGCTCAGTATTGATATTCTCTGTTAAGTAGTGGGTGGGCTACAGTAAAGTTGAATAATATATTTGTAAACAAACACACTCAGATCTGAAAACAGCTTTTCCCTTTATTAACTGTCTAGCATGGAAATCATATTTTTCTAACATATAATTTTAGGCTAATAACAAATTTCTCAAAAGGTTATCATGAAGGATAAATGAGAATATAAAGTGTCACACAGAGTGATGGAAAATAACCTATATAAAACTGTCTACTTCCCCCTTTTCTGTCTCTGATTCTCTTAAAATACGGTTCTAATTCCTTGTCAGGGGCCCCTTTTGCTTCTCCAGTCTCATTTCATCCAATCTTTTCCTTACTCATTATATACCACCCAGCTGCTGCTTTTCTGCTAAGAATTCCCCTAAGGAACTACACTTAGTTTATTTTCATGATGGACTCTTCTACTTCTGGAACAGCTAACTTTTTAAAATTCTTGAGCAAAATATGGCCTTCGAAGAATTTTACCTGAATTTTGTCTATGTAACCCTTGAACCACCTTGAATCACATTTGTTTTGTTTCATTACACGTTCTCAGTTTGTCTACTTGAATTTCTGCATGTATAATACACACACACATATGTATATACACATATATATACATATACACATATGCATATTCTATTTCTATCAATCTGAGTTCCATGAATGCATGGATTATATCTTCTGACAGAGAATAGGTACTCTAAAATGTTTGTTGATAATATAAATGGATGAATATTATCAGTATTGTAGCACTTCCCAAGATCTGAAATAAATCAACCAACGTAAATTTTATTGTGCACCAAGATTATTGTTGTTTAGTCGCTAATCATATCCAACTCTTTTGCAACCCATGACTGTAGCCTACAGGCTCCTCTGTCCATGGAATTCTCCAGACAAGAATACTGGAGTGGGTTGCCATTTCCTTCTCCAGATGATCTTCCCAACCCAGGGACTGAACCCGTGCCTCCTGCATTAGCAGGCCAATTCTTTACACTGAACTTCCAGAGAAGCACCAAGAATAAAACGTATCAAATTTTGAATTTAAATAGTTAACTAGATTTTTTAAATACATAATTGCTTTGTTTAAAAAGTATGTAAAAATAGAAGTTTATATAAAGAGACTAATTAGAAAGAATTGAAAGACTCAAATGAAACCCCATCAATAACCTACTACATTAACTCTGTGTTACTGAAGGAAAGCCGATCAAGTACATTGCCAATAAAGGTGGATTTTTTAAAATTAGAAAGTATTCCCAGTAGACTTAATTTATAAACTGTTGAAGTCTAGTGAACTTTTGTCCCAGTTTTCATGGTAAAGTTTACCTTTGAATCAATTTTTACATAGGTATCAAGAAAAAAATAAAAGTAATCATCAGGAATATTTCACACATTTCTTGACTAGATGGATAAGAGCTTAAGACATATTGGTGGAGAAATGCCCACAACCAAACAGTGGCCTGTACATTAAAGAGTACATTATAGAAATGGAAAAGAGATGAAGAAAAGGTTTTGAAAGCTCTGAATGCTGCTCCATTAAATTGTATGAAAAGCATTACTTCTGAATGAAATGACCCGCTGTGTTTAGATGCAATTCAAAATTTCAGAGTGTATTGAGTTCAAAGTATTTCTTCAGTTCTGAAGAAAGTGGACATTTATATTTGACCCTTTACAATGACATGTTGCCTGAGCTTAGGTGATAATTCATAGATATAAATTGTTCTCAAGTGTCCTTCAGTTTAGAAAGGAAACCAAAATATGGAGATAACTCAAAATGTCACTAGGACATTACATAGGAAATCAGTATGCTGCTGCTGCTGCTGCTAAGTCGCTTCAGTCGTGTCCGACTCTGTGCCACCCCAGAGACGGCAGCCCACCAGGCTTCCCCGTCCCTGGGATTCTCCAGGCAAGAATACTGGAGTGGGTTGCCATTTCCTTCTCCAATGCATGAAAGTGAAAAGTGAAAGTGAAGTCGCTCAGTCATGTCCGAGTCTTAGCGACCCCATGGACTGTAGCCCACCAGGCTCCTCCGTCCATGGGATTTTCCAGGCAAAAGTACTGGAGTGGGATGCCATTGCCTTCTCCAGGAAATCAGTATAAGGGTAAATTAATTCATGAAACAAGTAAGGAAAGAATGGCTATAAAATTCTATTTAAGTTTGTGGTTTGCATGCTTCAGTTATCAAAAATATCCACTGATTACCTGACATTCGTTTCTAGTAGTTGCTGAAAAATAGCCTATTGGTATATATGAATAACAATAATGATATGTAGGGATTTTTTAACTTACAGAGGAATTTGGCATTCATTTATTCTTTGAATATCTGCAATCACTCTTAAAATTGCCGTCTCACCCTTATCACCCACCACTCCGCTTCACTTTTAAACTGAACAAACTAATGCCCATAAGAAAAAGTGGCTTAAACTATGTCACACAGGTGATAAATAGAAGATGTAGGATAGAAGTCTGGCTTTGGCCCTGTTTAATGTTTTCTTGTGTGCTTAGTCATTCAGTGGTATCCAACTCTTTGCGACCCCATGGACTGTATCCTGCCAGGCTCTTCTGTCCATGGAATTCTCCAGGCAAGAATACTGGAGTGAGCTGCCTTGCCCTTCTCCAGGGGATCTTCCCAACCCAGGGATCGAATCCAGGTCTCCCTCACTGAGGGAAGAGTCTTTACCATCTGAGCCACCAGGGAAGGCCAAATGTTTCCTTACCAAATGGGTTTAATAAATTGCCAATGGATTATATGAGAAGGCAAATATGGATCTATATCTAAGATCAAAACTAAGCTGTTGGGGTGATTTTGTGATTAATACCAGAAAAGATTTGCCTGGGCAACACACTGGAAACCCTCACAGATTACATGCCTTCTCTGGATCACATTTTGGGCAGAAATAGGTTGATGATACCATAGAAATATCAAAACTTTCTGAAAATAATGTAGAAACAAATTTTTTTCTTAAAGTAGATTAATTCTAGGCATCTGCCTAGAACTATTTCAGAGGCTAATAATGTATATAATATAAATATATAAATTTAAGTGATAGGCAATCTGTTTCCCTCCATGAGAATTTTGGAAGATGTATGAATGTTTTAAAAAGTCATCAGGGAGTTCTTTATTTCCGATGTTTAACAGTGTAGCCAGATGTGCACAGGTGATTAATAAATAATTATTGGATTTTTAAAATGAAATTCAGTACCTAGATGTAGCCTAGTGGGGGAAAAAGGGAAGAAAAAGATGAATTTAAGCTTTACAAGAGTTAAATAATGCCCCACCCTGAAAATGAGAAATAATTTATGCTAGAAAAAAATGCATCCACTTCTTTTTTTTTTTTTTTGCATCCACTTCTTAAAGCATATCTCAGTAATTACCTTTGAAGGGAAGATATTACCTACTATGCCATATTACATACACATGACATATTACATACTATGAAGTTGAACGGTTCTATGAAGACCTACAAGACCTTTTAGAACTAACATCCAAAAAAGATGTCCTTTTCATTATAGGGGACTGGAATGCAAAAGTAGGAAGTCAAGAAACACCTGGAATAACAGGCAAATTTGGCCTTGGAATACGGAATGAAGCAGGGCAAAGACTAATAGAGTTTTGCTAAGAGAATGCACTGGTCATAGCAAATACCCTCTTCCAACAACACAAGAGAAGACTCTACACATGGACATCACCAGATGGTCAACACTGAAATCAGATTGATTATATTCTTTGCAGCCAAAGATGGAGAAGCTCTATACAGTCAGCAAAAACAAGACTGGGAACTGACTGTGGCTCAGATCACGAACTTCTTATTGCCAAATTCAGACTTAAATTGAAGAAAGTAGGGAAAACCACTAGACCATTCAGGTATGACCTAAATCAAATCGCTTATGGTTATACAGTGGAAGTGAGAAATAGATTTAAGGGACTAGATCTGATAGATAGAGTGCTTGATGAACTATGGTCAGAGGTTCATGACATTGTACAGGAGACAGGGATCAAGACCATCCCCATGGAAAAGAAATGCAAAAAAGCAAAATGGCTGTCTGGGGAGGCCTTACAAATAGCTGTGAAAAGAAGAGAAGCAAAAAGCAAAGGAGAAAAGGAAAGATATAAGCATCTGGATGCAGAGTTCCAAAGAAGAGCAAGGAGAATAAGAAAGCCTTCCTCAGCGATCAATGCAAAGAAATAGAGGAAAACAACAGAATGGGAAAGACTAGAGATCTCTTCAAGAAAATTAGAGATACCAAGGGAACATTTCATGCAAAGATGGACTCGATAAAGGACAAAAATGGTATGGACCTAAGAGAAGTAGAGGATATTAAGAAGAGGTGGCACGAATACACAGAAGAACTGTACAAAAAAGATCTTCATAACCCAGATAATCATGATGGTGTGATCACTCACCTAGAGCCAGACATCCTGGAATGTGAAGTCAAGTGGGCCTTAGAAAGCATCACTACGAACAAAGCTAGTGGAGGTGATGGAATTCCAGTTAAGCTATTTCAAATCCTGAAAGATGATGCTGTGAAAGTGCTGCACTCAATATGCCAGCAAATTTGGAAAACTCAGCAGTGGCCACAGGACTGGAAAAAGTCAGTTTTCATTCCAATCCCAAAGAAAGGCAATGCCAAAGAATGCTCAAACTACTGCACAATTGCACTCATCTCACACGCTAACAAAATAATGCTCAAAATTCTCCAATCCTGGCTTCAGCAATACGTGAACCGTGAACTTCCAGATGTTCAAGCTGGTTTTAGAAAAGGCAGAGGAATCAGAGATCAAATTGCCAACATCCGCTGGATCATGGAAAAAGCAAGACAGTTCCAGAAAAACATTATTTCTGCTTTATTGACTATGCCAAAGCCTTTGACTGTGTGGATCACAATAAACTGTGGAAAATTCTGAAAGAGATGGGAATATCAGACCACTTGATTTGCCTCTTGAAAAATGTGTATGCAGGTCATGAAGCAACAGTTAGAACTGGACATGGAACAACAGACTGGTTCCAAATAGGAAAAGGAGTACGTCAAGGCTGTATAGTGTCACCCTGCTTACTTAACTTATATGCAGAGTACATCATGAGAAACGCTGGGTTGGAGGAAGCACAAGCTGGAATCAAGATTGCCGGGAGAAATATCAACAACCTCAGATATGCAGATGACACCACCCTTATGGCAGAAAGTGAAGAGGAACTATCAAGCCTCTTGATGAAATTGAAAGAGGAGAGTGAAAAAATTGGCTTAAAGCTCAACATTCAGAAAATGAAGATCATGGCATTCGGTCCCATCACTTCATGGCAAAAGATGGGGAAACAGTGGAAACAGTGTCAGACTTTATATTTGTGGGCTCCAAAATCACTGCAGATGCTGATTGCATCCATGAAATTAAAAGACGCTTACTCCTTGGAAGGAAAGCTATGACCAACCTAGATAACATATTCAAAAGCAGAGACATTACTTTGCCAACAAAGGTCGTTCTAGTCAAGGCTATGGTTTTTCTAGTAGTCATGTATGGATGTGAGAGTTGGACTGTGAAGAAAGCTGAGCACCGAAGAATTGATGCTTTTGAACTGTGGTGTTGGAGAAGACTCTTGAGAGTCTTGGACTGCAAGGAGATCCAACCAGTCCATTCTGAAAGAGATCAGCCCTGGGATTTCTTTGGAAGGAATGATACTGAAGCTGAAACTCCAGTACTTTGGCCACCTCATGCGAAGAACTGACTCATTGGAAAAGACTCTGATGCTGGGAGGGATTGGGGGCAGGAGGAGAAGGGGATGGCAGAAGATGAAATGGCTGGATGGCATCACAGACTTGATGGACATGAGTTTGAGTGAACTCTGGGAATTGGTGATGGACAGGGAGGCCTGGCATTCTGTTATTCATGGTGTTGCAAAGAGTTGGACATGACTGAGTGACTGAACTGAACTGAACTGATGCCACTTTTTCCTTAAAGATCTTTACTTTAAGATAACAGATGGACATTAAAAAAAAATGGAAAGGAATTCTCATACATGTTATAACATGGATAAATCTTTATAAGGTTTAATGGATAAACATTATGCTTCATGAAATAAATGACATCCTAAAGGAACAAATATCATATCATTCTGCTTAAGTCAGATACCTAAGTAGTTAAGTTCACAAAGACCGAAGGTAAAATGGTGGTTGCCAGGGGCTGGTTAAGAGGAGGAATAGAGAGTTATTATTTAACGGATACAGAATTTGTGTCCTGGAGATGGACGGTGACAATCGTGGCACAACCATATGAGTATACTTAATACCACTGAACTGTACACTCAAAATGATTAAGATGATAAATTTTATGTTGTATGTATTTCATCAGTATTTTTCAAAAGCTCATTGTCTAGTTGTCTTCTTTCTCTGATCCTCAGGTTTGATCTACATATCCACTGGAAACCTCTTATGACTCAACATTGCAAGAAGTATATATTAGTTCACACTTTAATTTCACTCTCATTGGGCAGAGACACCATCCACGTATTTGCCAAAACAAGAAAGCTAACAATCAACTGTGACACATTTTCCTCCTTCCTCATTCCCACCAAAAAACAGGTACTAAATCCTATTTTTTTCCACTTTCATAATATCTCTCAAATCTCATACTTCCTTCTGTCTCATGATCCAGTACCTAGTTCAAGTAACCATAACTTGTTACCTGTGTTATCACAGTGAACTTCTAATTAGACTCTTTACCTATAGTCTTAGCCCATTTCTGAACAATTTTTGACATCATAGTCAGAGTTCTTTTTACAAAATGCATATCTGTTCACTTCTGTACTTAATATTAAATTCCTCCCCATAAACTTCAGAATAAAGAGTAAAATCTCAGTGTAGCATAAAATACTTGCCTTCTTTGGAAACAATAGTTTTTCTAATTCTTTGCATTCAATCAACAAGTATTTAGAGAATACTTTCTATATGAAAAGTTCTTTATTAGGTACTGGTAGTAAATGTTGAATAAAACAGGCAGAGTCTATGGTTTCATGGAACATATAGTCTAGGTTAGGATGTATAGACATTAATTTTAAAAATCATGCAGATAAATGTATATGACAAGCAATGATGACTGCTGAGGAGGAAAGACAGAATGGTGTGAGAATATATTGGTTCAGCTTCCCTTGTAGCTCAGTTGGTAAAGAATCTGTCCACAATGCAGGAGACCACGTTCGATCCCTGGTTTGGGAAGATCCCCTGGAGAAGGAAATGGCAACCCACTCCAGTACTCTTGCCTGGAAAATCACAAGGACAGAGAAGCCTGGCAGATTACAGTCCATGGGGTCACGAGCGTTGGACATGACTTAGGGACTAAAACACAAAAACAGTCTCAGGGTCTGGAAAAGCCTCCTGCAAAGAGATGATATTTGAGTTGAGATTTCAAAGTTTCCTGTGAGTTTTAATTATACAAAGTGGGGAAAGTAAATTTCAGTTAGAGAAAACATGCATGCTCATTTAAGCAAGATGGAAGATAGTGCATTTGAACCACTAAAAACAGTCTGAGTTGATCACAAAGAGAGATTGGTGGTGCAAGTGGAAGCTGGCTAGGGTCCTAAACTCTCTCTACAAGCAATAATTTAGGCATTTTGATTTCTTGTCTCTGTCATGCTCTCTCTCATTTCTTGCCATTGCATACTCTGTTGCATCTAGTGGGAACATCCCTTCTGAGTCTTTAACCTGATTCATCATTGAACAATCAGTTGAGGTTTCCTCCTCCGCTGGGTTAGGTGCTCTGCTTGTGTTCATTCCCCAGGCTGTGTGTAACTCTTCATAGCACTTTCTGTGCTATAAGGCCATAGTGTTTTTGACTAGAGCATTAATGTCAAGGGAAGGAGTTGAATAGCATGATGCTTTATTTTTTGTTTTGTTTTTATTGGCTTATACTTGATGTACAATGTTGTGTTAGTTTCTGCTGTACAACAAAGTTCATCATCCATACATATACATATGCTGCTGCTAAGTCGCTTCAGTTGTGTCTGACTCTGTGCGACCCCATAGACGGCAGCCCGCCAGGCTCCACAATCCCTGGGACTCTCCAGGCAAGAACACTGGAGTGGGTTGCCATTTCCTTCTCCAATGCATGAAAGTGAAAAGTGAAAGTGAAAGTGAAGTCGCTCAGTCATGTCCGACTCTTAGCGACCCCATGGACTGCAGCCCACCAGGCTCCTCCGTCCATGGGATTTTCCAGGCAAGAACACTGGAGTGGGGTGCCATTGCCTTCTCCACACATACATATAGACCTTCTTTTTCAGATTTCCTTCCCATTTAGGTCACCACAGAGCACTGAGTGTAGTCCCTGTGCCATACAGTAGGTTCTCATTTGTTGTCTATTTTATACATAGCAGTGTATATATGTCATTCAGGCCTCTTTGTATCTCTAGCACCTCATACAATTTCTAGTGCAGTTTCATCAACGAATATTTATTGAGCATTTGATATGGAAAGGTCCTAAAATAGAAATACTGAAGAATATAGAGTTGTATAAAAACCACCTTTAAGGAACTCGGTGTTTGTTATAAATGATATATGGTGAAGAACATCTGGGTTTGTACTTTCCTGAGCCCAAATGTGCACAGAGGGGACAGATACAACAGCTTCCTTATATAACACTTTGAGGGCAATCATTTATTAGTATATAACAAATAATTATGTCTTTGAAGAAATCATATTCATCTTATGTGCCTTCCAGCTTTTTATTTTTTTTTCTCTTAACACTATATTCAACAGAAACAAGTATATGAGAAATCTGCAGAAAAACAAGAAAAATTAAAGAGTTCTGTTATGTTAACACTCTGTTCAACCAGGCCAGTGCCATCTGTCAGAATATTTAATTCAAATATTACATTTTATTAGCTTTCTTTCTAGTTGACTATATATTTCTATAAGCTATTTTCTACATCCTTCTTTTTATGTACAATTTTCATTAACCCTACCTTAAATTTATGTTTCTATTCTCTTTTAACATAATTTTAACCCCAGAACAACAACATAAAATCAATATCAACCTCAGAAATTTAGTTATCAGTTCAGTTCGGTTCAATCACTCAGTCGTGTCCGACTCTTTGCGACCCCATGAATCGCAGCACGCCAGGCCTCCCTGTCCATCACCAATTCCCGGAGTTCACTCAAACTCACGTCCATCGAGTCAGTGATGCCATCCAGCCATCTCATCCTCTGTCGTCCCCTTCTCCTCCTGCCCCCAATCCCTCCAAGCATCAGAGTCTTTTCCAATGAGTCAATTCTTCACATGAGGTGGCCAAAGTATTGGAGTTTCAGTTTTAGCATCATTCCTTTCAAAGAAATCCCAGGGCTGATCTCCTTTAGAATGGACTGATTGGATCTCCTTGCAGTCCAAGGGACTCTCAAGAGTCTTCTCCAACACCACAGTTCAAAAGCATCAATTCTTCAGCGCTCAGCCTTCTTTACAGTCCAACTCTCACATCCATACATGACCACTGGAAAAACCATAGCCTTGACTAGACAGACCTTTGTTGGCAAAGTAATGTCTTCTTTCCAATACGCTATCTAGGTTGGTCATAACTTTTCTTCCAAGGAGTAAGTGTCTTTTAATTTCATGGCTATGGTCACCATCTGCAGTAATTTTGGAGCCCCCAAAAATAAAGTCTGCCACTGTTTCCCCATCAAATCTACTGACACCATTATTATTCAGTTTGCCTAGATTTGTCCTTTATAATGAAAACTTTAGATCTTATACTTTGTGTGCGTGTAAAATATATTGTAATTATAGAACCTTCTGGAGTAGAAGTGACATTTAGATCTTCAAGTGTATTTTTATACTTTCCAGTGTACAGAGAACAGTAACCAATGAGATTAAACCTTGTAGAAGTGTTGTATATCTTAATAAATTGGGAAAAACTAGCATAGCTCTTTGTTGAAGAAAACATTTTTAGTTTAAAGACTCTCATAATCCTATGGTAAGGAACTCTTGACATTGCCCAAAGATGTTTTACCATCAGATCAGTTGCTCAGTCGTGTCCAACTCTTTGCAACCCCATGAATCGCAGCACGCCAGGTTTTACCATAAACATCATATTTTCAGGGATGTCTACTGAGACATGGCATTCTTAAAATTTTAAGAATGCTTTGGGAAATAAATGCTAATATGATAAATCCTTTTAACTATAAATAAATCAAATGAAAGTTACATTGCCGCTGCTGCTGCTAAGTCACTTCAGTCATGTCCGACTCTATGCGACCCCATAGATGGCAGCCCACAAGGCTCCCCCGTCCCTGGGATTCTCCAGGCAAGAACACTGGAGTGGGTTGCCATTTCCTTCTCCAATGCATGAAAGTGAGAAGGGAAAGTGAAGCCGCTCAGTCGTGTCTGACTCTTAGCGACCCCATGGACTGCAGCCCACCAGGCTCCTCTGTCCATGGGATTTTCCAGGCAAGAGTACTGGAGTGGGGTGCCATTGCCTTCTCCAGCTACTGGAAGAATTGGGACTAGAATCTAGCTCTTTTTCCTCCCAGTCTTGACCACAAGGCCCATGTTCTTTAAGAAGACAGGTAAGTATGCAAGTGCATAAAACAATCTGCGAAGTCTCTAAAATTATTAGGATACCATATTCAAAACAGATGGCTGAGCTAATGCTGTGATTTAACTAAACCTATGTTTAATATAACATTTGCATGCATGCTGTGCATGCTAAGTCACTTTAGTCGTGTCCGACTCTTTGCAACCTTATGAACTATAACCCGCCAGGCTCCTGTGTCCATGGGATTTTCCAGGCAAGAATACTGGAGTGGGTTGCCATTTCCTTCTCCAGGACATCTTCACCACCAAATGATTGAACCTGCATCTCTTATATAAGTCTCCTGTATTGGCAGGTGACACCACCAGAGAAGTGTGTTTAATATCACATTTAATGACTTTAAATGGGTCAGTGAAAAGCATTTCTTATTAACATTTAGGAAGGATAATAAAGAAATCCACGTATAAGACCGTATGAGGTTCATGGTATATTCTCGGTTTGGTCATGTAAACAACTTGAAATTAGGTTCTAGATGGAAGGATAAGCCAAATACAGTACATATAATGAGATGATATTTCCATAAAATATATAACAGACTTTTTTATTTTACTTGTAAAAAGTTGAAGAAATACTGTTGGGATGGTTGTATATAATTTGGTAGATTAGTAGCTAGCTAAAACTCTACTCACACAGTGCTAATTAAAGATCTGAGAATAACCTGGAGGGAAATTTTAAATTTTATTTTCTTGATCCTTTTCTATTCAGTGCTTTTATCAGTAACCAGGAAGAAAATATAAAAGGGGCAATTATAAAAATTGCTAATGGCATAAAACTCAAAGAAACTGAATTAGATAGAAATCAGAATGAGGCTTTAAAAGTATTTTGACAGTCTGTAACCTGTCAATGTGTTGAATCTAACAAAATTGAACAGGGAAAATGTAAAGTTCTGATAATGACTAGAAAGCAAAGAAAATAAACCAAAGATTGTAGTCTGCAATCCAGAATGGAGAAAGATATGCAAAGGTCTTCAGGTCAAGTATAAATGTGTAATACAGCTGGTTTTAGTGAATTGGACTCCAAGCTTTCAAGGATAGTGAGAGTAAAAGGAACAGGGAGGAGACAGCATGGTGTTATGAGAAGAAGGTAGGTTTCAGGATTAGGAGTCCGGGATTTGGTCTGTACACTCAAATTGCAGTTCCATTACTTAAGAGTTATTTAATATTGAGCAAATCATTTTCTTTATCTTTAAAGTAGAGATATTGGGACTTCCTTGGCAGTCCATTGGTTAAGATTTGCCTTCCAATGTGGGGGATGTGAGCTTAATCCCTGGTTGAGGAACTAAGATCCCACATGCCTCATGGCCAAAAAGCCAAAATGTAAAACAGAAGAAATATTGTAATCAGTTTAATAAAGACTTTAAAAATGGTTCACATCAAAAAAAAGAAAAAAACTTTAAAAAATAAAAAAGAAAGTAGAGATACTAATAACGACTCAAAAGATGCTTCATTCTTTTCTCCAAGTCTTTGTCCTCTTATTCCTTCTTCTTCAATTTATACCCTTGTTTCTCTTTTACTTTTTTTCAATCAATGTACTTCCTCTTTTCCTTCTTTTTTCTTCCATCCCTCTTCTTCTTTGCTTTTTATTCTCAGTTTTCTCTCAAATTCATTGTCCAGTAAGTTTCACATAACCGTGGGCTCCCAATCTTCCACTGAGGTGCATACTCAGTTGCTCAGTCATGTCTGACTCTTTGTGACCCTTTGGACTGTAGCCCACCAGGCTCCTCTGTCCATGAGATTTTCTAAGCAAGAGTACTGAAGTGTGATGCATTTCCTCCTCCAGGGTGGTGTCCAGGAATTCTGGGCCCCAGATGAGGGCTCCTTTGCCATCATTCTGTAGAACATCAGACTGATGGATCTTGGCCCTGAATTCATAGTGCCAGGGGAGTATTTTATGATAAAATGAGCTTGACTGTGTTAGTCACTCAGTCCTGTCTGACTCTTTGTGACCCCATGGACTGTAGCCTGCCAGGCTCCTTTGTCTATGGAATTCTCCAGACAAGGATACTGGAGTGGTTAGCCTTACCCCTCTCCAGGGGATCTTCCCAACTGAGGGATTGAACCTGGGTCTCCCGCATTGCAGGTGGATTCTTTACTGTCTGAGCCACCAAGGAGACCCATAAAATGAGCTGAGGGAAAAGCAAATATTCAGAACCCAGAGAATCCCTAGCTGTCAAAGCTTTGAGGACACCTTCTTTCCCAGCCCTTCAGAGCTTTGAGTCCTGTCGTCTTCCCCGTGAAGGAACCCTGGCAGATGTGATAACAGCATGGCCTCATGAGCATCACTGATGGGAGACTGTGTATCCTTAGCCAAGTTTGCAAGTTATTTTATCTCCCATGGACTTCCCAAGGACTGCGAGTCTCACTGCTAATGGATTCACACTTGAGACAGAACTTTCAACAATAATACAGTCCTACAATCTCTGTGCAAACAACTGAAATTTTCTCCTGTCAACTTCTTTTGTATTAAGCTCTGTATCAATAGTTAATTCCATTTAAAAAATTACTGGAAAACTACAATAGAAAGTGGTTAAGACTGAAAGAGACTACACCGACAGCATAGAGCTACAAGATCTGCAGAAGTCTAGTTTTATCAAGGTGGGAAATAAAATCCACCACGCAGCTCTCTGTTTTACCCCACTGCAATGAGAGCTTTTGTTGTGAAAGTTAGGGACTTAAAGCTTCATGGATAAAGGGAATTTTGTGCTTCAATAATACTGTTTTAAACGCTATACCCTTCAATGTTAAAATACTGATTGGTAAGACCTTGCCCAGGGATTTTTATGTTGAATATTTAAAAGAGAAGAAAATTACAATACTCAGACCATTCTTAAAATGGGGCAATCAGCTTCATGCAAAATAGGTGTAAATCAAAAGAGTACCCTAGAATTTGAGGCATTGTGTTGCAAGGCTTCAAATTTTGAGATCAGTTTTCTGGCTTCTTGGGAACTAAAGCAGAAAGTTGTTACTTTTTCTAATGAAGGGCTTTTAGTAGAGTTTTTTTTAATAGAGTTTTATTGCTATGCAATGCAGAATTGACAGACCTCTGTATTCTCTCTCTTCTTGGCACACAGTATTACCTACAATTTTGAAGTAATGATGATACTTACAACAGCTTTTGGGGATATGTTACATTGATCTCTTAAATTATAAACACTACAAAATGTCAAAATTGTGAGAACTGACACAACTTTGCCTTAAAGAGTACTAGACTAGAACTTGTCATATTATATTAAGGAAGACTTGGAGTGTTCATTGATGTTTATGATTTTAATATTTCTGAAGACCATTACAGTGGCCTGATATGTGCTGAAAGCCAAACTTTAAAAAAAAATTTTTTTAAAGAATTATTTTAAATAAATCCTATTTTAACACAGGCTACATGACTGCAGCCATAAAATTAAAAGATGCATGCTCCTTGGAAGAAAAGCTATGACCAACCTAGACAGCATATTAAAAAGCAGAGACATTACTTTGCCAACAAGGGTCCATCTAGTCAAAGCTATGGTCTTTCCACTTGTCGTATATGGATGTGAGAGCTGGACCATAAAGAAGGCTGAGCATGAAAGAATTGATATTTTTGAACTAGAGAAGACTCTTAAGAGTCCCTTGGACTGCAAGGAGATCAAACCAGTCCATCCTAAAGGAAATCAGTCCTGAATATTCACTGGAAGGACTGATGCTAAAGCTGAAGCTCCAATATTTGGCCACATGATGTGAGGAGCCAACTCATTAGAAAAGACCCTGATGCTGGGAAAGATAGAAGGCAGGAGGAGAAGGGGCAGCAGAGGATGAAATGGTTGGATGGCATCACCAACTCAATGGACATGAGTTTAAGCAAGCTCCTTGAGATGGTGAAGAACAGGGAATCCTGGCCTGCTGCCATGCATGGGGAGGCAAAGGGTCGGACACAACTGAGCGACTGAACAACAACAACAAGAAAAAGATTACTGAAAGTAAAGATTGACAAAATATTTGAACAGCCATATCAGAAAAGAGGATATCCAAAAGGTTAATAAACATAGGGAAAGGTGATCAACCTCACTGATAAAGAAACAAGTTTTTTTTAAACTATAATACTATTTTGTATCAACTAATTGGAAAAATTTAAAAAGTCAGATAATAACCAGTGTTGGTGAGCACATGAAACAATAGGAAATGTCATGCACTATAGGGATTGTGTCTAAATTTGTAAACTTCTAGTAAAGAAATGCATATTTTATGACTCTGAGTTTCTATGCTAAATAAAATCCCTAGAAATTAATGCACATGTCCATTAAGAGATGCACAAGAGATGCTTACAAGATTGTTCATTTTGATATTTGGCAAAACTAATACAATATTGTAAAGTTTAAAAATAAAATAAAATTTAAACCCTGTTTTTTTTTTTAAAAAAAAAAAAAAGATTGTTCACAGCAGCATCAATTCTAAAAGAAAAAAAGCTGGAAACAAATATTTATCAAGAGTAAAAGGTTAAATAAGTCATGGAAAAGCTAAAGAGAAAATTAAAAAAAATTATTGTCACAAAAGTCAGAGACTGTTATAGGAGAAAGATTGATGATAGAAATGACACACAAGAGAATGGCTTCTAAGTTCTGAAAATGTTATGTTTCTTAACTTGGTAGCGGTTACATAGTATTGTTTTATAATCATTATTTAACTTCACATACATGATGTATGTCATGTACATAGTTTGTATACTTTTGGTATATGTAGGACATTTCACAATTGAAAAAAATATTGTTCAGTCACCTGTAGAACCAAGAACTGTCTTAATTCAGTAATGAACATGTTCATTAACCTTAAAAATCAGAGATTTTTGTCTGACTTGAAAGTTCAGTCTTCTTTTCCCAGTTCTGTGCCCCTTCAATAGGAATCTCCAGCTACCTCATATGGAAAAGAGGGAGTTACTGACCTTCTCTATATCTCAGGCTTGCCCATCTCCTTCTGTACCCTTCCACCAGCTGCCTGCCCCTTGCTCTTTCTTCCTCTAGTGTTGGGGATAATAGAGAAATAAGTGAGGAGGGAAAATAAAGGTGTTATTTAACAGGTACTGTCACCATCAGGTTTTCGTGTTACTGGGCATGCTGAAAGTTGACTCTTTTCCTTCTGAAGTTAGTTCCTGTGAGATCCCCCAGTGGGGACATCTGACTGCATCAGCCTCAATGGGACAATGCCTTTCCTGTGGCTGGACATTAAAAAAAAAATTTCAAATTAAAGATGATGAAAATATAATCTTCAGCTTCTGCCTCCATGGGTACCAGGGCAATCTCTTTGTTGTACTGCTTATTGCAAGAAACAATCTTGATGGAGGTTCCCAATTTAATGATCCACCTGAATCTTGCTCACCCAGGAGACCCACATCTGAACCTCAGGAAAGGAACTCCTGTCCCCCGTTACTCCCAATGCAGCAAGTGTTAGACTTCTCCAGAGCTAGCCCGATTTTAGCACATGTGCCTCTGGGACTAAACTCAAGTTTGAATTCAAATTCAGCCCCATGCAGGGCTAGAGTAGAAAGGAGAAATATAACAGCACTCTCTCCAAAGTTCTTGCAACTCCCTTCATGTCCTAGTCCCTTTATGGTTAATAGTCATGTATCTATTAAATGGGTGTTTTGCTAAAACTTTGTTGTTGTCATCACTGTTACTGTTTTATCTTTTGGAAGGCAAGAATCCTTTCAATCTTATGGTTTTTTCTCAATCTTTTGAGACCTTAGTAGAAAATTGGTCCCATTTTAACAACTTGTCACAGTACTTTCAACCATTCCACACCACACCTCAACCTAAGGATCCTCCATGCCCTAAACTTTAACTGAGTGCTGCATTTTGACTTTTGCTGGTTTTCCTTCCCTCCAGCCCTTAGCAAAACAGAATAACAGAAAACTGATCTACGTCTCTTAGCTACTGTGTTTTCCTCTCCCAGTCTCTGTCTTTATAGGACTACTACACTTTTACGATCCATTTACTGCATACTGAAAGATTTCAGAAGAGAGAAATATTAGCTTTGCAAGTAATATAATCAGAATACTAGGAACTAGTTCTTATTCTGCCTCATGGTGCCTAGAAAAGTGCTTTGTTCAAGGCTATTTCATAAATGAATTAAAAAATAAATGAAACAAACAAAAAAAAATCCCAACAGTGAGCTTAAGAAGAAAACATGCTTCTTGCACTGTATACTGTATATTATTAAAATGGTGAAAGTGAAAGTGTTAGTAGCTCAGTCTTGTCTCACTCTTTGCAACCCCATGGACTGTAGACTGCCAGGCTCCTCTGTCCATAGAATTCTCCAGACAAGAATACTATAGTGGGTAGTCATTCCATTCTCAGGAGATCTTCCTGATCTAGGGATCAAACCCAGGTCTCCTATATTGCAGGCAGATTCTTTACCATCTGAGCCACCAGGGAAGCAATGCTCTGCCAAATATGTATGTGACAGCTAAATAATAATCTAAGCAATGAAAGAAAAACTCTACAATTTTTCTTGCTTAGGTTTTATGATTGCCAGTGAATGTGTTTGTGTGTATATTTGATGAGCTTCTAGTATTATCAGAAATTTTCAATTATTGTGAAGCTGAAGCTAGTATATCTTACTGAAACAATTTCTCTCAGCATGCAACTCCCCCTTAGGAAAGAACTTATAACATTTGATGGATTACTTTGCTTCTGTTTGATTTTATTCATTTTGGCAATTGTGTAAATTTCATTATAATCATTGTGTGCATAGAAGTATAATAACTACCCCTTTACTTTACCAATTTTACATTAAATGACTACCAGAAATGAGCTTGATGGAAAAGAAAGAAAAATAAAAAAGCCTCAGTTCTTTATTTCTTAACTTGAAAAGAATACAAATTTGCCATCAGAGACAAAACAACCAACTATGCTTTTGGATAAGCTCATGACATATTTCAACACATGAGATGATTGTTTCTAAGTTGGGGTTGGTGGTGCTCAAGTACCAGTGCTCACTGTGCTCAGGCACCTCAGTGGTGTACAACTCTTTGCAACCTTACAGACTGTAACCTGCCAAGCTCCTCTGTCCATGGAATTTTCTAGGCAAGAATACTGGAGTGAGTTGCTATGCCCTCCCTCCAGGGGATCTTCCCGATCCAGGAATCAAACCCACAACTTCTGTGCCTCCTGCATTGCATGTGGATTCTTTACCACTAACCCACAGGGGGAAGTCCCTTCATGTACCAAACTGAATGTAAATCTAAGGCAGGTTACAAGGTACAAAAAACACAAAAATACACTCTAAGGATACATACACATTATGAACAAATAAATTAATATTTTTTCCACATAAAACCCTTCTTTCTCCCCCTCCCTTCTTTTTTTTTTTTTCCACTTAGCCTTTTTAAAACAATCAGTTCAGTTCAGTTGCTCAGTAGTGTCCGACTCTTTGTGACCCCATGGACTGCGGCCCGCCAGGATTCCCTGTGCATCACCAACTCCTGGAGTTCACTCAAACTCATGTCCATCGAGTCGGAGATGCAATCCAACCACCTCATCCTCTGTCGTCCCCCACTCCTCCTGCCTTCAATCTTTCCCAGCATCAGGGTCATTTCCAGTGAGTCAGTTATTCGCATCAGGTGGCCAAAGTATAGGAGTTTCAGCTTCAGCATAGGTCCTCCCAGTGAATATTCAGGACTAATTTCCTTTAGGATGAACTGGTTGGATCTCCTTGTGGTCCAAGGGACTCTCAAGAATCTTCTCCAACACCACAATTCAAAAGCATCGATTCTTCGGTGCTCAGCTTTTTTTATTGCCCAACTCTCACATTCATACATGACTACTGGAAAAACCACAGCTTTAACTAGACAGACCTTTGTTGGCAAAGTAATGTCTCAGCTTTTTAATATGCTGTCTAGCTTGGTCATAGCTTTTCTTCCAAGGAACAAATGTGTTTTAATTTCATGGCTGCAGTCACCATCTGCAGGGATTTTGGAGCCCCCAAAATAAAGTCAACCACTGTTTCCACTGTTTTCCCCATCTATTTGCCATGAAGTGATGGGACCAGATGCCATGATCTTCATTTTCTGAATGTTGAGCTTTAAGCCAACTTTTTCACCCTCCTCTTTCACATTCATCAAGAGGCTCTTTAGTTCTTCTTCACTTTCTGCCATAAGGGTGGTGTCATCTCCATATCTGAGGTTATTGATATTTCTCCTGGCAATCTTGATTCCAGCTTGTGCTTCATCCAGCCTGGCTTTGCTTGATGTACTCTGCATATAAGTTAGATAAGCAGGGTGACAATATACAGCCTTAATGTACTCCTTTCCCGAGTTGGAACCAGTCTGTTATTCCATGTCCAGTTCTAACTGTTGTTTCTTGACCTGCATACAGATTTCTCAGGAGGCAGGTCAGGTGGTCTCATATTCCCATCTCTTGAAGTATTTTCCTCAATTGTTGTGATCCACACAGTTAAAGGCTTTGGCTTAGTCAATTAGGCAGAAGTTTAAAACAATAAATAAGTGAAGTGTTTTTTTATTTCCTGGATATTTATCAAAGTGCTATAAGAAGACTTTCCTATTAGGTATAGCTTGGTGGTAGCATAAAATAGTGACTTATTAATGACCTTCAATATTTAAAACTTGTTAATAACCTTCAGTATTTAAGGGATTAAATCCAGTAATTGTAATCACCTGAATAAATAAGAACAAATAGAGTAGACTATAAATGTTCTCACCACAAAAAAAGAAACAGTAATTACATGAGATGATGGATGGTTAGCTAATGCAATAGTTGTAATCAAATTGCTATATATAAATGTATCAAATCACCATACTATACACCTTAAACTTATACCATGTTATGTTTCAATTTCATTGCAAAGAAGTTGGGGAAAGATTTCAAAAGGGTAAATAGAAGACAAAAGCATATGAAAACCCCACGTAGTAGAAATATGATTGACTATTTCATAGCAGATCACTTTTCTATCATTGAAAAATCTCAAAACCCTTGCTAGAAATTTCTTCAGGCATGGATATATTGCCCAATTTTTGCTAATGAGACATGAAACTTGCTGAGGGTCTAGAAAAAATATATCTTTTTATTAAGAAAAATATTTAAGAAAAGATAACCTTTATCTTTTCCTTGTCGGATAAGTGAAAAGAAGCCATCTTCCAACCAGCCTAAAGATGAAGATTTCACTAAGGATTACCAAAAAAAAAAAAAAGAGAGAGAGAGAGAGCAACATTACCCTACTCCCACAACAAACAAAAGGATTACCAATAAAAGAGAAAAAGAAAACTCAAGTTTTTTATACTATCTTTGAATAGCTAAATCAACCAACACTGGAGTTCACCCTATCTTTTACCTATGAGGTGAAGTGAAGTGAAAGTCCCTCAGTCATGTCTGACTCTGCAACCCCAAGGACTATACAGTCCATGGAATTCATCAGGCCAGAATACTGGAGTGGATAGCCTTTCCCTTCTCCAGGGGATCTTCCCAACCTAGGGATCAAATCCAGGTCTCCCACATTGCAGCCAGATTCTTTACCCGCTGAGCCACCAGGGAAGCCCACCACTTAAGTATGCTGCTGCTGCTGCTGCTAAGTCGCTTCAGTCGTGTCCGACTCTGTGCGACCCCATAGATGGCAGCCCACCAGGCTCCCCTGTCCCTGGGATTCTCCAGGCAAGAACACTGGAGTGGGTTGCCATTCCCTTCTCCAATGTATGAAAGTGAAAAGTGAAAATAAAGTCGCTCAGTCGTGTCCAACTCCTGGTGACACCATGGACTGCAGCCCACCAAGCTCTTCCATCCATGGGATTTTCCAGGCAAGAGTACTGGAGTGGGGTGCCATTGCCTTCTCCGCCTATTAAATATAATCTGAGATAATTTTCCATATTGCTTATTTGCATGAGGTGTGCTATTTCTTACAGCAAAATGCATCAGTTCAGTTCAGTCGCTCAGTCATGTCCGACTCTTTGCAACCCCATGAATTGCAGCATGCCAGGCCTCCCTGTCCATCACCAACTCCCGGAGTTCACCCAGACTCACGTCCATCAAGTCAGTGATGCCATCCAGTCATCTCAACCTTGGTCGTCCCCTTCTCCTCCTGCCCCCAATCCCTCCCAGCATCACAGTCTTTTCCAATGAGTCAACTCTTAGCATGAGGTGGCCAAAGTACTGGAGTTTCAGCTTCAGTATCATTCCTTCCAAAGAAATCCCAGGGCTGATCTCCTTCAGAATGTACTGGTTGGATCTCCTTGCAGTCCAAGGGACTTTCAAGAGTCTTCTCCAACACCACAGTTCAAAACCATCAATTCTTCCGCCTTCAGCCTTCTTCACAGTCCAACTCTCACATCCATTCATGACCACAGGAAAAACCATAGCCTTGACTAGACGAACCTTTGTTGGCAAAGTAATGTCTCTGCTTTTGAATATGCTATCTAGGTTGGTCATAACTTTCCTTCCAAGGAGTAAGTGTCTTTTATTTTCATGGCTGCAGTCACCATCTGAAGTGATTTTGGAGCCCCCCAAAATAAAGTCTGACACTGTTTCCACTGTTTCCCCATCTATTTCCCATGAAGTGATGGGACTGGATGCCATGATCTTCATTTTCTGAATGTTGAGCTTTAAGCCAACTTTTTCACTCTCCACTTTCACTTTTATCAAGAGGCTTTTGAGTTCCTCTTCACTTTCTGCCATAAGGGTGGTGTCATCTGCATATCTGAGGTTATTGATATTTCTCCTGGCAATCTTGATTCCAGCTTGTGTTTCTTCCAGTCCAGCGTTTCTCATGATGTACTCTGCATATAAGTTAAATAAGCAGGGTGACAATATACAGCCTTGACGAACTCCTTTTCGTATTTGGAACCAGTCTGTTGTTCCATGTCCAGTTCTAACTGTTGCTTCATGACCTGCATACAAATTTCTCAAGAGGCAGATCAAGTGGTCTGGTATTGCCATCTCTGGAAGAATTTTCCACTGTTTATTGTGATCCACACAGTCAAAGGCTTTGGCATAGTCAATAAAGCAGAAATAGATGTTTTTCTGGAACTCTCTTGCTTTTTCTATGATCCAGCAGATGTTGGCAATTTGATCTCTGGTTCCTGTGCCTTTTCTAAAACCAGCTTGAGCATCAGGAAGTTCATGGATCACATATTGCTGAAGCCTGGCTTGGAGAATTTTGAGCATTACTTTACTAGCATGTGAGATGAGTGCAATTGTGCAGTAGTTTGAGCATTCTTTGGCATTGCCTTTCTTTGGGATTGGAATGAAAACTGACTTTTTCCAGTCCTGTGGCCACTGCTGAGTTTTCCAAATTTGCTGGCATATTGAGTGCAGCACTTTCACAGCATCATCTTTCAGGATTTGGAATAGCTCAACTGGAATTCCATCACCTCCACTAGCTTTGTTCATAGTGATGCTTTCTAAGGCCCACTTGACTTCACATTCCAGGATGTCTGGCTCTAGGTCAGTGATCATACCATCGTGATTTTATCTGGGTCATGAAGATCTTTTTTGTACAGTTCTTCTGTGTATTCCTGCCATCTCTTCTTAATATCTTCTGCTTCTGTCAGATCCATACCATTTCTATCCTTTATCGAGCTCATCTTTGCATGAAATGTTCCTTTGGTACCTCTGATTTTCTTGAAGAGATCTCTAGTCTTTCCCATTCTGTTGTTTTCCTCTATTTCTTTGCATTGATTGCTGAGGAAGGCTTTCTTATCTCTTCTTGCTATTCTTTGGAATTCTGCATTCAGATGTTTATATCTTTCCTTTTCTCCTTTGCTTTTCGCTTCTCTTCTTTTCACAGCTATTTGTAAGGCCTCCCCAGACAGCCATTTTGCTTTTTTGCATTTCTTTTCCATAGGGATGGTCTTGATCCCTGTCTCCTGTACAATGTCACGAACCTCATTCCATAGTTCATCAGGCACTCTATCTATCAGATCTAGGCCCATAAATCTATTTCTCACTTCCACTGTATAATCATAAGGGATTTGATTTAGGTCATACCTGAATGGTCTAGTGGTTTTCCCTACTTTCTTCAATTTCAGTCTGAATTTGGCAATAAGGAGTTCATGGTCTGAGCCACAGTCAGCTCCTGGTCTTGTTTTTGCTGACTGTATAGAGCTTCTCCATCTTTGGCTGCAAAGAATATAATCAATCTGATTTCGGTGTTGACCATCTGGTGATGACCATGTATATAAAAATAGAGTCAAATAGACAATGTCATTTTTAATTTGTGCTATGCAATTGTCAATAACAGATGCCATAATATGGAGGTATTATATGAAATGTTAGAACTAGGCAAGGGTTAAGATTAAGATACAAATTTAATTTTGTCTCATCATTTTGGAGAAAGATACATTTTTACCAGTAAGGTTAGGACTGATATATTATCCATTTAGTAAAACTAGGAACTATTAAAGTTATCTCAAAAGAAACATTTTGCCTGTTGAAATTATTTAAGGGAAATAAAAATCTAGCAATGTTCTTTCTCACCTAAATTTTTAATGTGTGTGTGTGTGTGCACTCAGTCATGTCCCACTCTTTTGCAACCGCACAGACTATAGCCCACCAGGCTCCTCTATTAATGGAATTTTCCAGGCAAGAAATACTAGAGTGGTTTACCATTTAATGGTGGTTTATAAATAGAATTTTGATTGTTTGATGTAATCATTTTTAATATGATATTTCTCTATCTTACCTGATCACATTTATATAGGACATAAAGAAGCTAGATATTGTTTAAAAAAAAAAAAAAAAAAGAAAGCTCTGACAAACAACAGCAGGTTTTAAATTGTTGGAAAGTGTACCAAATTAACTAGGAGAGTACAGTAGAGGTATTTGATAAGTTAAAATGGTGGTTTTCCATGAGAAAACCACATGGAAACTCCAGCAGGAGTTGTTTATCTAGTGTCAAACTAAATAAATCATATTAATTAAAAACAGAAAATTTTATTTGTTATTGATATAAGTTCTCTGATTTTTCTGGTGCTAGAAAAATCTTCTTTAATCTACTTTTCATATGTGGAGGAATAAATGAAGAAAGTACAAAAGGCAGAAGAAAAAGGTAGCTCCAATCCTAATCATGTGGGGTTACTAATAATTCCATAAATCATCTGATCCAACATGACCTCATGCTGTTACCAGCAGAAACATTGCTCTCATTTGCATTTTTTAAAATGTGAGGGAAAGATGAGTTCAGCTAAAAGTTGAACATGGGCACATGGGCTTCGGTGACAGAAAACATTTAAAAAATATGTTCTTAGTATGCTTTGCCTCCCATGCACTACAATTGACCTCAAACCCTTCCATTTTTTTGGACATAAAATCACTTCTCATGAGAATGGAGCTAGTGTGGTAAAATTTAAAGTCCAGATTCCTCCAGTATACATTTCTTCTGACTTGCTCCAAATCCACTATTCTAAGCAATGGATAAGAAATATAAAACAATCATATGTTTTCTTTGAATCTCAGGCACTTATAGTTTATTTGGAATAAGGAAATTCAAAAGTTAGCTAAAAGCTTCATTGAGCAAGGATTTGTCACTTGATAAATTTGGTTTGCCTTTTAAACTTTCAAGAAAATTATAAACTCACCGAAACTTTTCCTTGCAATTTAGCTATCTTTCTGAAAGATTACATTATGATGTTTAGATGATGTTTCCTGCATGAAAATATGTCTTATTGGACATAAAATTGTGAATTTTCCATTCCTTATTTAAAAATTGTCTCCATGAATTGTTTAAGCATAAGTAGTGGATGGAGGAGCCTGGTGGGTTGCAGTACATGGGGTCACTAAGAGTCAGACACACTGAGCGACTTCACTTTCAGTTTTCACTTTCATGCATTGGAGAAGGGAATGGCAACCATTCCAGTGTTCTTGCCTGGAGAATCCCAGGGACGGGGGAGCCTGGTGAGCTGCCGTCTATGGGGTCACACAGAGTCGGGCATGACTGAAGTGATTTAGCAGCAGCAATATTAACAAACTTTACACTTGAAGGTGACGTGCAAGCAGATAACTTTTAAGAGAAAAAAATAACATCCTATTATTTAAATGGTTCCTCATTAATATTTAAATGTGAGAATCCTGATTTTTTTCTACCTTTTCTCTTTTTATGGTCTTAGAGATATAGTCTTAAGTTGTTATTAGGTTTCCTTTCTTTTTCAGACATTATCTCAGAACACACTTCAGAATTATTGTTTGTAGATTTTCCTAAAATCTGTTTCTTTCTTTAATCTTTTTAATGAAATCTACAAACAATAAGTGCTGGAGAGGGTGTGGAGAAAAGGGAATCTCTTACTCTATTGATGGGAATGTAAATTGATATAACCACTATGGAGAACAGAATGGAAGTTTGTTAAAAAACTAAAAATAGAATTACCGTATGACCCAGCAATCCCACTCCTGGGCATATATCCAGAGAAAACCATAGTTCAAAAAGACATTTACACCCCAATGTTCATTGCAGTGCTATTTACAATAGCCAGGACATAAAGCAGCCTAAAAGTCCATTGACAGAGAAACGGATAATGAAGATATGATGCATATACACAATGGAATATTACTCAGCCATAAAAAGGAATGAAAATGAGTCATTTGTAGAGATGTGGATGGACCTAAAGACTATCATACAGAGTGAAATAAGTCAGACAAAGTCAGATGTTAACACATATATGTGGAATCTAGAAAAATGGTATGCTGCTGCTGTTGCTGCTAAGTCGCTTCAGTCGTGTCCAACTCTATAGGCCCCATAGACGGCAGCCTACCAGGCTCCCCCGTCTCTGGAATTCTCCAGGCAAGAACACTGGAGTGGGTTGCCATTTCCTTCTCCAATGCATGAAAGTGAAAAGTGAAAGTGAAGTCGCTCAATCGTGTCCAACTCTTCGGGACCCCATGGACTGCAGCCTACCAGGCTCCTCCGTCCATGGGATTTTCCAGGCAAGAGTACTGGAGTGGGTTGCCATTGTCTTCTCCAGAAACATGGTATAGATGATCTTATTTTCAAAACAGAAATAGAGAAACAGACATAGAGAATAAACCTAGGGACACCGAGGGAGGATATGTCGGTGGGGTGGGGTGAATTGGGAGGTTGGGATTGGCATACATACACCATGTGTAAAATAGATAACTGACGAGAATCTATAGTTCAGGGAACTCTACTACGTGCACACACAGGGGCTTCCCAGGTGGCCCCTAGTAGGTAGAGAATCTTCCTGCAGATGCAGGAGATCCAAGACACACAGGTTTGAACCCTGGGTGGGGAAGAGCCTCTGGAGTAGGAAATGGCAACTTACTTCATTATTCTTGCCTGGAAAATCCCAAGGACAGAGGAGTCTGGTGGGCCACAGTCCATGGGGTGACAAACAGTAGGACATGACTGAGCATAGCAGAGCATCTGTACATATAGTTGATTCACTTTGCTGTACAGTAGAAACAGGCACAACATTGTACAGTAACTGTACTCCAACAAAAATTAGTGAGACACACACACACACATACTCCTCTTCAGCTGACTAAGGTTTAATCCTGCGAGTCTTAAAGAAAGCATACCTATGCCCAGAGACCTGACAGGTTACTACTTTATCCTTATTTTTCCCTTCACAGTCAATTTATTTTAAAAATGTCTAACTCACAGTCTTTGAATTTTCATTTTTCACTTCCTCTTCAATCTAGTACAACCTGGTTTCCACCTCCACCACCCAAATGAAATGATTTTTCCCCCCAAGGATCCCAGTGGCTCCCATTTTGTCTAAAATAGTGGATATACTTTTGTTTTACCTTAATTGATCTCTCTTCAACTTTTAAACTATTGATACTCCATCTTGGAAATTTTTGTCCTTCTTCATATCAGATATAATTTTCTTTTCTGTGAAATTACAGTTCCCCTGTGAAAACCTTTTAACTTCTTCATTCATATATTTGACAAATCGTTTTGAATACTGCTGAAGATCAAGCTCTTTTTCCTGTCCTCTTCACTGTTATTGTTGCTGTTGAGTCACTCAGTTGTGTCCAACTCTTTGCAACCACCTGGATCACAGCATGACAGGCCTGACTGTCCCTCATCACCTCCCAGAGTTTGCCCAAGTTCATAAATGTGGAAGTCCTCCATCTATTTGATCTTCTCAGTATGCACATTCACCTAGATTGTTTCATCCAGACTCACTGCTAATGATTCAAAAACTTATTTCTCCAGCAAGACCTCATTGATTATTCTCAATGGTTCATAGAACACCTTTATGCTGGTGTTCAAAAGACACCATATACTGATTTGCCATCAGTTGTTAAAGTAAAATTTTTTAAATATTTATGCTGGCCTATGTCATCCTAAAAAGTATGAAGTAATATCTTATTGTGATTTGCATTTCCTTTATGGTTTGTGATACTGAGCACTTTTTCACATACATGTTGGGCATTTGTTTATCTTCTTTGCAAAAATTAATATGTGGCAATGAACATTGGGGTACATGAATCTTTTTGAATATATTTAGTTGCTAAAGTTGTTATTGTGATGATCAATTTGTCTTTTGTTTTCCCTCTGCAATGTAAGGAAGCAATAATGAATTATGTCCCTGAAACTACACAAATATATACAATCCAGTGCTGAAATATGATTGAATGGATAAAATCATGGCTCTCAAACATGGTAAGTCTTAGATAATTTGGGAAAAATTCATATCTTCCTGGTGCCCTTAAGAGATTTACACATCATGTAAAATACATATAAAACCTGCAAAGGTATTCATTTTGTTTACTTTCTTCATTATTAGTTCTCCCTTCCTGTATGACCCTCACAGAAATGTACTTCTGTGTAGGACATCCAGGGTTAATAAATTACAGTGGGTTCATGATGCTTTTGAAAATGTAGAGGAACTATGTGTTCAGGGAATCAGGTTAAAGATAGTCAAATACTTTGCCAAAGCTATGCCCATCCACTATGCTGGAAATCACATGCTGTTAAATTTTAGTATTTTTCCTATTGTTCAATATATGTTGAAAAAAGGAAAAAAATTGTTTAGTATTTCTCACCCAATCTTTAAGTTCTCCTTTAGGACAGAAGGACTAAATTTATAGGCTGAGAAGAGAGTGAATCCATATTAGCAAGATATATGAGTAATAAATGAACACTTCTGCCATCTGGAAGTTTTCAAGTGTCCAGATGTTTGGTATCATGTTAGCTAAATATCTGAACTACTAATTAAATATTTTTATTTTACAGCTTTTGGGTATCATGTAAATTTTTTTTAAACATGTCCATGTTATACCCAGATGCTGGTGTGACAGAAAAATAAAGTAGTCCATTGTGGGAAAAAATATTATTATGAATGGCTTGAAGGAACATGCTCAGATTCATCAGATACCAAATTGATATTTGGTATCACTAATAAAGTAAAGGTAATTATGCCAATTGTGCACAATTATTAGCAGGCACAACTCTATTCATCAATCATTTCTTAGTAACGATTGTGTTCAACTCATGATAAAGCAAAACTTTATTCAACAGGAAATGTTGTTTGTCTTTGTAGGATAATGTAAATTAGAAAGTAAAAAAGCACCTCCATAACTAACACAAACCAATGCCAGCTAATGAAAGGGCACATTGAGGATTTTGTTTTTTAACAAGGCTTTGAGTTCTTTTCTCTGCTGTCATAATATGCTCAGGCATTCTAAGACTCTAGTTAGTGAACAGAGGTCTTCACTTGTTGAAAAATCAGGGAGAGTATCTCATCATCAGTTAAGTCCCACATATGCATGAAAACCAGCACTTACTGAGTATCTATGGTGAACACTTAGAGATTGAAATAGAAATGAAAATAAAACATGATGCATGGCACTAAGTTCTAGCGTTTTATGACCTAAAGCTAATAGACAACACTGTAAGACAACTAGTAAAACTAGGAGATTTCCTTTAAGTTCCCATATTTTGCCATTACTTTCCATTAGCTATTTCTTTTCTTTGTGGGTGTCCTTAAGAAAGGCAAGGTGGAGTCAAAAAATGATGAGTAAAGATATAGATACATAAATTTAATTAGTTAGAAAATACTTGCAAACCCAAATGTAAGATGCTATAAGTCATGGAGTTGGACCATAAAGAAAGCTGAGCACTGAAGAACTGATGCTTTTGAACTGTGGTTTTGTATAAGATTCTTGAGAGTCCCTTGGAATGCAAGGAGATCAAACCAGTCCATCCTAAAGGAGATCAACCCTGAATAGTCATTGGAAGGACTGGTGCTGAAGCTGAAACTCCAAAGTTTGGGCCACCTGATGCGGAAAACTGACTTATCTGAAAAGACCCTGATGCTGGGAAAGATTGATGGCAGGAGCAGAAGGGGATGACAGAGGATGAGATGGTTGGATGGCATCACTGACTCGATGGGCATGAGTTTGAGCAAGCTCTGGGAGTTGGTGATGGACAGGGAAGCGTGGTGTGCTACAGTCCATGGGTCACAAAGTGTCAGACATGACTGAGCGACTGAACTGAATTGATAGGTCATGGAGAACTTAGGAAAGACACAGTTTATCAGAAACAAAAATAAAAAGAAGGGTGTGTATGTATGTGTAAGAAAGAAAGAGAGATAACCATGAAAAGTAAAATTATAAGTAAAGTTTATTTAGCTCTAAATAAGAAATCTTTATAGAGAAATTGGACATGTTGGAGAATTCCACATGACAAAGAACTGATGGTTGCCTCTGGATTATAATCAATAAGAAACAGAGTCCCTTGATCTGATAATTTTCAGGGAACTGAATGCTGCCACTAGCGTGTGAGTTTGGAAGCATCTCCTTCCTTAGTTTGGTCTTCAGATGAGAACCCTGCCCTGGCTGACACCTTGATTCTGCCAGTGAAGGACTCTAAACAGAGGACCCAGGTTAAGTTCTTCCCAGATTCCTGACCCTCAGAAACTGAGGTTATTATAAATGTATGTTGCTTCCAGCCACTAAGTGTGTGTAAGTCATTACACAGCACCGGATAACTAACGTAGAGTCCAAACTCCTTATATGTGGAAGCTATAAATATAATGTTTCCCAGCTCCTGAGTTCCTAATTATATTCAGTAAATGGCTTAATAAAATTAATACCAACTTCACACAAATAAAATTAAGGTTTTAATCCTTGCCATGCACACAAATGGAATTTAAACTATCTTTTAATGCCCAGTTTCTAAAAGTATATTCCTATGATAGCCAATGCTATTTGCTGTTTTTAAAAGTAAAGTAGGAATTCGGTAGATTTGATGAATAATAAAGGCTGATGGAAAACAGTTCTTCATTCTGAGTCATTTTGCAGAAATTTTGTTACTTTCAGTATTTTTTTTTTTTATTTTACATATAACCAAACACTGCTTCTTTATATATTCACTACCAAAGTCAAACAGAATTCCCACTCACTGAGACCCATTTAAAAGATGATTTTTAAAAGACAATACTCAGTGAACAAGAAAATCTTTTCTGTAGCCTCCGAAACTATAAACATCCTTCCTACACCCTACTTATTTTACTTATAAAAAAGGTATTTATTTCTTGTAATAGGGAGATCTGGTTTTAAAGCCAAGAGCGTCTATTTTGGGAGATGAAAGAAAAGGAGAAATCTGCAAGCAACTGCAGGTAAACAAAAGCATTCAGCTGTCCAAGTACTTCAGCAGAGCCAAAATGAGCAGGAGAAAGGAGTGGATAACAATCAGTTCTTACATAGTGCTTAAATTTTGAAAATACCACAAAATTATTAATTTGCAGAGACAATCTTTAAGAGACAGTTGCATATTACGAACAGTTTTACCAAATGCCTTCGTGGGACAAATTCTATGGGTTGGTCTAACACCAATATCAATCCAGGATTGACTTAGAAATTGTGCTTAAGACTAGCAGGCATTCAGTCTCATGCTTTACACTTGGAGAACCAGCTTTGTTTCAAAAAAATATTAATCCAAGAGTCAAGTAATGATTCTGGTTCTATATTTGCAAATATGGAGTCAAGGCACTTGGGTGTTATTTTAATCCTAATACTGCATGAGAAGGGCTTCCTGGGTTACAGAGTGGTAAAGAACCTGCCTGACAGTGTAGGAGATGCAACTTCTATCCCTGGGTTGGGGAAGATCCCCTGGAGTAGGAAATGACCACCCACTTCATTATTCTTACCTAAAAAATTCCATAGACAGAGGAGCCTGGCATGCTACAGTCCATGGATTGGAAAGAGTCAGATGCAACTGAGCAACAGAGCACACACACACTTCAAGAGAATTGTAGCCAAAGGGGAAGAAACATTCCCAGGACTGTGAAGGGACGATCAGCTATGTCCCTTTTAAGTGAGTGAGAATGCCTGTACTTATAATAACTAGTACCCTGTGTGTGTGTGTGTGTGTCTGTGTGTGTGTGTGTGTTAGTCACTCAGTCGTGTCTGACTCTTTGCGACCCCACAGACTATAGCTGTCCAGGCTCCTCTGTCCATGGAATTCTCCAGGCAAAAATACTGGAGTTGGTTGCCATTCCCTTCTCCAGGGGATCTTCTGACCCAGGGATCAAACTCAGATCTCCTGCATTGTAGGCAGATTCTTTAACCATCTGAGCCATCAGGGGAGTCCAACTAGTACCATAGTCAACTCTTTACCCCCAATCTCACATAGCATATTATCTAAAAGAAATAATTTTATAATTGGTGTCAAGGATTTTAAGAAGATTTTGAAAGATTTTTTTATACCATCAGTGTTCACTTTCAAACATAGAAAAATTTCTGCAGAGTCTAAAATTCCACTCTAACTACCGATAAATATGATTTTTTGACAGTGTTATGACATAACGTCACAGTAGCTTTTATTTTTAAGATCATTTTCTTTCATTTTGAAATATTTTAAAGAAAGGTTTGTACATCATGTTAATTTTGTTGACATTTAAAGCGGTGCTTTTTTATTTGACAAAGAGTAATTTTCCAATTATCAATCAAGAGTTTATAAATTGGGCTACACATATTTATCTCTGTGGAATTTCAACGGTTTTAAGAAGGAAGAAGGAGATTGCATATTCATATTGCCGTTTAAACACAAAAGTTTCAAAAATACTCAAAGGAATTCTCCCTTTCATTCAACTCTTTAAAAGGGAAAAACTTAAACAGTGGAACCATCATCAGTTTAATTAACATAGGAAATGTCTAAGGCAAAGTAAGCAATCTGGGACCTAATAAAAATGTCGTAACTGAGCGAAATGAAAAACCACACTCAACTTGCTGTGGCATACTCAGGTGTAGATTTTTCTGAGTATATATTGGGCACAATGAAGCCTTGATTAGAACAGTCTATAACACCTAATGGAACTCTCCAATATTCTCACAACAGGAACAGCAAACAAAACAGCTTCAGGGAAAGTTTGAAAGTAAATGAAACTCTAAAATAATAAGCTAAAAAATAATAAGCTAATATGTCTTCCAATGGAAAGGTTATGGTTCATTTGGGAAGAGGGTTGAGCTAAAATGCACATTTGTTCAGTACCATAACTAAAATTAAAAAGATTAATCTTTATCTTCTTTAAAATCAAATTTATGTATTTAGAACACATACTAACTAACAATTCTTTTCAGATTACCTCTTCAAAACCTTCCTAAAATTTACCTTGGGTAAGCTATGAAATAGCACTCAATAAATACTTATTGATTGATCTGTCTTAAGTGTAGATAAATGAAGTAGCTATTACCTACAGAATGACCATTGGTGGCTGTAAGATTTCCATGACCCGTAATATCTACTGCACTCAGCCCGTCTTATAAGTAAAATGGAGATAAGTATATATGACTATTTCATGGGTTGGAATAATGAATACTTGAGTTAATAAGTATAACGTGTTTATAACTGTGCCTGAAAGAATCTCTGCTTAGTGAATGGAAAACTTTAGACATATGAGGGAACAGTGGAGGAAGTCATGAAGTTAGCCTTGGGGATAACAAAAAGCCTTCACAAAAGAAGATGCATTTGAAATATGAATAGAATATCCTTAGAAAGGGGAAAGAAGGTGAGAAAATTCTACCCATATTACTCTCCTGCTACTTAAAATCCTTTAAAATTTCCCAAAGATGTATGTGCGCTCATGTGTGTATGTGACAACATACACATAAACAATAATACATAAATGCTCAAATTTGGCTTAGACCTATCCTGGCCTGGTTGGTTCAATTTTGCTAATTATGCATGCTCATCTGTCATTCTTGGTAGTCATCTGATCTTATTTTCATTCCAAATGCCTTCATTTTTCTCTTTAAAGTCCTCTATAGCTCTCTCAACCTGAGCACCCCGCCCCCACTTCCCACTGACTTTTCCTTGCTCTTACTCATCATTTCAGGTCTCAATTTCATATCACTGTCTCTAAGAAGCCTGAAAGGCTTCCCAGGTGGTGCTACTGTAAAGAACCTGCCTGCCAATGCAGGAGACATAAGAGATGTGGGTTCAATCCCTGGGTGGGAAAGATCCCCTGGAGGAGGGCAGGACAACCCATTCCAGTATTCTTGCTTGGAGAATCCCATGGATAGAGGAGCCTGGTGAGCTACAGTCCATAGAGTTGCAAAGAGTTGGACATGACTGAGGCAACTTAGCATGCACAAGGAGCCTTCAAGACTAAATTGGATGAGCCTGCTATATAATTCCATAGGGCCTTGTATTCTTTCTTTTTTATTAATATAAAACCAACTGCCACAAAATTAGTAACTTAAAATAACAGTTACTGATTATCTCACAGTCTATGGGGCAGAAATTTGAGCAAGCTTGATTGTGTTCTCTGTTCAGGGACTCAGAAGGCTGAGTCAAGTTGTTGGCCAACCTTCCAGGCTCTTCTCTGGAGACTCTGGGGGAGAATCAGCTTCTGGATTTATTCAGGTTGTTGGCAGAATGCAGTTTTTGTGCTTTTGAGACTAAAGCCCCTGTTTTCTTTCTGTCAACCAGGTACCACGCTTTATGGCTTTGTGTCTTTACCAATGGTACAGGAAACGCTTCTCATGTTTTCAATGTCTCCACATTCACCTGATGCCACAGCCAGAGAAAACTCTCTGCTTTTAAAGCAGGGGTCCCCAGCCTCCAGGATCTAATGTCTTACGATCTGAGGTGAAGCTGATGTAATAATAATAATAATAATAATAATAGAACTAAAGTGCACAATAAATGTAATGCACTTTAAACATCCTGGAACCATTCCCCACCCCCAAGTCCATGGAAAAATTGTCTTGGGGACTGCTGTTTTAAAGAGCCTACATAATTAGATTGGGCCTATCAGATACGCTACCTTTTAATTAACTCCAAACCAACCAAACTTAATTAAATATATACAAATTCCTTTTCACATAACATGATCACGGGAAGAATCATATCTCATCATATTCACAGACTCCATCTAAGCTGAAGAGGAGAAGACTTTACAAGGGTTAGGATCACTGAGGATAATTCTTAGAATTCCATCTACTACAGACTTCATATCTGCTTCTATCATCCATAGTTAAGATTGTGGTTGTTTGTTTCTTCTCTGTATAATTAGCAAGTGACAGTTTAACATGCATTATATATTACGCACTGTCCCATCATTTTAGGAGGATACAATTCTTATGTGTACTTTTCAAATGAGGAAAATCAAGGCATGTAGAGGTTGGATAACCTGACCAAGATGACAGAGCTGTAAAATAGGAGAAGTAGGTTTGTAATCCAGAGAGGTTGGCTCTGGAGTCTATGCTGTTAACATTGAACTATGTTCTAAATGGCAGCCCACTCCACTATTCTTGCCTGGAGAACCCCATGGATGGAGGATCCTGGTAGGCTGCAGTCCACGGGGTTCAAAGAGTCAGACATGACTGAGTGACTTCACTTTTGCTCTCTGCACAGTTAGAGTGCAACCTCCATGACTGTATCTCTCTCTTATTTATTGTAATCCCTATGCTTATGCAGATGACACCACCCTTATGGCAGAAAGTGAAGGAGAACTAAAGAGCCTCTTGATGAAAGTGAAAGAGGAGAGTGAAAAAGTTGGCTTAAAGTTCAACATTCAGAAAACTAAGATCATGGCATCCGGTCCCATCACTTCATGGGAAATAGATGGGGAAACAGTGGAAACAGTGGCTGACTTTAATTTTCTGGGCTCCAAAATCACTGCAGATGGTGATTGCAGCCATGAAATTAAAAGACACTTACTCCTTGGAAGGAAAGTTATGACCAACCTAGACAGCATATTAAAAAGCAGAGACATTTCTTTCTCAAAAAAGGTCTGTCTAGTCAAGGCTCTGGTTTTTCCAGTAGTCATGTATGGATGTGAGAGTTGGACTACAAAGAAAGCTGAGTGCTGAGGAATTGATACTTTTGAACTGTGGTGTTGGAGAAGACTATTGAGAGTCCCTTGGACAGCAAGGAGATCCAACCAGTCCATCCTAAAAGAGGTCAGTCCTGGATGTTCATTGGAAGGACTGATGTTGAAGCTGAAACTCCAATACTTTGGCCACCTGATGCAAAGAACTGACTCATTTGAAAAGACCCTAATGTTGGGAAAGATTGAAGGTGAGATGAGAAGGGGATGACAGAGGATGAGGTGGTTGGATGGCATCACTGACTCAATGGACATGAGTTTGAGTAAACTCCAGGAGTTGGTGATGGACAGGGAGGCCTGGTGTGCTGCACTCCATGGGGACACAAAGACTCGGACATGACTGAGCGACTGGACTGAACTGAACTGATGCTTACTTCAGTCCATAGCACTTAACGTATTTATGGTATAAATCAATATAAAACTTTAAGAAATGTTGCCAAACAATATTATTGAGCAGCCATAGCTCAGTTTGTGCCATATTAAAAATTATAGTTCCATATATGCCACTCATATGTACCAAGCATGATTCTAAAAATCAAGGAGACAGCACTAAGCAAGACAAACATACTGTCTCCTCTTGGAATTTGCCTGGATGTCAAGACATACAAGTAAATATCCAAACACAACATGATGTGGTAAGTATTACAGTGGAATCTGCCTGACAATACAGGAGACTCAGGTTGGATTCCTGGCTCAGGAAGATGCCCTGGAGAAGGAAATGGCAATGCACTCCAGTACTGTTGCCTGGGAAATCCCACTGACAGAGGACCCTGGCAGGCAACAGTCCATGGAGTTGCAAAGAGTTGGACACAGCTTAACAACTAAACAAGTTTTATAATAAAAATTAAATTTCATTACCAGATGAATTAATGGGAATATGTGCTGAAAATATGATGTCTATCCACTTTCCTATATTTGAACATCCCAGATCAGATCATTTAAAAGAGTAATTTGGGAAATGACTTGAATAAAAGTGAAATCCTAAGAGCTGAAACATTAACTAATCAAGAAATTAAATTTGAAGTTCTCCATGCATCCCATTCTTCATGTTACACTTCGAAATTAATCATATTCCCATTGGCAGAAAAGCTAATATCAGTAAGATTAGCCACAGGGATTTGCCCCAATTGCTTCCTTTTGTGAATATATTACTTTCCCTAGGTGGAGTTTGAGTGGAAGCACTTAAAATCACATCAGCACCAAAATTAGTCTTCTTGATTAATGTCATGTTTTATAACAAGCATTTGAAAAGCAGTCAGCCTTTGCCACTATAATATGGGGCATCTGTTAATGTGAGTTTATATCTGTTCATCGATTAAACTTAATTATCTTTCCCTGTGGTTTTCAACCAAAGAAGATCTACATGAAAATATATGGCTTCTTTTGATATTAAAAGAAATTCTCTATGAAGAGTAAAGGAGAAGGGAGCAAAGGAAGTTAGCATTTATTTAGCAAGTATTATGTGCCAGGTACTTTTTATATACTAGCCCATTTAAATCTTTCAACAACTGCATGACATTTCTAGAATAATTTCATGTTACAAACAAAAACCCCAAGGCTTGGTGAGATTAAGAATTGTTTAAGATCATAGAATTCGCATGCAGCTTTCATAGCTAGCATTAACCACCTGTAGGCATCTAAGAAAAGTTGATGTCAACAGATTTTGGAATAAAAAGCAATTCCCAGCTTGCTGCTTCCAAAGGGTGTTTTAATTTTGTTTTTCTTTTTAATTTCTCACTTTAGAGTGGCTCACAAAGAATTACATGATATGGTTCTAAAGCTGGCATATCCAATCTAGAAAAGCAAATGTTCCTACCATTTTCCCTTTTGAGATTAGCATGGTCTCAAACATGTCTCTTCTTTTCTGATAATATTCTGATATTTCTCAGCTTTACCTCCACACTCCTCTATTCTTTAGGATTCCCATTCCAACTGTCTGTTAAAAATGGGAAAACAGAGAGCAAATGGTTCAAGTCTAGATAGATGTTTTTTTCTGGGACTTAACTGAGAGCCAAACCTTATACCTACTCCCCAAAATTATAAATAATTTAAGCCATGATCCACATGGTACAGTCATCATTAAGGATACAGTTTCACAACCAAATGTAACTTGAAAATAAGCAAATGTGCACTTAGGTTTCTCAAGTAATATGAAAATGATGCTTAGATTACAGCAGTGCTTAATAATAACCCTTTTCCATCCATTTCCTATAGTAACATAAGTGCCTTTCTACAAATTATCTGAAAAATTCCCACTGAAACCTTAGACCATGCATGTCTTATTTTTTATAGTAGTTCCTTTTCTTTTCAAAACCAGCATGAGGGATAAAAGAAAAAGAATTTTTCTCAGAGGTTAATCTTCAGAGGAGGAGGTGAAGGGAACAAAATTGCAAGCAAAGCAAGAACTCATTTACTATGAAGGAAAAGAGAAAGGTTAGAAATATTCTAGTATTAGTAATTTACAGGTTTGCAGACTCCATGGATATGAAAATGAAAGTGTTAGTTTACTCAATCATGTCCAACTCTTTGCGACCCCATGGACAGTAGCCCACCAGTCTCCTCTGTCCATGGAATTCTCCAAGCAAGAATACTGGAGTGAGTAGCCATTCTCTTTTCCAGGGCATCTTCCCTTTTCCAGAGGATCTTCCTGACCCAGGGATCAAACCCCAGGCTCCTACATAGCAGGAAGATTCTTTACCATTTAAGAAAAATCTGAACAATGAAAACATCCAAACCATGAAATTTCTTAACAAAATACTTTTAACAACTTGATTAATATGTAACTTATATAAGTTTACTCATTATCATACAACTCAATATTTTTTAGTATTAATATATTGGCAAATATTCAAACACCAGCACAATCTAATTTCATCATTTTGCTCATCTCACAAAGAAACCCAATAGGCAGAGCACAGAGGATTTTCAAGGTAGTCAAACTACTCTGTGTGATACTGTAATGGTGGGTACATATCAGACAATTGTCAGACCCATAAAATGTAGAACACTAAGAGAGAACCCTAATGTAAACTATGGACTGTGGGTGATGATATATCAATGTGGTTCACCAATGTTGATGATCTTCAAGAGAAGACTCTTAAGAGTCCCTTGAACTGCAAGGAGATCCAACCAGTCCATCCTAAAGGAAATCAGTCCTGAATATTCACTGAAAAGACTGATGCTGAAGCTGAAACTCCAATACTTTGGCCACCAGAGGTTAAGAACTGACTCATTTTAAAAGACCCTGATGCTGAGAAAGATTGAAGGCAGGAGGAGAAGGGGACGACATAGGATGAGATGGTCGGATGGCATCACTGGCTCAATGGATGTAAGTTTGAGTAAACTCCAGGATTTGGTGATGGACAGGGAGGCCTGGCGTGCAAAGTGTCAGACATGACTAAGCAACTGAAGTGAACTGAATGTTGATAGTGGGGCAGGCTGTATATGTGTGGAGGCAAAGGGTATATAGGAAATTTCTACATCTTTCACTCAACTTTCTGTGAAACTGATACTGATTTTAAAAATAAATTATATTAGAAAGGAAAAGGATACTCTATGTCAGTGGAAGGCCCCCATGCTCCAGCCCCTCATCCCTCCTTGGCTCTTAGCAACCATAGATCTACTTTCTCTCTATATAGATTTTGCCTCCTATGGCAATTTTGTATACAGATATTTTAAGTAGATAACAATCACTCCAATATAAATAATAGGAAATTGTTTGCTAAATCAGTGGGATGGACTTCTGGGTTTCCCTAGGATAATGTCAGGTTCTTAGACTAAAATAGCTCAGTATTCCCTCCCAAAAGCAAACTGATCAACAAAAGAAGAGCAAATGAAACCACAAAAAACTGCCCTCTTTGGCATCACCTGGATATTGAGAGTGCCACAGTACTTACACTAAATATAAGGAAAAAAATGAAGACCAAACTCCAACAGACATCAGTGTGACCTCACCCCATAAGCCCATGTGGAAACGAAGTGGCGCCTGAAGAAGCTGGGTAGAAGAAGGATAATGGAGCAAATAAGATCCAGAATGGCAAGGCTCAGTCAAAGCATGGAAATTCTGAAATGGTCTGAAACCTGGTAGACCTGAACTCTGGCTACAGAAAGGTGCTCAGGATCTGAAGAGACAAATTCAAAACACACTTTCTTCTGGAAAAGGATGAGACAAATAGGATGGGTAGGGCATCTTTTATAGGTTTGGTGATTAAATAAGAAAGTAAGAAGAGAATTTTAGAATCTTGCAGGAACTAAAGAGAAAAACATAATCCAAAGACATGCTGATCTCAGTTTAGTTCAGTTCAGTCACTCAGTCATGTCCAAATCTTTGCGACCTCATGAATCGCAGCACGCCAGGCCTCCCTGTCCATCACCAACTCCCGGAGTTCACTCAGACTCACGTCCATTGAGTCAGTGATGCCATCCAGCCATCTCATCCTCTGTCGTCCCCTTCTCCTCCTGCCCCCAATCCCTCCCAGCATCACAGTCTTTTCCAATGAGTCAACTCTTCGCATGAGGTGGCCAAGTACTGGAGTTTCAGCTTTAGCATCATTCCTTCCAAAGAAATCCCAGGGCTGATCTCCTTCAGAATGGACTGGTTGGATCTCCTCGCAGTCCAAGGGACTCTCAAGAGTCTTCTCCAACACCACAGTTCAAAAGCATCAATTCTTCAGTGCTCAGCTTTCTTCATGGTCCAACTCTCACATCCATACGCGACCACAGGAAAAACCATAGCCTTGACTAGACAGACCTTTGTTGGCAAAAGTAATGTCTCTGCTTTTGAATATGCTGTCTAGGTTGGTCATAACTTTTCTTCAAAGGAGTAAGCGTCTTTTAATTTCATGGATGCAATCACCATCTGCAGTGAATTTGGAGCCCAGAAAAATAAAGTCTGACACTGTTTTCACTGTTTCCCCATCTTATCTGCCATGAAGTGATGGGACCAGATGCCATGATCTTCGTTTTCTGAATGTTGAGCTTTAAGCCAACTTTTTCACTCTCCACTTTCACTTTCATCAAGAGGCTTTTGAGTTCCTCTTCACTTTCTGCCATAAGGTTGGTGTCATCTGCATATCTAAGGTTATTGATATTTCTCCCAGCAATCTTGATTCCAGCTTGTTCTTCCAGCCCAGCATTTTTCATGATGTACTCTGCATATAAGTTAAATAAGCAGGGTGACAATATACAGCCTTCACATACTCCTTTTCCTATTTGGAACAAGTCTGTTGTTTCATATCTAGTTCTAACTGTTGCTTCCTGACCTGCATACAAATTTCTCAAGAGGCAGGTCAGGTGGTCTGGTATTCCCATCTCTTTCATACTTTTCCACAGTTTATTGTGATCCACACAGTCAAAGGCTTTGCTGCTGCTGCTGCTAAGTCGCTTCAGTCGTGTCCGACTCTGTGCGACCCCATAGACGGCAGCCCACCAGGCTCCCCCGTCCCTGGGATTCTCCAGGCAAGAATACTGGAGTGGGTTGCCATTTCCTTCTCCAATGCTTGAAAGTGAAAAGTGAAAGTGAAGGCGCTCAGTCATGTCTGACTCCTAGCGACCCCATGGACTGCAGCCCACCAGGCTCCTCCATCCATGGGATTTTCCAGGCAAGAGTACTGGAGTGGAGCAGAAATAGATGTTTTTCTGGAACTGTCTTGCTTTTTCCATGATCCAGCAGATGTAGGCAATTTGATCTCTGGTTCCTCTGCCTTTTCTAAAACCAGTTTGAACATCTGGAAGTTCACGATTCATGTATTGCTAAAGCCTGGCTTGGAGAATTTTGAGCATTACTTTACTAGCGTGTGAGATGAGTGCAATCGTACGGTAGTTTGAGCATTCTTTGGCATTGCCTTTCTTTGGGATTGGAATGAAAACTGACTTTTTCCAGCCCTGTGGCCACTGCTGAGTTTTCCAAATTTGCTGGCATATTGAATGTAGCACTTTCACAGCATCATCTTTCAGGATTTGAAATAGCTCAACTGGAAATCCATCACCTCCACTAGCTTTGTTTGTAGTGATGCTTTCTAAGGCCCACTTGACTTCACATTCCAGGATGTCTGGCTCTAGATCAGTGATCACACCATTGTGATTATCTGGGTCATGAAGATCTTTTTTGTATAGTTCTGTGTATTCCTGCCACCTCTTTCTTAATATCCTCTACTTCTGTTAGGTCCATACCATTTCTGTCCTTTATTGAGCCCATCTTCACATGAAATGTTCTCTTGGTATCTCTAATTTTCTTGAAGAGATCTTTAGGCTTTCCCATTCTGTTGTTTTCCTCTATTTCTTTTCACTGATCGCTGAGGAAGGCTTTCTTATCTCTCCTTGCTATTCTTTGGAACTCTTCATTCAGATGCTTATATCTTTTCTTTTCTCCTTTGCTTTCTGCTTCTCTTTTCACAGCTATTTGTTTTTTGTTTTTTGTTTGTTTGTTTTTTTTTTTTTGCAGGGCACTGAACATTTTATTTTTTTTCTTTTTATTTTATTTTTTTAATTTTATTTTATTTTTAAACTTTACATAATTGTATTAGTTTTGCCAAATATCGAAATGAATTCGCCACAGGTATACATGTGTTCCCCATCCTGAACTCTCCTCCCTCCTCCCTCCCCATACCATCCCTCTGGGTCGTCCCAGTGCACTAGCCCCAAGCATCCAGTATCATGCATCGAACCTGGACTGGCAACTCGTTTCTTACATGATATTTTACATGTTTCAATGTCATTCTCCCAAATCTTCCCACCCTCTCCCTCTCCCACAGAGTCCATAAGACTGTTCTATACATCAGTGTCTCTTTTGCTGTCTCGTACACCGGGTTATTGTTACCATCTTTCTAAATTCCATATATATGTAAGGCCTCCTCAGACAGCCATTTTGCTTTTTTGCATTTCTTTTCCATGAGGATGGTCTGATCTACTTCCCCCCAAAACATTTATTCCTGTATGTTCCCCAAACCCTTTATTAGTGTATACATAAATTATTATTGTAGACCCAGGTTATAAACAGGAAAAATTCAGTCTACTTAACACAGAACCTTCTCTAAAAAGGAAACAGAAAACTAAAATCCAAGCAATCCAGTTAATGAAAAATCTTCTCCTCCCTTAAAGAAAAACAACAATGAAGTAGAAGAAAATTATAAAACAGCACTCCAGTCTGGATTAAATATACTTGTTCAAGCATTCATAGATGTTTAATAAATCATCTAAATCAGAAAATCAAAAACTCTGAACAGAAATAAGAAAAAACACAGAAGAACCATTTAAAAAAATATTTTGACCAAACTCAGAAAGAAAATGAAGTTGAAACAATTTTGTGAAAACTAAATTATTAGTGCCTAGTTACTTGGTATACTAGATTCAACTAAAAATTTTATAATGTAATAAGAGGAATTCAAGAATGACTTGAAAACAACAAAATAAAAATAAGACAAAAAAAGTCACAGGAGAAAAAAATGGTGGAATGAAAGGCAAAACAGATTCAAATAATGCATAACATGAGGACTTGGGTTAAAAACCAAACAACAAACATATTTAAACAATAACATAACACAAACTTTTCAGATTGCTTGAAAAGTAAAATATTTCTTTTTAGAAATGTCTATGCCTTTTATTGGAGAAGGCAATGGTACCCCACTCCAGTACTCTTGCCTGGAAAATCCCATGGACAGAGAAGCCTGGTAGGCTGCAGTCCATGGGGCTGCTAAGAGTCAGATACGACTGAGCGACTTCACTTTGACTTTTTACTTTCCTGCATTGGAGAAGGAAATGGCAACCCACTCCAGTGTTCTTGCCTGGAGAATCCCAGGGACCGGAGAGCCTGGTGGGCTGCCATCTATGGGGTCCCACAGAGTCGGACACGACTGAAGCGACTTAGCAGCAGCAGCATGTCTTTTATTTATATTTCTTTGTTGCCAAATAGCTCTGTAAAGTAGATCCAGAACAATGCTGAATAAAAGTGGTCAGAACACTTCACTTTGGTTCCCAATCTTAGTGGGAAAGCATGCAATGTGGTATTAACTGTTGGATTTTTGTTGACGCCCTTAATTAGTTTGAGAAGCTATTTTATTCCTGGTTTATTGCAATTTAATCATGAATGAGTTAATCATCTTACTGACATAATCACCTATATTTCTCCTTTATTCTGTTAATATGGTGAATATTTTGATTGATTTTCCAATGTTAAACAGATTTTGCAACCCTGGAATAAAGATACTTAGTTATGATGAATTATTTGGTAATTGAAAAAATATACATATATTTATATATATTGTTTTAATTAAGTATATATGATATGTATATATATATATCTTACATATACATTTTATTTTTTCATATTTAGATGAAAATTTTTGGACCAACATTTTTGTGTGTGTGTGTGCTTTATTATTTTTTTAATTTTTAATTGGAGGATCATGTGTTTGTTTCTACCATACAACATGAATCAGCCATAAGTATACATATATCCCCTGCCTCTTAAGCCTCTCTCCCACCTCCCCAATCCCAACCCTGTAGGTCATCACAGAACACCAGCCTGCTTTTTCTGAGAGTATTTTTTGCACCTTTATTTGGTAGCTTTGTCTTCTTATAATGTTGTATAATTTTACTACCATCATAATGCTAACATCCTAAAATGCATTAGTAAATGTTCTTTCCTCAATTACTTTTCCAAAGATTTTGAGTAGGTTTGGGATAATTTTGTTCTTAAATATTTGGTAGAATTTACTGGAAAGCCATCTGGACCTAGATTACCTCTGTGGAGAAGTTTTCAATTAAGAATTTAGTATCTTTAATAAGTATAGGCTTATTCAGCTTTCTACTTATTTTTCTGCAAAATTTTATATTCTGTATCTTTTAACAACTTTACGTTGTCAAATTCATTAGCCTATAGTCCCTGGGATCATGTCCAGTAAAATATTCCTGTTGTTGATAATCTATAGCAACACTGTTCTTGCTCACAGTTAACATAATTTAGGTGGAGAAAGAGAAGGCTACATCTGTATTATCTTCCCCTTCAGCCAACAAGTGAATGTAAAAGAGTAGTTGTTGAATGTGTGTGTGTGTGTGTGTGTGTGTGTGTGTGTGTGTGTGTGTCGAAATTTGATTCAGAATATAATTTTGTATTGAAAACCCATCAGTTGTCAGGTCAGATCCCCTGCAAAGCAGAAAGTTATTCAGCCAATAGCATGAGAAACAGGGACTGGGCAAAGGAATCAACTGACCTGTGATTCAGATCAATCAGATTCTCAGCTGAGCCCTTCAGGGCTTCTTGAGCTAGGATGGCCCTTAAAAGCTATTCTGACGTGGGAACCTGGGACCTGGTCATTATACTCTGCATTGATGAGCCATCAGATGTGGGCTGCCTCTGGAAGGAGATGTGACTTCAGGTGAGGTGATTTTCTTCCTGAAGGGCAATCTGCTTAAAGGACTGGCAGCTAAGGACTGAATTATAGCATCTCTCTGCAGCTGTGGAATTAGTCCTTCCTTCCTAAAAGGGAATCAGGGCAGCACATCCCAGCATCCACCATACAGCTGCCTTCTTAAATTACTACCATTGGCAGATCAATTCATTCTAAACTGTTTACATCCTATGTTCCATACTCATTTAAATATGTCTGTTTATCAATAAACTTCATTGACAAACTTGGCTGAAATTGTAAAGAAGATGCCCAGCCAAAAGTTCCTAATATAATACAAACCAGGCAGACTGCTCCCTAGGTAAAAGTATAATTGCAGGAAATTGGCCTGCCATTAATTTTTAATAGGCTGTCTAATTTAGGCAGTATATCAAGGATACTTGTTGAGTCACAAGGTAATATCTCTCCCTGAAACTTGTTAGAGGTTGCTAAATATTATGCTGTTGAGGCTAGTAAAGTGATTTGGTATAAACCCCTAAAGAGCACTTCCAATAAATGATGTATTATTTATTCCATTAGCATTATTTGCTCTCCAACTCCTCAGTGCTAATAATTTCAACATGTTCGTTTTCTCTTATAAACAACAGAGCTCAAACAACAAGGAAGAGAATTTCTATGATGCAAATCAGAACCAACAGGCATAGTCAAATGAAGATTGCTTGCCTCATTCTAAAGAATTTCCCATAATTTCTTCTTCTGTTAAGAAACAGAGAAGAAAAGTTGAAAATGGTTTATTCCCAGCTCTAACTGTAATTATTATGCCCCATCAAGTGTCATCAAGTGTTTAAATAAATAATGGCATTTCAGCATAAAGAATAAATTTTCACTCATTTGTTTCCATTCTCAAATGCATTAAGAATATGTCTCTTCACAGGAAAGGAGAAGGAAAATTAGGATATACTAAGCCTTAACTGAATGGCAGTGTCTTTCACAAGCATGACCTCTCACTGACTTTGTTTTCTATTCTAATTCCAGAGGCAGTGGGAAGAGAAAAGGAATAATGTTGCCAGTCCCTGAGGTTATATTAACACCTTGGCTTTCTGGGGCTGAAGTAAAGGCACGTTGCCAAAGACCAGTTTAATTTTGTCTCATTTCACTACCACCTTCATGGCCACACTGAGTCTAATGACAGGGAATATGTTGCCAGACTCAGAGATAATTTTACATACATTTAGTCCATCATAGAGTAGAAGAGATAGTCATCTGTTTAAAGATAACTGCCGAAGCAGAATGATAATCATCTGATGTAATGGAGGTGTTAGCTAATGCTATGATGGTGATTATTTTACAATATATTAGTGTTCAAATCAATCTTCTGTACACCTTAAATTCACACAATGTTAATGTCAGTTGTATCTCAATAAAACCAGAAAAAATAAAGAAAACTGCCTCTCTCTCTCTCTCTCTCTCTCTCTCTCTATATATATATATATATATATATATATATATAAGATATGTATCTGAACAGTAGTGCAAACAGAAACTTTACTAGTAGGAAAATGGGCTCTCCCTAATAGAAAAATGAGAAGCTACAAACTTTTGGATATGTTAAAGGGCATTAAAAACAGGGGTGGAATTACTCCCTAAACAGTTTCCTTCTTTGGACACAGAACTCATTAGCATTACACTTTTCAGTCCCTTTCTCGCTTGTCCCTGGGGAGAGGGAAAGACTTGCATGATTGCTAAACCTGTAAAGAATAATTAAGCATTTTCAGGTGAGCTCTGCCCTACTTCCTCTTGGGAGCTGGAAGCAAGTATCAACAGTCATTCTAATAGCTTGTGGCAGGAGGCCACATTTCAGGGCCACCTGTCCACATGGTTAGTTCTAACACTGAGATGCAGTAATAGGAAACTTACCTGTTCATAAGCCACGTACTCCAACCTGGAGTTTACCAAAAATAAGTTCCATCTGTATATCTGTTTTATTTTTGGATTTGTTCAGAACCTAGTTATAGAAGAGGAGTGGAGAGAGGTTTATCCCTCTCCTCAAAGATTCCCAACATTTCCTGCCTGGGCTAGGATCTCTGAGAAATGAAACGTAAGAGTGAAATGGGAGACCAAGTGTATGTGTGGGAGGTCTTGAGGAGGACCAAGACATAGGCTTGGGCTTTACTATTTCAGCTAGGTGCTTTGAACTTGTATTTTTCTTTTCTTTCTTTCTATTTTTAGAGATGCATTGGAGCTAGATTTTAATTGCTGGGACAAAAGGAAGAAACACTGGGGCCTCCCCAGTGACTCAGTGGTGAAAAATATACCTGCAATGCAGGAGATGTAGGAGACGTAGGTTTGAGCCCTGGTTGGGAAGATCCCCTGGTGGAGGGCATGGCAACACACTCCAGTCTTCTTGCTTGAAGAATCCGACGGACAGAGGAGCCTGGTAGGCTACTGTCTATAGGGTCACAAAGAGCTGGACACAACCAAAGCAACTAGGCATGCAAGGAAGGAACGTTAAGACATGGGGAACATTGTATTTTGACCTGGGTGGATGAAAACAGGTTATGGAAGTTTTGTTTGTTTGTAATGATTGTTTATTTGTTTGAAGAGACTGAGGCTTAAGCAAAGAGTGATGACCTTGGGAAAAGTCTGGCCTCAGTCAAATCTCTGGCAGCCTAGGGCCTAGCAAGAGAGACCCACTGGAGACCCTCAGCTAGTTGCAGGAGGCTCCAGTTCACCATAAAAAGTAGGTAAAACTTTTCCAAAGTAGTCATAGCTTAGCACTGTTCCAATGTTACAGGTCACAGAGGCCTTGTTATACGAATGGTATCTGCTGCTTCAGAGTGAATGTGAGTTGACTTCTAGCATTATAGAGAGCGCTGATGAGGTTCTGGCTTTAAATTTTCCATGACCAGTCTGAATCATCTTCCCAAATTATCCTTTTTTGCATGCTGTGAATTATCTTCAGGGTAGATGTTAGCCTTGGATTTATGAGGCTCGCCACAAACTCATTTTGGTTCTATTCAGGTTAATTGTAGTCACAATAACAATATCAGGGAACCAATTTTGGGGAGCCCCAATATGGCTTTAAATAAAAAGGCACGGCAGCACTTAGGAACTAATGTCTGCTCACAAAAGTAAGATGCTATGGCACTAGATAAGAGTCCATACTCAGCACTGGAAGCAGTAGAAAGCAGGAGGTTTTAATACACTACAGAGGAAGCAGTATATAGAGGAGGCTCCTCTCTACCCCCAGATTTGCAAATTGGTGGTGCATTTGTTTGTCTGTCCTTGGAAGATTTCTCCCAGGGGAGTTTCAGTTTTTGGTAGCAGAGTGCAGACAACTGGCAGGAACTAACCAGGGTCCTCCGACCCTTCTCTCAGAGAGCACTGAGTGTCTGTGGTGCTCATTAGTAACACTGGCCTCTGGCAATGTAATTTTACACAGGATGGTAACTCAAGGACTAGAAATCAGCTTGTTTTCTAAATGTGGTGGGTATGGAGCCAATGCTATAATAAATCTTGTTTCTTGTTATTCCTTAGGATTCTTTAAAACGGGGTGTATCAGAGACTTGACATAACACATTCTGAAGCCCTCAACGAAAGAACTACACCTATTCCTCTGAGATGTGTCTCAGAAGGCAGCTGTTGAAAGAAGACCGAATCTACTCAGGCATCCCAGTACCCCTCTGCTGAGACTGAGCTGAATAATAAATTTGGAAGGATAGTCTGGGTTTTAATTATAACTTAGAAATTTTAAACTTCAAACATGTGATTCCACAGGGGAAAATAACTTGATATCAGACTCTAATTCATTTGGACTTTAATATATTTTGACTTGAACTTGAAAGAAGATTTAATCTTTGAACTTCAGTTTTGCCCTGGGACTTTAAAGTAGTGGGGGTCTTTATATTCAGATTTGGGGTATTTCTATGATGCTGTCATCTCCTTATTGAAAGAAACTTTATACTTTCTATCTTTTGGTTGGCATTAAATCTCATTGAAGAACTCTGACATGCTATGGGAAAATGTGACCAGACATAATTTGAAATAGAAATGGAATAGAGAATGAACTTTCAGCTTTGGATTGAGACTGGGTTTAAAATTTATATACTTCTCTTTGTGTTTTCTGTTCAGTTCAGTTGCTCAGTCGTGTCCGACTCTTTGTGACCCCATGAATTGCAGCATGCCAGGCCTCCCTGTCCATCACCAACTCCTGGAGTTTACCCAAACTCATGTCCATTGAGTCAGTGATGCCATCCAGCCATCTCACCCTCTGTTGTCCCCTTCTCCTCCTGCCCCCAATCCCTCCCAGCATCAGAGTCTTTTCCAATGAGTCAACTCTTCACATGAGGTGGCCAAAGTATTGGAGTTTCAGCTTTAGCATCAGTCCTTCCAATGAACACCCAGGACTGATCTCCTTTAGGATGGACTAGTTGGATCTCCTTGCTTTGTGTTTTACATTTTTAAATTAAAATGATTTATTTCAAAATTTCAAAGGTCACTATTTAAAACTTCACCCCCATAAGGATGTCTCTATTTAAATTTTCTTAAATATATATATATATATATTTACTTTTATTATTTGAGTAGAATTGTTTTACAAATATTGAGGATCAAGAGGGAGGGCATATATGTATACATATAGCTGATTCACTTTGCTGTACAACAGAAACTAATACAGCACTGTAGAGTAATTACTTAATGAAATATATGTATCCATTTCAGGACATTCTAGAGGCAAATTTTACAGTGGCAGAAGGATCCCAGGAGAATCGAAAAAGACAGGCAGTTGGAATTTGGATGTAAGAGTGAAACTTATGGCTTGTGTATCTCCTCTTCTGAGGACTAAGCATGATATTACTATTTGAATGTAATGGGTTAAAGGAAAGTTTAATCTGCGGAATTTGGGGGTGAATGTTATTTCCCACTCCTGATGTTTCCTTCTTCTAACTATGAGATTTACCCTATAGCCTCTCACCTTTTACTTACTCCACCCCCAGGGAAGCTGGACAACTAATCAGTAAACTGGGCAAGACTAAACTTGTGGACTGTGAGAGTTGGACTGTGAAGAAGGCTGAGCGCTGAAGAATTGATGTTTTTGAACTGTGGTCTTGGAGAAGACTCTTGAGAGTCCCTTGGACTGCAAGGAGATCCAACCAGTCCATTCTGAAGGAGATCAGCCCTGGGATTTCTTTGGAGGGAATGATGCTGAAGCTGAAACTCCAGTACTTTGGCCACCTCATGCGAAGAGTTGACTCATTGGAAAAGACTCTGATGCTGGGAGGAATTGGGGGTCAGGAGGAGAAGGGGACGACAGAGGATGAGATGGCTGGATGGCATCACTGACTCAACGGACGTGAGTCTGGGTGAACTCCGGGAGTTGGTGATGGACAGGGAGACCTGGTGTGCTGCAATTCATGGGGTCGCAAAGAGTCGGACACGACTGAGTGACTGAACTGAACTGAACTGAAACTTTGTGGGCTCATCCCGTCTCTGGGATTCTAACTCTGAGAGTGAGCTACTTGTAGGGAGGCCAGTTTTCTCCTTTGTTTCTCTAGAGTCTAGACTAGTTAACAGTTAGGCTGTACTGCTGGGGACTAGGGGGAGAAAGGAAGAAAGGGAGTCAAGAGGAGTCGGGGCAGGAGGTATGTTCTTGTCCTATGTGGGCAAATCTTTCTGATTCTGGGAGTTGGTTTTAACAATCACTTAAGCTCCAACTTGACTCTTCATATACATGCTGGTGATTCTTGACCTCTGTCTGCCACTTTTTGACTTATTTCTAAATTTCCTAGAACTGGGTTCAGGGAAAGGGGTAACATACTCTTTAATGGACCCTCTTGAAGACTCCCAATAGAAATGGGACTGACACCTATAATTTGCTAGTAATACTATAGTTAAATATATGATGGTGGTTTAGTCGCTAAGTAGTATCTGACTCTTGCAACACCATGGACTGTAGCCCACCAGCCTCCTCCATCCATGGGCTATCCTAAGCAAGAATACAGGAGTCAGTTGCCATTTCCTTCACCAGGGGATCTTCCCAACCCAGGAATCAAACCAGGGTCTCCTGCATTGGAGGTGGATTCTTTACCAACTGAGTTACAAAGGAAGTAATTTGCTAGTAATGTGATCTGGCCATGTCTGTGAAACCTAGTCCACTCATCCATAAATCTAAAATCCACTTTACTGCGTGGGTAGTGAATAGTAAATGAAATTTACAGGATTACTGAATGCGACATGATTTTAGACCTGTGAACAAATGGGCCTGCAAAAACATCACTGCAAATACAGAAAGACAAATTCATCTGGCCTCAGGTAGAGTTGGTCACAGGCAGGCCCTCCTATGGAGGATGAACGCAGCTCAGAGTTGACTCTGTGGGGCCTGATGGACCAGAGTAGGGAGGAAGAGACCAGCCACGCATGTCCATCTCCTTCTTGTGAACTCAGCAGTTTAGGAAGAGACTCATTACTCTCAGGAGTAGTGAGTGACAGGGGAAAGGGGCACTAGGGATTGAAGTGTTACTGTAAGGAAAATTATTTCACATAGAAACAGGAGTGGAGGGTAAATGTCACCCTCAAAATGATATATAGACACTGACTTGGCATATCAAATAAATAATTTTAAAGACAACTCCATATGGATGTTTGAAACTAGTACTAGAAGATTGAGACTTATCATCCTGTGAAAATTACCTGGCTGTCATAAGAATAGATTACAAGTTTTCAATCACCTCAAATAAAAGGAGGTATAATGTCAATGTGAATATCTTTTTAATGCTTTTTTTTTAATTGAAGGGACTGAAAGACTGATGCATTCCTTCACAACTAATCTAATTACAGGGAGAATATATTAAAATAACAAATGAGTTCTTAGCCTAATTGTTGACATAGTAAATGAGATATTTTTTAAGAAGGAGAATCTTTTCTCCACTCCTGCCAGCAAATGGCATTTCTAGGCAACACAGATTCATCTGTTTATTGCAATTTGTATTTTTAAACAAATAGTTGGTAGAAGGAAATAGACTAGAACCAAACTGAATTGAACTGAATTGGGACTGAATTGAATTAGATTGAATTCCAGGGAGACGGTGCCACAAGATGGCCTCCCTGACCAGATAAGCCGAAAGAAGCCACAGGATTACATTTGTGCCTAGGGTCACTCATTCCCTTTATTAGTGGAAGACAGGCAGAAGAAATCTGGGTTTACTGACCTCAGCAACAAATGCTTCCCTCCTATGCAACCTCTTGGATTCCCTGATGGCTCACCTGGTAAAGAATCTGCCTGCAATGTGGGAGGCCTGGGTTCGATCCCTGGGTTGGAAAGATCCCTTGAAGAAGGAAACAGCTACCCACTCCAGTATTCTAAGATCATGGCATCTGGTCCCATTACATCATGGAAAAAGGATGGGGAAACAATGGAAACAGTCACAGACTTTATTTTCTTGGGCTCCAAAATCACTGCAGATGGTGACTGCAGCCATGAAATTAAAAGACACTTGCTCCTTGGAAGAAAAGCTATGACCAACCTAGACAGTATATTAAAAAGCAGAGACATTACCTTGCCAACAAAGGTCCATCTAGTCAAAGCTATGGTTTTTGCAGTAGATATGTATGAACGTGAGAGTTGGACCATAAAGAAAGCTGAGCGCCAAAGAATTGATGCCTTTGAACTGTGCTGTTGGAGAAGACTCTTGAGAGTCCCTTGGACTGCAAGGAGATCCAACCAGTCAATCCAAAAGGAAATCAGTCCTGAATATCCATTGAAAGGACTGATGTTGAAGCTGAAACTCCAATACTTTGGCCACCTGACGTGAAGAACTGACTCATTGGAAATGACCCTGATGCTGGAAAAATTGAAGGCAGGAGGATAAGGGGATGACAGAGGAGAAGATGGTTGGATGGCATCACAGACTCAATGGACATGAGTTTGAGCAAGCTCCAGGAGTTGGTGATGGACAGGGAAGCCTGGCGTGCTACAGTCCATGGGGTCGCAAAGAGTCCGACACTACTGAGCAACTGAATTGTCTGATGCAGCCTCTGATAATTCACTCAGTTCTGATACAAGGTTTCCATTTGTTTGTTGTCAGCTTTACTTTGTTTTTATGCCTAGATTTTTCATGTTAATTTACTTTTATGATAGAAACCAGTAGAGGAAGGACAAATATATATTTAAGAACACTTTTTCTAAAAAAAAAAATACAGAATTCATTTTTCTCATCCCTATGTAGGAAATCCACTTAGAAATTTTCAGAGCCAGATTCAACTGCTCTGATTCTCCAGCTGGGAGCACCAGAGTGAATATTCATGGAAGGATTGACGCTGAAGCTCAAATAATTTAGCCACCTGATGCAAAGAGACAACTCATTGGAAAAGACTCTTTATGTTGGGAAAGATCAAGGGCAGGAGAAAATGGAGTGACAGAGGATGAGATGGTTGGATGGCATCATTAACACAATTGATATGAGTTTAAGCCAACTCCAGGAGTCGGTGAAAGACAGGGAAGCCTGGCATGCTGCAGTCCATGTGGTTGCAAAGAGTCAGACATGACTTAGCAACTGAACAACAACAATATGGAAAAACAAGATATATGCCCAAGAGATGATAGACTCAGAGATTAACATTCAGTTCAAACACATTTCAAAAATCTTTACACTGGAAAAGTTCAAACATGTACAAAAGGAGAATAATGTAAAGAACTCTTATATTCCCATCACTCAGTTGATACTATTAGCAACACATGGCCAATTTTATTTTATCTGTGCCTTGTTCTACATTGTGGTGGTGGTTTAGTCTCTGAGTCATGTGTGACTCTTTGCAATCCCACAGACTCTAGCCCACCAGGCTCCTCTGTCCATGGGATTTCCCAGGAAGAATACTGGAGTGGGTTGCCATTTCCTTCTCCAGTGGATCTTCCTGACCCAGGGGGTCAAACACATGTCTCTTGCATTATCAGGTGGATTCTTTACCTCTGAGTCACCAGGGAAGCCCTTAGTTAGGTTTATTCCTAGGTATTTGTTGGTTGGAATGTAAATTCGTATAGCCACTATGGAGAATTCCTCAATGGAGGTGCCTCAAAAAAACAAAAAGTAGTACTACCATACTGTGAAAGTGCTGCACTCAATATGTCAGCAAATTTGGAAAACTCAGCAGTGATCACAGGACTAGAAAAGGTCAGTTTTCATTCTAATCCCAAAGAAAGGCAATGCCAAGAATGCTCAAACTACCACACAATTGGATTCATCTCACACCCTAGCAAAGTAATGCTCAAAATTCTTGAAGCCAGACTTCAATGATACATGAACTGTGAACTTCCAGATGTTCAAGCTTGATTTAGAAAAGGCAGAGGAACCAGAGATCAAATTGCCAATATCCACTGGATCATCAAAAAACCAAGAGAGTTCCAGAAAAATATCTACTTCGGCTTTATTGACTATGCCAAAGCTTTTGACTGTGTGGATCACAACAAACTATGGAAAATTCTTCAAGAGATGGGAATACCAGACCACCTGTCCTGCATCCTGAGAAATCTGTATGCAGGTCAAGAAGCAGCAGTTAGAACTAGATATGGAACAACAGACTGGTTCCAAATCAAGAAAGGAGTACATCAAGGCTGTATACTGTCACCCTGTTTATTTTACTTATATGCAGAGTACATCATGAGAAATGTTGGACTGGATGAAGCACAAGCTGGAATCAAGATTGCTGGGAGAAACATCATAACCTCAGATATGCAGTTGACACCACGCTTATGGCAGAAAGTGAAGAGCAACTAAAAAGCCTCCTGATGAAAGAGGAGAGTGAAAAATTTGGCTTAAAACTCAATATTCAGAAAACTAAGATCATGGCATCCTATCCCATGGCACATAAATGGGGAAACAATGGAAACAGTGTCAGACTTTATTTTGGCGGGCTCCAAAATCACTGCAGATTGTGACTGCAGCCATGAAATTAAAAGATGCTTGTTCCTTGGAAGAAAAGTTATGGCCAAACTAGATAGCATATTATAAAGCAGAGTCATTGCCTTGCCAACAAAGGTCCGTGTAGTCAAAGCTATGGTTTTTCCAGTAGTCATGTATGGATGTGAGAGTTGGACTATAAAGAAAGCTGAGCACTGAAGAATTGATGCTTTTGAACTGTGGTATTGGAGAAGACTCTTGAGAGTCCCTTGGACTGCAAGGAGATCCAACCAGTCCATGCTAAAGGAAATCAGTCCTGAGTATTCACTGGAAGGACTGATGCTGAAGCTGAAACTCCAATTCTTTGGCCACCTGATGCAAAGAACTGACCTATATGAAAAGACTCTGATGCTGGGAAAGATTGAAGGTGGGAGGAGAAGGGAACGACAGAGGATGAGCTGATTGGATAGTATCACTGACTCAATGGACGTGAGTTTGAGTAAACTCTGGGATTTGGTGATCGACAGGGAAGCCTGGAGTGCTGCAGTCCATAGGGTTGCAAAGAGTCATACATGACTGAGCAACTGAACTAAACTGAAATGATGTCACAGAAATCCCACTCCTGTGCATATATCTGGAGAAAACCATAATTCAAAGAGATACATGTACCCCAGTATTTGTGAGTGTTGCTCAATGCCTAAGTTGAGTACAACTTTTTGCAACCCTATGGACTGTTGCCTGCCAGGCACCTCTGCCCTTGGGATTCTCCAGGTAAGAATAGTGGAGTGGGTTGCCATTTTTTTTCTCCAGAGATCTCCCCAACCCTAGGATCAAACATATGTCTCTGGCATTGGCAGGCAGAGACTTTACCACTGAGCCATGTAGGAAGCACGATTCATAATAGCCAGGATATAGATGCAACCTAAATGGCCATGAACAGAGGAATAAATAAAGAAGATATGGTACAGCTGTACAACGGAATATTAGCCACAAAAGGAACAAAATAGTTCCATTTGCAGAAACATGGATAGACTGTCATACAGAGTGAAGCAAGTCAGAAATAATGTCGCTTATATGTGAAATCTAGAAAAATTATACAGATAAACTTATTTGCAAAGCTGAAATAGAGGCATGGATGTAAAGAACAAATCTATGGATTAAAAGGGGGAAGAAGGAGTGGGATAAATTGGGAGATGGGATTGACATATATATATACTATTATGTATAAAATATTTCAATCCCAAAGAAAGACAATGCCAGAGACTGTTCAAACTACCACACAACTGTGCTCATTTCACATGCTAGTAAGTTAATGCTTAAAATCCTTCAAGCTGGGCTTCAGCAGTACATTAACTGAGAACTCCTAGATGTACAAGCTGGGTTTCAAAGAGTCAGAAGAATCAGAAATCAAATTGCCAACATTCATTGGATCATGGAGGAAGCAAGGGAGTTCTAGAAAAAACATTTGCTTCATTAACTATAGTAAAGCCTTTGACTGTGTAAACACAGCAAACTGTGCAAAATTCTTAAAGAGATGAGGAGCCTGGCATGCTGCAATCTATGGGGTCACAAAGTGCTGGACTTAGCTACTGAAGAACAACAAATAATGTATAAAATAGATAACAAATGAGAACCTACTGTATAGCACAAGCAACTCTACCCAGTGCTCTGTGATGACCTAAATGGTAAAAAATCTATAAAAGAGGGGATACATATATGTAAATAGATATAGATATCAGTTCAGTTCTGTCACTCAGTCGTGTCTGACTCTTTGCGACCCCATGAACCACAGCATGCCAGGCTTCCCTGTCCTTCATCAACTCCCGGAGTCCACCCAAACCCATGTCCATCGAGTCGATGATGCCGTCCAACCATCTCATCCTCTGCCGTCCCCTTCTCTTTCTGCCCTCAATCTTTCCCAGCATCAGGGTCTTTTCCAATGAGTCAGCTCTTCACATCAGGTGGCCAAAGTATTGGAGTTTCAGCTTCAACATCAGTCTTTCCAATGAATACCCAGGACTGATCTCCTTTAGGACGGACTGGTTGGACCTCCTTGCAGTTCAAAGGACTCTCAGGAGTCTTCTCTAACACCACAGTTCAAAAGCAGCAATTCTTCCACCTTCAGCCTTCTTCACAGTCCAACTCTCACATCCATACATGACCACTGGACAAACCATAGCCTTGACTAGACAGACCTTTGTTGGCAAAGTAATGTTTCTGCTTTTTAATATGCTGTCTAGGTTGGTCATAACTTTCCTTCAAAGGAGTAAATGTCTTTTAATTTCATAGCTGCAATCACCCTCTGCAGTGATTTTGGAGCCCAGAAAAATAAAGTCTGACAATGTTTCCACTGTTTCCCCATCTACTTCCCATGAAGTGATGGGACTGGATGCCATGATCTTCATTTTCTGAATGTTGAGCTTTAAGCCAACTTTTTCACTCTCCTCTTTCACTTTCATCAAGAGGCTCTTTAGTTCTTCTTCACTTTCTGCCATAAGGGTGATGTCATCTGCATATCTGAGGTGATTGATATTTCTCCCGGCAACTTTGATTCCAGCTTGTGCTTCCTCCAGCCCAGCGTTTCTCATGATGTACTCTGCATAGAAGTTAAATAAACAGGGTGACAATATACAGCCTTGATGTACTCCTTTCCTTATTTGGAACCAGTCTATTGTTCCATGTCCAGTTCTAACTGTTGCTTCCTGACCTGCATACAGGTTTCTCAAGAGGCAGGTCAGGTGGTCTGGTATGCCCATCTGTTTCAGAATTTTCCACAGTTTATAGCTATATAGAATGGATTGCTGTAGCACTGTACACTTTTCTGCACAGCAGAAACTAACACAACGTTGTAAAGCAACTGTATTCCAACTAACATTAAGAAAGGAAAAAAAAAATCAGATCATTTGCTGACCAATATATATGCTTCCCTCTCATTACCCTTGCCCTTAAAACCTTAATCATCCCCCTGGTTGAGAAGGTGATTTGTGAACTAAATTTCTGTTTTTCCATTCTCTGGTCATTGAATAAAACTTGTGCTACTTCAATTTCAACTTTAGTTTTGTTTTTGCATCCCTGAATCCAAACAGAAGAACCTTCCCTGCCAGGCAAGAGCCTACGTGGGGGTTCTTAGGATCTAATTTGTACCAAAGCACATCCTTACTCACATGTATAATGGTTAAAGATGGCTAACCACTGGGGTCTCACATGGGTCTGTCAGCTGTAATGCTGACACATGGCCTGGGCTTTCTCTAACATGGTAGATTATTGACATTTAAGATGTACATAATACACACTTTCTCCCTCTTTTTCACTTAATAACAAATTCAGAGATCATTGCATAGCAATATATAACAATATTTCTCCCTTTCTTTTACAACTGCCTCCCCATTTGTTTGACTATGGCATTGTTTCTTTATCTGAAACCCCACTGAAGACATTGGACTGTTTGCAGTTTTTTGCTATCACAAAATGGACCTGCAGTGAATAGCCTAATGATTATGCTTTTGTGTTTGTTTGTCAGTGTTTTTTAAAGATAGATATCTAGAAATGAAAGGTTACAGATATATGTAATTTTTCTGGATGGTGCCAAATCCCCTTCCACTGATGATGTTACATAAAACATTTTGCTTTCCAACCAGTAATACATGAAACTGCTCATTTCCCACAGCATTTACTAAACATATTACATTGTCAAAATCTTGCATTTTTGCCAATCTGATTTTTGTCTTGTGCAAAGACACCTTTAAATATCAAATATGAAAATAAGTTACCATCTTAACTGAAGGAAATTCAGTATCTTATATTAAAAACAAAGATAGACATAATTTTCTTGTTCATAGGACTATTCTGTAGCAGGCGGTTTGTTGTGCTTCATTATACATTATCTAATTAAACACATGCCCCTGGTCTATTTCAGTTAAAAGAACAGAAAAATAATTTGTTTCTGGGATGCATTTGACTGGAATTTATCCTCCTATACGCACCTTGCTAGACAACTCCTAATTTGAATTGAACCTACTTAGTGAAATTAGGCTGACCCTGGGCCTGTAGCTAAATCAGCTGCTTGTCATTCAGCCTCAGGGGGTGTGACCTCCTCCCAGCCTGGCGCACCTCTGAGCCAGTCTGCAGCATCCACACAAAGGGCCCTAACAACCCATGCCAGCCAGCCTCATAGCCTTACCCTGACAAGTTAATTTTCTCCAATTTTACTACTTAACCTTCCCAAAACCCCAATCTGTGCCAAGTTTGTTTCAAGACTTGGGTGACCTCATAGAGATATAGCTTCTCTATCTAATTTTTCTTCCATTTTTAATGAATGAAGAAAGACGAAAGAATGAGGAGAGGTAGGAATAAGCAATGGAGAAGGCAATGGCACCCCACTCCAGTACTCTTGCCTGGAAAATCCCATGGATAGAGGAGCCTGGTGGACTACAGTCCATGGGGTCGCTAAGAGTCGGACACGATTGAGCGACTTCACTTTCATTTTTCACTTTCATGAATTGGAGAAGGAAATGGCAACCCACTTCAGCATTCTTGCCTGGAGAATCCCAGGGATGGGAGAGCCTGGTGGGCTGTGTGGGGTCACACAGAGTCAGACACGACTGAAGCGACTTAGCAGTAGCAGCAGCAGGAATAAGCAAGTATTTTCATCACATGTATTTTTAGTTACCTAGCCAGTCCTGCACCTTCTCCACAGTGATAGTACAGAATCCTGATTTGAACTATAGTGTTCTATTTATAATTAAGCCTAAAATTGAAAAGTAAAATGTTTTTCCTTTCTTTTCTCTATCCTTCCTTTCTGTCAGCATTGATTATTCCCCTTTCTCCACTCTTCTGTTCCCAAATAAACTTAGGCAAGAATTTCCTTTTTATTTTATGTTTTATCCTATTTATTTTTAGCTATTGAATAGTATACTAGCTGAATGAGGGCAAGCCAAGTCATGTCTTTGTGTGTTTAAAATAATAGAGGGCATTTGTTCAGGTATAAGCTATTTCAAGTTACAGTTTTAAAATAGAAATTTCCTTTAAATAAACTTTCAGGAGATATGGATGTACATTGTAAGAAGAAATTGGAATTTGGGTTGAAAAACACATTTTCAAGGCTCACAAACCACTCGTAAATTCTTACTGGATTCAAGTCTCAGAATTGGCTGTTAGTATTTCCAGGATTGCAGTTTTTATATCATAGGGTATGCAACTTTTTGTTTCAATTATACCTTGTAAATGAATCCAAATAAGACAAATACAGAGTATCCCAAATCTTATTTTACAGAACTTCATTGGTATAGAAAAGAGTTGACTGAAGTCTTGCAAATTGGTCTTATGAAATCATTGTTAATGACAAAAAAACTACCCTGTTCTGAAATTCTCAAGTCATTCAAACAAAAAATGTAACCTTTCGTATGATTTTACTTCCAAACATTGCTCAGTGACTTTAAAGACATACTATCTACTGAAATTTTATTAACAAACAAACAACAACTCTGACACTTAAACCCTGGTGCCTTTGAGGATGGCACAAAATAGAGTTGGGTTTTGCTGTTTGTTTTTCCAGCATTTGAAAATATACCTTTAGCTTGACTGAGGAAAATAAGCTTTATTTATTCAGACAGTGGAGAAGGGAATAGCAACCCACTCCGGTATTGCTTGCCTGGAAAATCCCATGGACAGAGGAACCTGGTAGGCTACAGTCCACAGGGTCGCAAAAGTCAGACATGACTGAGCGACTAACACACACACACACAGACAGAAGTCATGGAGGACACTGTCAGTCAGCTGTTTGCTGTACGCCTTACAGGTTTTTGCTCCTCTAGAGTCAGAAAGAAGGTTGTATCTGTTTCAATCCCTCTCCTCACATGTTCAGATGAGAGCTATAGTGTGGATTAAGCTGGACATTTAGTTTGCAAGTTATCTAATTTCCCACATATTTGAAAACTCTTATGAATTATAACTCATTTCAGAATAAGCTACACACACTGACTCCTTTTCCACCCTCTCTTCCACGCCAGCAAGCATACATATATACACAGGCAGACAAAATATCATTGAGGCTAGAAGCAGTGTCCTTGAAATAAATTGCATGCTAACAGTTTTATGCTGTAAAGAAGGTGAGGGAAGCAAAAGAAAAGTCACTTTGGTCTTTGAGGAAATAGAAAATGTTCACAAAGACAAAGATAAGAAACAGTAAAGAATGAGAACACTCAAGCTCTTGAACCGGGGTTATATCAGCCCATCACATTGAGGATTTGTCTAACACATTCTTAAGCAAATGCTAAAATCTGTCCATCTACTATATCAGCTATGACAAGGTAAGGAACTAGAGCAGCCTCACTTGCAAAATGACCTTCCCAAAACACTGACAACCTCAACTTGACATTGTTACCATGTGAATAGCTGAACCTGTGGAAACAATTTCTCTTAGAAAATTTGTATCTCAAAAACCTTTCCTACCTACTTCTGTGTTTTGAAGTTAACAGGCATTTAGAATGAACTGGCACTTTACATTTTTTAAATTAATTTTTCAAATGGAAAGGTGAAATTCTGTTACCATGCTATAATAGAAATTAACACTTGTAGAAAAATTATATTTAAATGAAATTTATTCTGTGTATTTTATCAAATCAGTTTGCATTTGGAGACAGTCAAATAACTATGGTACTTGCATATATGCTTGGTTTGGTAATAGATGGCTGTCTCTTTATTTTATGTGTTATGGCAATTTTGATCACACACCCCTGTACAATATTCTCCAATCCCATTTTCATCTGCCAACACACACATACACACAGATACTTCTTCACTTGCTTATAGTTAATTTTAATTTTGTTATTGTTCTCTAATGGCTTAGGAATAGATTTTCTTCTCTGTCACACACATATGCATTGATGTTGTATGTATACATTTGTTAAAATAAAAGCCATTCTGATTTCCATACTCATTTTTTTAATTAAATTTATTTATTTTAATTAGAGGCTAATTACTTTACAATATTGTATTGGTTTTGCCATACATCAACATGAATCCGCCACGGGTGTACACGTGTTCCCAATCCTGAACCCTGCGCCCACCTCCCTCCCCATACCATCCCTCTGGGTCATCATTTTTTTTTTAATTGAAAGTTGCTCAGTCGTGTCCGACTCTTTGTTGTCCCATGGACTGTAGCCTGCCAGGCTGCTCTGTCCATGGAATTCTCCAGGCAAGAATACTGTAGTGGGTAGCCACTCCCTTCTCCAGGGGATCTTCCCACCCAGGGACCAAACACAGGTCTCCCGCATTGCAGGAGGATTCTTTACCAACTGAGCCACCAGGAAAGCCCAAGAATACTGGAGTGGGTAGCCTATCTCTTCTCCAGGAGATCTTTCCAACCCAGGAATCAAACTGGGGTCTCCTGAATTGCAGGCAGATTGAAGGTATTTTTTGTTTTCAGTATTTTTTTAACTTTAGGTTCAACAGAAAAAAAAATCAAACATTATGGCAATATTCTTCCTGTCAATAGACACTAAAATGATATGGAAAATGTTAACAGCTCAGGAGGAAGAAATGATGTATTTGGAGCAGGACTTCCATGGTGAGTTCTCAGTGTAACTCTGAGCACACTGTAAAAACTAAAAGTGAATTACTGAAAGCACCTTAATTCAAACATGCACATTCAAATGTACAGATTCCTCTAATAAATATTCATAGGATTTAATTTAATATTATGTCAATGCTTTTTAAATAGCCTCTTAGAACACAAGTTAATGATGTTCCTAAGTATGAATTCATTTCATCTAATCATGAATAATAATAAATCATATTTTCAAGGATTTCAATGTGTTCTGCAAAGTGTTCATTTCTTCACATGCATTATCTTAATCAGTTTTATTCACCTGCCTTTTTCCCTATCTTTTCCCCCTCTCTTTTTTCTAAGATCATAATATATGTTTGCTCTCCAGGAGAAAGATTACTCTCTGTATATGTGAGAGCAAATTTGCCAAATTTGCATCTCAGAAAAGATTAAATCACTAAAATGAAAAGATTATTTAAAGCCTAGTGTGGTTCAGGGTATTGAAATGAAAAAAATCAGGGAATGGATGGAACAGGTAGCAATGCCAAAGCAATAGCATGAAGACTTCTTCTTAACCCAAACAGTCATTATTGTTAACTTTTATTTGGACCAGAGAATCTTTTTATTTGATATTCCAAATCCTTTATTTATAGCATAATCTGTTTTTATAGTGTTGATCTTTTGCTTTACACAACACTGTAATATTATCTTTGTACCCTGTGGTAATTTGTTATATTAGGTATCTGAGTATTTTCTCACATGCAAATTTATGTTAAGTGATGTGAATTCTTTTGATATGCGTAACTTTCCACTGAATTATCTGCAAGCATTTTATTGAAATGTTTAAATTTTTTAATGAAAAATCTCTTCAGTTTGTCTACCTATGCTTCTTGATTACCCAGTATATTGTAACAGGCAATTCTCTCACCATAGAGTGTAAATAAATTAGTAATTTATATATATATTTAAAAATTACTAATAAAACTAATGTTGAAAAATATGTTAAATGACTCACTATTATGTTTTCTAAACATATAGAATTAGAAGTTTTTATCATGGAACTTTCTGTCACTAAAATTGTTTGGATCATCTAGTCTTCATAATATCATTTTACATTAATATGTGTGAGAGAGAAAAATACCTTGTCATCTCACAGTCTGTGCTGTTTATAAAATGCTAAGGATAGAATTTGATGAAGCATCTGTCACAGATGAGTGTTTCTGTAAAGATCCTTCAGTTCCTCTTTTGTTATAAAAAGATCATGTTGATTTGCAGAGGGAATTATATTCATTATATCATTAAGCATATTTGAAAAATAAGAGTCTATTAATGTTACTAAATGCTTTCAGAATTCAATGGAATAGCCATCTTGTTCACTACATTTTCCACTGGGCATGATTGCTCTACAATGACAGTCTACAGCCTGAGAACTTTATGTGCCAAGGTAGGCAAAGCATAGTTTATGCTGCTCAAGAAAGACTTTATTGGATTTGATTAAGCTGGAATCTCATTTGTACAATTTAATCAAATATTTTAAGGAAGGATTAATTTTCCTCAAGTCAGCAGTTATATCACTAAGCTGGCCCCTGAATGCTTGCTTTGTTGACTTTCCAATAATAACCCAGCTAGACAATCTTTATCCTTCTTTGCCTTTCAATTCAGTGTATCTTTATCTGTTTCAGGAGACAATGTTAATAGCAACTATTTTCAAAAAGTAAATTTTCACTTTCAATGTATTTGTTCAGTTCAGTTCAGTGGCTTAGTCATGCCCAGTTCTTTGCCTCCCCATACACTGCAGCAGGCCAGGATTCGCTGTCCTTCACCATCTCAAGGAGCTTGCTCAAACTCATGTGCATTGAGTTGGTGATGCCATCCAACCATCTCATCCTGTGTCGTCTCCTTCTCCTCCTGCCTTCAATCTACCCCAGCATCAGGGTCTTTTTCAATGAGTCCATTCTTCGCATCAGGTGGCCAAGGTATTGGAGCTTCAGTTTCACCATCAGTCCTTCCAATGAATAGTCAGGGTTGATTTCCTTTAGGGTTGGCTGGTTTGATCTCCTTAGTGTCCAAGGGATTCTCAAGAGTCTTCTCCAACACTATAGTTCAAAAGCATCAATTCTTCGGCACTCAGCTTTCTTTATAGTCTGGCTCTCACATCCATACATGACTACTGGAAAAACCATAGCTTTGACTAGACAGACATTTGTTGGCAAAGTAATGTCTCTGCTTTTTAATATGCTGTCTAGGTTGAATTTGCTAATAGGCTCTTTTTCTTTATCATCTCAATCTCTCTGTGTACTACTTTCCCCAGTCAGAATTAATATAGTTTTTTATTGTAATATATTTTCTTCTATCCTCTCAAAGATTTAAACAAAAAATAAAAACTATTTAAGAATTCTAACAACTCTAACAAACAAAAAACACCCTCCCTGTAAACATATTTTCTATTCAGGAAAGTAGTGGCAAGCTTATCTTGGTCTAATTCCAAATTAAATTCTTAACCTATTTAAATATACCCTAATGTAATGGTCTACTTATCAATCCATCACTTGGTGCATCTGCTTTGAAATGGGCAGGTGGTCCCCTTCAGAAGTATCATTAGATAATGATGACGGTTGCAATTAGATGATAATGATCTTGGTCATTTACAACATGCAGAGTCGTTTATATAAATGATTTTTTTTTGTAAGTATGGCATGGAGTTGGTAAGGAGTCAAAAGGTACTTCTTCCTTAGGTTACAATTCTTTTAAGTAGATCAGATTTGGTAGTCCTATGGGTTTCAAAGTTCCTTGCATCAAAGTTTCTTGTATTTTCCTACTTAATAAGGCAAATTATGTAATTATTTTTAGTTGTGTGTGTGTGTGTGTGTGTGTGTGTGTGTGTGATACCAAATCCAGTATACATGTCCATCTCCCATCTAGGGCTCTGCGGGTGGCTTGCTTCTTGGCTGGCTCCAGGGACCGCTCAAGCTGTTCTGGTGGTCATGAGCCCTGTTCACCACAATCACTTCATCTCCTGACAACACTACGGCCTCAGCCTCCTCAGGGATGAGATCCTATCACCTGCAACTCACAATCTCTCATTTCCCAACAGCTGCTCTGAGATCCATGCAAAATAACCTTGCTGTGAGGAGGCTTTAACATTCTGTGATCAGACTGACCAATGAGACACAGGAGACTGAAAGGAGGTGAAGCCAGCAAGTCGATTTGACTCAGGCTTCTCCTGAGACTTCACACGACCCAAGAATCAACCCTTTTTTCTTGGGAGACTGTGACCCACTTGGCAACATCCCACTGGGCATTGATTTCCCTTCATTTCTTTTCTCATTTCCATTTTCCCTCTCTTTGCTTCCCTGGATAACATGCCCTGTAATAAACGCTATTTCTAAGGAACTTAGGCTGGGACAGAGCTCTTCAAGTAAATGTCCACATGTGTTTCCATTTGCTTATCCTAGAAATTGTGACATTTACTGTTTTCCTAAAATGACCAATCCCACTCTCTTGCACTTCCTATGAGAGAAAAACCAACTAACTGACAGTTCAGTAATTGGCTGTTGTCTAGTCAGTGCACTTTCCAAACTGAACTCCTAGGAAAATAGCGCCAGACTAGAGAGTAGTTTTTTAATTTCTCATATATCATGATTTATAGCATAGCTAGCTTACTGAGGTTACCCTCGATCTTTAAAAATAAACAATATCAATTTTTAAATGAGCTATAACAATCTCATATAAAATCTGAAAGATTCAGGTCATTCTGACTACATAAGCTGCTTTGCCTCCTGTGAATCAATCCCACAGAACACACTTTAAAAATAGATTGGTGTTTCTTTTTTTTTTTTTTAAACTTTACATAATTGTATTAGTTTTGCCAAATAAACTATGCTTTTCACATTTCATTTTCCAAAGAATTTTCACATACAATATCTATACAATTAACCTGAGACTTGGACAAGATACATATTAATGTTATTATTCTTACAATTTACAGAAGGATAAACTGAGACTCAGTGGTTAATTCAGTGTCCAGAGTTGGCATAGCAAAAATTTGATATAAAATTTAGTTCTTCCTGTGCCTTTCCTCTTTATATCCTATCATACTGCTTTAGCTCACTAGAAAAGAGTAGACCTTTATTGAGAATAATTTGGACATAAGATTCCTGAATAGAAATAAGTCATATACCTGCAAAGAAATGATTTTTCCCACAAATCACATGGCAGTAAATAACATCATTTTAGACTCATGCAAATGTATGAAAATTTGATTTTAATGTACCCCCAACATATGAGACTTTATGTTATTTTAATGTTAATTTTTATGCACCCCCAACATACCAGGCTTCCCAGTAGCTCAGCTGGTAATGAATCTGCCTGCATGCAGGAGACCCTGGTTCAATTACTGGATTGGGAAGATCCCCTGGAGAAGAGAATGGCTACCCACCCCAGTATTCTGGCCTGGAGAATGACTATATAGTCCATGGGGACCCAAAGAGTTGAACATAACTGCTTGAGTTTCACTTAACATATGAGAAAATTTAACTATTTAAAGAAAATATGTGGTGAACTCTTTGATAATGTCTTCTTTGTTAACATCAACTAACAAACAATACTGTCTAAAAGTAAAATGATTTTCCTGAGAGAAATCCTTAAGCTTTCCTTACATCAAAATTTCAGCATAATCCAATCATTGATCAGATAGAGAAACAAATGACTTCTAAAGTTGTAAGATAAATTAACTCTCTTTGGAGAAAAAAATGTATATTCTTGGGTAAACAATTTTTTATAGCTGAAAAACAACATTTGTTTATATCTGAAAAATTGAAAGAAATAGGTACTTTTCTGAACAGAGAAAAGTTAATGATGGGAATTTCAACGACAAAAAAAAATTATTTAACCTTTTAAATGATCTAAAAAGGAAATACATGGAGAAATGTATGTGTTTTCAGATTCATGTGAAGCCCTTTAAATTGTAAAATGTGAATAAGTGGCAGAAAATTCAGGAAGCCATGACCGCATGTGAGTGTCAATTTAGGCAAAAATAAAATAATAGTTTTTTGGCAAACAGACCCAAACTATTAGAAGGACTGCTTTTGTACCAGTTATGTTTCAAAGTGAAAATTCATTGTAAACTATTCTCTGAAGATATGAGACAAATGTACTTATGAAATAAAGCATAAAAACAAAACATTAGGTTTCATCAAGAAGGAAAAAAAAAAGATGCAAGAAATGTCACATCCTTAAAGGGAAATCCTCCACAGACCCATGTGTTGACTTCTTGAGATTGTTCTCCCACTTCTTAGCATAATCTAGTTTATATATTCAGAAAGTAAACTCTAAGTTATCAGAGGAATGGATAAATTTTCAGTGTAAAGAATCAAAACTGAGTAATATGATTATATCTATGAAATCTCAAAGTATATTACTTTGCAGAAGATACATTTTGATCAAGTCTCAGATCTCAGAAAGTATCATTAGAGTAGTACTTTTAACATCAAATATATGATGTTTCTACTTTAAATGGTCATAATCATAAAAAATGATTTAAGCCAGAAGTTTAGAAAAGGTATGATATAAAGATTGGCATTCCTCAATGGCTCAGAGGGTAAAGAACCTCCCTACAATGCAGGAGACACAGGGGATGCGGGTTTCATCCCTGGGTTGGGAAGATCTCCTGAAGGAGTAAGTGGCTACCCACTCCAGTATTTTCGCCTGGACAGAGGAGCCTGGTCGGCTACAGTACACAGGGTCACAAAGAGTTGGATTCAACTGAGCAGCTGAGCACATACACACATAAAGATTATCATTAGTCTCTAGGGAGGGTCAGAATCTTCCCCACTAACTGCAAGGATCATCTAGTCTTCATTACAATAATAATACATCAGGTACCACAAATGGTTTCCTTCTACCAATGGGCACTTGGCTTTCTGACTTAGAAAAGTAGAGACATGCAGATAGTATATAGCAGATTTATACTTATCCACACCGAGTACTGGTGCCTCAGAGGCTGAGTTATTTTTGAAGATGTCCTAACTTCTTATAATGAATAAATATATAATCATAAAAATAACTAAAATATTAAGCCTTACATATTAACAACTATTCCCAGGAGGAATAACTAACACACTGGGAATTTTTAAGTTTCTCAGCTCCTCACATGCACCATAATTAATAAACACAAATGCCAATTTCTACGCTGATTAAAAAAATGATCAAACAATTACATGAACTTAAAATGGAAGGTATGAATTTTAACAAATGCTTATAGAATAAGACCTTAAGGTTTTCACTTGAAACACCCTTTTCACAAAGAGCCTCTTGTATGCTGGATGTGCTTAAGAAGCAATAGAAACTTGGGTCACAAACCGTGCTACTGCCTAACTACTAAGGCTGGGGACAGGCTTCCTTCACCCACATAGCATCGGGCCACTTCTGAAGAGCTGTTTTCTTTTAGAAATTCTATACTTTAGGGAGGACATTTATTAAGTATAATATATCCTAGGAAATGTAATACCAATTGTAAGAAACCTCGAGGGAGTGATAGTGTTTTAAAAAAGCAGCACACCAGTCTAGTAAATGTTTCCTCAAGGCCAGGGGTTGAATCCTGGCTCCACCTCCTATCACAGCGGAAAGGTGAAGAGGGTTACTAACTTCTCTGTAGCCATTTCTTCCACTATCATGTCTAAAATGGAAGATCACTGAAAGGTTACATGAAGGAAACCACTTCTACCATGTAGAGCACTGTCTAGCATATATTTAGCTCTCAAAATATTTTTAATACTAGGCAAAGAACAGACAAGCTTTGAAGATAAATCACACAAAATAGCTGTCATCTAATTTGTGTCTGACCAGAATGTAGGACAGTTAGATAATATGTGTGACTAAGGAAAGAACTAGGATCACGTGTGGTCTTTTGGAGACACAGATTCACTCTAACAAAAGGAGAAACAACACTCTAAAAACTAGGTTTATCCAGAAATGGAAAGACAGGACTGGGTTATTGACTCAAGGCTTTCATACCACAGAAGGTATCCAAGCACAGGTGAGATGACTCTCCATCAAAGAGGTTATAGAAGCTATTCCTGCTTCAGAAGCCTGAATTACCTTATGACCAGTGCACACGTGTCTCAACAAATATATATTATTTCTAAAGAAAAGAAGAGATCTCCTTACTTTTATAAATTCCCACACAAAGAGTGTTTAAAAAATAAATACTTATTGAAGACTCAACAAGTGTATATTACAATGGTTACATTTGGGGGGTAGAAGAGTCTGATGAAGAAGGTCATCATTATATTTCAATTTTGTTTTGTTTATGTGTTTTTTTTTAGTATGTTAAGTTTATGCAATCATAAAATATAAGGAAAAGTCAAAGAAATGGTTATAAAAAGCAGGAAATAACACAGTATTCTACTGGATAGAGGTATGTGTTCCCGGATTTCCCTAAGTTATGGTGATGTTTAACTTTGGGTAAAAAACCTGTACAAAATGAAGATTCTGCCATGTTTTAAAAGCTATTATTGCCTTTCTCCTGGAGAGAGGGAATGGAGATTTTAAATATCTTTCTGGTCCATGATTCCTGCCTAATTTTTTTTCTGGAGTCTCTGGCTATACATGACCTAGATTAACACATGCAAATAATTGGTGTAATAAAGACTAGATGAAGTGAGGGTCATTTTCCCTAGAGCATCCTTCTACAGGCTTTGACTTCAGGCCATTACTGTGTTCCATGTACTCTAATACACATATTTTTTACACATTAACATTTCTGAAATGGAGATGGCTCTCAATTCTATCACAGTTTTCACTCTCTTTTCTTAACTGTAGTCCATTAAAATGGTACATATTATGATGCTGGTATCTTAGATTGGATGGAATACACTATTTTGTGAATAGATTATATACCAGATGCCAAGTGGTTTACATGCATATCTCATTTACTAATTCTCATAGTAATGTTTAGGCAGATATTGTTATCACCTTTTACAGGTCTGGTTTAAAGAATTAAAGGAAAGTGTCTTTGATCATACAGCTAGTAAACACAGAGAGAGAGTTCTACTGAGATCTGCCTGGCAAAGTTCTTGCCATTAGCCAATTCATTAACAAATTCTTCTAAGAAGGTTTTGGGTAAAGATCTTTCTATTTTAAAATAACAAGTTTTAAAGTCTTGAAGACGCTTCTTTACTCAAGCATTATTTACCAATGCTTCTCATACTCTTTGTGTAGCCCTCTATGGTATCACATCCTGAGTTTCCAAGCCATTCTGCACTGGGAGCAGCTGTGTCATTTAGTGTTGATTCCCAGGGCTAACCCAACACTGAAACACAATTTAATGTTGAGGTGAATCTAAGAAGCCAGAGCACTGTTGAGGAAGATTGCTTTTTTAAAAAAAAATATATATATATATATTTTTTTTTTCAATCCGTTTTGATAATATTTTAGTAAAGTCTAAAATTTCTGATAGTATTCTCTATGGAAAAAATTACTCCTCAGTTTAAATACCTTTATATCTTAACAAAATAATTTTGTCACAGCCTTAAGATTGCCAAACTCATAAGAGGACTTTTATAACAGAATTTTAAATTTAACTAGAAATGTCTTTAAAAAAAATATTTATATGAAAGATTCTTCCTTAGAATTTTCAAAGGAAGTATAGCCCTGCCAACACTTCGCTTTCAGACTTCTATTATGGAATGTGAGAATAAATTTCTGTTGTTTAAAGCCAAAAAAATGTTTATATTCATGTGACAATTTTCTAAGCTATAATTATATTTTGAGAAATATTTGAACCACTAACAGAGACAATAGGATTGATTATGAATTTCCTCTTTAAACTGTCTTAATATTTGCAATGTAAAGAACATGATATAATCTTACTTTTATAGCTATTTCAATATCAAACTGAGGTGATAACAAATAAACTCAACTAGATTTAAGACTGAAATGCAGAGCATAATAAAAAATATCACAATAAGAGTGTTTCTAATAAAAATCTATTTGATGAAGCTATAAAATATCTATTGCTGTTTTAGCACATGCACAGCCATTATATTCTAGGTTGCTCCCAAATTACTAGTTAAAGATACCATGATGGGCTGAAAATTACTGTACTTTAATGACAATTCAATATGAAGTGAACAAAAATACAACATAGTCATTTTAGTGGTCCTTCATTCTCACTTTAGTTACTCAAGATGAAATGTGTACTATTAAAATGCTGAACAACCTTGTAATAAGGACTTGACTTGTATTTCTCTATTGAATGATTTCTGCCCAAGTTAATTTTTAACCTTTAAATTTGGTGTCTCAGATGGTAAAGAATCTGCCTGCAATTCAGGAGGCCTGGTTTCGATCCCTGGGTTGGGAAGATCCTCTGGAGAAGGAAAAGAAGGGAATGGCTACCCACTCCAGTATTCTTGCCTAGGAAATCCCATGGACAGAGGAGACTGGCAGGCTACTGTTCAGCGGGTGCCAAAGAGTTGGACACGACAGACTGACTGATGCTTTCACTTTGTTTATAGATAACCCCTAATCTCTGATAGCCAGAATGATACCTTTTGTCCATTCTTAATTAAAGATAATTATTACAACTAAAGGGAATTTGCACTTCTGAAAGAATTTCCAATCTTACAAAACTGCAAGTTTTATATAGATGGATGCATGTAGATATAGATGTATTTAGATGTAATGTATAAATATGAAAAGTGAAAGTGAAAGTTGCTCAGTCGTGTCTGACTCTTTGTGACCCCATGGACTATAGAGTCCATGGTATTTCTCCAAGCCAGAAGACTGGAGTGGGTAGCTTTCCCTTCTCCAAGGGATCTTAGCAACCCAGGGATCGATCCCAGGTCTCCCACATTGCAGGCAGTTTCTTTACCAGCTGAGCCACAAGGGGAGCCCACGTGTAAATCTAAATATATTTAAAATAGATGTTGTATGAGTAAAATAGATATGTTACATAGAATGCACACATATATGCAAATATGCACCTTGAAAATATTAAAGTATTACAAGAAAGCTTAAAGCCACCTTCCAAACACCATACCCAGTCTGTGAACACTCTGGATCTTACCAAATAACAGTTGAGTGCAGATTTCTCCAGTTCTTTATCCATTTCTGCATTAGATATACAGTATTATTTTCTGAATATGAGCATATGTTTTACATTAATTGTGTTACACTGAAAAGATCAGTTGGAAACTTGAACTCTTTTTTTTAATTTTTATTTTATTTAACTTTACAATATTGTATTGTTTTTGCCATAAATCAAAATGAATCTGCCACAGGTATACATGTGTTCCCCATCCTGAACCCTCCTCTCTCCTCTTTACCCAAAAGTATGTCATATATTTTTCCACAGCAGTCCACAAATTTCATCTCTTTTTTTAAAAACTGCCCCAAAGTATTTCATGGTATGAATGTGCCATAATTTGGGAGGGAGGAGGGAGAGGGTTCAGGATGGGAAACACGTGTATACCTGTGGCGGATTTATGGTGATATATGGCAAAACCAATATAATATTGTAAAGTTAAAAAAAAATTCATATAACTTATTTACTGGTTTTCTTTTGGTAGTTATTTAGGTCATTTCTATTTTCCTTGGTTATTTCTATTTTCCTTTTAGTATTGCATTTCAGATAATCCTGTGAAGATTCCTGGTCATGCCATCTTAGACATGTGTAGGAATTTCTCCAGAATAATTAGAAGTGCAATTATAAGAAATTAATTTTTTATAGGAACTAACCAAGTACCCTCAAAATTACCATACTTTTATATGCTTACTGTCAATATAGAATACTTGTTCCCCAGTAATTGTTTACACTTGGCACTTAAATTGTTGCTAGTCTGATGAGTGAAATCTCTCTCAAAGTATATTTTTCTACTTGCAAGTAAGTGAAATTGATCTTTTCATCTCACTATCGTCTTATTCTTCTCATTTGACTTTTGGCTGTTTATGTGCTTTATTTTTTTCCCCTTGGATATATGCTGAATTTCTTTATAGGTTGCATGGTATAATGTTTTCTACCTGCTGCTGCTGCTAAGTCGCTTCAGTCATGTCCGACTCTGTGAGATCCCATAGATGGCAGCCCACCAGGCTCCCCCGTCCCTGGGATTCTCCAGGCAAGAACACTGGAGTGGGTTGCCATTTCTTCCTCCAATGCATGAAAGTGAAAAGTGAAAGTGAAGTTGCTCATCCGTGCCCAACTCTTAGCGACCCCATGGACTGCAGCCTACCAGTCTCCTCCATCCATGGGATTTTCCAAGCAAGAGTACTGGAGTGGGGTGCCATTGCCTTTTCCAATGTTTTCTACCAGTGTGCCTCTTATTCTGACTTTGTGGTGTTTTTTTCTTTGGAAATATTTTGACATGACCAAAGTTATCAATTTTTGTGTTTTCTTTTTAAAAATTAATTTATTTGGCTGGATTGGGTCTTAATTGTGGCATCCAGGCTCTCAAGTTTTGCCTCACGGGCTCTGGAGCACATGGGCTCAGTAGTTGTGGTGTGGCGGCTTAGCTGGTCCATGACATATGAGATCTTAGTTCCCCTACCAGGGACTGAACCCATGTCCTCTGCATTCCAAAGCAGACTCTTAACCACTGGACCACAAGGGAAGTCCCTATTTGTGTTTTCTTCTAAAAAATTTTAAAAAGAGTATCTTGCTCTAAAGTCACAGAGACATTTTCCTATTTTTCTTGTAAAATATTCATGTATTTTTTATTTCTGTTGTTTTTATTTTTATATATTGGCTTTTGCTCTATCTGGGATATATCTTTGAGAATCTTTCGAGACAGAAATCAAAGAATTATTTTTCTGGTGGATAGAAAATTATCCCAACTTTATTTTATTATAGTCCATATTTTATTAAAGGACCTGAAAAGACATTTTTGGCATGTTAAAGCTCTATGTATCCATTTCTGGATTCTGCCATATTAAATATCTCAACTTATTATTTACTTCATTTTTCAATTATGTTTTGATATCAGATAGGACATGTGTTAGTTGTTTTTAATATTCTGCATTTTCTATTCCAAATGAATTTTAGAGTTGGCTTTCATGTTCAAAATCTCTGCTAGAAATTTACTGGGGTTTTACATCCACAAACATGATATATTTCTTCATTTATTCAGATATTCTTTTAGGTCTACCTTTAAAGTTTTATCTTTTCAACAGAAAGGCTGTACACATTGTACAAGGCTTATGCTTATTACTTTATAACTTATATTCTTATTTTTAATGGAACTATTTCCTTTCACGTTTTTAATCAATTACTATTTATTTTTAAGGGCTTCCAAGGTGTTGCTTGTGGTAAAGAATTCTCCTACTAATGTAGGAGACACAAGAGACACAGGTTTGATCCCTGGGTCTAGGAGATTCCCTGGAGGAGGGCATGGCAACCCACTCCAGTATTCGTAGTGGAAAATCCCATGGGCAGAGGAGCCTGGTGGGCTACAGTCCATGCTGCCACAAAGAGTTGGACATGACTGAGCAACTGAGCACACACATTTATTTGTAAAAAATGATTTTTGTATTTTGACTTTATGTAAAATCACTTTAATCTATTTTACTATTTCTCATAATTTGTCAGTTGGTTGCATTAGATTTTCCTTTGTAGCAGACAATATACTGACCACATAGAAGGATGTTTTATATTTTTCCCTCCATTATTTATTTTTCATTTTTTATTGTTCATATTGCAGAGTCTAAGATCTTGAGTCAAATATTATAAGATACAATGCTTTTCTAGTTCTTGACTTTATGAAATCCTTCTAACTCAGAGATGAAGTGCTTGAGTGCATTAATGTAAATGCTCAATGCCAAGTTATTTGGGGTGTAATCTAAAAGAAAAGGGAGAATGTTACTCCATCTGCTTATTGAATATCAAATATATTCCAGAAACTGCACTAGATCAATGTAATTATTCTGCTTAACAGTTCTAAGAGCTGTGATCTTACTTTCAAGAAGGTGAAGTAACAACTAAGTTTACACATGAAGTTGACACAATATTCAAATTCTGGTTGTAATTCTACAGACTGAGTAAACCCTAGGGTTCACAGGTTCTAATAATCTCTCAGATGGTCCCAGAGGTCTCTGGACCTTTCTTCTCCTTTCTTGTGTTTATTGCAGGGAGAACAGGATTGAAAAGACAGGTGTTCATCCTGTAAAAACAAGCTCCCTGTGAGCAGAATCTGAGTCATTCTTAAAATGCAGTGCCCAGTATAGTGCAAATATAAAGGCATCAAAAATATTTTTGTATTGGTTGATAGGGAAATATACATGTTTCATTTCACTCAAATTGAGGTCTCACTTAATGAGCTAATAAAATAACAGCATTGTTTCTTTCCTGAAAGTTTCTTTCTGTTGTTTCATGTTGATAACAGGTTTAGATTTTAAGTTCTCCAGCTCTGTGTAGACAGGAAATTGGTCAAAAACGTAAGCACCAGGGAAGGAATTTTTTTCAAGCTGAGAATCTGAGACTTGCAGTTAAATACAGATCTGTCTTAAATTTTAGGCATATTAATTAAATTTTAAACTTAAAAACACTTCCACTTTTTTGGCAGAAAAACTGTAGTTGCCTCTTTTTGGAATAAATGATTTATTAATGTTTTTTTGTTTAAAAAAGATTAAGCATAAAATATAGGGATGATATTAAATTCTGGTCACCATTGAGATTTGCATTTTTACTTATTCCAACTTGATACAGGAAGGAACTATATTATAGAATTGTTATTCATTTCCCCAACGTCACTCAGAGAGTCAACGACAGATGAAATTCAAAACTCAGGAGGGCTGACTCCAGAATCCTTGTTCTTAACCACTATGTTATGCTGCCTCACATGACAGCTAAAATATCTTAAGTATGTTTTCTTCCTAAATATACACTTAATACATAGAGGGATGTATCACAAATCATTGCTAGTAATGCTTCATTGGCTTCTATAAGAATGGCTAAAATTTAAGAGAAAGAAGTGACCACAGATTTCTTACACATCAGGAGCAGATATGGTTAGTACATTAAATTGTACTTAGAAGGGCTTCCATCTGACTTCAGTTCTCACCTACAACAATGCTCATTTTCTTTTTTCTTTTTTTTAAAGATAAAGTTATTTATGCATCTTTAGTTTTAGTATTTTCAGCGTATGGTCCAGTAACTGAGTTACTTTGCCCTGCATAACAAAGTTTCTTCAAAACGTCTATGTGCAACTTCTTTCTTTCACGTGGAGCAAATTGAGTTCCCCTCTTGGAATGAACAATCACTTGGCAGCATAATTTATTTTAATGGACATCTCTTTAAAATGAGCCTTTGCCATCTGTTTCACCCTCTAATTACAAGAATACAATTCACAATTGTGTCTATAAAGAAAAATATAAGAGACTTAAATGCAGGTTTATATCACTGCATCTGTTCAATTGATTTTAAATCCAGGAGGAACAAAAGGGCAGGAAACCTTGCTTTCCTTTCTTATTCCAATTAGCATAGACAAGAATTCATAGCACAAAATTGCCCAGATTGGTTCATCGGGCAAAAATTGGAAAACTACCTTATTAATCTTGATCTGTATTTTACTTTACATGCCATTTTTTTCTGATTCCAATAATGGTGTAGAAATTAGCATTTTTTAGAAGATAGGCAGAAAATCCACGATTTTAACTAGCAGAACAGTTCAATGACAAGTGTGACTCAGAAACAGAACCTTTGTCATTTACGTGTAATTAATTCAGTCAAGAGAAAAGGCAAAAAGTGTTTCCTCACCTATTCATTATGTCCTGTTTGATAAAGCTCACCAATTTAGGAGTGGATGGGAATCTTAAATCTAGGCCATTTGGTAACCGAGTAATAATGCTTCCTCAGACCAATGCCTAAGGCTAGATTCACACCCTAACAAGAAGAGATATCAAGGGAAACAAAATTGCATATGTATAACTGGGCCACTTCACAGTTTGTAGGTTCAATTTATCAGAGCAGTATCTTGTATCTATGGTGGCTTCAATGTCTTATCTTCTTAATTATGACAGCTGCATTCTCTTGATACATCAATTAGGCCCTAAAACACAAATTTTGCTCATATTGCTAACCAGCCCAGCTATTATCAGTGTCAATTCAGTTCAAAATATCCCGAGCTATGGAGGAACAATTTAAATTACCTAAGCACACAGACACTAATCATTAAGGCACTAGGATATTAACTGTTTGGGACCACTAGAGCAATAGTATACAACACTGCAACTTGCTCACTGGTAATCCCATCAAGAAAGCTAAAATACACACTAGGAGACTAAGTAAAAATAGAGAAGCACAGAACTAAACTGTTTTTCTTACTCTTACACTAAAATTAAAACCCATAAAACCATCAAAAACTGGGAAAATGAGCAAAATGGAACAATAACTGGTACCTATAAACACAAACTTAAATTGTCCATCTAATTAATGTCCTGCATGAAAATAAAGAGAAGGTATAAAATCCAGGGGGTTTTGATATAAATTCCCATAATTTTTTCCTCTTTTTCTCATGCATTTATATGTATTTTCCTTCTAAATTCCTCACGTGTAAGAGGATCACTTTCTCAGGAGCCAATAATATAGGGATTAATACCCCTTGTCCCCAGCTATTATCTAGAGTACTAACACTAGGCAACAGAGATGTGACTAGTGCTTCCACTAACCTGTTAAAGTTAATAACACAATAATTTATAAGATGGGACACATTTGAAGTCCACTGAATTCATTGTCTCATTAAACAATGCAAACGAGTTGAAACATATTACCCTCAGGTGCTTTAAACTTGCACCTGCCCCATTATACTTGCATTAATGGGTCTTCAAAAAAGTCATAGGCAGGTAGCTAATTAATATCCTTAAAAGAATATTTCAACCCTTAGTTTTGATAATATTAGTGAGATAGGATAAGAAATAATTTCAGAATGTTTACTTGAAGGAAATTTTACATGTGATCATTTTTATTTTCTCTTTCCAACTTTCATGAAATGGGTATATCTGGTTTCCTCCCAGTAAATGCAACCTGCTCAGTTCAATTCAGTTCAGTCACTCAGTCATGTCTGACTTTTTGTGACCCCATGAATTGCAGCACGCCAGGCCTCCCTGTCCATCACCAAATCTGGGAATTTACTCAAACTCATGTCCATTGAGTTGGTGATGCCATCCAACCATCTCATCCTCTGTCATCCCCTTCTCTTCCCACCTTCAATCTTTTCCAGTATCAGGGTCATTTCCAATGAGTCAGTTCTTTGCATCAGGTGGCCAAAGTATTGGAGTTTCAGCTTCAACATCAGTCCTTCCAATGAATATTCAGGACTGATTTCCTTTAGGATGGACTAGTTGGATCTTCTTGCAGTCAAGGGACTCTCAAGAGTCTTCTCCAACACCACAGTTCAAAAGCATCAACTCTTCAGTGCTCAGCTTTCTTTATGAACCAACTCTCACATCCATACATGACTACTGGAAAAACCATATCCTTGACTAGACAAACCTTTGTTGCAAAGTAATGTCTCTGCTTTTTAATATGCTGTCTAGGTTGGCCAAGGCTGTATATTGTCACCCTGCTTATTTAACTTATACGCAGAATACATCATGAGAAACATTGGGTTGAAGGAAGCACAACCTGGAATCAAGATTTCCAGGAGAAATATCAATAACCTTAGATATGCAGATAACACCATCCTTATGGCAGAAAGCAAAGAAGAACTAAAGAACCTGTTGATGAAAGTGAAAGAGGAGAGTGAAAAAGTTGGGTTAAAGCTCAACATTCAGAAAACTAAGATCATGGCAGCTGGTCCCATCGCTTCATGGCAAATAGATGAGGAAACAGTGGAAACAGTGGTTGACTTTATTTTGAGGGGCTCCAAAATCACTGTGCGGAGAAGGCAGTGACACCCCACTCCAGTACTCTTGCCTGGGGAATCCCATGGATGGAGGAGCCTGTGGGCTGCAGTCCATGGGGTCGCTAAGAGTCAGATATGACTGAGCGACTTCACTTTCACTTTTCACTTTGTGCATTGGAGGAAATGGCAACCCACTCCAGTATTCTTGCCTGGAGAATCCCGGGGACAGGGGAGCCTGGTGGGCTGCCGTCTGTGGGGTCGCACAGAGTCGGACACGACTGAAGTGACTTAGCAGCAAAATCACTGCGATGGTGACTGAAGCCATGAAATTAAAAGACATTTACTCCTTGGAAGAAAAGTTATGACCAACTTGGACAGCATATTAAAAAGCAACCTGCTCATCCACTCTTAATTCACCACCCCAGTCCCCAGTCCACTCTCTCCGTACACCAAGATCTCTGCCCCAAAAAGTCCACTAAATGGACTGAAAAAACAGTCTATTACTAGACACTATAAGGCAGGACTTCCTTTCCCCTTATCCTGGAAATGAGCAAAGTAAATAATGATGAAGAAACAATACTTTCAAAACTCAGTTTGTAAGTCACTTCTATAAAAATTTGTCCTGCTCTCATTTTATTCATGATTTTGGTAATATATATTAGATCATGTTGCTCTTCTGTTTAAAATATGGCAAAACCAATACAATATTGTAAAGTTAAAAAATAAAATTAAAAATAAATAAAAAGAATAAAAAAAATTCTTCAAAAGCTTCTTGCTATAACCAAAAGAAAATTCAAACTCTTAGGCCAGTGTCTTCAATTTCATCTCCTTCTACTCGCCTCCCTTCCACTAATCTCCAGTCACACTGGCCTTTTGTCTGCACCTTAAATGTGCTGAGATTTTTTCCTGTCTTAAGCCTCTGTGCCCATTACTGTATCTGCTTTGTACACACTAAGATTCTTACATTTTGTTTTGTTACCATTCAACTGGTAATCCAAAGAACCTTCACTTATAAATCTACCTATTAAGCAGCAGTCACTATAATATTATCCTATTTTATATTTGTCATTACATACCAATACCTAAATTGTTCTTACTTTTTTTTGTTTAACTAGGTAATGTATTTAATTTCTCTTTTCCCTGACTAGAGGCAGCTCCTTAGGACAGGAGCTGTATTCCTGAGTAATGCCAATGATGAGAACAGTGTCTGACACAACAGTAAGTATCCAACACATTAGCCTTTAGCACATGTGGCTACAGAGCCCTTGAAATGTAGCCAATGTAACTGTGGAAATGAATTTTTAAATTCATTTAATGTAATTAGTTTAAATTTCAATAGCCAAATCTGATTAATAGCTAACATATTCAACAGTACAGTTCTAGATAATCAGCTCTAATGCTCCAAAACAAACTAGCTTCTACCAGAGATGGTGCTGGTAATACATAAAATTTTTTTCCTCTTTCAATATCTTTTTCTTTCCCCATGACTGCATACCAACTGCTGTCCTTTTTGTAAGAAATTGTCAGCTCATAAATGTTACAGTCTAATGAGAATTCATGCTAAACATTTTTGATTGTTGATAGACATTTTAAAATAGACTTACTGCAATATAGAAGAACAGACATTGACTGTGACCTCACTAACAAATCACAAAATTAAAAAAGTATTTTAATACTTTATAAACTCAAAATGAAGAAAGTGCCATATGTGCTATTAATGGAAATGAAGGGGAAAAAAACAGATAGTGATAAATAAGCAAACCTTAAGAGTTCAGATCTTGATATCTTAAAAGTGGGAGACTAGGATTTTAAATCCAATATTTGGCAGGGGAGCTTCATAATCTCAGTCTGAAACACCTTTCTAGTTTGTGGAATAGGCTTCAAGAGAGTTTACAGTTGGTATGGAGTCTTGAGTCTAAGTTAAAAAAAAAAAAGTAAAAACAATAACAAAAATCCCTATCAGAAATCAAAGTCCAAGCTCTCAACACAAAATTAGTAAAGATTTTGAGTTGTACAACTATGGGTCATGGGCACCACAAGTTCATGAATTCACATATGATCTCAGATTCAAGATTATTCAAAACCTAAACTCCCAAAGACAGATTTTTAATGGAGACTTAGAAAGCATAGTCTATTGTCATGGTCCTTGTTATAATAAACAGTCTCCTTCAGCTGTGTTAGTAAGAAAAGGAATTATTTCAGAAGTATTAAGATAAAGAATTTCTGCAAGGGCCAGCAAGCCAAGCTTTGTTGCTACAAAGCCAGGCAAGAGGCATACATCCTGGAGAAATATACACCATGCCACAGGAATGTTCCAGTGGAAAGCCCACTGCAACCAATATCCACTGCTTAGTTCCCATGTTGCTGGAGATTATGCTGTAGACTTTGCATCATGACTGCCACAGCGATAATTTCACCAGGTGTTACTTCAGATTGCCTTTCTAGTATCCCTCAGGAGCTTCTCAATATGGAGTCTAGCTTCTCTAGGGGAATATCATGTCTAAAAATCTTAAAAATGTAGATTTTACACTTTCAGACTGTCTAGTGAAAAAAAAGAAGTCTAAAAGGAGTTATGAGTGGATACTGAATGAGCCAATCTGAAAAATGTGCTTCTTATGCTTCATCTCCCTAAATGTGAACTCTAGATTATGACTATATAGTATACGATTATACAATATGTTGTGATAATTATTGAATAATGTCCTAAAAATTTGTCACTAAACTGTGAATTTCATTAGAACAGATCACTCTATGTATTGATTACTTTTCCTTATCACCTGAAAAAATACAGACAATACTTGGTAAGTGAATAAATTCTAAATAGATTACAAAACTCTAGAACACAAGAGACTACAACTCCTTATTTTAACACAAACAGGAAAAAGGGGGATTTATAATATAAATTCCATGATAGATTGAGGTAAATGTGACTTTTAGAGAAAGCCTACCATATTTATATACCTATAATTTATATTTCATGAGAAGTTGGTAATCCAAGGTATTTAGGTATAGAGACCAAATAGGCACAAATATTAGAGCATCTGAAAGCAAAAGGGACTAATATTATTTTTTTAAGCTAACTAGGATTCTATGGAGTAAATAATATATACTTAAAGAATGTACATCATACATCATGACCAAGTAGGCTTTATCCCAGGGATGTAAGGATTCTTCAATATTCGCAAATCATTCAATGTGATACACCACATTAACAAATTGAAAGATAAAAACCATATGATTATCTCAATAGATGCAGAGAAAGCCTTTGACAAAATTCAACACCCATTTATGATAAAAACCCTCCAGAAAGCAGGCATAGAAGGAACACACCTCAATATAATAAAAGCCATATATGATAAACCCACAGCAAACATTATCCTCAATGCCACAATGGTGAAAAAAAATTGAAAGCATTTTCCCTAAAGACAGGAACAAGACCACTACTGTTCAACATAGTTTTGGAAGTTTTAGCCACAGCAATCAGAGAAGAAAAAGAAATAAAAGGAATCCAGACTGGAAAAAGTAAAACTCTCACTGCTTGCAGATGACATGATCCTCTACTTGAAAACCCTAAAGACACCACCAAAAAATTACTAGAGCTAATCAATGAATATAGTAAAGTTGCAGGATATAAAATCAACACACAGAAATCCCTTGCATTCCTATACACTAACAATGAGAAAACAGAAAGAGAAATTAAAGAAACAATTCCATTCACCATTGCAACAAAATGAATAAAATACTTTAGAATAAATCTACCTAAACAAACAAAAGACCTATGTATAGAAAACTATAAAACACTGATGAAAGAAATTAAAGATGACACAAATAGATTGAGAAATATACCATGTTCATGGATCAGAAGAATCAATACAGTGAAAATGAATATACTACCCAAAGCAATCTATAGATTAAATGCAATCCTTATTAAGCTACCAACAGTATTTTTCACAGAACTAGAACAAATAATTTCACAATTTGTATGGAAATACAGAAAACCTCAAATAGCCAAATCAATCTTGAGAAAGAAGAATGGAACTGGAGGAATCAACCTACCAGACTTCAGACTATACTACAAAGCTACAGTCATTAAGAGAGTATGGTACTGGCACACAGACAGAAATATAGATCAATGGAACAAAATAGAAAGCCCAGAGATAAATTCATGCACCTATGGACACTTTATCTTTGACAAAGAAGGTGAGAATATACAATGGAGAAAAGACAATCTCTTTAACAAGTGGTGTTTGGAAAACCAGAGAAGGCAATGGCAAGCCACTCCAGTACTCTTGCCTAGAAAGTCCCATGGACAGAGGAGTCTGGTAGGCTGCAGTTCATGGGGTTGCAAAGAGTAGGACATGACTGAGTGACTTCACTTTCACTTTTCACTTTCACACATTGGAGGAGGAAATGGCAACCCACTCCAGTGTTCTTGCCTGGAGAATCCCAGGGATGGGGAAGCCTGGTGGGCTGCCGTCTACAGGGTCACACAGAGTCAGACATGACTGAAGTGACTTAGCAGCAGCAGCAGCTGGGAAAACTGGTCAACCACTTGTAAAAGAATGAAACTCGAACACTTTCTAACATACACAAAAATAAAAGATCTAAATGTAAGACCAAGAAACTATAAAACTCCTAGAGGAAAACATAGGCAAAACACTCTCTGACATAAATCACAGTAGGATCCTCTATGACCCACCTCCAAGAATATTGGAAATAAAAGCAAAAATAAACAAATGGGACCTAATTAAACTTACAAGCTTTTGCACAACTAAGGAAACTATAAGCAAGGTGAAAAGACAGCCTGCAGAATGGGAGAAAATAATAGAAAATGAAGGAACTGACAGAGAATTAATCTCAAAAATATACAAGCACCTCCTGAAGCTGAATTCCAGAAAAATAAATGATCCAACCAAAAAATGGGCCAAAGAACTAAACAGACATTTCTCCAAAGTAGACATACATATGGCTAACAAACGCATGAAAAGATGCTCAACATCACTCATTTTCAGAGAAATGCAAATTAAAACTGCAGTGAGGCACCATCTTATGCCAGTCAGAATGGCTGTTATCAAAAAGTCTACAAACATTAAATGCTGGAGAGGATGCAGAGAAAAGGAAACCCTCTTACACTGCTGGTGGGAATGCAAACTAGTACAGCCACTATGGAGAACAGTGTGGAGATTCCTTAAAAAACTGGAAATAGAACTGCCTTATGACCCAGCAATCCCACTGCTGGGCATACACACTGAGGAAACCAGAATTGAAAGAGACACGTGTACCCCACTGTTCATCGCAGCACTGTTTATAATAGCCAGGACATGGAAGCAACCTAGATGTCCATCAGCAGATGAATGGATAAGAAAGCAGTGGTACACATACACAATGGAGTATTACTCAGCCATTAAAAAGAATACAATTGAATCAGTTCTAATGAGGTGGATGAAACTGGAGCCTATTATACAGAGTGAAGTAAGCCAAAAAAAAAAAAAAAAAAAAAACCCACCAAAAAAAAAAAACAAAAAACACCAATACAGTATACTAACGCATATATATGGAATTTAGAAAGATGGTAACAGTAACCCTGTAAACAAGGCAGCAAAAGAGACACTGATGTATAGAACAGTCTTTTGGACTCTGTGGGAGAGGGAGAGGGTGGGATGATTTGGGAGAATGGCATTGAAACATGTATAATATCATATATGAAACGAGTCGCCAGTCCAGGTTTGATGCAAGATACTGGATGCTTGGGGCTGGTGCTCTGTGGGAAAAGGCGAGGGTGGGATGATTTGAGAGAATAGCACTGAAACACGTATATTACCAATATTGAAATAGATGACCAGTCCAGGTCCGATGCATGAGACAGGGCGCTCAGTGCCAGTGCACTGGGACGACCCTGAGGGATGGGATGGGGAGGGAAAAGGAGGGGGGGTTCAGGATAGGGGACATATGTACACTCATGGTTGAGTCATGTCAATGTGTGGCAAAAATCACTGCTGCTGCTGCTGCTGCTGCTAAGTCGCTTCAGTCATGTCCGACTCTGGGTTGCCATTGCCTTCTCCAAAAACCACTACCATATTGTAAAGTAATTAGCCTCCAATTAAAATAAATTAATTAATTTAAAAAAAGAAAAGAAAAGAAAATCAGGAAGCCTGAAGGTGTGAAAGTGCTCCTGGTCATAGCATGGTGGCTGATTACATAGGCTGTAGGGGAACAGATCAATTTTTCTGGCTTGCATCCTGATACTGCCACCTTTTGGCAACAACTCCTGGGGTAGTTGTGAAAATTAAATGAACTAATTTATAAATTAGCACACAGTAAGTGTTCAAAATGGGTATGATTGTGTTAGACAATTGTGCAAGTATTTATAAAGACTTTTTTTTTTGGTAAGGACTTGCAGTTTGACCAATTCTTAATCTTATTATCATTTTCTCTGTGAGGACTTAAATTTTTCATCTGTAAACCTGCTTTCTTGTTGATTTTTCCTTAATTTCACTTGGCCAGCCCAGTTGGAAAGACATTACTGTATTTTTCAAGAGGAGATGGTTGGCTTTCAAATATGGTATGTATTATATTTGTCAAGATCATTGGTATTTTATTATATCGAATATACTACTTTCTAGCATCTTAATATAGGGTAAATTGTCTAACTTTTCTAAATAGTCTCATCTTTGAAATGGGAACAGTAGAATATCTATGACAGTTTTTGTGCAGAATAAATATGTAAGTTACAGTGCATGACACAGAAGTACTCAATACATGCAGTTACTATAACTATTACTATCCTTATTGTACTTAGTCTTCTTAATCACATTCTTACTTCTGATGTGATTGTGATGTCAGTCTTTAATTTGTGGAACTTTAAGCACAATATTCTGCAGTTGTTAATAAAATACTGACACATGCCAAAAAAAAAGAGAATGTAATACAACAAGCTAAATAAACAGCCATTTAAACTGTAAGTGCTGACTTCATATTGATGAAAATCAGTGACCATATTTAGACCAGAGTTTTCTTCTCAACTTTGACCACCTTTAATTACTAGAATCCAAGTTTAAATGTTTTTAGTCTTTTAATAACCTGAGTTTTCCATATTGTAGGATTAGACTGTCAAGAAAGTTAATCTTCTTTACATAGACAACATAAGAGGATATGTAATTGTTCTATATTACTAGATAAAAAATAAATGAAAAATTTTTAATGTATAAAACAGACTCCCAGTTCCCAATGTAAGGATCTTGTAAGCTACCACTCTATCCAAAGAGTAAGTAAAAAGCTGAATATACTGAAAAATCAACAATCCTTCTAGGACCCATAAGAGTGGTGAGAATACAGGGCAAATTGTGAATTCACATGATCAGAAAGACACACAAGTGAATATAGAAAATAACTCTCTGGAGCAGAGATTTATGAGCTAAAACGACCACAGGAACCAGAACCAGGGTAGGAAAACCAGATCTGTAATTGACAAATTGATGAAAGCACAGTTTGGACGACTCTGGGAGATAAAAACTCTAGGGGGATCCAGTCATGGGTAAGCGTGTACTGTTTGGAGAGATTTACATCCAGGAGCTCAACCAAGTTTCCACAGTATATTAGAGAAAATTCCCTCATGCTTCTGAAGGGAAAGGAAAGGAACCATTTTGAAACATACCAGAGCATTCTGCTCTTTATAAGAAGGACTGACCTCAGAGGAAACAAATTAACCAGAGACTAACCTGATGGTGGTTATCAGAGCCTTAACACACCTGGGAGAAAGGTATTATTCAACTCCAGCCCACTCTAGCCAGCCTCTTTCACTTAGAAGGGTATTATTCTAGAAAAATGAAAAACACCTGTGAAGTTCACAGTCCAGTGGCATAGGCTCCCTAAAAGATTGAGACCCCCATGACCCCACCTCAGAGCCACATTACTAAAAGTCTGTTTACAGCAGTTCCTTTTCCCTAGTACATCATGTCTGACTATTAAAAAAATTACAACACATACCAAAAAGTAAAACACACAATTTGAAAATATTGAGCAAGCATCAAAATCAGACATGGTAAGGATATTGGAATTATCAGACTAGGAATTTAAAACAATTATGATTAATATGCAAAGGACTCTAGTAGGTAAAACAGACAACATGTAAGAACAGATGGACAACATGAGCTGAGAAATGGAAATCCTAAGAAAGACCAAAAAGAAATGCTAGCGATTGGGAAAAAAACAACAACAACACTGTAACAGAAGTGAAGAATGCCTTTGTTGGGTTTATTAAAGTGAACTGAAGTGAAAGTTATTCAGTCATGTCCAACTCTTTGCAACCTCATGGACTATATAGGCCATGAAATTCTCCAGGCCAGAATACTGGAGTGAGTAACCATTCCCTTCTCCAGGGGATCCTCCCAACTCAGGGATCGAACCCACATTGCAGGCGAATTCTTTACCAGTTGAGCTACAAGGGTTGGGTTTACTAGTAAACAAGATAAGCTGGGGAAAGACTCAACTTGAAGGTACTTCAGTAGAAACCTCCAAAACAGAAAAGCAAAGAGAAGAAAGGACTGAAAATCACAGAACTTAGTATCCAATGACTGTGGGGGCAATTAAAAGGTGTGACATACATTTAATGAGTATACAAGATGGAGAAAGAAGAGAATAGAAAAAATGTTTGAAAAAATAATGACTAGTAATTTCCCCCAAGTTAAGGTCAAATACCAAGCTACAGATCAGGAATTTCCAAAAACAACAAATAGAATAAATGGGGAAAAAAAAAAAAAAACCTACATTTAGGCATATCATTTTCAAATTACAAAAAAAATTGAAGATGAAAATTTCTTAAAAGAAGCCGGAGGAGGGGGAAAACATATTACCTATACAGCAACAAAGGTAAGAGTTACATCCAGATTCTTTTCAGAAGCCATGCAAAAAAGAAGAGAATGTAGTCAAATATTTAAAGTGCTGAGAGAAAAAAAAATACCAACTAAAATCCTCTACTCAATGAAGCTATTCTTCAAATAACTTCAATGTGAAAGAGAAATACTTTCTCAGACAAACAAAAATTGAGAAAATGTGTTGCCAGTAGACCTGCCTTGCAAAAAATTGAAAGTTCTTTAGAGAGAAGAAATTAATATGTCAGAAACTCAATGTACATAAAGAAAGCAAGAGCATCAAAGAAGGACTAAGTGAAAATTAAATCAAACTTTTATTTTTATTTTTCTTAATTCATCTAACAGGTAACATTTTTTTCAAAATAATAATAGTAACAATGGATTTGATAATAAGTGCTTATGCATATATCATATATATACACATTTATGCTTATGTATGCTTATATATTACTGAAATAAATGGCAACAGTGACACAATGGATAAGAAGGAGGAATTAGGAATATTTTGTTATAAGGAACTCACACTGTCAGTAAAGTGGCATTGTAGTATTTAAAAGTAGACTTGTATTCATTGTAAATGTGTATTGTAAACTCTAGAATAACCACTAAAATATTAAAGAATAGAGTATAACTGATGAGCTAAAAAAAGAGAAAATGGAATCATTTAAAATGCTCAATTAAAACCACAAAGGCAGAAAAAGAGTAGAGGATAAAATAAGAACAAAAAGGGCAACAGATAAAGCATAGCAACAAATATGGTAGATATTCATCCAAATGTAACAATAATCACTTTGAATGTCAGTGCTCTACAGGTGCCAGTCAGAAGACAAAGATTGCCAGAATGGATCAAAAGACTTGACCCAACTGTATGTTGTCCACAAGAAACTCACTTTAAATTTTGTTGTTCAGTTGCTAAGTCATGTCCAACTCTTTGCGACCCCATGAACTGTAGCACACCAGCCTCCCCTGTCCTTCACTATCACACTCATATCCATTGAGTATGTGATGCCATCCAACCATCTCATCCTCTACCACCCCCTTCTCCTCTTTCCTTCAATCTTTCCCAGGATCAGGGTATTTTCCAGTGAGTTGGCTCTTCATATCAAGTCATCAAAGTATTGGAGCTTCAGCTTCAGTATCAGTCCTTCCAATGAATATTCAGACTATGGTTTCCTTTAGGATTGAGTGGTTTAATCTCCTTGCTGTCCAAGGGACTCTCCAGAGTCTTCTTCAGAACCACAGTTTGAAAGCATCAATTCTAGAACCATAAAAATTAAAAGTAAGTGGCTGGATAAAACATACCATGCTGACATTGATAAAAATAAAGCAAGAGTAGCTATATTAATTATAGACAAGCATTTTGAAGCAAGGAAAATTATCAGAGGTAAAGAGGGGCACACACAGATTCACCTAGTTTTTTCTCCTATAGCTCTCTATTCTGTTACATCCATCTACTTGTCTATTATTTTCCAAATAGCACAGTGTCTTGATTACTGTAGGATTTCCCTGATATGCAGAATACATCATGAGAAATGCTGGGCTGGAGGAAGCACAAGCTGGAATCAAGATTGCTGGAAGAAATAGCAATAACCTCAGATATGCAGATGACACCAGCCTTATGGCAGAAAGTGATGAAGAACTAAAAAGCCTCTTGATGAAAGTGAAAGAGGAGAGTGAAAAAGTTGGCTTAAAGCTCAACATTCAGAAAACAAAGATCATAGCATCCGGTCCCATCACTTCATGGCAAATAGATGGGGAAATAGTGGAAACAGTGTCAGGCTTTATTTTTCTGGGCTCCAAAATCACTGCAGATGGTGATTGCAGCCATGAAATTAAAAGACGCTTGCTCCTTGGAAGAAAAGTTATGGCCAACCTACATAGCATATTAAAAAGCAGAGACATTACTTTGGTCCGTCTAGTCAAGGCTATGGTTTTTCCAGTGGTCATATATGGATGTGAGAGTTGGACTGTGAGGAAAGCTGAGTGCTGAAGAATTGATGCTTTTGAACTGTGGTGTTGGAGAAGACTCTTGAGAGTCCCTGGGACTGCAAGGAGATCCAACCAGTCCATTCTGAAGGAGAGCAGCCCTGGGATTTCTTTGGAAGGAATGATGCTAAAGTTGAAACTCCAGTACTTTGGCCACCTCATGCGAAGAGTTGACTCATTGGAAAAGACTCTGATGCTGGGAGGGATTGGGGGCAGGAGGAGAAGGGGACGACAGAGGATGACATGGCTGGATAGCATCACCAACTCGATGGACGTGAGTTTGAGTGAACTCCAGGAGATGGTGATGGACAGAGAGGCCGGGCGTCTAGTCAAGGCTATGATTTTTCCAGTAGTCATGTATGGATGTGAGAGTTGGACTATAAAGAAAGCTGAGCGCCAAAGAATTGATGCTTTGAACTGTGGTGTTGAAGAAGACTCTCGAGAGTCCCTTGGACTTCAAGGAGATCCAACCAGCCCATCCTTAAGGAGATTAGTCCTGGGTGTTCATTGGAGAGACTGATGTTGAAGCTGTAAGTCCAATACTTTGGCCACCTGATGCAGAGAGCTGACTCACTTGAAAAGACCCTGATGCTGGGAAAGATTGAGGGCAGGAGGAAAAGGGGACGACAAAGGATGAGATGGTTGGATGGCATCACTGACACAATGGACATGGGTTTGGGTGGACTCCGGAAGTTGGTGATGGACAGGGAGCCCTGGCGTGCTGCGATTCATGGGGTCGCAAAGAGTCAGACACGACTGAGCGACTGAACTGAACTGAACTGAATTCCCTGATAGCTCAGTTGGTAATCTGCCTACATTGCAAGAGACCCCCATTTGATTCCTGGATCAAGAAGATCCCCTGGAGAAGGGATAGGCTACCCACTACAGTATTTTTGAGCTTCCCTTGTGGCTCCGCTGGTAAAGCATCTGCCTACAATGCAGGAGACCTGGGTTCGACCCCTGGGTTGGGAAGATCCCCTGGAGAAGGGAAAGGCTACCCACTCTAGTATTCTGGCCCAGAGAATTCCATGGACTGTATAGTCCGTGGAGTCACAAAGAGTAGAACATGACTGAGTGACTTTCATTTCATTTCACTTGATTACTGTAGCTTTAAACTAAGTCTTGAAGATGGGTAGTATAGTGTTAATCCTCCAACTTTATATTTTATATTACTTCTTCATGCTGTGTTGGCTATCCTTGGTCTTTTATCTCTCCACATAAACTTCATAATCAAATTGTCAATATAAACAAAATAACTTGCTGGGATTTTGACTGGGATTGCATTCAATCAATAAATAGAGCAACTTCGGAAGAACTGACATCTTAACAATATTGAGTCTTCCTATCCATGAAGATGGAATCTCTTCATTTATTTAGCTCTTTCAAAGTTTTGTTAGTCAGAGATCTGTAGTTTACCTCACATAGATCTTGTATATGTTTCATTAGATTTATACCTAAGTATAAATACTTTCACTTTTGAAGGTAATTTGGCAGTTTCTATAAAACTAACATACTCTTATCATACAATCCAGGAATCAGGCTCCTTGGTATTTATCAGAGAAGTTGAAAATTGTATCCACACAAAATGTGCACACAGATGTATATTGCATCTTGATTCAGAATTGCCAAAACCTGGAAGCAACCAAGATATCTGTCAGTAGGTAAATGAATAAATAAACCTGCACATTCAGATGATGGAATATGATACATTGCTAAGAAGAAAGGAGCTGTGGAGTCATGAAAAGACATAGAGGAAACAAATACTAAGTGTAAGAAGCCAATCTGAAAAGGCTACATACTGTGTGTTTTCAATTATATCACATTTTGGAAAAGGCAAAATATAGGGACAGTAAAAAGAAAGTTTCCTCAAGGGAAGGAGAGTGGGATGAATAGATGGAGCACAGAGAAACTTTAGGGCAGTAAAAATAATCTATATAATATTATAATTATGGATACATAGCATTATTCACTTTTCCTAACCTATGAAATGTACACCACCAAGAAGGAACCCTAATGTAAACTGTGGACTTTAGTTTATTGTAATTTGTAAATGTAGATTCATGAATTGTAACAAATACCACTCTGGTAAGTGATGTTGATAACAGGGGAGTTATGCCCATATATGTGTGCTTAGAAGGGGCAGGCTAAACAAGAAATTTTTGTACCTTCCGCATAATTTTGCGGTGAATCTTAAAACTGCTCTAAATTTTTAAAAAATTCTTTAAAAATAAGGTATAAGAAAACAAGAGGAATCTTTATTTCTAAATATTTAGATGGAAATTCTAGGATAATGTCCATGCAGTATTTATTGACAATAAAAGCATTTAAGCAAATTTATGTAATTATTATTAGGGAAATGAGACATTCTTTGACATTTTTCCTTTCACATTTACTTTGAATCTGCCTTTCATAAGAATCCATTTTTTGTTAATATTCTCTTCCTATCCCACATCCAGTAGGTGACACTCTTTCTTTTGCACTAAGAACTAAGTAAGAGTGGATGAATGAATGAGAGCAAACTCCAGCACCCTAAAATTCATCTTCAGCTAGATGGTAAAATGAATCTGAGTTTGCAAACCCAGCAGATATTTTAAACTTAAAGCTAAGGCAATCTTTGTTGTTGACAATAATCTAGGTCACTGGGACACCTGGGGACATGGAATAACTGGGTTGTCTGATCTGTCAGGAAATTATTGGATGACTCTGTGGTTTTTCCTTGCCTCAGGCCATAGGACAAATTTTTAGCTGATCTGGGAGTAAGTTCAAGAATCAAGATGACACCAAAGTATAAAATTTTTCATCAAATCTCTATTGAAGTTATAAGAAAATGTGATATAAACTTTTCATCTCTTTTTTTAATTTTTAATGTATATGATATGATAATAAGAACAACAATGGTAAATATATAATATAAAGAAATAAAAAGCAACAAATATTAACTGCCACATATTGCCTCTTGAAGTGTTTAAAGCACATTTATCTCATACTGAGAGGTGATATTCAATTTTTCAAAGTATTAGCAAGTAACTTTAATAATACTTGAAATACTTGCATTTTGAACTATTCTTCCAATCTGAAAGAAGTCAACATTCCACTCTTCTACTTTCTCAATATTTTCTTTGTTTATACCTACTTTAGCTATTCATTGGAATTTAGTTTATCCTTTGGAAAAAGAGATGTATATTTATCTCTACCTTTGTAAGGGTTACGTTTTCTATTTTCCTTGACACCCCAGCTTTCATATTTGTTTCATTGTGTCTACCTCATTCCTAAAACATACTTTCTGGAATAAGATAAGGTAAAAATCAATAAATCAACCATTGGGGATAGACGGCCTACCAGACTTTAATTCCCAACACATTGATCACACAAATCCTTCTCTTCGTGGACTTAGTTTTTTATTATCATTCACTAGACCATGACTGTGAGTGCCCCCAGGCAAGAGACATGTTTTATTCATCTTTATTCTTTCTGCAAGGCCTAGTACAAGACTAACACATGGTAGGAATTCATGCAACATTTATTTAATGGTTAAGCAAAACAATAAATTAATTAAATCAAATTAATTCATTTTTCTTTAAGTTTATGCCACATAGACCTTCTGACATTATTCTCATAACATAGAGAATTTATTTGCATACATCAGTGATGACATTCCTAGTATGTGTTTTATTAACTCTCAAATTTTCCAGTATAACAAGACCTTATGTTCCTAAACTTTTTTACAGCCCAACCCTACAACATTTTAAAAAATCCAGGGTCAATGCACGATACTGGATGCTTGGGGCTAGTGCACTGGGACGACCCAGAGGGATGGTATGGGGAGAGAGGAGGGAGGAGGGTTCAGGATGGGGAGCACATGTATACCTGTGATGGATTCATTTTGATATTTGGCAAAACTAATACAATTATGTAAAGTTTAAAAATAAAATAAAATTTAAAAAAAATCCAACAAGTATATGTATGCTTACTATTAAATTTATCATACCTCATGTTCTCTTTGTTCATATACTGGCCCCAAGTGGTTGCCAGAAGAAGAAAGCAGACAAAGTAAACAAGAATCTAGTCTATTGTATAAATAAATAGCCATACTATGTAGGACATTTCATGATTCCAGACCAAGTTCCCAAATTATGCAGTAAGTTAGAAGTTCAGATAAAATTTTTATTAATACAAAGTTGAATTTTTAAAGCTGCTTTCTAAATGGTCATAGAAAATTGATGTTATTATGAGTTTGAGAACCAACTATCTTTCTGATTGTTATTGCATCTCTTAGTTTTCACTGATAAATAGATTTAATCCATCTGCTTTAACCGTAAAATTGCCTTTCTGTTAAGTTTAAGTGAAGTCGCTCAGTCGTGTACAACTCTTTGCGACCCCAGGGACAGTAGTCTGCCAAGCTCCTCCGTCCATGAGATTTTCCAGGCAAGATACTGAGGTGGGTTGCCATTTCCTTCTCCAGGGGATCTTCCCGACCCAGGGATAGAACTTGGGCCTCTCACATTGCAGGCAGACTTCTTACTGTCACTGTTGCCACCTATATTCACATGGTAATTGAGTAGCTCAGACAGAGTAAATATACCAATTGTGAAAGTATGGCTTCATTTTCTAATATTCACAAGTTTTCCCAAATATTCTGTTATTATAGAGTGCAGCACATTGAAAATCTGATTTACAGTGTGGTTTACATTTTAGGATTTTAGTTACAATAGGTAGAAATAGACTTCAATCTTTTTTTAAGCCAGTGTGACCCAAACTGAGGCAAAAGACAGCAGAAACAATCCCAACTATTATGATATTGCCAATATAGATTAGATTTCAAAACTCAACCTAGAGCTATTTCAAGTACAAAAGTGTGTTTATAGAAAACGGTAACACAAAATGTTACTTTCTGGTAGTGAAGGCAAGTCTCAATACTATCACAGACACTTTTTCTGGGACTTTCCTCCATAATCAACCCTCACAGTTACATGCAGCCCCCAGCAACCTCTCTGGTCACTTTTCCAGACATGATGACATCTTCAACAGTCTCATCAATATCATAACAATAGCTATATATTTTGCAGTAACTGTATTCATTACTTAGAGCACAATTAAAGGGGTAATTGGGAGATTTTATTACTTATATTTTACTTTGATTAAATATTTGGAGATCGGCTGAACAATAATTTAAATAATAGAAAAGATCTGAAACTATGACAGTCAAACTTGTGAATTGTTCCTATTGTTTATTCTAACTGATCGCTTTTGCTTGTGGAGAATTCCCACTTCCAGCATAAGAATAAAGATGATGTTAAGAAATATTAGTTCAATATCTTTTGCCCAGTTTTATAGAAAATATTGGCTGGAAATATATATATTTTTACCCACTTCTGCATAAATGATCTGATAAGAAAATGCTTTCATATTAAGGAAAATAAATTTAATAGAGTGTTGGTTAAGAGATGAGGCTTAAATAATTTATCTTTATTCTTTCTATAATCCAACTAATATAAAAGTAAATGTATTTTTAAAAGAGTATAAATCCAAAAGGACAAGGAAAATGAGATAATATGTGACAGTAGAAGGTGATAACATTTGTCAGCAATCTTTTGTCAATGAGAAAGTGATGGTTTAGTGGGATGGAGGAAACTTAGAAAACTTAAGACCATGAGAGACAGACCTCCTTTTATTAGGCTTCCCTTTATCACACTTGGCAGATATTGTGGGTGTTCTTTCAATTGAATGTTTGTGGCAACCCCACCTTGATAAAATCTATTGACACCATTTTTCCAACAGCACTTGCTCACTTCCTGTCTCTGGGTCACATTTTAATAATTATCACAATATTTCAAATTGTTCATTTTTAATATATTTGTTGTGCTCTGTGATCAGTGATCTTTGATATTACTCTTACAATTGTTTTGACATATCTTGAACTACATACATATAAGATAGCAAACCTAATCCATATGTTCTAGCTGCTCCACCAACTGGCCATTTCGCCATCTGTCTTCCTCTTCCTGAGCCTTCCTACTCCCTGAGACACAACAACATTGAAATTAGACCACTTAATAATCCTACAATGGCCTCTAAGCGTTCCAGTGAAAGGAACAGTCACATGTCTCTCACTTAAATCAAAAGCTAGAAATGATTAAGCTTAGTGAGGAAGGCATGTCAAAAGCTGAGACAGGCTGGAAGCCAGGGCTCTTGCACCAACACTTATCCAAGTTCTCAACACAAAGGAAAATCTCTTGGAGGAAATGAAAAGTGCTACTCCAGTGAAGGCCCAGATAAGAAAGTGAAACAGTCTTATTGCCAGTATGGATCTTCTAGACAGAAGATCAAACCAGCCACACAATTTCCTTAAGCCATAACCTAATCCCAACCTAATAAGGCCCTGGTTTTCTTCACTTCTATGAAGTCTTAGAGGTGTGACCACTACAGAAGAAATGTTTGAAACTAGCAGAGGTTGGTTTATGAGATTTGGGAAAAGAAGCCATCTTCATAACATAAAAGTGCAAGGTGAAATAGCAAATGCTGATGCAGAAGCAGCAACAAGTTATTCAGAAGATTTAGCTAAGATATTGAATGATGGTGGCTACCTAAACAACAGGTTTTCAGTGTAGGCAAAACAGCATTATATGGAAGCAAATGCCGTCTAGGACTTTCATAGCTACAGACAAGAAATCAGTGCCTGGCTTCAAAGCTTCAAAGGACAAGCTGGCTCTCTTGCTGAAGGCTAATGGAGCTGATACCTCGAAGTTGAAGCCAGTGCTCATTTACCATTCCCCAAAATTCTAGGATTCTTAAGAATTATGCTAAATCTACTCTGCACTATCAATGAAACAACAAAGCCTGGAAGACAGTGCATCTGTTTACAATATGATATCCTAAATATTTTAAGCCCACTGTTGAGACCTACTGCTCAGGAAAAAAAAGAAAAGAAAAAATTCCTTTAAAAATATTTTTGCTCATTGACAATGCACCTGGTCATCCAAGAGCTCTGATAGAAATTAATGTATTTTCACACCTGGAAGCACAGCATCCATTCTTTAGCCCATGGATCAAGGAGTAATTTCAACTTTCAAGTCTTATTCTTCAAGAAATTCATTTTTGAATTTCTTTTTTTTTTTTTCTCTGTGATTAATTCTAATTTTAATTTTATTTTTAAACTTTACATAATTGTATTAGTTTTGCCAAATATCAAAATGAATCCGCCACAGGTATACATGTGTTCCCCATCCTGAACCTTCCTCCCTCCTCCTTCCCCATACCATCCCTCTGGGTTGTCCCAGTGCACCAGCCCCAAGCATCCAGTATCGTGTATCGAACCTGGACTGGCAACTCGTTTCTTACATGATATTTTACATGTTTCAATGTCATTCCTTCAAATCTTCCCACCCTCTCCCTCTCCCACAGAGTCCAAAAGACTGTTCTATACATCAGTGTCTCTTTTGCTGTCTCGTACACCGGGTTATTGTTACCATCTTTCTAAATTCCATATATATGCGTTAGTATACTGTATTGATGTTTTTCCTTCTGGCTTACTTCACTCTGTATAATAGGCTCCAGTTTCATCCACCTCATTAGAACTGATTCAATTGTATTCTTTTTAATGGCTGAGTAATACTCCATTGTGTATGTGTACCACAGCTTTCTTATCCATTCATCTGCTGATGGGCATCTAGGTTGCTTCCATGTCCTGGCTATTGTAAACAGTGCTGCAATGAACATTGGGGTACACGTGTCTCTTTCCCTTCTGGTTTCCTCAGTGTGTATGCCCAGCAGTGGGATTGCTGGATCATAAGGCAGTTCTATTTCCAGTTTTTTAAGGAATCTCCACACTGTTCTCCATAGTGGCTGTACTAGTTTGCATTCCCACCAACAGTGTAAGAGGGTTCCCTTTTCTCCACACCCTCTCCAGCATTTATTATTTGTAGACTTTTGGATTGCAGCCATTCTGACTGGTGTGAAATGGTACCTCATAGTGGTTTTGATTTGCATTTCTCTGATAATGAGTGATGTTGAGCATCTTTTCATGTGTTTGTTAGCCATCTGTATGTCTTCTTTGGAGAAATGTCTATTTAGTTCTTTGGCCCATTTTTTGATTGGGTCGTTTATTTTTCTGGAGTTGAGCTGTAGGAGTTGCTTATATATTTTTGAGATTAGTTGTTTGTCAGTTGCTTCATTTGCTATTATTTTCTCCCATTCTGAAGGCTGTCTTTTCACCTTGCTAATAGTTTCCTTTGATGTGCAGAAGCTTTTAAGGTTAATTAGGTCCCATTTGTTTATTTTTGATTTTATTTCCAATATTCTGGGAGGTGGGTCATAGAGGATCCTGCTGTGATGTATGTCAGAGAGTGTTTTGCCTATGTTCTCCTCTAGGAGTTTTATAGTTTCTGGTCTTACATTTAGATCTTTAATCCATTTTGAGTTTATTTTTGTGTATGGTGTTAGAAAGTGGTCTAGTTTCATTCTTTTACAAGTGGTTGACCAGATTTCCCAGCACCACTTGTTAAAGAGATTGTCTTTAATCCATTGTATATTCTTGCCTCCTTTGTCAAAGATAAGGTGTCCATATGTGCGTGGATTTATCTCTGGGCTTTCTATTTTATTCCATTGATCTATATTTCTGTCTTTGTGCCAGTACCATACTGTCTTGATAACTGTGGCTTTGTAGTAGAGCCTGAAGTCAGGTAGGTTGATTCCTCCAGTTCCATTCTTCTTTCTCAAGATCGCTTTGGCTATTCGAGGTTTTTTGTATTTCCATACAAATTGTGAAATTATTTGTTCTAGCTCTGTGAAGAAAAGAACTGCTGCCTTATAGTGATTTTGCTGATTGATCTGGAAAATGTAAATTGAAAACCTTCTGGAAAGGATTAACCATTCTAGGTGTCATTAAGAACATTCATAGTTCATGGGACAAGGTCAAAATGTTAAAATTAACAGGAGTTTGAAAGAAGCTAATTCCAGCCATAGATGACTTTCAGGGGCTCAAGACTTCAGTAGAGGAAATAATTGCAGATGTAGAAACAGCAAGAGAATTAGAAGAGAAGCCTTTAGGGTGTGATTGAATTGCTGCAATCTAATGATAAAAACTTGCTGGATGAGGAGTTGCTTCTCCTGGATGAGCAAAAAAAAAAGTGGTTTCTTGGGATGGAATCTATTCCTGGGAAAGATGCTGAGAAGATTGTTGAAATGAAAATGAAGGCCTTAGAATATTATATAAACTTAGTTGATAAAGAAGCAACAGTGTTTGGGAGGACTGACTCCAATTTTGAAAGAAGTTTTACTGTGGGTAAAATGCTATCAAACAATACTACCTGCTACAGAGAAATTTTTTTGTGAAAAGAAGAGTCAACCAATGTGGCAAACCTCATTGCTATGTTATATTAAGAAATTGCTACAGCCACCCTAGTCTTCAGTAACCACCACCCTGGTCAGCCAGCAGCCATGAACATTAAAGCATCCACCAGAAAAAAAAGATTATGACTCACTGATGGCTCAGAGAGTGGTCAACATGTTTTAGCAATAAAATATTTTTAAATTAAGGTGTATACATTGGCTTTTTAGACATAGTGCTATGCACACTTAATAGACTACAGTATAGTATAAACATACTTTTATATTTACTGGGGAACAAAAAACTTAATGTCACTCACTTAATTGCAGTGGTCTGCAACTAAACTTGCAAAATCTCCAAGATATGCTTATGTAAGGAAACCACTAAGTCCTAAAGAGTTCTGAGTTGGTCCTTAGAAGCACAATTTCCTTAGAAGACAATGTTGCAATCTTAATGTACTTTATAAAAAAGTAGATGACAGGCAGTGTGATACAGTATATGTGCTACTTAGCTTAGGCTGTAGCTTTTATTAACCAAGAATGTCCAAGCTAGGGTTGGTCAGTTAAAATACTAATTAATAATGTACAATTGAGTTGTGGTCAGGCAACATTTTAGGGAAGGCCCTACTCCAGGCATGGCTAATCTCTTTTTCTGTTATCCATATCTTAATTATCATCCAAAGCTGGCTGGTTAATATTACTAAATGTTGGTAAAATATGTTGCCTCGTTGGATGAATATTGGATATGAATTCTCATTAGTAAAATGAAAATTATTAGATTATTCAAAATAAAAGTAAAAGTGAAAGTGAAGTCTCTCAGTCGTATCCGACTCTTTGCGACCCCATAAACTGTAGCCTATCAGGCTCCTCCGTCCATGGGATTTTCCAGGCAAGAGTGCTGGAGTGGATTGCCATTTCCTTCTCCAGGGGATCTTCCGGACCCAGGAATCGAACCCAGGTCTCCCACATTGCGGGCAGATGCTTTACCGTCTAAGCCACCAGGGAAGCCCCTATTCAAAAAATAGGTTCATTGCATAAAAATATTTTAGAGACTCTCCCATGCTTGTGTACCCAGGTATAAGAAGCCAGCTAGGTCTATTTTCTTTACTTGAAAAATGCCTTGTGCTGAATTACTAAGTGGAATTCCTATGTTGAAGTTCACAGCTTCATGAACCCTGGAGTTTTTGCAGAATTCCAAATATATGGTTTACAGAATTCTACCCTGAAACTTTGACATTTGTCAAATCTACCATTTCAGAAAGCGGTAATAAAAAACAACTAAAAGAACAAAGACCTATGGATTCTTGATTTAACAGGAAAGATCATACGAAATATTTCTTTTGTGTCTGTAGATGGGGGACACACTTGGTTTGAGAATAACCTTTTTTATAACCTGGCAGCAAGGTTAGAGTGCTGCTGCTGCTGCTAAGTCACTTCAGTCGTGTCCGACTCTGTGTGACCCCATAGATGGCAGCCCACCAGGCTCCCCGTCCCTGGGATTCTCCAGGCAAGAACACTGGAGTGGGTTGCCATTTCCTTCTCCAATGCATGAAAGTACCACCTGGTAATGAATGGAGTAGCTAGAATCATTCACCTCAAATAAATTTTTAGTGGACATCTATTATCTACCATAAAAGACTTAAGAACTGTGCATAACCAAATTGTATTAGATCAGTAACTAATGGTAGTTACTGAGGATGAGACAGAAACAAAAGAATCAGAAGTGTGCCCAGGAGTAGACAGAGCCCCGATTCCCTCCTTCACAACTTAAATAGCCTCCTTCCCTATTTACAAAAGAGAAAGCTTTATTTTGGAGAAACTGAACCAAAGTCTCCAAATTTGAGGCAAGGAAGAGGGCATTGTAAGTCCTGTTCTTAGAGACTGAGTAAGTGAATGTCTTCCTGCTCAACAGAGAGATCTACAGTGTCTTCCTAGGATTTTAAGTGCTTGGATACCCAAAGCTGAGTCCTGGAGGTTGCACACTAGCTTAGAACTCAAGGGTTTCTTTGCATGTACCACCTGACTCAAGAGAAAAGACCTCCAGACTTTGATATTTGGGGTCTCCAGGTCAGGTTCTTATCCCAGAAACCGTAATGTAAAGCCCAACAGGAGTCCATAAGCCAACAGAGCTCATTCTCCACTTCTTAGAGCTTCATTCTCAGAAATTACTGGACAATCAAGCATCTCCAGATAAGCTAAAAAAAGTATCCAACATGAGCGAGCAGACCAACACAAACAGATGAAAATGAAACTCAGAAGAAATAAACTCACAAAAAAGGCAGGGGGGTAGACAAAATAAATTTTCAAAAATATAACTTCAAGGCTAATCAAGATAAGATATGTGAATATTATCTATAGGGATCAGATAATTACACTATGTTATCATTTTTGGATAAGAAAAAATTTTACAACTATAAAGTAAGAACAGGATTCCTTTTTAAAAAAGTAATGACCAGAGTATAAGAAATAATTATTAGTGTTAAAATGCTGATGCATTTTAAATATCAAAATTGTTAAGAAAAACATCTAGAAAGTAGAACAAGGGACAAGAAATATTTAAATGTTCATATTTTAAGGAACCAGTTTCAAATGTGGCTAATAGAAGGTCTTGGAAAGAGATAAAGAAGAGAGAGAGAAAATGTTAGGAAAATATTAAAAAGAAATAATAAAATAAAATTTCTCAGAACTTAATGGCTGTGTTAAGAAACATAGCCTTTTTCCTGCAAAATAGTGGTGAAAATGTGAACCATTTTTCAAGGGACATCATCATGAAATTTCAAAAGTAGATAAATGAAAAGATCTTACATGCTTCCAGAGAGTTAAAAGAAATAAAGGTCAAGGGTGTCAGGCAAGTGGTGTCAGGAATCAGAAAGGTATGGGACTTCACAGTATAAACATTGATGATTAGGAGACAATGGTATAATGATTTTTAAAATCTGAAGAAGAATTATTTCTAAGTTCAGAGTGCATGCCCTGGCACAATTCAATCACAAAAGAGGGTAGGAAAAAAGATTTCGAACATGCAAGGAATCAAAAATGTAGTTTTCAAAATCTGCTTCTCAGGAAGCTAAGGGAGAATGTTTGCTCCAACAAAACAAGGGATCAATCCAGGAAGGAAGAAAGCATGAGCTCCAGAAAAATTGGGTAGGACATTCAACAAAGGAGAAATGGCAAGAGAATGTACTAAAATCTAAGGGCATGCTACTGAAGCCCAGTGCCAAGAAGCCCAGTGCTATAGCAGGCTGCAGAGCCTTCAGGTCAGACTGGCCAAAGACGAAATTAACCTGGTGCTGCGCCCAGTGCATAGTGATGATTTGATCAGCCAGGAGGCAAACGACCAACCACGGCTTCCAGAAAGGTACAATTCCTGTGATGCAGACAGCACAGGTGGTATCAAAACAGATCCTGGCACTGACATAGTGATCGCTCTGTGGAAGCACTAGGTAAAATGTTCTCTGTCATTTGTTTGGGAGTGGCATATATTCTAAAGCACTGAGTATCAAGTTATGCAATCTATATTATAAATGTTGTGACTAGATAAAAGTAGAAAATTTTTAGAAAAGGGAATTCCCTAATGGTCCAGTAGTTAGGGCTCCCTGCTGCCACTGCATGGTCTTGATCTCTAGTTGGGGAACTAAGATCCTGCATGCCATTCAAATAATAAATTAAAAAATACAATAAATAAATGAATATGGTATCTCACTTAACATCACAAACAACCTTGTGAAATACACACTATAAAAAAAGAAATAGAAAAAAATGGATTTAATATTATTCTGAAAATATTAATCCAAATTAGGTTAATTCCATCATACTTCAGGTACATAATTGCTTCTTTTGTTAAACTTCAGTTTTAAAATTCCATAAACCACATGTAAGTTCTGTTGAGTCTTAAGAAATAATGTATACATAATCATAACTTCCTTTCAATTTCTAATATACTAATTGTTATTGTGTTTAAAATACAATAAAGAAAAATATTCTTCTTTTTTTTAAACAACTTTAAATGCCATTAGCTCCATTTTCTGGGTTTTTCTATGTGATACAATATGAGTAAAATAGAATAATTTCTAAATAATTATTGAATGGAATAAGTATGATAATGTAATTTTCAGGAAATGATTCATTGTCAATTTATCTAAACTTAGGTCTCCTTGTTCTTTCTATCCTCTTTTAAATACTTTCTCCTTATGAGTAACTATTTCAAGCTAGTGTTATAAAAAAGATCTATTTTACACCACTTAATTTTAATTTCAACTTTATTTTCATTTTTTACTTTTATTTTAAATAATTCATTGTTAGTAGTTTGGAGGGAAATATCAGGTGTGAGATATTCATATAAGCTATTGGCCAAAATGAAGCTTTTGGATTATCTATGAATTCAGCCATCCATCCTTTCTTTCTCTGCAGTCTTTTCCTTTTTTTTCATCCTCATAGTTCTCATATTGGGAATTTACTATAATAGGTATTGATGTTTATACAGCATCTTCCATCCTTATAAGAGTATAAGGATATATTTTCTCTTTATAGAGATGGATTGAATTCATCTTTTTGAATTATCAAGCAAAGGCTATTTCAAAACCATAGGCTCTTTGCAGACTTCTTACAATAACCCTTATTATTCATAGAATCACAAGCCTCAAAAACCAGGAGAACTCACATTGACCCTATTATTACCGCTAGGTAGAAACAGTGGTCTTTTGCACTGAAGTACTCCCCCCAAAGAAAGCATCATAAAACAAAGAAATATACACAGTTTGCCTAACAGATTTAGCCTGAGTGTGCAAAAGGAGGGAAGATTCTAATTTCCTGTGGGTAGAAGTATAAATTGGTCTCAGGAAATTTGGTAATGTGTATAATACTCAAAATATATACATAATGTTTATATTATACTGCTGCTTATAAAAGCAAAAAATGGAAACAAAAGTTTATTTAAACAGTTATAAGTAAACTGTAATACATATAAGCAATGGAAAAATATGTTATAATTAAAATTAAAAGGCAAATCTATATTCACTCTTGTGAAAGGACACTCATAATATATTGATAAATAAAGGTGTCAAGGAAGATGGGATTTTATTCTGAAAGTATATACACCAAAATCTTAGCATTGATACACTGGGTATTGATAGTTCATGTAATATTAGTTTTATTTAATTTTTTTTAATTTATGCCTAAAAGTATCATTTTTTTCATTTTAATAATTTAACAAAGAAAAATTATATGCTATAAAAATGAAAATTTTTAGTGAAATTTCAAGTTCTCATGAAGTTCTGATAATTGTGATACTTCTCATAAAGCCATGCTATTAACAAAGCAAAGTCATATGCTTTTCTAAAATTGCTAATGATTTTTCAACCATTTTAACAAATAATTCTGATATATTTATTTGTCAGCAAAGGCAAAAATCCCATTAATATGATCTTATCCTTTGTTATTGAAAAGTTTACAGGTGCAGTGATTAAACAGAGGAGCATAGAGAGAATTCCCCGAATTATTTTTTTCATCCTACTTCTTAAAGGCAACAAACCTCTAGTTCCCACCATTTAGAGTATACATTGCTTTGTTTTAATAGCTGACTTCTCTTTTTATTTATAGGTATGGACATGAATAGGTTTATAATAACCTTAAATTGAGCTCCTTAAAATCTGAATCCTATTTAGCTGCAGTATCATGCTATTTAAATGACTTTGAAGCTTTCATTGTATAAATACCAAAAATAAAAATGGATTACAGTTATTCTTGGATATTTGAAGAGCTGCCAGAAACTAAAGGAAGCCAACTTTGTCTGGACTGTTTTGAGACCAGTGACTTTTGGTCTTTTGTTTGTTTGTAGGTTAAGTTGAGAACATAATGAAACCAATGGACCCTCCTCCCAGAAAAGTGTTCTTAGGCACATTTAAAAATTATTTTTATATACAATATCAAGTGTTCACAGAGTTCCCTGAAGCACATGTTTTTAATGGACAGATTAGAATTAGTGGGTGAAACAAGAAGAGAAGCTGAATTCATTTCTTTATAAGAAGTTTCTAACAAAATAGAAGTTTCCAACAATGTGCATTGCTTCATTAGGTACTCAGTAAGGATGGCTAAGTATATTTGGGAAGCACATTGACTGAAAGAGCATAGGAGAAATTCCAACCTCCAAACTGAAGTTTGGCAAGATGACCCCAGACAGTAGTTTAATTCTAATATTTTATTATGAGATTTAAATAAGGTTAGTGTATTTAATCCAATAGGTGGGCTTTAAGTACATGACATGACTCAGCTGGTAAAGAATTGGCCTGCAACGCAGGAGACACAGAAGATACAATTTTGATCCTTGTGTCGGGAAGATCCCCTGGAAAAGAGAATGGCTACCCACTCCAATATTCTTGCCTGGAAAATCCCATGGACAGAGGAGCATGGTGGGCTACAGTCCACGGTGTTGCAAAGAGTCGGACACGACTGAGCACGATGCACAAGGACATGACAGGACTTAACATATGTCCGGCTGCACTGCTTTCTGCCACTCTCTATTTTCTCATCACTAAGGCAGTACACGGAGAAGGCAACGGCACCCCACTCCAGCACTCTTGCCTGGAAAATCCCATGGACGGAGGAACCTGGTGGGCTGCAGTCCATGGGGTCGCTAAGAGTCGGACAAGACTCAGCGACTTCACTTTCACTTTTCACTTTCACCTATTGGAGAAGGAAGTGGCAACCCACTCCAGTGTTCCTGCCTGGAGAATCCCAGGGACGGGGAAGCCTGGTGGGCCGCCGTCTCTGGGGCCTCACAGAGTCGGACACGACTGAAGCGACTTAGCAGCAGCAGCAGCAGCAGGGCAGTACAAGTGTTTGGTGTTGTCTCTCTTGGTCCTTCTTATGATTTCTGTTTCAAAATGATGGTCTGACCACAAGCATATAGCTCTTTTCATCCCTGCAACCTCCTAAGTTGACAGCTTAGAAAACAAAGAGGTATACACTTCACAGCTCTGAAGAAATAGATGAAGATGCAATCAACAGACAAAAAACTCATGTATTTTAGAAGATGACAAAAGGGAAAAGGATGAGGAATGGCAGGAAGCTATAGACTGGGATGAGTGCAAAGAACTCTGTAGGCAACAGGATTAAGAAGAGATTTAACTTGCTCTAGGAGACTCTTGCCTGGAGAATCCCAGGGACAGGGGAGCCTGGTGGGCTGCCGTCTATGGGATCGCACAGAGTCGGACATGACAGAAGCGACTTAGCAGCAGCAGCAGCAGGAGACCCTTAAGTGATGTTGACTCAGAGACCCTGAGGTTAGCAGACAGTAGAAGTGTCCCACCACCACTTGTAGTACCCCTGTTATCAGACTCAGCAATGGACAGAAAGCACATTTCATCTCTCTAGAAAAATGGCATCATATATTTCTGGATCATAAGCACAATTTTTTAAATGTAAAACTATAGAGTAAAACTCTCCTTATTCTGGCATTTAGAGACTTTTTCTACTTTAATGGTTTCTCACATCCACTCCTATAATATGAAGTCTGCTGAACTTTTTATACACAGACCTTTTTATACAGACCTTCCTATTTTTCCCCTTTCTTAAATGTGAGCTTAAAACCAGTCTTCAACACAGATTGGAAGATATCTGCAACATGACAGAAGAAAATCAGTAGAAATACATAATTTGTATACCATGATGAGAATTTGTTTAAAATCAAATATTTTTTTCAGAGGGGCTAAATAAGTTATAATACACTGAAAACAAGATTCATATGTTGTGAGAAAAAAAATCCACGAACAAAAAATAGCTTCTAGAAATTAAAAAAAGTTGGAAGAATTTCATTAATTGAAAGATGAAAGAATATCTTTAAAAATCTAGAATATATAGAAAGGTAGACAAGAAATAAAATGCAAAATATCCTAGTTAGAATCTATAACATCTGACTACAGTATAATTGCCTGAAAGAACAAAAAGGTAAAAATTGTAAAGTGTAAGGCAAGCTTAACAATTATTTTTTTAATTAAAAAAAAAGCTCATAGCTAAAATTCCCAGTGCTCAAGAATTATGCTAGACATTGGTAAGCACCTGAATAAGGTTATTTACTTTGTAAAGTAAAAGCATAAATGAAGTTGTGATCAACTCTATTCTGGAGTTTTTAGAAGTCACCAAATAACATATATGAAGAGTACTAGAACTAATATGTCTGAGAATTCAGTATTAGAGGAAGTAAAATTGAGTAGAAAGAGAGAGCAGCACATGCAAGGTTCTGGTGTGAACAAATGAAAACTGCCTACTGCTCTATGCCGCTGCTGCTGCTGCTAAGTCGCTTCAGTCGTGTCCGACTCTGTGCGACCCCATAGACGGCAGCCCACCAGGCTCCTCCATCCCTGGGATTCTCCAGGCAAGAGTACTGGAGTGGGTTGCCATTTCCTTCTCCAAGGCATGAAAGTGAAAAGTGAAAGTGAAGTCGCTCAGTCGTGCCCGACTCTTAGCGACCCCATGGACTGCAGCCTACCATGCTCCTCCGTCCATGGGATTTGCCAGGCAAGAGTACTGGAGTGGGGTGCCATTGCTGCTCTATGGTGATCATTAAAACATGTAATAAGCACCAGCTCATCAGAACACACACAGCAATCAACTAGGACAGCCACCAGCTCTACACAATTAGTATGACTTACCTGGCCGGTGTCACTCCTGCTGGTACAGACAAGGAAGGGCAAGTTCCTTGGTCAGTTATTTCCAGTTTCAGCTGTTTGGGTCCAAAGCACAATTTTTAAAATGAGCAAATATGATCTGGGGAAAATAAAAGAATGAATGCTAGATTTAAAAAAATAAAACAGATGAGGTAGCTTTGCTTTTTAAGGAATACAGTCTTATAAAGTGACAACACCAAATATTCTTTTAAAGAAAGAACATAAATGCCTACATCTCTAATCTCTTTCATTGGTGTATAAATAGCCACCCTTTCTCCTCTAGAATCTATCCTCTATCTATCTATGTGTCTATACACCTGTAAGTCCTCAATTTTAAACTCAAGAACAGGCTTTATATATTTTTACTCATAGGCTAAGAAATAACTGACTTTATTTTAAGGCAATGGATGCCTGATTTAGGGCTTCCCAAGTGGTGCTATTGGTAAAGAACCCCCCTGCCAATGCAGGAGACATAAGAGATGCAGGTTCTATCCCTGGGTCAGGAAGATCCCCTGGAGGAGGAAATGGCAACCCATTCCAGTATTCTTGCCTGGAAAATTTCATGGACAGAGGAGCCTGGTGGGCTACAGTCCATAGTGTAGCAAAGAGTCCATAGAGTCGCAAAGAGTCGGACATGAATGAGAAACTTAGCATGCACCATGCATGCCTGATGTACCTTTCAGTGGAAGTTTTGATAATAGGGTTGCAGGGTTTCATGGACACCAGAGGAGGCAAAAGAAGAGGATTAGAAAAGGTGCTAGAAACAAAGATTTATTAAAAGTCCACCATGGTTCTGGTACTATATTCTACCCTGGAGATTCAGAAATGAATTACTACACTGATAAGTAAGAGCCATGAAAGTGGTAGGGCTTCTCTGGTGGCTCAGATGGTAAAGAATCCACCCACAATGCAGGAGACCTGGATTCGATTCCTGGGCTGGGAAGATCCCCTGCAGGAGGGCATGGCAAACCACTCCAGTATTCTTGCCTAGAGAATCCTCATGGACAGAGGAGCCTGGTGGGCTACAGTCCGTGGGGTCACAAAGAGTCAGATACAACTGAGTGACTAAGCACAGCACAGTTGATTGTCTATTTGGGGGGTGCTTCCCTGGTAGTTCAGTCAGTAAAGAATCTGCTTACAGTGCAGGTGACCAAGTTTTAATCCCTGTGTCAGGAAACTGCCCTTGAGAAGGAAATGGCAAACCACTCCAGTATTCTTGCCTGGAAAATCCCATGGACAGAGGGGCCTGGTGGGCTACAGTCCATGGAGTCACAAAGAGCTGGACACTTTAAGTCGCTGAGTCATGCCCGACACTTTGCGACCCCATGGCCTATAAAGTCCATGCATTCTCCAGGCCAGAATACTGGAGTGGGTAGCTGTTCCCCTCTCCAGGGAATCTTTCCAACCCAGGGATTGAACACAGGTCTCCTGCATTGCAGGAGGATTCTTAACCAATTGAGCCACAAGGGAAGCCCAATGAGAGTGGTAAATTTTGAGTGATAGAATAAACAGAAAAAACTAGTCTATTCTTTGAAACAAAACTCAACCCTATCGGAATCTTCAAATTTGATTACTGTAGGCTACAAAAGAGTAAGAATGTTACTTCCAACTCTCTCACCTGAGAGCTGGAAAAATAGGTTATGCTCAATTGACTTTGAAGGAATTAATTAACTGAGAAATTATGAAGTTTATGTTTCAACTAAGTTTAAAGGGTAGTAAATTCACAATAGGCAACTTTGTTTTCATATTTTATGTCACAAATATTTTTTTTCTTCAAAAGTGAGGATGTTTTCAAAAGTTAAAAATTGCAGAGATTAAGATTTGCTGCTTGTCTCTGCTTCCGTTGATAGGATCTCAGTCATAGAAAATGCAATTCATTCCAGTTCAGGAAATTTCATTTTCAAAAAGTGACTTATTAGATGTTTTCAGTAAAATAAGTGATAAATTGAGTTATGGGGTCAAAAGTAACCATAAATTTCACATTCCTTATAAAACATATTCATTTAACTTAATGACTCCATTGATATATCCATAAAAGAAATATGAGGCACTCTCAGGGTGAGTTCTTACATCTTAAATTATTATTAAATCAGGCTTTTGGTTGAAATTTGTGAAAATATCAATTATTTGGGAAGAAAGTAATTGATCCTTCATGCAGTGTTTTCCTGTGTCTTCATCACTATCTTCTATACAAACCACTAGAGGGCAAGACAGTCTAACATATTAGAGCAGATCTAATTTCATCCAACAGAGGGCAGTCATGCATACACCAGGCAAAGAAATTAGTATATTACATTACATTTCAGCTATTACCATCTGCCATTTCCTTTCATAAATGTAAGAGGAAAGATAAGATAGAAGAAAGAGGGAAGAACACAACCCTCCCAATAAACATTCCATTGGCAACACTGTTAAGCAAGAAAGTTTAATAAACAACTCACTTTTTCTTAGATTTAAATAGTTTAACTTTGAAGTGAAAAAACCACCAGTTAAAAGACAGGATGCTTAGGGCTGGTGCACTGGGATGACCCAGAGGGATGGTACAGGGAGGGAGGTGGGAGGGGGTTGAGGATGGGGAACACATGTACAGCCATGGCAGATTCATGTTGATATATGGCAAAACCAATACAATATTGTAAAGTAATTAGCCTCTAATTAAAATAAATAAATTTAAATTAAAAAAAGAAAACCATATTAAAAAATACATAAATTTATATTAAAAAAGAAGATAAATCTAAAAAAAAGGAAATGAGAAAACACACGAAAACCATTTCCAAACAAAGGCATCAAGCATTAACAGCTTTATTTTTGTGTACAAACACAATATCGAGTTACCTTTAGAGGCCAAGTAGTGAATTAGCAACATAAGTAATTCTTTATTAAACAAAAACTAAAGAAAGACTGTAAGTGGGGTGACAGACAGGTTTAGCCATTTCTCACAAAACATCTTGAAGAAGAAACCTAGGTTAATGGGAAAGAACAACAATCAGGAAGCCTGGGTTTCATCCTTGACTCCTTTCCATTGGCTGTATGACAACTGGTAGGCTGGCCAATCCACATAGCAGTTCAGTTGCCTCATATGCAAAGTTATGGAAGTTGTAACATAAATGACTTCTAAATCCGACTGGTCATCAGAAAGCTTTGCTAGTCTTTGGTGCTCCTGCTCAGTCGCTTCAGTTGTGTCTGACTCTGACCCCACGGACCATAGCCCACCAGGCCCCTCTGTCCATGGGATTTTCTCAGCAAGCATACTGGAGTGGGTTGCCTTTCCTGACCCAAAAATAGAACCGGAGTCTCCTGTGTCTCCTGCAATATAGGTGGATTCTTTACTGCTGAGCCACTGGGGAACTTACTAAATTAGAACTGAATATCCAGAAATGAAGTTCAACAACATATAAACATATATGTATATGTTATACTAATATACTTAAATACTAATATGTATACATTATATTTGCATTTATATTATATATGCAAAATGTACATGTGTGTGAAATTCTAGGCAATTCTGATGATTTGTCATCATATGCATTGGGTTTTATGATGATTAAGTTTCCTTTTTCACTTTTAAATTCCACGAATTTGTCCTTATTTGTACATCACTATGTTGATATTTTAAGATATAAGATATTTTTCTGGCCAACACTAAAAAAAAAAAAAAAACAGAAACTTCATCACATTAAAAAAAATTGAACTCAGAAAAAAATCAATTTGGAGATAGTTTCCAAGAGTTCATTGATACCTCAGTATTTTTTTTGCTTTTCCTCAGAACTTTTTAACTGACTATTTGTCATTAGTGCTTTTGATACCATGTGGCAGCACTTGGTTATGAGCATAATGATGTTGATTCATTGTTGTTGGTGGTATTGTTATGGCTTGAATCTGTAATGGCTAATTGCCACAGGAATGGCCTTGGTGTATATGTTCTTACTGTGGGGAATGTGGATAAATTATGAGTTATGAATGTAATCTTCATATGAATTATGGTGTCATGGGCATAATTGATGGGCTTCCCTCGTAGCTCAGTTGGCAAAGAATCAGAGACCCGGGCTCGATCCCTGGGTTGGGAAGATCCCCTGGAGAAGGAAGTGGCAACCCACTCCAGTATTCTTGCCTGGAGAATCCTATGGACAGAGGAGCCTGGCAGGCTACAGTCCGTGGGGTTGCAAGAGTTGGACACGACTTAGAAACTAAATCACCAAAGGATAACTGAAATTCTACTTTAAGATAAGGCAAGAGAAACCAGACTGAACCTAATAGCAATATTTGAAGAAAGAGAAATGGATTCTAGAAGTGATTTGTAAATTATATTTTATGTAAAGCTTATCTTTTACAATCTCATTCCAAGTAGGGGGATTCACAAGTTTAACTTGAGATATATCGAGAAAACTTAAAGTCACTTAACTATCTAATTAAGCCTAGTGACAAAAGATGTAAAACGACTTCACTTTTGGTAGATGTATTATTTTTCTGGTACACAACTTGAGTGACCACTTGATGTCAATCTTTGTGTTATGTTAGTGCTCTGGGAAGCAGTATAGGTTCTTGTGAGACTTTAACAAAGCAGCTGACATAGATGAGATTCCTCACTATAAATGAGTGACTTATAACCTTAGAATCAGAGGTGATAATGAAGGACAATCAAAGGTCTTTGCTGATCTCCTGCTTCAATCACCACATTATTCTTCAACCAGATTCAATATAATCTTCCTTCCAAACTGTAAGTGTATGTTAGTCAATCAGTCATGTCCAACTCTTTGCAGCCCCATGGACTGTAACTGGTCACACTCCTTCATCCATGGAATTCTCCAGGCAAGAATACTGGAGTAGGTTGCCATTCCCTTTTTCAGGGGACCTCCCTGACGGAGGGATCAAATCTGGGTCTCCTGCCTTGCAGGCAGATTCTTTACCACCTGAGCCAGAGAATGTATTATTCTAGTGATTTCATGTGACACAGTACTTCCAGTCCCTATGGAAGAGCACAGCACAGTAATTCATTAATTGGATGCTGTATTAAAGGTTTCCCTTGCTTATTACAAGAATGCTCAAACTACCACACAATTGCACTCATTTCACATGCTAGTAAAGTAATGCTCAAAATTCGTCAAGCCAGGCCTTAGCAGTATGTGAATCATGAACTTCCAAATGTTCAAGCTGGTTTTAGAAAAGGCAGAGGAACCAGAGATCAAATTGCCAACATCCGCTGGATCATGGAAAAATCAAGAGAGTTCCAGAAAAACATCTATTTCTGCTTTATTGACTATGCCAAAGCCTTTGACTGTGTGAGTCACAATAAACTGTGGAAAATTCTGAAACAGATGGGAATACCAGACCACCTGACCTGCCTCTTGAGAAACCTGTATGCAGGTCAGGAAGCAACAGTTAGAACTGAACATGGAACAACAGACTAGTTCCAAATAGGAAAAGGAGTACATCAAGGCTGTATATTGTCACCTTGCTTATTTCACTTATATGCAGAGTACATCATGAGAAACGCTGGGCTGGAAGAAGCACAAGCTGGAATCAAGATTGCTGGGAGAAATATCAATAACCTCAGATATGCAGATGACACCACCCTTATGGCAGAAAGTGAAGAGGAACTAAAAGGTCTCTTGAGGAAAGTGAAAGAGGAGAGTGAAAAAGTTGGCTTAAAACGTCAGAAAACTAAGATCATGGCATCTTGTCCCATCCCTTCATGGGAAATAGATGGGGAAACAGGGTCAGACTTTATTTTTTTGGGCTCCAAAATCACTGCAAGTGGTTACTGCAACCATGAAATTAAAAGACGCTTATTCCTTGGAAGGAAAGTTATGACCAACCTAGACAGCATATTGAAAAGGAGAGATATTACTTTGCCAACAAAGGTCCGTCTAGCCAAGGCTATGGTTTTTCTAGTGGTCATGTATGGATGTGAGAGTTGGACCGTGAAGAAAGTTGAGCGCTGAAGAATTGATGCTTTTGAACTGTGGTGTTGGAGAAGACTCTTGAGAGTCCCTTGGACTGCAAGGAGATCCAACCAGTTCATTCTGAAGGAGATCAGTCCTGGGTGTTCTTTGGAAGGACTGATTCTAAAGCTGAAACTCCAATACTTTGGCCACCTGATGCGAAGAGTTGACTCATTGGAAAAGACTCTGATGCTTGGAGGGATTGGGGGCAGGAGGAGAAGGGGACGACAGAGGATGAGATGGCTAGATGGCATCACTGACTCAATGGACGTGAGTCTGAGTGAACTCCGGGAGTTGGTGATGGACAGGGAGGCCTGGCGTGCTGGGATTCATGGGGTCGCAAAGAGTTGGACACGACTGAGCGACTGAACTGAACTGAACTGAATGTGCTTATCACACTTATCTAATTGTCAATCTCTATTCCTCCCCAATCACAGCCTCTCTCACTTGCTCCCTCCCTCTGGTAATGTTAAAAAATGCTCTTCTTTTCATTTGGGACTAGCACTTAAAATACGTATTTTGATATCAAGATAACACTTCCAAAGTGATTCCGATATAATGGCAGTAAAAATAAAACTCTGCAATTCTAAAAGAGCCAAGCTGAAACCAACAGTAATTCAGTTATTAATAATGCAGTTATTGTCATGTTGTATTTTACCTTAGTCATTTTAAAATAAAACACTTCTAAGTAGCTATTTTGCCAGCTGTTTAGGTTCATTTTAAATATATACATGCATTTTTGTTTTAGGGGAGCAAGGTACATTGTTTTATTCTATGCACTTTGCTGAAAGCATTCTCCAAGAGCCAACCAACCCTACAAAATGAAGCACTCAACCAGTTCAGAAGATGAGAAAAAGAAGTTGCATTAATAGTACTCCCACATATTATTTGATTTATGCTGTATCCTACAGTACATGAAATACAACTAAATTTTTTAGAATTAATTTTCTAATAAGAGGTTAAGAACGAGGACATTTTATCACTATCAAGTAAACTTGTGAGGCATGTTCATTTTACACTAATCTGATTACCCTGAATTACCTAGTTAGTAAACTAATCACTATCAGTTTGACCATTGGGATGGGAAATAAATCTTCAGAAAAGGACTTTAATATTCAGAAGATAAGAGCATTGTCTGAACCATATACTGCATATCAGAACTGCTTAAATAATTTCTTTTCAACACAATATATACCCTCAGTACAAGGTATCTGATTAAATCAAGCACAGGCCACTGATGGTGTTCTTTCTTTTTAGAAAGTTTGATTCTTCGTTCCTGATTAATGTAACTTCACCCACCCTCAGGCTGCCACATCCATCTGTAACATCAAAAAGTCTGTATGGACTTTTTGATGTTTCCCTTACTCTTCAATTTCTACTTAATCCATGAACTATAATTGCCATGATTTCTGGCTTTTCAACTGGGACAAACAGTGCCTCTTTAGTTTTTTTTGATAGCCTTAGATCCTTAATCTTCATCACATGAATAAAGAGAAACAAGGATCTCCATGGCATATCTGGATTGCTTACCTTTCTCCTTCTGTAACTGTTCATGAATATTTTATTGAAGCATGACACTAAGGAAAAGAAACTAATCAAATATTAAAATTTTAGATTATATATATTCTAAAAGTACTCTTAAAATATATCCTGAAAGTCCATTCTAAATGTCATAGGAGTGTTTGTATTTTGTTTTTTTGTTTGAAGTAGTGAATAAGATGGGGAAGGCAATGGCAACCCACTCCAGTGTTCTTGCCTGGAGAATCCCAGGGACGGGGGAGCCTGTTGGGCTGCTGTCTATGGGGTCGCACAGAGTTGGACACGACTGAGGCGACTTAGCAGCAGCAGCAGCAGCAGTGAATAAGAACTGGAGCCTTTGCTGTGCTAAATAGCTGACTTCTCCACAGAGATTCTTCTCATCATAATGTTCCTCTGGGGCTTCAGTCATTTGTGATTCAGCCTGATGACCACACTCTGAGTTAGCACTCCATGGAACCCAATTCTGAGCCATCAATCCCAAAACAGGCATACTTACTCTCAGACTCCTGGAATTTATATTCTCTTTTACTTGTCTCCTTTCTCTCACCTTTTCTCTTCTTTTTCCTAAATGCTTTTGAGAGAAAAATCCAGAAGCCCTTCTGGGATAGAGAAATACAAACAAATTTTAATCTATCTGATAGATTCTCCTAGTTCCTAGCCAAATCAAGATGAACCAAACAGATAGAGACAAGGCATTACTATATTGAGGGGAAAGCACTTCTCTGAGAGTTTGGGCAAAAGGGATGTAAGGGCATTTAACACCCCATATACACTTGCTTTGATATCTGGAAAACTATCATTAATATGAAATGTGTCATGCATAAATATGAAATTATTACATCATCTCATGTTTGTTTTTTTTTTTTTTGAGTGGTCATTATGAATTGTCTTCATTCCTAGCACCAGGAGAACCTCTAAAAGGAAGATTTAATATATTATAATTTCTTCTACCATGCTTATTCATACCTCATTCTAGAGTGATTTTTTTTTTTTTGACATTTCTAGCACTTCTTTTTTTTTTTTTTGTATACATGTGTTCCCCATCCTGAACCCTCCTCCCTCCTCCCTCCCCATACCATCCCTCTGGGTCGTCCCAGTGCACTAGCCCCAAGCATCCAGTATCGTGCATTGAACCTGGACTGGCATCTCATTTTCATACATGATATTTTACATGTTTCAATGCCATTCTCCCAAATCTTCCCACCCTCTCCCTCTCCCACAAAGTCCATAAGACTGTTCTGTACGTCAGTGTCTCTTTTGCTGTCTCGTATACAGGGTTATCGTTACCATCTTTCTAAATTCCATATATATGCGTTAGTATACTGTATTGGTGTTTTTCCTTCTGGCTTACTTCACTCTGTATAATAGGCTCCAGTTTCATCCACCTCATTAGAACTGATTCAAATGTATTCTTTTTAATGGCTGAGTAATACTCCATTGTGTATATGTACCACTGCTTTCTTTATCCATTCATCTGCTGATGGACATCTAGGTTTCTTCCATGTCCTGGCTATTGTAAACAGTGCTGCAATGAACATTGGGGTACACGTGTCTCTTTCCCTTCTGGTTTCCTCAGTGTGTATGCCCAGCAGTGGGATTGCTTGATCATAAGGCAGTTCTATTTCCAGTTTTTTTAAGGAATTTCCACACTGTTCTCCATAGTGGCTGTACTAGTTTGCATTCCCACCAACAGTGTAAGAGGGTTCCCTTTTCTCCACACCCTCTCCAGCATTTATTATTTGTAGACTTTTGGATTGCAGCCATTCTGACTGGTGTGAAATGGTACCTCATAGTGGTTTTGATTTGCATTTCTCTGATAATGAGTGATGTTGAGCATCTTTTCATGTGTTTGTTAGCCATCTGTATATCTTCTTTGGAGAAATGTCTATTTAGATCTTTGGCCCATTTTTTGATTGGGTCATTTATTTTTCTGGAGTTGAGCTGTAGGAGTTGCTTGTATATTTTTTAGATTAGTTGTTTGTCAGTTGCTTCATTTGCTATTATTTTCTCCCATTCTGAAGGCTGTCTTTTCACCTTGCTAATAGTTTCCTTTGATGTGCAGAAGCTTTTAAGGTTAATTAGGTCCCATTTGTTTATTTTTGATTTTATTTCCAATATTCTGGGAGGTGGGTCATAGAGGATCCTGCTGTGATGTATGTCAGAGAGTGTTTTGCCTATGTTCTCCTCTAGGAGTTTTATAGTTTCTGGTCTTACGTTGAGATCTTTAATCCATTTTGAGTTTATTTTTGTATATGGTGTTAGAAAGTGTTCTAGTTTCATTCTTTTACAAGTGGTTGACCAGATTTCCCAGCACCACTTGTTAAAGAGATTGTCTTTAATCCATTGTATATTCTTGCCTCCTTTGTCAAAGATAAGGTGTCCATATGTGCGTGGATTTATCTCTGGGCTTTCTATTTTGTTCCATTGATCTATATTTCTGTCTTTGTGCCAGTACCATACTGTCTTGATAACTGTGGCTTTGTAGTAGAGCCTGAAGTCAGGTAGGTTGATTCCTCCAGTTCCATTCTTCTTTCTCAAGATTGCTTTGGCTATTCGAGGTTTTTTGTATTTCCATACAAATTGTGAAATTATTTGTTCTAGCTCTGTGAAGAATACTGTTGGTAGCTTGATAGGGATTGCATTGAATCTATAAATTGCTTTGGGTAGTATACTCATTTTCACTATATTGATTCTTCCAATCCATGAACATGGTATATTTCTCCATCTATTAGTGTCCTCTTTGATTTCTTTCACCAGTGTTTTATAGTTTTCTATATATAGGTCTTTAGTTTCTTTAGGTAGATATATGCCTAAGTATTTTATTCTTTTCGTTGCAATGGTGAATGGAATTGTTTCCTTAATGTCTCTTTCTGTTTTCTCCTTATTAGTGTATAGGAATGCAAGGGATTTCTGTGTGTTGATTTTATATCCTGCAACTTTACTATAGTCATTGATTAGTTCTAGTAATTTTCTGGTGGAGTCTTTAGGGTTTTCTATGTAGAGGATCATGTCATCTGCAAATAGTGAGAGTTTTACTTCTTCTTTTCCAATTTGGATTCCTTTTATTTCTTTTTCTGCTCTGATTGCTGTGGCCAAAACTTCCAAAACTATGTTGAATAGTAATGGTGAAAGTGGGCACCCTTGTCTTGTTCCTGACTTTAGAGGAAATGCTTTCAATTTTTCACCATTGAGGATAATGTTCGCTGTGGGTTTGTCATATATAGCTTTTATTATGTTGAGGTATGTTCCTTCTATTCCTGCTTTCTGGAGAGTTTTTATCATAAATGGGTGTTGAATTTTGTCAAAGGCTTTCTCTGCATCTATTGAGATAATCATATGGTTTTTATTTTTCAATTTGTTAATGTGGTGTATTACATTGATTGATTTGCGGATATTGAAGAATCCTTGCATCCCTGGGATAAAGCCCACTTGGTCATGGTGTATGATCTTTTTAATGTGTTGTTGGATTCTGATTGCTAGAATTTTGTTAAGGATTTTTGCATCTATGTTCATCAGTGATATTGGCCTGTAGTTTTCTTTTTTTGTGGCATCTTTGTCAGGTTTTGGTATTAGGGTGATGGTGGCCTCATAGAATGAGTTTGGAAGTTTACCTTCCTCTGCAATTTTCTGGAAGAGTTTGAGCAGGATAGGTGTTAGCTCTTCTCTAAATTTTTGGTAGAATTCAGCTGTGAAGCCGTCTGGACCTGGGCTTTTGTTTGCTGGAAGATTTTTGATTACAGTTTCAATTTCCGTGCTTGTGATGGGTCTGTTAAGGTTTTCTATCTCTTCCTAGTCGAGTTTTGGAAAGTTGTACTTTTCTAAGAATTTGTCCATTTCTTCCTCGTTGTCCATTTTATTGGCATATAATTGTTGATAATAGTCTCTTATGATCCTTTGTATTTCTGTGTTGTCTGTTGTGATCTCTCCATTTTCATTTCTAATTTTATTGATTTGATTTTTCTCCCTTTGTTTCTTGATGAGTCTGGCTAATGGTTTGTCAATTTTATTTATCCTTTCAAAGAACCAGCTTTTGGCTTTGTTGATTTTTGCTATGGTCTCTTTTGTTTCTTTTGCATTTATTTCTGCTCTGATTTTTAAGATTTCTTTCCTTCTACTAACCCTGGGGTTCTTCACTTCTTCCTTTTCTAGTTGCTTTAGGTGTAGAGTTAGGTTATTTATTTGACTTTTTTATTGTTTCTTGAGGTGTGCCTGTATTGCTATGAACTTTCCCCTTAGGACTGCTTTTACTGTGTCCCACAGGTTTTGGGTTGTTGTGTTTTCATTTTCATTCGTTTCTATGCAAATTTTGATTTCTTTTTTGATTTCTTCTGTGATTTGTTGGTTATTCAGCAGCGTGTTGTTCAGCCTCCATATGTTGGAATTTTTAATCATTTTTATCCTGTAATTGAGATCTAATCTTACTGCATTATGGTCAGAAAAGATGCTTGGAATGATTTCTATTTTTTTGAATTTACCAAGGCTAGCTTTATGGCCCAGGATGTGATCTATCCTGGAGAAGGTTCCATGTGCGCTTGAGAAAAAGGTGAAATTCATTGTTTTGGGATGAAATGTCCTATAGATATCAATTAGGTCTAACTGGTCTATTGTATCGTTTAAAGTTTGTGTTTCCTTGTTAATTTTCTGTTTAGTTGATCTATCCATAGGTGTAAGTGGGGTATTAAAGTCTCCCACTATTATTGTGTTATTGTTAATTTCTCCTTTCATACTTGTTAGCATTTGTCTTACATACTGCGGTGCTCCTGTGTTGGGTGCATATATATTTATAATTGTTGTATCTTCTTCTTGGATTGATCCTTTGATCATTATGTAGTGAACTTCTTTGTCTCTTTTCACAACCTTTGTTTTAAAGTCTATTTTATCTGATATGAGTATTGCTACTCCTGCTTTCTTTTGGTCCCTATTTGCATGGAAAATCTTTTTCCAGCCCTTCACTTTCAGTCTGTATGTGTCCCCTGTTTTGAGGTGGGTCTCCTGTAGACAACATATGTAGGGGTCTTGTTTTTGTATCCATTCAGCCAGTCTTTGTCTTTTGGTTGGGGCATTCAACCCATTTATGTTTAAGGTAATTACTGATAAGTATGATCCCGTTGCCATTTACTTTATTGTTTTGGGTTCGAATTTATACACCATTTTTGTGTTTCCTGTCTAGAGAATATCCTTTAGTATTTGTTGGAGAGCTGGTTTGGTGGTGCAGAATTCTCTCAGCTTTTGCTTGTCTGAGAAGCTTTTGATTTCTCCTTCATACTTGAATGAAATCCTTGCTGGGTACAATAATCTGGGCTGTAGGTTATTTTCTTTCATCATTTTAAGTATGTCTCGCCATTCCCTCCTGGCTTGAAGAGTTTCTATTGAAAGATCAGCTGTTATCCTTATGGGAATTCCCTTGTGTGTTATTTGTTGTTTTTCCCTTGCTGCTTTTAATATTTGTTCTTTGTGTTTGATCTTTGTTAATTTGATTAATATGTGTCTTGGGGTGTTTCGCCTTGGGTTTATCCTGTTTGGGACTCTCTGGGTTTCTTGGACTTGGGTGATTATTTCCTTCCCCAGTTTAGGGAAGTTTTCAACTATTATCTCCTCAAGTATTTTCTCATGGTCTTTCTTTTTGTCTTCTTCTTCTGGAACCGCTATGATTCGAATGTTGTAGCATTTAATATTGTCCTGGAGGTCTCTGAGATTGTCCTCATTTCTTTTAATTCATTTTTCTTTTATTCTCTCTGATTCATTTATTTCTACCATTCTATCTTCTAATTCACTAATCCTATCTTCTGCCTCTGTTATTCTACTATTTGTTGCCTCCAGAGTGTTTTTAATTTCATTTATTGCATTATTCATTATATATTGACTCTTTTTTATTTCTTCTAGGTCCTTGTTAAACCTTTCTTGCATCTTCTCAATCCTTGTCTCCACGCTATTTATCTGTGATTTCATTTTAATTTCAAGATTTTGGATCAATTTCACTATCATTATTCGGAATTCTTTATCAGGTAGATTCCCTATCTCCTCCTCTTTTGTTTGGTTTGGTGGGCATTTATCCTGTTCCTTTATCTGCTGGCTATTCCTCTGTCTCTTCATCTTGTTTAAATTGCTGAGTTTGGGGTGTCCTTTCTGTATTCTGGCAGTTTGTGGAGTTCCCTTTATTGTGGCTTTTCCTCACTGTGTGTGGGTTTGTACAGGTGGCTTGTCAAGGTTTCCTGGTTAGGGAAGCTTGTGTTGGTGTTCTGATGGGTGGAGCTGTATTTCTTCTCTTTGTTCAGTCGCGCTGTGGGGAGAGAGGGAGGGATGCTGCAAACAAATAACACTGGTGTGCGCTCGCTGTGCCTCAGCCACACTGGGTCTGCCCCCGCTCACGGCGCGTGTAGCCTCCCTGCCCACACTGCTCGGGCTCTAGGTTGTTCCGCTGGGAACAATCCGAGGCTGGCCCTGGGCTGCATGTACCTCCCACGTCCAAGCCGCTCAGGTTCAGGCGCTCGGGCAGTCCTCAGAGGCGCAGACTCAGTTGGGCCTGAGTTTTGTGCTCTTCCCAGGTCAGAGCAGCTCAAGTGATGAGGTGTTTGGCGAGCGCCAATGCTGCGACTTATCGCCTCCCAGCCACTCGGTTATCTGGGTATAAAACCGGCGCACCTTCTCAGGCAGATGTTAACCGTCCAGACCCCCAAGAAGTTTTAGTTAGCAAAGAAGCCGGCTTACAGTTTTATAGATAATGTCTCTCTGGGGCTGCGATTGCCCCCTTCCGGCTCTGGCTGCCTGTCACCGGAGGGGGAAGGTCTGCAGCCAGCTATCTCTGTTCAGTTCTTTGTTCCCTGCGTGAGCCTGGTGGTGTCTTAGGTTGGGGCTGGCTTTTCGCGTGGTAGATATCCCACAGTCTGGTTTGCTAGCCCAGATTATTTCGCTCAGATAGTGCTCAGGGTATTCAGGCCAGATTCTTACTCTAAGCGATGCAGCCCGCGCTGCGCCTCCCTGCCCAGCCCCCGCTTGCTAATGGCGCGTGCAGGCGTCTGCGCTGCTTCTCCACTGGGGGAGTTACTGTAGGACTCGCAATCTTCGAGTTTTAATTGTTTATTTATTTTTTCTCCCCGTTATGTTGCCCTCTGTGCTTCCAAAGCTCGGCACAGATTCGGCAGTGAGAAGGTTTCCTGGTGTTTGGAAACTTCTCTCTTTTTAAGACTCCCTTCCCGGGACGGAACTCCGTCCCTCCCTCTTTTGTCTCTTTTTTTGTCTTTTATATTTTTTCCTACCTCCTGTCGAAGAGTTGGATTGCTTTTCTGGGTGCCGGATGTCCTCTGCCGGCATTCAGAAGTTGTTTTGTGGAATTTACTCGACGTTTAAATGCTCTTTTGATGAATTTGTGGGGGAGAAAGTGTTCTCCCCGTCCTACTCCTCCGCCATCTTGGCTCCTCCTCTACATCATCTCATGTTTTTTTAAAAGAACAGATATAAAGTGGTAAGTTGGAAAAAAGCAGAGTGTTGGTGTCCCAGTATCTTTTCTACTTTCTCTTCAGGCTTATATAGTAGAATTATTTTATATTTTTAAAAGTCTGGAAAAGGTTGTCAGATAATTTGAATCATCTCTTTCATTAATTCTTTAACAACCATGGGGTGGACTCAACTTGTGACTCATCAGATGTAGAACACTGTGGTGAACTCTAGAACCAGACTACCAAGACTAAATCTAAGCTCTTCTATATGGTAAATATTCAATGTGGGTAAAGTACTTCATAACTCCAAGTTTGCAAACTTCAGTTTGCTTATCTGTAAAATGGAAACAAAGTAGCTGCATCTTAAGGTGTTTTGTGAATTAAATCACTCAAGTACAAATGTCCTGCCTTGTGTAATTTTTTTTGTTCCTGTAATACTTGCAAGCAAAAGCAAAAGCAAATTCCTCAGGATCTGGGTCAACCAAAATCAAATTGATAACCAGGCATGAACTGACTTTAAGTCACAAAGTATTATGTCTATGAAGCCAAAATACCATCAAATAGAGGCAGTGTGTTGGTGGAAAAAAGCAGGAGAATTGGTGCCATGGGAGTATTTTTAGCTCCAGTTTCTCCAGTTGCGAGTTATATGACCATGAGTAAGTCAATCTCTGTAGCTAAACTTTCTTGTAAGCAAAAAGAAATAACACACACACACCATGGCATTTGTCATGGGAATTAAAAAGACATCATTGATGTAAAATTAAAACTATGAACGTTAAATTGAGTAAGGAAAATTTCCTTCATTTTAGGAGACAATAAGAAACAGGAACAAATAAACCAACACCACATGCTCCACTCAAATCCCCTCCTTTGTGAAGCCTTTCCTGCTTCCACAGTTTCCTCTCTGCCAGAGCAATGTTGCTTACTTTTGACTCTTTTATTATCTTTAGACTTACCTCCCTCATCTCTCTCATCAATAATCATTTATGGGTCTATGGCTTATAGAAATGAAATATGTCTTATTTGTTTCCATATCTCCTGCACCTACCTCAGAGACAAACACAGTGAATGGTGCTCAGCAAATGAGCTTTTATTTTTTATAACTGATTGAATGGTTAAATGAAAGAATGTATTATTCTGATGTTAAAGATAAGATACAGCTATATATCATTGCTTAGAATGTGTGGCCAACAAAAACGCATTCATAACCACTATTTACCTAACAATATTGTGTTCTGCCTAGATATATCCAGTTGCATGAGTCTTGGTATTGTCCTAATTAGAAATGCCATGCTAACATTCCAGAGTAAAGCAGACATCTCTTTTGTTGGGCAGATAAAGACTCCAGCCTGTTGGTGGGGCTGAGGCTGCACAGTCATCTGGAAAGAACACTTGGAATTCTGCAGCAGGGCCAGAAAAGGGGCATCAGCTTCATGAATGCAGCTCTCATACAACTGTGTTGGAACAAAGCTGGCGGCGAATCAAACCTTGTGCTTGTCTGCCTGCCCTGGAAGAGTGCATGTGTTAATCGGCTATGGAGACAGGCAAGGGTTTTAAGAGACAAGCAGAAGAGAAGATAGAATGTCATTGAAAACACATTTCCAGACTCCTTCTCAAGTAAAAGTCCAGTCCCTTCGAGTGGATTCATGCCAATAATGTTTCAGCATTTCTATACATGATCAGACCACTCCCATCTCATCTTGGCTTCAGTTCTTTGTGAACCATAGAAGTCTGTACTGTCTAGGATACTGTAAGCAGAAAACCAGCCTTTACACTCAAGCAGAACAGATTTGGGTGGAGAGTCCTGGTTAACTCATAAACAATTTATAAACTTAAGCATTTAGAAAGTCTTGATTAAAGGTTTAAATCCTTATAGTTCTTTGCCAATGAAATATAGGGTTTCACTGTTTTCAGTAACCATGCTTTGGAAATCTTGGGAAAAAATCCTACTATATAGCTTGGCAAATTTTTAATATTTAATCAGCTAAACTAAAAAAATGCTGATGAGGAAAATCCTAAATACTGATATGTGTATAAATGCTTTATATAAATCTCTTCAAAATATTATCCTTATGAACTGAGATAGGTTTTGCATTGATAGTAGCTGGGAAATTCAAACCAATTTTGAAAAAAGAAAAGACAAGAATTTAACCCAATCAAACAGAATGTCAGAAAATTGAGTTGCGATTTTCTTTAATACATAGTTAATTATGGCTCTCCAAAATTTGACAAAAGTGCATCAGTGCAAGCAATTAATTCTTCTTTAAGGTCATTTTTATTGCCCAAGAAGGCTTAGTGATCTACTATCTAACTCATCCTTTCCTTTCCAATTTAATGTAACCAATGAAATGCCATCATATGGACTGTCACAGTCACAGAGTGATGGTTAAATCAAAGACTTATTAAAAATTAACATAAATAAACATGCCAATATATTCAACTAGAAGATTTTATTCAATTCAAGGTTTCTCAAGATCAAGGACTGGATCTTGCATCATCTTTTAAATCCCAGAATTGGATAGATCTTTACACTGGTAAAATCTCAAAAGATTTTGGTCAAGAGCATGAAGAAACTGACTTAAAATTTCACTAGAATAATTTTCTCAGCTCAACATATGCTTATAAAGGCAGAATTAATACTGGAAGATTGTTATATTAATACACTATTCTTTAAACTTTGGCTTTTAAATACCCCACCCTAAGACTGAAATTATTTTTGCAGTAAGCCTATCTTAAGTGAGCACAAAAGAGATTATAAAGTGGAAAGAATGAGCAAAAGAAACTTGGAGAACAGGTGTGCAGAGGAAGTGGAAGTACACATAAAGAGGGAGAAAGTTCCAAGCACTCCAAGGGAGGAAAAAAGCAAGTAGCAAAATCAATCCTGTTCATTTATAAAGAATTTTGTACAGGATTTTTAAAAATAACAATCAATGAAAAGATCTTTAAAGAAGAAAAAAGAAATGAATCACTTTAATTCAATTCGATAAAAGTTTTTCTTCATTTTCTGAGTAATAGATTCCCTTTTCAGGCCCTCCAAGGCCAGGTCTTTGCAGTCAGCAGAAAATGAAGCTGAGCAATTATTTGCTGAATTTTAATTTAAACAGCTGTAGATCAGAATAATTTGGGTCAATTATGATCAAGGATTCATGTCACTGTGATAGCTTCCAGTATCTGAGTTAATGATCTCGTCCCTGAGTGTGTAGTGAAAAGAACATTCGATAAGAGGTCAAGGAGTGCTGTATACTTTTTTCAAATTCATCATTGAACTAGCAACTGTTAATCTCTCTGGGACATAGTGTTATCATCTGATCACTGTAGATAATATTTGCACAATTGAGTTGTCTTGATAAGCAATGAGACACTGTATGTAAATAATTTTGTAAATATAAATATTTTGTAAATTAATGAATTTATTGTGAATACTCCCTCTCTTGTCATCCCATCACACTTTGTACAGGTTTGCATAAACTTTTTTTTAGTAAGATATTATAAAAGATATGGATGAAAAGTAAAGTATTTTGATATTAACATATAAAAACAAAAGAGAGAAAAATAAATGCTCCGATGTACATTATGCGTTAATACAAAACAAAGTGCTTTTTGGAAAAATCCTCAATAGTATTCAAATTATCTTTACGTGGGTGATACGTGTATGATTTCACACTTTTTGATAATAATGTATAATTTTTCATTGATCCATAATAAGTGGCCTTATATTTTCAATGGAACTAAATTAGGTTTGTTTCCATTTTACTGATGCTAAAATATTATAAAACCGACCTTTTAGCTAAGTACACTTAAATAAAAGCAGCTCTTTCAAAAGTTGAAAATGTCATTAGGATTTTATGTGCAAAGAGAAATGCATATTGCTTGCTTTTTTATCATTAGGGATAACATTTTTTACTTTAACCCATGCAAATATTGGCAGTAATAGCAGGTCTTGTTTAGAAATTTGGTTTCATATGAAACCTGACTCAAATATAACTAGAGTGGGTGAATCCGTATGAACCAAAACTCCGAACTCCGTGAACTTTCCTCCTAAATTTACATTACTTTGAAACCTCAAAGAATCATATGACTGAAACAACAACAAATACATAATCAGAGATTTTAAGAAACTAAAACAGAATATTTTACTAGTTCCTTTAGTGAGAGAGAGACAGTTTTTCTGTTACTGTTATACTTAGTTGCTGCTACTGATGCTTTTTATGAGGGATCTATTTAGATTTTCTTTAGATTTAACCACTAAACATGGTAATGAAATGGGATACATGAAAAATAAACCTAACATTGTCCAGAGGTACTAAAACTGTCTTTTAAAAACTGAGGTAGGAATATTTTTGAATAGTAAAGATCATTTTATAATTAAAAATTATGAAAGATTATTTAAGATTAAGATGAAAAGTTACAGTTATGAAGAAAAAAATTTTCTACTTGGCTTTTTAAATGTTATAAGTCTATTGTTTTTTCTCCTCCTATAGGAGGAGGCATAGTATTTGGCATAGTCAAATAAAAAACTATAACTTCTATGAATGTATTAATAAAACCTATCTTCAAAGCTGGGCTTGACTTCAAAAATACATTCTAATATTAAAGACTGACAATTTTGTATTAGAAATTCAATATAGACCCCTTGTTTATTAAAAATAAAACCTCATATATACTTGTTATTAAAATATACATACTATTCTACCTTAACCTGGAATTACAGAATTTTACTTTTTTTAAAAAAAGAAAAAGAAAGGTACTCCTTTGGATAGAATGAGAATTTCTCTTTTATTATGATATTAGACAAAGACTCAGAGATTCTGCAGATCAGCAATTTTATTTTACTCATGAGAAATTTTTCTAGCTGATAGCCTTGAAAACCCATGTCTGCTGTATCATGAGTTTAGTGGTCTTTAGGTTCTATTATCGTTGCTCTTGAGTGCACAAAAACTTAAATCGGATTTTTTTTTTAAAACTGTCCAAAAACTGACCCAGATGTACTTAAAAATGTATTTTTTAAATAATTTTCAATAGTTTTACATGAGAAGAAAATTTGTATTTATACCATCCTTTAAAAAGACATGGGCTTCCCTCACAGTTCAGTTGGTAAAGAAACTGCCTGCAATGCAGAAGATCTGGGCTTGATCCCTGGATTGGGAAGATCCTCTGGAGAAGGGAAAAGCTACCCACTCCAGTATACTGGCCTGGAGAATTCCATGGACTCTATAGCCCGTGGGGTCCCAAAGAGTTGGACATGACTGAGTGACTTTCACATGACTTAAAAAGACATAGAACTATTAAATACTTAATTCTTTCTATTTTCTTAAAGTAAAATGCTATCTATGAGCATGGATATCTATTCTGGCATCTATGAAAACCTCTGGCATCCTCATACTCATTTTTATGCTTCTTTGTATTGTAATCAGGGCTCCCCAGTGATTGGCACTAGTGGTGAAGAACTAGCGTGCCAGTGCAGGAGACCTCAGAGATGTGGGCTTGATCCTGAATCAGGAAGATCCCATGAAAGAGGGCCTGGCAACCCTCTCCAGTATTCTTGGCCTGGAGAATCCCATGGACAGAGGAGTACGGTGGGCTACAGTCCATGGGGTTACAAAGAGTCAGACACGACCGAAGCAACTTAACACACATGTACACGTGAAACACTATGGCAAGAAATATGGCTGCCAGCAAAATCAAATTCATCCACCTCTAGTGTTACTTGAAAGGCCAAAGATAGATTTTCCATTTGAGCAACAGCTGAGTCATGTGCTCATCTTTAAACCAATCTCTGTGTCCAGGGGAAATGGATATTGTAATAAATTGGATTAAAATGAGTCTTTCCTGTTTTCAATATTTTTGAAATAGTAGTTCTGAATCTAAGAAATAAAACATTATCAGAAAGGTGTGGACCTGTAATTCTAAGTAACACCTAGAATCATGGACCAATAACAATCTGTTCAGTTCAGTTCAGTCGCTCAGTCGTGTCCGACTCTTTGCGACCCCATGAATTGCAGCACGCCAGGCCTCCCTGTCCATCACCAACTGCCGGAGTCTACCCAAACCCGTGTCCATTGAGTTGGTGATGCCATCCAACCATCTCATCCTCTGTGGTCCCCTTCTGCTCCTGCCCTCAATCTTTCCCAGCATCAGGGTCTTTTCCAATGAGTCAGCTCTTCACATTAGGTGGCCAAAGTATTGGAGTTTCAGCTTCAACATCAGTCCTTCCAATGAACACCCAGGACTGATCTCCTTTAGGATGGGCTGGGAGGGTGGTGGCAACTAGACACCAAGAATAGTGGAGACTAGAGGTCAAAATAGGAGTAAGGAAGGGAAGGAATAAAAAGGCAAGTGATCCCACGGACCTGCCAAGAGGGGAAGACGGCTTATGATCCCCACCTCTCAACTTCCTCTTCCTTGCTTACCTGAAGGAAGGAAGCATACACATTCAAACAGCAGCATACACATTCAGACAGGCAAAACTCTTAAGAGTCATTCATAACATCCTCTGCATGGTAGCCTATCAAATAGATAACTATAATAAATTCAAATCGTTTCCTATTGTTTGGCATTTATATTTTACACAAGTATCTGAGTATTTCTGTAGGATTAATTAATTGAGGTAAACTAGCTGGATTATCAGGTATAAAAATTTTAAGAATGTTAAGCCAAATTGCTTGTCAGGAAGACTGCACGAATGCTTACTAGTGGAACATAAGCAGCACCATGTTTTGAACGCTTGCCAACACTGACTGTCAAAATGGAAACACATGTATATTTTCTAAGTTAAGGAACAAAACTTTCCTTTTCCAAAAATAGAATAATTTTACTGTTTTCCCTGATGATAAAAACTGCTACATGTTTCTATCAAGAAAAGTCAAGCAATTAAAATACTACAAAGAGAATCAAAAGCCCCCAAACCTCTCAACCCAGAGATATTTCTGATTAAGATTTTGGAGAATCTCCTCCAAAGCTTTTTCTATCCATCTATGTCAATACACGTACACAAAAATTCTATAAATGTGATCGTATTATAATGCCATTTTATTATAAAAATTTTCACTCTACAATAGAGCATGTATTGGGTTGCTCAAAAAGTTTGTTCAGGTTTTCCAAATGATGTTATGGAAAAACTTGAATGAATGTTTTGGCCAACCCAATGCATCTTTTCATGCCTCTGTGTGTTCGTGTGTGTGTAAAAGTGAAAGTGTTAGCCATTTAATCATGTCTGACTTTTTGCAACCTCATAGACTATAGCCCACCAGGGCCTTCTGTCCATGGAATTCTCCAGGCAAGAATACTAGAGTGGGTTGCTATTCCCTTCCCCAGGGGACTTTCCTGACCCAGGGATTGAATCCCGGTCTCCTGCATTTCAGGCAGATTCTTTACTGTCTGAGCCACCAAGGAAGCATTTTAATTTTAATTTTAATAAGCAAAATAATCAGTTTTTGTATTCCTACACTTTATTATCAGGTTATCTACTAAGAAAAATCTAAGGTTATTTTCAATCTTTACTATAAACAATGCTGTCACAAATACGTTTGAGCTTATAGTTTTATATACTTTATACATACTTATGTAATGATTCCTTTAAGAAAATGTAATATTAGAGGGCTCTCTGGGGTCTAAAAGCATTTTAAAGTTATCCTCCAAGTCACAATGAATGTGTGCTTCCTTTAGACCATCCGTTTGCAAAAATGGCCAATGTGATTGGGAGTAGTATAAACAAATTTGATTTTTTAAGTAGTAGATTTGAAATGTGCCAACATTTAGAAAATGGCATATAACCAACCACATACCAATATTTTCCAAAAGACTAAGGTATGATATTATGTCATCAGAAAAAGATAAATTATCTATTGAAAGTGCAAGATAGGATAATGAATTAAGGAACATTTGAAAAGTTTATTTATTAGTATGGTTTCAGATCTCACACTGAAACTAACCTTAAACTATCACTTGTGAACTGTTGGTGTAATATCAAAGAACATCAAAAATTATATGAAAGGGCTCTTAAAAGTCTCCTCCTTTTCCTAACTACATATCTGTGTGGGGCTATTTTTTAAAATTCATATATTTCAACCAAAGCCACACTGCAGTCAATTGACAGCAGAAGCAAACATGAGAATCTACATGTCTTCTATCAAGCCAGACATCAAAGACGTTTGCAAAAATTGTAAAACACCATAGCTCTTCCCCTAACCATGTTATTTCGGAAAATATAATTATTTGTCATATAAATAAGCTGGTTTTATGGCAACAGGTGATGGATTTGTTGTTTCAGTCACTAAATCATGTCCAACTCTTTGTGACACCATGTAATGCAGCATGCCAGGCTGCTCTGTCCTTCACTATCTCCCACAGTTTGCTCAAATGCATGTCCATTGAGTCAGTGATGCCATCCACCCATCTCATCCTCTGCCGCCCTCTTCTTTTCACTTCAATCTTTCCTAGCATCAGGGTCTTTTCCACAAGTCGGCTCTTTGCATCTGGTGACCTAAGTACTGGAGCTTCAGCTTTGGCATCAGTCCTTCCAATGAATATTTAGGGTTGATTTCCTTCAGGATTGACTGGTTTAATTTCCTTGCAGTCTAAGGGATTTTCAAAAGTGTTCTCCAGCACCACAATTTGAAAGCATCAATTCTAAACCACAGCTTTGACTATACAGAACTCTGTTGGCAAAGTGATGTCTCTACTTTTTAATATGTTGTCTAGGTTTGTCATGGAATTCTTGGGCTTCCCTGGTGGCTCAGCTGGTAAAGAATCACCTGCAATGCGGGAGACCTTGGTTCAATCCCTGGGGTGGGAAGATCCCCTGGAGAAGGGAACAGCTACCCACTCCAGTATTCTGGCCTGGGTTGCAAAGAGTTGGACCCAACTGACTTTCACTTTCACTTTCCTTCCAAGGATCAATCATCTTTTAGTTTCATGACTGCAGTCACCATCTATAGTGATTTTGGAGCCCAGGAAAATAAACTCTGTCACTGCTTCCACTTTTCCCCCTTCTATTTTCCATGAAGTGATGGGATTGGATGTCATGATCTTAGTTTTTTGAAAGCTGAGTTTTAAGCCAATTTTTTAAACTCTCTTGTTTTGCCCACATCAAGGGCTTCTTTGGTTCTTCATCACTTTCTGCCATTAGAGTGGTAGCATCTGTATATCTGATGTTGTTGATATTTCTCCCAGAAAACTTGATTCCAGCCTGACATTTCACTTGATGTATTCTGCATATAAGTTAAATAAACAAAGTGACAATATACAGTCTTGACATACTCCCTTTCTAATTTTAAACCAGTCAGTTATTCCATGTAAGGTTCTAACTGTTGATTCTTGACCTGCATATAGGTATCTCAGGAGGCAGTTCAGGTGGTCTGGTATTCCCATCTCTTTCAGAATTTTCCACAGTTTGTTGTGATCCATACAGTCAAAGGCTTTAGTATAGTCAATGAAGCAAGAGTAGAGGTTTTTCTGGAACTCTCTTGCTTTCTCCATGATCCAACGAATGTTGGCAATTTGATCTCTGGTTCCTCTGACTTTTCTAAATTCAGCTTGAACATCTGGAAGTTCTTGGTTCACATACTGCTGAAGCCTAGCTTGAAGGATTTTGAGCATAACCTTACTAGCATGCAAAATGAGGCCAACTGTCTGGTAGTTTGAACATTCTTTGGCATTGCCTTTCTTTGGGACTGGAATAAAAACTGACCTTTTCCAGTCCTGTGGCCACTGCTGAGTTTTCCAAATTTGCTGACATACTGAGTGCAACACTTAACAACATCATCTTTTAGGATTTGAAATAGCTCAACTGGAATTCCATCACCTCCACTAGCTTTGTTCGTAGTGATGCTTTCTAAGGCCTACTTGTCTTTACTCTCCAGAAAGTCTGGCTCTAGATGAGTGATCACACCATCACTCATCTGGTTACCTGGGTTATTAAGGCCTTTTTTTGTATAGTTCTGTGTATTCTTGCCACCTCTTTTTAATCTCTTTTGCTCCTGTTAGATGCTTATTGTTTCTGTCCTTTACTGTGCCCAGCCTTGCAGATATGTTCTCTTGATATCTCTAATTTTCTTAAACAGATCTCTAGTTTTTCCCATTCTATTGTTTTCCTATATTTCTTTGCACTGTTCATTTAAGAAGTCTGTCTTATCTCTCCTTGCTATTCTCTGAATCTTTGCATTTGTTACTCATTTAAAATAAATTAACAAATGTGTATGTTCATTTCTTAGCTTTAATTTACAATATAGCAAATAGCAATAGATAAAATCCATGTAAACAAAAATTTGGTTATCCATTTTTAAGAATATAATAGGATTCTGAGACTATCATGTTTTCAACACCTGACCTAATCAATAGAAAATTACTCAGATGCCCATATCCTAAGATATGAATAATACTGAAGAATCTGATAGACAACACAGTGTTTCATCTGAAGGATGTCCACTAATCTCCTCCCATTTCTAAATCTTGGGTGATTTTTCCTTACAGTGCTTACTATATCAAAGATCACAGTTTATTATTTAAATTCAGTACTTAAGATTTACAATGTGTGCCAGAGGAGGCCCTTAAAAAAACAGGATTGTGCCTACTTTAAACTACATATTTAAACATAGGCAGGATGAGGATCTTGATATTAAGTTTTTTCCACAATGAACTACAGAACCACAAAGGAACAGCGAACTCCCCCCTCCCCTAGAATCCCAAGTACAAAAGAAGTAGGTTATCAGTTATGATGTTCTTAGAGCAGGACATGAAGAATTGCATGGAGGGCCAGTGAAGGCACAAAACACACCCATGATAGACGTTTTGAAGCAAAGAATTAGAAAAGAGAGAAAAACAAAACAAAACCAAGAACAATCCCCATCCCACTGGACAAATGCAGGCCATCTGGTCACTTTAATGAAGCATATGGATACTAAACATTAGCTGAGTGTTCCTTCTGTTGTTCTTATAGAAACTAGAACTCAGGAGACTACAATTTCTTATTTTAAAACAAACAACTGAAAAAGGCATCTATTTGAACTATGAATTCCATGGTAGACTGAAGGTACAAATCTGACTTTGAGGGCAAAACTGCCATATTTACATGTCTGGAGTTTATATTTCATGACAGGCTTGTAGCCAAAGTAATTAGGGTATGGATCCCTATAGGCATAAATATTAGGGCACCTTAAGACAAAGTGGGCTAATGCATATTCTTTCAGCATAACCAGTCAGTGCATGGAGTAAATAAGAGGCAAAGAATGCAATACAGTGAGTGAAGGAGCCAGCTATCTAAATCTTAAAATTAAACCTGAGGTTGAGCAATCGATTTTTAATAGAATTTACAGTCAAATTAAGGCTGCATACAGTTAAAGGGGGAAAAAAATTACCTGACCCATAGTTTGGGTAAAACTTTAAGAGTTATTGAGTAATTAAGGTGTTCCCTCTTCCTATGAGGAATAAACCACTTGGAAAAACCACATCTGGAGAATCAGTAGAGACCTCTGGGGATGTTTGGATTCCCTCAGTTCTTTTTCACTGGAGAGCCAAAAGGTGTCTCGGGGGAAATAGTTCAAGACATAGAAAAATAAATAGAAATGTCGTTTTATTCAAGAAAGCCATGTCTGTCTTGTCTTCTTTACTGAATGTCTCTTCTTTCAGCGCAATTGCCTCCATTTGTTTTTTACACATACTTAGGATTATCCATAGTGGCCTAGTTTTACATTGTCTCAGCTGAGGTGGCCAGAGAGCAGAGATGAATAAAACTCCGTCTTAAGAGAAGCCAAACAAAGGCCAAGTGCATGTTTGCCAGAAGGATGAAAATAATTTCAATTCAATAGGTGTTTTCTCAGGTACTAAAAGTTACATAGAAAGTTCTCATTTCTCTCTCCCCATTCTCTCTTTCTCTCCCCCCTTCTCTCTCTCTTTCTTCTAGTCTAGGTAGAATGATAAGATGAGAAAGAGCCTATTGTTTTCCCTTGGTGGGTTTTTTCTTGCTGCCTCTAACACCACCAGCACAAAGAGAGAATTATAAACCAAGACGGCTTCAGTCCCTGCCTGTTTTTGTTTTAAAATGTGAGAATAGAAAGAAAAAGCCCATTCCTACCAGCAGTTCAGTCTTAGAAGGATCCTGCTGCTGCTGCTGCTGCGTCGCTTCAGTCGTGTCCAACTCTGTGTGACCCCATAGAAAGCAGCCCACCAGGCTCCTCTGTCCCTGGGATTCTCCAGGCAAGAATACTGGAGTGGGTTGCCATTTCCTTCTCCAGAAGGATCCAGAGGGACATATAAACCATGTATACACACACTTCAGGGAGACAACATTTTAATCTAGTCATTTTATGTTATAAAGTTTATCCTTATAAATGAAAATTACAGTTCCAGGGACAAACATCATTTTTTATATATAAACTGCATAGAAAGAAAGAAAGATAGTGCTAAATTGTGTCCAATTCTTGCGACCCCATGGACTGTAGCCTGCCAGATTCCTCTGTCCATAAGATTCTCCAGGCAAAAATACTGGAGTGGGTTGCCATTTCCTTCACCAGATCCATAGCCTTTGGTATTTTTGGTGCAGCCTCCATGGACAGATATTCCTTTGATAGTTGAACAACTGTTCTGTGCATAGCATCAACTCTTCAATCTTTTTCTCCTCAAACTCCTTCCTATCTTACACTATCTCTTAAGAAACGTTTAATTGTTTAATAACAAGTTGATTCTTAAACATGGAAATGGTGGAACTCTCCCCTAAAATCTGAAATACTACCATTTTAGTTTATGTTAAAATATAACTGCTTACAATAAAAATGAAAAGTGGACTGCTTTTTCTGGGCCAGTTCTTTCCTCTTAAGCTTTCTTAATTTACTAAATCTAAGTTCAAAGGTTATATCTGCAATATCAAATTAGGCCAAACTAAGCCAGCTACCCTCTGCACCTACCCATTTCCCAACTAAATACAACACATGTAAACTAAAAGACGTCATTTTTAAAATGTAATAGAAAAGATTACATGTACATGTCACTTTCTCCTCCATACTGCTGAAACCTTAGAAATATAAAAAATACTCCCAAGGGGAAAAAAAAATTTGAAATCATGACATATGTTAAAAACAAGAAAAGAATCCAAAATAGAGTTGCTTACGCTAAACCCCACATGGAGGTAAACCGTAGATGGAGGCATCATTACAGTTTTAGCTCTCACAGACATGGAATTTTTAAACCATTTAATCAAGAATCACCTGATTAGTCCTTGTTAGGTAGTCTCCTTGATAGATCCTTGCTATCCCACGAAAAGACAGTAATCCTGCAGTAACCAACCCCCCACCTTTTTTTTTTTTTTTTGCCTAGTACAACTTCTTTGCTTCTGCTCCCTTCTGCTTATAAAATCTCTTGCCTTGCATAGCTCTTTGGAGCTCCCTTGCACGCTCAGTGACTCACTTGTATCAGACTCTTTGTATCCCATGGACTGTAACCGGCCAGGCTTCTCTGTCCATGGGATTTTCCAGGCAAGAATACTGGAACGGGTTGCCATCTCTTCCCTTCGGAGCTTCCATCTACCTGCAAATTGGATCCTGCCTGATTGGTGAATCACTGAATAAACCCAATAAGATCTTTAAAATTTTACTCAGTTGACTGTTTTTAAACACACATTAACTTCTCATATCTAATTCGGTCTAATGTACCCCTTACCCAGATTAATAAAATATTTTGTTCATTTTGATACCAGTTTTGTATTGTTGGATATGTTTTTTAAAAAATGATTATCAGTTTGCTCTCTAGAAATTATTGCTAGTTTTACTACAGTAGAGGAAATCTTAAAAAATTTCCTTATCTCAGGAATCCAGCTAGAAGAGTGATTTAAAAACAGACATGTATAAAGTGTTGTTTCGATTTCACTAAGTTAGAGACCCAAGTTAAACTAACTATTCCTTAAAGGGATTATATGGATCACCTTGTGTTGTTGGCAGAGGGATCTTAAAAGTGGTTTATCACCGAATGACCACACTACTATAAGCCAGTCCCAAACACACAGTCCCAGTACTGCTGCAGAGGCTGCAATTTCAAACCTCACTCAATCCTAAACCAAGTCTAATCTTAGCCTCAAATCACCTCCTTAGACTTGACTCACCAGAGTTTAAAAGGAGGTTTGTTCTTTCATTTAAACTACATTGCAAACAGAGTGTGAGAAGTAAATCTGTCAATAATTCCAAGACCTTTAAAGTTAAGTAGTGTATGGACAGAGATTATAGTAATAATTGCTTGTCTTTACATATCAACATTAACAGTATATGTCAAAGTTTTACTTCAAGTAAAATAAGAAATGGTTGGAAAACTAAAATCTGGCTGTTTAAAAGTTGGGAAGGCTATGGCACCCCACTCCAGTACTCTTGCCTTGAAAATCCCATGGACGGAGGAGCCTGGTAGGCTGCAGTCCATGGGGTTTCTAAGAGTCAGACATGACTGAGCGACTTCACTTTCTCTTTTCACTTTCAGGCATTGGAGAAGGAAATGGCAACCCACTCCAGTGTTCTTGCCCAGAGAATCCCAGGGACGGGGAAGCCTGGTGGGCTGCCGTCTAGGGGTCACACAGAGTTGGACACGACCGAAGTGACTTGGCATAGCATAGCATAGCATAGACCTGAAGCTTTGCTACTTAATAAATATGCGATGAGCTTTACCAGGCATTTTTAAGCTTTAAACTATAAAAAATTAATTATATTATTTCTCATTCTACATGGGTAATTTGTTAGGATTAAGTTATGGAAGTTACTTAAAAACACTTTAAGCAAGCTAAGAAAATACTATTACATAAAATATGAGAACTATTTGAACTGACAATTCAGATCAAGTTCTTATGCATGATTTTTGTAAAGTTGGTAGAATTTTTGCACCACAAAATTCATGCACTGGTCCCTGGTTCCACCTATAAAATGATTTCTCCTTTATCAAGACAGAGTGTTATTAATGATCTGATCACTTAAGGATTCTTGAGTTTTGAGATGAACTCTAACATTGCCTCTTTAAGGAAAGCATATAATCACTTTCTGCCCTTAATATTTTTCATCTAGGAAAATAAGGAATGAAATGCATACCTCTGTGATAATTAGTATTATAAAAATTAATACTTTGAATTTATGTAGCATTGAAATACAATATTTACTATATCACAAAGAATGCTGACTTATTCTAGGGAAAAAATCATATTAACACCCTTAGTGTTGACAAAAAGTAAAGAGACAGGAAAATATTCATTGTTGAAAGAAGATCTTTTAAAATTTCTAGTTCTAGAAAAGTATCCTTTAAGTGCATGAGGTAATGTGAATATTTTATTCAGTTATACATGAGGAAGGAACGTCATACATACTAGAGTCTTGTGGCATTCAGTTCAGTTCAGTCGCTCAGTCGTGTCCAACTCTTTGCGACCCCATAAATCAAAGCACGATTGGCCAGGTGCAGATTAAGTGTTATTCAGCCACAACATGTTGTTCAGTTGTGTCTGACTCTTTGTGACCCCATGGACATGTAGGCCAGGGTCCTCTGTCCTCAACTATCTCCAAGAATTTGCTCAAATTCATGTCAGTGTGAATCAGTCAGTGATACTATCTAATCATCTCATCCTTTGCTGCCCCTTCTCTTCCTGCCTTCAATGTTTCCCAGCATAGAGGGTGTTTTTCAATGAGTTGGCTCTTCACATCAGGTGGCCAAAGTATTGGAGCTTCAGCTTCACTATCAGTCTTTCCAGTGACTAGCAGATTAGGTGAGCTGGCAGTTGTCTGCAAGGCTGGAGCAAGAATGCCTTTTGGTGAAAACTCTTCTGAAAAATCATTCTTTGTTTAAGTACACCTTAGAGTCTGGACTCTGAGAACTGATGCTCAAAGTCAGGACTATTCATATCGAATGAATATCCCTTATTTTTGAGAAAATAAAAGTTCGTTTTAAAATATTTGCATTTGCAAAAGGTCCAGGTGTCATTTTCTGATTGTCATTCACTACTTTGAATAACTTGTCAATGTGCCTTATTAAAAATAGTGAAAGTCACTCAGTCATATCCAACTCTTTGTGACCCCATGGAATATAGCCCATGGAATTCTCCAGGCCAGAATACTGGAGTGGGTAGCCTTTCCCTTCTCCAGGAGATCTTCCCAACCCAGGGGTCAAACCCAGGTCTCCTGCTTTGTGGGCAAATTCTTTACCAGCTGAGCCACCAGGGAAACCCAAGAATACTGGAGTGGGTAGCTTATCTCTTCTCCAGAGGATCTCTCTGACCCAGGAATTGAACTGCAGTCTCCCTACCCTAAAGCAAAAAGTTAAGCAGTTTAGCTAGTCAAATTGAGTTTATTCAGGAATAGCAAAGGAGTTCCAATTCACCACATGCAAACTATATTTTCTAAAAGATGATTCTTTTAATGACTATATAAGATTTAAAATTTTGGAATAGGATATTAATACTTAAAAACCATGTCAAGTAAGCAATAGGCATTAATCTGCATTTTAAAAGTAGAATTTTTTGTAAAATTTTTATTTGTGCCGAAAAAATCAGCCAGAGGTTGTAAAAAGTAAACATAACATTTCTGTGTATTTTTCCAAATTATTGCTCAACTACACCTTGAAAATACTTTTTTCTGCTCAATTTTCTGATATTATTTAAAGAGATGCTCTCAGAGAAGGGCATAGCAATCCACTCCAGTATTCTTGCCTGGAGAATCCCATGGATATGTTGCAGGAAGGGGGACCCCTTCCAGGGCCCGAAACTGGGCTCTTGTCTAACACTCGGAAAAGAATAGTCCGAGGAGACACATATGCTGACAAAGCAAGAGATTTTATTGGGAAAGGGCACCCAGGTGGAGAGCAGTAGGGTAAGGGAACCCAGGAGAACTGCTCTGCCATGTGGCTCACAGTCTCAGGTTTTATGGTGATGGAATTAGTTTCCGGGTGGTCTTTGGCCAATCATTCTAATTCAGTCTTTTCTGGTGGCGCACACGTCACTCAGCCAAAACGGATGCTAGCGAGAGGGATTCTGGGAAGTGGACAGACATGCAGTGTCTCCTTTCTGCCTTTCCTGAACTCTTCCAGTTGGTGGTGGCTTATTAGTTCTGTATTCCTTATCAGGATCTCCTGTCATAAAACAACTCATGCAAATAGTTACTATGGTGCCTGGCCAGGGTGGGCGGTTTCAATCAGTGTGCTTCCCCTAACAGATAGAGGAGCTTGGTGGGTTTTTTTTCATTGGATCGCAAAGAGTTGGACATGACTGAGAGACTAACACTTTATTAGAGGAAAAACAGTAAAAGTTCTAGCTAAGAGAATATAACCAGGGAACTGCTCTACGTCTGACTTCATCTCTGGAAGAGTAATCAGTCCTTGTGCCAATTAGATCCTGGAATTTATGGTGTTTTTATAAGGCAAAGTGGTCAAGTTGGTGCAAATGAAAGCTACAGCCAAATTTATAGGAAAATGTGTCATATAGGCTTTCCAAGTACATATCAGAAAATATAACATAATGACAAGTTGAATGAAAGCTTAGTCACTCAGTCGTGTCCGACTGTTTGTGATCCCATGGACTGTAACTCACCTGGCTCCTCCGTCCATGGAATTCTACAGGCAGGAATACTGGAGTGTGTTGCCATTTCTTTCTCCAGGGGATCTTTCTGACCCAAGGATTGAAACTGGGTCTCCTGCATTGCAGGCAGACTTTTACCATCTGAGCTACCAGGGAAGCCCCTAAGGACAAATTATAGATGAGCAAAATTTTTTTCTGGAAACAAATGTTTCTCAGGAAATAGATGTGTTGCTTTTTTGGGCAGTTGGTGAAGAAATAGTTCAAGTATCCATAATATGAACAACTGATCAATGCTTCTCAGTACATAGAATAAGAAGACCAGATGTGTCTCTAAGCCTTGGAATGATCACACATTTTCCTGCTTTATTTAGTTATCAATACACAAAAATTGATAAAGAATCACACCTCAGATATAATTTATTAAACTAAGAAATATCTAAATCATATTTTCCTGCTCCTTTAATTTTTAATGATTTCTAGATTTACCAAAAAGAAATTGAAAACTGAGGACACTAAAGTTCAATTCTAAATGAATATCACTGAAAAGCTTGCAGCTCAACACAATAGTTAGTGACTACCCATTACATGCAAAGCACTGTGCCTGGGGCTGAAAGAGACAGACATACAACAAAATTAAGTCTAACACAATGAAATAAGTGCTATAATAAGGGCATATATCGAGCATGGTGACTAAGGAGAAGAAAAAGATTAACTCCTCCTGAAGATGTTGCAGAGGAAGGGACATCTGATAAGAATTTGAAGAATGAGTAGACATTTGCTGGGACAGAGTCATAGAGGGCTCTCTCTAAATCCAGAGAACATTGTAGTAACCAGGGGATGAAAGAATGCAAGGAAAAAACCTGAGATGAAGCCATGAAAAGGTCAATGGGAGCCACTTCAGGTGGAATTATCTACAGCAGACTAAGAAAAGACATAGTCACACTGGAATTTTAAATTCATTAGTCAGGCCATTTTCTGAGAATGACTGTGAAGGGACAATACTGAAGGTAGAAAGATTTGTAAGGGATTGTAGTATTCTGGGTAAAACAGAAGCGTCTAAACAGGGACACAAAGGAGGTCCTCAATAAAACGTGATGGAAGAAAGAAGGGAGAAAAGGAGGAAGAGTGGTTGGGAAGAAGGGAGGGAGAGAGGAAGCCAAGTCTTAGTGCTCTTATTCCTAAGACAAACTGAAGTCCTGAGAGATAAAATGCCTGGTCATGTCTAGAGAAATAGCATGTTAGAGCTTCTAGGCCAGAGCATTTTAGATCAGGGAAGCGAATTTGACTTAGAGCATTAACAGGAAACTTAAATAAAAGTAAAAGCATCTGCAGAAGTTTTACTGTCTTTGCTGACTTATTTAAAATAGTAATTTTAACCTCATGAAAAGCATGTGTTACTGATTGGAATGTAATGTTTCTGGCAATGTCTTTGTACATATTTTCCAAGTCTTCATGGAATTGGCTTAGATTTTTCTTTCCTTAGTCCAAAGCTTATGTTTGCTGAAATTCTGTTGTAGTACAATATGAAGTTCCTCTTTTCATATGCCTATATTTCTATGTATGTCTTGATTATCAGGAACTTAGGATACTACAGATTGACTGTAATATAATATATATTTTAGCAAAGCTAAGTGTTTATTTGCATTTTTTCAGTACACATATATGTCTTAAAAAACCAAACGGGGATACAGTTCTTTATTTGTCACTCATTTAAATACCAGCCTTATTATTAAAAATCTTGAATTCATTGAGGTTAATTCTTAAAAACAAATGTGCTATGTTCTATAACCATGCCACAGAAATAATTTAGAACTGAATCAAAAAAGTATAGTCGATTCAAAATGATGCATATCAATTATGAAATTGATGCATATTTAATATTATCATTATTTCTAAGTCTCTATTTCTGTCAGTGCCAACACCATTATTCCAGTCTTCTGGACTAAAAGCTTTGATGTCATTTTTTATTCTTTCCTGTTTTTGCCCATTATAAGTAATTTATTAGCAAGCCTATTTGTAACTGCTTACGTAAAACTGCCTTGATCCTCTTAATAGTAATGAATCTCTCTCATTTATGCTCTTTTAGTTCTTTTACCTTTGTTATAGCACTTATTAACGTATAGCTTGTATAACAGCTATAAAATTACCTGTCTTTTCTACTGAGAGAAAGGACAATATCTTATTCAAATTTTCAACCCCCTCAGTGTCTAACTTTGAACCTGTGTAAATATGACTACTGTGTAGTACAGGGAACTCTACTCAGTGCTCAGTGGTAACCTAAATGGGAAGGAAATCTAAAAAAGAGGGAATTATATGTATTATATGCTGTATACTTTGCTGTACAGCAGAAACGAATATAACATTGTAAAGCGACCATACTCAAATAAAAATTAATGAAATAAATTAAAAATTTAAAGTTTGTATTAGAAGCATGCACCATCATCTATGTAGTATGCTTGCCAAAAATAAGTTGCCTAAATATAATCATGAAGAAATAGACATATCCAAGTTAAGAACAACCTGTAAATGGACTAACTTAGACTCTTTGTTAACATAAAAACATAAAATAAGAAGAGGAAAAAAATAAATAACTACCAAGCACAGCATTTGGTACATAATAGGCATATAGTAGGCAGTGAAAATAAGTTTTTCAAATGTTAAAGGTTTTAACTGACTATAAGACAGATTTTGATAAATCAATATTTTCAGTGTGATTTTGTACAAGTTCTCTGCTGCCTATTCCATCACGTATAAACTTCTCTGTCATTTGTTTAATGTCTCTGACAATACTTCTCCACTGCAAATTTATAGCATATTTATTACCAATTTCCAAACAAAATTCTCTACCCAAGTATACTAAAACTAAGATCATGGCATCCAGTCCCATCACTTCATGGCAAATAGAAGGGGAAAAAGTGGAAGCAGTGATAATTTTATTTTTCCCAGTCTCCAAAATCACTGCAGATGGTGACTACAGCCTTGAAATTAAAAGAAGCTTGCTCTTTGCAAGGAAAGCAATGACAAACCTAGACAGCATATTAAAAAGCAGAGACATAACTTTGCCGACAAAGGTCTATCTAGTCAAAGGTATATTTTTTTTCCAGTAGTTACGTGTGGATGTGAGAGTTGGACCATAAAGAAGGCTGAGTGTTGAAGAATTGATGCTTTCAAACTGTGGTGCAGGAAAAGACTCTTGAGAGTCCCTTGGACAGAAAGGAGATCAAACCATTCATGAACCCTGAATATTCACTGGAAGAACTGATGCTAAACCTGAGGGTCCAATATTTGGTCACCTGAGGCAAAAAGCCGACCCATTGGAAAAGACCCTGATGCCAGGAAAGACTGATGGCAGGAAGAGAAGGGGACGGCAGAGAATGAGATGGTTGAATGGCATCACTGATTTTGATGAGTTTGAGCAAACTCCAGGACACAGTGAAAAACAGGGAAGCCTGGCATGCTGCAGTCCATGGGGTCACAAAGAGTTGGATATGACTTAGTGATTGAACAACAACAATGCTCATTTTTGAAATTATGAAAAAAATATATTTACATTTTAGAAATTTTGAATACTGACAGAGATATAAAGAAATGAAAGATCTTGCTTAATTGTATTAATATTAAACAGAGGCAACAATAATTAACTAACTACTTAGTGTTCATTCCAATTTTGTTCTGTGCATAACCCTGTCTGGCTGAAATAATTCTGATTATTAAATTATGCAACTTGAATGTCACACAATATTAAAACTTAAACATTATTCCATTATTTTAAAAATCTTTACAAACATAGTTTTAATAGTAATTAAAATATTAAATGCACAAGATTAAATTCAATATAATTTAAATAATGCTAACATTAAGGCTTTTAGTATACTACTACTACTAAGTCGCTTCAGTCGTGTCCGACTCTGTGCGACCCCATGGACTGCAGCCTACCAGGCTTCTCCGTCCAAGGGATTCTTCAGGCAAGAACACTGGAGTGGGTTGCCATTTCCTTCTCCAATGCATGAAAGTGGAAAGTGAAAGGGCTTTTTAGTATATCCTTATATGTTTAGACATTAGCTTATTTCCAATAGTTTTGAAATTTGTAATAATAAAGTTTCAACTTTGGGGGAATAAAGTTTTTCCTCAGTTTCAAATAATAATAATCAGGATATATTCTAAAAACTGCTACAGGTTCAAGATGTATTTTAATTATTACAAAATAGTCTCTTTATTGCCAAAATGGCTCCATGATTTTTTACCATACCCAGCATAATCTTCTTGTCAGATTCTATGATTCTTGCTAGTTTGATAGTCAACATTTTCAATATGAGTTCATTAATCACATGTATTTTTCCTTTTCCAAATAATTTTGATCATTCCTTTATTATTTGGGCAGTTTTAATGTTTTTCTTATGAATCTATATGTACTCATTACTTATTAAAGACAAAAAAAGTATATTTGCTGCAGATTTTTCCCAAAGTATTGTTTTCGCTCATGTATTTTGTTTGCATAAAACATTTTGTGTTAATGCTGTTAAATGCTATTTTTTGTTATATTATTATTATTAATAGAATATACTATAAGAAAGAGAATATATAGCAATAGAGAAGAGAAAATAAAAAGAAAATAAAAAGCAACAACAATGCTTGTGGTAAAGTTATTAAAATAAAAGATGATATCTCAATCATTATACCATAAGCGTGTGTTGTCCATAAATTACATTGTAAACCTAATTTAAACTATTGCATAAAATTAAATCATTTATATACTCCTTAATGTATTTAACCATTTCTTATTTGGGTAATTAAGATTTTTATTAGTATGAACAACATCCTAGTAAATATTTTTCACATAAATCTTACATAATAATTTTCATTGTGTCTTTGAGGATAAATTTCTGAAAGCAAAATTATTGATTGAAAATTTATAAACACTTTAGGATTTGTAACTTGCTTTCCTGGATGTTAATTTACTCATCTACCAGTAGTGTATAAGAATGCATGCTTACTGAATCCATAATAATAACTGTTTTATAGATCTCTGTTAATTGGATATGTGAAAATATTTGTAATGTGTACTTCGTTGGTTACAATGATGTTGGGCATTAAATATTGCTTCTGGGCTCGAAGGTATGCTCTTCCATACCTGGCTTGGAGACACTGATTAGGGCTGGGACAGCAAACTCTTTCCCTTTGGCCAGTTCTTTCCTTGATAGGTCCTGTGACTGGTGGGTATCAGAGTGAGGCTGCCAAGCAAGAGAAAATGTCAAAAGACCCTCCTTGTTCATCTTTTCCCATCTTTCTAGCATCAGCTCTTCTTCCTGGTAGCAGTGGTGAATTCTAACAGCAGCTGATTGTATCTTCTTTCCATTCACTCCCAAAATGATGCATTCCACCCAGTGCTATCAACAACAAGAAAGCAATGCCCTTTTCTCAGAGGTCTGAATCTCACTTCTTTAGGATCCTCTTACAAGCTTTCTGGTTGTGAAAACACCAACCTCTTCCTTTTGTTTTTCCTGCTCTCAGGGTGGTTAATCCTCCGTGAAGTTACTATCTGTATCATCTCAGAAAGTCTTATTGGACAGCACTACAATAATCCTGTAATTTAAAGGGCAATGGTTCCCAAACTTGGAAACTTCCAAAGTCAAATTTCAAAGCTCAGGCCACACCCCAGGCCAATTAAATCACAGTCTCTGGGGATGGATACCAACCTCTTCCTCCTTGTCTTCTTTGCCTCCTCCTCCTCATTATTATTATGATTATTTGAAGTTTCTACAGGCCATTATGATAGGCTTCCAGGTGGCTCAGTGGGTAAAGAATCTGCCTGCAATGAAGGAGATGTAGGAGACACAGGTTTGATCCCTGGATCTGTAAGATCCTCTGGAGGAGGGTATGGCAACCCACCCCAGTATTCTTGCCTGGAGAATCCCTTGGAGAGGGGAGTTGGGCAGGCTACAGCCCATAGCGTCACAAACTGAAGTGACTGAGCACACAGGCAGCACACGTGCACAGGTGACTACAATGTGCAAACAGGTTTGAGAACCAGGGTTGGATTAAACAAAATGACAGGATAATTAACATTACATATATTTTTTATAAGATTGCTATTAGGGAATAATCACCTCTTTCCCCTTCTCTCAAGTTCCTACTGATGATAACAGTACAAACTACTTTTATCTTTTTAATGTTGAACTGGCTACATTTCTTTCTGTCATCCCTAGAAAGAACATGCATTCCTTGAATTCATTTGGTGCATTAAAGACAACTCTTCATCCTTCATGGAAAGAAAGTGCTAACGGGTATTTTGGTTTCCTGTTAGGCAGGCTGGTGTGTTTAGAATGGCTTATAAGTGGCATTTAAAGGCACTGAGACAGCTGCAGTGCTCAAAAAAGTGTGAAATTCTTTTCTGCTTTTGTTAACAGTAGAGAAAATATCACCAGCATCTGAAGCTTTCCACTGACTGCTCAGTAATCAACTAAAGAGAAGGGAGAGTGAACCACTGCAAGGTGAGCAGCTAGGGAGATACAGTAAACATAGCAAAGCACTGACTTAAAGAGGGTAAAATCAAATGTAAATTTTTCTTTGAATTACCTGGCAAAGGCTAATTCTGCTAACAAAAAGGTTTGAATGTTTGGGAAACAAAAAATCAGAATGTAACATGCTTTGATTTGATTGTGCTGCATGTTACTCCAAATAAAAGAATAAAAGCACAAGGAAGGAAGGGAGATGAAAGCAAAAGAGCAAACTGTAGCCTTCCTCCATGTAAATGAGTGATTCTTAATGCGTACTGTTCCTGCAAATCATTAGTGGAATATGGAATCTGAATGAATGAATGAATAATGCTAAATAAAATAAGAATTGACCCCAGCCTACAGCTGTTTATTGAAGTGAACCCACTATGAACCTCTCTATGGCTGCAGCCTCACCAGCAAAGTCAAATGAATAACTGGTTCAGCTCAGCTAATTCAAACCAAAAATGCAGTGCTTGTCTCAATTATCAGACTGTTTCAGGAGAGAATTATTTTTCTTGTGTTTCCACTTCATTTTTCTACATAGCTTAAGATAATGTATTCATAGTCACATCTTCTTTCTTTGTATATTCCCCATAATTTTCATACAATCAGAGTAAATACTGGGGGAAAAATTGTCTGTCTTTTATCTATACTTTGTTATTTGTCATTTTTTTGAATCAAAAGGCAAATACTGCCTATGATGTGTTTTTGGTTTTCCTTATATCATTCATATACTCCATTCATTCATTCAAAATCATTTAGTAAATTCTTACTATGTGCTAGGCATCTGGATTGCTTTTAAGTGTAACAAATGAATAAGGTATGGAAGTGGTGAGGCAATTTATCGATATAATTAACTTATGATTGTTCTCCCCATATTTTTCCTTTCCCACTTTGCAAGGAGTAGCCAGATCCATAGTATTTCCTTGCCTTGGGGTTTTTGTTGGTTGTGAGTAAAGTAGTAGCAGCTTCTTTCCCAAATTGAACCAGTACCAATCCCATGGGTTGTAGTCCCTAGGGGTGTACAGATATGCAGTGCATATATGAGAAAGGTCCAATTAGGAGATGGAAACCACACAGTAATTTGAACAAGGACACTTAACATAAAGAATTATTAACTGTAACAATGGAATAACTATAAAGAAGAACAGAGAACTCTAAGGCAGGAGTCAGCAAACTTTTCTGTTAAACAGCCAGATAGTAAATATTTTAGGCTTTGCAAACCAGCAAAGATTTTAGATCTCTGTTCCATCCAGCATTCAGCTCTGCTGTGGCAGCATCAAAGGAGCCCAAGACAAAATAGAAATGAATGTGTGGCTGTGTTTGGATAAATCTCTGCTTACAAAAACCAACAGCCAGTTGAAGTTGCTGACCTCTGTTCTAAAGAATAGGGCTTCCCAAGTGACTCAGTGTAAAGAATTTGCCTGCAATACAGGAGACACGGGTTTGATGCCTAGGTTGGGAAGATCCCCTGGAGAAGGAAATGGCAACCCACTCCAGTATTCTTGCCTGGAAAATCCTATGGACAGAGGAGTCTGGTAGGTTAAAGTCCATGGAGTTACAAAGAATCAGACAAGATTGAGTGACCAACCTTTCATTCAACTAGTTTTGTTTTCTGATATGTACTTGGAAAGCCTATATGACACATTTTCCTATAAATTTGGCTGTAGCTTTCATTTGTACCAACTCGACCACTTTGCCTTATAAAACACCATAAATTCCAGGATCTAATTGGCACAAGGATTGATTACTCTTCCAGAGATGAAGCCAGGTGTAGAACAGTTTCCCGGTTATATTCTCTTAGCTAGAACTCCCGTTTTTCCTCTAATAAAGTGTTAATCGCTCTGTCATGTCTCACTCTTTGCGGCCCGTGGACTTGCCAGGCTCCTCTTTTCCTGGAGATTCTGCAGGCAAGAATACTGGAGTGGGTTGCCATGCCCTCCTCCAGGGGATCTTCCTAACCTAGGGATGGAACCCAGGTCTCCCACATCGCAGGGATTCTTCACCATCTGAGCCAGTGTCTTTGCCAAACCTTCTCCACTGCAGCCAGGATTGGTTCTACATTTTGTTATAAATTTGAAGTTTTGGATCTATGCTTTAAATAAATGTAAACAAAGTTTATAGAATGAGATTCTTTTGCATAAACATACCTGCATTCAAACTATCGCACAATTGCACTCATCTCACACGCTAGTAAATTAATGCTCAAAATTCTCCAAGCCAGGCTTCAGCAATATGTGAACCGTGAACTTCCTGATGTTCAAGCTGGTTTTAGAAAAGGCAGAGGAACCAGAGATCAAATTGCCAACATCTGCTGGATCATGGAAAAAGCAAGAGAGTTCCAGAAAAGCATCTATTTCTGTTTTATTGACTATGCCAAAGCCTTTGACTGTGTAGATCACAATAAACTATGGAAAATTCTTCAAGAGATGGGAATACCAGACCACCTGATCTGCCTCTTGAGAAATTTGTATGCAGGTCAGGAAGCAACAGATAGAACTGGACATGGAACAACAGACTGGTTCCAAATAGGAAAAGGAATTCGTCAAGGCTATATATTGTCACCCTGTTTATTTAACTTCTATGCAGAGTACATTATGAGAAACGCTGGACTGGAAGAAGCACAAGCTGGAATCAAGATTGCCAGGAGAAATATCAATAACCTCAGATATGCAGATGACACCACCCTTATAGCAGAAAGTGAAGAGGAACTCAAAAGCCTCTTGATAAAAGTGAAAGTGGAGAGTGAAAAAGTTGGCTTAAAGCTCAACATTCAGAAAACTAAGATCATGGCATCTGGTCCCATCCCTTCATGGGAAATAGATGGGGAAACAGTGGAAACAGTGTCAGACTTTATTTTTCTGGGCTCCAAAATCACTACAGATGGTGACTGCAGCCATGAAATTAAAAGACGCTTACTCCTTGGAAGGAAAGTTATGATCAACCTAGATAGCATATTCAAAAGCAGAGACATTACTTTGCCAACAAAGGTTCGTCTAGTCAAGGCTATGGTTTTTCCTGTGGTCATGTATGGATGTGAGAGTTGGACTGTGAAGAAGGCTGAGCGCCGAAGAATTGCTGCTTTTGAACTGTGGTATTGGAGAAGACTCTTGAGAGTCCCTTGGACTGCAAGGAGATCCAACCAGTCCATTCTGAAGGAGATCAGCCCTGGGATTGCTTTGGAAGGAATGATGCTAAAGCTGAAACTCCAGTACTTTGGCCACCTCATGCGAAGAGTTGACTCATTGGAAAAGACTCTGATGCTGGGAGGGATTGGGGGCAAGAGGAGAAGGGGACGACAGAGGATGAGATGGCTAGATGGCATCACTGACTCGATGGACATGAGTCTGGGTGAACTCCGGGAGTTGGTGATGGACAGGGAGGCCTGGCGTGCTGCGATTCATGGGGTCGCAAAGAGTCGGACACGACTGAGCAACTGATCTCATCTGACCTGCATTCATTTTCAAAAATAAACATATTTCAGTAGACTATGGACTTGGGGGAAATGGTGTGGCTAAATCTTATTCTGGAATCATTAGGGTGCTGGATTAGCTGCTTCCAGGCCCCAAGTATGGCCTTTGCTTGCCTTCCCTTGCCCCCTCCTCCATGGCCATCCCTCCTCCCCAAACACAAAAAATAGGAGTACTGCTGTAATAGCTGCTGCACTATGCATGCCTTTTCCTCTCCATTTAGCCCTATATTCACAGGGCCAGACTAGGTAAACTGAGCTCCCTCTAGAAAGAAATCCATATTGAGCAACAGACCAGAACCTCTAGAAACAAAGGTCCAAGTTATTTGTACATGGGATATCGGTAGCAAGCACTATATGGGGGCTTGCTTTCTACGTGCCAGGCACTGTCCTAAGGGCTTTACAAACACTAACTCATGTAATCCTCACAGCATCCCTATTTTTTATCCCTATTTAACAGGTGAGCTAACTGAGACACAGAGAAGTTAGATGACTTGCTCAAATGTAAGGGGAAAAGATACATGGAACTGAACTATCGAAGCTTTAATAATCTTCATAGATGATTCATTTCTCCAGCTTTATCGGAGTGTAATGTGTGAAAGTGTTAGTTGCTCAGTCGTGTCTGACTCTTTGCGAACCCATGGACTGTAGCCCGCCAGGCTCCTCTGTCTCTGGAATCTCCAGGCAAGAATACTGGAGTGGGTTGCCAATCCCTTCTCCAGGGGATCTTCTCGACCCAGGAACCAAACCCAAGCCTCTAGCATTGCTGGCAGATTCTTTACCACCTGAACCACCAGGGTGTAACTGGCAAATAAAACTGTATATATTTAAAGTGCATAGTACTTTACAGATGATTCTGACCTGAAAATAGGATTGGAAGCCAATTATAAAAAATATTTGAGCTGTACATTTATTACATGAACCTACATTCAGTTCTATCAGTATCACAGACTTAATTGATTTTTTTTTTTAGTTCTACAAAATCATACAGATGGAAAAAAAAGCCCATTTGAGATTTCACAAAAATCTTAACTTTAGTAACAATTTTGCTCCTCGATTAAAAATAACAGTGTCTGTGATGAGTTTCTTCTTATGTTTGGTATTCCGATAAGTCCCCATGCTACTCCATGAGTTGCCTGAAGCAGAATATCTGGAAGGGGTTAGGACTGAAGTTACTGTGGGCATTCTTGCAGCCAATGCCAATCAATAGCACTACTCCAGGTACCATAATAGATGTCCTAGGGTACTGTACCATGTATACATGTGTATATCCAGAAGATTCTAATTTATGCCCTGAGAGTAAAATTCCTAATTTCTGCAATTTCCTACTTCTTAACTCCAAAAATGAACAATAATTGTGTCACCGTTAATCAGTGGTTAATCTTTCAAAACCAACTCAACAACATATAGCTTCAGATGTTACTAAGTAATGATGGCTTTCTCTCTATTTTCTAAACCAAATTGTCAGAAATGATACATAACTAGTAGAGCTTCTAATAGCTCACAATGCCTAATTACAGATGTTATGAGTTTAAGGAATATTATAGATATTTTAGAAGGAAATTTGGAATATTTTACTTTTCAAAGATGCATTTTTCTCTAACAAGTATTCAGGGTAAAATAATCACAGACTGATTTTTAAAATGTGCATAATTTATCAAACAACATTTTCATACAACCTCAAAACAAGCCACAAGCAAGTCTAACATGGTCATCTCTTTACATCTACTACTAAAGAAACACAGCTCAGAAGAAGATAAATATAAAATTGCAATGGAAACTGTGGTCGAACAGCATAATTAGCAAAAGTCGATATGCCCCACCAGTAAGCCATCCATAAATTAGTAAATGGTCGCAAAGTCCTGTTTCTATGTGAAGTGTAATAAATAAAGTAGATAACTGTGACATATTAATCAAAGAGAAGTGTGAGTGTGAGTGACATCAGCAGCATAGTGGAACAGGAGGCCCCCCTCTCGCATCCCTACTCAGGAACAATAATTTGGTAACCATCCAGAGACAAAAATGCCTCTGTGGATGTACAGGATACAGGTAGGAGACTGTGAAATGCTGGCGAATCCCCAGACCAAGGAAGGTCATTTTGAGAAAGCAGATCTGGGCCCAGGTGGTAGACTCAACTGTGTTCTGACCACAGACCACTCTGGACTCCACAACAACCTTGTTCACACGCAATGTCCACCAAGGCACCCAGGAGGAGTCATATCCACCTGTGCCTTCCGAAGTGGTCCTGAAGTGGTCCTGAAGTGGTACATGACCCTGCCCCCATGCCTCAGAGCTGTCAGTCCTAACTGCCCAGGAACCCAGAGGGACACATCCCCAGTCCAGCCCATTTCTGCCCCAGAAGTAAGTTCATTGACTTTGGATCTTGCTCTGACTTTGGATCTTGGAGCAACTCTGTAACCTGACTTCACTACTCAAATCCTTGGTCCAGAAGCAATCTGGCCACTCAGGGACCTGGAGAGAGCCATGCTCATGGGTGCCTCCAAGGCAGCCCACCATTGAAGTGGCCCCATGACACAGTATAAGCCCCTCTCAGCTCAGCCCAGGAGCAGACCAGACTACCCAGAAACCTGATGGGAGATCCAGAGATCTGTGCCTCTGAATGTAGGCCTTCTGACCACTGTCAGGTGTAGATTCTGAAGTGACTCTGTGACTTGGTTCTAGCCCTTCCCAGCTGCAGCCTGGAGCCAATCTTGCCCAACTAAGGGCCTGTCCAATGAACGACCAGGAACCTTCCCATAGACCCACAGGGAGGCACAGCCAGCCACGCAGCACACACGGATGAAGACAGATGTCTCAAATGTTAATTTCTTCAAAAACTTTAGTTTCCTAGCAACTATAATTCTCCACCAAGCTTCACACTGAGAAGCCTAAACAGGCTCCATTCACTTATCTTTCTCACCACCATCTTATCCAGATGGATACCAAATCTAAGTCGTGTCTCAGAAGTGACTTGAAAAATCTATTCTTTTTTGACCTTTGCTGCCACTGCTTTTCGATTCAAACCTGCACCAAGTCTCCCAGAACTGCTGAATCATCACCTGATTTTTTTCCTCTTACATTTCCCAAGTTGCTTCCAGAGAAAACTTCATTTATTTTATGAATTTAGAAAATAAAGCTGATCACTGCACTCTCAAATTGTTTTTAAGCTTTTGGTTTCTACCTCAAAACTCTTGTTTCCGTTGGTTATTGAAGAAAGCTTCCAATCTTTTGGTTTAGCAAACAAAGCTGTTCACGATTCAGCCCATTGGATTTTTCAAACCATCTCTTTCACACTTGAAATACACTGCTAACTTTTCAGATTTAGCCACCATAAACCAAGAAATTTTAAAGGTGAATTTATTATGACAGTGTGAGGTAGGATGAATTAAAAAATGACGGGGTTAAAAGAAAAAGGTCTTCAACCTGGTCCCAGTTTCACTATTAATTAACTATGACCTTGTGTAAAACTCTTAGCTTAATTTCTAAAATGATGGCGGAAAGGGGACCAGATCCATTTGTAAGTTTTATAACTAAACAGATACCTACATTGCTTATGTGTAATCGTCCCTTGGGGTTTTATATTTGTCTTCTTTTTCCTTAAACATTATTTACACTTATATCAACTTACACCTAAGTGTAAATATAAAATATTTTGTGCACAAAGGCAATACTCAGTAAAGTCATTCAATTAAAACTGGAAAATGTAAGTACGTTTGCAAAATCACATCCCACACTTTGTGAAAATGGTATTAACACTCTAAGTTACAAAAACACCTGACATATGCTTTATTCATTCATTAATTCATCTATTTATTCATCATGTATTTACTAGGCAATTGACTATTATGTCTCAAGAACTATTCTAAGTGTTATATACGGTGATAAAACAGACATTGCTCCTGCCACTATAGAGTTTATAATGTAGTTATGGTGACAATGGAAATTTTTAAAATATTGAAGTACAGAGTGTGACAAAAACTATAAAGACTCAATGAGAGTTCTGTGAGAGATTTACAGGGTGAAGCTGAGGGGTTAGTTCAGATTAGCTGGAGCTTAGACATAATAAATTACCACATGGAGCCACCTTGCCACTGAGACCACCTTGTAAGAGGTAGTTCTTTGCGGGTGGTCCAGGTGGACTCCAGGGCCATGATTTTAGCCCGCTTACAGAACGCAATGGAGAGACAGGCGGCTGAATGCTGCCTTGTCACTATCCCTCACCCACACCCTCCTCCACATCACACTTATGGTTTCCCTGACTCTAGACACTCTCCTATGACCCTCTGCCAGATCATCAGTCTTCATCATTCCAAGGCTTCGAGTGCTCCACCACTCTGCTTCTCTTCAGAAACACTGCAGACCGCTGATCCAGAGTCCTGTATTCCAGGCAGGGGCCACTGAGCTCTTTCTGTTGGGATTCCAGACATATCAAAAGACAAATGTCACTGACTTTTTAGATTCTGAAAAGAATAGACTGCAGAGTCAGATCTTCAGATGGCTGTAATATCTATCTGTTAGCTTATGAAGAAAAGTACATAAGATAAACGAAAACACATTTCTGAAACTGTATAGTGCTATGTAACTGCCTTTTTCCTCATTCTCAAGTAGTCTCAGTAGCTTCTTCCTTCCCTTCCTTCCTTCCCTCTCCCTCTCTTTTTCATCTCCCGTCTTCCTTCCCTTTCTCTCCTTTCCCCCTCCATCTCTATATCTCCCTTCCTTCCTTCTTTCCATTCTTTCCTCCCTCAGTAATTCAGATGTATCAGACACTTTGGTGGTACATGAAGTACAAAGACAAATAAAAATGGTGACAAGCATACACTCTAGAATCAAACGGAATCTGAAACATATGGCTCCCAGCACACTGTCAGCGCTCAAAAACATTCAGGATTTACAACAGTGGGATAAAATTTGAAGCAATTAGCTTTATTTAAGAATATTGTGGACATCTTCACAGAAAATAGATTCTTTGGATGGGTTTTGAGAGACAAAAAGGAGCAGAAATAACCTGCAAGTAGTGATGTTGTGTTCTTGAATTAATAAATTAATAAGTGGGAAGAAGTATTCACTCATTCATTCATATACTTAATGATACTACTCTGTGGGGACTCAGCTGAGCCTTGAAGATATAAAAGTGAATATGAAGTTATTAAGGGTGTATCAATAACGTTCTACAAACTGTAATGACATATTTATAATACTGATAGGTGTGTGTGTATGTGTGTGTGTGTGTGTCTGCATGCTCAGTGTGTCCAACTCTTTGCAACCCCATGGACTGTAGCCCACAAGGCTCCTCTGTCCAAGGGTTTTCCCAGGCAATAATACGGGAGTGGGTTTCCATTTCCTTTTCCAGGGGATCTTCCTGACCCAGGAATAGAACCTGCGTCTCCTGCATCGAGGTGGATCCTTTACCACTCAGCCACCTGGGAAGCCCCACATATACTTATCTTTTAGATATATATACTATCTAGATGTGTGGGATGTACTTTAACATAACGCAGACTTTGAGGTGACTACGTGGGCATGAGGGTGTATAGAAGAAAGAAGATTGGACATGAATTGATAAGCTGGATAATTCGTACATGGGAATCCTCCAAACTAATTTTCTATGTTTTTATATGTTTTAAACTTTCCTCAATAATAACACATGTCTTCTCCTTGGAAGATTTTTGTATTTATTTTTTCTTCCAGTTTTATTGAGATATAATTGACATAAAGCACTGTATAAGTGCACAATATAATGATTTGAATTACATACATGTTGAAATGATTATTACAATAAATTTAGTGAACATCCATCATCTCATATATATATATAAAATCAAAGAAATAGAAAACAAACTTTTTCTTGGGATAAGGACTCAGGATTTACTCTCAACAGCTTTCATATATAACATACAGCAGTGTTAATTATACTGATTTTGTTGTATATTATATCCCAGGTATACATCATCTCACAACTGAACGTTTTTACCTTTTGAATTGCCTTCAATAACAACTTTTATAAAGTGAATATGGGACAGTCAGTCCTCCTTCTACAGTCAAATGTATGACACAGACACTGGACACCAATACTTCAATGTTACGTTTGTAAAGTGAAGTGGAAGTGAAAGTCGCTCAGTCATGTCTGATTCTTTGTGACCCCATGGACTGTACAGTAAATGGAATTCTCCAGGCCAGAATACTGGAGTGCGTAGCCTTTCCCTTCTCCAGGGGAATCTTCCCGACCCAGGGATCAAACCCAAGTCTCCCACATTGCAAGCAGATTCTTTACCAGCTGAGCCACAAAGGAGGCCGCTCTTTGCATAAAACCATTTTTAAATAAATGGGGGATGAGAACCTCACAATTAATAAAGGATGTTGAGTTCTGGAGGACTCTATACGAGTGCTTTTCTTATTCCTCATGTTAGCAGTTCCCCCCATAGAGAGTTTGGTATGCTTCCTTTTTCAGTGTGAAAGAAATGGGAGGAGCAGGTGGGGATCCTGTAATAAAACACTAGGCAGTTGCTCATTCTGGTAATTATACAGCACTTCCATCGAAGCTTCTGGAACTCTAAAGTTCTTTCAAGAGATACATAATCTATCACTTTTCTGTAGAGGGATTCAAAATTAGAGACCCAAAAGTGAATTTTTCAGTATGTTGCCTCTACATAATCAAATAGCTAATGTTCCATAACCTCAGTGCTGTTTTCTCACAGCCTTCACAATTTTACCTGCCTCCTGAATGTTTTCATTTAATGCCTCTCTCCAGATGTCTTAATCTGCATTTAATTCCTGCTTGAGCCTACTTTACCCTTCTGCTCAGATTTTCTGAATTCTTAAGACTCATTCATATAGTTCCTCTATTCCTATAGTTGCTTGCCAAGCCACCACGTTTAATATCATTAAAATTTTCATTGCTATATTACTATCTCTCTTTTCCAGACCATTAAACAGAGGCAAATATGTGGGAGGCAAATATAAATAGTATTCCATTAATTAACCAACTAAAATAATCAACTTTTTGATGTTAAAAGGCATAAATATCTCTCTGGCTGATGATATAAACATTTATCTGCATCTATTCATGTATTTACGTTTTCTAGCCCAACTCTTTTCAAAAGATAGAAGGGTTAGGGTATATTTACCATATAGTTTATTAAGATACATAAAAGGCAGGATCAAGGCGATTAAAAGAAGAAACAGCACGTACTAACAGGGGCCAATTTAGCTGCTTTGATGATTAAGCACAACATTTGAGCTGCATATTGATGTTTAACAATCTTTTATCATTGGTTAACAAAAGAACATTAATTTTTACATGTGAAAAGACTGAGATTTTTACCTCTGCTGTTTGCTACACTAGTATCCTAATTAAAAACTGATACCAATTTAATTGTTGGAGTCTGAAATATTTACATAAATATTCTTTTATTTTGTAATTTTAAATTCAATTGAGGTAAAATATATATTGAATCACTTCTTGGTTTCAGACTGAAAATGATAAAAGGGGAAATGCTGTACATATATCATTCTATTCATAAAATACAATCAATATGATGAGTTTATAATAAAAAGGTATATAAAATATTTATGGGAACCCAGATTAAAGGAGATATTCATTCTTCCTTATGCATGTAACTATGAGGAAGGCAAGTAAGGAGCCATTCTGGACATTGCTTCCCTAGCAGATAAAACAAGATTCCAGAGAGAGGGGCCTGTGCAGACATTCATCCATCCCTCACTGAGAATCCAGTCATGAAACAGCAGAGACAATCCATCCCCCATGCAAATCCTTACTCACCAAAACTATAATAGAATGGTTGGTGTTTTATCCACTAAGTTATTTCAGTGGAGGGAGGGAGAATTGTTATGCAACAAAGTGTAACCAAGACACTGATCAAGTTCAGGTTGCCCTTCTTTTTCTCCAAGATCTTTCCAACCACTCCCCCTGTCCTTTGGTGGTTTCTGTCCTACTCTCTATAAGACAGAGAAGAATCTTTATAAACCTTCTCTGATTACATAACTACCTTGGTTAACAGCCTTCAGGGGGTCCCCACTGCTTTCAAAATGAACTTGCACACTTGGCATAACTCTGAATCATTTCATGGGTTGTTCACAGCCTTACCTTGCTCACGTCCCATACCTCATCTTTGTGCATCTCCCTCAATGGTCAGTCATTTCTGCCAAACATGCCACAGACTCTCAACCTGCGAACACTCTCTTGCCTCTGCCTGGAATGTTCCTCTCCACTACCTCAAATTCCCCACCTTCCCTTTACTCTGGTTGTGCCTGTGTGTGTTAGTCACTCAGTTGTGTCCGACTCTGCAACCCCATGGTCTGTCCGTGGAATTCTCTAGGCAAGAATGCTGGGGTGGGTTACCATTCCCTTCTCCAAGGTATCTTCCCAACCAAGGAATCGAACCCTGCACTGCAGGCAGATTCTTTACCATTTGAGCTATCATTTCAGACTCCAGTATAAATATCTTTTTCTCCAGATACTGCTTCTCCAGAAGTAACACCTGTATACCTATGTTGTAAAGTCCTTAAAGTCCCCAGGTACCTTGAATGTTCCTGAAATACCATCATCAATGAATTTAATCTTCAACTTGTTCCCATCCCCTGGGTGAGACTAAATGCTGCTAGCAGCTAACACCCATAAGAGCAAGTGTGCTTCAACCATTATGTCAATTTCTCTTGGTAAAAACCTCATAGAAATCTAAAGGACCTATTTCCAACCATGATTAAGAGTTTCCTATTTTTGGAAGATACTACTTAACAATATTCCCATTTAAGTGGCAATCCTATATAATGCATTACACACTATAAATTGGGGATAAGCCAGCTAATTATGACTTGTCATGCAGAAAAGATGTACAAAATCTGTGCTGGATAAAGAAACTTTGGATCCCTGAGATAGTTTTTCCATTTAAAGCTACCAGTGCTGCCTCTTTATGTGAAGATGGTAGCCCAGAATTTCTCCTCAAACCTACAACTGCACATCACTGAGGGAGAAAAAATGGAGGCAGTGGGAACCCATGACAGGAAAGGGTGATGCTTGAAGCAGAAGATATTGCAAGTCATAGGACTTTTATCAGTTCTATGTAACAGACCTGAATAAAGAATCCACATGTCAATGCAGGAGACACAAGAGACATAGGTTCAATCCCTGGGTTGGGAAGATCCTCTGGAATAGGAAACAGCAACCCACTCCAATATTCTCGCCTGGGAAATCACATGGACAGAGGAACCTGGCGGGCTGCAGTCCATGGGGTCGTAAAGAGTAGGACACTACTGAATGAGCACATACATACATGAAACAGACCTGAAGAAACTTACCATGACCTGTCTGGCCTAGGGAGACATTAGGAAATGACCTTGGACAGAATCAGGGAGAATCTCTGAGAAAGAGCATCAGATCATGATTTGTTTGACCCAGATATGTTCTGTATGGGGTTCCTATTGACAGAATCTCCACCTGCAACCCTCCCCACAACAATGTCTAACTACTCTGATTTGTGAGGTTAATTCTATACTTTTGTGATGATACTAAAACCTCAGTGAATAAAGCTGCCCAGCTGTCAAGGACAGTCATTATTTTCTGAATCTGATGACAAAGCTTACATACATATAGCCTTTCTCTGGGTCCCTGAATGTTTCCTTTCGGCCCAGATCTATAGTTTTGTTCTTCTCTACACACCACCAACATTCCCTCCTGAACAATGTTCCCAATCTCTCCTTAACCTTTCTCCCCCAGATAACACTTTGATAACTTTACATGAGGTCCTGAAGCTCTCAAGGGAGTCTTGAACTCCACTCTGGAAGATTGGTCTCATGGTTTCTTGTCATAATGCATTTTAAAACAAAATTACTTGCTGTGACACCACATGAGGCAAAAGAAGAAAATGCATCATAAATAAAGAATCAGACTACTGGGAAACTTGCTATGCCAGTGTAAATGAGGAGTATCCAATGAGAACAAATTTCTACAGGTTGCATTCAATTGTTTCAGAATTTCTGAAAAACAATTCATTTTTCTTATTACTATACTTCTTTGCAGTTGATAGGTCCTCAGCAGACAGAGAAACTATATACAAAAACATCTCTCTGCAATCATGTAGAAATCTGAATCATAAAATAAAGTCATGATTTCTAGTCTACTGTGTTATAGCAATCAACAGTAGCTAAATTTTTTTTAACTTGCAAATATATCAACTGATGTACTGATAAATAGAACCAGAATCGTTTTAAATGATGGTAGACGTGGACTTTCCAGTTGCTTTCACTATAGAAATAGTTACATTTAATACATTTTCATGAATCTCTGGTTTTACATTACATGCATATTCAGTAACAATAAATATTGTTCATCTACCATAAGTAAGGGCTTCCCTGATGTCTTCGCTGGTGAAGAATCCACCTGCTATGCGGGAGACCTGGGTTCGATCCCTGGGTTGGGCAGATCCCCTGGAGAAGGGAATGGCCACCCACTCCAGTATCCTGGCCTGGAGAATTCCCTGGCCTGTATAGTCCATGGGGTTGCAAAGAGTCAGACATGACTGAGCGACTTTCACTACTACTACTACTACTACTACTACCACCACCATAAGTAAATATATCAAATCCTTTGAAGATTCTGGAGACCTATTAGACATGATCCCTACTTCAGTGCCTTTAGTTCTTGATCAATCAAACTGTAAAAGACATCTCAGGAGTGAAAGAAGAAAACCGTAAGATTACTGTTCACGGAGAATCAGATTATTAATACGTATCTGATGGGCATGCCTGCAGAAGAAAATAATTTGAGATTCATACCTCTAAACGTAAATTGAATAACTATAATTTCTGCCATTCTACAAATATGTGTTGATTATTTATGGTGTACTTGGTACAGAGTAAATATTAAGATGAAGAGAACCAAAACTAAGTTAGAGATTAACAGGTGGGGCCATGAGGAAGACTCCCTGAGAAGGCATTTATTTACACTGAGACTTAAGAGACAAGGAGGTGGGAGACAGGAAGACAGAGACCAGTACAGTTTGGAGAGGCGCATCAGGGGAAACTTAACAGAGTTTCCTCAATGTCAAGTTGTTTTTGGTCCCTAACATGCACCATGTGTTTTCACCTCAATGCCTGACATAAACTTTCCCTTCCTTTCATCCCTTTTATTCACCCTTTTATTCTATGTTCAAATGCCCCTTCCTCCAGGAAGCCCTCTTCACTTCAGGCTGTTTCAGTGCCACTCCTTTCTCCCTGTGAGTATCTCTATAATTCCACATGGCCTATTAGATCGTCTCCTCTAACCATCTATAAGTCAGGTAAGAGTAGGAACAGTGTTTGGAGTGGATTTGGGGCTCAGCAGAGCTCAATGACTGTGGCAGACATCCCAGCTGCTCCCCAATATCCATCGTTAATTCATTCACCAGCTCTGCGCTAGACAACCTCCTGTTTTACCTTACAAACCAAATTCTGTTTTGTTCCAAACAGCAATTTCTGCCTTAAACTTCTCATTTTAAATTAAAAAAAAAAAAGAAGAAGAAAATGAACTAACTTTCTAGTCCCTCTTGTAGCTAGATGACAGCACGCTGACAATAACATTCATAGAAGATTGCTAGCAATTTGAGAGAAGTTTTGCTTTCCTGATATTTGTGACACCCTTTCTTTTTTAGGACTTTCTTCCTTTATCCTAGAATAATCCATGAGGCTGGATTATAAGAGGGAGAGCCATACACTCAAGATGAAGGAGGAGAAACCCAGTAGTTGGAGCCCTTGGTTATACCTTGGATCAGCCACACAAGCCTGATCTTTCCTACTTGAGAAAAATGAACTCCAGCATTTGTAGCTGAACTTCTGTTATATGCAGATGAATGCAACCTTTCCTGATAAACTAATAGCAAACAGACCATGGGCAGGCTGCCGGTGTCACATCCTGGTTCTACAGTTTAGCCAAACACAGGCTTCTCTGGTGTTTAAGACTCCATCTGGCAATATAGGGTACACATTTGATCCCTGGCCAGGGAACTAAGATCACACACGTTGGAAGCAACTAAGACTGCGAGCTGCAACTAGAGAGTTTGGATGCTGCAACAAAAGATCCCACGTGCTGCAACTAAGAGCCAAAGCAGTCAAATGAATAAATATTTGGAAAAAACTAGTCTAATAACATTTGACAAGCTATTTACTTCTTCAAGCTTCAGTTTCCTCACCTGTAAAGTAAGGGTGGTAACAATAACTAGCTCAAAACATAGATGTAAGAACTGTATAAGACGATGAAGTCAAGTTTTTAGCACATTGTCTGTCAAATAATACTTAAGAAAGTTAGCTATTATTATTATTACTATTAAATATATGCTTGTTAAAAGATTAAACAAATAAGCAAATTTCCCTCTCAGACTGTCTAATGAAGTTATCACATTAGAGAAAGAAATTAAAGAAATATATAACTATACAGGATACAAATCAACAGATGCTTAAATGAGTGCTAGAATTTTTTTCCCAGAACTTTTTAAATAAACTTTTTATTTAGAACAGTTTTAGGTTTTTACAGAAAAAATGCAAAGGTTGCAGAGAGATGTCCTATGTATTCCAAACCCAGTTTCTCCTGTTATTAACCTCTTACATTAGTGTGATCCTTTTGTCACAATTAATGAACCGATATTGATATGTTATTAACTAAAGTCTATACTTTATTCAGATTTCCTTAGTTTGTACCTAATGTCCTTTTAGCATCCCAGGATCCCATCTATGATAAAACATTATGTTTTGTCTTGTCTGTGGCTCTGTAGGCTCCTTGTGGCTACGACAGTTTTTCAGATGATCCTTATTTTTGATGACCTTGACAGTTTTGAGGATTACTGACTAGTCAGGTATCTGTAAAATGTCTTTTAGTTGGGATTTTTCTGATGTATTTCTCATGATTAGACTAGGGTGATGTGTTTTTTAGAAGGGAACCACAGAGGTAACATGCTATTTTCCTCACATCACATCAAGGGTTTCATACCATCAACATGACTTATCACTGTGGCTGTTGACCTTGATCACCTGTCCGAGGTGGTGTCTGTCAGCTTCCTGCACTGCAAAGCTACTTTTTCTCCCTCCCTTTCCATACTATGCTCTTTGGAAAGAATTCACTAAATGAAGCCACACTTGTGGAATATCATTACATTTCCACCTCCCTGAATTGCCCCCAAAGTGGGCAAACTGAATTCATTGTGTTCGTGAAAAATGCCGTACGAGGACTAATATCACTAAGCTTCCATTTGCTTCAACAAGACTATGGGAAAAATGTAAAACTCAAGAAAGGAAAAAGTGGATTGCCAACAAGTGTAGTTGACTAACTGAATGACAAAGAATCTACAATGCAATAACTGGAAGTTACTGGTTGGTTCAACAAAGAATTCAGAACAAATAACGATCTGTTTTTTTAGTACACTCAATGATGACATCATGAAAGTTAGAAACAGTCACTTTATTTGAATCTGATGCATCATATCAACAAATGATTTCCAGAGCAGCAAAGCCTGTGAATTAGGACTTCCATCTCTTCCACTGGACACACATATTCAAATCCAAGTTCCCCATCTTTTTGGTTCAGTGTCTCATATCTAATAAAACAGCAGCACCTACCTCCTTAGAGAGCTGTGAGGATTGGATACATGAACACTTGGAAAGCTCTTAGCATACTTCCCATGACCCAGTAATTACTATAAAACATTCAGTTTTCACTGTTGTGGTACATAATTACAATATTTTTGGATTCTTCATTTCAGAAATTAAAATTCCAAATGTCCAGGAGGAAGGGATAATATCTTAACTGCATGCAATTTTTGAAAAGCAGTTAATCAGAAGCACAAATGTATTCTGAAGAAGGACAAATACCTTAAAAGTAAATATTCTATTGTTTTTCCTGTGGGAACAGCTTATTTTGACTTTGAGTATAGGGTGCATAATTTGCACTTAAACTCTTTCTTTTCTAGTTTTCCTCTTGAGCTATTTCATCCCTTTCTGTATGCAGAACTTTCCTAATGGATCTCCAGTGACAAAGATCTTAAATATGATAGAGTGGTATATTCACTGGTACACTCTTCATTCACTTTTCTTACTTTGCACCTAAAGTATTTCAAATTTGATTGCCTGAGAGCCACTGCTAAGTGGTAGATATGGTGTGGGAGAGACTGTACTTGTCTAACTTTCACCATTAAGAACACTATAAAACTAGGGCAAGCTAAAGGTTTCTTTCTTCTAAAGACAATTTCTCATGAAGTCAGATCAAGATTTAAATATTTATCAACCTCTCCCACTCAGAATTTCAAATTTGGGTTCAGCTTCATCATGAGTCATGAAAAGTTGTAACTTTTGGGGCTAGCATTCAGATACTGTGGCATCTTAAGCTATTCTACCACTAGATGCTAAAATTAAAAAAAAAAAAAAAAATAGGTCATTGTTTCTGACTGAGCACTAGTTGGAAGACCCAGAAGGAAAATTTGACAAGAATTAATGTCTTTTCCAAGGATCTTGTAGCAGCTAGAGAGACAGCTGACTCATCAGAGATATCAGAACACAGACATCTCAGTATTAAAGCTTCCTCCTAAAGCCCTATGCACCAAAGGCCTTTTATGGATAAGGATTGAGCCAAAGAAGAGTATTTATTACTTGATGTCTAGGTTATAATCATTTCAGTGACTTTCATAAAGAGTGAAACTAAGAAAATATGGTATCAATAGTCATCTCTTCCCATCTGCAAACTTTTCCATTGATTCTCTGCTATCTGCCAGGTGACACGAAGATTCACTAATATTATAGAGGCCCAAAGACAGATGAGAAAGTAGTGAAAGCGTCATGTCCAACTCTTTGCGACCCTGTGGACTACAGCCCACCTGGCTCCTCTGACCATGGGATTCTCCAGGTAAGAATACTGGAGTGGGTAGCCGTTCCCTTCTCCAGGGGATCTTCCCGACCCAGGGATCAAACCCAGGTCTCCTGCATTGTAGGCAGATTCTTTACCATCTGAGCCACCAGTGAAGCCCAAGGAAACTAAAACACATGCCTGACCTCCTGTGCTCTGACCTACACATAGCGTGCTTTTTCTATACCAGAACAGAGCTTTAAGGCGACCTCCCTGGCAACTGAGGTTACGATTTGGAGACTCCAACCTCAACTTAATCTATAAAAGAACCTAGTGGCTCTTTTTTAAAAGTGGTTCAATCTTATTATTGTCATCAACATAACAAAGGCAAGTAAAATGTAAGGGGAAATTAATACTGGTAGTTAGGAAGTTTCAACATTCATCATTCTTAGGCCTGATGGATCAGATGGTAAAGAATCTGCCTGCAATGCAGGAGACAGGGGTTCTATCCCTGGGTCAGGAAGATCTCCTGGGGAAAGGAATGGCCAGCCATTCCAGTATTCTTGCCTGGAGAATTCCATGGACCGAGGAGCCTGGTAGGCTGCAGTCAAGGGGGTCACAAAGAGTCGGACACGACTAAGTGACTAACACTTTCACTTTCATTCTTAGGTCAAGGGGAAGAATTGTTTTTAGGTTATGCCTCACGGGAAAAGCTTTTGTCTTCCCAACACAAAGCCTATAAACTCTTTCTGTCATGGACACACAATTTACATTTACACACAGGCATACCACATTCACACATATACCCATGTATATGTGCACACACACACACACACACACACACACACATATCTGCAGTTCACAAGAGAAGATGCACCATACTCCATTTATATAATAAGAACATGAGCTAGTTTTCAGAATACATTAGAAACATGAAAACCTGCTTTTAGAATATACTTATAAAAAAGTCCATGGAAAATCTGAACTTTGAACAAATGCAATGATAGGTCCTAAGAATCTTCTACAATATTTATTAAAATCTTGCCCAGGGAAACAACTGCTGCAGATATACCTCATGGGGGGATGAATTATAGGGAAGACAGAAAAGCAGACAAGGAAAGGCTAACCACAGTGATGGTGAAAAAAAGACAATACAGAGCAAAGCAGGGATACTTTTTCCCTTTGTCAGTCCTGCTTAATGGTCTCACCAATTCCCTTTTGAGAAGTTATTAGGAGTTATGACATGATCTACACTGAATATGTTTTACAAATTATTGCATGGGCTTTATAAGATTAAGAATAAATAAAGTCCTATTGAAGATAGATTCAGAGGTCAGGCAAATCCAGTCAGTCATTTCCATCAAGATTCTAGTGGTTGAAAAAGATCTGATGCTATTATGGTAAATATCAATAGTATGTTAAAATTACTTATATATCAGAGTAATCTGGATATTACTAACCCATCTTCCTGGTCACAAAGATAACTGGACATAACTGAGTAATTTAATAAAAATGGCAGCAACCTTTAGTGTTATGAATTTATTCCCTGTAGATTATAGCAGACCAAGTGAGGAAATGGAATAAAATTTGCATGATCAGTTTCACTAGTAGGAGATCTGGCTTTTACAGCCCTTCAGTTGTATGGAATGGTGAGGGAGAAAAGATAGACACAGTTTTCACTTGTCAAGTCAACTCCCATAAACCCAGGTGAGTTTCTCTACCCCAGGCAGAGCAGACAGGAGAGGGCATTGCAGCACCATGGATTTTTTTTTTTTTTTTAATTTAGATGCACTGAGCTATCACCAATTGCAAATTTGAGAGGTCTGTGGTTTAACTCCAGCCATAACAAAAATATGAAACTCTATATGCTACAGAATTAATTTAGTGAAAGCAGAAGTGATTCAAAAGCTAGAGTCAAGACATCTTTTCTTAAAGGATTTAAGATTACAGTCAACAGAACTTGGGTGACTGAAATTTGATTTGGCGGTATACAAACTCCATCTTTTCCGTGTATTTGGTACCAGTGCTCACTCTGCCTCTGAAAGATGAAGGTATAGTTTCTGCCTCGGGCAATTTGAAACCATAATTATTTCATTTTATTCTTCTTGGGGTAAGAGTCACAGGCAAGGAGGACAAGAGCGAAATATCCAGAGACAGGTGGTTTCAGTGGTGTGGTTTCAACAATGAATATTCCAGAGATCTTATGGCAGATCCTATTATTGTGATACGTCCTGCTCAATGCAAAGTTTGGAAAGTCCATATATGCACCGAAAATATTGGCTAGGAAACTCAGCGAAGTTTCCTCAACCTCTCTGACCCTTCACTGAGCAGTTTAATCAAATGTATCAGAATGGACAGCTGTAGTTCCCTTCTCACTCTGAAAATAAGGAGCCCAAGAGTCTGTGAGTTTCTCTAACAGATGAGACACCTCCTTCATTGACGGATATGCCCTTCCAGCTGCTTTTAACAATATGAAATAGATTGGACCGGCAGCTTTTGAGGAATAATAGCCCCTCTTAACATTAGGAAAGGTACACAATTTGGAAGCTCACAGTGTTTCATTTCAGTGTTTGGCACTGCTCTTCACCTGGTCATCCAAGAAATGTAAACAGGACACTGCTTCACACTCCTGAGAGCAAGTAATGTTCACCTATTTGCATGACACTCACTGAGTAGCCTAATTAATTACCTGTGGGTGGCAGAGTACATGCAGTCATATTAGTCAGCTAAGTATGCATTGCTTGTATTGACGCATTCTCTGAAAATGTGATTTTTTTTTGGAGGTGGAGGTTAAGGTGGCTTTCTGTTTAATGTTTGGATGTTTTGTATTTATGTTTTATTTGGCCAATAAAATTTCAAACTTGCTACAAGCAAAAGTAAACAAAATGTGGTACCCAAAGAACAATGTAAATCATAATCATGGACTAATTGTCACAGATTTCTGAAAGGCAAATGATACTATTAGGTTAGAATTTTCCAAAGGCAGTGTCAGGATCCATGTTCATCATTCAGACTTCTGAAATCATCAGTGGTTCTTGCATGATACCTGCCAAGGGATATTCTTTGTTCTTTATAAATCTTTTAGACAGGTTTCCTAAGGGCTGTGTATGATATGCGAATATTTATTATGGGGTTTCAGCTTATGAACTGTCATTATAATACCCAGCTTCTCTTACTACTTTATATTTACTTCTAATTTCATCTCAAAGATTACTGGATAAATATTTTTATACTCACCTCCAAAGAGATTTTTTAGTATCAGATTTCATAGAAAGAGAACCCATTAAACCTTTCGGGCACAGATGCACAAAGAAACAAGCAAAAGACCATCAAACCTTCCCCCATCCCGAGATCACTGCTACTAATTTTATAAGAGTATGCATGCTTCAGACACCAGGAGCCTCATGGAAGAAAAGGCTTCATAGAATGCCGCCCTGATTCTGATAAATTAGACAAAAAGAGAGAGACCACAGCTATATTTGCATCAGTGACTCTGGTGAGAATTATAAAAACTTAAAAAAATCTTCCCATGGCACATGCATTTCTGACTTTTTAGAAAGGTTAGAGCTATATGAGATCTGGAATCAAAACCTGATGTGACCTACATAAAAGAAACGCTGATTCCCTAATTAAACCAAGCTGTGGCTGCAGGCTCTGTAAAGAGCTGCCAAAAAATCATCCAATCAATTTTTCGACTATCCTCCAGGAATGTGGCGCGGAGGGCGAGGGCGGAGAGGCGAAAAGAGACTGTGAGGGTGCGGAGGCCGGGGAACTTCCTTCTTACACACGCTCTGTGCCGAGGTACCGCTTTTCCAGCACAGAAGCCTAGGACGGAAAGGATCACGTGGAAGTGGGGGCTGGGAAACAAGGGGACCCGCAGGGGTGGAGGAGAAAAACAGACTAAATGTTTTAACAGCTGCCCCTTTTTTCTTCACTTATTTTGCCCAGGGATCTGATTTCCTTCTGAAGGGGTGGGCTTTCCAGGGGCCCCTGGCTCTGCTCAGCAGGGGTTGTTTACTCTTGAGAAGCAGAGCTCTTTCCCTGTTTATAAAAGTGCTTGTTTTTGAGGAGAGGGAAGGGGTGGTGAGAAGAAAATGGAATATTTTAGAGCTCATATGGAAGCAAAACTAGTCAAAGAAAGTGCAGTTCATCTGAATTTTAAGTAGACACTGGCAACAAATGAAGAAAAAAAAAAATCTCACATTCTTCCTCTTGAATTTTTGACAGGAAAATTGTTCTCCAGGAAGGATGGAATGTCGTTCCCATGTAACTTCCTCTTTCATTTTGGTTCCTCGATGATGCAGAAGACATGTTAATTGAGAAGGATTAGGAAAATAATTCAGCTGCTAAAATTGGAGGCAAATAACTTGCAGAGAAGCAATAAAACAAATGGCAAAGGTGCTTTCTGTGAGCCAAACACTCAAGGCTGCCAATATCGGATAAAGGGCAAATTCTACATGAAAAGAGCAGTTATTTATTTTCTTTGCAAAATCTTCTTGAATCTAGCATTTTGGTCTTGCCATAGAGTATTTTACCACACAAAACATTTCATGATAGATGCTGTCTCTCCCTGACTTACTTCATAACGACCATCTCATTGAAACACTGGACGAGCCTCAGTTAACACGTACATTGGTTTATTCCACGAGACACATAAATTCTCCTTTTGAGGAAGTGGAGCCACCAAATGTAAACCGTAATTGCAGCCAAGTCTCAATTATTCGAGCAAATGTTGGAAGGCCAGCCGAAAGTTACTGCAAACGGCACACCCTTGTCAGACTTTATTTCAGCTTGTATTCACGACCTGCACCACCCTGGCTCACCCTCTCCAGCCCCAGGCCGGGCTTCTGCATTCTGTTTCCTGTTCACACTTTGTCTTTCTCCACTGAAGGCTCACCTCACCTCCTCCCATGCACTGGAGAAGGAAATGGCAACCCACTCCAGTGTTCTTGCCTGGAGAATCCCAGGGATGGGGGAGCCTGGTGGGCTGTCGTCTGTGGGGTCACACAGAGTCGGACATGACTGAAGTGACTTAGCAGCAGCAGCACCTCCTCCAGAGTTTCTAAGCTTCTCTCCAGTCTGAGCATTTCTACGCCAGGCTCACTTTTGCAAAGAAGGTATCTCTCCATCACCATCCTTCCACTGCCATCTCTAAAACCTTACATAGTTTTTATTTTGCATGGCACACACTTAAACTTTGTTTCTTTCTCTCTTCAATTGTACCAGATTTGGTTTCCTGGATCCTATTTCCCCAGTCAATTACAAACACCTTGTGGAAAAGAACAATAGCTGACATTTTTCTCTGAGAAGTTGAAAGATTCTTTAGCAAGGTGCTAAATTTTCCAGTTTCCCCAAACTATCCCAATTTCAACATTGAAAGACCCATGTCCCAGGAAACTGCTCAGTCCCCTGGCAAGCTGGGCTGACTGGTCACCCTATCAGATAATACAGGAAAAAAAATTGTGCTTGATTGTGGAAACATTGAATAAAATGTTTTCATTAAACAGAGAAACCAAAAGTGGTCATTAAATGAATTAAAATATGGCAGAGAAACGTACTATTCAGTATACACATTTTGCATAGATCTATTCCACCGGCACCCCACTCCAGTACTCTTGCCTGGAAAATCCCATGGACGGAGGAGCCTGGTAGGCTATAGTCCATGGGATCGCTAAGAGTAGGACACAACTGAGCGACTTCACTTTCACTTTTCACTTTCATGCATTGGAGAAGGAAATGGCAACCCACTCTAGTGTTCTTGCCTGGAGAATCCCAGGGACGGGGGAGCCTGGTAGGCTACCATCTATGGGGTCACACAGAGTCGGACACGACTGAAGTGACTTAGCATAGCATAGCATAGCGTTCCACATGAAATATGTAAAAATAAGAAGAAGAAAAAGGATTTCCCTGTAGCTCAAACAGCTAAGAATCTGCCAGCAATTCAGGAGACCCAGATACGATCCCTAGGTTGGGAAGATCCTCTGGAGAAGAAAATGGCAATGCACTCCAGTATTCTTGCCTGGAGAATCTCATAGAGAGAGGAGCCTGGAGGGCTACAGTTAATGGGGTCACAAAGAGTCGGACACAGCTGAGTGACCAACACTTATTGCTACTTCTACGAATAAGAAAAAGAATCGATTAATATAAACTGTAGAGGCAGATTGACTTGTGTGAAGCTCTTCTTTATTCTATTTTTTTTAAATTTTATTTTATTTTTAAACTTTACAATATTGTATTAGTTTTGCCAAATATCGAAATGAATCCGCCACAGGTATACCCGCGTTCCCCATCCTGAACCCTCCTCCCTCCTCCCTCCCCTACCCTCCCTCTGGGTCATTCTCTCCTGGCCAATAGAAACAGTGCTAAGGAAGAGAATATTGTCCTACAGGCTTCCGTCCTGCAGAACAAACATGCCTGATGTTTCAGCTGAAAATCAGACATTGAGTCCTGAGTCCTGGTCACTTTAGTCTGCATCTCATCCGTCTGCCTTTTGTCTTCTTCTGCTGCCTTAATCTTAGTGTTTCTGAGTATTATTGCCGTGAGCTTGCTAGGTATATGTTAGTCCCCAGGGTCTGTTTAGAGCTTTTATAAAAACTCCCAAGACATGATAAGTTTTATTGACAGTATTACTCTGGGAAGTTACTTACACTTGGTAGACTTGATTAATTTTTCTAGTTATGTGATCAATAATAATAGTGAATAGTGAAGTCGCTCAGTCGTGTCCGACTCTTTGCGGGTCTGTGGACTATAGCCTACCAGGCTTCTCCATCCATGGGATTCTCCAGGCAAGAATACTGGAGTGAGTTACCATTTCCTTCTCCAGGGGATCTTCCTGACCCAGGGATCAAACTCGGGTCTCCCGCATTGGAGGTAGACGCTTTAACCTCTGAGCCACCAGGGAAACCCCTGTGATAGAACAATCATATATATAAATATTATATATATATATATAAGTACAATGTTTTATGTTTATATTATATAAAAATTATTTCTATATTAAAAATACAGTTTTAACAATACAATGACTTTGTTAAATAATACATTCATAATATTTTCAGCATTTTCTTTTCAAGAAATCCTATTAGGCTCTTAGAAATGTGTGGTAGAGATGGGCAGTTGCAGGCAAAGATAAGAAGGACACTTCCCCTGCCCTTAAGGGGCTCATAAGCAGTTGCAGGAGGTGGATACAAACACTGACGTGGGATGGACCCCAAGGCAGGATGGAAAGATCACTGAGAAGGTAGGACAGAGACTGTGAGTAAGGAGGTTGGAGGATAATTTGATTGATGAGCAATCTTGGGGAAAAACAAAAGAGCTGGTTAGACTAAGCAAAAGGTATTTATGGCAAAGAGAACCATATGAGTATATAGATGAATCAAGTCACAGAAGCAAGGGAATGGATATATATATATATGTACCTTGATGGTAGAGAAGGAAAAAGAAACCAGGGCATGCAGAAGACAGAGGGGCAGCACTGTAACTGGAAAAGTAGGCCAGGTCTAGAATCAGAGCATCAGAGTCTGTGCTCGGGCTCAGTTGTGTCCGACTCTTTGTAACCTCACCAATGTAACCCATCATCGTCCTATGTCCATGGGATTTTCCAGACAAGAATACCAGAAAGGGTTGCTATTTCCTCCTCCGGGGATCATCCTGACTTAGGGACTGAACCTGCATCTCCTATGTCTCTTGCACCAGCAGGCGGATTCTTTACCACTGGGCCACCTGGGAAGCCCTCAGAGGATCACAGGAGGTTACTAACATTAGTTGAGCTTTCACTGGAAGTCAGATATTGTACTAGGTAATGTGTGGAAGTTATTTCATTTAATGCTTATTAAACCCTAAGGTAGGGGCTTCCCTGGTGGTTCAGATGCCTGCAATGCAAGAGACCTGGGTTCGATCCCTGGGTCAGGAAGATCCCCTGGAGAAGGGAATGGCAACCCACTCCAGTATTCTTGCTGGAAGAATTCCATGGGCAGGGGAGGCTGATGGGGTCACAAAGAGTTGGACACAACTGAGTGACTAACACTTTCACTTTCAAACCCTAAGGTAGTTATTTTTAATCCTCATTTTACAGATGACAAAACAGGTTTAGAGAAGAAAAATACACAGCCACAATCACACAGCTAAAAACTAAAATGCCACAAAGCCAAGTTGAACCCTAGATCTGCCAGCCTCCAAATTCAAGCAAACTGAGCTCTTTCCATTTTCCCCCACATGATTTGGGCCTTATTAGAGATGCAGGGTGTTGTCACAGGTTTGTGATGGGGAAGTCAAAGGACCAAGAGGGTTATCTGGATTCTTGTAGGGGATGCATTGTCAGGCGCAGAGGCTAAAGATACGGGGGCAAGAGTAATGAAGATGAGAACCAAGCCAGAACTGAAAAAAGAAAAACACTAGAGAGCTAGTCAGAGGTGGATCCTACATAACTAAGCCATTGGGTTTATTGGCCACACTTCATGAATGAGTCCAAAAAACAGCCTGTGAGAACGCTGTTATCATCTGTCATAGACGTAGTCTATTGGACTTACTGGAATATGGAAAATGGGCTGTAACCCTTCTCCTTAAACATCTGAAGATGTTTAAGTACACAGATCATTGTTAGGAAAATCACTTTGCTTCTGTTGAACAGCAGAGTATTGCCTTTCAATTGAACAGTGACAGGAACATTTATTGTGTGTAAGACAGTTATAAATTGAGTCTCATCCATACTAAACTCTGTGTCCTTGTATTTTTACCAGCTTTAAGGATCTTTAATCCAGTCTGCAAGTCTATGGCTAATGCAATGTCTCATTTTCATAAAGGAGGGTAGAATCTGTGGCAATGGATTTAAGAGGCAATTATTCAAAGACCAAAACCATGGTAGGGTTTCTTATCTTTTTTGAAGGGAGTACTGTGAAAATTTGATTTTTGATCCTGCAGTGGGAGATGAAGGGCCATCTAAAATAAAATAAGACAAATGCTTTAAGTTTTCAGCATATTGGAAGGATACAACTGAAAGAATAGTAGAACCAGCATTAAAACGAATAAACTTAAATGTTGGAGGAAGTATCTTAACATCGAGAACCATTTACCCTTTAGCAGAAATCTGTCAGAATAGTTTTAATCATTGTAGCAATGGGGTTCAAAATTAGATTGGGTCAAGGAGGAGAAATAATCATAGTACAATAATATTCCATCTGACAAAGAGCAGATGGCTGCACTGGTCTCCAGTGGGTGTCTGCTCTTCCCTATGACTAAGCAATGTTTACATATAGACATAATGGTCTTTTCTAAGCCTAATAATGATGATAATGGTGATAATAACCCTAATTTATTAGACACCAATTATATGCGAGGCACTGTACTAGCTACAACACATACATTCTCTCACTTTATCTTTAAAACAATCCTCTGATGAAGGCACGCTGTCTCCATTTTACAAGACAAGTGCATGAGTTTAGGAAGCTTCCAAAACTTTCCCAATGTCACACAGCACAAAAAGTGGCATATTTGGAATTACAACACAGACCTAGCAGACTCCACCTACAGTCCATGCCCTATGCTAGGAACTCTCAGTCCTAGCTGCATGTTAGAATCATCTGGGGAGCTTTTACAAAAATTTCAGTCCTCCAGCCTCCCTCCTAGAGATTTGATTTAATTGGTTTGGGCTGGCACCAAGTATATATATTTTTTAATTTCCTTGGGTAATTATAATGGGCAGTCCTTGTGACAGTAGTGTACCATATACTACCACCCAAAGCATAATAAATCTCTGAGAAGAGAATTTGAAGGAAAAATATAACCTCACGTTCATTTGTTTCATCCACACCCACCCCCAAACACACACCTCATTTTCAGATCACCGTTCTCAACAGAAAAGTTTTAACTATAAGGTTTAGATTGAATAGACTTCAAGGTCACAGATAATATTCAAGCTAAGTATTCAAAGAGAAGTCTTCGTAGAGAAGACCAGGGTACTAAGCATCAATACACTGTTGATGAAGTTTCTTCAGTATTTTTCAATGCAGAATCCTAGGCAAACTTTCTTCTGTACAGGAAAAGTGGTTAGCAGCTACATACATTTTTTTTATCTTACCCCATAAAAATTTGCCTTATGTATGTCTGAATCATTTCTCAGGCTTGCCTACAAGAGATGAAAAACTATGAACCAAAGGCTAAGGGGTTAAGGAGAATGATCGAGAGGACACAGCAATGTGGGGGACGGAGGGAGGTCAAAACGGCAGTGACAATTAGCTGGGACAAGGCCAGGACCCTAAGTTCTAGAAGATCCAACCATACTTTCTGCTGTTAGCATTGTAGTGAGCTTTTCTCCTGTTCTAGACAGAGACTAATCATCGTGGATAAGTCAATTTTAGTGTTTGTTTTTAAAGTTTTATTCTTCTCTAGTCCTGGAGGCACTCCTGGTCTTTACTTACCTTGTTTGTTCCTTCAGCCCCTCTACTCTTTTCTTTGTCCTCTTTAAACCCAAACCACAAACACACCCTGCATTTCTAGAAGACAAGACACACCCAGGCATTTGAAAAATTGGAGGGATGGAGCTATGGAAGGTTTCACAATGCTTCACAATAGTCTGGTTCTTTCTTCCTTGCAGGTGCTTCCCTGCCCATCAAGGGTGTGAAGGGGAAACTCCAGAAAGTTCACCCCTCTCACAGACTTCAGACAGGTGGACATGTGGCCAAGAAAGTGAGGCATCCCAGGAGCTCTATGAAAGTCTGAAAGCATGACTTTGTCTTGTGATAGACGGCTGGAATCTGAGGCACCTAACCCCGCCCGTCCTCACAGGGACTTCCTTTACCCAGAAAAGGGCCTGACATTTTATTCAAGTGGACTCAGACTTTAAATGGAAATGCTCAGGAGAAAAGCGTGAACCAGATAGGAGGAACATGAAGTTTGGAGATAGAATTTATACTTGAACCAGGCTGTGTAATTTATCTGCTCTATGGCCTTGAAAAATGTATTTAAATTCTCAGAGTCTCATTTTCCTCATCAGTAAAATGGAAATGGAAGCATAACATGCTTTAATGGTTTAATGCTTGAATGGGGGTAATTCAAAAAGATATGCCTATAAAACAATCAGCATAGTCCCTGTTCGTTTGTATGAAATACACTTGCTGAAAACCTCGCTGAGGCAGGCATGACTTTAGGTGCCTCAGACACAGCAGTGGATGAAACAGACAAAATTCCCTTCCCCAGGGATGCTTACATTCTAGTAAAGGGAGACAGGGATTAGCAAAACAAAGAAATAAAAGGTACTGAATGTTAACACACTCAGAGACTTGGAAAGCAAACTTATGGTTACCATTACCAAGGGGAAAATTTGGGGGAAGGGATAAATAAGGAGTTTGGGTAACATACACACACTTCTATATATAAAATAAACTCACTATATAGTCCTTGTAGATTATTTTATATGGAGATAATATGTAAAATATACAGGGAACTCTAGTACTTAATAATCTGTAATAACCTATATGGGAAAAGCATCTGAAAAAAGAATGGATATATTTGTATGTATAACTGAATCACTTTGCTGTATCCCTGAAATTAATACTACATTGTGAATCAACTACACTTCCACATAAAATAAACATTAAAATTTTAAAAAAGGTTCTGCATGTCAAGTATAGAGTAAAATATATCCTATGTCTAATATATAGAAAGTTTTCATCAAATGTTACTATAAACATATATGTATAATATCTCATCCTATCAAGACACGTTAGATAAAGACGTGAAGTATTTTTCACAGAACCCCATTCATTATAGAAACTTGAGTAATGACTTAAGCTTGGTATGAAGAAATGGCACATCTTCTGAACTTTTAAGGAAATGGTTGAGCCCCAAACCCAAGGTTCAGTAATGTTGAATCAGCTCTTCAACTGATGTCACTAAAAGGAACCCCGTGTGTAACTGTACTGAAGCTATTTCTCAAGGCATATAGAACTCTTTGGAGTAAGGCCATCGAGAACCACTTCCTAGTTCTAAGAAACTGCATCACTATTTCTGCTTGAGAGATTTGAACAGCTAATATCATGTGTGTTCTGTTCAACAGCATTCCTTACCCATTTCTATAAAGACCTCCCACATTTCTAAAGCTTTTAAAGCTTTATCTCATCAGCGAATATGACCTTGTCTCCATCACCTCCATAAATGGATGACCATTACACCACACGCTGCCCTAATCTTTTGCATGACTCTGAAAAGTCCTTTTTGTAAGCTAATAATAAACAATCTATTTTCCACTTAAAAATCAAATGTCATTGTTTCCATAAGCACTGGCTGTGTGAATGCAGCCAATTCCCTATAGAGTCCGAACAATGTTTATGAAACGAAATGACCCCTAAAAAGCCATGGTTCAGGGCATCATGGAAACATAAGCTAGTCATATACAAACAAGCTGGGAACTTTTCTGTCTCAGAAAGCCTCTACAGGAAACACTAAATCTGCTGCGAGGTTTCAGCAGTTAGTCTGGCAGGCTGCAGCATGCACTGCCTTGCTGTTGCTGGCAGTATCGTGCACTTTCTTGTTGGCAGAGCCCTAAGGAGGATGCTAGCAGCCAAGCAGGTTTGAGCGATGAAACTATGAGTTCATGTTAAACATAGAATTTACATGAAATGAACCGAGTCTCAGTAAATGGAAAAGATTTATCACTTGGGAAAGAACTGTATGTCTTAGTCTTATTTTTTTCCCCAATATTAGCTCTCTAAATGTTTATAACTTGATTCTTTTCCCATGTACCATATACCTACTCCCTCTCTCTCTTCTCCACAATACTACACTGTCTCAACTCAATTATTCACTCCCTCTTTTGCAGGGCAGGTGATATCTCTGTATTTTTTATCATTAAAACTAATTAAATCTGGAAGGGGTAGCAGAGCATGGTGATGAAAGGAGAGCATTTAAAGCAGGAAAGACTTGTACTACTTACTAGGTGTGAGACTTTGCACAAGTTATTTAAACTATCTGGATCTCAATTTCTTCATCTATAAAAAGGGGGGGTGATGATATTTTTTGTCTTATATCTCTGTTGAGAAGACCATGAGATGATGTACAAAGTGTTCAGCATACTTCCTGGCACATGGAACTGATTTAAGAGAGCATGTCTTCTTTTTGAAGGATTCAAGTGTAGATGACCACAGAGGGGATTTCTCTATAGTTATAAGTATATGAAAACATTTGGACATAAGCAGTAGGTATACATGCATACAGACTTATCAACTGAAAGCAACTGCTTAACATCTTTATGTGTTGCTCACACATTCCATCTGAGTATCTATCTCTTCATCTTTGTGAATATGAGATTGTGTTGTGGGTATGATTGTGTAAGGATAATTGGATCTAATGTAGAATGGATATAATCCCAGATGACAGTCATTCTGTTCTTTCCTTCCAAGATCCCTTTTGAATTTTCTGTCCTTATATTATTGTATAGACACAATGGTTGGTAGTTCCTTTTATATCCTATTTCTCCTTGAACAGTTCTATCCTTTGTTTTGCTTGTTAATTTCAGGAAGGATTCATCTTTGTGCTCAGCAAACCACCCTTTCCTTTGCATCCATCCACTAGTTAAGAGCCAACTTTCCAAAAAAGATCCAGAAGTCAGCCTGTTCAGGAACAGTCTCTAAGCCAATGGAAAACTGGTTTTAATTATTTTAGATCATTATGTATGTGTGTTCAGTCGAGTCAGTTTTGTTCAACTCTTTGTGACCCTATGGACTATAACCCACCGGGCTCCTCTGTCCATGGGATTCTCCAGGAAAGTATGCTGGAATGGGTTGCCATGCCCTCCTCCAGGGGATCTTTTCAACCCAGGGACATGTCTCGTGTGTCCCCTGCATTACAGGTGGATTTATTACCCACTGAGCCATCTTGGAAGCCCTTAGATCATTATCAAAGTAGTCAATTGCCAAAAAACTATAAAAGTCATTTGAAATATATGCTTCTGATCCCAGGTATACCTATTTTTATCCTGGATTGCATGTTGAACAATTCCATTTATTTCAAAAATATTTACTTAATACCTGATTTGTTCAAAAATATATTCCTTTAGGACTGCAAGCATATAATGAATGGTTATGGTTGCAGAATGTTATGGCTAGAAGGGACATTATCCTTTTAAATCTTGAATAGGAATTTTTTTTCTAATAACTGACAGAAAACCAACTCAAACTATATAAAGGGGAAAAGTATTTTATTGAATCACAAAACTGAAAAGTACAGAGGTGGACTGACTTCAGATATAGCTGAATCCAGACACCAAAATCCAGACTCATTGGAAAAAACCCTGATGCTGGGAAAGATTAAAGGCGAGAGGAGAAGGGGATGACAGAAGATGAGATGGTTGGATGATGGCATCACCGGCTTGATGGACATGAGTTTGAGTAAGCTCCGGGAGTTGGTGATGGACAGGGAAGCCTGGTGTGCTGCAATCCATGGGGTCCCAAAGAGTTGGACATGATTAAGCAACTGAACTGAACTGAGACACCAAAATAATTATCGTAATAATCATTCTTGCCATTTATTCTCTCTCTCTCTCCAAACCCTAATTTCATAGCTCTTCTTTCTTTTAGTTGCATTCATTCTTAAGCAGATTCTCTCCACCTGGTGGAAGAGACAGTCTCTGGCAGCTTTACACTGTTATGATTTTTTCAGCTTATATATTTTGGAAATTAAAAAGGGCTCTATTTCCCCTGATTCCATGCAGTTTAAATACCCACACACAGACACACACACACACACAATTTTCTAACCCTGCTTAGTCTTTGTGTTCAGCCCTGGAGCAATCACTCTGCCTGAGGATATGAAAAACTCTGGAGACCCTGCAGTGGCAAAGCTGGTGGCCATGTGACCGACTGTCTTTCTGGAATAGATTGGGGGAGGGACAATTCTCAAAATAAAAGGAGTCTGGGAAGGTAAAAAGAGGCTGTCTGCTATCCCATTCTTGTGTCTTGTAGATAAGAATACTGCTGCTGCTGCTGCTAAGTCACTTCAGTCGTGTCTGACTCTGTGCGATCCCATAGATGGCAGCCCACCAGGCTCCGCCATCCCTGGGATTCTCCAGGCAAGAACACTGGAGTGGGTTGCCATTTCCTTCTCCAATGCATGAAAGTGAAAAGTGAAAGTGAAGTCGCTCAGTCGTATCCGACTCTTAGCGACCCCATGGACTGCAGCCTACCAGGCTCCTCTGTCCATGGGATTTTCCAGGCAAGAGTACTGGAGTGGGGTGCCATTGCCTTCTCCCTAAGAATACTGAATTCAGGTCAAAGAAAATAAGTGAGTAAAGAGCTGCTGACAATCTAAGACTAATATTCAGGTTTTATGATTCCTTCATTCACATTCTGCTCTTCTTAACAATAAGGGGAGGACAATACAGAAGTACAGAAGGGCTACACAATGAAGTGGTCAATGCAAAAACCAGATGTGCTTGTGATAAGTCGCTCAGTCATGCCCGACTCTTTGCAACCCTATGGACTATATAGAGCCTGCCAGGCTCCTCTGTCTGTGGGATTCTCCAAGCAAGGATACTGGAATTGGCTGCCATGCTCTCCTCTAGGAGATCTTCCTGATGCAGGGATCGAACACGTCTCTTATGTCTTCTGCATTGGCAGGCAGGTTCTTTACCACTTGCATGTACACCACACTGGTGTAATCCCAACTCTGTGTCCTTGAAAAGGGAGTTAACCCTTCTGTGCCCTACTTGTCTCATCTGCAAAACAGGGAGACTGTGCCTGCTCTATTGCAATGTTAACCAATGTAAAAGGAACACAAGGGTTAATAAATGTAAAGAGTTTAAAACAGTGTCTGGACAGTAAGTAATATATAAAGTTTGGTTCTTCTTCTTCTTATTAAACACTTACTAAAAGCAAAGTATTTTGCACATATATTACGCCACATAATCTTCACAAAAGTGTAATGTAATAGCCATGAGCATCCTCACTTGACAGAAAAACTCTGGGTTCCTGAGAAATGAAACAATTTGCTCAAGATTATACACCTAGGTAGGAACCAGGGTTTGAACTTCTGTCTGTCTGACAACAAAGCCTGAGTTTTCACATGATACTAAATGATAAATGTCATAAGATGGGTTCAAAGAAAGTGTTTTGGGAGCCCCAAAGAGATAGCAATCACAACTAAAGTGTTAAGAAACAACTATTCTTTATATTAGAAGCAACTGACCCAGCTCCTGGCAGATTGTACTTCAATAATTCAATTCAACAAATATTTATTCGAGCACCTAACCTATCCAAACACAGTGGTGAACAGAATTGTTAACAGGTTATAAATGCCAAATTTGAACTGAAAAAGAGTAATAGGGCACTTTAAACAAAAGGTTCTAGATGAAAAGATAAGAGCAAAGGAAAGGGATACGGTGTAAGAGAAGTGATCTGGGATCGAGGTCTTCGTTGACTTATAGGATGCTGTATGTCATGGAGGAGAGTGAGAGAGAGTTGGGAAGTGAATAGGTACCACAATATTGTGGCGATATCACACATGAGATGTTTAAAGACAGACACCAAAGAAGTAAGCCCAGAGGATGGTGACTGAGAAGGATGAAAGAAGTAGACGGACAATAATGGCCACACACACAAACAATGGAAAATTCTCCCTGCACCCTGCAAATTGGAATGACATGTTGATTAGCTTATTGAATGATAAGCTTTGTTTAATAAGGAGAAAATTAACATGCTACTTTTTGGATAATATTGCAAGATTCCCCCTCCCCCACCAAAATTCTCCTTTAATGGCATTTCCATTTCCAGAAAAATATCTTTTCTTATTTTTTTTCATACTTTGCATTTGCTTTTGCTCTTCTTATGGAAGAGTCTGTACTATCATTAAAATATCTGCAATACCTATTCATAATGTTTTTTTAATGAGTAAGAAGGAGTAAGGTTTTGCCACAAGGATCCGTACAGAAAATGTTGACAACTTTCACTGTCCCACAGAGTCAAGCTGCTAGGAATTGTGACTTTATACAAAAGAGAAAATGGATGTTGTCATGGTTCCTCATAAGGGTGACATGAAAATAAATGAGGTTTTGGGCAGAAGGATATTTTTCAACTGACAGGTTGAATTCCAGAACACTAGTATAAGCAGTGAAAACACACTTATGGCCAGAGAAGAAAAAATTTTCAAACACTAAAGTTGTGTGTGTAGAGCTGAGAAATATTCAAAAGATGAGAGTTGTAGGGGTATGTAACTTAAATTTTAAAACTAAAGCTTTTTAGCAACCGTCCAACTTAAATTTTAAAACTAACGCAACTCGTATCCATTTTCATAGGTGAACAACAGAGGTCTGGATATGAGAATGTGTTGCATCAGTGTATTCAGTTCCTCTCTATTTCTTACATTTCATTAAATATTTAATCCAGAACAATTCCAGGTCATTTGCAAATGAGAAAAATTGAAACTCACAGTGATTAAATAATTCACTTCATATCACACAACAGTTAAGTGACAGTGTCTAAATAAAGACCCACGTTCTCTGTCCCTAATCCCCAACCTCAAACTGCTATCCAATTTTTTTTATCAATAAATACTTACTTTTTACATCAAGTACTTTATGTACTTATGTTTCCACATATTTCACATTAATGCAAAGTTTGAAAGAAAGATCTATATAACTGCTACTCAAAGTTGCCCATCTTTGAACTGTTTATTACCAGCATTCCATGAATGGTCAAGAAAGTTCTGTTGCATTAAAAAAAAAAAAATTAGGTGACTTAAACGGTGTGCTTAGCAACTTAGTTGATTGACATTCTGGCCTCAACTCATTACCTCATTCCAAGTCAGTAACAAACACTTCTAGGATCCACACAAATCCTTGGTCCCCATATTGAGTGACATTGATATAAATTCTTACAGAGCTGAGCTAGAAATCTGAGTACACTAAAGATTTTGCAGTATCTAAATGACAAAGAGAATATACTCAAATAATCACAATAAATTGTGACACTAGAAGGTTTAGTGTCAAGGACTGACGTTAACCTGATTTTCCTTTTGTGCTAAGGAAACACATGGTCCAAGGATGAGGTTCATCTTCCTTTACCCGGCAACTTGCTTCTTTTCACACATGAAGACTCTACTCCCCACCAGCTCCCTCTTTTCCTTTGCCACTGCCACACACTTTCACACGGATTGTGTGCCATTAGCCAGGAGCATGCCATCAGGAGGAAGAGGGAACAATTTTGCCTCCGTCAGATGTCACCTACAATTTTAAGATGAATTTCAAAAAGGAAGTATGAAATGAAAGATTCTGCATGAGGATTTTATTCTCTCTAGCTTTGGGGGGAAATTCCTGAATCATAGAGGAGCAAGGTCACTCACCTTTATAAACTGCCATTGAGCAGGGTAGGTCAAGCACAGGAGGTAAAGGTATATAAGAAAAGGAATACTTAGAACTGATTGCAAACAGAATTTATCCTTTGTCTACTGTGCCACAACATTCTATCAGTTCAAATCAAACACAAAACAAAATTTGTATAATGTAGACACCTGATTAAATTCTTCCCCTGGAGGAGTCTATGAAAATTCTTAAATCTATGTGCTTATGCTAAATACCTTTGGGAATTATATGAAAACTTTGTTTGGATCCATTTAAACTATGGCATGCATTTTAGGGAGTGTTTCAGGAATTCCTAAAAAATACATTTGATGTAAAATTGATTATGTCTTCCTCCAAATGACACAGAAACTTTTATTCAGCTATTGCCTGGTTGCTGTTCTGTACATTTCCAAGACAAATTCTGAAGATTAAATTTTACCTCATTTGGAATATGTGCTTTTACTAGATAATTAAAATGGTCACAAAATTCAGAGGTCTCAATCACAGAAGAAACAAGAGCTATGTTATTTAAGGAAGGGAGGAAGGAGAGAGGCCACCTCTGTTTGTAATGAATTAACACAGGACTGAATTTGAATTACTATCAAAACTGCTAATATAATGTACCCATAGCTAAAAATTACTTCTAAGGGAAACTCATTATTTAAATATTTGTTTTACATATCAATGTGTTTAAAACTATGAATCATTAGATTGGAAGTGAGTGAGTAAGGTACAAAATTTCACTTATCCTGTTCTGATATCAGAATTAATTTGTAACAGGTCTATTTACAACCTCTTTCAATCAAGAATGAGGATTTAGGGTAACAAAATATTATTATTTCTTTTTGCCAACATCTCAGGTTTCAATACAAAAAAAGTTCCATTATTATTCATAATAGAGAAAGAAAACTGGAGGAGTAGTTGAGTAAATTATGCTAATATACTTAATGGCATTTTATATAAGTATAAGATCATACTTGTGCACACAATAAGATAGTGGAGGAAAAACTTCATAAATAATGTTACTTGGAAAAAATAATTGTATGTCTATTACACCAAACATCATGAATGCTAAATGCATATGTAAGGTTGATGAGATTTTTCATTGTTTTCCATTTTCCTTTTTGACATATAATTTACAAATTATAACATATGATATAAATTAAAAGATAATATATTTTATGTTAACGAATGGATTAACTAGTGAAACTGGCTAGAACGTATTTTAGCCCAACTTATATTTTCTCACTAAAGTGGAGTAGCAATTTTAGAAATATGTGTTTGGCTTAAAGGCATTTTCCAAAGAAGATGCATTATATTTGAATTTAGTGGCCAGTTTATGGCCTACACCAGCATATTGTTTTTATTTATTAGAAAAGATGAGGACTTTTTAATAAAAGTTATCTAGTTCTAGAATAATTTTTAAAGTATTCCCCTGGAAATAGAGTATTTTCTATTCAGCCTTCACTATACCCAGATAAACAAGCTTGAATAATAAATAACCCCACACGAACTTCCCTATTGTCAATAGATGTACTTTAAATTTACCTATTGAGGACCACAAAAATCATCAGTTTTTACATCACTCTAAGTAAACCTAAGTCTATTTTCCTAAGCAAGCCTATTAAACTATAAAAGAACAAGCAGAGCTACCAAATATTCATTCCAGAAAACAAAGCCCATGAAGAGTATAATTATTTTGTTCTTTCTTTAAATCTCCTTGCCAAGAATCCAAGCTGGATTAAGTATTCAACACCAAGAGATTAAAGATGTATATCCCTGTAGCTACCACTGCACACATCTCCACATAATCACTGGGATTAACTTTCCAAGGAAGTAGATCAAAGCTTTATTTCCTTGTGGGTATCCGATAATAAAAGCTGAAGCTAAATCAAACTCTCATCACTTTTGCATCTCTCCTTAAGCTACTGGTTCAAGAATAATCAGAATATGTAAAAGATAAGGTCAGTGAGAAGGAAAGGAGAGGGAAAAACACTCTATTGAATGGGATAAAACATTTGTTGTAGACAAACAACAAAACCAACAGAATCATGTGAAAGTTTTAGAGCAGCATCATCATTATCATATGATATCATTTAATGTTCATTCACCTTTTACCAAAGACTCATTATTTATGCAGTATAAACTACAAATAAATCAGCCAGCTATTAAATATCAACTCTTGGCAATGAATGATGATGAATCTTTGCAATTAGCATCCTTACTTTTGCAGAAAGTTTGTTGCAAACTAGATAATGTATTTTTAGTTCCATCCCAAGTTAGGAAAATTGGCTGCTGAATTCAGTAACTTGGATTAATTGACTTATTGTACTTATTAGTAAAAAATGTGGGATATATATATATATAAACATGGAACATATATTCCATGTGGAGTAGAGGCTTGCTTTGACTAAGTCTGTATTTGTACTTCTGGATTCCACTTCTGCCCTGCTGCTGAAAGAGAGATCCACAGGGAATTCAAAGGGGAAGAATCTAGCCTTTTGTCATTAATATTCCTAAAAGTCCACCAGAAAAACTGAAGCTTTCTGCTATTAAGCACATCATAAACATTAATCCATATTTGATGAATCAGCCTTCTGTTACATATTAAAGAATAGATTTATTTTTCCATTATTTCAATTCCCTTACTTGAAGTGCCTTTATCAGAAACATTTGTGAGCAATAACAAAACATACCAATTCTGAAGAGACAGAAATATTCCAGGAAGAAACTTCTAAAAAGACAATTGTTTCCTCTGGGCATGTTATAGACTTTGAATCTTCAAAAGGTTTATCTTTTGCATAGACTAAACATTCTAACTTGGTGGAAAAAAAAAACTGGTCTGTGCTTTCCAGAATCCCCTTCAAAGCTTGGAAACATTAAGACCAATATTTATGAAATTATGAGATCTTGTGAAAGAAGGGGAAAATCTTCCAAACTTTGGCTACATTTTTATCTGAATTTAATTAAAAGATGGTGAAAAATTATCAACACAGATCCATTTTAGATGGAAAAAATACTGTTTTTATAGTAGTACTATTTTAAGGATATGGAATTATATTTTTCAATAATGTTTATGAGGTTCAGAAAAGTTATTCACTGAATCATTTCTTTTCTGCAACACAGTAATTATATACTTTTATTTTACACTTCCAAATGTATAATTTGCTAATGTTTAAATTTCTCTCACATTAATCAGCCCATTGTTTTAATCAATTTAAAACATATAAAAATTAATATTGTTAGAGAAAAATAATGTATTTCTCATTTTCTGCAGGTGTATTAACTCTTGCATGCCAATGAGAAACATACGAAACTGTATTTCTGTCATAAACTTTGTAAGATAAAAATGTGACCTAATTGTGTGTCTCAGAAGTAATCTCACATTGCTATAAATTGTAACTGCCAGTTGGGGGACAATGCAAAGAGAAATTCAATTATTTGCAACCACATTAAATTCTTATAATAAGAAACATAATCAGTTTGTGGTTCATGATTTCTCAAATTATAACTTAATAACTAAATGTACTTTATCAGATTTCTACATAGTGATCCACATTCTACAAGGTCATGGAGAGTAACATGGCCTCTGGGCAGTATCTCATTTATTAAGAAGTTTAATCACATGATCATGAAGTCATGAAGTTGATCTCTAGGGAAAGCAAATCATTCAATTTACAGTACACAGAAAACAAAGGAAGCATTTGGCTTTTCTCTAGGATTTGATTGGCGTCTATTTCTCTGCCTATTGGCCTGTGATATCAACTTCCTGGAAAATGGGGGCTTAAAAAAAGGCAATTATATAGAAGTAGATCAATGTACTAAAGGAATAAGAAACAAAAGGGTTGCTAAAATTTCTCACCTCCTGTGGTGGGGAGGGGCGGAAAAACCTGTGCAGGAAAAAGGCACACAAGTCTCCAGACCTGTCATCTTTTATGTTGGCAATTCACACCCTGCCCTTCCTTCCTTCTCTAGCCATTAATTCTCTACCCTCCTTAAAGTCAAGCTAATTTGGAGAACATAACGAAGCCAGAAAACAACTCTCCAGAAAGAAAACAAAGTCATCCAGTCTTCATGATGATCTCTCTGTAACAGTGAATAGTTGAACCACTTTAATCACATGAAAGACAGGTTTCAATTACTAGGCAAGTCCTGCTGACAATGACACCAACAGCACCAACACTGACATCTTCCCATTGCTGAGTGTTGACAGGGTCCCAGGCACCAAGCTAAGCGCTCCCCCTCCATTATCACATTTTACCTCTCAACTACCAACAGTACAAATCCTGTCACTTCTCTTTCCAGCTGAATATCCAGATATAGTTAGATAACTATATATATATATAGTTTATATATATATATATATATATGGAGAGAGAGAGAGTTAGCTAACTTTCCAATACTGCAGCTGATTTTACATGGAGGCTGTTGAACCCAGTGCTCTCATACTCTTGTCACCTAGCCGTGCTATCTCTCACTCTGGTCACTATTCAATCCATTAAGCATGTGGGACACAAAAATGATCACATGGAGATTTTGCCATGAGCATCTGCTAATTGTTTCTTCAGATTAAAAAAAAGACTACACACACACATATACAAACAAACATTCAACTTTGTGTACTAATTTTTGTTTGATTACTCTCTACTGTACCTTTGGCTAGGTCCTCTCAGAATCATGGTACAACTCCCCTCCATGTTTAAAAGAACATTTTATTTGTGATAACGATGCTTATGTGATTCAAAGAAATGGTTCCAAGTCACTCTTTTCACATTGCCTATTCCCATTTTCCAAATCAGCTCACCTTTAGGTACACCCTTATAACTGTGTCATTAACTATAATAATGATTGATCTATCCCCCTTGCAGCCTTTAGCCATCTGTGCAAGCAAAATTTTCAAGCCAGACATTTCAAACATTAAACATATACTGAAGCTCTGTTCAATAGATCTTTCATAAATCCCCAGCCCCCAGCCGCAGAGAGTAAGAAAAGTCAGGTCATGAGCAGGAAGTAATGGAGACAAGGCAGTTTCTGAGCTGAAACTCAGACTCTAAGCTGGTTTATTGTTGTCATGACGACGAGTTCCACATGCCTAAAGTCACCGGTTTCTGAAAAGAATGATGCAGTGTCTAGCCTTACAGCTGGACATATAAACCAAATTAGTCTGCCATGCCTCTACCTGCTTTGTGGTTGTTAGTGAAAAGAGCAATATATCACACCATCAGTCATGCAGCAGTTAAGCTCCACACACACTGCTTTCTCAGATCTGTAACTCATTTTTTTTTCAGCTCCTCAGAATAATAGCTTGACTCTGGGGCAGGGGTAGGGATCAAAGTAATTTTGATAGATATTTAAATTTTTTCAAGGAAAGATAAAGCAGAAAGCAATTTATAGTGTTTCTTCGTACTAACACAACCTCAAGCTTTAAATCACACGACTAGCTAGTAAAAAGGATATCGAAAATTTTCTGTAGAAGAGTTCAAAACTCCATGGATTTGCAAAAGATTGTCTTTTTAAAAGAAGAGGGTGTTTGGGGAAGGAGAAGCCGGTTTGCCTGCTCCAGATGTGAAATGAGAGCCTTGAGAGCTCAGTTCTCTTCCTTGCTCTCCAAGTGATTAATTGGATGACCTAGGGGAAGTAATTTAACCCAGGCGTGGAAAAAGAAAATACACACTTGCCCACCAGAACTGGGTGTCTTATTTGCCTCCACACCTGCACCACTGACATTACCCCGTCTCAAAAAAGTTATGAAGACCCCCGTCTTGTGCAACATATCCTTCCCCTCCCTCATCTACCCTCACATGTCTCTCCCGCCTGCTTTAAACCCTTCAAGTCTTATCACACCCATAAATATTTGAAATTCCCTTGTCTCCTTCCTCCACCTGGTTCTGTTCTGTCTCTAGCATCTGCTAGAAGAAAGCTAAAGACTAGGAAGCAGATCCCATCTGGTTTGTCTTTGGCACCCACTCTCCTTGTTCCATCCACTCATGACTCTTTTTCCAGCATTAAGCATCTCCATGCTGTCCACACAGCAATTTGCAGGTCCATTCTTTTAGTACCCAATCTGGGCTTATCCTCCCTAAGATGATCTAAAACTTCCCTGTGGGCTCTCTTCTTCCTCTTGTCAATAGTCAGTTTTAATCATTGCTCCCTGTTTAAGTGGCTTTGTGAGGCCAGGTCTCCCTAAAAGGAACAGGCTAACAGAAGCTGCTTCCTCTTACGTGTGCACGTCTCCTAGACTTTGGGTGAAAATTATCAAGGAGCAGTAAAAGGCAGCAAAACCAGAAGCAGAGTTTCTTCTTAGCTCTTATGAAATTGGAGTGTAGAGGCAGGGGGAGGAATAAGTGCAGGATGCCCATACTATAGTATAATCCCATATTGATTATGAATTTAATAAGTTAATTAGTTCCCCTTTCCACTTAATAATAGACATCTCAGGTAATGTGACAGCCAGGAAAAAACATTTTAGAGCCTGGGAGGTCTCTGAGGATGTTGGATTAGGTCAGGTCTGGAAGTATTCGAATCCAGGTATGGCAGAATTATTTGCAACTGAGAAGCATGCAGGATAAAAGACAGTTAAAAGCACTGTGCAACGGCGTGGATCCAGCCAAAAGATGAGTCAAACCATATCTCATGGTATAATCCACAAGTCTTTAAATGTGAGGTGCCTGTTCTTTGGTTGGTGGGCACAGAGCAGAACTCCAGATTCTTTGAGGGTCCCTGTGCGACGTTTATCACAGCAGTATTCAGGATATTTTTGCTAGAATTATTTTCACATTAAAAAAAAAAAAAGCTTTACATTAAAATGCACAATGACCCATCTGATTTAGATTTGTGCTATTTTTCCCTCCAAGTACTAAGAAACAAGATTAATTTAAACAATCTTCTAATGCCTCCAGGCGACAATAGTGCACGTTTGGTTTTTAATGGTCATGTAGGCTGTAATGGGTTATAGAACACTTGAGAATATATTTGTTTTAGCAGCATGGCTTCTACCAACAAAGAGATTTTTAAAAGTATGCATAAAGTAACTGCTATCCATATTGAGAGTGATGGTTGTATGATTCTATATGTAAACATGAATATAAATACACGAAAATATATCTATATGATATAAAAATACAATTACATTTTATTTAAAAAGTAATTGACCACTAATTGGTCACTTAATAAAGCTCATGATATAGTCAGATTGTAATGGTACAAAAAGGAGAATTATAATAAATTATGTTTCTTAATAGAATAATATTTAATGTTTATATGATATTGAAAACAATAGGCTAGTTATAGCTTTCAACATGTTTTTGGAAGACAGAGAGGTCAAAGAAGTGACTAGAGGTAAAGAGTATAATATTAAGGAAGCAAACTTGTAAACTTACAAGTGAGATTATTTTGTTTTCTATTTTTATTTGGAGAAAACAAAAACTCAATAATCTGGAAATGTCCTGAACAAATAAAATTAGTGAGCCTATATCTATCTGCTCCCTTCAGTGCTGGACCGTTGTGCTATATCACTAAGCAGTTCATTCTTAGGACAACGACTTCACCTTTCTATGTTCTAGTCTTTAACATTCATTCCTTACCCTTACCATTTATTCTTAACTCTAAGTTTAGACCACCCATCTCAGTAGGCCTCACACAGGAAGGTATGGATGGTTCAAGAAACAGAGTGCCACTGGGAAAAAAAAGGGCTATCAACAAAAAGTAAGACTGCCTGTTAATGGAAGGGTTTCTATAGACTGGCCAAAAACAAACCACCTTCATATCCCCAGTGTTCCTCTTTAGGCAAGCTCACAATATGGTAGAAGAGATAACACAATGGCTAGGATTTTGGTGTGTGTGTGTTTGTTTTTGTTTTTTGTTTTTTTTTCCTGCTTTTCTAAACAATTTTAGGTTATACTAAATTTCTACTGATATGTGAGAATAAAAATCCTTTCATCACCATTATCAGCATCAACACACCATCCACATTAACATCCCTAGAGGTATGATACGTTTCCAGTACTCTGCAGCTGTGCTAACAGTGAGAAGTTGCAATTCTGTGGGTTCCTTCCACCAGCTAAATCATTAGGATCACAGTCCTTCAAGACCTCTCTTTTTGCATTAAAGTGGGAGTAAGTGGGGGGCTGGGGAGCGGCCACCATCATATTCCACAAACTTCCATTCCCTATTTCCCCCCATGATCTCCTCGCATTCCAGTTGCTATAGATTCCATCTGTGATGTGTATTGTCTGATACCTGCCAATCCATTCATAGTACCCAGTGGTGTGGGGAATACAGGCAAGTCGCTATCAGCATTTGAATAATCCACCTATCTCCACAAAAATGCTTCTCTTTTTTTCCATTCTGACCTACCAACTTTTCTTTTCAACATGTTCTACATGTAAGAGAGCAGAAAGAAGCACATTTGGATATACCAGATTCAGCCTCTACCCAACTGTCCTGTTCAACTTCCCTGGTGGCACAGTGATAAAGAATCTGCCTGCCAATGCAGGAGATGAGGATTTAATCCCTGGGTCAAGAATATCCCCTGGAGAAGGAAATGGCAACCCAGTCCAGTATTCTTGCCTGCAAAATCCCATGGACAAAGGAGCCTGATGGGCTACAGTCTATGGGGTTGCAAAGAGTAGGACACGACTTACTGTCCTTTTCACAGAGAAATCATGACCTAACGGCTATTGTTGCTGTTGAGGTCAATTTCTCTCAGCTTCTTCCCTTTAGGTGTCAGACATAGTGTCAAAGAGAACACGCCCAGAAACTGTAAGCACCACCTCCAAGTATCTAATTGTTCTTAATTCCATGGCCCATATTCGTCCCATTAAACTACTGCACTCAATATCACTCTATAGTTGAAAACTGCAAGGCATTCCTCAACAGCTGAGGAATCCTCCTCTCCCAGTGCTAAGACAAAGTTAGTCATTTGCTTTTCAATTAAACTTTACCAGCCCTAAGATACGTGATATAAAACTAAACTGTGGGTTACACAGTTTAGACCTTCATTTGGGAGCCTAATCTAACAAGAGGGATTAACTGTAGCCAGGTGGAGTGGAAAAGAACAACAGAATTAAGAATCAGAACACTCCAGTATCCCCTGCCAATTCTGTCCATAACCTACATTCAAGCCATTTCACCTCACTGTCTGTGTTTTAATCCAAAACTGAAACTTAACTCTAAAAACCTCCAAAATATTTTTAAATCAGATAAATTATTTAGAAAATAAAGATAAATAAAATTCCCTACTTATTTAAACCAATTTATGGGAGTATCTGACTTCCCTGGTGGCTCAGATGGTAAAGCGTCTGCTGATAATGCGGGAGATCCGGGTTCAATCCCTGGGTCAGGAAGATAGCCTGGAGAAGGGAATGGAAACCCACCCCAGTATTCTTGCCTCCCCTCCCACCCTGCCCCCTAAGCAGCGGCGGCTGTGTCGGAGCAGGAGGGCCGAGAGGAGCTACTTCACGTTCAAGGTCAGGAGGGGTGGCTGTGAGGAGATACCCCTCGTCCAAGGTAAGGAGCAGCAGCTACGCTTTGCTGCAGCAGCCGTGAAGAGATACCCCACGTCCAAGGTAAGAGAAACCCAAGTAAGACGGTAAGTGTTGCAAGAGGGCATTAGAGGGCAGACACACTGAAACCATAATCACAGAAAACTAGCCAATCTGATCACACGGACCACAGCCTGTCTAATTCAGTGAAACTAAGCCATGCCGTGTGGGGCCACCCAAGACGGGAGGGTCATGGTGGAGAGGTCTGACAGAATGTGGTCCACTGGAGAAGGGAATGGCAAACCACTTTAGTATTCTTGCCTTGAGAACACCATGAACAGTATGAAAAGGCAAAATGATAGGATACTGAAAGGGGAACTCCCTGGGTCGGTAGGTGCCCAATATGCTACTGGAGATCAGTGGATAAATAACTCCAGAAAGAATGAAGAGATGGAGCCAAAGAAAAAACAATACCCAGTTGTGGATGTGACTGGTGATAGAAGCAAGATCTGATGCTGTAAAGAGCAATATTGCATAGGAACCTGGAATGTCAGGTCCATGAATCAAAGCAAATTGGAAGTGGTCAAACAGGAAATGGCAAGAGTGAACGTCAACATTCTAGGAATCAGAGAACTAAAATGGACTGGAATGGGTGAATTTAACTCAGATGGCCATTATATCTACTACTGTGGGCAGGAATCCCTTAGAAGAAATGGCGTAGCCATCATGGTCAACAAAAGAGTCCGAAATGCAGTACTTGGATGCAATCTCAAAAAAATGACAGAATGATCTCCATTCGTTTCCAAGGCAAACCATTCAATATCACGGTAATCCAAGTCTATGCCCCGACCAGTAACGCTGAAGAAGCTGAAGTTGAACGGTTCTGTGAAGACCTACAAGACCTTTTAGAACTAACACCCAAAAAAGATGTCATTTTCATTATAGGGGACTGGAATGAAAAAGTAGGAAGTCAAGAAACACCTGGGGTAACAGGCAAATTTGGCCTTGGAGTATGGAATGAAGCAAGGCAAAGTCTAATAGAGTTTTGACAATAAAATGCACTGGTCATAGCAAACAGCCTCTTCCAACAACACAAGAGAAGACACTACACATGGACATCACCAGATGGTCAATACCGAAATCAGATTGATTATATTCTCTGCAGCCAAAGATGGAGAAGCTCTATACAGTCAACAAAAACAAGAATGGGAGCTGACTGTGGCTCAGATGATGAACTCCTTATTGCCAAATTCAGACTTAAATTGAAGAAAGTGGGGAAAACCACTAGACCATTCAGGTATGACCTAAATCAAATCCCTTATGATTGTACAGTGGAAGTGAGAAATAGATTTAAGGGCCTAGATCTGATAGACAGAGTGCCTGATGAACTATGGAATGAGGTTCATGACACTGTACAGGAGACAGGGATCAAGACAATCCCCATGGAAAAGAAATGCAAAAAAGCAAAATGGCTGTCTGGGGAGGCCTTACAAATAGCTGTGAAAAGAAGAGAAGCGAAAAACAAAGAAGAAAAGGAAAGATATAAGCATCTGAATGCAGAGTTCCAAAGAATAGCAAGGAGAGATAAGAAAGCCTTCATCAGCGATCAATGCAAAGAACAGAATGGGAAAGACTAGAGATCTCTTCAAGAAAATTAGAGATACCAAGGGAACATTTCATGCAAAGATGGGCTTGATAAAGGACAGAAATGGTATGGACCTAACAGAAGCAGAAGATACTAAGAAGAGGTGGCAACAATACACAGAAGAACTGCACAAAAAAGATCTTCATGACCCAGATAATCACGATGGTGTGATCACTGACCTAGAGCCAGACATCCTGGAATGTGAAATCAAGTAGGCCTTAGAAAGCATCACAGCGAACAAAGCTAGTGGAGGTAATGGAATTCCAGTTGAGCTATTTCAAATCCTGAAAGATGATGCGGTGAAAGTGCTGCACTCAATATGCCAGCAAATTTGGAAAACTCAGTAGTGGCCACAGGACTGGAAAAGGTCAGTTTTCATTCCAATCCCAAAGAAAGGCAATGCCAAAGAGTGCTCAAACTACTGCACAATTGCACTCATCTCACATGCTAGTAAAGTAATCCTCAAAATTCTTCAAGCCAGGCTTCAGCAGTACATGAACCATGAACTTCCAGATGTTCAAGCTGGATTTAGAAAAGGCACGGGAACCAGAGATCAAATTGCCAACATCCGCCAGATCATCGAAAAAGCAAGAGAGTTCCATAAAAACATCTATTTCTGCTTTATTGACTATACCAAAGCCTTTGACTGTGTGGATCACAATAAACTGTGGAAAATTCTGAAAGAGATGGGAATATCAGACCACCTGACCTGCCTCTTGAGAAACCTATACGCAGGTCAGGAAGCAAGAGTTAGAACTAGACATGGAACAACAGACTGGTTCCAAATAGGAAAAGGATTATGTCAAGGCTGTATACTGTCACCCTGCTTATTTAACTTATATGCAGAGTACATCATGAGAAATGCTGGGCTGGAGGAAGCACAAGCTGGAATCAAGATTGCCAGGAGAAATATCAATAACCTCAGATATGCAGATGACACCACCCTTATGGCAGAAAGTGAAGAGGAACTAAAAAGCCTCTTGATGAAAGTGAAAGAGGAGAGTGAAAATGTTGACTTAAAGCTCAACATTCAGAAAACGAAGATCATGGTATCTCGTCCCATTACTTCATGGGAAATAAATGGAGAAACAGTGGAAACAGTGTCAGACTTTTTTTTTGGTGGGGGGGGCTCCAAAATCACTACAGATGGTGATTGCAGCTATGAAATTAAAGACGCTTACTCCTTGGAAGGAAAGTTATGACCAACCTAGATAGCACATGAAAAGCAGAGATATTACTTTGCCAACAAAGGTCCATCTAGTCAAAGCTATGGTTTTTCCTGTGGTCATGTATGGATGTGAGAGTTGGACTGTGAAGAAAGCTGAGCTCTGAAGAATTGATGCTTTTGAATTGCGGTGTTGGAGAAGACTCTTGAGAGTCCCTTGGACTGCAAGGAGTTCCAACCAGTCCATTCTAGAGATCAGTCATGAGTGTTCATTGGAAGGACTGATGTTAAAGCTGAAACTCCAATACTTTGGCCACCTCATGCGAAGAGTTGACTCATTGGAAAAGACTCTGATGCTGGGAGGGATTGGGGGCAGGAGGAGAAGGGGACAACAGAGGATGAGATGGCTAGATGGCATCACTGTCTCGATGGACGTGAGTTTAAGTGAACTCCGGGAGTTGGTGATGGACAGGGAAGCCTGGCGTGCTGTGATTCATGGGGTCACAAAGAGTTGGACACGACTGAGTGACTGAACTGAACTGAACTGAACTGACTGATGGGAGTATCTGATAAATTAGCCGTGTGATAACTAATAAAGTTGTTGAGTCTCTCATGACCTCAGATCACAAATTTGGGAAAAGAGAAGCAAGGAACTTAGATGTTGGCTAAGATTTCTTCCTAACCTACAATCATCTGCTTCAATTAAAGTAATAAATATGTAAGCTCCTTGAAATGTATACCAGTATTACTACAAATATGCACAGCATGTTTTTATTCTGAATTTACTAAATATCTGAGAAATCATCTCTGTGACTGTTAAACCAAGTTTTCAGCTTTCAAAGCATATTTTTGAAAAATATTCTGAGATTGTCTTCTTAGAGTATGGTCATTCCCATTTTGGAGCAATGAAGATCTTTCAGCAATCCTATAATCTTCCTATAATCTTCACTGAGCCTATGTACTAGTTCCATTTAATATTTACAGAGCACTTTATATTTTCAAAATCTTATAGGCATTAATTAGATACTCCTCACATAAACCTGAGAAATCAGCTATCACCTTCAATTTATAAATAAGGAATCCATAATACAGAAAGTTAAATGAATTGCACAATATCATGAGGCACGTCAGGGAAAGACAAAACTGCAAAAGGAGGTCAGACTCAGTGCTGTGCTTAAATCTGACTGAGTCAATTCATCTCACCACAAATTTCTTTCTAATTTCAGCTTCTTTCTACTACTTGATACACACAGTAACAAAAACAAACAAACCCACACATTAATGTTTAAATTTTAATATCTAATTTTGTTTTTATATATAAATGTAAGATATAAGTGCCAGCCATTCATTTGCATTTAAAAATACATTTTAGTTCTGAAGTAAATTTAAAACTTTAAAATCAGTGCTCTTGATTTATTTATGTAGCTGGTATGTTAAACAAGCATAATGCATGAGATATGTTTAAGTTCTAATTTTTTAAAAATAGTCTACTATTCTACTGTAATTTTGTTCTGTGGAGGAAAGTTTTGTGTGGCTTTATTTTGTTTTGATTTGCTTACCTTAGTTTTCTTTTTTAATGGGTGAGGGTGGGGTAAGGAAAAGTTTTTGCCTTGTTAGTAGATCAACATTCTACCAAGGTCACTTCTTTTCTGGTCACTTTCAGGCAATAAATAGCCCTCTGAAGACATTAAGATGCCAACACCATCTCAATTCAGTCATTAGGTCATGCAGTCCTAGACAATACTCTAAAATATGGGACTTCCCTGGTGGTCCAGTGGTTAAGAATCCACCTGCCAGTGCAGGGGACATGAGTTCAGTCTTTGATCTGGGAAGATTCCATATACCACGAGGCAACTAAGCTAGTGCACTGCAACTACTGAGCGCAAGTGCCCTAGAGCCTGTACTCTGCAACAAGCGAAGCCGCCATAAGAAGAAGCCCACACAACACAACTCGAGAGTGGTCCCCACTCACTACAACCAGAGAAAATCCATGCACAGCAACGAAGACCCAGCACAGTCAAAAATAAATAAAGAAAGAAATTTTAAAAAATAAAAGAAAATATGGACATCAGTAGATGTCCATCATCTCCCTCTTTCCAGCCAGGATTTACAAGGGTGTGGGTAGAGGTGGGGCAATGAAGCATTAGGAGAGAATTCTTACTTGGCTAGTACCTGGCTCACTCTCTGGAATTGGTAAGATGGTAAAGCTGGTTCTCAGGAGTTATTCTCAGAACTCTTTGGAGGCTCCCATACTAAGTCCGTTGTGTCAGTTAAAACACATCATCAATGATGATGCTATGTCAACAGCTAACCCCCCACAATCATTGGCCCAAGACAACAAAGTTTAGTTTCTGCTCACTCACCATGTGCCTCAAGAGTAGGTGGGCAAGCAGACTCTATTTATTGTAGTACATTCAGAAACTTAAGTTAGTGAGTCTCCATATTCTTCTAAGATTAAGGCATCAGAGGAAAGAGCACAGGGAGCAAGTGCTGTCTCTTCATATGTCTGTCCATAAGAGATGCATGATATGTCTAGTTACCTTCATTGGTCACATTGAGTTCATTAGGGTGGGGACACAAAGAAAATATTTTAGGGCAGAGATTTATTACCTTCAAGAGGAGGTGCTGAATATGGGAGAAGAGAACTATAGACCACCACCCAGTCTGGCATCAACTCCCATGCTACGGGGGCAGGTCTTCAGCAAGGCATCTCCAATCCTCCCTACACTTCTGATTACCTGATGCTTATCCCACACATGCTCTGTCTTTTGTGGCCTTTCATCCTATGGCAGAAACATCTCCAGGCATAAACTCCTATCATGAACTCTGTATCTGTCCCTTGGATTTCATGGACATTTAACTAGCCATCCTAGAGGACCAGCATTAATTTCCAAAGTAGCAGCCACATTCTCTTTAATGTATCCTTATACCAGCACAGCTCACCAGGAAGTGGGTGGCACAAATATCCCCACAACTTCAGGAGTCAAATATTCAGGTTCGTATCCCCACCTTCAGGTGGGAGGTACAGATTTACAATGAGGCAATAGCTCTCCCCAAAATCTTTTCACAAATTGTCCTTGTCTTTCTACTTTGTCTAGACTTTTGTACTCTAAAAGCATTTGAGAGGATTTAAAATTGTGGAACCAGTTCTTGGCAGTTTTCATTGACAACTTTATATAAAATCTGTCTCTCTCACTTTGGTATCTGATATCTTGACTACTCTATTAAAATTTCCATATGAACACTCCATTCTATCCTTTTATACTCATTATCAAGGCTGTATGGCTGAAAATGATTACTAAGGTTGTTTATTTATTTACTTCGCTGTGTTGACTCTTAGCTGCTGCACGTCGAATTTTTGTTAAGGCACACAGGCTTAGTCGCTCTGCAGCATGTGGGATCTTAGTTCCCTGACAAGGGATTAAACCCATGTCTCCTGCACTGGAAGATGGGTTCTTAACCACTGGACCATTAGAGAAATCCTTGATGATCATGTTTGAACTGCAAAACTCCTGTCCATTCTCTTTCTGGTAAAATTCCTGAGGCCACATTCAGCCTCTAGTGTGGACATCTGTCCAAGATTGGGACCATCAAGATACCTGATTCCCCTGCTTTCAACGAGTGACTGAGGGATCAGCATATGACCTGACCTGAAACATTCAGGGTCTTCCTCACAGGAGAGAAAGGAGAAATGTTTATCTCCCTCCTCAGATTTCTAAAGAAGACAGAACATCTATTAACACTCCCCATAAGAAGGCAGTGGAGAAGGGGGAAGTGATACCATGTTAAACACACCACAGGAGGCATGGCTAATCTAACTGGTTAGAGCTAGACATTCATTGGGAGGAAGCAATGGCATCCCACTCCAGTACTCTTGCCTGGACAATCCCATGGATGGAGGAGCCTGGTGGCTGCAGTCCATGGGGTCGCTGAGAGTCGGACACGACTGAGCAACTTCACTTTCACTTTTCACTTTCATGCATTGGAGAAGGAAATGGCAACCCACTCCAGTGTTCTTGCCTGGAGAATCCCAGGGACAGGGGAGCCTGGTGGGCTGCCATCTATGGGGTTGCACAGAGTCAGACACGACTGAAGAGACTTAGCAGCTCCAGATATTAGCAGCAGCAGACGTTCATTGGCCTTGTGGTGTGATGACTACTCTTAAAACCCAGTAATAGACTCACCCACCTCATCATGTTGCCTGTTTAACTGATCCTTAAGAAACATAATGTCTCTTTTTCTTCTTCTTGCTGCCATGCAGAGTTGGGGTCCATAGATCTACTTTCTAGAGACAAGTCTGACCACAATGTCTCCCATTTCTGACAGCCAAAGAATGTCTGAGGTCGGCCTCCAATCCTCTGTGAAGTTGGTCAGATTTGGTGGACTGAGTTGATTCTACGGCAGCATAAACAAATTAGAACTGAAAAAGGAGTAAACCTATTCCCTGATTAATCTAGTGTTTTGGGGTGATTAAGTACTAATCCAAGTTGTCCTGTTTGTTCTTTATCAGTTAGAACCCAGGAATATAGGAAGTATGAGTAATTGGCTCCATAAACTTCCAGCATCAGAGAATTGACTGACTAAGCTGAAGGAATGCAAGTCTGGAGTTCCTACCACATGTGGAGGAAATCCACCTGCACCAGTAAAAAATAAATCCAGTCCACACAGAGAGGCAGGGAGTCTCAGAAGTGATGGTCTCCATTATTCCTAATGCCAGCTCCATGCCTATTCTTAATGGCATGCACATTATAAGAAAAAATAAACCCCTTAGATCCTCATGCCAACTTGAGTTAGGCTTTTTTTTTTTTTTGAAGATTATTCTTATCTTAAAATTTATTTATTTATTTATTTGGCTTCATTGAGTCTTAGTTGCGGCACATGGGATCTTCGTTGCGGTAGGTGGACTCCAGAGCATGCAGGTTTGCTCAGCATTTGTGGTGCATGGGCTTAGTTGCCCCCTAGCACAGGGAGTTTTTGTTCTCAAACCAGGGATCAAACTCATGTCCCTTGCATTGGAAGGTGGATTTTTAACCAATAGACCACCAGGGAAGTCCCAAGTTGAGGTTTTTGACATCAGCGATTGGGGAAAAAACTCTGGTCAATACAATCATTGACTGCTTCTTAAGACTACTGACCACTTCCTCTGTACTCTTTCGGCAGCCTACTCCATGGCCCAGCGCACTGGAGATCTAATAAGAACATCATTTAGAGCCAAACTGTGCTGGTACGGATATGAATTCACCTTTGCTGAATACTTACTGGTATTTCCTTACTGGTAATAAAATAGAATAAGTCAAAGTACATCATGTAGAAGGAGATGGAAACACAGAGATTCACCTCTGGGGCCCACATCATCAGCACTCAACAGTTTTTGGCTCCATGATCCCCCTTATCAAATTTGCTTCCTGAAAAAAAAATTCTATCCATGTCAGCTCTGAAACTAAAGCGAAAGAACATCGTTATGTGACAGCATCTTTTTCATAAGTGTTCACACACAAGAAGTCTCATTACGAGGAAAGAAAGAATCATATGGATTTTAGTTACCATAGAGAATTATTTTATAAACCATTCAAATGGTCTTACCTTCTTTATGCTGCAGCCCCCTGTGTAAAATCACAAACCATTACATTTGATGGAGGAAATGAGAAATTTTAAGGGTTGTTAGCACATTGAATTTTTATCACAAGGAAAACTTGCATAAAGTTATATGGCACAGGTCTTTCTGTAATTATGATGCATTGAAAAAGAATGTAGTAGGTGGTGTTCCAACCTAGTACTAGGGAGACAGAAAGTTACAAGGAGCAGTGGTGAAGGCATAGTCCAGGACATAGGGATATTCTTTCTAAATGGGTGTTTGGTGTGGGGGAAGTAGTGAAGAAAGTGAATTTCTGTAGTGCTATTGCTTTATTTTATATTAGCTGAAGAGTGTACTGTACATGAAATATATAAAGAAGGTAACAGCCCCAAGGTTTTGATGCTTTGATGAACAAACCACCAAGAATGTGAAAGCATTCTGTAAAAATGCACTGCTGTGGGTTCAGGTGCTTTCTCTACCTCAGGACCAGGAAGGAAAAATAAATTATGTGTAGAAAACACAGAATGACATGATGGATGTACTTCCTTCAAGGCGCTTTTAAGCACCTGTTGCCCTGCTGTGTATGTTTTCTGTACTGGGTGCATGAAATGACTAAAGCACTTAAGAGACATGAGCTAGATATTTGCATTTTATCACATAGCGTATGCTATATAAATGATAAGTCATTCAGGGGGCAAAGGTATTATTTTATAAAAGAGAAAGAGCACCTAGGCTGCTGGAGACAAGACTGAGCTGACAAAGCACCACGGCTGTCCTCCCAACCCTGCTCTCTCCTCCCTGGGATGCCTGTTTGCACATGCGGTATTCAGAAGCAGCAGAAAGCAGGGATGACATGCTAGAATTTCAGGTTCACCATGTACACATAGGTCCTGGTGTGTGTCAAATTGTGTCGTGAAAAAGCATGCCTATTTTTCAGTCACTTGATTTGAAAATCAATAAAGATAAAATAATCTGGCTTTTAGTTTTCATATTCTTAGTCATGTCCAGTTCTTTGCAACCCCATGGACTGTAGTTTGCCAGGCTTCCCTGCTTATGGGATTCTCCAGGCAAGAAGACTGAAGTGGGGCAGGGGATTTCCTCCTCCAAGGGATCTTTGCAACCCAGGTCTTCATGGACAGGCATATTCTTTACCACTAAGCGATCCGGGAAGCCCTATATTCTTAGTAATTCCTACTTTTTGTGAAATATGAATTTAGTAATATAAAAGAAATCAAGGTAAAATATCATTTGAAGTCCTTAAAAGATATAGTCCTCAGAAACATTTCAAGACCAACAGGGCTTACTCAAATAAAAAGAAAAAAAACAAGAAACAAAAAATATTAACATATCCTAGTTTGACTTCTCAGTAAAACCAATAGAATATTATCCATTTCATAATATTCACTAGATCTTTAACACCTCAGAAAAATAGAATATTGATGTAATGTGTGGATGGGCTGTGGGTATATCAGTGGCCACAGTGTAAGCTTTGACTTTATTTCAAAAAATTTTTCTCACCACCATCAGAAGAGAGAAAATTGCACTGAATTTGTATCCTAATCCAGCCTAATTCCCTTTCTTTACCAGTAAACTGTATTAATTGGTTTTCTGAACGCTAAATATTAGGACTACTAAGTGGAGAATAATTTGCTGTAAGCCTTCTAAACACTGTGGCTGTCTCCTGTGCTTTTCCTCACAAGAGAACACGATGAGACTGTTCTCCCAACACAATCTGTAAAATTCATCCTATCCTGGCCAAGATGGGAGGGACGATCAGCAAGCAGTGATCATTAATGAAAAGTAAAAAATATAGATGAGAATCTATCATACAGTTGGCCTTACTGCACATACACTCCATTTCGCCTCTCTTGAGACAGGATAATATTTAAGCTCTCCACTGTGGGTGAACTCACATAGACTGCGTTCAAGAGGAAGAGTGGGGCATGTACAGCCAGCAGGGGTGTCCACAGCGGCTTCTCCTCTCATTTGGTTATGTTTCCCACGGACTTACATCTTGGTCATTCATGAGAAATCATAAAGTACTAGTGACAAGGAATGAGTCCATCTGCTGATTTTCCTCTGTGTCCCCCAAATATGGTAAATGTAACAAAATTGTCAGAAAGCAGAAACAACCATCACCAGCACCAAATAAAATCATTCAGACAGAGAATCATTTCAAAATATACTTGTTACTAATGGATAATTCTCATTTTAAAATTTTAATTAAAGCAATATATATGTACAAGTTTCTGTGAAATAAGATAAAGAACAGTAGTTTCCATTTGATCTCTGGCTATTCTGCATTAGGCAGTATATTAGTAACATTATAGAAGCTTATAGTCCTTATGAGAATTTCATGAGCAACTGTTATTTTGCCCATTTTTATAAAGGATGAACCTGAAACCCCAAGATATTAAATGTTTCCCAACATCGAGCATCCAGTAGGCTTTGGAATACATTCAGATTTATGGTTCTTAGATTTCAAACTCTGATCTTAAAGCCCAACATTACTTACATTTCAGAGATTAATAAAATAATATACTATTTTAATGTCAAATAACCTTTAAAAAACCTATTAAAGATACTGATGACTCTGCCAAAAACATGAGGAAAGGTTCCCTTCTCCTCTATCTTGTGGTTCCCATATCTGCACTTATCTAATTCTTCAAAGTGTGTTTACTGAACTTAAAAGGCAGAGAACTGCTCAAAAACCATAATCTTGCCAGTTAGCTTCCCCAGTCCATCATAAAGATTTCTTCAAAGAGCATTTCCTCTCCCACTTTCAAAATGAAATGTAGTTAAAACATAGGCTGCATGTTACAAGGCAGTTTTATAAAGTTTTATATGGTGCAAGATTTTTCAGCCATTTATGAGTGCTTTTTCCTTTTTCTCATAATTTTTTCCCTTTACACATTGTGGCCTAAGAATAAAGAAGGAAACTTTTGAGATCCACACCTATCTATTTCATTTATTCTCATAATACTGTGAGAATATGGAAATAACTGTTAACCAACTTGACCAGATTCAATGGCAAGGTCAAGAATGCCCTGGATCTCTAGGATTATATCATTTTAGTCAGTTTGGAAATAAGCGTTTGAATGTTCACAGAGTGGGACAAGAATACAATATGAACGACAGAGTTAAAATAGTCTCTTTCCAGATTACAAATTGTTGTTTATTTGCTAAATTGTGACCCCGTGGACTGTAGTCCCCTTTGTCCATGACATTTCCCAGGCAAGAATACTGGAGTGGATTGCCATTCCTTTTTCCATGGGATCTTCCTGACCCAGGTATGGGACCCGCATCTCCTGTATTGGCAGGTGGATTCTTTACCACTGAGCCACCAAGGAAGCCCTCCCAGATTACATGCTGTGCGCTTAGTCACTCAGTTGTGTCTGACTCTTTGAGACCCCATGGACAGTAGCCTGTCAGGCTCCTCTGTCCATGGGATTCTCCAGGCAAGAATACTGGAGTGGGTTGCCATGCCCTCCTCCAGGGGATCTTCCCAATCCAAGGATCAAACCAGGTCTCCTGCATTGCAGGCAAATTATTTACCGTCTAAGCCACCATGGAAGCCCTAGATTACATAGCAGTGACTAAATACAGCGTAGCATGGATTTTTCCCCTGCTACTGGAACACATCACTGTCTCTGTAGTTGAGAAAAGCTGTATTAATTTGCTTTTATTTAGGACTTATGCTTTATTAGGTAGAAATAAAGATGAGTAAATACATAGATACATAGATAGGTAGGTAGATGCTAATGCAATGAGAAGCATGGGGGAAATCAGACTGATAGCCCACAGGCTCATATTTCAGATACAAAGTTCACACTGAAAGGACACATGCTCATATCCCTTGCCAACACTGTTGAAATGATCATTTTCCTCTTTACTTTTGAAAAGTTGAATCTAAGTCAAATGAATCCGTAATAGGATTCCATCACACTGATATAATAACTACTAGAATACATGGAGAGCTAACGTTTCTTGGGTTATTCTTACTGGTTATAGAAAGACAAGAATCAGTGCCTAGAGTCTATCCATCACAAGCAGGCCCATGAGGACAGGCACCACAGCTAGGTGCCTGATAACAACAGAAATGTTTTCTCTCACAGTTCTGGAGGCTTGAAGTTCAAAACCAAGGGGCCAGCAGGACCTTACTCCTGAAGACTTAGAGAAGAGTCCTTTCTTGCCTCTTTCAGTTTGTGGTAGCCTCAGACACTTCTTGGCTTTTGGCAACATAATTCAATCCCTGTCCCTATCTTCAGGAGGCCTTCTTCCGCATGTAGGGCACCATTCACAGGATTTAGGGCCTATTCTAAATACAGAATGATTTCATCTCAAGATCCTTTAATTACATTTGCAAATACTCTATTTCCAAATAATGTTACACTCTAAGATTCAGGGTGGACTTGAATATTGGGAGGTGGGGTCACAATTCAACTCAGCAGATTCTCACATGAGCAGGAAAGGTGGGCCCCTACCCTGGTTCTCAGTCTTCAGAGGGCTTCATATATAACAAGTTAAAAAGGATGGCCACAGGTACCACAGACACATGGAAAAATACGTTTATTAAACTATACAGGAGTGTCTCTGTAACTTGAAGCCTGGCCATCAGCGCCACCACAGCCCGACCTGTAAGCCTAGACATCTCCTCTGTGACTAACACAAATCAAGCCCCTGGAAGTGCTTCTCCTCGTTTAACTTGTATTCCCTTAGAATAAAAAGCATCTACAGATGAATATCATGAATATGTGGATGGACAGCAGTGCTTCGGGGTACAAGAAGAATGCAAGTGGTGGAAGCACTTCAGAAAGAGAGAAAACTAATTCCTTTGCTAAATATTTCCTCTCAAATAGCGTGAATGAAACAGATTATTGCATAACTATTATTCCCCAACATGCTAAATGTCCATTCATTTTTTTCTCTCCCGACTCTAATCTGTGGATCCAATTTGTGATCCAAAATACGTATGAATCAGTCCAGTATTCACCATAGTTTTACTTGGCAGCTAAGAAACATTCTATAATAGTAGCAGGGCTTCCCTGATGGCTTAGATGGTAAAGAATCTGCCTGCAAGGCGGGAGACCCAGGTTTGATCCCTGGGTCAGGAAGATCTTCTGGAGAAAGGAATGGCAACCCACAATTTGTGATCCAAAATGTGTATGAATCAGTGCAGTATTCACCAGAGTTTTACTTGACAGCTGAAAAACATTCTTTAATATTAAAATACTAATATCACACTTAAACTTGCATACCTATTTAGAACTATTATCTATATACCTATCTATGTCAAAATCTGATATGCATTGAAGGTCAATACTCTTTACTTCGTCAACTAGGTGATCACTAAACATGATAATGGTGAATGCTGCTGCTAAGTCGCTTCAGTTGTGTCCGACTCTGTGCGACCGGCAGCCAACCGGGCTACCCCGTCCTTGGGATTTTCCAGGCAAGAGTACTGGAGTGGGGTGCCACTGCCTTCTCCGGATAATGGTGAATAGTTTTATCTTTTATTTAATTAATCAAATTTTTAAATGTTAGCTTATATAATTATTTTAGATTGTTTTTTATTTTTAATAATTTTAACTTGAAGTCTACATTTTAATTTTATTAGATAATATTGTGTATTTTAGGGAAGAGTTCCATGAAAAATAATTCTAATATTTTACATCCTATTCAGTTTATATTTCTGAAGCTAATGCATTCAAATAATATGTATTTTGAAAATAATTACACTTTAATTCATATTCTGATGAAGATATAGTCAAATTATGTGCACTGTAAAATTAATTACAACAGAACAGAAATCAGAAAAAAAATGTTGATTATAGTTAAGTAATTAGTGGTTGTGCTGAAATGAAGACAAAAATAAATGTGATACAATAAATAGACAATAATTTACAAATTATGTATGTCTCTATTTTATTATCCCAAACTTGGCCAGCTCATCAACAGAATATCCATGTCTGCATAATAATAATTAAATTTATTTGTCTGACATTTTAGCTACTTTCAATTATATTAAAACCATACATAAAACATATTTTTAAATTATTATAATTGTAAAACTGTCAATGCAAAAGGAGAAAATATTTGTATTAAACAGTTTGATAGCTTGATTCATGATTGTTAAATATTTAAATTACTGGGAAAAATATTTTATTATGCAACAATCTATTTCACTCATGCTGTATGAGAGAATGATTTGATCAATTAATTAGTATTTTCACTTTCTTAAGTGATCTGTGGGCCCCCCTGTTCTCTGTCTTCTGGCCCTACAACCTCAGCAGTGGGCAGGACCCGCACTTGCTTTCAAAATATATAGAATGGGTGTATGGCAGGTGGACAGCTAATTTTCAATTACTACTATTGCTTTCATTTACTATGTTTGCAAAAAAAAAAAAAAGTAGTACAGAATGGGCTTAAACAAAATAAACTAATTATCTCACAGTTCCGGAGGCTAAGGACTTCCCTGGTGGCTCAGACAGTAAAGCGTTTGCCTACAATGCGAGAGACCCAGGTTTGATCCCTGGGTCAGGAAGATCCTCTGGAGAAGGAAATGGCAACCCACTCCAGTACTCTTGCCTGGAAAATCCCATGGATGGAGGAGCATGGTAGAATATAGTCCATGGGGCTGCAAAAAGTCAGACACGACTGAACGACTTCACTTTCTGGAGGCTAAAACTCCAAGATCAGTATCTATCAGCAGGGTTGATTTCTTCTAAGGGCTGTGAAGGAAGGACCTGCCTCGGGCCTCTTTCCTGGCCATGTAGATGGCCATGTTTTCCTGTGTCTTTACATCATCTTCCCCATAGGTGTCTGTGTCCAAATCTCCTGTTCTGATTGGATTACGACTAATTACACTGCTCAGGGCTCACCCTAAAATCTTCATTTTAATTCAAGTATCTCTATAAAGACCTTATCTCCAAATACAGTCACATTCAGAGGTACTGGGCTTCCCAGGTGGCCGAGTGGTAAAGAACCTGCCTGCCAATGCAAGAAACATAAGAGACTTGGGTTCAGTCTCTAGGTCGGGAAGATCCCCTGGAGTAGGAAATGGCAACCCACTCCAGTATTCTTCCCTGGGAAATATCATGGACAGAGGAGGCTGGCAGGCACCAGCCCATGGGGTTGCAAAGACTCAGACATGACTGAGCGACTAAGCGCGTGCACACACACACACACATTCTGAAGGACTAGGGGTTATGACTTTAACATATAAATTTTGGGGGAGGACGCAATTCTGCCCATAACATCTACACTGGACATGAAAATTTGGTCTTTTGTCTTTTTGTCCTCTTGGACTGAACCACTGTCCATAAATACCTGTGCGTTTTCCACAAGACCATTAACACATGTCAAGTGGTTTTTGGCCACAGAGGACAAAAACTTCTATAATTATAATCATTTTTTCTGGATTTAATTTTGACTCTCATTTCCTTAAATGAGACAAAATTTTATATGATAATAGCTCAGCTAATAGATACAATGTGGCATTCTCTCCCAAATTTATTTGTGCTGTGCTTGACAGAAGGAGTTCTCAACTTTATTGAGTTTTAGCAATGTTTAATTTTTTTGAGTCCTAGGCAATTACTCTTCAAGGTAATAAACATGAGTCATTCTTTTACGATTGCTAATCTATTTTTATGTATCTGCATAATATGTAGTTGATGAACTTTAATAAAATCTGAAGTGAGGTCCCCTCGAGGCCATTTTCAGGCTGCTTTTGCTGAAACCAGTGAGTGGAAATTTAGTTCGCTCAGCATCCCGTGTGTTTCTTTTTAAAACAGATGGACTAATGAGAAGCATGTCTGTGCTGGCCTGGTGTAATGGTCTGGCCTCTAACACTGGTTGTTAAAACAAACTACACACCATCCAGGATCTAACTGCTAATGATTCGATGGTGTAACATAACTTAATTGAATATACTTTCAGCTTGGAAAAGATAAATAGGAAACAAGGCAGCAAGAATAAGCATGTCTGCAAAGATGCCATCTAACTGTTTCTGGAAGAAATCCAGGAGAGTACAGTCTGAACTAAAGGGGATAATTCTGTCTGTTTTCTCCTCTGAAGAACTGTTCTATCCCAAGTAATCAAGTGAGTGATTGAACTACTTAGGGGTTCTACCTAGGACCTAAATAGGAGACTGACAATTCTGGAAGCAAGACATTTGGTCTACAGAATGGAATCGTTTTTTTAAAGGCATCCTCTAGGGTCTTTTGTACTTCTACCAAACAGTCTGCATAACTGTTCTTCACATCATAATTTTTCCATGTTATATTTTATTATGTACACATCTACCTCCCCTATTTATTGGAAATCACTATAGACCAGAAACACTCTTTCTAATTCTTTTAATTTTAAAATAAACAACCATAATGTTACAAGCTTTACAAATGAAATAGGAATAAAATAAAAATGAATTTTAAATTCTAAAATTAGAGAATGAAAAGGGTCTCCAAGCAGTCAACTTGCAGAATTCCCCATTTTCAGGTAACTGAATGTCCATATAAGTGACAAAAATCCCCTGCAACCCAAAACACATGCCAAAGAAGGGATCTGAACCTTAAAAAAAATTTAACACATAAGCCAGTTGCTAATTTTACACTGTCTGTCAATGGTGACATCACTCCAGCCACAAGTGTGTCAGTACACATTTCTCTTACAGCTGGAAAACAGAGTTGGTGGTTAGGTATCAGTTCTCTATCATTTGGTCCCCACCCCATATGGAAACTCTAATACCCACCTAGTTTTCAGAAATGCAATGTCAATGGGTACTTGAATCTCCAGTGTGCTTTGAAATTAAAATATTAAAAATGCTCTTCTCACTTCACTTACTTTCATTATAATTACTGAATATTACCATGAGCTCATGCTGATTAGAAACATATATACAGATATTCAGAATCAGGTTAAAATTGTATGTATGTGTGTGTCCATTTTGTGTGTGTGTGTGTGTGTCCATTTTTTATATGCTTGTGATTCTGCTAAATACTTTCATGCCTCCTTAAGAGCAAAAACTATTCTCCATCTTATTTCCAAAGTCCCAGAAAAAGGTCTGGCACATAATGGCTGGTGATGTGTATCTATTTGAGTTTGGCAGTCCTTAAAAAAATGATGTTCTTAACGACACCTCATCAAGCCTATTTTACCTTCTTACTATGAGGGCTTTACATTCCAGTTTCCTTGTTTTCTAAGAGCTTCTTCTTTATTTGTATCCAACTGTAAATTCTTTAACATAAACCACTTTTTTTTCACCTACCTATTTCTGAAAAATGAAATGTTGATATATCATCCCTATTAATGCATAATACTCTTTAACTATCAATTTTCACTTCTAGAGTTTGACCTTCCCTTCATAACTCTGTCATCTGTAATTACTAAAAAAATAGATTCAATTGCAATTGTGTGTGTGTGTGTCTGTGTGTGTGTGTGTCTGTGTGTGTGTGTGTAGTAGGGATGGCTGTCTTAAATGGAGACAGCAAATTGATTATTATCTAATTCTACTCAAGAAATCCATGAGTGGTGCATCACTGTTCTGTGCCTAGTGTGAGAAAAGACTGTTCTTAGAAACAGAGAAGAGGATGCTGACAAATTACAGAACCTTCTAGTAAACTGTTTTGAAAACCAGCAGCTAAAACAGTCAAAAAAAAAAAAAAAAAACAGGGGGTACAAAACAAAAATTAGACAAAAATTCCTACAAGTTTAACAGCAATTTACTAAACTATAAACCAAAGAGATATGAGCAACTGATTTTGTTTTTTTGTATTTACTATAGCTGGATGCTAGGAACGTACACCAGGAATCATTTGTGAGTGAGTGAGTGAGGGTGTGTGTGTGTGTGTGTGTGTGTGTGTGTGTGTGTGTATTGAGGATGGGTGGAGAACTGGAAGTTCCTGAAAACTAGAAAGACCTAGATTTGCTTGAGGTCAAGATCTGCTTTCCCACTATATTTGCTGGTAATTAGCATAGCCTTAAATCTTTGGAAAATATTGTCTCCCATCAGAAATGCTAGTTATCATCTACAAAGGATATAACACTTCTGCAATTCTCTGCTACTTACTAATTTGGGGAATCTAGGTTAGAGTCAGTGAACATCAGTTATCTCATCCCTTACAGGGGAGCAGCCAAACCTTCTAGAAACACTTTAAAAATCAAACAAGGTAATGTCTATAAGCACTGGCAGATAATAGGGGTTCAATAAATATGGGTAACATTTTCTTGGCATAGTATCTTTGGTACTGTAAAACCTCCAAAGTACTGGTGAAATGTATGACTGATTAAAAATATACTTTTTTAAAGAATAATTTAAGGACAAGCCTTTCTATAAGAGCTAATCTGAAAGAGCTCTCTGAAGTCAAATATAGAACAATCTGAGCCATAAAATAATGTGATATTGGATGATAAACCAAAGATAAAATAGACACATCTATTGGAGAAGGCAATGGCACTCCACTCCAGTACTCTTGCCTGGAAAATCCCATAGGCAGAGGAGCCTGGTGGGCTGTAGTACATGGGGTCACGAAGAGTCAGACACGACTGAGCGACTTGACTTTCACTTTTCACTTTCATGCATTGGAGAAGGAAATGGCAACCCACTCCAGCGTTCTTGCCTGGAGAATCCCAGGGACGGGGGAGCTTGGTTGGCTGCCATCTATGGGGTCGCACAGAGTCGAACACGACTGAAGCGACTTAGCAGCAGCATACTGAGATAATGACTGAGTAAATAAATGAAAGGAGAAGGGACATCTTCCTTATGAAAGAATTCCAGGTAATTTATGTGGATATTCTGCCTCCCACTGTTTCATCCTCCCTCCTGTCTTGGGTGTGGTTTGGGTTTAGGACTTACTGACTCCTTTACAAAGAATATAGTGGGGAAAGGGGTAAAACAATAATGTTACAGTAGGGAAACCTGAGACACCCTACCTTAACCAAGTAATCAAACTCAATCTCACCAGTGGTTAAGTCATCACATTGATATCACAGGTCTCCTGATGTGATGAGAAGGACACATCACATCTGTGGTTCATCACAAAAATCATAACCCCATGGTGGTTCTGACCATGAAAAAAATATGAGGGATGCTTTTCTTTTTTTTATTTTTTATTTTATTTTTTAACTTTACAATATTGTGTTTGTTTTGCCATATATCAACGTGAATCCGCCACAGGCATACACGTGTTCCCCATGTTGAACCCTCCTCCCTCCTCCCTCCCCGTACCATCCCTCTGAGTCGTCCCAGTGCACCAGCCCCAAGCATCCAGTATGGTTCATTGAACCTGGACTGGCGTTTCATATCATATATGAAATGAGGGATGCTTTTCAAAATGCTGAACTAATATTTTTCAAAACTGCCAAGGTCATGAAAACAAGGAGAGGTAGAGAAATTTGTCACAGACCAGAGAATACTGAGAAGATAAAACAACCAAATGCAACATGGTGTCTTGGATTAGAAACAGGAATGCAAAAAGGACATTAATGGAAAAGCTGGTGAAATCCCAATAATCCTGATAATCTGTAAATTACTTAACTGTAATACACCAGTGATAATTTCTTCCTTTTTGTAAGTGTGCCCTAGTCCTATAAGGTGTTACCGTTAAGAGAATCTGAGCAAAGGGTATAGAAATTCAGCATTATATTTGCAACTTTTCTGTAAATCTAAAATTATTCCAAAATAAATATTTTATTTTAAAAATGAAACTTTCATGTGTGGTATTACTCTCATTAAGTAATTTCAAACACCAAGAAAATGTACCAAAGAAGCTGAAATCTTGCTCCTTCCTCTGTAATATCATAATAGAGTGTTTAGTGAAGTTGTGAGGTTTAATCAACTCAAAAAACAACATTATAAAGCTCTTTGAATTGCCAAGATGAAAGGAAATTATATATAAGTATGTAAATAAAGTCTTTGGCCATTCAGAAATGTTCCTAGATATGGGAAGCCTACTCATCAAAGAGATGAGTCTTTGTAAGCTGTTTTCTCTAATCCAAATTCATTCTGCTTATATTTTTGAGTGCATAATGCAGAAAAGACTGACAGAAAATGGAAAACTTCAATCAACTTGATTATTAAAATCATGTATCACACAACCTCAGTCAAAAATAAGAGGAATTTTTCTTGCTATTTCATCTATGAGTTTGCTTTTTAAAGTAGTGAAATTTAGACTGCACGCAGACACAGAAAGGCATTTCCCTATCCATGGGAACACAACAGGAAGCAATTGTAATATGTTATGAGATGAGAGCCATCACATAGTTAGCGGTCCCAAATACACCCCCTCTGAAGAAATGATGCAATGCAGCTGGAGTGGCTGAGTTGCCTTCATAAGGGTTCCACAGTTTCTGACAGGTTTCTCAACCCCCAATACTCAGGGTGTTCAGTGGGTGGTATTTAACAGGGGAGCTCTGTCCTACTTTCTCTGCATGGTGGAGACTCCACACCTGCCTACCAGCTTTGATCCCAGCTTTTGACCTTGCACATCAGCAGGCTCACAATTTTGGTTTTCATTGATGAATAAACTTGAAGCAGACTGGCATGTCTGATACCTGGTTAAACAAAGCCTGAAGTTACAGCCATGCCCAAACTACTCCATTTGGTTTTGTCAGTGCAAACTGAGGGTCAACCTGGTGAACAAAAGTTTCAGGTCCATAACTGACCCATTTGTCCAGCTTTTGTTATTGGTTTCAGCAGAAGGTTGATCCCAAATAATCCAAAATAGAAATACATGGGGAAGCTTTCTTCTCTTGGTTTGAAAATATCTACTTATAAGTCAGTTCAAATAGCAGGTTAAGCATGGGATTTAGAGTTATACTGATCTTCCCGATAACTTTATTAACTAGCTGTGTGACCTTGGGAAGCCAGTTAGCCTCTCTGATCACAATTTTTTTTCCATAAAATGATAATATAAAAACCAATCTCACATATCTCTGAAGATTGGATAGATTTAAATATGCAAAAGTACTTAGTATGATGCCTGACTCAATAAATCCCCTTTCAACATGAAAATGTTAGAGAGAGTGATTATGTTCCAAGTTACTAGCAAAAAACTAGATAGCCACACTACATAACAGAAATGTATCTGTCTCAATAAAAGAATTAATTAATAGAAAACACTGTTGCCACATTCCTAATTAGTGAAACATAGGAAATTCTTTAAAATGAGGAATTAAATCTGTGCTCCTCCATGCAATCTAAATATCTAAATACTGGCAGTTGAAAAAAAAATCCATTTAGTAATAAAAGTGATTTTTTTGTTTATTTATCTAACAAGTGTCTCCTTTCCCAGGCATTTTGCTGGCCACTGGAAATAGGGAAAAAACAAAACAACTACACACACGCGCGTGCACACACACACACAAAAACACTGAACAAATAAAGATAAGGAAACTGTCCTCTTGTTGCTTACAGACTAGTGAGGGAGATATTTAGGAACAAATGCACAATTTGAGGCTGAGATAAGGCCCTTAAAAATGTAATGAGTGAGACTGATGGTGCAAAGGATTTCCATGGATAGAGACAATGATTTCCCTGGATAATGGGAAAGGAACAACGATGATGGAAAAGGAGGAGTGTCAGGGTAGGGAATCAGGGACCAACTTACACAGACAGTGTTTACCTATGATGAAATTTCAACTGAGCTGTGATTGGTGTAAACCAGGGTAAGAGGACTTGTTCATGCGCCCCACGAGGGGACGAGCAATGAAGGGAAAGAATGAAAGAGCAGAGAGGAGATATGGTTTTCCCTGTGAAGTGGCTAAATATGTGAGGAGACTGAGTGCAACCAGCTGTTTTCATGTAGAACCACATCTGTGACACTGAGGTCAGCCACTGAAAAAGGAATTCAAAGGTAGTTGATCCCAGAACAACATAGATGACCTGCTTTGGAAAATGTAGAATGACTGCAGCTTGCCTGGGCAACAAGAATGTTAGCCATAGGGCTGCACCAAAACCCAAGTTAGGAAGGACAGTTTAAAGACAACAGCCTGAAAAAAGATTTTTCTAAAACAGGACAAATACTTCAAACCTGTGTGAATAATCCTGGAATTTTCAATAAGCCCTGTTGATATAAGGAATGACTCACTCTTGCCAAATAAGTGAAAGAATGAAGTTTTAGAAATGCAATCATCATTCCCCAACTCGAATGGTTTATTTCACAACTTAAAGTTTAACATTAAACAAATACACCTCAAGTCACAATGCAATGATGATTGATGTTTTTCATCAACATCCAATTATCATTCCATCAAGCCCTGTTGCCTGGGCCAAGGAAAACACTGAGTACGCATCTAGAAAGGGTTATTCTCCATACCTTTTCAAAATAACTTGCAGGATATAACTACACTTACTGCATTTCTGACTTGTTAGATCATGTCACAGGGAACCTCGGCGAGTGAGTTTGGGTGTTGTGTTATCACCTGAGCTTTCCAAAGAATATTAATTGCTTTTGCTATTTGAAGTTAAAAGGAGAACACCTTTCATTTATTTGACTTATTCCATTAGAACAACCTGCATCTGTGCATTCTTTGTCTTTTGTTAGCTGTGAAGGCAGCCACTTAGGTATCGAACATGATGTCAGGCTGTGGTGTGAGGTCTCGCAGGAGGTGCGGCAAACTGAAGGGATTTCAGAAAAACAAAAGCAAAATAAAAACATCCCTTTGACAGGGCTTCAAAGGAGGCCATCACATTCAGGAACAGCTCTTCGGAAAAAAAAAAAAGCACAATCACTTCCCATTTTGTTTTGAGCTCAGCCGGTGGTTCAAAAGAGGAGTGATGGATGGCTCAGAGACTGTTGTCACTGTCGTAAAAACGCCCCGTGTTCACAGGGAGGCCTTTTGTCCCAACACACTTAGCAGCAGCTCCCTCAAAGAAGCAAGAAGCTTTCTCGCCACTTCTCAAACGACTCTCCTCTGGGGAGGCAGCAACAGCTGCTTCACCCTCGGCAGTTCCTTGCCAAGGAAGACAAAGAACACATCTTTTCCATCTGAAGCTGCAGGAAGGGCTGAGCACTGAAATGTAATTAATTGCTCAAATTGGAATTTGGCCAGAACCCCAAGGGCTAACAATGCACACTTACGGAGGAGGAAAGAAAAGGCTTTAATGAACTTAGAAAGAAGAGATCTAAAAATTATATCAAAAGAGACAATAAAATATATCTCATCATGGCACTGCAGCAGGGAATAACTTGGATGGGACAAAAGAGGAATGAGAGCTGAGTCTTTGGCAATTCTGGCTCTCCAGAGTGTGAATAAAATCAGTAAGATGATTTTGCCCCACTTCTAAGAACTTGCCTCACACCAGAATGATAATTAAGGAGAAGATCTGGCTTGACTTTATGATTTTTTTAATCGTAACCTCAGTAAAATATAGGCATACATGATCAGTCACTAAGTCATGTCCACCTCTTGACAAACCGATGGACTGTAGCTTGTCAGGCTCCTCTGTCCATGGAACTTTCTAGGCAAGAATACTGGAGTGGATTGGCCATTTTCTTCTCCAGGGAATCTTCTTGACTCAGGGATCAAACCAGCATCTCCTGTTTTGGCAGGTGGATTCCTTACCATTGAGCCACCTGGGAAGCCCCCGTAAAAATGGATACACTCTTATTAAGAACATGAGTTCCTATGTAAGTGTTCTATTCCAAAGCTTATGCAGAGAGGCACTCAAGGGCCTGATCCCCAGCCCTCACCAGGTTCTCCTCACCTGTTCTCAGAGTCGCACTGTGTGTGGCACATGAGAAGCCAGGGAAGGGGGCCCCCAGCCATGGAAATTCAAATTCAACTCAATTCAGCCAATATCTGGGGGCAAGTGGGAGTGGGAGCTAAGAGTTGCAGGACATCACAGACAAAAGATGTGAATGTGCCACTCTGAGCTTGGAGGAGGTGGAAAGAAAAGACACAGCTGGTCTTTGACTTGAAATCCAGAGTATGAGAGGGGAACCAAAGCTGAGAGCAGTGACTGCTTCAAAGAAATGGGCTCAGAACTTAAGGTTGTCAGCAAGGGAGGGATGAGGGGAAGGGACAGTTAGAGAGTTTGGGATGGACATGTACACACTGCTATATTTACAATGGGTAACCAACAAGGTCCTACTGGGAACACAGGGAATCCACTCAATGTTAAGTGGCAGCCTAGATGGGAGAGGAGTTGCGGGGGAGAATGGATACATGTATATGACTGAGTCCCTCTGCTGTCCACCTGAAGTTATCACAACATTGTTAATCAGCTATACTCCAATATGAAATACAAAGTTTTAAAGAAAAAGAAGTGGGCTCGGAAAGCACGGCCAAATGCACCAGACATGGCACACAAAGTTCAGAAATGGTGTTTAGAGCTGGGCAGGACACAATATCTGCCCAGTGGTAGACTGACTTCCCAGTGGGTGGTCATCACCTATGGCACAAGATCTGGGGCTGGAGATAGTTAGCAGGCAAGAACCCTGGAGGTCATCATTCAGTCCTTCAACAAATACACATTGGGCATCTACTATGGTACAGACGCTGTGCTTGATGTGGGGGTTTAAGGGCTCAATCTGACAGATAGAGCCATCTGGGAAGTCACAGGCGACAGTAAATCAGTGAGGGATCTAGATTCTTGGGCCAAAAGCTAGTTCTCCTTAGCAGGGGTAGAGGCCACCTTTCAGATGAGAGGTCCCCATTCTAAACAGTGACAGATTACAAATAAGTACCTAGGAAATATGAAAATCAGAGTCTGTAGACATATATTTTTATAAATAGGTTTCACAGAGCCATCCAATACCTTTGTACAGGCAAAGAGGCCAAAGAGGAAATCTTTATTTTGCCCAATGAACTTATGTGATTTCATTTGGTCTCCTTGTCAACAAATCTATTTTGTCCTGGTTGAAGAATAAACTGTCTCATGTACAGATTAAGATATAAAAATAATATGCCCTAAGTTTACCATTCACAAACATCTACTTCTGCTTTACTGACTATGCTAAAGCCTTTGACTGTGTGGATCACAACAAACTGTGAAAAATTCTGAAAGAGATGGGAATGGCAGACCACCTGACCTGCCTCCTGAGAAATCTGTATGCAGGTCAAGAAGCAACAGTTAGAACTGGACATGGAACAATAGGCTGGTTCCAAATCAGGAAAGGAGTATGTCAAGGCTGTATATTGTCACCCTGCTTATTTAACTTATATGCAGAGTACATCATGAGAAACGCTGGGCTAGATGAAGCACATGCTGGAATCAAGATTGCTGGGAGAAATATCAATCACCTCAGATATGCAGATGACACCACCCTTATGGCAGAAAGTGAAGAAGAACTAAAGAGCCTCTTAATGAAAGTGAAAGAGGAGAATGAATAAGTTGGCTTAAAGCTCAACATTCAGAAAACTAAGATCATGGCATCTGGTCCCATCACTTCATGGCAAATGGAAGATGGGGAAACAATGAAAACAGTGAGAGACTTTATTTTTGGGGGCTCCAAAATCACTGCAGATGGTGACTGCAGCCATGAAATTAAAAGACGCTTGCTCCTTGGAAGAAAAGTTATGACCAACCTAGATAGCATATTAAAAAGCAGAGACATTACTTTGTCAACTAAAGTCCATCTACTCAAAACTTTGGTTTTTCCAGTAGTCATGTAATGGATGTGAGAGTTGGACTATAAAGAAAGCTGAGCGTGAAAGAATTGATGCTTTTGAACTGTGGTGTTGGAGAAGACTCTTGGCTGTTCCTTGAACTGAAAGGAGATCCAACCAGTCCACCCTGAAGGGAATCAGCTCTGAATATTCATTGGAAGGACTGATGCTGAAGCTGAAACTCCAATACTTTGGCCACCTGATGTGAAGAACTGACTCATCTGAAAAGACCCTGATGCTGGGAAAGATTGAAGGCAGGAGGAGAAGGGGATGACAGAGGATAAGATGGTTGGATGACATCACTGACTCAATGGATATGAGTTTGAGGAAACTCAGGGAGTTGGTGATTGACAGGGAAGCCTGGAGTGCTGCAGTCCATGGTGTCACAAAGAGTTGGACATGACTGAGCAACTGAACTGAACTGAACTGATACTTTATTTATTAATGTTCAAAGTACTATGTCAGGTCCTCCCATGCCAAAATACAGATAATACAAATCCTGCCCTCAAAAAACTTGCAATTAATTGGAGAGGACAGACAAGTAAACCAGCTGTTATGAAACAATAATGTGAATGCCTTAACTGCCTCTTACACCTTCACCTGCACCTTACTAGGATTCTGGTCCAGTGGACCCGGGATGGACTTTGGGTTATCGAGAGCTCAATGCCAGGAAATTACTATAATAGAGATGAAATGAAGCAGAAAGGTCCACTTCAGAGGCAAAATGCTAATGCAGAGGCAAGACGTCCAAAGCCTGCACTACTGGGTGGACCTGGAATGAAGTGGAGGCTGAAAGAGAGAATTCTGTATGGTACTACAAAGAGAAAGCACTGCTCCAAAGATGAAAATGTGGCCGATTGATCTGGCTTTAGATGGAGAAGGAGGCTAAGCAAGTTTCAGAAAGTCAAAATAGGATAATATAAAAGGCAAATGCACAAAGCCCCGAGAACAGAGAGGGTGAGCAGGGGGTCTCATCTATGGTGCAGCAGAGATGGGGAGAGTGGGTTTGTGGAGGAATTAACAGAAGGAAAGATGGTGATGTGATTTTCTAAGAATGAGCAGGAGTTAACCAGATGCAGGAAGAAAAGAACATGCCAGGGAGAGACAACCCCACCCCCACCCCAAGAGAGACATAGCTGTTTCTGAGACCTTGTCCCAGTTGGCTTGATGGCTAGGCTTCTATGGAGCAGCTGCAGGAGACGAGGTTAAACTGGAAGACAGGAGTCAGACAAATGTTATTTTCGTCTTAACTCCTAATGGAGTAGATACAGGGAGAAAATGTTCCCGTTTACATTCTATGGATAGCTGATCTACAAATCATAAACTTATAGACTCAGGGACATTATAGAAACTACCCAAATAAAGATAATTTTTATTGACTCCTTCAAAAATTAGTTTCTATTTACCCTACCTTAAGTCAACTAGAAGTATTTGTGATGTGCTAACAGTATGGGGTCGCACAGAGTAGGACACGACTGATGCAACTTGGCAGCAGTAGCAGCAGCAACAGTTCAATTTCTTTGTCCTTTCTTAGGAAAGCACTAAATCAGCTTTGTTCAGTTAAAAATTATTATGTCCCCTGATGAAATTACAGCCCCTTAGAAGATCCCAGTACTTAATCACTGTTAAATATAAATGTAACTGCTGATGGCTTAAGTTGCATAGCTTTTATTTTCAGGCCTTCAACCTCTCCTATATTTATTTTCTCAGATTTCTTGATTTAAAAAGTACATGAGATAGATTCAGTCATTAGGCACAAATTAAAGACTCGCCACAGATACCTCAGTCCTTTGTAGGCTAAAATGCTATTGCCGGCTATTTATGGGATTAATCTTTTTTTTTTTTTAATTTTATTTTATTTTTAAACTTTACATAATTGTATTAGTTTTGCCAAATATCAAAATGAATCCATCACAGGTATACATGTGCTCCCCATCCTGAACCCTCCTCCCTCCTCCCTCCCCATACCATCCCTCTGGGTCGTTCCAGTGCACTAGCCCCAAGCATCCAGTATCGTGCATTGAACCTGGACTGGCATCTCGTTTCATACATGATATTTTACATGTTTCAACAATCTTTAAACTCAACAATCTAACATCAAGTGGCACTTGGTTTCTATGCCATTGTTTAAACAGTTATTTGGGTGTTTATTGCAGTGGTAATGTGTAAAATACTGTTCTTAATTATAAAAATCCTAACTTTGGATCAATCTATCCCCAGATAACATTATTTTCATCTTTATGCACATTCTTTAAAATGTTACCAAATGAGCAATCACATAAATAATGGATTAAACTTTTGGAACAAGTAGCTGGGATCATTCGGTGCTAATAGCCAAGGCAGAAGTTTGTGTTCTGCAAAGCAGGAAACCGTGAGCACTCTCATCAAATCTATTTATTGTTCAGCTTAGTTCATAGTCTTTATTCTGGGTGAATTAATAGTAATCCTTTAGAATCACAGAGAACCTTTCTTACGAGAATACAAAGCATTCTCTCATACCTTCTCTAATTCATTTTGCAACATCCCCATAAAGCAGGAAGGGTCAGGTATTCAGACAGGAAACCAAAGCAGACGCTAAATGACTTTCCCCAGGACATATGGTTAGCCACAGACAGAGCCGTAACAAGAATGCGAGTCCCTTGACATCAAGGTCAGCGTGGATGCCATTGGAGTGGTGGTTCTCAAAGGATGATCTGTGAAGGCTCTCAGCTTATCCACAGGCTGGGGGCTATGAAGTCAAAAACATCTGCACTCACTGTTACTGTCAGTTCTATATAATGAACGTCTGGGATGTGACAATAGCTGAAATGTGGTCGTTGGTGTGAGGACTCCTGTCTTTAGAAAAACATAAAACAGTCCTCTCGCTAAACCCTTCTTCTTGGGCTACTATCCTAATATTCAATTTCACTCCTTTCCCCCTTTCCTTCTCTCCTTCCTTCCTTTTTTTTTTGTCCATCCAGAACAGGACCGAGACACACAGGCTGCAATCCTGGCATATCTTCAAACTAATAATTTAAATCTTTATTCAATATTTTAGTGTGAAATGGGAGACACTGATTTATTATTACTAAAAATACTCTAGAAAAACAGATACAATTAATAATTCAAATTAACTGACTGACATTGGTTTCATTCTTGTGCTCTGGTCCTATTTTTGTAATAATTTTCCAAATCTAATTACTGCTTGGGAAATATATGAAAGAATTTGAAATGTAACCAATAAACCAAATCACTTGCTCCCAGTAAACAGCACCACACCCATACATTATTCAGGTTCAGAATTCAGCTGACTATAACTGCTGAATTCAGAGACCACTCAACTTTCATATGTGTGCTGTAAAAGTGCTAAACACACACCACACCAGAGACTGATTAGCACATACAAGGGAAAGTTCTAATTTTTCCCTTTTCACTGGAAGGCACTCTGTTGAGAGGAGAATGGGACCAAGTTTTCATTTTTCTCATTCTGTAAAGTGCCCTGAGTAGAGCCTTGTAATCACTAGCACCATATTTCTGACTGTTTCCCCAGATTTTTCATTTGCAGCCCTAAACTTTCTCAGAGCTCCAGGCTCACTTTCTAATTACCTGATTGCAAAATCCATGTGGAGTCCACTTCTCTACGTCAAACTCCATAGGTCCAAATCAACTCAACATTTCTCCTCCAAAATTCTCCAATTTATGTCTTGAGACTCAAAAAAACAAAAACAAAAACAAAAAAAACCCAACTTCCTTTCAGGGAAACCTTCTTCTGCATCTCTACAGTCTCTAACTTTCATTTGTTGACTCATTCATTCAATAGCCCTTTAAGGAGTCCCTAAGCACTATTCTGGGCACTAGGAAACCAGAAACCCTTAGGAAATTACTTAATGAACAATCATAGTCATAACTTCCCAATTATAATTATTACAGTGCTACACCCTATCTCTGCTACCTCTTCCCTGAACATATGCCAAAATCCTTTCCAGGTCCCTTTTCTTCTCCCCCAGATCTACATCTATCCTATTCCTCCCCTTTAATCTAGCCTATTGCTTTATAGCCAGATTACTTTTCTAAAAATTCTCTTCTCAAAAGCAGTCTGTGAATTCCCATAGCCAATGGAATACCCCACATCAGGGTCCTTGGCAATCCAGGCAAAATGTTGTAGAGAACAGTCTTCCCCTTAGTGTGGGGACCAGGGTTCAAGACTGACCCCCACTGCTAATGCGAGGGTGACAGAGCCATTTGCTACCCCTGTACCTCAGTCACCTCACTTGTAAATGAGATCAGATTAAAAACATATTCATGTCTAAAATCCTTTCCTTTCAACTTCTGAAACATTGAGATTCAGTCGATAAGATGTACTCCAGCTAACAGACACCCTGCTTTTCCCACATAGGTCTGTTCCTCTGCCCCAGTGTCCTGACTCAAATACCCATCTTTACTCTCCCTCTTCTTTCCCATTAAAAGCCATGAGCAGCCTTTATAGGTTTGTTTGACTATCACCTTTTAATTCATTGACTAGGCATAAGATCCTCATTTGAAACTCTCCTATAACATTACACGTCACTTTCTTAAATCAAATATCCTATACTTAAAGTGACTTCAAAATTCACACACTATAAGTCAGATGTAAAGAAATGCAACCGCATCACAAGCCTCTAAGTCTCTGAATAACAATGGAAAAAATACCTAATCTGCGTAAGAGAGTCAATTTTTGTTTAAGGCTTATTCTCTTGCAATTTAACTAGGTCTGTTTGGGGTACATGTTTTCACAGTCATCTCACACCACTATATCTTCTCTTTTCTCTCCCCAAAACTTCTGAGCAACAAGAGATTCCTAGGAAACATCATGGCAGCAGGGATGGGAGAGCCACTTGTGCAGTCCTCACTCCTCACTGAGCCATGTCACCTCACCTGACCATTGAATGAAGTCCTCTTTCCCTCTGCATCTCATGGCACTCACTTGGCCTAGATGCATCTGCTACTGATGCCCACAGTGCCCACCATGGATCCTGACGTTTAACATTGCCCATTTGACCTTGTCCAGCCCTGACATTAGTTGTCCTTGGTTCCCCTTCCTGAACCTGGGCATTTCTGCATCTCCCCATGGCACACATGGGCTGCAGGCTGCAGGCAACCAGAGGTGGGAGGGGCTCCATAGCAAGGACTTTATAGATTGAACACACACACACACACACACACACAATCATTTCTGCTCTATTGGATTTGTTCCACTTCATTGTGGGATAAGAGTTGCAGAGCAGCAAAAATTCATAGACATGAAAATTATCTGATTACTCCACTCATTCTCCTTTATGTTTACTTATTTGAGACTATGCTTTATTCTCCCTACTAGAAGAAACCTGTGTTCAAATTGTGGTTTACTCTTCTCTTTATGCTACTCAATAAATTAGCCTTAGAAATTCACAAATCATCTGCATATTATTCAATCAATCTATTAGATGTTGATTTCTCAAAGAGAGCAGGATTAAGAAAATGGAGTTAAATTCTTTCTATGTTTTACAGCTAGGAATTGTGACTACCACAGAAGACCAATTTGAAAATTAGAAGAAATTTCACTAAAGTGAATGAATTACCATGTTTACATTATATGTGGGATTTAAAAGCCTTACATCATATTTACAAAAGCATCATATCCAAACCTGAGAAGGTTTATCAGTTATTATTTGTATGCTAGTTACAGAAAAATGTGCTACCTAGTTTTGTACAAAATGGCTCTTACTGTCTCATGCAACAAGCAGTATTGTGATGGCAGTCCATGGAGGATATGCCAGCTCAGGGACAGAAACAGGAACCAGGTGTTTTTATTCTCCAACATCAGTATCCTTGTTACTTCCTCAGAGTTGCATCAAGGATGCTACACTTTCAGGCATCTTTTCTTCATCCTAAACAAGAAAAGGATAAAGGATTCTCCCCCTAGAAAATATTCACCTTTTTATTCAGGAAAAAATTGTTCTTCCTAGATTGCAACTGAGCAGGACTCTATGGGGCCTTCCCAGGACAGGACCACACTCCCATATCTTCCTCTTGCCTCTATTTTTGTTGTTGTTGTTGTTGTTTATTTATTTATTTATCTATTGGCTGCATCTGGTCTTAGTTGCAGCACATGGGATCTTTGTTGCAGTGCATGGACTCTCTAGTTGGTACGCATAGGCTTAGTTGTCCTGAGGCTTGTGGGATCTTGGTTCCCCAACAAGGGATTGAACCAAAGTCCCCTGCACTGCAAGGCAGATTCTTAACCACTGGACTGATAACCAGGGAAGTCCCCACAAGCCTTTTCTTTGTAGAAAATGTTTAGCCTCCTAGGCCTTCCCTGACTTACAAATGTAATCAGAGAAGTAAGAAAACACAGACACAAAGGAAAACAGTCAAGCAAGACAAAATAATAATAGCTTAGCCATTAAACAAAGTCAAAGAATTTAGTGCCTTCTCAAGGGCTATAGATAATATTCTGAGCTATATCCTTGAGCTGTTTTTCAGATACCAAACCTCCCTAGATGGAAGAAGTTAACTGTAAATTAACCAAAAGCAAGTAGACCCCAAACCAGTTGAAGCCAGAAGGTTGATGATGTTGACTCCTGAAATACCACTCTGTTACCACATCACCAACCAATCAGAAGCTGATCACACACTCCATAAACTCTCCCTCACTCTGTTTTAAAATCCTTTTCCTGAAAGCCATCTAGGAATTCAGGCCTTTTGAGCATGAGCTTCCTGGACTCCTTGCTTGGCTCTTGCAGTAAATGCTGCAATTTCCTCTCCCACAACCTGATGTCAGTGAACTGGCTCTAATGCACACAGGTGAGCAGACCCAAGTTTGGCTTGGTAATAAGACTTCTACCTACATATCATTACATATCATTACCTAAGAATATTCTTCAAGTCCTTTCCATCTCCCCATAACTGAAAGAAAGTCAGGGACACTGAGTGCTTATTTTTTTTTGCCTTGAAAGAAAATACAGAAGAAAAGAAGGTTGTGAAGCAAGAGGCTGACTAGTTTTTGTAGTGGTCTAAACATATCTAAAATAAGGTGCTCAATTTTGAGTACCATCTTTAACAAGAAACAGATGACACATGATTTCTCTCGCTGAAGAGAGAAATATTCAGCCTGAAGAACAGGAAACTGCATAAAATAACAATGCCTGTCTTAAAATATTTGCAGGGCTATTATGAGAAGAAGGAGACTTCTTTTGTGCTGCCCAAAAAGACAGATCCAGAATCAATGGGTGGTTCTTACTGAGGAACATTTCTTACTTTACCTTAGTCAGAGCACATTTGTTTTCAAGAAAACAAACCTGATCAAATATTGACCTTTGAACAACATGTGTTTGAACTGCACAGGTCCACTTACATGTAGATTTTTATTGTTGCCAAGTCTAACTGATTTACAATATTATATTAATTTCAGGTGTGCAACACAGTGATTCAGTATTTTTACAGACTAACAGTTTTTTTGTTTTTTTTTTTTTCAACAGTAAATTCTATAGTGCTACAGGATCCAATATTGTTTGAATCTGAGGTTGCAGAACCGCAGATACAAAGGAACTGCTTCTATGGAGGAACATATACAAAGGGCCAACTATAAATTACAAGTAGATTATGCAGATTTTCAACAGCCTAGAAGGTAAGTGCCCCTGACTCCCACACTGTTCTAGGATTAACTTAGCTAATGAAGAGAACACAGAGTAATATCATGGAGTAGGAGGTACAGCAGGTAACACAGAACCTCAAAGCCATCAGGCAGCATCTCTTTCTCCCCTTCCCTCCCTTCTCCTCCCCATTCTTTTCTTGTCATCCTTCCCCTCTGTCTATCTGTGTCTCTGTTTCTTTCTGTCTCTCTTCTCATCTCTCTCATGAGCACATGGCCTTTCACATCTGCACCATTTTGCACAGCTTCAATGTTTCTGTCTCTCTGCACAGCACACGAGTTCTCTGTGAAACGCATTCCTTGTTCGTGGTCTACCTCATGTATTTCCAAAGGATGAATTCCTGTAGTTTAAAAAGTTGGTTTCTGGTCTCAACTTTAAATTTCTAAGAGTAAACTATCTCACTGAACCAGCAAATCCATATGTCTACTCCTGGTTGTATTAGATGTAATCAAGAAAAATAAGGATCCGTGGGACTTAGGGCTAGCCTTACTTACATTGTGACAAGGCAAATTCTCTAAGAAGACTTGGAGATAGAAAAGAAATCACAGACAGGTTGAGTAAATATTCCCGAGTCTGCCCTCCATCATTCATCTTCCTCTCTACTGTCAAATGAATCTTTCGGAAAGACAGTTTCGTTTACATCACATATCCACCTATTCACAAACTTTCCATGACTAGACTGTCTACAAAATACTTCTTGGCACTCAAGGTCCTTGATGATATGGTCCTGATGCACTTTCTAATCTGACTTTTTATTTCTCTGCTCTCTTGCTCTATTCAAATACAGAGGATTCTTCTATCCTTTCCCCTGAACTTGAGTGACCACACATGCAGTTTTCTGGAACAGTCCCATCCCATTTTGGCCTGTTGCTTAAGTACAATGATTAGAAGTGTACCATTTATACTCTCCAATATGTCCTGATTTAGATAAAGGAATGGTCCTTCTATCTAGAGTTCCATCCCCTCAGCAACTTTAAGTTGCCAAAGCTTCACTATTACTAAACATCCAGGAAAAATGCCAACTTACTTTTCCATAAAGCCTTCTCCAACCTAATAAGGTCAAAATAATGCCTCCTTCCTCTTAACTTCTACTGTATTTTATTTGCTTCTTCTCTTTATTATCCATGACACTTGCTGTATTTTATCATAATTGAAACTTTTGATTGTCCTTGTGCTCACTTGGAGGACCCAGATGAATAATTATACAATTAGCTTGCTTTGGTTACATGTAAAATTGAGAAATGTGTTCAGCTGACCTAGGTGGTTTATCATACTGCAGAAATGCACTTGGAAAGCACCAAGAAAACAAAGCTGCATGGATCAGTGAAATCGACTGGCTGGCTGCCAAGTTGCTTCAGTTGTGTCTGACTCTTTGAAACCCTGCAATGGCAACCCACTCCAGTACTCTAGTCTGGAAAATTCCATGGACGGAGGAGCCTGGTAGGCCGCAGTTCATGGGGTCGCTAAGAGTCGGACACGACTGAGCGACTTCACTTTCACTTTTCACTTTCATGCATTGGAGAAGGAAATGGCACCCCACTCCAGTGTTCTTGCCTGGAGAATCCCAGGGACGGGGGAGGCTGGTGGGCTGCTGTCTATGGGGTCACACAGAGTTGGACACGACTGACGCGACTTAGCAGCAGCAGCAAACTGTAGCCCACGTTCTTCTGCCCATGGAATTCTCCAGACAAGAATACTGGAGTGGGTTGCCATCTCCTTCTCCAGGGGATCCAACCAACCCAGAGATCAAAGAGATATCTCTGGTGCCTTCTGTATTGTCAGGCAGGCCCTTTACCACTAGTGCCACCAATCAACTAAGAGTCAACTTTTAACATTAACTCAGTGGCTGTTCTAGGAAACTGAAAAAAAATCCCTTTGTTGTGTGTGTTACCTTCACTGTCAAGTTTCAATTAGTTTCAGAGAATGGCTGATATATCAACTAACAACAGAAGTGGAGGGTTTAGCATAATGGCACTTATGAATGCACCTCTTGTTCTCAACCACTTCGGATTCTCTCACCTTATTTTGAAATCCCCTTCCTAGTGCCTGGTGGTAAAATCATAGAGTCAGACTCTCAGAGCAGACAAGCCTAGGTCAAATCTCAGCTTTGTCACCTCTAGCTCCATGTCTGGGGCCAGTTACTCATTCTCTGGAAGCCTTGGTTTCCCCACCCATAAAATAAAATTTAGCAACGCAGACTCCATAGTGTAGTTTTGAGGACCAAAAGAGATAACTTGTGTAATCTGTTTTGCTCAGATTCTGTAATTATACATTTTCATTTTAAATTAATTTTTATTGCAGTATAGTTGCTTTACCATGGTATGTTAGTTTCTACTATACAGCAACATGAATCAGCCATACATATACATATATCCCCTTCCTTCTGGATTTCTTTCCCATTTAGGTCACCACACATCACTGAGTAGAGTTCCCTGTGCGATACAGCAGGTTCTCATTACTTATCTGTTTTACATATAGCAGTACACTACTATATGTCAATCCTAATCTCCCAATTCCTCCCACCCTCTTTTCCCCACTTTATATCCATACATTTGTTCTCTACATCTGTTATGGTTCACAGTCTGAAAATGTATCCCTGAGTGCCTATGGAATCTGACCAGGACATCATAAAATTACGTATATATCAAGCACTGCGGACAGTTGGAGTAAATAATATGTCTCACATACACAAGTGCCATTACTTTTGAAATATTAGAATTGATACCATAAGAAATAATCTAAAGTATTTTGAATTCAGAAATTGTTGTTTTCTGTATCAGTAGAGAACTGTTAACTGATCCAGTTAACTGGATCAGATGATAGGACATGAGATTTTTAAATGTTAAAAGTGACTCCATATTTGAAAAGAGGAGTAGTTCCTGCATTCACCATAAGGGCTTTCCAATTTCTGATGGAATTCCAGATGGACCCTTTCAAAGGGTAACATTCCATTTTGCCAGGTCTCTATGACCAGCTATACTCCATGACATAACATACCTGGCTCCACCAGCTTCTGCAGGGCTGGGCCTGCGTGCCGAGCTTGGGCCAGCACCTGTATGAGGCTAAGTGTTCTGGAATCTTACACTGGATGTGAGGGTGGGGGATTACTTGTCCTTGAATTGTGAGACAGGAACTAAAAATGTAATCAGGCAAAGAGCCTCTAGGAAGCGCCTATCAAATTCCCAGATGTTTATGCAAATGTGTTAACAAATAAAAGTTGTTGGTCAGGAAGGGAAAGTTCAGGTACAAATGTAGGGAGACGCAGCTTAGGGGACCCAGGAAAGGCAATATTCAAAGTAGAGGCCCTGGTAAGCAGACATGTGTCTCAAATCTCCAGTGGAGGTCAGAGCATAGAAAATCCAAATGGGCAAGTGAACACAGCTCCACTATTCACAGTGGTTCGATGAACGATACTGGATGCTTGGGGCTAGTGCACTGGGACGACCCAGAGGGATGGTGTGGGGAGTGAGGAGGGAGGAGGGTTCGGGATGGGGAACACATGTATACCTGTGGCGTATTCATTTTGATATTTGGCAAAACTAATACAATTATGTAAAGTTTAAAAATAAAATAAAACTTTAAAAAAATAAATAAAATTTAAAAAAATAATAAAATAAAAAAAAAAAAAAAAAAAAAAAACAACTCCTAGAATGAATTAGCAAGGTCACAGGATGCTAGCTAAAAATTAACTGTACTAATGGGTAGTCATCTATACTAGCAATAAATATGGATGCTGAAAATTAAGACATGGTACCACTAACAATGGCTCAAAAAATGAATGCTGAGGTTTAAATCTAACAAAACACGTAGCAAATGTATCTGCCCAAAATTACAAAACCTTTGCTGAAGGAAATAAAATATTTAAATAAACAAAAACAAAAAAAAAAGAAAATCCAAACAGGCAAGTGAACACAGCTCCACTATTCACGGTATCACTTTTTCATGTAAACATAGTATGTCTTCAACTTGAGTGTAAGTATTTTATGTACAAAAGTAAAATCTGACTCAAATTTACATCCTGTGTAATGTCTAGAAGAATATCTTGCACATATCAGATGCCCAAGAGATATTGCCTAGTTAGCACTGCTGGCCTTGGGAAAAACTCCCCTAATGATACACAATACACTCCTGGGGGTATTTAAGTGATGTCTCATTAACAATTGTGTACTGAAAATTAGAAAATGTTTAGTAAGACATCTATGAGTGAGGCCATAGAAGACTAGGATGTGAAGACATACAAAATTGCTTCTAAATTCAAGCATCAATGATTCTATCTTCTGAAGTTAACATCTATAGTTCTTCGATAATGAAAATTTTTACTCTGAGTGATTTAAAGGATAGTGGTCTAATATCCCCTAGAGGAGGGCATGGCAACCCACTCCAGTATTCTTGCCTAGAGAATCCCATGGACAGAGGAACCTGGCTGGCTGCAGTGCATAGGGTTGCATAGAGTTGGACATGACTGAAGTGACTTAGCATGCATGCACATGGTCTTGAAAATAAAATTCAAGAAATATTCTGTCTGATGGAAGCATTTTAAAAAATTTCGTATGGATTTTAAAAAATTGTATAATTGCAAATGTTCATTAGGATATAATTAAATAGTCCTCTTACCCTCTTACTAGTATGTGCCAGGTTGTCATAATTATATGAGTAATTATGAAAGGAAAACATATTCCTTCAAAATCAAATTCACTTTATTCCTTTTAGAAAACTGCCTTGGCAAATCTATTGCAATTATTATAGATGTAGAGAAGCTCTACTTTGGGGGAAAGACATTAAAATAGAGCACAGAGAAAAGAAAGAAAATCACATAATAGGTGGAAATATTATGTAATAATACTCCATACATGAAAATGCCTGTTCTCATTTCCACTGAAATAATAGAAGAACACAATAAAATTTGTTCACCATCCATGGAGGTCCAAGTGTTAGAAGATGTTTTATGTACTTTGTCTTTTTATTGTACATCTGATTTTAGTACCTCTGGTTAGTTTATGGCTCTGCTTCAAGTTTACTTTTATGGAGATTAATGCAATTTATACAGTATATTTTATTTTATGATATACTTAACAATAAGTGGATAGTAATTAAGGCTGTGTGAGATCGAGGAAAAATGCCCAGAAACTAAATACCTTTTTAAAAAAATGTGCTCTTTGAGTTTAATAGCATTTGAACTAGTTAAATAGCTTAAATTAAATTAAAGTTAATAGAGCTTAATTAAAGTTATAGTCAAAAGAGAAATATTCTATCATAGAAAAAGAAAGTTGTTCTGGACGTTTTTCTCTTGATTCTGAATGAAGAAACAGCTTTTGATTATTAGGAGTCTTCAGGATTACCATACAAAGGGTCATGAATTAACTACAATGTGTGAGAACTCAGGAGTATTCCATTTCCACAAGTAAAACTTCTTACAGAAAACTCCAGTGTAGTTGTACAAAAATTGTTAGAACATCAAGCCAACCGAAATTCTACTACATTCCACATTCAAACGTGGAGGAAAAATGATTGACATAAAATGAAACGGTGAGAGACTTTCCTGGTGGTCCAGCAGCTAAGACTGTGTGCCTCTAATGCCAGGGACCCAGATTCAATTCCTGGTCAGGGAACTAGATCCCTAACTAGATCCCTTTAGCCACAGCTAAAGATCCTGCATGCTGCAATGAAGATCCTGAGTGTTGCAACTAAGACTTGGCACAGCCATTTAAATAAATAAATACTGCTTTAACAGTATTTCCATAGGTAGAGTAGATCCTGGAAGTCACAGTTCTCTTCAGAACGGAGTCTATCTGTCCAGCAACTATGGCTTTCAGCATTGTGGAAAGATCTCACGTGCCACAACAAAGACCTGGCACAGCCAAATAAATAAATCAATAAAAGTAAATATGTCTTAAAAAGAAAGGAAAAAAGAAATGTGGCTAGTATGAGTGAGGAAGTAAACTTTAGGTACATATATACATGGGCTTCCTTGGTGGCTCAATAGTAAAGAACCCGCCTGCAATGCAGGAGCCAAAGGAAACACACGTTTGATCCCTGGGTCAGGAAGATCCCCTGGAGGAGGGCATGGCAACCCACTCCAGTGTTCGTGCCTGGAGAATTCCATGAACAGAGGAGCGTGGCGGGCTACAGACCATAAGGTCGCAAAGAATCAGACATGACTGAAGCGATTTAGCACTCACAGCACATACATACATACAGAAATAAATAAACAAGGTAGAAATGGAGAATTGTCTCTCTGGCCAATCTCGTGCATATGGAACCTCAGAGATGATTTTTCCTAAATTAGACAAGTGAAGACTTGTTTAGGGTTTTTGTTTGTTTCTCATTTAAATTGTACGATGGTGGACTAAGCTCTTGCACTGGACTGTGGCCTGCTTCTAAAAGGCAGGATCAGGAGAGGAGTTGGATGAGAAAGTAGAAGGCTAGCAGAACTTCAAAAGCCAGCAGAACCTGACTGATGGCACCAACCTGACTTCCAATAGGGCCAGTCTTAACACCGTCACATACATTGTCAGGCTCTTTGTGTTTACTTGTATTAATATATGGTTTTTTCCAGATGCATAGACTGGAATATAGTGTGGGGCCAAATACCCATTTCCATTCCCTCAATAAATCAAATTCTAATGCTTTTGAAAAATAAATTCTAAATATCTAAAGCAACAACATAGATTTAATGTTTTAAATGCTATTTCACTGAGGTTTATCTTTATCCTTATAGGTAAAATGTAGAATTTTTTAAATGAAAATAAGCCCCAAATTAGCCCCACATAGAACAACTTTGGAAAAGAAAAAAAGAAAGCCTGTAAAACAGAAGAATAAGGACTATTCAGCTACAAACTGAACTCTTTTTCTTTTCCCCTCTTGGCTTAGATGAAATGAAGCTGGAGTGATGTTAATATACATTGTCATTTCCATGAAAGAGTAAAGGAATGATATAAAGTCTAATCCTCTATGCATGGAAGCCAAACTATTTAATTCTGCTTTTGATTCTGGCTTGTTTATAAATGTATCTCAAATTTTCTTTTGTAATCATTAGTACAGAAAATGTTGCATAGCATTTGGCACAATGCAGCTGCTGAATAATGAATGAAAGAGTTAATTAATTAGTGAAAGAATATACATTTCAGATGCCTTTACTCATTTGCTTAACTAAGATCCCAATCAAAACCAAAAGCCTCTTTTGTGTTATCTTGTGAATATTATAAAAGAGCAATTCTCCCATTGCACAAAAGTTAAAGGACTGACTTCTTTTTAATCAACTGAAATCCCCATCATTATTCTTAAATTTTAAAAAAGAGTTTTAAAATAATTCCTTCAGTTACTTTAGAAGGAAAACCACAATTTCAAATGTGATTTTTCTAGTCACTTAGGTTCTTGATATTATTCATTGCTCACTTTTTCTGTAAAATGAATGATGATTAATGTATCTTATTAATGTATCCAAGTCACTCTGAGTGGTCTACAAGAGAATACAAAACATGAAGGAATATAATATATTATACTTCTGATTAGTTTTGTGTACTTTGGCAAGTCATTTATACTACTTGGATCTTAGTTTCCTCATTGGTAAAAGCTTTACTCAAGGGTTGTGAGGACAAATAAGGTATGAATGTATTACAAGGTTTGATATCAATGTAAGATGTTTCTGCAAAATTTATGTAAATCATATTTTTCAAGTTAAACCAGTTAGAGACAGAAACATACCTGGAAGAGTAGATAAATGAAAAGAATACCATCCAGAGACGTATATTCAAGTTCCAACAGTTTTACCTTTGTAGACGAGAGCTCTTAAACCATTCTTGAATCTCAGTTTCCTTACCTACAAAACGGAGGTAATAATACCTCACAGTGTTGTTGTGATCTAAGATATAGAGAAAATTAAGAAGAAAGTGAAGTGCAGTCAGTCATGTCTGATTCTGCGATCCCATGGTATGTAGCCTGTCAGGTTCTTCCATCCATGGGATTTTCCAGGCAAGAATACTGGAGTGGGTTGCCTTTCTGTGAGGAAACTAAATACTTCAGCCCCCTTTTATTCCATGAAGACGAAGGGAAAGGCTGCAGGACCAATGTAGGTTCCATTTCCCACCATGAAGAATCCAGAGTTTCTAATGAAGGCCAAGTTCAGGCATGTAATAGCTTTCTACTTCTGATTTTAAAGTCTAGGGATCTTCCCATTCACTTTGAAAGCCTCCATCTTATTTTTCCAACATCACATCCAATCTCTTCATAGATAAAGCTATAACCAAGAGACTTGGCCAGGGGGATTTTAGAAGTCTTTTGAAAGTGGTTAAATGTTTGCTTTTTCAATATGCTCCAGTTATGCAACTTACAGGGTGTGAGTTCTTGAGCAAGTTACTTGGCTTTTCTGAACCTCAATTTTCACATGCTATGAAAGAGAAATTCTACAATATAATGCAGTGGATTTTGAGAGGATTAAATCAGAGGATCAAATGCCTATAACACAATAAATTTTAAATAAACACTGGCTATTATGTGGGTTAATTCCTTCACTTAATGGATACAAAGAAAATAATAACAATAAATATAAGTCATGCCTGGTATAGTTCCTTGTCTTTTGAATGTATTTTCCCATGTATTTCCTTATCTAATCCTTGTGGTGCCCCATGGAATGAGTTATTATCAGTACCATTTTGTAGAACAGGAAACTGAAGTCAGAGGTAGATGACGTAACCCACCCAAGATCTGTTCCAGAACTCTTAAGTTAGGTCTCTTGACTCCCAGACAATACATTTTCAGTTGGTTCAGGCTAACCCTAGGCAGAAGGATTAATAATAGCTAACATTCGCTCTGGATTAGGCATTGGCTGGGCATTTACATGTGTTACCACACTTAAGCCTCACAACAACTTTATGATAAAGATAATAGTATTAGGGTTTCTACTTCAAAAAATATAAAGTATTAATAACATGCATGGGGTAATTGAGTTATTAAGTAGTGGAGACAAGTTTGAACCCAACCAATTTTATATTTTACTATTAAACTAAACTGTCTACAAAGAAGAAGCTATGCTGGAACATAGTGTTCCGGAAAGAATGTGTCTTTGTCCAGCATTATGAGGAGTAAGCAAGAACACAGATTAATAGCAATATGCTGAAACCTTCATATAGGATCTACTGTGTTAAGCACTTTATCTATGTCACCTTCATATCTACCTCAGAAGGGATACATTATTACCCCCACTGATACAGACTCAGAGAAATTATCCTTCACTTATAATTACAAAGCTAATGGCAGAGCTAAGGTTTAAACCCGGGTGTGAGAGTGAAGCTCTTAACCATCCTATGACAATGACACTGTAGACTTTTAAAATAGAAGAGTTTAGACATCACCTCTGCTGTTTCTCACTCTTGCCAATGAGCAGACTGAGGCTGTGCAAGCCCATGTTTTTCCCTACAGCTAGAACTTATGACTTGCCAACTCCCAACCAGTGGTCTTTCTGCCTTACTATGTAATATAAACGTGACCTCTGTCCTGGGGAGCTCATACTCTAGGCAGGGAAATGTAATCAGAAAGCAATTATGTTAACATGTATTGGATGCTGTATCCCATGCAGAAGGGGTATGTTTTACAGACCTTACAGAAACATTGGGTCAGTGAGGACAGAAGAGGCAAGTATGTAGACTCTCTGTTTTAAACACATAGAACCACCCGGAGGAAATCTCCCCTTAAAATGCAGATTCCCAGGTTGGGAAGAGAAAGTCTGAAAGCAACACTTTACGTTGTTTCCTGAAGCATATGCTCTAAGTCCCTGCTCTGAGAAACAAGAAACTTATGAGTATGTTGGAAAGAGCAGTAAAAACATAAGATCCGGTATAGAAGGTAAGAGCAAACTGAAGAGCATTTTGGAGATCAGGCAAAATGATTCCCATTTGATATAATAAAGAGGGGAGCTTTGGAGAAGGAGAGCCAGGATGAGTGAGGCCTCCGTGAAGAATGGAGTGAAGCAGTGAGTACCTGGGATGAGGAATAAAAGGTGGGAAGATGAATGAGATGAAGGAATGTGTTTTAGAAGCATTTCAAATGGGAAAATCCATAGTAGGGGCAGCTGGTCAGATGCAGGGCATAGAGGAGATAAGATGGGTGGTATGAATACCTGGAGAGAGTAGAAGTAGTGCATCTGGCTATGGATGTGCACACCTATGCAGCGCTAAAAGCTAATAAATACCACTTTAGTCATATACTGCAACAACGTTAAAAATTCTTTGTGAAACATACAGTCATAAAAGACATAAAGTGCTCCTTTCAGCAACTCCTGTGTGAAAAAGGAGGCCAAACCTCACAGTCCTCACAACGTACTAAAAAGAACCCTCTTAAAACGACACAAATTAGAAAATGTTTTGCTGATACTTGATCTCACCCAAACTTGGAGGCCCTCCTTTAACTCTTCTTCAGCAGTTTTCTTCATATGATTTTTGCCCAGAGACAGAACAGTGAAAAACTAATACTGGATATTCAGAAAACTATCTTCAGAAAAGTAAAAATGCTCAACCAGCATCTTTTAAAGTCCTTTCTGCACTTAGAGGAAAGATGAGGCACTAAAATTGGATATCAAGGCGTTCTAGCCTGGAATGGCTAATGTTGCCCAAAAGAGAGGGGGGAAAAATCAATAAGATAAGAGTACAACTCAAATAATTTCAGTTAAACCAGATAAACCACAAATAACTATGAGAATTTCCCAGTTATTTTTTGTTAAATAACTAAAGGATCTAGGTATTTGAAGTTTCTTTCCCATTAACACTTGAAAATAGAAGCAGGACACTGCAGTCTGTATCATGTTTAAGATGCGACTGAAAATGAAAACTTGAGACTCAAAGGCTAACCAACTGTTACAGTATGTGTATGTTTTCTTAACAACTCATACATTATCAGTGAGCACCGAAGAGACACTGAAGGGGTTGGGTTAAAAAAAAAAAAAAAGGAGGACCATTATAGTTAAACTACAAAGTCTAGTTCACTAATTAGAACATTAGCAAAAGTCAGTGGATCGCCTTTATTAATCTATGACCTTTGCACTTTTAAAACTTTGCTTTATATATGATCATTGATATAATCTAAGTTTTTCAGTTTGAGGACTTCAGTTCCATAATTTAAAAAAGAAGAAAACTTACCTGCTCTTATTTAGACAGTTTATTTCAGTAAAACAACAGGGTTTTGGAGGGTTGCTTTTGGCCCCCCCACAAACAAAAAATATACTAATATTGCTGAGTCTGAGCTCATACTGCTGACTGCAATTCAGACCAATAATCAAGAAACAAGTTGTTGGTGCTAGAAGTAATGACTTTATTTGGAAAGCCTGCAAATGGAGAAAATGCTAGGCTCTGGCCCCAAAGAATTCTCTTGCCTGAGTTAGAATGCAAGCTCCTTTTATAGTAAAAGAGGAGGTAATAAAGTCTAACACTTCCTGGTTCCCATCAGCCTCCAGAGCAGAAGGGTTAATTTCTTCCTCCCTGAAGTCATTCACACGTGAGCCTGGTCAGGATGCTTTCTGTGATCTAAACAAAGGAATTTTAGTTTACAGTTCATTGCCTTGGAAGCAGGGTTCCCAGAGATGGACTTTATGTATAATTTAAACTTATAGGCAACATCCCTTTAGGGATTAACTTGTAATAGAACACAAAATGTTCTTTCCTATAATACTGAGAGTCTACCTACTCATCAAGGCATTGTGATTATTATAGCAAATGTTATTAGATGAACTGGTCATTTTGCTTTCAAATTAATAGAATTAGGAGTACTTCTATGCTAAAATTAATTTGATCATATGAAATATTTAAATACTTCATTTAAATTGTAATCATATCGTTTATTCACTTATTTTTTTATTAAATTGAGCATCTAGTATAGAACAGATTAATACTAGGTTTCAGAAAAAGAACTGTTGAAACATACTGGAAGGTGAGATTATAAAAACAAAACATTCACCTTCTAGTGAGAATTAATTATGCAATAGCTAGAAGTTAATGTGAGAAACATAGTAATGGATAAATGCCAAATGCTGTAAGTACATAGAATTATGAAGGGGAAGATTTCATTTGAACCCAGTCTAAAAGAATAAGTAACAACTAAGTGAAACAGAGGGATTCCCAGGTGGCTCAGAGAGTAAAGAATCCACTTGCCAATGCAAGGAATACGGGGCTGATCCCTGGGTCAGGAAGATCCCCTGGAGAAAGGAATGGATGCCCACTCCAGTATTCTTGCCTGGAGAATTCCATGGACAGAGGAGCCTAGGGGGGAACAGTCCATGGGGTGGCAAAGAGTCGGACACGATTGAGCAACTAACACTTTTACTTGAATCTTCAGGTAAAAAAGAAGTGACATTCATGGCATTCCCGGAAGGTGACAAGTTATGAAAATGTTGAGAGGTATGAAAAGAGAGACAGTGCTGGGGGAACAATGAGTATGGCTGTGTGGTAAAACAATGGGAATCTTAGGCTATCAGAGTCTTAGAGCGGATCTTAGGAGGATGATGATAGGAAAATACAACCTTGCAGATTGTAAAAGAGGTTATATGATATAACCCTGTCATAAAGTCAGAGCTGTTGGCAGTGACACGTGGCATAGAACATTTGAATATTAGAGAATTTCCATCTTAGTTAGAAGGATAGATGGGAGTGTGGAGATGACTCAGTTTAGAGAAACAGCTGGCACATGTATGAACAAGGGTATGGGATAGATAGAAGGAAGTATACTGAACACCACTGGGGAGGCGAGAGGTGGTGTGAGGATAAACGTATGGTTTCCCACTCTGGTTGCTGGTGAACAGATTTTTGTGGACCAGTTAAGTTATAGGCTAAAACCTGCCATATTATGTTATCATATGGAATACCTAAAGTGTCAACTAAGACTTAAGACTTAAAGTGGCAAGAGAATATATTCCACTCTTAACTTCCTGCTTATTTAACCAGGACCTCAGGAAGTAATGTGTTATCCATTCACTGTCTGCATCATGGAAGAGTCCACATGTGCCATGGCCACGGATGCCATTTAGTGGAGGACAAGGTGGGTAACAAGATGCAGCTGGAGATTCATAGATTCCGAGGCTGCATATAGTATATTCCCATTTTTTTCCAGGTGAGAGATTATCCCTGGGAGGAATTCGGGTCTGTTATGTGGTTAAGAGAGGCCACTGAAATCAAGGGTTTTGGGGTGGGGGGGCAGTATAGAATTCATGGTTATGTAAAATGTGATAGAACACAGGAAGTCAAGTGCTGTAAGATGTTTAATTCTTGAAGAGTTAAAATGGTTATCTGAGGGATCAGAGTTCTAGAGAAAAGCAAGGAGAGACAAGAAAGCCTTCCTCAGCAATCAATGCAAAGAAATAGGGGAAACAATAGAATGGGAAAGTCTAGAGATCTCGTCAAGAAAATTAGAGATACCAAGGGAACATTTCACTCAAAGATGAGCAAAATAAAGGACAGAAATAGTATGGACCTAACAGAAGCAGAAGATATTAAGAAGAGGTGGCAAGAATACACAGAAGAACTATACAAAAAAGATCTTCATGCAAGATAATCATGATGGTGTGATCACACACCTAGAGTCAGACATTCTGGAATGTAAAGTCAAGTGGGCCTTAGGAAGCATCACTATGAACAAAGCTAGTGGAGGTGATGGAATTCCAGTTGACCTATTACAAATCCTAAAAGATGATGCCGTAAAGTGCTGCACTCAATATGCCAGCAAATTTGGAAAACACAGCAGTGGCCACAGGACTGTCAAAGGTCAGTTTTCATTCCAGTCCCAAAGAAAGGCAATGCCAAAGAATGTTCAAACTACCACACAATTGCACCCATCTCACAAGCTAATAACAGAGAAGGCAATGGCACCCTACTCCAGTACTCTTGCCTGGAAAATCCCATGGACAGAGGGCCTGGTCGGCTGCAGTCCATGGGGTCACAAAGAGCTGGACAGGACTGAGAACCTTCCCTTCCACTTTTCACTTTCATGCATTGGAGAAGGAAATGGCAACCCACTCCAGTGTTCTTGCCTGGAGAATCCCAGGGACGGGGGAGCCGGGTGGGCTGCTGTCTCTGGGGTCGCACAGAGTCGGACACGACTGAAGTGACTTAGCAGCAGCACAAGCTAATAAACTAATGCTCAAATTTTTTCAAGCCAGGCTGCAACAAATATGAATTGTGAACTTCCAGATGCTCAAGCTGGATTTAGAAAAGGCAGAGGAACCAGAGATCAAATTGTCGACCAGAGGTCAACATCTGGTGGATCATCAAAAAAGCAAGAGAGTTCCAGAAAAATATCTACTTCTGTTTTATTGACTATGCCAAAGACTTTGACTGTGTGGACCACAACAAACTCTGGAAAATTCTTCAAGAGAAGGGGATACCAGAACACCTGACCTCCCTCTTGAAAAATCTCTATGCAAGTCAGGAAGCAATAGTTAGAACTGGACATGGAAAACAGATTGCTTCCAAATCAGGCAAGGAGTACATCAAGGCTGTATATTGTCACCCTGCCTATTTAACTTATATGCAGAGTACATCATGAGAAATCCTGGGCTAGATGAAGCACATGCTGGAATCAAGATTGCTGGGAGAAATATCAATCACCTCAGATATGCAGATGACACCACCCTTATGGCAGAAAGTGAAGAAGAAATAAAGAGCCTCTTGATGTAACTGAAAGAGGAGAGTGAAAAAAGTTGGCTTAAAGCTCAACATTCAGAAAACAAAGATCATGGCATCTTGTCCATTCACTTCATGGTAAATAGATGGGGAAACAATGGAAACAGTGACAGACTTTATTTTTTGGGCTCCCAAATCACTGCAGATGGTGACTGCAGCCATGAAATTAAAAGACGCTTGCTCCTTGTAAGAAAAGTTATGACCAACCTAGACAGCATATTAAAAAGCAGAGACATTACTTTGCCAAAAGAGGTCCGTTTAGTGAAAGCTATGGTCTTTCCAGTGGTCATGTATGGATGTGAGAGTTGGACTATAAAGAAAGCTGAGTGCCAAAGAACTGATGTTTTTGAACCATGGTGTTGGAGAAGATTCTTGAGAATCCCTTGGACTGCAAGGATATCCATCCAGCCCATCCTAAAGGAAATCAGCCCTAAATATTCATTGGAAGGACTGATGCTGAAGCTAAAACTCCAATACTTTGGCCACCTGATGCAAAAAAACTGACTTATTTGGAAAGACCCTGATGCTGGGAAAGATTGAAGGCAGGAGGAGAAGGGGATGACAGAGGATGAGATGGTGGATGACATCACTGACTCAATGGACATGAGTTTGAGTAAACTCAGGGAGTTATTGATAGCCAGGGAGGCCTGCAGTGCTGCAGTCCGTGGATTTGCGAAGAGTCGGATGCGACTGAGCCACTGAACTGACTGACTGAGGGATCCTTCTCTATGGACTGCGTGTGTGTCTGCTAAGTTGCTTCAGTCGTGTCCAACTCTTTGCAAACCTGTGGACGTAGCCTATAGACTTCTCTATCCATGGGATCCTCCAGGCAAGAATACTAGAGTGACTTGCCATACCCTCCTCCAGGGGATCAACCCCACACAGAGATCGAACCTGTGTCTCTTCTGTCTCCTGCATTGGCTGGCAGGTTCTTTACCAGTAGTGCCACCTGGAAGCCCTCTCTACAGCCTATCACTTCCTATAGGTCATCCCTCAGGATATGCAATTTCGTGGGCATATAGAACCGAGCACATCAGACTATTATTACACAGTTAGAAAATCAGCTTAAGAGAGGCTCAGAGTACCATAGTACTCAGAGGAGAGTAAAGAACACTCAGTTAGTGAATCAGAAGATAATTTATAGAAGTAAGAATATGCATCTTTGAACAACAGCTTAAAATTCAATGGATTTTAGACAGATTGGAGGGTAAGAGAATCTCAGTCAGAGAAAATAACATTTTCAAAGACCAGAGAAGGAAAATATTTGGTGTTTTTAGGAATAGCAAGCAACAGGGAGGAATGGAAAACAGACAAAGAGGAGAGAAGATCTTGGCAAGGTCAGTGCTGGAGAAATGTGCATGATGGGAACAAAAGGGAAACAGGAGACACATAACTGGCAATTTGTGTTCCTGAGGCCCTTATGCCCAAGCTTCTCAATTTATATGGCAAAAGAATGTCTTCCTCTCTCTCTTTTACCACAAGCATTTATGAATTTTTACTTTGTTCCTAAAAGGTGAAAAGAAATCCAGGTATATTATTTTGAACCTGAATAATAATAGCTCGTGTTTATTGTGCTAGGTTCTGTGATAATAGATTATCTAATATAAATAACACAACAACATTATAAGGTAAGTAGTATTATCATTCTTATTTTACAGGCAAGAAAACTAAAGTTTAGTGATGTCAGGTCACAAAGATAATATGTGGGGAAATCAGAATTCAAACACTAAATATAAAACTCAAGAAAAGGATCCGTTCATGTGCTCTAGATAAATGATCTCTATAAGGGCTTCTAAATAAGTCAAATTATTGAAATAACCAATTTTATTGTTTTTGTTAAGAAAATGTAAATCAATCAAAAATAAACATCTTATTCTGCTGGCAGCTCAGAGGAACACTTCCCAACCTTTCAATCAGTCACAGGTTTCTGACAGTCCTCACAATCAGAATCGGTCTAGCATAATACTGAAAAATTTCTGCCAGAGCCCAGAGGTCCCAGATGACCTTGAAAGATCAGATAATCCCTTTACTAAAGACTGTCATCAAATATCATTACGTTTTTTCCCCTCAAAAACAAAACACCATCATTGGGAGAAAATCTACCTTAAATGAAAGCAAGCTACTGATTATGAGAAGAATTTTCTTGAAAATGTCACTACTTTGCAATGGTTTTACTTTTCTTCCATACATGTAAGAAGAAAATATGCAGATATGCAGGCATGCTGTCTTACCTTGTCTTAAATTAACTCTAAGAAAGAGTCATACTTCAGAACGGAGGCAGTTTTTTTATGTAAAACCCTAGCGTGTGTGCTCAGTCACTTAGTCATGTCCGACTCTCTGAGACCCCACGGACTGTAGCCTGCCAGGCTCCTCTGTCCAGGGGAGTGGGTTGCCATTTCCTTCTCCAGAGGATCTTCCCAACCCAGGGATCCAACACCCATCTCCTGTGTTGGCAGGCAGATTCTTTATCACTGAACCACCACCAGGAAAGCCCATGTAATATCCACTTAATGATGATTATGATCTTGCTTTAGTTTTGCAAAGACAGCCCATCTCAGTGAATTCCTACATTCTAGATGGAAACTGAGTCAGCTAAACAAAAAGAATAAAAGGTGGGAGATGGGATACTAAATAAAATACCTTTTCTAAATTCTTCAGAATTCACTAATATGGAGTATTTGAACTGAGCATTGACAAGAGCTTCTGAGGAAAATTCTCATTATTATAGAAGCAGTAGACAGGGAAAAAGTACCAATTGCTCCCCTTTTTCCACCTTTTCCAAATTGAATAACAAGGAAGAATGCACCAAACCTCTTATTCTTTCCTGGAACAATAGAATCTCTACAGTGCCCCAGAAGCAGTGATCCTGATAAGGAAGATGCCACGAAGCCTGAGAGCAGTAGTTTTATGGACAACACTTAAATTGTTTCCATGTGTCTTCTGCTCACATAGGCTCAATCATCATGATTGGTGTATTATAATTTCCCTTTACTAAATTGGCTTCCCTCTTTTGCTTTTTCCCCAAGGAGCTCAATCTGCCAGCAAGGAGCCTCTCCTGCTGCCCTCTATTTTTTTCTTTTCATATTAACTATGATACAAATGACTAAAGTAAAACCCACACTCAGAGCTCCTCATTTTTAACTACTGGCAGACATGCTGAAAAGCTCTATTAGCATATTTTATCCTACATTGCCGTTCGTTTTTGTGATAATTTCCAAGTCCAAATTTTGGGGAAAAGTTCTTAGATTAACAAGGAAATAACTTGACATTCAAATTTATAAATTATTGTTCTATTTCTGATATATTTTACATTTCAGATTATTACTTTTTACATATAATTAAAAGAAAAGGGAATTCTAGAACCAGGGACATTTTTTAACATACTTGATATAGGAAGTGGAAAAGGGGAAAGATGTTATTTAAACTGAAGCACACCTTTCCTCTAATTGAAATAAGAAATTGGAGAATTATACTACCTCTTGATCCTATATGCTATTTTACCAACAGATTTTTGCTTTTGTATTGTGATTTCCTTTATTATTTGTACATGTCTTAAAGACAATGGCCAAGCCTCTTTATATTAAACAAAATTCATACTCTGCAATGTTCCAGAATCTCTATAAATGAAGGTAACTATTTGCAAAGGAGCAATTTGAAAATAGTAAAAGTAATAGTAATAGTAAAATCACCCCTTTCCAAAGTATCTCTGTTCCCAAAACTTCATAGAATGCCATTGGACATGTTATTCAAATCAAGTTGGAACATAAGCGTGCATAAGAGAGGTCATGTTCTGGCCCTTCTCATATTTTTCTGCTGAGGCATCACTGATGAGAAGGAGACTAAAGAGTGAATACATACAGTGGAGTTGGAGGTCAAATCCCAAAGCAACCTACTTTCAAACTTGAAATGTCTTTGAAATCTTGTGATATAGCTTTAAAATGCATGCAAATTGTGCCTACTGTTGCCTAATGTATTTCTTGGGAGGGGAGTTTGGGGGAGAATGGTTACATGTGTATGTATGTCTGAATCCCTTCACTGTTCATCTGAAACTATCAAAACATTGTCTGTTAATCAGCCATATTCCAATACAAAATAAAAAATTTTTAACAAACTAAAAATAAAAAGTTAAAGTACTTTTCTGGATAAAAACTCAAAATATACAAGTATCTCAATACCAGAAAAATAAAACAACTCAATCAAAAAATGGGCCAAAGAACTAAACAGGCATTTCTCCAAAGAAGACATACAGATGGCTAACAAACACATGAAAAAATGCTCAACATCACTTATTATCAGAGAAATGCAAATCAAAACCACTATGAGGTACCATTTCACACTGGTCAGAATGGCTGCTATCCAAAAGTCTACAAACAATAAATGCTGGAGAGGGTGTGGAGAAAAGGGAACCCTCTTACACTGTTGGTGGGAATGCAAAGTAGTACAGCCACTATGGAGAACAGTGTGGAGATTCCTTAAAAAACTGGAAATAGAACTACCTTATGACCCAGCAATCCCACTGCTGGGCATATGCACTGAGGAAACCAGAATTGAAAGAGACACGTGTACCCCAATGTTCATCACAGCACTGTTTACAATAGCTAGGGCATGGAAGCAACCTGGATATCCATCAGCAGATGAATAAGAAAATTGTGGTACATATACACAATGGAATATTACTCAGCTATTAAAGAGAACACATTTGAATCAGTTCCAATGAAGTGGATGAAACTGGAGCCTATTATACAGAGTGAAGTAAGTAAGAAAGAAAAACACCAATACTGTATATTAACATATATATATGGAATTTAGAAAGATGGTAATGATGACCCTATATGCAAGACAGCAAAAGAGATACAGATATAAAAGAAAGACTTTTGGACTCTGTGGGAGAAGGCAAGGGTGGGATGATTCGAGAGCATAGCATTGAAACATGTATATTATCATATGTGAAATAGATCACCAGTCCAAGTTCGATGCATGAAACAGGGCGCTCAGGGCTGGTGCCCTGGGACAACCCAGAGGGATGGGATGGGGAGGGAGGCAGGAGGGTTTGGGATGGGGGACACACGTACACCCGTGGCTGATTCATGTCAATGAATGGCAAAAACCACCACAATATTGTAAAGTAATTAGCCTCCAATTAAAATAAATTAATTTTTTAAAAAAATGTAAAAAACAGACAGACAAAAAAGCCAGCACATGGAAACAGTGTGGCTTGGCACTTCTAGTACTCCTTGAAGACCTACCAAGGCATGCTTACCTTTAAACCATGAATGGTCATCAGCACAATGCTATGAAGACGGGATCAGCAGTGAGTATTAAAGGGCTTAACTCCAGGGATGCACTGCTGCTCCAATGCGATTGTAGATCTGGGAGGAACATGATGCCACAAGAAAGAAGTAAGTGGCTGGAAGGAAAGTTTGCTGTGCTTTCCTTCAGCTTAGTCACTCAGTCATGTCAGACCCTTTGCGACCCTATGGACGGTAGCCTGCCAGGCTGCTCTGTGCATGGGATTCCTCAGGCAAGAATACTGGAGTGGGTTGCCATGCCCTCCTCCAGGGGATCTTCCCAACCCAGGTGTCCTGCTTTATAGACAGACTTTACTGTCTGAGCCCCAGAGAAGCCCAAAGGGAAACAAAGTCTAACATCACAATTTGCCTAGGGCCAAAGAAAGATGCTTAATAATTGTAATAGCCTGATTTAGAAAAAAATGCTATTAAAAGATGAATTGAGAAAGTAGCATTTACATATATACACCATCGTGTGTAAAATATATAACTGGTAGGGCGACTATATAACAGAGGGAGCCCAGCCTGGCATTTTGTGATGACCTAGAGAAGTGGGATCGGGGTAGAGGAGAGAGGTTCAAGAGGAAGGGGGTATATATATATATATATATATATATATATATGTATATAAAATTATGACTGATTTGTGTTGTATGGCAAAAACCAACAGAACATGATAAAGCAATTCTCCTCCAATTAAAAAAATAAATTAAAAAATAGATAACTTTTTTAAATGACTGGAAAAAGCGAGCAACTAAACTGTTCTTCTAGCAATAGAGGAGAGAATTTCTCATTTATTTGCATACTTTAAAAGCATAAAACTAAATAGTTTGTTTCATGTTATATAGTAAAATAAAGTTACATAGCAAGTATCATTTTAATAAGATGTCTTTAATTACATGAGATTTTGCAGAATGTAGGCATAATTGCTTTGATGACATGCTGCTGCTGCTGCTGCTGCTGCTGCTAAGTCACTTCAGTAGTGTCCGACTCTGTGTGACCCCATAGATGGCAGCCCACCAGGATCCCCTGTCCCTGGGATTCTCCAGGCAAGGACACTGGAGTGGGTTGCCATTTCCTTCTCCAATGCATGAAAGTGAAAAGTGAAAGTGAAGTCACTCAGTCATGTCTGACCGTCAGTGACCCCATGGACTGCAGCCCACCAGGCTCCTCCGCCCATGGGATTTTCCAGGCAAGAGTACTGGAGTGGGGTGCCATTGCCTTCTCTGTTTGATGATATAGTTTAAATTAATAGCAAAAGAAAAATAATCACATACTAGTAGCATAAAAGAAGCAATATGCCATCATTCTTTAGGATCTATTTTTGAGTGGAAGTATGATTTTTAATTAAAATTCAATGAAAACATGTAAGATTTGTATTAAAGCCATATCATAGTGCTATCTTCAGGGGAATAAAAATTTGAATTTAAATATGATCAAAAAGCCAGGTCTCTTTTTGTCAAGAACACAGACTATCAGTATTATATATGTCTGAGACTCATACCTTTATATCATTAAGTTATATCTTATCAAACTATACTTAATGAGATCAGGGCTTATTGAAGATATACATTCTGAATGCTGCATGATTATGCTAACATTTGAAATACAAATTTTTAACCACCAAAATACAGCCAAAAATCTGAACATATATTCAGCTGGAGCAATCAAACTTTCTGATTTCTAGCCTCAACCTAATGGATGACCACTTGATTGCTTTTTTAAACTCTATTGTATAAAGAGATTACAATATATACAAAAGATACATTCCCATGTACTCTCAACTTTAACAATTTTTCACTGATCTTGTTTCTTCCATCCAACCTACTAGTTTTTTGGTTTGTTTGTTTTTAGGGGTTTTTTGCTTGTAACATTTTACAGCAAACCCCAGACATCATGCTATATTATCCATAAATATTTCAATATATATATCTAATTGATTTTATATTTTCAATATATATATCTAATTGATTTTATATTTTCAATATATATATCTAATTGATTTTATATAACCTCTATTGCCATTATAATGCAATCCTTTAAAATCATAGTTTGATAGTAAATTTATCAGCTGTATTTTACTGAATGGAGTACATAAAATTTAGTATTTCAATATTATTATCTCCCTCCCTTGCTGTCACTTCAGTCGTGTCTGACTCTGTGTGACCCCATAGACGACAGCCCACCAGGCTCCCCCGTCCCTGGGATTCTCCAGGCAAGAACACTGGAGTGGGTTGCCATTTCTTTCTCCAATGCATGAAAGTGAAAAATGAAAGTGAAGTCGCTCAGTTGTGTCTGACTCTTTGCGACCCCATGGACTGCAGCCTACCAGGCTCCTCCGTCCATGGGATTTGCCAGGCAGGAGTACTGGAGTGGGATGCCATCGCCTTCTCCATATTATTATCTAAGTATAAATATTTAGTCTGGTTATACACACATCATCCAAGTCTAATATTTTAATTGAATTTGGTAAACTCAGTTGTAAACTTCACTAAAGGGCAGTTTTGTTTTGCTTTTTTTTTTCAATATTAAGCAGTCAAATCAGTGAAAGTATCTGTGGTTTTACTGTCTTAAAAATAGGCATCTGAATGTGTATATACTGGACCAAATCAACCACATCATAATCAAGTTACACACATGCCAGATTATGAAATCCTTAGAATAGATGATTATTATTCAAGCAATTAGGTTATGTCAAGATCATTCCAAGACAATAAAACAGAGAGGCAGTAAGGGTATGCTAAGAGAACTTTGGAATCCACCCAAGCCAAGGTTCCAATCTCTATTCTGCTGCTTAATTGATGCTTTTGTTAACTTCAGCAAGTTAATAATATTCTGAGTTTCAATAAACTCATCTGTATTGTGGGGATAAAAATGCCATTATAATTATCATAAAACCTGTATGAATTCAATGTATATAAAACATCTGCCATATGATAAATTTCCTTCTTTAACAGCTTTTCAGTCAATAGCCAACAATGAGATGGAAACAACCTAAAAATTATCCTCAGTTCATAAGTCTTTTAAACATCTTGTAAAATATTTAATGGGGGACTTCTCTGATAGTTCAATGGTAGAGAATCCACCTACCAATACAGGAAACATGGGTTTGATCCCTGGGCAGAGAAAATCCCCTGGAGGAGGAAATGGCAACCCACTCCAGTATGCCTGCCTGGGAAATCTCATGGGCAGAGGAGCCTGACAGGCTACAGTCCATGGGTTGCAGAAGAGGTGGATAAAATTTAGCAACTAAACAACAAAGAATATTTCAAATATTAACTATCCCCATATAACCAGCAATTAATAGATGGTACTCATTCAATGATACTTAATAATTTTTTAATTTCTTTTTTTAATGTAAATTTATTTATTTTAATTGGAGGCTAATTATTTTACTAGATGAACCTTTGTTGGCAAAGTAATGTCTCTGCTTTTGAATATGCTATCTAGGTTGGTCATAGCTTTCCTTTCAAGGAGCAAGCATCTTTTAATTTCATGGGGATTTGGGGCAGGAGGAGAAGGGGACGACAGAGGATGAGATGGCTGGATGGCATCACTGACTCGATGGACATGAGTCTGGGTGAACTCCAGGAGTTGGTGATGGACAGGGAGGCCTGGTATGCTGCGATTCATGGGGTCACAAAGAGTTGGACACAACTGAGCAACTGAACTGAACTATTTTACAGTATTGTACTGGTTTTGCCATACATCAACATGAATCCACCACAGTGTACACGTGTTCCTCATCCTGAACCCCCCTCCCACCTCCCTCCCCATATATTATCCAACATAAACAAGTATATTCATACATCTATCTAATGAAAGTTTTTAAAAAATTATTAAGTATAAAACTTTCATTAGATAGATGTATGAATATACTTGTTTATGTTGGATAATATAGTAGAGAAAGATAATTAGCAATCTCCAACTTACTGGGAAAAAATTGGAATGAAATAAAATTCCCATTCTATTTTTCTCAGTAAGTACTTCAATGACATATGTGCTTTGGGAATCAAGAGCTTTTTGAAGTGGTTACTATTAATATTTTGGCTTACCTGGTGGCTCAGATGGTAAAGAATCAGCCTGCAATGCAGGAGACCCAGGTTTGATCCCTGGGCCAGGAAGATCCCCTGGAGAAGGAAATGGCAACTCATGGACAGAAGATCCTGGGGGCTACAGTCCATGGGGTTGCAAAGAGTCAGACACGACTGAGCGACTAACATTTTCACGTTCACTTTCATTATGTTATGCTATGCTATGCTAAGTCACTTCAGTCATGTCTGACTCTGTGTGACCCCATAGACGGCAGCCCACCAGGCTCCCCGTCCCTGGGATTCTCCAGGCAAGAACACTGGAGTGGGTTGCCATTTCCTTCTCCAATGCATGAAAGTGAAAAATGAAAGTGAAGTCGCTCAGTCATGTCCGACTCTTAGTGATCCCATGGATTGCAGCCTAACAGGCTCCTCCATCCATGGGATTTTCCAAGCAAGAGTACTGGAGTGGGGTGCCATTTAATCTTTAAATTCACAAGTGAAGAAACCAAGCATCAAGGACATAAGGGTCAGAATAGAAACTTAGACTGTTGCCCCAAACTAAACACATTCCAGTAACTCATTTCTTCTCTACTTATTTGAGGATGGTTTGAAAAGCATATTATTCTCCCTAAAAGGTAGGAGAATACATTGTCATGTATTTGGGATATGGTATCATTTTCAGTTCAGTTCAGTTCAGTCGCTCAGTCGTGTCCGACTCTTTGCAACCCCATGAATCACAGCACGCCAGGCCTCCCTGTCCATCACCAACTCCCAGAGTTCACTCAGACTAACGTCCACTGAGTCAGTGATGCCATCCAGCCATCTCAACCTTGGTCGTCCCCTTCTCCTCCTGCCCCCAATCCCTCCCAGCATCACAGTCTTTTCCAATGAGTCAACTCTTAGCATGAGGTGGCCAAAGTACTGGAGTTTCAGCTTTAGCATCATTCCTTCCAAAGAAATCCCAGGGCTGATCTCCTTCAGAATGGACTGGTTGGATCTCCTTGCAGTCCAAGGGACTCTCAAGAGTCTTCTCCAACACAACTGTTCAAAAGCATCAATTCTTCAGTGCTCAGCCTTCTTCACAGTCCAACTCTCACATCCATACATGACCACTGGAAAAACCATAGCCTTGACTAGATGGACCTTTGTTGGCAAAGTAATGTCTCTGCTTTTCAATATGCTCTCTAGGTTGGACATAACTTTCCTTCCAAGGAGTAAGCGTCTTTTAATTTCATGGAATGCCAACAATGACCTTGTGAAAATCACATACATGCATGCATGCAAAAGCCCACCTGTGCTAATATCTTATTGGCTTTTGTAGCTCCCTGAAACTCTCTGTTGATGAAGATGGTTTTTCATGCAGCAAGGTTGAGGGGTATTGATCTGTAAACGTCTTTATGATTCAACTGCTGTGGAACTGTCTAGTGTCTGGGTCTCCAGAGTGTGATTTTCCAGTGTTGCCAGGTTGATTCTTGGAAATTTACATGCTGTTATCTTTTAGACAATAAATTGCTGTGTAAATCCTTTATGTGATACACATGCAGGGCTCTTTATAATAACAATCTATATACCTTAATGACTAATTTGTCATTTTTCTTTTTTAGATGGAGGGGAGTTGCTTCTGAAAACTGGCCTTAATATGCTACAAAGGTCAGTTATAAATCGAGTGCATAGATTCCATGTGAAACAAGCAAGTTGGTTTAGCTTCAGATTTCTCCCCAAAGTATTTATAACACTGGACCACTTACCTGAGAAACTGACAAGTTTCAGTGAATGATGATTTATTACTAAATGAGAAACACATTTAAGGGCACAACCCCCAAAGCCAGACCACCTGGTTTGAATCCTAGCTCTCAGACAGTAAAGAATCTGCCTGCAATGCAGGAGACCTGGGTTTGATCCCTGGGCTGGGGAGATCCCATGGAGAAGGGAATGGCTACCCACTCCAGTATTCTTATCTAGAGAATTCCATGGAGAGGAGCCTGGCAGGCTACAGTCCTGCAAAAGAGTCAAACTGAGTGAAAACACTTTCACTCTCACTTTCTGCCATTTCCTGGGTCTGTGGTTTGGGGCAAGATGGATAATTCTCTGTGCTTTCAGTTTCTCAGATGTGAAATAGGGAGATAGGTAAAGCTTTATGTAGAGAATGGATAAACATTCTCTGTACAGCACAGAGAACTACATTTAATATCTTATGATAAATCATAATAGAAAAGAATATCTTAAAAAAGAATATATATATACATGTAACTGAATTAGTTACACACATATATATGTACAGCTGTACAGCAGTAATTAATACAACACTGCGAATCAACTATACTTCAATTAAAAAATTAGAATTACCCAAAAACTTTTTCCATTCCATAAGCTTGTTGCAAGGACAAAACATCAAGAACACTGAGACTTCTTGAAGAGCACCTGATATTTAATAGGTCTAAATAAATATGAATGACTGCTATCAGGAACATATATAAAATATGTCCCATTATAATTAATGTTTTAAGCCCTACTGCATGTCGAGTGTAGTGCTAGCCACTTTCAAATATTTTAATTAATTTTCATAGTAATATTAAAGTACACATCCCCTCCCCATTATGCTAACAAATAAACTAAGCCTCAGAGAGTTTACTTAAATTGCCTAAACTCGCAGAGCTGACAAGTGACTGGGCTGAGGGCTATCTCGATGAGCAAAGAGAACAGCAGGTGTGCCATGGTGGTCTCATGCTCAGCCCTCCAGGATCTGCTGACAGCACTCCAAGTATTCACATTACTCCAACGGTTTGGGGTTTTTTAAAAAGTCATTTTCTACTACTTAATATCAATATTGTAGCTTATCTTTAAATGCAGCTACAATAACTGCTAATTATTCTGACAATAAAAATATTTTAATGCATGTGTGGTTTTGCTAGTAGGGACCGGCAGAAGTGAGCAGATCACAGAACTTTCCTGGAGGAGAGAAAAATCACATGAATCAATGAGTTTAAACACTAGCTCTCTCCTCATAGTTTTTTTTTTTTTTTAATGTATTTTATCCATTATTTTTTGGCTGTACTGGGTCTTCATTGCTGCATGGGCTTTTTCTAGTTGCTATGTGTTGTCTTCTCATTAAGGCAGCTTCTCTCGCTGCAAAGCACAAGCTCCAGGCACATGACTCAGTAGTTATGGCATATGGGCTTAGGGTTGCCTTGCGGCATTTGGGATCTTCCTGGACCAGAGATCAAACCCATATCCCCTGCATTGCCAGGCAGATTCTTAACCATCAGACTCTCCTCAGTCTTAGAGATGCTGTTCCTCTTATCTGCCTGTGCAACACCCACATCTTTGCATGTGGCTGGCTCTTTTTCGTTCTTAAACTCAAAGCTTAAATTCTCTCAGCAGAATCTCCCCTGACCAACCTATAGTATCTCTCTGCTGTTGCTGCTGTTGCTAAGATGCTTTAGTCGTGTCCGAATCTGTGATACCCCATAGACGGCAGCCCACCAGGCTCCCCCATCCCTGGGATTCTCCAGGCAAGAACACTGGAGTGGGTTGCCATTTCCTTCTCCAATGCATGAAAGTGAAAAGTGAAATTGAAGTCGCTCAGTCGTATCCGACTCTTAGCGACCCCATGGACTGCAGCCTACCAGGCTCCTCCGTCCATGGGATTTTCAAGGCGAGAGTACTGGAGTGGGGTGCCATTGCCTTCTCCGTAGGATCTCTCTATTACTCTTTGTATCACCACTCTGTCCATGCTGCTTGAAACCCTTTTCATAATCCTCACTTTAATAATATGTTTACTTGCTTCTTTAATAATACATTTACTTCTCTGTTTATGAGGAGGAAACGGACTGTAGTAAATATTCAATAAATAAATGCTAAGTAATGAATAAATCAATGACCCACAAAGATTTCCACTTCGTCTTACAAGTCTCAATTTTCTGATATGAAAAAGACAACTTCTAGTGTCCAAAAGTAATCCTTTATTCATGATACACTGTGTTTTCTAGATATATCACAATAGCTTTAAAAAATCCTAACACTTTTAAATACATAGCACTATAACTCACTTAAAAAAATAAACTCATCAATTAACCCTTTATTTTATATACTATTATTTACAAATGGGTTAACTCCTTTTACCTCTATTAGTTTAAAATATCTATTACAAAGGACATGTTTCAAAGTATATATTGCAAAATGAGGACAAAAATAGGACTGAATTCATACAGTAGCTGGAATGATTAGATCATGAGTGCTAAGCACTTAGAATGAGGGTCAGCACATGGCAGCACTTGTGTAATGTATTATTATTTTCAATAATAATGATGAAGATAGGTTTATATGACTTTAGCATTGCCATTACTTGTATCTTTTAATAATGATAAAAAATCACCAATGCTACCCAACACTGTATTCAGCATAAAACAGGTAATCCTTCAAACTAGGCTTCGATAGTACATGAACCAAGAACTTCCCGATGTACAAGATGGATTTAGAAAAGGCAAAGGAACCAGAGATGAAATTGCCAACATTTGTTAGATCATAGAGAAAGCAAGAGAATTTCAGGAAAAAAAAAACATCTACTTCTGCTTCAGTGGTTATGCTAAAGCTTTGACTATGTGGATCACAACCGACTGTGGAAAATTCCTAAAGAGATGGGAATACCAGACCACCTTATCTGACTTCTGAGAGACCTGTATGCTGGTCAGGATGCAACAGTTAGAACCAGACATGGAACAACAGACTGGTTCAAAATTAGGAAAGGAGTACATCAAGGCTGTATATTGTCACCTTGTTTATTTAACTTCTATGCAGAGCACATTCTAGGAATCAGCGACATTCTAGGAATCAGCGAACTGAAATGGACTGGAATGGGTGAATTTAACTCAGATGACCATTATATCTACTACTGCGGGCAGGAATCCCTCAGAAGATTTGAGTGGCCATCACGGTCAAAAGAGTCCAAAATGCAGTACTTGGATGCAATCTCAAAAATGACAGAATGATTTCTGTTCATTTCCAAGGCAAACCATTCAATATCACAGTAATCCAAGTCTATGCCCCAACCAGTAATGCTGAAGAAGCTGAAGTTGAATGGTTCTATGAAGACCTACAAGACCTTTTAGAACTAACACCCAAAAAAGATGTCCTTTTCATTATAGGGGACTGGAATGCAAAAATAGGAAGTCAAGAAACACCTGGAGTAACAGGCAAATTTGGCCTTGGAATATGGAATGAAGCAGGGCAAAGACTAATAGAGTTTTGCCAAGAAAATGCACTGGTCATAACAAACACCCTCTTCCAACAACACAAGAGAAGACTCTATACATGGACATCACCAGATGGTCAACACCGAAACCAGATTGATTATATTCTTTGCAGCCAAAGATGAAGAAGCTCTATACAGTCAGCAAAAACAAGACCAGGAGCTGACTGTGGCTCAGACCATGAACTCCTTATTGACAAATTCAGACTTAAATTGAAGAAAATAGGGAAAACCAATAGACCATTCAGGTATGACCTAAATCAAATCCCTTATGATTATACAGTGGAAGTGAGAAATAGATTTAAGGGCCTAGATCTGACAGATAGAGTGCCTGAAGAACTATGGAATGAGGTTCGTGACATTGTACAGGAGACAGGGATCAAGACCATTCCCATTGAAAAGAAATGCACAAAAGCAAAATGGTTGTCTGGGGAGGCCTTATAAATAGCTGTGAAAAGAAGAGAAGTGAAAAGCAAAGGAGAAAAGGAAAGATATAAACATCTGAATGCAGAGTGCCAAAAAATAGCAAGAAGAGATAAGAAAGCCTTCTTCAGTGATCAATGCAAAGAAATAGAGGAAAACAACAGAATGGGAAAGACTAGGGATCTCTTCAAGGAAATCAGAGATACCAAAGGAACATTTCACGCAAAGATGGGCTCGATAAAGGACAGAAATGGTATGGACCTCACAGAAGCAGAAGATATTAAGAAGAGATGGCAAAAATACAAAGAAGAACTGTACAAAAAGATCTTCACAACCCAGATAATCACGATGGTGTGATCCCTGACCTAGAGCCAGACATCCTGGAATGTGAAGTCAAGTGGGCCTTAGGAAACATCACTATGAACAAAGCTAGTGGAGGTGATGGAATTCCAGTTGAGCTATTCCAAATCCTGAAAGATGATGCTGTGAAAGTGCTGCACTCAATATGCCAGCAAATTTGGAAAACTCAGCAGTGGCCACAGGACTGGAAAAGGTCAGTTTTCATTCCAATCCCAAACAAAGGCAATGCCAAAGAATGCTCAAACTACTGCACAATTGCACTCATCTCACATGCTAGTAAAGTAATGCTCAAAATTCTCCAAGCCAGGCTTCAGCAATATGTGAACCATGAACTTCCTGATGTTCAAGCTGGTTTTAGAAAAGGCAGGGGAACCAGAGATCAAATTGCCAACATCCACTGGATCATAGAAAAAGCAAGAGAGTTCCAGAAAAACATCTATTTCTGCTTTATTGACTATGCCAAAGCCTTTGACTGTGTGGATCACAATAAACTGTGGAAAATTCTGAAAGAGATGGGAATACCAGACCACCTGATCTGCCTCTTGAGAAATTTGTATGCAGGTCAGAAAGCAATAGTAGAACCGGACATGGAGCAACAGACTGGTTCCAAATAGGAAAAGGAGTTTGTCAAGGCTGTATATTGTCACCCTGTTTATTTAACTTCTATGCAGAGTACATCATGAGAAATGCTGGACTGGAAGAAACACAAACTGGAATCAAGATTGCCGGGAGAAGTATCAATCACCTCAGATATGCAGATGACACCACCCTTATAGCAGAAAGTGAAGAGGAACTCAAAAGCCTCTTGATGAAAGTGAAAGTGGAGAGTGAAAAAGTTGGCTTAAAGCTCAACATTCAGAAAATGAAGATCATGGCATCCGGTCCCACCACTTTATGGGAAATAGATGGGGAAACAGTGGAAACAGTGTCAGACTTTATTTTTCTGGGCTCCAAAATCACTACAGATGGTGACTGCAGCCATGAAATTAAAAGACGCTTACTCCTTGGAAGGAAAGTTATGACCAACCTAGATAGCATATTCAAAAGCAGAGTCATTACTTTGCCAACAAAGGTTCGTCTAGTCAAGGCTATGGTTTTTCCTGTGGTCATGTATGGATGTGAAAGTTGGACTGTGAAGAAGGCTGAGTGCCGGAGAATTGATGCTTTTGAACTGTGGTGTTGGAGAAGACTCTTGAGAGTCCCTTGGACTGCAAGGAGATCCAACCAGTCCATTCTGAAGGAGATCAGCCCTGGGATTTCTTTGGAAGGAATGATGCTAAAGCTGAAACTCCAGTACTTTGGCCATCTCATGTGAAGAGTTGACTCATTGGAAAAGACTGTGATGCTGGGAGGGATTGGGGGCAGGAGGAGGAAGGGATGACAGAGGATGAGATGGCTGGATGGCATCACTGACTCAATGGACGTGAGTCTGAGTGAACTCTGGGAGTTGGTGATGGACAGGGAGGCCTGGCGTGCTGCAGTTCATGGGGTCACAAAGAGTTGGACAAGACTGAGCAACTGATCTGATCTGATCTGATGCAGAGCACATCATGTGAAATGCCAGGCTGGATAAAGCATAAGCTGGAATCAAGATTGTCAGGAGAAGTATCAACAACCTCAGATATGCAGATGATACCACCCTAATGGCAGAAAGTGAAGAGGACCTAAAGAGCCTCTTGATGAAGATGAAAGAGGAGAGTGAAAAAGCTGGTTTATAACTCAACACTCAAAAAACTAAGATCATGGCATCTGGTCCTATCACATCATGGCCTCTGGTCCTATCACTTCATGGCAAATAGATGGGGACACAATGAAAACAGTGACAAACTTTATTTTCTTGGGCTCCAAAATCACTATGGATGGTGACAGCAGCCATGAAATTAAAAGACACTTGCTCCTTGGAGGAAAAGTTATAACAAACCTAGACAGCACATTAAATAGCAGAGACATCACTTGGCTAACAAAAGTCCATATAGTCAAAGCTATGGTTTTTCCAATAGTCATGTATGAATGTGAGAGTTGGACCATAAATAAAGGTGAGTGCCGAAGGCCTGATGCTTTTGAACTGTGGTGTTAGAGCAGACTCTTGAGAGTCCCTTAGACAGCAAGGAGATCAAACCAGCCAACCCTAAAGGAAATCAACCCTGAATATTCATTGGACAAGCTGAAGGTGAAGCTGAATCCAATACCTTGGCCACCTGATATGAGGAGCCAATTCACTGGAAAAGACCCTGATGCTGGGAAAGATTGAGCGCAGGAGGAAAAGAGGGTGACATGGTGAGATGGTTGGATGGCATCATTGATTCACTGGACATGAGTTTGAGCAAACTCTCAGAGATAGTGAAGGATAGGAAAGTCTGGCATGCTGCAGTCTATGCAGTTGCAAAGAGTCAGCCATGACTGAGCAACTGAACAAGCACATAAGTGATGTGCCTCAATTTAAATAAAATGTATAATACTAAATGTTAATAGTACAATGATTTTAATCAAATAAGGATTACTCATCCTATGAACATTATAGCTTTTGTTTTGATTTTTTTTTTAATCATACTGTTAGGGGAAGCACAGTGACTGAAACTGCCCATCCTGGCTAGGCACCACAGTAACCATTTGCATGAGTTATTTTATAATAGGAGGTCCTAGTAAGGAACATGAAGCTAATAAGCCACCACCAATCAGAAGAGTTCAGGAAAGGTCAAAAGGAGACACCAGGTGCCCTTCTACCTCCTAGAATCCTTCTCACTGGCATCCATCTTTGTTGATCAATGTGTGCACCACCAGGAAGTAGCTTGAGTCATAATGATTGGCCAAAGGCAACCCAGAAACTAATCCTAACACCATAAAACCCAAGCCTGACAGCCATGTGTCAGAGCAGTTCTCCTGGCTTCCCTTACCCTACTGTTCTGCAGCTGGGGGCCCCTTCCCAATAAAGTCTCTTCCTTTGTCAGCGTGTAGTCTCCTTGGACAATTTATTGCCGAGTATTAGGTAAGAGCCTGATCTTGGGCCCTGGAAGGGGTCCTCCTTTCTGCAATAATATCTTCCACAGTTGGATATAACTCTTTTTGTAGAATGATGACTATGCTGTGTTCAGTCTTGTCTGACTCTTTGTAACCCCATGGGCTGTAGCCTGCCAGGCTCCTCTATCCATGGGATTCTCCAGGCAAGGATACTGGAGTGGGTTACCACGCCCTCTTCCAGGGGATTTCCCCAACCCAGAGATTGAACCCAGGTCTCCCGTATTGCAGGTGGATTCCTTTCACCATCTGAGCCACCAGGAAGTCCACAAGTGGACATCAGTGTGAGTAGTAGGGAGGTGGGGGATGGTGTCATGAAAGAGAAAGCAAACCACATTTTATAAAGAGTCACAGGTCCTTTCAAGTGGATAGAGCATCACACAAACTATAAATGAAGAAAAAATGTGTTTCAATGTACCAAACTGATTTAAATCAGCTTTTCAAGGACATATCAATTGGATCAAGCAGTGTGACACCTGCCATAGAAGGAATCAATACATTGTGGAGGGTGAAGGGCTTTTGTGCTGATCTGAGCCACAGGAAATGAAAAAATTATTAGTTCTTCTTAGATCTCCCAATCTTCTATCAGAGAACACAAAGGGAGTCTTCAAAGAAAGTGTTTTGGGCAGGCAGTAGCAAATAATCACTTCTCTTAATGTAGAATCTTAACATTAATTGCAAAGTTTATGTAATCCTCAGGTGTGGCACATCCAGGGTTTGAAAAGATTTTCTACAAAGAGCCAGATGGAAAAATGTTAGGCTTTGGTGGCCATAAAATCTCTGCCACAGCTATTCAGTCCTACCATTGAATTGGAAGAGCATACATAAATGATGGCGTGTTGTTGTGATACAATAAAACTTTATTTACACAACACAAGTAGTGATCCAGAATTCATCACAGGCCTAAGGCATCATCAGAACTGTTTCTTGAGTAATTGCCATTTGTCTGGTCCATTGGAATGTCTTTCACTTTCAAAATCCTTTTTGTTATTTTATACTCTGAGGTCACTTTCCCTACTTGTGAAGATTAAGCGAGATAATCCATGTTAGATGCCTAGGACAAAGTCTCCAAGACAATTTAGCTCAATACAAAAATACAGACCTGAAAGTTTGACTGAATTCTAATTCTGCCACTAATTAGCTGTGTGGGCTTGGACAAGGTTTTAACTTCTCTATACCTCAATCTCTCCCTCATGAAATGAGATCATAACTATTTACCTCATAGGTTATTGAGAGGAAATAAAAGAAGATACATATAAACTGTTTAGAACAGTGCCTAGCACATGCTGAGCATTATATGAATGTCAATTATTATTATTATTACAGTTTCACAACTCTCATTCATGCTAAATACTGTTATCTCTACTTCAAAAATCAGGAAGAGCAGCAGCAGCCTGTGATATAAAGAGTTAATGCTAGGAGAGCCAGAAAAGACAGAGACCAGGATGGTTTAGAGTTACTTGCTGGAGGTAAAAGTGGACATGCAATCAGGGTTAAATTGTGCAGAATGTTAAATAAGACAAATATTTTGGACTTCATCTCCCAAAGAAGAGAGGAATTGCCTAGGGAAATTGCTACACTGGACCTGTATCTGACGCATGATTAATAATCAGTTGGTGAAGCAAAGACTTTTAAAAACCAGGTACAAAAGACTTCAGAAAATAAGAATTTAAAAGGAGAGGGCCCAAGAGTCTCATGCACTCCAAGTGTCATGAGTACACTCTGTTTTGCATGGATTTATGCATATGGAATCTGAGTGGCTTCCCCCAGAGCTTCTATTATCCTCTAGTTTACCTGGAATAAAGTAGGGAGGGGCGCAAGGAAGAAGGGCTCAAAGTCAAAAACCAAAATTAGATTTTCCCAGAATGTAAGGATTGCAAGAAGCTACACCCAAAATGAGCAAATTTTCTCACACAAGATTGATAAAAAAGAAGAAAGTCTAGTATACGCAGTAAAGTCATTGTAGCCAATACACAAAGGAGTGGACAGGAAAGAATATGGTTATTCACATAAAGAGACAAATACCAAAATGAAATTGTAAGGTGTATCCATTCATAAAGGGTCAAATGAATAGAGAAATATAGTTCTCCAACAGCACATGACAGTCCAGAATTATGTTTTTAAATACAGCCTGAAGTTGATATGGTAGGATCAGCAGAAGGCCAAAATGCACCAGAGTTCTAGACAACCAATAAACATCAGTGGAGTAATTGGCCCTGAGGTCCATGTACATATGGGAATCTAGCATAAATCTCGTTTATCTAAAGCAACGCCATCCAAAAGATGACACTGCAATTCACATGTGTAATATAAGATTTTCTAGTACTCACATTTTTAAAAGTTAAAAAAAAAGAAAAAGGAAAGAAATTTTAAGAATGTATTTATTTAACCCAATACATTCAGAATATTATTTCAACATGTATGCAATTTTTAAAAAATTAACGAGGGCTTCCTTGATGGCTCACTGGTAAAGAATCCGCCTACCAATGCAGGAGACATGGGTTTGATCCTTGGTCCAGGAAGATCTCACATGCCATGGAGCAATTAAGTTTGTGCACCACAACTATTGAGCCTGTGCTCTAGAGCCCGGGAGCCACGACTACTGAGCCCTCGCACCCTAGAGTCCATATTCCACAACAACAGAACCACCACAGTGAGAAGACCATGCACCACAGCTAGAGAGCAGCCCGCTCACCACAACTAGAGAAAAGCAACGAAGACCCAACACAGCCAAATATAAATACATAAAATTATTAAAAATGAATGAGATATTTTATATATTTTTACACTTTGTCTTCACAATTCAGGGCATATTTTACACTTATAGAGCATCTCAATTCACATGTTAAATTTTCACTAGTAACATATGATCTGTATTTAGATTTTATTAATAAAAGTGTACATTTGAAAAAGTAACCTGGAGAAGGAAACGGCAACCCACTCCAGTATTCATGCCTGGAAAATCTCATGGACCGAGGAGCCTGGTGGGTTACAATCCATGGGGTCACAAAGAGTCAGACACGACTGAGTGACTTCTGTGTTTTTGAAGCTCAAAGGGATATGGGCCACTGAAAAGGATATAAACCAGGGCAGAATTTCTTAAAGAAGTAACAGATTAGTTCGTTACAACATCAAGATATATGGAATTGAAAGAGAGATGCTACCAAGAGAGTTGGGCAGTACTGCTTAAATAATGCTCAAGAGTTTCTATTCTTAAATTGTTTCCTCTTGAGAGAAGATGAGCAGCACTGGGCCCACTCCCCTCTGCCTTTTTCTGTTCCCCACTTTGGTTAGGTGTTGTTACTTTCGGAATTGCACTTTTTTCACCTTGCATAGTAGCTGCCAAAGTGTGTTTTTATAAACATGGGGTTCTAGAGCGCTGGCTTCCTGGGGCAGAGGAAAGAAAGAAATGCATGTTGTACAGAATAAGTACATTCATATGTTTAATAAAATAGTTCTATTATTGAAAAAAAAAGAAAAATTAACCTTACAAACCAAAGCTGTTCCAAATGTATATAAAAATTTTCCAATAGTTGAATATTAATTTTTAAGTCTAAAGTTATATTAAGTAGAAATAAATGAAATTAAATTTTTATTCCTCATTTACATTGGCAACATTTCAACTGTTTTGTAGCCACATGTGACCAATGGTTACCATGTTGGACAGCTCAGAAAACTAGAACCAGATAGGGTTGGCCCTGGAGAGGCTATCTAAGGGAAGAATACCAACTGTCTAAGGGAAAGAAATGCTTGAGAGACTGAATGTCCTTAGGATTCAGAGCACTACTGTTTAACCACTGAGTCATATCATATTTTGTCTGTGTTTACATGACAGTATTTATTATTTTATGTTAACAGTATGCTTTAAGTCATAATTCTATCACAATTGAAGGCAAAGAACTATCTTTTATAATTATTTTATAATATTTGCAATGCTTACCACAGTATATAAACATCATGATCAATAAACAATTAATTAATTGATTTAATTATTTATAAACAAATTAAATACTGAAGAGCCACAGGTTATGCTGATCCTTGAACCAGAGAAATCTTACAGGAAAGAAAGAACCGTCAGCTGAGATGAAGAGACTAGAATTTCTAGATATGAGAATGGGACACAAAGGCTCACAATAAGCTAATTCTAGGGGAAGTGAGGCATGGGCAGTACAAAAGAGAAGTCAAAGTGTTAGTCACTCGTCCTGTCCAACTCTTTGAGACCCCATGGACAGTAGCCCAACAAGCTCCTCTGTCCATGGAATTCTCCATGCAAGAATACTGGAGTTGAGTAGCCATTCCCTTCTCCAGGGGATCTTCCCAACTCAGGGGTTGAACCCAGGTTTCCTGCACTGCAGCAGATTTTTTACCATCTGAGCCACCAGGGAAGCCCATATGGGGAGTATGAAGTAGTTGCCTTTTGGGTAGGAGGGAGAGGATGAGACAGGATGTGGCTCAGAGGGTAGTCTACCATATTGACACCCAGGCTTGAACCACAAAATTAAAATGGGACTTAATATAAAGGAGGAGCCATTGCATGTATATAAAAATAAAAGAAATGAAATAATCAAAATGGCACTGAAAGAAAATTAGTTCTTGCTGTAACATATCAAATCCTGGAGAGGTACAGGCAGTTTGGGTACTGTTGTTTGTATCTGCGGAAACAGATGAAAAGGGAGTAAATCAGAAGATGCTGCAGGTAATACTATTAAAATTGGCCATGGAATAATAGAGTACTCATTCAAAACTGTTCATAGAATTTCCAAAAGTGGCTAAATTCTAGAAAGAGTTATTTTAAACACTGTGTAAATCTGGCTCCAAAGTTGTGTGTGAGAGTCTCTACCTAACTGCTCAAATGACTGAAAATGCCTGGAGTCATTTCTGAAAATTCAGATAGTTTATTTAAATACCTATTTTTCATACATCAACAGATTTTTTTCCAGTGGAGGAAACGGGGGCAGTGCAGCTCTGGGACCTTCCAACCCTCCAAAATGAGCCCTGCTTAACAGTCTGCAAATGATTTAATAGTGAGACAGACAGAGTTTGTAAGGCCAATAATTTCCGTCTCTGCAACTTTTAGAAATATAAACACATGTGATGAATTGTGTGTGGATAGATTAACTTTCTCAGCAACTCTACTGAACAAGAATTCAGTAAAAGACAAGGCAAAGATCTGCCCTGGATTGAATTATGGAATTGTTTTTAATTAAACCTTATTTATTTTACTGAGGGTAGGCAGTGCACTGTCCTGCAAAACTGCAAGGAACCCAGTGATCTCTGGCACGAGGAGATTGTTTTCCCACTTTTGTAACTGAGGAGAGCTGCACTTAGGCTCAAGCAAACAGTCCACCTGGAGCTTCCCCTTTCCTAAATGTTATGACTCAGTCAGGCAAGATCTCAGCTGAACTCATCATAGTCAACAAAAGAGTCCAAAATGCAGTACTGGGTTGGTTGGTATCCTACAAATAATATTTACTGGGCAGACACCCTCTCCTGTTACATCTAGGAGAAACTCAGCTCAAATCCTGATGCACATGCTCCGTGCAGTTCATCTAGACATTAAACATGTACCCACTACCTAACATATATTGCCAGGGACTTCCCTTGTGGTCCAGTGGTTAAGAGTCTGCACTTCCACTCCTGGGCTTCCCAGGTGGCTCAGTGATAAAGATCCACCTGCCAATGCAGAAGACATGGGTTTGATTCCTAGGTCAGGAAGATCTCCTGGAGAAGGAAATGGCAACCCACTCCAGTATTCTTGTCTAGGAAATCCCATGGACAGAATAGCCTGGTGGGGCTACAGTCCATGAGGTCACAAAAGAATCAGTCAAAACTTAGTGACTAAACAATAAACCTAATGTATAGTGTACACAGCACTCAGTTCAGTTCAGTTCAGTTGCTCAGTCATTCCCGACTCTTTGCGAACCCATGGACTTCAGCATGCCAGGCTTCCCTGTCCATCACCAATTCCTGGAGCTTGCTCAAACTCATGTCCATCCAGTCGGTGATGCCATCCAACCATCTCATCCTCTATTGTCCCCTTCTCCTCCTGCCTTCAATCCTTCCCAGAACCAGGGTCTTTTCCAATGAGTCAGTTATTTGCACCAGCTGGCCAAAGTATTGGAGTTTCAGCTTCATTAGTCCTTCCAATGAATATTCGGGACTGATTTCCTTTAGGATGGACTGGTTGGATCTCCTTGCAGTCCAAGGGACTCTCAAGAGTCTTCTCCAACACCACAGTTCAAAAGCATCATATCTTCTGCACTCAGCTTTCTTTATAGTCCAAATCTCACATCCATACATGACTACTGGAAAAACCATAGCTTTGACTAGGCAGATCTTGTTGGCAAAGTAATGTCTCTGCTTTTGAATAACCTATCTAGGTTGGTCATATCTTTTCTTCCAAGGAGCAAGTGTCTTTTAATTTCATGGCTGCAGTCACCATCTGCAGTGATTTTGGAGCCCAAGAAAATAAAGTCTGACACTGTTTCCATTGTTACCCCATCTATTTGCCATGGAGTGATGGGACCAGAGACCATGATCTTAGTTTCCTGAATGTTGAGCTTTAAGCCAACTTTTTCACTCTCCTCTTTCACTTACACCAAGAGGCTCTTTAGTTCTTCGCTTTCTGCCATAAGGGTGGTGTCATCTGTGTATCTGAGGTTATTGATATTTCTCCCAGCAATCTTGATTCCAGCTTGTGCTTCTTCCAGCCTGGAAGTTTGCATGATGTACTCTGCATATAAGTTAAATAAGCAGGATGACATTATACAGCTTTGACGTACTCCTTTCCTAATTTGGAACCAGTCTGTTGTTCCATGTCTAGCTCTAACTGTTGCTACTTGATCTGCATACAGATTTCTCAGGAGGCAGGTAAAGTGGTCTGTTATTCCCATCTCTTTAAGAAGTTTCCACAGTTTGTTGGGATCCACACAATCAAAGGCTTGGCTTAATTAATAAAACAGGAGATATTTTTCTGGAACTCTTTTGCTTTTTTGATGATCTAGTGGATGTTGGCAATTTGATCTCTGGTTCCTCTGCCTTTTCTAAATCCAGCTTGAACATCTGGAAGTTCATGGTTCATGTACTGCTGAAGACTGGCTTGAAGAATTTTGAGCATTACTTTGCTAGCATGTGAGACAACTGCAATTGCTCAGTAGTTTGAGCATTCTTTGGCATTGCCTTTCTTTGGGAATGGAATGAAAACTGACCTTTTCCAGTCCCGTGGCTACTGGTGAGTTTTTCAAATTAGGTGGCATATTGAGTGCAGCACTTTCACAGCATCATCTTTTAGGATTTGAAATAGCTCAAATGGAATTCCATCACCTCCACTAGCTTTGTTCATAGTGATGCTTCCTAAGGCTCACTTGATTATGCATTCCAGGATGTCTGGCTCTAGGTGAGTGATCACCTCATCATGGTTATCTGGGTCATGAAGATCTTTTTTGTATAGTTCAAATGTGTAGTTCTCTTCTGAATATTTTCTGCTTCTGTTAGGTCCATACCATTTCATAGCACACAGAGATAAATACTGACAATACAAAGGCCAGTAAGATGTTGCTGGTATCTTGAAGTCACAGTTCAACATATTAAATGATAATTAGAAGATAATACATCTCAATGAGCAGAGTCCAGTGAAGGCATAGAGAAGGGAAAAAACAACACTTTCTTGAAGATTAGAGAGAGATTTTGTGTGGGAGGTGAAAACTGATCTGAGTCTTAAAGAATGAGTAAATGAGTAAGAGTTACTAAAGAAAATGAAGACTGAGAGCTTATGTGAGCAGCTGAAGGAGGGAGAACAGAGAGCAGGAGAAACAGGACAGGAAAAGGAGGGGGAAGAGAGAGAGGGAGGACAAAGCTGACTGGGATTCCCAGGAGATTTCATCTGACCAAATAAAATTGGGGCAAGGAAACAGAGAATATGGCGATTAAAGTTCTTCTCTCCACCCCCTGAGGGAATATTCTCTTCACGGTAAGAAGAATAACTAAAAGAGAGGAAATAGAATTTTCTGAAAGAATTTGAAATGAATTTATATATAATCCCAATGGGTCTAGTTATAAGGTAACTTTACTTCTTTCTTGGTCTCAAAATATCCAATTACTCAAATTGCCTTAAAAAAGAATTTGCATGACTTTTATTTTTTAAAAACATAGGTGGAAAATCCTTTGTAACTCTAACAATGATTATTGATATGCCAAAATTTCCTTTGGTGAAATATTATTACAGACATTTCAAAGAGAATATCCAAACCATTTTTTTACATATTTCCTCATAATAAAATAGCAACTAACACTATGTCCCAGATGTTATCTAAACATTAAGCCTATATTAACTTATTTACTCTTTTCAACTATATACAAATTAGATCTTACTAAAATTTCCATTTTCCTGATGAGGATCCCAAGGTACAGATAGGAAAAGTGCTTGTTCAAGATCACAGCATGGGTAAGTGACAGAGATAGGATTCAAATCCAACTCGTCTCTTTTCAGAGTCCAGGTTTTAATAACCACACCATACTATTTCTTCTAACAACAGAAATGGAATTATCAAACATATCAACTCTGACAAAATAGAGAATCTGGACAAAACTTTTTTAAGAGTTAAATTTTCCAGTACTCATGTTGGTAGCCGAATGCCTGCTTATGCTGATCTGACAGTCTAGTAAGATGGATTCCATTTATAAAGACTGTGACAGGAATGAACCATGAAGCTATATTTATGTGAATGTGCTTAAACTCTGAAAATGAAACATCTCTAGCTCAGAAAGCATTTATTTGTATTACCATTTTGTCATAATAGATAAATAAAGCTTTAAACCAAATCAGTCACTCATGAATGATCCTCTCGAAGGTAACATAGGTAGGCACAGCTTCTCACTATTAAAGTAAACACTGGCAGCAGAACCTGCAATAATATAAGCCAGATGGTTGAGAAGGATGAGACTTCTCTGGTCTGAAATAGAAAACACTTCCATGAAACTTGAGGCAAGTACTTTTACCCCAACTTCATCTTTTACAAATTTCTCTGTATGCACATGTGTATGTAATGTGTTGTAAGTGCGTGGCTGCAGTGTAATACTCCTTCAAAAGCATAAAAACGTATAAGAACTTATCTTCTACTTATCACATGTAAATTTCTCTGCCTTTAATTACATGGGATGTTCTGATTGCCCTACTTTCAAGGGTAGGAGTGAAGAAATCAAGTGTTAACTTGTGTATAACTAAAGAATATTGTGCATAACTGAAAGAAATAAGCCAACATGAGTCTAACTTCACTTTTTATTGTTGTTGTAAAAAATGCAACTTGTTAGCAAAAAAAATAAATAAAAAGAAGAAGAACGTGACCATAAGTTGCTCACAGAATATAGTTAGCCACTAAATATAGAACAAAAACTATTTACAGCCAGGAGAATGTAGTCTATTGCCTCAATGGAAAGATCCTAATTATTTTCTTTTTTTGTTTGTTTGTTTTTAATTTAATAATTTTAAAACATGTGTTCCCCATCCTGAACCCTCCGCCCTCCTCCCTCCCCATACCATCCCTCTGGGTCGTCCCAGTGCACCAGCCCCAAGCATCCAGCATCGTGCATTGAACCTGGACTGGCATCTCGTTTCATACATGACATTTCACATGTTTCAATGCCATTCTCCCAAATCTTCCCACCCTCTCCCTCTCCCACAGAGTCCATAAGCCTGTTCTATACATCAGTGTCTCTTTTGCTGTCTCGTATACAGGGTTATCGTTACCATCTTTCTAAATTCCATATATATGTGTTAGTATACTGTATTGGTGTTTTTCCTTCTGGCTTACTTCACTCTGTATAATAGGCTCCAGTTTCATCCACCTCATTAGAACTGATTCAAATGTATTCTTTTGAATGGCTGAGTAATACTCCATTGTGTATATGTACCACAGCTTTCTTATCCATTCATCTGCTGATGGACATCTAGGTTGCTTCCATGTCCTGGCTATTATAAACAGTGCTGCGATGAACATTGGGGTACACGTGTCTCTTTCCCTTCTGGTTTCCTCAGTGTGTATGCCCAGCAGTGGGATTGCTGGATCATAAGGCAGTTCTATTTCCAGTTTTTTAGGGAATCTCCACACTGTTCTCCATAGTGGCTGTACTAGTTTGCATTCCCACCAATGTGGGAATTGGAAAGCTCAATTGGAAATGAAAAGAACTGAATGTTACTCTCAGCTCTCTTGGCCCCCACATCATTCTGCCTTTTTTTACCTTAGTCTTCTTTTTTTTTTTTTTTGATAATTGAAGATAACAATGCTACATAGGATTATTATGAAAATAAAAATAATTAATAAATAATACCAAATATTTGCAGTTGGCTATTGATAACTGATATAAAACACCTTAAAATATTAACAATGTAGAAATTATATCCTTTCTTCAGGCTCTTATTTTTCAGCAGAAAAGGCTCATTCCATTTTCTCTGGGAGAATTAAACCATTATTGTAGCAAAATGGGTTTAAATGAAAAAAAAAGTGCTCAGGAAAAAAGTGATTGTCTTACTAAACCACATTCTTCAAAATGTGTTAAATGTAGATGATAATATAGAATATATGAAATTCTGTTTGATGGTAAACATAAAAATCTGTAGAGGGAAAGAGTTAACAGTGGTAGAAAGAGCAAGAGGCTTATTATCCCATCAAAACATATTTGGTTTACACACTGGAAAGCAAAATGCAAGACAAAAAGCAAGCAGCCGTAGGAATCTATCATGTTGATTTAATTAGCTTTGAAGATGTGTTCTATGATCTCAATGTACAATTGTGGAAGTTTATTCAGGTAGAATGGCTAAACACACAGTTACACATACTGCTCTAATTCAACAAAATTGAAACTTGTAAGAAAAAAAAAAAAGAGGAAAACACCCTTTCTGTGAATATCAGCCTTTTTTTTTTTTTCTTTCTCTTTAACAGGTTTAAAGGAAAGGATCTCATGGATACAATTGGTAAGTGAGACTTTCACTGATATTGCTGGCTCAAGAAGGTCTGGTTGTCACCAGGATTGTTAAACCAAACTATCCCATTAAACATGGTATTATCATATTCAATTTAGGTCATCTGTTTTTCCAGTGTATCAAAAAGAATTGTTGATAATTTGTCCATTAACTACAAACTCAGGAAAACTTTGTTGTTAAAAACATGATCCACAAAGTCAGACTGAAAGCCTTTAAAAATTTTTTGGCTAGAACCCGCTTAATTATTCCCAAACTTGTCCTTCTATTTTTAACTTGAGATTGGTTTTGGAATTAAATACTGTGACTAGACACCCTTTTGCATTGGCTGCTGCATCTGCAAATCCAATAAAGGACAGAGCATGTGTATATGTATACTGATAAAAGCAGCCTGTCTGTATTAACTGTCCAAAGTTTTTCTAAATTCACCTCACCATTATAGATTGTTTTCAAGAACATTTTGGATTTTATTTAACTGTCAATGCTTACATATCTTCCTTCAGGGTTACTCCTTCCTCAGATGTTTTTGGCACCATCTATTAGTCTCAAGTAAATAATAAATGGGCTCCCCACGTGGCTCAGTGGAAAAGAATCCTCGTGCCAATGCAAGAGATGTGGGTTCGATCTCTGGGCTGGGAAGATCCCCTGGAGAAGGGAATGGCAACCCATTCCAGTGCTTTTGCCTGGGAAATCCCAGGGACAGAGGAGCCTCGTGGGCTAGAGTCCATGGGGTCACAAAAGAGTCGGACACGACTTAGCAACTAATGACAACACAATACCAAAACATATAAAGCCAAGGTACACCAATAGCAAATTTATTGACAAATTCAAAATTTGAAAAATTTCACAGTGGGACAGCACAGAGTATACAAAGAGGATATACACCATGGTCAGCTCCTCCTTATGATCTCACATTTCAAGAAGAATCTACATGAGCAATGATTTTGCTAGAAAACACAGATACTACTATAAGAATGTATGCCCAGATATCCTCTTTGAGATTTCAGGTATCAGGTATTAGAATCTGTTGTAGGACTCATGAATGGATTCACCCTGATACACACATACATGTGTGTGTGTGTGTGTGTGTATAGTATATTTTTCCCCAGTTACTCTTCATTTAAAGATAAAAAAAAAAGATCTGGTTTAAAATATTTTAGAAACTGTGAAAGGCTGATGCCAAAATGCAGATCAACTTTGCAAACATCCCTAGAACATGCTCCCTACCTAGAGACATCCCTATAGTTCCTAAGAACTGACACATTCATCTACAACATGTTTTCAATTCAAGTTTGCTCACACATGATGGAACTATGGAAGTTGCATTTTACTCATGGTGCTTCCTTCATAAAAATAGGTCAGAAAAAAAAAAAAAGATAGACTCTGGACCAAGGTGATGACATAGGGGGTTCCTGAAGTTTCCTCCTCCTCTGACAGACACTTCGTACACAACTACTACACAGAGAGTAGTTTCCTTTGAGGAAAATCCAAAAACCAGTTGAGTGACTCTGACACATCCACCAGCACAGAAAACAGTTGCATTAAAATGTGCATGGAAGTCTGAGACACAGAATCACAACCGCCCCCAGCACAGTACCCTTAACTCTCAGCTTCTTCCTGAGGAGTGAAGAAGCTGATATATCCAGCATCCCAACTTTTCAGGCTGCCACCTAAGGGGAGTGTTCCCTAAGGTGCGTGCCACCTAATCACTGAGGTCTGAGAGTCAACAGGGCTGACATTCACAAGTCCCATATAATTATAGCAGGAAAAGAAGCAATTTTTACAAAAGTGCAGGAGATCCAACCAGTCCATTCTGAAGGAGATCAGCCCTGGGATTTCTTTGGAAGGAATGATGCTAAAGCTGAAACTCCAGTACTTTGGCCACCTCATGTGAAGAGTTGACTCATTGGAAAAGACTCTGATGCTGGGAGGGATTGGGGGCAGGAGGAGAAGGGGACAACAGAGGGTGAGATGGCTGGATGGCATCACTGACTCGATGGACGTGAGTCTGGGTGAACTCCGGGAGTTGGTGATAGACAGGGAGGCCTGGCGTGTTGCGATTCATGGGGTCGCAAAGAGTCAGACACGACTGAGCGACTGAACTGAACTGAGGAGCAACCCATGCAGCTATTCACCTGTACCTTGCACAGAGGAAGCAGGCATAAATGCCCGCATCCCGGTTTCTTCCCAGAAGGTGTTTGCACACTTTCTTAGTTGCTGCCTGAAGGTCAAGCATCTATATGCTGACTATGACTGTCCCTTGTGAAACACAGGTGGGTGTTGGCACACTCTTTATATTACAAAGAATCACTAAATACAAAGACAATGGCTTGGATAAACACGAAGATTTGAGAAGCAGCAAGAAGTTTGGGCCAGGTTGATGGAGGAGGTTCATCTCCTGCATTTACCTGCACAGAGACCAACACAAAGGTCAAGGAAAATGAAGAAACAGGGAAGTATGTTCCAAACAAAAGAACAAAGATAACATCTCCAGAAACCAGTCTAAGTAAAGCAGAGATAAGTGGCTTAGCCCATACAGTGGTATACAAACACACATACACACACACAATGAAATATTATTTAGCCATAAAAAGAAAGAAATTCTTCCACTTGCAAGAACATCAAAGAAACTGCAGGACATTATGCTAAGTACAATAGGCCAGAGAAAGACAAATACTGCTTGGTATCACTTCTATGTGGAATCCAAAAAAAAGTCAAACTCAAAATTTGAAAGTAGAAGGGTAGATACCAGGATGAGTTGGAGTGACAGAGGAAGGAGCAGAGGTTGGTAATAAGGGTATAAACTTTCAGCTTTATGATGAAAAAGGTCTGGTGACTAAAACTGATTATACTATATAGTATAACTGAAACTGGCTTAAAGAGAACTTAAGTGTTTTTACTACTAATAAAAAAAAGGTAAATATAAGAGGTGATGGTACACTTTAAATATATTACAATGTTATTTGTCAATTAGACATGAATGAAAAAAGAACAAAATGTGTTGAATTCATTACAGCTCTCTGAATTCTTATTTCATACAGTTTTCTATATAAACTGTACCAAATATTTTATGCCATACATCCAATTTAAACCAGAGGTATAAACAATTGTTGCAAGTAAAAAAGAAATCTATTTCAAACTTCATATTTCTTAACTTCAGTCAAGTATTCTCAAAAAATTTAATACTCTTTGAATGCTTCTGAATCTCTAATAATTTTACCTTATAATATTAAGATTCAAGATTAGTATTATGATTTCTTTTCCTAAGGAGTAATAGGAAATATCCTCAGTTCAGTTCAGTTCAGTTCAGTCGCTCAGTCGTGTCTGATCTTAGCAACCCCGTGAACCTCAGCACACCAGGCCTCCCTGTCCATCACCAACTCCTAGAGCTTACTCAAACTCTTGTCCATTGAGTCGGTGATGCCATCCAACTATTTCATCTTCTGTCGTCCCCTTCTCCAACAGCCTTCAATCTTTTCCAGCATCAGGGTCTTGTCCAATGAGTCACTTCTTAGCATCAGCTGGCCAAAGTATTGGAGTTTCAGCTTCACCATTAGTCCTTCCAATGAATATTTGGGACTGATTTCCTTTAGGATGGACTGGTTGGATCTCCTTGCAGTCCAAGGGACTCTCAAGAGTCTTCTCCAACACCACAGTTTGAAAGCATCAATTCTTTGGTGCTCAGCTTTCTTTATAGTCCAAATCTCACATCCATACATGACTACTGGAAAAACCATAGCTTTGACTACACAGACCTTTGTTAGCAAAGTAATGTCTCTGCTTTTTAATATGCTGTCTAAGTTAGTCAAAACTTTTCTTTTAAGGAGCAAGCATCTTTTAATTTCATGGGTGCAGTCACCATCTGCAGTGATTTTGGAGCCCCCTAAAATAAAATCTGTCACTCTTTCCACTGTTTCCCCATCGATTTGCCATGATGTGATGGGACCAGATGCCATGATCTTAGTTTTCTGAATGTTTACTTTTAAGCCAACTGTTTCACTCTCCTATTTCACTAGATACTGGGAAATATCCCCAATATCTAGAATAAAAATATGTAATATATAGTCTAAATTAGTGCATTAAAATAATATTTAACTTGCTAACTTTAATCCTAGAAGTTTATATAAGTGGAATCATATGGTACAGTGTGTACAGTATATCGGAAAAGGCAATGGCACCCCACTCCAGTACTCTTGCCTGGAAAATCCCATGGATGGAGGAGCCTGGTGGGCTGCAGTCCATGGGGTCGCTAAGAGTCAGACACGACTGAGCAACTTCACTTTCACTTTTCACTTTCACGCATTGGAGAAGGAAATGGCAACCCACTCCAGTGTTCTTGCCTGGAGAATCCCAGGGACGGGGGAGCCTGGTGGGCTGCCGTCTATGGGGTCGCACAGAGTCGGACACGACTGAAGCAACTTAGCAGCAGCATACAGTATATACAGTACCTACTCTTTCTTGCGTGGCTTCATTAGACTCAGCACAATTACTTCAAGATTCTTTCCTGTTCTTGTGTTTATCAATTGTTCATACAGTTTTATTACTAAGAAGTGTTCTGTTACATGAGTATAATACAGTTTGGTGATCCATGTATCTGGTAATGGACATTTAGGTTATTTCTAGTTTTTGCCTGTTACAGATAAAGTTTATAAAGTAAATACTCATGTAGCTATTTGAATATTTGCTTTCTTTTCTGTGATAAAAGTTTCTAAGAGGTGGAATGGCTACTATATGACAGTAATAAATTTTCTTTTTAAGAAACTGCCAAACTGTTTTTCAGAGTTAATTTTCACCATAATCAGACCAATACTTGGTATGATTAGTCTTTTTAATATTAGCCATTCTAATAGACCTATATGTATTGTGGTTTTAACTTGTGATTTTAACTTGCATTTCTCAAATGACTAATGATATGAAGCATCTTTTCAAGTCCCTATTCACCATCTGTATTATCTTCTTTGGTGAAGTATCTGCTCAGCTATTTGCCCATTTTCATTGGATTCTTTGGCTTTTTATTATTGAATATTAAGGGTTTTTATTTTTTACATATTCTGAATCAAAGTCCTTTATCATAAATATGCTTGGTAAATATGTTATCCCAGTCCATGGATTATCTTTTCATTCATTTTCTTAACTGTCTTTCAAAGACCAGGAATTTTTAATTTTAATGAAGTCCAAATTTCTCAGTGTTTTCTTTTATAGCTTCTGCTTCAGAGTACCATACCTAAGAAATCCTTGCCTAATTCAAAGTCACAAAATTTTCTTCCTATATTTTCTTTTAGAGACTATATATTTTATATTTAGAACTATAATCCATGCCAGCTCCTACTCAGAGTTTTTTATGTGATACCATATGTGTGCCAAAGTCTGTTTTTTGGCATGTGAAAGTGAAGGCGCTCTGTCATGTTCTACTCTTTGCGACCCCATGGACTGTAATCTGCCTGGCTCCTCTGTCCATGGGATTTTCCAGGCAAGAATACTGGAGTGGGTAGCCATTTCCTTATCCAGGGGATCTTCCCAACACAGGGATTGAACCCAGGTCTCCTACATTGCAGGCAGACTCTACCATCTGAGCCACCAGGGCATATACCCATCCAATTGTTCCAACAAATTGTTTAAAAAGATTCTCCTTTCTCCACTTGTTTGCCTTTATACCTTTATTGAAAATTAATAGACCATGTATGTGTGGGTATATTTCTGGATTCTATTCTGTTCCACAGATCTTTGTCTATCTTGATACCAATATCACACTGTCATAATTACTGTACCTTTATAATGAGTTTTGAAATCAAGTAAATCCACTGATGTTCTTCTCTTTCAAATTTGTCTGAGCAAATTTAGATCCTTTCCATTTTCATTTAAATTTTAGAGTCAGTTTATCAATATCTTAAAAAAAAAAGTCTGCTGAAGTTTTGATTGAACTTTCATGGTATCTCTGGATAATTCTGAGAGCTGACATCTTAACAATAGTGATTCTTCTGCCCCACTGACATGGTATATCTCTGTTTACATCGTTTTTTCCCTTCTTTCATCATTAGTATGTAGTTTTCAGTGTACAGAACTTGCACATTATTGTCAGATTTATGTCTAAGTATTTCATATCTTATGCTTTTTATTATTGGCAATTTTTATTCTTTTAAAGAGTTTTAAGGTTTTTGTTTTGTTTTGTTTATTTTATTTTTGGCTGTTCTGGGTCTTCACTGATTTGCGCAAACTTTCTCTAGCTGCGGCGAGTGGGGGCTACTCTTTGTTGAGGTATATGGGCTTTTCATTGCAGTGGCTTCTGTTATTGCAGGGCACAGGCTCTAGGCACACAGGCTTCAATAGTTGAGGCATGCTGGCACAGTTGTGGTGGAAAAGTTTTTAACTACACATTAAACTTCTTTAATAGATATAGGGATATTCAACTTATTTACCTCTTCTTGAGTGAACTTTGGCAGTTTATGTCTAACAATGAATTTTCCCATTTCACCTGAATTTATTCCTATAAAGTTATCCTTTTGGTATTTGTAGAATCTGTAGCCATCTTATCTCTCTTATTCTTTATATAGGTCATTTGTGTCTTCTCCCCCTTTTTGTTAATCATTTGGACAAGAAATTTATCACTTTGATTAGTCTTTTCAAAGAACTGGTTTTGTTTCCATTTACTTTCCTCTACTATTTTTCTGTTTCCTGTTTCAGTGGAACTCCTTCTGCCCTATATTATTTTCTTTCTTCTGCTTACTTTGGGCTTAAGTTTTCTTAATTTTTTCTAGTTTCTTAAGTACTAGAATTTAATTTAGATATATGCTACTTTCATTTTTATTCCATTCAAAATAATTTCTAGCTTCAACATTTTCCTTTGACCTTTGAATTATTTACGAGTCTATTATTTCATTTCCATATATTTGGGAATTTTCCAGATAACTTTCTAAATGTATTGAGACTTGTTTCAGTTCAGTTCAGGTGCTCAGTCATGTCCGACTCTTTGCGACTCCATGGATTGCAGCACGCCAGGCTTCCCTGTCCATCACCAACTCCTGGAGGTTACTCAAACTTCTGTCCATTGAGTCAGTGATGCCATCTGGCCATTTCGTCCCCTGTCATCCCCTTCTCCTCTTGCCTTCAATCTTTCCCAGCATCAGGGTCTTTCCAATGAGTGAGTTCTTCACATTAGATGGCCAAAGTATAGAAGTTTCAGCTTCAGCATCAGTCCTTTCAAAAAATATTCAGCGCTGATTTGCTTTAGATTGACTGGTTGGACCTCCTTGCAGTCCAAGGGACTCTCAAAAGTCTTCTCCAACAGCACAGTTCAAAAGCATCAATTATTTGGTGCTCAGCTTTCTTTATAGTCCAAGTCTCGCATCCATATATTACTACTGGAAAAACCATAGCTTTGACTAGACAGACCTTTGTTGGCAAAGTAATATCTCTGCTGTTTAATATGCTGTCTAGGTTGGTCATAGTTTTTCTTCCAAAGAGCAAGTGTCTTTTAATTTCATGGCTGCAGTCACCATCTGCAGCGATTTCAGAGCCCAGAAAAATAAAGTCTCTCACTGTTTCCATTGTTTCCCCATCTATTTGCCATGAAGTGATGGGACCAGATGCCATGATCTTAGTTTTCTGAATGTTGAGCTTTAACCCAACTTTTTCACTCTCCTCTTTCACTTACACCAAGAGGCTCTTTATTTCTTCTTCACTTTCTGCCATAAGGGTGGTATCATCAGCATATCTGAGGTTATTGATATTTCTCCCAGCAATCTTGATTCCAGTTTGTGCTTCTTCCAGCCCAGCGTTTCTCATGATGTACTCTGCATATAATTAAATAAGCAGGGTGACAATATACAGCCTTGATGTACTCCTTTCCCGATTTGCAACCAGTCTATTGTTCCATGTCCAGTTCTAACTGTTGCTTCCTGACCTGCATACAGATTTCTCAGGAGGCAGGTCAGGTGATCTGGTATTCCCATGTCTTTAAGAGTTTCCAGTTTGTTGTTATCCACACAGTCAAAGGCTTTGGCATAGTCAATTAAGCAGAAGTAGATGTTTTTCTGGAACTCTCTTGCTTTTTTGATGATCCAACGGATGTTGGCAATTTGATCTTTGGTTCCTCTGGCTTTTCTAAATGGAAGTTCTCGGTTCATGTACTATTAAAGCCTGTTTTGTGAGACTTGTTTTGTGGCTACAAATATGGTCAGTTTGGTAAATGTTCTCTGTGCACTTGAAAAGAATACTTTGGTAGAATGTTCTAGAATTGTCAACTAGGTCAAATTGGTTGATAGTATTTTTCAAATCTTCCATCTTCTTGCTAACTTTCTATACCAAATGTTGAGCAAAGACATTGAAATCTTCATGTAAAATTGTGGATTTGTCTCTTTCACCTGCAGCTCTTTCAGTTGCTCCACTGTTTTGTACTGTTATCAGAGAAATTTTCCGGTCATCGTTATCTTTTTTCCTTTTAGTATAACACATCTTTTTTTTCTCTGTCATCCTTTCCATTCTTTTTATGTAATATATCTTTTTCCTCTTCTCTGCCTGATTTTAGGATTTCTCTCTATCATTAGTGTTGAGCAATTTCATTTTGATGTGTTGGTATAGTTTTTTCTGTATTTTTGTACTTAGGATGTGCTATGCTTTATGGATCTATGTACTTATAGCTTTCATCAAATTTGGAAACTTTCCAGCCATTATTTCTTCAGATATTTGCTCTGCCTTTCCTCTTCATTAAGCTGCCTGAAGTTGCCCCATAGGTCAACGCCACGCTATTCAATTATTTTTTGTTTGTTTATCCCAGTGTTTCATTTTGGATAGTTTCTATTGCTATATCTTCAAATTCACTAATCTTTCCTCTGCAATATCTAATCTTCAAGTTAATTCCATCCACTTGCTTTTTCTTCTTAGAAATTGTGGTTTTCTCCCTCAGAAATTTGATTTGAATTTTGTATCTTACAAGTCTCTACTGAACTTTTTCAACTATGGAACACAATGTTGCCAACTATTTCCATCATTACCTACTAATTCTGCATAATTTTTTAACCAATTGATTTTCTCCTCACTATTGGTATCATTTTCTGTTTCTTTGCCTGCCTGATAATCTTTGATTGGTGTAAGACATATATTTTATCATGCCAGGCACTAGATATTTTTGTTTTTCTGTAAGTATTAAACTTTATTCTGGGATGCAGTTAAGTTATTTGGAAACAATTTGATCCATTCAAGTTCTTACTTTTAAGGTATGCTGAATGGTATCAGAACATTTAATCTAAGGTTAATTATTCCTTGGTAATGAGGCAAACTTGGAAGGAAAGTTATGACCATCTTAGACAGCATATTCAAAAGCAGAGACATTACTTTGCCAACAAAGGTCTGTCTAGCCAAGGCTATGGTTTTTCCAGTGGTCATGTATGGATGTGAGAGTTGGACTATAAAGAAAGCTGAGCACCGAAGAATTGTTGCTTTTGAACTGTGGTGTTGGAGAAGAATCTAGAGAGTCCCTTGGACTGCGAGGAGATCCAACTAGTCCATCCTAAAGGAGATCAGTCCTGGGTGTTCATTGGAAGGACTGATGTTGAAGCTGAAACTCCAATACTTTGGCCACCTGATGTGAAGAGCTGACTCATTGGAAAAGACCCTGATGCTGGTAAAGATTGAGGGCAGGAGGAAAAAGGGGACGACAGAGGATGAGATGGTTGGATGGCATCATCGACTCGATGGACATGGGTTTGGGTGGACTCCGGGAGTTGGTGATGGACAGGGAGGCCTGGAGTGCTGTACTTCATGGAGTTGCAAAGAGTCAGACACAACTGAGCGACTGAACTGAACTGAACTAAATGAAGCAAACCCCTCCTGAGTTTTCTATCCAATGCCCTATGAAGAATGAGTTTTCCAGCCTAACTGGTAGGTACCATGTACATTCCTATGTCAGTGCTAGTCACTCTTTTCTCTGACACTCAAGTGATACTTCCTAAGCATCAAATATTTTCCTCAAACTCATGTGCCTAACAGTACTCTTTTGAATATTTAAATGGAACTCTTCCTCAGATCTCTGCACTCTCCTCCATGCTTCCCTCTCGCCTCTCACACTCTGTACCCTGAACGCTTGCTTTTTTGATTCTCTCATACCCTAGCTCCATCTCTCCTACTCAGACAGTACACCAAGCTCTGCCTGGGTTCCCTCTACCTGTACTATGGCCAGAAAACTCTCTCAAGGTGATGAACTGAGGCAGTTCACCACACTCACACCATTAGTTTTCCATCTCTCGAGCACCATCATCCAACAGTGTCTGACACTCGGTATTTCTCACATAGTTCATCTTTTTTCTAGTTATTGCACATGGAAGGGTAAATCCAGCCCCATGCAACTCCATTTTAGTTGGAAGCAGAAGTTGTAAAAGTATATGTAATTGTTAAAGTGTTCAAACTTGTTTTTTTTAATTATATACATGAATTTCTGAACTCAGATATCTTTTTATGCACAGGGATGTATACTATCTCTAGGTATGAAAACAGTTTCTTTTAGGGAAACATACTTAAATCATTCATGTGTAAGGAACCCACTATAAAATTATCTGATATTCCTGCCCAATTACTTCATTCTTTTTTTTTTTAATGGAAGTATAACTGACTTACAATATTATATTAGTTCCAGGTGTACAGCATACTGATTCAATATTTTATAGATTAAACTCCATTAAAAGTTATTACAAAACAATGACTATTATTTCCCTGTGCTGTACAAAAGATTTTTATTGCTTTTTTGTTTTATACACCCAACTACATCGTTCTTTAATGAAGCTGTGAAAAGAATTGTCCATTCAACAGGTACTCAGCCTTCTTAAGCTAAGTTCTTCACTAAAGATTCAAGAGAACAAGACCAAACTGGCCACTCCCTATGGGGCCCTATCCTTTGAATTCAGGAGAACAAAAAAACCAATCTCCTTAAGAACATATTTAAGTACAATTTTAACTATTTTCTATCAACAAGATTTTCTTATACCCCTAGGGTGCAAGGAGATCCAACCAGTCCATTCTGAAGGAGATCAGCCCTGGGATTTCTTTGGAAGGAATGATGCTAAAGCTGAAACTCCAGTACTTTGGCCACCTCATGTGAAGAATTGACTCATTGGAAAAGATTCTGATGCTGGGAGCGATTGGGGGCAGGAGGAGAAGGGGACGACAGAGGATGAGATGGCTGGATGGCATCACGAACTTGATGGACATGAGTCTGAGTGAACTCTGGGAGTTGGTGATGGATAGGGAGGCCTGGTGTGCTGCGATTCATGGGGTCACAAAGAGTCAGACACGACTGAATGACTGAACTGAACTGAGGGTATTCACTTAGGAAGAAGAAAATTAAAGGAATTTTCCATGTTTAATACACAATCTGTCTTGTCATTTGAAAGTTTCTCACATATTTTTAGCATAAAAAAAGAATACACTTGACATGGAAAAGTGTAACTAGAACATTTTAAAGCAAGCAAATGACTGTGAAAACTCTAGTGTCTCCCTGTATTTTCAAGATTGAAGAGACAGAGGAATACTCAGCAGATAAAGGAACAGGATAAATGCCCACCAAACCAAACAAAAGAGGAAGAGATAGGGAATCTACCTGATAAAGAATTCCGAATAATGATAGTGAAATTGATCCAAAATCTTGAAATTAAAATGGAATCACAGATAAATAGCCTGGAGACAAGGATTGAGAAGATGCAAGAAACGTTTAACAAGGACCTAGAAGAAATAAAAAAGAGTCAATATATAATGAATAATGCAATAAATGAAATTAAAAACACTCTGGAGGCAACAAATAGTAGAATAACAGAGGAAGAAGATAGGATTAGTGAATTAGAAGATAGAATGGTAGAAATAAATGAATCAGAGAGGATAAAAGAAAAACGAATTAAAAGAAATGAGGACAATCTCAGAGACCTCCAGGACAATATTAAATGCTACAACATTCGAATCATAGGGGTTCCAGAAGAAGAAGACAAAAAGAAAGACCATGAGAAAATACTTGAGGAGATAATAGTTGAAAACTTCCCTAAAATGGGGAAGGAAATAATCACCCAAGTCCAAGAAACCCAGAGAGTCCCAAACAGGATAAACCCAAGGAGAAACACCCCAAGACACATATTAATCAAATTAACAAAGATCAAACACAAAGAACAAATATTAAAAGCAGCAAGGGAAAAACAACAAATAACACACAAGGGAATTCCCATAAGGATAACAGCTGATCTTTCAATAGAAACTCTTCAAGCCAGGAGGGAATGGCAAGACATACTTAAAGTGACGAAAGAAAATAACCTACAGCCCAGATTATTGTACCCAGCAAGGATCTCATTCAAATATGAAGGAGAAATCAAAAGCTTTTCAGACAAGCAAAAGCTGAGAGAATTCTGCACCACCAAACCAGCTCTCCAACAAATACTAAAGGATATTCTCTAGACAGGAAACACAAAAACGGTGTATAAACTCAAACCCAAAACAATAAAGTAAATGGCAACGGGATCATACTTATCAGTAATTACCTTAAACGTAAATGGGTTGAATGCCCCAACCAAAAGACAAAGACTGGCTGAATGGATACAAAAACAAGACCCCTACATATGTTGTCTACAGGAGACCCACCTCAAAACAGGGGACACATACAGACTGAAAGTGAAGGGCTGGAAAAAGATTTTCCATGCAAATAGGGACCAAAAGAAAGCAGGAGTAGCAATACTCATATCAGATAAAATAGACTTTAAAACAAAGGCTGTGAAAAGAGACAAAGAAGGTCACTACATAATGATCAAAGGATCAATCCAAGAAGAAGATATAACAATTATAAATATATATGCACCCAACATGGGAGCACCGCAGTATGTAAGACAAATGCTAACAAGTATGAAAGGAGAAATTAACAATAACACAGTAATAGTGGGAGACTTTAATACCCCACTCACACCTGTGGATAGATCAACTAAAGAGAAAATTAACAAGGAAACACGAACTTTAAATGATACAATAGACCAGTTACACCTAATTGATATCTATAGGACATTTCATCCCAAAACAATGAATTTCACCTTTTTCTCAAGCGCACATGGAACCTTCTCCAGGATAGATCACATCCTGGGCCATAAAGCTAGCCTTGGTAAATTCAAAAAAATAGAAATCATTCCAAGCATCTTTTCTGATCACAATGCAGTAAGATTAGATCTCAATTACAGGAGAAAAACTATTAAAAATTCCAACATATGGAGGCTGAACAACATGCTGCTGAATAACCAGCAAATCACAGAAGAAATAAAAAAAGAAATCAAAATTTGCATAGAAACGAATGAAAATGAAAACACAACAACCCAAAACCTGTGGGACATGGTAAAAGCAGTCCTAAGGGGAAAGTTCATAGCAACACAGGCACACCTCAAGAAATAAGAAAAAAGTCAAATAAATAACCTAACTCTACACCTAAAGCAACTAGAAAAGGAAGAAATGAAGAACCCCAGGGTTAGTAGAAGGCAAGAAATCTTAAAAATTAGAGCAGAAATAAATGCAAAAGAAACAAAAGAGACCATAGCAAAAATCAACAAAACCAAAAGCTGGTTCTTTGAAAGGATAAATAAAATTGACAAACCATTAGCCAGACTCATCAAGAAACAAAGGGAGAAAAATCAAATCAACAAAATTAGAAATGAAAATGGAGAGATCACAACAGACAACACAGAAATACAAAGGATCATAAGAGACTACTATCAACAATTATATGCCAATAAAATGGACAACGTGGAAGAAATGGACAAATTCTTAGAAAAGTACAACTTTCCAAAACTGGACCAGGAAGAAATAGAAAATCTTAACAGACCCATCACAAGCACGGAAATTGAAACTGTAATCAAAAATCTTCCAGCAAACAAAAGCCCAGGTCCAGACGGCTTCACAGCTGAATTCTACCAAAAATTTAGAGAAGAGCTAACACCTATCCTGCTCAAACTCTTCCAGAAAATTGCAGAGGAAGGTAAACTTCCAAACTCATTCTATGAGGCCACCATCACCCTAATACCAAAACCTGACAAAGATGCCACAAAAAAAGAAAACTACAGGCCAATATCACTGATGAATATAGATGCAAAAATCCTTAACAAAATTCTAGCAATCAGAATCCAACAACACATTAAAAAGATCATACACCATGACCAAGTGGGCTTTATCCCAGGGATGCAAGGATTCTTCAATATCCACAAATCAATCAATGTAATACACCACATTAACAAATTGAAAAATAAAAACCATATGATTATCTCAATAGATGCAGAGAAAGCCTTTGACAAAACTCAACACCCATTTATGATAAAAACTCTCCAGAAAGCAGGAATAGAAGGAACATACCTCAACATAATAAAAGCTATATATGACAAACCCACAGCAAACATTATCCTCAATGGTGAAAAATTGAAAGCATTTCCTCTAAAGTCAGGAACAAGACAAGGGTGCCCACTTTCACCATTACTATTCAACATAGTTTTGGAAGTTTTGGCCACAGCAATCAGAGCAGAAAAAGAAATAAAAGGAATCCAAATTGGAAAAGAAGAAGTAAAACTCTCACTATTTGCAGATGACATGATCCTCTACATAGAAAACCCTAAAGACTCCACCAGAAAATTACTAGAAATAATCAATGACTATAGTAAAGTTGCAGGATATAAAATCAACACACAGAAATCCCTTGCATTCCTATACACTAATAATGAGAAAACAGAAAGAGAAATTAAGGAAACAATTCCATTCACCATAGCAACAGAAAGAATAAAATACTTAGGAATATACCTACCTAAAGAAACTAAAGACCTATATATAGAAAACTATAAAACACTGATGAAAGAAATCAAAGAGGACACTAATAGATGGAGAAATATATCATGTTCATGGATTGGAAGAATCAATATAGTGAAAATGAGTATACTACCCAAAGCAATTTATAGATTCAATGCAATCCCTATCAAGCTACCAACAGTATTCTTCACAGAGCTAGAACAAATAATTTCACAATTTGTATGGAAATACAGAAAACCTCGAATAGCCAAAGCGATCTTGAGAAAGAAGAATGGAACTGGAGGAATCAACCTACCTGACTTCAGGCTCTACTACAAAGCCACAGTTATCAAGACAGTATGGTACTGGCACAAAGAAATATAGATCAATGGAACAAAATAGAAAGCCCAGAGATAAATCCACGCACATATGGACACCTTATCTTTGACAAAGGAGGCAAGAATATACAATGGGTTAAAGACAATCTCTTTAACAAGTGGTGCTGGGAAATCTGGTCAACCACTTGTAAAAGAATGAAACTACACCACTTTCTAACACCATACACAAAAATAAACTCAAAATGGATTAAAGATCTAAAAGTAAGACCAGAAACTATAAAACTCCTAGAGGAGAACATAGGCAAAACACTCTTTGACATACATCACAGCAGGATCCTCTATGACCCACCTCCCAGAATATTGGAAATAAAAGCAAAAATAAACAAATGGGACCTAATTAACCTTAAAAGCTTCTGCACATCAAAGGAAACTATTAGCAAGGTGAAAAGACAGCCTTCAGAATGGGAGAAAATAATAGCAAATGAAGCAACCGACAAACAACTAATCTCAAAAATATACAAGCAACTCCTACAGCTCAACTCCAGAAAAATAAACGACCCAATCAAAAAATGGGCCAAAGAACTAAATAGACATTTCTCCAAAGAAGACATACAGCTGGCTAACAAACACATGAAAAGATGCTCAACATCACTCATTATCAGAGAAATGCAAATCAAAACCACTATGAGGTACCATTTCACACCAGTCAGAATGGCTGCGATCCAAAAGTCTACAAATAATAAATGCTGGAGAGGGTGTGGAGAAAAGGGAACCCTCTTACACTGTTGGTGGGAATGCAAACTAGTACAGTCACTATGGAGAACAGTGTGGAGATTCCTTAAAAAACTGGAAATAGAACTGCCTTATGATCCAGCAATCCCACTGCTAAGCATACACACTGAGGAAACCAGAAGGGAAAGAGATGCGTGTACCCCAATATTCATCGCAGCACTGTTTATAATAGCCAGGACATGGAAGCAACCTAGATGTCCATCAGCAGATGAATGGATAAGAAAGCAGTGGTACATATACACAATGGAGTATTACTCAGCCATTAAAAAGAATACATTTGAATCAGTTCTAATGAGGTGGATGAAACTGGGGCCTATTATACAGAGTGAAGTAAGCCAGAAGGAAAAACATCAATACAGTATACTAACACATATATATGGAATTTAGAAAGATGGTAACAATAACCCGGTGTACGAGACAGCAAAAGAGACACTGATGTATAGAACAGTCTTATGGACTCTGTGGGAGAGGGAGAGGGTGGGAAGATTTGGGAGAATGACATTGAAACATGTAAAATATCATGTAAGAAACGAGTTGCCAGTCCAGGTTCGATGCACGATGCTGGATGCTTGGGGCTAGTGCACTGGGACGACCCAGAGGGATGGTATGGGGAGGGAGGAGGGAGGAGGGTTCAGGATGGGGAACACATGTATACCTGTGGCGGATTCATTTTGATATTTGGCAAAACTAATACAATTATGTAAAGTTTAAAAATAAAATCAATCAATGCAAGATTCAATATGCGAACAAAAGAAAGAAAGAGAAACCCATCTCACCTAGCTAAGGAAGAACGTAAGCAAAGGGCATCACCTCTTTCCTTCGGGAGAGTAGAATTTCAAAGCCTTATAATTCGGTAGGGAGGAATGGGGAGGGGAGAGGAGTCAACTGACACCATTAAAGTTAATTGGAGATTTGGGAAGGTATTGATGAGAAAACTGGCCATCCACTGCTTTTCCCTGTATTTCTTCTTTTCCTTCTTTCTTTTTTATCATAAAGTTTCATTGTTTGTGTTCTAAGATATTACCAGTAACTTGTATAATAAGTAAGATGATGCAGGCTAATGATTCACTTTTATCCTTATTATATATATACATATACACACAGATGTGTATGTGCAAACACATGTATAAATTATTGCTGATGTTTCAATCCAACACTTGGAATTACAAGGATCTGATACATTTTTCACACTTGAGATTATTTTTATAAAAATTTCCTATGAATCTTGACAAACATTAGTTTGAAACTTTGTGACATCATTCAAATACATGCTAGAAGTCAATGAGTTTAGTTTTTTTAAGAGTAAAACAGGGCATTATCAATGAGAGGTGTGTCTGGAATCATAGATGGTATCAGTAACCATAACAACTTTAGGGAGGAAGGCTTGCACCCAAGAATGGGGCGGCAGCAGCTGTGTTTGAAACCAGAGCACAGGATATTGAAGGACACAGTGTCATGCTTGATTTGCTTAGAAAACATCTCATTTTTAGCAGTTCTATTAGAAAATGAATTTAACACATTCAATCTGAATCATCTGAAATCCCTTCCATCCATATCTCATCTCCCATCTAAGAGAAAAATAGTAATTTCAATCAAAATAAGTAGTTACTAAGAATTCATGTAAAATCAGTATTAACCAGGGAGTAGGTTACATGATCTGTATTCAACAATATAAAACTTCTGAAAGCAGTTTACATTTATAGATCTCCTCCATAGTGCCTACCATTAAGTCTTATACCTAGGAGGCATAACCAAATGATTTTAGGCAAAATGTATTCATAACCAAATGGTGGATGATATTTTTTTATTGAACAAATCCCAAAGCTAGGGATTAGAATATTAAAGAAATTGTGAGTTACTTAAATATTTTTTAATTAGAAAATAAGGTTTTTATTTTATTTTTTAAATTAATTAATTAATTTTAATTGGAGGCTAATTAGTTTACAATATTATGGTAGTTTTTGCCATACATCGACATGAATCAGCCACAGGTGTACATGTGTCCCCCATCCTGAACACCTCTCCCACCTCCCTCCCCATCCCATCCCTCTGTGTTGTACCAGGACACCAGCTTTGAGTGCCCTGTTTGATGCACTGAACTTGGACTGGCGATCTATCTCACATATGGTAATATACAGGTTTCAATGCTGTTCTCTCAAATCATCCCACCCTTGCCTTCTCCCACAGAGTCCAAAAGTCTGTTATTTATATCTGTGTCTCTTTTGCTGTTTCACATATAGGGTGATCTTTACCATCTTTCTAAATTCCATATATATGTGTTAATATACTGTATTGGTATTTTTCTTTCTGACTTACTTCACTCTGTATAATAGGCTCCAGTTTCATCCACCTTGTTAGAACTGACTCAAATGTGTTCTTTTTAATAGCTGAATAATATTGCATTGTGTATATGTACCACAACATTTTTATCCATTCATCTGCTGATGGGCATCTAGGTTGCTTCCATGTCCTAGCTATTGTAAACAGTGTTGCAATGAACACTGGGGTACAGGTATCTCTTTCAATATTTTTAAGAGAGTTTCCCTCTGGACCTTAATGAACTTAGCAACATTAAAACTGGTCAGTCTTACAGCAATCTTCAAGGTTTATAATAACATCTCAGAATCCTTTCTGAGAGGGTAGATTATGTACCAGTGCCTGGCATGCTGTAGGTACTTACTAAATGTTGAACATTTTGAATATTCAGTGAATGAATACCCTTTACGAGCAAGGACTGTAGCTTTCAGGCCCTAGCCCTTTACTATCGTTAGTAAGATCACAGTCATTGAAGATTTTCTAGAAGCTAAGAAAAGGTCACATAAAAACTTTATTTCATAATCCATTCCTATTACTTTTAAAATAACAAAATCCATATAGAGTTCCAAAAATAAAGCTACATATTTCATTAAGACATTTAATATTCATTCACACCTTCATTTGTTTACCAAATATTACCGAGCTTCTATTAAACATTGCACATTATATTTCAATACTATGTCCTGTGAATGGGGCTTCCCTGGTGGCTCAGTGGTAAAAAATCTTCCTGCAATGCAGGAGAAGTGGGCTCAATCCCTGGGTGGGGAAGAGCCCTAAAAGGAGGAAATGGCAACCCACTCCAATATTCTTGCCTGGGAAATCCCATGGACAGAGGAGCCTAGCAGGCTACAGTCCATAAGGTCACAAAGAGACATGACTAAGCACAAATGACCTTATGTCCTGTGCATACAGAATTAAAGAGATGGTTGTTATCAGCAAAAAGCTCACTGCTGACTGAAGAGACACATCGAAACTAATAATTATGATACCTATGGGGAACAGACCAGAAAGCACACATGTACTAGATTCAAAGAAGGACTGACTGAGTACAGATAGGGAAATCAGAAACTTTATTAAAGTAGGGGTGGAATTGGGAGGATGAAATTCCTGAGCTGAGGCTTTAGAAATAATATAACTCTGTTCATGAAAAAATATATAATGTAAAAAGTCTGCAATATTATAAAATACCTGCATCTAAAAATCCTATGTTATCTTAAAAAGGAGGTGGGGAAAAAAATATATAAGAGAGTAAATTAAAATTAAATACCATATATCAAATAGGAACATTCAAATATAGTATTTTAGCATTTTACTCAATGTTGAAAAAGAGCTGAATAGAGATTAAACATAACTCTGGATAATTTAAAGCAAACCATTTTGCAAAAATTATACCTTCCAAACAGGTGGAGGATATATAAACAAAGTAGTCCATACAGTAAAAAAAGACGAATTATTTTTTTAATTTTTAAGACATAAAATTTAAAGGAACATCGGCGAGGGAAGTATTGAAAAGTAGAAAGCAAAGGAAAATATAACAAGAATATTAATTCAAGTTTGCAAGCATTAAACGGATAATCCGTCTGTTTTAAAAAGACTTACAGGACTTCTCTGATAGTCCAGTGGCTAAGACTCCCTGCTCCCAGGGCAGGGGTTTGGGTTCAATCTCTGGTCAGGGAACTAGATCCCACAGGCTGAAACTAAAGATCCCAAGTGTTGCAAATAAGACCTGGTGCAGCCAAATACATAAATATTTATTATTTATGTATTTATAAATATTTATAATAAATAAATATTTATTAAAATAAATACATAAATATTTTTTAAAATAAATTTAAAAAAAGACTTACTTGAATCAAAGAAATCCAACTAGCTCTTTATAAGAAACACACCTAAAATAAAGTATTGTAAATATCTGAAAAGGAAGAACAAATATAAATTATGCAAATGCAAAATAAATTAACAGAAAAAATAGAGATAAAAATCAAATACTTTAGAAGAGAGGAATTTTAACAAGATAAAGGGTAAATTTACAATACACATGGAAAAGTGACATACACTTATATGCCCTAAATTGTTTCATTAAATACTGTGAAATATGGGAGAAATGGGCAAAATCACTATTGTTAGCATTGACAGCTGTTCTTGAACAGATCAAAATTCAGAAGCATTAAATTTGTCTTTCAACACACCACAGTGAATTCAACATTGCTTTAGAAATTCAAGTCAAAGTAGGAAAATTGTTTTTTACAGAAGAAAGAATTATTGAATTTAGAAAAAGCTAATTAAAGTTTCAAAAGGCAAGCCTCAAATAGTCAAAAATAAACATAAATGTAAACGATAATATAATTAACAAGGTTGATTTCATACAGATACACATATGCATGCATGCACACCCATATGTGTACACATCAGACTGTATACTCCATTGCTCATAGAATATATGGAATGAGTAATAATCGTATGTTGGAACTTAAAACTGCAATAAAACGGAACCAAAGCAACAATCAAAAGTATAATAAACTATTTTCTGAGTTGAAGAAAGCACTCCATATGTAGACTGAAAGGCCACACATGTTCCAGATTAAACCACCGATAAAAGTACCCATACTTACATACATATCAGCAAAGTTTTGGAATGCAGACCTAGAAAATATTACAAAACTAATCCAAAGTGAGAAAACAGGTGTCCTACAGTGGACATAAATATGGTATCTCTCAGCCTTCTCTGCAACTGTGAATTCCTAAAAGAGTGGGAAAATGGCAAGACTGATTCCAAATTCCATATGCAGTGAAATGGATATAAAGACAACAGATACTGTCAGAGAAACAAAAGAGATCTGAAAATGTCCCAAACATACTCCCTTCTGGAAGGTATTATTAAGTAATATTTCATTTCATCTTCATATCATCCCTACAATATAGCTCTTTCAAGTATTATTTCATTTCATCTTCATATAATCCCTACAATGTAGCTCTTTGGTGTCACTTAAAAAAGAAGAAAATAAGCTTAGATTAAGTAGCTTCTCCAAGATCACATATATAATATGAGATGCGGTCAAGATTTCAACCAAGTCTGTTTGGTGACAAAGTCCTTGCTCTTATTGGTTAGTTCTGATAATTTCTTTAAATAGTTATTAGGATATCTCTCCATCAAAACATCAGGCCAAAAAAGACAAAGATTTCAGACTATTCAAGAACTCCCTAATCACCCCCATAGTCTTCTAATTGTATGCCTTTCATGGCACCCAACTCCATCACCTTCCTTTTACTTATCTTCTTTTGAATATCATCTGGATAGAATTAGGCATGGCATGTATCATCATCAATTAGGCACATTCTTCTGATTTATATTGTTTCTTCCTTCAAATACTATTCCCAGTCCTCTTCCTTTCTCTCCTACATGAGCAGCACTCTATTTTTTGTCTTTGCTTTCAATTTATCTTCCAAAGAATTATATTCATGGCCTCTACAAATTCCTCATCGATTGTTCCTTTTTGTCCCTTAGGAAGCTTTGTTTTGTTTTATCTTAAGCACATGGTTCATATTTGCCTGGAAATCTTTCTCTATCTCATTTTTTTTCAATTTAGTTACCTAACTTGCCCAACGTAATAATGGAAAAGGCTCTTTTGACACCAGACGTTGAACACTAGCTCTCTACTGCTTTTTAATAGAGAGAGGAGACCAGAAGACAAAACAGGTGAATTTATGAACATGGACTTTTCATCCTACTGCCTGGATTGAAAGTAACAGTAATAATCTACAAATCTGGGAAATATATATATAAAGTGAAACCAGAAAACTTTTCTTTGTGGTGTTTAATAATGTTGCCTTATAATATTTGAAAATTACTGGGAAGAATAGAAAAATAGAAATATGCTAAAACATATTTTCAGTAATTTTATAACTTATGCATCTCCATTTATGAAAAGTTAGCCTCATTGCCTTCCTCAAAATGCTGTTTCACAAGATCTTTTTTGTAATAGAAATTAGTTTCTATTTCATTGTCCTTCATTGAATCATTTATTAAAGTGTGTTATTTATTAGAGCTAGTTGTGTTTGAACTTAGCTCCCAACTGAATTGTTAAACATCTTTGCCATTTCTAACACAGGGCCTTGCACATAGGTGTCCAATTAACATTTGCATAATTGAATACATTAGCACATAAAAATATCTTTATGCATTTTATGACTTTAAATCATTGATGATATGACTGTCATGATGGAAAAAAAGAGGTGATTAAGACAATATATGCCAATACATTCTGAGATCAAAGATAAGTGTAACATATAACATAATATCAGGATGTTATGATTTTTATTATTCTCTTTATATTAATCAACAAAACAAAACCACTTCCAGCTTCTACAAAATTACTTTACTTTGAAAGTACTTATCTCTCTTTAGCAAACCAATCCCTTTATTCTTGTTTGTACTCATTTTACAATTCTGCATATTATAATATTGCTATCAACTAATGCTTGTGTTCTCCTAAAACTCATATGTTGAAATCTAACCCTCAGTGTGATGGCATTTGGAGGTAGGACATTTGGGAGGTGACTAGGTCATGGGCATGGAATCTTTATGAGTGGTATTAGTATCCTCATAAAAGAGACCCCCAAAACTCCCTAACCCCTTCTGCTCTGAAAGGACACAGTCAGAAGATGGCTATCTATGAACCAGGAAACAGGGCCTCACCAGACACCAAATTTGCCAGCATCTTCAGCTTAAACTTTTCAGCCTCCAGATTGAGATATAAATGTTTGGTACTACACCACCCAGTATTTTGTTAGACCAAGACAAGTATATAAAATGTTTGCATCATCCATCGTAAATATTTAATATCTGGAATTTCCAGTGATGTGAAACCTTACTTTATACTTCCATGAATTTTACAAAGCTCTCCCATCATGATTTCTTTACAAGAATTTTCAGCACTTATGCAAATGAAGGTTATACTTTGAAACCTTTGTGTTATTTGATTTTATTGTAAATAAGCAATTTCAATAGAACTTAGAGCAGATTTCTTTGCTGTAAAGTTATCTTTCTACATCTCCAGTACATTTTAAGGAAAGATTGTCATGTTCAAATTGTTACGGATTTCATCCTTAAGTACAGACTGCAGATGAAACACATGCACAGATTCATCACAGAGGAACAGAGACCTGAACACCCCTCTCCAATTTCGTTAATTAGCAGATGAGCCAGATGTTTAAATAAGCATGTGTGTCTTGAGACATTGCCCAAAGTTCAAGATAACCTAGTCTATGTAGAATTGTAGGAGTGTATGCTTTTATCAACAAATACCACTTCATATGGTCCTGCTTAGAACCTGTCTCTGATGATACATGGGAAGAATTGTAGCTTTTTTGGAAGTAAAATACTGAAGAAGAAAAAAAGCAGTAGAAGTAGTTTGAAATTAAGATTCCAAGTCATTCTGAACTTTAATAGAATAAACCAAAACTTTTAGCTTTACACAGTAAACAGGAAAGGAGCGTAGACTATCAGTCTTGCTAAATTGCTTCAGTCTCTTTGCGACTGTAGCCACCAGGCTCCTCTATCTATGGGATTCTCCAGGTAAGAATACTAGAGTGGGTTGCCATGACTTTCTCCACGGGATCTTCCCGACCCAGGGATAAAACCCATGTCTATTATGTCTCCTGCACTGGCAGGTGAGTTCAAGTGAAAAATAATGGCTAAATAATGGCTAAATCCAACTAGGAGATGGGAAGCTGGGTCTCTGTACTGAAGACTGTTAGTATCATTCAGGAGAGACCTTGGGAGACTTTGAGCTTAGAAACCATAAAAAACAGGAAATCCTCAGGTATAAGTGCTATTCAAAATTTTGACTTTTTTGAATGACTTTCAGGCAGTTTATGTCTGTTCAGGCCTTTCCAAAGAAGGCTCTTAACTGAAACTGAATCAAAATTCTCACATTGTATTCTTCACTTCACCCTCCTCTGAGCTTCACTGTGAAGACTTTCTTCACAAAAGCAAAGCCTGAAAAAGTTTGCCTCTCCTGAGGCATGGTTATGCTTCCTCTGATCTGATAATGAAAATTAACTTACTGATCAAGACTCTCTTTTCCCTCAGAGCCAATCCAAGACTGAATAATAGTAACTATTTTAGAATCTAATCACCTGCATATATCTTTTCTACAGTTGACTTTCTACTTCTGCTTATGTTTCCCTTCCTCCTTATTTTCTATGTCTACTTTATCATTATTATAAATATGTGTTCCCACTGCAAGATGATTCAAATCCTCTGTGGATCAAGGTGGTGAATAAGTAAGGAACTAAATTAATACTTATGATCTGTCTCTTTAATACCTTGATCCACCTATTAATTTCTTTATCCTCTGTCCCAAGGCATCCTTTCCTCAATAAATGTCTCCACTGTCTACCCAGATCTCATGCCAAAAACCTAAGAATTATCTATAATTCTTCTCTTTTCATCATCCTTCATATACAATTCATCAGTAAAATCTATTGGCTCTTCCTCTTCAGTACATCCTGTGTGATTTTTTGGATTTCCTCCTCCAGTATTCTTGCCTGGAGAATCCCATGGACAGAGGACATGACTGAAGCAACTGAGCATATATGCACACACATCTATCTGTATCACTTCTTGCCTGGTATACCATCTCTCTTCTGGAGTGCAAAGAAATTACTAATTCTCTATTACTCCCCTCATATTCTACTACAATAATTTTAAGACTTTAAATTTTTAGTGTTGTTTTAGGTGCATGGCAAAATTGAGAAGAACATACAGAGATTCCATATACCTCCTACTCCCATATATGCCTAGCCACTCGCATTCTCAACATTTCCCACCAGAGTGTTACACTGTTATAAGTGATGAACCTACATTAACACAACATCATCACCCAAGGACCATAGTTTACATTAGGGTTCACTTTTGCAGTTGTAGGTTCAATGAGTATGGACAAATGTTTAATGACATGTATCCACCATTAGTATCATACAGAGTATGTGTACTGCCCCCAGATCCTCTGTGCTCCACCTATTCATCCTTCCCTCCACTCCTGACTCCTGGCAACCACTGGTCCTTTTGCTCCTCCATAGTTTTACTTATTCCAGATTCTCATATAGTTGGAATCAACTTTTCAGACTGACTTTTTCACTTAGTAATAGGTATTGAAGGTATCTCCATGTCTTTTCATGGTTCGATAGCTCATTTCTTTTTAATGCTGGGTAATAAACCACTATCTGGAAGTACCACAGATTATTTATCCATTCTACTTCCGGAAGGACATCTTCGCTGCCCCCAAGTTCTGGCAACTATGCATAAAGCTGCTATAAAGATTTTTGTGCAGGGTTTTGTATGGATGTACGTTTTCAACTTCTTTGAGTAAAAATACCAAGTAGTGTGATGGCTAGATAGTATGGTAAGAATATGTTTAGTTTTATAAGAAACTGCCAAAATGTCGTCAAACTGGCTGTGTCATTTTGCATTCCCACCAGCAATGAATGAGAGTTCCTATGGCGCCACACACAATTATGTTTTTAATATTATGATCTTTTAAAATATAAAGCATATATTCCTCTCTGCTGTTTAATATCCTTCCAATTGATTCTATTGCCCTTTAAATAAACTCAAAGCTTCTTTCTCGGGTCAACAAGTTACCTCATAATCTGGCCACTGCCTATATCTGTCCTTCTAGTCACAACAGCCTCAGAGCATGCAGGTCATCCTTCTTTATCCTCAGACATGCCAAGCTTATTCTCATTTTCCCACTTACCATTGCCTCTGGCCAGATCACTCTGCCCCATAATGTCTCAAGGCTGCCTCCTGCTTTCAGGTCTTGCCAACCCACCTCAAGCACTACCTTCTCAGAGATAACCCACCTCAAGCACTACCTTCTCAGAGATGCTTTTCCTCACCACACCACTACCCCCACCAGCATCACTATCAGACTCACATTGCCATCTCCCATCACAGGTCACCTCCAACTTCAGCTTTATTTTCTTCACTGTACTTATTTCCATTTATGTCTTATTATATTTGTTTATTACTTATTTATCTTCTGCCTTCCAATATAAGTTTCTTGAAAAAAGGGCCTTGTCTTTCGTGAGTATTGTTTCATCTCCATATCTAAAAGCACATATACTAGGTGCTCAATAAATATTTATTGAGCTAATGAATATTTAATGTTTCTTAAATATAAAGCTCAACTACTTGAATCAAGCAAATGAGAATGAGAAATGAATCAAGAAATGAGAATAGTCAGACACATTGCCTTTTAAGAATGAAGGTCTATTTGGAGGGACAAGCTAAATACAAACAACACAAATAGAAAAACCAAGACAGTATAGGGAGGGCAAACACTGTGCCATTGTAAATGAGCATGGCAAGTTCAATGTACAGTGGAGAAAAGCAACCTGTATCAAATTTCTGGTGGCCCAGGATTTGCTGTTCCTTGAATGCTAGATGGAAAAGTATGGAGATAATCTTCTAATGTCCTATCCTATACCTAAAGGTAGCCAGACTACATGTATCAAAACCCTGGATCTGTCTTTTATTTTCTGGCTTTATTTCTCTGTTCTTATTTTCAGTAGTTATAAAACAAGAATAATGATAACGAACTCATTCACTCAACGTGTTGAGAGCATCAATCAGGCATTAATCTACAAGCAGTTTACTCTTTCACTTCAAAAGGCAAGGGTCCTATTCTCATTGAACTTCCTTTCAAACAGAATAATATTATAATAAATATGCTTTTATTATGTGAGATAATGCATGGACGTGCTTGGCATAGTACCCACTTCTTAATAACCACTCAAAAATTTAACTTTTATAATATTTATTAGGTAACACTTTGGTTCTGGAGAAGGAAAAATGTTGGAAGTAGTGTTTTAGAAAGAATAGCCTATTAGCAAGAAATAGAAATTATTACAAAGGATTGAGATCAGAGGCCGAGAAACCAGGGATGATTTCTGTAATTTTTATGGCCTCCTAACATTCTGCCCAAAATAAGTATAACTCTAAAGCTACTGAGATTTTGATCATCTTCTTTTGGGTGGTTCATATGCCTCCCTCTTGACATAAATAGATTCTTGACATAATAGATTCTGTCAATGAACTGCATCTTGGTAGTACACTTAGAACCATGAGTAGATGATAAACACAGCAAAGACCATGTTGTATCACAGCACGCTCTCAATTTGTATTTATTTACTAATCACAGGTGTCTAATATACTGGGTACTATGCTGTGCATTCTACCCAATTAAATAGGTTCTGATATCTGAGACTTCAAAAGTGAATGCAGAAGAAAAACATACAAGCATATTCTTGGAAAGTGGTGGGTAATTCAATATGAAGGTTCCAAAGAGGAGCAAATGGCCATCAGAGAAGACTCTGTTGGGGGCGGGGGGGGGGGGCATATTATGGGATATACAAGAATTAGTAGGGGTTTACCAGTCATAAATGGAAGTTAAAATAATAGCATTCTTCATTGATATGAATGGTAATCATTAACATTCATTGAGCACTTACTATTTGTCTGTTACTCTTCTCAGTATTTTATAAGGATTAACTGACAATTCTAATAATAAACCATGAAATGGCTATTAGTGTTATTCCTGTTCTATAGATGAGGAAACTAAATCCCAGGGTTATTAAATAAACTGCTATGGACACATAGCTATGAAGCAGTGAAGGATGTATTTGAATCTGAGGAATCTAATTCTAGACCCCATGCTCATAATCATGTGCCCTTTCTGTATAGCATATATTGCACTGCACTAACTTCATATTTAATTAGTATTCTTTAGCAAAAGAACAAAAATTAAAAGGGAGAAATAAACAATCCTATTTTCAATTCCTATCTATCCAGCCACCTCCACTGTGGAGGGTTCCTCAAACAGCAATTTTCACATGTTGTGAGAGCAGAGGGTATAATACCCTTACCTCTCACTTGGTCATGGGACAAAAACATAAAAGACTTGTGCCACAATCAATTAGATTTGCAACAAGATATCAATCCCTGGAAATCACCTGCTACTTCATCTATCAATGTCACCCAAAGTATTGGTGACCTGAAAGAGCAAGGTTAGGCAAGTAAACACTGGAAGAATTTGGGAGATGCCCAGTTTTATCAAAAGTTTTCCTTTTCAAACCAGTATGATGCAGAAGTTAGAAATCCATGGTCATTTACAGTATATATGTGACCTGACTGTGGGTATTAAATTGTCAAAAGTGAGAAGGGACTTTAATACAAACTATGGATATTTTGTTTTACTGGGGAAGTAAATCCTCTAATAATCAAAGGATAAAACCAATCTTTCATACTAGTAGAATATAATTTCTGTTATTAAAAAATGGTGCTTCTTAATTTTTCTTCCAAGAGGGCACAAAGAAAGAATAATAGTTTTTACAGCTCCAACCAACTACAAAGACTTCCTTAAATTGCACAAAACTCATGGAATGTAATCAAGATTTCCTAGTAATTTCCTAGTAACTAAGCTTCATACTTATCCAAATATTGCTTTCCAAAATTTAATTTGATAATTTAATTCAATATCTAATTTGAAGTCTAAACTAAAACAATCAAGTAAGTGTAAACTCCAAAAACTAGCTAAACCTTGCTTGTTTCTAATCATTCACCATTCCATTTCCATGAAAGATGCATTCTGTTGTAATACGTTTTGTAGTCCACTTTACATGTTCATGAATGTTTTCAGAATATCAGTTTAGCATAGTGGTTATGGGGCTTCCCTGGCAGCTCAGTGGTAAAGAATCCTCCTGCAATGCAGGAGACACAGCAGACTCGGATTCAGTCCCTGGGTCAGGAAGATCCCCTGAAGGAGGGCATGGCAACCCACTCCAGTATTCTTGCCTGGAGAATCCCATGGACAGAGGAGCCTGGCGGGCTACAGTCCATGGGGTCACAAAGAGTTGGACATGACTGAAGCAACTGAGCATGACAGTGGTTATCAGAACAGATTCTTGAGGTCAAATAGCAGCATTGGAATCCTAGTTTCCCCATAGCCATATGACTGAATTAGTCACTTAGCCATACTGGGTTTCAGTTTTCTTTTCTGTAAACTGGTGAAGATATTAGTATGAACCACAGAGAAAAGGAATAAAATACAAAAAATTTGAAAACTACGGTTCCATACACACATACATTATTTATATTATAATGGACCAAAAATAAGCCTGTGCGTTTTCAGTCAAGTATAGAGAACAGTTCAATTCAGTTGTTCAGTCATGTCCAACTCTTTGTGACCCCATGGACCGTAGGATGCCAGGCCTCCCTGTCCATCACCAACCCCCGGTGTTTACTTAAACTCATGTCCATTGAGTCAGTGATGCCATTCAGCCATCTCATCCTCTGTCATCCACTTCTCCTCCCATCTTCAATCTTTCCCAGCATCAGAGTCTTTTCAAATCAGGTGGCCAAAGTATTGAAATTTCTGCATCAGCATACTTCCAATGAACATTCAGGACTGATTTCCTTTAGGATGGACTGGTTGGGTCTCCTTGTTGTCCAAGGGATTCACAAGAGTCTTCCACAACACCATAGTTCAAAAACATCAATTCTTCAGTGCTCAGCTTTCTAGTTCAACTCTCATACCCACACGACAACTGGGAAAACCATAGCTTGGACTAGACATACCTTTGTTGGCAAAGAAATGTCTCTGCTTTTTAATATGCTGTCTAGGTTGGTCATAACTTTTCTTCCAAGGAGCAAACGTCTTTTAATTTCATGGCTGCAGTCACCATTTGCAGGAATTTGGGAGCCCAAGAAAATAAAATCTGTCACTGTTTCCATTGTTTCCCCATCTAAGTGTCATAAGTGATAGAACCAGATGCCATGATCTTAGTTTTCTGAACGTTGAGCTTTACCCCAACTTTTTCACTCTCTTCTTTCATTTTCATCAAGAGGCTCTTTAGTTCTTCTTCGCTTTCTGCCATAAAGGTGGTGTCATCTGCATATCTTAAGTTATTGATATTTCTCTGGGCAATCTTGATTCCAGTTTGTGCTTCATCCAGTCCAGCATTTCTCATGATGGACTCTGCATATAAGTTAAATAAACAGGGTGACAATATACAGCCTTGACATACTCCTTTCCCGATTTGAAACCAGTCTGTTGTTCCATGTCCAGTTCTAACTGTTGCTTCCTGACTTGCATACAGGTTTCTTGGGAGGCAGGTCAGGGGCTCTGGTATTCCCATCTCTTGAAGAATTTTCCACAGTTTGTGGTGATTCACACAGTCAAAGGCTTTGACATAGTCATTAAAGCAGAAGTAAATGTTTTTCTGGAACTCTCTTGCTTTTTCAATGATCCAGAACTTGTTGGAAATTTGATCTCTGGTTCCTCTGGCTTTTCTAAATCCAGCTTGAACATATGGAAGTTCACAGTTCACGTACTGCTGAAGCCTAGCTTGAAGAATTTTGAGCATTACTTTACTAGCATGTGAGATGAATGCAATTGTGCAGTAGTTTGAGCTTTCTTTGACATTGCCTTTCTTTGGAATTTGAATGAAAACTCACCTTTTCCAGTCCTGTGGCTACTGATGAGCTTTCCAAATTAGGTGGCATATTGAGTGCAGCACTTTCACAGCATCATCTTTCAGGATTTGAAATAGTTCAACTGGAATTTCATCACCTCTTCTAGCTTTTTTCATAGTGATGCTTCCTAAGGTCCACTTGACTTCACATTCCAGGATGTCTGCTTCTAGGTGAGTGATCACACCATCGTGGTTATCTGGGTCATGAAGATCTTTTTTGTATAGTTGTTCTGTGTATTCTTGCCACCTTTTCTTAATATCTTCTGCTTCTGTTAGGTCCATACCATTTCTGTCCTTTATTGTGCCCATCTTTGCATGAAATGTTCCCTTGGTATCTCTAATTTTCTTGAAGTGATCTCTAGTCTTTCCCATTCTATTGTTTTCCTCTATTTCTTTGCACTGATCACTGAGTAAGTCTTTCTTATCTCTCCTTGCTATTCTTTGGAACTCTGCATTCAAATGGATATAGCTTTCCTTTTCTCCTTTGCCTTTTGCCTCTCTTCTTTTCACAGCTATTTGTAAGGCCTCCTCAGACACCCATTTTGCCTTTTTGTATTTCTTTTTCTTGGGGATGGTCTTGATCACTGCTTCCTGTACAATGTCACGTACCTCCCTCCATAGTTCTTCAGGCACTCTATCAGATCTAATCCCTTGAATCTATTTGTCACTTCCACTGTATCATAAGGGATTTGATTTAGGTCACACCTGAATGGTCTTGTGGTTTTCCTTTCTTCATGGGGACTAGAATGCAAAAGTAGGAAGTTAAGAAATACCTTGAATAACAGGCAAATCTGGCCTTGAAGTACAGAATGAAGCAGGGCAAAGGCTCAAAGAGTTTTGCCAAGAGAATGCACTGGTCATAGCAAACAGCCTCTTCCAACAACACAAGAGAAGACTCTACACATGGATATCACCAGATGGTCAATACAGAAATCTGATTGTATTCTTTGCTGCCAAAGATGGAGAAGCTCTATACAGTTAGCAAAAACAAGACGGGGAGCTGACTGTGACTCAGATCATGAACTCCTTATTGCCAAATTCAGACTTAAATTGAAGAAAGTATGGAAAACCACTAGACCAATAGAGAATAGACATCTTAACAAAACAGAAATATGGCTCTTGCAGCAGTCTGTGAGAAAAATCATTAGCTTTATTACTTGAAAAGTAGTTTGAATAGGAGTTTTCTAGCTGTTCAGTCTCAGAGAAGGCAATGGCACCCCACTCCAGTACTCTTGCCTGGAGAATCCCAGGGACTAAGGAGCCTGGTGGGCTGATGCCTATGGGGTCGCACGGAGTCAGACACGACTGAAGAGACTTAGCAGCAGCAGCAGCAGCAGCAGCTGTTCAGTCTGATCATCAGAACACCGCCAATTTTCTCTGCCACAGAGTCTTTCTGTACAGTGGGTAACTTGTTGCAATTAAGGGATTTTTCTCACTTTTTAATAAGTCTCAGATTTGGAAGGTTTTTCCTTTTTTTTTTTTTTGTCTTTTCATTTTCTTTTTTTAAATTTATTTATTTTTTAATTGAAAGATTAAATATGATTCTTGATCTGGAATACGTGAACAGCTAAGATAGGGAAGAGGAATTAGACTTGCTCCTATAGGACTGGTGACTAAACTTTAAGGAGATAGAAGTTGACTTAAGATGTAGAAGAACTTACTGATAATCAGAAGGTGAAACAGAGTCTTTGCATGGTCCTTAGATTCCTGTCCTGGAGCAATAATAACAGGGACTAGACAATAACAGGAGAAAGATGCTCTACAGTGGGCCCCAAACTTTTTGGCACCAGGGATCTGTTTCATGGAAGACAATTTTTCCACAGATTGGGGTGAGGGGATAGTTTGGGGATGATTCAAGCATTTTATGTTCACTGTCCACTTTATTTCTATTATCATTACATCGGCTCCACCCCAGATCATCAGGTATTAGAGCTCATAAGTTGGGGACCTCTGCTCTAGAATAAATTTCAAAACCAGCTAGAGGGAGTAGTTGTACTAAATGATCTTTGGGGTCTCAAAAGGAAGAATCTATGACTCTCCAAAAGCAGAGAATATAAGCAAGAAAAATATTAATAAACTGAAGCTCACAGACATGGCTTCTATGGGACCAAAAGGAAACATCTCAATAGCAAGATGTGTTTTTCACACATTTGAAATTGAAAATGTACTAGGCTACTAAATGTGTATATACACAGTCAGAGTACTAAACATTTTGCCTACTGTTGTGGGTGAAACAGTGTCCCCCTCAAAAAAGCTATGTTGACGTTCTAAATCCCAGCACATGTGATCATGACTTTAACTGGAAATAGGGCCTTCACAGATACATTCAAGTTAACATGAGGTCATGCTGGACTAGTCGGCTCAAAATCCAGTGGCCAGTGCCCTTATAAGGAGATAAAGATTTGAGACACACAGATACAGAGGGAAGAAGGCCATGTGGAGACAAGCAGAGATTGATGTTATGTAACCAAAGGCATGCCAAAGATTACTGGTAACCACCAGAAGCTAGAAGAGGCAAGAAAAGATTCTTTCCTAGAGTGTTCGGAGGGAGTATGGTCCTGCCAGCCCCTTGATTTCGGATTTCTAGTCTCTAGAACTGGGGGAGAATAGATTTCTGCTGTTTTAAGCCCTTGAGTTTATGGTTACTTTTTATGAAAACCCTAAAAACACTAATACACACACTTTAATTTCTTATTTACAGCAATAGTACAGAAAGTGTTAGGATCACTAATGATGGCTGAAAATCCTAAGATTGAGGAGATTATAAAACTTGGTCAAGGTCACACACAGAGAGCTGCAGGAACAGAACTCCATCCAGGTCTGAATTCCTGACTCCCCTCTCCAGCTCCCTGCTCCCTTTGACAATAGGCACTCACCCAGAAAATACCACACACTGTAGTACTGGGAGCATGAATGTTACCTGACTTATGCAATATAACCTGAGCTTCCACTTAATGACTCCTGCCCATCCCAGAGGAGCCCAGTTTGGGGCCATCATCTGTAGTGAGCTAAAAGTTCTCTCAGTACCTGACTCAGTTTGCCTGTGTGTCAGGGGCGGGGCAGCGGGGACGAGGGGGCAGACTTAAAAGCAAAGTGCAGATTACCTGGGGCTGATCACCTACCTGTGTAGGCTTCCATCCTGAGCAGTCTCATCTCCCTCTCATTTAATCAGATACAAGAAATGTGCCAGATTTGACTTATTGGAAATGAAATATAATGAAAAGTATTGAAAACTTTTGATAGAGAGGTTAAAAAGTAGTAGCTTGTGAAAATAAGCATTCTTAGTTGATAGCTTTAAGGATTCAAGAAATAGGAAATACCCTGGCAGTCTGGTGGTGAGGACTCCGTGCTTTCACTGCTAAGGGTGCAGGTTCGATTCCTGGTTGAAGAACTAAGATCCCCCAAGTCTCTCAGTGTAGCCCAAAATTAGAAAATAAAAAAAGGTTCAGGAAACAATGGCAAGACAGTTTGAAGCCATCCTTATGTCTGTGTTACTCAGAGTTGATCTAAAAATATCACAAGCCTTTGTAACATCTTTTAAACAGATATTTTTAAACCAAGAATAGGAAAAGTAACAAAGAAAGATGGAATTATGGATGAGCTCCTGAGGAATTCTGATGGAGGCCTGACATCTACCTCTCACACACATGGTAATCATCTAGAGGCTCATCTGCTCCTTGGCCAAGAGAAGGAGCTTTTGGCATGAAATATCTGGTGGTGAGTTGTAAGCAGCCGCTGGGCAAACCTCCAAGTGGTCACCTGCCTCGCTCTAGTGAACTTTTTAAAATATTTATATGTATGTGCTAATAAAAACCAGAACAACGTATCCAGGTACTTTCAAAAATCACAAAAATACTGTACCATTATACTCGGGAAATTGCTAAATTTCACATTTGAGAACACTGTGCTTCAAAGGAGTCATGCTGAAAGAATCTGTGTATATAGAAACATGAAAGTTAGGTTAACTGTAATGGTAAACAGCTAAAATAGTCTCAGATCTCCAGAATACAGTTGTGAATGTAGATCTATGGGGAAAAGGTCACTTAGCCTCCACAAGAACCAACTCAACTTCCAGGACAAAGTGGGGTGGTTTACTTCAAAGAAGTCCTTAAGCTGGAGATGATTTACCCTGGCATTCAATTCACCCAACATTTATTGGGTAAGTTACTTGCTATCTTAAAGAGCCTGGGGTTAGAAAGGTGGTCAAATAACAAGGTAGGTGGTGTAGCAAATGGAAAAAAATTACCTTTTGAGTCCAGTTCCAAATCCCAATTCTGATATTCACAAGCTGTGCTGTCCTGGCAACTCAGCCTCTCGTAGTGTCAGTTTCTTATTTTATTCACTCCATCATTATGGCAGCCTCACAGACTGTTCTGTGTATTATCTGATGAGACTGTGTATGTAAAGCACCTAGCCAGGACTCACATGTATCATCATGTCTCAATAAATGTGTGTTTCTTCCATCCCTCTCCAATTGTTAACCTCTCCTTAATAGTAACCTACATCTTATATAGGTATTTTTCTATGCCCCAGCATCTCCTGGGCAATGCTCATGCCGTCTCTCCTGGTCCCCAAGGTAGAAGGCCACATGGTGTGTCCAATATCTCTAACCAGAGCATAAAGAGGGGGCCTTGGGACAAGGCTGGTTATACAATGATGCAGATTTGTAGGTTACGTTCAGGATTTTATACTCTTTTATTGAAGCAATAGGAGACACCGAAGAGTTTTAAACAGACTTCCGCTGGATACTGAACATCGGGGACGTGTGGGGATGCAAAGGAGACTTTCGCATTAGTTTAGTTAAGAGACATTAAGATTCTAGATAGGGGGTGGGGGGACAGGACCAGTGTCAGTGGAGAGAAAAATAGACAAATTTAAGGAAAATTTCTAGAGAAGGAAATGACAACCCACTCCAGTATTCTTGCCTGGAGCATTCCATAGAAGGAGCAGCCTGGTGGACTACAGTCCATAGGGTCGCAAAGAGTCAGACACAACTGAAGTGACTTAGCAAGCACGCATGCAAGCAGAGGGAGAGAAAGAAAAAAATAAATGGCACAAACATAATTGACAACCACTTAGAATAATATATGGCACATAATGAACATTCCATAAACATTCATTATTATTATTATTCTAGTTACTATACAATATGCTATAATAAACTCACAGAACACATAAATATGATTTTTTTTAGTACAAAATCATGAAGGATTTTTACAGTTTTGCTTCTGAAATTCTTTGGCTAGGCATTTCAGTGAATTTATGATTTGTTATATTTTTATAAGCAACTTGCATATTCAGGAATTCTTTTTAAAAACTGCAGATAGTTTCCAAACATGAAAATTTTATGAACACTAATTTTAACAATTAGTGAGGCCAACTTATTATGTTCTACAGACATTTAATTAAACATTTATCAATGTTAGTTTTATGGGTTTTTTTTTTTTTTCAAGATTTTGTAGAATCTCACTTGTTTCCAGGATTCCTCACATATTTTCAAAGGGCCTTAAAAACACTCAGGGCCTAATTCACATGCCTGTTATACCTAATTAATAGAATGAGCCTGAAACAGTGGACAACCAAGAAAGAACAAAGTGAAGCCAGGATCATGATACATCAGATTCTGCTAAAGGGGACAGAGTGGAGAAAATGCCATCATGTGATCTAATTTTTCTCAACTTTTATTAAATGGTTCCCTGGCTATCTCCTTCTTAATTTGGGGAGTTTATCAAATGTCATTGAAGTTTAAAAAACTCCACTGACCTTTTACCTTGAAAGTGAAAATTGCCCAGTCAAGTCCGACTCTTTGTGACCGCATGGACTATACAGTCCATGAAAATCTCCAGGCCAGAATACTGGAGTGGATAGCCCCTTCCTTCTCCAGGGGATCTTCCCAACCCAGGGATCAAACCCAGGTCTCCCGCATTGCAAACAAGTCTTTACCAGCTGAGCCACAAGGAAACCGAAGAATATTGGAGTGGGTAGCCTATCCCTTCTCCAGTGGATCTTCCTGACCCAGGAATGGAACCAGGGTCTCCTGCATTGCAGGCGATTCTTTACCAACTGAGCTATTAGGGAAGATCTTTTAACTTACTTATGTGTAAATAAGGGCTTATCAAATTACGCATTTTGTCAGACTGTTTAGAATCAAAGTCCCTGCATATCCAAGATTATCATTGTGAAAGAATTCAGTTTTCAAAAAGGCAGTAACACTACCTTCATAGGACAGCATTTTTTACTTTAAAAGGACATTAGGGCTTCCCTGGTGGCTCAGTGGTAAAGAATCAGCCTGCCGATGCAGGAGGCAAGGGTTCTATCCCTGATCCGGGAAGATCCCAATGCCACAGAGCACCACAGATATTGAACCTGTGCTCTAAAGCCTGGAAATCACAACTACTGAGCCCTCAAGAGACAACTACTGAAGCCCACCCACCCTAGAGCCTGCACCCCGTAAGAGAAGCTCCACAACAAGAGAGGCTCTGCAACCAGAAGCCCAGGCACCATGACTACTGAGTAGCCCCCCCTTGCTGCAACTAGAGAAAAGCCTGTGAGGCAGTGAAGACACACGATAGGCAAAAATATAATAATAATAAATACATAATTTTTAAATGGACATTAAACATCATACAATTCAAAAAGGGGAAATGATTTGCCCAAAATCACACAGCAGCTACTGACAGCACCAAAGGAGTCACTTCCATACACCCTCTGACTAGTTCTTACCAGAGTTCTTACTTGAGTTCCTACTGGTTCCTTAAGAGACAGATGAATAGTAGGCAGCGGCTTGCAGCCTAGAACTTCTATATCAACTCACAAAGCACTCAGAGTCTTCACATTCTGGTCCCATAAGTGAAGGTAAAGCCTTCAGAATTTACTCTGAGAACAAATCAGGGAGATTAAAATGATCAAAACTATGTGTCAGGAAATTGTTTATTTACCATGAATTCTACTCAAGAAATGTGAATGCCTTTAAGAATTTGCCTTAAATGTAAAAATGGTAGAAAAAGAAAATGCTCTACCTTTTCCATCTCTTCGAGCAGAAATCATAGTTAACGGGATTTTCTCAAGTGAGTCACTTAATGACTTACAAGAAATGGCCAGCTGAACCTTGATTCATATAAAGAGTAATATTTTTATTCTGGACAATTCCTTCTTGATATTGCTGGAGGGAAATATGAGAAAAACGAATGCTATACTGATTTTCCATAGGGCAACATTGGTCATACTAAAATGTATGTACTAAAGTACTTTTAGAAATGCTGTGATAAAGGAATTCTAACTACCAGAATACTTATTCTTTCTCATTGCAGCTACCACTCATTGAGAACTTAAAGTGTGCAAAATAAGATCATTTAAACTTCATGGCATCCCAATAATTAAATGTTATGGTAGCACTTTTACTGATGAAGGAACTAAGTTTGAGAATTTAAACAACTTAGCCAAAGTTACACAATGACTAGGCTTCAACTGAACCATGGCTGTGTGAAAGCATGATCTTGCTCTTAAGTATACAACCCTACATTTGAATTCTAGAGTACCAGTCAGTTGTTATGTGCTTCCCAGGTGGCACAGTGGTAAAGAATCCACCTGGCAATGCAGGAGACTCGGGTTCAATCCCTGGGTCGGGAAGATCCCCTGGAGTAGGAAGCGGCAAGGCATTCCCGTATCCTTGCTTGAGAAATCCCATGGACAGAGGAGCCTGGCACGCTACAGCCCCTTGGGGTTGCAAAGAGTCAGATACAACTAAGCGACTGAGCATGTACATAAGCAACCACTTACAAGAATAGCTTCAGAAATGCTTAATAACTGGCTCTGTGTGTGTGTGTGTGTGTGTGTGTGTGTGTGTGTGTGTGTGCGCGCGCACATGCGCGCGCACGCGCTCAGTCATGTCTGACTCCGTCATCTCCTGCTTCTCCTGGATCTCCTGGATTGGCAGGCACTCTCTACCACTGTATCACCTGGGAAGCCTTGTGATTGTTTACAAGAGCCTAAAGGTTGAGCTGGAGTTCTAATGAGAGGTAAAGAGAGGCAGAGATCTGGACGTCACTGGTGTACGCATTCATAATCAAAGGAAAGCATACATTGTTTAATCCTTTAGAGGTTTAAATCTGTGACTATCTCATTTCAAAAATATTTAGAGGATATCTACTCAGACCAGGCACCATTCTAGACGTGTGGGATGCATTAGGGAACAAAAGTGACAGAAAGATCTCTGCCTTTCTGGAGATGGGTGGAGGGAACATAGATAAAAACATAATTAATAAGTAAAGTATACAATATGTTAAAAGATGATAAGTGAAACGACAGGAGGAAGAAGAGAAGCAGAGAGCAGTATCCTTCCTAAAACTCCTGTGAAAATTCTTAATGATTTGTTAGTGGACACATCAACAAATGGAAGGTGAGGTTTCTACCTGCTTTGGTAATATTCATATCTGAGGTTAACCAGATAATCTAGGTAATCTAATAGTCTTAGAAATGGATGACTGATAACTCCAGAAGCGGGTCATCGCCTCTACATACCCCAGGGATGCTACCAGAGGCTTAGAAAATCCCAAGACTCAGGAAATATGATCACAACTACAACTCTGGTTGCAACTAGCCCAATCTCTGAACTGAAACAAACGAAAATAGGAAATGTGTTTCAGGATGGTCTCATCACCATCTGTCCACCCAGTTCCTCCTGGCTCTGACTAAAATCCTTCAGTAAAAAGCACTGCTCAAGAGCAGCCCCAGAGCTTCTCAAACTCCCAGGGTCATAATATTAGGTACAGTTCAGTTCAGATCAGTCGCTCAGTCATATCCGACTCCTTGTGACCCCATGGAACACCGTGCACCAGGCTTCCCTGTCCATCACTAACTCCCAGAGTTTATTCAAACTCATGTTCATTGAGTCCGTGATGCCATCCACCATCTCATCCTCTGTCATCCACTTTTCCTCCTGCCTTATATCTTTCCTAGCATCAGGGTCTTTTCCAATGAGTCAGTTCTTCACATAAGGTAGCCAAAGTAGTGGAGCTTCAGCTTCAGCATCAGTCCTTCCAATGAATATTCAGGACTGATTTCCTTAAGGATGGATTAGTTGGATCTCCTTGCAGTCCAAGGGACTCTCAAGAGTCTTCTCCAACACCACAGTTCAAAAGCATCAATTCTTTGGTGCTCAGCTTTCTTTACAGTCCAACTTTCACATCCATACAGGACTACTGAAAAACCATAGCCTTGACTAGACAGACTTTGTTGGCAAAGTTAATGTCTCTGCTTTTTAATATGCTGTCTAGGTTGGTCATAACTTTTTTCCAAGGAGCAAGCGTCTTTTATTTTCATGGCTGCAGTCACCACCTGAAGTGACTTTGGAGCCCCCCAAAAATAAAGTCTGTCACTGTTTCCACTGTTTCCCCATCTATTTGCCATGAAGTGATGGGACCAGATGCCATGATCTTAGCTTTCTGAATGTTAACTTTTAAGCCAACTTTTTCACTCTCCTCTTTCACTTACACCAAGAGGCTCTTTAGTTCTTCTTCACTTTCTGCCATAAGGGTGGTATCATCAGCATATCTGAGGTTACTGATATTTCTCCTGGCAATCTTGATTCCAGCTTGTGCTTCCTCCAGCCCAGCATTTCTCATAATGTATTCTGCATATAAGTTAAATAAGCAGGGTGACAATATACAGCCTTGACGTACTCCTTTTCCTATTTGGAACCAGTCTGTTTTTCCATGTCCAGTTCTAACTGGTGCTTCTTGACCTGCATACAGATTTCTCAAGAGGTAGGTCAGGTGGTCTGGTAGTCCCATTTCTTTAAGAAGTTTCCACAGTTTGTGGTGATTCACACAGTCAAAGGCTCAGTCAATAAAGCAGAAGTAGATGTTTTTCTGGAACTCTCTTGCTTTTCCAATGATCCAACAGATGTTGGCAATTTGATCTCTGCCTCCTCCGCCTTTCCTAAAACCAGCTTGAACATCTGGAAGTTCATGGTGCATGTACTGTTGAAGCCTGGTAGTTTGAGCATTCTTTGGCATTGCCTTTCTTTGGGATTGGAATGAAAACTGACCTTTTCCAATCCTGTGGCCACTGCTGAGTTTTCCAAATTTGCTGGCATACTGAGTGCAGCACTTTCACAGCATCATCTTTCAGGATTTGAAATAGCTCAACTGGAATTTCATCACTTCCACTAGCTTTGTTCGTAGTGATGCTTCCTAAGGCCCACTTGATTTCACACTCCAGGATGTCTGGTTCTAAGTGAGTGATCACACCATCATGATTATCTGGGTCGTGAAGATCTTTTTTGTATAGTTGTTCTGTGTATTCTTGCCACCTCTTCTTAATATCTTCTGCTTCTGTTACGTACCATTTCTATCCTTTATTGGGCCCATCTTTGGGCCCATAGTTTTCAGTCTGTCTGCCCCCTGATGGAGAAGGATAAGAGGCTTATGGAAGCTTCCTAATGGGAGAGATTGACTGAGGGGGAAACTAGGTCTTGTTCTGATGGGCAGGGCCATGCTCAGTAAATCTTTAATCCAATTTTCTGTTGGTGGGTGGCACTGTGTTCCCCCAAACCTACTCCAGTACTCTTGCCTGGAAAATCCCATGGATGGAGGAGTGTAGTAGGCTACAGTACATGGGGTCGCAAAGAGTCGGACATGAGTGAGCGATTTCACTTCACTTCAAACTACGGTGGAGGTAATGGAGATAAGATCTTATGTATGTACTGCTATACTCACTGCCCCCAACACTGCAGCAGGCCACCACTGACTCACAGCTCTGTTGGAGACTCCTGGACACTCCTGCACAAGTCTGGGTCAGTTTCTTGTGGGGTCACTGCTCCTTTCTCCTGGGTCCTGGTGCACACAAGATTCTGTTTGTGCCCTGCAAGGGTCTTTTAGGTATAACAATATTAGGTATATTGTTATATTAATAGTTCCTCACTCAAGGATTTCTCACACCATTGGCAGCAATGCAAAGGAGGCAGGATGAGCCTTTCTTGTGTATGAAGTAGAGTAACAATGAACTGTGATTTCAGGGGAAGGAAATGGTTTTCTGCTCACATGCATGAAACAATAACTTTATCAAAGAATAACATCTACAAGTAGAAAAAAACTCACCTGTAGAATGAAAACATCAATTAAAGCAGACAGTGTCATATCCTATACAATCCTACACATTGTATCTTCAGTTATTTTAACTGATTTAAATTAAAAATGTATATGCCCAGTCTCAAAAATATGTTCATGCTACATTACAAAGATTTAAACAGATGTATCATGAAATGTATTGTTTTTAATGTGAATCTTCATGTAGAATGAATACCTTTGGATGCTTTGTTGCTTTTTTAAATCATAGTAAACAACATATGGACATAAAATTTACCATCTTCCCCGTTTTTAAGTATACAGTAAACTATTAATATATTCACAGGATCTTTAGAATTTTGCATCTTGTCAAACAGAAATTCTATACTACTATAGAATAGTAGTTCTATACTACTGAACAACAATTTTCAGCTTCCCCCCGATGTCTAGCAACCACCATTCTACTTCCTGTTTATGAGTTTAACTACTTTAGATAACTCATATAGATGGAATCATGCAATATTGGTTTTTCAGGACCACCTTATTTCATGTAGTATAACATCCTCAAGGTTTATCTGTATTATAGCATATAAGATTTCCTTCTTTTTAAAGGCTAAATAATATCCTGTTTTTTTTCAATAAGCAATTTTCTATAATACAGGCAAAAATATTTAAATTTTCCTTAGGAAATTATAATTACACAGGGGGAAAAAAAAAAACTTGTTATAGTTCAGTAAGGTATTCCTTAGTGGTTTCCCACATCACTTCCTAAGCCAAAGTCTTACTCTATGTTATTTTAAGTTTAGAAATGTAAGCATTTCAAACGATATTTTGCCATGTCACTCTTTGGCTGCCCCAAATGTGAAAGAGGTGGGCTTGCTGCAAGGAGCAAGTTAACTGAGCATCTCTTGCTTGTCAAGTCAGTTAGGATGACATAACAACTTATTACTATTTGAGTAAATCTCTTTCCATGGGAAACACATGACACAAAGTATTACACATATTAACTCATGTAGACAAAAACCAAGATAAAACAAAGTTGTTTCCCTTCACACTTAGTATTTACTGAAATCCAATTTGTTCAATGCTTAAATTGTTTTCTCCTCTAAAGTTAACTAGAAATGTTGACTTTATATAAGTGTAAGAAATTACTTTTTAACTTTGGTCAAATATATAAAGCTATCAAAATCTTTATTGTTTCAAATACCTTTTAAAAGACTAAATGTGACTTAATAATGAATGCATAAAAAACTAATAAAAGCACTTGTAATAATCCTGAAAGAATTTGATATGTGGTCATGAAGTACTGGCTACAGACTCCATCATTTTGGTTTCAAATTGCTGTATTTTTCACTCTTATTCTATAATATTTCCAATTATCTACATTTGTGGAATGTTGTTCACAAGTGTCAACCTACTCCCTCATAAACTTTTTGTCAGAGCAACTAATAAGTAAAACTTAGGCAGGGAAAAGAACTTTCAATGCTTAATTCTTGCTCCTTTTTTCCGTACTGCAGCTCTTCCCAGACAGGTTATGTACTTCACTTCTTAATGCCTTTTCAGACTTCTCCCTTCAAAATATTCTTCTCTGTCCTGCTCTTACCAAACCCAAGTTCGTCACTCAAGACTCAGTTCAAGAGGCACCTCTTTGGGGAGCCTTCCTCAATTCCCCCAGGCAAAGTCAGCCTCTATTTTAGTACTACCACTTTCAATTATAATTATTTATTTGGAAATCTGTCACCGCATCATACTATATAATTCTCAAGAATAGGGACTCAGATCAGATCAGTCGCTCAGTCGTGTCCGACTCTTTGCGACCCCATGAATCACAGCACGCCAGGCCTCCCTGTCCATCACCAACTCCTGGAGTTCACTCAGACTCACGTCCATTGAGTCAGTGATGCCATCCAGCCATCTCATCCTCTGTCGTCCGCTTCTCCTCCTGCCCCCAATCCCTCCTAGCATCAGAGTCTTTTCCAATGAGTTAACTCTTCACATGAGGTGGCCAAAGTACTGGAGTTTCAGCTTCAGCATCATTCCTTCCAAAGAAATCCCAGGGCTGATGTCCTTCAGAATGGACTGGTTGGATCTCCAATAGGGACTAGGTCTTATTTATTTTTATAGTTCTGGCACTTATTACAGTACCCAACACCTGAATAATAGGTGCTCACTACATGTTTGTTAAATAGTCTTAAACACATTCACACACACACACACACACACACACACATCCTGCTCATGGTTAACACACTGCACTGTCTCTACCTATTTCACCATCTGCAATATAGATCAATAAATCTTTACAGTGAGAGTTTTAGAAAACTATAGCAATATTTTAAAAATATTCATTAAGGTACATTAACTGATTTGGGGGGAGGATACTTAAGGAGAAACTGTGGATCTTTATATATAGATGGGACTTCCCTGGTGGCCCAGTGGTTAAGACTGTGTCTTCCAATCAGTGGGCACAGGTTCGGTCCCTGATAGGGGAGATAAGATCCCAGATACCTTGCAGTCAGAAAATCAAAAATATGAAACAGAAGCAATATTGTAATAAACTCAATAAAGACTTTTAAAATGGCCCACATAAAAAAAAATCTTTAAAAGCATACACAGATGTTGCAAATAATTATCACGTATTCAATAAGTAACTCTCGGGCACTAGGCACTCACAGAAGAGTTCTCTCTTATATATTACAGAACTTTCTCCTAAGCTCTTTAAATGGTAGCCAATTAATATTACTTATCTTTAAAACGTGATGATGACAGTAATGATAAGGCTGATGACATTTATTTCATTCAAGCGGTGACCAAATAATTAAAGACAAGGGTATGTAATGCTAATACAAAGAAGGGCACTATGTAACAAAACTATTTCAAAGTCCAAATGAGTTCCAATTTTTAAGTTAATGGTTAGAATGGTTTAAAGAAATAGTTCAAAATAAATAGTGCCAACCAATGAGAGCTCTGAAAGTTTGCAAAGCATTCACTGTTTCCAGACTCCCCAATTTCTTGTCTCTTTTGATCTGATAGGCGTTAACCTCCTGCACCATTTAGTTTTCCCACTTCAAATATCCTAACAAATTGGTCAGAAAAAAATAAAAAGATAAACAAAACCGACCCCCCATGAAACATCAACATATTACCAAAACCATGCACTGAAAATAAAAAGACCTCAAACTTGGAGCTAGAAAGGGACTGAGAAAGAATGTTCCTAATACTCCTCTCTTGCCTGAAATTTGCAGACAGCACTTTTACTTACTAGCACATTCAATACATAAAAGCTAATAATTATTCCAGTTTTATTTCCTTAACTTGCAGACAAGGAGTTTGATTTCCAGCCATGATTTTAACAAAGTACCATTGCAAAAAAAAAAAAAAAAGGAATTTTCACGGGGATCATAAAATTACATTCCAGCTTCTTTGTCCCTTTTCTTCATCTCCGCTTTCTCTCCCCATCCCCTCTTCTTTATTTCCTTTCTCTATGTTTGAAAGAAATCTAACTACCCTTGACCTTGCTTGTTTCAACAAGACCATTTCTAAATTTTTCTCTGATGGATCTCAGTAAAAGAAAATGTGTTATCAGCTGTGTTTCCCCCACTATTTAGCCGAGTGAGCTCACTGCCACAGTTCTGAGATGCCAGTAGTGCAGTCTCACCAGTGACTGCCAACACCCCTGAAATACCAATACAGTAAACTAGCAGGCATCAAAGGGATTCCTAAATCACACTGAGGACAGTTTTATTACCCATAAAGTAGGAAACCCACACAGAAGAGAAGCTGTCCTGGCTTTACTGTTTATTGGCCAGGTGGAACTGATTAAGAATGTGAGAATCTGTGGGACCAATAATCATGGGCTTCTTGTGTTCAACATAAGAAAGGGTTTCACATAACCCAGCAATAGCAGGGCATTAGTGCTCAAGAAATCCGAACTTGGATCTATTTATACACAGGACTGGGCTAGACAGGCTGGCTCAGAGAAAATCGTCGTAAGGGAAGAGTGTAGAAGACAGAGAAATGACTCTCAGAAACCACAAACAGAGCACAGCAGATTGCAATTCCTTTAAGAATGATTGTAAGGATTACTCTAAGCGAAATTGGCAAAGGCTATATTAAAATGGATGGGTGGCTCATAACCAGGCCTGGTTTTATTTCAAATCCTCTTTACAAAGGAGGCCAAAAATTGCATTCCCTGCAGGAGATTCTTTCTTGTCTGCAGGCTGCTTTACCAGATGTTGAAGTGAGGAAAAGATGCTACTGAAGAAGTTAGATCTGAGAGAGGACAGTCTTTTATCTCTAATCCTTTCACAGAGCAAAACAACCCTGTTTAGGGACATCCTAAAGTAGAAGAATCCAGAAAGATAAAACAAATATAAAAGGTGGTCAGTATTCATGGTATGAATATTCTTTACTTTGCAAAAGGATTTACTGTAGCATTGCTTTCAATGTGTCCCTAGTACATTTTACAAATGCTTTTATATGTTTTAAAAATGATATGCACTTACGTTTCCAAAGGCATCTATTGCACAGTCTAAAAACACTGTCTGAGGATCATGTCAAAAAAATCTATATACTATATTTACTATTACAAAACCAAATTATGATTGTGTGTGTGTGTGTGCTAAGTCATTTTAGTCGTGTCCAACTCTTTGTGACCTCATGGACTGTAGCCCACCAGGCTCCTCTGTCCATGGAATTCTCTAGGCAAGAATACTGGAGTGGGTTCCCATGTCCTCCTTCAGGGGACCTTCCCGACCCACAGATAGAACCTGCATCTCTTATGTCCCCTACGTTGGCATGCGGGTTCTTTACCACTAGCGCTACCTGGGAAGCTAGAGTCACCTGGGAAGCCCCAAATTATGACTACTGAAGACAAAAAATTACAATGAAGTCTGATAGTTTTTCATGGAATAATAAGTCAATTAAGATATGAAGATGATAAGATAGATTTACAGATTCAAGTAGAAGTCTGCTTTTAATAAAATCATTCAGTCTATATCAGATAAAGATTCTCACCAAGGATTGAATTTTCAAAACTCTCATAATTTCAAATGTTATTCCATAAAAACTTTATAACTTACTTCTGGAATTGCAAATGTTTATCAAAGGGAATAAACTTTACTCTAAATATGTGGAGTGCAAGTCAGCTAAAAATAGCTCTTTTACTAAAGAAATTAACACTCAAACTTTAAAGAAGGGAAATACTAGCACATACATGTAGACAGAAGTGCACATGTTCATAAATCATGTATCAGTCATCAACAAAATAAATGTGGAAACACAGCAAGTAAAATTAGAGCTTGGATTTGATTACTATGGTGTATATCATGCGAAAAGGAAAATGAAACAGTCAAACGTAACTATATCAGTATGCATGAGAAACCATCCTCTCCGAGGACATCTGTGACTACTTAGAGTGTAATTCTTTGTGATTCTGAGTATCAGAGATCATCAAACGCTCTACAGCAAAGCAAGAACCTTTCAAGCACTTGGTACACTCTCAGTGATGAATCCTAAGTCTGGCTTAACGTTGAGAGTTGAATTTCAGAATATTCAAATTCTGTTCCATTTTAAGACTAGCAGGGACTCATTTTGCTCAATGATAGCTTCTAGCTGGAAGGATTCAGATATTCCTGGGATGAAGTGGCCTTCTGCTCCCTCTATGTTATTTTTTTCATGATCCACATGTCAAGGATTAAGCATGAAGTCATGCAACAGCTGTCTGGTCATGCATATGCTTTGGTCCCAAGAAGATGTATCACCCACCTGCATTGCAGCAGTTCATCTGCAGTTAACCCATATTGTCTAATCAGGTTCAATGACAACATAATACAGAATTTACAAGATAAATGTGGATTTGAAATTAGGGGTGGGGTGAGAATAACTAGTGAGATTATTTTACTTATTAACTTCTAGACTTCTGACTCAATAAAAAAAGGGGGTTTTGTTTTTATTTTGATTTTAAATAAGATTTTCTGAGGTATATTGCAGTTTGTCCATATCTTATAACTCTTGAGGCTTCATTTAGAAAGTCGATTTTAGGAAGGAAAATTTCTACAGCTGTGAAAACACAGTGCAGACTTGCTCAGAGAACTAGGAGTCATGAGCCAAGACAACAGAATAGCAATATCTCCTATGGGATAAGAGTTCTATTTGCCAAATGAAGGTCTAAACTGATCACAAGTCAAAACATGGGCAAGTTGGGAAAGGCACCCTGCCTGCAGGGAGGAGAACACAAGGGGCCCTTGCCCACTTGGCACTCAGAGTGGAGGGCCTCCTCCATCGACCTGCCTACCAGTGAACCAACGTCTCTCCCCGGGCCCAGGATGAACCAGGCCTGATGACCATCCTGCTTCTCACATGCTCACATGCAGGCTGACACATGTGCATTCAGTCCTGGAATGGATTTCCCAGTTCCCTAATGTGTTTTCACCTGTTTGAAAGGATCAGGCCTTCTAGAAGACTCCTCCCAAAGAACTGGGAAAAGTTCTACCTTCATCCTGTGTGACTCCACCCCCAAATCCAATTCATTCTCCACAGGAGGCTCTTACAAAGCACAAATTTGATCATATTCTTTGGCTATTCGCAAGTTTTCAAAGCAAAACAAAAAATTTTTTAACAATTTTTTCTCAACAAAGTCTTCTATCCTTCCCCTGTTAGATGGATTTCGGTACCCTGGGTATAATTCTAAAATGTTGATTATAATTCATTATTATTAATAATATTGGTATTTCTATTATTATCATTCTTATTATTTCCACCTTTCTCTGCTAAAGTATCAGCTGTGTGAAGTCCCTGCTTGTTCAGTGTTACTTCTCTAGTACAACATGTTACTTTCCTAGTAAGTACTCAAAAATCACTAAATGAATGAATGAAATATATTGTTCTTGACTCTTATGTCTCATTTCTATATTATGGAAGGTATATTTTGGAAAAGGAATATTTGCCCTGGAAAATTTAACAATACTTTAAAGATTATTTTATTTCATGTTTACATCTAATATATACAATATACTATATTTCATGTAAGTATATGTGCTGAAACTCCAGTACTTTGGCCACCTCATGTGAAGAGTTGACTCATTGGAAAAGACTGATGCTGGGAGGGATTGGGAGCAGGAGGAGGAGGGGATGACAGAGGGTGAGATGGCTTGATGGTATCACTGACTCAATGGACGTGAGTCTGAGTGAACTCCAGGAGTTGGTGATGGACAGGGAGGCCTGGCGTGCTGGGATTCATGGGGTCGCAAAGAGTCGGACACGACTGAGCAACTGAACTGAACTGAACTGAAGTATATGTGTGTGTGTGTGTGTGTGTGTGTGTGTGTGTAATGGAAACAGTGACAGACTTTATTCTCTTGGGCTCCAAAAATCACTGCAGACAGTGACTGCAGCCATGAAGTTAAAGGACACTTGCTCCTTAGAAGAAAAGCTATGACAAATCTAGACAGCATATTAAAAACCAGAGACATCACTTTGCTGACAAAGGTCCATACAGTCAAAGCTATGGTTTTTCCAGTAATCATGTAAAGACGTGAGAGTTAGACCATAAAAGAGGCTGAGCATCAAAGACTTGATGCTTTCAAACTGAAGTGCTGAAGAAAACTCTTGAGAGTTCCTTGGACTGTAAGATCAAACCAGTCAATCTAAAAGGAAATCAACTTTGAATAGTCACTGGAAGGACTGATGCTGAAATAGCAGCTTCAATCCTTTGGCCACCTGATGAGAAGAACCAATTCACTGGAAAAGACTCTGATGCTGGGAAAGACTGAGGGCAACAGAAAATGAGATAGTTGGATGGCATCACTGACTCAATGGATGTGAGTTTGAGCAAACTTCTGGAGATAGTGAAGGACAGGGAAGCCTGGCGTGGTGCAGTCCATGGGGTTGCAAAGAGTCGGACATGACTGAACGATCAAATTAACAAAAAATATGTATATAAAAAATACACAGATATTCAGTACTGCTGGGACTTTGCTGTTTTCATGCACACAGCCCACCACAGCCTTCCCCTTCTCACTAGTGTGGTCTCGTAAACTCAGCACAGTAACATAACCTTGATGTGGGGTTACTCAGGCAAATGAAGCTGCCAGGATTGCCACAAATTATCCGTGGTGGGTGAATGTTCACATCAATGAGGTCTTTAGTAAAAAAATAAATAAATAAAGAGCATTAGAAGACTGGCCTAAAAAACACCCTTGCTTAAATAGTTGGAAGGTTCAAAACATTGAGTTGGGGGCAGATGCAAATTATTATTGGTATTTGTCAACCTTACATTTTCCTTTTTCTCATTACAATTTCAAACTGAATTTATTTTTCCTTGGCTTCTTCCCTACACCCTCCCAGCGCCTTTTGGTTTCCATATGGTGCACGTAGCCAGGACAGGAAGACCATCGACTTCACTCAGCTTTCTGTGTTCTACTGATTGTTACAAACTACCTTAGTGAACTGGATTCCCTTGACCTTTAACTTCTCTCTTCCTGGTCTCTGAAACGGAATCACTTACAGATGAAGCAAGGCTGAAAAATTGCAAACATTTGGATGCAAAGGTGGTTGAGGCTCCCTCCAGAGTAGATCTGGGCATTGTGTTTTCTTGTCATTTATTTGATTTCCAAGCCCTTGATCTGGCTTAAAAATTTTTAAAGGAAGCTGGGGATTTTAAGATTAAAAAAAGGAATTCTTTGTTTTTAGAAAAGGAAAAAAATTGCTATTACATCAAAGTGTTTTATTTTGAAAATGAATTCACAAGCATCTTCATGTATAAGCTTTAGATTTCAGGTCTCATAACACTTAAGATGTACATGTGTTTACATATATATCTAGGTTACATATATGTGTGTTTGTGATACATGAGTACAGGCATAGAATTTTCTCTAATTATCATAAAGTCCTCTCAATACAGGTCATTATTAAATGAAGAGGTTAAGACATTTTCCCAAGGTCACACACGTAAACTACTAAGTGGCAGAGCTAGGCTTTGAAGTTCAGTCTCCCTAATATCAAAGTTCATGTTCTTTCTGTACACCATCCACTCCTAAGTACTATATATTAAAAGCCCAAGCAAAGCGAGATGAAATTATAGGAGAAAGAAAAATACAATAGAAACAAGCTACTGTCAACATGCTCCTTGGAAGAAAAGTTATGACCAATCTAGACAGCATATTAAAAAGCAGAGACATTACTTTGCCAACAAAGGTCCATCTAGTCAAAGCTATGGTTTTTCCAGTAGTCATGTATGGATGTGAGAGTTGGACTATAAAGAAACCCGAGAGCCAAAAAACTGATGCTTTTGAACTGTGGTTTTGGAGAAGACTCTTTAGAGTCCCTTGGACAGCAAGGAGATCCAACCAGTCCATCCTAAAGGAGTCCTGGGTGTTCATTAGAAGGACTGATGTTGCAGCTGAAACTCCAATACTTTGGCCACCTGATGTGAAGAGCTGACCCATTGGAAAAGACCCTGATGCTGGGAAAGATTGAAGGTGGGAGAATAAGGGGACAACAGAGGATGAGATGGCTGAATGGCATCACCGACTCAATGGACATGAGTTTGAGTAAACTTTGGGAGTTGGTGATGGACAGGGAAGCCTCGTGTCCTGGAGTCCATTGGGTCACAGTCAGACACGACTGAGCGACTGAATTGAACTGAACTGTCAACATAAAGATGAGTAAGTCACTGATGTTTATGATATATCAAGGCACAGAAAAATATTTTCATTTCCAAATTTTTAACCTTCAGCGAGTCAGTTGTAAAACTCAACAGAAGAAATAAGGAAGGGGCTATTCTCACCTCATGTATATCAATTTACTCTGGATCTTGTGGGGCCCTTGCTATGATCAGCCCATTCTTAAAACTTAAATTATTTGAGACAATCATAATTAAGCATCTTTAACATCATATATAATCTGGTCCTGATATAATTTATAATGAACATACATATATGAACATACATATATCACATGATACTATTTTGTGTGCATGCGAGCTCAGTCGCTTCAGTTGTGTCCAACTCTGTGACCCTATGGACTGCAGCCCGCCAGGCTCCTCTGTCCATGGGATTCTCCAGGCAAGAATACTGGAGTGGGTCACCATGTCCTCCTCCAGGCGATCTTTCAGACCCCGGGATCGAACTGGAGTCTCCTGCATTGCAAGCGGATTCTTAACCACTGAGACACCTGGGAAAACCCTACTATTTTGTGTATCAAATACTAAGTATTCCAGTGAATACAACAGGATGCACCTCTCTCACAGGTGCATTGAGCACTCCCCCAAATTAAACAGTAGGCCCACTGATAAATAAGAGAGGCCGTAACATTTTCTACTACAAAAATCAGGGTTCTGCTAATATCTGATGAAGCTGAAATCCCTCTTGACCATATACCTTTCCAATCCATGGCACGTACCCTAAAACAGCCAGTTAGTGTGAATCCTTCCAAATTTTTTTCTATACATTTGCATGCAAATATAAAATCATAGAGAATATACATTCATTTTCAACAAATATTATAGATTATTTATTCCTAAATGTACTCTTTTCACCGACTATATCATTGCTGTAATTGCATGTCTACATTACTCTACAATTTCTTTCTGTTTAGACACTCCCCTACTGATAAAACCAAAGCCATTTCTCAATCGTTCAAACGGTTCAGTGAATAACTTTGCAGAGGCTTCCTTTTTTAAACTTTTTTTTTTTTTGGCTCCACCAAGTCTTAAGTTTTGGGACACGGGATCATGTTAGTTGCAGCATGCAGGATCTTGGTAGCAGCGAACAGGATCTTAGTTATGGCATGTGGGATCTAGTTCCCTGACCAGAGATCAAACTCATGCCCTTGGCATTGGGAGCATAGTCTTAGCCACTGGACCACCAGGGAAGTCCCTGCAGAGGCTTCCTTGTGCTCATTTCTCTGATGTCTACTGAGAAGCATACTGGTAGCTCAAAGCTTACGAGCATTTTAAATAGTAATAGATCTATCTACATGGCTCTCAGCTGTGCTGGATGTGTTTATTTCCCACACACTGGTCCAAATATCCACTTGGCAAATATTTAAAGCTTGCCCAATTGGTGGTTAAAAAGTATCACTTAACTTTTGCATTTCTCTTGATTATTAATAAAGTAAAACATTTGTCTTTACATAGAGTAACCTATCTGTACTGCTTTTTATATACATTGACTGTTAATATACCTGGCACTTTTTTTCTTATTTAAATTCAGGAGTTTTTAAAATGTAAAATATAGAGTTTTCCCTAGAAGTCCAGTGGTAAACACTTTGTCTTCTAACACAGGGATGCTGGTTCAATCTCTGGTTGGAGAACTAAGACTCCTCCCCACCCCCATGCCCTAATGGCCAAAAATCCAAAGCATAAAACAGAAGCAATATTGTAACAAACTCAGTAAAGACTTTTTAAAAATGGACAAATACAGATAGCAATATTTTTTTATATGTGCTAATTTTCTAGATGTTCAGTTGTTTTTGAAATTTTAAGTTCAGTTCAGTAGCTCAGTCGTGTCCGACTCTTTGCAACCCCATGGACTGCAGCACACCAGTCCTCCCTGTCCATCACCAACTCCCGGAGTTTACTCAAACTCACGTCCATTGAGTCAGTGATGCCATCCAACCATCTCATCCTCTGTCGTCCTCTTCTCCTCTCACTTTCACTCTTTCCCAGCATCAGTGTCTTTTCCAAGTCTGTTCTTTGCATCAGGTGGCCAAAGTACTGGAGTTTCGGCGTCAGCATCAGACCTTCCAATAAATATTCAGGACTGATTTCCTTGAGGACAGACTGGTTGGATCTCCTTGCCATCCAAGGGACTCTCAAGAGTCTCCAACAATACCAGAGTTCAAAAGCATCAGTTCTTCACCGCTCAGCTTACTTTATAGTCCAACACTCACATCCATACATGACTACTGGAAAAACCATAGCTTGGACTAGATGGACCTTTGTTGGCAAAGTAATGTCTCTGCTTTTTAATATGCTGTCTAGGTTGGTCAAAACTTTTCTTCCAAGGAGCAAATGTCGTTTAATTTCATGGCTGCAATCACCATCTGCAGTGATTTCAGAACCCCCAAAAATAAAGTCTCTCACTGTTTCAATTGTTTCCCCATTTATTTGCCATGAAGTGATAGGACCAGGTGCCATGATTTTCGTTTTCTGAATGTTGAGCTTTAACCCAACTTTTTCACTCTCCTCTTTCACTTACAGCAAGAGGCTCTTTAGTTCTTCTTTGCTTTCTGCCATAAGGGTGGTGTCATCTGCATATCTGAGGTGATTGATATTTCTCCCAGCAATCTTGATTCTAGCTTGTGCTTCATCTAGCCCAGCATTTCTCATGAAGGACTCTGCATATAAGTTAAATAAGCAGGGTGACAATACACAGCCTTGATGTACTCCTTTCCCGATTTGGAACCAGTCTGTTGTTCCATGTCCAGTTATAACTGTTGCTTCCTGACCTACATACAGATTTCTCAAGAGGCAGGTCAGGTGGTCTGGTATTTCGATCTCTTTAAGAATTTCCCACAGTTTGTTGTGCTCCACACAGTCAAAGGCTTTGGCATAGTCAATAAAGCAGAAGTAAATGTCTTCCTGGAACTCTTGCTTTTTCGACGATCCAGCGGATGTTGGCAATTTGATCTGGTTCCTCTGCCTTTTCTAAATCCAGCTTGAACATCTGGAAGTTCACGGTTCAGGTACTGTAGAAGCCTGGCTTGGAGAATTTAGAGCATTCCTTTGCTAGCATGTGAGATGAATGCAACTGTGCGGTAGTCTGAGCATCCTTTGGCATTGTCTTTTTTTGGGATTGGAATGAAAACTGATCTTTTCCAGTTCTGTGGCCACTGCTGAGTTTTCCAATTTTATGGCATACTGAGTACAACACTTTAACAGCATTATCATTTTAGGGTTTGAAATACCACTAATTCATTTGTCTAACTCCACACTGTTTTAATTACAATTTACTCTTTTTATATGTTTTCATATGGATAAGGCAAGTACCTCTCTTGTTTTCTCCTTTAAAAAATGCCTATTCTGAGATATATTGTCTTTTATATAAGATTTAGTTTGTTAATCTGCATGAAAAATAATTTTGAAATTATAATATCAATACTATTTAGATACTAATTTGGGGAGAATTCACAATTTTTTTTATGATTTAGTCTTCTTATCCATGATCATTGTCTCTTTGTTTATTTAGCTCTACTTTGCTAAGCCTTTTAAAATTCACTTTAATTAACTGATTTAACTGTATTCATTTAATTTCCATTTTAATACATGATAATCTGATTGATACCTAGTAGGCTATTTACTACCACTACCCCATTACTGGAGACTTCCTAGGTGACATTAGTGTTAAAGAACCAATGAAGGAATTGGAAGAGACCCGGGTTCAATCCCTAGGTCAGGAAGATCCCCTGGAGGAGGGCATGGCAACCCACTCCAGTATTCATGCCTGGAGAATCCCACAGACAGAGGAGCCTTGAGGGCTATAATTCATAAGCTGCAAAGAGACAGATATGACTGAAGAGACTTAGCACACACACACCCCATTACCACTCCTTTTCAAAAATTTTCTACCTCCTTTTTTTTTTTTGCCTTTGTACTAAATAATACTCAGCATACTCTTATCTAGTTCTAGTAGAAATCACACTTTATCTTCCTAATTATGAAAAGGTACATATATTTCAAGCAGATGTGAAAAAAAAAATAGGGACACTGAGCATAGTACATTCTAGCAAAAAGAAAAATCTGCAGAAACAGAAAAACAGGAAGCCACATCCTCATAGTTGATGATCAAACTATACTCTTAGGAGAAAATGTTGAGGAATGGCAGGTAATGACAGGAGGTCAATCTAGAAATACAAGAGTGAGTTAGCTCATGGAAACCTCCCATATTCCAGGATTACAATATAGGCTTTGACTCTACTGTATTTACTTGACTGTGTGATGCACAAATGTGAATCTAGAGTTCCCTCACTAGCATCAAATTACCATATTACATGTATACTTTTTTGTTGAAGTGTAGCTGATTTACAATGTTGTACTGCTCTGTGCTATAAAGCAAAGTGACTCAGTTTTATACTTAACATGCATTATTTTCTATATTCTTTTCCACTACTGTTTACCCCAGGAGATTGGATTATAGTTCGCAGTGCTGCACAGGAGGACCTCATTGTTTATCCATTCTAAATGTAATTCTGTGCATCCACCAACCCCCAATTCCCTGTCCATCGCTTTTCCTCCCCCCTCCCCTTTGGCAACCACAAATCTGCTCTCTGCGTCTGTGGGTCTGTTTCTGTTTTGAAGACAGGTTAATTTGTGCCATATTTTAGATTCCACTTGTAAGTGATAGCATACGGTATTTGTCTTTCTCTTTCTGACTCACTGCACTCAGTATGATAATCTCTAACTGCATCCATGTTGCTGCAAATGTCATTATTTTTTCCTTTTGTATGGTTGAGTAGTATTTCATTGTATATATATGTACTAAATCTTCTTTATCCATTCATCTGTTGATGGACATTTAGGTTGTTTCCATGTTTTGACTACTGTGAAGTGTTGCTATGAACATGGTGGTGCACTTACCTTCTTGAATTATAGTTTTGTCTGGGTGTATGCCCAGGAGTGGCATTGCTGGATCATACGGCAATTCTATTTTTAGTTTTCTGTGGAACTGTCATACTTTTTTCCACAGTGGCTACACCAAGTTCCATTCCCACCAACAGTGTAGGAAGGTTCCCTTTTCTCCACATCCTCTCTAGCATTTGTTACTTGTAGATGTTCTAATGATGGTCTTTCCGACCGGTCTAATGTGGTAACTCATGGCAGTTTTGTCAAATCACAAAGAATTGATGCTTTTGAACTGGGGTGTTGGAGAAGACTCTTGAGAGTCCTTTGGACTGCAAGGAGATCCAACCAGTCCATCCTAAAGGAAATCAGTCCTAAATATTTGTTGGAAGGACCGATGTTGAAGCTGAAACTCCAATACTTTGGCCACTTGATGCGAAGAACTGACTCATTGGAAAAGACCCTGATGCTGGGAAAGATTGAAGGCGGGAGGAGAAGGGAACAACAGAGGATGAGATGGTCAGATGGCATCACTAACTCAATGGACATGAGTCTGAGTAAGCTCTGGGAGTTGGTGATGGACAGGGAAGCCTGGTGTGCTGCAGTCCATGCGATCGTAGAGAATCGAACATGGAGGAATGACTGAACTGAACTGAACATGTGTTTAGGTGTGATTTCAAATACAAAGATTGCTAGCAGAGCTGTAGGATGTGTGCTCACTGCCACGCTAATCATATTCTTGGTGAAGAAATCTATCTTAGGAAGGATGTGTAAAGTCAGTCAATGAGCATCATCAAAGAACATAGTCAGGTGGATAGGTTTTTCACTTCTTTGAGGAAATTAAAGAAATAACTGCTCTCAGTTCAGTTCAGTCGCTCAGCCATGTCCGACTCTTTGCAATCCCATGGACCACAGCACACCAGGCCTCCCTGTCCATTAGCAAGGCCCAGAGTTTACCCAAACTCATATCCATTGAGTTGGTGATGCCATCCAACCATCTCATCCTCTGTTGTCCCCTTTTCCTCCTGCCCTCAATCTTTCCCAGCATCAGGGTCTTTTCAAATGAGTCAGTTCTTCACATCAGGTGGCCAAAGTATTAAGAGTTTCAGCTTCAACATTAGTCCTTCCAGTGAACATCCAGGACTGATCTCCTTTAGGATGGACTGGTTGGACCTCCTTGCAGTCCAAGGGACTCTCAAGAGTCTTCTCCAACACCACCGTTCAAAAGCATCAATTTTTTGGTGCTCAGCTTTCTTTATAGTCCAACTCTCACATCCATACATGACTACTGGAAAAACCATAGCCTTGACTACACAGACCTTTTTTGGCAAAGTAATGTCTCTGCTTTTTAAATATGCTGTCTAGGTTGGTCATAATTTTCCTTCCAAAGAGTAAGTGTCTTTTAATTTCATGGCTGCAGTCACCATCTGCAGTGATTTTGGTGTCCCCAAAAATAAAGTCTGCCACTGTTTCCATTGTTTCCCCATCTATTTGCCATGAAGTGATGGGACCAGATGCCATGATCTTAGTTTTCTGAATGTTGAGCTTTAACCCAACTTTTTCACTCTCCTCTTTCACTTATACCAAGAGGCTCTTTAGTTCTTTTCACTTTCTGCCATAAAAGTGGTGTCATCTGCATATCTGAGGTTATTGATATTTCTCCTAGCAATCTTGATTCCACCTTGTGCTTCCTCCAGCCCAGCGTTTCTCATGATGTACTCTGCATGTAAGTTAAACAAGCAGGGTGACAATATTGCCTTGACGCACTTCTTTCCCAATTTGGAAACAGTCTGTTGTTCCATGTCCAGTTCTAACTGTTGCTTCCTGACCTGCATACAGATTTCTCAGGAGGCAGGTCAGGTGGTCTGGTATTCCCATCTCTTTCAGAATTTTCCACAGTTCGTTGTGATTCACACAGTTCAAGGCTTTGGCATAGTCAATAAAGCAGAAATAGATATTTTTCTGGAACTCTTTTGCTTTTCCAATAATCCAGCAGATGTTGGCAATTTGATCTCTGGTTCCTCTGCCTTTTCTAAAACCTGATTGAACATCTAGGATTTCATAGTTCACATATTGCTGAAGCCTGGCTGGAAGAATTTTGAGCATTACTTTACTAGCATGTGAGATGAGTGCAATTGTGCAGTAGTTTGAGCATTCCTTGGCACTGCCTTTCTTTGGGATTGAAATGAAAACTGACCGTTTCCAGTCCTGTGGCCACTGCTGAGTTTTCCAAAATTGCTGACATACTGAGTGCAGCACTTTCACAGCATCATCTTTTAGGATTCAAAATAGCTCAACTGGAATTCCATCACCTCCACTAGCTGTGTTTGTTGTGATGCTTCCTAAGGCCCACTTGACTTTATATTCCAGGATGTCTGGCTCTTGGTGAGTGACCACACCATCGTGATTATCTGGGTCATGAAGATCTTTTTTTGTATAGTTCTTCTGTGTTCTTGCCACCTCTTCTTAATATCTTCTGCTTCTGTTAGGAAATTCTTTGTGGAAATTAAAGAAATAACTGCTCTATTGATCAGCCAATTTAAACAGTGCAGAAAAAGCCAATCGGTTTTTTTAAAGGGGAAGGATGAATAATAGGAAGATTAGCTCACAGAGGAGGGGTTTCTGAGAATCAAGGGTCAGTCAGAAATGCCTCTTGCTTTTCCTCCTTCCTTTACCCAATGAGTCCGTGCTCAGTCATTCAGTTGTGTCTGACTCTATGTGACCCTATGGATGGTAGCCCCCCAGGCTCCTCTGTCCATAGGATTCTCCAGGCAAGAATATTGGAGTGGGTTACCATTTCCTCCTGCAGAGGATCTTTCCAACCCAGGGATCAAACTCGTGTCTCCTGTGGCTCCTGTGTTGCAGGGGGAGTCTTTACCCTGGAGCCACCTGGAAAGCCCCTCCTTCACCTCTCCTTTAGGTAGTTTCTTCCTCCTGCGTCTAGCCTTCCTCTTCTCTCCTACCATTGCTATCTGCCCTAAGCCATTCAAGCAAAGACTCTTTACTTCCCTCCTCTAGAGAACAAATTCCTGGCCCATTGCTACAAGGGCTGTATTCTCTGCCACAAGATAAGAAGCGGGCATTTGGTCATCAGAGGGACAGATCCTATTGAACTATTCTGTTCTCTGCTGCTCTGGAGCCCTGTAGGAGCTCATCTTGGACCAAATGCCTCCTTTCAAGAACTCCAAAAGATGATTTTGGCCAGGGAGGCTTTTAGCATTTCTGGAATCAAAATAAGAAACTCAGTAAAAATGGCCTGGTAGAAATTCTTGAGCAGAAACATTGTCAAGAGGGAAAAAAAAAAAGCTGAAACCTAAGACACTGTCTTCCCTAATGCAGGACATCTGGTTACCTTATCCTAACGTAGTCAGTACATGAGAAAAATATAAAATGCAACACATGGATGGCCAAGTTCACTCTGCCATTCGAAGCTTAAGCCTGGAATTTCCTGTATTTGTATTTCAATTGTAATTCATTTTCTGGATTGATTCTCCTCATTCCGAAAAGAGGTTAAGGAGAGGGTTATGGGGGGAGGAGAGAGGGAGGATAGAAAGGAGAAAGAAAGAAAAAGTGGGAAGGAGACAGGAGAAAAGGAGAAAGTATTCAAAAGATTTGTGAAGCTGACATTTAAATGATCATTCTCACCCACGGGTAGGGGCTGGGGGTGGGGGGCAGCGGGAAGTCCTTAGCTTGAGGAAGGGGTATTTTAAGCAGACATTTAAGAAATCGCAGCATTCAAAGGAGGTGAGAGGCTTATATGTGTTTTAATTATAGGATACATCATAAAACACTTAAGTGAATATACTCATAAATAAGACTATTAAGTCACCATCCATCAAGCTTATCTTTAGTCTTTTTCCCGTCAAATGCTAGAAGAAAAGTTTCAGTGGTTCTTTACTTACGCATATAGGAATAAGATGTAATTAGGACCCAAGATTAAGAAAAAGGATTTGTATTTTTTTTGCAGGGCAAGAATAGAGACACAGACAAAGAGAACAGATGTGTACACAGGGCAGCGTGGGGAGAAAGGGAGGGTGGGATGGAGTTAGAGAGTAGCCTTGACATGTATATACCAACACGTGTAAACTAGACGGCTACTGGGAAGCTGCTGTATAGCACAGCCTGGTGCTCTGTGATGACCTAGAAGGATGGGATGCAAGGGGGCAGTAGGAGGGAGGTACAAGAGGGAGGGAATATATATATATATATATATATATATATATATATATATATATATATATGTGTGTGTATATAGCTGATTCACATTGTTGAATAGCAGAAATTAAGACAACATTGTAAAGCAATTATACTCAAATAAAAAAGAATAAGAATTAATCCAAGAAAAAAGGATTTGACTAAAGATTACCACAAAAGGTACCCAGGTCACACTGCACAGACCATAGGAGCAAAGTTCTAGCTCTCAAATTCCTTCTGTTCAAAGTTATAAGAAACTGAATAGGTTAAGATCTGCGTAACTGTCTTCAGGCATGGGAAACAGGACACTCACTCTTCCCGTGTGGTTTCTCCTGTGCGGCCTTACCAAACTGTCCAAGTGTGCATGCCCGCTGTTGCTCAGTCACGTCCAACTCTTTGCAGCCCTATGGACTGGAGCCTGCCAGGCTTCTCTAGCCATGGGATTTTCCAGGCAAGAGTACTGAAGGGGGTTGCTGTGTCCACCCCAGGATATCTTCCCAAGCCAGGTAAAAACCCACGTCTCTTACACCTCCTTCACTGGCAGGGGGGTTCTTTACCACTAGTGCCACCTGGGAAGCCCCAGCTGTCCAAAACCACTCTCCAATTCCAGGCAGAGAGAGCCCTTCCATATGGCAACTGAATCAAAATTTTGGAACAAAATTTCACAATCCGTAGGGGTCCAATTTTAAAAACAGTAGTAAAAAGTCTTAGCAATAAGGAATAACATCTCAATCCTAATCACTTTTGTACAGAATGTTATTTTTAATGTTCTCAAGTAGACGGGTATGTCTGTGAAACTGCTGGGTTTGCCTGACTGCACTTGGGAGCAGGCATTTTCCTGCATGTTCATGGCCTGAGTTTGCCACCCGGTCTTCCTCTTCATTCATGTCCTGGGTACAATCAGGGCTGCGCTACAGCTTGCTCATCTCAGCTCCCGAGGGCTGACTGTGCACCTCTCTCCCCAGCTCCACACACAGGAGCCTTGGGGAGCTTGCAATTGGCCATGGTGGGAATACTGACGCCATGGACATGGGCAAACTATAAAAAAATCACAGCCTCCTCCAGAGGGCCAACTGTTAAACATTTACCACACAGCTGAGTATAAAATATAGTATCCATATCGTCAGTGTGCAGACACACTTTAGAGACATCGTTAAAAAGTGTTTGATTTTGCTATTTTCTATGTTGATTATAAATATTCTGACTTTGGAAGTATTTACCAAAGCAATCCACAAGTTTATTTGAACATGGTTCATTATAAACCATCAAAACCATTCTGGAAAATCATTAATAAAGAGCTTGATTCCCTGTTATTTTGAAAAACAATGAACTTTCAACTTGGGATTGGTCCCAGGCCAGAATCTAATTGAAGTGACATGTGTGCTTATTCAAGACACATCTGACCCATCAAAAAGCCCATTTGCCTCTCAGCATAATCCTCTGAAGGTGTCATGGAAGACCCCCAAAAGTTATCTTACCTTGGACCTTAAAGGGTTAGTTAGAATTGGCAAAAATTCCGGAAGAAAGGAGCTAGTTTGGAGTTTGGGTTATTTGCTCCTCCCTCTTCGGTCAGCAAGGATAACAGAATGAGCCAGACCACACTGGAGGGAACCACCTCTGTGTCAAGCTCAGTGACACTCCTTTTCAGATGAGGGCAAATCTGTCAAGAGGGCCTCCCAGAAGGAATTGTGTACTTGCAAAACCACAACCCCTGGACTTGAGTCTGTTTCTATTAGAGAATTCTTTCCCAGACATTATGTCACTCTATTTTTCTTTTAACGTTGTTTATGAACAGGTCTGCAACTAGAGTACAGGAAATGTGTTGATTACACTTATCACAATGAAACTGTTTTTCCAAACACTTTACAATTTTTGTGCCAGTAAAATAACTTGGAACATCTTGGGCAAATAGACACTTTATTCATTAGATTGTATATGTATTCATTTATGATGAGGTAATTTTCTATTTCAAATATTCAGATCTCATAACGAAACTATCTCTCCTTTGGGATTGAAGCAGTGATTTTATCTAGTTACGAAATACAGAAACAAAAATGTATCAATTTTTCAAAGAAATGATTAAATACTGTGAGACATTTACAAGTTTTCTTTGTTTTTTGCCAAGCTGGAAAAATGTAGAACCAAGCATTTCCTGAACTTTCAAATGAATAGCAGCACAATATATTTACAAACGGTATATTAGCATACAGAATCAATGGTTGTATAAGACATGAAGGATGACTCTCCCCTCAAAATCAAAGAACTACAGAAATTAGAAACTAGTTTTAAAAATTGTGTCTTATTATCTAACAGAACAGAAGCCAAATGGTAAGGTTAAATGATTTGTTGGGGGTCATACATGTGGTAGGTAGCTGCAGCCTTGGCACTAAACCAGGCATTCTCATTTCCAAGGCCATTTCCAGGCACCCTAGTCTTCCCAAGTTATGCATTCAGAGTTCCAAGAAAGCATGTGCAACATTACAGTTGTTCCTCCACTTTTCTGGTTTTCTAGGTGTCTTCTTTTTTAAAATTATATACTGTAATGAAGCACCTTTATAAGACATATGTGAAATACAGAATTAACTCTTCTAGGTTAATCATGTTTCATCCCAAGGTTGAAAGGTTAGGTATTATATTCCTGGAGATATGTTCTAAGTTCAATATAAGTCAATCTATGTCAGTAATAATTATAACTCACAGTTAGAGAAATTAAGGCAAAAAAAGGTTATTTAAAATATCCAAACCACAGAGTTATAGTTAAGAGTCAGGTCACTGCTTTCTTTCAAATTAGATTGCTTTCTAATTAACTACACATCAATTTAATTTTCAGTAACACAGAGGAAAACCACAAGAGCAACCCAGTGGCTTCAATTACCCAGAGCAAACACTCACAGATGCTTCTTTGGGGCTGCAGTGTTGGGAAAAGTCCCCAGTATAATGAAGATGTCACATTCTGAATTCAGCCACCATGTAGGAAAACAGGATGGAGGTCAGTATTTGGAAAGCTGATACTTTCTGTTCTTTGAGCTCTAGCCAGATCTCATATTTGTCTTGTATATGTGACTTTTCTTTTGTTCACTTACTAGTTTTTGACTTTTAGAGTTGAAAGGGGTTTTAAAGATCTTGTCTAATACAGGGATTTCTTTAGCATTGCCAACAATCATCTAGCTTTTGCTTAAATGCTTCCACTGGGAGGGAACACACGGAGTCCACTATTAAAAATCTTATAAAAGCCCTATTGCAATGCAATGAGAAGGGTTGTATCACTTCTGTGGTGTGGTGGTGGTGGTATACTTAAGCCAAATTCATACATTGGTCTAATCATTGAAAAAAAAATCGAATAAACCCAAAATGAAGGACATTCTAAAAATACCTGGTCACTGGTTTTTAAAAGTGTCAAAGTCATGAAAGACAAGGAAAGCCAAGAATCTGTTACATTGGCGGAGAAATGATGACTAAATGCAGTGTAGTACAGTGGACTGAACACTGGAACAAAATAATTTATTAGTGGAAAAACTGGGGAAACCAAAATGTTAATTTCTTAGTTTTGAAAAATATACCATGGTTCTATAAAATGTTTATGCTAGATATTACATTACATAAGATGTTGACATTATAGGAAGCTGGGTGAAGGGTGTATAGAAAGCCTCTGTGCTAGCTTCACAAAACTTCTCTAAGAGTAAAACCATTTTAGAACAAATTTAAGTAAAAAATATCCTACAAAGATATCATTTCCATTTTGTGATGAAGAAATTGATTAAGATATAAGAATGAAAGAGTAAATTCTTAACTTGAGCCTGTTCCTTATTATTTTGTGTGCCTTAATCAACCTTTGTTGAAAGGTTCCATAAGAATAAGCACTCAGAGGCTTGTTTTGAACTCAATCTCTGCCACTCACAAACCTAGACAAACTTCCTCAGCTATAAAAGGTCATGAGGATTGGCACAGCTTTCATGCTCAATAACTGCTAACCACCTACTGAATACCTTCTAAAGGCACAAAAGTCAACTTAGCTAATATTCAAGCAATTTCTTTAACAGGAGCCCTCAAACCTTGCTGAGCAACAAAATTACTTGGAGAACTTTTGGAAAACATAAATTCCCAGGCCCAATTGCATTTTTATAAATCTCCCCAGGTGATTCAAACATGCAGCCAACTGGGAGCCACTGCTCTTTAGCATTAGAGGCTAATGCTAGAGCATTAGAGGGGGGAGTTCTTTATACAGTGTTCCTTGAAAGTCGAGAATTTAAACCTAAGCTTCTGAATAAAGAACCAATAGATTCTTTATAAAAGGTAACATTATACATAGTTCTACCTTCCCTGAGGGAGCATTGGAAAAGGAGCATTTGTGTGTTATTTAAGGCTAGATATTACTAAAAGAACATAATCTCCTAGCTAGCCCTAAATGCAATTACATATTTATGTGTTCTCACTGTAATCACTGGTTTTTCCAGTAGTCATGTATGGATGTGAGAGTTGGGCCATAATGAAGGCTGAGCACCAAATTGATGCTTTCAAACTGTGGTGTTGGAGAAGACTCTTGAGAGTCCCTTGGACTGCAAGGAGATCAAACTAGTTAATCCTAAAGGAAATCAATCCTGAATATTCATTGGAAGGACTGATGCTAAAGCTGAAACTCCAATACTTTGGCCACCTGATGCAAAGAACTGACTCACTGGAAATGACCCTGATGCTGGGAAAGAATGAAGGCGGGAGGAGAAGGGGATGACAGAGGATGAGAGGATTGGATGGCATTACAGACTCCATGGACATGAGTCTGAGAAAGCTCCTGGAGATGGTGAAGAACAGGGAAGCCTGGTGTGCTGGAGTCCATGGGGTCGCAAAGAGTCGAACATGACTGAGCAACTGAACAAAATTGTAATCACTTTATATTTAATCCTCTTGCTTTCATCTATCCCTTTGCCAGAGCCAGGAACATGCCCTTTTTGTTTAGCTTGAGTCTGCTCATTCAATTACTCAGCTGTCATTTTTCAGAAAATAGTCATGACAAATTTGGGCCAGTGGACCTGCCTGGGACACAGGACAGTCAGAAAACACTGAGAAAAGACAAAGAATAAAGAGAGGACTTGAATAATAATTTACATTTTCACCTAGGGTCAAGCCTATTGGTTAATGAAGACAAAATATAGTTAAAATATACCCAAATATGTGTACATGTTCATGTGTGTGTGTATATATACACACACAAGTATACATAGCTCCATTGTGTCCGACTCTGTGTGACCCTTTGGACTACAGCCCACCAGGTTCCTCTGTCCATGGGATTTTTCAGGCAAGGATATTGGAGTGAGTTGCCATTTCCTTCTCTAGGGGATCTTCCCAACCCAGAGAACCTGCGTCTCCTGCATTGGAAGGCAGATTCTTTACCACTGAGCCACCTGGGAAGCCCCATGCAAATGTCTATATAAAACATAGATAAAGTCAAGCACATGGTTTTCTCTTAGAGTCCAGGGAAAGATAGATAAATAGCAAGAGTGAAAAAAAAAATTAAGATAATCTACTAGGGGCAAGACAAGAGCAGCATGGTGAATAAATAAGCTTTAGGTTTGGAGATAAAATTGACTAGGGCAGGATTAAAGATAGAAGTGAAGCACTGAACAAGAAAATAGCAGAGAGCAGGTGGGTGACCAAAAGAAGCTACGGTATTTCAGCTACTGAGTCACAGGACCACCACTAAAGATCTACTCAGTTCTCTGGTACTGCCTTCTGCTTTGAGAATAAAGACGTTTGCAGAGAACTCACCCTGCTTTATTTCACAATGTATCTTGAAATTCCCATATTCATGCTGAATGCTATTTTAGAACAGAATTTGACTTGATTTTTTATTTGTCATACAAAGAATGATGATTAAAAACAACATTAAGCCTCTGTACATGCTTTGCAATCTTTGGCCTAATTTCTCTTCTTGCTGTGGCCCCCTATTTAGCTGATCTAAAAACACAGCTTATTCAGAATCAATGGGCAATCCGCAAGTGGATTAGCTCCAGGGGTTGCATACAAGGATAACACCATGGCTTATTAATGAGCAAAGGTCAGGCTTGAGTTAGAGAATGGTTTCCCCACTGCTTAGCCCCCTGCCTTCTCTCATCACATCATAAAAGCTTCTAAAACTTAGACACTCCCATTAATTAACTTTTAAAGAAGATTTGGAGTTTATTTGTAGATGTGGGTTTTTCTTTAATTGACTTGTACTCATTATAATTTAGAAAAGTGTGACCTTAAAAGATCTTCCTAGCAACAATTCTACTTCTAGAAATCTATCCAAGAAATGGATCAGAAATGCTAAGACCTATGGAAAAATAACATCATCATAGCATTATTTATAATATCAAAAATCTGCAAACAATCTAAATGGCTCAATAAAGAAATAATTACATACATAAGATATAGGCATAAAATGATGTCTTGTGACTAAATTATAATTAACATGGAATTAGCACGGAGAATCCTTATGGTAATAAGGCTGTGGGAAAAGGAAAATGTTACATTGTTTCTAAAGAATGATCTAAATCAAATATAAATTACAATGTATATGAAGCAGCAGAGAGTGATAGTTAAATATTCAGACTCTGGGCTTAAACTGTTTGAATTTGTATTCAAACACGGCACCACTTTACCCTATGTAGACTATGGCTTTATATACATTCTATGTGTTTTAATTTTTTTTCATTTGATCCTCACAAAGATATTATGGGGTGGGTAGATTAGTCTTCAGATTACAGGGGACTGAAATACAGAGAGGTTAAGTAGCTTGCCTAAGAGCATGCAGAGTGGAAGATCCCCTGGAGAAAGAAATGGCACTCAACTCCAGTATTCTTGCCTGAGAAATCCCATGGACAGAGGAGCCTGATGGGCTACAGTCCATAGGATCACAGAGCCGGACTTGACTGAGCATCTGAGCACATGCACACACACACACACACACACACAGGTCCTTTATATAAATTTCCTCATTTAATAGACTCAATACATAAACTATAAATTTACTGGTGCCCAATCCTCAATAAATGTTCAGTTCAGTTCAGTTCAGTCACTCAGTTGTGTTTGACTCTTTGCGACCCCATGAACTGCAGCACGCCAGGCCTCAGTGTCCAACACCAACTCCCGGAGTTCACTCAAACTCACGTCCAACGAGTCGGTGATGCCATCCAGCCATCTCATCCTCTGTCGTCCCCTTCTCCTCCTGCCCCCAATCCCTCCTAGCATCAGAGTCTTTTCCAATGAGTTAACTCTTCACATGAGGTGGCCAAAGTACTGGACTTTCAGCTTTAGCATCATTCCTTCCAAAGAAATCCCAGGGCTGATCTCCTTTAGAATGGACTGATTGGATCTCCTTGCAGTCCAAGGGACTCTCAAGAGTCTTCTCCAACACCACAGTTCAAAAGCATCAATTCTTCGGTGCTAAGCTTTCTTCACAGTCCAACTCTCACATCCATACATGACTACTGGGAAAACCATAGCCTTGACTAGATGGACCTTTGTTGGAAAAGTAATGTCTCTGCTTTTCAATATGCTATCTAGGTTGGTCATAACCTTTCTTCCAAGGAGTATGTGTCTTTTAATTTCATGGCTTCAATCACCATCTGCAGTGATTTTGGAGTCCAAAAAAATAAAGTCTGACACTGTTTCCACTGTTTCCCCATCTATTTCCCATGAAGTGATGGGACCAGATGCCATGATCTTCATTTTCTGAATGTTGAGCTTTAAGCCAACTTTTTCACTCTCCTCTTTCACTTTCATCAAGAGGTTCTTTAGTTCCTCTTCCTTATTCCTTATTTTTATTTTTAATATTATCATTATTTATTATTAATAATAATTTTTTTTAATCTGGGAGAAAGGAAAACCCAAATTTTTATAGTTGTTATCTCTATTTACACTGTAGGTTTAATAAGAGGCTGTTTCTATTTATATTTTTCTGTTTTTCATAAATTGGGGAAGAGACGTATGCAGGGCTTTTAAAATTTAAAAATAAATGAAATCACCTGACGTTAGATATGAAAAAAATATCGCTATGACAATTTTCAAACCTTGAAATGCCAAAGTGTATGTGTTATAGTGATTCCCACTGCAAATAAGGAACACATGTCACACTCTGAATTTCTAGCACACTAGTGTTATTTTCAAGTTACTGACTGCAGTTTCTTAGAATAAGAAGGGTTTCCCCAACTGCCAAGCTATAATTTAAGCCTCTTTCTGCCCACATAATTGTTAAAGTGAGACCAACCCACTCCTAATTGATGCACTTTATTTATGTCTTGTCTTTGAAGGAATACCCTTAAATATAACATAGTCACCAATGGGGATTGGTTTGTTTTGTTTAGTGGTACTCTGGCTCTACTGTCAAAAAATATCATTCTAATTAAAGAAAAAAATCCATGGAAGAGAAAAGAACTTCCAGTTCTGAAATCAAATGGCATTAACCCAAACTAAATAAGTAGGACCACTGCCACAGAAAAGAGTTGAAAAACTACCATGGAATTTAGCTACCAATAATGACACGTCTTAATTTGTTTTACATGCTGCCCCCCTCAAGAGTGTAAATAAGATTTGATAAGACCTATAAGCTTTCTAAATCTCTGATTTATTTGTCCCTTCAGTCCAACCACCCAAAACTTTCTGAAGAGCTCAGATTTCCACTCTGGGAATCCCATGTCATGTTTAATTCAATTGACACACGCAGAACTGCCTTTTCTCAGAAAAGCTCAAAGGCTCAATTTCAAAAGAAATTTTTCATATGTTTTATATTTAAATCTATAAAACTAGAACCAACCAAATGCAGGGGCAAATAACATATCAATTCTACGACAGGTTTGTTTCCATTTTTATTTTTTTATTACTCATGTACTACTCAAGACATGGCACATTGTAACATGCAAATGTGAAAGCTGAAGAAGTCCCTCAAACCAATTCTCTTGACAAAGGGGATAATTACAAAATAAACCAATTATAGCTGGTTTATAAGACCACAGTGGAGACCAAAGAAAACAATATTTTATTTATTTGGCAACCTGATTCTGTCACATTTACAGGTAGCAAAGCTTTCAAACAGATCCGGATTGCTCAACTGCAGGAATAAGAGGATAAGCCTACTGCTTGAGGGCAAATGCAATAAAGTACAGATATACTGTTAAAGAAAAAGAAGTGAAAGAAGGAAAAGGCAACCCCATGTTTAATAACATGCGCGTGCGTGCTAAGTCACTTCAGTCGTGTCCGACTCTTTGTGACCCTATAGGCCATAGCCCCCAGGTTCCTCTGTCCAGGGGATTTTCCAGGCAAGGAAACTGCAATAGGTTGCCTCCTCCAGGTGATCTTCCCACCCAGGGATTGAACCCGAGTCTCCTGTATTGCAGGCAGATTCTTTACCTGATGAACCATCAGGGAAGCCCATGTGTTTTGTAACAAAAAGTTCGAAATGTATGCTGCAGGATGTAGCACGAGAATTCAAGGCAGGAAGCCTCAGTTATAGCTCATGCTCGGTCACCACACGTTATTGAACAAGTTACTTCATTCATTCAGATCTTAGTTTTTCCCTTCATTCTGGAAATGATGGTTTGATGCAAAATATGCAAAATATATAATGCATGCTTAATTGTTTTCTCATTTGCTGCCTCATGAACCGAAACAAAAAACAGTTAGGTGAATTTTTACTGAATTTAGTGGACATCATGGGGTTATCTGACTTAACATATAAGGTCAGTTGATAATGAATCTGCATGCAATGCAGGAGACCCAGGTTCAATCCTTGGGTCTAGAAGATCCCCTGGAGAAGGGATAAGCTACCCACTCCAGTATTCTTGCCTGGAAAATCCCATGGACAAGGAGCTTAGCAGGCTACAGTCCATGGGGCCCCAAAAGAGTCGGACACGACTGAGCAACTAAACCACCACCACCATAAGTTCCATGGAATGTTCATGTTGAGATCTAATGGCATTTCAAAGAGTCTCCATTGCCAAAGGATGGAGAGGAAATAAATGGTGATTTCAAAGTCAAAAGGGCAGAGGATCCACATTTCAGGAGCTGATTAGTAATGGAACTGCTCTTCCTTGGGTAACTCTAATAGCTAGCACAAGGTTGAGGAGTGGTCAGGATTTACTAATCTGAAGATTGCCAGTCCAGTTGTAATATGGATTTAGGTTGGCAGGGACTGAGAGAGGGAGAAAATTACTGCTTTAAGGTGTGTTTGCAAAGCACTTCACAGGGGGTTCTCAAGCAGTAGGTATTCCCATCCATTCCATGGCAACTTCACTCCCACTTGATCCCCTGAGAATTTCTCTAGGACCTACTTTATCCATTGTCTCCATATCGAAGTGTTTTCAACCATTCTTTCCTCTCTGGCTCATTTTCAATATTTTTTTTTAATGTGGACCTTTTTTTTAAGTCTTTATTAAGTTTGTTACAAAATTACTTCTGTCTTCTACAGTTGTTTTTCTTTGGGTCTAGAGGCACGTGGAATCTTATTTCTCTAACCGGGGACTGAATCCACATTCCCCGCACTGGAAGGTGAAATCTTAACCACTGGACCACCAGGGAAGTCCCTCTGGCTCATTTTCTACATTCTAAAAACATGCTGTGCATCTTTCCCCCAGTATAAAGACTCAGTACCTTGTACTACCAACATTTTAAGAGAATGGTCTGGCTTTGCTGTTTTAACTCTGTCCTGCGTATTCATTACTCAAAACACAGCAACAGCACTCTTGATCCTATAGCCTGACCAAAGTACCAATTACGCTCCCACAGCCAAATCAGTGGCCCCCATCTCACTCCTTGTCCTGATCCTCTCTGCAACGTTAGATGTTGTCTAACCTATTCTTTCTGGGATATTGTACCCATAGCCAGGGTTTTCACCACCATCTCCACACTGGTCTTTATCGCTGGCCCCAAACTCATCCATGAACTCCAATCAGATCTACCTGCTGACTGGCTGTTTCTCCTCAGATGTACCATAGACATTTGGGACTCAAAACCTACATCCATGAATTTTTGCTAAATCTACTAATCCTCTTCATTCAAGTAATCAGCTGGTGACACCACCATTCATTCGGTCACTCAGACCAAGAGTTACCTAGAAGTTATCCTCATTTCCTCTCTTCATCACTTTTATAAGTCAGATTTATATTTAAATACTTTTCACTTTCAGCATCTGAGTCCATTCCCAATGCCTTCAATAATTCACAGAAGATATGTACAACAGTACTAGCCTCTAAAACAGACTCCATGTCCCCAGTTGCAGCTGCTCCATTCCTCTCATCTTAGTCTCTCAAGGTTCTGTCCTTGGCTCTGTTTCTCTCTGGGATCATTTTCTGGACTATTTTAGACACTTTTAGAATTGTAGTCATTATGCATTCATCGGTGGGCCCCCTATCATAATCTCTAGCTACTTCTAATCTCTGTTCAGGGCTTCCTGGTAGCTCAGTTGGTAAAGAATCCACCTGCAATGCAGGAGACTCTTAGTTCAATTCCTGGGTCGGGAAGATCCTCTGGAGAAGGGATAGGCTACCCAGTCCAGTATTTTTAGGCTTCCCTTGTGGCTCAGCTGGTAAAGAATCTGCCTGCAAGGCGGAAGACCTGGGTTCGATCCCTGGGTTGGGAAGATGCCCTGGAGAAGAGAAAGGGTACCCACTCCAGTATTCTGGCCTAGAGAATTCCATGGACTATATAGTCCATGGGGTCGCAAAGAGTTGAACATGACTGAGAAACTTCCACTTTCACTTCACTTGTTCCATCTCTGTTCAAACACCAGTATATAGTTACTATTTGTCTGGTGGATAGTCAGCATATAATAAATGTACAAAAACTCAGCAAATTTTCCTTCTCCAAAATCTCCTCCTCCTCCTGCATCAGTACTCATGGTAACCACAACACTATAATGTCTAAACTGAACTCAGTTATCTTCCTCTCAGCCTGCTCCTTTTCTTAACATTGAGGAATGCATTTCACTCTTCAGAAAAACTAGAAATCATGATCTTCAGTTCCTCCTTCTTCATCATCAGCCACTGGTCAAGAAACCTCATGGATGACAAGACTTGAATGTCTCTTTCAAATATGCTCTTATTTTTCTGTTCTGGTTTTCTATTTATTCATTATTTTCTATTATGACAACAATTTACATTATCTACAACTCATAATTAGAGAAAAATCCCACCAACTTGATGGACTCATCTGTTAGCATTTAGTGTATTTCTGGGTAGTTTATAATACAGCCATAATTATAAGGTACATACAATGTACACTCTATATTAGGCCAATTAGTATTTTCATTTTTCTTTGGGTTGCTATATAGACTTTAAATTATCATCTTAAATGGCTGCAATAATTAATCTAGTGCACTTTCCCACATTTATTTCACAAGTTCCCCAAAACAAACTCTGTGGAGACATCTTTATAGTGATACCCTTGCTGAACCTCGATAGCCACTTGAAAACTTGACAGATATTCATAAGGAAATGTCTAAAAAAGCAGGTGGAGCTTTCAAAAAATGATTTCTTCAGCTTATCTAAATTACAACAGGCAGAATTTATTTTTTTTTTTGCATTTGTTTCAATGATGTATTGTTTTTTATTGGAAGTATAACTGATTTACAGTGTTGTGTTAGTTTCAGGTGTACAGCCAAGTGATTCAGTTGCCTGAATCACATTATTCAGATTACTTTTCATTATAGATTATTACAAGATACTGAATATAGTTCTCTGTATTATACATAAGGGGGCTTTCCAGGTGGTTCAGTGGTAAAGAATCCTCCTGCCAATGAAGGAGATGCAGGAGATATGGGTTCAATCACTGGAATAGGAAGATTCCCTGGAGAAGGAAATGGCCACTCACTCCAGTATTCTTGCCTGAAAAAATCGCTTGGACAGAGGAGCCTGGCAGGTTACACTCCATGGGGCCACATACAGTCAGACATGACTGAGCACACATGTACTTATTATATGATAAATCTTTGTTGCTTATGTATTTTATGTGTAGTTTGTATCTGTTAATCCCATACTCCTAATTTATTCCTCCCTTCCTTTCCCCTTTGGTAACCATAATTTAGTTTTTTATGTCTATGAGTCTGCTATGCCCATAGATTCATTTGTATTATTTTTGGATTCCACATGTAAGTGGTATCATATAATATTCGTCTTACTTTGACTTACTTAACTTGGTGTGATAATCTCTAGGTCCATCCATGTTGCTTCAAATGGCAATGGTTCATTCTTCTTACGGCTGAGTAATATTCCACTGTGGCTTCCCAGGTGGTGATAGTGGTAAAGAACCTGTCTGCCAATGAAGGAGACATAAGAGAGGCAGGTTCAATCCCTGGGTTGGAAAGATCCCCTGGAGGAGGGTATGGCAACCCACTTTAGTATTCTTGCCTGGAGAATGCCATGGATAGAGGAGACTGGCAGGCTGTAGTCCATAGGATCACAAAGGGTCAGACATGATTGAAGTGACTTAGCACACACAATATTCCATTGTGTGTATATGTGTGTGTGTGCATAGGGATGTACGCTTGCACACTCATGTATATCACATATTCTTAATGGGCACTTGGGTTGTTTCCATGTCTTGACTATTGTAAATAGTGCTGCAATGAACATTGGGATGCATATGCTTTTTTAATTAGAGCTTTCTTCTTTTCTAGATATATGCCCAGAAATAAGATTGCTAGATCATATGATATTGAGTTGACCAGAAACTTCATCTGGGTTTTTCCGTTACATATTATGGAAAAACTAGAATGAACTTATTGGCCAACACAAATAGTTCTATTTTTAGTTATTTTAAGGAACCCCATACTGTTTTCCATAGTGACTGCATCAATATACATTCTCACCAGCAGTGTACAAGGGCTCCTTTTTCTCCATACCCGCTCTAGCATTTATTATTTGTAGACATTTTTATGACAGATAACAGGCAGTATTTCTTATCAGACCTTTCATATTTACTACTAGTCACCCAAAGGGCATAGTATTGTTAGTAGATCCTCAAATCAAACTGATCAAGAATGTTAGTACTGAGTGAACACTTAGTCCTGGTCTCATACCAGGAGTCATTTAGTCTCCCCCTACCCCAAACCACAGGGTTTCCTTATGGCTCAGCTGGTAAGGAATCCACCTGCAATGTGGAAGACCTGGGTTCGACCCCTGGGTTGGGAAGATCCCCTGGAGAAGCGAAAGGCTACCCACTCCAGTATTCTTATCTGGAGAATTCCATGGACTATACAGTCCATAGGGTCACAAATAGCTGGACACGACTGAGTGACTTTCACTTTCACTACCCCAAACCACAATAATGGGTTTAAAACACGGGTTCTGAAGTCAGAGACCTAAGTTCAAAACCTAATTCGTTTATTTACTTAGCGTGTGACTTCAATCCAATTCATTTTGCTTTCCTTGGCCTCAGCTTCCTCTTCATAACATGGTGATAACAACAATAATTACTACACAGTGTTGTCAAGAGGATCAAGAATCAACAGATGGCATAAGATGTGTGAAGTTCTTAGTCAAGTGTCTTGTGTACCACAAGTACTGAAAAGTACTGGCCATTATAATCATTTCCCAATCTTGTAGAGGAAAGTTTACACTCTACCGTATGTGTTCTTGTTGCTGTGGAATTAATAGGCCTGAGCCTAGCCCTCAGTTTTCACTTTATTTAATAACATACACTTAAATTTTCCTGCCGGTCATATTCCTTCATCCTTCATCACTGAGACATCCAACGGCCTGAGCAAACAGAGATTCCAATTCCATTCATGGCTTATCATACCTCACAACACCCATCAGAGAGAGCTGTGGGCACTGTAACCACTTGATTCACTGTGATGATGAAGCATATCCTACAAAACTAACATTGAGATTGGCACCTCTCTACACAACTTTCAAAAAGCAAAACATCCATTCAGATCATTTATTATTTTAAGATGTTACCAGAAGTTACTTTGGATTTTACCAGACTGAAAAGTGTTATTGATTGGTATGATTGAAGGCATCCATGCTTTTAACCTATGTAAACAGTGCTTTATTTCTACTAGTTGTAAAGAAAGTTGTGAAATACTATTACTACATTTTTCTAATGAATGAGTTTCTGGTCAAGAACACCTCTGATGTTCCCTGTGTATTTATCTGATCTTTCCCTTTTTCATCGTTTACTTAAATTGGTATGTGAAAACCTACTAAAAAAGAGCAAGTGAATAAAAACAAATTATAGTTAGAAGTGACCAACCTACCTCCCCAGCCCAGCTCTCCAAATCACAAAGACTAGCTACATCTGGAAAATCTAACTTTTATGTAAAATATACCAAAACCATTTGAAATTAGGCACTATATACATATTACTTTGCTGATTAGTAACTTCTTATTGAAACATTACAAACATAACAATTAACAGACCACCCACTCGATCAGTTTAAGAAAATTTACTAGAAAAAGTATTCAGGGTTTCATTTATAAAAAGACAAGCTTTCATTTTCTTTCTCTTTATTTTCTTTCAAACTGTTTCTGAAGTTAATTTCTTACAGTAGCTGTATATAGCCCCAAGCATTAAACAATCAAATTCAAAAGCCAAGTAAAATTGAAATAGTATCTCTATAAAATATAGTTAATAATTTAAAGGCAATATTTCACATTTCACCTTGAAGGTTGTGTATTCTTCTCCCAAGGCAACGCATATATTTAAAATCCTCAAGTAATCCCATTCATGTAGTTAAGATATGACTTTATTGTTCTTAGTATTGTATGAGGGAAAAAACGTTTTGAGTCATTTATTAAAGGTTAAATGTACCCCAATAAAAAAATAAACCAGGAAATTTCAACTATTATCAGTGCAATTTCAGTTGTAGAGGCAGTTGATGTAAATCATTCACTCCAGAGACGGTCACCCTTCTTGGGCAAGGGCTCTCACTTTCCTTTCTTTCACCCACTCTACTTATTATAACTGAACTTCCCACAGGAAAGAGAAGTGCAGAATTTCAGTGCATGTAAGCCAAGCTATTTAAAAAAAAGGAGTTGTCTTCAATTATTTAAAAATATTCATTCATTTATCAACATTTGGCTATGCTGGGTCTTCGCTGAAGCATATGAGATCTTCAGCTGCAGGATATGAACTCTTAAATGCAACTTGTGGGGACTATTAATAGTTCCCTGAGCAGGCATAGAACCCAGGCCCCCTGCTTTGGGAGCACAGAGTCTTAGCCACTAGACCACCAAAGAAGTTCCCCATGTAAGCCCAGGTTTTACCCATTTATCTCTTGCAGATGGCTAGGAGTGAGCTGCGTATGTTCAACATTTTTTCTTAAAGGATTCACTCCAAAGCACAGGAGTATGAGATATATTTTGTGAAATCATAACTACTCTTATCAATGGATTTGCCCTTTCCAAAGGAACTGAAAGAAAAGTAAAGGTATCAAAGTATTTAATATGAGCTAAAACAAATCCATTGTATCATGCAGCAGTTTTTCAGTGTTGGAGGAAAAGCTCAACAAGAGGAAAGCAACAAATGGTTCCACTTGTAAAAACATTACTATAAACAGGTCAGCATAATGTTAGGAAAATTATCTTACCAGCTATTTCTTTAAAAGACACAAATTTTCCTAATTATGTTTTATATCATTGTACTTTTGTTGTTTGTCATTTACCAAGCTTTTATCATGTTCAGTTCAGTTCAGTTCAACCGCTCAGTCATGTCTGATGCTTTGCGACCCCATGGACTGCTGCACGCCAGGCCTCCCTGCCCATCACCAACTTCTGGAGTTTACTCAAACTCCTGTCCACTGAGTCGGTGATGCCATCCAACCATCTCATCCTCTGTTGTCCTCTTCTCCTCCTGCCTTCAATCTTTCCCAGCATCAGGGTCTTTTCAAATAAGTCAGTTCTTCACACCAGGTGGCCAAAGTATTAGAGCTTCAGCATCAGTTCTTCCAATGAATATTCATGACTGATTTCCTTGAGGATGGACTAGATGGATCTCCTTGCAATCCAAGGGACTCTCAAGAGTCTTCTCCAACACCACAGTTCAAAAGCATCAATTGTTTAGCGCTCAGCTTTCATTATAGTCCAACTCTCATATCCATACATGACTACTGGAAAAACCATAGCTTTGACTAGACAGACCTTTTTTGGCAAAGTAATGTCTCTGCTTTTTAATACTCTGCCTAGGTTGGTCATACCATTTCTTCCAAGGAGCAACCGTCTATTAATTTCATGTTTGCAGTCACCATCTGCAGTGATTTGGGAGCCCCCAAAAATAAAAGTCTGTCACTGTTTCCACTGTTTCCCCAATCTATTTGCCATGAAGTGATGGGGCCAGATGCCATGATTTTAGTTTTCTGAATGTTGAGTTTTAAGTCAACTTTTTCATTCTCCTCTTTCACTTTCATCAAGAGGTTCTTTAGTTCTTCACTTTCTGCCACAAGGGTGGTATCATCTGCATATCTGAGGTTATTGATATTTCTCCCCACAATCTTGATTCCAGCTTGTGCTTCTTCCAGCCCAGCATTTCTCATGATATACTCTGCATATAAGTTAAATAAGCAGGGTGACAATAAACAGCCTTGCTGTACTCCTTTCCTGATTTGGAACCAGTCTGTTGTTCCATGTCCATTTCTAACTGGTGTTTCCTGAACTGCATACAGATTTATCAAGAGGTAGGTCAGGTGGTCTGGTATTCCCATCTCTCTAAGAATTTTCCACAGTTTATTGTAATCCACACAGTCAAAGGCTTTGGCATAGTCAATAAACCAGAAGTAGATGTTTTTTCTGAAATTCTCTTGCTTTCTCTATGATCTAACAAATGTTGGCAATTTGATCTCTGGTTCCTCTGCCTTTTCTAAATCCAGATTGAACATCTGGAAGTTCACAGTTCATGTACTGTTGAAGCTTGGCTTGGAGAATTTTGAGCATTACTTTGCTAGCGTGTGAGATGAGTACAATTGTGCGGTAGTTTGATCATTCTTTGGCATTGCTTTTCTTTGGGTTTGGAATGAAAACTGACCTTCTCTAGTCCTGTGGCCACTGCTGAGTTTTCCAAATTTGCTGGCATATTGAGGGCAGCACTTTCACAGCATCATCTTTTAGGATTTGAAATAGCTCAACTGGAATTTTATTACCTCCACTAGCTTTTATCATAGTAATGCTTCCTAGCTGCTGCTGCTGCTGCTAAGTCACTTCAGTCGTGTCCGATTCTGTGCGACCCCATAGATGGCAGCCCACCAGGCTCCCCTGTCCCTGGGATTCTCCAGGCAAGAACACTGGAGTGGGTTGCCATTTCCTTCTCCAATGCATGAAAGTGAGAAGTGAAAGTGAAGTCGCTCAGTTGTGTCCGACTCTTAGCGACCCCATGGACTGCAGCCTACCCATTTGATTTTGCATTCCAGGATGTCTGGCTCTAGGTGAGTGATCACACCATTTTGATTATCTGGGTCGTGAAGATCTTTTTCATATAGTTCTTCTGTGTATTCTTACCACCTCTTCTTAATATCGTCTGCTTCTGTTAGGTCCATACCATTTCTGTCCTTTATTGTGCCCATCTTTGCATGAAATGTTCCCTTATATCTCTAATTTTCCTGAAGAGATCTCTAGTCTTTCCCATTCTATTGTTTTCCTCTATTTCTTTGCATTGATCACCGAGGCTTTCTTATCTCTCTTTGCTTTTCTTTGGAACTCTTATCATGTGCCATGTGATAAAGTGAAAAATGAAAAGAAAGTGTTAGTTGCTCAGTCATGTCTGACTCTTTGTGACCCTGTGGACTGTAGTAGCCCACCAGGCTCCTCTGTCCATGGAATTCTTCAGGCAATAATACTGGAGTGGGTAGCCATTCCATTTTCTGAGGGATATTCCCAATCCAGGGATTGAACCTGGGTCTCCTGCATTGCAGGCAGATTGTTTAACATCTGAGCCACCAGTAAGCACATTAAAAAGCAGTAAGCACATTAAGTCCCACAAAAACTATATGAAATAGTATCATTACACTCATTTTACATACTTTTAAAAACATGAAATACACTGCCAGAGATCATTCAGGGTTTGAACACACACAATTAACCACCATGGTGAGTTGATCTCATTTTTTCCCTACCTTTTCATGTTAAAAGTAGCTACTATATATACGATGCTAAGTGTTTGGTTATTATTCATCAAATAATATTACTATGACCTATTCTTTCATCATTTTGTGTCAAAATAAATGCTGTCCAACTTCCCTTTGGAATTTTTTAAATTAAGCTTTGCTTTTCCTGTTTTGTGTTTGTTCCAGTAAACATTTCGTTTAGGCTCTTCTGGGGGCAAAATTACTTGTTAGATCACTCAAAAGTTCTTTGATAGGTTTTTTCCTCATTTCTTAAGCATCTTCAACAAGCATTCAGAAAATATACTATAAAAGATGCAAACAACATCATCAACAACAAAAGTTTGCTAGGCTTATCCATACTTTCCAAGCTTCCCACCTCTATATCTGTATCTCAAAAACCTTTTTTTAAATTATGTATTTATTTTTGGCTGTGCTGAATCTTCATTGCTGCATGTAGGCTTTCTCTAGTTGTGGCAAGTGGAGGCTACTCTCCAGTTGCAATGTGCAGGCTTCTCATTACAGCTTCTCTTGTTGCAGAGTACAAGCTTTAGGCACATGGGATTCAGTAGTTGTGGCACACAGGCTTAGCTGCCCCAGGGCATGTGGAATCGTCCCAGATCAAGGACTGAACCAGCACCCCTTGCACTGCAAAGTGAATTCTTAACTAGACTGAACTTACTTTTCTCTCTTGAATTATATGCCAAGCCTCCTTATACATGGAGTACTCTAATAATCTCTTAATTAGTCTGCCTAATATGTCTTGAGGACAGTGAAAAAGTTGGCTTAAAACTCAACATTCAGAAAACAAAGATCATGGCATCTGGTCCCATCAGTTCATGGCAAATAGATGGGGAAACAGTGGAAACTGTGACAGATTTTATTTTTGGGGGCTCCAAAATCACTGCAGATGGTGAGTGCAGCCATGAAATTAAAAGACACTTGCTCCTTGGAAGAAAAGGTATGGCCAACCTAGACAGAATATTAAAAAGCAGAGACATTACTTTGCCAAAAAAGGTCCATCTAGTCAAAGCTATGGTTTTTCCAGTAGTCATGTATGGATATGAAAGTTGGAGTATAAACAAAGCTGAGTGCTGAAGAATTGATGCTTTTGAACTGCCGTGTTGGAGAAGACTCTTGAGAGTCCCTTGGACTGCAAGAAGATCCAACCAGTCCATCCTAAAGGAAATCAGTCCTGAATATTCTTTGGAAGGACTGAAGCTGAAGCTGAAACTCCAATACTTTGGCCACCTGATGTGAAGAACTTACTCATCAGAAAAGACTCTGATGCTGGGAAAGATTGAAGGCAGGAGGAGAAGGGGACCACAGAGGATGAGATGGTTGGATGGCATCATCGACTCAATGGACATGAGTTTGAATAAGCTCTGAGAATTGGTGATGGCCAGGGAGGCCTGGTGTGCTGCAGTCCGAGGGGTTGCAAAGAGTCAGACATGACTTAGTGACTGAACTGAATTAAACTAAACTGAGTATGTCTTTATGCACCTCTGGTTAGTCCTGAATATCTCTATCAGGGTAATTGTTCTAAAACATTAGTTAAGTTGATACGACTCAACAGAAAAACAAAGTCTGATTTTTAAATAGTGAGAGGAGCTTAAGAGACATTTTTCCAAAGAAGACATGAGTAGATTGCCAATAGGCACATGAAAAGATGTCAGCATCACTAATTATTAGGGAAATGCAAACCAAAACCACAGTGAGATATCACCTACACCTGTTAGAATGGCTTTATCAAAAATGAAAGAAACAATAAGTGTTAACTAGGATGTGGAGAAAAGGGAACCCTCATACACTCTTGGTGGGAATATAAATTAGTGTAGCTACTATAGAAAATAGTACAGAGATTCCTCAAAAAATTAAGAACAGAACTATCATATTATCCAGAAATCCCACTTCTGGGTATTTATCCAAAGAATACAAAAATGCTAATGCAAAAAGATATATGCATCCCCATGTTCATTTAGGCATTATACATAACAGCAAGATATGTAAACAACCTCAGTGTCTATCAATGGATGAATGAATAAAGAAGAGGTGGAAGATATACACAGTGGACTACTACCTAGCCATGACAAAATGAAATCCTGCCACTTCTGATGACATGGATGGAACTTGAGGTTATTAGGCTAAATGAAATAAGTCAGATGGAGAAAGGCAAATACTTTATGCTTTCACTCATATGTGGAATATAAAAAAAAAAATTGTCAGTGAACAAACCAAACAAAAACAAACATGTAGGTACAAAGAACAGAGTAGTGCTAACCAGAGAGGAAGGTACAGAGGGGAGGGTGAAATGGATAAAAAGGATGAACTGTATGGTGAGGGGTGGAAACTAAATTTGGGGGAGGTGAGCACACTGTAGGGTATATAGAAGTAGAAATACAGTGTTGTACACGTGAAACTTACATTATAAACCAATGTTGTGCTGTGCTGTGCTTAGTCACTCAGTCGTGTCCAACTCTTTGTGACCCCATGGACTATAGCCTTCCAGGCTCCTCTGTCCATGGGGATTCTCCAGGCAAAAATACTGGAGTGGGTTACCATGTCCTACTCCAGGGATAAACCAATGTTACCTCAACATAAAATAATTTTTTAAAAACATCAACTTGATCACACTCTGCAGCTGAATTGATATTTCATTCAGTTCAGCTCAGTCACTCAGTCTTGTCCAACTCTTTGCGACCCCATGGACTGTAGCATGCCAGGCTTCCCTCCCTGTCCATCACCAACTCCCGGAGTTCATTCAAACTCATGTCCATCGAGTCAGTGATGTCATCCAACCATCTCATCCTCTGTCATCCCCTTCTCCTCTTGTCTTCAATCTTTCCCAGCATCAGGGTCTTTTCCAACGAGTCAGTTCTTCATATCATGTGGCCAAAGTATTAGAGTTTCAGCTTCACCATCAGTCCTTCCAATGAATATTCAGGACTGATTTCCTTTAGGATGGACTGGTTGGATCTCCTTGCAGTCCAAGGGACTCTCAAGAGTCTTCTCCAACACCACAGTTTAAAAGCATCAATTCTTTGGTGCTCAGCTTTCTTTATAGTCCAACATAATAAAATAATAATATTTTATTAGAAAACATATTTAGTGTTTAAATAATAAAATGAGAGATATCCTAAAGAATCTACCAGCTGGATTGAAGAAGAGAAAAGCACCAGTAACTTAAAAGCCTTTGTACGACCTTCCTAGATTATTACATTCTGTCCCTCCCTCAAGAAGGGAACATAGTCCTGCATTTTGTATTGAGCATTCTATGGCTATTCAATTTACTTTTGCCACCTAGAATGACATTCTAAAAGAAAAAAAAAATGTGTGTGTGTGTGTGTGTGTGTGTGTGTGTGTTGCCTCTTTCATTCCTCAGTGACCTGCTCCTTTTTCTCAGCACGATGTTTTGAGATGCATCTGTTTCTGCCTTTTCTGCCTTCTGTTCATCTGTATTCTCTGTTATATTTCTTTGAATCAATTTAAAAATGTGTCTCCATGTTATTGGTGATACACATCTGAGAGGACTCTAACATTTTCTTATCATGAATATCCTGTTATGAACATTTTTGCAGAGGCCTCTGGTGTACACATGCTGGAGTACCTCTACAGTAACATATGTGGGAGTGGACGGGGCATGGATTTCTCTGATAGATAATTCCAAAAGATTTACAAAAATGTACACCCCCATGTGTTTTATCTTTTCTGTGCATCAAGGATGTGAAATCTATGGCTCCATGGGACAAATCAAGTCTGCTACTTTTTCTTTTTTTTTTTTTTGGTAAATAAAGCTTGACTGGAACACAGCCACCAACTGGTTACATACTGTGTGCAACTGCTTTTGTGAAACAATGGCAGAGTCGAGTCCTTACAAGAGACCTCCTGGTCTGTGCAGTTTGAAATATTTACTATCCACCCTGTACAGAAAAAGTTTGCCAACCACTATTCTATATCCCTGTAAATATTTGGTATTTTCTGACTTTTAAAATCTTTGCCAATTTGATGCATATGAAATATCTCGCTGTAGTTTAACACGTACATATATCAAATTGAACGTAATTACTAATGATGTTTATCATCTTTTCATATGCTTATGAGTATTTCTTATTTCCTCTTCTGTGAAATGTTATTCATGCCTTTTGCCAACTTTCTAATAACTTTTGTTGAGTTTTCCCTCTGCCTTTTTTGAGCCATAAGAGTTCTTTATACACACTTGCTGTTGTTGTTTAGTTGCTAAGTCGTGTCGACTCTTTTGCAACACCATGGACTATAGATCTCTAGGCTCCTCTGTCCATGGGACTTCCCAGGCCAAAATACTGGAGTGGGTTGCCATTGCCTTCTCCAGGGGATCTTCCCAACCCAGGCATTGAACCTGAGTCTTATGCATTAGCAGGTGGGTTCTTTACCACTGAGACACCAGCAAAGCCCTTATACATACTAGTTAGTAATAATATTTAGTGACATAATGTTGGAAACATTTTGTCCCAGTCTTCAACTTATCTTTTACCCTTTTTATTTAAGATTATCTTTTGCTAGACAGAAGTACTTAATTTCAATTGATATTAAATATCTTAAGAGATGCTTCCGTATTCAAACATCAGAATATAAAGATACTCTGTTACAACGTCTTCTCAAAGTAGTTGTTTAAATACTGCATTTCATTTAATCCACCTGGAATTAATTTTTGTGTATGAGATAGGGCTCCAATTTTATTTTTTCCACAGAGATTATCACTTTTCCCAGCATCATTTATTACATTTTTTTTTCCATTAATTTACAATGCCTGTTCTTCTAAAACTTGAATTTCAAACAGACAAGGATTTGTCCAGTTTCTTTCCTTGTTCCAACTGGTCTAATTGTCTTTTTCTGTGAAAATACACACTGTGTCAACATCTGTTTGAACAAGTAACACCACACTGATCATCTCAGATCTTCCATATATATTTCAGAATTAGTTTACTCAAGTCCATAAAAATGGAAGTTAGAATTACCTTGAATTTTTAGATAAAATCTGAGACAATTCACTTTTTTACAATATGGGACCTGTTGCTAGGCACTTAGTTACTCAGTCATGACTGACTCTGTGACTTGCCAGGCTACTCTGTCCATAGAATTCTCCAGGCAAGAATACTGGAGTGGTTGCCATTCCCTGCACCAGGGGATATTTCTGACTGATATCCTCTGTGTCTTCTGCATTGGCAGGTGGATTCTTTACCACTGAACCACCTGGGAAGCCCAATATAGGACCTGAGAACATAGTATGTATGTTTCTGCTTGCATATGTGCTGAGTTGCTTCAGCTGCGTCTGACTCTCTGCTACCCTATGGACCGTAGCTCTCCAGACTCCTCTGTCCAGGGGATTTTCTAGGCAAGAATACGGGTGTGGGTTGCCATGCCCTCCTCCAGGGGATCTTCCCAACTCACGATATAACTTGTGTCTTTTAATGTCTCCTGAATTGGCAGGCGGTTCTTTACCACTAGCACCACCTAGAAAGCCTTTGATAAGTTGCTTTCTTCGTGTCTGATTCTGCAACCCTACGGACTGTAGCCTGCAAGGCTCCTCTCTGTCCAAGGGATTCTCCATTGAGAATGGAGTGGAGTGGATTGCCATTTCCTTCTCTTTAGGTCTTATTTAATATCTTACAACAAAATCTTATAATTTTGTCCATAAAAGGTATGCAAATTTTGACAGGTTTTTTGATGGTAGAGATTAGTTATTATTGCTGATTTGGGAGATACTAGAAAAAATGTATTTTTCTATTTTATTTTAATTACATTTCATGATTGTTACAGGTAAATGGATATAGATTTGTGTTTTTATTCTGATATTAAACAAACTTGCAAGATTCACTGATTTAATACTGGTTATAGGCAATGATCGGAGAAGGCAATGGCACCCACTCCAGTACTCTTGCCTGGAAAATCCCATGGATGGAGGAGCCTGGTGGGCTGCAGTTCATGGGGTCGCTGAGAGTCGGACATGACTGAGCGACTTCACTTTCACTTTTCACTCTTATGCATTGGAGAAGGAAATGGCAACCCACTCCAGTGTTCTTGCCTGGAGAATCCCAGGGACAGGGGAGCCTGGTGGGCTGCCGTCTATGGGGTCGCACAGAGTCGGACACAACTGAAGCGACTTAGCAGTAGCAGCAGCAGCATAGGCAATGATATTGGGCATCTTGGGCTTGTTCTGGGTTATTAAAAAAAAACAAACGCTTCTTACATTTCACATTGAGTATGATATTTACTGTACATTTCTACATATGACCTTTTTCAGGTTCAGCTCAGTTCAGTTCAGTCGCTCAGTAGTGTCCGACTCTTTGCGACCCCATGAATTGCCATATGCCAGTCCTCCCTGTCCATCACCAACTCCCGGATTTCACTCAAACTCATGTCCATCGAGACGGTGATGCCATCCAGCCATTTCATCCTCTGTTGTCCCCTTCTCCTCCTGCCCCCATCAGGGTTTTTTCCAATGACTCAACTCTTCGCATGAGGTGGCCAAAGTATTAGAGTTTCAGCTTTAGCATCAGTCTCTCCAATGAACACCCAGGACTGATCTCCTTTAGAATGGACTGGTAGGACCTCCTTGCAATCCAAGGGATTCTCAAGAGTCTTCTCCAACACCACAGTTCAAAAGCATCAATTCCTCGGCACTCAGCTTTCTTCACAGTCCAACTCTCACATCCATACATGACCACTGGAAAAACCATAGCCTTGACTAGACAGACATTTGTTGGCAAAGAAATGTCTCTGCTTTTTAATATACTATCTAGGTTGGTCATAACTTTCCTTCCAAGGAGTAAGTGCCTTTTAATTTCATGGCTGCAATCACCATCTGCAGTGATTTTGGAGCCCAAAAAAATAAAGTCTAACACTGTTTCCACTGTTTCCCCATCTATTTCCCATGAAGTGATGGGATCAGATGCCATGATCTTAGTTTTCCGAATGTTGAGCTTTAAGCCAACTTTTTCACTCTCCTCTTTCACTTTTATCAACAGGCTTTTGAGTTCCTCTTCACTTTCTGCCATAAGAGTGGTGTCATCTGCATAGTTGATATTTCTCCTGGCAATCTTGATTCCAGCTTGTGCTTCCTCCAGCCCAGCGTTTCTCATGATGTACTCTGCATATAATTTAAATAAGCAGGGGGACAATATACAGCCTTGATGTACTCCTTTTCCTATTTGGAACCAGTCTGTTGTTCCATGTCCAGTTCTAACTGTTGCTTCCTGACCTGCATATAGTTTTCTCAAGAGGCAGGTCAGGTGGTGTGGTATTCCCATCTCTTTCAGAATTTTCCACAGTTTATTGCGATTTACACAGTCAAAGGCTTTAGCATAGTCAATAAAGCAGAAATAGATGTTTTTTCTGGAACTCTCTTGCTTTTTCAATGACCCAGCAGATGTTGGCAATTTGATCTCTGGTTCTTCTGCCTTTTCTAAAACCAGCTTGAACATCTGGAAGTTCACACTTCACGTATTGCTGAAGCCTGGCTTGGAGAATTTTGAGCATTACTTTACTAGCATGTAAGATGAGTGCAATTGTGCAGTAGTTTGAGCATTCTTTGGCATTGCCTTTCTTTGGGATTGGAATGAAAACTGACCATTTCCAGTCCTGTGGTCACTGCTGAGTTTTCCAAATTTGCTGGCATATTCAGTGCAGCACTTTCACAGCATCATCTCTCAGGATTTGAAATAGCTCCACTGGAATTCTATCACCTCCACTAGCTTTGTTCATAGTGATGCTTTCTAAGGCCCACTTGACTTCACATTCCAGGATGTCTGGCTCTAGGTCAGTGATCACACCATCGTGATTATCTTCATCATGAACATCTTTTTTGTACAGTTCTTCTGTGTATTCTTGCCACCTCTTCTTAATATCTTCTGCTTCTATTAGGTCCATACCATTTCTGTCCTTTATTGTGCCCATCTTTGCATGAAATGTTCCCTTGGTATCTCTAATTTTCTTGAAGAGATCTCTTTCCCATTCTGTTGTTTTCGTCTATTTGTTTGCATTGATCGCTGAGGAAGGCTTTCTTATCTCTCCTTGCTCTTCTTTGGAACTCTGTATTCAGATGCTTATATCTTTCCTTTTCTCCTTTGCTTTTCACTTCTCTTCTTTTCACAGCTATTTTTAAGCCCTCCCCAGACAGCCATTTTGCTTTTTTGCATTTCTTTTCCATGGGGATGGTCTTGATCCCTGTCTCCTGTACAGTGTCATAAACCTCAGTCCATAGTTCATCAGGCACTCTATCAGATCTAGTCCCTTAAATCTATCTCTCACTTCCACTGTATAGTCATAAGGGATTTGATTTAGGTTATACCTGAATGGTCTAGTGGTTTTCCCTACTTTCTTCAATTTAAGTCTGACTTTGGCAATAAGAAGTTCATGATCTGAGCCACAGTCAGCTCCTGGTCTTGTTTCTGCTGACTCTATAGAGCTTCTCCATCTTTGGCTGCAAAGAATATAATCAATCTGATTTCGGTGTTGACCATCTGGTGATGCCCATGTGTAGAGTCTTCTCTTGTGTTGTTGGAAAGTTCAATTTTATTCCAAGCTTGCTAAGACCTTTTATCATGAATGAACGCTAAATTCTGTACTGTTTTCAGTAATGTAATTAAAAACTTTTTCTCCTTTAATGTGTTAATATAGTGAATTTCATTCATTTCTACTATTAAACCAACTTTGTATTATTGGATAGACAATCTAGCTCACTAATTTTGAACCTACTTCTGATGAAAGTATTTAAGGAGATAAAACTCATTTCAAAATTTAGTTTCTAACAAAACTTTTGTTAGAAACATTTTTATCACTTATTTCTAAATACTTATAATTTTAATTATGAGATTTTTACATCTATTAGTTCTTTGAAAATGTGTTTTTAAGTATCTTACATGTTTTAAGAGCTTGAAACTTAGATTCAAACTTGTTATCAATTTGTAACATCACTGGATTGTGTTTAAGAAATATAAGCTATATGATATTAATCTTTTGACACTTCTTGAGAATATCCTTATGCTTTAGAATGTAGTCAGTTTTCATAATGCTCTTGTGTGCTTAAAAAAATTCAGTTATAGAGTAAAATGTTCTCTGATACTGTTATATAGTATAAAAGTTATTAATTGTTCAGTTCAGATCTTCTATATTTCTCCTGATCTATCAATTACTGAGAAATGTATAAGGCTTCCCAGGTGCTGCAGTAGTAAAGAATCTGCCTGCCAATGCAGGAGACTCAGAAACACAGGTGCAACCCCTGGGTCAGAAAGATCCCCTAGAGGAGGAAAGGGCAACCCACCCCAGTGTTCTGTTATGGAAAATTCCAAGGACAGAGGAGTCTGGCAGGTTACAAAGAGTGGGACACAACTGAGCACTGAGCCCTGAGCACTGAGAAATCTATTATAAGATCTCCTAATATTAATACAATTTCAGACTACATCATTAGGTGCATTTAAAACAAAACTGTTGTATCTTAAGGATGACTTAAAGTCTTCAACCCTAGCAATGCCTCTTGACTTCCAGTTTACTTTTTATGATAATAAAATAACAATATCAACTTTGTTTACCACTGAATTGATAAACACTTTATGTTCTCAGACTTTGTCTTTACACAAACGTTTTATATCCTGAGTAGAAAATAGCTAATCTTTTTTCTGTTTTAAAATTCAATCTGACATTTGTTTTGGGGGAGCTTACTTATATTGATCATGATTACTAATGTATTTGGATTTTTCTTTATTTTTCTTATATACTTTCCACTTTTTCTACTTTTCCTATTTCTTTTTTTAATCAAGGAAATGGGTATTATTAAAACTTTAAAAATATGAAAGGAAATTTTTAAAAATTTGCATAGGCACAATACACTCACTGCAGAAAAAAAAAAAACACAGATAAGGAACAAGAATTTTAAAATGCAACCAAACGTTCCATATTCATTACTTTCAAGTATATCTGTCCATACTTTTATTATTTTTCATGTGTTCACTTAGATTGACTACAATGAAATTTGTACACACACACACACACACACAGCGTTGAAGTTTTTTGAGGAGGAAAATTATACTATTAAACAATATTTAAGGAGATTTCCTTAACAGTATAGGATAGATTGGAAGAAAGAGATTAGCATCATAAAATGCAAAATAAAGAGGCTGTTGTAGTTTTCTAAGCATAAGAGAAAAGGATGGTTAAAGTATATTTGAGCACTCAGCACCTACTTATCCTTGACAAACACGTCACTAAAATAAAAGCCAAAAAAGTCACACTTAGTTTGAAAACAAATCTTCATATCCTACCATTATTAATATTAGACATTGTCTTAAGTCATAATTCAAGCATAGTTTAAAGTCACTGAAACTTAGCTCTTTAATGATATCATAAATCTCAGCTGTGTGAAACAGAAATCAGCCTATTTTTGCAACATCTTGACAAGTGATTGGAAGATGAATTAATCAAAGCTCTGTTCATCTGCATGTCATCCAAATAAATTGGAGAGATAGTTTCACTGAATCAACCAGTTGTTTAAATGTTACATAAATATATCCTTAGTTTTACAGTTAAGAACTGGCAGTATTTTTTTTTTTGAAGGTTGCCAAATCTGGGGCTGTTAAAGACTGTCCCATCCCAAGAACTTTCCACTTGCAGCTGTCAAAGATCTTTTTTTCTTAATTAAGCCAAAATAGCTGGATGTCTGAGCTGCTTACTGATTGCAAATTAAGTGTCTTTGGAAACCATTTTACGTCTTCCAGGCCTGGAGGCCAATCCATGGTGCTCTGAAGATTTATGTACTCTCTGGTAGGGAAAACAGAAGGAGGGGGTGTCACAAGGCAAAAGGGCCCTGTGCAGGGAGGTAGGGATTCCTGGGTGGGACTTACCACAGGAAGAAATGCATCCACTGGGGAATCTGTGGTGTCGTGCATGGTTTCTATAAACTGTCAGGCCATCCTTGTTTACACACTATGAGGACATTCTAGAAAGCATCCAATATACTTACTTTGTAAACTTCACATCTTAGTCCTGATCACCCACACTGATCTTTCCTGTGCTCAACAGCCTCATTCTTCCAGCTCAGAGTTCTGTATAGTTCTCTGAGAATAGTCACATACTACTTTTCAGACTTGATACCCAGCATCATTTTCACCTTCCCACTTAATAAGTTTCTTCATTGTCCTTGTATTCACTTTAATACACATACATACATTCTTTTTGAGAATATAAATGTTCTAGGTGCTAGGCACTTGGTTAGATTCAGTGTGTTAAATCATTCAGAAATGATTTGTGCATTCTCCAAACTCAAGAATACATGCACTCAGAACACAGACGGCAAAACCATTACCCACACTGACTCTTGAGCCTTCAATCATCCTGGATAACCATCGCTCCCCAGACAACTCCAACCCAGGAGTCTTTATTTCTACAATGACTCAAATAAATAGTCTGAAAACATGGCCAAGTAGGACCCAGACAGATAGTTGTCTTGAGCAAAGGCTTGCTTCTGTTCAAAGTCACACCACGTCTGACGTGGGCATACAGGTGAAGGACAACAGATACAAAGAATGACTTCACTTTCTCTGTGCTAAATACAGCTGCTCATTTTTAGTTGCTGGGTGTTGCTTTCCTTTTCCCATTTTAAGAAACTCTTTCTTCAATGAAAATTCAATAGTGAATCACTGAGACCCCACAAGGAGAGAACTGTGCTCCGTGGAGGACACCTGTGAAGAGGGCCACCAGGGCAGTTACAGAGTGGGTCTGCTGGGCACACAGCCATCCCCCCCAGGCCGGCTCTGACCCAGGTTACAGTAATGCTAAAGATCTGCTTTAATCCAACCAAAATAAGAGCAGTCAGTCTTAAAGCTTTTAAAGAAAAAAAATAAATAAAAATAAAAAATCTGGTTCTACCTTTGACCCAGGCTATTTTTCTTCAAATATTTAAAGTTCAAAGGCACTGTGTGCTTATACTTTTACTTCAAACCAGAAAGTCACTCTTACTGTATTTGATCACCTTCTTATTTTAATTTGCACACTTGAGTAATAATAAAGCATATGCTGGACTTTAGCCTAATATATCATGTGTATAATAGTATCGGAACCTTTTTTCTTACTTATTAACTAGGAAATACATAAAATACTGACCTTGTGGGTAAATGACTTTCACATTCATTTTTAATCATTATTATGTTGCCAAAGAGTTGCAAGAGTAAGGTTTTAACATGGCTCCTGGGAGAATTATACCAGTCTTTATGGAACACATTGCTCACAGCTGTGGTGAAATATCCATCACTAAAAATCACAGCACTTTTTTCCACGTCAATGACATCACTGGTATAATTTAACCGTACTTCACATGTGGGAAGCAGTTGTCTACCAGTGTGAACTTAACCTCAAACCGATTCTAAGGACATGGGAGAATTATAACATCATTTTAAAATTTAATTTGCATTCACCATTAATGTCACTTTCCAAATATTTTGGATAAGACTCACAAAGGCCATACTCCTCTCCCTGTGATGGCAGATAATAACTTCAAGATAATTCTTAGAGTATTATCAGAAAGACACCTTTCATAAGATCACTGTACCACCCAAGATTCCTCTGCTTTTCAATTACTCTTGTTCTAAAGATTTTTTTGTCCCATAAAGACTTTCTGTTTAGAAATGTGACAGTGAGGCTATTAGACTCTAAAACCTTAACCAGTATCCTCTGAGAATCTTGATGAGAAATCTGAAATCGTGCCAGGAAGAACACCAAGTAGATTTTTATAGGGTATTTGGGTTCTCAATGACATAGAATAAGAAGAGAAATAAATGAAAAATGCCCATTATTAAGTCTCTGTTATCTCTGATATTGACTTGTTTCATGATAAACTAAATGTCATTCTATATCCTTCCATTGGGCAACATTAATTTTCAGATTATTTTACAGGATAAAATAAGTCCCAAATTGCTTTTTAGCTAATAGGAACTACCCTTCTCCTTGATTTCTTTCATCTAAACAGGAGAAAAGAAATGTGTTCCGATGGGAGGATAAGATCAAGGAGGCAGAGGGGAAGAGCACTCAACTGCATGGAACACATTCTTCTCAAGGGAAATATTTGCAACCAGAAACACAAAGTTTCTAATAGTATATATATCTATATCTATATATACGTGTATATATATATAATGTGTGTGTATATATATGTATATATGTATGTACATATATATATATATACTGTGTGTATATATATATACACATATACACTATGTCATTTCAAAGAAGAAAAATAGGTCCAGTAAGGACTAGAGTTACCTGAGGGCAGAGAGGGGAGGGAAGCTATTTTGAAGCTGTGGTAAGAAAAGTTTCTCTGGGAGGGGAAATTGGAGTGGAGACCTTATTGAGGAGAGAACAAGCCAGTGGGTAATCGAGAAAGCATGTTCCAGGTCTAGTAAACAGCAGCTGAAACCATCCTTGGGTGAGAATAACCTTGGTGTGTTCCAGAAATGAAAGGAAGGGAAGGAAGCAAGAATGGTGTTGCCAGAGGGAGAGTGGCACAAGGTCAGCAGAGTGGTGGGAGAGGAGGTTGGAGAAGAAAGCAGATTCTGTGGCACCTCATGGACCACAGTGAAAACTCTGGATTTCATTCCAAGTGTGAGAAAACCCATGAGAGGATTTTGAGCAAGAGAGGAGAGGAATTTTGTTTATGTTTTTAAAATGAAGATTTGAGCTGCTTTGTGGAGAACTCATTATAGGAATGCAAGAGTGGCATCAGAGATGAGTAGGAAGCTCTTCCATGAATCCAGGTGAGAGAGGATGATGGCTGGAATAGGCGAGTGGGAGTGGAGGCACTGAGACTAGGGAGAAGCACACACATCCTGAAAACACAGCTGACGGGACTTCCTGATGCGGGAGGTAGGCTGTAGCTGTCCGAGAAAGTCTAGGAGGAGTCAGCGGCTAGGGGGCAGGTTGTGCTACCAGCTAAGATGGGTGTTCCGGGATCACCATCACTCTGTCTAGGACCTCAAAGACTCAAGGAGCTCCCATCATGGGGAAGAAGCCAACACACACACACACACAAGTCACATGTCCTCTGACAAGTTTTGCGATAGAAACACACTCAGAAATTTCCTGATCTCTGGATTTTCCGTAACTTTCATTTAAGCACTTCTTGATTTGTCATTAGCATGGGCAACTGAATAGTGTGGCCTGTTGGGATATCTGGTATTCCAGTCCTGGCTAATCATACAAATTTGTATAGCAGCGTATTCTTTATTATTCTCTATCATCTAAATATCTATTGCTTGGCACTACAGAATGTATTCTCCTTATCCATGTAACATATGGAAAAGTATACCTCTTTTTCCCAAATTTTCATACTAGTCCAAGGCAAATTTGATCACTCAGAATAGAATCATATTGTCTGTACTCCTTAAGATACTTGGTGGGAATTTGCTGTATGATGCAGACAGCTCAAACCTGGTGCTCCATGACTACCTGGAGGGGTGGGATATGGTGGGAGGGAGGTTCAAGAAGGAGTTGATGTACGGCAAAACCAATACAATATTGTAAAGTACTTAACCTCCAATTAAAATAAATAAATTTATATTAAAAAAAAAGGAGGGAACATATGTATGTTTATGGCTGATTCATATTGATCTATGGCAGAAACCAACACAATATTGTGAAGAAATTATCCTCCGATTTAAAAAAGAAAAAGATTCGTCTACATTTGACAGAGGAGAGTAGGAAGAGAGAACAGAACCCATCTGTAGAACTTCTGATTAAATACGTTGAAAGTGAAAGTGAAAGCCTCTCAGTCCTGTTTGACTCTCTGTGACCCCATGGACTAGATGTAGCCTACCAGGCTCCTCTGTCCATGGAGTTCTCCAGGCAAGAATACTATAATGGGTAGCTGTTCCCTTCTCCAAGGGATCTTCCCAACCCAGGGATTGAACCCAGGTTTCCTGCACTGCAGGTGGATTCTTTACTGTCTGAGCCACCAGGGAAGCCCAATAAGTTGGGAAAGGTCCAAACAGTCCTTATGTTAATAAGCCTCCCCTCTATCTGATGCTAGAGTTACACTGATCACCCTTGGAAAAAAACACTATTATCTATTAACTGTTTCGTTGAACCCTATGCCTTCTATATGGTAGACAGATGAATCACATTCAATATAAAGTTTTAGAGCTAATGAAAATAAAAGATGATATCTTAAAGATTCTATGACCCAAACCTCCTTTTATTCATTTAAATACAAGAATTTCAAGAAGCTGAATGCCCTTAAGACGTACACATATAAAACACATCTGAGTTCCCAAACATAGATTATATTAGGATATTTCATTCATTTTTAATGGAGTCAAGCATGCTACATTTGAGTGATTTTATAAAAACTGATTTTTTTAAATTATTATTATTTTTTTTTTTTGCCTAGGGGAAAACTTTTAGAAGGAGCTTTTGTGACTACAATCAGTATGTTCATATTATGCATAATTGTGTTTCTAACATTTTCATTTTGGATCACAATAAGTCAAGTATAATAACTAACAAGATGGAGAATTCTACCTTCCCCTTGAGACATTTAGCACAGTACTCTCACTAACACTATAGGAAAAGATCCAAAGTAACAAGGAAAAAGATACACTGCATTTTATTGTTCTCTTCACATGCATAGGACTTTCAATGAATAATCACACACGTCAATGAAAATGGTCATCAACTTCTAATGCTACAGAATCCTTTTGAAACAGACCCATTAGTACTTAATCTCATTTTCTATGTTTCCATTAACTTCCTATGTGTACTTTTATTAGATGAAATAAAAGTTTTGTCCAAAATTCCCTTGGTAAGATATATCTTGGCTTTTAAAAATTTTACCACTACACTAAATAATTTAATGTTCTAGGACAAACTACTCAGATAAACTTTAGTTTTAATAACATATTTAAGAAATATTTGAAAAACTCAACATACTTCTAAATAAATTATTTTTGTGTACCGTCTCATAAAATTATGCATGAGACCCCTTAAATCATTAAAAAAATTAATTCACAACTTTTAACACTGGGTATCTTGTATCTCTAGTATTTTCTCTTACAGTATTAGAAAATTTAGATTTTTATCAGAACGTCAGTAAGTTCATTTTCATGCTACTATATTATTTATAATAAAATCATTTGTCATGGTGATAGATGGCTTAATAAGTATAAATTAAGATAGTAAAAGTTACTACCTTATAACTTGATTTGGGTCTTTGAGTGTGAGAAAATCACTAACTCAGTCAGCAGTGAAAGGGCTTGGGCAGAGTTCCCTAAAGAAAGGAAGACTGAGTTATCCTGGAGCAATGGATTTTAAAGGATAGCCCTTTTTCAAAAGGCTGTCTGGAAAACTAGAATTCAAAACCAGCCAATTTGAGACACTTAAAAAATTTTTTCCTTATCCTGTACAAGAGTTGTTAGAAGAGCATAATAATTAGCATTAGCTAATAAACCAAAAACTAGAGAGAATTCTGCTACCACATGTAGCAGAACAATTGTATCTCAACAATTAAACCGTAATCTCTAGTACCAACATTTTATTTCTCTGGCTTTCTTGGATCACATGTATTGCATTCATGATTCCCCTAATTTGTACAGCACTAGACAAAATTGTCGGAGAAGGCAATGGCACCCCACTCCAGTACTCTTGCCTGGAAAATCCCATGGATGGAGGAGCCTGGTAGGCTGCAGTCCATGGGGTCGCTAAGAGTCAGACACAACTGAGTAGCTTCACTTTCACTTTTCACTTTCATGCATTGGAGAAGGCAATGGCAACCCACTCCAGTGTTCTTGCCTGGAGAATCCCAGGGACGGGGGAGCCTGGTGGGCTGCGGTCTATGAGGTTGCACAGAGTCGGACATGACTGAAGTGACTTAGCAGCAGCAGACAAAATTGTAAAGAAAGCCTGTTTCCCTTTATACATCTTTTTACTAACCACACATAGTCTCCCACAAGCCATATATAGTTTTAGAGAACACCGACCCTAAATGCCAATGCCACTTTATGCAATATACCTGGAAGTAGGGATGTATTGACATTACAGAAGAGAACTTTAGGGAAACAGCCACGCCTGCGTACATACAGTTAATCTCTAACATTGAGATCTCAGGCATCACACTGACAACCAGGCAGGGATATCAATCTTTACAAATCAGAACCTTAAGTGACTAATTCACACATCTGTATAAAGACTGATCTATACATCCGAAACTTGGATCAATGAAGAAAGGAAGGAAAAAGGAATGAAAGAAAGGAGAGGGAGTGACTGCAAATGATCAACTTCAAGAATTGCTTGGCAGGTTTCCCTGCTTGTCTTGAGCACTAAGGAAGACCCTTGCTTCTTCTGATGCCAATGAAAAGCAGTGTGTGTGCATGCTCAGTCGTGCCCGACTCTTTGCAACCCCATGGATTGTAGCCTGCCAGGCTCCTCTGTCCATGGAATTCTCCAGGCGAGAATATTGGAGTGGGTTGTCATTTCCTTCTCCAGGGGATCTTCCCAACCCAGGGACTGAACCTACATCTCCTGCACTAGCAGGCAGATTCTTTACCACTGAGCCACCTGGGAAGCCCTGAAAAGCAGTGTGCACGGTGGTTAAGAGGGTGCACTGTGAAGTCAGATTGACTGGGTTCAAATCCCCCTCTACCACAGGCAAATTCCATCTCCATACCTCAATTTCCTTATCTGGTAACATAGAGATGATGCCTTACATGATAGTTGTAGGAAATAACTGAGTTAATACGTATGAAATATTTAGACAATAGTAAGAATGGTGAGAGCTTGACAAATACTGAACATCCCCATCTGTGGAACTGCAAGCACCTCTTACTTCCACTCCACCATACAAGGCAAATAAACAGAAAGAGGACGTTTCTGATCCTCATGAGGGTTCTAGAGGATGAGTAGTACTTGGGAGAAAGAATTAAGAAGAACTGCAACTAGAAGACCTAACTAGACATTTCTCCAAAGAAGACATATAGATGGCCAAGATACATACATGAAAAGATGCTCAACATCACTAATTATTAGAGAAATACAAATCAAAACTACAATGAGGTATCACCTCACACTGGTCAGAATGGCTATCATCAGAAACCCTGGAGAGCATGTGGAGAAAAGTGAACCCTCCTGCACTGTTGGTGGGAATGTAAATTGGTACTGCCACCATGGAGACGAGTATCGAGGGTCCTTTAAAAAAAAAAAATAGAGCTACCATATGATCCAGCAATCCTACCTCTGAGCATATATCCAGAGAAAACTGCAATGCTGATTACAATATCCAAGACATGGAAGCAACCTAAATGTCCATCAACAGATGAATGGATAAAGAAGATGTGGTATGTATATATAATGGAACATTACTCAGCCATTAAAAAGAATGAAATAATGCCATTTGCACAACACGGATGGACCTGGACATTATCATACTAAGTGAAGTAAGACAGAGAAAAACAAACATCATATGATATCACTTACATGCAGAATCCACCCAAAGTGATACAAATGAACTTATTTACAAAACAGAAACAGACTCACAGACTTAGAGAATGAATTTATGGTTAACACCGGAGAAGCAGGGGGCAGGGAAAGATTGGGTGTTTGGGTTGATGTATACACACTGCTGGGAGAAGGCAATGGCACCCCACTCCAGTATTCTTGCCTGGAAACTCCCATGGACGGAGGAGCCTGGTGGGCTGCAGTCCATGGAGTAGCTGCCAGTTGGACACGACTGAGCGACTTCACTTTCACTTTTCACTTTCATGCATTGGAGAAGGAAAGGGCAACCTAATCCAGTGTTCTTGCCTGGAGAATCCCAGGGACGGCAGAGCCTGGTGGGCTGCCATCTATGGGGTCGCACAGAGTCGGACACGAATGAAGTGACTTAGCATACACACTGCTATATTTAAAATAGATAACAAGGACCTACTATATAACACAGGGAACTCTGCTCAATATTCTATAATAACCCAAATGGGAAAATAATTTGAAAAATAATAGATTCAAGTATATGCATAATTGAATCACTTAGCTGTACACCTGAAACTAATACAACATTGTCAATTAACTACATTCCAATATAAAATTGTATAAAAATTAAATTTAAAAAACTGCAATTATTTAACCTGCAGAGAAAAAAAGCTAAGGAATATTTCTGGCCATCATTTCTGTTTTTCCTAGAAGAAGCATAAAAGCTCAAATGGCAGCAAAAGAGCAGGAGGAATTCATTTAACTGGGCTCTAAAGAGGAATGCTCAGACTGAAAAAGTTGTTCAAGTCTGAAATCACTACTGTGGGAGTGGAGGAGGCTGCCTGCTGAAGACATGGTTGTGCCCCGGGCAAGCAGATAAGCAAGGTGCCCTTGAAAGCTTCTTCACGCTCTATGTCAGTATTTCCCTGGAAATTTTTTTGTATGTGTGTTTAAACATAATAGAAACATGTAAAGCTCTGGGCTAAAAACTTGAGATTTTAGCAGGAAAGTATTCTTCCTGCCTTCAGCGTAACAGAAGTACATGTCACGTTGAAACAAACCCCATATAGCCAAAAATCCTTCTCATTCTCTAGCTGAAAATACTTAGAATGATACTGTGAATTTTGTCATTTGATAGTGATCCTGAGATTTAGGAACAGAAGCAAAATTTTCAGTGCAAGGGACCTGATTGTGAGATTATTCACGACAAAGTGACCTTAACAATTTGATAATCAGGTCTGCATAAATATCCAACGTGTAAGAGAATGAAACAATAAATAAAAGCAATAAGAACCTCATTTATGAGCCCTTTCCTGGTTTGGAAATTCAAATTAATTCTTAGAAGAGTATGTAGGCCAACTGTTCATCTAAGTGGGAGAAAAATATTCTGCAGAAAAGTTCCTGGGAGAAGGAAATATTTTTAGTATATATGCCTAATCATTCTTTTTGACCTCATGGCATAAACCATAACAAATTTAGTTATTAACTTTGAGATGGCATAAAATTCCTGTTAAGAAATCTCAGGATCTGTATAGTATGCTGTTTTAATGCACAGATTAAAGGTCTGATATGAAAGCTATAAAATGCTTTTTTTTTTTCCATCTTAGCATTCATTCTTTTCATGTTACTTTAGGACAAATACTTGAGGTTTATTTAATTTCAACATTCCATCAGTCAATAATCCCAGCAGGAGAACGTTTCTGTGGTTAACTCACTTTATCTCCCTGAATAATGAAAAGAAAACAGCAATTTGAGAGTTAAGTAATAGGAACTAGAATCTACCAGGGACTTTATAGTGTAGCACGTGTCATTCTTCACCCTGTTTTACAGGTAAAGAAAATGAAGTATAGAGTTGTTCAGTCAACCAAGATTATAGGGTTTCTGACCTCAGTGTCAGACTGTGGACCACCTTGTGTCCTCAGTAACAAATTCCCAAGCATTTGGATTTCTGCACTTCTGGCAGGGTGGGTTATTACCTATGTGTTGAGATTCTCAGGGAATTCTTATTGCTATCAGCTAGAGAAAAACATGGAACATGTTTGGAAGAAGAATAGAAAATATCCTGAGGTCCTTAAATGAGTGGAGAAACTTAAAGAGCAGAAAGGTCTGAGCTGGGGAAGGACACTCACCATTGAAGAAAATCTGAGGGTCACAGCTGCCCTGAGCCTTCACCCATCCCCCACCCCCATTCCAGGGCTCACAGCTCCCAGTAGATCTAACATCCACTGAGGTGATTTCCAGGGAACCCCAGCTTCATCCATCACAGGAGTTTTCCTCAGAGCATATATTATTCCTAGAGGGTGACGTGAGAAATAAGTAAAATAAAAGCCAGCATATGTTTAATTTATAGTTGAGTGAACATGCAGATAACACTGTTTGTTTTCAATTCAAGCAACATCATACAGTTGGCCAACTGAGAGAAACAGATGGGTGGCTATCTTCATTTTTCTAAATATTTTCTAAAGAGTCCAGACATGTTCCTTGGAGGGGTTATGCAAAGTAAGATTTTATTCTCCTGCTCTTTAAGCGCAGCATGGCATTTTTTTTTTGTGAGAAAAGAGGGTTATCTATTTCTTCTAAAATGCCTTAATGAATGGGAAAAGATATGGTTTAGGTTACAGAGTACAGCAACATTTGCTTCTTGGCATCATTATCTGGGGATTTTTGTGCTTTTCTTCCTCCTCTGCCTTATCTCTTTTCCCTTTTCACAGTTCACACTTACACAAACTGTGTCACTCATTGTAATGATAAAGCAAGTACTGAATGTTTAGCTTTCATTCTTGTCCTTGGATGTTAAAACTGACAGCTTAGCACCTCTATTACTTTTTATCGGTGAGTCATTGCCCTTGCCAGCACTCAAGATAAGAAAGTCTCACACTTGCCAGAGGGAGAGAAAAAAACAACAGAAAAACTGAAAAGAGCACTGGGGCTGAGTTGTGCTAACCACAGAATGGACGGTAGGAGGCTGTTTTGAAAATGGATGGGCCTTGCCATTCTCCAGGACAAAGTTATAAATGAGAAACTGTCTGGTGTGATTTAGGTCATTTCCAATGGAGAGTCAATTTTCAACTGCCCAGTTAACCAGTATAAACCTCTAAGGAGTAGAGAAATTCAACACTTGAGTGTTTTAATCCAAATGTTAAAAGACCTACATTCAAAATGAATCTGATCACCTCAGAGTAAATCCTTATTTATGAAAGATTAGACACAGGAGCTGAGAATTGCCATTTGATACTACAATACTCTGTGTGTGTGTGTGTGTGTGTGTGTGTGTGTGTACAGAATAACAACACCACGAGAGGGTCAGAGAATTCAGTGACACATAAAGGGTGTTTTGGGATCATTGTTATTCACTGATAAATTTTGGGAAATTATACAAAATTTTATGTTTCTTTTTTCCCTCCAATACAGACCATTTTTCTTGGCGCTGTGCCTTCATCCCTATTGTTCAGATATCAATACTAAAGGAAGCTACACAGGGCTGTGAGAGACCTCAAAAACAATCTATGCTCAGGGAGACAAGCCATGGAGGTTCTGCCTTGTACTTTGTGAAGGGTTTGGGAAGCTGGTGAAAACATTACATTGATTTAAAGGAGTGGTGGGTTCAGACATGTTCAATGGGGTATAAAAGATTTTCACAAATGCTGGTCGGGGTGCTTGGCTACGAGGAGACTCTGCCTTGGGCCCGCTGGTGTAATAAACTGCACTCCACTAAAAAAAAAAAAATAATAAAGTTCCCACATAGGACTAGTTCCTCTTTCTATTGACTGCATTGCTCAGGATATACTGGGATGGTGTTCCTGCTCAGTTGCTAAGTTGTATCTGACTCTTGTGATCCATGGACTCTGTTCCGTGGGACTCCTCTGTGGTTCCTCTGTCCATGGGATTTCCCAGGTGAGAATACTGGAGCGGGTTGCCATTTCCTTCTCTAGGGAACCTTCCTGACCCTATGATCAAATCCAGGTCTCCTACATTGCAGGCAGATTCTTTACCCCTGAGCCACCTGGGAAGCCCATTGAGATGGAGAATAACCTTATTTAATGTGAAACACATCCATTCCGTATCATCATAGTCCACTTTCTCAAAAACCATGTGAGGTTCTGAATAAGCACAAATCACACCCATAAAACACCCCCTGCTAATTGATTCCCAATTTAAAATTTAAAGTGGAACAAGAACTTAAAGATGCTTGCAAAGCAATCTGTGTGAAGAAATCTAGATTTCCAATTTCTCCCCAATTTTTACAATTGTCTCATGCAAATCTAATCTGATAGCACTGGGTATTAGTTATTATCTGTAAAGAAGCTTTCCCAAGCTTCAAATTCATTATCATAGAAATGAAGTTACTTTCTGGTTGCACTTGTATGTGGTTGATGCAATATTTAATTTAATTGAGTAATTATAGATATGAACAAGTCTGGAATTACAATGAGTAGGAGAAAACATGCAAATAGAGTACTGGGGAGGGGCTGGTAGCCACTGGATTTCCGCTTGTCTTGGGCATTAGTCCATAAATCTTAGAGGAGGGCAGAGAATGACAGCTAATGCAGTAAACTGATGAATGGAAATCAAGTAATAAGAGAGTGTTTATTGTATTCCCAACTTACAGATGAAGAAACCGAGGTACTGAAAATTTAAGTAACTTAATCAACAGCACATACTTGGTAAACCCTTAAAGGATATACAGGAAGCATGGTTATGTGGAAATAATTCTAAGCATTAGTTAGGAAGTACTAGAGTAGAAATGGCCAGTTACATTCCAGTGAATACTAGATGTTCTGGGAATGCATTAGAGGGATAGCCAAAACAGGACTCATGGAAACCATCTCCAAAATAAGGATGCTTAAGTTGAAGGGCCAACCAATCAGACAGAACAGGGGCAGAGAGTGATCTGGACAGAGGGACCAGTATGTGAAGGAAGGCCAAAGGCAAAGAGCACAGCACGGAAGAGAACTGCAAGTAGGTCCTAGAGTAAAAGAGAGATGAGCAAATTAAATGAGTTAAAGAGGCAAGCAGAGGCCAAGCACACCCGAATACTCCATAAGTCACTCTAGGGAATTTAAACTTTACTTTGAGGACAATGGGAGCCTGAGACAGGAACCAGGAAGTGGAGTTACAGGAGCAGATTTGAGCTTTTGTGATATCACTTGACTGCACTGTGGAGAAAGGACTGGAATGCCAGATGGGAAAAAGTCTGTGGCAGTCAACCATGCAAGAGCTGATGAGGGGCTGAGTTTGCATAATGTCTATGGAGATAGGAGATGTATTTAGCTGCTAGTTTCATTAGGACTTGCTAATTGGTTGACTGCAGGGGTGGTGGTGAGAATGAGGAAATCCAAAGGGCAGTAGTCATCTGAATGGAGGCAGGTATCCTTCCTTGAGATAGTAAATTCAGGAGGAAAAGGAATAAGCTTCAAGGGTGGTGAAATTCAATTCTAGAAATGTTGTTATATTTGAATATCCAATTTGAGACACCTTATGAGTGGTTGACTATATGGGTCTGGAGTTTAGGAGAAAGATCTGGGCTACAAATATGGATGTGGTAAATATCAGCATGTGGATGTAACTGGAATTCCACAAAAGAAGATGAAATAATATAAGGAGTAGAGAATGCAGAAGGAAAACGAGCCAACCCACCCCCAAGAGGTAGCTATCTATCACAGGCATGACATATCAATGAGCAAGCCACCATACTGGTGGCACCATGCCTACACCTAATGGCATGTGTATAATGGCATCTTTCTTCTTTTTTAAAATTTCAATTCAATTCACTAAGCCTGATTTCCCATATATAAAATAGACGAGAGGGACTGAGCTGGAAAATCTATACCATAACTGGGATATGCCTTGACCACACCCAAGTAGGCAAAATAATCACTCAAGACTGAAGTGCCTTTATTATAAATATTTTCTAATTGAACTCATCAAAAAAAAAAAAAAAAAGTGGTGGGCTGGATGTCAATGGTAGCTGGAAAGAAGAGAATGGGATGTCACATCTAAACTGGTGGCTTTCAACTTCCGAGATGAATCTTTCCCCACCCTCATGAATCTGAGTGTTCATTCTGGTAATTGGCTACAGTGGAAATCAATGAGTGTGAGTTGCAGTTAAACTCACCTCTCCCAGCGGCTTCCACTCCTGAGTAATGAGCAGTTTAAGCAGCCCCAAGGGATGCTTTGGCAGATGACACTCATGAAACAGTGTGTGGAGGTAAACAGTTTTGGGTTTTTTTTTTTCATTCTTTAGCTTTTGATTGTATCAAACAGCAGGTGGGATATTATTTCCCTGACAAGGGGATCAGTCTGATGCCCGCCTCCCTGCACTGAAAATGTGGAGTCAACCACTGCATTGCCAGGGAAGTCCACATGGTAAACTCTCTGATGATTTGGTGGTACTTTATTATTTTTTGACCATGGCCACACAGCTTGCAGGATCTTAGTTCCCTGACTTGGGATCAAACCTGTGCCCCCTGCAGTGGAAGCCCACTGTGTCATAACCACTGGACTGCCAGGGAATTCCTTAAAGTTTAAAGTAAGTTTTCAGTTTTTGCTACAAAGAAGTTAGTTACTTTCCATGGCTGTATCTCCTCACCTAGAGGAGGAAGGCATTCCCATTTGGTCTCTGAGGTCTCCATCATTTCCTGCGGCCGAAGTCACCTGCAAGGGTGAGTCAAAGGACAGACTTCAATGGTAAGTCCTGTAGGCCTGAATCGTCCCCCAGCAGAGGGAAAAGGCAAGTACTACTTCTAGCCTGGGAGCATTCTCAATCATAATTTGTCATCACTCAAGGCACAGGTGAACCATGGTGCATATATTAATTTTTCCTCCAAGGTCCCTTGATTTCATTTAGCTTTAAAACATTATGGTGACTACTTTTATTGATTTTTTTACTTATTGCATGCAATCTATGATTGCCACTGCGGTATACGAGGTCATTTCCCACACTTTCCGCCCAGCTCTATCCAATGCACTAAGGCTGGCTATTTGTATGTAACTCAGTATACCGTTTCTAATACCATGACTTTTACATTTTATAATTAGTTTTACTATTGGAGCTGACATATGGGGGAAAACCCAACCAGTGTTTAAGATTAAAAAAAAAACAACTGTATTTTTATTTAAACCATTGTTTCCTGTGTGAATGGTAAGATAATTTATACTTCTTTTTAAAATTTGGAATGCAAAGTCTCCTAATAATAGAACTTAACTTTGCTCCCCTGAAGTGCCCCGAAATAGCCCCTACTCCGAAAGCTGGCCTAAAATATGCTCACTTGTTTGCTCACTCCTTTTTTCTCTTCAACTCCATTTGATATATGTTTCCCAGGACGTAGTGGAGACTTGGGGCCCGAGAAGCTGGAAAATATAACTCCGAATTTCCTACAATCTCAGCTCCCCTTTCTCCCGCGCTCCGGCCGGGGGCGGGAACCTTGTTATTGTCACGTGGCCGCGAGGGCTACAGGCCGGGCTGGCCAATGGGAGCGCGCGGGTCTGGGCAGCACCGCCCCTCGGCTCCGGCGCACGGGGACTTGGCGCTCCGCGGCAAGGAGAAGGCGAAAAAGTTTCTTTTGCCGGCAAGAAGGGCCTCGGTGCGCGGACGCTGCTCCCACTGCAACTCTGCCACAGCTGGCCGTTGTTTTCGTTTTCTCTGTGGCTGCCCGGGAGCACGAAAGAGCTCTGCTGCCTGGACTAAGAAAAAAGGGGCTTACCTGCGAGCGCGAGAGGGGGGCGCGCGCCGGCGGCCCCGAGCGCCGGCATCCACTACCGGCTGGAAGTTGGTGCCGGGCCCAGAGTGTCTGCCGCCTGCGGAGACCCGGGCCGAGCTAGAAGCTGCGGGACCACGATGGGCGCGCCAAGGGTCCGCGCGCTCGCGGCGGCGCTGGGGCTGCTGCTGTGCGAGGTGCTGGGGCACGCGGGCCCGGCCGAGGGCGGCGGCCTCGAGGCGCTGGGGCCGCCTTCTGGGGTCGGCGCTGAGCACCAGTGTCCGGCTCCGTGCCGCTGCTTCGGGGACCTCCTGGACTGCAGTCGCCAGCGACTGGCGCACCTTCCCGAGCCGCTTCCGTCCTGGATCGCTCGGCTGTAAGTGTTCTTCCAACGGGCGGAGGGGGAACCGCTTGAGTTTCGGGACTGCAGGCTAGGGGCCAGGATGCTAGGCGCGCAGCAGCTTTTTCCGGGGCACCTCCTCTTGGCCCAGGCCTCGAGCGGCGCCCCTTGGGGATGAAAAAGGAGCTGACCGGGCCTCAGTCTCTCTCCATCCCCTGGCGCTTGGCGGACCGCGCAGGTGGGCCCTGGCCTGCCCCACCCGGCCGCACTTGGGCGACGGGATGGAGCCACTGACAACTCCCGGGGGCAGAATCCGCGTCCTGTGCGGAGCTCGCCTAGGGGGCTCAGATGCGCGCCTTGCCAGTCCGGGGCGGGAGAGCTGACACCCTTCGGCCACCCTGAGTTCTCTGTTTTCACTTTACTAGTATGATCCCGCGGCGCAACTAGAGTTTCTACCAGGTTCAAGTCACCTTTTGCGTTCCCAACACTATAGTAATCGAGCGCGCTCTTTCGTTTGGGAAGCCCTTTCAACAATTAGGTCCCTTAACCAAGCAATGGTAGACATCATTTTGTTGTTCTTTACCCTCGCTTAATTTCGCGTTAGTAAATTCCATAAATTCCCCTCTTCGACCAAACTGTAGCACATCCCCATTCCGGTGAGAAGTTGGCAAGACTGAGCAGTAGATATGGAAGGGAAGGAACTAGAGTTTTTTCAGAACCGAAGGCGTGATTTCTGTGGCTTCTCAGCGCGACCAGGCGGTTTAGGAGAGAGCGCTGGGTGCTGTTATGCAAGTTTTTGGATGCTAGGTATGAAGTCTGAAAAACTTGAAATCACTGCCAACTGCGTGAAAGAACAAGGAAGAAAATGTCGTTTAGTTGGAAAGGCTAATTTTTTCCAAATGTCGTCGTCTTGTTCTCTCCGAGCCCTCGTTTTGTTAAAATTGGAGGGCTGGTGCAAAATGTTAACAGTCACAACTTGTATTTCTTTCTTTCCTTTTAAGTAGCTATCCTGTTGAAAAAAAGCCAAAGTGCAGTCCATCGTTAATACTCAGATTTGGGCCTAACAGAGTAGTAGTGGAGATTTGAAACTCTTGAAACTTATAGTCAACTATCCTAACATTCCAAATAGTAGTGGTAGAAAGTTTGGACAGGTTGTTTAAAAAACTGTGTTTTTAAATCTCTATGCTCACCAAAGTCTTTTTTTGTGGAATATAGAATTGTCAACTGTGGGAAAGCGTATGCTTTGTGTTGATGTGCCTTAATTTTTAAAAAAGTTAAAGAGTTTTAGATTGATATGTAATCTCTTATCATGGGATGTCTTGTTTAGTAGTTTTTATTACAATTGAAGAAGGAGATAAGGACTTTAACCTAAAACAGGGAGACTTTCAATTAGTTGTGGCTAATTCTGTTCAATTGCCTCTTGTGGAGGTCATGCTGCCTTATTCATGCGCTGTGAATGGCTCTATTGACAACATGTGGAACTGAACATTTGAATGACTGGAGGTGAACACTTATAAATAATAGAGGGTTGAGAAAGAATGAACATAGTGCTTCCTGGGGTGTGTTTAGAATGGCTCAGATCATTCACGTGCTCTAACTTTCAGTAGTTTCTCCGAGTTAAGTGGCCTGTTGGATCATGCCGGTGTGCAATATATTTTTGTGTGAATGTCTTTTTAAAAAACTGGACGTCTTCAAAAAAAAAAAAAAACTGTAGTGCTCTTGATTAGAAGTTGAGTTAAACCAAAAGGGGTTTGATACCTGTTTAAACATTGTCTTAAAAGGAGTTGACCTAATTAGGATTTTGTTTTCCAGATAATTTGGTGGCACACTAAAAACAAATTACAGTTTATTTGGTTAGCACAATCTTTAATTACATTTCCGCCAGCAGTAAATTGTCTCAATACAAGTCCACATTCCTTAAATGTATGTGAAAATAAGTTCCACTTGTGCAAATAAGCGCTAGGTCTGTTGTCAGAAGCTCCACAGTGATCACTCACTGGACAGCTCTGTCGTTCTTGTACATGTGTGACTTTTAACCAACTTTGTAGTTGTCACCAAACCATGTGGTCCAGGTTTCTTTATTGTAAATGTTTCTTTTGTTTGTGCCTAAAGCTCTAGAGGTCTCCTCTCTCCACCTTTGAAATGAGCAGCAAAATGCATAGAATTGAGCTTTAACTTCTCTGTTATTTGGTGTTTGGAACAGGAGGCATAAGATAGCTGCTGCTTAAATTTTAATTAATTAGAAAAGCTTTTCGGTAGACTGGCCCCGAGTTTAGAAATACGTAGCAAAATGCATGTTGTTCGTCCCCATATCTTAACTTCCTTTTCCTCAGGTAATTAAGAAAGTCAAAGTTTGCCTTAGGAATAGTTCATGAGAGCATTCTTCAGAAAAAGTTTGGTGCATACCTTTTGTTTCATTTGTTGAATTGGCAAGTTAAAAATTTATTCTCTTTAATACACATGTGTGTATGTATTTTTTCCACTTTATTCAGTTGTGATTTAGGGCCATAAAAATCCCACGGGTGAAAAGTTGAATTGTTTGAGCTGTAAAATAATAATATCACAGTTGTCTTTAAAAAAAAAAGGAACTTCTAATACTTTAATGAAAGTGGCTCTTAAAACGGTCACTATTTGAAGCGATCCTTACAACTGTCTTTAAAGGCAGACTTGAGTTTACATCTAGACTGTGTGCTTGCAAGGAGTTCTGAACCCAAAGAGGAAGGCTAGTTAGAATATGTTTACTTAGCCAAAGGGGGGGAAAGTTGCCCAGTTGTCAATAAGAGCTTCAAGTAGTTTTAAAACCTCACTGGATTTTCAGAATTATTTGTCTTATCACAATAGAAAGGTTTGGGTTAGCTGAGCTCAGGCCAAAAAAAAAAAAAAGTCTGGAAGGTACTTTCTGCTGGTGTGACTTCTTTAGTGTCTGCCTGTTATAAATCCTCTGGTCCGTACTAGAACTGGGGCTGGGGTTGGGGGGTAATAGTCCTTCTGGTTTTCACAGCTGTTTTTCTGTATTTTCCAGACGAAAACTTGAACATAGCAGGCTGATTTATGAGTCACTTTGGATCAGTGTCTTAAAACAGCTACAGCCTGGCTTTTTGTTTTTCAGCTTTCCAGATTTCTGCTGAATTAGCAGCTCTACAGGCCCCAGTGGGATTGATTAAGAAGCTGTGCCGGGGATTTGCATTTTAAAATTTGACTTGGAAGTCAGATTTCCAAATGCTAAAAGGAAGAAAATGAGAGCTGGGACCAAATGTTGTAAATGAATTATTTTCATATATATTTACCCGCTTGCTAATATGCAAGAAGAGAGACTTCTCTCTCCTGTGTAGAGTTTGGTTTTCAGGTGTTTGGCCAGCTGAGTTTTGGGTAAATAGTTAACACCTCTCTGCCTCACCACCTTTCCCATTTATTAACCTCATTACAAAAAGTTTTTTTAGAAAAGGTTTCTTAGGGAGGATGTTCATTACTGGAACTCTAAAAACAAAGAATCTGCCTGCCTGACTGTAATGGGATTTCAGAAAACATTGACATTGTATAAGTTGAATCTGTTTTTAGTGGTATTTTTAGTGATCTAGCCATAAAAAACAATACAAGGGAAGATTTACAAAATGTGACATCCTTGGATCATTTCTGAAACATAAACTGTATGAAACCTAAATTTAAGTGCATTAAAAGTTTCAAGACTTCAAGTATTTAGCAATAAGAGTCACTTCAGGGGTGTTTCTTTTTCTCTCCCACATATACTGTGGTTTTAATAGTACGCAAAACTCAGGAATGGAAGTGTGTTGCAGTAACTGAACTATTTCAGGCTGCCTACTCCTGCTTATGGATCAGAAATGAAGGGTCCCCAGCATGTGCCCTGTTCTCTGAAGGCAGTTTCTCTTTTTAAAGGTCTTTTGTTGGAGATTTCATTCCACTGCTGGTAGGGAGGAGGAAAAAAGTTGAAGCACTCCGTCTTTTTTAACTTTTATTTTTCTCACAGCGTGGCCCTGAGAAAAATGAAAGAGTGGAATTTTTGTTTTTTTCTCATTAGAAAGGAAATCACCTGTGTGAGCTGGAAATGCCAGATGGGTGCCCCCTTTCCTCTGAACAATAGGGATGCAGCCCAGTAGGCTGAGTGCAACGTTCTTTAGTTAAGTGAGTCCAAATGAGCCTTTCTGTTGATTCAGGCTACCTCCCAGGTGAAGGCCTCTTTTCCTTGGTTGTTTTTTTAAAGCCCGTGGGAAATCTGTGACTGTCTGTGGTGCTAAAAGCACACAGGTTTTTGTCTGAATCCGAACGTGAGTCGTTGGACTCACGGTTTCCTTGATGAACTCCAGATGGACTCGAGCTGGGCCGTGAGGGAAAGTGTCTGGCTCCAGCATGGGGAGCATGCACGGCAGTGGTTGTAATTGCTGGACTTTTATAGTTTAAAGACTGTGCCAGGTTTTTGTTTTTTTTTTCCCCTTCATGTTATAACTCTACCAGAACAAATCTACTCATGTCTGTTACTGTCTGGTAGGTCTTTGGGCAAACATGTTTCAAATAAAACCTTTGCAAAAAAAAAAAAAAATTACTTTTTTTTTCCTTTTAGGTGAAATAGATCCAGGTTTATTCTCAAAACCAAAAATGCAAAGACTGAAAAAGGATCTCTGATTTCTAATTGTTACTTAATGGATGTACACAGAGTAACACTGGGCTTCTCTGAATGTGATTTCTCTGCATTTTTTTTTTTTTTGGCAGGGGGCAGGCAGGGGGAGTGGCATATAGCACATGGTTCCTGTTCTTCTCCAGTCAAGCTTGGTTATCTCTAACTTGGGTTATTTTAAAATCTTCACTTTTAAACACTGAAGAAATTAATCTGGTAGGATTGGGTACACATTTTTCAGTGGGAGAGCTTTCGCCCATCCTGTCTGTCAGGCTGGTCTTCAGTAGATGTTCAGCCATGTCATTTTCTTTAGATCAGTTTGAAGGCACATAGTCAGTATAACCAAGTATTTTGCCAGATTTTGTTTCACATTTTGACTCTTGAGTGCTGAGCTGATGGCCTGTCCTAGAACACTGAACATGTAGGAGTTTGGTTTTGCTTTCTTTTAAATACTGATGTCCTGTAGAAATGTTACTAAGTTATAAGGAATCTCTGAGTTAGAAGCAGTTTTATTTTAACGATTGAAAAGAAACCTGATCACAGGTTCTGAACAGTCTGCTTAACTGTGTTAGGTGGTTGATGTGCTTTAAATTACGCACTATATTAAGATATTGAGATTTGGGGAAATCAGGAAAGCAAAGGTTGGGTTGTTTCCTATCTTTGCGGTACACACGCACACACACGCGCACACACAGAAGTTGGGTTGTTTCCTGCCCTCTCAACACACACACACCCCCCCCAGTACTTTAAATAATTTGGTGCCTTAATCCAGGGAAACAAATACGTATGAAAAGCAATTTCTATTTTCTTTGACAGTAATAAGGACTTTGATACTTAGTTTTACCATAATAAAAAGGTTTCTTTAGACATTTGAGTTTCAGCAACCTGCCTAATTAGCCACTTTTCATAAGCTATGACTTCATCATATCAAGTTGGAAGTGAGGAGATGGCAGGGGGTGGGGAGGGTGAGGCAAAACAACCAGTTCACAAAGATCTGTTCACCCTGGGCCAAAAACCATCTCCTAAAACATTTGCGGGCTTGGAGCATTTGAATCTGCCAGCCTCCTAAACTAATTTTGTCAAGAGTTTGTATTTTGGATTTTGCCCTCTAGTTTATGGACAGGACAGACCAATTATTTCTCATGTTGTAGCTGGTGTTGAGAGTTCGTAAATCCACTCTGTCTTGCACATCATTAAGCACTGTTAGTGATTTTTGAAAACTACTTACAATTTTATTTTTGTTTTTTTGTTTTTTTTTTCCACAGGGACTTAAGTCACAACAGATTGTCTTTCATCAAGGCAAGTTCCTTGAGCCACCTTCACAGCCTTCGAGAAGTGTGAGTTCAGCTCTTTCCTGTTTGAGATTTGAATCAATATATTATCCATCACAGTATTTGATTGTAAAGAGCATTTGGGTTACAATAATTGTTGGGTTGACCAAAAAGTTCATTCAGGTTTTTCCATACCATCTTATGGAAAAACTGGAGTGAACTTTTTGGCCAACCTAATATTTAAAACCTTTAACTTGGGAGAGGGATCTTTAAATGAATTTATAACGTTTTCACCTTTACGGAATACAGATTGTAAATTAATCAGCTTCTCTCTCTCTCTTTGGCATTTATAGGAAACTGAACAACAATGAATTGGAGACCATTCCAAATTTAGGACCAGTTACAGCAAATATTACACTTCTCTCCTTGTAAGTGGATGTTAGAAGGATTTCACATGTATGTTTGCATGGACCATGGGGAGCAGTTTCATATGGGCTAGACTACAGATCTTACAAGTACAATATGCTTCCTTTAAACTGGTTAACTTGCTTCCTAGCCTCTCTCTTTTTCTCTCCTAAATTTTGAGTATCATTGTAGCAAGGATGCTTTATACATTGCCATCCTTTGCTGCTGTGACCTCCAAGATGCAGAGAAGCCACCTTCACACGACAGAGAAGATTTGATTATGGTAGACTAGGACTTAAATTCTGGTATCACTCAATGGTTGGCATGGGATCTATGGATCCAGTGTTACATAGTTCCATGGAGAATAAGCTATTTGGGGAGGAGAAATGGAGTTGAAAAGAAAGCATTGGGCTATCCTCTTTTAAGTGTGGCACCTGCAGTGGAAATCTAGTTGAGAAATATCAAACTATTCACTTAATATGGTTAAAATTCAATAGATGATTGAAGTTAGAAATATCATTGCATGTCCTTTTACATATCTGAGTTTTCAAATAAGATTAAAATTGTGTTACATTTTTCTGTATTATTAGGTCAGATGATGTATTTATATTTACACATTGGAGATGTTTTAGAATAATTTTGACTTTCAGCCTTTAAAGTCATTTTGAAGGAGCATGGTTTGATTTCTAAAATGAAGTAGTTTACCACATCCATCTTGATTAATTTAAAAATACATTTAAGCCCCCGAAGTTAAAAATGTTTTCCTCCTTTAAACAACTTAAGGGAAAAAAACCACCATTGTTAGTTGCATCTGGGAAAGGTGTTGGGAGGGTTGAAATTATACAGTAAATTTCAGGAAAGCTGTTCAATTAATTAAAGTGATCACTACCCAATTGCTTACATCTGGTGATTTATAGAGGTTTGTTTTTACTGAGAGCCCAGGTCAGCTAAGTCACGGGTGCAGCCGCTGTGTCTGCTTTCCTCTGTTTGAATAAGAACTGAGTGACATTTGATACTGATGTGGTTTTTCCAAAGATCAGAAACAGAAAGGAATAAAAGAAAAAGTTGGTATTTGACAAATAAACACCGAATTTAAAGAAAGATTTTTATGCTAGTGTTCATACCTGTTTTGTCTTTCCCAGTTGTTTAAAATGTTGGAGTCTGAATGGAGCACTGCTTTTGGTATCTTTAATATCTCGCTGTTCTCATTTGACCAAGGGGGCCTATTTAAATCCCAGGGAATGACACTTCCTCGCCCCGCTGTCCTTGCCCTGTGTATTGGCAGATCCTGTCAGCATGTTGAAAGGGTCTTGAGGGTCGTTGCACGCTTCATGGTTGAGAGGGTCTGCAGTGGGGTTTTAGAATCTGGGTGGGTTGAGGAGAAAACAGTATTCTTTTGCACATGGTATAGAGTTGAAAGCGAAAGAACTTGTAAGGAAATTAGAAAGTTCTATCAGAAGTAAGTAACCTGGTGGTTTTACATTTTAAAGCTATAATTTTGTAATTAGAAAATTGAAATGACATCTGGAAAATTAGAAACCTTCAATATTTGCGCTCTTCTTCATGTTTTTGTTTGCCTTTCACTTTAGTGAATGCTGAGTAATCTTTCCTGAATTTGAATAATCTCACTTTCTTTTCCCTTAATTTGTTGTAGTGCATCTAACCAGGGATTGCTTTGTTCCTCTAATAAAATGGTAGATCCTGTTTACTACCTAGATTACATAGACTCTGTAAAGAGTAATTTACCTCATGGGCCTGCTAATTCAATGTGCATAGTAAAAATTGTTTTTATACCTATGAAGTGTCTTGAAAAATTTACTTTCCTGGCTGTTCTCTATAAATGTTTTGTTTTCTTCTCTAGGCTTTTTTTTTGGATTTTGTAATACACGGTCATTGTTTCTAAAGCACTGTTAATTTCTGTCTGGTGTAGGGTAGACTGTTTAAGTTTATATAGATGCACTTGAAAAATAACCAGAGCTGAAAGGCAGTACTTAAATAGGTTTCTGAAATTTCAAAAAAAAAAAAATTGTTAAACTATATAACGTGGCGCAGATTAGAAATTTGCTATGGCACCACCATTAAATCCCATATTTTTTCAGTAGGTCCCCAGACTGACTTCTGTTGAGATTTTTAAAAAACATTTTGTGAGGGAAAACATTTTTCTGGGTAATTTGTGCAAGTTAAATAATTTGAAGATGTGTTAAAAAAAAAAAAACTCATTTGTAGTCTTGAGCATAAGATTTTTTAAAATTTTCATTTATTTATTTTTTGGCTTCACTCGGTCTCGTTGCTGCACATGGGCTTTGTCTAATTGCAGTGAGCAGGGATGACGCTCTAGTTGTGGTGCTCAGGCTTCTCCTTGTGGTGGCTTCGAGCTCTAGAGTGTTCAGACTTCAGTAGTTGTGGCACGTGGCTTTAGTCGCCCTGTGGCACGTGGGATCTTCGCTGACCAGGAATTGAACCCATGTCTCCTGCATTGGCAGGCAGATTCTTAACCGCTGGACCACCAGGGAACCCTGAGCCTGAGGTTTAATGTCAGTGCCCATACACTTGCTGCTCTGTGTGGTGGGGGCTCCTCCTGGCTGGAGAGGTTGGACGCAGGGAAGACTGTGCCTGGTAAGACCCTCCTCTTCTCTCAGCCGCAAGAGCCAGCAGCTAATATTGGGTCAACTGTCACCTCTTGGCCAGAGATTATTTCAGTTGGGGACCAGTTCTGATAATGTCAAGGAAGCCGGGTAGAATGCCAGCATCTTGGGATGATGGGTGGATGAGCATTGAGCTTCCCCTCTAGCAAAACTCATCTCTGACCATATTAGGGAACTTTCAGGATGTGAGAAGCCTGAATAGGCTTGCTTTCCTCTGAATCCCACAAAGCACTAGTTCAAAAGTCTGACATGCTAGGAGCAAAATGTGGTTTGTGTTTTGTGTTTACTTTTCCTCATTTCCTAGCCACACATGGCAGGATGGTATATTTTAAGGGAAGAAATGGAATAATTTTTGGAATGAGCATATTCTGTACTAAAACTGTTGACCTGGCATAAGCAAGGTGATTTTATCAGATGTAATCGTTCTTCTGGCTTCTTGTCATGTGGCATAAGCTGCCCAAGCACTGGACATTTTTGTTTTTCTATTTTGGAGGGGTGCAGACATGTGAGATCTTATTAGTTCGCCTATCAGAGATCAAACCCATGCCCCTTGCACTGGACGTTGCGGCAGTCTTAACCACTGGGCTGCCAGGGAAGTTGCACATTGGACATTTTTGAAACCTGTGGCCTGAGTTAGGGCAGATTTGAATCTGTAAGTTATGTAGCATTACTGTTGAACCAAAGAGGCCTTATTGGTCATTCAGTAGAGCTAGTTGGGTCTTATCTTGACTGATGGTTTATATGATACTGTCCAAAATGCAGATGCTTTGCCTGGTATCTTAAGACCTGAAAAGATTTAAGTCAAGGAATGTCAAAGATGTACCTAGATTAATGCTTTTTGGTGGGGCCCAAGTAGATCCATTTTAAGACATCTACCTTGCTGAGACTCTGCTATTACATAAATCTTTCTAAATTACTGATAGAGTCAGCTTATCATGACCAAACAAGCCTTTTCTCATTATCATCTCAAAAGTGGATCATTTCTCTGAAGTCCATCCTTTTCTTCATAACCTGTCATTTTTCCAGAGATGACAGTATCATCCTTCTAGGGAGGTTATCATAAATATTGATCACTTTGCCAGTGGGACCTCAACATGTGTGGTCTATGGATGATGGACTGCCATTGAAGAGATTTAAAGAAGAGTGAGATGATCAGTTTTGCCATTGGAAAATATCACTCAGACTCTAGTGTGGAGAATGGCAATGGCCAGGAGAGGGGCTTAAAGGAGCCAGATGATGAAGAAGCCACTACAGCTGCCCTGGAGCGATGGTGGCACCGTTCTCCTGCAGTGCAGCTGCCATCAGTTCAGCAGAACAGTGATTAGAAGCAAAACTCAAGTTGAATGGCTAGCAGTTAATTGCCAGCTCTTCTCTTTGCCAGTTTGCAACCTCGGGCAGGGTACAGTCCGTACTTCCTACTCTGTAAAATGAGGGAAATAATAGTGCCCACCTCGTTGGATTGTTGTGAAGACTGGGGGAGAGAATACAGTGAAACCTGACTGCCATAGACTGAGTGCTCGGTGGAAACGAGCCACCATTAATTCAGCCAGAATTTATGGAAGAAACAAATGGTGCCAGCTTCTGTTTAGTGTGCCTGGGACACAAGTGAACAAAGCAGAAAAACTTCCTCTTATCATGAAGCTTCCATCCAAGTGGAGGGATGAGAGAAAATTAGTAAACAAACTTTAAAAGATAACTTCAGTTCTTCGATAATGGCTGTGAAGAAAAAGAAAGGGCAGAGGGATAGAGAGTCAGCTGCCCTTTAGGGTGGTCGGGAAGGCTGATTTTTGAAGATTTCCAAGACCTGCTCTGTGCTCGGTACTGTTCGAAGATGGAGGTTCAATACTGAACAAATCAGAAGTTGTGCCATCTTGGGGCTGACCTTCTCAGGGAAAAAGGAAGGAAATAAAATAAGTGGAAGATGTGGTCAGAAGATGCTAAGTGCCAGGGAGAGAGGATGTAAAGGAGTGTGTGTGGTAGATGAGGAGGAGGGTTTACAGTTTTAAATGTGATTGAAGGGAGCAGCTCACTGGGAAGGTAACACTTGATTCAGAGCCTGCAGGTGAGGGAGGGAGCCATGAAAAGTGTCCTGAATGGTATGTGGGGGAAGGAAGGGGTCCTGTCCTTAAGCCTCCCCTGTCCTGTTCCAGTCCCTTCTTGCCTTGTAAATTCACCTGTGATGTAGCCATAAAATGATTTTGTCTTATTTTCCTCCTCTATCATGACACCTCTGGGTTTGACTCATTTTCCCTAGCACTTAATGCAGGTTTTATGGCTCAGAGGTTAAAGCATCTGCCTCTAATGTGGGAGACCTGGGTTCGATCCCTGGGTTGGGAAGATCCCCTGAAGAAGGAAATAGTAACCCACTCCAGTTTTCTTGCCTGGAGAATCCCATGGACGGAGAAGCCTGGTAGGCTACAGTCCACGGGGTTGCAAATAGTCGGACACGACTGAGCAACTTCACTTCATGGCATACATACATACATACGTGCACGCATGCGTGCTCAGTCACTTCAGTCGTGTCCTACTCTTTGCGACCCTATGGATTGGAGCCTGCCAGGCTCCTGTCCATGGGAATTCTTCAGGCAAGAACACTGGAGTGGGTTCCCATGCCTTCCTCCAGAGGATCTTCCCAACCTAGGGATGGAATCTGCTTCTCTTATGTTTTCTGCATAGGCAAGCAGATTCTTTACCACTAGTGCCACCTGGGAATCCCCTATGGCATACAATCAGTGTTTAATTAATATGTGAATTGAATTAAGGAGTATTGTGGAACAGCTCCTATACTTAGTATTATTCAAACAAATCTCCTAGAGACTTAGTCCATAGCAAAGGCTAAAAATTTACAGTGGAGAAAAAGCATACCTGTATCTTACTGGTGTTCAGTTATGCATGCTTGGCAATGAATAAAATACATGATAACAACCACAATAATAATGATTAAAGGAAGGAAAAACACAAGAGAAGTAATTTAAGTAGCCAAAGGATTCAACTCACCAATCTTATGTGGTGATCACATGTCATGGAGTATGTGTGAAATGAAAGTGTGCAGTAGATAAAATCTCCCTTTCTGTTTGTCTTTCAAAGTTTGTCTGTCTCAGCCCACGGAGGCTGACTTTGGTCTTCAGAAATAGAGGTGTTTTCTAGCCCAGTGGGCCTGAAATGCATGTGAATGAACTATTTCATCAGGTCCTGAACTAAAAATTCAGAATACAAAACCATAAAACACAAAATGGATCTGTCCAAACACCACAGGGAAAACTGGCCCTACAAGAATTATTGAGAGAGACAGGATACATGTCTGCATAAAAATACGTTTGTTAGTGTTTCAAGGGTTCAAGGGCTTCCCCAATGGCTCAGTGGTAAAGAATCCACCTGCAGTGTAGGAGACACAGGAGAAGAGAGTTTGGTCCCTGGGTTAGGATGATCCCCTGGAGTAGGAAATGGCAACCCATTCCAATATTCTTGCCTGGAAAATTCCATGGACAGAGGAGCCTTGCAGGCTACAGTGCTTGGGGTCACAAAGAGTTGAATACAACTGAGCACATGGTGGTGATGCTAGAACCTGCCTGCCAATGCAGGAGATGTAAGAGACACAGGTTCAATATCTGGATCAGGAAGATCCCCTGGAGAAGGCCATGGCAACCTACTCCAGTATTCTTGCCTGGAGAATCCAGTATTCTTGAATAAATAAAATGGACAAGGGAGGCTGACAGGCTACAGTCCATAAGGTCACAAAGAGTTGGATGTGACCAAAGGGAGTTGGCACACGCATGCACGAGCATACGGTGTTTTTCGATTGGGTTGGATCACTTGGATAAGGATTCACGGATATATCAGTGATAGATGATTCCCCCCCACCCCAGGCTTCAGAACCTGATGCTGCCTGAGATGTGGTACTATCTCATCACATGTCCTCCTGCATGGGAGATGCTTTGGGATGCAAGAAGGTATGAGAGTCCCGCCTTCCCTCAGAGGTCTGGTCAGATTTATATGCTACAGACAATAATCCGGGCTAATAGGGAGTCTTAGCAATTCGTGTGGCATGAACAGTTGTTCTTGTAGACTTTGGAGAAGGGTGATGACCTTTCTTTCTTCAGATATGAAACTCCCACCAGTGCAGTCTGTGTGGTTCTCCCTTGGCATTTGTCACCCGTCTTACTCCAGGGTAGGACTCACGTCTGCTCCCTCAGCAGCCCAGTCCATTCTCTGCCACATAGGAGGTTCTGATTAAACATCTCAGTGGACGAGAGATCTCGGGCCCTTGTGCGAAAGTAGAGATCTGAGCAAGGAATGGGGCCCCCAGGTTTCCTTTGACTCACGCTAATGACCCACCTGACCTGAAGCAGAGCTAATGAACTCTGCTTTATTGGGAGGAGCAGTGTAGATGTCTGCCAGTCCACCCCGTGTGGTTCCGGTGAAGGATCAAGTGTCAGGTTGTACATGAAAGGACTCAGGACAGCATGAGGAGCCGCAGCTGCTGCTGATACAGTCAGAGTGCACTAGGGAGCAGGGAGGGGGCCCGTGCACCGTGGAGTCTAAAACAGGAGAGTCACAGGAGGAAGGAAGAATTTAGAAACATTATCCTGGAGGCAATAAATGAGGGAGGGAGAGAGAGCTTGGCATTTGGGATGAGTGGTCAAGGAAAACTTTTGCTCTCTTCAAATGGTTAAAAACAATCAGTGAGCACTCAAATAAGGGCCTCCCTAGTGGCTCAGTTGGTAAAGAATTTTCCTGCAATGCAGTAGATCCAGGTCTGATCCCTGGGTTGGGAAGATCCCCTGGAGGAGGAAATGGCAACTACTCTAGTATTCTTGCCTGGGAAATCCCATGGACAGAGAAGCCTAGCAGGCTATAGTTAATGGGGTCACAAGAGTTGGACATGACTTAATGACTAATCCAAGACCACCACTCAACTACAATTAATAAATGAACAACATTCCCAGCCTGAAGGTTTACATAACTGTAAGATGGGTTCAGAGCACTCCGATGTGCTGCATTGTTGCTTAGCGGGTCAGTCGTGTCTGACAATTTGTGACCCCATGGCCTGTAGCCTACCAGGATCCTCTGTCCATGGGATTTTCTAGGCAAGAATACTGGAGGGGGTTGCCATTTCCTTCTCTAGGGGATCTTCCTGACCCAGGGATAAAACCTGTGTCTCCTGCATTAGCAGGTGAATTCTTTACCTCTGAGCTTCTGGGGAAGCTCTGTGTTCTTAATGCTGGAGAACAAAGGAAAACTTGGCTTCTGCTGTCCAGGGGCTTTGAATAAATGTAATGGGCAGACACAATAAAGAATAAAGACATCTCCAAGGAGGAGATGCCCTGGATGATAGAAGCAGAGGAAGGCCGTCCTTTCAATGTGTAGAGTGAAAGGGTGAGTGAGGTCTGGACCTGAAAGGAGATTGGGTACTTTGACAGGGATCAGCTCAAGTGTTTTACAGGTTTGGAGAGTAGTTGACTTTTTTTTAAAGCAGGGGAATGAAATCACTGCAGTTCAATTTAGCACAGATTCTGCTTCTCTACTGTTTTTCAAGTAGTCATTAAGCAGTGTTCATATTCAGAGTCAAGGGCCATAGTCAACTCAATAACAAAGCTTTGATGATTAACAGTTATGATTTGCCAAATGCCTATTATCCATCCACCTTTAGGGCTGTCTGTCCCCTGAGCCCTGCCGTGTGCTAGGGCCACACTTCTAGTTTTCCACAAAAGGAAATTGACGTGGAGCGGGAATCATGTGAGCCTTGACTTCTGTATGCTAAAAGGAGTAGAGTTGAACTAATGACTAGAAGTCAAATAATGCAGTATGACGTTATCTGTGTATGGAATCCAGAACTGTATCAAGTGGGAATTCTGTCCATGAGCGTGCATTTCTTGTTATATTCCCAAAATCAGATTAATGAAAAATCAGTTTGGGAGACTTAAGAGACTATTGCCTGGTTTCTTGGCACAGAGTTTATTTAAATGATTCATCACATTCAGTTTATAACTCTTAAAGTATATTGATATTTTAATAGCCCACAGCTCAGAAACAAAGCTGCATGTGGGAAAGACAAGCATTTTTATATGATTTCAAGTGATGGTGTAGCTAAGTAATTTTATAACCATGAGGTAAAAGCTCAAAGGTAAAAACAGGTTTTTTTTGGTTTGTTTAATCAAAATCTGTATAAGTTAGTATTTGAAACGAGGTCATCATATAAATTAAGGGAAATTTCGGAGAAGCTTCAGCCAAAATTAGAACTTAAATTTCTGGGGAATCAGGCTTCTAATAAAGTGGACACAAACTATATCCCATCTTTACCCACATGTGGGTGTAGATAAGCCTAAGGAATTTGCACCTTAACTGGAAAATTCATCCCCAAATGTATGCTCTCCATATGAGAATAAAAAGGACTAGTGTCTTCATATGTGAAGGACATTGCATTCAAGGACCACCACCTTCACCAGTACAAACAAACCAGACATTATTGTGTTTCATGGCAATGAGCTCCCTAAGCCCAAGTCCTACAAAACAAACACATAAGCATCTTAATATGATAAGTTGTAATCTTTTATTAGACTTTAAAATGTTTATATGATATTTTGCACACAAGAGAGCTTACTGTACACAGAGCCATATGTGTAATACTCTTACGTTTATCCTCACTTTTAGTCATAAACTGATCCCCAGAATACACGTTTGCTAGGTTTTTGAATTTCGATTTACAGTGGTTGTGTTTGAAACATAAATATGTGATCATGTTGTGGCTCTTTAAACCCTTTAGGAATTTCCCATTGTTCTTAGGTCATGAGCAAAAATCCTTCTCAAGATAAGCAATGCTCTGCGTGACCTGAGTCTTCTTTTCCCACTGAGCCTTCTCTAGAATCATTCCTCACTTCTAGGAATGTTCCAGCTTGTTCCTGCCTCAAATCCCTTTACCTGGAATATTCACCCTCCCCCAGCGTTTGCTAAGTCCACCTTCCACATTGTTATGTCTTCTCTGTTTATAGTATCTACCTTGTTATATATTCAGTCTCTTTTTTTTTTCTGTTGTATATTTGTGATTCTTTCATATCCATTTCCCCCATCAGAGTGAAACCTTATAAAGCTGAGATCTTGTCTTTCTTCATCCCTGTTGTTACTCTGCTGTGGAGCTCAGCGCCTGGCATATGGTAAACAGTCCACATTTGTTGAATGAATGACTGAATCAGTTTCCCAGTCCAAATTAACATATAGTTAATTGCAAAAGAAACTAGTCAGTTAACCTTTTTGTTCTCATCTCTCTGCACACACTTAAAATTGTTTTTATTAACAGAACTTATTTCCAAAGTGACAACATTCTTAGACTTGACTTGGTGGCCCATTGGGCACCTTTCTTCAATGGTACTTTAGGAGCCCATAAAATTGACCTGCTAGCCCTCAAACTTGATTTTCCAGTATAGCTTGCTGCAAGAGCTCCTGTATTACCAGTGTTTATCCTGAACCTATACCATTTTCTCATCCTTTTCCTCAATTTTACATTAGCCTTTTGTTGGCTGCTTTGAAGTATCAAATGCAACTCCTGCCAGAGACCTCTCTCTGCTGAATGAGGCTTGTGCTGCCAAGACAGACAAAACAAAAAGTTACAACCAGTTGCTTTGCGTGTTTGGGGAGGCAAGACTGAACATGTGTCTGTATCCTGGCCTCATTAGTTTTCCTCCTTCTCTTCCTTCTTTCACAATCTGTGCTGTCTTCCATAGTCAAGAGGTTCAGGCTCTCATTGTTTGTTAGAGACACCAGAACAATGACACAGGGCTCTAACCAGCACCTCCCTTTCTCTCTCTGTCTGCAAGTTGCTTAAGTACTAAATTTAAGACATGAAAAAAGGGCAGTTATAAATATTAGCACCTCCTTTCTAGCACTTCCAAGCAACTGCCTTGCTTCTCCTTCCCTCTCCAGAAACCTTTAGCTGATAGAGTAGTCTCTAGAGTGAGATTGAAGGCATTGTAAAATATGAAGGTAATATTCATGGCAAGTACCATCTAGAACAGGATAAGCCTGGTATACATTCTTGGACTGTCAGGTTTACTGTGGGTAAGCAATTTTAAATGGTTTTATAACAAAATGAACATATAGAGTTAGAATAAAAATGAGCATAACTTTTTTAGAAAAAGTAAGATGCTTTTGTAGTTCATCACTGATGGCCGTGATGTCCTGCTCAAGGTCCTGACCTGGGAGGGAGGGCAGTACTCTTTAAAGACAAATGTATGTTTACAGAATCAGGACATTCGGCAGTTCACCATATAAGTCCCTCTTTTCTTTTATTCTCCTCCTATCTATCTATCTTGCTTTCACTTCATCACCGTCCATATGTAAACATCAGTAAAAAGGTGAGGGAAATGCTTTGCTAGATTATATAATCCGTCAGAACCCGTGTCTTGTTAGTCTTGAGTGTTTGCATGCAGTCCTTGTAACTTTGAATTAGAAGAGACATTTCTCCATGTGGAGACATCTCTGGAAGAGAGATTATCCAGCCTCCTCTTCAGCACTTTAAGGGACAAAAGCCCACTCCTGCGTGAGGAGCCATTCCATTTGGAATAGTTTTAATTGTTGGGAATCTTTATTTGTTAAGCTGGGCTCTTTCTCTCGACAGCTTCTGCCTCTTCTCCTAGTTCTGTGCACTGGGGAGAACAACTCCAGTCTATTTTCTACATTCAAGCACGTAGAAGTCTTAACTTGTCAGGGCTGCTTAAAGCTTTCTCTTCTAGCATGAGTTCTAATTCCCATTTTCTGGATGACATGGAGTCTAGACCAGTGCGGTCCAGGAGCACTTTCTGTGATAATGGAAACGTGTGGTCCACCATGGTGTGGCCTGCATGTGTCCCTGCTGCACACATGGAGACTGCACGTGTGAAATGTGGCTGGTGTGACTGAGGGATGGAATTTTAAATTTTGTGTGAAGAGCCACATGTGGCCCGTGGCTATTACAGTGGCTAGTGCAGATCTAGACTCTGAAAGTCTTCCCCTTACACTCATCCTCTCGTATGACACTAAAACCCAGTGCTCGGAGCAAAATACCTGAGGTGTGGTCTAATGCAGAATATGGTGGACCATATCTCTTGACCAGAATATGGGATGATAATGAAGTGTAAGATTAAATTAGCTTTCTAAGGACTGTGATGTATTGTTGACGCATATTGAGTTGTGGTCAGCCAAGATTCCCAAGTCTGTTGTCATTCTCCTAAGAACTGCCTCCAAGTAGGCCTTTATAAATGCTTGATTAAAAATTCGAAACACTGCCTTTCCCCAGCTTAATTTCACTGGTTGCTTCTAGACTATCATTTTAGTCTGTTGAAGGGCTTGGGATCATGACACTTGCAGTCCTGCTGTGTGTGCACTTGATTATTCACATCTCTATCTGTATTCATACAAACACGGACAGCAGACTTAGCAGCAGCCACTTAGCATCTTCCCCAAAGGTCCGTGCCAGTCTGTGACTGAAGACTCAGCGTGTGAACTCGCTTGCCTGTAGGATCATCACCACCACGTGTACTTTCTCTTGTTCACAAGGACAAGTTAAGTACTTTATTAAACCAAAACATTCTGTGATGTTCCTTCCTAGTCCATTGGTCTGTGGACCGTATCAGAAAAAATAAAATGACTTTCATTTAGCCTGATATGTTCATACAGGATGAATCCTCTGTATGATAGCTCTTTACTAATTTGACGTTCAGAATAATGATGCCATGTTTTCTGGTTCATAGTATCATCTTAAGGTAAAATTTACATAGGCTAGTATTTTTGTTAGAATATCTAATTTGAATATCTAAGAGAAAAGCTGGTTTTATTCAATGATCAGATGACTATTGAAAACATCCTATAAGGCCTGGTGGACTGAGCACTTTTGCTTCACTCTGCTGTAAACAAGAACCCCCTTAAAATGAAAATAAAGGAAGCACACAGACAGGAGTAAAGACAAACAGGAGGAGAGAGAGTCCAAACAAAAGATGCCACAACAATTTTTCAAGCAAGAACACCAATAGTAAATGGCTTAGTGAGAGTGGATCCCAAAATAAATGCTTTTCTTGCTGCAAAAATGCTTCTGTGAATGCTTCAAGAATTCAAAGCTGGTCAAGAAAGGGGTGCAGGATAGGACTGAAAATGGGGGATTGGTGAAATGGACCTCCAGATTCCCCCTCCAGAACTTAAAGCCAAGTGACCGCCCTTCCTTTAATGGAGGCAGAAAACTGGAAGTTTACTTTCTAGAGAGTTGAAAAAACTTCTTGGGGATATGCGGCACAGGCCCTGCTGAGGCTAGGGGTGAGGCTTGAGGATAGCATCTTCTGCAATCAGGGAAGTTAAGTCCAGTCTGAATATGAGGGTGATAGTCCTCCTCTTAGCTTACGTTTCTGTTCACCTTCCTAGAGACTAGCCTTCAGGCTTATTACACCAGCCTTGAGGCTGGATGGCTTGAGCCATCAGACAGATGTGTATGGATCCATTGTGAAACAGACCCTGCTCAGCCAGCTTTTGGGGGCTGCTTTTCACTAAATATGAGCAGATAGCCAGTGACCACTGGCTTTGTTTTTTAATATTAATTTTTATTGGAGTATAGTTGCTTTACAATGTGGTGTTAGTTTCCACTGCGCAGCACAGTGAATCAGCTATATGTATATATATCCCCTCCCTTTATGGATTTCCTTCCCATTTAGGTTATCACAGAACATTGAGTAGAGTTCCCTGAGGTATGCAGTAGGTTCTCATTAGTTATCTACTTTATACATAGTAATCATTGATAGAATTCCTATAAGTCGAGTCAGAGTCTGAAATACATGGGAACAGGGAACCAGGGACAATGGAGGGAGATGGGAACTTCGAAACAACCTGTATCTCTAGAAAGAAGAGAGAACATATATATCCACTAAACAAGAAAAGTGTGGTAAATAATAATAAATATTTCAGAAAAGAAGAACGGGACTCTTAAATGTAATAGCAGACTGAAACTGAGGAGGAAATGGAAATTATTTTTTAAAAAGTAAGTATAACAGACACTTTAAAAAGATAATAGAAATGTTGGAAGGAGGTTGAAAAACTCTCTAAAAGAAGAACCAAAAGACAAAAAGATGGAAAACAGGAGAGGAAAAAATAAGAAACTTAGAGGATGAACTAGGAAATCTATAGAATTCACAAAGAGACATCTATGGAAATAGAAAAGAGGAAATTATCAAAGAGACAAAAAAATTTCCCAGAGCTAAAGAACATACATTTCTAACTTGAGAGACCATATTGAGTGCCTGCAAATGAAAATTTTAAAATGACATATACTAAGGGAATCTTACTGTGCAATTTTAGAATATCACGATTAAGGAGAAGCTCTGAGAGGAGGAAAATTAAAATGCAAAGCAGGTCACCTGTAAGGATCAGCAGTGGTCACCTGGGAACTTGGTAGAAATGCAGATTCTCAGGTCACCCTCAGACCTACTAACACAGAAACACTGAGTGTGGGGCTCAACAATCAGTACCTCAGCAGGCCTCTGCCCCACTTCTGATGCCTGCTGCAGTTTAAGAACACTGCTGTTGAGAAGCTGTGTTTCTTCTGCTCCCCAGACTTAACATCCTTGAGTGTTGTGACAGAGTAAAACAGTCTTCAGAATCCTAAGGAACAGGATTTCTCGTCTCAGCTCTGTCCACAGCCAGCTGTCAATAAAGACATTACCAAGTATGAAAAAAGAACATGTCTCTGCACTTGATTTTTTAGAAAGCTAGTGAAGGATATACTTCAGGAAAATGAGAATAAACCAAGAAAGACTGGGCAACCAGGCAGTGGGACTCTCACAGGAAAGAAGTCCCCTGCCAAAGTGAGACCAGGTTCTGTAAGAGGCTACGGTTTTATAGGACGGTTGTGTGAAGCCTCTGCAGCGAATCTGGTCATTTGCAGAATTTGTCATCCCAGTCCACAACTCCTTAGAGCTGGAAGAGGACTTTTCCTTCCATTTCCTCCCACTGACAGTGAGAAGATCAGTTCACTCCGTATGGTAGATCAAGACACACAAGTGGGAACAGAATCAGAGTCTCCTTGCTGGGGAACTGTGCTATGATCTGCTGCTTCAGAGAGACCCTACTTTTGGCAGGTTGACTGACATGTGGAATCCCAGTGTATGTTCACTTTTTCTGGCTGGAAGGTGTAGTGATGATACTGCTTTCTGATGTACATACGCATCTTGAACCACAGTTTAGGTACATCCTTACTGGCCAATCTAAAGCTTGATCTAGAGTTTTTAAGACTGATCAAGATTTATTTGGTCACTTCATGGTCATGAACCCATTTATTTAATTCTTGAGTTTTGAGAACCAAAGATGAATCAGAGATTTTCTTCTATCACAAGTAAACCACAAGCTTGTGGGAAGACTTAAAGTCACAGATGAGTCACAGCAGTGGTCTGACCTGTGAAAATGACTGTGGAAGACCCTGCCTCAAAAGAGAGGTAGGGAAAAAAATTTTAATTTATTAGAGTTAATTTTTATCGTATATAATTCAGTTATTTCAAATTCAAACAATTGTTCAGTAAGTATCTTGTTTAGGATCCTGGTGTCTTCTAGGACCTGTCCTTAAATTTTGTTTACATGAAAGGACTGAATAGAATGCATATTTGGGGGATCAAAAAAAGGATTGTTTTGTGTGTGGCACAAGGGCATTTTCTACCTATATTCTTTTACCTATATTCTTTTTTCAGTCTTGTAAAAGTGAAAGTGTTAGTTGCTTAGTCTTGTCCAACTCTTGTGACCCTATGAACTATAGCCTGCCAGGCTCCTCTGTCCATGGAATTCTCCAGGCAAGAATACTGGAGTGGGGTTGCCATTTCCTCTTCCAGGGGATCTTCCCAACCCAGGGACTGAACCCGGATCTCCTGCATTGCAGGCAGATTCTTTACTGTTGGAGCCACCCGGGCCCTCATTATTGGAGGATCTCTGTATTAAAACTTTGTGGACATCTTTATCGTGTTCTTGATCCCAAAGATAATTATATTTTTCTATTGAACTGGCGTTTAGCTGAAAGAATGGATTCTGTGCTCCTTACAGATCACTAATGCTTCATCAGGAATCTGTCTCCTTGCAGAAGCTTCCTCAATTGGCTTTATCCTTTGATGCTACAGGACCCAGTGGACCAGTCTAAACATGTGTTCTTTTAATGAAACTTCTTAATTATATTTTTAGAAAAAAGATGAGCAGAGACAGTTTATTTTTATCTGCACGGGAGAGGTTCTTTGCTAAAAGAAGCCTAATATAACGGGGTTAGTTATTCCAGCCAAGGTAGTTTTCAAGGAAGCTTTTTTTTTTTTTTTTTTTGGTGGGGATGGGGAGAAAAGAGAGGTTATTTTTGGAAATACAAACGACCTTTAATGTATTTGCAAATGTAATGTTTTCTTTTACAACTTGTAATACCTTTATAAATGGTGTTAAACTGGTGACTTACAAGTTATATATAGCAATCAGCATTTCCTTGGGGCCTGGCCGATTGTCCCAGTTCGTACAGTTAATGTGCTTGTTCCCTGGTTGTATGGAATGACCATGGACTCAGGAATTTGTTGGCTGCAATAACTGAACTAGACTTCATGGATGTGGTCAAAGTAATGTATTCTAAGAAAAGAGGGCATTGCAGCATGTTTAAAAAAAATGGTTTCAGATTAAATTTCACTGCACATATCCTCTCTAAAAGGAAAATGCCACATGTGCATACCTTCTCTAAACAGCCAAACTTGCATGACTTTACACAACAAACTGCAGAACCTTCAGCTGCCTTTATGTTGTCTAACAGGCAGGAGACAGTTGAGACCATTGACAGATATCTCTTATTCACCAAGAAGCTACAGTTTAGTTGGTTTCAGGATTAATTGGTTTCAGGCATTCCAGTGTGATAAAACTTGATATTCTGGTTCCTCACGAAGAGTCTTCCACTCTGGGACTCTGCTCTCCAACTTTGGAAATAAACTAACACAGTTTATGTCCACTTAAGACTGCATGAGGGCTTTCCAGGTGGCTCAGTGCTAAAGAATCTGCCTGCCAACATGGGAGACACAGGTTCAATCCCTGGGTTGGGAAGATCCCCTGGAGAAGGAAATGGTAACCCCCTCCAGTATTCTTGCCTGGAAAATCCCATGGACAGAGGAGCCTGGTGGGCTACAATCCATGGAGTCTGAAAAGAATCAGACACAACTGAGTGACTAACAGTTTTCACACCTTTACATTCTTTGCAGGGTTCAGAGTATGAGAACAAACAGATATATTTCTCACACATGAGAATTACACATTTTGCCATGTTCCTAGGGATTGCAGACATGGAAATGCCATAACTGGGCTATTCTGGTCAGTGGCATCTTACATCTGAGCAAGAGGGGGCTCTAGTCTGCTTTCGAAGGGGACCCCTTGAGGATTCTCGTATACACAAGACAACACACGGGGCAGTGAGTCACGTGGAGGGGAACTGGGTCCCAGTGTCCAGAGGCTGCAGAACTTGAAACCTGAGCCCATATGTCAGTGGAGGAGAAAGCACAGCCTGAGCCCTGCAAACCAGAGGAAGAATGGGGTTATCCCTCACAAAATGGGTGTCCAGGCAGACCACACTGTTCCCCCCATCCCTCCTCTGCACCTCCTCCTGCCTGTCCCCAAGCCCATCTTTCTCCCCACTGCTGCCAGAGTAGCCTCTCCAACATGTCCGTCAGCTGTTGTCAGCCACCATGTGAAGTCCTCTGTCCTCGCCCCTCTGCATGAGTGATCTTGAGATAAAGGCCAAATGACTAACGTGGTTTACAGGGTCCCACTTGACCTACTCTCGTCTCCTCCCAGCTCCTCACTCTTGTGCTTCCTGTTTCTCCCGTCTCCACTCAGGACCTCCCACCATCAAGGCTTTCTTCCATTTCTTGAAGGGGAAAACGCTTTGCCTTGCTCTCACTTCCTTTTTTTAATATTCCCTTTTGTTTATATTTTATTTTAAATTAATTTTTATTGGAGTATGCAGTGTTGAGTTGGTTTCTACTGTACAGCAAAGTGAATCAGCTGTACGTATACATATAGTCCCTCCCCTTTGGATTTCCTTCCCATTTAGGTCACCACAGAGCATTGAGTAGGGTTCCCTGTGCTATACAGTAGATTATCATGAGTCATCTGTTTTATACATAGTACTGTAAATATGTCAACCCAGTCTCCCAATTTGTTCCACCTCCCCTTCCCCTTTGGTATCCATGTTTGTTCTCTGTGTCTGTGACTGTTTTTGTTTTGCAAATAAAATCATCTATACCATTTTGCTAGATTCCGCCCACATGCATTAATATACGATATTTATTTTTCTCCTTCTGACTTATTTCACTCTGTTGACAGTCTCTAGGTCCCTTGCTTCTGCTCAGAGCACTGCTGCTGCTGCTAAGTCGCTTCAGTCGTGTCCGACTCTGTGCGACCCCATAGACGGCAGCCCACTAGGCTCCTCTGTCCCTGAGATTCTCCAGGCAAGAATACTGCAGTGTGTTGCCATTTCCTTCTCCAATGCATGAAAGTGAAAAGTGAAAGTGAAGTCGCTTTCTGGGACCCCATGGACTGCAGCCTACCAGGCTCCTCCATCCATGGGATTTTCCAGGCAAGAGTACTGGCCTCCCCTTTGCCAGGGGAAGTTTGCTGGTGCCCACACCCCTCCCGCCGCTTTTTAGGAGTCTGCCCTTTCGTCTTCATGTGTCCCTGTGGTGGCTGCTTCCTCTTGCCTGCCTGTTCCCCCAACTAGAATTGCAGTGCTGTGAGGTCAGGGATGACATCCCTCTTGTTCTCTGCCAGGCCATCCGCACACTCAGAGCAAATACCACCATATAAAAGTGGTAAGTTGGGTTTGGTTCTGCTTAAAGGTATTTGGCAAAGTAGGCTGAAAAATGAAGTTAGCGACAGAGTGAGACCATCATTGTTGGACCTGAGAAGCCAAGGCTGAAATACCTAGGCCTCCTGTTTTTCCCATGGCCTCTGAGCAGCCTAAGGCCACCATCTGCATTCCAACTGACCCAGCCCCCAAGTCTGTATTTGTCCACAAGGGACTGATTATACTTGACCTCAGCAGTGATGTGACCAAGGAACGCCTTGTACTATCAACAAGCATAAATAACCAAAATATTCGTGGACCTTAAGATGGATTTGCACAAGGCTGAGATGCCTTCCATTGCTAAGAGTACAGGTTTTTGTTCAATGGAAGGATGGCATTTCCGCATTAACTTAAGTAATGGAAAAAGATACACAGTTTTGTTATTTGTTAAAAGATTGCACATCTTCTGCCAAAAATATTATTTAGCTGCAGTGCTTTTAATGTGTTCATTAATTTTGGCATTTATCCATATTTGGAGAAAAATTGAAACTTAGAGTTGAATTGAATCTTTGTCTCCTACAAGTGGTTATTTGTGACCCCACTCTGTTATGAAATACATTTATTTTGAGGATTTTAAGTGATTAAAAAGATTTTTTAAACTCATTTTTTTTAATGTAGTTGTCTTTTTTAAAAACCCTTCTTGTTTGGTAGAGAACAAGTTTGTTTGTTTTTTTTAAACTGGTACATATCAGGTGGTTATTTGCCAGTTAATCCGAGAGCTAATATGAAACTGGTATTTGGATTTAATTCAGTTCCATTAGAACAGAGTTAAAATTTTGTGATACAGGGCCCATTATCCTGGCAGTTGTGAGGGATTTTGTACTGGGACATAGCGCTGACAAAGGCGCACTGTACAGGCTCCATTTATAACTGAGCACCTTCACACTGCAATTTAGGAGGTGTGCAGCTCAGGAAATTGCCGGCTTTGGCCCGAGCACACTTTAACTGCAAGGAAAATTTTATTCGTCACTCAAGTAATTGGCAGTTTTAATACCTTGTTCATAATTACCTTATAAACAAACGAATACACAAACCAAAGATTGTGTGGCCTGTTATCTAACTTGTAGCCTTCTTTGAGCAACGTGATAGACACCTGTGGGTCTCCCTCTCCCTCCCACCAATTACTAGTTTGCTCCATTTATTGCGAACCTATGGCTATTTCTTCTTGTTGTTAAATAGAAGCATAGCTCTGCTAGCTAGGCCCAAACAACCTGGGGACCAAAACCAGATGCAGAGTTTGATGGGAGGCAGTGCCTACAGACCAGACAGGGAGGGAAGGAGATGAGAGGGGGTACTTCAGGGTTACTATGCTGTTTGGTGGAGGGGACATCCTGGTAATGCAAACATTTGGGCTAAATGCATTTAAGAGAACATTTTTGTCCCCCGAAATGTGGTTTTTTTTTAAACCCACACACCCTGACCCTGTGGCCCTGTGGCTTGTCTGTTGGACTGAATCCATCTCCGGGACGTAGAAACTGACTAATTGTCTCACTTGCCTTACCCTGTACCTCACAGCTAGATCAAGGGGTTTACATGATGATGAATCCAGATGCGGGAAATGGTCAGAATCAGAGGTCGTGGCTGACTTAACTCTAAACAAACTCTGTTAAGACTATGGGAATCTCAGGAGCTTGATAATTGTAACTTATACATGGGACTGCTAATCCCCCCGCCTTTTGCTTAACCTTACTATTTTCACAGAGTTCAGCTATTAGGACATAAATCACCCATGCCTGTTGCCTTATGTAGGATTATTTTTTAAATGGCATTAGATTTTTAGATGACTTGGGTTAAAAAAGACAATTCCCTGACAGTCCTTAGAGGTAACACATGGAGGTTTTTCAACACTGTTTTGAGAATTTTGTTAGTGCTTTGTTATTGGAATAGATTTAAAATGTATGGCCTGTTTTCTCCCCTACTGGGAAAAGCAGCACCTGACATTTGTAGGTAATTGGGAAGCTGGCCTTCTACTCTGTTGGGTGCCAAACACATGCAAACTCCTGGGTTCCTCTTAATCCACCTGGGGTGAGACCCCATTTCTAGGGCCTCCTTAGTGTTGGCATTAGAGAAGGAAATGGCAGCCCACTCCAGTATTCTTGCCTGGAGAATCCCATGGACAGAGGAGGCTGGCAGGCTACAGTCCATGGGGTCACAAAGAGTCGGACACAGCTGAGTGACTGGTCACACAGTGTTGGCATGATGATGGCTCAGTGAGCTGGTGTGCACCCCCAGAGGAGTTTGGAATCAGTAGTTCAGCATTTTTGCAAGTGTGAGAAGTTGCAGGCCCTTCTGGAGGTGCATCTTCATGTAAGCACTTTCATACCAAACTATGTTTGTATTCAATGAAACAGCCTTCAGGGAGTGCTACGGGACCAATAGGGAGTTACTCTGCGAGGTGGGAGAGCTTAGACTTCATAGGTTAAAAGCTGTAGTTCCTAATTTAAACACCAGAGAGATGTTATGATTAAATGGCATAATATATGAAAAATGTCTAGCATAGGTCTTGGCTTTTAATATGTCCTCAGTGTTACTAGATTCCTTATATATTCTAAAATGGGCTTCCTGCCCTGCCTGCGAACACAGATGTAAGAGACACAGATTCGATCCCTGGGTTGGGAAGATCCCCTGAAGGGGAGGGCATGGCAACCCACTGCAGTATTCTTGCATGGACAATCCCATGGACAGAGGACCCTGGTGGGCTGCAGTCCATAGGGTCTCAAAGAGTCGGACAGGACTGAAGTGACTTAGCAGGCACACATGCACATTCCAAAACTGAGGGGTAGAGACACAGTTTCAAAGGAGCTCACAGTATGGCAGAAGAGACCAACAGCATAAAAAGTGCTGTGTCAGATGCAGCAGAGGATTTTGTGGAAATACACGAGAGGTGCTCCTGTGGTGAGAGGCACATGAATCATAATAATGCAAAAGAACTTAACAATTTACAGACCCAGAAACGTTTTAATGCATCTTTTGTTACCTGAACATTATTGAATGGAGTGTTTCAGTATTAACAAATCTCTGGCCTCGGGCATTAGTATTTGCAAGAATCCTCTGGTCAGAAATATATTAATGAACTCAAAGCACTCTACAAATGTGGCTATTGGTAACAAAGATACACATACAATCTCATGTCTAAATGTTCCTCTTAAGTGAGGTTTACCTAAGACTATGTGTAGAGGTACGCAGATGACACCACCCTTATGGCAGAAAGCAAAGAGGAACGAAAGAGCTTGATGAAGGTGAAAGAGGAGAGTGAAAAAGCTGGCTTAAAACTCAGCATTCAGAAAACTAAGATCATGGCATCCAGTCCCATCACTTCATGGCAAATACATGGGAAACAATGGAAACAGTGAGAAACTTTATTTTTAGGGGCTCCAAAATCACTGCAGATGGTGATTTAATTTTAGACTACAGCCTGAAATTAAAAGAAGCTTGCTCTTTGGAAAAAAAGCTGTGACCAATCTAGACAGCATGTTAAAAACCAGAGACATTACTTTGCCAACAAAGGTCCATCTAGTCAAATCTGTGGTTTTTCCAGTAATCATGTATGGATGTGAGAGTTAGACTGTAAAGAAAGCTTGAGCACCAAAGAATTGATGCTTTTGAACTGTGGTGTTGGAGAACACTCTTGAGAGTCCCTTGGACTACAGGGAGATCCAACCAGTCCATCCTAAAGGAAATCAGTCCTGAATATTCATTGGAAGGACTGATGCTGAAGCTGAAACTCCAATACTTTGGCCACCTGATGCAAAGAACTGACTCATTTGAAATAGAACTGCCTTATGATCCAGCAATCCCACTGCTGGGCATACACACTGAGGAAACCAGAAGGGAAAGAGACACGTGTACCCCAATGTTCATCGCAGCACTGTTTATAATAGCCAGGACATGGAAGCAACCTAGATGTCCATCAGCAGATGAATGGATAAGAAAGCTGTGGTACATATACACAATGGAGTATTACTCAGCCATTAAAAAGAATACATTTGAATCAGTTCTAATGAGGTGGATGAAACTGGAGCCTATTATACAGAGTGAAGTAAGCCAGAAGGAAAAACACCAATACAGTATACTAACACATATATATGGAATTTAGAAAGATGGTAACAATAACCCTGTGTACGAGACAGCAAAAGAGACAGTGATGTATAGAACAGTCTTATGGACTCTGTGGGAGAGGGAGAGGGTGGGAAGATGTGGGAGAATGGCATTGAAACATGTAAAATATCATGTATGAAACGAGATGCCAGTCCAGGTTCGATGCACAATACTGGATGCTTGGGGCTAGTGCACTGGGACGACCCAGAGGGATGGTATGGGGAGGGAGGAGGGAGGAGGGTTCAGGATGGGGAACACATGTATACCTGTGGCGGATTCATTTTGATATTTGGCAAAACTAATACAATTATGTAAAGTTTAAAAATAAAATTAAAAAAAAAAAAAGATCCTGATGCTGGGAAAGATTGAAGGCAGGAGGAGAAGGGGATGACAGAGGATAAGATGGTTGGATGGCATCACCAACTCAATGGATGTGAATTTGAGTAAACTCCGGGAGTTGGTGATGGACAGGGAGGCCTGGCGTGCTGCAGTCCATGGGGTCGCAAAGAGTCGGACGTGACTGTGCGACTGAACTGAACTGAACTGAATGCCTAGAAATGGCAGCACGTGACTTATGACATACGAAGTTCCAGTTAGAGCCTTCAGATTGTTTCGTTGTCCTTGGGCTGTGAAGAAAAGACCCTTCTGTTTAGGTACACTCTGCCATCATCCAAGCCTCTCTCCCTTGACATTTTATTTTCTCTTGCCTAGTAGATAATCTAAGAAGCCCAAGCTGCCTGGTCTGATATGACAGTTAAGATGGTTTTGCACATCAGTTTGGTTCCTGTTTTCTAGCAAGATTGTCATTTAATGTTGAATCTCCCCCTTGAAAACTGTTGTATTGATGACCGTTTGATAGCTTTGACTTGGCCTTTGTCTTGTTTATGTTTGTTTTTTCATTTGTGGTCTAGTGTAGTGATCTTCAGGAGAACTTTCCACGATAGTGGGGATGTTCTGTATGCGTAGTGATCCATTTGACTGATAGCAGGCAAATGTGGCTATTCAGGACCTGACGTGGCTACTGTGACTATGGAACTGAACTTTAACATTTAATTTTAATTTTAATGTAAAGAGCTATAGTAGCTGTGTGGCTTCCATATTGGACACCATGATCTGGTGTTTAAGACAGTGTCAAGCTTTTTTAAAATCTCCTTGTTCCCAGGGATTGTTTAGACTGGCGTGCTCTTAACTAATACTTTTGTAATATTCAAAACCTTGGAGTATATCCACTGGTTTTGAAGAATACAGCAATGCTTTGAAACTTGTTTCTTAAAGAAAAAGAGATTTGTCCATGATGGCTTTTAAAAAGCCCAATCTAATGAGTATTCTAAGTTCATTTGCCCCTATAGTATGTATACTTTTCAAGGAAAGAAGTAGAAATGGATTAATAGGGAACTAACCAGTGTCCAGAATGCCAACTTCGTGCTAGTCATTTCACATCTCATTTCATAAAAATGATAAGGAAGAAAGACCATTAACAAAATAACAGAAAGAAAAAAATCAGTTTAAATACATTGCATTCAGATACCCACAGCTGTTAAACATACCCAGATTTATATAGGAATGTTTTTCATATTTCTAACTTTATGGTCTATTATTTAGCGAAACATTGAAGTGACTAAAGAGTTGCTGTTTTAAAAGTGCTCTTTAGAGCAATCAGTTTTCCATATTTGTGAAGAACAAGTTAGAAATAGTATTTTTCACCTTTCAGATTGTTGTACCATTCATCCTGTTATCTGTGCCATTCTTTAAATCCAGAGCTGGAAACAAAATTGTGGAAATATTACCTGAACATCTGAGACAATTTCAGTCCCTTGAAACTTTGGACCTGAGTGGCAATAATATTTCAGAACTTAAAACTGCACTTCCACCCCTACAACTCAAGTATCTGTAAGTCAAGTTGTTTTTAACAAAATTTTCACCTGTGATGAAAATATTGTGCTACATTAAAAAAGAAACAACTTTCATGATAGAGACCAGATAGAGACTTTTTGTTTAACCACTGTCCTCATTTACTTTTTACACTTTTGGATTGCAAAAAATGAGATCTTTTGACTACTTAGAGGAACCAAGTGCTTCTTTAAAAAATTAATTGAAAGTAAGCCACTGGTGTGTTTTATTAATAAATGAATTTCACAAAAATTAGATAAGCGTCTCTAACAGATGTTTGTAATCTTCAAATGTTTTATTCATTCTTTCCCTAGAAATATGTGAATCATAGTTGATATTGGCCTTCAGCACCTAAAGAGTTAATTATTTTAATGTCCATTGTAACAAATAATGGCTCAGCCCTCTGAACAAGTGTTTCTGTACAGAGTATGCACGCACTTTAACTTCCCAAAGAGAAACTCAGCTTCAGACTTTCAACAGGTATATCAACAGCAATCGAGTCACATCCATGGAACCTGGGTATTTTGACAATTTGGCTAGCACACTCCTGGTGTTGAAGCTGAACAGGAACCGAATCTCAGCTCTTCCACCCAAGATGTTTAAACTGCCCCAACTGCAACACCTGTAAGTAAAATGTTCTCTTAGATATGGTGTCCTCACCTCCTCTAAACCCTTGGCATCTCCCCCCTAAAATCCACCACGTGGCAGAAGGAGTTTAGAAGCAAGGATGTAGCTGCCTTTTCTCTGAGAGCTGGAGGTGTAGAATCTGAATCAGAAAGAGCCTTAGAAGTCACCCAATGCATTCTTCTGCCTGAGAAGGAAGGTTGGGTGTTCCTAAGAGTGGAGGATGTAGTCACTGAACAACCTCCGTACATATACATCATGATGGCAGTGAAGATGTGACTGTCCACGGAGCTGCAGATGGCGAGGATAATACCAGCAACTGACTGCAGGGGCCCTGGTAGCTTAAGGAGCTACAAAGAACTGTCTTATTAGTAACGGTGGAGCCCTCTGAACAGGCTCCTACAATATAGTGGTTTTCAGCCTTGGCTGCACATTACAGACACTTGGGGAGCTTATAAAAATCCCAGTGCCCAGGCCACACCCTACACCAATTACATTAGAACCTCTGGGAGTAGGATCCAGGCTTCAATAATTTTTTAAAACTCCCCAGGTATTTCCAGGGTGCCAACAAGATTAAGAATGACTGCCTCAAAGAGAAAGCATTAAACACAGGGCAAATCGTGACAGAGGGAAATCAACTTTTGTAAGCGGTTGAACAGGATAAGCTTGACGATCCTGCTCCTGAATAGACCTCATGTTTTAACATGATATTCAGTACTCCCATTCTGGATAACGTTAAAAACTGATATTAATATGTTTAGTTCTACACTGAATGGACAACAGTTTAGAAACTTCAAGTGCAGTCTGGTGTCCGTGTTTTATCATTCTGAAAATGCATCCCATGTGTCGGAAGGAAATTTGTTCACTGCTAATAAATCAAAATTCTTCTCAATAAAAATGTTTAGAAATTTAAAGTATCTTCTGTAATTTAATGCAGGCTAGTTTAACTGTATTGTCGTATGTCACATTTTATTACTGCCTCCAGAATTTGTCGTATAAGCTAACTGTTTAACATCCAATGCAGTGAACTCAACCGAAACAAGATTAAAAACATAGATGGGCTCACTTTCCAAGGGCTTGGTGCTCTGAAGTCTCTGAAAATGCAAAGAAACGGAGTGACAAGACTTATGGATGGAGCTTTCTGGGGGCTGAGCAACATGGAAATCTTGTAAGTGTGGGTGGTCAGTTCCTGCTCAGGCAGTGTGATCCTGAAATGCTCAGTAAGCTTTCAGCAGCTTTTCTTTGAAATCCTGTGTTACAGCCTCATCATTGATAATTTTATAATATTTAGTTTTGTTTCATGTGTTGTGACTGGGAATGTAGAAGCATAGTATTTTGTCGTGATATCTCTGTATAACAAAAGCTACACACCCCACTAGGCATATGTAATAGGTCGTAATCATGTCCCCTTTGAAGAGTCTCGATAATAAACTTAGGATCTTGCTTTTGACTGTCGTCAATATAGGCAGCTGGACCATAACAACCTAACAGAGATTACCAAAGGCTGGCTTTACGGCTTGCTGATGCTGCAGGAACTTCATCTCAGTCAGAATGCCATCAGCAGGATCAGCCCTGATGCCTGGGAGTTCTGCCAGAAACTCAGTGAGCTGTGAGTAGCCTGCTATTCTCCTCAGGTTTGAGAGCAGGAATCATGCCAGAGCATGAGCTTCTTACCACTGATCTGTGAAATTTTCATAACAGAGTTTCCAAGGTGACAGCTTTTTTCTTTTTTGTTCACATGCAACCTAGGCATAGTTTTCTTGTGAGAAGTTGAAGCTAGCTTCAACTTCAGCAACTGCTGTTTCAGTTCTGTGGCACAGGGGCTAAAGCAATGGTGGTGATTTTCAAATAAAAAGATTTTAATTACTAGGATTAGAAATAATGTTTATCTGAGTATTATTAAGAAGGAGGAGTTTTAAAATAAGGATTATTGTGGTAATATATATTACCTGTTTTGTTTTTTTCTACAAATCACTGCTTTGAATTAGAAAATAAAAGCTATTGTTGATTTTTTGTTGTTGTTGTTCGTTTTCTCTTTACAGGGACCTAACGTACAATCACTTATCGAGGTTGGATGATTCAAGCTTCCTGGGCCTAAGCTTGCTAAATACATTGCACATTGGGAATAACAGAGTCAACTACATTGCTGATTGTGCCTTCCGGGGGCTTTCCAGCTTGAAGACTTTGTAAGTTACACATTTTGCAAGTTACACATTTTGCTCTCTGTGCATGAAGCTGATTGGTTCCTAAGCATACCTACTTTTCTCCAAGCAGATTTCCTTTGTTGTGAAGGAAATGTGTACAGCCTCAGAAGAAGTGTCTTAATCTTTCCCAGATCAGTTTGATTAAAATCAGTCATTTCATCCATATGTGCTTCTTAGAGGGATTAGAAGAAACAGTGATCAGATTGGTGAGGTGATTACAGTTAGCCTTCTCAGGATCTCCAGGAAGTTGGTAACTGCTCAAGAGGCAAACAATTTTAAATCCACTAATTTTTTCTTTGTAAAAATGCAGATTAAAAATTACCCAGAGCACGAAAGATATATAAAGGGCAGCAAAGGAAGATGCCTGTTTGTGAGACCAGTTCTATCCAGACTTGATCTCTGTCCCAAGAGAAGGAAGAGAGAGTGGGATTAATTGACCTTTGAAAAACCTCTCAAATATTCATTTGAATGTTGTGCAATGGGCTCTGGGTTTTTGCACTGTCAGAAACTTTTGCTCTGTACACTATTTGAAGCATTACATAATTGAAAAGTATGTTGTATGCTTTGGCAACCTGCTCCTTGTGTGGTTGGAACGGTGGTTTTAAAGTTCACCGTATTTTTCAGGCTATTCAAGTCTTTCAGAATTTAGTCATCTTGATAGAGGAGTTCATAGGACCAGAGTCAACTATCCTAATTTCAGGCAAAAGTGTAAAATGTTGTTGAGGGAGGAGGTCAGAAGTATGTTGAGGAGAAAAAGAGTTTTCTATTGTTTTGAAAGGGACAGAGATGATATGGGGAGTTATGAGGGATTTATTAGAAATTACATGATCTTTGCTTTCTAAGCATGTCTCTAATAGGGAATGCTTCCTTGGTGGCACAGTGGTTTAGAATCCACCTGCCAATGCAGGAGACACTGGTTTGATCCCTTATCCGGGCAGATTTCACATGCCACAGAGCAACTAAACCCATGAGCCACAACAACTGGGCCCTTACTCTAGAGCCCAAGGGCCACAACTGCTGAAGCCCACACACCCTAGAGAAAGCCCAGACACAGCAGTGAAGACCTACCCAGTGCAACTGTAAATTAATTAATTACATAAATAAAAAACCCAATCTCATCTGGGCCACTTTGATTTAAAAAAAAAAAAAAAGGCCTCTATCTTTTGTTACATATCTGGTACCAGTTTCAGTATCTTTCCTTTTTAACTAGAGATCTGAAGAATAATGAAATTTCTTGGACCATTGAGGACATGAATGGTGCTTTCTCTGGGCTTGACAAACTGAAGCGCCTGTGAGTATGATTTGCTTCATAATTTGTGTCACTCTTTGACCCAAACATTTTGTTTTTTGTTTTTGGCCATGCTACATGGCTTGAGGGATCTTAGTTCTCCAACCAGGAATTGAACCCGGGGTCACAGCATTTGAAGCCCTGAGTCCAACCGCTGGACCACCAGGGTGTTCCCTAAACATTTTATCTTAATCAGACTCAGTTTCACATACAAGTTGACATCTTTAAAGAGTTGTGAAAAAAGGTGCTTAATCTGGTTGCTACCTTTTATCATTTCCCCAAATGACTGCTGTTATACAGGAAGTATATTAATTAGGTTTTCTTCCTTGATTATAGTGCTTTTACTCTGAAACTGGGTTATTGCAGCTGATTTTAATATCCAGATAAGAATTTTCAATTGTCTTGAGAGCTTAGACTCTTGGGATTACTGTTGTGTAAAGGTTAGTGCACTTACTAACTTCAGAATTTGAAATGTCACAGGAATGTTTAAACGAGGTGATCCAGTGACCATTGATCATTGGTGGGTTATCAGTGGATTCCAAGCAGTACAGGATAAAAACATGTTTCTATTTGGCCACAAAATGGCCTTGCAGATGGGCAAATTCTGTGTTTTAAATGAGTAACTTTCAAATTGACATCCATTTAGTTCTAAACTTCTGTGAGTAATGAAGGTATCCATGGAGTGGGTGGGTAAGGAGACAGTCTCCACTGTTACCTGCTTTATTTATGAGTGTTCTGAGACATTTTACTTGGAATAGGTTTCTGCCTCTTTAAAAAAAATCACTGGTTTACCCATCAGAGTAATTTTTGAATACCTATTTTTGCTGGGTTCTCTGTCAAATGCTTTGCAACCATGCTGAACTGAAATCAGTATCATGGATATGTTTTTTAAGGATGTATTTTTTAATTGAAGAAAATAGAATATTCACAAATGGTTTAAAGAGCAGTTCTTTTCATGAGAATTGCACTCCAAAATGGCTTTTTACTAACTGTTCTATTGTAACTTTTTTTTTTTTTTTTTTTTTAAAGAATACTCCAGGGAAACCGGATTCGATCCATTACCAAAAAAGCCTTCACTGGTTTGGATGCATTAGAACATCTGTGAGTAGCAGGAGTTTAGTTACCTTAAAAGACAGTCTGCAATGGTTATCCCCTTATTTGTCATGGAAGATAACACAAACTAGAATGTAATTTTGTTGGTATCCTCTCATATAAAATGTACACATCTATCCATCCTTTGTCTATCTACCTACTTACTTGTCTGTCTATACCTGTATGAAAGTGTAAGTGCACAGATACATGTTTCTTTTGCATTTAAGGGTGTTTCTTTGCATCATTTTGGGGTTTTCTTTAGTTATGTTTCTCAAGCAGTGGCATATTTAATTTTTTTTAAAAAACTACTATTTCTTACGTACCCACTGCACATCAAGCATTATGTCAGGTATTTATTTATATTTTTCAATCCTCACGAGAAAACTATTTAATAGCTATTGTTATTTCAATTTTTAAGTTAAGACATGGAGGTTCTAAGAGTTCCTTCCTTAAATTGAAGAGTTAAGAGGGTTACTTGCAAGATCAATAAAGACGATTCCCAGCCCCCCAACCCCAGTTCCTGCGAGTGACTGGAGAGTTGTAACACTACTTGGAGAACTTTTGTTTGTTGTTGCTGTTGTTTAATTATAAAAAGCATGCAGCCTGTTTTTCCTTCTTTTATTCTTTCTCATTCTCTTTTGCTACTGACCTCTAAGTTAGCAGCTGGCAGGAGCTGGGCTCAAACCAGGGCAGCCTCTCCCATCATAGCAGCTGTCTCCTTCACAACCTCTGCCTGCCCGGGAGCTGGAGGCACACATTTCTGAAATGACAGTTAGGGACACAGATGTTTTCAGGTACAAAGAGCGGAAGCTAGCCAGCTTCAGTGGGAGTCAACACCTGCAGGAGCACAGAGCGCCAGCTTCTGATAACCATGGGTGAATGTATGTATTGATATGTACAGTGGGAGTCTGGAGCAGTATACAGTGTGTCCAGCCTGACTTGTAATGTTTATAGCCGAAGGTTTTATTATCTATTAACCTGGACAGTAGAAGTTATTTAAAATACACAATTGGTTTGTACCGTCACTGGTGCTGTGTGCATAGTTATTATCTGCACCACTTTCTTGTCATCTTCCCCTTGAGCCCTGGGTTGCAGAAAGCTCTGGACGGCCAGCCATGGCAGCAGTACCGCAGTCCGGGTTACAGTGGGGTGACTGTGCAGAGCAAAATTTGGAAGGGCGGGCCAGTATTGCTGGGCTTCCTGAAACAAGTTATTTTCAAAGGGAAACTAGCCAAAAGGGTTTGTCATCTGAGCCTTGCACTTTTGGGAAAGTGAAATTAGTGGATCCGTGGAGCATTAACTTCTCCTTCAGTTTCCTAAACCTTCATAACTCTCCCAGCGTCTTTCTTTGCCCACGTTTGGGACCTTGATTCTGTCTTCTCTTGCCCCTCATCTCATTCAGAATCCCCTTTGTCCACTCTGAATCCTGTAAAAGAAAACAGAGTAGTACAGGCGGGGAGGACTTTAATTCAGACTGCTTGTTAGCACCAGTGGGAAAAAAAATCAGCCCAGAATATTCTCTCATTTTATGAACGTCCTGCCTGAAGTGGTTGTTGGTTTGTTTGTTTGTTCTAGTAAGTACCTCTTGTCTGAACACCTACCTGTCTCCCCATTAGTAAGTTGTATGTATCAGGAGAGGCTAGTGACTAAGAACGTCCGTTTTGAAATTGAAAATAATTGAGTTCAAATCTTATCTGCCCCTTTCATGCCGAGCCAAGGTGGTTATACCATCTTCTTTTTTGTGTTGCTGTGAGGAATAAAATGTAATAATGTGTAAACAAAAATCACTTAACGTGGTTGCATGTCATAGAAGATATTCTATACGTGATGGTTTTTTAAAAGCATAATTATGAGGAATTTTAAATGTGTATTTAAGTTTCTAAAGTTTACTAATTTGAATAATGAGAAATACAAGAAAATAACACGGCAGAACAGGTTAGGCCCTTAAGAGTCAAAAAATCTGTATATGGTGATATAAAATCTCTCTCACCGTAACGGAATCTGCCTCTGAATCAGATATCCTTGTTCTTGAACACAAGCCTCCTGATGAGTCCTCGGATCACCCTATCTGTGCATTTCAGCACATAGAGTATTTTGGGGGTGGGTTGGGGGTAGGCAGCATGGGCCCAGCCTGTGCCTGCAGGCACACAGCGACTGTAATCTCCTCTCATGTATTTGATTTGGTGGCTTTTTCAGAGACCTGAGTGACAACGCAATCATGTCATTACAAGGCAATGCTTTTTCACAAATGAAGAAGCTTCAACAACTGTAAGCATTTCTTTTCTTTCCAAGAGTTTTCACGTAAAGCATTGAGGGGCCGACTGTCAAGGGATGGGGCGTCCTGGATTATGTATCTGTAGAAAGCATGTGGCACGTTCATCACATTACTTAACTTTTATTACCAGAAAGCAGGAGGAGTGGGGTTTTTGTTCCATTTGTTGCAAAGAGGAGTTTCTTTTTCTCAGATACGCGATTTAAATTTGTGAGACCCAGTATAGCGCAATGCCTCATCATCGTAACCAGTTGTCAGTACTGAGATATTTTCAGCGTTGCTATACTTCTGTCTCTCCCATCAATAAGAACAGCACCACCACCAACAACAAAATAGTGCTAGTTCCCTGCCTTGCATTTTAAGATGCACTATAGAATATTTATTCCATGGGATGTGTGTATTTGGTTTCTCCATTCAATGCTTTGTTAATATTTACTTGAATTTAGTTTACTTGTAGAAATCTGCATTTCATACAAAACAGATTGAATGTAATTACTCTCCTCAGGCACTTAAATACATCAAGCCTTTTGTGCGATTGCCAACTGAAATGGCTCCCACAGTGGGTGGCGGAAAACAACTTTCAGAGCTTCGTAAATGCCAGTTGTGCCCATCCTCAGCTGTTGAAGGGAAGAAGTATTTTTGCTGTTAGTCCAGATGGCTTTGTGTGTGGTGAGTGGAACTGTGGTCTTTGCCTTTTATTCATTTTTCTTTTTTTCCCTCCCATTTGTCCAAAGAATGGATTTGCATAAATTTATATACCCTAAATGAGCTCTTATTTCTGCTGAGGTAGATGAGAATGGATCTGTAGTTTGCTGATGATTGCAGGTTTTTTTTTTTTTTTCTGTAATTTCTTCCTCTTTGTGTTGGCATCAGGGTGGTCTGGTGGAAAGAGAGTGATGTTGTTATCTTGAGAGAATTGGAGGATAGCAGCAACCCTGCTACGTAATTGCAGGTCCCTAAATCTCAGTCTTCTAATCTGTGAAATGGGAATACTGCTGTCTGCCCTCCCCAGATCCAGGGGTTATTGAGAGGTTCTCTTGAGTTCAGTGAAGAGACTGACTTGAATCTTGTGCAGATGTTTACAGGGAATAGAAAGAGACAATTATTAGCTAGTGATTTATAGACTACTAAAAATTTTATTGTCATTGTTCAGCCGCTAAGTCGAGTCCAACTCTTTGCAACCCCATGGACTGCAGTATATCAGGCTCCTCTGTCCTCACCTGTCTCCCAGAGATTGCTCAGATTCATGTCCATTGAGTCACTGTTGCTATCTAAAATTTTACTGTTGGTGAGTAAAACATTACAAGTAACAGAAAGTTTGAGTTTATTATAAATAAATTTAAGGTCCATTGTTTTATTACACATCTAAGCCTCTTAGCATAGATGTCTGCTTACCCAATTTCAGAGAGCTAGTTAACAGATCTGGCTCAGATACCCAGGTTTCCATCTCTCTGGTGCAGTCTCCTGTTTACTGCATTCAGTTCAGTTCAGTTCAGTCGCTCAGTCGTGTCCAACTCTTTGCGACCCCATGAATTGCAGCACCCCCGGCCTCCCTGTCCATCACCAACTCCTGGAATTCACTCAGACTCAGGTCCATCGAGTCAGTGATGCCATCCAGCCATCTCATCCTCTGTCGTCCCCTTCTCCTCCTGCCTCCAATCCCTCCCAGCATCAGAGTCTTTTCCAATGAGTCAACTCATTTGCCTTTAAATTTTATTTAAAACTGCTTTGCCTACAATTGTTTAGTTAAACTACAAGAAAAACATTTTTTTTTTGCATTGCTTCATTAAGTGGTGCCAACAGTTTCTGCAAATAAAATATCTGATGTAGCTTTTGGATCTAAATAAGCATTTGGCATTCGTTTGTAAGGGCCTAAGCTATTCCTTTTCCGTGGTCTTTATTTCTGAGTTCTCTAGTCTCAAGATACAGCTCTCTGTTACTTTGAGAAATACATAGGTGTAGGTGTGTGTTTTTGTGGGTGTCACATCCATGGATTTTTCACTCCCTCCATTGTGAATCTGAACCTTGATTTACCAGATGAGAATTCTAGAACAGTCCTACAGAAAAAGAAACCATCCTGGTTACAACATGCAGGTGTGGCATTGGAAATTAGCTGCATTGGAGTTGTCAAAGGGTTCTCCATACCCTGTTCATACACACACATACACACACACGCACACACATGGGTGCATCATTTTTTCAGTGCACCCAAATAATATATTTGGTTGACTTAAGATGCTTCCTTCTGGGTGTGGACCATCTCTGAGAAACTGAAGTTCAGAAAGGTAACTTTTCCAAAAAGTAACAGAACTAAATATAACTGTTTGTAATGACAGAGCTGCTTATCTGTAATTCTAATGTAGCTCTGACAGTGCAGTGCAGCGGCCTGATGGACTGTCCACCCTAAACTCCAGGCTGGAACCAGGGGCCCATAGAGAGCTTGAGGGATGCTTTGTCTTTCACTGCAGGTTTGTTTTCTCCTGCTCTACCTAAAAATGACTGCTCTTTGGGTTTCCTCGTGGCTCAGATGGTAAAGAATTTTCCAGCAATGCAGGAGACCCAGGCTCTATCCCTGGGTCAGGAAGATCCCCTGGAGAAAGGACTGGCTGCCCACTTCAGTATTCTTTCCTGGAGAATTCCATGAACAGAGGAGCCTGGCGGGCTGCAGTCCATGGAGTCTCAAAGAGTTGGACACGACTGAGTGACTAACACTTAATAAGAGTTCTAGTTTTGGTAAATGGAATGTTTATTGCTGTCTTTAGTGATACGGATTATCATAATTGAAATTAGATTTCTTATTTTTTTGCTTCTTATTTGTGGAGAACATGGGGGAAAATGCAGTTCCTGATAGTGGCATTTAAAGGTGATCCATGAGCCTGAACGTGTCTTAACCAATTTCTTCTTGTATTTCTGCAAGAAAAAAAAAAAGAAGACAGGAGGTCTGGAGTAAACTGTATTCCAAAATATCAGTCTCCTCTCAGTTAGTGATGTGTAAATAGGTCTCAGTCTCTATTTGGAATGAATGAATGACTTTATACACTCTCTCCCAGCCTGTTGTTTCAACACTGGGACTGCTAGTCCATCTGTGAAACATACACAAAGTGTAAAACCTAAGCCACTGTTTGTTTTGAGTTTCTTGGTGTTCCAATCTGAGTAGCATTTGGACTCTCAAGCTTTAAAGCTGTTTTGTTTCTTCCTCTCCATTTTGAACAGATGATTTTCCTAAACCCCAGATCACGGTTCAGCCAGAAACGCAGTCGGCGATAAAAGGTTCCAATTTGAGTTTTATCTGCTCGGCTGCCAGCAGCAGTGACTCCCCAATGACTTTCGCTTGGAAAAAAGACAATGAACTACTGCACGATGCTGAAATGGAAAATTATGCACACCTCCGGGCCCAAGGTGGCGAGGTGATGGAGTACACCACCATTCTTCGACTCCGTAACGTGGAATTTACCAGTGAAGGGAAATACCAGTGTGTCATCTCCAATCACTTCGGTTCATCCTACTCTGTCAAAGCCAAGCTCACAGTAAATAGTATGTGATCTGACTTTTCCTCTTGCATTTAAAGATACGTTTTTATGAAACAGAAAGTACCTGGTCTCTTCTCTTTCTCTTATTGCCAACCCTGTCCTCTGCTCTCAGAGTTCTCCACCTAAACCCTGCCTTTCCCTACCTCTCAACTCCACATTATTAATATTCTTGGTATGTGTGCCTGAGCTAGCTGTTCTTGTATTGAAGACCCCATGCTTATAACCCAGATAAACCATACACTTTTTGTTCTTTGAGAGTTCATGGTGTGCTTGATCTGATGAGGAAGACCATGAAGAACAGAGTTAAAGGATATCACCTTTTTCTAAAATTCAGATATAGTTGATTTATAGTATTGTGTTAGTTTCAGGTATGCAATAAAGTGATTTAGTTATATGTATATTTTTTCAAATTATTTTCCATTATAGGTTATTACACGATATTGAATATAGTTCCCTGTGTTTTATGGGGAATCCTAGATGCTTATCTGTTTTATGCTGTTGGTATCTGTTAATCCCATTCTCCTAGTTTATCTCTCAGCCCCTTTCCCCTTTGGTAACCATAAGTTTGTTTTCTGTGTTTGTGAGTCTGTTTGTTTTATATACGTGGATTAATTTGTGTTATTTGTTTAGGTTCCAGATATAGGTGATATAGTCTTTGTCTGTCTGACTGACTTCACTAGTATGAGAATTTCTAGGTCCCCGCCCATGTTGCTGCAAATGACATTATTTCATTCTTTTTTAATGACTCCTAGTCCGTTGTATGTATATACCACATCTTCTTAAATCATCTGCTGAAGGGTACTTGGCTTGTTTCTATGTCTTTGTTATTGTAAATAGCACTGCTGTGAACATTGGAGTACATGTATCTTCTAGAATTCGAATTTTCGTCTTTTCTAGACATGTGCCCAAGGAGTGGAATTTCTGGGTCGTCATAAGGTCACCGTGTTTTTAGTTTTTTAAGAAACCTCCATACTGTTTTCTGTAGTGACTGCACCAGTTTACATTCCCATCAACAGAACACACCACCTTTAGCTTAGAGATCTCGGTTTGAGTCCTGCCTCTCCTGCTGTCAGCTGTGGGACTCTCAGCAAGTTGCTTAACCTCTCTGTATCTCCATTTCTACGTCTTTCAAATAGGAATAATAGTACCTACCTTACAGAGGTATACTTGTGAAATAAACTGATTTGTGTAAAGGACTCAGCAGAATGCCTGGAATAGAGTAAGTGCTCAGTAGATGCAGTAAGCAATTAGCTGCTGCTGATGAGATGTCTCAGCCTGTGCTTTGTGTGGCAAGTAGACAGTTTTGAAGTTTATCATTTCATTGTTTTTATTGTCCATAGTAGAAGATATGGCTCATTGATGTGTTCATTCCACAAATAACTGCTGAGGCCTGACACATAGAACAGAAAATTGTAGGGTAAAATGCATGTCTAAAGTCATAGAATGTTAGAGCCAGGAGGAACTTTAAAAAAAAATAAAAGAGTGGCTAGGGTACAGACAGATGAACTGATTTGCCTAAGGTCTCATAGATAATTATTAAGGAAACTAAGTGGCTGGAAAATAGCAGAAAGACCATCAGTGTGAAGCTCAGGTGACCTGTTTCATCCTGACTCGGTCATTTCTGTACCTGTGTAACCTTGAGGAGCTTCTTGATCACTCCATCTCTTGCAGTTGGAAACAACCCCTGTCTCACTATGTCAGGGACATTTGCAAGTATCCCAAAAAAGCGGGGGCTGAGGGGGGGATGAAAATGAACCCCCTAACTCTAGAATGCTAATGCCCCCATGTTGTATTTCTTATTTCAGTGCTTCCTTCGTTCACCAAAACCCCCATGGACCTCACCATCCGTGCCGGGGCCATGGCCCGCTTGGAGTGCGCTGCGCTGGGACACCCAGCCCCTCAGATAGCCTGGCAGAAAGACGGGGGCACGGACTTCCCGGCCGCGAGGGAGAGACGCATGCACGTGATGCCTGAGGATGATGTGTTCTTCATTGTGGATGTGAAGATAGAGGACATCGGGGTGTACAGCTGCACCGCCCAAAACAGTGCCGGCAGCATTTCCGCAAATGCAACTCTGACTGTCCTCGGTGAGTGGACGCTTTCAGATTCTGTGATGCATGTTAGTCCTTAGGATATCAGCTCACCCAAAGGCCCTAAGAAGTGCCAAAACTCGGGAGGGTGAGGGCTGATCTGTAGGACAGTGCCCTTTCCTGGAGGTGACACTGGCTTCTCAGAAGCTTTCAGGTCGGGGAATACATCACACCTTCAGACCTGTGGGCAGTGAGATGAATCTGCCCCCTCCCTTCTGAGGAGGGAGAAGAGTAATGCTTTGATGCTCTCCCTTTTTTCTGGAATTACCTTTCTCTACTCTTTCCATTATACAATCTGTACTTAAAGTCTTAACAGTTTAAAGAATATAAAAAAAAAAAAAATAAGTATCTGAATAAATTCAGAGGGGCCTCTTTTCCTCAGCCTCCCATACCACTCTGGAAATGAGTTCATCCTTTATCATTTACTTTGTTGTCAGTCACTCAGTTGTGTCCAGCTCTTTGCAACCCCATGGGCTGCAGCACGTCAGTCTTCCCTGTCCTTCCCCATCTCCTGGAGTTTGCTCAAACTCATGTCCATTGAGTTGATGATGCCATCCAACCATCTCATCTTCTGTCTTCCCCATGTCTTCATGCTCTCAATCTTTCCCAGCATCAGGATCATTTACCTAAATAGATGCCTTCTAAAAATGTGAGCATGTTAATCATATATGTATATCTTTGAAAGAGTAAATCAGGGTAAACCTTATGAACACCAAATAATAAAAGTAAATTATTTTCAGAATTTTAATACAGGTGGGGACATCTAGCACTAGAAAGTTTCCCTTTAAAAATTTAAACATTCTGATGTTTTTCATCCATCAACACACCCTTGTGCTTAATATTATTTTTATGCATTTTCTATTTCTAAAATATGTCTAAAATGTTTTGCTTTGCCTGACTTCCCTCATTCCCCAACCTTGCCAAGAATGAGGGAGACTAAGTGAGAAACAGTAAATATTATCCTTAACTGGTGTTATAAGGAGATGACGGCCAAGTGATGAAATGAAAGCCCAGATGTCATCCATGTTCAAGGTTTTAAAGAGGCATGGGCGTGAAGCTGTGGGAGAATCCAGTTTCAGCTCCCCTTTGAATAAATCGAAGCACGAGGTCTTATGCTGTGTAAACCCTAACTTCATGTCAGAGATTAAAAGCCTAACTTGTCATTTCAGAGACACCGTCGTTCTTGCGGCCCCTGTTAGATCGAACTGTAACCAAGGGGGAAACGGCCGTCCTGCAGTGCATTGCAGGGGGGAGCCCTCCCCCCAGACTGAACTGGACCAAGGATGACAGCCCCTTGGTGGTCACCGAAAGACACTTCTTCGCAGCAGGCAACCAGCTGCTAATCATTGTGGACTCTGACATCAGCGATGCCGGGAAGTACACGTGTGAAATGTCTAACACCCTGGGCACCGAGAGAGGCCACGTGCGCCTCAGCGTGATCCCCACCCCAACCTGCGACTCCCCTCAGATGACGGCCTCGTCCCTGGACGACGACGGCTGGGCCACCGTGGGCATCGTGATCATCGCGGTGGTTTGCTGCGTGGTGGGCACGTCACTCGTGTGGGTGGTCATCATCTACCACACACGGCGGAGGAACGAAGACTGCAGCATCACCAACACAGGTGTGTCCACAGAAGCCTGGCACGGGGCGCAGGAGTCGTGTGTGTGTTTGTTCCACCGAGATTTGCTTCTGAGTGTGTCTTGTCGCAGTCTGAGGCCACGTCACAAGGGTGACTCATTTGTTTCAAGCTGGGCAACTATGGTTAGCTAAGAATAACACCCCGGCCCAGAATAAAGCTGATGGCTAAAGATGAGTGCTTTTTGTCAGAACCTCATCAGAACAGCATGTGGGCTGTGAAAGCCCATGCAGAGCTTCGGGTAGCGCACACCCTCAAATGCTGGTGGAGGGCCAGAAACAGCCTTCAGTCATGAGGCTTACCCTCGGCCACTGTCTTGGCCCTTGCCAGCACGTGTGCATGTGTGTGTGTGCAGGCATCTAGGATAAAGGGACTTTGATTGTATAGGCAAACTCTTGTATCACTGAATAATACAAAGTCAGAAATATGGCAGAAATCAAGCTTAGATAGTATCTAAAATACTATCTCATGAAAATTATCTTTTATCTTTGTAAGCATTTGTTGTCTTTGAAAGTTGGGAGGAGTGGGACTTCCCTGGTGGTCGAGAGGTTAAGAATCCATCTTCCAATGCAGGGGGCTCAGGTTCGATTTCTGGTCAGGGAACTGAGATCCCCACATGGCGCAGGGCCACTAAGCCCATGTGCCACAACTAGGGAAGCTTGGACAATGCACCGAAGAGCCTGTGCACTGCAGTGAAAACCCAGTGCAGACAAAAATTTAAAAAAATAAAATAGAAGTAAATTTGAGAGAAGGATCCCACAGGCCACAAAGCAGAAAATCAGCTGAGGTGCCCCAGAGCAGCAGAGCCCTGGTGTGCTGTCCATCAAGACGGTTTTGCAAGGGTAGATTGATTTGATTTAAACAGAAAACAAAACAAAAGCTTATATATCATTCATCAGGGAAGCCTGTGTGGCAGTTGTGACCATTCTTGGTTCATAGAACACTGTTGTTGATTACAGATGAGACCAACTTGCCAGCTGATATCCCGAGTTATTTGTCATCTCAGGGAACATTAGCGGACAGACAGGACGGGTACATCTCCTCAGAAAATGGAAGCCACCACCAGTTCGTCACTTCTTCTGGAGGCGGATTTTTCTTACCACAGCACGATAGTAATGGTACGTGTTTAAAACGGAACATGGGCTATTGGCATTTTGAAATAACCCTTTGGAAAGTTCAAATACAATGTTAATTTCCACAGGGAATTGATAGACTCATATATTTAGGACCTGGCCCAAAATCACTAGCAAAGCTGATATTAAATAGTTCTAAGCCTTTCTTTTAAATACTAGAAAAATCTTTGTTTCTAGCAATAAAAGAAGACAAGTAGCTTAGGTAAAATTTAATTCCTCCATGCGATGTAGTATTTCCTTTATGTTGTAAATGTTCTTTGGCCCTGAATGTTCTTCTTACTTCAGTGACACTAACTGGTGTCATGCATGGTCTCAAAAGTCAAATGATTTAAAATCATTCTGTTAGAGACTTAAAATTCTGACTCTCACTTTAAGAACTGTATAAAGAATTATAATGGAGGGTGTATAATATAAGAGCATCAGCTTGGTTCAAGGCCCACTTCAGACACTTACTCCCTGTGTATCCTTGGGCAATTATAATTCTTCCCTATTAGGTTGTTGTGAACACTAGATAAAATGATAGTATATGGTGCTTGGCACATATTAAGTGCTTAGTAGAAGCTGTTGATATTTTAGCATCTTTTCTCACAAGTGTTGATTGAGTATATGCTCTGTGGTGGACTCCATAGTTCAGAGGGAAGAATGTTTCCAGTTTTACAGTTTAGTCAGCAGTGAGACAAAAAATTCAACAAATAATTGCAAAGAGCTTGACAAGGCAGTGATCGAGAGCATAGAGATAGAAGAGAAGATTGAAGCATAAAAGCAGTTGTTCTGATTAGATTCATTTGCTTGCAAAGAGCAGAAGCCCAAGCTCACTTGAATAGAGCCAGGTTTACTGAAAAGGGATTTTAAAAAGTAAAGGGACAGAACTGGCGCATGATAGTGCCGTGTCTGCTGGGTGCTGGGGCTGGAGGTCAGGCCTCTCTCAGAATAGAGACAGCCAGTGGTATGAAATCACATTCTACACATTTGCTTCTCGCTGAGACCACTCCCCACAAGGACTGCCCAGTTCCTGCTGCCCGGGTACATGGTCCATTGTGGCATCTCTCACCCTCATGATGTCTCTTGTCCTTCAGCTGCTGGGTCCCCTGCTAACCAGAATATCATTTCTGGGTTGCTTAGTGCAGAAAACTCATGATAGGTTTCTGTTTGTTTTTTTTCTTTTTGGCTGACTTCATCTTTGAGCCGGGCATTAAGAGGTCATTGGTTAAGTGCCAGTACCTCATCCTGGTCATCAGTGATTTTGTGGAGGAAGCAGGCAGTGCTGGTTTGGTGGCTCAAACCATCGCTGCTTCAGCCACAGTGTCCATGCATAGATCGGTTTCTCTTGGAAACCAGGGGGTGGGGTCACCGATGAGGTTAACACATCCAGTTCAATGGTTCATCAAGTTCTCTTCTAGTAAGATATCATAAACTTATTTAATCACTAATCTATAGGCATCATTAAATTTTGAAAAAACCCTTCTGTAAATTTCTGCAGTATTTCTTTTGTATAATATTCTGTCTGAACTTTTCATCTATAAATATGGAAACTCAAAAGTGAAGAGATGGCTGAATGGTAATTGAACTTACGGTTCAGTGATTAAGACGTGTTTTAAAGGGACATGCCACATTGACAACAGCAGTGAAGCCGATGTGGAAGCTGCCACAGACCCGTTCCTTTGTCCCTTTTTGGGACCCTCAGGCCCTGTGTATTTGAAGGGGAGCGTGTATGGCTCAGATCCTTTTGAAGCCTATCATACAGGTATGTAGTTTTCATTTCTTGAGTTCTGTTTCCTGGAGAGACCTCTAGAAGCATTAACTCTGTCTCCCGATATTGTCCCCATTTTTAAAAGGTTGTGGTCCTGACCTGAGATCAGCTTTAATGGACCACTATGAGCCCAGTTACATAAAGAAGAAGGAATGCTACCCATGTCCTCATCCTTCAGAGGAATCCTGCGAGCAGAGCGTCAGTGATACAGGATGGCCTTCTCATGCGAAGAAGTTACTCAGCTCTTCTTATTCTCAACATGAAGGACCTGGAATGAACAACTTATGTCTGAACAAGTCTTCTGCAGATTTTAGTCCAAGTCCAGAGCCACCATCAGTTACTTTGAGTAATTCTTTCATGGGTAAGTTTATTAAATTATTAGATACCTTGACTCCAGACCCACATTGCAAGTTGCACGGGGGAGAGCCATGAGAGTTTTGAATGCCAGACGTGAAGAATAGTTTCTGGTGTGTATATGTATCTTTTTTAATGGTGCTGTTGTGACATCCTATTAATTAGTATCCTTGTTTCTAAAAGCAGAGGCAGACATGGGGATTTTACTTGATTAGGTATTTAATCCAACACTAAGCCTTAGGAACTTTCTGGGCAACTCTGTGTGTGGCATCGCCTTGAAGACAAGAGTTTTGGAAGTGACTGAGGATCGCAGTTTGTCAGTCATGTGGAAAACGTGGTTTTGGGCTACAGCAGCCTCTGGGGTGGAGTTGTGTGCACGGCATGACTGTGGTTTGGGATGTCTGCTGGCTTATAACTAAACCCACAGTCAGAGTGCAGACGGCGTCCTACCTGGCAACAGCCACTCGTCAGCCAGGCTGGGCTGCCTCCTACAGAGGAGGCTGTTGGAATCCTAAAGCCCACAGGGGTGGCCGTGGACACTGGCTGACACCGAGATTCATTTCTGAAGTTTTTAGTCTAGTGCATGAGGATGATTGAGTGGAAGAACTGAGATCATCTTTTTGCTGCATGGAAATGTGGAAAAATGAACCACAACTTCTAAAAAAAAAATTAGAATTTTTAAGGATTTTACCCAACTTTAAGAAATGTCATGTTTTCTCATGGTATCATTATTTATATTCCTTTTTTAAAAAATGAATAATAATTTTTATAGGGCCTAGGAGAGAATTTGAGTCAATAGAATTATTATTTGCTACTGAGGAAGAAAGGGCAAGACATACGGGTTATTTTGAGAGAAGCTTTCTGTGCTGAGGCACAGTTTACTTGTACATGGTGGAGAATGGTGGGCTTTTAGTGAATACAGGATCTGGAACTTCTATTGGGGAACTTGCTGCTGATAATATTACTATAGGTCCTGAAAGTAGAAGAGAAGGGCTGCTTGTATTCAGTGGATGTATGTGTCAGAGGGGTGCACACGCCTTCAGCCCCACTCTATAAGGTCTCTGTCCATAGCACAAGAATATAGCCATCTACCTGAATCCCATAACATGGACTTGAAAGTTCCACCCATATTTACAGGGAAAGATGCCCCTTCATTTGAAATGCATTCTGTTGATTGCTCCAAAAGGGCCCTGTGCTCAAGGGGTTTCTTTTTTTCAGGAACATTTGGAAAGCCTCTGAGGAGACCTCACCTGGATGCCTTTTCAAGCTCTGGGCAGTCATCGGATTGTCAGCCAAGAGCCTTTCACTTGAAAGCTCGTTCTTCCCCGAACTTGGGCTATGAGTCAGAGGAAGATGGGAAAGAAAGGACAGATTTTCAGCAAGAAAATCACACATGTACCCATAAACAGACCTTAGAAAGCCACAGGACTTCAAATTTTCAGTCTTTTGACTTGGACACATAAACTAATGAGACCAAGGACAAGTTCTAACATACTACCTCAAGTGGACTTTTATTTAAAAGAGAGAGAGAAGCCTATGTTTTTAAATGGAACTATGAATTTTAAAAGGATAAAATGTCTTATTTATACAGATAGACAAAAATTACAAAAAGGCATAAAAATTTTATACTGGGAGTATCTTTCATATAGGAATACCTTTACTATTTTATAACTTTGCTTTATGCAGAAAATATCTTAATGTAAATTAATGGTATAAATCCATGACTATTTTATGTATTTTTATAATGCCAGATTCCTTTTTATCGAAAATGAGTACTAAAGCATTTTAAACAATAACTGTCTTGTACGTTTTTTGAATAGAGGTCACTCCATTTTATTTTGCATGTTCTTAATAAAATGTCTCATTTTGATCCCAAACCCCATCTATCCAATAACAATCTTCATTGTTTTCAGCGCATTTTAGGCATAATTAGTTCATATTATCATGTCTCACATTGGTGGAAATTACATTCAGCACATTAAAATATGAGCAAATGATCATTCTGCATACCTCCTGGGGTTGTTGTATTATAGACTCAAATCAAATTAGTGTATGTGAAAGCCCATTGTAAAATGAGAGGGAGCTACGAAGGTTTGAGGTATATGTATTGATTTCTTAACTCTACAAACAAAAAGATATATGGTTGCAGTCCAGTGTTATATAGTACAACCACCGTTGCTTAAATCACTGCTCAAGCCATGTTTCCTTAATTATCATAATACTTTATGTGGTCTAATGCTTTGTGCATTTCCAGATAGTTTCACATACCCCATCCCTTTAATTATAACAAGACGGTGGTTTATTGCCCATTTCTATAGTTAAAATGTCTGTAGCAGATGTGGGGTTTCATTGTCTGTTCCAGGTTGTAATGGGATGCTGGTGGAATTCTTTCCTGTTCTTATTGATTTTCTGCTGGACAAGCAGTTCTTACAGAAAAGGCACTCTTCAGCTATCCAGCAACACTGTTTAAGAATTAAAATACTTTTCTAATTTGGTCATCATGGCTCTATTTGTTAAAAACTCAGTATAGAATCTGTTACTTAAACATATACAATTATTATAAATACTTGTTTTAAGCAGTGTTTAGGTGAAAATGTTGCTATGTGACTGTCATATATACACACACATACAGAAAATTACACATTTCCAAAATTAAATAACGTAGTTTGAAGGAATTGAAACAAGCATTAAGTTTAATAATTTAGATGATCAAACTGTTTTTCCCCTTAGCAAATCTTAAGATTGGCATTGAAGAAGTTAATATAGTACATTAGACTTTATTTTTTTATTTTATTTTTTTTTATTTTATTTAACTTTACAATATTGTATTAGTTTTGCCATATATCAAAATGAATCTGCCCATCCTGAACCCTCCTTCCTCCCTCCCCATACCATCCCTCTGGGTCCTGTTGAAGGTGTGACTTTGTCATTGTCAGTTCTTTGAACTACATTTAAAAACACATATAAGAAAAGCAGATTCATCTCACAGGATATGTTGGGGGTGAAGTTTCCCTCTTTAGTGAGTTTTGTGTTTTGTTTTTTGTGAGCCAGAAGCCTGGAACCCAGACTGCAATAATATCTTCTCTCCTTTAATTTAGATAACAGAGTCCAAGACAGGAAGTTGATCCTTCCTGGGACAACCAGTGACTAAGAGCAGAAAGTGATTTCGTATGCTTTGGCTTTATCATATGGCCAAATTTTCAAAATCTTGTTAATTTGTCTTCATTATTACCAGATGTGATCCAAGCAGCGATAAGGGGTCTCCTCAAGGATTATGAACTTCTTTTAAAGGATTTAATTTTTCCGGACTTAAATGCAAAGGTTAAATCATTCACACTTGAAATTCAACAATTAGATTCACTCTCCATTCACTTTTCTTTTTTTTTTTTTTTTACTCTTCTTTCATGCTGCTGACTTAGGGATTATATATAATCTTAGTGGTCTGGAGAAACAGCAGAAGCTTAATTTCTCTTTGACATTTGCAAAAAAATATATATATATATATAATTTTGAGACTCCAGATTGAGTTAACAAAGTGAATCTAGCAGGTATTAAGATATCGTAAGAAAACAGACTTCATTAGAGGATATATATAAATATCAAGTCACTTGGCTTATTTATGAGAGCAAATGCTTAAAATTTTCAGTTTAATCTTTCTGTGCTTTCTGATATAAGACTAATTCTTTTATAACACATCTCTGTAGATACTCTCACAACTTTAGTATATTTTACCTCAATTCCACCTTTGACACAAAATGAAAGGGCAGTTACTGGGTATAATCTTACCTGTTTTTTTAAGATATTGAGGGATAAATATTCCTTAATTGTGGTAGGCAACATTTTATAAATACTAAACTCCTGTGGAGCATCACCATCTATTGTCACAGTGTTCCTACAGAAAGAAACCAAAAGTTACTTCTCAGAATAAAGCCAATGGTAGGTACCCTTTGAAAAACTTGATAGAAAAAAGAGTGATTTGGTATTTGTACACACTTGAGGGGTTCTAGTCCTTTTGATTTAATGTGATAGGAGGTACTTTATAACCAACATTACAACAATAGATGAATTATCCTGGTATTTTTCAAAGAGAATGAGAACCACATGTCATTGCAAAATGCCTGCTCTGTCTCCTGCTCTTGGAATATGCAGTGGATGAAGCACCCCAGGCTTCCCTGTCCTACAGTATCTCCCAGTTTGCTCAAATTCATGTCCATTGAGTCGGTGATGCTATCTAACCATCATTCTCTGCCGCCCCCTTCTCCTTTGCCTTCAATTTTTTCCCAGCATTGGGGTCTTTTCCAATGAGTTGTCTTTTCACATAAGGTGGTCAAAGTATTGGAGCTTCAGCTTCAGCATCAGTCCTTCCAATGGATATTCAGGGTTGATTTCCTTCAGGTTAAACTTGTTTGATCTTGCAGTGCAATGGACTCAGAAGAGTCTTCTCCAGCACCACAGTTAAGCATCAATTCTTCGGCGCTCAGCCTTTATGGTCCAACTCTCACATCCATACATGACTACTGGAAAAACCACAACAGCAAAGTGATGTCTCTGCTTTTTAATAACACTGTCTAAGTTTGTTACTAGGGTTTTCCTGGTAGCTCAGTCTGTAAAGAATTTGCCTGCAATACAGGAGACCTGGTTTCAATCCCTGGATCAGGAAGATCCCCTTGAGAAGAAAATGACAACCCACTCTAGTATTCTTGCCTGGAAAATGCTATGGAAAGAGGAGCCTGGCAGGCTACAGTCCATGGGGTCACAAGAGTTGGACTTGACTTAGCAACTAAACCACCACCGAGTTTGTCATAGCTTTCCTTCCAAGGAGCAAGCGTCTTTTAGTTTCATGGCCGCAGTCACTGTCAGCAGTGATTTTGGGAGCCCAAGAAAATAAAATCTGTCACTGCTTCCACTTTTTCCCCCTTCCCCTTGCCATGAAGTAATGGAACCAGATGCCATGATCTTAGTTCTTTTAATGTTTTAAAATTTTTGGAATGTATACATCTTATCAAATACATTCTTACTATTGCAAAAATTGCAAATTCTGTTTCCCATTTCTGTTCTATTTAGTATCAAGGATCTGAATTCTATATCCTGAATTTCATATCTTTCCATGCAATGATGTATGATACCTGTGAACACAGAAATTACAACTAATATTCATATGTAAATTTTTACTAGGATTTTTTAATTAAAGAATTTTGAGAATACATTTTAAAGTGTAATGTATACAATTTCATTATTGGATTTCTTCTCCAATTATTTTTCTCTTCTGTCTTTATTGGGCTTCATGGTTGATTCTGGCTTTTAAAAAATAAGTTTACCTTTTCTCTTAAAGCATGTTTGAATATAACACCTACTGCTTTCATGAGAGTATTGTCATTGATTTGGTGGTGGTTTTATAGTATCTCTGCATATGGCTTTCCCTCCACTCATATCTTCTATCTGTATTTTTATACAAATAGTACAGAGTAAAACAACATATAATAGATTTATGTATCCATATTTTCTAATGTATCATTTACAGCTCCATCTTCTTAAAAAATGTTTTTAATTGAAGTATAGTTAATTTTTTATTGGAGAAGGAAATGGCAACCCACTCCAGTGTTCTTGCCTGGAGAATCCCAGGGATGGGGGAGCCTGGTGGGAGGCTGTCTATGGGATCGCACAGAGTCGGACACGACTGAAGCAACTTAGCAGCAGCATAGTTAATTTACAACATTGTGTTAGTTTCAAGTGTATAGCAGGTGATTTATTCATACATATGTTTATTTCATATTATTTTCCCATATATTCTTTTCCCATTATTATAAAAGATTGAGTATAGCTTCCTGTGCTATATCATAGTTCTTGTTGGTTATCTATAGTAGTGTGTATATGTTAATCCCAAATTCCTAATTTATTCCTCCTCACCCCTGCATATAGCTTTATTTGGACCTACCTACAACTCAGAGAGTTGAAATTTGGTAACAATGCAGTATTAACTGTCAAACTTTTTTTTAACATCTTTAGCTGTATATTTTGCACAGGTGATATAAAATGATAAAAATGATCCTCGTCCTAATTACCAGTGGGACAGGAAGCAGATTCATAAATACATCCTTACAATTCAGTGTGTTAAATGCTGTTGAATGCTGTGGGTTAGCAGGACACCTGGCACAGGCACTGACTGTTTAATTCTAGCTGAGCTACTGCAACATGTTACATGCAGTCTCAGCGCCACAGAACAAGCTGATTACCGGGTTTTTCCACCTGTGTCCCAGAACAACTGCAGATCCCATACTCTGTTCTTGTTTAATCATCAGTCATCATTCCTGTTGTCTCACACCTGAATTTTCTCAAGGCTGTGTATACCTTCCCTCTTATCCCATTGCCACAGTCAAGTTCAGACCCTTATCTGTCTCTTGCAGCAGTGTCCTCTTGTCCCTTGTCTCTCTCTTAGCCAATTCATTGTTTCACTGTTATCAGAAGTATTTTTCTAAAATAGATCTGAAAGCGTCACTTTTCTGTTTATAAACCTCTGATGGCTAAACTTTCAATCCTAGTCACAATGTATAAGACCTTTTACACATTGATCCCAGCCCACCTTTCAAACCATGACTCCTCCCCACTCCCAATTTTTGTACAGTACATACCTGTGACTAGCCCCCATGCCCCTCTGTGGCTTTATTTTGACATCTGTACAGCTCAGATTTGGAATTTGGTAACAGTACAATTTAGACAATTATCAGTTGTCCTTGTGCATATTTTATCTTTGGTTCAGCAATTTTAAGTGGCTACTACACTAGGCTCTGTCTTAAGATGCTTGAGCTGTATGTAACACCATTAAAACAAACTCTTCTCCCAAGAAGCTCCTAGACAGATGGCAAAATTACCACCTTGAAATGTTTTCTCTCTTATCTGGCAGAATCTAGCTCCTTTCCCAAACCAAGCATTTCCTTTCATCCCAAGCATAGCAACTTATTCCCTTAGGACTTTCTATGAACCATCCTGAGAAAAACCACAGGGAAGCTGTTAATTACAGAGCCAGCTGTGATGTCATTGATGTCATTGTATGGGAAATACTAAGAACAGCTAACTTGTCTGTCAATAGGACATTTTCTAGGAAGAAAGGAAAGATCAGTGGATATTTTTCAAAAAAAAATCACCAGGTATTTTGGTCTATCACTCAGCAGGAAAATCAACTTACATTCAATCTACTAAAGGTCTACTGAACAGCTGTATTTTCACAATAAAAGATGATGTTGTTGTTCAGTCACTAAGTCATGTGCTATTCTTTGCGATCCCATAGACTGCAGCACATCAGGCTTCCCTCTGTCCTTCACTATCTCCTGGAGTTTGCTCAAATTCATGTCCATTGAGTCAGTGATGCCATCCAACCATCTCATCCTCTGTCATCCTCTTCTTTTGCCGTCAAGCTTTCCCAGCATTAGGGTCTTTTCCAGTGAGTCACGTCTTCACATCAGGTGGCCAAAGTATAAGAGCCAGATATTAATATAATAAAGATACTAATATAATCAGTTTATTAGTGGATGTTGCAGAGTCTGACACCACTTAGCAACTAAACAACAATTAGTGATTGTGATTTGCCTTTCTTATGACACAACTGATCACTACCCAAAAAGCAGTAAAAATTAAAAGTGCTGTTGCCCACACAGCATAGTTCCTTTAAGTAGCCTTATAATTCACTTGTATTTCATGGATGCTAATATCTAAGAAACTTGACTCTGATTGTAATAACAGCAGTATAGGAAAATAAAAACCATTAATCTGCAAAATCTCCTTGTGATCAAAAGTTAGAATTTTCTCCATAATATTTAAACTTTATATATTTATACCTTTACAACTTTATAATTGACATTTTTTATTATCTGAAAACAACAACTAGACCTCCACTGATATTCCTCATTAAAATGTAATTATTAAAACAGCTGAAACAATTGTTTTCAGATTTTATACATCAGGCATCACAGGGCAGTGATACCCAAGAAAAGGGAAACAAATGAGATGAGCCCTTGATACCAGGTGACCCCCATGTACCAAGTTGTAGCACAGGGAAGAGGAAAAAACTATCTTGAGTCAAGGAGGCAGAGCTGGGAGTCTGAGAAGGCCAGGGCCACTAGGGCACGACAAAAGAGAGAACTGCACAGATAGGCAATCCCAGAGATCTGTGGAGGGTCCCCCTTGAGTATTTGGTTGAATACCAATCATAGGCAATCCCAGAGATCTGTGGAGGGTCCGCCTTGAGTATTTGGTTGAATACCAATCAGAATCTGTATGTGAGGCAACCACCTATTACCAGGGAAAGAAGAACGGTCCGAAAGGATTAAAAGGAACAATTCCTGAAGCTCCCACAGGGGCAGTAGTTGTCCCCACTGACCAGAGTGGAAAATCTCACGGTTCAATGGGCAGCAGGTTGAGTACTAAGGACATTGCATCAGGAGTGGGACACAATTAACCCTAGGCTGAAGACTGCTCTTGTTCAACCTAAAAATGCTTCAAGAGCAAGCCTTGAAAGGATCAACCTATTTCCAAGGAACTTTTGTGTCTTTTAAAACAAAGCTCAAGAATATTTACAGGAATTCAGAAATATATCCAGCACTGAACATGGTCAAATTCATGTTATTTGATATACAATAAAATCTTACCAGGCACACGAAGAAGCAGGAAAATATGACTCATTATAAGGTGGGAAATCCATGGCTTGTAGCATATCTAGAAATGACACATAATCATAATAGATAGGATGTTTCTTATCCCATCTATAAACAATATCTTACATTGCTATAGAAAAATGGACCCTTTTTACCAACTTAATGGCAATGGATACAATAGAAGGAGGGTTTTTTTTTTTTCCCTTATGAGAGGTCAGAAGTTTACCAGAGGAGGGCATATTTGAGCTGAGTCTAGAAGGGTAGGTGTGTGTATGTGTTCAGTCATGTCCAGATGTTTGCGATCCTGTGGACTTTAGCCCACTCTGCTCCTCTGACCATGGAATTTTCCAGGCAAGAATAAATGGAGTAGGTTAGAACTGGCAAAAGAGGGAAGGAAATTCAAGGCTCTGGACACTAACCAATATCAAAAAGAGGTGAAGGTATAAGGTTATTCAGGGACCAGTGAGAGGCCTCATGTTAAAGAGAATGTGATTTATGTGGGGGCCTAATGAGAGGTAGCTGAAAAGAGAAGTTGCCACCCCTCCATCTTGATCTGTTCATTCTCAACCTATAGTTACATGAGTCCTATTATAAAACAATATTCATCTTTCTTAACCTCACCTCTAGGTAGTCCTCTCTCCTATTTTCCCTCAAACTTCTCAAAATCAGAATTCCTGTTTGACTTGGGAGATAGGAATTTGCTTATCTTTAATTGAATTTGCCTTTGCCGAGATCACCAATACCCCAACTTCCAAATTTGATATCTTCTTTACAGTCCTTATTGACCAGACCAATGCATTGTTGTATGCTTCTTCCTTTCTGAATCACTACATTCTTCTAGTTCTACATGTGTTTTGCTGATCAGTTTTTCTTGGTCTCTTTCACTGAATCTTCTCTCTTGACCAACTCCTTAAAAATCAGTGCTGGGCCATATGGTAATTTTATTCCTAGTCTTTGAAGAAATCTCCATATTATTTTCCATAGTAACTGTACCAATAGACATACCCACCAACAGTGCAAGAGGGTTCCCTTTTCTCCACACCCGCTCCAGCATTTATTATTTGTAGATTTTGTGATGATAGCCATTCTGACCAGTGCAAGGTGATACCTCACTGTAGTTTTGATTTGCATTTCTCTAATAATAAGTGACGTTGAGCATCTTACTCTCTCCTCATCACTCTTCACAGAACTTTGTACTGCATGGACTAAGTGTCTAGGAGATTCAAAATAAAAAAAAAAAGGCTCCTGTTTAAAAGGAAATTTGTATGTATGGACGAGTCCCTTTGCTGTCCACCTAAAACTATCACAACATTGTCAATCAGATATATTCCAATATAAAATTTAAAGTGTGTTTTTTTTTAAAGGAAAAAAAAATTGCTACTCAGGCTTAACCTGATTGGAGGACCTAATGTCAATCTGTCTAGACTACACCAACTACATTTTTTATTTGCTTGATGTATCTTGTCCATTTGAAGGCAAAAGGAGAAGAGGGCAGCAGAGGATGAGATTGTTAGATAGCATCACCAACTCAGTGGATATGAATTTGAGCAAACCTTGGGAGACAGGGAAGGACAGGGAAGCCTGGTGTGCTGCACTTCAGGGGTTCACAAAGAGGCAGACGCGACTAAGCAACTGAACACAACACAAAGCACGGTTAACCAAGATACAGGCTGTGGGAAGTTTGGAGAGAGAAGGTAATGAGTTTTCTTTTATACTATTTGGTGGAACTTAACCAGAAAAACAAGTGAAAACTTCAAGAGGCTGTTCGAAAGACCATATAGCTCAGGAGAGTGAAGTTCAGTTCAGTCGCTCAGTCATGTCCAACTCTTTGCGACCCCATGGACTGCAGCCTGCTTGGCCTCCCAGTACATCACCAATTCCCAGAGTTTACTCAAACTCATGTCCATTGAGTCGGTGATGCCATCCAAGCATCTTATCCTCTGTCGTCCCCTTCTCCTCCTGCCCTCAATCTTTCCCAGTATCAGGGTCTTTTCCAATTAGTCAGTTTTTCACATCAAGTGCCAAAGTATTGGAGTTTCAGCTTCAGCATCAGTCGTTCCAATGAATATTCAGACTGATTTCCTTTAGGATGGACTGTTGGATCTCCTTGCAGTCCAAGGGACTCTCAAGAGTCTTCTCCAACAACGTAGTTCAAAAGCATCAGTTCTTTGGTGCTCAGCTTTCTTTATAGTCCAACTCTCACATCCATACATGACCACTGGAAAAACCATAGCTTTGACTACAAGGACCTTTGTTGGCAAAGTAATACTGTCTAGGTTGGTCATAATGTTTTTTCCAAGGAGCAAGCATCTTTTAATTTCATGGCTTGCAATCACCATCTGCAGTGATTTTGGAGCCCCCAAAAATAGTCTGTCACTGTTTCCACTGTTTCCCCATCAATTTCACAGGAAGTGATGGGACCAAATGCCATGATAGTAGTATTCTGAATGTTGAGTTTTGAGCCAACTTTTTCACTCTCCTCTTTCACTTTCATCAAGAGGCTCTTTAGTTTCTCTTTACTTTCTGCCATAAGGGTGGTGTCATCTGCATATCTGAGGTTATTGATATTTCTCCCAGCAATCTTGATTCCAGCTTGTGCTTCTTCCAGCCCAGCATTTCTCATGATGTACTCTGCATAGAAGTTAAATAAGCAGGGTGACAATATACAGCCTTGACGTACTCCTTTCCCGACTTGGAACCAGTCTGTTGTTCCATGTCCAGTTCTAACTGTTGCTTCCTGACCTGCATACAAATTTCTCAAGAGGCAGGTCTGGTGGTCTGGTATTCCCATCTCTTTCAGAATTCTCCACAGTTTATTGTGATCCACACAGTCAAAGGCTTTGGCATCGTCAATAAAACAGAAGTAGATGTTTTTCTGGAACCCTCTTGCTTTTTCGATGATCCAACAGATGTTGGCAATTTGATCTCTGGTTCCTCTGCCTTTTCTAAATCCAGCTTGAACATTTGGAATTTCACTGTTCACATACTGTTGAAGCCTGGCTTGGAGAATTTTGAGCATTACTTTACTAGCATGTGAAATGAGTGCAATTGTGCGGTAGTTTGAGCATTCTTTGGCATTGCCTTTCTTTGGGATTGGAATGAAAACACATTTTCCAGTCCTGTGGCCCCTGCTGAGTTTTCCAAATTTGCTGGCATATTGAGGGCAGCACTTTCACAGCATCATCTGTTAGGATTTGAAATAGCTGAACTGAAATTCCATCACCTCCACTAGCTTTGTTTGTAGTGATGCTTCCTAAGGCCCACTTGACTTCACATTCCAGGATGTCTGGTTCTAGGTGAGTGGTCATACCATCGTGATTATCTGGGTCATGAAGATCTTTTTTGTGTAGTTCTTCTGTGTATTCTTGCCACCTCTTCTTAATATCTTCTGCTTGTTAAGGCCATAGCATTTCTGTCCTTTATTGTGCCCATCTTTGCATGAAATTTTCCCTCGGTATCTCTGATTTTCTTGAAGAGATCTCTAGTATTTCCCATTCTGTTCTTTTCCTCTATTTCTTTGCACTGATCACTGAGGAAGGCTTTCTTATCTCTCCTTGCTATTCTTTAGAACTCTGCATTCAAAAGGGTGTATCTTTCCTTTTCTCCTTTACTTTTCACTTCTCTTCTTTTTTCAGCTATTTGTAAGGCCTCCTCAGACAACCATTTTGCTTTTTTTCATTTCTTTTTCTTGGGGATCATCTTGATCCATGTCTCCTGTACAATGTCACGAACCTCCATCCATAGTTCTTCAGGCACTCTGTCTACCAGATCTAATCCCTTGAATCTATTTCTCACTTCTACTGTATAATCATAAGGATTTGATTTAGGTCATACCTGAATGGTTAATGGTTTTCCCTACTTTCTTCAATTTAAGTCTGAATTTTGCAATAAGGAGTTCATGATCTGAGCCACAGTCAGCTCCCGGTCTTGTTTTTGCTGACTCTGTAGAGCTTCTCGATCTTTGGTTGCAAAGAATATAATCAATCTGAAAAATGCTCCTAATTTAGAAGTGTGAATCATTATCACATGAGTTAGTCCCAGCCCTGAGAGGTGATGAGACCAAGAAAGCTAGTAGGGTGAGTAGATAAGACAGCCAAAATTATAGGGAACAAATTAATGAAGTGGAATTAGCAATGAAGCCTGGGAAGAGTTTTCAGAAAGATGAAAGAAAAATAAAGGAGAAAGAGGAGAACTAAAATGCATTAATTGCCAATATTCATTCATTTATTTAACAAGCATGTATTGACTAATTTTGTATGTCAAGCATTATTCTACTTGCAGGGAATATGAGGACAAACAAAATGAAAGTCGCTGCCCTCATTGAACTTAATGTGACGGACAGACAATAAGCAAAATAAGTTAAATATACAGTAGGTTACATAGTGAAAATACTAAAAAGAAAAATGAAGCAAATGTATTTAGCAGAATCAAGGATGGGGGCTAATATTTGTCATGGGGTGAGAATGAGAAGTCATTTCAGTCATGTCCAACTTTTTGCAACCCTATAGACTGTAGCCAGACAGGCTCCTCTGTCCATGGTATTTTCCAGGCAAGAATATTTGAGTGGATTGCCATGCCCTCCTCCAGGGGTCTTCCCAACCCAGGGATCTAATCTGCATATCTTACTTTTCCTGCATTGGCAGGCAGTTTCTTTACCATTAGCACCACCTGGGAAGCCCTTATATTGGGTGGCCGAAGAAAATTTACTATCATTTGAGTTGTCTTAAAAAGTGAGGGATCCAACCATGTTGATATCTTGGGTCAGAGCAGACCACTCAGTGCAGAAAGACTGAAAGTACAAAGGTGTTGAGGCAGGAGACTTTGAGGTGATGAGTAGGGATAGAGGGGCAAGGGAGAAAAGAGTAGGAGATGATGCTGGAGAGGTAACACATGGCTCAGATCACAGGGCCATTTCAAGGACTTTGGTCTTTTCTCAGTGGAGCAGGCAGAGACCTCAAAGAGCTTTGATCAGAGGAAAGCCTTCTGTGTTAACAGATTGCTCTCATGGCTGTGTTGATAATTGACTAAAGAGGGCATGTTGGAAGTAAACAGACTAATGATGTGACCATTTTATTAATCCAGACAAGATGTGATAGTCCTTTGGACTAAAGTTGTAGTGTAAAGGAAGTAAGGATAATATTGTTTATATATTGTGAATTTGGAGTCAACAGAATTACTGGTGGGTTGGATGTGACATGTGAGAGGAAAAAGGGGAAACAAAGATGACCATAAGGACTTTGGTCAAAACAACTGAGGGATGGAGTTTTCTTTTCTCAGCTGGGGAAGACTGTGGGAAGATCAGGCTAGAAACTATCAGCTGGGGCTTGTGTAGATCCATGAACTCTGAGTGACTAAGTGGAAATGTCAGGTTGGTAGTTGAAAATGAGTCTTGGACGAATTTACAAATTCAGAAGTCATTAACCTAGAGATAGCATTTAAAGGTTTTGGACCAAATCAATTCACGTAAGGAGTAAGCATAGACAGAGAGGAGGTCCAAGGCTGAGCTCTGGATTTCTCCAATAATGCGGTCTGGGAGATAAGAAGAATCCATATATGCCAATTAAGAAGAAACCAATAGTTAAGTAGGAGGAAAAGAGACAAAGACAGTGTCTTTGGAAGCCAAGCCCTCCCACCCCTCCAAAAGGGAGGAATAGCTGACCATGTAAAATCTACTAACACAGATCAAGAAAGAGCAGGACTGAGAATTTATCATTGGATTTGGTAACATGGGGATCATTTGTAACCTTGACAGTAACTGTTCTGGTGGAGTCATATGTGTGAAAACTCGATTAGAGTAGATTCAAGAGAGAATGGAAAGAAAGAATTTAGACATAGAAAGCATAAATTATTATTCCAGGGTGTCCTTCTGTAACAGGAAGATAAATAGGGCAACTACTTCAAGAGAAAAGCCAGGAAGAGAGTTTTATTTGTTTGATTTTGTTTTATAAGATGGTTGATGTTGTCCCAGTATATTTTATGCTAATGAGAATTAAAAATTGCTAGTGGAGAATTAAAAATTGCTAATGCACAAAAGAGAGAGGGCGATAGAGAGAATCTCAGGATCAGAGTTCACTGGACCAGTGGGCAGCCTTAACAATGATCATGGGTGACAGTTCCAGGCTGGTATCAGGAGGGAAGGTGGACCATGTGGACACTGATACTGGAAGGTGGGTACATGGTGGTGGAAGATAGTGGGAGTTCTCTTTTGATATCTTCTAACTTCTCAGTGAACAAGGAGTTGGCTGAGATTGAAATAAAGGAGGTGTTAGAGACCAATTTGATCTCAGACAATACATGTATACCAACACAACACTTTTTAAGAACCTGAAGCGATGGCTTATAAACTGGATTCCGCTTGACCACATTTTAAAGCTTCATGAGTGAGAGGGTATGCTAACTCTTTAAAGATGTAATTGTTGTATAATTAAATTACTATTTTGTGACCAGTTTAGTACATATTGGTAAATGTGGTCAAATTATTTTTTTTATTTTTTAAATTATGAAAGTATGATAATACATTTACAGGAGACTTGGAAAATACAAAGCAAAGTTACATATAGTTCCACTATATATTAAAATTATTTTTTATTTAGGTAAATTGAGATTTTTAGTTGGAGTTTCAGTATCAAACTCTCAAAAAAAAATTTTTTTTTCAAACTCTCAAAAATTAATAGAATGAGTAGACAGGAAATTAGAAAGATATAGTAGACCTGAAAAGCAGTATGAACAATGTGGTTCCATAATCAAATTATGTTTCCATAATCAAATCTCAACAACTTTCTGAGGGAAAATTTGGAAAGAAATGTATGGATGAAACCTACCTAATGTTTTAGTATTCACATTCAATTTATTTTCAGGGAGGCCATATTTTTGGGAAAAAAATACTGATATGTTGGCCAGATTCACTGTTGAATGAGTTATAAGTGTGTGAAAGGGGTAAGAATAAGAGAGAAACTTTCTGTACAAATAAATTAGATTTAACCTCATCAGTGACTTGTACTTATTTGTGGAACAAGCAATAAGACTATTACAGAAATAAAACAAGTATTCATAATTAAATGGGACATGTCAGTTTAGTGAAGTCCTAAATTCAGGAGTCAGACATCCCTTATCTAATTACCTAAGATGGAAATTAACATTTCCAAGCCTCAGTTTCCCTATATGTCATCTGGTGATAACACCTACTTTCTAGAGTTTCTGTGAAGGCTATAAATAATACAAAAGAATGTGGTTCCAAGCACCTGGTTAAATAAAAATATCTACTATTATTATTCATTTTACTCTTACTATTATTGAACAACATTGAGCAGATAGGAAACCTGGCTTCATTTCTGCCAGTGAAAATCTTGGACAAATTCTCGTTGTGGAAAGAAAGAAAAAACACCTGCTCCTATACTTATCTCACTCTGAAATTGTAGATGTAAATGAAAAACCCTATGTTTGAGACAGAGATTTGGGTTCTCCATTTGACCTGAAACTATACATTCCCTGGTGGCTCAGATGGTAAAAAACCTACCTGCAATGCAGGAGACCTGGGTTTGATCCCTGTGTTGGGAAGGTACCCTGGAGAAGGAAATGGCAACCCACTCCAGTATTCTTTCCTGGAGGATTCCATGGACAGAGAAGCCTGGTGGGCTACATAAAATCATGGGGTCGCAGAGTCGGACATAACTGAGCAACTAACACTTTATACTGAGTGTTTCTGGGAACTATCGTTTATTTCCTCACTTTTAAAATATGGTTTTTAAAATACTTAAGGGTTCAGGATGGGGAACACGTGTATACCTGTGGCGGATGCATGTTGATACATGGCAAAACCAATACAATATTGTAAAGTTAAAAAATAAAATATAAAAAACAAACAAAAATAAATAAAAAAATTAAATGTGTAAAGTATTTATCACAGAGATGTTGTGGAGATCAGGGAAATGACATATTTGAAAGCACTCAGACTATGGTGCCCTATATAAAGGGTGAGTGTAAAGGCCCAGGACCCACTGCCGAAAATGGATTCCATGTTCTTATTATGTTTAAACTGATATACTTTTAAAATTTTTTTGGTATGTGGGATCTTAGTTCCCTGACCAGGAATTGAACCTGCGCCCCCTTCTGTGGTCGCACAGGGTCTTAACCCCTGGACCAGAAGGGAAGTCCCTGAGCTAATATTTTTTTGAATGATTTTGAGGCAGATCCTTTCATTGCTCTTAGGGTCAGTTAAGGCATCCACTGGAGAACAGGACCCAGGGTTGGATGTGAAAAGCTTTTTTCAACTGTAATGGACTAAGTAATGTTAGTCCAATGGACTAACCATTGTGTGCTCTCTAGAAGGCTTTAGTCTCATTTCAACATGAAGAAAGAAAAATGAGGAAAAGATCTCTATACTTGTATTGTAAGCTTTATAGAATTTATACAGGAATGCAGAGAGTGGAGTGAGCTCCAGATAATTTAACAAAGATTCACTGAGTACTTTGTGAATAGAAATGTGTTGTCACATTCTGTTGGCAAAGGAAAGGTGGATTTTTAAAGAGATAATGATGAATAGCTCAGTTGGTAAAGAATCCGCCTGCAATGCTGGAGACCCCGTTTTGATTCCTGGGTCAGGAAGATCTACTAGAGAAGGGATAGGGTACCCACTCCAGTATTCTTGAGCTTCCCTTGTTGCTCAGCTGGTAAAGAATCCGCCCACAAGGCAGGAGACCTGGGTTCGATCCCTGGGTCGGGAAAATCCTCTGGAGATGGGAAAGTCTACCCACTCCAGTATTTTGGCCATGGAGAATTCCATGGACTACAGTCCATGGGGTCGCAAAGAGTCAGACATGACTGAGTGATTTCACTTTCAGTGATGAATAAGACAAAGGGACAGATTCCTGCCCATCTCCACCACTGCCTCAGTGTGATCCGTGACAATGGCAGAGCCAGTGTCTGGAAGCCTAAGGGAGAAGAGATTGATTCTGACTGGTAACCATCTGGCAGGATTTTCCAGTGACGGTCACACTGGAGGTGAGTCTTGAAGAATAAAAGGATTTATTTTCCTAAAAGTAAATTAATTACAAGGATTTTGAAAAGAAAAAGTTTACAAAGAATAAAAAATAAAAGAGGTGATACTACTCCCCAGAGAACTAATTGTTACCATTTAGGTGTAAATCTTGCATCTGTCTTCTGGGTATGCTGCTGCTAATTCACTTCAGTTGTGTCCGACTCTGTGCGACCCCATAGATGGCAGCCCACCAGGCTCCCCCATCCTTGGGATTCTCCAGGCAAGAACACTGGAGTGGGTTGCCATTTCCTTCTCCAATGCATGAAACTGAAAAGTGAAAGTGAAGTCGTTCAGTTGTGTCCGACTCTTAGCGACCCCCTGGACTGCAGCCTGCCAGGATCCTCCGTCCATGGGATTTTCCAGGCAAGAGTACTGGAGTAGGGTGCCATTGCTTCTGGGTATATGCAGACATATTTCCAAAGTGCCCATTTTAACATTATGCACACAAATTCTTTCACTATGTATCAACTTAGATACTACATATCTCTCACTATGTATTGCAATCTGATTTTAAATCAGATCTATCTTCTTAGCTATATGACATCTCTGTCACTTCTGGAATCGTACTTCACCTCCATGCTCTAAGAAAGAGATTATTTGTAATTACCATTACTTTGTTTCTCTGATGGCTCAAATAGTAAAGAATCTGCCTGCAATGCAAGAGACTTGGGTTCAATCCCTGGGTCAGGAAGATCCCTTGGAGAAGGGAATGGCTACCCACTCCAGTATTCTTACCTGGAAAATTCCATGGACAGAAGAGCCTAGCTGGCTATAGTCGATGGGGTCCCAAAGAGTCGGTTCTCCATTTGACCTGAAACTAGACTTTGAGTGTTTGGGGGAACTAGTTTTCATTTCCTCACTTTTTAAATGTTGTTTTTAAAATTAGTATTTATCACAGGAATGTTGTGGAGATTAGGGAAATGACATATCCGGAAACACTCAGACTATGGTGCCCTATATAAAGGTTGAGTATAAGGGCTCAGGACCCCACAGTTTAAAATGGATTTCATGTTCTTATTGTATTTGAGCTGATTTTTTTTTTTTTTTTGGACTGAGCCACTTTCACTTTTCACCATTACTTTGCAAACAGAAATCACATAGTAGCCATATCATGCTGTGACCCAGATGACCTATGATTTGGGCACATAGTGACCCAAGTACATGGTGACCATCGTGTAAGCAGTGAGCAAGGCATGCTAGTCACTCTGTGACTCAAGTACATGGAGACAGAAGCCCTCAATAACCAAGGCCAGTGAGCCCCATCCACATAGATACCTGCATGAGAAAGCAAGCCTACTGTGGCCAAAACATGGTACAACCAAAGCACACTGGTGCCATTACAAGGACATACTATGTCAGAGGAGCTCTGTGCCAATAGGCTAGGACCAAGTCCTACGGGGACCAAAAGCACTGTAGCCCAAGCCCAGGCTGACCAAACAAATGCATTCTGACTAAAGATCTGACAGGTCTAATGAGTCTGTAACTGAAGCAAGTTGCAATCAAAGTACACGGTACCCAAGGAGCACTGTGACCCAGGATACTGTGAACAAAGTGTGCCCAGTGTAACCCAGGCACATGGGGATCAAATGACACTGTAACCCCAATTTGCTGTGGCCCAAAAGTTCTGTGACTCAGGACCACTGTGCTCCCAGCCTGCCACCTGTGCTGTGCTTAGTCACTCAGTCTTGTCCGACTCTTTGTGACCCCATGGACTGTAGCCCACCAGACTCCTCTCTCCATGGGATTATCCTGGCAAGAATACTGGAGTGGGTTGCCATGCCCTCCTTTAGGGGATCTTCCCAACCCAGGAATCGAACCTAGGTCTCCCACATTGCAGGCAGATTCTTTATCAATTGAGCCAACAGGGAAGCCCCAGAAGGTGTTTGACTGGCAAAACGCAGGATTGAACCAGGGACCTTTAGGTCTTCAGTCTAACAGTCTCCCAACTGAGCTATTTTGGTTCCACCCAGCCTGCCACCAGGACCCCATTGACCAGCCAGTAGTTCCCTGGGAGCAGCAGAAAGAGGCCCCTTCTGTAAAGTTACTCTCAGCTGTGGCTGCCACCCAGCTAGAGGCCCAGGTAAACCTAAGTAGCTTCTTTCTTCCATCATAGAGCTGTTGAGTCTCCACACTCATGCCATACCTATCTCCTTTCATCCCCACCCCCTGAAATGCATCTCCTGCAGAAGTTTCAAGATGGCAGTGTATGTGTGGATATGCGCTAGGTCACTTCAGTCCTTTCCGACTCTTTGTGACCCTATGGACCATAGCCCACCAGGCTCATCTGTCCATGGGATTCTCCAGGCAAGAATACTGGAGTGGCTTGCCATGCCTTTCTCCAGGGGATCTTCCTGACCCAGGGATTGAACCCCTGTCTCTTACATCTCCTGCTTTGGCAGGCGGGTTCTTTACCACTCTCACCACCTGGAAAGGTGTATGCTATGCTGCTAAGTCACTTCAGTCGTGTCCGACTCTGTGTGACCCCATAGACGGTAGCCCACCAGGCTCCCCTGTCCCTGGGATTCTCCAGGCAAGAACATCGGAGTGGGTTGCCACTTCCTTCTCCAGGAAAGGTGTATAAATCATTGCAAACTCACATACCAACAAAGTCCAGACACATAACCTAAATGTGTGCTTGAGCCAGATAAGATACATTAGGCTGTGGGAAGGACTCTGGTGTCCATCAAGGATGCAAGCAGCTAAAGCCTTGTTGACCAAGACAGTCTGGGGACTGCACTATTTGGGGGCTCTTATACAAACAGTGTGCGCCCAAGAAACAAGTGTTGCAATGAATAGAATGCCATGGGCATTCTCACCACGATCCCCTTTGTCTGATTTCTCCAGCTGCTCTCAACTTGGACCCAACCTCAGACCAGGTGTTTCTAAATGAGTAATATAGATTTATGTTTCTAATCCAGGAAGAGTGGAATCTAAGTATAAAAAAGAGCTATTAAAACTAACTACTCTTTTTTTTTTTGTAAATGAAGTCTGTCAGAGGAAAACATTTTGAAGGAATTTCTTGGTTTCTTTATCCTCACCCCTCAGGGAAAAATGAAGCCTACCTTTTAGGACCAGGTGTTCTTTTCAGTGAAGTGATAGCATGGCAGGAAGAGGCTAAGCTCCATCAACTGTTTACAAAGTTATAAAAGTTTATACTGGCTTGGTTAATGCCTATAATTTTAAACATGTCATGTAAAAATAAAACAGAGAAACACAGTGGCTATGTTCAATTTTGTTTGCAAACCTCTCATGTCCACAGGAAATTCAGGACTTGGGTAATCTGAAGTGGACCCAGGCTCCCCCAGACCCTCACTCCACCTCCTTCCTACAGATTTGCTAATATAAATCAATTAGGGGCTGACACAGCAATTGGCTGCCTGACAAATGTTTCATAATAATGCAACTCAAGAGAATGTGGAATTTCTGAGGTGCTGGTTATAATGCTTTCAATATAGCTGTAAATTCTATGCCATGTCAGCACAGGTGGAAAGCTGAGTCATAAATAAAATGTTTCCCCAATTCCTAAAGAGCTCCCTCAATGATTAACCAAAGCAAGTTGTGATTTAATTGAACCACTTAAAACTTTCAGGGGGTAAAAACCATTCTTTCGTCAAATTCAGAGCAAAAAAGGGCGGGGGAGAGGGAGAGGAGAATGTGTGTGGAGAATAGAGGGAGAAAGAAAGGAAAAGAGCACTGCCAGCCAAGTACTAAAATGAGCAAGGCTGCTCCAGCTGAAGCAATCAGAGGACTCATTATTTGAAAAATAGTAAAAGAAAAGACCATGGCTAGACATATGCTTATTTCCATGGGAATAATTAAAGGAGGCACACCATTTCTCCCCCTCTGTGGACCACAGCATATCATGCATTCTGTGACTAAAATTTTCCACTGTGTTTTAATGGCTAATGATAAACACACGCATGATTCATGTGGTCATACCTGACCCTTCGTCCACTTGGAGAGGCCTCATGGATTTAAGCCAATCAACTTATCTGAATGGAGGATAGAGGGAGAATGGTAGTTCTCACCTATTTTCTCCGTGAACCTCCCCAAGGGTAGATACTTCTTTTAGTATTTGCCATTATAACTCTGAGTTCATAGGGGCTTATCAGGTGGCTCAGTGGTAAAGAATCTGCCTGCCAGTGCAGGAGACCCAGGAGACGCTGGTTCGATCCCTGGGTCGGGAAGATCCCCTGGAGGAGGACATGGCAACCCACTCCAGTATTTATTCTCGCCTGAAAAATCCCATGTATAGAGGAGCCTGGCAGGCTATAATCCACAGGGTCACAAAGAGTCAGACAGGACTAAGCACGACGAAAGTTGAGTGCATAGTAGACACAAAAATACTACAAGGAATAATTAATAAAATGAAAGGAGTGTCCTCAAAGATGCATTATTTCAGGACACACAAGATAAGTAGGGCAGTGTTAGCAAGTTTAGTTGAACACCTAAACTTTGAACACACCCCAAGCATGACTTTTTTAAACTGCCTAAGTCTCATTATTCTGTCAGATTTTATCTTAATTCTTTATAGTTTTAGATGTCATTATGTCCGAGTATATTTTGATTATTTATAAGAAGAATAAAACACTTTTAGAGATATAAGTATCAAAACATATTACTATCTGAATTGACGTTAATGCATACTCTTATTTTCAGAGATGCCTAAGTAGAGCAAAATAACTCTATAGCCAAGATAGTAATTGGTTTTTTTTAATGGTCTTCCATTTCATATTTTATGTAGGTTCCCTGCCAAACTTATCTATCTGCTAGATGTGTGTTTGTGGAATTCTGAGTATGCTCTTAGGATACTTCTATTAATGATACTAAATATTACAAGTATACCACTAAATTCCTCTCTGATGTAATAGCTATAAAGATATTACAGAGCTGAAGATAATATAGTCTCAGTTCAGTTCAGTTCAGTCGCTCAGTCGTGTCTGACTCTTTGCGACCCCATGAATTGCAGCACGCCAGGCCTCCCTGTCCATCACCAACTCCGGGAGTTTACCCAAGCTCATGTCTATCGAATCAGTGATGCCATCCAGCCATCTCCTCCTCTGTTGTCCCCTTCTCCTCCTGCCCCCAATCCCTCCCAGCATCAGAGTCTTTTCCAATGAGTCAACTCTTTGCATGAGGTGGTCAAAGTATTGGATTTTCAGCTTCAACATCAGTCCTTCCAACGAACACCCAGGACTGGTCTCCTTTAGGATGGACTGGTTGAACCTCCTTGCAGTCCAAGGGACTCTCAAGAGTCTTCTCCAACACCACAATTCAAAAGCATCAATTCTTCGGCGCTCAGCTTTCTTCACAGTCCAACTCTCACATCCATACATGACCACTGGAAAAACCATAGCCTTGACTAGACAGACCTTTGTTGGCAAAGTAATGTCTCTGCTTTTGAATATGCTATCTAGGTTGGTCATAACTTTCCTTTCAATGAGTAAACGTCTTTTAATTTCATGGCTACAATAACCATCTGCAGTGATTTTGGAGCCCCCCAAAATAAAGTCTGACACTGTTTCCACTGTTTCCCCATCTATTTCCCATGAAGTGATGGGATCAGATGCCATGATCTTAGTTTTCTGAATGCTGAGCTTTAAGCCAACTTTTTCATAGTCTACTGTTTGTGAAATGATTAATACTTTTCATATTTGTATTTCACAGTCATACTTACTTTTCCATTCATGGGACTAACTGTGACTTTAATTCAGGATATCAGTAATTCCCAGTGTATCTAAATTTCTTAAGTATTTATAAATTCCTTAACTCTTTACTTGCACTTCAAGGATCCTAATTCACCAAGTATTTTTATTACCAGTGTCAGACAAGACCAAATCCCTACCCATTTGAGTGATTAAGGAGTTAAGAATAATTATCTATTTGTTAATATATTTTAATATTTCCTTATTATGGATATTATCTATATAATCCCATGAAATATAAGGAAGGAAGAGTAAATCTTCCACCTATCTATTTCAACACTCTTATTTTTTCCTCATCATGTATTACACTCAGCAATATTTACATCCAACTGTACTATGCTTTTCCTAGTCCCTAGGTCTTAGCACATTCTATATTCCCTTTTTTAGAATATAAGTCCTCTGTCTGTTCTGTTGACTCCAGATAATTCTTAAGGTCTCAGTTTCAAGATCCCCTTCCCCAGGAAGCTTTTATGGACAGAACACGTCCTCCCATTCTCCTAAATGACCATTTTAACTTCTTTTGTCCACAAGACTCCTGATCTCCTGTTCTCAACTCAGCTAGCTTTACTGAGAAAATAGAAGCAAACAGAATTGTCACAAACTCCACCACTACATCTATCCGCATCAATGTCCAAACAACTAGCCATCTCTCTCTTTTTAGTTGACCTGTCATTTTTTCAGCCAAAGCCTTTATCCTTCTGTACTATTTCCAGTTTTTGCCTGAACCAGACCAGTGCACTGTCTTGTCCTCCACCTGAAGCAACCTAAGCATATACCACCCAAGATCTAGGTGTATGCTGCTGCCATTGCTGTGGCAGAAAAAAGGGCCCATTCTGGGCATGGTTTGCAGGCTTCAGAGTTGCTGTGAGCTTAACCCATTGATATCTTCTTTACTGTTTTGCTAGGTAACAGTAAAGAAGATGTCACCTCCTACACATACCTCTCACCTCCTACCCTGGGTCTCCCCTAAAGGAAGACAACTTTGACAGATGGGAGGTTTGAACTGTTGAATAAATCCTTGTCTCTCTGAGAACTTACTAACATCTGTGATATGGCATCTCTGAAGATCTCCCTTAAGACTGAGCAATCAGTCTGTCACAAGCTATAGTCAGATCAATATGATTCTCTTATATTTGCTTCCCTTCCTTTCCCACCACCCTCCCTTTTTCCTCATTTCTGCTTCCTGTGACTTCACCCTCCCAATGAAATGTTACCAGTGAAGCTTTGTTTGTCTTGGGAACCCATGAAGACACCTTTTTGTTGTGCACTAGATACTCCTTTGCCTTCTCAAGGCAACTGACCCAGAAATTTTCCCTCTGGCATCAACTCAGGTGAGTTCATTCATCTTAACTCTATTGTAATTTGACTTGAAGAAGTTTTATATTTGATGTAATCAAATACACCACTGGCTTCTTTCCTAGCTTTTGTTTTACTGTAAATTATCCTAAGTCATCTTTATACCAAAGGTATAGAAATTCCACCTATATTTTCTTCTGATTATTTCAGGGGTTCACTTTTTATATGTAAAGTATTGGTACATCTGGAATTTATTTTGATAGAAGAAAAGGACCTAATTTTTTTCAGATGATTTAACAGTGTTCCAAGATCATGTATAAAACCCTTCATTCCTCTTCTACTCATACAAAGTCTTTCTTTTATTGTATACTAAATTCTTATGTCTACTCGTATCCGTTTCTAGATTTTTAACCTCCCTTAATTTTGGAAAGGTGTATTTCACAGAGCCATTTTATGGGGGTTTTAGTGTTGTAATTTGGAAAGAACATGGACTTTGGACTTCTAGACAGTTCTTTGGTCCTCTTTTTTTTTTTTGGAAAAAGGAGAAAGCATAATGTTTGCTCAACCTATAGCTAAGGTTGTAAAAAAAAAAAAAAGTTGAAAGTGTTAGTTGCTAAGTCATGTCCAATTCTTTGTGACCCCATAGTCTATTATCCTGCCAGGCTCTTCTGTCCATGGAATTGTCCAGGAAAGAATACTGGAATAGGTAGCTATTCCTTCCTTCAGGGGATTTTCCTCACCCAGGGATTGAAACTGAGTCTCCGGCATTGCAGGCAGATTCTCTGCTGTCTGAGCCACTAGGGATGCATCAAAAACAAATTTAAAAAATATATTTAGTTAACCAAAAAGCACTCTGTAGATATTTTTCAGTTACCATAGTATGTGATAGTCATTAAATCATCATCATTTAATGGTAGAAAATGAGTTCCTTACGAAAATTAACTTCAATAAAAGATAAATTATTTTTGTCAATTTACATTTAGTTTACAGTACTACTTCTCAACCAGGTCGACAGTTTCATTCATTGTGAGAAAAGAAGACCTTTTTAACACACAGGGGCAGGTCTTCCCTTCTGTCTTTTCACCAGCTTTCCTCATTACCTTATTTTCATGATAGTTTTCTTTGAAAAGTCAGGTGTATACTTTTCTTCTAAATATGAAAGCAAGTGTGGGTATTTCCCCCCAAAATAGATATTGATGCCAGAAGATCACTGACAGCCCTGAGAGGTGTCTGTACAGACTCCCCCTCCTTGTGAGCTGGAGACCCATGGTCTTACCCATGTGCTCAGAGCCCCACAGTTTACTCAACTATCTGCAACCCACTCTTTATAGCATGCAGAATTAAGGATTCCTTGTGCTCCCATGAGTCTCATCACACAGAAAGGTAGTCATCTGATGAGAAATATGTCAAACATCCTGATGCTCATCCTCACCTTACCTATCCCAAATTTTGGCCATAGAGCCTGAAACTGCACTGCTTATTGGGGATTGACAGCTCTTTTCTGGTTGTGCAAAGAACCTTTGGAAAAATCCTCAAACCCAAGTGCCATCTCAGGCACTATGACCAAAAATGTTTATAATGTATTTGTGTTGTTACCTTTAGTGATATGTAAATTCTTCCCCATCTCACCTGAAACCTCTCTTACACAGAGAAGTATGCTCTCCCCTAGATTAGACTCACTTATGTTCTAGGTATCTGTTTTCCCAGGGTAAGATCTTGAACACAGTTTTGTGACCTCAGCCCAGAGCCCTTCCTAGAGTCGTTACCCAATATACGTGTGTTGGTTGAAATAAAAGTCAGAATGTGGGGAACTTATTAAAAAATATAGGAGAACAAATTCTTCAAGCACAAAAATAAAAAAATTTTATCTCCCTCATAGTTTTGGCATGAAGAATTCATTAAAAGATATAGTTATTATTATTCTAAGTTTGCCACAGTCATGACCCAAATCATCTTCTTGTGCTTGCCTCCCATTATTCTGCAAGAACTTCTTTGCTTTAAATTGATGTATAGTTAATTTCCAACGTTGTGTTAATTTTACGTGTACAGTAAAGTGATTCTTTTACATATATATTCTTTCACAGATGCTTTCCATTATAAGTTATTATAAGATATTGAGTATAATTCCCTGTACTATATAGTAAGTCCTTGTCGGATATCTATTCTGTATATAGCAGTGTGTATATGTCTATCTCAAACTCCTAATTTATCTTTCCCCCTGCTATCCCCTTTGGTAACCATAAGATTGCTTTCTCTGTCTCCAAGTCTACTTCTGACTTTTAAATAAATTCATTTGTGTCACTTTTTTAGATTCCACATCTAAGGGATATCATATGATATTTGCCTTTCTCTGTCTGATTTTCTTCACTTAATATAATTTCTAGGTCCATCCAGGTTGCTGAAAATTCCATTATTTCATTCTTTTTTGTGGCTGAATGATATTCTGTTATTTATATGCACCACATCTCCTTTATCCATTCATCTGTCAGTGAACATTTAGCTTGTTTCCATGTCTTGGCTGTTGTCAATAGTGTTGCTATCAGCATTGGGGTGCATGTATCTTTTCAAATTATGGTCTTCTCCAGATATATTCCCAGGAGTGCACTTGCTTGATCATGTGGTAACCCTCTTTTTAGTTTTTTAAGGAACCTGCATACTGTTCTCCATAGTGGCTACACCAATTTACATTCCCACCAGCAGTGCAGGATGGTTCCTTTTTCTCCACACCTTCACCAGCAATTTTTTTTTAATTTTATTTTATTTTTAAACTTTACAATATTGTATTAGTTTTGCCAAATATCAAAATGAATCCACCACAGGTATACCTGTGTTCCCCATCCTGAACCCTCCTCCCTCCTCCCTCCCCATACCCTCCCTCTGGGTCGTCCCAGCGCACCAGCCCCAAGCATCCAGTATCGTGCATCGAACCTGGACTGGCGACTCGTTTCATACATGATATTATACATGTTTCAATGCCATTCTCCCAAATCTCCCCACCCTCTCCCTCTCCCACTGAGTCCATAAGACTGATCTATACATCAGTGTCTCTTTTGCTGTCTCGTACAGGGTTATTGTTACCATCTTTCTATATTCCATATATATGCGTTAGTATACTGTATTGGTGTTTTTCTTTCTGGCTTACTTCACTCTGTATAATAGGTTCCAGTTTCATCCATCTCATTAGAACTGATTCAAATGTATTCTTTTTAATGGCTAATACTCCATTGTGTATATGTACCACAGCTTTCTTATCCATTCATCTGCTGATGGGCATCTAGGTTGCTTCCATGTCCTGGCTATTATAAACAGTGCTGCGATGAACTGTTCTCCATAGTGGCTACACCAATTTTCATTCCCACCAGCAGTGCAGGATGGTTCCTTTTTCTCCACACCTTCACCAGCGTTTATTTTTTATGGACTTTTTAATGACAGTCATTCTGATTGAAGTGATGTGAAAACTCATGTAGTTTTGATTTATTCTGCAACAACTTTTACACTCTCTTCAGCATAACTCTCACGAAGAGTTGTGTGACCCTATCGCTGACTCTCTGTACAGACTCCCTTTTTCTCCTCCATGTAGCAATTGTTGCCAAGTTTTAAAGATCTATCTCAAAATAGATTTCTTCTGAGAAGTCATATTTTCTTCCTATACAGTTGTTCATATCCATAGCTTTTTATTACTCGTTTGAACCTAATTTACTGAATTGTATTATCAATTACCTTTTACAAGTTTATATCCTATCTGTATGCGCATGCTAAGTCCCCTTAGTCATCGCCAATACTTTGCAACACTACGGACGGTAGGCCAGGCTCCTCTGTCCATGGGATTCTGGATTGGGTTTCTATGTCCTCCTCCAGGGTTTCTTCCTGATCCAGGGGCCAAACCCATGTCTCCTGCATTGGCAGGTAGCTTCTTTACCACTGAGTCACCTGGGAAGTCCCTCATATTATTCCTGGGCCTTTTAAAAATCATCTTTTAAAACTATACCAGTTCTTCAGTTAATAGTAAATAAATATTTGCTTAATTAAATTGCCTTCCTGGCACACATAGTATGTCTAAGAGTCTTAATAGGCAGCCTAAAATCTCTCTGGAAACTGCCCTTCACTTTACATTCATTTCTCCTTTCTCTTCTTCCTGTTATAGCCCCACTGTGCCCAGGGGCTGCTCAACAAATGTTAATGGCCATGATCTTTTCAATCAGCAATTTGTAAAGTGGGTGATTATTGTCTATAAGTAACAGGGGAGATGCTATTTTCTATTCATGCTAATAAAAGACTTGACTTATGAAGACAGTATCTACAAACAGTGAATGACAAAACTAACCCCCTTAGCTCTTCCAGAGCAAATAGGATCCAGAGTTAGGAGGAAGACTGACACCTCTTGTTCAGGAGATGCTTGCTGGTCTGTCTCATCGTTACCTCCTGTTTCACTCTTGCCTGTGTCAAAAAATAAACTGTAAATAAAAGTGTGCTTTATGCAAAATGGTATTGCCAGCCTTTTGTAGCACTAGACATCTGATATCAGAAAAGTGTTTGATTTGTCTTGTTTATTGCTGGTTCACAGGTTGGCCAGCAGACATATTTTAACCCGTGCCCATTTAAACAGCAAGTCATAAAGATGGAAGAAGAGCTTTGTGAAAGCACAGTGAAGATAGTTTATTTTAAATAACTAAAGAAAAACATGAGTGATTCCATTAAATGTGTCTGGTGAAATACGACTTCTTTCGATAAAATTATAGCTCTGTAGTTTTAAATCAAAAATGAAAGCTTTAAGTTTTATGTCACATGTGACCTACATAAAAAATAACTTCTCCTAAAATGTCATTGTCAACAGCCAAGAAGACACTGACTTTTATGTGGTGATTTTTTTTTTTTAATATGGAGAAGGGCCCATTGGGGATAGTTTATCATCCAGCCTTGACTTCAATACCTGTGAAAATGAAGGTCACTCAGTCGTGTCTGACTCTTTGCGACCCCATGGACTATACAGTCCATGGAATTCTCCAGGCCAGAATACTGAAGTGGTTAGCTGTTCCTTTCTCCAGGGCATCTTCCCAACCTAAGGATCGAACCCAAATCTCCCACATTGCAGGCGGATTCTTTACCAGCTGAGCTGCAATGCCTGTAGTGGCAAGAATTTCACTATTCCTTGAGGCAGATACAACAATATAATATGGCAATACCTGTCCTACCTTTGTTATAGTGCTGTTGAACAGATCCAATGTTAAAATGTAGATGAAATGGTGTGTGTATTTTGAAATGTGTGTAGTACTCCTACAAGACATAATGAATACAATGACAGCCATGTCTAGCTAGAATTCTAAAGAAATTGGTTAATCTGTATAACATAGCTTTTATAATGCCATTTCCCCTTTAAATATTACTATATATATATATATATATATATATATATATATATATACACATGTATATATATATTGCAAACTGTGATGGAGATTGATATTTCTATAGAATATAATTGCATCTTTGATGTTCACAACAGTTTGCCCCAAAGATAATTTATATTTCTATAAATTGCTCACAATCAGCATTCCAGATAAAGATTCTCATCTATGTATGTTTTATAAATTACACAGCTGTATTGTTCACATGCAACACAAAATATTTGCTGCATTCTCGATGTATTGATAGTATGAATGGTGGCACAAAGTCCATACCCTCCAGTCTCAAAATGAGCTGATTTTAAAGCAATATGGAACAAGGAAATTGGGAAATTTTTAAAAGGAGCTTTTAAGCCCAAAGTTGCAAAAGATATACAGGTAAGATTCTCAGAGGTACAGGGAACATAGAATATTAAAGGTGAAAGGACAAGGAAAGGAATTGTAGGCAAGGAACAGGTTGGTAAGAAAACAGCACGGGCCAAGGCACAGAGAATAGGAATGTTTTATAATGTCACTTACTCTGCTTTTTTGTTTGGGGATTTACTTGTTATACTACTAATGAAGAGACAGTGTGGAATTCTCAAATACATTTTAGATTGTCTATTTCTCTTTCCATTTCTACTGGTTTGCTACATTTATTTTGAGCTCAGTTATTAGATGCTTCAACCTTTAGGGTTTCTTATTGCTTCTTGATAAATTAACATCTTTATCATTAAGAAATTACCTTGTTTTTCTTTGATACTGTACTTGTCTGAAATTTTGTCTAATATAAATCAGCACATTCTAGCTTTTGTTTAGTGTTAACAGTGTGTTTTTTCTCATCCTTTTACTTTTAACCAATTTTGTCTTTATACATTGAGTTTCTTGTAAGTGGCATACAGTTGGGTCTTGCTTTCTAATTAAATCCTACCTCTGCCTTTTAGATACTTAAACCATTAACATTGAATGTGAATATTGATATGGTTGGGTTTAAATCTGCCATCTTTTTATTTGTTTTCTAGTTGTCACATCTGTTTCCTTTTTGTTCATTTTCATGATTCCATTTTATCTCTGCCATTGGTTTAATAGCTATAACTCTTTGTTATATTACTTCAGTGGTTGCTTTGGAGTTTATAATATATATTTTTGACTTATCATATTCTCCCTTCAAATAACAGTACATCACTTCACATTGAGTATACAACAGTGTTTCCATTTCACCCCTCCCAGCCACTGTGTTATTAATTTGCTTTACTGTTACATATGGGTTTCCCTGGTGGCTCAGACGGTAAAGAATCTGCCTCCAATGAGGGAGACATGGGTTAGATCCCTGGCTTGGGAGGATCCCCTGAAGGAGGGCATGGCAACCCATTCCAGTATTCTTGCCTGGAGAATCCCCAGGGACAGAGGAGCCTGGCAGGCTACAGTCTGTGGGGTTGCAAAGAGTTGGACAGGACTGAGCAACTAAGCACACACTCAGCTACATATATTACAATCCCATGGTACATTGTTATCATTTTTGTTTTAAATAGTTGACTGTCTTTTATAGAGATGTAAATAATAAGAAGAAAAGACTTTACATTTATCTATGTAGTTTCCATTTATGGTGCTATTTATTCCTTTGCGAAGGTCTGGGTTTCCATCTGGTAACATTTTTATTCTGCTTCAAGGACTTTCTGTAACATTTCTAGTTGTGGAGGTCTGTTGGAGGTGATCTCTTTTAGTCTAGGGTTAATTTTTCCCACTACTTAGCCAATAGCCTTCTTGTGCTCTAACCCAAGTCCTTCAATTATGAAATTTCTGCCCTGACTGTGAGAGGCAAACACTATTCCTGAAATCGCGATGGCCACTGTTTCCTCTAATTCTTTCAGGTGGTTCATTTTCCAGACTTAAGTGATTTCCTCACACACATGTACTGATAATTCCACAACTAAATACTCAAAGAGGAATATCTGCAAATTCCCAGGATTCTTTCTCTGGGCAGCTTCCTCCTCTCTGGTATTCTGTCCTATAAACTTCAGTCATCCTGGACACTGAGGGGCCCAGGTGTACCTTCTCATCAGGTTCTCCCTTAGTTTCCCCTTACTGTATTGATTGCTGGAAACCTCCAGGCAGTAAGCAATAGCAGTGGCAGGATTCACCTTACTGTTTTTATTTTATTTTATTTATTATTCCTGTATTTGGCTGTACCGGGTCTTAGTTACAGCACACGGGGTATTCTCTGGCCAGGGATCAAACCTGGGGCCCCCTGCATTGGGAGCACAGAGTCTTAGCCACTGGGCCACCAGGGAAGTCCCTTCTTTATAGTTTTCATCTTTCAGGGATCACTTCCTTTTTTTGTCTAAAGTTCAGTATTATGAAAACTATTTCATATGCTTTTCTGGCTTTTGGTTATTCATTTTGATATTTGGCAAAACTAATACAATTATGTAAAGTTTAAAAATAAAATAAAAAAAAAAGGAACTCTGGCCCCTGTTACTCTATTTTGTCTGGAATTTTAAAAAACTAATTTTAAATTGTATTTAATTTTAATTAATTTAAATGTAAATGATTGCATGTGGCTATATTGAATAGCATAGAAGGTACTGATTACAGAGGCATTCAGCTTGTGAAATTTCATTGAACTATACATGTAGGAGAAGCATCTTTTATTTGTGGATTACTGATTAAGAAAGCTGACAGAAGTGTTTTGTTTTGTTTTGTTTTGTTTTTTTAATCATAACAGTTTAGCAAGGAAGACATAACCAAACAATACCCTCATTTTTTACCCCGGAAAAGGTAAAAGGATGAGTGAAAAGTGAAGCTTGTCTACTTAAACTGCATATACTACATTCATATTACAAGATTAAAAATAGTGTCATCTTTAAATCCCAGTGAAGTTAAACCGAGTTATAAGAGAGCTACAGGATATAATAACTTTACTTAATACCTTACAGCTGTTTCATATTTGAGCTATTTTAATTCCAGCCTTTTAAAACATTTGTAAAATTATACTCAACCCTAGCTAGTTCAATTTGACTCTTTGCATATGACAGATATCTGAAGAGACAATGGGCAATAATATATGGAAGGCCTAAGGTGAATAAAATGGGTTAAGGTTTTATTTTTCATGTAACTTTATATTTACCTACAACCCTTGAATTATTTTTAGTGCAAATTGAATATTTATTTTATTTTAAAGTATTTTAAAATTTAATTTTATTTTGGCTATACCCAAGACATGAGAGGTCTTAGTTCCCCTACCAGAGATTGAATTCGTGTCCCCAGAATTAGGAACGTGGAGTCTTAACCACTGGACCACCAGGGAAGTCCCTGAATACTTATTTTAAATGAAGTAACAAATCTTAATAAAATACTGAATTTTATAAAAGCTGAAAAATACCACAAACATAAGAAAATCTAGAAAAACAAATGACAGAAAAAGTTTGCTGGTGAACTGCCTACAACACCTTTATATACCCTGAGTTTTTAGCTATCTCTTTATAGTAAAAATCTTTTTTATAATCTGTCCATAGACAGATAAGAAAGACAATTCAGTCAGATAGAAATTTGTGGGATTTTTAAAAATTATTAATAGTTTAGAAATTTTTTGTTTACTTCCAACTCATTACAATGTCAATAAATCTTTAGACTCTTGTCAAATTTGTGATAAGCTTTATCTATCAATAATTTCCTTCATCTGTGAGCTATAAGAAACACAATATTTCAGGTTTCTTGTACAATGGCAAATTTTATCTTTTTCCCAGCTTTACTGAGACATAATTGACATACAACACCGTGTAAGTTTCGATGTACAACGTGATGACTTTCTGTATATATATATTGTAAAATATGGGCTTCCCATGTGGCGCTAGTGGTAAAGAACCTGCATGCTGATGCAGGAGACCTAAGAGATATGGGTTTTATCCCTGGGTCAGGAAGATCCCCTGGAGAAACAAATGGCAATCCACTCCAGTATTCTTGCCTGGAGAATCCCATGGACAGAGGAGCTTGGTGAGTTTCAGTCCATAGGCTCGCACAGAGTTGGACACAACTGAAGTGATTTAGCATGAAAATTGTAAAATGATTACCACAATAAGGTTAGTTAGCACATTCCTCACCTCACATGGGCTTCACTGATAGCTCAGTTGGTAAAGAATCCACCTGCAATGATTCCTGGGGATAGGCTACCCACTCCAGTGTTCTTGGCTTCCCTGGTGGCTCAGCTAGTAAAGAATCTGCCTGCAATATGGGAGACCTGGGTTTGATCCCTGGGTTGGGAAGATCCCCTGGAGAAGGGAAAGGCTACCCACTCCAGTATTCTGGCCTGGAGAATTTCATGGACTATGTAGTCCATGGGGTTGCAAAGAATCGGACACTACTGAGCAACTTTCACTTTCTTATACCTATTGACTAGTGTACGTTTTCTTTAGAAAAATGTCTATTCAGATCCTTCCCTCACTTTTTAAAAGTTTTATTTTTTAATTGGAGGAAAATTGCTTTACAATGCTGTGTTGTTTTCTGCCATACAACATGTGAATCTTTGCTCACTTTTTAATTGGAATTTGTTGTTTGTTTGTTTTTTGTAATTGAGATGTATGAGTTTCTATCCATTTTAGAGAAGTTGATATACATGGAGATAAAAGAGTTTTGTCTACTTTGATTTCCTGAATAAATAGATGTTATTTCACCATTGTTATTATTTTTAATTAGGAAAATGAGAGGATTGAATGGAAACTCTGTTAACTGGTAACTAAATTTTCCCTTCCAACACTGACTCATCCGACATATTATGCTTTATTCATGATAAAAGTTTTGCATATTATAATAAATTCTTATTAACCTAATTCTTATCAATGATTCATTTCTTTTTGTTGATCTTGAATGGGTTATGAATATTGCAGAGTGGCTCTCTGCTCAGACAGAACTGGCTTTGTAGGCTGACTGCCACTTAAGAACTGTGTGGCCTTGGCTACCTGGTTGCTGTTGTTCAGTCGGTAAGTCATGTCCAACTCTTTGCAACCCCATGGACTGCAGCCTGCCAGGCTTCTCTGTCCATGGGATTCTCCAGGCAAGAATACTGGTGTGGGTTGCCATTTCCTTCTCCAGAGGATCTTTCCAATCCAGGGATTGAACCCACATCTCCTGCATTGCCCAGGCAGATTCTTCACCACTGAGCCACCAGGGAAGCCCTTGGTTACATTACTTACTCTAAAAAAAACCTCAGTTCCTTTTTCTGCAATATAATATGATAATAACAACAGTAGGATTATTATCAAGTTTAAATGAATTTATGTATTTAATTTTAAGTAGAAATTAAGAATGTAATGTTGTAACTGTTGTTCTTTTTGCCCAAATCAGACTAAGAAATAGATAAACTCAGTACTTAAGGGGAATGATTCCAAGAAAAGGAATATTTATATATAAGAATATAACATATTTCTTTAACTTGCATTTGCTTTGTGCTTCAAAATCTCCTTGGTGTCAGTGTCCATTTTTCCCCTTGAAGCAAAAAGCAACTATATAAAAGATTAAACAGACAAAATACAGCAATATAAATAAAGAGATCCAAATTTTCATGTTGTTTGGGAATTTCATCTTTATTTTATGAGCTTTACACCTAGTGGCATGAACAATTTGATGCTAACAAAATTAAAAGTGCCTTTAGGACTATCACAATTATATACTAGAAGAGAATTTGCCAGAAAACATTTTATTATGAAATGGGGTTGCACTGAAAAAATACTTGTTTCAGCTACAAATTGGAAAATAGCTTCGATTAGTTCTCTGAGGAACCTTGAATTATGTAGACCAGGTGATGAATCAAAGGAATTTAAGGTACTAGATTTACTAAATTAAGTTTAAGGTAGTACTTTGAGATAATGCATAAAACACTGTACTCACTAAGTATTTATAAGACAAAATAATCATATTATTCTTCTAGAAACCATCATGAGTTTAGACCATTACCTGGAAGAAAAAATTAATTATTTAAAACATATATACACATAATATGAATTGAAATATGCAACTGTGTTAAAATTTTGTAGAAACTAGAAATTTTGATACACTTGATGTTTGCATTTAAATGCTTATCTTTTGTTGTGTTTTTTTTTTTTTGAATCCTCAAATAAAGTAATTTAGAGACATCTTAAAAAATCCAGATAGACATATTTCCTTACTTCTAAAGCAAGAGTTTCCCTTGTGGCATGAATGTTCTAGAAGCTTCTGGCAGATGAAAGGATCCAAATGGGACCTGGAACAAACACAATGCTGTAGTTCTGAGGAGCTTGATTTAGAATTGATCTCCCTTCTTTAAAAAGCAGTGATGTAGCCAAAGCAGCAGAGGTCTCAAAACTGTGGGAGAGAAAATGGAAACAGAAGCTTAGTTTTTCTTACCTCTCCCCCTGCTGGCCTTGGTACTGGAAGCAGAATGGTGTTATAGTATATAGGAGACTTTCAGCTGGATGTCAGAGCTGCCTGGAACAGGAACTCAAAATGATTTAAACAAGGAACATTTATTATCTCACAAAACAAGAAGTCCTGAGGGAGAACAGCTCCTAAATTGGTTAATTTAATGATTCAAATACATCTTCCAGGAGCCAGGCCCTTTCCACGTTTCCAGACACAACACCTAGCAGAAGAAAGATCATTCCTTTAAAAGGGCGGAGAGCTTTTCCCAAAGTCCCAAAGCTGTCTTCCCTTCACATCTCACTGGCAATTATTGGTCATATGCCCCCTTTCCTAAACCAGTTACTAGAAAGAGGAATGGGATTGTTCTCTTTGCCTTAAGCCAAGGTAGACTATCTTCCTCTGGAAGAGGCTGTGAAAGAAAGTGTTAGCCACTCAGACATGTCTGACTCTTTGCGACCCCATGGACTGTAGCTGCCAGTCTCCTCTGTCCATGGGATTCTCCAGGCAATAATACTGGAGTGAGTTGCCATTTCCTTCTCCAGGGGATCTTCCTGACCCAGGGATCGAACCCGAGTCTCCTGCTTGGTAGGCACATTCTTTGCTATCTGAGCCACCAGGGAGGAAGAGGCTAGTGATAAATATTTTAGGCTGTGTGGGCCATACAATTTCTTTTGCACTACTCACCTTTGCTGCTATAGTGAAAAAGTAGCCATATATGATACATAAACAAATGGGCATGGCTGTGTTCCAACAAATCTTCATTTATAAAAACAGATGGCAGTACAGATCCATCTCATGGGCCATAGTTTGCTGACCCCTGCCTTACAGCAATTGGCATCTACTACTGACAGTGTCTGAAACACAGGAGAAATCCATTTGGGTACAAACAACTCTCCTTTGTCCTTTCTCTCTCAAGTCATACCCAAGAACTTAGAGATCTTCTGTGAACTTTGAGCTTGTTTTCCAGCCTTTTTTTTTTTTTTTTCCTTGTCTTTTTTCACTAGCAGGAAGCACTGGAGAATTCTAATACTCATATGCCTATATTTCTTTCCCAAGACTTTTATAAGAAAGTATAATTGAGAGTTCTTTTAAGGGAAGGCTTTCTGCTCGAAATAATGTGTAAGCCCACCAATTGTATCCATTTGGGTGAACAATCAAATACCATTTTTCAAATTAAGAGTAATATCATTTACTCAGAGCTTAATATATATATATATAGATAGATATAGATATATAAATTTAATTTAATGGATGTTTTCTTCAAATTCCTGATTCAAGATTATTAACTGAGCATGTGTTTATCTCCCCACTTCCTCTCCCCATCTTGATATTATATTAAAATAATATAATGGCATAAAATATTATAAATTCTCACCAATGAAAAGAATGGAGAGGCTCTTCAGCAGATAAAGAAATTAATAAATTTCTGGAAAGTGAATTTGAAAAACATTTACTGATTAAACATAGAAAAAGAAGCTAGAAATAACTAAACACGAAGAAAAGGGGCTGTAGTCAAGAAGGGTACCTATGTTGCCAGCACAACCTTAGAGAGACTTTGCAGGTAGGCTTTGAGGGGTGGTGGGTACAATGAAGTCCAGAAACATTAAGAAGGGTTGAGAAAAAGGAGACAAAATAAAGATGTATGCAGAGTCTTAACCCTTCTTGATTCTCTTGAATCATCTCTGTGTTCATCATGACTATGCATTTATCCCAGGCAAAATATTGGAGGAGTCAATCTCCAAAAAAGAAGCCTTCCCTGGACTGTTCACCATAAAGCAGAACTTTTTCACTGAAACTCTACCCAGTACACAAAGTTCTATTATCTTGTTCATTCCTCCTCTCAATTCAACAAGTATCTGTTGAGGGCTTAGTGGAAAAGGAAACAAATTGTAATTATGTAATTTACAATATTAATAGGATTACAAAATATATGAAAAAGTTATAACATGAAAGAGTAAAACCAACATTTTTTAAATAATCCAAAATAAATGTGCTTTGACTAGGTTCTCTGCACAAGGCTTGGAAACAAGGTGTTGGCCAGGTTAAGTTCTTGCCTGGAAGCTCTTGAGAAAAATCTATTTCCAATTTTATTCTTATTGGCAGAATTCAGTTCCTTGTGGTTGAAAGACTGAAATCCTGATGGGATAGTTCCCAGAATCTAGAGGCCACCTGCTTTTTTTGCCAAGTGACCCCCTTCATCTTCAGGCTAGCAATGGTGCATTGAATCATTTTTATGCTTCCAATCTCTGATTTTCTTTTCTGTGACTTGAAAAAACCAAAATCAAAACAAAAAAAAGAAAAGACAAAATCAACTTTTCTGTTATTAAAAGATTCATGTAATTAATTCAAGCTCCTACTTAATCCCCCTATCTTAACTTCAACTGTGCCATAAACTTAAGCTCATTAATGAGAGTAAAACTCTTAAGATTCACAGACCCTACGATTGTGCAGAGCATGTTGATCAGGGTGGCAGAAAACCTTGAGAAACATCTTAGAATTCTTCCTACCACAGACCTACACTAGGCCTATATACAAAATTTCAAAATGTCAAAGTGATTAGAAGATTGTAAGGTAGAAGTATACCATAGAATAAGAAACATAATTATCAGACTTATCATCAGCAATAAAAGCTTTTGGAAGATAATCAAACAATGCTTTCAAATGTCTAAGGGAATATTTTTTTCAAGATCAAATTATTTTTTCTAGTTAAATTATCACTCAGTAATATAGGAAGAATAAAGATATTTTCAAATATGCAAGTCAAAAATTTTTATTTCCCATGTACTCTTTCTGAAGAGTTAAAGGAGACAGAAAATCAAGAAAGAGGATAAGACCAGATTCAAGTAGATCTCACACCAGAGAGTAGTAAAGGGAATGCCCAAGATGGCTGCTTAGCAAGTCTAGATAATTGTGGTCCAGACTGGAGCAAGGAAAAAGTCCTCAATATTATATAATAGAAGCCTCAATTTCTTCCATCCTAAAATGACCATAGTATCATATGAATTATCTACTAATTCATAAGGTCATTGCATGTGTGCTCAGTCACTTCAATCGTGTCTGACTCTTTGGGACCCTATGGACCATAGCCTGCGAAACTCCTCTGTCCATGGGATTTCCTAGTCAAGAGTACTGTAGTGGCTTGCCATTTCCTTCTCCAGGAGATCTTCCTGACCCAGGGATTGAACCCACGTCTTCTCCATTTCCTTCATTGCAGGCAGATTCTTTACCACTGAGCCACCAGGCAGGCCATTACAAAGACTAAGTTAATAAGTGCAAAGGACTTAGAATAGTTTCTTACATTTATAAGTGCTTCATAAGTGTTTGTAAAGTACTTTTAGAAAACCATTAATACTTTAGGAAAATCTGGTCTTTTAGCCCAAGCATCATCACAAAATAATGACAAACTGGGAATTTAAAAAATTCTTTCCTGAAGTCAGGTAGGTTGATTCCTCCAGTTCCATTCTTCTTTCTCAAGATCGCTTTGGCTATTCGAGGTTTTTTGTATTTCCATACAAATTGTGAAATTATTTGTTCTAGCTCTGTGAAGAATACTGTTGGTAGCTTGATAGGGATTGCATTGAATCTATAAATTGCTTTGGGTAGTATACTCATTTTCACTATATTGATTCTTCCAATCCATGAACATGGTATATTTCTCCATCTATTAGTGTCCTCTTTGATTTCTTTCACCAGTGTTTTATAGTTTTCTATATATAGGTCTTTAGTTTCTTTAGGTAGATATATTCCTAAGTATTTTATTCTTTCCGTTGCAATGGTGAATGGAATTGTTTCCTTAATTTCTCTTTCTGTTTTCTCATTATTAGTGTATAGGAATGCAAGGGATTTCTGTGTGTTGATTTTATATCCTGCAACTTTACTATAGTCATTGATTAGTTCTAGTAATTTTCTGGTGGAGTCTTTAGGGTTTTCTATGTAGAGGATCATGTCATCTGCAAATAGTGAGAGTTTTACTTCTTCTTTTCCAATTTGGATTCCTTTTATTTCTTTTTCTGCTCTGATTGCTGTGGCCAAAACTTCCAAAACTATGTTGAATAGTAATGGTGAAAGCAATCTACAGATTCAATGCAATCCCTATCAAGCTACCAACAGTATTCTTCACAGAGCTAGAACAAATAATTTCACAATTTGTATGGAATTACAAAAAACCTCAAATAGCCAAAGCGATCCTGAGAAAGAAGAATGGAACTGGAGGAATCAACCTACCTGACTTCAGGCTCTACTACAAAGCCACAGTTATCAAGACAGTATGGTACTGGCACAAAGACAGAAATATAGATCAATGGAACAAAATAGAAAGCCCAGAGATAAATCCATGCACATATGGACACCTTATCTTTGACAAAGGAGGCAAGAATATACAATGGATTAAAGACAATCTCTTTAACAAGTGGTGCTGGGAAATCTGGTCAACCACTTGTAAAAGAATGAAACTAGAACACTTTCTAACACCATACACAAAAATAAACTCAAAATGGATTAAAGATCTCAACGTAAGACCAGAAACTATAAAACTCCTAGAGGAGAACATAGGCAAAACACTCTCTGACATTCATCACAGCAGGATCCTCTATGACCCACCTCCCAGAATATCGGAAATAAAAGCAAAAATAAACAAATGGGACCTAATTAACCTTAAAAGCTTCTGCACATCAAAGGAAACTATTAGCAAGGTGAAAAGACAGCCTTCAGAATGGGAGAAAATAATAGCAAATGAAGCAACTGACAAACAACTAATCTCAAAAATATACAAGCAACTCCTATAGCTCAACTCCAGAAAAACAAATGACCCAATCAAAAAATGGGCCAAAGATCTAAATAGACATTTCTCCAAAGAAGACATACAGATGGCTAACAAACACATGAAAAGATGCTCAACATCACTCATTATCAGAGAAATGAAAATCAAAACCACTATGAGGAACCATTTCACACCAGTCAGAATGGCTGTGATCCAAAAGTCTATAAATAATAAATGCTGGAGAGGGTGTGGAGAAAAGGGAACCCTCTTACACTGTTGGTGGGAATGCAAACTAGTACAGCCACTATGGAGAACAGTGTGGAGATTCCTTAAAAAACTGGAAATAGACCTGCCTTATGATCCAGCAATCCCGCTGCTGGGCATACACACTGAGGAAACCAGAAGGGAAAGAGACACGTGTACCCCAATGTTCATCGCAGCACTGTTTATAATAGCCAGGACATGGAAGCAACCTAGATGTCCATCAGCAGATGAATGGATAAGAAAGCAGTGGTACATATACACAATGGAGTATTACTCAGCCATTAAAAAGAATACATTTGAATCAATTCTAATGAGGTGGATGAAACTGGAGCCTATTATACAGAGTGAAGTAAGCCAGAAGGAAAAACACCAATACAGTATACTAACGCATATATGTGGAATATAGAAAGATGGTAACAATAACCCTGTGTACGAGACAGCAGAAGAGACAGTGATGTATAGAACAGTCTTATGGACTCTGTGGGAGAGGGAGAGGGTGGGAAGATTTGGGAGAATGGCATTGAAACATGTAAAATATCATGTATGAAACAAGATGCCAGTCCAGGTTCAATGCACGATACTGGATGCTTGGGGCTGGTGCACTGGGACAACCCAGAGGGATGGTATGGGGAGGGAGGAGGGAGGAGGGTTCAGGATGGGGAACACATGTATACCTGTGGTGGATTCATTTTGATATTTGGCAAAACTAATACAATTATGTAAAGTTTAAAAATAAAATAAAATTAATTTAAAAAAATAAAAATAAAAAAATTCTTTCAACATGCATAATTTGAGAAGCACCACTTTAGAGCACTGCTCCATACAGAGACTTGGCCTTAAGAGGACTTGGGCTCTGGCTCCTCAGCCACTGGCCAGGGACGTGGGGGAAGGCATTGAACTTCTCTAAGACTTTATAACTTTGTCTTTCACATAAGGGCAATCATTCATACCTCATAGAGCTGGTATGTCAGTAAAATGAGACAAATAGTTGTAAATTGATTGGTTCTCCATATAGAGGGAACAACTAACTCCAAGTGGAACAGACTTCCATCATTGTTCTGTGTGTCATCAAAGAAAGAATCTCTGCCCTTTCCCTGGGAAATAGTACTTTGTAAAATTGTATCTTGTCTTCACTCATTTTAGGATTCTTTGGAAAATATCTGGCTCCAATGTTGTTTGTATTGAACTGTGCAGTAACAGGTTTCTTTTTAGTGTGTAGTGAGCAAGTAACATGGCTCCAGTTTTCTCTCCCTTTGTGTTGTCTTGCTGCTTATTGGCAGCGCCCTGCATTGTTAATCTAGTGGGTAATGAATGAAATATGGTTGGTGAGCCCTGTAATGTTGAATTATAATGCCATTAATCTTTCACATTCTTTCTGTAGATTCGGCCAATCTTATGCAAAGCGAATGGACCTGGATCACCTCCAGACACTTATCAAACTGCCTGAGGGGATGCAATTTCTTTAAGATCCCCTTTCCATCTTATTTTTATATTATCAAGCATTTTAACAGCTGATTGAAATGGAATCCATGCATGAGAGGTATTTAGAATTTGTATCCAATTAGCATGGGCCACTTTATACCCTGTAGATGCATTTTTTTTTTCAACTGTCAACTGTAAGTTTGCATGAATTTATTCTTAACTGTATTTAGACTTTGAGTTCAGGATGGAAATTACCCTTTGCAAGAAGTTTTACCTAGATGGGTGTAAATCTATAATATCTTGGGAATAAAATAACCGCAGAGGAATAATTTTGCACACATATTTCAATTTTTTATACCAATTAAATTGGTATGATCGACCTCACCATCATCACACAAAACAGGTTTCTAGGCCATGTCCTCACCTTTTGCTTAGAGAAAGCCAGCAGATTTATTTGGCCCTCCTCAGATTTAAAATCATATATCTTTTATTCAGGGTTTTATGACTTCTAATCATAACAGCAAAAAGTACTGAAACTAACCTATTTTCATGGCTGCCTCTCAATACAGAACATGCTTTCTGTTTTGTCTTCATCAGAAATAAATTGTACTTAAAAACCCTGATCTTAAAATGTCAAATATGTGGGGTATGATATCATTTCTAAAGTGGCAACTTCTGGAGATGGCATTTTTAGAAGGCTTACAAAAGTATTTTGCGAGCCCATAACATCATTCTAGAACAGGTTTTATTGCCTTCGAAGATACTAGCATTCTCTGGAGATTAAGAAATTGTTATAATTGCTATGTGAAAGACCTGGCAGAGAGAGAGTATTCGCTGATAAACATTCAAGTACTTTAGAAAAGAAGGTCAGAATAGCTTTAACTATATAACCTCCTTTCTTTCTTCCTAATTGCTGAAATCCTATTTCTCCATACCCTAGCTGTTCATTCCTCCCACTTACAGCTTCAGTTTGCCTCAGCTCTTTTGTGACATAGTTTTAATCATATCCAAGCAGTTGAGTTATTTGGAGAGATTACCTGCTACATTCAACAAGGAAACAAGCATCATTAACAGAGCTGAAAGTATTGTTTTGGAAGGCCACGGGGTTTTGTGTGTTAACTTCTAGGAACAACAGAAAAATGAACTGTGACTATAATTTATGCCAAGCTGTATATTTGCTACTCTACATTTAATGCTTTATTAATTGCTCTTATCAGTTAGACTCACTGGCAGCATTTTACCTCTTTTAATAGCTGCTCATTTTTCCTACCCGTCCTCTAGTTTCCTTTAGTGCTCTCTAAAGGGTACTGTTCTTTTATGCGACAGATGGACATAACTTTACAAGAAGGTGATTAAGTCATTACCATCCACACACACGGACTATTCTTGCTAAGAAAACACCTCTGGTAGGAACACAAGAGCAGTGTGGCTTTTGAGGGAAACCATATCTCCTAAGTTGAAATGGAAAAATACTTTCAGATGAAATAATTTTCATTAGAATTATTGGTGAGGGGCAGGACTACAGAAGAAGGCAGGTCCAAGAACAAAGATTTTCCACTAGGACACCTCAAGAATTTGAAGGTGGTAGCTGGTGGTAGCAGAGTGGGGCAGACCCATCAGGTATGTGATGTGGAAGGACAGCTGAAGCAAAGGATCTTGAAGACTGAATTAACACCAATGGAGCCCGCATTTCCCTGTCCACTGGATATGGTGGCTTCTGTTTGAGAACCTATCAATATGGACTTGCCATATTGATCAGATACATCCTATGCCCATCAGTTCTTGCTCCAGGTCAAACCTTATCCCTTCTGTCTCTGAAAGGACATCCTCAGTGCCATGAAGGACATAATTAAATGTATTCATACAAGCAAAAATATTTTCCTTTGTGTAGACCCATTTTCTTATTTCTGTGAATCCATTCTGAGCTGCTAAGGATGCATGTATTCCTTAATTGTATTCTGGAGTGGCTACTATGTACTCCTAACTAAACTGGATGCTAGGGAAAACTCCTTGCCTAATCTCAGAAAGCAAGAGTCTATTGTGAGAAACTTGTCCATTAAATGAGTAATTAATTACAATTTGAAGTGTGAATTACCATCACAGCAATAAATTAATGCACATTATAGTGAGTCTCCTCTTTGGGGAAAGTGTTTTCGTTTGAAGCACGTCTCTTTCATAATATTGTTTTTTCTGTACAATACACAAACTGAAGTGCTCAATTTTGCAGGTGATGGCAATAAAGCAGAAGAGACCAGGTGAGGGAATTCCCCAGTTGTCCAGTGGTTAGCACTTTCAGTACTGAGGGCACAGGTTAAATCCTTGGTTGGGGAACTAATATTCCACAAGCCATGTAGTGCAGCCCCCCCCCCAAAAAAAAAGTTTAGGTGATTTCTCAAAGTCTCACTTTTATGTGTTCATTGCTCTCTGTCCTGAATATATGCTTCCTAATTATCATTTTACATCATAATTTGTTGATTAAATTAAATACAGAATTCCTACTTCCTACTTTTATTACATAGTAGAACCCCATTGCATATAACTCAGATTTACCATTTTGTGGGTATGATTTTTTTTTAAGTTTTTAAATGTAATTTTAAACAGAACATTGCAAAAATATAAAATTACAGGAAATTCTGAATAGTACAGTACATGAGGAATATAGAAAACCAGAAAAGAGTTAATTAATAAGTAAATAAATAGTTAAGGTGATGACACAGGAGGTTTCCTAATGGAGGGGTGGAGCTTTGAAAGACAAAAATAAGAACAAAAAACAAAGCAGGAAATAAAAAATTGTAACTACAACAAAAAAAGAAAATAGCTAAGAGATGAAGTCATCTAACATCAAGTAAGAGACTCTTGAATATAATTCCTAATCATACATACGTCTTTTTTTCTGTGCTTACAAAATGTCTTATTCTTTGGGTTACATTGTCCTACAGTGACCCTGCAGGAATGCTCCAGGCAGGCACGGCCCTCCTCTCTTTACAGGGAAGTTTGTCTTGTCTAATGTTACCCAGCTAATAAGGAACAATGCTGAGACTCAGACTCAGGACTTCCGGCTCCAGATCTACTCTGTGTCTGCTTCATGACAATATCCTGCTCTTCACCTGCTAGTAATACCTCTGATTGTGTTTGACTGTTCCAGTGGTTTTGTATGATCAATGATCAGACAAAAGGAATCAGATTTACAGCACCAAGACCCTACTTTTAGAGGGAAATTCAGAAGTTTTCCAGAAGTAATTCATGCAAAATGCAGAAGATTTAGAAAATCTAGGGTGACAACAAAAAATCACTCATGATTTCATCAGTCACATGTAACCAGTTTTCAGCCATGTTTTTCTTGCATATTATTTTCTTACAAAAAGAGATTATGTAATTCTTCATCTTTGCCAATTGCAGTTTAAAATTAGCAATATATTTTGTATACTACCCTATATTGATATTCATCTATTGCAGTTATAATATTTCTTTTGTAAGAATTAATGTTAATTTATTAATTTGTTGACTGACCTTCAATTGTTAGGTACCATTTTTTCACAAGATATATATGGTGACAGTGGTACATTATGTTTCCTGCATTTAAAAAAAAGTGCTTATTTGTAATGTTTGCCAAATTCCATGGTATAAGTACTTCCATCATGACTGATTTCTTTTTTAATTGCTAATAAAGATTCACTGTCACTTGTGATGATTATTGATAGTTACATATTTTAGTCACCTTTTCTTAACCATATATTGGTAGTTTTTGTCTCTGTCTTGTTCTCATTTGTGTTTATAGATCAAAGGAATCTAGGACAATCATTGAAATATATAGTATTTTGAGTTATTTGAATTTGCAAATTTAAAACATTCTTAGGACCACATGCAATAGCATAATAGGCAGATATGAACTGTGATATCAACTCTATCAATTAACAGATTGTTAAATTTGAGCTATGGACCAACCTCTCTGAGGCTGTTACTTCATCTGCAATGCACAAACCATGTTTATTTCGCAGGATTATTGTGAGAGTATTATATAAGATTTAAAGACCTTTGTTGTGGGACAGAGCATGATGGCACAGGGACAGAGGAAAGGCAGAAGTATTGACAACTCCATATGACAGCACAGAGGCTGTTTCCAGAGACAAGGTGACAGCAAGCTGGAATACGGGGGGCTGGAAGAGGGACAACTTTTGTATGGGGAGTCAGGTATGGACGGGAAGGGTGTTGCAGGCTTTCAGTGGATTGGCTAATTCAAATAATTTTCAGGCTCCCAGGTATAGGGTCTGTCCCTTGTCCTCTGGTATCTGCCCTCAGGGACAGTTAGGGCTGATGCCTGGAACTTGAGACCTTAATGGAGGAGTGTGGGATGTGGATTTAACCAGCTGCTCAAGAAAGGAAACTAACACGCTTTTGGCCACAGCCTCAAAACTGAAAATACATCAAGATGAATAAATAAATGAGATAATAAACATGAAGCTCAAAGCCTTCCACCTTCACCCACATTTAAAGGCTTTCCTTGGAGAGGAAAATGAACATTATCCACAGAAGCCATAACAGAGTACTTTTTAACCTTTGTGTAGTTTCATCTGTAAATTGAATATTGGGATAACAGTGGTTCTTAACATTCTGGAGTCAAAAGCTCATTGAGAATTCCTTGAAAGCTATCACCAGCCTCCCCTGAAATGTGTAAGACTTATGTACAGAAAATTTTGCTGCAGTTCACTTTGTTGCTTTAGAAACTGCACTTTACAGAAGCATTTATTTTGGTATTAGACGGCTCACTCTGCCTCCATTTTCTTTTCTATTGGAGCAGCTTGGTCAAAGGAGATTATAAGGCCTTCAGTAAAAGCTTGTTAGTTACTGCAGGGCATTGAAACAGAAAGCTACCTGATTAGGTTGGCTAAAATTATCCAGCAAACAATCCAGGCCAGTAATGAGCCTCTCTTTGTCAAACTGCTTTAGAATGGGCTTTATCTAATCTTCAATAAAAATGAAATGTCCTCCTCAGGTTCAATCAAGTTTTTTGTGACTTGTCTTCTGGAAAATCATAGATTTTTGTACATAGTGAAAAGAAATTTATACTCTGTTTCCATTTCTTATAAACTTGAAGAAATTCTATTTTTCATGAAGGCAACAGCATCATAGCAATAGACATGGCTTATTTCAAGATAATTGGCAAAAATCTTTGATGTCATTACATTCTAATGTATTTGTAATAATTAATTTAGCAAATATTTATTAGGTACCAACTATGGATCAAGACTTCTCTTGGGTTTTATGGATATAACAAGGAATGGGAAAGATAATTATTGCAATAAGCTGTAATGCGGTGTAGGGCTTCTATCTTTAGCCAAAAAAAAAAAAAAAACCCCAGATGTACTGCCAAATCTTTCAAATGCTCTACCTAACTAGAATGTCCCAACATTTTGCTTCCAGTCAAAGACACTGTGTTTTTCTTTTCTAACAAACCAGAGACATCAACTTCCTTGAAGTTTCCAGAACAGACATAAAATAGGAAAATATTTTGATGGCATCATAATTTATATATTCAACAAATATCCTGAGTACCTACTGTATGCCATTCACTGTGGATGCAGCAGTAAACCATAGAGACCTGGTCCCAAGTCCTGTAGTGAGCCGTAAGGGAAGAAAACCAGGAACTATCTGCATTTGAGGACATCAGTAATTCCATCCAGTTTATGCCAAAGAAGGAGGCCATACCTGCCAATTTCTCTAAGACTTCCTTCAAAATATTAAGTGAAAGATCCACATTTCTGGAGTGGATGATACAGACAGGCACAAACCACAAGCTGAGGCACAAATCACTTCTATTTCCAAAGCACAGTTTCCTTGAAGCCTGTCCAATTTGTGTCACATCTCTTCTTGGCAGTACAATAAAAAACTCACAGAGCACTTCAGCTTTTGCACTGGGACTTATTTACAGGATTGTCTACTAGACCTTTTCTAAAAATTCTTTTTTCCTCCAAACATATAGTTAAACAGGCACTCCCGTGATTCTGTAATATGACCCAATTCAATAGCCATAGCCACTGAGCTAAGAGATGGACACCTAACCCCAAATGACAAATACATCTTTCTTCTGCGGCATCTGGATCTGTAATTAAGAATTTAAGAAAAGCATACATTTAAGAAAGGGATCTCAGAACTACCTAATAAGCACAAGGATTCATTTTTTCCTAATGTTTATCAGAGAAAAATTATTCTGGACATCATAACATGGCAGCACAACAATCACATGTCATTTTACTGTCTACAGCAGCGCCTGAAGCTCCTTAATAAATACTTTAATAATTTGACTTTATTAATTTGACAAAAATCTGTCCAAAGGATAATTTTCAAAGTCATAAAATAAAATGAAAGAAAACTCATTTTGAACAACCCTGAATCCTATCCTTGGACCGCCTTGGAGGCCCGTGTTCCAGGATCTTAGAAGATGTATTTTTCTTTCATTACTCAAGCCTTCAGTGTTGATACCTATTCCTTCCTAGACCGGAAATGACTTGGCTGTTTCCGAGGCAGACATGATGGACTCCCACTGATTTGGAGTATTAGTGCGAACTGAGGTCTGCAGGCGAGACGAAAGGCTGCCCCTTGTGAATTATAATCTCACCCTTCAAGGGCCAGATACAGAATAACCACAGGGAACAGTTTGTACTGGGACCTCTCCTGCCCTCCGAAGCTGTTGCTTGGTTTCTTCTCTAGTCCTACGTGCTAGCTTCATTGTGTTCCAAAGTTTCCTTTTAAAATACATGGTAGCTAATTCCAGCTTCAAGTGTGAGGAAAGAGCAACTCCCATTTTTTTCGTGTGTGAGTCCCATTCCTCTAAATAAGTTGATGGCAGTGCCCATCATTTCTGTTTCTTGAGGTTTACTCTAGTATGTGAATGTGTGTGCTTAGTCGTGTCCAACTCTTTGCGACTCCATGGACTGTAGCCCGCCAGTCTCCTCTGGCCACGGGATTTTCCCAAGCAGGAGTACTAGAGTGGGTTGCCATTTCCTTCTGCAAGGGATCTTCCTAACCCAGAGACTGAACCCATATCTCCTGCATTTCCTGCAGTGGCAGGCAGATTTTCTTATTCTGCTGCTGCTAAGTCACTTCAGTCGTGTCCGACTCTGTGTGACCCCATAGACGGCAGCCCACCAGGTTCCCCCGTCCCTGGGATTCTCCAGGCAAGAACACTGGAATGGGCTGCCATTTCCTTCTCCAATGCATGGAAGTAAAAAGTGAAAGTGAAGTCGCTCAGTCGTGTCCGACCCTCAGCGACCCCATGGATTGCAGCCTACCAGGCTCCTCCGTCCATGGGATTTTCCAGTCAGGAGTACTGGAGTGGGGTGCCATTGCCTTCTCCGTTTCTTATTCTAAAACAACATAAATGATTGTCAAACATAGGGCCCTTACTGGTTATCAAGTATTTCTCATCATTTTACAGACCACATGACTGAGTTTCAGAGAATTCATCTAAAGACACGCAGTTATTTAACAATACAAGTGAGGTCTTGTGCCCAGGTCTCCTGACTCTAAAATCATTGCTTTTTAAAAAAATTAGTTTTTATTGGAGTATAGTTGCTTTATAAAATCATTGCTTTTGATGATACCAGGTTTATTCTTCCCCCTGAAGATAGTGCAGTGGAAAAGATTGCCACATTTCTTTTTAATCTCAGAAATCATCCCTGTAATACTTTTGTAGTTAGCAAGCTTTTACCTATTGCTTTTTTTTCCTGAAATTTTAAAGTAATTCTCATGAATTATTCCAAGCACATGGAAGTCAGGCATAAAAGGAGAAAAGAAGGAATAATAGAATACAAAGCTGCAAGCAGGAACCTCTTTTTTACATGTGAAAGTCATTCAGTCGTGTATGACTCTTTGCAACCCCACGGACTATACAATCCATGCAATTCTCCAGGCCAGAATACTGGAGTGGGTAGCCTTTCCCTTCTCCAGGGGATCTTCCCAACCCAGGGATTGAAATCAAGTCTCCCACACTGCAGGCAGATTCTTTACCAGCTGAGCCAACTGGGAAGCCCAAGAATACTGGAGTGGATAGCCTATCCCTTCTTCAGTGGATCTTCCTGACGCAGGTATCGAAGCAGGGTCTCCTGCATTGCAGGTGGATTCTTTACCAGCTGAGCCACCAGGGAATCTTTAATTTCCAATTAGTTGTCAGCAAGAAAACATCCAAAATGCCTCAGAACTAGTTACTATCCAATATGAAATCTTCTCTGCTGCTTCTGCTAGCCAGCATTTCATTTCTCCTTGTAACCTTCTCTGTTTTTTTTTTTTTTCTAATCCAGGACGATAATCATTGTCTTGATATTCAATTCTTAGTATTGCTGCACCAAGAAAAAATATGTATCCTGTGCTTGGAACATTCTCCTCCTGCTTGTACTCTTTCTCTTTGGACTGAATTGAGGTATTGGGAATTTCAATCATTGTAAAAGTTGAAAGAAACACTGTTCTCATGTTTTAAAAGATGGAAACATGAAGCAGCTCCTCGAGGCTAGATTAGAGAGCCCCAAATGAGCTGAATATTATACAGCTGCCTGTGGTGATTACAAGACCACACAGATCTTTCCATCTTCCAAAAATTAGACTTTGGTACTTCTTATTTGATCCAAAGGAGTCTTGTATCAATAAACAACATCATCTTGATAAATCCCTGGTACTAATCCACTGCATATTCCAATGCTGTCAGAAGATGCAAAATGACACATGAAGTTAAATGGTCATGGAGACAGAACTGATGAGTCTATCAGGTGTGATTGTCTTTATCCATCAACCTGAAAGTTTGGAGTCAGGAAGAGCAACTCCAGGACCTCTCTAGAAATGTCCCTTTCTGGCATCATCAGACAGTGAGGATGCTGAAAGGATCAGAAGACATGTCAGGATGCCATTCTCAAGAAAATATTGTCATTTTCCATTTCAATAAACTACAGTTTCACAGAGGAATAATAAGTTATTGCCCATCTTAGGAATAGGAATTTATATGGGCTACCAAATTATTTTTACATTTGCACAATTGATCTCACCTGATCTCAAAACAAGGGAGATGAAAACCTTCTTTGTATCAACTAATCTATACACCAACCCCTGAAAATAACCCAAAGGAGGAGGAAGCAATCAGCTCTGGTAACAGCAACAGGGTAGATAAAAAGAGATGTGACTCGGGCAGCAGCAGAATTCTCAAACACAAACTTGTTTCTGACCTAAATGTTCCCAGAGAAGCAGATTCCTAGATGTATCTTGGGGCCTGCAGCTGCCAGGAATGTTTTCTGGGTGGTCACAGAGCTCATTAATCACTACTCTGTGTTCACTAGCCTGGTGGCAGGTTGATGTGTAGAAGCCTTTAGGAGTGGGTAAGCTGGCAAATCTCATCATTTTATTGGCTTGTTGAAAACCCTTCAAAACCTAAACTCCTTTACATGGTAAATGAGGCATTTCCTAATATAACTTAAACCTCTCTTCCACATCATCTCCAACTCTTCCCTCTGCCCTGTCCTGAGCTTCCAGTTTTGTTTCTATGCCTGTGTAAATGCTTCTCCCTTGGTCTTAGCCTTCCTCCTCTTGTCAATCTGGTGAACTATTGTTGTTGTTTAGGCTCCAAGTCATGTCTGACTCTGCGACCCCATGGACTACAGCATGCCAGGCTCCTCTGTCCTCCACTATCTCCCTCAGTTTGCTCAGATTCATGTTCACTGAGTCAGTGTGCTATCTAACCATCCTATCCTCTGCTGCCCCCTTCTCCTGTCGCCTTCAATCTTTCCCAGCATCAGGGTCTTTTCCAATGAGTCGGCTCTTCACATCAGATGGCCAAAGTATTGGAGCTTCAGCATCAGTCCTTCCAGTGAATATTCAGGGTTGATTTCCTTAACCATATAGCTTTCAAAACCCAGATCAAGCTCCACTTACCACAGATGGTCTATTATTGCCTTGGATCCATCCTCATCATTCAATCTTCTAATTTCTTGTTTACCATTTTGTAACCATTGTTTACTATTGTGACTACCGTTTACTACTATTACTATTGTTTACTACTGTAACTACTGCTTATATTGAATACTATACTAAACTTATATTGAATACTATACTATACTTATATTGAACAATACTAAAATATTGTTCACTACTTTGTAACTATTCTATAAGTGTAGGAATCAACCCATTTAAGGTCTTATCTCAGCACGGAACACAATACTTGGCACATGACTAGAGCTTAGTGAATATTTGGTGAATAAATGAGAGAATGGATCCAGCCAATGAGTGTCTAGATTGTGGCCCAACAATGCTGCAGTTAAATGTACTTTTATTTTAGAATCAAACTATAAACCAAAATTGTTACTCTCAGTCCTAAGTGTTTAAAACTTGGGTTTGGAAGTAAGGCCAAGAGACAAGACAATGAAATTTTAGACAAATCCAGAAGCCAGGCTACATAAAGAATTGGAACAAAGGTTCCAAGTCAGTGACTGACTTTTCCATAAGGAAACTTAAAAACAGTCAAGAACACAAATCTAAAGTCAGGACAGAAAATGATACAGTAGCCCAGGAAGAATGGGAAGAAGACCACTGTGGACAGCAAGTAGTCAAAATCATGTTCTGGCTCCAGATGTCTGACTATACAGAAAAGGGCTACAGACAACTTACCTGGGGTTCAGCAAAAGAAAATTCAGTCACCAAGGGCCAACTAGGAACTCAGTCTAAACATCTCAGGAACAAGGAATAAAGTCTAAAAAGAACTAAGCAATAGATCAACAAGAGTGCCTCATGCCAGGCCATTTACTTGCTTGTTTCTACTTGTATTTTTTCTGCCAAGGACAAGCCCTGGTCATAGAATTTAAAGGACTATCCATATCTGTGGAGCAGTAAGAGTGGTGTTTAATAGTTAAGCTGTGGAGTCAGACTGCCTGGGCTAAAAGCCCCAATCCATCCCTTTCCAGCTATGAGGCATTAGTCAGTTACTTAACCTCTGTGAACTGTAAAATGGGACTGAAAATAACACCGACTTCAGAGAGCTGTTGGGAAGATTGAATGAGTTAATCCACTGGAAGAACTTAACCCAGAGACTAGAAGATTCAGAGCAAGTAGGCAGGCAGTTAATTATACTTTTTGAGAAACTCAGGGTAAAAAGCACATATTTATTTTTTCATGTCGAACTAAAAGAGATTCTCTTTCTATTTTTTGTTTTGCTTCTATAAAATAATTATCACAATGCCCTTTAGAGGAAAAAACATACCAACTAAAAAGATACCCCTTTGCACAGAAATAAGAACATAGAAATATAAAACCTAGCCAAAACTTTACAAAATAAGCAGAATGCTATTTGCTAGTTGATGTATTACTTAGAATAAAGGTTGGGTTACAGTTTTTTGAAGCAGTTGCTTAAATATTAATATTATAGCAATATAAAATTTAATTTTATGCATAGGCCATTAAGTTTGGTCCCATCATTGTATCTTCTGAACTTACAGTTTTCTGTTCCACCATCTCAAAAGTGAGCTATCTTGGTACTTCGACTTCAAGATCATGATCATTAGAGCACCAATCATCACATATGCATTCCAAGGATCAAAAAAGGAGGATGAAAGGAATGCACTTAGAAGAATAAAAACCAGAAATCACCACATCACTTCCCTACAGTTAGCCATTTGACCACACCTAGTAGCTGAAAAGACACAAATAAAATCTGTGTTCAGGTGATGATATACTCAACCCCAAATGAGGGATTTTATTATGGTAGGGGAAGAGGGGGAAACTAACCGCCTTTGACAGAGCTGGTTTGCATGTGCTCCATGTGGACTGGGGTGTTTGTCTCATAACTCTGCTGCAATAAAAAGCATTTGTAGGAAGGGAATGTGTTTGCCTGTTAGTAACTCATTAAGTTAAACTTCCACTTTCATGAGTTTCTCCCTACCCTTGAGCTTTGTGTCAAAGAAATAGTTGTTTCTGACCAGATGAATTTCACTCTTTGTACAACTATTTCTCAGGCTCAAAGTCCAATTTCTGTATCAGAAGCAATATTTATGAAGTGTTGACTCATAGATTCAAGTCACAGAAAGCCAAGAGCATTTAAAACTGCCTTTTACCTTGATCAGTGGCCCTCTGTTCATGCTGTTCCCATTGTCGTAAGTACCTTTTCTCTACCTAGCAGACTCTTAGTCATTCTTCAAAACCCATTTTAAACTTTTTATCTTAGTGATGGCTCCTCTCATTCTCCCAGGCACATTTGGCTTTGCCCCCTTTCAATGGCAACCCACTACAGTAATCTTGCCTGGAAAATCCCATGGATGGAGGAGCCTGGGGGGCTACTTTCCATGGGGTCACAAAGAATAGGACATGACTGAGTGACCTCACTTTCACTTTGGCTCCCACAGCACATTGGTTCTGTCTAGGAATGTCACACTTGACACATTATAATGTGTCTACTTGCCTTCCTGCCCTCTCAAGCTGATGGTGAATTTAGGGCAGCACCCAGGCTTGGAATTAAAAGATGCTTGCTCCTTGGAAGAAATGCTATGACCAACCTAGACAGCATATTCAAAAGCAGAGACATTTTGCCAACAAAGATCCGTCTAGTCAAAGCTATGGCTTTTCCAGTAGTCATGTATGGATGTGAGAGTTGGACTATAAAGAAAGCTGAGCACCGAAGAATTGATGCTTTTGAACTGTGGTGTTGGAGAAGACTCTTGAGAGTCCCTTGGACTACAAGGAGATCCAACCAGCCCATCCTAAAGGAAATCAGTCCTGAATACTCATTGGAAGAACTGATGCTGAAACTCCAATACTTTGGCCACCTGATGCAAAGAACTGACTCTTTGGAAAAGACCCTGATTCTGGGAAAGATTGAAAGTGAAAGGAGAATGGGATGACAGAGGATGAGATGGTTGGATGGCATCACCAACTCAATGTAAATGAGTTTGAGCAAGCTCTGGGAGTTTGTGAAGGACAGGGAAGCCTGGCATGCTGCTGTCTATGTGGTTGCAAAGAGTCAGACATGACTGAGTGACTGAACTGAACTGAACTGAACAGGCTTTCAGAAATATTTATTTAATGAATGAATAAATTGACTCCTCTCCCAGTAGGTATTGGTATGCAAATGTGAAGGTGTTAGTCATTTACCAGACTAAGAATACTGGAGTGGGTTGCCATTTCCTTCTCCAGGGGATCTTTAGGTATTGGTATATGAGGCACTATTTCCAAGAAAGTTCCTGTGATCAACATATACAACATGAATGATAATAACCACATTGATAATAGTGGTGCTGGTAGCAGTGGCAGCTATTACTATTTTGCTTGAGTGTGATAATTGTGTCTGAGTGTCAGGAACTTGATAGATAACATGTCAAATCTCTTTAAAACTTCTAAAATTAAGTATGATTATTTATACTTGCCTGATTGTACTAAGGCCCAGCTAGGGCACATAGCCTACAGGTGGTAGAGCTGTAGACCCCAGACCCTGCTATAAATTGTATTTCTTAATTAGCACTTCACTCTCTGGGATTAGGCAGAGGTCACTACCCTCTTCGGACATCTTTCTTTTAAAAGCAAACACTCGGAGAGTCACTATCACTCAAATCCCTGACACGTGGGGAGACTTCCTTCATTAGATTCCTCTCCTTGTAACAGAAGGAGCAAGGAATGCACAAAAGCCATGACAGAGGAAACAAGATTATAAACGAGAGTAGAGTGCTTCATGTGCACCATCATGGTCTAACCAAGCATTGGCTTTCTCCAAAGGATTAGGCCATTTCAGGGTAACTGTATTTGCTCCTATTTCGGCTTACTTGAAGGTTTCCCAACAACTGCTTTACTCACGTATCTCTTCCCTAACCTAAGTGTCATTTCATGAACACATTCACATGCACACACTCCACACATGACTTCTTCAACTTCACAGAGAAAATATAACCAGCAGATTGAAAATGCCCTCATTTTCTGGCCATTAAATCTGTAAACTTTTCTGCGTCCCTATCTCTTGTCTCTTCCACTTTCATTCCCTCCTATTATGGTGCAGGAGATAGCCCTCCTCTGTGTTAGTGGTCTCACATCCCCATGCTTTCCCCAGGACCTTACAACAGTCTTTTTTGTTCTTGTTTCTTTAATTTCTTTCTGTGGCATCTTTCTCATCATTATTTAAATAATGCACATATTTTAAAAGCGAAGAAATATTCACTCCCATATTTAAAAGAAACCACCATTTTTGACTATTAATGCTTTCCTTTTGATAGTTGCTGTATTTTTTCCTCTCCTGTGCAAAGCCTTGAAAAAACTGCCTGTACTCACTGATTCACTTATCTGCCACTCATTCCTCAACTCTCTCCAATTTGGGCTCTGTCCCCCTCCTTCATCCATATGGCTTCCTGCAATGGTCACCAGCGAATTCTCTGTCTGCCATGCCAATGGACATTTTTCTGTCTTCCTGTTAATGGACTTCTCAGCACATTTGAAATTGTAGATTCTTCTTTCTTGAAACACTCTGCTCTCGGCTTCAGTAGGATCTAACTTTCTCTGTTCTTTCATCTTTGGCAATAATTTATCTCAGAGTCCCTGGCAGGATCTCTGTCCTTAACTGGCTTCTAATCTTGAGTTATCCAAGGCTTTGAACTTGGTTTCTTCTTTTTCTTACATTATATTCTCTCTCTCTTATGATTTATTCCATGCCCATATTGTTAATTATGATCTATATGATGAATACTTTCAAATAAATATCTTTATTCCAAACTTTCCCTCTGAGCTACACACATCTAACAAATTGTTGACTTGACACTTCCCATTGTCCATCTCAAATTAACCACAAGCTTAACCAGTTTAACCTCACCCATAACTGAGCTCTCCTTTCCCAAACCCAGCCTTCCACTAATATTCTCTTGCTTAATAAAGGTCCTTTCTATCTATCCAATTGTTCCCATTGGAAACTTGGGAGCTAACATTTTCTCTAAAGAAATGATTACAACTCTATGTAGCCTGATATCCTATCAGTCTCAGGTGACTTTGGCACATTTCGGTACGCAGCCTCTAAATGGCCATCAATGATCCCACACACTGCTACTCACCCTTATGAATACCCACCCATTGAGTGTAGTTGGACTTGATCACTTCTACTGGTTGGAATATGGCAGAAGTAATGGGACACTTACTCTTGGAAGTAACAAGAGTACTTTCAAGATTAAGTTTCTTCCAAGATTAAGTTACAAAAGGACTGGCTTATACCTTGCCCCTTTCTCTCTCTCTCCCTCCCTCAACACTTGTACCGGAGAAAACTAGCTCAAATATCATGAGGTCACTCAGTAACACAATGAGAAGGTTCAACACATCCAGGAACTAAAGGTTTCAGCACAAATACTATTTGAGGAATGAAAACACCTAAATAATTTTTTATTTTGCTTTTCCCTCATTACATAAGATGTGGAGCATCTTTTCATATGTTTATTTTCCATGTGTATATCTTCTTTGGTGAGGTGTCTGTTTAGGTCTTTGGTCCATTTTTTCATCAGGTTGTTGGTTTTCTTATTGTTGAGTTTTAAGGGTTCTTTGTATATTTTGGATAACAATCCTTTATCAAATATATCTTTTGCAAATATTTTCTCCCAGTTTGTTTCTTGTCTTTCCATTCTCTTGACAGATCTTTTACAGAACCACTGCCCTTTCTCAAAGCCCTGCCAATAAACACATGGGTGAGGTTGGAATTAGATTTTTCAGCTCTAATTAAGCTTCAAGATGACTTCAGTATTAGCTGATGGCAATGGCACCCCACTCCAGCACTCTTGCCTGGAAAATCCCATGGACAGAGGAGTCTGGTGGCCACAATCCATGGCGTCGCTAAGAGTCAGACAAGACTCAACGGCTTCACTTTCACTTTTCACTTTTCACTTTCATGCATTGGAGAAGGAAATGGCAACCCACTCCAGTGTTCTTGCCTGGAGAATCCCAGGGATGGGGGAGCCTCATGGGCTGCCATCTATGGGGTCGCACAGAGTTGGACACGACTGAAGTGACTTAGCAGACTACAACCACATGAGACTCTGGACTAACTAAACTCTATGTTGTTTTAGATTGCTGTTTGAGATAATTTGTAATATAGCACAAGATATTAATAACAATATACATTTGAAGACTGAAAACATACTCTTGTGAACTTAGAGAAACCAGATGTCTTTTTATTTATAACTTTATCATTCTGTAAAGACTGTAAAACAAACTTATATAGAATATTGCACAGATACTCACCTGATTAGCAACACAATAAATTAAATGCTTTCCTATGAAAGTAGCAGCAGAAGTTTGTTTTCAGCATGAGTTGTCTGTTTTAAAAACTTTAGGTTCACAGTAAAATTGAAAGTACAGAGATTTTCCACAAACTCACTACCCACACACATGCTGTTTTCCCCATGACCACCATCCCCCACCACAGTGGAATATTTGTTACAATTGATTGAACCTTCATTGACACATCATATTCCCCCAAAGTTCATAGTCTGCATTAGAGATCACTCTTGGGGTTGTACATTCTACGAATCTGAACAAAAGTATAATGACATATAGACATCATCATGGTATCAAAGAAGAGTCATACTGCCTGAAAAATCCTCCGTGGTTTGTCTATTCATTGCTTCTCTCCTCACTCTTTGGACTGTTACTTCTGAAAAACAAACTGCCACACAAATATAAAGAAGAGGAAGTTAAATATCCAAAATTTATGACCTATAGACATTGATAAAATAACCTGACAAAGCTTAGGCAACACATTATTGACCTCTTCTCACATGTTCTGTTGAAATATTGGGTGGCAAAATTTCTATTGGCTGTCCAAAGATTTGTGAGAATCACCTACAAGTTCAACACACATTAATATGTCCCTTTCCTGAGTACAGTTTTTTTTTTATTTTTAATTCAAGGCTAAAATTTTTAAGTACTTTTACATCTAATTTTTAATTGATTGTAAACTAATCCTCATTTGATTCTTAATCTCTCTTCCCTCTTTTCCCTCCTTGTGTGCTAAATCACTCTGCTCCTTAATTCACTTACCTGCTGCTTCTTTTTTTCAACTTATCTGCCAAAAGATACTGGGCATTTATTTATCAAGACTTTTATACCCAAGCACAAAGGATTCAGGAACCAAGTGAAAGTGAAAGTTGCTCAGTCATGTCCAACTATTTGTGACCCCATGGACTGTAGCGTGCCAGGCTCCTCTGTCCATGGAATTCTCCAGACCAGAATACTGGAGTGGGTGGCTGTTCCCTTCTCCAGGGGATCTTCCCAACCCTGGGATCGAACCCAGGTCTCCCGCATTGCAGGTGGATTCTTTACTGTCTGAGTCACCAGCAAAGCCCTTTGCAGGAACCAAAGGCAAGTACATATAATAAAAAGTAGTAACATGGGCAATGATTAAAGTCAGACATTATAGCATATAATAACAATTACCAGACAACTCCCTAAGAAGAATAAACACAGGCACCTCAGAGCTTTGAGATAGGAAAAACATATCTTTCAAAATAGACAACAGTAGTAATAATCACATGGTTAAATTTGATATAAAAAATTATTCACAATAAATATTAGGAACCTAAAACAGCTTGGTACCCAAATCTTAACATGCATAAGTAAGAATAATTTAACTAAGTATTCAGCATGATATATACTTTTGCTAATATCTAATGTTCCAGATGTTCAAGCTGGTTTTAGAAAAGGCAGAGGAACCAGAGATCAAATTGCCAACATCCGCTGGATCACCGAAAAGGCAAAAGAGTTCCAGAAAAACATCTATTTCTGCTTTATTAACTATGCCAAAGCCTTTGACTGTGTGGATCACAATAAACTGTGGAAAATTCTGAAAGAGATGGGAATACCAGACCACCTGACCTGCCTCTTGAGAAACCTATATGCAGGTCAGGAGGCAACAGTTAGAACTGGACATGGAACAACAGACTGGTTCCAAATAGGAAAAGGAGTCCGTCAAGGCTGTATACTGTCACCCTGCTTATTTAACTTATATTCACAGTACATCATGAGAAACACTGGACTGGAAGAAACACAAGCTGGAATCAAGATCACCAGGAGAAATATCAATAACCTCAGATATGCAGATGACACCACCCTTATGGCAGAAAGTGAAGAGGAACTCAAAAGCCTCTTGATGAAAGTGAAAGAAGAGAGTGAAAAAGTTGGCTTAAAGCTCAACTTTCAGAAAATGAAGATCATGGCATCCGGTCCCATCACTTCATGGGAAATAGATGGGGAAACAGTGGAAACAGTGTCAGACTTTATTTTTCTGGGCTCCAAAATCACTGCAGATGGTGACTGCAGCCATGAAATTAAAAGACGCTTACTCCTTGGAAGGAAAGTTATGACCAACCTAGATAGCATATTCAAAAGCAGAGACATTACTTTGCCAACAAAGGTCCATCTAGTCAAGGCTATGGTTTTTCCTGTGGTCATGTATGGATGTGAGAGTTGGACTGTGAAGAAAGTTGAGTGCCAAAGAATTGATGCTCTTGAACTGTGGTGTTGGAGAAGACTCTTAAGAGTCCCTTGGACTGCAAAGAGATTCACCCAGTCCATTCTAAAGGAGCTCAGCCCTGGGTGTTCTTTGGAAGGAATGATGCTAAAGCTGAAACTCCAGTACTTTGGCCACCTCATGTGAAGAGTTGACTCATTGGAAAAGACTCTGATGCTGGGAGGGATTGGGGGCAGGAGGAAAAGGGGACAGCAGAGAATGAGATGGCTGGATGGCATCACTGACTCGATGGACATGAGTTTGAGTGAACTCTGGGAGTTGGTGATGGACAGGGAGGCCTGGCGTGCTACGATTCATGGGGTCGCAAAGAGTAGGAGACAACTGAGTGACTGAACTGAACTGAATAATAAATATTTTTTAATATTAAATAATAAATTATTGACAAATCTTTGTGACAACATTGAAAGTTTGAATTCGCTTATAGATGGCATCTTTTCTAGAGCTAAAATGACTGTAAGAATCAGTCATATTTCTTCATTTAAATTTAATGGTGAAAATAAAGACTGTAATTATTTTAAAAAGAATCTTCTGTTAGCTGAAGTTATCTAATTGTTTTCATTGACATTATGTGGGTGGAAAAGGGATATAAATAATTGCTATGACTATATTAATCAAGCATTGCTTGAAAAAGAGTACTATTTTAGGAGAAATCATATTAAAGCAACATTAGTGGAACTTTCCTAGTACAACTAGGTGATTTGATGTAAAATTTTAGTAGTTATTACTCTTCACCATTCACTTTTTCACAACCTCATGGATCCCTATAAAAGGGGTACATGCCAGAAAACTGATCACAGTATATATTTTTTCTAAAACATGGTACCAAAGATTCTTCTGGTTTAAAAGTAGTCTACCAATTACCCTGCTGCTGATAGATTTCTGGTTGCATACATCCAAGCTAATGAGAAAACCATATTTTATTCATTATCATTTCTACACACACACTCCTACCTGAAAACATCACTAAATATCTACAAATGTGTTTCTTTTATATCTTCCATAATTTCCAATTAACTAATTCTACACTGTTTTCCTTTGTCAATTTTGTCTAAGATAGTCTATAAATGTTTCTTTCTTAATTTTTATCTATTTATTTATTTTTGGCTGCGCTGGATCTTTGTTGCTTTGTGAGCTTTTCTCTAATTGTGGAGAGTTGTGGCTACTCTCTAACAATTGAGCAGGCTTCTTGCCTTGGCTTCTCTTGTTCGGAACATGGGCCCTAGGGCACGCGGGCTTCAGTAGTTGTAGTCCGTGGGCGCAGTAGTTGTGGCTTTTGGGCTCTAAAGCACAGGCTCAGTAGTTGGGGTGTAAGGGCTTAGTTGCTCCTCGGCATGCGGGATCTTCTTGGATCAGGGATCAAACCCATGTCTTCTACACTGGCAGGCAAATTTTTCACCACTGAGTCACCAGGAAAGCTCTATAGACAGTTTCTTATACCTCTTTTATGTGGGAAGCTGTAGAGTAATAATGCCAATGATTACATTAAATATGGTTTTTAATAAAAAGCAAAAGATCAAGCAAAAGAAAGATGCCTACTATATAAATTATATAAAATAAAATTTTATCAAGCTGTTTCTCAACTATATCATGGTAACAAAGTTTGATGAAAACCAGTAAAAATTCTATTTTTATTAGATATAATTTACACATAATAAAATTCACCTTTTAAAAGTATACAACTCAGTGGATTTTAGTATACTCACAAAATTGTGCAGTCATCACTGTTTGGTAATTCCAGAACATTTTCATCACCCACAAAAGAAACCCTGTATCTATTAGTCATCACTCATATTCCTCCCTACCTCCAGCCTCTGATAACTACTATTTGTCTCTACTTGCCTACTTAAGATAAATAGAATCATACAACATATAACCTTTGTGGACAACTTCTTTCACTTAGTGTAATATTTTGAGGTTCATACGTAGCATATTTCAGAGCTCCATTCTTTTTTATGGCTGAGTAATATTCTGTTGGAGCTTTCCTGGTGGCTCAGTGGTAAAGAACCTACCAAAGCAGGAGACTCAGGTTTGATCCCTGGGTCAGAAAGCTTCCCTGGGAAGGAAATGGCAACCCACTCCAGTATTCTTGCCTGGAAAATCCCACAGATAGAGGCGCCTGGCAGGCTACAGTCCACACAGTAGCATAAGAGTTGGACATGACTCAGTGATTAAACAACAACAAAAGTATTCTATTGCATGAATATACATTTTTCACCCATTTAACAGTTGATAGACATTTGGACCATTTCTACACTTAGGATGTTACAAAGAATGTTGCTATGAACATTCATGTACAAGTTTTTATGTGAACATATGTCTTCAGTTCTGTTAGGTAGTTTCACTTCCAGTAGGTGTGGAACTGCTGTGTTGGAGTCTGTGTTCTATGTGTTGGATTCTACTGTATTCTAATTCTATCATATATTTTTCATATCAAGGAACCACCAAACCATTTTCCGCAATGGCTGTAGCATTTTACATTCCTATCAGCAATGTATGAGGGTTCCAATTTCTCTACATCCTCCCCAAATACTTGTTATTTTTTGTTTGTTGGTTTTTAAAAAACATTAAAAAAATATTTAACCTATTGAACATGAGTGGTCTCCTTATTGTTTTGATTTGCATTTCCCTGAGGACCAATGCTGTAGAGCACCTTTTCATGTACTTGTTGGGCATTTGATAATCTTTGCAGAAATGTTTATTTTCAAATTCTTTGCCCACTTTTAAATTTTTACTGTTGGGTTATAGGAATACTTTATATAGTCAGGATAAAAACTCATTGTTAGATATGTAATTTGAAAATATTTTCTCTCATTGTACAGGTTATCTTTTCACTTTTTTAATAGTATCCTTCAAAGCACAAAAAATTTTAATTTTAGTGAAATACAATTTATCCATCTTTTTTTTTTTTCTTTGTGTGGTGCTATACATAAGAAACCATTGCCTAATACATCACATGCTTCCCTCATGGCTCAAACAGTAAAGAATCTGCCTGCAATGCAGAAGACCCAGCTTCAAACCCTGGGTCAGGAAGATCCTCTAGAGAAGGGAATGGCAACCTACTCCAGTGTTCTTGCCTGGAGAATCCCATGAACAGAGGAGCGTGGTGGGCTACAGTCCATAGGGTCACACAGTCTGAGTGACTAAAACACAACAACAATCTAACATTACAAAGATTTGTGCCTATGAGTTCTAAGAATTTTATTGTTTTAGCTCTTGCATTTGGCCTTTGATCCATTTGTATGTGGTGGGAGATAGGGATCTATCTTTATTTCTGGGCACTTGGATATCGTTTTCACAGTACTATTTGTTGAAAAGAGTTAATTGTCTTGGAACCCTTGTTGAAAATTGATTGACCATAGATGTAAGGGTTAATTTCTGGACTCTCAATTCTATTCTATTGATTATATACTAATCCTCATGTCAAAGCACATAGCTTTGATTGCTATAGCTTTGTAGTAAGTTTTAAAATTGGGAAGTGTGAGCCCTCCAAATTTGCTCTTCTCTTTCAACATTATTTCAGTTATTCCATGTATCTTGCATATTTAGATGAATTCCAGTATCAGTTTATCAATTAATGCAAAATCATCATAGAGGATTTTGATAGGGATTACAGTAAATCTATAGATAGCTTTGAGAACTATGATCATCTTAGCAATAGTAAGTCTTCCAATTCATAAACACAGGATGTCTTTGAATCTATTTATATCTTTAGTTTATTCCAATGAAGTTTTGTAGTTTATTGATGTAAAAGTCTTACATTTAAATTTATTCTTAAGGATGTTATTATAAATTGAATTATTTTCTTAATTTTACTTTTAGATTGCAAGTGCATAGAAATGTAATTGGATTTTTATATTGATCTTTTATCTTATAACCTTGTTAAACTCACTTATAAGCTCTAGTACTGGGCAGGGGAGATTCTTATTATTTCCTTTATGTAAGATCATGTCATCCGTAAATAAACATACTTTTACTTCTTTCTTTCAAATATGGAAGATGTTCTTTTCCTGTTCTTGCCTAATTTCCCTGGTTAGAATTTCTAGAAAAATGTTAAATATAATGTACTTCCTTAGAGAAAACAAGTAAAGAGTTTATTTCAAAAAAGAGTGGTCCATGTTTCTTAAATGTGTGCAGAGTGACTGAAGCTCCACTTCAACAAATAAAAACATCAACCAAAAAAAAAAAAAAAGAAAAATGCACTTCCTTGCCTTTTTCCTAATCTTGAGGGAGAGCATTCAGTCTTTCATCATGAGGTACAATGTTAAATGTAGATTTTTTTATAAAGCCCTTTAACAGACTGAAGAAATTCCTTCCTATCTTAGTGTATTGAATGTTTTGTCAAATGCTTTAAAAGCATATATTAAGATAATCATGTGTGTTTTGACATTCATTGTATTAATTGGTTTATCATAACGATTGACTTTTGAACCAGACTTGCATTTCTGGGGAAAATCCCACTTGCTCATTTTGTATAATACTTTTCATGCATTGTGGATTATGTTTCTAGTATTTTGTTGAGTCTTTTTGCATTTATATTCATAAATGATATTAGTCTATAATTTGCTCTTTTTGTGATGTCTTTGTCTTTGTGATATTTTTGGTATCAGTGTGGTATGGCCTAATGGGATGACTAGAAGAGTATAGAATACTTCTATTTTTTTGGAAGAGTTTGTGAAGTATTGTTAGATGTCCTTAGATGTTGGAAGAATTCATCATTGAAGTCATTCAGTCTTGGGATTTTCTTTGTGGAAATTTTTTTGAATACTGATTGAATCTCTTCAGTTGGTGTAGATCTATTTAGATTTTCTATTTCAGTAGCTTATGCCTTTCTGGGATTTGTCATTTTGTCTAGGTTATCTAATTTGTTGACATATAATTACTTATAATTTTCTCTCTTTGTAATTTTCTTCTAGTGATATTGGTAGTAATGTTCCCTCTTTCATTTCTGATTTTAGTAATTTGAGCATTCTTTGTTTTCTCTTGGCCAGTCTAGCTAAAGACTTGCCAGTTTTGGTCTTCTGTCTGATAGGAACTCAGGAGAGCTGGATAGAGCTAAGCTGCCAGGTGTTGGAGTAGCCAGTTAAGATAGCAAGCCAAAATAACAGTCAAGTGTTTAATTATTTCCTTACTTAGTCTATGCAAGAGGCTAAACTTGAGAGAATGCTGATTCTCCTTTGTTCCATTTTCCCCATGAAATGACACTGGTCAAGGACCAAGTTAATTAGCATATGGGTGGGAGTCATCTCTCTGTAGAGGGAGCCCTGAACAGAAAAGGTTCCTGAAGGTTCATGTACGCAGAACCCCAGGGAACACCAAGGGGAAAGGCAAGAAACTGGAAGTACTAAGTGAAGAAAACTGTCATCAGGAGTCCCCTATTCCCAAGTAAGGTAGACTATGCAGCGGCAACTGAGGAAGGCCCCTAATGAAGGCTCCAGATGAAGTTCAGTTCAGTTCAGTTCAGTCGCTCAGTTGTGTCCGACTCTCTGCAATCCCATGAATCGCAGCACTCTAGGTCTCCCTGTCCATCACCAACTCCCGGAGTTCACTCAAACTCATGTCCATCGAGTCAGTGATGCCATCCAGCCATCTCATCCTCTGTCGTCCCCTTCTCCTCCTGCTCCCAATCCCTCCCAGCATCAGAGTCTTTTCCAATGAGTCAACTCTTCACATGAGGTGGCCAAAGTACTGGAGTTTCAGCTTTAGTATCATCCCCTCCAAAGAACACCCAGTGCTGATCTCCTTCAGAATGGACTGGTCGGATGTCCTTGCAGTCCAAGGGACTCTCAAGAGTCTTCTCCAACACCACAGTTCAAAAGCATCAATTCTTCGGCGCTCAGCTCTCTTCACAGTCCAACTCTCACATCCATACATGACCACAGGAAAAACCATAGCCTTGACTAGATGGACCTTTGTTGGCAAAGTAATGTCTCTGCTTTTGAATATGCTATCTACATTGGTCATAATTTTCCCTCCAAGGAGTAAAGTGTCTTTTAATTTCATGGCTGCAGTCACCATCTGCAGTGATTTTGGAGCCCAGAAAAATAAAGTCTGACACTGTTTCCACTGTTTCCCCATCTATTTCCCATGAAGTGATGGGACCGGATGCCATGATCTTTGTTTTCTGAATGTTGAGCTTTAAGCCAACTTTTTCACTCTCGACTTTCACTTTCATCAAGAGGCTTTTGAGTTCCTCTTCACTTTCTGCCATAAGGGTGGTGTCATCTGCATATCTGAGGTTATTGATATTTCTCCCGGCGATCTTGATTCCAGCTTGTGTTTCTTCCAGTCCAGCATTTCTCATGATGTACTCTGCATATAAGTTAAGTAAGCAGGGTGACAATATACAACCTTGATGTACTCCTTTTCCTATTTGGAACCAGTCTGTTGTTCCATGTCCAGTTCTAACTGTTGCTTCCTGACCTGCATACAGATTTCTCAAGAGGCACATCAGGTGGTCTGGTATTCCCATCTCTTTCAGAATTTTCCACAGTTTATTGTGAACCACACAGTCAAAGGCTTTGGCATAGTCAATAAAGCAGAAATAGATGTTTTTCTGGAACTCTCTTGTTTTTTCCATGATCCAGCAGATGTTGGCAATTTGATCTCTGGTTCCTCTGCCTTTTCTAAAACGAGCTTGAACATCTGGAAGTCACGGTTCATGTATTGCTGAAGCCTGGCTTGGAGAATTTTGAGCATTACTTTACTAGCGTGTGAGATGAGTGTAATTGTGCGGTAGTTTGAACATTCTTTGGCATTGCCTTTCTTTGGGATTGAAATGAAAACTGTCCTTTTCCAGTCCTATGGCCACTGCTGAGTTTTCCAAATTTGCTGGCATATTGAGTGCAGCACTTTCACAGCATCATCTTTCAGGATTTGAAAGAGTTCAACTGGAATTCCATCACCTCCACTAGCTTTGTTCGTAGTGATGCTTTCTAAGGCCCACTTGACTTCACATTCCAGAATGCCTGGCTCTAGGTCAGTGATCACACCATCATGATTATCTGGGTCATGAAGATCTTTTTTGTATAGTTCTTCTGTGTATTTTTGCCACCTCTTCTTAATATCTTCTGCTTCTGTTAGGCCCATACCATTTCTGTCCTTTATCAAGCCCATCTTTGCATGAAATGTTCCCTTGGTATCTCTAATTTTCTTGAAGAGATCTCTAGTCTTTCCCATTCTGTTGTTTTCGTCTATTTCTTTGCATTGATCGCTGAGGAAGGCTTTCTTATCTCTTCTTGCTATTCTTTGGAACTCTGCACTCAGATGCTTATATCTTTCCTTTTCTCCTTTGCTTTTTGCTTCTCTTCTTTTCACAGCTATTTGTAAGGCCTCCCCAGAGAGCCATTTTGCTTTTTTGCATTTCTTTTCCATGGGGTGAAGAGATCTTTCAATAACGGTATCTGGACTCATACTGCTGAAAACATACTTTTTATAATTTCAATTTATTGAGATTTGTTTTATAAGCTAATAAATGGTCTATCTTGGAGAATGTTCCTTGTGTACTTGAGAAGAATGTATTTTCTGCTGTTGTTCTGTGGAGTGTTTTTAAAATGTCTGTTAGGTTCAGTTGATTCATGATGCTGTTCATGTCTTCTACTTCCTTGATAATCATTTGTCTAGTTTTCTATTCATTATTGAAAGTAGTGTATTAAAATTACACATTATTAAAATCTCCAATTACTATTGATTGTATATTTCTCCTCTTTGTCAATTTTGTTCTGTATTTAGAGACTTTGATTATGGTTTATATATATAATTAATATGCTAATAATATATAAATGAAATAATATAATGATTAATGTTAGTCATATCTTCTTAATGATTGACCTTGTATCATAGAACATTCTTTATGGCCCTATTCTCTTCCCTCTCATTAGTACAAATTACATATTTATGCACTGTATACCATTAGTCTCGATACAAAAATGTTTTAAAAATATTTATTTACTTGGCTGTGTCAGGTCTTAGTTGGGCATACCAGATCTTTAGGTAAGGCTTGTGGGATCAGGGACTGAACTCAGGCCACTTGTATTGGGAGTGCCAAGTCTTAGCCACTGGACCACCAAGGAAGTCCCAAGTACAGATTTAAGGTTATTGCTTTATATAGTTCTCTTTTAAGTTAGATAGGAAAAGGAATTATAAACAAGAACAACAAAAATTTATACTATCTTTTATATTTACCTTTGTAAATATTTTTACTTGTCTTTATATCTTTATGTGAATTGGAATTGACTGTCTACAGGCAAAAGAACACCCTTTAGTATTTCTTATGGGGAAGGTCTTCTAATGATAAATTCACTCAGTTTTTTATTTCACGGAAATGTCTTTTTCTTTTTTGAAGATTAGTGTGCTAGAAATAGAATTTTTGATTGGCAAAGTTTCTTTACGAATTTGAAAATGTCATCCCACTGCCTTTAGGCCTTCACAGTTCCTTTTTTTTTTTTTTTAAGATTTCTAAATTTTGGGTGCACTGGGTCGTTTTTGCTGCATATGGGCTTTCTCTAATTGCAACAAGCAGGGGCTACACTTTGTTGAAGTGCATGGGGCTCTCATTGCATCTCTTGTTGTAGAGCACAGGCTCCAGGCTTCAGTAGTTATGGCACACAGGCTTAGTTGCTCTGAAGCATGTGGGATCTTCCTGGACCAGAGATCAAATCTGTGTCCCTTGCATTGGCAGGCAGATTCTTAACCACTAGACCACCAGGGAAGCCCCAGTCCTTCACAGTTTCTGATGAGAATTGTTAGTCTTATAGAGGACCTTTTGAATGTCCTAGTCACTTTTCTCTTGTTGCTTTCATGGTTCTCTCTTTGGCTTTGGCATATGAAATTTTGATTGTGGTGTCTCTACATTTGGCTATCTTTGAGTTTTTCCTTCTTGAATTTCATTGAGATTATTTCATGTGTAGAGTAATGTTTACATTAAATTTGGAAAGGCTTGGCCATTAATTTTTCAACTATTCTTTCTGTTGCTTTCTTTCTGGGATTCTCATTATACATATATTGATACATTTGATGGTATCTCACAGAACTTTCAGGTTCTATTCATTTTCTTCCTTTCTTTTTCTTTCTGTTCCTTAGATTCAGTTCAGTTGCTCAGCCATGTCCGACTCTTTGCAACCCCATGAATCGCAGCACTTCAGGCCTCCCTGAGAACTTCAAATAATCTGTCTTCAATTGATTGAAATTGATTCTTTTGCCAGCTGAATCTGCCATTGAGCCTCTCTACAGAATTTTTCAATTAAATTATTGTCCTTTACAACTCAGAATTTCTCTTTGGTTCTTCTTCATCATTTATATCTATATATTGATATTCTCTATTTGATGAGACATTGTTCTTTTATAAAGCTCTTTGAACATATTTGAAATAGCTGATTTTAAGCTAGATAGAATGTCTTCGTTTAATAAGTCCAATGTCTGGGCTTCTCCACATGCAATTTCTGTTGACTCTTTTCTCCTTCCTATGTATAGGCCACACTTTCTTATTGCCTCACATATTCTGTAATTACTTTTGAAAATTGGACATTTCAGTGATATAATGCGGTGACACTGGGAATAAAATTCCTCTTCCTCACCAGTATTTGTTGTTGTTGCTGTTTTTTAAATATGGCTGGGTTGTTTTTTTTTTCTTTTAATTTCCTGAGCTAAGCCTGTATTCTTTGTTATGCATGCTTACTGAAATCTTTGTTTAATTAGCTTAGTGGTTAGATAATGACTGGTCTGAGATATTTTTAAAGGCCTTGAACCAATAAGTCTGTCTTTGGAGCCTTTGATGAAACCTTTTATGAAGGACTCAGTGTCTATTTTGGGACATGCCCTAAATGCACAGGCAGGTAGTTTGCCACATTGTCTTAATCTTCACTTCCTGATCACACAGAACCTCAGAGTAACAGTAAGTGAGATGGTAGAGCCCTCTCAGATCTTTCTTATGCAGTTACAGAGCTCAACTCTTGTACATTGCTTTTTAGATTCTCAGGAATCTGTTGGAAATTTTTAAAGCCTCCTCTGGACATTTCATTCTCAGGTATTCATTGAAGTGCTTTGTTCAATTTGTTGTTTGCCCCAACCATTATCACAGCTTCAAGCAGTTGTCATGTCATGTTAAACAGCTGCCATTGATTGTTATTGACAAATGCCCCAGAGAAAAGGCTGGTTTTTTTCCACTAAGAGAACTCTTGTTTTTCAGTCACTCAGTCGTGTTTGAATCTTTGCGACACCATGGACTGCAGCACGCCAGGCTTCCCTGCCCTTCACCATCTCCTGGAGCTTGCTCAAACGCATATCCATTGAGTTAGTGATGCCATCCAAGCATCTCATCCTCTGTCGTCCCCTTCTCCTGCCTTCGATCTTTCCCAGGATCAGGGTCTTTTCTAATGAACTGACTTCTTGCATCAGGTGGCCAAAGTATTGGAGCTTCAGTGTCAGCATCAGTCCTTCCAATGAATATTCAGGACTGATTTTCTTTAGGATCTACTGCGTTGATCTCCTTGCAGTCCAAGGGATTCTCAAGAGTCTTCTCCAACACCACAGTTCGAAAAAAAGAGCTCTCAGTCAGGTCAAATAGACAAGGTTCACAAAAGAGATTTTCTAGGAAAGTGCCAGGGAGGCCAGAAAATAATAGTTATCTGGGAAGGAGAACTTGAAGGAACTCAAACCCCTTCTTTGGCCTCCAGTGTCTGCTAGGCAGCCAGTTTTCACCACAATTTCAGGGCTGTTGGCTTTTAAGACTCAGAACTGGGAAGGTGAGTGGGGACTGGAACAAGGTAAATGCCACAGAGCTTGCTGTTCTTACTGAAGTTTAGTCATCTTTCTTAAATGATCTCCAGACTGTTGCAAGCCTTTGGTTAATTTCCAGAGTTTTAAAAAATTAAATGATTTTTTGCTAGTGCTCTTATTGTTTTTATGGATGAGAGAGGTTTTGGTGGGCTTTATTTAGCCATACCCATTGCCATTCAGCATCATTTCCTTTTCAAAATATTTACTATTTATTTGTTTAAAATGATTATTTATTTATTTTTGGCTGCACTGGATCTTCATTGCTACACAGGGGCTTTCTCGGGTTGCAGAGACTGAGGGCTAATTTTCATTGTGGTGCTTGGGTTTCTCATAGTGGTGGCTTCTGTTGTTGTGGAGCATGAGCTCTAGGCATGCAAGTTTCAGTAGTTGCGGTGTATGGGCTTAGAAGTTGCAGTTTGCAGGCTCTAGAGTGTTGGCTCAATAGTTGTGGCACACAGGCACAGTTGCCTCGTAGCTTGTAGCATCTTCCTGGACCAGGGATTGAACTAGTGTCCCATGCATTGCAAGGTGGATTCTTAACCATTGGACCATCAGGGAAACCTAAATATTTATTTATTTACTTGGCTGTGCCTGGTCTTAGCTGTGGCACACAGGATCTTCATGGGACACACATGTGGATCTTTTGTTGCATGTGGCACACAGGATCTTCATGGGACACACATGTGGATCTTTTGTTGCAGTGCTCAGACTCTCTAGTTGTGGCTTGCGTGCTTTGTTGGTCCCCAGTATGTAGGATCTTAGTTCCTCAACCAAGGATCAAACCCACGTTTCCTGCATTGCAAGGCAGATTCTTAATCCGTGGACCACCAGGGAAGTCCCCAATATCATTTCTTAAGATGACATTCTTCTTTTTCTTCTCCAGAAATTTTTTACTGAAGTGAGTTATAGTCAGTGGACATATCAAATATTTTCATAGCAAGCTTGTATTTGTATCTGCTTTTGTTCCTAAGAAGTATTTGTTGAAATTGGAAACTTTAAAAAGCAAAACTTTTGACATGTTAATGGAATCCAAATAAGTTTAGTAACGTTTTGATACAATATCTTGGTACACAGATGCCAAATGATGGATTGGCTTGAAAACCATTAGATAAAAAAAAAAAAAAGATGATCTGAGCCACAGTAACTATTAATCTTATGATTATTATTATTGATTATAACAACTATATATTGAGCTTTTGCTATGTGACATGCCCATCTAGGGAGAATTGCAAAGAAAATAAGACTATATTAATGATTTAATACAACAAACTTCATTACCTTATTAATCATTATAGTCATCAGTTACCAGTGTTTAAGCATATGAGATTTATTTCTACAGATAAGTCAATATATCTGGTGCCTTTTTTGCTTGAAGTTATAAAAACTACATATGACAAGTCTTAATGATGAAGATTCCTGCATTATAGCTTTCATTTTCTGATATAGTATACATAATTTTTACAATAATGGAAAAAGAAATGTAACCTTTCCATTGATATTTATTTACTGTTTTTATTTATTTCCATACTTTCTTGCACTTTTTACTGAATACTAACAGCACAAATTCTTTTGACTAATATGTTCATAATTTTATATTGTGAACTTAGAAAAGAGCTTTCAACTAAACATAAGCCAAAAAGCCTTTGCTGATTCTCTTAATATGCAAACTATCAGATGCCAATTCACTTGGTGAGTCTTTCCACTGCAGTTGCATGTGTGTGGGCAGGAATGAAGGCCAAGTTTTCATTCCTTTTGCTGTTTCTTGTCATGTTGGTTTTAGACTACTGCTATTGGGTCCAACTGAACCTCTTCTCACAGTGGGTGGGCCTGGAGATATTTTCTCCTCATATCCTTTTTAATCCCATTCCCCCACTGGTGGTAAGCATCTTTAATTTCTCTTTATTTTCACCCAACTAAAAAATCTATTTGCTTTCTGAATTTTATTGCAAGATGATTATTTGACCCATAATTTTTTTTAAATAAATACTTTATATTGAGACAAAAATTTTACATTTCAGTGAGAGATCTAGTGGATAGACTACTTTAAGTCTTTCAAAAACATTTTATTCAATATTAGTGTTGAACACTACTTGTGTGTTCTCTTCCAAACCATAAATGGGCAGTCTTCAAGGTAGTAAGGTGAAATCTTGAATTTGAGTTCTGGTCTAATCTATTTAGATTCTTTGGGTCCTAAAACTGAATTGAACAAAACATTAAAAATGTTTTTTTGTTGTGGTTGTTGATTTTGGAAATAATCTTTTTTGGTAAGTAAGAAAGTTTGAGGGAAACGACACAGTTCCATAGTCACTATGATTAAGCTGTTTAGAGAGGGAAAAAAATTACAAATACACTTCCAATATTTATTTAGCCAATAAAAATGCTTCATGTTTCCCTATGAGATCTAGAAAATAAAGGTGTAATGAATTAGTGAACTTGACATTTATTTCCTTCTATGTCTATTAGAAGGTATACTAGGTACTTATGGTATAAATGCTGAATCAGTTCAGTGGCTGAGTCGTGTCCGACTCTTTGCGACCCCATGAACCACAGCACGCCAGGCCTCCCTGTCCTTCACAAACTCCTGGAGTCAACCCAAACCCATGTCCATTGAGTCGGTGATGCCATCCAACCATCTCATCCTCTGTCGTCCCCTTCTCCTCCTGCCCTCAATCTTTCCCAGCATCAGGGTCTTTTCAAATGAGTCAGCTCTGCAAAACAGGTGGCCAAAGTATTGCAGTTTCAGCTTCAACATCAGTCCTGCCAATGAACACCCAGGACTGATCTCCTTTAGGATGGGCTGGTTGGATCTCCTTGCAGTCCAAGGGACTCTCAAGAGTCTTCTCCAACACCACAGTTTAAAAGCATCAATTCCTCAGTGCTCAGCTTTCTTTATAGTCCAACTCTCACATCCATACATGACTACTGCAAAAACCATAGCTTTGACTAGATGGACCTTTCTTGACAAAGTAATGTCTCTGCTTTTTGATATGTTGTCTGGGTTGGTCATAACTTTCCTTCCAAGGAGTAAGCATCTTTTAATTTCATGGCTGCAGTCACCATCTGCAGTGATTTTGGAGCCCAGAAAAATAAAGTCAGCCACTGTTTCCACTGTTTCCCCATCTATTTACCATGAAGTGATTGGACCAGATGCCATGATCTTTGTTTTCTGAATGTTGAGCTTTAAGCCAGCTTTTTCACTCTCCTCTTTCACTTTCACCAAGAGTCTCTTTAGTTCTTCTTCACTTTCTGCTATAAAGGTGCTGCCATCTGCATATCTAAGGTTATTGAGATTTCTCCTGGCAATCTTGATTCCACCTTGGGCTTCTTCCAGCCCAGCGTTTCTCATGATGTACTCTGCATATAAGTTAAATAAGCAGAATGACAATATACAGCTTGGACATACTCCTTTCCCGATTTGGAACCAGTCTGTTGTTCCATGTCCAGTTCTAACTGATGCTTCCTGACCTGCATATAGGTTTCTCAAGAGGCACATCAGGTGGTCTGGTATTCCCATCTCTTTCAGAAGTTTCCACGGTTTATTGTGATCGACACAGTCAAATGCTTTGGCATAGTAAGTAAAGCAGAAGTAGATGCTTTTCTGAAACTGTCTTGCTTTTTTGATGATCCATCAGATGTTGGCAATTTGATCTCTGGTTCCTTTGCCTTTTCTAAAACCAACTTGAACATCTGGAATGTCATGGTTCACGTACTATTGAAGCCTGACTTGGAGAATTTTGAGCATTACTTTACTAGCGTGTGCTGCTGCTGCTGCTGCTGCTGCATTGCTTCAGTCATGCTGTGAAATAAGTGCAATTGTGCGGTAGTTTGAGCATTCTTTGGCATTGCCTTTCTTTGGGATTGGAATGAAAACTGACCTTTTCCAGTCCTGTGGCCACTGTTGAGTTTTCTAAATTTGCTGACATACTGAGTGCAGCAGTTTCACAGCATCATCTTTCAGGATTTGAAATAGCTCAACTGGAATTCCATCACCTCCACTAGCTTTGTTCATAGTGATGCTTCCTAAGGCACTTGACTTCACATTTCAGGATGTCTGGCTCCAGGTAAATGATCACACTATCGTGATTATCTGGGTAGTGAAGATCTTTTTTGTATAGTTCTTCTGTGTATTCTTGCCACCTCTTCTTAATATCTTCTGCTTCTCTTAGGTCCATACCATTTCTGTCCTTTATTGAGCCCAGCTGTGCATGAAATGTTCCCTTGGTATCTCTAATTTTCTTGAAGAGATCTCTAGTCTTTCCCATTCTGTTGTTTTCCTCTATTTCTTTGTATTGAAGAAAAAAAGACCTACACTAAATGTTAGAAAACTGACATTCCAGACATATTTCTACATAATAGGTTCCATTATACTGATCCAAATTATTAATTTTCCCTTTAAATTAGGATTATAAAAACTAAATCTCAAATTGCAGTGATATATTTGAAAATCTGAAGATGCTATACACATGCAATATTATTGTTACCTATTTGTATTTTTAAGGAGAGAAACAGGCAAACTTTTAAAACTTCTTAAAGGCTGAAAATAAGAAACAAGAAAGCAAATTATCTTCATACAACTTTCTAAATATATTAGGAGTGAATCTGGAATCTGGGCACCAATTTCTTAATATTTCACCCTGAGAGTTTCATAGATGTATTTGATAATGATCGTTTCCACTGTCATTATTTCCACTACCATCCCAATAGTGTGAAGAGAGAACACGTAAGAACGGCTCACAGCACCATTTGTGGCAGACAGTGATAAGCATTTATCAAAATGGTTTCCTTTCCTCTTGGGCACAAAGCTAGCCCACATTTCTCAGTTGCCTTGCAATTAGGAGATTCATGGGGCAAAATTCTAGAAAATAGCATGCATGCAGAAGTGATGTAATATATTACTAGATCTGGACTTTAAAACACTCCAGTGCATAATTCTTGTCCTCCTTCCCTATTTTTCAGCTAAACAGAGAAGAGTGCATGGACTTAGAAAAGGGGAAAGCACAAGAGGACAGAAACCTGGGTCCCTTCCTTTTCACTGTGCTAAGTTTCCAAGATTTGGGTATTGTTACATCAGTTAATGATCTTTACTAACTCACTATCATAGGATTTTATTGTCAGTTTCATTTGAAGTTCTGGTTATATACATTATGAAGAAAACTGTGGTATCAATTTGGAGTAAATATTTGTAATGATTGTTTGACAGCCTATGAATAAAACAACTGGTTAGTTGATCAAATCTTTAAAACTCAACTTGCTGCTTGAGTCTCATATTTGTAAATATAGCCTTAGTGCCTGCTCTTGAGAGTTTGATGAAAAACACAGAGCTTCCATATTGACCCATGAATGAGATATAGAGTGGCTGAGTGGCTGAGCTTCCTTTTTTTTTTTTTCACTTTTTATTTTGTATAGGAGTACAGTAGATGATCTCTTTTGTATAGTTCTGAGTGTTCTTGCCAGCTTTTCTTAGTATCTTCTGCTTCTGTTAGGTCCATACCATTTCTGTCCTTTATTGTGCCCATTTTTGCATGAAAAGTTCCCTTGGTATCTCTAATTTTCTGGAAGCAGCAGACATTAAAAAGAGGTGGCAAGAGTACCCAGACAAATTATTCAAAAGAGATCTTCATGACCCAGATGATCACGATGGTGTGATCACTCACCTAGAGCCAGACATCCTGGAACACAAATCAAGTGTGCCTTAGGAAGCATCACTATGAAAAAAGCTAGTGGAACTGATGGAATTCCAGTTGAGCTATTTCAAATCCTGAAAGATGATGCTGTGAAAATGCTGCACTCAATATGTCAGCAAATTTGGAAAACTCAGCAATGGCCACAGGACTGGAAAAGGTCAGTTTTCATTCCAATCCCAAAGAAAGGCAATGCCAAAGAATGCTCAAACTACTGCACAATTGCACTCATGTCACTTGCTAGTAAGTAATACTCAAAATTCTCCCAAGGCAGACTTCAGCAATATGTGAACTATGAACTTCCAGATGTTTAAACCGGTTTTAGAAAAGGTAAAGGAACAAGAGATCAAATTGCCAACATCAGTTGGATCATCAAAAAAGCAAGAGAGTTCCAGAAAAGCATCTACTTCTGCTTTATTGACTATGCCAAAGCCTTTGACTGTGTGGATCACAATAAACCATGGAAACTTCTGAAAGAGATGGGAATACCAGACCACCTGACCTGCCTCTTGAGAAATCTGTATGCATGTCAGGAAGAACTGGACATGGAACAACAGACTAGTTCCAAATAGGAAAAGGAGTATGTCCAGGCTTTATATTGTTACCCTGCTTATTTAACTTACATGCAGAGTATAGCATGAGAAATGCTGGACTGGATGAAGCACAAGCTGGAATCAGGATTACCGGGAGAAATATCAATAACTTCAGATATGCATATGACAGCACCCTTATGGCAGAAAGTGAAGAAGAACTAAAGAGACTCTTGATGAAAGTGAAAGAGGAGAGTGAAAAAGTTGGCTTAAAGCTCAACATTCAGGAAACTAAGATCATGGCATCCGGTCCTATCACTTCATGGCAAATAGATGGGGAAACAGTAGAAATAGTGACAGACTTTATTTTGGGGGGCTCCAAAATCACTGCAGATGGTGACTGCAGCCATGAAATTAAAAGATGCTTGCTCCTTGGAATAAAAGCTATGACCAACCTAGACAGCATATTAAAAAGCAGAGACATTACTTTGCTAGCAAAGGTCTGTGTACTCAAAGCTATGGTTTTTCCAGTAGTCAAGTATAGATGTGAGAATTGAACTATAAAGAAAACTGAGCGCCCAAGAATAGATGCTTTTGAATTGTGGTGTTGGAGAAGACTCTTGAGAGTCCGTTGGACTGCCAGGAGATCCAACCAGTCCATCATAAAGGAAATTAGTCCTGAATATTCACTGAGAGGACTGATACTGAAGCTGAAACGCCAATACTTTGGCCATCTGATGTGAAGAACTGGCTTATTTTAAAAGACCCTGATGCTGGGAAAGATTGAAGGCAGGAGGAGAAGGAGATGACAGAGTCTGAGATGGTTGGAATGCATCACTGACTTAATGGACATGAGTTTGAGTAAGCTCTGGGAGTTGGTGATGGACAGGGAAGCCTGGTGTGCTGCAGTCCATGGGGTCTCAAAGAGCTGGACATGACTGAGCGACTGAACTGAACTGAACTGAACAGCTGATGAACAGTCTTGTGATAATTTTGGGTGGACGGCAAACGGACTTGACAATACCAATACATGTATCCAATCATTTGTGTGAGGGACTCCTAAGCCTCTGGGGAAACAATAACTTGACAGCACTGACAGCTGGCATTATCTCTAAGACTTTCAAAGATGGCAAATGATTCAAGAACAAGATGAAGACCTGTTGACATATTTGGCCAAAGAAAATGAGTTGAAGGGAATTTCTGCCAACTTGAGCAAATACTGACATGAACAGTAAAGTTAAAACAAAAAGAAAGCAAAAGATAAAGTTGAGTTTCAATGTTGGAAATATGAGTTGAAATTTATTCTTGAAGTTCAGCGATAGACATTGGGGCTACAGTTGGTAATGAAGCATACCTTATCCTATGCCCCAAATAAGCCTAACTTATTAGGCTTACTAGACTGGCAAGCAGTTTGAAGGAGCCAAGATGTTAAGCCTTCTAATATGAATCCATGGCTCGCTCATGAGAAAAACAAAGTCCCACTGTCAATCAGTCAAGTGCATTTTTCATCATAAAGAGTATTAACAATATAATTGTAAGAGCAAATTTAGAAAATTTGAGTTACTGAATGTTATAGGCTGAAAATCACTATGCAAATGGATATTGTGAGAAATAAGGTGAATTCTGTAAATCTTTAATCCAGTATTCAAAAATTTACTTTGCCAACAAAGGTCCATATAGTCAAAGTTATGGTTTTGCCAGTAGTCATATATGGATGTGAGAGTTGGACCATAAGGAAGGCTGAGCACCAAAGGATTGATGCTTTGAACTGTGGTGTTGGAAAAGACTCTTGAGAGTCCCTTGGACTGCAAGGAGATAAAACCAGTCAACCCTAAGGAAAATTAATCCTGAATATTCATTGGAAGGATTGAGGCTAAAGCTGAAACTCCAATACTTTGGCCACCTGATGTGAAGCTGACATTAGAAAAGCCCCTGGTGCTGGGAAAGATTGAAGACATAAGGAGAAGGGGATGACAGAGAACAAGATGTTTGGTTGGCATCACTGACTCAATGGACGTGAGTTTGAGCAAGCTCTAGGAGATGGTGAAGGACAGGGAAGCCTGGCATGCTGCAGTATACGGGGTTGCAAAGTGTCAGACACGACTGAGCGACTGAACAACTTTACAACAACAAGAATTAATTCTAGGCCATCATTCACTAGTCAAGTAGATACAAAGCCAAATATTTGTGAAGGGTCTCTGTGTCATGGGTATGAAAACAGAGAGAAGCTTAAATATCACTTTCCAAGTAGCAATATTGAAGCATGCATCAGGAGCATCAAAACTTACACCTTTAAAATGAAAGAGACCATTACAGGGATAGTCCTGTAGTCTGGTGGGACTCCAGCCTAAATTACATAATTATGACATAAAACCAAACTCAGGTGTAGTGTGTAAAGAAAAGCAAGCAGGTGTGGTTTCTCAGTCAGAAGGAACACTGAGAGATCATTCTATAACATGGTGGTGGTGGTGGTTTAGTCTCTAAGTCATGTCCAATACTTATGACCCCATGGACTGTAGCCCTCCAGTCTTCTCTGCCCGTGGGTCTATAACATAACTTTTAAAGTCTTGATCATGCCTCATTTCAAGCCATTTTCCACAAAGTCAGTGATAGTTCTGAAGAACCTGAGACTGAGACAGTCAATTAAATCATTAGAAAGGGTCAATTTGAGTAAGAAAGTGAAGAGCCTATAATTTAGTGACTTCATTCTCTATAAGAGGTAACTTCCAGCCAGAAAATGCTGGGTCATTTTCTTTATGATATTCCCACTACTCAGAAGCCTTGGTTTCCTGGGAATAGTAAGGGATGCTGTATGTGTTAAAGCTATTTCAAAACTGACTGAGATAACCGGCAGGTAATATTCATATATGTACAGACATAAGCAAAGCTATTATGCCAGTGTGGAACTACCCAGTTTGTTGACCTAAAATAACTAACAAACATTCACTAATTGAAAAAACGAGGGGAACAACAAACAAAATCTTACAACTAATAGCTTTCAATAACAGGATGCATATTGCCTAATGTTCATTGCAGAACTATGTACAACAGCTAGGACATGGCAGCAACCTAAATGCTGCCTAAATTCATCAACAGATGAATGGATAAAGAAGTTGTGGTAAATATATACACTGGACTATTAGCCATAAAAGGAAAGATTGGGTCATTTGTAGTGATGTGGATGGATGTAGATCTATCATACAGAGTGAAGAAAGCTGTAAATAGAAAAACAAATATTATATATCAATGCATATGTATGGAATCTAGAAAGATGGTACAGATGAGCCAGTTGGCAGGGCAGAAAGAGAGACACAGACGTAGAGACAGACATGTGGAAGTGAGGAGGGGAGGGGATGGGTGAGACAAACTGGGAGAGTAGGATTGACATACATACACTGTAAAATAGCTAGTGAGAAGCTGCTGTCTAATACAGGGAACTCAGCTTGTGCTCTGTGATAATGTAGAGGGGTGGGATGGGGGGGTTAGGAGGGAAGCTCAAGAGGGAGGGGATATATGTGTACATATAGCTGATTCACTTCATTGTACAGCAGAAACTAATGTAACATTGTAAAGTAATTATACTAAAAAAAATGTGTAAATTTTGAAGTAATTAAAGTACCAAGCTTTTATCTTGCAGAGTGAGGGAAAAAACAGAGGCAATTGGTTAGATAATTCAGGAGAAGATATGATAGTTTACTTAAGAAGTTCAGTACAATGGCTTCAGAAGAAATCCAAATAGACATGTAACAATGTTAATTTTATTACTTGCTTCATCAATGACTAAGGGATCCTTGGGCTTTCCAGTTGACTCAGTGGTAAAGAACCCACCTGCCAATGCAGGTGCCTAGAAGGCACAGGTCAGATTCCTGGGTCAGGAAGGTACCTTGGAGAAGGAAATGGCAACCTACTTCAGTACGCTTGCTTGAAGAATCCCATGGACAGAGGATCCTGGCGGGCTACAGTCTATGGGGTAACAAAGAGTCAGACACAACTGAACACGCATGCAGGCAAGGGACCTTTATGTGACTGTTTTCCTGGAAAATATTCTAATGCTGTTTTATTAATACTTGAAAATAGTTCCCAGAAAAAAATTACCTTTGATTGTTAACATCTGTCTTTTAAAAAGAGAGAGAGCTTTTATCAGGTTTGAAACACCTGATAAGAGAAAATCCTGTTTTTATTTCCAAAGTCTTTGCATTGTTCCCAGATTTCATTCAAGCATTTTTCAGGAAATAATGATACATATAAAGGGATAAAGTTGGGAAGAAAAATTAGATGAAACTTGCTAAAGGGGTGTGGCATTAATAATAAGTGTTTGCAATTTACTTCTGCATATTTATAGCGATTATTTTAGACAAAACCCAACTGCCCCCTCCTCAGAGACCATTGTTCTCATTTTTGTTTTATATGTAATTACTCTGTATGCTGGCCTCCTGAAGCAGTAAGGAAGGGGTTCCTCTTGGTTTCCTCTTCCCCATTCAGTTTCCATAGCCAATGATAGCTGTCCACAGTTAAGCTTAAAGAATAACAGCTCATTATGAATACCCTATGTTAAAGGGCAGCTTCTTATGGGGGAGAATGTTTACCTTGATGACAACCAACTGACAGTTAGGGCTTCTGCCTTATTTCTTATGTCTATAATAATGTCTGAAGTTATCTACATTATTATTCTTGATGTGTTTCTTTTAAATACACTTAATTAAAGATAGAAGGAATGAGAATTTTATGTTGTTGTCTATACAGTTGAACATGGCACCCCACTCCAGTACTCTTGCCTGGAAAATCCAATGGATGGAGGAGCCTAGTGGGCTACAGTCCATGGGGTCGCTAAGAGTCGGACACGACTGAGCGACTTCACTTTCACTTTTCACTTTCATGCATTGGAGAAGGAAATGGCAACCCACTCCAGTATTCTTGCCTGGAGAATCCCAGGGACAGGGGAGCCTGGTGGGCTGCTGTCTGTGGGGTTGCACAGAGTCGGACACGACTGAAGTGACTTAGCAGCAGCATACAGTTGAACATGACACATTCTTTCTCAACCTGTAACATAGAAACTAAACTGCCTAAGTTCAAATCCTGGCTCCACAACTTACTAGATTTCTGAGCAAATTATTTAACCTCCCCATATCTTAATTTTATTCTTTTTTAAAATGAAGACAGCAGTCCTACTGATTATTTAAGGTTATTGTGAGGATTATATGAGATGGTGCTTGAAAAGTTCTTGGTACATTGGGTGACATGTACGAGCATTAAATACATTTTTTTTATCATTTTATTTATTTATTTAGGCTGTGCTGGGTCTTCATTGCTGCACAGGCTTTTCTCTAGTTGCAGAGGGTCGGGGCTACTCTCTTGTTATGGTGGGCTGGCTTCTCATTGTAGCGGTTTCTCTCGTTGCAGAGCACAGACTTTAGGGAGCGTGGGCTTCAGAAGTTGTGGCTCCTGGGTCTAAAACACAGGCCCAATAGTTGTGGCCCATGGGCTTAGTTGCTGCATGGCATTTGGGATCTTCCTGGATCAGGGATTGAAACTATGTCTCCTGCATTGGCAGGTGGATTCTTTAACACTGAGCCACCAGGGAAGCCCTCAGTACAGGTTAATCACAATAAACTACTGATTCTTCTCCAGGTGGTTTTGATATTTACCCATGCAGAGCTTGATGAAGCTCTGAGCCAGTTGCAAATAAAGGAATGCATTCTGGGACATGTTTTCTATGAGCCTGCCTGCATAACCTATGCTCTTCTGAGTCCACTCTAGTCTTTGACAACCCGTTATTACCTCATTGTAAGATGTTTCATGCCAACTGTTCGAAATTTCTGAAACTGCTCAAAGTTTACACTTGAGAATCTTCACTGTGTGTATTTCTAAGGAACATTGGCTTTTCTTCAAAGCTAAATAAAATACTGAAGCCAAATCTTATTGCATAAAAAAAGAGCTTCTTCCTCTGCCAGCATTTTCCCCCAGATAGCCTTAACTCTCACTCTCACCTGCTTCAGATTTTGCCTAAATTAATGTTCTCAGGGAAGTCTTTCCAGACCTGCCTGTTGAAAATTGTATCTTCCCTTTTCCTCAACTCACCATCCCCATCTTTCCTTTACTGATCAACTTTTCTCTATAGCATATGTCACGACCTGGCAGTTTCTGTTTTGGTTATTGCTATTTAATTGTCTTTACTATCTTCTATAAGAACATAAAGTGTAAGTGGGCAGAGGTAATTTGACTTGTACCCACTCTCCTGTTGTAAGAGCCTAGAATAGCACTTGGTACATAGCAGACATTCACACATTCATTCCCATATGAGTGAATCAGTGAATGATTGATCAGAGTTGTTGGCTCTTTCCTTCTCTCCCTCTCTTCCAGGGGTTACTTTATAAATAGATTTTCTTGTTTCTTGCTCCTCTGTTCTGCTGAAATCTTGGGAGAATGGTTTTATAATCCAGTGTTCTCAGAGAGATAGTCATCCAAAATCATTTTGGACAAAAAAAAAAAAAAAGCCTCCTGCCCAATTTTGAGGTCATGGGTACTTTTACCCCACCACAGTAAGTTATTCTTTCTGGTTGTATCTGTGTAGACCTGTAACCATTCCATCACCCAATCTACAGTCTGATGAAGCCTTGGTAGAAAGAGCAGTTGTGTTTAAACATGGGCATGATCTAAGCTTCATACTGTGTCTTGGAAAAATAACATTCTGAACGTGTGCTGTGAAGGACCTGCCAAGGAAGGAAAGGTTCCCAAAGTGTATATTAATTCTTCAAGCCAGCTCCCAACTTACTAGCTTTCTGGGCAAACTGAATTGTATTTTGTTAAAGAAAATTATTTCCTTTTTAAGGAATGTTCCAAGCTTTTTCTGCTATTGACAAACATCATTGCCCAACTAAATAAATCACCCTTGGAGTTCTCAAAACCTCTCAGGACTCTTGTGTTACCTAGGAAGTGTTCTGCAGATAGATTAAACAGCCCTCCACATTATTTACCTTTTAGAGTTCAAATTCCTTCCTAAGGGAACAGATGCTATGATTTGAATAGTGTTGTCTGGATATGCATGACATGGAACACTCCAGACCATCACTTGAAACAAACTCCTCACTGTGTTGCACCTCCCAACTACAGATTTTCTTTCCTTCTCCTCCTCCCCCTCCTTCACCTTGTACTTTGCCTTCTCTCTTCTTCCTCTTCTTCTAAAAATTTTGAAGAAAATTTGGAGTTTTCCTTACACTTTTTTTTTCCTAGAGAACTTTTTAAATTTAGAGCTAAATTGGACCTCAGAGACTGTCTAGTCAGTAATGTAAATGCGGATCCATCAACATTCATTTATTTATTCAATGCATGTTTATTGACTATATGTTCCACATAGATCCTGAATTGCAAGTTATTTTCTAAGGTCAATAGGCAAAGATTGGGAATTCCTTGGTGGTCCAGTTGTTAGGACTCTTCACTCTCACTGCCATGCGCCTGAGTTAAATACCTTATCCAGGACCTAAAATCCCACAAGCCTCCTGGTACAATTAAAAAAGTAAATGAATAAAGTCAAAGATTGTAAGCTTTCTGGTTATATTCCATCATACAAACTACCCTAGCTCAAAATGGACTTCTATCTGCAAACAAGAGATAAAGCTTAGTTTAAAGATAAATCTTACTGAAATGAAATGTGATTACTTATTTGTGGATACCATGTTTTATCCCATGAGAACACATAGAAAATTTCAGAGGGTTGTTAAAGTTCTGAAAGATGTAAAAATGGGTGTAGGATGAATGAATAACTTTATGAAGATGACTTCCATATTTGAAGTAGACCTTGTCAGACTTCTAGACATGACCTAATCAAGTGCTTGTAGTATAAATAATGAACTGTGGAAGGTTTCCCAAGACAGTCCTATGTGGCTAGCTCCATGGTTTTGAGAAAGCTGGAAAAACTCTGGAGTTCTGGGGCAGATATTAAATACAAACACAGAGATTTGGAATTGATGTTTCAGTAAATGAATTATAAAAAGCAATGGCCAGTGCAAGAATTGGAACATAAGAAGGCTCTGCTATGACTAGGAATCAAGTCAAACTAATGATAAGAAAGGATTTTCTTGCAGTAATAATTAATACCAACTCATAGCCATAAAGAATGGAGTCATATAATATTTTGGTCATTTCCAAAATATATCAAAATACAAAATTAGTGGAGCTTAACATATTAAGGACTGTTTAGACAATGCTTTTGAAAACCATTCACAATTCATTCAATACACTATGCTGTCTTGCACACCAAAGCTTTTTGCATCTCTTTCCTTTTATCTATAATTTACATTCCATTTTCAATGTACTGTCCTGAGTCCTGTTTGCTTGTTAGGACATCATATAGAGGCTACCTCTCTTAAATACCCACCATAGCAATCAGTTCTTAACCATTATCATCACAGCAGGTGTCATAACCATCTAAAATTCTTTGTATACTTGTCTATCTCCTCTCTAAACTAAGAACTCCCAAAATACAGCAACTCTGTTTACTTATCACCAAAATCCTCAATACCTTACCAGTTTACTGGTACATCATTGGAGTCTAATACATAACTTTTTAATGTTGATTGCTACTAAATGAAGATAAAATCAGCTAAACATTAATATGAATTTAATGTTTACATTCTTCCTTCAAATTCAGCAGCCTAATCTTTGCTTTATTCTTTAATCAGTTATAATGGTAATGCCTCTAGTGTCCCATGATTAATTAAAATATTTACTTTGGTTTAAAGTAGATTTATTTTCTCTATTAAGAAAGGAACTTCTCATTCCCTACTTATGAGTGTTTTTGTAAAAAACAAAAAGAGTACATTGTAGTCATAAATTATTCATCCTTCTTGAATGTTAAAGTGCTTAAAAAGTCAGTCTTTTGGTATATCTTTATTTTGTTCACATATATTTTTGATTCATGATCTATTAATTTTACTTATTCCAGAGTCTGTTTCAGACTACTAGACAGACTGTTTTCCTGTACTACAGTCTGCATGTTATGCTGGCCATGAAAGGACATGTTTAAGTGTATGTTCTATTAGGAAATAAAATAGAAAACTAGGCTTGTTCTCCAGATATTTGGTGTGCATGGCTCACTTTTCTCATGGTTGTCTTTATATTTCAGGAATGCTCGTTTGCCATTTGAATGACCATATTTGGAAAAGGGACACATTATTCCACTCTTTCTTATAATTTCATATATTTTGAACCAAAAATGCTTAACTTTTTCGTTAGACTTATAAGTCATGTACGTGCAACAGATATCCTTGAGTTTTAGTTCATCCCTAAACCTTTTCTCAATTATAGGAGCTTTAAGACTGATGCTTTATTCATTTCTGCATTATTATATGTTTTATAAGAATGAATTAATAATCAGGAAAATAAAATAATTAAAGTGAAAAAACAAAAGATAAAGCTGCCTAGGTGAATAAGAGTAAAAAAAGCTGGCAACTACCTCCCTGGTTTGTTAACCTGGCATGATGCTTAGGCAGAGACGGGAGTAAAGAGAGTGAAGCCCTACACAAAAGCCATCACAGGGCACAGGGTGTTCAATTCAGTTCAGTTTGGTCACTCAGTCATGTCCGACTCTTTGCTACCTCATGGACTGCAGCACACCAGGCTTCCCTGTCCATCACCAACTCGCGGAGCTTGCTCAAACTCATGTCCACCTAGTCGGTGATGCCATCCAAACATCTCAAGGTGTAGTTCTACAAAATGATCTATTGGTGCCTTTTTGCATAACCCAATTCCAGTTTTCTGCTGTTCATAAACAACTTTTTGAGTGTTTCTAACATTATTTTAGTTAATAATAGTAATTAGCTTCTTGATATTGCTTATAAATGACAATATTAACTATTAATATTACTACACTTTGGCTGTGAGGTCTTATAGTGTCAATTACAAGCCACTGTTCCATTAAATATAATTATGTTTATTTTTATCATTGTAGATATAATGACCAATTCACAGGGGGTTGCTGAGAAAATGCCCCAAGATATTGTCTTCATCCCAAAAAGTAGCTGAAAATGCATTTATTTTCTATAGGTTTTACAAACCACATTTGTGGGAATGAAGCAGGAACATTTGTTTGTTTATAGTAGTCCAAGGCACTTCATTCTTGAGTCAGGTTGGGAAGGCTTTTACAAAACCTGTACCAAGGCCTATGCTGTGGAAGTGAAAGTATTAGTCTCTCAGTCATGTCCAGCTCTTTGCAACCTCATGGACTGTAGCCAGCCAGGCTTCTGAGTCTGTGGGATTCTCCAGGCAAGAATACTGGAGTGGGTTGCCATTGCCTTTTCCAGGGAATCTTCCCGACCCAGGGAATGAACCCAGGTCTCCTGCCTTGCAGGCAGATTCTTTACTGCCTGAGCCACCAGGGAAGCCTATGGGGAAACCCTCAAATGTGCATTCAGCACCATATTTTGCCTCCAAGAATGTGAGATGTGTATTTTTGTGATCAATTATTACCTTGAACTAATCTAAATATGTTCTAACAATAAGTAGAAACTGATAAATTATAGAACAATTGGAATATTCGTCCAATTCCTTCATTTTACAAATAAAGAACTTGAAGAATGATTAAGTGGCTTTCTCAGGGTTACAGGGACAATTAATGTCAGATCTGGACTCAAACACAGGTCTCCTGATTCTTAAGAAAGGGCTCTTTCCATGACACCACATCATAGCCCCTGGAAGGGACATGAACCACTAAAAGACATTTGCCTATAGGATTCAAAGTCCTACAGCTCATTCTTTCAAAGTAGTAAGCTAAAGAGTGTGGAAAAGTCAGGGATTTTGATTTCTTTATCCCAGTATCTTTTTAACAATTATAATTTTCACTTTCAGAAATAAGGTAAGCTTGACTCTCATGCTGCTTAGTGTAGTTAAGCTTGTCTTTGCGGCAATGTCACCTCCATAACAACCTAAAGCCATCTCTTGGCTTTTTTCTTGAAGACATGTCTTCAGGCAGGGAAAATGATTTGTGGTCTCTGGAGTCAACTGCAGAAGAATAGATTTCCATTACAATAGCCCTTTGACAAGTACAATGTGTTAATTTCACAAAGCACAGTGCTGACATAAATGATCTGGTCTCAAGAGTCCTTTTAAATGGTAGTCTCTTGGTACTATACTGCTCAGAGCACAAGGCTAGGAACAGAAAGACAACTCTGTGTAAAGAAAACTGAATGTACTCTTACGGCTAAAATCACCCACAACATGTTTTCTAATTTCTCAGAAAAGAAGAGAAAGCTAAGGGATGCATTTCCCATGCTAGTGATTGCTACCTTTGAAATATCGCAGAAAATGTAAAGTTTGATTGCTCTTACATTATAATAATAATACCTTACTACACTAATAAGATAACCATTTAAAATTGTCTTATGATTCTCAGATTATACTGATGTTCTAATTAATCATATAGAAAATCATATAGAAATTCTTTAGCTGTCTTATACCAATGAATCAGTAAGTAGAAAATGTTAATCTTATGTGTATATTGTATGTCATATGAAAATACGTCATGAAAATCACATGACAATCCTGTACAACTCTCACAAATTTAAATACTAATAGCCAAGTTTCAGTCATTTGATGAAAGTTTTACAATGTGGCGAGTCAAGGTGGTCTAGAGAAACTGAAGAAATCATGATAAGTGATAGAAATAATTAAAGAGTTGAGAAATGGGACAATATTTTAAAAAGAAATTGTATTATTTAGGACAGGGAAGACAAGCCTAGAGAGTAATTTAATAACTAAACTCATAAAGCATTTGTATAGTCCCTCCCTGATAGGTATAATAACAGACGACATGTAAAGTACAAAATTATTTCCAGGTTTTGGAGCACATTCAAACATTTTTTTTCATTTAGCTCAGCTTAAAACTTTGCACCGGAGAATGGAAGCAGGAATGGTGTTTTCTGCTTCAGTGGTATGACCCAAACTTTATGCAACTCTTTCAAATTAAATCCCTCTGCTGTTTCTAATCTGCATTTTAGTGACTCTTTTACTTTATGGAAGATTCTACCAATGTCTTTAATATGGGCAATGTTCTCTAAGCCAGTTTGTTTTTTTGTTTTTTTTTTTTGAGACTTCATTTCTCAGTAATTTATTTTTAGAAATGTTTTCTTTCAATAGTAAAAGTATTTTATAAAAATACCAACGAAAATTTCATAATACCATATTTATAATTTCTTGGCTGCTTGATTGTATCCATTAAGTGTTTTTTTTTTTTTTTACCTTTATACATAGATATATTTATTTTATTTTATTTTATTTTTTTAATTTTATTTTATTTTTAAACTTTACATAATTGTATTAGTTTTGCCAAACATCAAAATGAATCCACCACAGGTATACATGTGTTCCCCATCCTGAACCCTCCTCCCTCCTCCCTCCCCATACCATCCCTCTGGGTCGTCCCAGTGCACTAGCCTCTAAGCCAGTTTGTAATGAGATGTCTATGGAAGCAGCATGCCTTTCGAGCTGCTTTCTTGCATTATGAGTGTGTCTTCGACTTGTTTCCAATTTACTATTGAATGTCAGAAGATAAAGGGCCTTGGTATCCTAGTAACAGGTGGGTTTTTCTTTTCATCCATCAGTCTTCAGAGGTTTACTCTGGAATGCAGCCCAAAGCATTAAGTCAAATTGACTCTGGTTTGTATGAAGAGCAGCATGGTGACGGATAAACAGAGCATCTTTAAAGGTGTGTGTGAATCTGCATATGCGTGTTACCAGGGAAAGGGCAATAAGCACCAATATCTGTTTTTATTAAAACATTGAGGCAGATAAAGTTTTGCAGTGACTATACAAAGCTTTCAGTCATTCTTATGTTTATTTCTAATTGTGGCATCGATGCCTCCTAAAATAGTGAACCAGAGCTTTGACACATTTCTTTATTGTTTCATTGTCAGGTTCACCAAAGGAGCAGTTTAAAATTTCCAGTTGTCTTCCGTTTATTCGCAATTGTCACTATCTCCCCTGCAGATTCCACCACATCTAAAGGTTTCAAAAATCATTTTCTATACTTTATCTTCTTAAACTTAGGAAACTTTAATGAAGCTTCTTTAAGGGAGGAACTTCACACATATTTCTAACAAGATGTCTTCGGCAATTTCTTTGCTCTATGAAAATTGTTCTGCAATGTATTTTTCCACTCGTTTTTCTTCACATATTTTACCTTGTCCAAGGTTGCTATTTCAAAAATGTGTGATCTCTGATTCTTTTTCATATTAAGAGGGCATATCAAAAGATTTCCAATCTCTGACAACAATTTATTTTGCAATTGCTGGAGCAAAAGGAATTCATATAGATTGTTTACATGACAGCATAATCATACCAATCTAAAAGCCTGAAGTAGTTCCAAAGTATGTTACACTTCTATGTACTTGATGGTTTGCATTGTATTTTTCCATAATATATACTTTAGCTTTGCAGGAAGTTTGTTTCATCTCAGGAAATGAGACATCTATGTGTTATTTAAATGGATGACCTTTTCAATTTATTTGAAATGATATTTTATATAACTTGAAAGAAAAGAAAAAGCAAGACTGGATAATTTAACATTCCATCAACTTGGAACAGAAATATTTTTGTCTTTTCTTTCAGGAAGAATGGGGGATGGAAGTGAGTACTTTAAGGTTGAATGTGTAAAATTTGGATACTAAATAAACAGTTTTCTGTATGTCCAACATGTCATCCCCAATTCCAAGAAAAATGGAGGTAGAGACAATGCCAATATTCATGGAGATGATTTTGTTGTTTCATCACTAAGTCGTGTCCGACTCATTGCCGCCCCATGGACTATATATAGCATGCCAGGCTTCCCTATCCTTTATTACTTCAGGAGTTTGCTCAAACTTATGTCCATTGAGTCAATGATGCCATCCAACAATCTCATCCTCTGTCACCCCCTTCTCCTACTGCCCTGAATCTTTCCCAGCATGAGTCTTTATCAATGAGTCGGTTCTTTGCATCAGGTGGCCAAAGTACTGGAGCTTCAGCTTCAGCATCAGTCCTTCCAATGATTATACGTCTTAAGAAACTGAACTTTTTGGAACCTTGACTAGCAAGCTGAAGTTGATCATAAGCAGGTGCATCTGTGAGCCCTCAGAATGCTTTACCAAATAAATAAAAGATCACGTCTGTTTTCAAACAAAGAAGCAGGTGTAAAAACAACAAAATGGAAAACAAATATTTGGTAATTTTGGAGTTTTCAAATGAATTTTTCCTTTTGATGCAATTTAATCATTTCTTCAAATGAGTAATTTACTAGAAGGTAGATAATCAGTTTTATAACAAAACTGACATCCAAAATCTGCCATGAGACTTAAAAAGGAGCTCCAGAAAGCTTGCTTTGCCTTTAATGGTTCTGTTGGTTTTTTTGGGGAAAAAAAAAAAAAACCATGAAAGTGATAGTTGCTCAGTTGTATCTGACTCTTTGGGACCCCATGGATATAGCCTGCTAGGCTCCTCTGTCCATGGAATTGTCCAGGCAATAATCGGTAGATATTCCCTTCTCCAGGGGATCTTCCCAGCCAGTGATCAAACCCAGGTCTCCTGTATCGCAAGCTGATTCTTTACTGTCTGAGCCACCAGGGAAGCCCTCTGTTGGTTCCTTAGTTGCTTCCAAATGGACACCAACCATAAGGAGCTTAAATGATCTCAAGCATGCATTCACTGTGTTGTCTAACTGTATCTGACTTGCTTGATCATAGTTTTCAATCTATTCCTGCCTTCTTCCAGAGGAATGGATATATAATATGATTATGTCTAAATTTTAAAGGCAAAACACTCTCTGACATAAATCACAGCAGGATCCTCTACGACCCACCTCCCAGAGCAAAGGAAATAAAAGCAAAAATAAACAAATGGGACCTAATTAAACTTAAAAGCTTCTGCACAACAAAGGAAACTATAAGCAAGGTGAAAAGACAGCCTTCAGAATGGGAGAAAATAATAGCAAATGAAGCAACTGACAAACAACTAATCTCAAAAATATGTAAGCAACTCCTGCAGCTCAATTCCAGAAAAATAAATGACCCAATCAATAAATGGGCCAAAGAACTAAATAGACAGTTCTCCGAAGAAGACATACAGATGGCTAACAAACACATGAAAAGATGCTCAACATCACTTATTATCAGAGAAATGCAAATTAAAAACACAATGAGGTACCATTTCACGCCAGTCAGAATGGCTGCGATCCAAAAGTCTACAAGCAATAAATGCTGGAGAGGATGTGGAGAAAAGGGAATCCTCTTACACTGTTAGTGAGAATGCAAACTAGTACAGCCACTATGGAGAACAATGTGGAGCTTTCTTAAAAAACTGGAAATAGAACTGCCTTATGATCCAGCAATCCCACTGCTGGGCATACACACCAAGGAAACCAGAATTGAAAGAGACACGTGTATGCCAATGTTCATCGCAGCACTGTTTATAATAGCTAGGACATGGAAGCAACCTAGATGTCCATCAGCAGATGAATGGATAAGAAAGCTGTGGTACATATACACAATGGAGTATTACTCAGACATTAAAAAGAATACATTTGAATCAGTTCTAATGAGGTGGATGAAACTGGAGCCTATTATACAGAGTGAAGTAAGCCAGAAAGAAAAACACCAATACAGTATACTAACACATATATATGGAATTTAGAAAGATGGTAACGATAACCCTGTAAGCGAGACAGCAAAAGAGACACAGATGTATAGAACAGTCTTTTGGACTCTTTGGGAGAGGGAGAGGGTGGGATGATTAGGGAGAATGGCATTGAAACATGTATAATATCGTATATGAAATGAATCGCCAGTCCAGGTTCGATGCATGATACTGGATCCTTGGGGCTGGTGCACTTGGATGACCCAGAGGGAATGGTACAAGGAGGGAGGTGGGAGGGGGGTTTGGGATGGGAAACATGTTTATACCTGTGGCGGATTCATGTTGATGTATGGCAAAACCAATACAATACTGTAAAGTAATTAACCTCCAATTAAAACAAATAAATTTATATTAAAAAGAAAAAAGAAAAAAAAATAAAGGTGGAAAATAGTACACAAAAAAACCTGAGAAAATAATGTTAAGTTAGCTTCTGTGTCTTATTGTGTTAAGTGTGAATCTGTTACAATCAAAAGTTTTCATAAAAATTTTATGTTATAGTCTTGATCTCTCTGTGCCTACTTTTTAGTCTAAATGGAAATTATTTCAAGTCTTGATTAGAAATAGATTCAACATTTTTGACAAGAATATAAAAACCTTGTGCTTCAATTTGCATCATATCAGAGGCCTGAAATATCTGGTGGTTCTACTTTTAGTGATGCTGAAATTGATCAGTGATTTCAAGTGGTGACCATCTGGTCTCTCCTTTGTAACACTCCACATCAATCTTTGATTTAAGGCCTGTTTAATTAGTCACTCAGTCGTGCCTGACTCTTTGTGGCCCAACGGGCTATAGCCTGCCTCTTTGTGACCCCACGGGCTGTAGCCTGCCAGGCTCCTCTGTCTATGGAATTCTCCAGGTAAGAATAGTGGAGAGCCATTCCCTTCTCCAGGGAAACTTCCCCAGGGAGATTGAACCTGGATCTCCTGCACTGTGAGGAGATTCTGAAAAATGGTAATTTTCTAATTTTTTTTAATTTTTTATTGTGGTAAAAGACACATAATAAAAAACATATTATTTTAACCGTATTTAACTGTATACTTCTGTGGCACTAAGTACATTCATATTGTTGTGCAGCTGTCACCATCAACCATTTCCTGAATTTTTCACCTTCCCAAACTGAAACTGTGCCCCATTAAACACTAATTCCCCATTCCCCCTCTTCATTACTCTGGCGTCTTCCAATGTACTTTCTGACTTTATGAATTTGACTATTCTAGTTACCTTATATAAGTGGAATCAAACAGTGTTTATCTGAACCTAATATATATTGGCATGCATTTTTAAGGTTAACTTACTATATGGCCTACAAACAAATTGTACTTTCTTTTTTTTCCCTGTGCTTTACAGCATGTTCTCAGTTATCTATTTTATACACAGTAGTGTATATCGGAGAAGGCGATGGCACCCCACTCCAGTACTCTTGCCTGGAAAATCCCATGGACAGAGGAGCCTGATAGGCTGCAGTTCATGAGGTCGCAAAGAGTCGGACACGACTGAGCGACTTCACTTTCACTTTTCAGTTTCATGCATTGGAGAAGGAAATGGCAACCCACTCCAGTGTTCTTGCCTGGAGAATCCCAGGGACGGGGAGCCTGGTGGGCTGCCATCTATGGCGTCGCACAGAGTCGGACAAAACTGAAGCGACTTAACAGCAGCAGCAGCAGGGATTGTGTTGTCAATCCCAATCTCCAAGCTTATCCCATCCCCTTCTCTCCTTGGTGTCCATACCTTTGTTCTTTACATCTGTGTCTCTATTTCTGCTTTGCAAATAGGTTCATATGTACTATTTTTCTAGATTCCATATATATGAGATAATTCTTTATGTTTTACAATTCTTGTTCATTGGAATTCTTCAGTAAAGAAGAGCTTTCTCTCATCAACCAAAACTACTTAGTTTTCTTAAAATAGAGTTTGGACTCAGAGAAGATAAACACTCAGTTCTTTCCTTTTAATTACCAATTCTCCAAGGAAGAAATTGATACTCTAGTTACTTCTAATGGTCTCCACTGAATTTTACTCTTGATATCTTTTCATCAGCATAATTATGAATATTTGGTATATTTTATATGTTACAGTCAATTTCTTAGTTTTTGCCCAAATTTACTCTTATGAGCGATTGACACAACCACATTAGTCTTTGGTTTCCTCCTTTTTAGGCACAAGATGTCCTAGAATCCTATGTTTTCTGTACCAGAGTCCTGGCTCTTTGTAGCAGAATGTAAAGTTCAGGCTTCAGAGTCTGGGTGCTAGAATCATTGGGTTTTCATTGTTTCTAGGTCTTTTCAGTGAACAGAGCTAGAAAACACATACCTTCAAAAAGAAAAAAAAAGTTCATGTGTGTATGTACAGTCAAACTTTAGCATTCTAAGATTTTTAATTAGTTTCCTCAAAGTTAATTTTAATTAACTGTATCTCTCTTTTCTTACACTAGAAATCTCAGGTTCTAAAATGTTAATGTACTTTTATTTGCATTGTCCTATAACATATAAAATAGTTTTATAATATAAATTAATATTGCTATTAATAGACTTATTTTGTTTAATTAATCAAGTTTAATTTTTTTTAACTTTCTGTATCTTTAGCATGTGGTTATATCACATATTAGATGCACAGATTCATTCATTCTGATTTATTTCAACATTTATGAGTTCTAAATTTTTTTAACCTTTATTATTTTTTAATTGTTTTTGCCTCCTCCTCCCATCCCAACAAGCTTGAGGGAGTATATCAACAGCACATTCACATGGTTATTGCCTATTTTTTAAATACTGAAAATATATTTTTTGATTTCACAATATTTTAATAATAAATCATTTCTACTTAAACATAAAATTTGATTGTCATAAGAAAAATTTAAAGATAGAGTATTAAGTGAGAAAATGCAGTATAGTATTATTTATAGATATCAAATGTTTATAAATATACTTAAAGAAAAATACTTCAAGAAATTAAACTAAAATGTCACTGGTAAATCTCCTCAGATGATGTGATTCAAGGTTAAATTTTGACTCATTTGTATCAAAGTAAAATTTTGTACCACTTACAAAATCAAAGGTAAGTTATTTTAAAAGATAATTTCATCTTGATTTTTTTCCATTCAAGAATATATTCTTAGGCTTATTGAAGTAACTACTGCTGAAAGTAGTCTTTAAAGTATTTTTCTAAGACTAGCTTTTCTAAAAAGGGCCTCTAATGATTGTCTTAATTCCTTCTCTGTTTATATAAGCTTTAAACTATCTTCAACATAATGATGATTTACAGTACAGTAAAGAAGGCTTAAGTTTCAAGGCATCCCCAAAAGATGCTAGTCATGTGTTCACATGATCATATTTTTAGAAATTTTCAAATGTATTTTAAGAACAAGTTAAGACTGGGTGTCTCTTTCCACTCTTCCATTGTTGCCTTTGCCAGGTGGCATTGCTGTAGCCACCAGAATTTTTCGAATCAGCCGTGGGGAAATCCAATTGAATCCCATACCTTGAGCTTGGATTTTGTAGAAGATAGTTCTGCAGCTTGCTGTCACTTTCAACTTTTATTACCAGCTCTTTCAGTGAATGAACAGCTTCTGAGTGGGCTCCTTGTCCCCACTGTGGTGACTCATGGTGCTCTGTGGATCACTGAAGGGCCGAATGTGCCATCGTGATGTGAACACAAACTTCAGCCCTGGAAGTATGGGGTGGTAATGGAAAAATAAGGTCTGAAATTTAAGGAGAAAGATACTTGTCTGAGGGAAATGTTGCAGTCTTAAGATGTTTAGCCCTGTAAGCTGAAGATTTCCTTTTCATCAATCATCAGTCAAAAAGATATTTTCTTCTGTCAAGAATATGCAAAACAGGGCAGCGTATAATATTATAAAAACATCAATTTTTCCTTTTGAGATAGGAACAATGTATTTAATGAGGTCAAAAATACTGCTAACTGAAATTTGATGGCATGTTTTGGCATGTTGTAATAAAATAAGTGAGAAATGGCATATTACTATAATGTATACAAAAAGTCCTTTTCTGTCATCTTTAAATTTAACTATTTAAAAATACCAAGAGAAAAAAATCATTCATAAAATTAATAGAATATGAAACAAAAGTGATAAAAATGAATAATTAAATCAATAGAAAGTATTCTGACATCAAGAAGCAGTGTTACTGTATCAAAAACAATCTTCTACCAAAAGAAATATATAAACTTGAAAGTAAAGTGGGGACTCTTAAATTATTTGTTACTATTATTAATGAAGAGATATAAATAAATGAGGGCTTCCCTGGTAGCTCAGTTGGTAAAGAATCTTCCTGCAATGCAGAATACCCTGGTTCGATTAATATATTATTTAATTTCATGTTGACTAGATACCAAATGCTCATTAAAAATACCTACAATATACCATTACAAAGAGTACATTAAGAGCAAACTGTTTAAAAGTGTCAAAGATTCTGAAAGTATTAAGATTAATTACTACACTAGAAAATATCCCCAGCACATTTAAAATATATAAAACATGATCACTGATATTTTCTCAATTGAACAATCATCCTAAAAGTTTGAATGATATTCCTAAAAATGGGCTCAGTTCAGCTCAGTTGTGTCTGACTCTTTGTGACCCCATGGACTGCAGCATGCCAGGCTTCCCTGTCGATCGCCAACTCCCAGAGTTTACCGAAACTCATGTCCATTGAGTTGGTGATGCCATCCAACCATCTCAGCCTCTGTCGTTCCCTTCTCCTCTTGCCTGCAATCTTTCCCAGCATCAGGGTCTTTTCAAACAAGTCAGTTCTTCACATGAGTGGCCGAAGTATTGGAGTTTCAGCTTCAGCACCAGTCCTTCCAATGAATATTCAGTACTGATTTCCTTGAGGATGGACTGGTTGGATCTCCTTGCAGTCCAAGGGACTCAAGAGTCCTCTCCATCACCACAGTTCAAAAGCATCAATTCTTCGGTGCTCAGCTTTCTTTATAGTCCAACTCTCACATCCATACCTGACTATTGGAAAAACCATAGCTTTTACTAGATGGACGTTTGTTGGCAAAGTAATGTCTCTGCTTTTCAATATGCTGTCTAGGTTGGTCATAGCTTTTCTTCCAAGGGGTAAGCGTCTTTTAATTTCATGGCTGCAGTCATCATCTGCAGTGATTTTGGAGCCCCCCAAAATAAAGTCTGTCACTGTTTCCCCATCTATTTGCCATGAAGTGATGGGACCAGATACCATCATATTAGTTTTCTGAATAGTGAATTTTAAGCCAATTTTTTCCACTCTCCTCTTTCACTTTCACTGAGAGGCTCTTTAGTTATTCTTTGCTTTCTGCCATAAGGGTGGTGTAATCTGCATATATGAGGTTATTGAGATTTCTTCCAGCAGTCTTGATTCCAGCTTGTGCTTCATCCAGTCCAGCATTTCTCATGACGTACTCTGCATATAAGTTAAATAAGCAGAGTGACAATATACAGCTTTGACATACTCCTTTCCCAATTTGGAACCAGTGTTGCTCCATGTCCAGTTCTAACCATTGCTTCCTGATCTGCATACAGATTTCTCAAGAGGCAGGTCAGGTGGTCTGGTATTCCCATCTCTTGAAGAATTTTCCACAATTTGCTGTGATCCACATGGTCCAAGGCTTTGGCATAGTCAATAAAGCAGAAGTAGATCTTTTTTCTGGAACTCTCTTGCTTTTTCAATGATCCAGCAGATGTTAGCAATTTGATCTCTGGTTCCTCTGACTTTTCTAAATCCAGCTTGAACATCTGTAAGTTCATGGTTCATGTACTGTTGAAGCCTGGCTTGGAGAATTTTGAGCATTAATTTGCTACTGTGTGAGAAGAGTGCAATTGTGTGATAGTTTGAGCATTCTTTGAAATTGCCTTTCTTTGGGACTGGAATGAAAACTGACCTTTTCTAGTCCTGTGGCCACTGCTGAGTTTTACAAATTTGCTGGCATATATATAATGGGTTACAACAATGCAAGTAACTTTCCTGACTACCCAGTATAAAATGAATTCAAATGCCTTTATAGTCTTTCTATGGGAAATAGTACTATAGATCTGTTGGTATGTGAAGATGTGATTAGAGAGTATGCCACTCAAACATTTAAGAAAGGAAAGTGCTATAGAGAGGTGTCAGGCAGTTGAATAATATTAGCTTTTTTCCAGATTTTATTGTGTTTGTGATATCTGTCATTTTTCTTGCTTTTTTTTGTTTTATACTTGTAATATTTATTTAGTATTTTATTTTTATGGCTATGGTGGATCTTCCTCCTGCACAAGGGCTTTCTTTATTTAAGCAAGCAAGAGCTACTAGTCATTGTGGTGCAGAGGCTTCTCATTCCAGTGGCTTCTCTTCTTGTGGAGCACAGGCTCTTGGCATTTGGGCTTCAGTAGTTCTAGTTCTAGCTCCTGGTATCTAGAACACTGGCTCGGTAATTTTGGCCTCATGGGCTTGGTTGCTCTGAACAGCATATGGGATCTTCCTAGACCAGGGATCAAATCAGTGTCCCTTGCATTGCAAGGTGGATTCTTAACCACTGGACCACAAGGGAAGCCCCTGTAAGTTTCTTTTCCCTCTCTTTTTTTAATTTATTAGACTTTCCTGGCGGTGCAATGGTTAAGAATCCACCTGCCAAAATGCAGGGGATGTAGGTTCAGTCCCTGGACCTGAGAGATTCCACATGCTGTGAGACAACTAAGCCCATGAGCCATCACTACTGAAGCCTGTGCCCTTAGAGCCCATGGACCTCAAGAGAAGCCACCAGAATGACACCCCGTGCACCAAATGAAAACCCAGTGCGGCCAAAAATAAAGACAAATAAAACATTTAATAAATAAACATTTATGTATTGCTATGATTTCTCATTTTCAGTAATATTCAATGTAATTCCTAGTTGTATATTTAATAAATATGGGTCCCTGTGTAGTATAAGCTTCAGACTCCTCAAAACCTAGATCCCATGTGTTCTTAACATAAAGCTAAATGGTTATAATTAAAGATATAAGGACTTGGTTGGAATACTGAGGGACAACAGAGTAGAGAAAATATACAGAAACCCTAAAAGGAGAATAGGAACATGGTGGGGATAGATGGAAGATATATGAGTTCTCAAAAAAATTTTTTTAAAGTTGAACGTGTATCTTTTAGAATCATGAGCATTCTGTTTCACTGAATTACTTTCTCGTATATTTATAGTCTACCAATTTATACAGTGGTTGAGTCTAGTGACAATAAAAGCATACAAAATAAAATACTGTAATATGAAGTCAAAATGCAGGAAATAAAATGTAGACTAAGAACGTATGGACAGACAATACTCTACAGGCCATAAGGAGAAGTATACTCATTATTTGAACTGCAAATTTGACTCTCAACTTCCTGGCGCCAAATGAAGGGAAAAACACTTTTATGCACATTGTTTTTCTGTCAAAATCATGACCAGATCATCCCTCCATGGAGAACAATAACTTTTCTGTGCATTTTGGCTCTATGCGTTTATGGTAAGTCTCTCAGTCACGTCTGACTCTTTGCGACCCTCTGGATTATAGCCCAGCAGGCTCCTCTGTCCATGGATTCTCCCAGCAAGAATACTGGAGTGGGTTGCATTTCCCACTCCAGAGAATCTTCCTTATCCAGGGATTGAATCTGTGTCTCTTTTGTCTCCAGCACTGACAGGCAAATTCTTTACCACAGTGCCACATAGAGCATTTTGACTTTATACCAAGTATTTTAAGATACACTTTAATATAAGGAGTGATGTCATGGGCAAAGTTCTCAAAATATTCTTAAATCAAACACAGTAATAGGTTTAAAGTGCCTGTTTGTATGAAAGCTGTACAATATATTTGTTACTGCATGAAAGCTCTATTGGATTTTGTTGGTTTAATTACCCAGAATTGATTCCATATAGGTGGGGGTGGCTGCCGGCTGGAGGTGGGGGACAGGGTTCTAGTATCCCAAGTCTTTTAAGGAGATAGTTATCTCATGTGAAGGGCAGTCAGTTAATCTCATGTCTTGTCCTCCCTAAGTTGATGTAGTTGTGTCAAGATAAATTGTAAACAGATGTAAAAAAGAAACTTGGAAGTAGTAAGAGGTGGGAGTTTCTTTTTCTCTCTCCTAGTAGCCATTTCAGGTTGGTAGATCAGCCTTGCTGCAGAACATCACTCCAGGATCCCAGCTCTTCCGTATGGTTGTTCTGCCATTCCCTAGGCTACTGTCATTCCCTGATCTGTCAACACTGACCACAGCTAACATGGTCTACATGTCCATGTTTCTTCAAGGGGACTAGACAAAGCAAGTCCTAGGGAAAATGGCCTCATCTTTAAAATAATCTGAAAGTTGTGGAATAATCTCTGTTCACTTTGTATTGACCAAAAATAACTCACCTGGTCACACCTGGCTGCAAAAGAAATGTACTCTCTAGCTGGTAAGCCTGTGTGCCCAGCTGAAACTCAGGAGTTCCATTATGGAAAGAAAGAAGGATAGATGCTTGGAAGAGTTACCATATCAAACGGTCCTGCCACATCAAGGGATCAGCAAGTTAACCTAAGACAAACAAATTAGATGTTCCTTCTTTGAAATTTGCAAGTTGATAAACAAAAATGGTCAGAGTTAATTCAGTTTGGGGTCTAACAGACAGCATTAATCAATTTATCATTTGTTCAGTTTATCAGTTGCTGATACCAAGATTCTCTGGGCTGGTCCCAAGAGTTTGTTTCCTGTTTTGTCGTTGATGTAGGTGGGTCTCCCAGTATAATCCAATACATTGCTTTTCCTGCAACAAGAATGTCTCAAAAGATCAAAATACCTGTCAGTGAAGGCAATTTTATTATGGATGAACATTAAATAGGGTGCAAGTATGTCTTTTTACTTTTATCCTTTAAAAAGGGGTTATTTTATTTTATTCTAGAAGTACATGGCTGTATTTTAGTTAACTAGAGATAACACTAGATAATTGATTCTGCAATATGCAAAGATCCTAATACTTTCACTCCATTACGCACATACAGACACACATCAAAAAGTGTTTTTAAATTATGTTTTTAAATGAATGAATGAAACTTTGAGAAAGTTAGTGTGTGTGTGCACTAAGTCACTTCAATCATGTGACTCCATGGATGTAGCCCATCAGGCTCCTCTGTCCATGGAATTCTCCAGGCAAGAATACTGGAGTCGATTGTCATGCTCTCCTGCAAGGGATCTTCCCGACCCAGGGATCAAACCCGTGTCTTTTATGTCTCCTGCGTTGGCGGGCTGGTTCCCACTAGCACCAACTGGGAAGCCCCGAGAAAGTTAGTGAATCAGTTCAAATTCACAATAAAAGCAGGAGAATAAGTTGAAAGAAGTAGGTAGTGGTGAAGCTCCTGGTATCCCCAGAGGGTGCTTTAGAATCCAGTTGAATTAGAGCTTCCACACAGAAGTAAGGAGACAGGGCAAAGCCTTGAACCTAATTAGAGTGGAAAACCAGATTACAGACCCCCGTAAAAAATCAGAATTCATTTTTTAAAAAATCACATCTTCAGGAAAATAGTAAAAAATTATTTAACGTGCTTTTTCTATTTTTTCCTCTCCAGACTTATTGACGTATAATTCACAAATAAAATGCATACATTTATGGGGTATAACATGATTTTTGAGATATGTATATACACTGTGAAATGACTACCACAATCATGCTAATTAATATATCTATCACCTCACATGGCTACAAGTGTGTGGTGAGAACATTGAAGATCTAGTCTGTGAGAGAATTTTGAATATAAAATACAGTACTATGATCTGTAGTCACCATGCAATAATCAGTTATGTTTCTATACACTAACAATGAACTTCCCAAAAAAGAAATTAAGAAAATAATTCTACTTATGATAGGCTATTTTAATTTTAGGAATAATATAACCACAGAACTGAAAGATCTGTACACTACAAACTAGAAAGCACTGACAAAAAAAATTGAAAATGCACAGATAAATGGAAAGATATCCTATAATTATGGATTAAAAGAATTAGTATTGTTAAAATGTCAGCACTAACCAAAGCAATCTACAAATTCGCTGCCAACTCTGTCAAAGATACAATGGCATTTTTTACAGAAATAGAAAAAAATCCTAAGATTCACATGGGATTACAAAAGACCCCTTCAGCTAAAATAAACTTTTTCTGAATTATATATTTTGCTTCTTAATAAGTTCCAGTCTTCAATATTGTCTTATATCTTAATAACTATATGAATTAAATAATTACCTATGTATTTCTCTTTTTTTTTTTCCTTAAAAATTATCTCATTGGAAGATTTTTGCTTTGTTTCTTCAGATTGGGTTCCTTTTCCCAAACATAACTATCATGTGTCTATTAACCCCTTTTTGTGTATTTCCATGAAAGGCAGCCTAGACAGTGTTGGAAGCTGAGATGGATTATCTCATTCATTTGTTCATGCAACAAACACAGAACAACAACTATACATATATAAGACCATGCTGGATGCTGAGGATATAACTGTAAATAAAAATAAAGTAAATGTCTCTGTTTTCTAGAGGGCAAACATTTTAATAAAGAAATAAACAAATATATAATTTTATATGCAGATAAATTTTGTGAGGAATAGAAAGTGTAATAAAGGATGGATAATCCATAGAGAATATAGGGAAAGCCTCTCTGAAAAGGTGACATTTGAATAGCAACCTCCAGTGTGGGGAGTTAGCCACCTGAAGGTGTAGGAAAAGATATCCCCCCAAAAAGAGTCAAATATATAGACTTTAGGATGGGAAAGGATGTGTGTTCAGGGACCACAGGAAGGAGAGTACAGTAGGAACAGAGAAAAGAAGGGGGTGGCATACATGAAATAGGATCAGTAGTCAGCAGCGAATCACTTAGGACCTTTTGGCCAAGGAAAGGTCTTTCAATTGCACTCTAAGTATAATGAGAAGGTACTGTTAGGTTTTTACATGGTCTGATTTACATTTGCCAAAGTCAGGCTTGCTACTATGTGAGGATTAGATATGGCTGGGATGAGTAAGAATGGAAGGATAATTGTTGGGAGTAACCCAAGGAAGAGAGGATGATGCCTTTGACCAGGATGATGGGGAGAGGGAGTCAAATTCAGGATATAATTTGAAAAAAAAAAAAAGCAAAGAACTTTTATATGTATTTGGTATGAATTATTTGTGAACTTCCAGATATTCAAGCTGGTTTTAGAAAAGGCAGAAGAACCAAGATCAAATTGCCAACATCCACTGGATTATTGGAAAAGCAAGAGAGTTCCAGAAAAACATCTATTTCTGCTTTATTAACTATGCCAAAGCCTTTAACTGTGCGGATCACAACACACTGTGGAAAATTCTTCAAGAGATGGGAATACTAGACCACATGACCTGCCTCTTGAGAAACCTGTATGCAGGTCAAAAGCAACAGTTAGAACTGGACATGGAACAATAGACTGGTTCCAGATCGGGAAAGGAGTACATCCTGCTTATTTAACTTATATGCAGAGTACATGATGAGAAACGCTGGGCTGGAAGAAGCACAAGCTGGAATCAAGATTGCCGGGAGAAATATCAATAACCTTAGATATGCAGATGACACCACCCTTATGGCAGAAAGTGAAGAGGAACTAAAAAGCCTCTTAATGAAAGTGAAAGAGGAGAGTGAAATCGTTGGCCTAAAAGTCAACATTCGGAAAACTAAGATCATGGCATCTGGTCCCATCACTTCATGGGAAATAGATGGGGAAACAGTGGAAACAGTGTCAGACTTTAATTTTGGGGGCTCCAAAATCACTACAGATGATGATTGCAGCCATGAAATCAAAAGACGCTTACTCCTTGGAAGGAAAGTTATGACCAACCTAGATAGCATATTGAAAAGCAGAGACATTACTTTGACAACAAAGGTCCGTCTAGTCAAGGCTATGGTTTTTCCAGTGGTCATGTATGGATGTGAGAGTTGGACTGTGAAGAAAGCTGAGCACTGAAGAACTGATGCTTTTGAACTGTGGTGTTGGAGAAGACTCTTGCAAGTCCCTTGGACTGCAAGGAGATCCAACCAGTCCATTCTAAAGGAGACCTGTCCTGGCTGCTCATTGGAAGGACTGATGCTGAAGCTGAAACTCCAATACTTTGGCCACCTTATGCGAAGAGTTGACTCATTGGAAAAGACCCTGATGCTGGGAGGGATTGGGGGCAGGAGGAGAAGGGGACGACAGAGCATGAGATGGCTAGATGGCATCACTGACTTGATGGACATGAGTTTGGGTAAACTCCGGGAGTTGGTGATGGACAGGGAGGCCTGGCATGCTGCGATTCATGGGGTCACAAAGAATCAAACAGGACTGAGCGACTGAACTGAACTGAACTGATTAGGGAAACAAAAGAACTTATGCATGAAGCTTAGTGTTTGAACTTGAAAGCTTCTGGGTGAATGGTGGAGGCTTTTAGTTAGGTCAGAAAGTCTGAGGAGGACTGAGTGCATGGTGGGAAGGTTATTGAGGGGAGATTGATCAGTGGTTCAATTTTCCATATATATTAAGTTTGATATGCAGATTAGACCCCCAGTAGAGGTGTTGAGCATACAGATATGTATGATTAGATGTGAATCAGGACCTCAAGGGAGCAGCAGGCCTGGAGGTAGTGGGTGGGATTTGGCAACACAGAGATGGTATATAAAACTCTGTATGTGCATGCTCAGCCACTTCAGTCATGTCCAAGTCTTTGTGACCCCATGGACCATAGCCTGACTGGATCCTCTATGGGATTCTTGAGGCAAGAATACTGGAGTGGGTTGCCATGCCCTTTTCCAGGGGATCTTCCTCATCCAGGGGTTGAACCCATGTCTCTTTATAGCTCCTGCATTGGCAGGCAGGTTCTTTACCACCAGCACCACATAGGAAGCTCCATATATAAAGCTTTGAGATTATGTGAAATCACCTAGGAATGGGCTTCCCTGATAGCTCAGTTAGTAAAGAATCTGCCTGCAGTGTGGGAGATCTGGGTTTGATCCCTGGGTTGGGAAGATCCCTTGGAGAAGGGAAAGGCTACCCACTCCAGTATTCTGGCCTGGAGAATTCTATGGGGTTGCAAAAATGATTGAGTGACTTTCACTTCACTAGAGAGGACTGAGTCCTGGGGGAAAGCTCAGAAAGAGGGGGAAAGTCAAGCAAAGGAGGCTGGGATGAGAAGGTAGGAAGGAAAGCAGAGGTTTATGGGGCCCTAAAAACAAGGTGCCTGTGTGCTAGGTCACTTCAGTCCTGTCCGACTCTGTGCAGTCCTATGGACTGCAGCCTTCCAGACTCCTTTGTCCACTAGTAACAAACCTTATGGGGCTTACCTGGTGGCTCAGATGGTAAAGAATCTGCCTGAAATGTGGGAGACCCAGGTTCAATCCCTGGGTCAAGAAGGTCACCTGGAGAAGGGAATGGCAACCCACTCCAGTATTCTTGCCTGGAGAATTCCATGGACACAAGAGTCTAGCGGGCTACAGTCCATAGGGTTGGGTATGACTGAACAGCTAACACTTTCACTTTCAAAGACAGTGTATTGAGAATGAGGGAAATGTCAACAAATGCCAAATGCTAAGTGCAAGTGAAAGCCACTCAATCCTGTCTGACTCTTTGCAACCCCATGGACTATACAGTCCATGGAATTCTCCAGGCCAGAATACTGGAATGGGTAGCCTTTCCCTTCTCCCAGGGATCTTCCCAACCGAGGGATCGAACCCAGATCTCCCACATTGCAGGTGAATTCTTTACTAGCTGAGCCACCAGGGAAGCCCAAGAATACTGAAGTGAGTAGCCTATCTCTTCTCCAGAGGATCTTCCCCACCAAATGTTGCTAATAGGTCAAAATAAGAGAAAAGCAGAATCAACTTTTTGGCAACATTGAAGACTACATCAAAAATTATCCTATGTAGATCTTTCAGGTAAAAATTTTAAATTTGCTATAGTTCCACCTTGGTTGGAGTAAAAGAGAAAGCAGACGGAATAGAATCCAAGCTTCTATGAAAGAAGATGTGTTTATTTTGCTTTAAAAAAAAAATCTTTCTTTTGTCAGCCATGAGCTGAGTCAGAGTATTCATTCTTCCCCTGATAAGACTGCCCTCATGATCACTGACCTAAATCAAGTCCCTTACAATTATACAGTAGAAGTGACAAATAGATTCAAGAGATCAGATCTGATAGACAGGGTGCCTGAAGAAACAATGGACAAAGGTTCATGACATTGTACACGAGGCAGTGACCAAGACCATCCCCAAGAAAAAGAAATGCAAAAAGGCAAAATGGTTGTCTGAGGAGGCCTTACAAATAGCTGAGAAAAGAAGAGAAGTGAAAGGCAAAGGATAAAAGGAAAGATACACCCATGTGAATGCAGAGTTTCAAAGAATAACAGAGACATAAGAAAGCCTTCCTCGGTGATCAATGCAAAGAAATAAAACAATAGAATGGGAAAGACTAGAGATCTCTTCAAGAAAATTAGAGATACCAAGGGAACATTTCATGCAAAGATAGGCACAATAAAGGACAGAAATTGTATAGACCTAACAGAAGCAGAAGATATTAAGAAGAGATGGCAAGAATACACAGAAGAACTATACAAAAAAGATCTTCATGACCCAGATAACCACAATGGTGTGATCACTCATCTAGAGCCAGACATCTTGGAATGTGAAGTCAAGTGGGCCTTAGGAAGCATCACTATGAACAAAGCTAGTGGAAGTGATGGAATTACAGTTGAGCTATTTCAAATCCTGAAAGATGATGCTGTGAAAGTGCTGCACTCAATATGTCAGCAAATTTGGAAAATTCAGCAGTGGCCACAGGACTGGAAAAGGTCAGTTTTCATTCCAATCCCAAAGAAAGGCAAGGCCAAAGAATGCTCAAAGTACCACACAATTGCACTCATCTCACACACTAGCAAAGTAGTGCTCAAAATTCTCCAAGCCAGGCTTCAACAGTACGTGAACCATGAACTTCCAGACATTCAAGCTGGATTTAGAGAAGGCAGAGGAACCAGAGATCAAATTGCCAATATCTGTTGGATCATGGAAAAAGCAAGAGTTCCAGAGAAAAATATCTACTTCTGCTTTATTGACTATGCCAAAGCCTTTGACTGTGTGGATCACAACACACTGTGGAAAATTCTTCAAGAGCTGGGAATACCAGACCACCTGACCTACCTCTTGAGAAATCTGTATGCAGGTCAAAAGCAACAGTTAGAACTGGACATGGAACAACAGACTGGTTCCAAGTCAGGAAAGGAGTATGTCAAGGTTGTATAGTGTCACTCTGCTTATTTGACTTATATGCAGAGTTCATCATGAGAAATGCTGGACTGGATGAAGCAAAAGCTGGAATCAAGATTGCCAGGAGAAATATCAATCACCTCATATATGCAGATTACACCACCCTTATGGCAGAAAGCGAAGAGGAACTAAAAAGCCTATCAGTGAAAGTGAAAGAGGCCTAAAAGTCAATATTCAGAAAACTAAGATCATGGCATCTGGTCCCATCACTTCATGGGAAATAGATGGGGAAACAGTAGAAACAGTGACAGACTTTATTTTGGGGGGGGCTCCAAAATCACTGCTGATGGTGATTGCAGCCATGAAATTAAAAGACACTTGCTCCTTGGAAGAAAAGTTATGACCAACCTAGACAGCATATTAAGAAGCAGAGATATTACTTTGCCAACAAAGGTCTGTCTAGTCAAAGCTATGTTTTTTCCAGTAGTCATGCATGGGTGTTGAGTTGGATGGGGAGTTGGACTGTAAAGAAACCTGAGTGCTGAAGAATTGATGCTTTTGAAATGTGGTTTTAGAGAAGACTTTGGAGAGTCCCTTGGACTCTCCAACCTGTCCATCCTAAAGGAAATCAGTCCTGAATATTCATTGGAAGGACTGATGCTGAAGCTGAAACTCCATTCCTTTGGCCACCTGATGCGAAGAACTGACTCATTGGAAAAGACCCTGATGCTGGTAAAGATTGAAGTTGGGAGGAGAAGGGGATGACATAGGATGAGACGGTTGGATGGCATCACCAACTCAATGGAGCTTTGTTTAAGTAAGCTCTGGGAGTTGGTAATGGACAGGGAAGCCTGGAGTGCAGAGTCCATGGAGTTGCAAAGAGTCAGACATGACTGAGTTACTGAACTGTCCTGAACTGATGATCACTGAGTGTTGGCAGGACTCCGCCCTTTGTATAACTGAGGCAGCCTCAGACACATATAAGCTGGAAGTAGGTGCTGCCTTGGGGTTTGACTCTGACCATGGGCATGCTTGGGGTGGGGGTGTTCTGGAGTCATTCTGGCAGCCCAGCTAGAGCACCAGTCGGTTGTCAATCAGCTGCCTCTGCACTAGGACTGGGAGCAAACGAGTCTGCACGTGGCTCGTCGAGGGCAGAATCTGTTTCTTACTGCCCTCCGATAAGACTCACTGGTTTTCAAATCATCCAAGGAGACTCATCTGCCTGGTGCCAGACCCCAGGTGCCAGAATCAAATCCCTTATTCCTAAGGGAGGACCCCTAAACCTGTGATATAGCCCTTCACTTCTGGGTCACCCACTAGAGATGTGGTTTCTGAATAAATCACTTCTTCTCCCCTCCCATTAGACTCTGCATGGTTCTTCCTTTATTGCTCTGGTTCTAGAAGAGATATTCTGCTAGTCTTCTGGTGGTTCTCAGTGAGAACTGCCCTACCTGTAGTTGTAGTTTTCATGTGTTCATAGTGGGGAGGTGAGCCCAGGGTCTTCCTTTTCCATCATCTTGATCCTCCTTCATTTCTTGATATAGACAAGAGCTGTGACCTTATATCAGAGATATAATTATAAAAATTTCCACCAAGAGAATCCTTAAATATTGAAACTTACTATCTATTTGTGACACTCTGGAACTCTCTCTTTATTGATAGTTGGCATGGCTAACACCAATGAAATATTTTTTTAAATGTTGCTACTAAGATCCATATATATCTAAAAATATTATGACAACATGCTGCTGCTGCTATGTCACGTTAGTCGCGTCCGACTCTGTGCGACCCCATAGACGGCAGCCCACAAGGCTCCTCTGTCCCTGGGATTCTCCAGGCAAGAACACTGAAGTGAGTTGCCATTTCCTTCTCCAATGCATGAAAGTGAAAAGTGAAAGTGAAGTCACTCAGTCGTGTCCAACTCTTAGGGACCGCATGGACTGCAGCCTATAGGCTCCTTCATCCATGGGAATTTCCTGGCAAGAGTACTGGAGTGGGTTGCCAGTGCCTTCTCCGATGACAACATAGTAAAGAATGATTATTGCATTGATATTAGTGATATACAGTGTGAGTGGCCTTTGATTCTTTAGGGTTTTATTTTTCCAAAATAGATCACAATGTAGTACTCAGAAAATTATCCTGTAGACAATAACTTGAGCATGACTTTCATTTGAGGTCTATTTATTTGACTTTTAGTGGTCATTAAAATTTTTTAAAAATGAAAACACACATGGAAAACTTAAGTCATATGAATTTTTAAGGTGAAATGGAGATCTCAAAGACTTTTTCTTTCTGGCCTTGACTGCTTTGAGCTATTATTTACAACTGGACAAGCTCTGTTTAAAAGCTGAGATGACACAAACCCCACAATATCAAGTTGTCCACTGATGTGTGATAATTTGAGCATGAGGTGTTTCTGAATACTCTCTCCAGACTGTTGCATTTTCTTTTCTGGAAATCTCTGCTTGATACTTAGAAACAGCAAATGTGAAAGAGCACTGATGAATTTCATTACATCCGTTTTTTCTGTATACATGAGTCATGATTCCAGCATCCCCTGTCTTCTAGGAAACATTAGCTCCACAGAGTACAGATGCCTGCAAGTTCCATGTTGCCTTTATTTGTCATGTCATTTCCTTGAGGGACATGACTAATATTTTGATGTCCACCGTGATGACTAAAATGCATGTAGCAATGCCAAATCATATTTGAGGAGTAAATGCATGACTTGATGCCAAACTCAGCACAAAGATGAGATTGCAAGAAGTTATATATTAACTTGAGAGTTCCTTGAACTGCAAGGAGATTCAACCAGTCCATTCTGAAGGAGATCTGTCCTGGGATTTCTTTGGAAGGAATGATACTAAAGCTGAAACTCCAGTACTTTGGCCACCTCATGCGAAGAGTTGACTCATTGGAAAAGACTCTGATGCTGGGAGGGATTGGGGGCAGGAGGAGAAGGGGATGACAGAGGATGAGATGGCTGGATGGCATCACTGACTCGATGGACGTGATTCTGAGTGAACTGCGGGAGTTGGTGATGGACAGGGAGGCCTGGCATGCTGCGATTCATGGGGTCGCAAAGAGTCAGACATGACTGAGTGACTGATCTGATCTGATCTGATGTATTAACTGTTATTGCTTACAGCTGTTTTCTTATTGGTACTACTAAACGTGTCATTGACAAAATAAATACTGTGTCCCAGGGAAGTGAAGCTTCATCTTGTCCTCTGGGCCCCACAAATAAACCCATACTTTGGAATTTATATCTACATCAGTCAATCCGTTACACTTTCTTAAATGTATTGGAAGCATATAGTTGAGTGACTCAGAACCAAGATTTGGCATTGAAACAGATCAAGCCATTTCCAACTGTATGTTCTTGAGAAGTCCCTCAATCTCTCTAGGACTCAGTTTCCTGAAATGCAAAATGGGGAATAATATTAATAACATATACCTCACTGCTAAGTCACGTCAGTCATGTCCGACTCTGTGCAACCCCATAGATGGCAGCCCACCAAGCTCTGCTGCCCCTGGGATTCTCCAGGCAAGAACACTGGAGTGGGTTGCCATTTCCTTCTCCAATGCAGGAAAGTGAAAAGTCAAAGTGAAGTCGCTCAGTCATGTCCGACTCTTAGTGACCCCATGGACTACAGCCTACCAGGCTCCTCCATCCATGGGATTCTCCAGGCAAGAGTACTGGAGTGGGGTGCCATTGCCTTCTCCGATATACCTCACTAGGTACTTGTAAAAATTAAGTGAGTTCATATATGGAAAGTGCTAAACACTGTAGCCAGTAAAGTCTAAGTGCATAATAGATATGATTATTACCCAGTAGCATGGGCTTCTCAGGTGGCACTACTGGTAAAGAACCCACCTGAATTATGCAGGAGACATAATAGACGTGGGTTGGACCAATGGGTGGGGAAGATCCCCTGGAGGAGGGCATGGCAACCTACTCTAGTGTTCTAGCCTGGGGAATCCCACAGACAGAGGAGCCTGGCAGGCCATATAGTTCATGGGGGTGCAAAGAGTCAGACATGAGTGAAGTGACTTAGCATGCACACCCTGTAGCACAGCAACATTCTGCAGTGAATACAAGGACTACACTTGGGCTCTGCCTCCAACACATTGCCTTCTAGTTTGAATGAGTAAGATATACACGTAAGCAAACAAAATCCAAAAACACAGTGAGGAAGTGCTATTGCACAGCATAGGGAATGGTTATTATCTAATTTCAGAGAAGAGAAAAATCAAAGAAAATGGAAGTCAGAATAGGAATCACAGAGAAGGCAGAATGTGAATTGGGCCATAAACAATGAGCAGAATTCCAATACACCGAGTTAGAAATATGGGTTGAGGGAAAGGCACTAAGAAAAAGAGAGCTGTGTGAGCAAGGACATAGGAACAGTGAGCACAGCATGTGTAGTGGTGGGCTGAACAGAAAAAGGGCTATTTTTGGGAGCAGACAGATTTATTCGTCTACAAGGGGATTCTAAAGAGAAGAAAAGATAAAAAACAACAAATGTCTATATTGACTATGAAATTAACAGTTGCTATAGCATAATGGGGTAGGACAATGGAAGAAAAAAAATTATGTTGAAGAAAACTGAGTCTTGTATCAATCAACTCAGTTCAGCCATTAAGTTGTATCTGACTCTTTGCGACCACATGGACTGTAGCACATGAGGCTTCCCTGTCCATCATCAACTCCTGGAGCTTGCTCCAACTCATGTCCATCGAGTCGGTGATGCCATGTATATCATGAGTCTGTATATCATGTATTAATGCTGTGCTGTGCTTAGTTATTCAGTCATGTCTGACTCTTTGCCACCCTATGGATTGTAGCCCACCAGGCTCCTCTATCCATGAGGATTCTCCAGGCAAGAATATTTGAGTGAGTTGCATGCCCTCCTCAAGGGAATCTTCCCAACCCAGGGATCAAACTGGGGTCTCCCGCATTGCAAGTGTCTTCCCTGGTGGCTCAGAGGTTAAAGCATCTGCCTGCAATGCAGGAGGCCTGGGTTCATCCCTGGGTCAGGAAGATCCCCTGGAGAAGGAAATGGCAACCCACTCCGGTATTCTTGCCTGGATAATCCCATGGACGGAGGAGCCCAGTGGGCTACAGTCCACGGGGTCACACAGAGTTGGACACGACTGAGCGACTTCACTTTCACTTTCTTTCTCACATTGCAGGCAGATTCTTTATCATCTGAGCCACCAGGGAAGTCCATGTTAATACCACTAACACCAAATTAAGGCACTGTGACCAGTTGTGACACCAACTTGTCTGAGGACTCAGCAACATCTACAGAGAGATTTGAGACTGGGATGATCCTTTACCATTGTCCCCAGTTGGGTAATGGGACTGAGCCCTTCTATCCCATATGAATCTATCCTTGGAGCTGTGTCCCTACAGGAATGGAGTGGGACTGATAAGGAAGCTCTCTAAACAGAAGTGATCCCTGAGCTGACAGGGGAAGAAGGCCTCCATTCCCAAAAGAGTATCCATACAACACAGCACAGTGCCCACCAGAGCCATCAGTACCTTTAAAGGAGTCAAATACAGAATAGTGGTGTGGTGATTTATGATCTAGTCTAATTATTTCACTCCCATTTTTCCTGCCCTCCCTTTAGGACTCTTCTCTGTACAGGGTTGCAATGGGAGAAAAAAATGAGATGGGCAAGAGAATTGGAGTAAAACAAATGATACCTCTACCAAAGTTTCTTGAAAATATCAAGTGTGTTTACAATTCATGGACAGTAAAATCTTTTAAAATCTTTTTTCCCCATTTCTTTCCTCCTTAGTATCTCTTATAGACTTCCCTAATGGCTCAGTGGGTAAAAGAATCCACCTGCAATGCAGGAGATGCACGTTACATGGGTTCAGTCCTTGGGATGGAAAGATCTCCTGAAGAAGAAAATGGAAACCCAGTCCAGTATTCTTGCCTGGAAAATCCCATGGACAGGGTCTGATGGACTATAGTCCATGGGGTCGTAAGAGTCGGAGCATACAAACACACAGTATCTCATATAAACATCACCTGCGCCCAGTTATCTCCCCTGACTCCTATATGAATATCAGCCACCCCGATCCCCTCCCCTGACTACTATTATCAATTCAAACCCAGCCCCGCTGCTGTGGTTTCCCTATTTGCAAATCTGTTCCGGGCTCATCCATTGAAACTCTCTTTGCTGTCAGTGAACATCATCTCTGCCAGTTTGTGTTCCTCTCTGGTCTCCCTCCCACCACTACTCCACATTTTTACAGCCAGGGTCCAAGAGCACACGTAACAGACACAACCTCATGCTGAAGGTTAGTTCATTATTTCCTCTCTAATTCCTATTATGCTCCTAACACTCTGTCTATTACTGTAATGGCCCTATAATCCCTTTGTAGAGTTGCTCTCAATAGATGATAAATGAGCGTATCAGACACCTCTCAGCCTGCAGTTTACTCCAGCAATTTCGGTGGCAGTCAGTTCTGCATGGGTATAACCTAACAGCAGCCCATTTCTGCTGTATCATGTGCCACTTGTCATCAGCCTCTCGCCTTCTCTAACACTGTGAACTGGGACACCTGTGAACATGTCTCCCATTCATTCATGAATGATAAGTGAAACAAGAGGATTAAAACTCCAAGGGGCCACCCAGGACAAAAGACAGATGAAAGCTGGTAAATAAATACTCTTTCTCCAGTGGACAATTCTGAGGCACACCCTAAATGGACCATCATAAAGTTGTATTGAATTCCAGTTACCAGCAATGGTGAACCATTTGAGGGCACAATCATGTACTGGCTTTGCCTCTGTCCCTGGTCTCCCTGTTCTGTTCCTTGGGATGACTTCTTCCCTCCAAAACTTTTTTACGTAGATTCTTGTCCTGGGCTCTGCTTTCTGGAGGAAACTCAGAAGAAGAGACAAAGGCAATGAGTGAATAAATGGATGAATGAATGAAAGTTGAATGAGTATAGGAGAGAACTCTATGGTGGGATAATTTCCCTGTGCAACTGAGGAGATTGTAAGAATTTTCTTATTACTTGAGATGCAGAAACAGCATTGTTGTTCTATTGTCCTATCAAACATTTTAAACACTTTAAGGAAAATGAATATTTCCATCTAGACTGCTTAGTATTTCTAGACATCATGAGTGCATCTGTCAAATTCTGCCTAATGTATGCGTGTGTTTATGGTACATGTGTATTTGTGTAGGCAAGAAGAAAATGGGTTAGATGTGCCTTATAGAGCTTTTTCAAACATTGATGAGTTAGAAGCACAAATTAAATCACTGTCCATCCCTTTACAGAAAGAAATGGTAAATCAGAACAGCCTGAGGCAATATAAATTAACTCTTGGAATTTTGATAAACTGCCACCTGCTTTTGCACATTTACATAGGAAGCAAACTTTCATTTGATTAGAAAAAATTATCAAAAATTTTGCAGGCTTGTTTCAATATGCTCCTTTCAAATCACCCATTGAGAGAGAATTAATTTTCTTACGCTTTTGAAATTGGTGATGGGTGAACTTACACATGCCATTTTCAGCTAGGATTAAGCATCTTATTTCAGTGAGATCTGGTGCTAATTTTCAGGTGTACCCATCCTCCCCTCTTCTCACTCCATGCAAACTATTTCATCTCCCACATTTACCAGCCCTGCTATCTGGGTATGCATTTTAGTTCACTGAATCAAAAAGATTAAAATTATTTCTAAAATCACACTATAAAATCAGCTATTAAGACAATCCTCTATTGAAATGTCTATTCAATTTTAGAGATAAGAATGGAACTACGAATTCCTGTGCGTGCTGATTGGGAGGGGCAATGCTCTACCTGCCTTCTGGTTAATCCCCAAATATTTGACAATTGCTATACGTGAATCATTGTATTAGATCTATCACAATTACAAAGACCTACAGTAATCCTTCTCCCATAGGTGAATTCCTCTCATACAAAAGGTAATGCCCTGAGATTTAATGAGTCACCCTTGCGGCTTCTCACTGGGGCTACATGGGGCTTCTGTCTTTGTCCCGAATTAGTGGGAAATGGAGAAAGTTATCTCCCTTTGTCTCTTCTGTTTCTCTCTTTTTGCTTTCTTTTTCTTCTCTCTCCCTCCATCCTTTTGCTCTTAAAGAGTAAAGTCTTAAGGGGCAGACCTAAGAGTTTCAGCAAGATTTGTGTTGCCTAAGAACTCCCCTGATTGAGAAACTGTTAGCGCCATAGATTCTGACAGATCAAGGCTAAAGGAAAGCTTTGAGTCAGCTTCCTGACTAGAGGGCTAGAGCAGTCACATCTGTCAGAGCAGGGATGGGAGGCTGGGAGCAGGCTCTGGGTGGGGCAGTTGTAAGGACAAGTCTTAAAAGAAGAGGAGACTTGCTCACAGGAGGACGCATCACTGGTGACACAGACCAGCATGGGAGCAGAAATCAGAAATATTCCCAGATCCCTGTGCTTAATGGATCTGCTCCTAGGATGTCTCCCAGAATCTAAGAGCTACTAAATCTGAAGCAACACTATCTCAACTTTCATCAAAGAGGATGTGAAAGAGCTGTACGAGGCCTTGTCCTCTAATAGTAATGTTGATAGAAGTCAGTGGAAGAAATGGAATAACTCATATTTGGTGGTTTTTATGGAAACTTTGGAATCAGATGATAAATGATTTTTCAATTTTTATTCTGATACATGCATTTTTTAAAAAAAGTTTCACGTAATGGTTGAAAGAGTCAATGGCATTGAGTAACTGACATTATCAGACACTAAGTTTTGTCTTTTGGACAGAAGGCAAATCAATCTCGAAGCATCTCAAAGCATTGGAGGTTATATCTTCCAACGAGGCTAAAAAGTATCAAGATGCTTCCAAATTTGAAATAAAGCAGATTATAAAAGCCAGAATACTTTTGGTTAAACCTTCAAAACTTAAGGCCATCCCAGTAAAAACTGATCTCTCTTCAAAAGAAAAACTTAATTTGAATTTATGCAACAAATATTCATTGAGTATCTCCCATGCGCCAGGCACATACTCCTTAGTTGCTAGATGATTCACAATGATCTTAGAAAGACGTGCAGGGAGGCTTTAACAAGTATAATTTATACCTTGGCTTGTTTTTTTTTTTTTCCATCCAGAAGAATATAGAAAATAATTTCAAGAAAACCTGAAATACATAGAAACATACAAATAAGCAAGCTAGGAAATTAGTCTATAAGGGCACACCTATGAAAGAGACCAATTGCTCCCCTCTGTGACCTTTGGACCTTTCTTCTCCTCTCTTCATTTTTATGGTTACCATGGTAAAACATCAGTAGCAGCAGCATCCCAGGGTCAAAGGCAATTGAGAATTAGTTTCATAATATTCATCATTACTCATTTAAGATGCTTAAAATGTATTGTACTCATTGTTTAACATGCAGCCTTTAAGGAAATGAAAGAAAATTAAGCAGAGTTAAAATGTTTTTCCAGTAAACTTACTCTTACAAAGTCTTAATTTCTCCTCCTCCTTAGGGTTTTGGGGACCCTTTTCCCTAATCTTTGTGTGGGATTACTACAAAATAACTTTAGAGCTGTACTGTCCATTATGGAAGACACTAGCACATGTGGCTGCTTAAATTACTTAAAATTAATTACAGGTCAAGCATTCAATAGCCAAACACGGCCAGTGGCTACCATATTGGGCCACACAGACACAGAACATTTCCATCATCTAAGAAATTTCTCCTGGGCAACTCAGGTATCTTCAAGGAGGTTGTCTAGAGTTACTTGGCATAGCTCAAGTTAACAGCTGAGAGTCCAAGTTGTATTTTTATATTGTACAACAGCACAAGTGCCAGGTGATGGTGGTAGTAATTAGTACTTTAGGAATCAGAAAAGAGAGTTCACCGTGAGCGAAATGGTCAGCACAAACTTCAAGGAAAAGGTGAGAGTTGAGTTGAGTCCCAAGGGACAGTTAGGATTTAGGCAAGGAGCAAGTAGCAAAGGCATTCTAGATGATGGACAAATATATATATATATATATATATATATATATATATATATATATAATATATATATGCCAAATAATTTAAGATATATTTAAGACAGTGAACTGAAAGTTCATATGTAGAAAATTAATTTGAAATAGGTGATCTTGGAGGCTAAAGTGAGTGACAACATGAAGCACAGATTTAGACGGATGTTGAGAATTCTTGAAATTTTTCTGAGGTCCATTTTCTATGGACGATATAGCAGCAGGGCCACTATAGCTGAGAGGGCTTTCATTATCAGTTAGAATAAAAGGGCTCCCTTGAACTCAAGAATTTTTTTTTAAGTTGGTATCTTAATAGCTATAACAAGTGAAACAAATATAAAATGACTTTAGTAAATTATACAAGTTTAAGTAGTAAACATAAAATTATAGAAAATTGAAACTTTAATCACAATAAAGAACTGAATACAATATAATTTATTATAAAAAATTATGTACTTACTTTCATAGGAAACAAAATCCTTTATGACTGCTTCAATTCTCACTTATGCCATTTCTGAACAGAAATGGCTACTAAATTTAACAGCCTTTCTTGAGGCATTCTTTTTAAAAATATACATTGGTATTTGAGCTTCCACGATTGGCTTACACTGAAGCTCCAACCAACTCTGAAATTACATGCCAAGGGTTTTAGTAAACCGACGAATCACTTTTCCCACTGAAATTTTGTGGCTGTTGCTTTTACAGGTTCTGCATAGGTTTTGTATTTCCTTCTGCCTGCAATGTGGGAGACTTGAGTTCGATCCCTGGGTCAGGAAGATCCTCTGAAGAAGGAAATGGCAACCCACTCCAGTATGCTTGCTGGGAAATCCCATGGACAGAGGAGCCTGGCAGACTACAGACCATGGGGTTGCAGAGTCAGATAGGACTGAATGACCTCACTTTCTATATGAGTAAATCCTCAGTGCTTTAAACTAATTGCCTTGGAATTATTCCTTGGTGGTTAATCCAGAGACCCCTTCCTATACACCTGGTCCCTCTGTGTTTGGTCAGATTTTCACTGTCTTGTCAGGCAGAAACCACAGCAGAGCCCTCACTCTGTCTCAGAGTTATTTTTCCTTGATTAGTGTCATCTTAATTCAAATTGAAGTCAGAAGAGTATTAAAAATGGCATAAAATTTTTATGACCATAAATCTATGTTTTCAAAATTATATTGTTGGGTGCAAAATTTTTGAAAAATTGACTTGAAATTTAGTTTTGAATCCCAAACAGATAATGGAGTTTGAGGTCAAAGTAACTTTCCCTTTTCTATGTTGGATAAATTGACATCAATGGAAAGATGCTCACAATTTGTTTGGTGTCAATGATATTGACTTTGTAAATACTCTAAATCACTTTGATGCTTGACTTGATGTATATTAAATTTTGGCTTATGCATCATTTCATGTAAAACATTAAGCCAAATTAGTTCTTAGTGAATACATTTTCAAAAATATAGTTTTGAAATACTTTTGGCTTGTGTTCTATAATTTATATCTTTACTAATATCACAATCTGTTTATGTAAGAGCACATACTGCTTCTAATTGAGTTTTAATGGCCTAATGGCAATGACTTGAATTTTTCATTGTGGATTCTGCAAAGGTTTTGAATTTGCATTTATTAAATGTTTTCAAACATTTCAGTATTTCATTGAAGCCAAGAAGTATTAATTATATAGCCCTTGGATAAGGAAAAAGAAACCCTAAGTGATAGTAAAAAAAATTTTTTGCTTGATTGTTTCTTACAGAACAGAACATTTAGAATGCTTTAGTTTTTTTTCCCAAGGATCTTTTGTAGCAAAAGATTATGTTTTCCATGTTTCCAAACTGAGATGCTTTAGAATTCCAGGCTTCCAAAATGTTTGGCTTAAATTTACTCTTTTTTAATCTAGTCTATTAAATGTATTTGTTTGTTTTACATATATATATATATATATATATATATATATATATATAATTTGCCAGGATCTGGTTTTATATTTCACTCCCTAAATAATTGTGCAATATTATTTGTCAATGTTTATATTCTGCATAAAAGTTCGGCCATAACGCTTTCAAATTTGATTTTGGTTTCTATAAAATGAAGGGTCCCATTATCATGCACATAAAGCTTCTTGGATGATTTTCTGGGCAGTGGGCATCACTTTGCCAAAAGCAAAGTCATGTATTGCTCATTCAAAAACAGCACATCAATATTTTTATCATTAGTATAAAATGTCATCATATCCTTGTGGTAATTATATCAGTAAAAATGATTTTAGTTTAAAAATACTATGACCGATGAGTATTTTACTTTGTTCATGTTTATGAAAATGCAGTAGATATTATGCCAATACTTGTAGAATCAGTCTCAATCTTCAGTTGATTTTTCTGTCAACTGAAGAGTTTGAAATATAAAAAAGAAAATTGCATAATCATCAAAAATAATAAATTACATGGATTGCTATGGGTTTTTCACTATTTTGAAGAATTTGTGTCTAATAAATTTCTGAAGCCATCATGTTAGTACTATCCTTTGGAAAACTAGAATGTCTTCCTTATTTAGGCTATGTACCTGGGTCCACAGACGTAGGCTTAGTGTAATAAGGTCATTGTTATTTTCTATGCCTGTAAAAATTCTGAAGTGACAGCTTCTGTAGTGAAATTCTATAGTGATAGCTTCCATGGGGACATGCTGTAAATTTATCCATGCTTCATCTGTACCCGAATTGGCCACATTCTGCTCACATTAAGAACTCTGAAGTACTTTTCACTTTTTTCCACCTTTCTATTTTCTCCAAAATTTTATTCAACTGTTATTATTTTATAATAACTTTCTGCTTTTTTATGAACACAATTTTTAATAAAACTTTTTAAAAATTCTAATAATAATTTAGCATTTCATCATTGAAAACAATTATAAATATATTTATGTAATAAATTGCTAAATTTTATTAGGAGTTAATTTTTGCACATTGATTTTTTGTAACAACAAATAATCAACAGCTATCATTGACTTTGTGGCTCATTACATGGTAATATTTAAATATATGACATATCTTAGTGGTTATTAATGGCACATGGATATTGCTTATTGTACTCTGATTCATATTATAATGAAAATTTTTGTACGTTTAAATCAAGAACTAAGTAATATTAATACTATCTGGTGCAATAAATAAATAGTAAATAAAATTAACAAAAATATGGGTGTCAAATTTAGCCATGTACTAATATTAATAGGAAATTGTAAAAATTAGATATTTTCTGATCACTAAATATTAATATATTAACTATAAAAACAACTTATTTAGTGCCATAACATATTTTAGATATGATCAGATCAACAGGGTCTTTCAGTTATCAAACTTCTCTTTCATATATATATTAATGTGGCATAGCATTATCTGTGTATATATATATAATTATAAAATATGTCTTAGAATAACACAATTTACTCCTATTAGTCACAAAATTATCATAGTATATTCATTGTTTTAGAACAAGACACTACCACATCAGAAATTAAGTCAATAGACAACACAGAAAAGCTACATTTTGGGGGCAAGAACTGATATAAACCTGTGTTCTGGGTTTCTTGTTTAATAAACAATTCTATTTCTAGTTTTTAACATTTTACAACAATCAGGAAAATTTAAAATAGTCCATTACATTCAGCAATCCAAATAATGCTTTAAGAATATGATATAGCTGCTAAGTCACTTCAGTCATGTCCGACTCTGTGCGACCCCATAGACGGCAGCCCACCAGGCTTCCCTGTCCCTGGGACTCACCAGGCAAGAACGCTGGAGTGGGTTGCCATTTCCTTCTCCAATGCATGAAAGTGAAAAGTGAAAGTGAAGACACTCAGTCCGTGTCCGACTCTTAGCAACCCCATGGACTGCAGCCCACCAGGCTCCTCCTTCCATGGGATTTTCCAGGCAAGAGTACTGGAGTGAGGTGCCATTGCCTTCTCCATGATATAGCTAAGTTTTCTTATAATCAGCTTTCCAGGCTGGAAAGGCAAAATTAATTGTAATCACTTCTGTTAAAGGGCAGAGATGATATCCTACTTCAAAAGCATTTCCAAACACCTAGTTTCTATGGAGATTGATAAATTACCTCAGAGCAACATGTTGGTGTATGGAAGGAGGTTTAAAATTGACTCTTTGATTTATTCAATGATTTTATAATAAATCAACTGCCTTCTCTATGTAGCATAATATTTTCTGTTAAACAACAGGTCGATTGGCTAAGCATCATAATTTTGTTGTTCTCTGTAAAATGTTATAGTGAGTAAAATTATATTTTTATGGCTGTGAGTAATGAACACTCATACACTAGTTTTGATTTACTAACCTAATTCTTATCCACATGAACTGCCATTCTCAGCTGCATTTATCTTCTTTGGTCGTCCTGTCCTTTCTAAATACCATTGTTTTAGCTCTCCATAATACCATTATTTTTCTTAATTTTTAAGAACACAGACAACTTAACAAACAAGTTATCTGCCATTTATCTTTGAAGAGAATTTCAATATATTAGCCAAGTTAATTTATAGGAACTTTAGGCTTTTTTAGAATATTATATTTTTTACTGTAGATTGGCCAGCAGATCTCTTCAGTCTCAAGTGCTTCACATAAAATCATATTCAAGTAACTTATGTGTATAGTTTTAACTTCACATGTTAGATCATTCTTTTTTCATCTCCCTATAGAAAATGAAATTGTTTGGAAGAACATTGTAAATATGTTAGTTATTAATTTAAGAAGCTGATACAAGAATATTTACCCCATCATTTTATTCCTGTTGCAAGATACATTAATGCTTACCAGACAGATATGAAAAAAGGTGATGCCACAAGCCACATATTAAATAATGTCTTGGCAGCATCTGTTAAAATGAGGAGATTGACTCAGAGTGGACTATTTTCTGGGTCAAGACATGTTTGATATTTTTTCTAGATTCCAAACGCCACCTATTGGTGGGAGGTTTCTGCAAAATATATTAAGCAAATGCAACAAACAAAATCACAGGATAAGTTAGAAATGAGTGAGATATGTTCACCAAATACAGAGATCATACATTTGTCTGAACTACAGATCTGGCAAGTGGCTTATGGATGATTTTGAGGAATGAATATGACAAGAGAAAACTGCTATTTGATATTTTTCCCCACCAGTGTTGTTTCTTTTTCTGGCTTTTGAAATTTGGCCACTTAACACTTGCATGGAAATCACCATATTTCTTGGAACTACCTGAAAGTTTTAGCCTGAGAACTATCCTTTGTTTGTACTGTAGTCATGGATTAGACTAGAGGAGAGTTTCTGAAGAAGTGTTTTACAAAAACAAGTTTAGAAAGAATGTGAAGAAAATTTTCAGTTATGAAAATTGGTCAAAATAAAGAACATGTCATAATTATAACCTGAAGAGCACATATGTAAGTTGTTTGAATAGAATCAAATAATTAAGGTATAAGTCAAACATTAAAAACAGAATAAAACTGTCAAAACAAAGGAAAATTATCCCAATAATCTAACAAAAATTCACACAAAAGAAACAAATAGAGAGAGAAAGAGAGAACTAATGATAGACATCCTTGTTTCCACTTTCCTCACTTACCCATATCTTCTCTTGATTCAAGACCTCAAGTCCACCCACGTGATTCAGATGCTGCTCTCCTGACCTCCTACAGTAGTCCATGGGTATTTTATCACAGGACTTTATCCATTGCAAGGTAACTGTTTACTCATTGACAGGAGACTGTGGATCAAATCTTATTCATCTCTGTATCTATGGTGCTTGCACAGTGCGTGGCCAAAATAACTTTTCACAATTTCCTGTTGGAGACATGGGTAAACTCCAAGTTCACAACTCCTACAAATTCCAAATGGGCAAATGAAAAGCATTTATTTCACCTCTATCTTCTTTGTTCATTCTTCATCATCACTCATGTCTCTTAAGTTCGGTGTGTCCCAAGACTTGTTTCTTATCTCCTGTCTTCTATGAATATACAAATCTTTAACAGCATCATTCAGTCACCTCGTTTTAAATACCACTAGTGACTCGCCAATGTACAACTTAAGCCAAGACCTTTTCCCAGAATCTCAACCATCTACTGCACATCTGTACTTAGATGTCTAATGGCATCTTAAACTTAGCATGTCCAAAATGAAACACCTGATTTCCAGCCCACGAAAATCTGCTCAGTCAATGGTAACTCCATAACTGGAGTTAGAGACCCAAATCCTGGATTTATTCTTTCTCTCTTACACAGTATATGTCAGCAAACACTATCATCTCTACTTTGAAAATATATCCAAGATTAGACAACATCTGCCTCCACCGTGACATGCCTTATCAGTGGTTTTCCTGCTTTGGCATTTTCCAGCCCCTTTATTCCCAGTGCAGAAGCCAGAGTGATCCTATTAAACAGAAGTTAGATCATATTAGTCTCTGCCAGGTGGAACAGTGGTGAAGTAACTGCACGCCAATGCAGGAGACACAGAAGCTATGGATGAGGAAGATCCCCTGGAGGAGGAAAAGGCAACCCACTGGGTATTTTTGCTTGAAAAATTCCATAGACAAAAGAGACTGGCAGGCTACAGTCCATGGGGTTGCAAAGAGTTGAATATGACTGAGCAACTGAGCATGCAGGCACAGAACCCTCCAATGGCATCTCCTTTCATGAGTAAAAGCAAGAGTCCAGTTAAATGACTTAAAATTCAAATGACCTGGTCCCTCTCTGACCTCACCTGCTCCTACTGTTGCTTGTTCTGTGTTGGCCACACTAACCTCTTGAAATACTTCTAAAAACCCTTCCTGACCCCCCTACTTAAAATTACAAATTCTTGCCATAAGATTTCCCTGCTTTATTTATCTCCTTAATGTATAACCATCTTACATGCTTTATAATTAATTTACATTTTTAATTTTGTTGTCTACTTCCTTATGCTTGAATGTAAGCCACAGAAGAACTATACAAAAAAGATCTTCATGACCCAGATAATCACCATGGTGTGATCACTCACCTAGAGCCAGACATCCTGGAATGTGAAGTCAAGTGGGCCTTAGAAAGCATCACTACGAACAAAGCTAGTGGAGGTGATGGAATTCCAGTTGAGCTATTTCAAATACTGAAAGATGCTGTGAAAGTGCTGCACTCAATATGCCAGCAAATTTGGAAAACTCAGCAGTGGCCACAGGACTGGAAAAGGTCAGTTTTCATTCCAATCCCAAAGAAAGGCAATGCCAAAGAATGCTCAAACTACTGCACAATTGCACTCACTCACATGCTAGTAAAGTAATGCTCAAAATTCTCCAAGCCAGGCTTCAGCAATATGTGAACCGTGAACTTCCAGATGTTCAAGCTGGTTTTAGAAGAGGCAGAGGAACCAGAGATCAAATTGTCAACATCTGCAGGATCATGGAAAAAGCAAGAGAGTTCCAGAAAAACATCTATTTCTGCTTTATTGACTATGCCAAAGCCTTTGACCATGTGGATCACAATAAACTGTGGAAAATTCTGAAAAGATGGGAATACCAGACCACCTGACCTGCCTTTTGAGAAACCTATATGCAGGTCAGAAAGCAACAGTTAGAACTGGACATGGAACAACAGACTGGTTCCAAATAGGAAAAGGAGTACATCAAGGCTGTATATTGTCACCCTGCTTATTTGACTTATATACAGAGTACATCATGAGAAACACTGGGCTGGAAGAAGCAAAAGCTGGAATCAAGATTGCTAGGGGAAATCTCAATAATCTCAGGTATGCAGATGACAGCACCCTTATGGCAGAAAGTGAAGAGGAACTAAAAAGCCTCTTGATGAAAGTGAAAGAGGAGAGTGAAAAAGATACCTTAAAGCTCAACTTTCAGAAAACGAAGATCATGGCATCTGGTCCCATCACTTCATGGGAAATAGATGGGGAAACAGTGGAAACAGCGTTAGACTTTATTTTTTGAGGCTCCAAAATCACTGCAGATGGTGACTGCAGCCATGAAATTAAAAGACGCTTACTCCTTGGAAGGAAAGTTATGACCAACCCTGATAGCATATTCAAAAGCAGAGAAATCACTTTGCCAACAAAGGCCCGTCTAGTCAAGGCTACGATTTTTCCAGTGGTCATGTATGGATGTGAGAGTTGGACTGTGAAGAAAGCTGAGAGCCGAAGAATTGATGCTTTTGAACTGTGGTGTTGGAGAAGACTCTTGAGAGTCCCTTGGACTACAAGGAGATCCAACCAGTCTATTCTAAAGGAGATCAGCCCTGGGTGTTCTTTGGAAGGAATGATGCTAAAGCTGAAACTCCAGTACTTTGGCCACCTCATGTGAAGAGTTGACTCATTGGAAAAGACTCTGATTCTGGGAGGGATTGGGGGCAAGAGGAGAAGGGGACGACAGAGGATGAGATGGCTGGTAGGCATCACCGACTCGATAGAGGTGAGTTTGAGTGAACTCTGTGAGTTGGTGATGGACAGGGAGGCCTGGTGTGCTGCAATTCATTTGGTCTCAAAGAGTTGGACACGACTGAGCAACTGAACTGAACTGAAGCCCCATGAGATCAGAAATCTTTATAATTGTTTAGACACAATGGGTATTCAATAAACATTAATTCAATAAATGTAAATTTTATTGATTCATTCATTTGCTTATTCAAGATATATTTACTGAGGACCCGCTACGTTCCAGGTATTGTTCTAGGCTATTTGTCCAGCCTCACTACAATCACTCCCTGCCTCCAGCTTTTTGTCTAATGATGATGCCTTATGATTGGTGTTGAACATAATTTGGGATTCTCAGGTGGCTCAGTTCAGTTCAGTCACTCAGTCATGTCTGACTCTTTGCAACCCCATGAACTGCAGCACACCAGGTCTCCTTGTCCATCACCAACTCCCGGAGACCACCGAAAACCATGGCCACTGAGTCAGTAATGCCATCCAACCATCCCATTCTCTGTCGTCCCCTTCTCCTCCTGCCCTCAATCTTTCCCAGCATCAGGGTCTTTTCAGGTCTTCGCATCAGGTGGCCAAAGTATTGGAGTTTCAGCTTCAACATCAGTCCCTCCAATGAACACCCAGGACTGATCTCCTTTAGGATGGACTGGTTGGATCTCCTTGCAGTCCAAGGGACTCTCAAGAGTCTTCTTCAACACCACAGTTCAAAAGCATAAATTCTTCAGTGCTCAGCTTTCTTCACAGTCCAATTCTCACATCCATACACGACCACTGGAAAAACCATAGCCTTGACTAGATGGACCTTTGTTGACAAGTAATGTCTCTGCTTTTTAATACGCTATCTAGTTTAGTCATAACTTTCTTTTCAAGGAGTACGTGTCTTTTAATTTCATGGCTGCAGTCACCATCTGCAGTGATTTTGGAGCCCCCAAAAATAAAGTCTGACACTGTTTCCACTGTTTCCCCATCTCTTTCCCATGAAGTGATGGGAACAGATGCCATGATCTTAGTTCTCTGAATGTTGAGCTTAAGGCATCTTTTTCACTCTCCTCTTTCACTTTCACCAAGAGATTTTTTAGTTCTTCTTCACTCTCTGCCATAAGGGTGGTGTCATCTGCAACAGTTCAGTTCAGTTCAGTCATTCAGTCATGTCTGACTCTTTCAAACCCCATGAATTGCAGCACGCCAGGCCTCCCTGTTCATCACCAACTCCTGGAGTACACTCAAACTCATGTCCATTGAGTCAGTGTTGACATCCAGCCATCTCATCCTTTGTCGTCCCCTTCTCCTCCTGCCCACAATCCCTCCCAGAATCAGAGTCTTTTCCAATGAGTCAACTTTTTGCATGAGATGGCCAAAGTACTGGAGTTTCAGCTTTAGCATCATTCCTTCCAAAGAACACCCAGGACTGATCTCCTTTAGAATGGACTGGTTGGATCTTCTTGCAGTCCAAGGGATCTCAAGAGTCATCTGCATATCTGAGGTTATTGATATTTCTCCTGGAAATCTTGATTCCAGCTTTTGCTTCATCCAGTACAGCATTTCTCATGATGTACTCTGTATATAAGTTAAATAAGCAGGGTGACAATATACAGCCTTGACGTACTCCTTTTCCTATTTGGAACCAGTCTCCATGTCCAGTTCTAACTGTTGCTTTCTGACCTGCATATAGGTTTCTCAAAAGGCAGGTCAGGTGGTCTGGTATTCCCATCTTTTCAGAATTTTCCAAAATGTGTTGTGATCCACACAGTCAAAGGCTTTGGCATAGTCAATAAAGCAGAAATAGATGTTTTTCTGGAACTCTCTTGCTTTTTCCATGATCCAGCTGATGTTGGCAGTTTGATCTCTGGTCCTCTGCCTCTTCTAAAACCAGCTTGAACATCTGGAAGTTCACATATTGCTCAAGCCTGGCTTGGAGAATTTGGGGCATTACTTTACTAGCATGTGAGATGAGTGCAATTGTGCAGTAGTTTGAGCATTCTTTGGCATTGCCTTTCTTTGGGATTGGAATGAAAACCGACCCTTTCCAGTCCTGTGGCCACTACTGAGTTTTCCAAATTTCCTGGCATATTGAGTGCAGCACTTTCACAGCATCATCTTCCAGTATTTAAAATAGCTCAACTGGTATTCCATCACCTCTACTAGCTTTGTTCATAGTGATGCTTCCTAAGGCCCACTTGACCTCACATTCCAGGATGTCTGGCTCTAGGTGAGTGATCACACCATCGTGATTATCTGTGTCGTGAAGATCTTTTTTTGTACAGTTCTTCTGTGTATTCTTGCCACCTCTTCCTAATATCATCTGCTTCTGTTAGGTCCATACCATTTCTGTCCATTATTGAGCCCATCTTTGCATGAAATATTTTGCATGAAATGTCCCATTCTATTTTTTTCTCTGTTTCTTTGCACTGATCACTGAGGAAGGCTTTCTTATCTCTCCTTGCTATTCTTTGGAACTCTGCATTCAAATGGGTATATCTTTCCTTTTCTCCTTTGCTTTTCACTTCTCTTCTTTTCACAGCTATTTGTAAGGCCTCCTCAGACAGCCATTTTACTTTTTTGCATTTCTTTTTCTTGGGGAAGGTGTTGTTTCTTGTCTCCTGTACCACATCATGAACCTCCATCCATAGATCGTCAGGCACTCTGTCTATCAGATCTAGTCCCTTAAATCTATTTCTCACTTCCACTGTATAGTCATAAGGGATTTGATTTAGGTCATACCTGAATGATCTAGTGGTTTTCTGTACTTTCTTCAATTTAAGTCTGAGTTTGGCAATAAGGAGTTCATATTCTGAGCCACAGTCAGCTCCCGGTCTTGTTTTTGCTGACTGTATAAATCGTCTCCATCTTTGGCTGCAAAGAATATAATCAATCTGATTTCGGTATTGACCATCTGATGATGTCCATGGGTAGAGTCTTCTTTTGTGTTGTTGGAAGAGGGTGTTTGCTATGACCAGTGTGTTCTCTTGGCAGAACTCTATGAGCCTTTGCCCTGCTTCATTCTGTACTCCAAGGCCAAATTTGCCTGTTACTCCAGGTGTTTCTTGACTTCCTTCTTTTGCATTCCAGTCCCCTATAATGAAAAGGACATCTTTTTTGGGGTGTTAGTTCTAAAAGGTCTTGTAGGTCTTCATAGAACCGTTCAACTTCAGCTTCTTCAGCATTACTGGTTGGGGCATAGGCTTGGATTACCATGATATTGAATGGTTTGCCTTGGAAACAAACAGAGATCATTCTGTCGTTTTTGAGATTGCATCCAAGTACTGCATTCAGACTCTTTTGTTGACTATGATGGCTACTCCATTTCTTCTAAGGGATTCCTGCCCACAGTAGTAGATATAATGGCCATCTGAGTTCAATTCACCCATTCCAGTCCATCTTATTTCGCTGATTCCTAAAATGTCGATGTCACTCTTGCCATCCCCTGTTTGGCCACTTCCAATTTGCCTTGATTCATGGACCTAACATTTCAGGTTCCTATGCAATATTGCTCTTTATAGCATGAAACCTTGCTTCTCTCATCAGTCCCATTCAAAACTGGGTGTTGTTTTTGCTTTGGCTCCATCCCTTCATTCTTTCTGGAGTTATTTCTCCACTGATCTCCAGTAGCATATTGGGCACCTGCAGAGCTGGGGAGTTCATCTTTCAGTGTCTTATCTTTTTGTCTTTTCATACTGTTCAGGGGTTCTCCAGGCAAGAATACTGAAGTAGTTTGCCATTCCCTTCTCCAGTGGACACATTCTGTCAAACCTCTCCACCATTACCTACCCGTCTTGGGTGGCCCCACATGGCATGGCTTAGTTTCATTGAGTTAGACAAGGCTGTGGTCCATGTGATCAGATTGGCTAGTTGTCTGTGATTGTGGTTTCAGTCTTCTGCCCTCTGATACCCTCTCTCAGTGCTTACTGTCTTACTTGAGTTTCTCTTAAGTTGGACATGGGGTATCTCTTCACAGCTGCTCCAGCAAAGTACAGACACCACCCCTAACCTTGGACGTGGGGTAGCTCCTCGCCACCGCAGCCATTGCAGCAGCCATGCTCCTGAGCTGTGGCAGCCACAGCAGGGGGCTCAGTGGTAAAGAATTTGCCTACCAATGCAGGAGCCTCAAGTAACGTGGGTTTGATCTCTGGGTCAGGAAGATCCCCTGGAGGAGGAAATGGCAACCCACTCCAGTATTCTTGCCTGGAGAATCCCATGTACAGAGGAGCCTGGCAGGCTACCGTCCTTGGGGTTGCAAAGAGCCGGACACGACTGAGCAATAGTGTGTGAACATAATTTAGTGAATCATCTCTTTTTGATTCCCTCTCTTTGCTCTTCCTCCAGATTATTACATATGTTTTTCATCTTCTGTTTTCCCAATTATTCTTTCACCTAGCATATTTATTCCTTTTCATCTTCATGTGTCTTTCCTCTTTTTAAGAGTGAGAAAACCATAACTTAACCAAGAAAATTAAGTACCAAAAAAAAGAGAGCCATTGATTTTAAACTGAAGTTGAACAAAACACACACACACAAATTGTCTTAGCCTCTAAAGCTTGTAGGTGCCCAAGTCCTTTTCATGTCCTTAAACAGTGTCCATCCATCTCTTTTTCCTTTTAACTCACTTTGTGAACACATTCATACAATACACACAAACACATACATATATATCAAAACATTTCTCATTATTCAATGGTCTTTTTTTATTATTTTATTTTATTTTTTAACTTTACAATATTGTATTGGTTTCACCATATATCAACATGAATACACCACAGGTATACACAGTTCCCCATCCTGAACCCTCCTCCCTCCTCCCTCCCCGTACCATCCCTCTGGGTCATCCCAGTGTTCTTTTCAATTTTAAAATATTATATTGTAATAGGATTTTTCATTATTTTACATTGTGTATGTGTATATGTATATCTTTTTGTGTATGTGTGTGTGTGTGTGAGTCCCTCAGTCATGTCTGACTCTTTGTGACCCTATGGACTGTAGCCCACCAGGCTCCTCTGTCCATGGAATTCTCCAGGCAAGAAATCTGGAGTGGGTTGCCATTCCCTTCTCCAGAGGATCTTCCCAACCCAGGGATCAAATCTGGGTCTTTTGCATTGCAGGCAGATTCTTTACTGGCTGAGCCACCCGGGAAGGCCACATGTGTGTATATATGTATGTATTAACGCATATATGTTAATATATATGTATATCACCTTGAGAAGTTAATTTGATACCATCTAAACATACAGATAAACTTTTATATTACACTGTGTAACATTCTTGTCATTTGAAGACCATCTACATTTTAAAGAATGATCGTAATTAAAATTCATTTTCCAAAGCGTTTTTCACCTAAGAGTCAGGTAAGGTGTGTAAGCTACATAAAAGCAGTAATTTTTGTATGTTTACTTTTCACTGATGAATCCCTTGCCTCTAGAACAGTGCTGGGAACAGAGTAGACACTCGATAAATATTTGTTGAATGCACAAATAAAAGATATGACATGGGAATGAATGCTATAGATTCCAGTTAAAAATGCTATATATTACTTAGTATGTTGCTGTTGTTGTTTAGTTGCTAAGTAGTGTCCTACTCTTTTGCAACACCATGGACTGTAGCCCTCCAGGCTCCTCTGTCCATGGAATTTCCCAGACAGGAATATTGGAGAAAGTTTCCATTTCCTTCTCCAAGGGATTTTCCTGACCCAGGGATCAAACCCATGCCCTCTGAATTGGCAGGTGGATTCTTTACCACTGAGATACCACGGAAGCCCTCAGTTAGTATGAGAAGGTGCTAATTTGTATGTCTTTGATTTATAAGCATAAATTTATAGGGCTCATAGTTTTCTTTTGATTTCTTAGAATAAGGGAAAATATGAGCAGGACTTAGAAATTTTCAGGTGAATTTTAAACAGTTGGTACAAAGTTAAGGTTTTCCCTTTATCTCTTAGTGTTATATTCATGGAAACATGAACTATGAGGGGTGGTCTGGAATTTCTGGAGCCACAACAGCACATTTGGAGTGAGTCTTGAAGCTTTCTAATCATAGAATGGCTGCGTGGGATCTCAAATCTCAGAGGGCAAGATGAAAGTAAATATCAAATGAGTATCCAATTAGATAAAATAGTCACAGCAAGAATTCAATAAATGGTAGCCATAAGCTATTTTAAATAAAAGTCTGATAATTAATTGATTTTGTATTATGGCTTATACTTGTGGCTTTTCCTGCATCCACCACACACACAAAATCAACTGATAAGTGACAGACACTTACCATGGCTTATAGGCATTAAATTATGACTAGAATTACTCATGTCAAATACAAGAGAGAAATCTTTAAACCTGAACTTAGAAAATCCTTTTTCTACATCACAGGGCGTAATTCCTTTCTCAAAATCTGCCACATATCCCATAATGTAAATATGACAGTCCAGGAGGAGTCAAGACTGAGAAAGTCAGTTTATTTATTGCAAAGGATTAAGAAAATATGTGTCTTTTTTTTCAGTCATCAGTGAAGTAACAGAAATATTTTAGGTAGCAGAGTATAACAATTTAAACATATTTTGTTCTTCCAAATGGTTGTGTTCTTAGGAGAATTCTCAGTGGAAGCCCGGAGCAGAGACTAGCCAGAGAGGTCTCAACTTTTTTCTCTAGGACCTGTAACAATGCAACTGGTGACCATGCAAATGAGACCCCTCTGCTGCAGGCCACTAAGAGGAGACGGAACAAGTTTCAGGGTGGACAGTTGCTACTAGTTTTCCCTAATCCCTGTCTCAGAAGGTGTCTACCAGGCAGTGTTCCAAGTTTTTCTCTCTATTACTCACTAAAGTTCATGACAAGTTTCTTCAGTTGAACCGAGATTCACTTTCCCATACCCTTTCAACCAGGAATTGTATGATAATTAGAGGATACATTACATTTTAGATACAGTAATTGTGTCCACACACCCAACAAGTAATCTGTTCAGCACAAATGAGTTTGGCCCACACATTTTATCTTGAAACTGCTCTGGCAGTCTCTAAAATGACAATTCTCATGTAAACCTGGGTATACTGGTAAACCTTTCAATGAAGGCCATCTACCCTAAAATCACCAAAAAAAAAAAAAAAAAACCTAAGATGAAGTGCCACCTATACTACGCAAAAAAGATACTATTGATGGGCGTGGACTTCAAATGGAACTGATTGATTTCTGTGATTCTTCCTCTAAACACTAAATATTGTGCTTAACAAAGGTCCATCTAGTCAAGGCTATGGTTTTTCCAGTAGTAATGTATGGATTGAGAACTGGACTATAAAGAAAGCTGAGCACTGAAGAATTTATGCTTTTGAATTGTTGGAGAAGACTCTTGAGAGTCCCTCGGACTGCAAGGAGATCCAACCAGTCCATCCTAAAGGAGATCAGGCCTGGGTGTTCACTGGAAGGACTGATGTTGAAGCTGAAACTCCAATACTTTGGCCACCTGATGCAAAGAGCTGATTCATTTGAAAAGACCCTGATGCTGGGAAAGATTGAGGACAGGAGGAGAAGGGGATGACAGAGGATGAGATGGTTGGATGGCATTACCGACTCAATGGACATCCAACCATGTTTGGGTTTGGGTAGACTCCAGGAGTTGGTGATGGACAGGGAGGCCTGGCATGCTGCGGTTCATGGGGTCGCAAAGAGTCAGACATGACTGAGCAACTGAACTAACTAACTAACTAATTACACCATGGAAATCTAATGACTGAAGGAAGTTTAAGCATATTTAAAAGTGAGCATTTCTCCACATGTCTCTTAGGAAATAAAATATGGATAGAATAAAATAAATGTGAGAATCCAAATATTATTTCAAGTCTTAAAATGCTATTTAATATTTCACTTGGCTGGAATATTTAAGCTAATCATTACTATCTGAATATATGCATTGGTTCTGTCCTTTGCAGAAGAAAATCAAGCTTGAAATAAATTAATTGCAACTTCACATTAACCTTTGGGATTACTAATTACTAATTAAATGGCAAATGAGCTTCTGCCAGAAAAATCTCATTCTAACTCCGTGAAAACCAAAGGCCTTTAAAAGCAGCTTCATCAAAGGAAAATACTGGGGGGAAATATTAGCTAGATCTTATTATTTCTAAATTAATTTGGTCTCCTTCTTTCAGCTTGTCTCTGTAACCACATTATAATATATCATATGGGTGGTGGTGGTTTAGTTGCTAAGTCAGGTCCAACTCTTGCAACCCCATGGACTGTAGCCCTCCAGGGTCCTCTGTCCATGGAATTTTCTAGGCAAGAATACTGGAGTGAGTAGCCGTTTCCTTCTCCAGGGAATCTTCCTGACCTAGGGATAGAACCCACATCTCCCGAATTGCAGATGGTTTCCTGCCTTGCAGGCAGATTCTTTACAGCTGAGCCACCAGAAGCCCAATATATGACATACTTTTTAGCTATCCCTGATGAGTCCATCTTTGGTCTTTGTTAGTTCATTTATACATTCACTCATTCATTCTGTGTATCTGTTAGCTCTCTTTGGTCGCAATCGGCAGAAACAGCATCTGCTAACAAAGCAAAAATTAATGAATGAGTGACTTACTGCATAGACATGGAATAGCTCACAAATCAAAGAAAAGATGATGAGTTAGTCCTTTTTCTTGACCTAGGAAAGCAAACAGATGAATACTCTATTGTCTTTAAGGTATCATCATATTGGATATATGCTCATTTGCTCAGTTGTGTCTGACTCTTTGTGACCTCATGGACCTTAGCTAGTCAGGCTCCTCTGTCCATGGGGTTTCCCAGGCAAGCATACTGGAGCTGGGTTGCCATTTCATTCTCCAGGGGATCTTTCTGACCCAGGGATCGAACTCACATCTCCAGTGTCTTCTCCATTGGCAGGTGGAGTCTTTAGCACTGAGATACCTGGGAAGCCCTCATGTTGTATAAATGTTCTCCAAATATCATGTAGGTGTGTGTGTGTGTGAGAGAGACAGAGAAACAGAGAGATGCCCACCTCTTTGTCAGGGTGAGCAGCACCAGTGTAGAAATGCTCTCCTCCAAGACTAAATCTGTTGGTGGACAGGTAGTTTCTCAAAGCCAAATTAAGAGTACTATTAGCTGAAAAATGGAGAATTGATGTTGGATAAATTAAAACAACTGATAACTACTACATCCACATCCTTTAAGTAAGTGTTGAACATTCCAGCCCATGTTGTATTCTGAAAAGGAACGTATTTAATTGCAACCCCCTACTTCCATTAGCTCACATGCAGACACAGGAGCTCATCATATTTCTCTTGTAAGGATACAAGGATTATTCCTATGCTTTTTTTCCTCTGTTAAACCAAAGCTATGATAAACATACTAGCAATATATATGTTCGTATACCTATCATTTTTACTTGTGGCAACTTTCTATAAGTGGGATTATTGAGTCAAATGATATACAAATTTAATGTATTATATACATATATGCAGGGACATGGGCTTCCCGGGTAGCTCAGCTGGTAAAGAATCTGCTTGCAATGCAGGAGACCTCAGTTCGATTCCTGGGTCAGGAAGATTTCCTGGAGAAGGGATAGGCTACCCACTCCAGTATTCTTGGGCTTCCCTGATGACTCAGATGGTAAAGAATCTGCCTGCAATGTGGGAAACCTGAGTTTGATCCCTGGGTTGGGAAGATCCCCAGGAGGGGAGCATGGCAACCCACACCACTATTCTTTCCTGGAGAATCCCCATGGACAGAGGAGCCTGGTGGGCTACAGTCCATGGGGTCATAAAGAGTTGGACATGACTGAGCGACTAAGCACATGCAGGGTCATAGAGAAATATATAGAAGACTATACATAAAAATGTAGTCAACAGCTACTACTGTGGTATATTTATAATCATGGGGGGAGGGTCTATCATCTGGAAATTTACTCAGAGAAGAGGAAGCTTCCTAGAAGGCTTCCTTTGTCTCCTTGCTACTTTTTCTTTACTAGGAATCTGACATTTTCTTCTGAAGAAGCAAGTTTTAAAAGGCCTAGTGTTCCCTTAATTTTTTTAAAAAAGGATGTTTTTATTGACATAATTTCAGTCATAGAAAAGTTGCAAAAAATAGTACAAAAAAAAAAAAAAAACTCATAGCCTCTATCCACATTCCCCAAAAGCTAACATTTTACATTTGCTTTCTCTCTCTTCCTCTCCTTCTCTCTTTATATATGTGTATATATAGTTTTTTAAATCTGTTTGGGAGTAAGCTGCAGAAATAATATCCTTTTAACTCTGTCATGGTTCAGTGGTAAAGAAACCACTTGCCAAGCAGGGGATGCAGGTTCGATCCCTGGGTCGAGAAGATCCCCTGGAGAAGGAAAATAGCAATCCACTCCAGTGTTCTTGCCTGGAAAATCCCATGGCCAGAGGAACCTGGTGGGCTACAGTCTATGGGGTCAGGAGTCGGACATGACTTAGGGACTAAACAATGACGACTTTGTGATAAAGAGTCTGACTCCATTTTCTGAGGTTTGCTGACAACTTTAAACCTCACCCCTTCCTCTTCCCCTCTGAGCAATCTGATAGGAAATCCTGATGTTCTTTCCTTCAGAGCCATGGAGCAATCCAGACCATGCAGCCCCTGTCTGAGCTTGGGAAGCCTCAGTCTGGTCCCCCTCCTAACTACAATGAAATCCTGAGCCAGTCTTCTATCTTCTATCTTTTTTCTTCTCAGACCTGCTTGGGAGGCTTGCCCTGTTCTCCCAAGATACACCTATCATGTAAGCAATAATAAATCTTCTGTTCCCTCTTTAAGTGTGTATGACACCATAAATCTCAATGTTGAAACCAAATTCTGGGTGAGGAACTGCCATACACCTGCAGAGTGATCACAACAAACCCTAAATAAAATCTGTTACATAATTATCAAAATTAGGAAATTAGCATTTATACACCTTGATTATGTAACCTACAAACCCTTTCAGATCTCTTCCTTTGGTCCAATAATGGTCCTCAACCCAAAGAAGATTTTGGATGATATTATTGGTCAAAGGGCATGTATATGTATCTCCTTTTCCTGGAACAGTTCCAGTGTTTTCCTTGTCTTTCATGACATTGACGTTTGGAAGAGTACTGTTCTGCCACTTTGTAGAGTGTTTCTCAATCTGCGTTTGATATCTATTCATAATTAAATTCAGGCTGTGTTGTACTGAAAGTTCCTTTTTTCTCTGCTTGCTGATTTTGTTTACCCTTTGCTCTATCAAAACTCTTTTGCTCTTCCTATTTTCCTTAATAGCTCTCAGGCATGAGCAATACCAATCCAGATTTAAGTCTTGAATATCCAAAGGCTAAGACAAAACCATTGGATGATGTTTTCTACTGGCCCTCTTGTTATTGACTTTATGGTGATAGGTGTCAGTTACTGAGAGGTTGTGGATAAAGCATTGTATCATTTGTGTTTTTAAAATCTTGTGAAAGTTGTCCTCTCTTGAGTCAGGTTTGGCTAAGATGTGAATAAGAGATGCCACTTTAAAACCCCTTGAATAAATTTCTTCCTGCCTCTTTTGTTAAGTTACCCTAGAAATTCAAAGAGCTGCCACAAACTGAAGGGAAGGGTGTGGTTTGTAGTAATTATAACACTGCTACTAGGAGTTGGGCTGATCAATGATTTTCACATTTTAATGTAAACATTTTTGGACTATTTATGAGAAACATATACTCTTTCATCATAAAAATAATAAATAAGAGGAAGTTTTCCCATTTAAAAAACCTTGTCCAGAGTAGATTGCTAATTGGTGGCTACCAATGGGGAGAGAAAAGAGTGGGGGAAGGGCAGTATAGGAGCAGAGGAATAAGAGGTACAAAGTATTAGGTATAAAATCAACTCAAGGCTAAATTGTACCGCAATGAATATACCCAATATTTTATAATAACTATTAATATAGCATAATCTTTAAAATTGTGAATCACTATATTGTACACCTGGAATTTATATTTTACAGCAACTATATTTCAGTTTAAAAAAAAAAAAAAAACCTACACCTGACCAAAACTGTTTCTGACTCATGATTCTTTCCTTTTCTTTGCAGCCCAGTTCCAAAAGAGTAATAGCCACTTCATGTCCCATTCAGTTCTTCAGTAACCTTCTCAGTAATGGCACATCTCCACTGTCTCTGGCACTTGATCAGTTTTGGCCACTTCCTCCTTTTGCATCTGATTGAACATCATTTTTATTTTCATGGCTTCCTCCTCCCATTCCATAAATATTGCCCCGACTTGTTCCTCTTCTCATGTTCAACAAACTCCTACACTTCTGTGGATGGGACCCCACTTTCCACAATGATCCAACATCCACACCTGCATCCTAGTCCTCGTTCCTCAACTTGAGGATCTCAGAACCATCTGCTTAGTGCACTTTTCCACTGTAAAGCCTCACGGGCACTTCAACTTGAGTCTTTACTTCTCTGTGCCATTGACTCATTTGTGTGCTCAGCACTCTCTCAATGATTCTAAGATTCATACAGTCATCCAAGTCATGAATCTTAGAATCATTGTCTGAGACAGTGCTGAGCACACAAACGAGTCAAGGCCACAAAGGAGTAAAGACGCAAGTTGAAGTTCCTGTGAGGCTTTACAGTGGAAAAGTGCCATAAGCAGATGGCCCTGAGAACCTGGAGTTTAGGAGCGAGGACTGAGCCCAGTTCCTACATTTCTTCCATATCTGCTATATTACCTAGCTATCATGAGAAATTTGGCATCAATTCATAAAAAATCATATTCACTATACATTTCATAAATTTCAATTTTATCCATTTTTTAATTTCTTCTACCAACTTTAAAATATCTCCACACTTGAAATTTCCCACTATCTTCATGACAACATTCATCGAAAATTTGTACAATACTTAGTAAAATCCCCTGGACCTTTCTTTCTGCAAAAATCAGAGAAAAGAGCTGAAAGATATGAACTTCCACTTATCTGATCCATTGAATGAGTTTCCAGTTTTTAGTGAAAACAACTGAGGCATTCAATCACTGCTTTTTAAATTTCTCTTGACAGGACTTCCCTGGTGGTCTAGTGGTTAAGAATCTCCCTGCCATTGCTGGAGACATGGGTTCAATCCCTGATCCAGGAAGATCCTGCATACCACGGAGCAACAAATCCTGAGTGCCACAACTACTGAGCCCACACTCTAGAGCCTGTGAACAGCAAGTACTGAGCTTGTGCATCACAACTAGAGTAGCTCCCACTCATCTCAACTAGAGAAAGCCCTTGAAGCAACTAAGACCCAGTGTGGCCAAAAATAACTAAATAAATAACTATTAAAAAATAAAATAAAATTTTCCTGACAGTGAAAAAGCATCATTTTTATCACTTATCCTGGCATTATTCTTCAAATTTAATTTATTTTTCTATGTAAATACTCAGATGACCATTATATCTACTACTGTGGTCAAGAATCCCTTAGAAAAAATGGAGTAGCCATCATAGTCAACAAAAGAGTCCAGAATGCAGTACTTGGATGCAATCTCAAAAATGACAGAATGATCTCTGTTTGTTTCCAAGACAAACAATTCAATATCATAATAACCCAAGTCTAAGCCCAGGCCAGTAATGCTGTAGAAGCTGAAGTTGAAGGGTTCTATGATGACCCACAAGACCTTCTAGAACTAATACCCCCAAAAAGATGTCTTTGTCATTATAGGGGATTGGAATGCAAAAGTAGGAAATCAAGAAATACCTGGAGTAACAGGCAAATTTGGCCTTGGAGTACAAAATGAAGCAGGTCAAAGGCTAACAGAGTTTTGCCAATAGAATGCACTGGTCATAGCAAACACTCTCTTCCAACAACACAAGAGAGGACTCTACACATGGACATCACCAGATGGTCAATACCGAAATCAGATTGATTATATTTTTTGCAGCCAAAAATGGCGAAGCTCTATACAGCCAGTAAAAACAAGACCAGGAGCTGACTCTGGCTCAGATCATGAACTCATTGCCAAATCCAGACTTACATTGAAGGAAGTAAGGAAAACCACTAGACCATTCAGGTATGACCTAAATCAAATCCCTTATGATTATACAGCAGAAGTCACAAGTCGATTCAAGGGATTAGATCTGATAGACAGTGCGCCTGAAGAACTATGGACAGAGGTTTGTGACATTGTACAGGAGGTAGTGATCAAGACCATTCCCAAGAAAAAGAAATGCAAAAAGGCAAAATGGTTGTCTGAGGAGGCCTTACAAATAGCTGAGAAAAGAAGAAAAGTGAAAGGCAAAGGAGAAAAGGGAAAATATACCCATTTGCATGCAGAGTTCCAAAGAATGGCAAGGAGAGACAAGAAACCCTTCCTCAGTGATCAGTTCAAAGAAATAGAGAAAACAATAGAATGGGAAAGACTAGAGATGTCTTCAAAAAAATTAGAGATACCAAGGGAACATTTCATGCAAAGATGGGCTCGATAAAGGACAGAAATGGTATGGACCTAACAGAAGCAGAAAATATTAAGAAGTGGCAAGAATACAGAGAAGAACTATATAAAAAAGATCTTCATGACCCAGATAACCACGATGGTGTGATCACTCACCTAGAGCAAGACATCCTGGAATGGAAAGTCAAGTGGGCCTGAGGAAGCATCACTATGAACAAAACTAGTGGAGGTGATAGAATTCCAGTTGAGCTACTTCAAATCCTGAAAGATGATGCTATGCAAGTGCTGCACTCAATATGCCAGCAAATTTGGAAAACTCAGCAGTGGCCACAAGACTGAAAAAGGGCAGTTTTCATTCCAATCCCAAAGAAAGGCAATGCAATGCCAAAGAATGCTCAAGCTACTGCATAATTGTATTCATCTCATATGCTAACAGAATAATACTCAAAATTCTCCAAGCCAGGCTTCAACAATACATGAACTGTGAAATTCCAGATGTTCAAGCTGGATTTAGAAAAGGCAGAGGAACCAGAGATCAAATTGCCAACATCACCTGGATCATAGAAAAAGCAAGAGAGTTCCAGAAAAACATCTACTTTTGCTTTATTGACTATGCCAAAGCCTTTTTTTTTTTTTTTAACTTTACAATATTGTATTGGTTTTGCCATATATCAACATGATCCACCACAGGTATACATGTGTTCCCCATCCTGAACCCTCCTCCCTCCTCCCCGTACCATCCCTCTGGGTTGTCCCAGTGCACTAGCCCCAAGCATCCAGTATCATGCATCAAACCTGGACTGGACTGTGTATATCACAACCACTGTGGAAAATTCTGAAAGAGATGGGAATACCAGACCACCTGACCTGCCTCCTGAGAATTCTATGTGCAGGTCAAGAAGCAACAGTTAGAACTGGACATGTAACAGCAGACTGGTTCCAAGTCAGGAAAGGAGTACGTCAAGGCTGTATATTGTCACCCTGCTTATTTAACTTACATGCAGAGTACATCATGAGAAATGTTGGACTGGATGAAGCACAAGCTAGAATCAAGATTGCTTGGAGAAACTTCAATAACCTCAGATATGCATATTATACCACCTTTATGGCAGAAAGCAAAAAAGAACTAAAGAGCCTCTTGATGAAAGTGAAAGAGGAGAGTGAAAAAGTTAGCTAAAACTCACCATTCAGAAAACTAAGATCATGGCATCTGGTCCTGTCATGTCATGGCAAATAGATGGGGAAACAATGGAAACAGTGAGAGACTTTATTTTGGGGTGTTCCAAGATCACTGCAGATGGTGACTGCAGCCATGAAATTAAAAGACGTTTGCTCCTTGGAAAAAGAATTATGACCAACCCAGACAGAGTGTTGAAAAGCAGAGATATTACTTTGCTGACAAAGGTCCATCTAGTCATCTAGAGCATCTCCATCTAGAGCTATGGTTTTTCCAGTAAACATGTATGGATGTGAGAGTTGGACTATAAAGAAAGATGAGCACCAAAGAATTTATGCTTTTGAACTGTGGTGTTGGAGAAGACTCTTGAGAGTCCCTTGGACTGCAAGGAGATCCAAACAGTCCATTCTAAAGGAGATCAGTCCTGGGTGTTCTTTGAAAGGACTGATGCTAAAGCTGAAACTCCAATACTTTGGCCACTTGGTGGGAAGAAATGACTCATTTGAAAAGACCCTGATGCTGGGAAAGATTGAAGACAGGAGGAGAAGGGGACAAGAGAAGATGAGATGGTTGGATGTCATCATCGTCTCTATGGACATGAGTTTGAGTACGCTCTAGGACTTGGTGATAAACAGGGAAGCCTGGAGTGCTGCAGTCCATGGGATCACAAAGAGTCAGCCACGACTGAGTGACTGACCTGAACTGTACTGAACTGAACCCATTTTCTTACACTCGTTACATAGATGATGACTTAATGTCTGAGTGGTGAGCTTCAAGGAACTACTCTAAAGCTTGATATTTTACTGTACATTGTTTGTGTCTGATTTCACATGTTTGCAAATCTGAGTCTGATGAGCTTCACCTAAAACTTCAAACAAGAAAAAAAAAAAATAACAGAAAAGGAAAATCCCACTCATGGGAGGACAAAATAAAAGCTTATCTTCTTGGATGCATATCTCCCATTAGATCACAGTACTTCAAAGGTTGGGATTAACTTTTCAAAATGTGTCTGCACTACCTACACAGCTTCATAATGAACTTCCCACCTTGTCTGGGAAAGTCTTTCCAATCTTACACCTTTATCTGCAGCACTTTCCAGTAATGAGGTGAGACTAAGAAGAATAAGTAATTTTTCCTCAAAGTCCCAAACAATGACATACCTGAAGAAATTGTGACACCAGAATGATTTCTGCAAAGATTCCAAGAATGGTTATTCATGGGGTCAGATTAGGACTTGGAATTAATTGCTTAGCATTTCTCTGAACACCAGTGAGAATACTATTCATGGCTGCAACATTATTTGCTCCTTGGACATTATATGAAGTTAACAGAAATTCGGTAGAAATGCAAAATGTTTTTGGCCACACCTCCGAAGCTTGTGGAATCTTACTCCCCCAACCATACCCTCTCCATTGGAAGTGCAGAGTCTTAACCACTGGACCACCAGGGAAGTCCCAGAAATGCAAATATGTGTATCTAAAGTAACTGTATTAAAACAATGCAAGATTCAGATAGAACAAGCTTAAAGAAGACAATGAATCATCTATAAGCACTAACAATGAGAATGAGAATGAAAACGCTTGTAAGAATCAAAATCTTATATATATAGAGAGAGAGAGACAGAGATAGTAAGACTAGTGAAGACCAAGACCATCACTTGATACAGAAGAGACAATTAAAAATATTTTAATTTATTCTGATATTGGTAATTCTCTAGTACTGATTCCAGATGATTTGAGAGTTAATTTGTTTAAGAGCAGAAGTGAACCTCTTCATATTAAAGATGAACCTTTCCAGATCAATGAAAAGGACAAAAGAGCAAAGGAAGTGGTTGACACATAACAACTTCATGGTTTTATAAATTTCTATCAAATGGCAAAAAAGTGGAAAATTTTATTTATTCAAAATCACAGATTTAGTCGCTTTCTTTTTTACTGCACATTGTTTGCAAATACTGAGACAAAAGTTAGAACATCCTGCTTTGCAACTAGCTTTAAAACAAAGTGGAAATTCACACCTCAGATCCTTGAGCTTGAGACATATGGACATTTCTGCTACTTAGAGAAATGGAGGAAATCAGTAATGGTGCTGAGTCACAAAAAATTGTTGCTAAAACCTATCACATAGAAATATAAATAGAGGGAAAATGGAAAGACACATTACATCATTTTTTGACATATAATATTTTTAGCTATACATCTTCCCTCTGTGGTCCTAAAGAGGATATCATCTACAAACAAATGAAACTTTTGGAGTTGTTAAAATTACTCTCAAGTTACAACCCAGTTTTGAAGGAACATTTTATTAAAATTAAACAGATTATTTCTTCTAAGGGGAAAATAATTTCATACTTGTCTCAGAAGATCATCTTCTGGAAAATCACATCGAAAAAGTAGTAATGGATGTTTTTTAAGTTGTAATTATTTTTGATAGCTGAACTAATTAATGCAAAGGATGAATTGTCAATCCCACTCCCAAGAGTCAGAAATTTTACCCAATTACAAACTCGACTAACTGGCTTCCCAGGTGGCACTAGTGTTAAAGAACCTGCTTGCAATACAGGAGACATCAGAGACCTGAGTTCGATCCCTGGGTCGGGAAGATCCCCTGGAGGAGGGCATGGCAACCCATTCTTACCTAGAGAATCCCATGGACAGAGGAGCCTGGCAGGCTATGGTCAGTGGGGTCCCAAAGAGTTGAACATCACTGGAGTGACTTAGTACACATGCCACAGCTTTAAGGATAAAGACAATCAAGACACAGAAAGCCCAGAGGTCTGGAGCCTGTCACATGTCTCCACTAGTTCATCTTTTCTATGGATACGAGGACAAGAGAAAGGAAATTCCCTGCTGGCCTAGTGGTCAGGGAACTAAGATTCCACAAGCCCCATAGCAAAGCCAGAAGAAGAAGGAAGAGGAGGAGAAGGAGAAAAAAGACGAGGTCTTCATGATTCAGGCTGGGGGTATTCCTCACATTGCACAGAACATTTAACTTATGAAATATTTTCATGGTATACTTCACAATATGGTATATAACAGGGGTCCCCAACTCCCAGGCCATGGCCTGCTATTGGTCAGTGGCCTGTTAGGAACCAGGCCTCACAGCAGGAGGTCAGCAGCCAGTCCGCAAAGGAAGCCTCATCTGCATTTATAGCCGCTCCCTATGGCTTACATTACAGCCTGACCTCCCCCTCCTGTCAGATCACTGGAAGCATAATAAATGTAATGCCCTTGAAACTCTGAAACCATCCCCTCCACCTCTACTCCCATTCCCCTGTTGGTGGAAAAATTGTCTTCTGTAAAACATGTCCCTGGTGCCCAAAAGGCTGGGGACTGCTGGCATATGTGCATACCTGCTAAGTTGCTTCAGTCACATCAGACTCTTTGTGACCCCATGGACTGTAGCCCACCAGGCTCCTGTCCGTGGGATTCTCCAGGCAAGCATGCTGGACTAGGTTGCCATGCCCTCCTCCAGGGCATCTTCCCGGCCCAGGGATTGAAACTGGGTCTCTTACCTCTCTGAGTTGGCAGACAGATTCTTCACCATTAGTGTCACCTGGGAAGCCCCCTGCTGGTATATAGCTTAGGGGAAGTTCTCTAGGGAGTCAAGCCTCAGAGACCACAGGTTTATTTATTATAAGTGATCCGTCAGCCAGAGACATCCCATAGATCATCCCTCTTTCTCCTAGCAGCTATCATTAATTTTTTTATACCTGGAAGTCCATCTTACAGGGAGCCCAGGCTAGTCGTCTTTTCTTGCCCCTAGAGGCGTGCCTCTTTCTTATTAAGGGAGTCAGTGATCTCAGGCCAGATCTGCAATTCCTTCCTTCGGTAATTGTTTCTGTAATTCATTCCTCCCAACAGCACTTTCAGTGTTTCACATGCAAAGTCAAAGGAAAAATCCATATCAAAGATGATAAACTTAAAATGAAGGAATCTTTCTTGGGCATCTTTCCCATTTCTGGAAAGATTGTGCTGAACTAACATGACTTTGAAACAATGGATAGTGATGGGTGGAAGATAATAAGTCTGACAGATTCATAAAAATTCCAATTCACTGTAAATCTAGAAATTTCAAAACCGTCTTTGTTTCTCCTAGCAGCTTTCAAATGTCTTCAGAGTTAAAAATTTTCTACTAAATATCTTCACCCGAGGATTCATCCTAAATTTCTGTTCAGTTCAGTTCAGTTCAGTAGCTCAGTTGTGTCCGACTCTTTGAGACCCCATGAATCGCAGCACGCTAGGCCTCCCTGTCCATCACCAACTCCCGGAGTTCCCTCAGACTCACGTCCATCGAGTCGGTGATGCCATCCAGCCATCTCATCCTCTGTCGTCCCCTTCTCCTCCTGTCCCCGATCCCTCCCAGCATCAGAGTCTTTTCCAATGAGTCAACTCTTCACATGAGGTCGCCAAAGTACTGGAGTTTCAGCTTTAGCATCATTCCTTCCAAAGAAATCCCAGGGCTGATATCCTTTAGAATGGACTGGTTGGATCTCCTTGCAGTCCAAGGGACTCTCAAGAGTCTTCTCCAACACCACAGTTCAAAAGCATCAATTCTTTAGTGCTCAGCTCTCTTCATAGTCCAACTCTCACATCCATACATGACCACTGGAAAAACCATAGCCTTGACTAGATGGACCTTTTTTGGCAAAGTAATGTCTCTGCTTTTGAATATGCTCTCTACATTGGTCATAACTTTTCTTCCAAGGAGTAAGCGTCTTTTAATTTCATGGCTGCAGTCACCATCTGCAGTGATTTTGGAGCCCAAAAAATAATGTCTGACACTGTTTCCATTGTTTCCCCATCTATTTCCCATGAAGTGATGGGACCAGATGCCATAATCTTCATTTTCTGAATGTTGAGCTTTAAGCCAACCTTTTCACTCTCCTCTTTCACTTTCATCAAGAGGCTTTTTAGCTCTCTTGAGAAAATATTCTGAAGTTTTTCTTCTGGAAAAAATCAAACAAATGGCTAAAAGATAGCAAACTTTGAAATTATCCCATCCGTTGCTTTAGAATAAATGACTGGTTCTTAGTGACACTTGAATTGAGGCATTCGAATATAACTCTTTCTATTTGCTTTTTTGTTTTGCTTCGTCTTGTAAGCTTCAGTGAGTTAATCTTGTTTCTTGTTGGTAAAAGTACCCTGCTCAAAATCTCTATTAAAAATCCAGAATAAGTAAAAATCCAGCTGCTGGTCTCACAACTATCTTGCAGACAACTATAAGTTTTCTCCAAGTTTCTGAAAGATAGAAGATTGTTCAATGTTATGTGTATCCTTCTAAAAATTTGCACTTTGAATTTCTAATTACACAAATATAATAATAGTGTAAATAGTCATCCAGTAACAAGCTGGATTAAATTTTAATAAATCAAGCACTTGCAAAAAGTTACATTTAAGTAACAAGTCATACTCTTTATGTAACATTCTATTTTCTTGATTTGTTCTTTAGCATAAAACTAAAATTTTTAAATACATTGTATTTTAAAAATATATTTTATTTTGTATGAACTGCTGCTGTTGCTGCTAAGTCGCTTCAGTTGTGTCCGACTCTGTGCGACCCCATAGACGGCAGCCCACGAGGCTCCCCGTCCCTGGGATTCTCCAGGCAAGAACACTGGAGTGGGTTGCCATTTCCTTCTCCAATGCATCAAAGTGAAAAATGAAAGTGAAGTCGCTCCTGCCCAAATACAGTTAAGAAGTCTCCATAAGAGTAGATATTATTTTGGTGGCATGTATTGGAGAAGGCAATGGCACCCCACTCCAGTACTCTTGCCTGGAAAATCCCATGGATGGAGGAGCCTGGTGGGCTGCAGTCCATGGGGTCGCTAAGAGCCGGACACGACTGGGCAACTTCACTTTCACTTTTCACTTTCATGCATTGGAGAAGGAAATGGCAACCCACTCCAGTGTTCTTGCCTGGAGAATCCCAGGGATGGGGGAGCCTGGTGGGCTGCTATCTATGGGGCCGCACGGAGTCGGACACGACTGAAACGACTTAGCAGCAGTAGCAGCAGCAGCATGCTATTGTCAGCTATTGTGAATAGCTCTAAGTATCTGAGCTAGCCTACTTAGGTGTGGCCTGTAATACTCTTGCCATCAAAACTACTAGGATTTACTTTATGGGAAAATAAACAGAACATGTGCCTTACAATGCATTTATAATGGCCTACGAATATTCTCAGTCTAACCACAGACTATTAGTCTATTCCCCACTGACTGATATTTCAAATCAGTATGTAAGACAGTCTTCTGAAAGTATCCTATATCCTTAGCAAGTATTTTCCCAAGTTTGCCAAAACAAAAATACTTCTGCCTCATCCATTACCATCTATCCATACCAATTTTGCTAGCTTCCATCAACAATGCTATACTTTTGCTGACTCTTTCCTCTGTCCGTGGAATTTTCCAGGCAAGAATGCTGGAGTGGGTAGCCATTCCCTTCTCCAGGGGATCTTCCTGACCCAGGGATCAAATGGCAGGCAGATTCTTTACCATCTAAGCCACCAGGAAAGCCTTCTACAATATATTATGTGTGTTAAAATTAATTCTATCTTTCATTCTGGGCTTCCATGGTGGGTCAGTGGTAAAGAATCTGCCTGCCAAGCAGGAGACACAGGTTTGATCCCTGGGTTTGAAAGATCACCTGGAGAAGGAAATTACAACCCATTCCAGTATTTTTGCCTAGGAGTTCCCTTGGATGGAGGAACCTGTTAGGCTATAGTCCATGGGGTCACAGGAGCTAGACATGACTTAGCAACTAAATGCCAGCAACAGCAAATCTTTCATTCAACATTTATTAAGTACCTTCTAAATGCCAATAGGGAGCTGTAAATGCCAAGGTAAAATATGTAATTCCTTCCTTTAACAAAATAATATCTAGAAATGTTGACAAATAAATAATACATTTTGGTTAATACCAACATAGAGGTTCCTTAAGAGGCTGGGAGGTATCTATTCTAGAGTTTACTCTGAAAGCTTGAGGGTTTGAAGGACACTAGGGATGACTTGGAAGTTGTTAACGAAAAAGGAGTAATATCATACTAAAAAATCACTCTGACCTAAACATGAATGCTGGGAAGTCCAGTTAATAATCACAATTTGCATTTCATTAGAGGAACAGAAATCTAGAAAAGAGATTTATAAATATGATAGTTTGGCAGAAATGAGCATCAAACTTTTGTGCCCAAGAATCAGATTATTCATCTCAACAGACTGAAGCCGTGGCTTATTCCTCTTTGTATATCAGACCATATTAAGCATACTTAAGGTAATATTTCTAAAAATTAAAATGAAGAAAAATTCTGAATTATCTATGTGTTACTCCCCTCTCCCCTACAAAAAAAAAAATTGACAAGCAACATGAAAGAACTACACTTTCTATTAATTTCCCAAGTTGGATTTATGTTAGTATTTTATCTCTTTTAGACTCAATGAAAGGCACTAGGTGGTAGAATAATATCTATATTCTAAGAGAATAAATATCAACTAAGAGAAGTAAATATCCACAAAACCCACAGTCGTCAAAATTGGCTACTGGGTAATTCAGAACTGGCATTATTCATTCAACAAAAGTGTATTGAGGGCCTTACTCTTCACTGGGCATTGAACACGGGGTGAGAGTTTCTAATTTATAAGATTCCAGTTTTAAAGGAATATAATGGTTTTTCCCCTGTTTTAAACACATATAATGACTATGGAAATTACCCCTCTTTTCTTTCCTAGACTTATTACTCATCTCCTGCTTTTCTGAGTATTATTTTAGTCTATTTAGACCCTGTGCTGCAAACAGGTGATGATGATGTGTGCATGCTCAGTCCTGTCTGACTCTTTGTGACCCCATGGACTGTAGCCCAACAGACTCCTCTGTCCATGGAATTTTCCAGGCAAGAATATTGGAGCAGGTTGCCATTTCCTTCTCCAGGGGATTTTCCCAACCCAGGGACCAAACCCACATCTCTTGCATCTCCTGCATTGGCAGGCAGGTTCTTCTACTTGGGAAGCTCCAAGGAATTGAAAACAAAATGTGCTCCCGGGCCAGAGAGATCTAACAGGAGAGTCAGAGCCTGCCTTGTGCCAAGCATCCCCCACATCCTAGTAAGAACACAGAGGAAACACAACACAACAAAGACATTTAATGACAAAGCTGGGAGCTCTAGTCAGGTTTGTTCTGTGAACTTCCCCTGCCTGTGCAGGACAAGGACCATCATAAGCAATGTCTGTGGTCAAGGCAACCATCCCGCTCTGAAGTGGATTCATCCCAAGGTACACAGTGGTTTTTCTTTTATTTTTAAGCCTGTAGCACTAGGAATATTTCAAGCAATCAGCTACCTTATCCTCAAAAGGAAAAAGTCAAGTGATGGATAGATAGCGGGTGGATGAGGATGTAGAGAAATATTCACCACAAGAAGAAGTGCTTAGACATAGACGTTTATAAATATTTAGGTTATTATTCTTAGCCTGCTTCTTTTTGGTCCCTCTCTCTACCTCCCACCCAAGTTGAAACAAAGATTTTTTTTTACCCAGCAAAGTTTGAATGCTGTGGAATAAGAAGCCCAAGATCTGATGGTGTCTTGGTTCATTATCCTTGAAACACATTATGGTTAAGTAAATAAATCCTGTCAGACTGATCTGTTAGGTGCATTAAGATCCAAAGTAAAGGCATCTTTTTGAGAATTTATAAAAATTCATTTAAATAAAATAAAGGACTCAGAGAATGAGACAATCCAGAATTGAATCAGTTATGTTAGAATTTTCACCACATTTTCAATATCATATTTAAAACCTCTATGTTAATTCAGTGTACTTTTATAGTAATAACTAATTTATTTTTGATTCTCAGTGTCTTACAATATCCATAAAACATTATTTCCATACTACAGAAGGTACACAAAAAAGTGATACATCCATGAGAAGTCAGCTAGTAGACCTATAAAGTTTTATTTTATTCACTTCTCAATTGTTTACTGGACATCCAGTAATTGCCAAGGACTATGCAAGGCGCTGGGAGCTGTAAAGATGAGGGAAGGATCCATTTCCTGGATTTGAATGGCTGTTTCACTAGGTTTGCTAGAACTCAAAATTCTACATGTGGTTTGTTCATCCATCATTTCAGGGAAGTTATTGCAAAAAAAAAAAAAAAGCCTGAGAGTTTCAGTATATACTCAGACAGCTGTACACTAAAGGACACAGATGTGGTCTCAACAGCTCGCTGGTTGTCTGAGTTCTTTTTTAACACCTGTGTTAGAGAATGCCAGCTCACATTTATAAGCATGAGATCACCTAAGTGTTTTCTGCCTGTAATTTTGAATAAAGGGCCAGCCAACCCCAGGTGGGGATTGACCTCAAGATTTATTCTCTTTTTTTATGTGTGTGGCCACCTGCATTTGGTCTCATTCATCTCCATCAAGTTTAACAAGCTGAGGGAAGGGGAGAATCCATTAATGGAACTGAATGTTTTTCTCTTCAAAAGGTACTTGTTAAGAAAACAAGTGATCTTAAAACACACATGCACACAAAGGCACACACTCACGCACACACACGTGGAAGCAAGATTTGGCACAACATAAAAAAATAATAAAGCTGGAAATGTTTTTCTTCAGACTCCAGTGCTTATTAAACTTTTAAAATAAATCCAGTAAAAATTAGTTCAGGTGTTACTCTTGCAAAACCATGAGACTGTTTCTTAAAATACAAAACGTTTCAAGATTTTTCTGTTCTACTTTTATTGTCTAGAAAGTGAGTATGAAAAAGCATTATCCCCAAAAAAGAGATATTTCCTTTTTTAAAATTTGTGCTTATTTTTAACTTACGTACAGTAAAATTCACCCATTGGGATGTACTTTTCAATGAGTTTTGACCCATCAACCCCAAAATTTCTTCATGATATCCTTGTTGTCCCCTCCCACCCTGCACCCCTAGCAACTACCATAGTTTTACCTTTAGTAAAGAATGAAATGTACATGCAATTATACAATATGTAGCCTTTGTGGCCCAGCTTCTTTCACAAAGAGATCCATCTGTATTGTCAGTAACATATGCCTCTGTACTGCTAAATAGTATTTCCAAGTGATCTGATAACTTAGGCCTCACAGCTTTAGCTCGTGATGTACACAGTCAAGTAATGTATTTCACTATTTCCCCACTTCTATTTAATTCTTACTTTCCTTCCCTGTCCCCATCAAGATATTCCACCCACATCTCTGTCTCTATGGCCATGTGGGATTAGGGAAGGCAGGAACTTGTAAGTTTCTGAAATCAGAAAGATCGGGGTTGAATCCCGTGAATTTTGGCAAGTAAATTAACTTTGTTGGATCTCAGTTTTCTCATTTCTGAAAAGGGCATATTGTCAACTACCTTGTAGGATTATTCATGATGATTAAATTGAATATCACATATCAACCGTCCATTACAGAGCCCGACCAACTCCTCCATACTGTAAAAAACCTACGTTGTTTCCAATCTCTGATATTGAAATTCATTCAACTTGGGGGACACATTCTGAATTCACTCTACCACACAATACATGGGCTTTCTTGGTAGATCAGAAGGTAAAGAATCTGCCTACAATGTGGGAGACCTGGGTTCAATCCCTAGGTCAGGAAGATCCCCTGGAGAAGGGAATGGCTACCCACTCCAGTATTCTTGCCTGGAGAATTCCATGGATACAGGAGCCTGGCAGGCTACAGTCCTTGGGATCACAAAGAGAGTTAGAATAACTGAAAGACTAACACACACACACACACACACACAATACACTTATGGTAAGTTATGCTTTGGTTAAGCAACTCACTGACAAATTCACATTCACAGAATTTATTGATTTTTCTCTTTCCAGAAAAAAAATAATGATTTGTTATAAGAAAAGGAGAGAAAGATGAGAGTACTAGATATCTGAAGCAGGAAGAGTGTACAGATAAGGATATATTTGGTAGGCCAAAAAGTTTGAGTTTTTCCATAACAGCTTATGCAAAAACCTGAATGAACTTTTTGGCTGACAAAATACATAAAAATAGACTTGAGTCCACCAAAATTAAGCTTTATCTATTTTAAAGTTTTGTCTGACGATAGTTATATGTCTCAGAGACTAGCTTATAAGGCTATTCTTGTGGGACCTTGGTTTTAAGTAGCATATTATGTTCACCAACCATATGATAAATGAATTTGTGCTGTATAAGGTTTTTCCATTATTTCCAATAATAAACACAAGATTTCTTCTCAACTATATGCTATGACAAGTTGTATTATAGTAAAACTTTATTGTGGTGCATGAAAGCTTTCTCTTTCCAAGCCTGTGGAGACAATCAATGCAGTTTCTGGCCAGGTGTCAAATGATAAGAGGGAAAATTTGAGTTCTCACTTGGTGGCAATTCAAGCATTTGCTGTTAATCAAGATGACTCACATCTGCATAGTTTTCTTTTAGAGATGTGAATCTGGTCAAGAATACATGAGTATCTGTGAATCTGGAACTAATAGCCTGTCCATTGACCACTTGCATTTGCAATATCATCAGCACTGCCCCATTCCCCTCACAAATGTGAAATGCTATCCCCCCAAAATCATCATTTTTCCACATATACTAAGCACTAAATTTCCTAACTTTGAGAATAATATATAAAGATAAGATTGTTATCAATTTAAAAATATGGCTTTCGAGATCAGAGGAGTGGAAATCTTAGTGGAATGTTTTTGATGTGTTCCCTCCTCTGAATTTCCATATTCACTTATTTTTTATCATATCACTGTTTTGTGTGTAAAACATTCATTTCTCATCAAATTAGAAGTGATCTTGGGAAAAAAATAGGCAATTGCCAGGTAGGAATTTCATCTGAGTTTTCGGAAGGCAGAAAACTACATCTTATTTATTATTGTTCCTTTCATCACTGAAGGAAAATTATTCAACACCCAGTATGTTTCAGGCATCATATGAAGCAGAGAAGAGCCAATGATAAGACAGCTGCGCAGCTCCCAGGAGGAGAGACAACAGGGTTCATCTGAAACCACTGGGGCATCTGGCTGATTTGCAAATGTCTAGACTCCACTCACAGAGAAGGCAATGGCACCCCAGTCCCATACTCTTGCCTGGAAAATCCCATGGATGGAGGAGCCTGGTAGGCTGCAGTCCATGGGGTCGCTAAGAGCCGGACACGACTGGGCGACTTCACTTTCACTTTCACTTTCATGCATTGGAGAAGGAAATGGCAACCCACTCCAGTGTTCTTGCCTGGAGAATTCCAGAGACAGGGGAGCCTGGTAGGCTTCCGTCTATGGAATCGCACAGAGTCGGACACAACTGAAGCGACTTAGCAGCAGCAGTAGACTCCACTCGATATCTACTGAATCAGCATCCGTGCTGGATGTCTTGGGCATCACACCACATAAACTTTTGTGGCTTAGAGACTGTGTCTTGTTGTTCATTTTATTCCCAGCGCTTTTGAACTGTGATGCTGGAGAAGACTCTTGAGAGTCCTTTGGACAGCAATGAGATCAAACCAGTCAATCCTAAAGGAAATCAACCCTGAATATTCATTGGAAGGACTGATCCTGAAGCTGATATTCCAATACTTTGGCCACCTGATGTGAAGAGCTGACTCCTTGGAAAAGACCCTGATGCTGGGAAAGATTGAGGGCAGGAGATAAAGAGCAGTGACAGAGGATGAGATGGTTGGATGGTGTCACTGACTCAGTGGACATGAGTTTGAGCAAACTCTCAGAAGATAGTGAAGGACAGGGAAGTCTGGCATGCTATAGTCCATGGGGTCACAAGAGAGAGACACAACTGAGTAACTGAACAACAAGAAAAGCACCAATTCCTTGACAGAGTGGGTACTCAATACCTATTTGCTAACTTCAAGCATTCTACAAATATTTGCATGCCTTCAAGGAGACAGATATGGTTCTAGACATAAATTCCATTTTCATGGAAGAAAATTTCATTTTATATACAAGAAAAGGGAAGAAAGACTATCAAGAAGAAACATAATAAGAGAAGGCAGTCAGGTGTATTCATTAAGGTGCCAAGAAGGTACCCTTGAGAAGGTGGCATTTGAGCAGGGACTTGAAGGAAGTGAGAAAACGAGCCTAGGAAATATGTGAGGGAGAAGAATCCCAGGAAGAGACAAGAGCGAGAGCAAAGGGTGTATGTAAGTCAGGCATGTGGCTGGCATGTTAGAGTAACAGCAAGAACCCTCGTGGGCCAAGACTAGAGTGAGCAGGGAGAGAGATCAGAGAGGTAAGGGAGGGACAGACCATGTGAGACCTTGCAGACCAGTGTAAGGACTTGAAGTTAAATGAGTGAATGAATGAATGATTAAATGAGTTCCTGAATGAAGTTGCTACCAAGCCACTTGGCAAGTACTAAGCAGAGAAATTCAGAGGTGCTCAGAGGGGAGCCCACTGTTGTAGGAATTCAAATATTGTTTTAATATTAGATATTTTCTTTTTGCAATTAAAAAGTACATTTTATTATCATCAATCTTGCCACTGGCTAAGGAAAACTAAATACAGTTTTAATAAGAGCACAGTTCTTTCTGTTTTCTTTTTTCTTAATACATGCACTATTTTTTAAGGGGAAAAAAAATCCTCCTATTCTCACTTTTCCTAAAATAACTAATTAACCAATATGAAAAAAATAGAATAAAAGTCCTGTGTCCAGTCTTTCAATCAAGAGTTTCTTCTGTTTTTTTCACGTTGTCTCAAGATATTCAGAGTGTCTGGTAAATCAGTGCTATGATTTCATGAGCCATAAACAACAGTAGTCACTTTAAACTAATACAGTGTTGTATGTGAATTGTGAGCTGCTGTGCTCAATCACTAAGTTGTGTCCGACTCTTTGTGACCACATAGACTGTAGCCCACCAGTCTCCTCTGTCCATGGAATTTTCCAAGCAAGAATACTGGAGTGGGTTACCATTTCCTACTCCAGGGGATCTTCCCAACCCAGGGATGGAACCTGCCTCTCTTGTATCTCCTGTATTGTCAGGTGGATTCTTCACCACTGTGCCTCCTGGGAAGTTCCCCATGTCAATTATAACTCAATAAAACTGGAAGGAAGAATCCCAACAGTGGCCCCAAGAGACTTCCCTTATTCTGACTCTCTACCAAGTAAAAATGAAAATTGAAAAGGACTCTACATAGTGTCTAATCCACTGAGTTTTTCTAGGTTAGAGTACAAATTTTTCCTGTGGCATCAGATGCTATTCTTCTTGAGGTTCAGTCATGACCATGGATGTTTCACACATTTTGATCAGATTTACATATCACTTTGTCACAGAAAATTACAGTTTTCAAAGCAAACAACTAAACAAAACTAGACACTAGTCAAATACTCAAGAACAACGCACACACACACACACCCCTAGAGAAATAACTGCACAGCCGAAAAAACATGGCAACAGACAAGAAGAGAGAAAATATGTTTTCAACCTGTTTATTTTATATGAAATCACCAAACTAATTTTAGAATCTCTAAATTTTTTCAGACTGTATATAGTGATAGATTTTTACATTTTATGGTAATTTAATTAGAGTATTAAAAATATATATCAACTGCTATGCATACATAATAGAATCACAGTTTTACATTTGACATTAATAAACTGCTGTATTTTAGTTAAATTTTAAAGCTTTTTCTCACTTTCTTTCAAGCTTTTATGATGCTTTCTTTTAATGATGGAATATTTGGAAACTGTCGTATTTGGTGTTTGTCTAACATTAAATAGGCTGTGTCACACTATTCTCTTTATTCTCTGTTCCATGTGAAGAATCCTTCAACATTGAAATAGACCTTTATGGAGCTATTATGTAGTATTCATTCACATAATTTCTTTACTTATACTGCACCCAAGAATTTGTGCTAATTTGGTCATTTATAAAACCATTTATGTCAGCAAAGTATATGTAAAATAATTATAAACTTGTAAAATGAACCCTATAGTCCCACATGGTTACAAATTATTAACTTCTTTGTATTATATTAATATGTTAAATATTTTATACTATGGAAAGTGTGTTACACATGCACTTGAAGTTTATGTTCTCCCTGGGAGCAATCCTGGAAAATACATCACTGAATTCACTCATGCATATTAAAAATATATTTTGTTTCCTCTGTGATTTGTAGATTTTTGTCATCTGTCTTGAGAGCTTCAAGTAAATAAGAGGTGAAAAACTGAGACAGAAAGAATCAACAAAATAGCATCTTTATGTCTGTTGTTTATGTAGTTGAAGTCAACCACACAATTCTATATTTTTATAATCCCCTGGGCATGAAAAGCTCACTGGCTGTTCATTAGTACACTCAAAGATTGTAGTTTCAGGCTTTTACTTTAGAGTGTCAATAAAAGCACAACATGAAGCCAGAGAGGTTGTTTATGAAAAAAGTTCTTGACTGTAGCACTTAAAATATTGCTGTTTTAGAATACTATGCCCTTTTACTACAATTAGTTTAATTCAGAGACTGAGAAATTTGCTGATCTGATATAAAATAATTTTTTTGCTGACAGAGTTGGGCTATTGATCAGTTTAAGCAAATGCTTTAATAGAGAATACTAGATAAAATTTTCTTTCTCTCAAAAAGATTCCCCACTCCTCCGACTCTCACTTTTCTTCTGCTCGTCTTCCTTTTTCTTCTTGCCTCCTACAAATGTGTGTGCTTTTTCCTTTCTTGCTCCATTATTCACTTTCTTTTATCTTTGTCTTCTCTTCTCTTTCTCCCCTGTCTTCTTTCTCTTGGGCATTAGAGCTTTGCTCACTTCCTTTAACCTCTTTTCTGGACATTTCCCTCTTTCATTTGGTTGCATTAAAACTCCTTTCGGCAAAAATCTCTCCTTTAGCTACATGAGGGCCTTTGTATGAAATGCCTGGAAAATTAATTCCATGTACATTTTAGGAAATCTTGCTCACAGCTGCATTTTTCCATTAGAGATGGTTTCAAAGGCTACATAAAAAAACCACAGCCAAATGAGGCAAAGTTTAAGTGAGAAAACATATGTGGAGAATTAAGCCAAGTGACAGGAACAGGGATACATTTTCAGACAAGCAAAGAAGTTCTGTAAATGCCTTTCAAATAAAACAAGAATATTTTTTGAACTTTAAAAATACAAATCAGATTGCCAACACAATAAATTTACAAAAATAAGATTCACATTTGGTTTGAAAGATAATTATAGCTCAACTTCTTAACTGACTGGTAAACAGCAACCATATATGTAAAATAATGAAATGTACCTGATAACGAGAGAGAGAGACAGTCAGACAAAAAGATCTCCATCCACATATTACTACTCTTTGTTAGCATTTGATCAAAAAGACTTTGTTAAATCATAGACAGCTACAAATCTTGTTATTAATATTTGCCAAATCTTCACTGGTTTGACTCATTAATTTATGACATCTTCTCTAACTTACATATTTTCTCTTTTCCCATTTTGGACAATGGTCTTCTTTTCTACAGAATTTTTAAATATGGCAAAGACACAGAATCAATGAATAACACAAAATTAGCAGCCAGAAATGATTAAAATATTATCTAATCTTTAGGAAATTTCCCAGTACACAGGTTGCCCTGAAATCTCTATACTTTCATGTAGGTCATGGAGAAGCGAAGAAGCGAACTTGCCTCTGTGCACCATTATGTGTTCCAGAGGAAATGCTGCTAAGTCGTGTATGACTCTGTGCGACCCCATAGACAGCAGCTCGCCAGGCTCCCGTCTCTGGGATTCTCTAGGCAAGAACACTGGAGTGGTTTGCCATTTCCCTCTCCAGTGCATGAAAGTGAAAAGTGAAAAGTGAAAGTGAAGTCACTCAGTCGTGTCCGACTCTTCGAGACCCCATGGACTGCAGCCTACTAGACGCCTCCGTCCATGGGATTTTCCAGGCAAGAGTACTGGAGTGGTGCCATTGCCTTCTCCGTCCAGAGGAAATAATAAAATGCTTATATATTTCTTTATAACTCCCCAAGTTTCAGAAGATATTTCATACATATTCTTATTTAATGTACACGTTTAATATCTTTGAGGGGCATAAAGCAACTTTCCCGCCTCTTTAAATAGCTTGGAAAGAAAAAGGAGGGATCTCTATTAGAGAATTGAAAGGAGTCAGGAGTTGCTATGATATTGAATGAATAATCATCTTTATGCAGGTGAAGGTTTTGTAATTTGGGCCTCACAAGGCCAAAGAGAAGGAATCGATGTGAAGTTATAACTTGGTTTCCTAGAATCTCCACTAACTCTGGAAAAAGACTCCAATCAGGAAGCAATTAGGAAGAATATAAAAGTAAGTTTACATCCTTATGACATTTTCACTTTTCTGCTAGCCTAGGAAGATGAAATATGAAATATGACTTTTGCTCAATGAAATCTCCATCCATCCACTCCTTCCACCTCCAAAATAATCAGTTTGAGTTGACATGCTGAGTTAAAAGTGCAAAGGGGCTGCCTTCTTTCCAATAACCTGTGACCCTCTCCAATACCTGATGATTAAGAGCTTCTTTCCAATTCTGTTCTGAAATGTCTAAGGGTCTGAAGCAGTTTGGAATAGGTTTAAGAAGAAGAAAAAAGTGAAAGTGGTTTATAGAGTAACTCTCAAATTCATCGTCCAAGCCAGGACACTCTTGAGAGGGAAGAGGACTGCAGAGCTTTGGAGCATGACGACTAGGTGAAACTTCTTAGCAACAAAAAGTTTAGAGACATTCATTAAAAAAGAAAGTATCTAGTAAATAACAACAGCAACACACATAAAATCTCTACAGAAAAAAAATAGTAAGTAATAACTGTTGCTGCTGCTAAGTTGCTTCAGTCGTGTCCAACTCTGTGCGATCCCATGGACTGCAGCCTACCAGGCTTCTCCATCCATGGGATTCTCCAGGCAAGAACACTGGAGTGGGTTGCCATTTCCTTCTCCAATGCATGAAAGTGGAAAGTGAAAGTGAAGTTGCTCAGTCATGTCTGACTCTTAGCAACCCCATGGACTGCAGCCTACCAGGCTCCTCCATCCATGGGATTTTCCAGGCAACAGTACTGGAGTGGGGTGCCATTTTGCCTTCTCCAAATAACTGTTGACTCAACAGCTATTTTCATTTTCTTACTTTTCTTTGACCTTACAATGAAATTTTTCCACAGCATATAATAACATTGTAAATGTCTGTGAACACAATAGTTCCACAGAGTCAAGCCTATTAAATAATCTCTTCATTCTATTTTTGTCCTGAAAAATTCCATACTGGAACTCCCTTCTTTTGCTCTAATCTTTACTGCCTACTCTCTAGTCCTAATTTTCATAATTTTCATCCAATCCTAATTTTCATCCTGAAAATTCCCTTTGCCTTTCTTTTCTTTTGCATCCTGTATATTGCATCGTCTTCTTTTTTCTTTGCTCTTTATTTTGGTGGAGCATATCCTTCAAAAGAATTCTCAGAAGAGTGCATGAGAGACAATTTTTTGAAATGGTTTTTGTCTGAAAATATTTCTATCCTGTCTCCACACAAAGTTGATATTTTGGCTATAGACAGAGTTCTAGATTGATAGTAATTTTAATTTTCACTCATAATTAAAACTATTGTCCCATTGTTTAATAGCTTCTGATATGTGAGAAGTCTTATGTTATTTTTATTCTTGATCTTTTGATGTGATGTTTATTTTCTTTGGGGAAAAATAGTTCGGGACTAATGAACTAAAATAATTTATTACTAAAATAGTTTATTGACTAATGGACTGTAGAATTACAATTACTTTGTTGCATAATTATTACAATACCTTCTCCCATTTATTTGTATCAATTTTAATTTCTTTTGATGTTTTTATGTTCTCTACATTTTAAAGTGTTTTTTCTGAGCTCATTTTCCCTTGTTTTAGTGTGTTTTTTGAATATCAGAGTCTTTCCTCAAATATCAGATGATCTTTGGCTGCCCACTCATTTTTAATGCTGACATCCTGAAAATCTAAGAAATATGTCTGCATGAATACAGCTTACTAGCAGTAGATTTCACTCTAGGCTGATTAAGTGACCAACTGAATTTTTATTAGAGAGCCCTAGATTTAAGAATCTGCAGTATTTTACTTGAGATACTTAAGTTTCTCAGAAGGATACACATATCTCTTGCCAGAGCTTTGGAGTAGAGGTAGGGATATAAGCCTGGCTGCCTGCATTCTCTTAAGGAGTGTAGCTGGGGCTGATTATATTGTTCAATATGTTAGCGTCCATTTTATCCCCATTGTCAATCCAGCATCTCACCACATAGACAGCTTGCTACATGCTTTTGGTTACACCCAGCTAAATTATTGATAACAGTCTACCCAGTACAGTCAAGGGCACTCATTGGAAATCATCCTACCTGGGTATTCAAATTGCTGGTATATTATAGGAAAGAAAAAACATTTTTTTTTTCCCAGCTAAAGTTGCAAACATAAATCTATTAAATGATGGTGAATATCACAAAGCTATAGAGTTTGAAGGTTTTCTGGTATGTGTTTTATTATGAAACTCTAATCAAACAATGAATTCAAATAATATTCATTTGTAAAGGATAAGAAATAATATTAGGTGCATTTATATAGTTTAAGGTGCATTTTCAGATTAATGTCAATGATATTAAAATCAATGCAATAGCAGAATTGCAGTCAATGCATACTCACAAACACACATACACATCTTATAAATGGAAGGACAAAGATAATTCTGTTAATTGAACCAAATATTCTGCCAGTTTCTTTCCTCTAATGGTTCAATAAAATGGAAAATAAAGGTGTAGAAGTAAGATAATCTTCATGGTCTTTACCCACATCAATTCCTCTATAAGAAAATACCTTGTGGCCTAATGAAATCACTTTCAATGGTGTGTTCATTAACTTCTTCAGTATCTTTCTGTTGGTGAAAAACAAAGATATAACTTTCACCATAATCTGTAAACCAGGATTCAAGATTACATATATACATTACATATACACAACTTCATATATATATGAAGTTGCCTCTATAGACTGTAGCCCACCAGGCTTCTCTGGCCAAGGGATTCTCCAGGCAAAAATACTGGAGTGGGTTGCCATGCGCTCCTCCAGGGGATCTGAAGGGATTGAACCTGCATTTCTTATTTCTTGTATTGGGTCCCCACTAGGGCCACCAGGGAAACTATCAGATCAGATCAGATCAGATCAGTCGCTCAGTCGTGTCTGACTCTTGGCGACCCCATGAATCGCAGCACGCCAGGCCTCCTTGTCCATCACCAACTCCCGGAGTTCACTCAGACTCATGTCCATCGAGTCAGTGATGCCATCCAGCCACCTCATCCTCTATCATCCCCTTCTCCTCTTGCCCCCAATCCCTCCCAGCATCAGAGTCTTTTCCAATGAGTCAACTCTTCGCATGAGATGGCCAAAGTACTGGAGTTATTCCTTCCAAAGAAATCCCAGGGCTGATAAACAGTGTCAGACTTTATTTTCCTGGGCTCCAAAATCACTGCAGATGGTGACTGCAGCCATGAAATTAAAAGACGCTTACTCCTTGGAAAGAAAGTTATGACCAACTTAGATAGCATATTGAAAAGCAGAGACATTACTTGGCCAACAAAGGTTCGTCTAGTCAAGGCTATGGTTTTTCCTATGGTCATGTATGGATGTGAGAGTTGGACTGTGAAGAGAGCTGAGTGCCAAAGAATTGATGCTTTTGAACTGTGGTGTTGGAGAAGACTCTTGAGAGTCCCTTGGACTGCAAGGAGATCCAACCAGTCCATTCTAAAGGAGATCAGCCCTGGGATTTCTTTGGAAGGGAAACTATACATATATATAAATATACATATGGATATAGATATAATTACAGATATATATATATAGTTATAGTTAGATATAACTATATATATATATATATAAAATCTCTGACCAACTTAACCTTCTACAGTCACATCAAATCTAACTTATTCAAAGTAAATCTGTCTGGCTAACAAACACATGAAAAGATGCTCAACATCACTCATTATCAGAGAAATGCAAATCAAAACCACAGTGAGGTACCATCTCACACCAGTGAGAATGGCTGCTATCAAAAAGTCTACAAACAATAAATGCTGGAGAGGGTGTGGAGAAAAGGGAACCCTCTTACACTGTTGGTGGGAATGCAAACTAGTACAGCCACTATGGAGAACAGTGTGGAGATTCCTTAAAAAACTGGAAATAGAACTGCATTATGATCCAGCAATCCCACTGCTGGGCATACACACTGAGGAAACCAGAATTGAAAGAGACACGTGTACCCCAATGTTCATTGCAGCACTGTTTACAATAACCAGGACATGGAAGCAACCTAGATGTCCATTGGCAGATGAATGGATAAGAAAGCTGTGGTACATATACACAATGGAGTATTACTCAGACATTAAAAAGAATGCATTTAAATCAGTTCTAATGAGGTGGATGAAACTGGAGCCTATTATACCAAGTGAAGTAAGTCAGAAAGAAAAACATCAATACAGTATATTAACGCATATATATGGAATTTAGAAAGATGGTAATGATAACCCTATATGAGAGACAGCAAAGGAGACACAGATGTAAAGAACAGTGTTTTGAACTCTATGGGAGAAAGCGAGGGTGGGATGATTTGAGAGAATAGCATTGAAACATGTATATTACCATATGTGAAATATATTGCCAGTCCAGGTTCGATGCATGAAACAGGGTGCTCAGGGCTGGTGCACTGGGATGACCCTGAGGGATGGGATGGCGAGGGAGGTGGGAGGGGGTTTCAGGATGGGGAACATATGTACACCCATGGCTGATTCATGTCAATGTATGGCAAAAACCACTACAATATTGTAAAGTAATTAGCCTCCAATTAAAATAAATAAATAAATAAAATTTTTTTAAAAAGTGAATCTGTCATTGATTCCAGAAACTAAGGTCCTCTCCTTGCATTTCTTCTCAGACCCATGGTGTCACCATCTGTTCGTTCTTCCAAGCTAGAAGCCTGAGACTCAGAATTATCTTTGAGACATCCCAACACACACACACACACACACACACACACACACACACACACACACACACATCTAACTCTTCATAAAAGCTGGTCAAATCTATTTCAAAATTTCTCTCAGTTTCAGTCCCTCTTTTCCAGATGTATTTCTGTCATTATCATTAATGACAAAGCCATCTCTTTGCACAGACTTCCTTTTCAAATTCCCTGTCTGTCTTTAATACTACCACCGGATTTGCCTCTGGCCATAATCTGCAAGTGGAACTCTTCTTATTAATGTTTCTGTGACCATCTACACCCAGAGGATAAAAGTATACCATCTATACCCTCGTGATTTGGCCCCAATCTGTTCTACGCCTTGTACCTTATACTATAGTGACAAGAACACGACTTCCTCCTTATGTGTGATAGTTGCCTTGCACACCATGATTTCGAGTTACTCGGGCTGGTCTGTTACATCTAACTAGAAAGTTGTTTGCTCTCACTCCCCAGGTCTGGCACATTCCTGTTTGAAACCTGGAACAGATACTTTGCTTATCTCTTGTGGGTAGATTCTGTCATATCTTCATAGGTATTTGTTCATACTTATCTCATGTCACTTATTACCTTTGACAGTAACTTACTTAAATTATCTATAATATACTACATACAACTATTGCATGACATTTATCATAGATCTTATACTTAGAGCTCTCAAAGTGCATAAAATATCATTAAAATGTAATTGGAATTCTATAAGTTTAATGGATAGCTAAAGCAATTTCCCTGATGTCTCAGGTGGTAAAGAATCTGTCTGCAATGCAGAAACCCAGAGTTTGATCCCTGGGTTGGGAAGATCTCTTGGAGAAGGAAATGGAGAATTCCATGTACAGAAGAACCTGGTGGGCTACAGTCTATGGGGTAGAAAAGAGTCAGACACAACTGAGTCACTTTCACTCACTTTCAAAGCAATTTTACCTAATTTTGCCAGATTGTCAGTCATTCCTATGACCTTAAGCAACATCCATTAGGCCCGTGTTACCTGTGAAGCTTTATTGCTCTGAAAAAAAAAAGAAAATGAAGTTTTCCTGAATAATTCGATAAACTCTGGTATGAGAAAGAATTTAAATAAAAAGTCAGAAATAATTTTCATGAATGACATGTTCATTTATTTTAAATCTTTGAAAATTGAATTGTTTTATTTCATAATCAAAACCTGTTTTTACTCTAACAGGATAATTTCCACTACTTTCTAATACTTAAAATTTTTACATCTCTACTCTTTTCTCACATCTACTCTGCTCTTCCAAATAGAAAGGATTTTCTTCACTTGTTTCCAAAAAGAATAAATGCTTTTTACATAGTTATCTAGTGTTTATATTTAAAGTATATCCTGTGAGATGTTGAAAATTCAACTCAATTGGAAAACCATATGCTGATTTCTACTTTTTGCCAGGTACTGAAGTAATATTCTAACTGCTTTGAAAAAAAATGATATTATGATATAAGTAAAAGCCTTGGGATCCCAAGTCAGAAGATCTAGATTCAAACTCATGTTTCATTATTGCAAACTGCAGAAGCCCATGCAAGTTAGTAGAACATTTGTTCTTTAAGGACTTTCTTTGTTTCAGTGACATTTTCTTGATATCCTCCCTGCCTCAATTAGGGCAAATTTGGTGGGAAAAACAAATTCTTTGTATTAATTTATATAAAAGTTTGCATATCTTTCACAGTTCTGTAGAGAAAATAGAAACTTCTATAGGTATTTTACACAGAAAGGGATTTAATATAGGAATATAAAAGTGATCAAGCCTCTAAAGTCACTAGAAAGGTTAAAGGAGCTGTAAAAAGGAGACTTACAATGGAACCATTGAGTGTAAGAATTGTAAACCATAGCTTTGTTCCAGGGATCATAAATACCCACTAAATATCTCAGCTGCCTCTGGACACCCATGAAGCCAGTGATCAGACAGGAGCTCAGAGACCAGTGTCCATTTCCAGGACCACACTGCTTCTCAACACTGCCCACAGAAACAGCAGAAGGGTGAAACCACCCCCCTCACTACCAGCTTCCAAATCCTGCCTAAGTGTATCTAACTGGTATCCAGAGCTAGATGCAAGAGTCTAGAAATGCGGAATTTTGTTTCTCCAGCCTCTGAAATGAATTCAGGAAGGCACATTGAAAGAGGGAAGGATAAAAATTGGTCACCTATTAATCATATCCAGACTGGAGAGTATTAATCATATGCACACTAGAAGCTGATCACCTATTAATCATATCCACCCTCATATTCAGGAAGATAGTTTATAAGGCTATTCATAACTTTCTGGCATTTAAGGACAGAAATGAAGAAGATGTAGCTGTACATATTCAGATGAAAGCTAGAAAGGGAAAAGCAGTGATCTTGGATTAGTTCCCTACTGTATCCCAGAGCTATGCCTTTTTCATCCCCATTCTTGCTCTTCCCCTCATTTTTGCCCCCCAACCTCTCTCTCTTTCTCTCCTTCTTCTCCTGCCTACACAGATCTCTACAACATAAACTAAATGACTGCAGGATGAGGGGGAAAGGTAAATTATCTTTAAAATGGAAGTGATCAAGCAGGCAATAATCCTTTTTGTTAATTTTGCTTTTACATCTTAGTGTATGTCAAGTTATCTGGGATGTGAAAAGTGAAATTTCTCAGTCGTGTCCGACTCTTAGCAACCCCATGGACTGCAGCCCACCAGGCTCCCCCGTCCCTGGGATTCTCCAGGCAAGAACACTGGAGTGGGTTGCCATTTCCTTCTCCAATGCATGAAAGTGAAAAGTGAAAGTGAAGTCGCTCAGTCGTGTCCGACTCTTAGCGACCCCATGGACTGCAGCCCACCAGGCTTCTCTGTCCATGGGATTCTCCAGACAAGAGTTCTGGAGTGGGGTGCCATTTCCTTCTCCATATCTAGGATAAAGAGACAAATAAATAGAATTTGCTTCAGTTTCTTCATGTCTGAAGTGAAAATGGGCTTCCTTGGTGGCTCAGATGGTAAAGAATCCTCTTGCAATGTGGGAGACCCGGGTTCAATCTCTGGGTTGGGAAGATCCCCTGGAGGAAGACATGGCAACCCACTCCAGTCTTCTTCCCTGAAGAATCCCCATGGACAGAAGAACCTGGCGAGCTATAGTCCATGCAGTCGAAAAGAGTCGGACACAACTGAGCGACAAAGCACAGGAAAATGAAAATGATATCTGCTCCTTTCTTTCAGGGTTGTGAGAATCAAATGAGATAACCAAAAAAAGGCTTGTATAAATGTTATCCTTTTTCAATGAGATGCACATCATCAGTTTTAAAGTATTATTTAGAACATCATCTTTCTATATGTTTTACTACAGTTTATATAGCTATATTATCTGATGCTGGGTCTCTAGTTCTCAGCAAATACTAATTGAATTGAATATACATGTGCACTCATGTGTTTAGTAAATAGCGTCAATGCATCCATCTGTGAGATATTTTTATCATTGCTAATACCAATCCTTATTATTTTCTTCTGTGAAATCATCTGATAACAGACTGAATTTCTAACTGAGAAATTTGAGAACCAATCTGAGTGTCATTCTATGGAACAGTTATCCCGCAACTAGTACATTCTGTTCATTCTCAATAGAGTTCAATTTATTCCAGAAATATGATTCCAGTACTTTCATGGGGCATTGAACTATAGATAAGACAATTGCAGCCATAAAATTCTATACTTCTGTCGGCACTAAATAGCAATAGGTTTTAGTATAAAAATTGAAATCACTGTAAGACAAAGTTAACTCTCTCCACAGCTCTAAGTAACAATTTCCTAGAAGCCAAATATGAAAGAGAAAAGAAATAATATTTATTGGTGGACCACCTTAATCATTTTATATGTATTATTGTACTGGGACCTTTTATTGATTAATCAGACCTGTTTCAAATAATTTAGACAGACTCATTTATTTTTCTTCTTTTATTTATTGAATGAGTATTTAGAATATGCCAGGAAGCATCCTGGGAACATATTGATAAGAAAGATCAACCTCTGCCCTCAAGGAACTTACATTCAGAGGGTTTATGAATAAAAAGCCCACTGCAGTGTACTGCAAATTTGACATTAGTGTGCTGTGGGAAATCACAGTAAGGACTCTTAATTCAGCCTCTGGTAATTAAGAAAGACTTTCTGGAGGAAGTACCAGCTAAGGGACCTGAAGATGAGTAGGTCTGAGGCATAAGGAGCAAGTGTTATAGCGACAACACGTGAGACTTCTGTAAGGTCTTGTCTGACTTGTTAAGGCATTTGACTTAGTGAAAAGGGAAACCAAGGACTTCAAGTACAGAGAGATGTGATGAAATTTGCATTACAGAAGATCAGTTTGTCTGTGTCTGGAAACAGACGGAAGGCTGGCGAGAGTAAGAGTGAAGCCTGGACAGAACACTTGAGAGAAAATCCTTATAACAAAGGTGATGGGGGATGGTGTCTTGTTCGAGGCAGAGCCAGAGGGGCCTGAAAGAAGAAATATTTTCACTGTTTAAATGAAAGGATATTGTGATTCAATAAAGGGGTGAGGACAAAGGAGAGGTTATGGATGGTATTGATAACTCATGTTTCTGGTTCAGATGGGACAACTGGAAGGATGAGAGGGTCATTCATTGACATTGGGAGACAAGGAAGAGAAAGCAAATTCTGGAAGAGATAGCATAAGCTTTGAGCATTTTGAGAGCGAAGTGCTTCAAGGCCTCTGGGTAAAGATAATAGACACTACTTTCTTTAGTTCTCCAAGTAGGTCTGGGGAGCTCTCTGAGAACAAGATCACAGAACCCAGGAGAGTAAGAGAAACCACCTGGACAGAGTATGAACTGTGTCCTGAGGGACACGAACACTTGAGGGCACCAATATTTGAGGGCATGAAAATAGGCAAAAAAGCAAAGTTTCCAAAGGAAACAAGAGAAAAAACAAGTAGAAAAACGTTGGGCCATAAAGCCAATGTAAAGAGTAAGAAAGAGTAAGTGGCTAACAGTGGTAAATGCTACTGGAGAAACAAGTTCAATAAGTATTGGGAAGTGGCCCATGGGGTTCACTGGGACAGAAGCAAGATGATAATGAATTGGAAAAAGCAGATGTGAAGGAAAGAAGCTAGTGAGTATCGAGAGATAGTTCATAAAGTTTGACTGCAAAGGAAGTAGAATGATGGAATAATAGTTGGGGAGACATTTCATTAACAAGAACTCTTCCCATTTTTTTGGTTTGCTTAAGATGTGAAAGACATGCATAATTGTAAATGTTGAAAAAAGGAAGAACCAAAACAACAGAAACAGAAAGGTGTGAAGTACAGGGCAGAGAAGATTCTCACCTCAAAGAGGAAGGAGAGGAACCAGAGCTGGATAAAGATGCCTTGACTTCAGATCCATTGAGTCATTGACTCAATGAATACTTATTGAGAGTTCACTCAGGTCTGGAGATTTGAAACTGTGAGGAAATAGAGGTAGGGGGAAAAAAGTAAGAAAGTTTTGTGGAGAAAAATGTAAAACACAGAGAAACTGAAGATGAACATGGTAAACAATGGGATTTGTTATTAAATGAAAGAGCATTCATTCTCTGGGAGACATTGAATTTAATAGCATTTTCCAGCTTAATATTCTTCACTGTGCTTTGCAAACTTTTTCCAACATCATGTCTCTATCACCTTACATCCCTGTTGAATCTTAGATCAGCTTATTGCCTGTAAAGGAGTTAATCAATCCAAGGTATTGTCTTTCTGGCTTTCCACAAAGCAACTCACTTATAAAAAGACAGGGCTCATTAGTCAGCAGGATTATTTTCTTAAATGTCCAGAGAGATGTGGTCAAGAGAGCTCATTGAAAATCACCAATATTATCAGACAGTAACAGTTACAAACTCAAATGATAATAATAATGAGGAGCAGGCCACATCCCATGAACCTGAGGTCATTTAACATCTTTTCATTCAAATTAATCAACGTTTTATAAAATTATTAGTTGTTGGTAGACTCAGACCAAAATAAAACAGTGTCCTTGTACAAGGAGGAACTCACACACAACTTTCTGTGCTGCAGATGAAAGACTCTGAGCAGAGGAGAATAATGTGTGCAGGCTCTTCCGAAAATGCTCCTTAGGTCTAGACCTCCAAGGAATCAGACTGACAATTGCATGAAAGGTTCTGATTCAACTGCTCCTTTCAAAAACACTTCAAAGGATGGTGATGAGAGATACCAAAGGGATAAAAGTTTCTTTCAGGGCTGTGTTAATTTATTTGAGACCAAAGAACAAATGTCCCAATTGACAAGGTAGGTGATTCAGTCTTCCTGATTGCAGTGACAAACTTTAGAGAAAGACCAGGTCAGGAGGAGACTGGAAGAAATTTTAATCAATTGCACACCAACTTGCCTGTGAAGTAAGTCCCTTATGTCACTCTGATTGGAATTTATGTACTGACGGCTAGACCCAGAGAAAAGTCAATATAAGTGAGGTCTGGGAAGGGAAGTCAGGCAGATGGGAGCAGGCACTGATTTTGCTCTCAGGCTTCTAATGACCTCTCTCTGGATGCAGGAGACAGGTGCAGAGACAAAGGAAAACCAAAGATATTTTGTCACAACCAACTACTGTGAGTCTATTATAGTTAGAAAATGTACTGGACTTGGAGTTTGAATTCTTGAGTATAGATTCCAAAATGTCACTGGTTAGCTGTGAGACTGACAGCAAGTAACTTAATTCCTCTGTGTTACAATGGAGGCAGTTTCTCAAGAGTAAATTACAGAGCCTTTGAGTGCCTTAAATGAGATAATATATTGATACCTTAAGGCGCTTAGTAAACTCTAAAGCACTACATGTTACTCTTTTGTAGTTATATTTGCAAGAATTAAACACATAATATTGTGTTAGAACTTTAAAAATCATACGAAGAAAGTCAGTGGTAAACATGTCACTAAGATACCTGAACCGGGAACAAACAGGAACTCAAATAAGCTGAATGAAAACCGAACTTACTGTAAATGTTGGTAGCAATCCAGAAGTTACATTTTAAAAGATCCAGCAGAATAGATGGAACAGAAAAGAAAAAAAATGTGAAGTCTTGTTTTTGTCATGATTTCAGCATGACTCAGTTGAAAGGCATTCGAGAAAGAATCCAATGCAAACTGCAGAGAATTGTGCTTAAACTGCACTTTTGTTTTCAGCAGTAGAGATGATAAATATCTTCCTCCCTGCATTTTCTACCATATTTGTTTTTTATAAACATGAGTTTTTTAATTGAAGTATAAAAGCAATGGCACCCCACTCCAGTACTCTTGCCTGGAAAATCCCATGGACGGAGGAGCCTGGTGAGCTATAGTTCATGGGGTCACTAAGAGTTGGACACGACTGAGCGACTTCACTTTCATGCATTTGGAGAAGGAAATGGCAACCCACTCCAGTGTTCTTGCCTGGAGAATCCCAGGGACGGCGGAGCCTGGTGGGCTGCCATCTATGGGGTCGCACAGAGTCCGACACGACTGAAGCGACTTAGCAGCAGCAGCATAGTTGATTTACAACATTGTATTAGTTTCAAGACTAAAGCATAGTGATTCTGGTTTATTTGTTTCCTCTCCAAAGTTTATTATTTGTAGACTTTATAATGATGGCCATTCTGATCAGCGGTCAGGTGGCACATGGACCTTCTATCGTATGTAGTTTAAGTGCATCCTTTGCTTCTCCCCTTTACATAACATTGAAGCTATAAAAGGAGCCTGATTTAATTCATAATAAAGGTCATACAAATTGACATGACACCATTTTCCATCCATTTACCAGCAAAAATTCAAATTCAAACATACTGTGTTGGCAATGATGTGAGAATGTAGGCACCTCTATATATTGCTGGTGAGTGTAGAAACTTGGATAAGTTCAGTACATGACGAGTTGTCAATATCTGTCAAAAGTACAAGTTCATTGACTAAACAATCCCACTACTAGGAATTTATCTTAGATTTTGCACGTATGAGATGATGAAATTATTTGTATTTGTTATAAGAAAAGATTGCAGAAAATTGAATTTTTCTCTATGAGGTTGGTGAAATGAATTATGGAATAAAATACAATGAAAACTATGCACCTACATAAAATAATAAATAAGATTTTCTGTACTGATATAGAACAATCTCCAAAATATGTTGTATACTGGAAAACACTAACATATAAAATAGTATGTGAAATAATCTACTGTTTGTGAAAAAGGGGAGTTAAAAATAAATATTCATCTTTATATTTCCATATATGTTACAATATATGGAAAGATACATGTGAACTTAGCAACACTGCCTACATATTGGAGGGTATCTGTGAACCAGACAATGGTGGAAGGGAGAATTTTTATTGATATTTTAATACTTTTTTATTTTAAAAACATGTAAATGTGTCATGATTTCAAAAATTTAGTTTTTAAAGAAAAGCATTTTACTTAAAAATATGTCTTCCTACCAGATTGTGTACTATTCCTTGTTCATTTCCCTTCTCATTACCTAGCCATAACACCTGTTCAACAAACACTTGGTAAACAAACACTGAATGGTAGAACGCTGTAATTGAAACTTTTTTGAAGGAAGGATCCTATCTTCTTTTCCAACAGAGTTATTGATGTGGTGAAAGTAAGTGACATTATGTGGAAAGAACGTGGAGACACATCAAAAAAAAAAAAAAAAAAAAGCAACTGAGAAGATAAGAGAATGGATTTATGTGCAAAATCCTAATTTGAGATTTCATTAATTTTATAGATCTTTCCAGAGTTATAGTTCAGCCAAAAATGGAGAAGCTCTATACAGTCAGCAAAAACAAGACCAGGAGCTGACTGTAGCTCAGATCATGAACTCCTTATTGCCAAATTCAGACTGAAATTGAAGAAAGTAGGGAAAACCACTAGACCATTCAGCTATGACCTAAATCAAATCCCTTATGATTATACAGTGGAAGTGAGAAATAGATTTAAGGGCCTAGATCTGATAGATAGAGTGCCTGATGAACTATGGAATGAGGTTCATGACATTGTACAGGAGACAGGGATCAAGACAATCCCCATGGAAAAGAAATGCAAAAAGCAAAATGGCTGTCTGAGGAGACCTTCCAAATAGCTGTGAAAAGAAGAGAAGTGAAAAGCGAAGGAGAAAAGGAAAGATACACCCATTTGAATGCAGAGTTCCAAAGAATAGCAAGGAGAGATAAGAAAGTCTTCCTCAGCGATCAATGCAAAGAAATAGAGTTAAAACAACAGAATGGGAAAGACTAGAGATCTCTTCAAGAAAATTAGAGACATCAAGGGAACATTTCATGCAAAGATGGGCTCGATAAAGGACAGAAATGGTATGGACCTAACAGAAGCAGAAGATATTAAGAAGAGATGGCAAGAATACACAGAAGAAATGTACAAAAAAGATCTTCATGACCCAGATAACCACGATGGTGTGATCACTCACCTCGAGCCAGACATCCTGGAATGTGAAGTCAAGTGGGCCTTAGAAAGCATCACTACAAACAAAGCTAGTGGAGGTGATGGAATTCCAGTTGAGCTATTTCAAATCCTGAAAGATGATGCTGTGAAAGTGCTGCACTCAATATGCCAGCAAATTGGAAAACTCAGCAGTGGCCACAGGACTGGAAAAGGTCAGTTTTCATTCCAATCCCAAAGAAAGGCAATGCAATGCCAAAGATTATTCAAGCTACTGCATAATTGTACTCATCTCATATGCCAGCAGAATAATGCTCAAAATTCTCCAAGCCAGGCTTCAGCAATACGTGAACCGTGAACTTCCTGAGGTTCAAGCTGGTTTTAGAAAAGGCAGAGGGACCAGAGATCAAATTGCCAACATCCACTGGATCATGGAAAAAGCAAGAGAATTACAGAAAAGCATCTATTTCTGCTTTATTGACTATGCCAAAGCCTTTGACTGTGTGGATCACAATAAACTGTGCAAAATTCTTCAAGAGATGGGAATACCAGACCACCTGACTTGCCTCTTGAGAAACCTATATGCAGATCAGGAAGCAACAGTTAGAACTGGACATGGAACAACAGATTGGTTCCCAAAAGGAAAAGGAGTACATCAAGGCTGTATATTGTCCCCCTGCTTATTTAACTTATATGCAGAGTACATCATGAGAAGTGCTGGGCTTGGAGGAAGCACAAGCTGGAATCAAGACTGCCGGGAGAAATATCCATCACCTCAGATATGCAGATGACACCACCCTTATGGCAGAAAGTGAAGAGGAAATAAAGAGCTTCTTGATGAAAGTGAAAGAAGAGAGTGAAAAAGTCGGCTTAAAGCTCAACATTCAGAAAACAAAGATCATGGCATCTGGTCCCATCACTTCATGGGAAATAGATGGGGAAATAGTAGAAACAGTGTCAGACTTTATTTTGGGGGACTCCAAAATCACTGCAGATGGTGACTGCAGCCATGAAATTAAAAGATGCTTACTCCTTGGAAGGAAAGTTATGACCAACCTAGATAGCATATTCAAAAGCAGAGACATTACTTTGCCAACAAAGGTCTGTTTGGTCAAGGCTATGGTTTTTCCAGTGGTCATGTATGGATATGAGAGTTGGACTGTGAAGAAAGCTGAGCGCCAAAGAATTGATACTTTTGAACTGTGGTGTTGGAGAAGACTCTTGCAAGTCCCTTGGACTGCAAGGAAATCCAACCAGTCCATCCTAAAGGAGACCAGTCCTGGGTGTTCACTGGAAGGGCTGATGCTGAGGCTGAAACTCCAATACTTTGCCTACCTCATGCAAAGAGTTGACTCATTGGAAAAGACCCTGATGCTGGGAGGGATTGGAGGCAGGAGGAGAAGGGGACGACAGAGGATAAGATGGCTGGATGGCCTCACCGACTCTATGCACATGTGTTTGGGTGATCTCTGGGAGTTGGTGATGGACAGGGAGGCCTGGCGTGCTGCGATTCATGGGGTCACCAAGAGTCGGACACGACTGAGCGACTGAACTGAAGTGAACTGAACTTCCATAGTTTGACAGCCAAGGTTGGGGTGGGTAGCGTGAGAAAAAAAAACTTCAAAATGTACTTTGAAGAGAGAGAAAAGAAAAAGAAATAAAGGGAAAAGAAAGAGGAGCACAAAAAAAGTTTCAAGTATTAAGATAATGGTTGCTGTGAACTCTGGAGCATTGAGGTGATTTGGGGACTTTCTCAGTACTCTTGCCTGGAAAATCCCATGGACGGAGGAGTCTGGTGCACTAAAGTCCATGGGGTTGCTAGGAGTCGGACACAACTGAGCGACTTCACTTTCACTTTTCACTTTAATCCATTGGAGAAGGAAATGGCAACCCACTCCAGTGTTCTTTCCTGGAGAATCCCAGGGACGGGGAGCCTGGTGGGCTGCCCTCTATGGTGTCTCACAGAGTCGGACACGACTGACGTGACTTAGCAGTAGCAGTTGGTATCAGATAAACAATTTTATTTAGTGTCTCCTGCTTTTTAAATGCTTGTGGATTTAAAATATTTAATTTATACTTTGTTTTCATGTTTTTTAACTATTATTTTCTGAAAGCTTTTCCTTTTTCCCAGCTTCAAAATATTCAGCCCACATTTAAGTACGAGGGGTGAACACACAGGTTCTGTCACCACTGTGGCTTAGAGCAGTGGTTCTCAGTCTTGGCTGTGCATTGAAATTCACAGGGACTATTAAAAATTATACTGATACCTGGGGTCCACGTCCAAACAAGCTGATTTAATTCATTTATAGAATGACTTGGGCATCAGAATTTTAAAATATCTCCCAAGTGATTCTAGCATGCAGCCAAGTATAAGAGCTACTGATTAATAACTTTCTTTATCTTTGTCAGAAGAGAAACTCTCTCCAAAATCAAATGAATATAGAACTTATTTATTTTGAATAATTAACTTTTACAGTGAAGATTATAAAATAAAATGCCATATCCATTTTCTTTCTTTTTGAGGGTATCCAAGCATTCACTATCTTCACCTCCTTAATAGAGGAGCTACATATTGTGACAAGCTCCTATTCACTTTGCAGTTATGATCACAGGTCATAGCAACCTGAAGTGATAGCTGTGTGGGTTCTTAGATTACTACTGCTCCTGTCACTACACGTTTCCCCAGTGTTGCTTAGGAAAGCCTGTTGGGCTTGTTCTCAGATGAGTCACCTGTGTTTGCTCAACAATATCTGTGTAATTGGAGAAGCAAAAAAATGGAAACAATTCAGATGCCTGAATCAGAAGAATGAATAAGTGATTTTCTTTATATTATATATACACACACATGTACAGGTGCACACACATATATATAAGACCACATTTGTGCAGTAAAAATTAATTAGCTGGAATCATATGTAATAACATGGAGTAATCTTACAGTATCAAGTGCAAAAACAATTCCCAGAAGACCACCTACAGTCATGATGTTCTTTTAGATCACCAAAATCCCATGGACAGAGGAGCCTGGTAGGCTGCAGTCCATGGGGTCGCTAAGAGTCAGACACGACTGAGCGACTTCACTTTCACTTTTCACTTTCATGCTTTGGAGAAGGAAATGGCAACCCACTCCAGTGTTCTTGCCTGGAGAATCCCAGGGATGGGGGAGCCTGGTGGGCTGCCATCTATGGGGTCGCACAGAGTCGGACACGAATGAAGTGACTTAGAAGCACAGCTAAATTTGACAACTTCCTTTTTGAGGGATAATGACTGGTTTTCCTATGTTCCACCTTGACAAGCTAGATACTGGAGAAATGACAGTGAAAGTGCTAGTTAAGAATATTTTCTCACAGTACCTGTTAATCATTTATTTACTAAGAGAGATTATTCATTAGCCCAGATATTCATAGTTCATAGTTCAGGAACATAGGTAAGTGACAGACTTCCAAGGAACTCAACCCCAAAAAGCTCTTTATATTCCAAATAACTTAGCAGTCTGAAAGATAAAATCTTTCCTGGAATCACAATTTCTGTATAAATCTGCACGTGCCTTCTTTCTTGCTTCAACCTCAGCAAACTTATAGAAAGTTCCAACTCCCAGGGAGTCAATGAATGCTCCAGCAATATGAAATTGCAAATCTTGGCCATAAAGCCACACGTTTGAAGTTCTGTCAGAGAACTGGACATGATAGTTTTTCTTCTTGACAGCTCAACAATGATGTCCTTCCAGACTGATGGAGAAATGGACAAGAATAATTTTTTTAAGGGAAAAGTCCATATCTTAATGGAACTTACAGTCAAAAGAAACTCAAACAGGGTGAGCAGGAGATTTCTATGTCAGTAGAGGAGTAAAGATACAATCCTGTAAGAAAAGATACTATATTGTTAGTACCAGCGAGAGCTTCCTGAAGGAGTTGACATTTAAACTGAAGAATGTGTAAAAATATGTCCAAAGAAGAGTGTTTAGGAACACAGATTAGCAGGCACAAATGGAGGAGAGAGTGCAAAAAGCATGCAGTGTCTCTGAGCTGACTGGAGAGACAGGATTAAAGAGAGAAGCAAAAGAGACATGTATAGAACAGTCTTGTGGACTCTATGGGAGAGGGAGAGGGTGGGATGATTTGGGAGAATGGTATTGAAACATGAATAATATCATACATGAAACGAGTCGCCAGTCCAGGTTTGATGAATGATACTGGACGCTTGGGGCTGGTGCACTGGGATGACTCAGAGGGATGGTACGGGGAGGGAGGAGGGAGGAGGGTTCAGGATGGGGAACACGTGTATACCTGTGACGGATTCATGTTGATATATGGCAAAACCAATACAATATTGTAAAGTTAAAAAAGAAAAGAAAAGAAAAAAAATAAAAAGAGAGAAGGAGAATTGAAGATAACAAGAACCAAGGCAAGAAAAAACAAGTAACAGACCAAGAAGGAACTTGGTCTGCCAGAGATCAGAGCTGTGCTTATGGGCAGTGTAAACTGACCCTGGGTCACATGAAAGGGAAAGATTTTTCTGGAAAACTATCAGAGAGAATGCATTTCATTCCACAACATGCACTGGTAGTTTTCCTCTATTCTAAAGTAGAGGATCAGATGTAGATACAAAATAAATAAGCCTCAAAAAGAGCAGATGAAACAAAACACATTCTAAAGAACCTTGATTTTATTCTGTAGGCAATCAGGGGTGAATAAAGAGATTTGTGTGTCCAATCTGCATTACCTGTCTAAAGACTATTCTTGCTCTAGTGTGAATAAATTGAAGTTATGGAGTGGAGATGAGAGCTGTTACAGTAATAGAGTTGAGAGATGACAGTGACCTAGATAAGGGTAGTAGTCATGGGGGAAGAAGAATATGGAGAAGGATAGACGTGGGAGCTGAGTTTGATCAGAATTGTGGCAGAGGAGGTGTGAGCTTCTGTGCCCTGCTGCTGCTGATCTACATTTATGAAAATGTTGAAAAGTCATGGCTCCAGTGGTTTGGCTTTCATGAAGAGGGAGAAGATGAGAGCTTCCTGATGGGAAGCTCTCAGATGGGGGTGGCTTTGGACAGTGGAGAGTTAGCTGCTCTCTTCTTGAGTATTCCTGTGTGGTCCCAGAACTGCCCATTACCCCCACTTTCACCAATGCGGAGGTTGTCTGTTTCATTTTCAAACATCTCCTGTTTGGTCAAAACACCTAACCTTGACTGTCCTCCATAATGAGATGTAAATTTATTAACACCCTTTAGACACTTGCCTGGAACTATATATTTTGGCCACCTCCCAAGTCTTTAATTCCTTTATTGATGCATTTTGTGATGGTTATTTCTTCTGTTTAAAAGCATTCTGCAATCTTTGAGTTTTGGGAATACTATCTGTTTCTCTCCCATCCATGCTTTCATTAAAATTGATTTTCTCAGCTTCTCAAATATTTCTGTTTGAGGCATAAAATTTTCAATAGATACCACAACCTAAGCACCAGAGGTAAAGATGGGGACAACTGAGATCTGAGTAATGTTATTTTAATTGCAATTTAAAGCCAAAAGGCAAAGACTTAGTAAAGAGCTGTTTTCATTACAGTTGTTCCATGCATGAAATGAACCATTACATATTGGAAAAGAAGAAATCATTCCAGAGCGGCTTAGTTCTAACAAACAAAATGAGTTCCAACAAGCTGTTTTTAGTCCTACAGCCAAAAAAATGCATTCTTCTGGTATTTAGGAATTTTTTTCTAATGTGGTATGATATTCTTGAAATGTTATTTCTTGTTATACTCTCTTTGTATAACATATTTGCATTGAATAATGAGAAAAATGACCGGCTAGTCTGTTACAAAGTCCTTTATTGCAGGCAGCAGGTTGATGGTAGATGGCAATTTTAGGTTCAAGTCTCACTCCGAATAGATTTGCATCACCTTTTTGATGTGGGATATACAACCTTTCCCTGGTCTATGACAGTGATGGTAGGGTAGTTTATTAAGAAACTCATTTACATTGTTGTTCTTTTTTTTTTTTTCCTTACTTCATTAAAGTGGGGAAGGCTTTGGATTCACTTTGGCTGAGTTTCAAGATCAAAGGTGGAAGTCACTCAACCACAACCCTTCTTAACCTTTTGCTCTGAAAATCTGAATCGACTAAGGAAATGAATGAGAAGGGGAAAAGGGAAAAGAAGGTCTTTGGGGTTGGAAAGCTGGAAGAACAATTCCATATCTTTGACAAGGACATTCTGCAAGCCTGAAAGGGAGAAATCAGTGCCTGATGGAAAAGTAGGATCGGCCCTGACTCCTTCACCAGCAAGGTTGTTAATCTTCAGAGGCTGTACACTGGGTACCAAGATCACCACTTCTGTCCCTAGGCTTGGTGAAAGTGAGGCAGGGCCATCACATTAAAGAGACATAGAGAAACAGAGTCTTCTGCTTTTGGAATGATCGTGGAAGCTTAAATAATAAATATCTTTGTAATCATCATATGGAAGACAAAAAACCCTAATCTTTCATAAACTGTTTAGACCCTGATTCTCTTGTGTGACCTTGTAAGTGCAAGACCAGGATCACTCCCACCCAGTCCCATTCCCTTATCACTGGAAATGAATTTCTCACCATCTTGCTGATTAGAGATTTAGAATCTGGTTAAAAATACTCTTAAGATAGTGTGATATTTCTTTTTTTAATTTAAATTTATTTATTTTAATTAGAGGCTAATTACTTTACAATATTGTATTGGTTTTGTCATACATCAACATGAATCTGCCATGGGTGTACACATGTTCCCAATCCTGAACCCCCCTCCCACCTGCCTCCCCGTACCATCCCTCTGGGTCATCCCAGTGCACTAGCCCCAAGCTTCCTGTATTGTGCATTGAACCTGGACTGGCGATTCATTTCTTATATGATATTATGCATGTTTCAATGCCATTCTCCCAAATCATCCCCCATCTCCCTCTACCACAGAGTCCAAAAGACTGTTCTATACATCTATGTCTCTTTAGCTGTCTTGCATACAGGGTTATCATTACCATCTTTCTAAATTCCATATATATGCATTAGTATATTGTATTGGTGTTTTTCTTCTTGGCTTACTTCACTCTGTATAATCGGCTCCAGTTTCATCCACCTCATTAGAATTGATTCAAATGTATTCTTTTTGATATTTCTTGCATTGGAGTATAGTAGAAGAATGTTTGAAATTTTCACAAATGTGGAAAGACCATTATTTAAGGTAAAACAATATAAAAGAAAGGGTTTTGAAGCTATGATTCCAGATCACACTGTGTTTTAATTATTATAAAAATTATGAGAAATATGAATATTGTACAAGCACAATGGTGGGGGTGAAGTAGATTTTCTCATTTCCTGAGAAGTAGATTCATGTCCTGAACCAGCATTCCACAACTGCTTTCCCAGTGTCCCTAAGAACCCTTGTGCTTCTGTTCTGAGTCCTTCATGTAGAGATGGGGATAAACTCCAACTCTTCATAGTCTTCTTGCTGTTGTTGTTCAGTTGCTAAGTCACGTCTGACTCTTTGGGACCCCATGTATTGCAGCATGACAGGCTTCCCTGTCCTTCACTATCTCCCTGAGTTTCCTCAAATTCATGTCCATTGAGTCAGTGATGCCATCCAACAATCTCATCCTCTGTCATTCCCTTCTCCTCTTGCCTTCATTCTTTCCCAGCATCAGGGTCTTTTCCAGTGAATTGGCTCTTTGTATCAGTTGACCAAAGTGGTGGAGCTTCAGCTTCATCATCAGTCTTTCCAATGAATATTCAGGGTTAATTTCCTTTACATTGACTTGTTTGATCTCCTTTCTATCCAAAGGACTCTCAAGAGTCTTCTCCAACACCACAGTTCGAAAGCATCAATTCTTTGGCACTCAGCCTTCTTTTGGTCCAACTCTCACATCTGTACATGACTACTGGAAATACCATAGCTTTGACTATATGGACCTTTGTCACAAAATGATGCCTCTGATTTTTAATACACTGTCTAGGTTTGGCATAATCTAGTGTATCACTGTTCTTCACAAACCAAGATGGTTTGCCTTTCTCTTCACCAGGCTCAAGATTCTATTAGACACCTCCCAATGTCTAGCTTCAAAGGTTTTGTTCTTTTCTTTACACTCTTTAAAAGCACTTCTGTTTTCATATTCCATCAGCCATTTGTACTTGAGATCATTAAGGGCAGGGGAGCATAATGACAAGAACCAGGGAACAGCCCCAAACTGAAGCTCTGTGGGATCTTCAGAGGCAGCTGGAGCTCATCCATTCTTTTCCCTTGTGGCTCAGTGGTAAAGAACACACCTGTAGTGCAGGGGACACAGGAGACGTGGATTCGATCTCTGAGTCGGGAAGATCCCCTGGAGGAGGAAATGGCAACCCACTCCAGTATTCTTGCCTGGAGAATTCCATGGACAGAGGAGCTTGGCGGGACTCCAGGGGGACTGGAGTCTCATGGTATCGGGGGACTTCCATGGGGGGACTCCCACGGGGGAAGGCTCCCTGGGGTCACAAAGAGTTGGACACAACTGAAGTGACTTAGCATGCACTCATGGAGCTCTCCGCATTCAGACTCTGCCACTTCCCAGCTGTGTGAGAAGTGCTATAAACTTCCCACCAGTCCTATAAACTCTCTATGGCTCCATGTCCACATTTGTATTAATAATTTTCAAAACTTTTCTGTATCTCAGGTTTTGACATCTTGGAAGACCTTACGGACTGCTTCTCCCTGGGCTAGTTAGTTCCTAAAGGTACTAAACATCCTACTTGGGACCAGGTCTTTCATATGCTAATCAGCCAATACGGGGTCTATACCCACCTTGTCTACCTCTCACACAGCCTCATATTTTCCCCACCCTAAAGCATCTCAGGACCAGATACCAGACAACTAGAGACCATCTCTAGAGAACGACTGTCTCATCTGCACTTTGTTTTTGAGAAGCTTTAGCCACATTTCTGAATAATTTCCAAATCAGAACCACATTTTCTGCCTGTTTTCTTGTGTTCAGTGTGAGCCACAAACTCCAGCCCAGAAGTGGTTCAGTGTGAGCCACAAACTCTGCACTCAAGGGCCGTTCTGGACCGTGTTGTCTGTCTAACCTGTCCTGAAGCCCATGCTGGTCCCCGCTACACACCTTCTGAAGCTATCCCAAACCCTTTAAAGTGATGTAAGGCACACACATGGCAGGAAACTGAAAAAGGAGTCACGGGTGAGGGAAGGGCTTTTCTGTGAAGAGAGTAGCAGTGACCCCAAGCTTCCAGATGCCCAGTGCTTTGCCCCACAGCTGTGGTAGAAGGAAAAGGGGTAAGAAAACAAAAAGGCACAGATTCTTGAGAACCTTAGCAGGCATCATGATCACCTCGAGGGCTTGTTGAAATGTAGGCTGGATGACTTTTCTTCCAAGAAAAGGGAGAGGCATATTTTCCCTACTCCTCTGACTAAATACAATTCAAATCCAAACATTTCATATGTGTAATAAACCTAAGAAGACTCTGAAGAAACAGCCTGACTAGGACCTTGAGACCTAAGGAGGGACAATGTGGAGAGTTTCCTGAGTTTTCTTTTTGCCTCACATTATCCCGGGCTTGGAGCAGAAGAAACCACCAACCAGGAAATGCCAATGGTCTCAGACAAAAAAAAAAAAAAAAACTCAACAAAAGGATTCAGAAAGAGGCAGCCTACCAAGACAGAAACATTCTGAAAACAATAGTTCCATTCCAGCAAAACACCACAGAAAAGCAACCAGCCACACCTTTGCCCAGGCCAGCAAAGACCTAGACTTTCACCCTAGTAAGACTGGAATGAAATGCCCCAAGCCCCCTTCTGGGTGGTATTAAAGATGCCAAGCAAGGGGCCAAGACTATCTTCCCCTCCAGCCAGTGATGAGCTCTCACCATGTCAGTGGAGACCACTTAAGGCTCCTGGATCTTCATCACCACCTGCAGTAATGAGGTGCCCTTGCCTCTGATATCAGAGAAGGCCAAACAGAGAATCCAGGCATTCACCTATTACCCAGGAACGAAGAGGCCATCCCCCCCATAAAGTCAATGGACACCACTTAAGGAGCTTGAACTCCCACCCAACTCAGCACTATGGAGCCCCCTTCTTGAGCGTCAGTGAAGCTGGGTAGGGAAACTAGGTATCTACTCCCACCTGGTAGTAACAAGGTAACACATTGCCCCTCATTCCTCTTCTAGAGCAGTGTCAGGCAAAGCCAGCCAGCTTTAAATAAGATCCAGAATCTCCCAAAACACACACACAGTTCAAATTTCAATTGAAAGTTACTCATCAGACCCCAAATCAGGAATATCTCCAACTGAATAAAAAAAAGAAAAAAGACAATCAGCATCAAGATTATGGCCACGTTATAATTATTGGACGGTGATTTTAGAGCAACCATCATACTGCTTCAACGAGCAGTGAAGAATGTGCTTGAGACAACAATAAAGGGAAAAATCAAAAGCCTCAGCAAAGAAATAAAAAGTCTTTTCAAAATAATACAAAATATAAAGAAGAACCAAATGGAACTTTAGAAGTGGAAAATAGAATAACTTAAATTTAAAAGTTCATTGGATAGAATTAATAGTGGAATAGAGAAGACAGAGAAAAGAATCAGTGAACTGAGAAATAGAGATGGAAACTCAATCCGAACAACAGAAAGAAACAAAAAACAAACAAACAAAATATAGAGTCTCAGGAATCACAGAATTATTAATATTGAAAAAGATCTAGCTTTTCTGTCATTGGAATTCCAGAGGAAAGGAGAAACATGAAAGAGCTTAAAAAAATACTCAAATATTTTTGAAGCAAGGGCAAATAATATGGGGCAAGGGAACTTTGGGGGAAGATAGAAGTGCTAGTTGTCTTTATTGTGGTGTTAGTTACATGAGTGTATACATTTGTCCAAACTCATCAAACTGAACCCTTAAAATGGGTGCCTTTTATTAAATGTAAATTATACCTTACAAAATCAATTAAAGATAAAATTAAGAATGAAAAAAACTCAAATAAATAATAGCTGGAAAGTTCCCAAATTTGGCAAGATCCCCAAACAAAACAAACCCAAAGAAATTCATTCTGAGACATATCATAATTAAGCTTCTGAAAATAAGAGACAAAATATCTTGATAGCAGCTAGAGAAAAACAACTCTTGTGGTCGTAAAACAAACCAATGACTGCAGATTTCTCATAGAAGCCATGGAGCCAGAGGGAAGTAGCACAATATTTTTCAGGTGCTGACAAAAAAAAAAAAAGAGAGAGAGAGAGAATGAATGAATGAAAGAAATTCAATATGAGATCCTATGTCCAGAAAGAACATTCTTTAGGAATGAAAAGCAAGACATTTTCAGGTGAAGGAAAATTAAGACAGTTTGTTTTGAGCAGACATACATAGAATGGCTAAAGAAAGTTCTCTAAAAGAAACTGATCAAAGAAAATATTCTGAAACATCAGAAAGGAGAAAGAATACAGGAAACAAAATTATAGACAAACACAACAGGCTTTTCTTATCATCTAGAATTCTCTTTCTTTAGAAAAAAGCTTAAAAAAAAAGAAGAATTCTCTAAATTATGTTTATGTTTGAAGCAAAAATTATAAGACTGTTTTATAGATGTGATTCTAAGAATATTTAGAAGAAATACTCAAGGCAATTATAAATAAAGGAGATAAAAGGACATAAAGAGAGGTAAGTTTTCTATATTTCACTTAAACTGCAAAAATGATGCCAATAAATTTGATAAGTTATGTATATATAATAGGAATGTAAAATGATACAGTCACTCTGGAAAATAGTTTGGAAATTCCTTTAAAAATGTAATATGCAACTACCATGCAAGGCAGTAATTGTTCCCTCGGTGTTTATCTAAGAAAATGAAGACTTATGTTCACACAGAAACCTGTCCACAAATGTTTATAATAGCTTTATTTGTAATAGTAAAAAAAGAAAACCCAGATGTCCTTAATGGGTGAATGGTTAAATAAACTGTGATTCATCTATACATGTACTTTTATTCAGCAATAAAAAGAAATGAACTATTGATGCAACAGCCTGGATGAATCTCCAGAGAATTATACTGAGTGGAAAAAAAAACAATCACAAAAGGTTACACACTCTATGACTCCATATATATTGCATTCTTGAAATGACAAATTATAGAAATGGAGGGCAGATTAGTGGTTGCCAGGGGTTAAGGAGGGGGTGAGGACAGAGAGGAAGTGAATGTGGCAACACTAGGGCAACAAAGGAATTAGAAACGGTCTGTGTCACTGTTGATGTTCTGGCCGTGATATTAGTATATTACAGTTTTGCAAGGTGTTATCACTGGTGAAAACTGAATCAAAGGTACAAGGGGTCTCTCTATTGCCTCTTGCAAGGACATGTGAATATATGATTATCTCCAAATAAAAAGTGTAAAAGCATGCAGATTGCAGAGTTTTTGATTTAGTGAGTCCAGGGTAATGGCTGATAATCTGCATTTTTAAAAATTTTCCCAGTACTGATGGTCAGGACCACCCTTTGAGAACTACTATCCTAGGTGCCTCAGTCGATAAAGAATCCACCTAAAATGCAGGAGACCTGGGTTGGATCCCTGGGTTGGAAAGACCCTCTGGAGAAGGAAATAGCAACCCACGCTAGTATTCTTGACTAGGAAATCCCATGGACAGAGAAGCCTGGAGAGCTATAAGCTATAGGGTTGCAAAGAGTTGGATATGACTGAACTACCACCATATATGTATGTGTATGTATGTACCATGTATCCTAGAGAAAATGGTCTCCCCTGGTGGCTCAGTGGTGAAAAAAAAAAAAAAATTTGCCTGCTAATGTAGGAGACACAGGAAAAATGTGTTCAATTCCTGAGTGGGGATGCTCCCCTGGAGGAAGAAATGGCAACCCACTCCAGTATTGCTGCTTGGAAAATCCCATGAACAGAGGAGCCTGGTGGGCTACAGTCCATGGGGTCACAAAAGAGTTGGACACAACTTAGCAGCTTAACAACAACAACACCCTAGAGAAAGAGGGATTTTTGTCACCAGAGCAAAACCCACAGGAGGCATCCTAACCAGAAACTCTTTCCTCTTGTCACAAACCAAAATGTCAATATAAATAATCCTTCAAGGGTACTAAGTACAGAAGCAAAAGAAAAGAAACAGATTGGAGAGAAACCAATCTTAGGGCTAGACCTGTTTTAGCCTCAAGACTAGAAATGTGGAAGTATCAGTGTGGTGCTATATTGGTCAACAAGACCAGATCATGTCACCAGAAAAAAAAATCAGTGAGTCTATGATCACAGCCGGGGAGGGGGCAGGGGGGGCTTCATCCTGGTCTGGAACCAGAAAAATTTGTGGTAAAAATACAAGTTTTCTGGACCTCCCACTCCCACCATCACACAAAACCAATGGAATCAGAATCTCTTCTTGGAGGGCCCAGGATTCTATATTTCTCATCTTCTCCTCAGGTGAGGTATGTGCAATAAGAGAAACACTGGGCTGGAGACATGGGATGCAAAGAAAAGCCCAGGAAGGAGTACAGATCAAGCTGGCAGCTAGAATAGTCTGGATCATCAGGGGCTCCCAGGACCTTCCCTGCCTTCCAGGTAGAAGGACTTTTCCTTCAGCAGTTTTATTAATTGCCTTTTGTGGAGCATCTGCTGTGTATGAGACATGATACTTGGAGCATTGCAGACTTTCTCTAATTGTATTCTCACAACTGTCCTGCAAAACAGCTGTTATTATCCTCACTTTATATATGAGGAACTGAGGTCTAGAGAAGTTAACTGCTCAATGTCATAGACCTGATTAGTAATCGAGCAGGGTTTCCAAGCTGGACCTTTCATCTGGCTAAGCTCAACTTCAAAGCTCACTTTGAATCACTGTACCACTTGGATTCTCTGTGACAGTGTATGAGAAGGGAATGGTAGGAGCGAAGGGTTAAGGTGAATCAATAACAGAAGCAAAATAGAGAAAGCAACCACTAAAGTGGTTTGGGGGAGCAGATTACAGAATGTTTCAGGGAAGGGCATGGCCCAGAGAGTAAGGATTGGTTGCACAAGGTCAGTAAAGGGTGAGGTGGGCAGACAGAGGGTTCCTTGGAAGGATGGAGCATGGAGCACTTACTGCTAATATTATAAAATTGGTTTATTTTAAATTCAAATGGAAATTTCTATTTACAAAAAAATAGTGCTATATAAATATTATTTAGAAAGCCACATATGCTTTAATGAAAGAGACTTCGCGTAGTTTCTAGGGCATATAAATTACCAGAATAATGTACAACCTCATTGCTACAAAGAGGAAAACGTCTTCAGCTTTGCTAATTTCCAGTTGAAACAGTTGTTTTCTTAGAACATATGTCCTATAAATAATCTAACACTCAATATAAAATCTGGCAGCGAATCTAGTCCATTAAACTTCTACCATTGTGCTTTCTTTATCTGTCATGTTTTAATGTGATTTTATTAACTGTGATAATTGCTCCTTTACTGCTAATGATAGTATGACACTGTTAAAACTCACCTTCCAAGGTAATTGTTTTTATTCTTTCCACCTCCCCTGAATCCTTGTACTTAAACTTTGTGCATGAGTCTTGAGTTAAAGAGGCTTGTGTTTTTTGTAATGGAATCAAATTGGTCTCCTCTGTCAATTTTAGTCACTCAGTCGTGTCCAACTCTTTGCGACCCCATGGACTGTAGCCCACCAGGTTCCTTCCTCTGTCCATGGGGATTCTCCAGGCAAGAATACTGGAGTGGGTTGCCATTCCCTTCTCCAGGGAATCTTCCTGACCAGGGCTCAAACCCAGGTCTCCTGCATTGCAGGCAGATTCTTTACCATCTGAGCCACCAGGGAAGCCCAATGGTAAATCCAGGACTATGCTATCCCATTCCTCCAAATTTCCATGGTTTACTTAACCGCAGGAAAATAATACCCTTCCCCACAATTGTGTTGATTAAATGTAATAACAGATTACAGTGTCTACTGCACTACATGCTTATAATAATTGACAGTAGTAATTATATAATTGACAGTAATTGTATATAGTAACAGTAGTGGTTGTAACTGATAGCGAACAGTGGTGTGTGTATGCCCAATCGCTTGATCATGTCTGAATCTTTGTGACGCTATGGACTGTAGCCCACCAGGCTCCTCTGTCCATGAAATTCTCCAGGCAAGAATACTGGAGTGGGTTGCCATTTCCTACTCCAGGGGATCTTCCCAACCCAGGAAATTGCATCTCCTGCTTTGGCAGGCAGATTCTTTACCACTGAGCCACCTGGAGAGCAATAACTGTAGTAATACCCAACAAAGGAATGAACACTCCATATCTGTTGGTTTGGTTAAAGCAAGTTATCTTCCTTGCAGAGATTTCTTTTGTGTTGTTCAGAGGGGAAAATGTGAATATCTAGCCCATCCGAAGAGATATTTCAGGTTATCATTGTTTCCTGACCCCAGCCCTGAGGGCTTCCAGCTAACCTTTCTTGTTCTGACTCCATGATTAGCAAACAACCTCTTGGTAATGGTTCATCTTTCCATGTGGGTTTTTCACCCAGAGAAAGCATACACTGACCACCTCTGGCTTTTCATATTTTTCTCTCATTATAATCTAGTTTACAAAAAAAATAGAAAGAAAATGAAACTTCTTGCCTTATGGAAATTCTAATTTAGTGCTTTTTTCCTATTTCCTTTTTATTCACTGAATTCTTCACTGAGTAGGGAAACATTTCTGCACAGCAAAGGAAATAACAAAATGAAAAGGCAGCCTACAGAATGGGAGAAAATATTTGCAAACCCTATATCTGACAAGGTTAATTTCCAAAATATATAAAGAACTCATACAACTCAATAGCAAAACATAAAAAATAAAAACAACAAATAACTAAATGTTTTCTCAAATGGGCTAAGAACTAAAATAAACATTTTTCCAAAGAAAATGCTACCAGCGGCATCAACGCCACTAATCATCAGGAAAATGCAAATCAAAACCACAAGGTATCACCTCACATCTGTTAGGATGACTATTTTTTTGTTTTTTAAAGTAATAAGCAATGGCAAAGATGTGTACAAAAGGGAGAAAATGCACTTTGGTGGGACTCTAAAGTGACACAAACACTATGGCAAAACAGTATGGAGGTTTCTCAAAAAATTAAAAATAGAACTACTGTATGATCCAGCAATCCCACTTTTGAGTGTATATCAGAAGAAAGAATCTTGACGAGGTATCTGTACTCCCATATTCACTGTAGTATTATTCACAGCAGCCAAGATATGGAAACAGCTTACATTTCCATCAATGGATGAATAAACAAAGATGTGAAATACACACACATACACACACAGATAGTATCCAGCCTTAAAAGAAGGAAATCTTGTCATCTGTGGCAACATGGATGAACTTAATGCTAAGTGAAATAAGCCAGTCACTGAAGGACATATACTACAAGATGCCACTTATATAATGAATCTAAAATAGTCAGACTCACAGAAGCAGAGGGTAGCATGATGATATGGGGGGTTTGGGAAAGGGAAAACAGAAAGTTGCTGTTCATTTGGTATGAAATCTCAGTTAGGCAAAACAAATAAACTGTAGAGATCTGCTGTAAAACATAATGCCTACAGCTGATAATACCGTATTGTTCACAAAAGTTTGTTAAGAGGCCAGATCTCGCGTTAAGTGTTCTTACCACAATTTAAAAATGAAAAAACCAAAAGGTGAGCCTTGAAGATGGTTCTCTGAGAAGAAAATAACAAAATGTTAAATATACGTCTTAAGTTTTTCTTAAGAAAGAAGCTTTTTAAAAAGTAAATTAAGAAAAGTAATAGTAAGTAATAAGAACTCAGAATTCTATCCTGGAGTTACTAACTATAATGACCTCTGACAGGTTGCATTCCCTCTCTAGCTTCAGTTCCCATCACTAAGTGAAGCAGTTGGTCCAAGACACTATACCAAATAAAATATGTGTCAATGAGGGTTGCATATGACCAGGAGCCAATATTTGTTTTATCTTCCAGATCAATACTACTCTGCTCCAGATGTAAAAATATTTCCACATTGTCTCTCATCACCTAAAATTCAAAATAGTCATAGGGATGTTTAAACAAACTGAAATGTGGTTTAGGTTGGTGTTGGTAATTATAGGTATATTATCATAAATGTTGAAATTTTCTGAGGCATGGTAAACCAGCTTCCACTGCAATATTGATCCAATTTCCCAAACATTTTCTTCTCAGCCAATATAGACATGGTAATTAATTTCTTTTGGCCATAATTTGTTTCTTGTTTATAAAAAAACTTGTAATTTTTTTCAGTTCAGTTCAGTTCAGTCACTCAGTCATGTCCGACTCTTTGTGACCCCATGAATTGCAGCACGCCAGGCCTCCCTGTCCATCACCAACTCCCGGAGTTCACTCAGACTCATGTCCATCAAGTCGGTGATGCCATCCAGCCATCTTATCCTCTGTCGTCCCCTTCTCCTCCTGCCTCCAATCCCTCCCAGCATCAGGGTCTTTTCCAATGAGTCAACTCTTCGCATGAGGTGGCCAAAGTATTGGAGTTTCAGCTTTAGCATCATTCCTTCCAAAGAACACCCAGGGCTGATTTCCTTTAGGATGGACTGGTTGGATCTCCTTGCAGTCCAAGGGACTCTCAAGAGTCTTCCTCAACACCACAGTTCAAAAGCATCAATTCTTTGGAACTCATCTTTCTTCACAGTCCAACTGTCACATCCATACATGACCACTAGAAAAACCATAGCCGTGACTAGACTGACCTTTGTTGGCAAAGTAATGTCTTTAGTCCTGCTTAAAACTGGGCTTTGTGTTGTAGCCTATGCATCTGGAAAAGTAAGGAAAAAAAAAAATAGAATTACTTTTTCTTCCAGATTGTCACTCAGCTGTCTATGAAACCAGTGCATTGTTACTAAGGTCTTAGAAATCTATAGACATACCGGGAAAGCCTTCAAGGTTTATTAGAGTGTGTTTATATTAATTCTGTGGCAGCTCAAACATTTGTTCCATGTGGCAGACTGTGAAATTTAACTCATCTGTGCTGTCTAGCCTGTCAGTTCTTTACAGTAAGACTGGATGAAGAAGTCATTGTGAAGTGGAAATTTGACTATTCAACTAAAGTATGTTTTGGGAGACATGATGTTTCCAGTAAAAATATGCAACCACTACTTGGATTACCAAATAGTCTTGTTATTTGGGAATCAGTCTCTGAAATACATACCAAAATAAACAGATAATTCCTCCAGAGTGAACATAATAAGAGATTTTTAACTCCTGCTTCTTGCAAATATACATCCTTATTGCCATTGTTCTCCTAAGCAAATATTTTTTTTTAATCAGACTGCAAAAGAAAAAACAGAATAATGAAGAAAAAGACCTAAAGACAGTGCTGGCATTCTTGAACCAGTTTATTAAAGCATATCTGTTTTGGTCTTATGAGACACTTAGATGGTGAGATTATTTTAGGCATTGTGAATGGAACAGACTGTAAATACTACTGTTATCACAGTTTTCATTTACTGAGCATCTACACCCTGTATAGAACAAAGCATCACACACACACTATGGGTGCGCTCAATCACTCAGTTGTGTCCCACTCTTTGCGACCCCACGGACTATAAGCCCACCAGGCCCCTCTGTCCATGGAATTTTCCAGGCAAGATTACTGGAGTGGGTGGCCATTTCCTCCTCCAGGGGATCTTCCTGACTCCAGGATCAGACTTGCCTCTCTTGTGTCTCCTGCATTGGCAGGCAGATTCCTTACCAATGCACCATCTGGGAAGTTTTGTTTCCCTATAAAATGTGCATTGTTTCCCTACAAATCCATGGATAGATATTGTCATGACTGTCTACAGATGAGGAAATTGAGTTTCCAAGAATTGTAATGAATTCCTCAAATCACACACATCTACTTTGCAAAAGGTAGATCTGGGATTTGAACCCAGCTTCTAAGACTTGGTAGACAGCCCTCTAAAGAAACCAGATGTCACAAATTCCACTAGTAAAGTATTTTATCCTACAATGACCTTAATTTAAAGATCACCCAATCAAACTACTCAATCCTCATTAAGGTGGTTGAAAACGTTAGATAATTCCTGCTATATTTGCATATCAGCCCTCCCCTACCTCTCATCTAACACTTAGAATTTCAAGTCTGAGATTCTGACAATTTTAAGCAGGATCACACATACAGAGGGTACAAGGCACTAGTGATAAAGAACTTGCCTGCCAGTGCAGGAGACATAAGAGATGCCAGTTCTATTCCTGGGCACGGCAACCCAATTCAGTATTCTTACCTGGAGAATCCCATAGATAGAGGAGCCTGGCAGGCTATGCTCCATAGAGTCACAAAGGGTCTGACAGGACTGAAGTGACTTAGCGTGCACGCACACACACACACACATACAAGGGAAGAGGATTCAATTGAGCTAAAAGACAGAATGAACTTGGATCTGAGCAATTTCATTCAGAAAGAAGAAAGGACATTTTTTTGGGGGAAAAAAAAGTCTGCTAGAAAATAAGATGGAAGTTCTTAGGATAAACTTGTTACTTTTGTGACTTCCCTGATGGTCCAGTAATTAGGACTCTGCACTCTCAATGCAGGGGGCACAGATTCAATCCCTGGTTGGGGATCTAAGATCCCCTGTGCTGCATGGGGTGGCAAAAAAAAATAAAACTTGCTACACTTCCTTTAAAGCAGCATATAAACAAAGGGAACTGTTCTGAAGCTTTTTTGATAAAAATAAAAATATTTCCTCAATAGGGAATTAGAAAATGTTCATTAAAAAAGATGTTCAAGCTCCTGTGACTGCCAACTCTGAAAGACACATTAATAGTTCAAGAAAAAAAATGGAACAAAGAAACTAAAAAGAGGAAAAGGGGGAGGAATAAGAAAAGGGAGGAGAAGGAGATGAAGCAGATGAGCAGCAGCAAGAAGTAAAGAAGAAAAGAGAAAAACGAAGGGAGAATAAAAGAGACATTTAAAAATGAAGAGCTGCTCATTTGCTTTTATTCCTTTCCTTCCATCAATCTTTAACTTCTATTGAACAACTACTCCCTAAGGTATTTTATGGACCATATCATTATTTTTGCTATGCTCAGAACGTTAAATATGTCAGGTCAGAAATTTCTTTTTCTTTTTTTGCTTTCTTTGCTGTTTTGTCTCCAGCATCTAGAACATCATAGGCATGTAGAGGACATACATTATGTTTGATGAGTGAATTTTCAAACCAAATCTTCAAGTGCATTGAGTGATAGTTAGGCAATTAATCTATTTCTCATATTGAATGTGTGTGTGCTAGTCACTCAGTCATGTTTGACTCTTTGCAACCCCAATGACTGTAGCCCTCCAAGCTTCTCAGCCTTGGAATTCTCCAGGCAAGAATACTGGAGTGGATCGCCATTCCCTTCTCCAGAGGAACTTCCCAACACAGGGATCGAACCCTGGTCTCTGGTATCACAGGCAAATTCTTTACCGTTTGAGCTACAGGGAAGTCCAGGACTCAATATAAGTCCAGGACTAACATTGAATAACAGCAATAGAGAGAATAACTCTCTGAGGATAGAATGAACTTTTCTGAGCAAATGCATTTCAATTTAATATCTAACATGCCAGTTGTGAGATATTTCAGGCACACAGTAAATTATCAAATTGGTGTCAGTTGACTCAATATGCCACAAATTTGGAAAACTCAGCAGTGGCCACAGCAATGGAAAAGGTCAGTTTTCATTCCAATCCCAAAGAAAGGCAATGCCAAAGAATGCTCAAACTACCACACAATTGCACTCATCTCACCCGCTAGTAAAGTAATGCTCAAAATTCTCCAAGCCAGGCTTCAGCAATACGTGAACTGTGAACTTCCAGATGTTCAAGCTGGTTTTAGAAAAGGCAGAGGAACCAGAGATCAAATTGCCAACATTCACTGGATCATCGAAAACGCAAGAGAGTTCCAGAAAAACATCTATTTCTGCTTTATTGCCTATGCCAAAGCCTTTGACTGTGTGGATCACAATAAACTGTGGAAAATTCTTCAACAGACGGGAATATCAGACCACCTGACCTACCTCTTGAGAAACCTACATGCAGGTCAGGAAGCAACAGTTAGAACTGGACATGAAACAACAGACTGGTTCCAAATAGGAAAAGGAGTACGTTAAGGCTGTATATTGTCACCCTGCTTATTTAACTTCTATGCAGAGTACATCATGAGAAACGCTGAGCTGGAGGAAGCACAAGCTGGAATCAAGATTACCAGGAGAAATATCAATAACCTCAGATATGCAGATAACACCACCCTTATGGCAGAAAGTGAAGAGGAACTAAAAAGCCTCTTGATGAAAGTGAAAGAGGAGAGTGAAAAAGTTGGCTTAAAACTCAACATTCAGAAAACTAAAAAAAAAGAAAGAAAAGAAAAGAAAACTAAGATCATGGCATCTGGTCCCATCACTTCATGGGAAATGGGGAAACAGTGGAAACAGTGTCAGACTTTATTTTGGGGGCTCCAAAATCACTGCAGATGGTGACTGCAGCCATGAAATTAAAAGACGCTTTACTCCTTGGAGGGAAAGTTATGACCAACCTAGATAGCATATTCAAAAGCAGAGACATTACTTTGCCAAAAAAGTCTGTCTAGTCAAGGCTATGGTTTTTCCAGTAGTCATGTATGGATGTGACAGTTGGACTGTGAAGAAAGCTGAGTGCCAAAGAATTGATGCTTTTGAACTGTGGTGTTGGAGAAGACTCTTGAGAGTCCCTTGGACTGCAAGGAGATCCAACCAGTCCATTCTAAAGGAGATCAGCCCTGGGATTTCTTTGGAAGGAATGATGCTAAAGCTGAAACTCCAGTACTTTGGCTACCTCATGCGAAGAGTTGACTCATTGGAAAAGACTCTGATGCTGGGAGGGATTGGGGGCAGGAGGAACATGGGACGACAGAAGATGAGATGGCTGGATGGCATCACTGACTCGACGGACATGAGTTTGAGTGAACTCTTGGAGTTGGTGATGGACAGGGAAGCCTGGCGTTCTGCAGTTCATGGGGTCGCAAAAAGTCGGACACGACTGAGCAACTGAACTGAACTGAACTGAACTGAGTCTGTGTACTGACTAGTTCCTATCTCCTCTCAGAAATTCTTTATTTATTATCTCTGCCAACAGGAAACTTTTTCATGATGCCCAAATTAAATAGAATTGGGTGAGGAATGTGATAATTTTGACTGTGAAATACTTCTAGTCACAGGTCCAAAGAGAGAGTAAATATGGGCTGTGTTATTTTTTGCCCTTTATTACTTTATCCTAGAAAAGATCAGGTTGTTCTGTAGGTACTTGCGTGAGTGTAGCTACTACCATCCAAATATATATAAATATGTACATGTATATGTATATGTATATGTTGTTGGAAGAGGGTGTTTGCTATGACCAGTGCATTTTCTTGGCAAAAGTCTATTAGTCTTTGCCCTGCTTCATTCCGTATTCCAAGGCCAAATTTGCCTGTTACTCCAGGTGTTTCTTGACTTCCTACTTTTGCATTCCAGTCCCCTATAATAAAAAGGACATCTTTTGGGGGTGTTAGTTCCAAAAGGTCTTGGAGGTCTTCATAGAACCGTTCAACTTCAACTTCTTCAACGTTACTGGTTGGGGCATAGACTTGGATTACTGTGATATTGAATGGTTTGCCTTGGACACGAATAGAGATCATTCTGTCGTTTTTGAGATTGCATCCAGGCACTGCATTTTGGACTCTTGTTGACCATGATGGCTACTCCATTTCTTCTAAGGGATTGCTGCCCTCAGTAGTAGATATAATGGTCATCTGAATTAAATTCACCCATTCCAGTCCATTTCAGTTCGCTGATTCCTAGAACGTTGACATTCACTCTTGCCATCTCTTGTTTGACCACTTCCAATTTGCCTTGATTCATGGACCTGACATTCCAGGTTCCTATGCAATATTGCTCTTTACAGCATCGGACCTTGCTTGTATCACCAGTCAGATCCAAAACTGGGTATTATTTTTGCTTTGGCTCCATCCCTTCATTCTTTCTGGAGTTATTTCTCCACTGATCTCCAGTAGCATATTGGGCATCTACTGACCTGGGGAGTTCCTCTCTTTCAGTATCCTATCATTTTGCCTTTTCATACTGTTCATAGGGTTCTCAAGGCAAGAATACTGAAGTGGTTTGCCATTCCCTTCTCCAGTGGACCACGTTCTGTCAGCCCTCTCCACCATGACCCGCCCATCTTGGGTGGCCCCACGGGCATGACTTAGTTTCATTGAGAGAAGATCATGGCATCTGGTCCCATCACTTCATGGGAAATAGATGGGGAAACAGTGGAAACAGTGTCAGACTCTATTTTGGGGGGTTCCAAAATCACTGCAGATGGTGACTGCAGCCATGAAATTAAAAGATGCTTACTGCTTGGAAGGAAAGTTACAACCAACCTAGATAGCATATTCAAAAGCAGAGACATTACTTTGCCAACAAAGGTCCGTCTAGTCAAGACTATGGTTTTTCCAGTGGTCATGCATGGATGTGAGAGTTGGACTGTGAAGAAAGCTGAGCGCTGAAGAATTGATGCTTTTGAACTGTGGTGTTGGAGAAGACTCTTGAGAGTCCCTTGGACTGCAAGGAGATCCAGCCAGTCCATTCTGAAGGAGATCAGCCCTGGGTGTTCATTGGAAGGAATGATGCTAAAGCTGAAACTCCAATACTTTGGCCACCTCATGCGAAGAGTTGACTCATTGGAAAAGACTCTGATGCTGGGAGGGATTGGGGGCAGGAGGAGAAGGGGACGACAGAGGATGAGATGGCTGGATGGCATCACCGACTCGATGGATGTGAGTCTGAGTGAACTCTGGGAGTTGGTGATGGACAGGAAGGCTTGGCATGCGTTGATGCATGGGGTTGCAGAGTCAGACATGACTGAGCGACTGAACTGAACTGAGATATGTATGCTATGCATGCTAAGTCGCTTCAGTCATGTCCGACTCTGTGCGACCCTATGGACAGCAGCCCACCAGGCTCCTCCATCCACAGAATTCTCTAGGCAAGAATACTGGAGTGGGTTACCATTTGTATATGTATATGTATATGTATATGTATATGTATATGTATATGTGTATTTATACGTGATCAACGGTAGCAACAAAACAAGCCTCAGTCATTTTATTTAGCATTTACTAGATGCCAGGGGCTTTTTTGAGTGTTTTCCATGTAGAAACTTCTTTAATCCTCAGAACAGCCCTGCAAGGTAAACACAACTTGATTTCTTTGGAAGTCTTTCAATTCCTTTTCACCATCTCTCATCACTGAAGCTACAAGGATCTGTTTCTGAGGTTGGTAACTCCTGTTTGTTGCCTGTTTGTATAAATAGTTATTGGCAAAGAGCCACGCCCATTCATTTCTGTACTGTCTACTGCTGCTTTTGCATTGAAAAGCAGTTGTAATGGAGACTGGAGGATCCACAGAGCCAAAAGTGTTCACTACCTGGCAACTGAGGAAGGTCAGTCAACCCTTGACTGCAGTCTGCAGAGGAATTCAGCAACTCTTGTTTCTTCCATTCCAGCTGTCTGGAAGTTCCGCTCCATTTGTGTTTCTCCAGTCCCCATGGGTCCTGACACTCTCTTCTGGAGGGTGCAGACTTCAGACCCTGACTGAAAGTGAAAGTGTTAGTCGCTGAGTCGTGTCCATGTCTCTGTGACCTCATGAACTGTAGCCCGCCAGGCTCTTCTGTCCATGGAATTGTCCAGGCAAGAATTCTGGAGTGGGTAGCCATTCCCTTCTCTAAGAGATCTTCCCAATCCAGGGATCAAACCTGGGTCTCACATTGCATGCAAAATTCTTTATAGTCTGAGCCACCAGGGGACCCAGACTGGTGAGGCTCAGATTCCAACTGCTCTGCAACCTTGGCAAACTTTCTCAAATCCTCTGTGCTAAAGTTGTGTCCCTGTGGCAACTGCTCCCTTTCTGCTCTACTGTTGCTGTTTTGGCCACTCTCTGCCTTCATCTCTGCTATACTAAAATAAGAGTCCCAAGGAATAGCCACCTGTGTGTTTGCTGTCAGAACAGACTCACAAATCAGGTTGACCTTGCTGTTCCTTTACACAAAGCCAGAAAATGTGGCCTCCCATGAAGCTTTCCATCTTCAACCCTTTATAGGGAAGTGTCTCCTAGAAGCTAGAGTCGCTTATGGATGCTGTAGCCAAGCTGGATGGAGAAGGAAATCTAAATTTCTTCTCCCCAAGCAGTTTCCAGGAGTCCCACGGTGCCCTCTCTGCTAGCTTCGCTCTACAAGGCTGCCCACAGCTACTTAACTGCCCATGTCCATTTGACTCTGGATGAGGATGAGGACACTAAGGGCTTCTATTTGTGTCCCATGAAAAACATTATATAATGAAATGAACTCTACAAGTGGAATTGCCTTAATTCTAGTCCTGGCTCTGCCCCAAACAGCTTCATGACATTAAACTATCCCTTTAACTCTGCTCTACTTTCCTCTTCTCACCTCTAAAATCAGGCACACTAGATAATAGCTGTAGGATTTTTAAGATGCTATATAACCCTGAACTGACTGTAAAGGACCCTTAAAACTTGCCCAAATGGAGTCTATTCAAAGAGAATTCAGCCTGCGACTATCGACTGTCTGGCCTACAGAAGCAACGGCCTTTGTCTTAGAGAAAGGGGTTAATGGGTCATCCCGCCTGAAGTTCCTTTATATCAAACAGGTTCAAAAATTGTAGAGAAGAAGAAAAAAAAAAGAGCTTGCATTGTCCTTTTAGATCTACTGCTGGTGAGGGGTTTCTTGCAAAGAAAAAGAAATGACTTACTTTTCTTAGCAATAATTTCTACACCTCAAGCTATATTTTAACATGAACCTCTAGGCTCTTGGCAGAGGAAATATATGACAGTATATTGGAGAAGTTTAAATGCCAGATTTATTCAATGTTTTCAAAGCAATAGCTTCAATAAAAAGTGGGGGAAAGACATCCAAGGACTAAATTTGGGAACAAAGATTAAAGGCTGTTCATCGTGTGAAGAAGGCGGGGGAGGAGAATGACAAGAAGATTTGGGAATTGAAAATCATATGAAAATGTGGATGTTTTAATTTCAATAACATAAAATAAAATTTCAAACTCTCCTTGATACATTGTGAAAGGTCTTTAATTTTAATCCTATTTCAAGAGAACAGGATTAAAAGTATTGAATTTTGGTTTGTGAGAGACATTCCTCAAATTCCATCCCTGAGTAAAGAATGACTGTAGTAAACACAGGTATTTGGCCCTAAACATTGTAAAGAAACCTTTGAGGGCATGTTCATGGGCCCCTTTGATCAGTGACATATTGAAGATTATATTTCTCAGGTGCTATTTCAAGAGTTTTCTCACTTCTGTTCAAACCCATTTAAAATGAAAAAGAGAGAAATCAAATTCAAAAACTAGCCTTTGGGTTTTGTCATTTATGGAGTCCAGTAAATGACTTCTTACAAATGGATTTATAATGCTTTTTTATTAGTGATTCCTTAGTTTGGAATGTGTGTGTGGAGGGGGTTGTGCAAAGAAGTGACAAATAGCAGGAAGGGGTCATTCATATTTTTATCCGGGTAGAAGAACTATGTTTAAACAGCATACCTATCACTCCAGTAGCCTCTGCAAGGCCTGGTAGTGCCCAAGATTGAAGGACAATCTGCTTATGGAAGTACAGGGGCCATGGCAGGTAAGTTTCATTGTCCACCTTCTACTGATGCCAGCCTGTTGGGCTTTGCAGCACACTTACAAAGCTTGAATTTCTAGAAACACATTCAAAAAGGTTTAGAAACTCAAGACAGCTTTCAAAAATTTATCAGCAATGACAAGACAGTTGTTACAGTCTAACGGTGTCTCCTGTTGTCTGTGAAAGCATCTGTGAGTTACCCTATCACTCACTTCATTGACTTTCCTAGTAGTAGTTGAGATGGTAAAGCATCTGCCTGCAATGAGGGAGACCTGAGTCCAATCCCTGGGTTGGGAAGATTCCCTGGAGAAGGAAATGGCAATTCACTCCAGTATTCTTGCGTGGAGAATTCCACAGACAGAGGAGCCTGGTGACTAACACACACGTAGTGGACCATAAGCAAGCACTGCACTGAGGTCTCATGTGACTAGAACTGTTTCTTTTGCCTTGATCTCACTCTTATACACTCAAGAGGCTGAGTTCTCCTCTTGCATATTCCAATAAACAAGTCCCCCAGATTTGGCCCTGGCTAGCCTGCATGCTGAGCCTCCTACTTGTAACCCTACTGAGATGTACACTCTTCTACAGATGTAGGCATGAACGTCTCAATCCCACATTCATTCAACAGGCCATACTGTGGTAGAGTGTATAATCACTGGTAACCAAAGTAAATTTTACACCTTGATCAAAATTAATTCGTGTAAAGACTTCATGCGTGCATGCTGTTGTTTCATTCTTGTCAAACTCTTTGCAAAACTATGGACTGTAGCCTGCCAGGCTCCTCTGTCCATGGGATTCTCCAGGCAAAAATACTGGAGTGGGTTGCTATGCCATCCTCCAGAGGATCTACCCCATCAAGGGATCGAGCCTGCATCTGTTATATTTCCTGCACTGAAAGGCAGGTTCTTTACCACTAGCACGACACACCTGGGAATTCTGATAGGTAATCACTGAGTGATTAAAACAAGCAAGCAAACAACAACAAAAATCTGGTAATTCAATAGGCTTAAAGATTTAATGATTAAAGATTCTAGGGTGCTTGATTTTTATGTGATGATTTTTAACTAAGACACACAAATATATTTTGTCACATATAATCCTTTTCAGGACCATCGTTATTTAAGTCATATTTAAATGTTAAAATGTTCATGATATTTATGTCCCTTGCATATTTGGCTTAACTACTCTGTGCTGCAGCAAGTTTCATGATTGTTTTCCCTTTCGGAGCTTTCATAGTAATTTTATATTCATCTTCTGAGATGCTGCATTGTGTTCCCTTTCAGCTTACTAAATGACTTGGACATCACAGTCAGTTGGGCACATTTGCCCTTTGTGGGTTTCAGGGTTGGGGAGGCAGAGGATTGTTAACAAACTGGATAGATTATATGGTATGGTATTTTAGTGCTCATTTGTATCCGTATAGCAGACAGAAGCTTATATGTCACCCAGTGTAGCCCCACTTAGGCTGTCAACACTGGTGCCCAATAGCAGATTGATTGTTAAGTTATTCCTAGAGGAGCATGTGCCTGCCAGACACACAACGGCGCTTCCCCGTCTCGACTTTCTTTCATGTCCTCCCTCTCACAGCCAGAGTCTGGCACAGAGGACTGGACTTCCAGTTGGTACTTTAGGTCCACTGGACCACCATTGTCAAGGCAATGAACACACTTGACATTTATAGAACGTCTGCTCTGTATTCACAACTGTAGCAAATAACAGGAGTTGAATTAATGAGTGACCAATACTCAGAGATATAGACCATCTCAATGGAGACCTCCCTGGAGTGTCAAAGCTTACAAACAGAAACAAACACATTTGGAAGCTGAGAATGGTTTATGGATTAAGTGCACCAAATACATGCAAAGCTCAGCAGAAAGAATACAGCCAGGTATCTGAATTGGAGAATTGGAGAGCAATCCATGAGTTTCAGGGGAAGGGAGCTTGACCTCAACAGGTGTACCCAGCTTAATATAAAACTTGGATCCGCAGTTAGCACCCAACTCAAGAGTTTCATAGTTTTGTATCAAGCCCAATATTTCTTTATTTGACTGGTTGTTGAATAAACATATCAGAATTGTGCAGACTGGTATTTTCTGACAATGAAGGAAATTAAGTCTCTCTTATCACCCTTAGAAAAAGAGGAAAGAGTATTCCTTTATTCCTTTTCATTATTATAAAGAGATACACCTTTGTTAAAAATCAAAAATGCAAAAAGAAGGATATAAAAACCACCTTCCATCTTATCATTTGAATAGACTCTGTAAATAGTTTGGTTAATATCCTTCTAGTGTCTTTTCAATATACATGTATGTCATTAATTTTAAATATATATATATTAATAACACAAAGTATAAAGTATAAAAATATACAACATGCTTTTATTTTTCATACCAACACATGGTTTTAATCTTTCCATGACATTAGTCTTCCATTGCTTAATTCTTAATGGCACATGATATTCCAATACAATGCTACTGTAATTTACTTAACCTCATGCATTTATGTTACATCCAACTGTTTTGTTACTACAAGCAGTGCTGTAATGAACATTAAGAGGCATGGTCCTTGAAACTGGGTCCAGTTTTAACATTTCCAAGCATCTTTTCTGCCCTTGCATCCATTTTAAATTATCTATGCACCTCCCTATTTGCCAAACATCTAGTTTTCATTTTTCATCTGGAACTGTACTGAAGTCTTAACACAAATTGACAGGAGATAGTCAAAGAGCTGCCATGTAGAAGATGATTTATAATGGTTCAATGTTTTTTCTAGAACAGAACCTGGACCAATGGTGAGAAATTACAGGGCAACAGATGTCTGTCCACTCAACATGCAAACTTTGAAACAGTGGAATAGGCAAAGCTGTAGAGTGAGGAGTTCACGGCCCTAGGATTCAAGGAGAGGCTGGAAAGATATCTGTCTGAGGTTAGAGATAGATGGGCCCCTGGTTCGGACAGCTGGTGTTTGTCAAGAGGAGTAAAATTGAAGGTTTGTTCTCACCCAGACACTCCAAGGAAAAACTGAGCTCTACTGAAGTAAAGAGATAAGATGACCACTCCTGAGGTCAAGGAAGATTCCCCTGTCTGCACATGTGCAGGAAGGCTTCTTGGCAGTCAAAAAGGGAGGAGGTGCCACTCCATAATGATTATGGACATACCCCCACAGTTCAGACAGTAAAGAATCCACCCGCAATGTGGGAGATCTGGGCTCAATCCCTGGGTTGGGAAGATCCCCTGGAGGAGAGCATGGCAACCTACTGTAGTAGTCTTGCCTGGAGAATCCCCAGAGACAGAGGAGCCTGGGGTGGGGGCTACAGTCCATGAGGTTGCAAAGAGTCGGACATGACTGAGCAACTAAACACAGCACATACCCCACAGGCCTCTGCTGTGGGATCCATCTTAGCAAAAAGTTGAGCACACATTTTGGGGAGGCTCCTATGTCCAATCAGGTGTGCAAAAAAAAAAAAAGATAATTGGCCAATTGTGAACAAAGACCAGGAAGGACTATCCTTTATAATGATTTAAATCACCTCTTTACTGAGTTCCTCACAGTACTCAAGCACTGCTCTCTGGATGTGTATCTCTGCCTACCGTCTGATTTATTGTGCTCTTCGTCATTAGAGAGGCTGCTCATACCCTTTCTCTCTGGGTACGTATTTCTGCCTTGCTTCTGTCTTAAATAAACTATTTCTCTGTATGCTCTCCCACACGTTATGCTATGTCTCTAATAACAAACTTTGTACCTGTTTTTACAGTTTTTGCCCTCTGAAGCATTCTTGCTTTCAAATGAGGGAAAGAACCAGGGTCACGTTGCTTCTAACCTCTAGCCCCTGGCGGTCTGGTGTCTAGGATTCCATTTTTGTCCAGGCTACCCAGGTTCGTTTCTTGGCCAGGGAACTAAGATCATGTCCAAGGTGTTTTAGAAGAGATTCTTATTTTGGCTGGGGAATAGATTAGATTAAACTTTTTCAAGCTTTTTGTTTTTCAGGTGGAAGCTTATCTGCAAATTTGTGTGAACGCTGTATAAACAATAGCAGCATTTTATTAGCATAAATGTGATTTAGTACACTCAGCTTTTGTCACTTACTTATTGTGAAGCCATTCATGAGAAAATTTGAAAACTGGTGGTCCCCAATATATTTAAAACTTAGTATCTGGCATTATTTGAAGAGAGCTTTATTTTTAGTAATTTACAAATTTATAAAGTATAGTCCAAAAAATTGTTTTGAATCAAACAATTAGAGTTCTTGAACTATCTCTGTAACTTCACGGTTTTTATGGGAAGAAGATTGAAAACTAGAGCACCAGACTGTCCTTAAGAACATTTCTAGTTCTAGGAATCCAAATTTCTGCAAAACTTGGAAAGGATTATGTCTGTAGAAGCCAGTTTCTTGATTTAAATGTTGCTATATTCTGTTCAGTGATGCATCTATTGACAAAGAATGCAACAATTGTAGAGTATATGTGGAGTATTATCTTTTATTATTATTACTTTTTACTTTACAATATTGTATTGGTTTTGCCATACATCAACATGCATCTGCCACGGGTGTACACGTGTTCCCCATCCTGAACCCCCTCCCACCTCCCTCCCCATACCATCCCTCTGGGTCATCCCAGTGCACCAGCCCCAAGCATCCTGTATCCTGCATCGAACCTGGACTGGCGATTCATTTCTTATATGATATTATACATGTTTTAATGCCATTCTCCCAAATCATTCCCCCCTCCCTCTACCACAGAGTCCAAAAGACTGTTCTATACATCTGTGTCTCTTTTGCTGTCTCACATACAGGGTTGTTGTTACCATCTTTCTAAATTCCATATATATCCATTAGTATACTATATTGGTGTTTTTATTTTTTTTTTATTTTTTTTTAAACTTTACATAATTGTATTAGTTTTGCCAAATACCAAAATGAATCCGCCACAGGTATACATGTGTTCCCCATCCTGAACCCTCCTCCCTCCTCCCTCCCCATACCATCCCTCTGGGTCGTCCCAGTGCACTAGCCCCAAGCATCCAGTATTGTGCATCAAACCTGGACTGGCAACTCGTTTCTTTTTTTTTTTTTTTTGCTGAGACTCAGTATTTTTCTTTTTCTTTTTTTTCTTTTTTTTTTAATTTTATTTTATTTTTAAACTTTACATAATTGTATTAGTTTTGCCAAATACATGATATTTTACATGTTTCAATGCCATTCTCCCAAATCTTCCCACCCTCTCCCTCTCCCACAGAGTCCATAAGACTGTTCTATACATCAGTGTCTCTTTTGCTGTCTCGTACACCGGGTTATACTTCACTCTGTATAATAGGCTCCAGTTTCATCCACCTTATTAGAACTGATTCAAATGTATTCTTTTTAATGGCTGAGTAATACTGCATTGTGTATATGTACCACAGCTTTCTTATCCATTCATCTGCTGATGGACATCTAGGTTGCTTCCATGTCCTGGCTATTATAAACAGTGTTGCGGTGAACATTGGGGTACATGTGTCTCTTTAAATTCTGGTTTCCTCGGTGTGTATGCCCAGCACTGGGATTGCTGGGTTGTATAGCAGTTCTATTTTCAATTTTTTAAGGAATCTCCACACTGTTCTCCATAGTGGCTGTACTAGTTTGCATTCCCACCAACAGTGTAAGAGGGTTCCCTTTTCTTATGTGGAGTATTATCAGTCAGATTGAGGCAGGATTTGAACTTGAGATCCAGAAAAACCTGGAGTAAGTTCTCATTGGTTCTCAAAAGAGTTCAGACTAACAAGTGTAGGATGGGAGAGTGAGTCAGGCAGCAGGGATCAAAAGCTTAAGACAACAAAAGTTGAAATCTAATTCATGGGTATTGATATTAGGAAAAAGCATCATCAAGGAAGAAAGTAGCTTGTTATATGGCAAACTTCATACAAAATGGGAAGTCTTTCTCTTTTTCCTGCCAAAACCAGGTCATACTCCCAAACAGAGGGTATTCCTGAGCTCAAAATTATAGGTTAGTAAAAGGTGCTGTTTTTGATGGCATGAAGATGCAGAGGCAGAGTAGAACATCTCTGGCACAAATAGTGTGTGGATGGACAGCTAATTATGCTTAGAAATGGTGTTTGTTGGTCTGGTAAAGTTTTTAAGGACTCCGGGCCTATGAGCACATGGCATACTCTGGAGTGAGGAAGTCTAACATGATGATATGAGGAAAAACTTTCAGAAAATTAATTTCTCTTCCATTCTGAAGCAGAGAATGAATGAATCAATATGGAGTCATAGTGGTATTTTCAGGGCATCCCAGGCTCAATGCTTAGTTTTCTATCCAACAAAAGGAAGAAGATGAAGAAGCTGTACTTGTTTTCTAGGACACTGGTGGTCCCCAATACAGTGGCTTTGTTACCAAACAAAATTTGAGTCTTCTCACTGAAGGCACAGCAAAGCCAGTCTACTGACACCAACTGTGGTGAAGAAAAGTATAGCATTTACTGTAGGGCCCAGCAAGGAGAATAGGAGGCTCATGCTCAAAAGATCCGAGCTCCCCAAAGGTTTTGGGGAAAAGGGGCTTTTTGTTTGTTTGTTTGTTTTGGCTTAAACAACATATTTATTTCTTAAACAACTCTGGTGGCTGAGAAGTTCAAGATCTAGATGCTAGCTGATTTGGTTCCTGGCAAGCACCCTCTTAATGATTTGAAGATGTCTTTTCACTGCATCTTTTCATGGCATAGAGAGTGGCTCTTGGTCTTTCTTCTTATAAGCATACTAATCCCATTGTGGGGGTCCCACTGTCATGACTTCATTTAAACCTAGTTATCTCCCAAAGACCCTTCCTCCAAATACCATCATATTGGGTATTGGGACTTCAATATTTGAATTTGGAGAGGACACAAACATTTAGTCCATAACAACATACATCATGTTATGTGTGTATGTATGTATGTGTATATATATATATATATACACACACACACACACTTATATATGGGCTTTCCTGGTAGCTCAACTGATAAAGAATCCACCTGCAATGCAGGAGACCCCAGTTCAATTCCTGGGTGGGTTAGGAAGATTCCCTGGAGAAGGAACAGGCTACCCAGTACAGTATTCTTGGGCTTCCCTGGTGGCTCAGAGGTAAAGAATCTCCCTGCAATGTGGGAGACCTGGATTTGATCCCGGTGATGGGAAGATACCCTGGAGGAGGGCATGGCAAACCCACTCAGTAATCTTGCCTGGGGAATCCCCACAGTCAGAAGAGCCTGGTGGGTTACAGTCCACTGGGTCACAAAGAGTCGGACACAACTGAGCAACTAAGCACAGCATACTGAAATATAGATAATGTATATAGGTATCCCCCACTTTTCAAAAGCTCACTTCACATCACTTTGCTTTTATAAAAGACCTACATTAGTACCTGTTTTCACTAACCAAAAGAAATCTAAAGAGAATTTTCATCACAGCACTGTTTATAGTAGCCAGGACATGGAAGCAACCTAGATGCCCATCAGCAGAGGGATGGATAAGAAAGCTGTGGTACGTATACACAATGGAGTATTACTCAGCCATTAAAAAGAATACATTTGAATCAGTTCTAATGAGGTGGATGAAACTGGAACCTATTACACAGAGTGAAGTAAGCCAGAAAGAAACACACCAATACAGTATACTAACGCATATATATGAATTTTAGAAAGATGGTAACAATAACCCTGTGTACAAGACAGCAAAAGAGACACTGATGTATAGATCAGTCTTATGGACTCTGTTGGAGAGGGAGAGGGTGGGGAGATTTGGGAGAATGGCATTGAAACATGTATAATATCATGTATGAAACGAGTCACCAGTCCAGGTTCGATGCATGATACTGGATGCTTGAGGCTGGTGCACTGGGACGACCCAGAGGGAGGGTATGGGGAGGGAGGAGGGAGGAGGGTTCAGGATGGGGAACAGAGGTATACCTGTGGCGGATTCATTTCGATATTTGGCAAAACTAATACAATATTGTAAAGTTTAAAAATAAAATAAAATTTAAAAATAAATAAATAAAAGAAATGACAAAAACAAAAACTTAAAAAAAAAAAAGAAATTTCTTATTTACAAAAAAAAGGTGAGAAATGAAAATAGCATTCAGCATTTGTTTTGCAGCAGAGTCATTATAGAGGCAGCACATACTCTGGGCAGCCAGGATGGCACCACCAAAATGGGGAAGAGTTTTTAAAGGCTGATTTGTGGAGGCAAGAATTGTTACAGGGTGTGTGATCCACTCGTGGACATGTTTCTAATTGGCTAGTGGTGAGGCAACACGGTGGTATTTCAGGAGTCAACATTATCAACTTTCTGGTTGCAGTCAATCTGGGCGCTCTGTGCTGCTAGTGAGCATGCTGTTTCCTCCACCTGCTGGGGGTTTTGTTGTTTAGTCACTCAGTTGTGTCCAATTATTGGTGACCCCATGGACTACAGCCCACCAGGCTCCTCTGTCCGTGGGATTCCCCAAGCAAAAATATTGGAGTGGGTTGTCATTTCCTTCTCCAGGGGATCTTCCTGACCCAGGAATCGAACCCGTGTCTCCTGCCTGGCAGGTGAATTCTTTACCATTGAACCACCTAGGAAGCCCAGGTGGGGGATTTAGTATCTACAAAACAACTTAAGAATATATGTCAGACATAGTTTTACCTTTGAAACAGAACTGAGGGTCCTTTTGACTGATTTATTAAGTTATGGCTACTTTCCTATATGACTGTCCTCTGTTCCTGCAGTTTTACTTCCCCAAATATTGACTGCTAGGCCCTGTTCTTTGCTCCACATGCAGAACCTAGGAGGGTTACAGTTCAGTTCAGTTCAGTCACTCAGTCGTGTCCGACTCTTTGCAACCGCATGAATCACAGCACGCCAGGCCTCCCTGTCCATCACCAATTCCCGGAGTTTACCCAAACTCATGTCCATCGAGTCGGTGATGCCATCCAACCATCTCATCCTCTGTCGTCCCCTTCTCCTCCTGCCCCCAATCCCTCCCAGAAGGGGGGTTCCAATCAGGGTCTTTTCCAATCAGTCAACTCTTCGCATGAAGTGGCCAAAGTATTGGAGTCTCAGCCTCAGCATCAGTCCTTCCAGTGAACACCCAGGACGGATCTCCTTTAGGATGGACTGGTTGGACCTCCTTGCAGTCCAAGGGACTCTCAAGAGTCTTCTGCAACACCACAGTTCAAAAGTATCAATTTTTTGGCACTCAGCTTTCTTCACAGTCCAACTCTCACATCCATACATGACCACTGGAAAAACCATAGCCTTGACTAGACGGACCTTTGTTGGCAAAGTAATGTTTCTGCTTTTGAATATGCTATCTAGGTTGGTCATAACTTTTCTTCCAAGGAGTAAGCTTCTTTTAATTTCATGGCTGCAATCACCATCTGCAGTACAGTGTATCTCTAAAACCTCTTTTCTCAGTCAACAATAAGCAGGGATGCAGACGGATCTGTAGCCAGGAAAGCCCCTACATGTTCCTGCTTGGTTTCAACTTATCTATATAAATAATACCCTCAGAAGTCATTTCAGAATCAAAAACTGCTATGTATATATATGCTTATATATGACTTTATAGCTATGTAATTATTTTTATTTTGAAGGGAACGTATTTATTCATTAAATAATCATTCATTGATTAGCTATTTTTAGATCTCCTTATGCTAGATACCGGAGAAGGTGATGGCACCCCACTCCAGTACTCTTGCCTGGAAAATCCCATGGACGGAGGAGCCTGGTAGGCTGCAGTCCATGGGGTCGCAAAGAGTCAGACACAACTGAGCAACTTCACTTTCACTTTTCACATGCATTGGAGGAGGAAATGGCAACCCACTCCAGTGTTCTTGCCTGGAGAATCCAAGGGACGGGGGAGCCTGGTGGGCTGCCGTCTATGGGGTCACACAGAGTCGGACACGACTGAAGCGACTTAGCAGCAGCAGCAGCAGCATGCTAGGTACATAATTAAATGACTTATGTGTTTAAGGAAATTAAAATGTTGCTGAGAAACACACAATATATATTTTCAAGCAGCAGTCTGATGCTACGTGTTTTGCAGATTCTTTCCAGGCGCTATCTCATTTGTTTCTCAGCATTTCACAGATTTCCAGCTGAAAGAGATCCAGAGATCATCTCCTCCACTGGGGTATAAATGAACAAAGATGAGACTGACTTGCTTAGACAATTAATATTAGAACCAAAATCCTTTGACCCAAGAGCAATGCACAGACTACATTCACTCTTCCTGAGCAAATAGATATGCCAGTGCTTCTTTTACTTTTTAATATACATTTAATTTTCAGTTTGTCTAGTTCAATTCCAAACTTGTCAAATAGCTTGAACTACTTTTCACATATTTGAGGTTTGGCTTGATATAAGTCATATTTATGAAGAACATTTTATTTTAATTTATATATATATATTTTAAGGAAGAATTAAAACATATGCTTCTGATTTATTTACAATTAACTCAACCTTTTACTTTTCAATAGTCATTTGATGCTTAGATACTTCATTGTGGCTTCAAAATAGTTTCTCCTAAAAGTTGAAATCATAGTTCATTAAGATTAAATAAATTACCTCTAAAAAATCATTGTGTGTGTCTCAAAACTAGTTTTCATAATATTTTATGAAATATTTGGATTCCAAACTTAACAAACATTTCTCATTTTTACTAAGGCAAACTTATTCTCCATTTAAAATCTTTTCCAACTCTTAATGTGCTATTCAGACAGTGATTCTATTTTACATTTTCTCAGAATCCTTTAGAATATGTATATTATAGTTATTAAAATGGATTTGTCATCAAAAAGGAAAGGAGGAGGAAAAAACACTGAGGTTTTTTTTTTTTCAAGAAAAGGTAATAAGAAGACTTTTAAATGAATACCTCTTTTCACCATTCAGACATTAGTGAACTTGGCATTAAACCCATTCTTAATTCAACCCATCTGTTCAGTGCCCACTGCTTTATTTTTAGTGCCACCATTTAAACCACCTGAAATACTTCTTAGTGAAAATTAACAAAGAACACAACATTCCCAATATAATAAGTATGTATTCCCATTACTATATACATATATATATATTCACCAATGAACCATTTTCTCTGATATGGTATGTTTATCTTGTGTCTCTTAATATGAACTATACTTTCTGGAAAAAATTCTACAGTTTTTATGTCAGAGAAGTTTAACCACTAATCAAGTGGTCTATTCAGTGTGGCATCTGAGTGTAAATTATTCATTTAATGTAGTGTCAAATAAATAGACTGAATGTTAGCACTTACTAGCAAAAAAGAAAAAAATAGAAGACAGAGGCATACTTTATCAACGTATGAAAATTTAAGAGGCAATGAAGACAACCAGCCTCCATATATTTACTAAAATTCTGTAGGTGGGTTTGTCTGCAGTGGCCAGCTGTTTGTTGAAGCTCAGACTTTGTCCCTGTCTTCACACCTCCTGACATCCTACAGCAGTACAGTGACGTGGAGGCAGCCTGCGACAGCAACCAGCAAGCCCTGATGGTCTGCACCCAAGCTTCCCCTGCTGACCCTCCTCTTTCCAAATCAGCCCTGAGAGTTTCTCAAAAAGACCTAATTGTACCTCTTTGGACTACAGTTTCAAGCTCTGTGCACCAGAGTTTCAGAACCAGAGTTTCCTGTTTCAACAGGAATTCCTGATATTTATTTTTAAAGCCAAAAATCAGAAGTTCCTCATACTCTAAAACTTTTTACTTTACATGAGCTGAACATCAAAGGTACATAACCAGGTAGCTTTCATTTTATGAGATCCTGCAGTTTCAGCTTCTGGGGTAATATGTTTTTTGTAGGATTTTTTTCTTAGTCTTTTCATTTCTAATAAGAATCTAAAAGCACTGGTGGGGATGGAGAAAATAAAAATGTGTGCAGGTAATTGCATAATCCAATGTTTTTCTAGTGTTGAGCACATTTTTAAATATAATTATTGCTATTATAAGAGACAGGATAATCTAGTAGAGATGACAAAGTTTCATAGCTGCAAGTGACCTCAGAAAGCACATAGTTGAATTCCTTGGTGCACAGAAGCAGCCTTGCAAGGTTAAACAATATCCCTGAGCAACAGCCATCAGCTGACCCAGTCCTCAGGTTCTACATCCATTATCTGTTCTCTCTGCCCCACAACCTGGACTGGGAGTCAGAACGTGGTCTTTAACTTTCCACCAACCCTATGACCTTTCTGGGACTCAGTTTCCCCACCCCTGAAACAATGGTGGTTAGACCAGACGTCCTTTCCAGTATTAACATTCAATGTGTTCTAGACAGAAAGTTGCATATTTTTAATTTAAAGAATACACATTTATTTTTGAAAAATGTAGAATTCTTTATTTTATCTTCTAATCCTTCTTGAATGATTGGTTTCATTGTTCAGTGTGATATTGAGTGTGAAGACCTAAAAATGCCTAATACTCCATACACAGTAGCTCTTAATGTTCTCATTTTTTCCTGAGGAAGCAGGAATATGTTCACTCCTTTGCCAAAAAGTCTTCTCTGCTAATTCTGACAGGACTTGGGCTCACCTCACTCCCTAGTCATGTTCTCCAAACTGAAAATGCAAACCAGACAGGAGAGGCTTGAACAAAGGAAGCCACGGAGCTGTGGAGGCATTGGGAGGGGTGAGACTGAGAAAGTGTTAGAAATGGAAAGAAATCTCATAATAAATAGCAAAAAAGAAAATACTTAAAGATAAGTCTTTTAATAGTCGACTACTCAGATTAATTAAAGAGGTCAAAAGAACTTCTGGGGATTTCCAAGTAACTTCCAATCACCCAAGGGATAGAAAACATTAAGTATTCAGTTAACAGTGCCCAGGGACACCCAGGGAAGGCCTGATACAACTCTGAGGGTTCTCTATGCATAATTAGACCTCACTCCAGGGCTTAGAACAGCTAATATGCAGCTAATATTCCCATCTTGCCTATCGTGTATGTAGAATGCGCACTGCAGCAACCCTTGGGATTGCTTTTTAATTCCTGCTGGTTTTCCAAATGCATGCTGTAGCTGTAGATGTGACATATACCAATTTATTCAACTAGTTTCTCCAAGTTTTCCAAATAAGCTGAATCCCAAGTGAGTTTTTCTTCCAAAGCCCATTATGAAATAAACACTGCCCAATCATGCAGCAAGGTATTCTCAATCCACAGATGGCCTGTCAATCAAAGGAGAGAGTGGGTGACTTCTAATTTTGAATACCCAGGAATCCAGCTGGATTAGAGAAATGATCCCTGGAGCAAGATCCTATCCATGGCCAAGTTTCCACCCCACCAGGGTACAGTTGAGTGCTCAGAAGCAAGAATCTGCTAAATTAAGCTCTGGTATCCTCGGGAAATGAAGGCACCTGCAAAAAGAAGTTCCTGGGGAACAGTGTACTCAGGCACAGGATCTGGCCCCAAGGTTAATACGCCACCTCAAGGCTCCATGAAATTGTTTCCATGCTCAGAGGGAAAAAGGAGAAATGAGGCAATGATTCTGGCTACTCTGTCTGTTCTCCCTTACAGTTATGCAGAGCCCTTTCTCTTCCTGAACTTCTGGAACAGTTTTCAGCTTGAGACATTTTGGGCTAATGAACTGTGTAGTAGCCTTCTGGGAGTTAATCTTGAGTTTAACTGGCAGACTGGCAGAACAATCTGCAGCTAGAGACCCCTTTGCATTTTCAATTCCCTTATCAAGAAATGGGGATAACTAGCCTTGGTTCTCCACCTCATGGTGGTCTATGTGATTAAGTAATTAATGTGAGTCAAGTTCATTGAAACCAGAAAGAACCATATAGATGCTAAGAAGTATTATTATAACAAACCCCAGTGGCTTGTCTGGTTAATTTCCTTGCTAAGTCAGACAAAAGGAGAAATTGAATTGGATTTGTAGGATGGGTATGACTGTTTTGAGTCAGCTGTGCCATGGTGACTTCAGATTGCTTATAGTACTTGCCAGAGTGATTTTTCCCCTGAAGACAAGAAGGATTTAAATTAAATTGCATTCTTTCATCCTTTGACTATGGAAAAGATCTAATACTTTTTCCTAACCCCAGATTTTATTTGACACCATCCTCTGTTTTACGGTCAGTGAGAATTTATTCAGTACCCACATACTGAATATATGTAATGAGAGATGGAAAACCTTCACTTTGTTAAACAAGCTTCTCTATTCAGTCTATTGCTGGTAAGTGTTATGCCCCAAAAAGGGCCTCCCTGGTGGAGGCTCCGGGTAAAGAATTGTCTGAAATGCAGGAGACCCAGGTTTGATCCCTAGGTCAGTAAAGATCCCCTGGAGAAGGGAATGGCAACCCACTCCAGTATTCTTGCTTGGAAAATCCCATGGACAGAGGAGCTTGGCAGGCTATAGTCCATGAGATTGCAAAGAGTCGGACATGAGTTAGAAACTGAGTACACATGCACCCACACATGCCCTAAGATTGACACCAAGTTGAAAAAAAAAATACAACCATGCTTTATGGGAAGTCACAGTCTAGCTGGGTAGCTGGACCCATACACAAACAGTGAGAATGCAAGGGATGCATGAGTGGTATCACCTAAACACAAACATCTTCCAAGCATGAACTTCCTAAAATAAAGACACCCTCTAACCCAGGAGAGGGAATAAATTGCATGTAGTAAGAAAGGCAGCCCTTGGGAAAGACCCTGATGCTGGGAGGGATTGGGGGCAGGAGGAGAAGGGGACGACAGAGGATGAGATGGCTGGATGGCATCACTGACTCGATGGACATGAGTTTGGGTAAACTCCAGGAGTTGGTGATGGACACGGATACCTGGAGTGCTGTGATTCATGGGGTCGCAAAGAGTCGGACACGACTGAGCGACTGAACTGAACTGAACTGATAGTTATAAAATTGGCTATGTTCCCCTTATTGTACAATATATCCTTGTAGCTTATTTTATACATAATTATTTGTATCTCTGAAGCCCCCCTCTATGTTGCCTCTGCCCACTTCTCTCTCCCCATTGATAGCCACTAGATTTGTCCTCTATGAAGAGTCTCCTTCTTTTATTTTAGATTTGCTAGTGTGTTGTAAATGAGTCAACTCTTCGCATGAGGTGGCCAAAGTATTGGAGTTTCAGCCTCAGCATTAGTCCTTCCAATGAACATCCAGGATTGATCTCCTTTAGGATGGACTGATTGGACCTCCTTGTAGTCCAAGGGACTCCCAAGAGTCTTCTCCAACACCACAGTTCAAAAGCATCAATTCTTCAGCGATCAGTTCTCTTCACAGTCCAACTCTCACATCCATATATGACCACTGGCAAAACCATAGCCTTGACTAGATGGACCTTTGTTGGCAAAGTAATGTCTCTGCTTTTGAATACGGTATCTAGGTTGGTCATAACTTTCCTTCCAAGGAGTAAGCGTCTTTTAATTTCATCTGCAGTGATTTTGGAGCCTCAAAAAATAAAGTCTGACACTGTTTCCACTGTTTCCCCATCTATTTCCCATGAAGTGATGGGACAAGATGCCATGATCTTAGTTTTTTGAATGTTGAGCTTTAAGCCAACTTTTTTTTTTTTTTAAGCCAACTTTTTCGCTCTCCTCTTTTACCTTCATCAAGAGGCTCTTTAGTTCCTCTTCACTTTCTGCCATAAGGGTGGTGTCATCTGCATATCTGAGGTTATTGACATTTCTCCCAGCAATCTTGATTCCAGTTTGTGCTTCCTCCAGCCCAGCGTTTCTCATGATGTACTCTGCATAGAAGTATACAGCCTTGACATACTCTTTTTCCTATTTGGAATCAGTCTGTTGCTCCATGTCCAGTTCTAACTGTTGCTTCCTGACCTGCATAACTATAAATGGCATATAAACTTAAAAAATTCCAAATAACCATATTGTATATCTGTAAATTATATAATATTATACAACAACTATGTTAAATTTTTTTTTTAAATTCTTTAAAAATAAAAACACAGCCATGCTCTTCCCAGGCTTCCCCCATGACTCAGGTGTGAAAAATCTGCCTGCATTGCAGAAGACCCAGATTCAATCCCTGAGTCAGGAAAATTTCCTGGAGAAGCAAATAGCAACCCACTCCAGTATTCTTGCCTGGGAAATCCCATGGACAGAGGAGCTTGGAGGGCTACAGTCCATGGAGTCGCAAAAGAGTTGGACACAACTGAGAGACTAAACAACAAAAACAAGAACATGCTCCTCCCATCTAAACCATGGTCTTCAGGATAAAGTACAAACCTTAATATGGTTTAAGTGAACTTCATAATCTGGCCCCTGGTTAGCATCCAGCACCATCTTGACCTTCTCTCACCTCACACCTAACAGTCAAGTGACCCTTATCATTCAGTTCCAGTTTACCAAATCCACTGAGCTCTCTGTCACCTCCCTAGCACAAGGTATTCCCTTAGCCAGAAAAACACTTCCCCCAGTGTTCCCTCCTTCATTTCCCCCCAGCTCCTCCCCATTTGTCTAGTTTCTGCCTCAGTCCCAAAGTCTATATGGGATATCCCAACGGGCATATTTCAGTTTACAGTCACATCCTCCAGGAACCTTCCCTGATGGCTTCAGGTCATTGTTATGTGACTCTTTATGAACTTGAATTTCTCCATTCTTAGCCGTTACTGTGCGGTATTATGATGCCTGTCCTCTTGTATTTTGCACTAAGCTGTTAGCTCAAGGGTGGCAGCATATGTTGCTGACACAGCACCAGCATAGCAAGCGCACGATAAATATTATGTGAGTGGATGAATGAGTGAGTATATAGTTGAAGAGTCTACCCAGAGCTGCAAAGTGCATCACGTAGCTACAAGAATATTAACCCCATTCTGTTTCATTTCTCCAAGACTATTTTCATCTCAACTAAATTATGTCTGGGGTCTGTCTCTGGTGCTCAGATGGTAAAAGAATCTTCCTGCAATGTGGGAGACCGGGCTTCAATCCCTGAGTCAGAAAGATCCCCTGGAGAAAGAAATGGCAACCCACTCCAATATTCTTGCCTGGAGAATTCCATGGAGAGAGGAGCCTGGTGGACTACAGTCCATGGAGTCAGACAGTCAGACATGACTGAGTGACTAACAAATTATGTCTAAAGCTAGGATCTATAGCTAAGATCGCTTTCTTATACTATATCTCCTTAACAAGTATATATTGTTTACACAATAAGGGGGTTTCTAGTTTTTATGCAGTGCTATTGTAACAAAAATACCAACCTCAAGTGATGTTAAAGTCTTAGTGTACTTTTAATTATAACCTTAAATTGAGTTTCTGTATAATCCATATCATTCATAAAGGGGAAACAGATTTATTGGCATGTTTGATACAATACCCAAATCAAATAAGATGTTTTTCAAAAATTTTAATGCATGCTGTCAATTTTAATTTTCCCTGAAAATCCATTTTGACATTGATCCAAACCCATTCTGTAAAAATGGTATTTTACTGCATATAATTATGTACTTCATGTTGCTCTACAGCTGTTCTCTGGTACTTTCATCAATCAATCAACCAGACTTATTGAGTGCCTGCTAGGGGATTGCTCAGCACTAAGATGGGAGCTAAGGGGGGAAGAGAGAAAAAGTATAATTAATCTGCTTCCTGGCCTCAGGCAGTGTGTAATCTAGTTAAGCAATTGACTGACAAGCACAAACTGATTTTAAAATTCAAAATAATTATGGAACAGGTGCAAATATCTATCCACAAGCTTAGGGAAAAATGAAATGTATTTTTCTTTACTTCTTTCCTGCTCCAAGTGTGGCTTGAGAATCCACAGCACCAGCAACCACGAGAAGTTTGTTTAGAATACAGATTCTCATAGAAATTACACTCCAATAGAAAAAAAAAGAAGAAGAAATATGATGGACCCAAATTAGGAACTTAAAATTTTCTAGTAGTACCAATAAAAGTTGAAAAAAAACAAGGAAAATGAAATTCAATTACATATTTTCCTTATATAAATTATTTAGAGTATTATAATTTCTGCATATATTCATAATAAAATTATTATTGAGAAAAATTAATAAATTCAAATTCTCAGGCCTGGTCCTGGAACTACTGAATCAGAATCTGCATTTTAACTGGGCCCCCAGGTCATCAGGATGCTGAGAGAATCAATTCCTAGGCAGGTTGATAAGAAGTCCAGGGGTCCCCAAGGAGAGACGGGTCTGGAATTCTCAAGGAGGAGGAAAGGACAAACTTTTTTTTCCTCTACATTCCTTAGGATTATATAACAATAATGTATCCTGCTTGAGGACATTTTCTGGAAAAAACCTTCTGGCTAATCCTGTAATCTTAACATGTAAATTATGGGAGTGGGTCTAGTAAGATCTTTACAACCTCCAGACATTCTTTTGATTCATTGTAATAAATAATTAAAAAGTATATAACTCCACTGCTAACACTAGCAAGAGGGTACTCTTTCTGCCCCCTTCTGATGTCTATGTCAGAAGGTTTCTCTATCTCTTTTATACTTTAATAAAACTTTATTACACAAAGGCTCTGAGAGATCAAGCCTTGTCTCTGGCCCCAGATTGAACTCACCTCCAGAGGCCAAGAATCCTGGCGTCTTTTGTGGTTCAGCAACAACCTTTCAATGCATGGTAAAGCTTTTGAAGCACTGGTCTGGTAGATTATTTTTCAAAGGAGTCCACAAATGACCTGCATTAGATCACCATGGGGCACTAGTTAAAAATGCAGGTTCAGCCAAGACCTATAAAATCATAATTTCTGAGTATCAAACCCAGGAATATCCAGTTATAAAAAGCCTGTCAGGTGAGACATATACTATCTAACATTTGAAAATTTTTGCCACGCTGCCTATAAATGAGGGAGTTTTATCTAATTATGGAATTTAAATTGCTTTTCAATAAAACCATACAAATAGGGTCTAAACATTGAAAAATGCACTTATACATTTTGATGGAGAAGAAAAGATTTATCTGATATGTGTTAGATTGATCACAAAAATACAAAATGCTTACATTTCCAAAATATTTTAGAATTATATTCCAATATAGTTCAACTAAGTTCAACAAACATTTATTTAGCATCTGCTATGGATAAATATTGGAGAAGGCAATGGCACCCGACTCCAGTACTCTTGACTGGAAACTCCCATGGATGGAGGAGCCTGGTTGGCTGCAGTCTATGGGGTCACTAAGAGTTGGACATGACTGAGCAAATTCACTTTCACTTTTCTCTTTCATGCATTGAAGAAGGAAATGGCACCCCACTCCAGTGTTCTTGCCTGGAGAATCCCAGGGACAGGGGAGCCTGGTGGCCTGCCGTCTATGGGGTCTCACAGAGTCGGACACGACTGAAGTGACTGAGCAGAAGCAACAGCAGCATGGACAAATATTACATCATTGCTAGAATAATTAACTGAATGTACATTTATTAATTTTCTATTGTGTGTCAGGGGTTGCATTGGGAGAACAATGCATTGGGAGAACAACCCCATTACAACAGCGATGTAATAAGATATGGACTCATTTATCAAGGAAAACCAGTGAAGGAACATTGTGGAGTTACAGTTTTTCTTAGAAGTATGTGTGTGCATGTGTGTGTGCTCAGTCACTCAGTCGTGTCCAACTCCTTGAGACTCCATGGACTACAGCCTGCCAGGCTCCTTTCTCCATGGGACTTCCAGGCAAGAATTCTGAAGTAGGTTGCCATTTCCTTCTCCAGGGGATCTTCGGAACCCAGGGACCAAACCAAAGTCTCCTGTGTCTCCTGCATTTCAGGCAGATTCTTTACTGCTGAGCCATCATGGAAGCCCTTGCTCAGAAGTATCTCACCTTGGAAAGAGTAGAAAGAAGCTTGTCTGTGGGAATCTCTTAAAGAATATGGTTAATGACTATTTTACCTTAGTAGAAGTATATATCATATGGAATATGTTTTTATAGTTCAAATGTATCAGATTAGGTAAAATTTCATACTTATCATTGAGACTAGAACACAAATATTTCAGATTTTGTTATTAATCATCTTTGTTACATAATTATATCAAGCAGAATAGGCTATTATTCTGCACTAACAAACAACTCCAAAATCTTTGTGGTTTAAAAACAAGTTTATTTTTGTTCATGCTTTATGTGAATTATATTTGACCAAAAGGGCCCTTTGTGGTAGTTACTCAGGGATTGGGGCTGATGAAGGCTTCATCTTGACACAGGCTTCCCTGATTAAAGATCAGGGAAAAGAGGATATAATGGACAAACCTGCTGACTCTCAAAGCTTCTGCCAGGAGGTGATGCATCTCACTGCAGCTCTCTTTTCATTGGCTAAAACAAGTTAGATCACTGCCCAAGCGCAACAGAATGGGGATGTATTGGGTTGGCCAAAAATTCACCTGGGTTTTTCCATAACATCTTACAGAAAAATCCGAATGAATTTCTTGGCCAACCCTGTATCATCCTTTTGCCTGGGGAGGCACCAAATATTTATACAGTCTATCATAGTAAACAGATAAAACGCTCAATAGAATGATAACTAAGTCAATCAGACTTCAGATCCAGGTTCAAATAGTGAAATCTATAGTTTAGCCAGAAGCAGGGGAAGGGGAAGAAAAAATAACAGGGAAAATCCACATACTGTTTCCAAATTGAACTTGGGTCTACTCACCTGACATGGAGGAAAGCCAGTCTACTAACATCAGGTTGAGGTGAAGCAAAGTAAGTATCTATTGCAAGTCAAAGCAAGGAGAAGAGGAAGCTCATGCTTAAAAGACCCGAATTCTCCAATGACTTGCAGGAAAGGGTTTTTTAAGACAGTGCAAGGGAGAAAGAGGGTTGTGAGGTACGTGATCAGCTCTTGCTCTTCTCTAATTGGTTGATGGTGAGGTGATCGGGTGATGTTTCAAGAAACTCAATCATCAACCTTCTGGTTCCAACCAGTCTGGGGTCTACATTCTGGTGATCAGCATGCAGTTAACTTCCTCCACCTGGTAAGGGGTTTAATCTCTGCCAAACAACCCAAGGATATGTCTCAGGATACTATCTACAGTCCTTGAGGAGGAATTAGAAGGCTCTGACTTTGTTTTATGACTAGGTTATCAGCATTGTGTCTTTCTTGACTGCTTTTCTTTGTTTCTGCATTTTCTCACTTCTCTGGTTAAATTTATCCTTTGGAACTTGGGAAAGGCCCAGGAGGCCAAATTTTTTTTTGCAAACAAGAGGCAGAGGACACAGGGAGAGGTGGCCCTGTCCCTAGGAAGGCCCTGCAGAATCCTGCTCAGTTTCAAGACAAGGAATGGAATTGCGGTGGTATACATCTAATTTTTTCAGTAAATGCCCTGAGATTCAATGTGGTCCTTCTGAATTTCTTCTTCAAATGAGCTATACCCAGCAGTATTCAAGTCATTGTCTGGAGAAGTCATTAATTCTTTTCCATGCCAAAGGTAAATGCCTTAATCTTGAAAGCATCAAGTTTGGCATCCAGAGGTGGGAGAGATCCACTAGCTGGGAGGTTCATTTTTTTTCTCCTTTTCCCATCCTCTTTTCTTTATTTAAGTGCTAAGAACGCTTTATTCCACTGGTTTATGCAGGTTAGGGAAGAGTGGGATAATCCATTTCCCACAACTTTAATTCCTTCATCAAATAAACAGAGGTTTTCTATATATCTTAAACAAATATTACAACACATTTGCCAAGAACTGCTGTTAGAGATGTAAAGGTAATGCTGAAAAACATTGGGTAAATAGGTAAAATGTGTTTTGTGCTTTCAAGTGTCCCACAGTCTCATATTATATAAGGATGTTCAAAGATAGAAAAATTCAAAAATTTTCAGAGCAGAGTGTCTAAATACTGAAGAAGTAGAAATCAAGGCAGAAAATGTAAAATGACCAAGTTGTCTGGTCAGGCACATAATGGACAGATATGACCCACAAATTAAAGAAAGACAATCTGGGGGTGGTGTGCAGTCAACAGAGTCACAGGGACGAGGCAGAAAGATATTGCATTAGGCTGGATGGGAGGGGCTGGCAGAAGTAGAATTTAAAAGATCTGTTGACTGATGGAAGGTACAGGAGATCAGAAGAGGAGTCAAGATTGACCACCAATCTTGTTCTCTCCCTATAGGAAGCCCCTGCCTGTTTGGGAATATCTACTGGCAGACAAGAAGCACCAGAATTCAGGAAGTCCACCTAAATATGAAACCACCATGTAAGTAGGACTGTACAGTTTCCCTCAGGGTTTTTTCCTAATGAGAAGAGTGAATATAACCAGGTTACAAAGGTTAGTCATTGCTTCTGCAATTGAAGTTATGTCAGGTGGTAGCTCTCAGACCACTTACCTGACCTTCCATGTCTCAGGGATTCTCCCTTGGATTTGTTAAAATACGGCTTCCCTGAAAATCACTTCTTTTGCTACTTATTTTCTTGCCAATGACAATCCATTCTTATGTCAATGGCATTATCTCTTTTCATTCTGTTACTCTTGGACAGGGGAGCAAACTTCTGTTTCCATGGTAACAGAGATGGTTAGACTTTATTGTGTTTCCTTCATCTGAGAGAAGAGATGGTTAGAGTGGGTTGGGTTGATGAGATCTTCTGAGACCACGAGGGTCCAATATTAGAGCTACAAGTGCCCATTTGGCTCCTTATGATCAGGTAAGGGCCATGGGGACTGTGACGGGAAACCTTCAAGTTCATTAAGAAGATATACTTGGTCTTTTTCTCCAAAAGTCTCTTCCCAAAGTAATAGTCATAAAGTTCCTCCCATCGATATGTGTCACTAAAAATGGAGAGAAGGAAGGTAACAATGATGGAACAAATGATGTAAGGAGATGGGCAAAAAAAGTGAGGGAAGGAAAGGGAATAGTGAGAAGATAGGAATAGGTAAGTAGGAGGAGTTGATCTATTGAGAAGGAAAGTTGTGGAAGTGGATTAAGACATTAGAAAAGTAGCATTTCCGATGGGCAATAGTGATGCAGAGGCATTTAGTAAGGCACAAGTGCTCTTCATGAATCTGAGGACCAAGTGGCAGGACAGAGCAGGGATCTGTTATAGATTCTTTTATCTTCTCTCTCAGATCCTGGTGAGACAGATAGTCCTTGGTATGGAATCAGTGTGACACAAATGAGAGCCTAGGTGAACAGTGCTTTTCAGAAATGTGCATACTGCTGCTTCTAACTTCACCCAGACACCCATAAATATATTGGTGAATCAACTATGTGAGGGTTTTGTGATGTTGAATTGTGAGTTGGAGGGGGAGGGGTTTGAAGACTACTGCATGGAGGTGAACTCCCTAAAGACATGGTCGGTTGCTGAGGCTATATGCTTCTGGTTATGAAGAGCACCATTTGTATTGATAAAATTTGTAGATTACTTTTAGGGTTGTTTTCTTTTTTCTCTCCTAATCACCCCACTAAGGGACAGTGTAAAATGGGTGGAGGATTAATGTATGAGAATTTCACATACTATTTTAAAGAAAGTGAAAGCTGCTCTCTTGTTCCCCTTTTAATGCTGATTTAAATAGGGTCAGTGTCATTCCACAGCCCTACAAGAGGCCCCTAACACTTCTTAGGTACACAAATCCCATGAGAAGAAAGGGTGAGAGGGAAACAGACCATCATAAAGGTATTATAGAAACCCCAATGCAAGAACTGTGATTGCCAAAAAAAAATTTTTTTTTCATCTTCAACTCTGGAATCTCTATATCTTTCATGAGAAAACTAATCCCACAATTTATGATGCATTTATGTCTCATTTACACTTAATTTATCAAAGCCACATTTTTCAGATAATTCTAAGATAACAGACGGATGACAGGCTTCTTTATTAAGCCAGTTTAAGAGGTAATTCTTGAAAGTGAAAAAAATAGACTTTACCCAAACTTACTAGAATTTGTTCTTGAGTTGGATTCAACTCCGAGTATTTCACAGCTTGGAGGATTTCAAACATGAAACAACCTGCTCTCCAATCAAATTATCAAGCTAAGCTTTCACTGACAAGGTATATTTTATTTATCAGACACTTATGTCATCAAGGGTTTTAACCAACTCTATATTGGGCAAGACCTGGCTACCTTCCAATTTATAATGTGCCATCTGATCACTTCGGAGCCACGGGGCCAGCAATTATCCAAGTCATCTATACTGACACAATAAAAACAGATTAGCCTTCTAAAACAAATGGATTTACAATTAGGTCATTAAGAAGATGGCCACCCTTCTAACCCCTTTTCTCCATCTCTGTCAGAAAGAAGGCCAAATAGGTCTGCTCATTTCCCACTATATTTCCCCTAACCCCTAAGGTATTTGGTGAGTGAAAAACCTATAAACTTTTCCTAATGCTTTTTATCTTCTGCTATTCTCCTCCATCCTGCCGCAGGTCATTTAAATAAATGTTTGCTGCTTGAATTCATTTGTCCTGGTGGCAGTGATTAATGTACCTGCTTGGTTTAATTTTATATGCATTTTATATCACCCATTGTGCATTTTCAGACTTATTAAATAAGTGCTCAATCTTTTCACATAGTCAGTAAGCATTTTATTTATATAATGTTTGTGTGTATATATCTGATTTTAAAAAGCATTTTCTTTTCCTTTAAAAATATAAATACCTATATCCTTAACCACCAGGGTTATGTTTGTTTTCTAATGCATGTGCTACAATGCAAAGTGAAGACAAAGCTCTAAAGTTAATAATCGGCTTCATTCATTTAAAACAAAACAGCTTCAAATTTAACTCCTTATTGACAACACTTTAAGTAGATTTCTTAATCACTTACCCAGAAGCAAATATCTACACTTTTCTTAACAAATGACTGGGTTAGAGGACTTTATAATATGGTTTATAGGCGGGATTTTACATGATTTTTATAAACTCAGTTTCATTAATGTGAAAAGTCCCATTTTGATTTTGCATGTATGCTTGGTCACTTCAGTCATGTCCAACTCTTTGCAACCCTCTGGACTGTAGCTTTTCAGGCTCCTTTGTCCATGGGATTCTCCAGACAAGAATACTGGCTTTCCCAGGTGGATCAGTGGGTAAAGAATCCGCCTGCAATGTAGGAGACATAAGAGACGCCAGTTCAATCCCTGTTATGGAAGATTCCTTGGAGGAGGGCATGGCAACCCACTCCAGTTCCATCACCAGGTATGCAAAGAATTTTACTAGACCTAGTGTATTAAATCACTGATTTCAAAACTTCTTTATTCTGTCTTCAGTACATTAAAGGTAATATTTTCTCCTCTATACCTGCTCCTGCAGTTTGAATATGATGCCACTAAAGAGCACTAAAAGCCAGAGAGTGTTACCAGTGGATAATTATGACTAAATGTACATACAAAATGCACACAAGCACACACATACACATACACACAATACTAAGAGGTTAAACAAAAGCATTTGATTGAAAGATAATGCTCATCTAGACCAATAGTTTCAACCAGGATCTTTAAAATCCCCAACTTATTCAAACATTCTGGAACACTCTGCAAACTTTTGGTATAAATTTTGATATATTTTAAACTCACTTTAAAACTATAACTAAAAAAGCAATAACCCCACTCAAAATTGCTGCAGTAATACATTTTGCCAGTTGGAGGTGATCTGCATACTAACTAGGATGGTTAGGTTAATTGAATTTTGTGCCAATCTAAAAATTAATTTTCTTCTGCCACATCAGCATATATGCCATATAACTTTGAGGTAGTAATTCTGTGAAGTTTTGTTCATTTGTTTATTTGTTTGACTTTTTAAAATTCAAATTTGAACATGTCTATATCTATAGAAGATAGTTCTTACTAGCATAGACTCTGGCCATGGCATAAAATTTAGTTAGACAATAACAAACAATATTATTAAAGTTCACATTTATTCAGCAACTTACTATGTAACACACAACACTTTAAGTTCCTTGCACAATCTATCTGGTTTAATGCACACACAACCCTATAAACTAGCTACTACTATTAACAAAATATTGAATAAATGAGGAAACTAACGCACAGAGAGGTAAGTAAGCTGCCCCAAATCATGTAAGTAGTAGTCAGAAGAGCTTCCCAAGTGGCACTAGTGGTAAAAAACCTACCTGCCAATGCAGGAGACGTAAGAGATATGTGTTCCATCCCTGGGTCAGGAAGATCTCCTGGAGGAGGGCATGGCAACCCACTCCAGTATTCTTGCCTGGAAACTCCCATGGACAGACGATCCTGGTGAGCTACAGTCGATGGGGTCACAAGGAATCGAACACAGTTGAAGTGACTGAGCAGCAGCAGTAGGCAAAAGTGGTGAGTTCTTAACCTAGGGGTGTGTGTGTGTTAGTCGCTCAGTTGTGTCTGACTCTTTGGGAGCCCGTGGACTGTAGCCTGCCAGGCTTCTCTATCCATAGAATTCTCCAGAAAAGAATATTGGAGTGGGTTGTCATTTCTTCTCCAGGGGATCTTCCTGATGTAGGAATTGAACTCAGGTCTCCTGCCTTTCAGGCAGATTCTTTACCATCTGAGCCACCAGGAAAGCCCTCTCAACCTAGTTGGTCAGGTTTCAATGCCCATACAGTTTGCATTTAATGCCCATACCCAACTGTTTCTCATACTTTTTTGTTTTAAATGAGACTTCTGAGACATACGAATATATCCACATCTGTCTAATCATGGGAAATGCTGATATTTATAGTCTATGAGATAAAATTCTCTTTCATTTGTTAATGTAACTCTGCTAAGTCATTCACGCTTGCAATTATTTGCCTGCCCAATAAATCTTGATAAGAATATATGCTAGGTACTGGTAAAATAGAAAACACACTTCTTGCCCTCAAGTTCACAGTCTCATCTGTGAGACAATTGAGTCCAGATAATAAAAATACTCTAATTGGTATGATAGACTGAAACAAAATTCTGTGGGAACAGATAAGAAGGATATCTCACAGATGGGAAAATAAAAGACTTCCCAGGAGTGATGGCTGAGCTGATCTTTAAGGATGCTTAGACATCAATGAAATCAGTCCTGAAAATTCATTGGAAGGACTGCTGCTGAAGCTGAAACCAATATTTTGGCCACCTAATGCGAAGAACTGACTCATTGGAAAAGACCCTGATACTGGGGAAAGTTGAAGGGAGGAAAAAGGGATGACAGAGGATGAGATGATTGGATGGCATTACCAACTCGATGGATATGAGTTCGAGCAAGCTCCAGAAGTTGGTGATGGGCAGGGAAGCCTGGCGTGCTGCAGTCCATGGGGTCACAAAAAGTCAGACATGACTGAGCAACTGAAATGAACTGTCAATGAATCAAGTGAAGGTGGGAAAGCCATTCCAGATAGGGCCATTAGTGGGGAATTTCAAGTAAATAACTCAGTATGGCTAGAGTTCAGGGTTTAGTGAGGGCAATAAGGTGGAGATTTTGAAAAATGAACTTGGATAACCAAGTTGGATGAAATTAAAGAGGGCTGCGTGTGCTATGAAAGTAGCTTGGGTGCTGGTATGAAAGGAATGAGAAGAATCCTGGCAGATTTTAAGCAAAATAGTGACCTTGTAAGCTTGGGGAAATGAATTGAAAGGGGAGCAGGGAATGGATGAGGAAGGCCACAGATAGAATCCATGTGAGAAATGAAGTAAAGGAAATGGTAATTCCAGTGATGATAAGGGGAGGCTGGATTAGATGAACGTCTCTCCTATGGACTGAGAGAAACATGTTCTCTGGCTGTGGGGGACTGAGATGTGAATCTGAGATTCCTGGCAACTTTGTCCTCTAACCTAAGAAGAGGGCAGTCTACACTAGAAGATAATGACACCAATATTCAGAAAGAAACAGAAGTGAGTAATCCTTGTTCAAATGATACTAGCAAATTCCTCTTTGCAGTTTTTTTTTTTTCTATTTTCATTTATAATAAAGTGTCCTTGAATAATACAAGCAGAAAAAACTGAGCAAGTGGTCTTAAACCAAGGATTACAATAAAAAGTTGACACTGTGGGAACCTCAATGTATGACTTCCTCAACTCTTACTCTTGTTATTTATTTGGTAAATTTCAGTTGTTGATATATGAAAATAGTCAAAGGGAGTTTCATCAGAGATAATGTCTTTGCCTTGTCCCTTTCCCCACAGTTTCCAAAGTCAATGACATATTCATTCATTTATTCTGCACTTGTTTACTGAGTATCTACTATTCCAGGCACAGAGGATAAAACAGTAGAAAAAGGAAGTCCAGTGCTCATGGAGCTTACATTTTAATAGAGGTGTATAATAATGTAACAAGAAAGTGGAATGAAGCTAGGGACTTTCCCATATGAAAAATAGTTTATTTTCAGGTTTATGTTCTTGTGTTACTCCAGTAAGCTTGATTTTGCCTCAAACAATGCCTAGTATTTTAACTACTCACTTCTGATCCTAATGCTGGGAAAGCTTGAAGGCAGGAGAAGGGGATGACAGGGGATAAGATGGTTGGATGGCATCACAGACTCAATGGACATGAGTTTGAGCAAACTCCTAGAAATGGTGAAGGAAGGGAAGCCTGGTGTGATGCAGTCAAAGGGGTCGCAAAGAGTCAGACACAACTCAACAACAATAACAACAAATGTAGAAGTATCCATGGCAATATAAAAAATAATGGACATGGTTATGTTCCAATAAAACTTTATTTACAAGACCATTAGGTGGGTTAGGTTTGGCCTGTGAATTGTAGTTTGCCAACCCCTCGACTGGATCATAGGATTTCCAAATCTAGGAGACTTTATGTAACAAACTACACAACCTAAAAGATCAAATGGGTTCCCCAGTGGCTCAGTGGTAAAGAACCCACCTGCCCATGCAGGAGACACCAATTCGATCCCTGCATCAGGAAGATCCCCTGAACAAGGAAATAGTAACCCACTCCAGTATTCTTGCTTGGGGAATCCCAAGGACAGAGGAGTCTGGTTGGGCTACAGTCCATGGTGTCATTAAAGAGTCAGACATGACTTAGCCACTAAACATCACCAAAGGATCAAATACTTTTTTGCCAGAAGTTTTTGGCTGACTTCCAGAAGGAGCTGTTTAACTTCTGTTGCTGCTGTTTAGTCACTAAGTCATGTCCAGCTCTTTGAGACCCCATGGACTGTAGCCCACCCAGGCTCTTCTGTGCATGGGATTTCCCAGGCAAGAATACTAGAGTGGGTTGCCATTTCCTTCTCCAGGGGATCTTCCCCACCCAGGAATCAAACTGGCATCTCCTGCATTGGCAGGCATATTCTTTACTGCTGAGCCATTGGGAAGCCTTCTGTTGAACTTTAAGGACAGTTAAATGAAGAAAAAGAAAGCAAACTGTGAGTTAAACCAAAGTGAAAATATATCATAAATCCTTATATGCTCTAAATATGGCTTGAGATTATACTGTAAATCCCAAAAGTACTAACAAGGTGGGGATCATAAACATGCATGCATGCTCAGTCACTCAGTCGTGTTTGACTCTGTGTGATCCTGTGGACTGTAGCCCAGCCAGGCTCCTCTATCCATGGGATTCTCCAGGCAAGAATACTGGGAAGGGTTGCCATGCTCACCTACAGGGGATCTTCCCAACCCAGAGACAGAATGGAGTTTCTTATGTCTCCTACAGTGGCAGGCGGGTTCTTTACCACTAGCACCACTTGGGAAGCCTTTTTTTTTCTCTTAAAACTATTATATAATCTATGGTATTGTTTTACTATAGATGGCATCTAAGAATTGAGGAGAAGGAACTGGCAACCCACTCCAGTATTCTTGCCTGGAGAATCCCAGGGACAGAGGAGCCTTGTGGGCTGCCCTCTATGGAGTCACACAGAGTCGGACACAACTGAAGTGACTTAGCAGCAGCAGTCATGATGTTCTTTTAGATCACCAAAATCCCATGGACAGAGGAGCCTGGTAGGCTGCAGTCCATGGGGTTGCTAAGAGTCGGACACGACTGAGTGACTTCCCTTTCACTTTTCCCTTTTCATGCATTGGAGAAGGAAATGGCAACCCACTCCAGTGTTCTTGCCTGGAGAATCCCAGGGACAGGGGAGCCTGGTGGGCTGCCGTCTATGGGGGCGCACAGAGTCGGACACGAATGAAGCGACTTAGCAGCAGCAGCATACAACTAGTAAGTAGTGGATCTTAATTTAAGTTCAAGATTGATTGATCCTAATACCCACGCTATTAACCTCTGATCATTCTTGCCACTGGAAAGAAATAACCACCCACTGAAAACTATTAAATGGTCCTTCTGGGTAGTAAACTCAGTTCTGTTGAGATGAATTAGTTGCAGTTGCTAAACTATATAGGTAGGAACAGATCTTTGAATGCCAGTGGTTCCAATGTGATAAGTGCCCCAAAATGACCCACTCATACTTTATTCTAAGCCATTATTCTGGCAGTTCAACTGCACCATTACAGTAGTTAATTTTGATAACATTCCTAAAAATAAATAAATATACGGTATAAATAAGCACAAATTCTAGAGCCAAACTTCCTGGGCTTGTATCCCCACTTACCAGCTGTGTGGCCTTGGACTGGTTACTTAAGCCTGAATTTACTCACCTATAAAATGGAGATTCTATTTGGATCTGCCTCATAATGTTATAGAAATGATTAAATGAGATAATCTATGTAAAGCACTTAATATGGCACTTAGAACACAGTAAATGAGTAACAATTCATACCTTTTTTAAAAAAGCCATGACTCAGATAATTGATTGGCAGTGTTCAAAAACAATCCTCTTAATGTCTCCCTCTGCCATACTGAAGCCAAAATGATTGACTGCTTTGCTTTGAGAAACAAATCCACATCTGTAGCAGAGTACATTTAAGGTAAAAGTTCCAGTTTTTCAAAGGTCCCTCAATTCCCCCTTCACATGTCTACTAAATTTTAGATGACATAGTAAAATGCAAGGTGTCCTTTCTGAATGGCATTTCAAACATGAAGCCCAAAATTAGAGATTGGATCAGCCAACCCAGTTTCTGCCCACTTAATGGGGTAGTCAGTTCTGTCCTAAGGCTCACTACAAAATTATCACTAGCAAAATTATTTCAATGTGTTAGAAGCTGTCCTTCTGGACTGCTTGCATCAGTCATGGAAATCATATGATGAACTACCTAGCTGAGGTCAGGCAAACAGTGTTCTGAAATTTAGTCATGACACTTAAAGACTGACTGGGAAGAGGCTGCCATTCATACCACGTCAACTCCGCTTCCTCAGATCAGCTTACTCCAAGCAAGCCACACAGCAGCTCTATCATACAGGCAGATGAATGTTTGTGAAAATGTTAATAAAATGGCTGTTAGTTAAATCTGACAGCTTTGAGATTTGGGAACCAGTCCTCTAGATAAATATGAAAGTAACTGGACAATTGTTCTAATCTGAACCTAGCCTTTATGTCTGATTCTGTGTCTGTTTCTGGCATTTTTCTAAGTATGTGCTTAGAAATAATAATTAGAATATATCGGCACTAGTGCAAGTGATGTGTCTTTCTTTCCTCTCAGGTATAATTCTGATTTTTAGAAACGAAGAGTTATGAATGCATTTTGCAAATGAAGAAACTGGAAAAAATGATGGAAGAGGACCATGTGGTATATGAAGGTATTATATTTTTTAGATTCCAACCATATAGCTTAAAGTTAATTTCAGTCCCTGAATGGACTATAATGCAAATATTACTACAGATAAAAATTGCAAAATCAAATAATTACCTTGTCAAAAACTAAAATTAAAAAAAAAAACTTTTTAGGGCTTCTTTTTCACTTCTGAAAATATCTATTAGTATGTAAGTTTATTATTATTACAAAGATGCTTTACTTCAACTGTTTTAAGGCTTTCTTTTTCTTTTTCTTAAATTGTAAATATTCTCTAGAGTATCAGTTACAAATAGATCAGTACACTCAATGTACTATAATAAGTACTAATGTAGTTTTTGCAACTTACAGTACTTTCTATGCTTCTGAAAGCATTTTTATGAATAATAGTATTGATCCCTAGACTAACATCATTTAAGGTCCAATTCAAATCTAATCTCCTCTACAGAACTGTCTCTAAAAGACTCCAGACTGAAAGACATCTAATGTCTTAGAGTACACATTTCCTGCCCATGCACTTGATTTTTATCTTTTATTTTCCATCACCTAATTAATGACTTAATTATCTGCTCATTTGTAATTATTCACCTCCTCATTCATCCATTCAATCTTTAATAAATGTGTCCTGAGTACATTCAATATATCCATCATTGTGCTGAAATCTGGGATATTAAATTACATAATAGTAATTGCTTTATAATATAATATTATATATAATATAAAAAGAGGACCAGAAGTCAGAAAACCTACCTCTGTTAAGAGGAGTCAAAGAAAGCATCACAGAGGAAAAGACACTGGGACTGGGACTTCCAGGATTGGATCCTGATAGTTTGCTAGGTGAGAAAGAGATCATTCCAGACCAAAGGATATGAAGAAATTATAAAATGGCAAGGAAGTTCACAAAAGTGGATACATTTTCCCTGGTATTTCAACTCTCAGCCTGGATACATCATTTCCAGTGGCCACTTTCTTCTGAGCATGGAGGCTTTCTCTGTTCATACTTGAATGGAAACACGGTCACACAAGTCCCTATTTGGAAAGGATCCTTCGAGGGAACTAGATAATCTTTCAATTATCAGAGTAATTAAATGCCCTGGGCTTCCTTTGTGGCTCAGCGGTAAAATATCCGCCTACAACGCAGGAGACCTGGGTTCAATACCTGGCTTGGGAAGATCCCCTGGAGAAGGGAAATGCTACCCACTCCAGCATTCTGGCCTAGGGAATCCCATGGACTGTATAGTTCATGGGGCACAAAAAGTCAGACACAGCTGAGCGACTTTCACTTCACTTCACTTCTGAGTAAGACACCCTGTTGTGACAGAATACCTTTATTGGGAGGGTACAGAAAGAATGAATTGATCAATCTAATGCTCCTTGGCATACAATTATAAAATCTGGCCCTCTGGAAAAGCATATGCTATAGTTGTCAGGACTAGATATTGCCCTTTTTTGTAAAGACGCACACGTGTGTGCATGCTCAGTCGCTCAGTGGTGTCTGACTCTTTGCAACCCAGTGGACTGTAGTTCACAAGGCTCCTATATCCATGGAATTTTCCAGGCAAGAATACTGCAATGGGTTGCCATTTTTTTCTCCAGGGGATCTTCCCCACCCAGAGATCAAACCTGCATCTCCTGTGGCTCCTGCATTGGCAGGGAGATTCTTTACCACTGCACCACTTGGGAAACCCAAAGTTGCACATACTTTTATATAAAAAGACATCTTAGTTAAGCAGAACTGCGTGGATTGCCCATGTAGAAAGTTCTTTGTTTCACCACCTTCAGTTGGAAAGTTTATTTCCTCTCTTTTAGAATGAAGTATACTAACTATTCCTAAGTCTTTTGTAAATGTGTAGAGATCTTACCTCATGTTAGTAATTTTGCTCACTCCTGGATGGTACCAAAGTCTATAAAGTAAAGACTGGAATTAATGGTTAGTAACCTCAACAAAATAAACTGACTTCATGAGGAAATCACAAACAAAATCCTACTGTGTGTGTGTAAAAACTAAGTGAATGGGAAAAATGCAATATGGAAAACTGGATTTCTGCTAACTTAATGTCGGGGTTGGAGTAATACAAGCATTTCCTTCATTAAGCTTCATCCTCATCAGATTCTAATTATTTATTACCTGTCACAGGTAATTATTTTAGGTGTTACCTGTAGCTATGATAAGGCTTCCCAGGTGGCAGTAGTGTTTAAGAACTTGCCTACCAATGCAGGAAAGATGCGAGTTCTATCCCTGGGTCAGGAAGATCTCCTGGAGGAGGGTGTGACAACTCACTTCAGTATCCTTGCCTGGAGAATCCCATGGACAGAGGAGCCTGGCAGGCTATAGTCCATAGTGTTGCACAGGTGGCATGACTGAAAAGACTTAGCATATGTGCACATAGCTGTGATGATGGCTCTCTATTTCTCAACTAGGTAAGTCATTTGGCAAAGGAATTTTTGAAGACTGGAAAACAAATTTAAGTGGAATTTCTTTTAAAAATCTTAAAAGTCACATTTCATTATCTCTTTGTCAACTTAACTTTTGTGACAGAAGAAACTGTTCTAAGAGAAGCAGCCCCAAGACAAAAAAGTGTAGTCAAGTGACTAAGGAAGTGCCTGGGAAAACTATGGAAGGGAATAGAAAAAAAAAAATGAAGAGAAGGCAGGAAGGTGCCATCTCAGACTGCCTTAGTCAGGGCTGCTGCAGGAGACCTGTGGAGTGTGAGCTATGCCTCAAAATTATCCTGAAAAATAACAAGGAAGGTGGATTTTCATACCTTGTTATTCATTGTTATACCCAATGAATTAGGCCACCTAGAGGCACATGGAACTTGCTAGGTACTTGTATCTCTCAGGGTATACAGACAGTGTCCTATGATAGCCTGAAGATGGGCTACAAAAAAAAAAAAAAAAAGACAGATACTGGCTATTGGAAAAGAAGGAGTATTTTTTAGGAGGGTCCTTTGGGAGTCATGTAGGATCTTAGCCCTGCAACCAGGGATAGAACATGTGCCCCCTACAGCGGAGTCTTAAGCACTGGACAACCAGGGAATTACCAAGGAGTATTTTAAAGACAGAGAAAAAAGCAAAAAGTGAAAGGAATGGAGAGAAAGGGAGAGAGAGGGATGGAGGGAAAAGAAGAGGAGAAGGCAAGAAAAAAGGGACCGGGGGGAGGGGAAAAGAAAATAACATTGAAAATGAAAGGAATGCAAGAGATCTACATGGAGCCCTGATACAGGCTAACTTGAGAATAACCTAGGAAAATGCTAGATGTAAAATCTGATACCTATTTTAATTTTCCTTACCAGTCTTACCTGCCCCCTGGGGAAACTTTATTATTAACCCATTAGTCCCAGCATTCAGGAAGGCGAAAGTACTTAGTTGGGGCAAGAATGAGAACAAACCACTCCACTTTATTTACATGCCACCCGATATCCTCCCTTTGGATACATCTGTGGCACTTTAGCGTCTGTATGTAACTTATTCTAAAGAAATTCTGTCCAAGTCGATCAGCACAATCCTGTCATGTGTGTGGTGGTTGACTCTTGCTTGTCGTTCTCTTTTGCGTGCTTTCTGAGCTCAAAACTTTGTAACCCACACTGGGTCCCCCTGTCATTAGTGTGAGGTGAGAGATTATGCTTCTGTATGAAATAGGCAGGTATGTATTAGTTTGATTTCTCTTCGGAGGAGAGAACTGGAAGGTAATTTGCATGCTCTGATGCTCCAAGATAGCTTAAAAGTTACCCCTTCTTTCCTTGACACTGATGAAACAAGACTATACCCACAGGCAATGACTCAAGGTCACACTTTGGATTTTCCTTCATCTTTGATTTCCCTTCATTCAATCCGTGCAAATTTATATTGGTAAAATGAGCTCACTTTGTACTGAATGACCCATCTTAATGAATACTGATGTTGTGTAACGTCTCATACTCCGAGTTCTGTCAGGCATTTACATGACAGTCTCTAGTGAATAGAGCAGGCTAGAATTGAATGATTCCATGAATTCCTTTCTGCCCAAGGAGCTAAATATTTCTACCAGCTTCAATGAGATTTTAAAAAGAAGAATTTTTTATTTTACTTCTGATAAAATTCTGTGCCTCAAATCTTTTCTTTCTGCTATATCTTCAAAGGACATATCTTTTTTTTTAATTTGTTTATTTTACTTGGAGGCTAATTACTTTACAATATTGTTTTGCCATACATTGACATGAATCAGCCATGGGTGTACCTGTGTTGCCCATCCTGAGCCCCTCTCCCACCTCCCTTCTTATCTCATCCTTCGGGGTCATCCCAGTGCACCAGCCCTGAGCGCCCTGTCTCATGTATCAAACCTGGACTGGTGATCTTTTTCAGATATGATAGTTTACATGTTTCAATGCGATTCTCTCAGATCATCCCACTCTCACCTTCTCCCACAGAGTCCAAAAGACTGTTCTATACATCTGTGTCTCTTTTGCTGTCTCGCATACAGGGTTATCATTACCTTCTTTCTAAATTCTATATATATGTGTTGCTGCTGCTGCTAAGTCACTTCAGTCGTGTCCAACTCTGTGTGACCCCATAGACGGCCGCCCATCAGGCTCCGCCGTCCCTGGGATTCTCCAGGCAAGAACACTGGAGTGGGTTGCCATTTCCTTCTCCAATGTATGAAAGTGAAAAGTGAAAGGGAAGTCGCTCAGTCTTGTCCGACTTAGCGATCCCACAAACTGCAGCCTACCAGGCTCCTCCGTCCATGGGATTTTCCAGGCAAGAGTACTGGAGTGGGGTGCCATTGCCTTCTCCGATATATGCGTTAGTATACTGTATTGGCGGAGAAGGCAATGGCACCCCACTCCAGTACTCTTGCCTGGAAAATCCCATGGATGGAGAAGTCTGGTGGGCTGCAGTCCATGGAGTCGCTAAGAGTCAGACACGACTGAATGACTTCACTTTCACATTTCACTTTCATGCATTGGAGAAGGAAATGGCAACCCACTCCAGTGTTCTTCCCTGGAGAATCCCAGGGGCAGCAGAGCCTGGTGGGCTGCTGTCTCTGGGGTCGCACAGAGTTGGACACGACTGAAGCGACTTAGCAGCATACTGTATTGGTGTTTTTCTTTCTGGCTTACTTCACTCTGTATAATAGGCTCCAGTTTCATCCACCTCATTAGAACTGATTCAAATGTATTCTTTTTAATGGCTGAATAATACTCATTGTGTATATGTACCACAGCTTTCTTATCCACTCATCTGCTGATGGACATCTAGGTTGCTTCCATGTCCTGGCTATTATAAACAGTGCTGCAGTGAACATTGGGGTACACGTGTCTCTTTCAATTCTGGTTTCCTCAGTGTGTATGCCCAGCAGTGGGATTGCTGGATCATAAGGCAGTTCTATTTCCAGTTTTTTAAGAAATCTCCACACTGTTCTCCATAGTGGCTGTACTAGTTTGCATTCCCACCAACAGTGTAAGAGGGTTCCCTTTTCTCCACACCCTCTCCAGCATTTATTTTTTGTAGACTTTTTGATAGCAGCCATTCTGACCAGCGTGAGATGGTACCTCATTGTGGTTTTGATTTGCATTTCTCTGATAATGAATGATGTTGACCATTTTTTCATGTGTTTGTTAGCCATCTGTATGCAAAGGACATATCTTGATATCACTATTTGTTAATACATGTGAAGATACTACCTCCAAGTTTTCAATAATCGATTTAAAACATTGTTATAAATATCAAAGAAAGTAGCCAAATGACACTTGAAATTAATTGTATTTGTAAAACTCTTGAGAAAAAAATTTAAATATTTTCATGTACATTGAGAAAATAGACTATAAGATCAGCTTTATTCCCTTAAAAGAAAAAAATCTTCATTGATAGTAGCGCTTAATACGGTGTGCGTGAATGCTCTGTCGTGTCCACCTCTTTGTGACTTCATAGAATGCAACCTTCCAGGCTCCTCTATCAATGAAATGTTCCAAGCAAAAATACTGGAGTGGGTTGCCATTTCCTCCTCCAGAGGATCTTTCAGATCCAGGGATCGAAACCAGGTCTTCTGCAGCTCCTGCCTTGGCAGGCAGATCCTTTATCACTGAGCCACCTGGGAAGCCCTGAATAATACAGAAGTGTTGCCAAATCCAGGTTCATATGTTCGAGGCATAGTGAGGCCAAACAAACACAAACATCAGGGTCTGGAACAGACAAAGGTTTACTTCAGGGTTTCAAGCAAAAAGAACAGATGGCTCATGCTCAAAAGACCCAAACTCAAGGATGGTTTTCAGGAAAGAGTTTTTAAAGGCAAAATTTGGGATGAGGGCTACAGGGTATGTGACTTTCTTCTGGTTGATTGATGGGTAAGAGGGTGATATTTCTGGAGTCTAGATCGACTTCTGGTTCCAACCAGTCTGGGGTCCAGATCCTTGTGGTCAGCCTGCAGTCACCATCTTCCACCCCATGAGGGATCCTAGTTCCTGTTGTTGTTAGTCATGTGGTCATGTCCAACTCCTGGGATTTCCCAGGAAAGAATACTGGAGTAGGTTGCCATTTCCTTCTCTAGAGGATCTTCCCAACCCAGGGATGGAGTCTCTGTCCCCTACATTGGCAGGAGGATTCTTTACCACTGAGCCACATGGGAAGTCCTGTAGAACAACTCAAAGACGGGCACCAGATGGTTATCTAAGTCCCTTCAGGAGGAACTAAAAGTCTTGTGAATGTCTTATGCTATTAACTGCTTGATTCTGCTCTTTGGGACTCAGGGAAGGCCTAGGAGACTAAATCCTTTTTTCTACAAACAAGAAAGCATCATGGAGGGGTTTTGTACCCAGAAGGACCCTGCAGGATCCTGCTTGGTTTCAGAAGCACCATAATTGCTTTTCTCTAGTTCGTGTTAATGGGTATTCACATTTTCTCTAAATGTTTGATCTAACAAATTATGCTACAAACACCTTCTTTTTACACCTACACATACAAGTTAAAATTCCTAAAATGGTATTGCTAGATCAAAGAGTAAGTGCATTTTAAATGTTGAGATATTGCTCAATTATTCCCAAAGAATTGTACCAAAGTCCACTTCCCCCAACAATAACAGAGTTCTCTTCAGCACTTATCATCACAAAATTATATTGATCTTTCTGTGTTTTTCATTATGATTGGCATTTGTATTATCTGTATGAATAGCCTGTTCTTTTTGTACATATTAAAATTTGGTCATTTTTGTTTCTCAAAATGATTTGTAATGTGTTAAGAATATTATTTGAAGAAGTTTAATTTATATATATTTATCCCAGTTTCTTTTTGATGTTTTGCTTATAGTATTTTTCTCTGTAAAGAATTTTGAGTTTTCAATCTTTTCTTTTTTATAACTTTTGAGTTTGAGATTTTCTTATTCAATTTATCCTCACTCCTAAATTTTTTAAAAAATTCTGTTTTAAAGAATGTGATCCCCTCTGAGTCAATCCTGGTCTCCATCTCCCCTGGACACAGTGATTGGTTTAAGTATGAGCACATGACTCAGCTGCTGCTTACAATGGAAAGATCTCTCTATCCGTTCTAGTGAGACTAGTGGTGGAAGAATCTGCTGCTCCTGGCAGCCATCTTTCTTGCCATACCGTCTCATGCACGTGTGCTTCAGTAGCTTCAGTTGTGTCCAACTCTATGGACTGTGTAGCCTGCCAGGATTCTCTATCCATGGGATTCTCCAGGCAATAATACTGGAGTGGGTTGCCAGGCTCTCCTCCAGGAGAGCTTCTGGACCCAGGGTTTGAACCTGTCTGTCTTACGTCTCCTGCATGGGAGGATGCGTTCTTTACCACTAGGAAGCCCCCACTGAGCTTTGGCACCTAGAACAAAATGCAGCCCTCCTGATTTCTTCTGATCAGCCACATCAAGCAGAGGGCTCCTGTTACTGCCCTAAGCTGGCAGAGTTTGTTTATGTTGTCACAGAAAGGTTGGGAGCAAAGTGCTATCAGCCCCTATTGACTCATTTTTATGGCGCTTCTTGTCACCTAAAAGTCCCCTATCATCATGTGCAAAAGGACCCCCTTCTCTTTCTTGGCACCATCTCACCAAGTCCCGGCGCTTCCTGATTCATGAGTCAAATCTGGTATTTATCTCACTCATATATCTTTCTGCTAGTTAATCTGTCCTGCCCCTTAGATTTAACTTGAATCCCAAATCTCTCACCCAGTGAAATTGCTACAATTATACAGAACTGTGACCTCAACATTTTAACACAACGTTAGTAAAAATTATTGAATAGAATAGAAATGAGAAGAGAAACTGGTGGCATCCTACTGGAAAATACTTTTTTCTTTTTTCCTTCCTTCCCTCTTTCTTCCTCATCTTCCTCTTCCTCCTCCTCCTCTTCATCTTCCTTTTGTATGTGTTACTAGACTGAGAATCAGTCTCTGAATGAGAGTTATCTTGTTCCAGTTATAGCTTCTCCACTTACTAATGGCATAACTTTGGGGGAAGTTAGTCAAGTTTCTATGCCTCAGTGGTCTCATCTGTAAAACAGGAATTCAAATGGGAATAAAATAATAATAGCACTTGACTCCTAGTGTCTTTATGAGGATTCAGTGAGTGTTTCATGTGGTACAAGATAAGATAGCTGGTGACTGGTAGAGACAGAAAGTGCTTGGTAGAGGTGTGCATTTAAATTCAAGTTGCACTGCCACTCAACACTACCTACCACCTCACGACAATTAATACAAGTTTCCCGCTGTGAAATGAAGATGTTAATCATACCAACTTATGTAATTATGAGTATCACAAAAGATGATGCATGTAAAGCACTTAGGCACTGTAGCTAGTACATAGACATCACTAAATTCAGTGTAGCTTTATTGCTACTATTGTTATTATTTATAAAAGCATTCAGTTCTTTTGATTTCCTGTGCATTATTCTTTCCATTATTTTATATGACTCAGGTCCCTCTTTTCAAAACTAAGCTATTTGGCTGTTGGTACCTAAATAAATCTTTGTTCTTTTAAAGGAAGTAAAATGAAAATAAAATAAAAAATTTATACATAATCCTCCCCAATTTTAATAACTCCCCCTACAATAGACTTCTAAATGTAGTGCTTAGAATACCATTTCTAAGAGTTAATAAATCTTCAAAGCCTTTTATTTTTCTAGCTGTGTTTCAAGTTTCTTTCATTACATGTAGAAAGATCATGCTATGACTTCAGAACAATGCTGCTGTTCATTCTGCAGTCCTCAGTTGCCCTTGAAATAAGATCAAGCCTTCACATTGCTATTATTGCAGGATTCTCAAGATAGAAAAAACAACTCAGTGCATTGAAGGCCCCTTACCACCATCTTTTATTGATACTATATCTGAGTATATATGATGTTTTATCACATGAAAATTTGACTCAGGTACCAGATACTAAAGAAAGTTCTGATGTGGAGAAATAATGATTGATGCACTAGATTGCTTTTTGGGAGCTCTTCCCTAGGACTCGTCTGACAGGTGAAGGTGGGAACAATGGTATGTCTGTGCTCCTGGCAGCCATGCAACACGCCTCTGCTTGTCGGTCCTGGCACCTGCTTATGTTGCTAAATTCCCATCTGTGAATCCTCTTAGGTTCTGATTCTTCCCTCATGAATTATTTCCTTGACTCCTGACTCAAACGTGGCCCCATCCTTCTACTACAGGGCTCTGTAGTCTCCCATGATCTCTGAACATTCCTTCTTTTGAGCTCTTCTTGCAGGTTGACTGGTGAAGGCTGCCGTCTGGCCCCCCACCTCTCTTTGCATCCCTCTTCCCAGGTCCTGATCCCAGAATAACTGCCCCCAGACACAGGTCATATGGAATTCTATGAACTACTTCGTTGATTGTCACCTGGATAACTTGGGATAAATACAGATTATGGATTTCCCAGTTCATTTGGTCTTGGTGTATGCTGCTGCTAAGTCACTTCAGTCGTGTCCGACTCTGTGCGACCCCATAGATGGCAGCCCACCAGGCTCTGCCTTCCCTGGGATTCTCCGGGCAAGAACACTTGAGTGGGTTGCCATTTCCTTCTCCAATGCAAGTGAAGGTGCTCAGTTGTGTCCGACCCTCAGCGACCCCATGGACTGCAGCCTTCCAAGCTGCTCTGTCCATCGGATTTTCCAGGCAAGAGTACTGGAGTGGGGTGCCATTGCCTTCTCCGGTCTTGGTGTATAGATCTGTATGATTTAAAAGCTTCCCAGATAATCCTGAAGTATATCTAAGTTTGGCAGCTACATCTTACATAATCACTACCACCTCAGTTTTCCTAAATCATGGTTCAGATCATGCCAAGTTCCTGTTCAAAATACCTTAATGTTGCTCCAATGCCTATAAATTAAATTCAGAATCTCTAACCTGATACATAAGATCACCATAATTTGTTAATATTTATTTGTTTGTTTATTTGGCTGCTCCAGGCAGGTCTTAGTGGGCTATTTAGTTGAGGCATGCCAGATCTTTTTTCTTTCCAGTGGAGGCACGTGAACCCTTAGTTGTGGCATGTGGGATCTTTTTTTTTAAGTTGAGGCATTTGAACTCTTAGTTGTAGCATGTGGGATCTAGTTCCCTAACCAGGTATTGAACCCAGGCCCCCTGCATTGGGGGCACAGAGTCTTAGCCACTGGACCACCAGGGAAGTCCCAAGATCCCCAAAATTTAGCTTCAACAATTATCTACTTTTCTTTCCATTGCTCCCATGTATGCATCATTTTCTCTGCCATAGGTTTCCAGCCTCCATGATTTAACAAATGCCTTACCCCCTACCTAGAACACCCTTTTCCTACCTCAATTAGCTTCTGAAAACTCTTACCATCTTGTAAGACTCAACTCAAATTCTACATCAGAGCCTCACTTAACCTTCCTTCACCACCTTCATCCCCATATGGAATTTTCATTCACTCAATCAGCAGATATTTACTGAGAAGCAACCATGTGCCTGGTAGTAGGGAAAACACTGGTGATACTGGGCCCCAAGGAACACAGCCTGCATGGAGCTTACAGTCTAGCAGATTTATGTCTTTGAACACTTGCATCACTTGACCTGTGCCTTTTTCCTGACACTGACCTTGTCTAAGTTATTTCTGTGTATGTCCTGTGTTCTCTCTTAAATTGTAAATCCATCTGTTGTGCCCTGCAGCATCTGCCGTGGGGTTGTACACATGGCTGGTGCTCATCTAAGTGTCATTGGACTTGGAGCAGAATTCCTCTACGGAGATGAGCACAAAGTAGGTGCTCAACATTGATTGACATGAGACATGTCAACTACTGAGGATCGTTGTCTGCAATAGAAAATATGCAAAGCAGCAAAACAGGCAAAATGTTGCTCAACTTTTAAAGGTAAGTGTGTTTTTCTCAAAATGCCCTTAATATTAGCATCTGAAGCTAGAATACTTTGAATTACCCTTCAGAGGAAAGTACTGAAATAATTATAAGCCCGCGTGTGATTTATCAACCACATTGGTGAATTGAGATAAGAGAATATGCACAAGGTGCCCACATCAGCTTCATTCTCAGGAATAAAACTGAAGAGTTTCCTTTCTTGAAAATACCAAGGTAGGCAGGCTCAAGAAGAAATAATAGTAATAAAAACAGCTTGAAGGTATGTGACCAGCCTCTAAATTCTGCAATAAATGCACTTTGTTGAACATTAGTGTCAGCATGTCATAACGTCAGCTTATTTGATGTGGCATAACTCCTGTAAGTCTTCTTAAAATGTCAAAATACAGGCTAGAGCTCTTTTTTTTTTTTTTCCTGTAGAGGAAATAGGAAATAGTAATAAATTTTTCTACTGTGTGCAGGCTGCTGGCCAGGTCTGTTTCCCAGCCCCCGGGTTGGGTGTCAAGTGGTTCTACCTTTGAGGAACATGAAATGTGGTCCCATGGGTATATGGTGATGTGTCTCCTGTGTTTACTAAAAGGCTAAAAGGTAGAGGTACCAGTGGCAAGCAGAAGTGAAGGGCAAGCAAAACCTGGGGAAATGCCTCTGTTCAGAAAATGGATCTGGCTACACAGTGCTTCTGTGCCCAGCATTGTGTAAGGCAAGCAGTAGACACAAAATGCATCCTTTGTTGTTGTTTGTTGCCTGGTCGTGTCCAACACTTTTCAACCCCTTCAACTGCAGCGCACCGGGCTTCCCTGTCCCTCACCATCTCCCAAAGTTTGACTGTTCTTTCAAGCATCGGATTTTACTTTCATCACCAGACACTTTCACAACTGAGAGTCGTTTCTGCTTTGGCCCAGATGCTTCATTCTTTCTGGGGCTGTTAGTAGTACTCCTCAGCTCCTCCCCAGCAGCATTTTGGACCCCTTCAAACCTGAGGGACACATCTGTCAGTGTCATCGTTTTGTCCTTTTATACAGCTCATCAGGTTCTCTTGGCAAGTATACCGGGTGGTTTGCCATTCCCTCCTCCAGTGGATCACATTCTGTCAGAACTCTCGGCTATGACCCTTCCGTCTTGGGTGGCCTTACACGGCATGGCTCATAGTTTCATTAAATGACCCAAGCCCCTTTGCCAGAACAAGGTAGCAGTCCATGAAGGGGCAAGACATCCTTTTTGTTCACGGGCAAATGCCGAATGAATCCTAGCTTCTCAATACTGGTGTGCACAGAGGTTGGTTCAGACACTGAAAGAACACGTGATAAACCTATGGACCTTCTCCATGGCAGTGTCCATGTGACTGAGCTTCAAAACAGTCCAGAGAAACATAATTCAATATATATTCCTAACTTCCCTCCTCCAATCTATTTAGAAATAGCTTCTTACGCTAGCAATGATAAACTTCTCAAGAGCAGGCTATACAGACCATATATCTGTGTATTCTCCTTAGCTCCCATAAACTTTGGAACATGCTTGATGCGTGTTTATTAGCTAATTAAGAATGGGAAGCAAATAGGCAAGAGGGAACTTTGGTGTCAACACACATGTCAAACCCACAAACCGGAAGAGAAAATATGGCTTGGTCCCCAGTGGGGCTTTGAGACCCAGCTGCTTCCACTGTTTCCATCCCCTCCTCTCTGTCCCAGCCTCTCCTCTACTTGTCACTGCTGAGGTAGAGGAACTGATGAAGAATAGAAATAAAGCACACATTAGTATTCTTCCCTCACTCATCACAGTAAGCCAAACTTTTCTTCCACCTACTGGGTCCCTTTCCTGCATAGTGAGTCTATCTTTCTGGCTGGCTCCATGGAAGTTTCTTGAAAGCATAGGAGTCCACCTTTCACCATGTTATCGCCCCCCTACACTCTTTGAAATATCTACCGGGGAAAGTTGTTTTTTTTTTCACCCAAAAACTTCATGTCACTGCCAAAGTCTAAATTTGAAGAGATTCAAATGATCCCTTCAGAGTTGGCACACTTGAAAGCATTCAAAGTCACATTAACCTTTCTGAGAACAGTGCCTCTATAAGCATAGTCCCAGGTCCATTCTACTGGAATTGTCAGCAGGCATGTAAACCCTTCAGTCAAGCCTGAAGGCCACTCTACTTGAAACAGGTGTCTCAAGCGGAATCCTCAACATGAGCTATTTCCTCAGCCCACACCCAGTCCCTCAACTCTGACATCAGCCAGAGGATATACTAAACAAGTATAGTGTATCAAGGAGTGAAGTAATTCCCCAGCTTTGTCAGGACTGACAAGGGTAACTTGGTTTGTGAAAAGACTCTTGGATTAAAGACTCTTGCTTTCAGACCTGACAAGTCACTTATTAACTGTGTGTCCTAGGGCCAGTCACTTCACCTGTGTATAATCCTCTTTCTTCAGAGCGAACATGTGTTCTGCAAACTCTCATAGATCTTCTAAGGATTTGGTGAGTTAATGTACAGAAAAAAGAAAAATAAACAACTGTGAAATGTTACCCACATGCAAGGCAATGGCTGTACTCTGATATGTACAGAGATGAGGCAACAGTCCTGTAACCACTGGGACTCTCTTTCTTCATTCATTGATTCATTCATTTAATCTATCAACAGATAAGCATTGAATTCCTATGTGCCAGGCAGTGTTCCAGGAGGTCGAGATACAGAAGTAAACAAAGCAAAATGTTTGCCTTCATGAAGCTTACATGCTAGTGGAGACAGCCAAATGATAAGTGTAATGCAAGGAACTCAGCTTGGAGCTCTGTGATAATGTAGAGCGGTGGGATGGGGGTGAGGTGGGAGGGAGGCTTAAGAGGGAAAGGATATCTGTATACTCATGGCTGATTCACATTGTCCTACAGCAGAAACCAATGCAACATTGTAAAGCAATTATCCTCCAATTAAAAATAAATTTGAAGATAAGTCCTATGAACCAAAATGAAGCAGTGTTGTGGATAGAATCGGTTTTTGTGGGAGAATATATCACATAATGGCAGCCCACTCCAGTATTCTTGCCTGGAAAATCCCATGGATGGCAGAGCCAGGTAGGCTACCATCCATGGGGTCGCAAAGAGTTGGACACGACTGAGGGACTTCACTTTCACTTTATATTACATATACGGTAAGAAGGGAAGGCTTCTCTGATGCAGTGACAATTGGGCAGATCCCAGAAGGAAACCAGGGACAAAGCCATGAGACTATCTGGAGAAGCAGTATTCCGCACAGAAAGGACTGCTAAGTCACTTCAATCATGTCCGACTCTGTGCGACCCCATAGACAGCAGCCCACCAGGCTCCCACGTTCCTGGGATTCTCCAGACAAGAACACTGGAGTGGGTTGCCATTTCCTTCTCCAATGCATCAAAGTGAAAAGTGAAAGGGAACTCGCTCAGTTGTGTCCGACCCTGCAGCCTACCAGGCTCCTCTGTCCATGGGATTTTCCAGGCAAGAGTACTGGAGTGGGGTGCCATTGCCTTCTCTGACAGAAAGGACATTAAGTGCAAATGCCCTGAGAAGGAAACATACTCAGTGCTCTCAGGAACAGGAAGGAGACTGGTGGAGCCCAGTGAGCAAGGATCAGAGTGGTTGCAGAAATAGTCTGGTGGTAAGGGGCCAGGAAATGTAGTCAAAGTATGACTCACTATTGTCATGGGTCTGATGAAAGGTACTGGAGAGCTTTGGAGAGGAGCGAGACAAGACCTGTCTTTCTCTTTAAGAGGAAATCTCAGACTGGATGGTAGATATTGAGAGCAGTGATGGAGGCAGAGAGACCAGTTAGAAGCATCTTCCAGTAAAGCACCAAGAATTCATGAGGATTTGGATTAGGGAAGCGATGAAAATAGTGATTCTGGATATAATTTTAAGATAGAGCCAACAGGATTGCTGATGTATTGGGTGTGAGATGTAGAGTAAGAAATGATTTGACTTTTCTTTTGAAGGCTAAGGAATTGGGAGGGGAAGAATCAAGGAGATAAAACAGTATTAATTTTCCTAAAAAATGATTTATTGAACTCCCAATATATATGACATGATTTCTGACCTCAAAGGAACAAACCGTTTGGGGAAGCCAGATCCAAATGAGGAGTGATAAAAATTAAACAATGTTTTAAAGATAATCAATTACAAGTCACACAGTTTTTAAAATATGTGACTTTTTAAATGGAAAAAAATAATCAGTGCATCATCCAGTGAAATTATCTCTGGCTGGCTCATTGAGGCCAAGATTGAAATCTCAATGCTGCTGTAAATTGTGCAATTCGGAGCCAATTAGCCAGAGTAGCCACAACAATATAATACAATTATATGCTAGTCCCTTCAGTCGTGTCTGACCCTTTGAGATGCTATGGACTGTAGCCCACCAGGCTCCTCTGTCCATGTGGATTATCCAGGTAGGAATACTGGAGTGGGTTGCCATGCTTCCTCCAGGGGATCTTCCTGACCCAGGGATCAAACCCACGTCTCTTACGTCTCCAGCATTGGCAAGCAGGTTCTTTACCACTAATGCCACCTGGGAAGCCCAATACAAATGTTTACTTTTTCCTAATCAGATTCAGATTCAGTTTGATAGATCTGAATTCAAACAGTAGTTCCATTACTTATTAGCAGTGTGACCTTGGGCAAGTTCATTTTGTGCTCCTAACCTAGTTCCCTCCTCTGTGTACTCTGAGTAATAATACTGGGTAACTCAATGGACTGTCATTGAAGATGATGATGTGATGTGATATTTGATGCATAGCTCTCAATAACTAGCTGGTTCTGGAATTCCCTGGTGTCCAGTGATTAGAACTCTATGCTTCTACTGCAAGGGGCACAGGTCCAATCCCTGGTCAGGGAACTAAGATCTCGCATGCCATGTGGTACATCAAAAAAAAACCAAAACAAACAAACAAAAAAACTAGTTGATGTTATTGCCATTGTTATCAACACTTGCTCTGCAAGGCTTCTCACATGCTCTGCAAGCCAGCCTCACTCATTCAGATGCCTATTATGCAGGGTACTCTCACAGACACTGCTGGTCTGTGTCACAAATGGCAGGAATCGTTTTTATACTCTTCGCATTCCCTGAGTGCCTGGCCCTGTGCTGAGTGCTAGACAGAGTGGAAGATGTGTTTGCTATTTGACATGCAACAAAGTCATATGAAAATATTTGCTCGTTGGCATGAAGCAGGGCGATATGGGAGGGTTTGCTGATTGACCAGTTGCAAAGCAGTAGCAGGTGAAGTACTCCTTAAATTGTACAAGTGAGAAAAAACAACGTGAACCTCACAACTTGGGTCTTTCTCAGTTTATTCATTTGGAAGGGATGCCACAACAGAGTACCATAGACTTGAGTGGGTTAAATGACAGAAATGTATTATCCCAGTTCTGGAGGCTAGATGTTCAAGATCAAAATGGCAGCAGGGCTGACTCCTTCTGAGGGCGGTGAAGAATTTTCTGACCATCCTTGGCATTCTTTACCTTGTAAGCATCGCCCCAGTCTCTGCTTTTGTCTTCACATAGTGATCTCCCCAGTGGAGCTGTGTCCACGTTGCCCGTCTTTATAAGGGCACCAGTCATACTGGAGTAAGTATTCCTATCCAAGTGTGTTGTTGCTATTCAGTCACTCAGTCTTGTATGACTCTTTGTGATGCCATACCAGGCTTCCCTGTCCTTCACGATCTTCCAGTGTTTGCTCAAACTCATGTCCATTGAGTCGATGATGCCATAAAACCATCTCATCCTCTGTCGTCCCCTTCTCCTCTTATCTTCAATCTTTCCCAGCCATCAGGGTCTTTTCCACTGAGACATTTCTTTGCATCAGGTGGCCAAAGCATTGGAGCTCCAGCTTTAGCATAAGTCCTTCCAATGAATATTCAGGACTTATTTCCTTTAGGATTGACTGGTTTGATCTTGCAGTCCAAGGGACTCTCAAGAGTCTTCTCCAACACCCCATTTCAAAAGCATCAATGCTTTGACACTCAGCCTTCTTTATGGTCCAACTCTCTCATCCAAACATGACTGCTGGAAAAAACCATAGTTTTGACTAGATGGACCTTTGTCACTCAAGTATGACCTCATCTTAACTAATTAATATGGAAATAACCTGATTTCCAAATAAAGCCACACACCCTGAGGTCCTGGGGAGTTAGGACTTCAACATATGAATTTGGGGGAACACAATTAAACCCATAGCACAGTCATGCTCCACATCGTCCTTCATGCTCTCCTTGTTCAGGACCTTGGCTCCCTGCCGCCTTCCTCTTCCTTGTTTTCTACAGTCTGCTGAAAACTGGTGTCTCATAAGCCCACACCCAGGAGTCACCTACAACACTGCTCTGTATGCTCTGTATTTTTTGCTGACTTTGCACCTTATAATTCAGGCCTTGTGCTCTGAAGGGAAGGAGATTTGCTATCTTGGGAGCCCTCCAGATTATAAAGAACAAACAGGACAAATTGTTTGAAGGACCTTTTGATGACTCACTCTTCATTCCTACCCTACTATTGTCTTTGCACGTTTCTCCTTACTCACTGACCTTTCTTCTTGGCAAACTGCTCCAGACAAAGTGCTCACCTTCTCTTTCAACTCAGCCCACCCAGCAGAGGGATACTGTGTGTGGGCCATGCATTGGAATGATCAGCATGGGCACCATGGAGCAAGGTTAACAAGGACCAGTTTTAATTCTTCACACCCCTCCTCTCCATTTATATTTTCAACATATGGTTGGCTTTATAATGTTGCTTTAATGTTTTCTCTTGTATTTAATTATTTAAAGATTTAATAACAAACTGCTGAGAATCAATCGCACACAAGGGACACATTGCTTTGAATTCTTGCTCTTTTTTTCTGCTTTTACGTAAGAGTGAATTTAAGTCACTGGAAACTAAAAACACAAAGCTAAAGGGGGAAGAGAAGAGAATGACTTAAATACTTTCAGAAAAGGGTATCTGGAGGTGAAATCAAACTCTCAACAATATCTGATACCTATCTCTTATCAGCAATGGACAGTGGTGATAACCAAGGAGCATCAAAACAAGCAGCTTTAATTCCATTTTCTTTCTAAGATGGTAAAGGCAATAGCTTACACCTCAAATTCTTCTTTTTAAAATAAATTCCTTTTGGGCTTAGTTCTGAGTGTTGGGGACCAGGAGACAGAAGGACAAATACTGCTGTAGGGCTCTGGTGCTAGTGACAGACAGAGGGATTTTTTTTTTTTTTAATGTCACATTTAGAATTTTAAATGGCTCATTGCCCAGGATTTTAGGCTCTCCTTTCCTCATTTCTAGCTATTAGCTGGATGAGCTAACCTAGTTAGGAAGACATGCATTCATTAACATATTCACACGTTTTGCATGACCAGCTCTGCTGAATAGTGTGTCAGGCACCAAGGGTTCAGCAAGAAGCAATGCCAACTCCATCCTGCCTTTATAGCTACTCACATCCACTGTTGGGGAACAGAGTTCCAGAAAGGACAGTTGTAGTGTATGTGCCCTGATGGAGGGAAGTACAAGATACTGTAGATGCCCAGAGGAAGGGCACTAACCCGGAGGCAGAGGAAATGAGAGAGGCTTCCTGGAAGAAGAGACAACTAACATGAGACCTGAAAAATCAATAGGAGTATGACCAATGATGGGCTTCCCTGGTGTCTCAGATGGTAAAGAATCCGCCTGTAATTAGGGAGACCTGGGTTTGATCCTTGGATTGGGAAGATCCCCTGGAGGAGGGCATGGTAATCCACTCTAGTATTCTTGGCTGGAGAATCCCCAAGGACAGAGGAGCCTGACAGGCTACAATCCATGGGGTCACAAAGAGTCAGACATGACTGAACGACTAAGCACAGCACAGCACAGTACAGTGTACAGAACGTACTTCAAACTACGGCATATTATGAGAGAGTATCTTAAAAATCCTGTCAAAGGAATGAGTTGCCTGATGAAGCTTTGTGTTCCCGTGCTTAAGAGACTGATGAAGCAAGAAGAGGATTGGAGAAAGGATCTTTGCGGGGTAGGGGGTTAACTGACAAATTATTACTATTTTAAAGTCACAAATAAAATATCTGAGTTTCATTTTCATTGTAAGGATCATTTGAGATCAATATCAATAGTACAGACCAGAGCTTTCATATAAAATATATTTAATAGCTGGTGATTGTGCAGTACTATTGCCTGGAAAACCCCATGGACAGAGGAGCCTGGTAGGCTGCAGTCCATGAGATTGCTAAGAGTCGGGACACGACTGAGCGACTTCACTTTCACTTTTTACTTTCCTGCATTGGAGAAGGAAATGGCAACCCACTCCAGTGTTCTTGCCAGGAGAATCCCAGGGACAGGGGAGACTGGTGGGCTGCTGTCTATGGGGTCACACAGAGTCGGACACAACTGAAGCGACTTAGCAGCAGCAGCAGCAGCAGTGCTAGTAATATAGTGACAGTAATAGTAATTGCTAGAAATTGTTAGAAAAAAGAGGGTAAGAAAAAATAAAATACAGGATAGTAGAAGAAAATTTCAAATATACTATAATGTTTCTAGCCAGAGAAAAACGTTTTATATTTTTCATGTTTCTTTGGACTTCCCTGGTGGCTCATACAGTAAAGAATCCACCTGCAATGCAGGAGACCTGGGTTCAATCCCCGGGTCAGGAAGATCCACTGGAGAAGGGAATAGCACCCTACTCCAGATTCTTACCTGGACAATTCCATGGACAGAGGAGCCTGGTAGGCTACAGTTCATGGGATCACAAAGAGTTGGACAGGACTGAGTGACTAACACTTTCACTTTGGGTGGATGGATAGAAGAATGACTAGGAAAGAAAGAGAGAGGGAGAGAAAGAAGTGACGAAGGATGGTTGAAATAAACAGGAGAAAGGACGATCATCTGGAAGGAAGGAAGAAAGGGAGGAAGGAAGTTAAAGAAAGACCCAAGCAATGAATTTTGAAGGCTTTCTTTTTGCCTTAGTACTTAATGATAAATTGGCAGATGCAGGATATCTCAAAACCATTCTCCTCCAGAACTTTGTACACACTGTCTTGTTATTTTTAAACATACCATGAGGCAACAGAGCATTCTGCTATTAGCCCAATTCTTGCTTTTTATAAGCAACTTTTCTCTCCCTTAACTCACAGGATTTTCTTTTTACTTTCGTTCATAGGTTTCATAAACATGTTCCTATCAGTGTTTCTTTTTATGTTTGTTTTAGTTTTCTCCTTCCCTGTCAAGTTTTTATTCATATCAGAAAATTTTACTTATATTTATCTACCTTGCTCATTTATCCTCTATTTTCTTTATTTCTTGTAGTATTATAAGACAAATATTGACTATCTTAGATCTTCCACATCTCAGCAAAAGGGATAACCTTTTTCTCCCTCAGCAGTGAAGACTTACTAATCACAGAAAATTTGACCACAGTGAGTGAGGGAAAGTGAACAAAGAGAGAGCTTGACTCCTGAGCCTTCGAGCTCCGTGTCCACTGCTTTATTCCACCACTTCCCTTGGAATCAATACTCATGCTGGATTTTCCCATAAATCAATGGCCCCATTTGTTTAAAGAACTCTTCCTGCATCGCTAAACTGCAGCAAATGCTGATTCAGGCACTTAACAGTGGAGACTTGAGCAGTTGGTCCCACAGGCCTTTTAGTAATCACCACATAAGCAGCCCTTGGCTTATTTCTATTTGCAAGTCTTGAATTTCTGATCTAGGGATTTTTCCTGAATGCAGTTGGGACAATTCATTCTTGAATGATGCTCGCTTTTGTTTTTATGGGCCACAGGCAGCCCTCTATCAATCCAAGTCCATCTGCTATGTGCCTCCTAGAAATTCCTTAGTGTTTTTGGCCTATTGGTAGAGCATTTTCCAAGGGCTTCCAAAAATGCTTTTTTTTTTTTTTTTTTTTACTTCTCAGTGGTATGCAGTGGCTCTGCCCTTTTTTGGTTTCTAGTTTCACAATGGGTTTATCCTTATTTTTATATTTTTTCCTATCATTTCAGTAGTATCACAGAGAAAGAAAATGGATTTTCTTAATCAGACATCTTTAACAGGAGTTGTTGAATTAAGATTTTTTTCTTTTTTTATAACTATTTTTTAATAAGGAAGTATAGTGAATTTACAATGTTGTTTCAGATATGCAACAGTCATTTAGTTTTATGTATATATACATACATATTTATATAGTTTTTAATATTCTTTTTCATTATAGATTATTATAAGATATTGAAAATAGTTCCCTGTGCTCTACAGTACATTCATGTTGTTTATTTTATATGTAGTAGTATATATATTTTAATCCCAAACTCCTAATTTGTCTCCCCATCCATATTTTTAACCATAAGTTTGTTTCCTATGTCTGTGAGTGTTGAATTACATTTCAATTGTTCATTTCTATGCCTGTCTTTCCCATTAGATTACAAGCCCCTTGATGCCAAGATCTCTGTATTACTTCATTTTTATATACCTGCCCCGGACACATAGAATCCACAAAATAGAGGTTACTTAATGCATAATTGATTAAATTAGGTAGAATGGCTGTAAAAAGATATTTTATTACATTCAGTGTGCATAACTAAGCCATAGAAACCAGTCGTCTCTTGAACTTGCTGCAGAATGATAGGAGAGGAAAGTTCTACTGTTGCCAGTGCACTTCCACTGTGCTGTGCAGAGGAGGAGGCTTTGTAAAGAACACAGAATTTTATGGGAGCTCAGACAAGGGTGCCTAGAGTGGCTGGGGTGAAGGGAGGGTGAGGAGCTGACGGATAATTGATTCTCAACTGCTCTCCTCACCCTGTCTTTTGGAGAGATTTCATTCCCGTCTCATGCCTTCCACACTCTTGATCAGGTCTCCTCGTTCCTGAATTCACATTCAGCTTCATTTCTCTGGCTACCCTCTGGTTTCCTATCCCGGCTTCCCTGACTCACATCTGGCTAAATTCAATCCTCAGAAATCCTGCTGCTGCCCTTCCGACCTGGGCCACAACCTCTTTCCTCCCAGCTGCAGAAGTCAGAACTGGACACGTTTGTACACATTTTGGCTTAACCTAACTTAACCCTAACAAAATTAGTATTATAATTCCCTCTTTCCTTCAGTCCAGGGCTAATGGTAAGTTTAATGCATCATCATTTATTTTCAGAGCATTCAAGAAGTATAAATTGTACCTAATGTATGCAAGAGTCATGTAGCTATGAGCAAAAAAGACAGAGTAAATAAAATGTCAAAGCACCAAGGCTTCCTGAGCTACTAGACACTTGCCCCTCCCCATCTCCAAGTTAAAAGAAGTGATGAATAAAAGTCTATGTGCATTGTTGTTTTGTCACTAAGTCCTGTTGGACTCTTTGCAACCCTGTGGATTATAGCCCACCAGGCTCCTCTATCCATGGGATTCTCCAGGCAAGAATACTGGAGTGGGTTGTCATGCCCTCCTCCAGGGGTTCTGACCCAGGGATGGAACCTACATCTCCTGCATCGTCAGGCAGATTCTTTGCCACTGAGGCACCAGGAAAGCCCCTATGTGCATTCAGAAGTCAAAGTAATCCACTGATTTTTCAAATTACATGTAACAAGTAAAGACAGCAACAAAGATGATTTTAGCACCATAAAAGCAAAGAACTTATGACTGAATAAATGTACACATTTTACTGTTAGTCATTCTAGCAGCTAATGTAGCCAACTGTTTCCTTATCTGAAAAACAGGTGTTGCTCTGGGTCATTTTGAGGCATTGAGTGTAATAAGCTGGAGAGTTAATGCAGTGAATTTTTACTTGTGACAAGTTTTCCATCAGTGTTACATTTAGAATTCAAGATTGAATCATGATTCATTGTTGAGATTGGTGAAAATGGGCCAGTTTGTGGGGATAAATAGTATGTGCAATATTAACAGTATCTAAAATGAGTGAGGGGGGGAATAATCATTAGAGATAAATTCATTGTCAAAGGCCCATTTTATCATTTATGCTTTTTTCTGGCTTTACGGTGATGGGTAAATTTGGTTATTTTTCAGACCTTAGTGAAAAAGAGCTCTGGAAAAGCTGACTGTGGCAGAAACTAACCAGCCTTTTACAAAATTAATTTCCTCTTCTTCCAGGATCACAGGAGGCTACGTTTCCCAGTCACTTTTGCACTGAGACTTGGCCTCGTGCTAGAATGTGCACATCACCACTTTTATTGCAGGTGCTCAAAATCCCCCCACATGTGATCTTTTCATTCTTTTCCCGTCCTCTGGCTAAATGTGGAGAACTCTGAGGTCCTAGAGGAGGAGGGAGCCAGAAGAAGACTAAATCTCAAAAAGTCACATGCAAAGAACACCCACATTGAACTGTTACATAAACAAGAAATTAGATTCTATTATGTTTAGCCACTGAGATTTGGGGGATTAGCTTGTGATGGCAGCCAGCTTTAACCTTACTGATTTATGATATTGATGTTTAAGTTACTGCCTAGCCTTTCAAAAGTAGAATTGGTCACTATGGCAAAGAAACTTTTTTAATAATCTTAATGGAAGTAGGAATAGAACTAAACAGATGGTGAAAGTAAACTGTATACCTGCAAGGGCAAGCATTTTAACTCACCTCAGGTAAGCTGAACTCTTCAGGATCTGCCCATTGTGTAGGACAAAGAGATGCAATGGTACCGTCTCATAGAACTCCAGTCATCACATCACATTAACCGCAATCACTGTTCCTACTACATGATATTCTCTGTAGAACTAATCACTCATTTTAAATTATCTTAGACTATTATCTATTTGCTTGTTTGTTTATCTGCTGTCACCCTCCCTCTCAAATGTCTCCCTCCTTTCTCTCTTATGAGAAAAGAGACCTTGCCACTCATGTCGTTTCTTGATACCCAGCAACTTGGATGCTTGTTCTGTATTAGACACTCAGTGGTCATTTTTATTGAATTAATGAATGATCTTTGATGTTCATGACTAAAATAGTTTGCTTTTTATTATTAGGTTCTTCCTCCAGTCAACAAATATCATAACTTAAAAGGAGTCTAAGACATTAGTCAGTGGTCTCAAGGAGCCTGTAGTCCAGGTGAGGAAAGATAGGACGTGACAGGGTACAGTACCGCAAACGGTGAGTGATAAATGCTCGGTTTAATGAAGGTGGTAGAATTCAAGTGTTTATAGCACTTCAGAGTGAAAGCATGAGTGGTTACTTCCATAGGAAAGGCAGCTTGAGTTAAATCTTAAAGAGTCAGTAGGGATTAATAGCCTAGAGATGTGTTCACCAAGTGAGAAGTGCTTAGCCAGAGGCAGGGTGGGGTGAGTTTCACCAGACACCCCTTGGAGAGGAGGAAGAAATTATTAGAACTTTCGTGTGCACTCACTGTTTATTTTACACTTTTTAAAAATAAAGCTTAACTAATATTTACCATATGAACTAATAATATGCATGCATACAATTTATAAAATAAACATGCACATATTATGTTCATAATTAGAAAGTTTAAAGAGTACTTATATAGCGAGGGCATTTTAATGAGGAGATGTTAAGGAGGCCTGGGTGCAGGAATGACTAAGGGGATTAATTGAACCATAGCTTGGGTGGCACCAAGGGCCATGTAAGGAGTGGAGTGTAAGTAAAAGTTACAATAGACAGTTGTAGCCAAATTGTGAGGAGTATTAAATGTCTGGTGGTGGTGGCGGCTTTGTTGATAAGTCGTGTCTGACTCTTGCAGCCCCACTGTAGCCCACCAGGCTCCTCTGTCCATGGAATTTCCCAGTTAAGAACAATGGAATGGGTTGCCATTTCTTTCTCTAGGGGATCTTCCCAACCCAGGAATCAAACCCATGTCTCCTGAATTGAGGGGATTCCTTTACTGCTGAGCCACCAGGGAAGCCCTACATGTCAGTAAAAGCACTTATATTTGACTGTTGGTTCCTCCTCAACAGCATATCCTTATGTGTCCACTGTTTTCATCTCCATGATTGCCTCCCTAAGGGAAGCCCTCTTCAATCAACCTTGGGGTGACTGCAACACCTCCTAAATCATCTCACTGCTTTTGTGCTGGCCCCACTATTGTCTCTCCTGACAAAGTGGCAACTGTGATATTTTAAAAATTTAAATTGTTTTTTAAATGGTTTCCCTTACTCAACAAAAGTTTCAAATGATACACCACTGCACTTAGAATAAAAATTAAATTTCTACCGTTTCTATATAATCTGTCCCTTGTTTATTTTTTCAGACTCATATCACTCTTGCCCTCGCACCCCTACTCAAACCACATCAGTCCATTGTCTCACCTTGTGTAAGCAGATCATTTCTCTCCATAGTGTTGTTGCACTAGCTGTGTCTGTGCTTGGGAGTGTTTCTCTCCACAGATGCATGACCCATCCCTTCTCCTCATCCAAGCTGCCCCTTGCTGGGTACTTGCATATACGCTTATCATTAATTTTACCCCCCCCCACCCATTTGATCCTCATCCCAATTCTGTCAGGTAAAAAGGAATTTATAGAGGAAAGAAGTGAGATTGAAAAGACTGTGACTTCACAGTGGAGAAGGCAATGGCACCCCACTCCAGTACTCTTGCCTGGAAAATCCCATGGGCGGAAGAGCCTGGTAGGCTGCAGTCCATGGGGTCGCTAGAGTTGGACACGACTGAGCGACTTCACTTTCACTTTTCACTTTCATGCACTGGAGAAGGAAATGGCAACCCACTCCAGTGTTCTTGCCTGGAGAATTCCAGGGACAGGGGAGCCTGGTGGGCTTCCGTCTATGGGGTCGCACAGAGTCAGACACGACTAAAGTGACTTAGCCGTGACTTCACAGAAAGAGAAAAACGAATATTGTATATTAATGCGTATGTGTGGAATCTAGAAAAATGCTATAGATGATCTTATTTGCAAAGCAGAAATAGAGTCAAATAACACCGAGAATGAACACATAGATACCAAGGTGGAAAGGGAGCAAGTGGGATGAACTGGGAGATTAGAATTGACGTATATACACTGCTATCTATAAAATAACTAATGAAAACCTACTGTATAGCACAGGGAACTCTATGCTCTGTGATGACCTAAATGGGAAAGAAATCCAAAAAAGAGGGGAATATATGTAAACATATAGCTGATTCACTTTGCTGTACAGTAGAAATGAACACAGCACTGTAAAACAACTATATTCCAATAAAATTAATAATAATAAAAGAATGATTATGACTTCACCAAAGTCACACACAGATTGTAAGCACTGTATTAAGGATTCCACAAAGGTCATTTGGTTTCACAACCTCCTGGTCATTTTACTACACACCCTGTGGAGATAGAGGCAGTTTCAAGAATGACAGGTGAGGCAATAGCATCTCTTAGAGAGTCAGTGAAGAAAAAAAATGTATTAATTAGGAAGTCATCAGTGGCCTCTGATAACATAATGAATAGCCAACACATTTGTTAAAATTAAAACATTCATTAAATCCCTACCATGTACAAAATACTGACCGAGGCTCAAATCAGCATTAAGAGCAGTTCTTATCCCCTAAGGTGGAATTTTCAAAGAATAATGGCAACAGAGGTCAAATGAAATGAGTATGAGATACAGGGCTCTGGAGAAAGAGAAAGCACAGCCAGGTCAATTCTCTGAGAATCTGGCCGTTAAAGTGAAGACAACAGTTTCGTGAGAGGAAGAAGATCAATGAAGGTAGTATTCAAGACCCAAGATAACAAGCAACGAGGTAAATTTCAGCTTTTTTTTAGCCTGACATTGTTTTGCGGGCTTTTAGGCTATGTTAATAAATTTGCATTTCCACCTTAGGCCTCCAGTTACCAAGTTTCAGTGGTGTCATCAAATTACCTTTTCCTAAGGACCTCTTCTGGGAGCACCTGTCAGTATTGAACCCTCCAGGGAGGGGTGATGTTGACTCACAGAAAATGCCTTCTGATAGCAGATTCTTGCCGCCTCAAGCTGGCAGAGTGACACATTGACCCACAGCCTCCTAGGATTTGGCTAGTCCTTGGGAATAAGATGAGAGCTTGGAAAGCCTCATAACTAGCCCTGGTGGGGGCAGGGGGCATTTGATAGATACACATGCCTGGCTTAGTGTTCTCATTGGTACTCTAGAGACTTAACGGGTGAGAAATCAACCTCCAAAAGTCTGCTTATTTACTCAAGAAGAGTAGAAAGACTTGAATTTAACTTAAATACTTTCCTATCAGATCTGAATTCAGTTTACGGTGGGTCTCTCATTAGCACTGTTTTAAATTGCAGATATCATCCTGTACTGCCCGATTGTCCAGTTTCTGCCTTTGATTGGCATTCCTCAAAAGGGTCAGTATATGAGAAAGTGAAGCGTGCCTCAAGAAATGAGGTAACTTAGGGAATTTTTAATAAGATTCCCCAGGAGAAGAGGTGAAAATATGACAAGGAAGGATGATGAAGCAAAAAGCTAGATACACTGAAGGGTTTAGGCCAGGACAAAACAAAAGTCAGCCCTATGAGGTAACTGGTTAGTAACTGGTTAGTCCAGAGAAAACAAGGAACACAGTAGGTTAATTCAGCACATTTAGAAATTGTATCTGGTCTGTTAATTAAGGAAATGCTAAATGGTCTCTATAAGCTACATCCAAACACAGAATTCTTGGGGAAGCTCAGTATTTAAGCATCATTTCTCTTAATCTGGGTCTTGATCTGGAAGCCTTGGGGATGGGAATTGTTTTCTAATTCTGGTCTAAAGCCTTCCTTCTCTCCACCTTGTCTGATACTCCTGTTTTTTGTTGTTGTTGTTGTTGTTGTTTGTTTGTTTTCAGCAAATAAGTAGTCTTTAATCATTTTTCTTACAGATTGTGATAGAAAATAGATCATTCAAAATCTCTAAATGTTCCATATTCAATTCTAAAATATTCATAAACTGACTTATTTCTATGTACAAACTAGTATTTTCTCTGTGTATTCTCTACCATTTATAAAAATTGTTTTAAAATCCTTGAGGATTTTTTAACCTGCATTTTTCATCCTAGAAAATCAGGTACTAGTTATATTTTTGTTGTTGTTGTTGTTTTAAATTATTATTTTTTTTAACTTTACAATATTGTATCTCTTACACTGTTGGTGGGAATGCAAACTAGTACAGCCACTATGGAGAACAGTGTGGAGATTCCTTAAAAAACTGGAAATAGAACTGCCTTATGACCCAGCAATCCCACTGCTGGGCATACACACCAAGGAAACCAGAATTGAAAGAGACACGTGTACCCCAATGTTCATCACAGCACTGTTTATAATAGCCAGGACATGGAAGAAACCTAGATGTCCATCAGCAGATGAAAGGATAAGAAAGCTTTGGTACATATACACAATGGAATATTACTCAGCCATTAAAAAGAATACATTTGAATCAGTTCTAATGAGGTGGATGAAACTGGAGCCTATTATACAGAGTGAAGTAAGCCAGAAAGAAAAACACCAATACAGTATACTAACGCATATATATGGAATTTAGAAATAAGGTAATTATATGCTTGTTAATATTACCTTCAGACTTTTCCTTTACTGTGCTTGGAGGCTGTCTCTGTTCCACAAAATAACTTTTGCTCACATAATAACGTCACATAAAACATTATCCATCTTGGAGAAGAAAGGTAGGAAAGAACCCTCACAATATATTTCAATGGAACTTTTTTCTAGCTTTTTTCCCAACTATTACTGTCCCTCCATACCAGCCTCCCACAAATACTTGACTGCTACCCTAATCTTGTTTCTCTTTTCTCACCATTTTTCTTCCCTTAAATTTCCCCCCAAAAGCTCCAAGAGAAAAAAGTAAAACCCAGTAGCTATGGGAATGACAATCCAGTGCTCCTCCAATTGACAATAAACCCAACATTTCTTCTGATCTGTATGATCAGCATGAACCAATTATGCTTTGGAAAATATAGATTTAATCCATATATATTAGATAAGGAGTTTGCCTGTTCTTGCAACAATATGGATAAGCAAGTTGAATATTCTCAAAGATCCAGACATGGCAATATCTGGGTAATGTACTGAGAAGGGCAACATATGATTAAGTGGTTCTCAACCCCGGATGCATACCCGACTTTGAAAACATACAAATGCTAAGGTCCCGTTGCAGACCAATTAACTCATAACACATGAATGTGGAGTCACTCATTTTATCAAAGCTCCAGGCTATGCTCTTAGGCAACAGATTGAGGAGCACTGATATCACACTCAAGGAGTTTAAGACTGAGAACTGATGCTAGTCTCTACTCCACACTCATTTGCTCAGTGACCTTGAACAATTTATCTAGCCCATGGATTTGTGTATCCTCCTCCATAAAATGTCTTCAGCCTCTTCTCTCTCTTTCCCTCTTCTTTCACTTGAACAACAACAACAACAACAAAAACTATCTTCCATTTGTAAAGGTTTATAATTTTCAGTGGCTCAAATGGGATTATTTTGGCTTCCCAGGTCAACAGAACAGGATTTCCCAAATGTTAACCCTTCATGGACTTAGTAGGAACATAATAAGGAAAGAATTTCTGAGATAGTTGATAAAACAGTACAACCATGAAAGAATTCCAATGGGACATATCAGAATATTTATGGTTCCATTTTTGCATTTGCAATTCTATACTTTGCAAGGAATAGAACAAAATAAGCTTGAGGATCTAGTCTCATTTGATGTGAATGCTATATCTAACATATACCTTTGTATCTATTCCAATACATATATTCATATTGGTTACATGTCAATGTAAGTGTATTTGTATGTTCAGTGCAGCTTTTCATTTAACACATATTCATCAAGCACTCAGTAAGTGTTTCACATACTGAGGATATAGCATATAAAAAACAGGAAATTTCCTTCCCTATGAGAGCTTTCAGTCTAGTGGAGAAGACAGACTATAAACAAGTAAGAGAAAAATAAATAGAAAAATATTGCAGGAAAAGTAAGAATTGGGTAGGGAACCAGAGAGAAAGATAACCCCACGTATTTTATTTGGCTTTAGATCAAATTAACTTAAGTTTCTATTTGTGAAACGAAGGTTGTTTCCCTTCCTCTCCGGGTTTGTTGACAGAGTTAAGTGAAATTTTGTATAATCCTTGATTAAGTGCCTGGAAGGTACTAAGGGGCTCAATTAGTAGACAAAGAAAGAAAGAACAGGGGAAACTGAACTAACCTGGAGTCAGTGGCAGGTCAATAGCAGAGCTGGAACCTAAACACAGACCTTCAGATTTCATAGTGCCTGCTCCTTCCCATCTCAGCCCTGCAGAATTGAATTTGAAGACTGGTTCTGAGCATTTTAGGTTATGCCAGTCACACCACACCTGAGACAAAATGTTAGGTCAACAAAAGCAGAGAGGGACAGTCTGCTACCCACAGTAATCCAGTTCAGTTCAGTTCAGTTCAGTTGATCAGTCTTGTCCAACTCTTTGCGACCCCATGAACCACAGCACGCCAGGCCTCCCTGTCCATCACCAACTCTTGGAGTCCACCCAAACTCATGTCCATTGAGTCGGGGATGCCATCCAGCCATCTGATCCTCTGTCGTCCCCTTCTCCTCCTGCCCTCAATCTTTCCCAGCATCAGGGTCTTTTCAAATGACTCAGCTCTTCCCATCAGGTGGCCAAAGTATTGGAGTTTCAGCTTCAACATCAGTCCTTCCAATGAACACCCAGGACTGATCTCCTTTAGGATGGACTGGTTGGATCTCCTTGCAGTCCAAGGGACTCTCAAGAGTCTTCTCCAACACCACAGTTCAAAAGCATCAATTCTTCGGTGCTCAGCTTTCTTCACAGTACAACTCTGACATCCATACATGACCACTGGAAAAACCATAGCCTTGACTAGATGGACCTTTGTTGGCAAAGTAATGTCTCTGCTTTTCAATATGCTATCTAGGTTGGTCATAACTTTCCTTCCAAGGAGGAAGCATCTTTAAATTTCATGGCTGCAATCACCATCCTCAGTGATTTTAGAGCCCAGAAAAATAAAGTCAGCCACTGTTTCCACTGTTTCCCCATCTATTTGCCATGAAGTGATGGGACCAGATGCCATGATCTTAGTTTTCTGAATGTTGAGCTTTAAGCCAACTTTTTCACTCTCCTCTTTCACTTTCATCAAGGGGCTCTTTAGTTCTTCTTCACTTTCTGCCATAAGGGTGGTGTCATCTGCATATCTGAGGTTATTGATATTTCTCCCGGCAATCTTGATTCCAGCTTGTGCTTCCTCCAGCCCAGCGTTTCTCATGATGTACTCTGCATAGAAGTTAAATAAGCAGGGTGACAATATACAGCCTTGACGTACTGCTATTCCTATTTGGAACCAGTCTGTTGCTCCATGTCCAGTTCTAACTGTTGCTTCCTGGCCTGCATACAGGTTTCTCAAGAGGCAGGTCAGGTGGTCTGGTATTCCCATCTCTTTCAGAATTTTCCACACTACTTCCTACCCTCATTTCTAAATGCAACACATAGAATTCAGCAAATCTGAGCCGTGGAAATGCTGCGCCTCCGTAGGTGTATTGGTTTTGTTCTCTGTGCAGAATGAGACATGAACACGTGTATAACCCAATTAATGTTTTGTTTGTTGGCTCAGTTTACTTTGGATTATATGAGCATAAGTGGATTTTCAGGCTTGAAATAAGAAAACAAAAAGGTACCATTTTGAATAAATATTTACTCTTTCCAAGCCCTTATTTATCACCATGGCATATCAATCCCCAACCTACTGTCTCCGCAAATAAAGAAAAAAGCTTCATATTTTAATTACAGCACATGCTGCTTCCATGTCTAAGCTCCATACTCACTCTTGCCATATAACAGACACCACTCTTTAGAAGATCACTAATGCCTCTTTAGGACCTGAATTCAGTCCGCTTGGCTTCCCAGTGGAGCCCTGGTGAACATCTTCAGCCCTCCTCAAAATGTCCCTTCCCTCAGCTTCCTGAAGTCTGGACTTCTGGTTATTCATCCTCTCCAGTCCCTCTTCCCCATCTTTCAGCACATATGCCTTCCTCTTCCTGCTCCCTATAGTTGTCATCCCCAGGATGTTGGCACATTCCTCTTCCCTTCTCCCTCCATTAACCTGTGCTTGTTGTTTCCATCTTGACTTCAATTATCACCTTTATGAGGGATGCCTCCAATTCCATTTCCAGGTTGTTCTTCCGGGATGGCTCCTAAGTCTGCATTTATGTAACCAAAACAGTTTCTTGGGTATATATCTCTGTTCTCATATGCATAGCCCACCCAGAATGTAACTCTATCCTCAGACCACCCTCCTCCCCTTTCTGTATTCTCTACCTCTGCTCATGGCATGGCGGGCCATCTGCTTACCCAGACTTAAAACTCCATCTCTTAACTCCTGTCCCCTAGTCCCCATGTGGGATGAGCCATCAGATCCAGTACACTCGGGTTCCTGATGTTTCTCACATCCATCCCTCTTGTTTAACTTGTTCTGTGGTCAACGTCAACTTGTACCTCTACTATTGTCTCTAGCAGTTCTCAGTCTCCGTATGTCCTTCAATGCTAATTGTATGCTCCTTCTTTTGGTGCCAAAATAAAGCATCTAAATAAATGCAAATAAATAGATGCAAATGAATTTTGCATCTAAAAATCATAACACTCTGACCTCAAATACCCATTCTCAATTTCCGATCTTTCCCATCTCACGTGCTATCTCTCAGCTGTACCAAGTCACTCCTATTATTCAGACTTGCTGCTTTAATGCTATTGTTGCCTCTATGGGACTTCCCACCTGGAATGCATGGCCTCTCTTCTTCCTACCAAGTCCTTTCCCTCTTCCTTCCAGGTCCTCCTTCGGGATGTTTCTCTTGGTTCTCCCAAAGTAAGATCACAGATTTTGCTTCTGTGCTCTGTGAGTACTTCATCTGCTCTTTTCTCATCCCTCCATCACCCTGTCTTACAGTATAGTTGTAAGTGCACACGTTGTAGAGATAATCCGTCATGTGGCCACAGGCCTCCCTCCCCACTACTGTTCATTGTATTGACCTAGAATATCCTCCATGAGTCTCCTATTACTTTGTTATTACCCAGTCACCAGGCTCAATGAGTCTCCATCATCCCCTTTTGACAAGCTTGGCTCCCTTTGGCAACTTAGCCCAGCACTGCTCACCCTAATAAGGACTCTCCTTTGAGAAAGGGCAAGAAATTTCAGTTAACCGGTCATGTTTACATCTCCCTTTTCCCTTTCACTTAAGGTTGCAAATCAATTCTTTCTAATCACCACTTTTCCCATCAGCCTCAAAGATCCAACATGTTCCCCTTCCTTAGGCTAAGATCCTTAGAGCAGAGTCCTTATGCAAAACAGGGGCACCTCTCTTAGGAAACTCTTCATTTCGCAGTTTGAAATGTATGTGGCAGCCCGGCCTGACCACTTCAGAGCTGAGAATTCAAATTCCCTTGCCAGAGGCCATTATGTGTTTACTTAGCAGCAAGGAGAGTACTTCCTACATAATTAATTGCAAGTTCAGGATCTTCTTGACCTGTACTCAGTTCCTGGAATCCACCCCGAAGGATCCTGTATACTGCCGATTCATATCTGTCTCTGTTGCTGTAGTTTGCCTCTGGGTGCTTCTGATTTTTCTTTCTATTTTTCTCCAAAGGGAGAGAAAATGAATTCCCAGTTACAGTGTCATTTTAAAGATTTCTTTTAATTAGTCAAAAATGGAGACGATGAAAAAGCTTGTCCCTGGGATGCTAATCCTCCGAATGCTTACATTTGAATTTGTCCTTGGCATGCTGTTTCTCACAGTCCTGTTCACACCATCTCAAGTTCTTTGCCTGAGCATGCTTTCCATCTCTGCTTTTGTTTGGAGGCTTAGCATCTTAGACTACAAGTGGTGCAAATTTTAAACAAAGCAGGGGAGAATGGTGGGTCATATCAAAGGATACCTGTGCAAGCAGTCAGAAAATTATTTTCCCACAACCTCCTAAATTCATTTTGGCCAGGTAAAACTTACAGGCCTAAACCAGATAATAACTCAAAATTAGCTTCATGATAAATAAATATTCTAAATCTCCCTAGAATTATGGTTGCTTATTTTTTTCTTCAGCATTGTATTATGGCAACAAAATAGGCTGTTAGGACCTGCAAAAATTACTGTACCAAAACAAAGACTCATAATTGATAAAAAAAAAAGACAGGTATCAGTTGCACTCTGTTGTCCCAGAAATGAACATCATACAGTTGGGTTAATAGAGCTGTGAGCCATCATCCAAGCCAGCCCTCTTAGGAAACTGAGGCTCAGACAGGTAAAGAAGCTTCCCAACCAAGGTCTCACAATTCTTTTATTAGTATTCAAACTCTTTAAAGTCATGCCACTGACCTAATCTAATTACATTTAATATTGTATTGTACATATGAGGTAGCCTGTTGAGATTTGCCCAGAGTTTATCAAGAGAAACCAGATTTTAAGAAAACAAAAGAATCCCATCAACTGTTGAATGAAATTTCTTATTTGGAGTGAGGATGGGATAAGGATGATATGAAATCAAATCAAAGTCATCTGAAGCTTGAGGATCTAATAATCACATATTCAAATAAACAGGAGATAAATCTGCTACCCAATGATCTCTTTTTGTTCTCCACTCTTACATTACATTTCTTCTCTCTTCCTCTTGCTTCCAGTCCCTTTATTTCCTCTCCTCTTCCCTATCCTACTAAAGAATCCAATCAAAATTAGCCAAAAACTCTTAAATTAACCCAGCTAGGGTGAATCTTCTATGCCATTTGCCTTTAATTAATCAAATGGCAAATACAAAGAGTTGCTCAGAGCCAGCTTCTGGGGAATCTTTGTGATAAGTGTGCTATCAGGGTTCAAGAGCTGTCAAACAGCTAGAAGCTTTCCTCTCTTCATTAGAAATAGATTCAACCTGATTACATAAGTGGTTTGAATGGATATTTAAAGTGACTTCATTTAAGTGGTAGCCATCCATGGCTGAGCCATCACAGTCCAGTGTATGAGAACCAGAGAGTCAGATCTTGACAAAACTTTTTATCTCCATGGAGACCTAGAAGCTGTAGGAAAGCTCATGATACCACCCTTTAATGCTCCTCACCATCCTGCCTGTGCATAGCCCTGCTGGTCTTTTCTCACCATCAAGCTCCACCCAATCAACTTCTTGTACACTCTTCTAGGACAAAATGTCCCAATTAAGTGGTATAAGACCTGGTGTTTTGTGTTTCATCTTTCTATAGACTGTACAGCTTTTAAGATTTGTCCCACAGTGAGACCTGTGCAAAAATGGCCCTCAATATATTCCTTTGTCCAGACCCAATTTCTCATTTAGGTTTTTTTCCATTTTATTTGTCTTAATCCGATCTGGGGTTTTCTGTAACATTTCAGTGAATATGTTCCAAGGGCTGTGTTTTATTCATCTTGTAACCTTTATCCTAGGGCAGTGCCTGGTAAAGAACAAGTATTTGACTTGTTGAATGAAGAAATAAATAAGCACTCAGATTTCTGCTTTTTCTATGAGCAGTGTCTTTGGGTCTCTTTACCTCTATATTCCTTTCTGCTCAAAACACTTTCCTCATCTCTGTCTGAACTTTTTCTGCAGACTTTCTCATGTAGTCTTACAAGCATCTTTCAGCTGCAGATTCTATCTACTTTCATGATGGGGCTGAAATATCAAGTGTTTTTCTGGTTGGATCTTTTTTTCTAAGGCAACTGGGGACATTTCTTGCAAATATATCATTAGAGTGATTTTTCAGTGGCTAACCAAGCTGTCATAGGCATTTAGCACAGCCAAAGAGTAAAGATCTTTGACACTACTTGGTAGCCAGTCCTGCTTTATTTATATAAAATATTACAGTGCTTTTGTGTGTGTGTGTGTGTGTGTGTGTGTGTGTGTACACTCAAAACAGCTCCAGAGAAGTGCAGCAAGAAGCAAGTCAACAGGGGGATTAATGGGGCTTTGTTTGTAGAATGCAGAATTCTGTAATAATTCTAGAGGCAGATTTCTGGAGCATGAGATGTTTTCAAATTCATTCTGGAGTTTTTAGAGCATAAATTTCTATATGAGCAGCAGCTTGGGACTGTTAGGAATGGAATTAGCAACAGAGGTGGCTTTATTTTTTGCCTTTGCACATGGCGTATAATTTTCCTTTTTATACTTGGAAGCTCTCTTGCCCTTGTGGAATGTGATTAGTGGATTCAACAGTTGAGGAAAGAGAGAAGGCTTGATTCTAAGAATGTTCAGCAATGGTTAATCAAGAGGTAGGACTTTTAAATATAAATTCTTTGATCCTCTTTGTGCAGATGTGCTCAGTTGCTAAGTCATGTCTGACTCTTTTGTGATCCAATGGACTATAGCCTGCCAGGCTCCTCTGTTCATGGAATTCTCCCAGGCAGGAATACTGGACTTGGTTGCCAGTAATCCCCTCCTCCAGGGGTTCTTCCTGACCCAGGGATCTAACCCAAGTCTCCTGCGTCTCCTGCATTGCAGGCAAATTCTTTACCGCTGCACCATTGGGGAAGTCCATACCAGACCTATATTACAAAGCAACTGATCATTCAATTTTATCAGGCTTGGGGGTCCAAAAACACTTCATTGTATGGATTAAGGACTTAGCATTTCTGTGCAACCTACCTGCTTGCATCGCAGGCTCCTTGCAAGAGTAGGGGTCACCATCTCAAGATCACATGATACATTTATTATTTTAATTATTGGTCCTAATTTTTTACTAAATTTGATACAGAAAAAAAATGGAGTAGAGGGTAAAATATCTTTCAAAATTTTTCCATCAGGAGAGATCTTTTCCATCTGTTACAAAAAGCACCCCTTGAAAAGAAAAACAAAAGTGCTCCCCCTTCTCGACTTTGCTTTGTGGGCTGTGGTCATGCCCGCTTCTGGTCTCTATGACAGAGTCTGTGAAATGTGACTGGAGTGGAAAGGAAGTTCATTTCTTCCTTTGATAGAGCACCTCACCTAGGGAAAGGTGAGGAGAGGGGAGGTAGGTGCATCCCCAGTGCTAGTAAGAATGAAAGCTCCTGAATGGAGAAGTTAGATGGAAAAGCAGAGACATTACTTTGCCAACAAAGGTCCATCTAGTGAAAGCTGTGGTGTTTCCAGTAGTCATGTATGGATGTGAGAGTTGGACTATAAAGAAAGCTGAGCACCGAAGAATTGATTCTTTTGAACTGTGATGTTGGAGAAGACTCTTGAGAGTCCCTTGGACAGCAAAGAGATCAAACCAGTCAATCCTAAAGAAAAGAACCCTGAATATTCACAGGAACAAGATGCTGAAGCTGAAGCTTTAATACTTGGGCCACCTGATGCGAAGAGCTGACTTACTGAAAAAGACCCTGATGCTAGGAAAGATTGAAGGCAGGAGGAGACGGGGATGACAGAGGATGAGATGGCATCCCTGACTCATTTGAGCAAACTCTGGAAGATAGTGAAGGACAGGGAAGCCTGGCGTGTTGCAGTCTGTGGAAATGCAAAGAGTCAGACATGACTGAGTGACTGAAAAACAACAACCCAGTCAGGATCTTCTTACTCCCACCAAAATATTGGTAACCATTGCTTTAATCCTGTGGAAACTGTGTGTCACTCTCTTCACACAAGGAACACCATCAGCTAGTAAAGAAAACAAACAAACAAAAAACAAAATAAAACCGATTTCTTCTTTCTCCCCAAGTATTAGAAATGATTCTTGGTCTGACTCAGGTTGCTTGCTGTGGAATGACTACCATTTGGTCCTGGTGTCCTCATCCCCTTGTGCACTGCACTCCTCGAGGCTTCTCACTCTGGTTTGTGTCTACAGACTCTTTGGAAATTATCAGACTAAAAAGCAGCTGATCTTTCTGCAACTCCAAACGACTCAACTCTTGTAAATAGAATAAATTGTCATCAAGGCTTCCCAGGTGGTGTTAGCAGTAAAGAACCCGCCTGCCAGTTCAGGAGACACAAGAGACTTGGGTTTGATCTCTGGATCAGGAAGATTCCCTGGAAGAAGACATGGCAACCCACTCCAGTATTCTTGTCTGGAGAATCCCATGGACAGAGGAGCCTGGCAGACTATAGTCTATAGCGTCACAAAGAGTCAAACATGACTGAAGTGACTCACGCTCGCACGCATAAATAGAATGAGTTGTCATCAGTAGGTGTGACACAGTACTATCAAGCAAAAGGGAGGCTATATGAACAATAGCTAAGAGCCTCCAACATTACTCACTGGGTGATCTGGTGCAAGTTCCATAATTTCCCTGGGACTCAATCCTCATCTTCTAATTTGGATTCATACGAACACTTAATTACCAGGTTCATGGAAGGTTATTGCACATGTAAAGTACTTAGAAGCCACTCAATAAATTCAAGATTAATTGTTTTATCACACCATCAATATTGTTGTTATAATTTCTCAGCTGTTATCACCATTTCTCTTATCTGAAGCATGACATGTATCCACTGGCTTTCTGGGGGCTTATTCCTCCCCCTTCTCCAGGTGTCCTTTTCAGCCATGTACAAGGCACCGTCACTTTGCTTCAGAGCACGGTTAAGAGAGAAGGGTATCAAACCAAATTCAGAAAAACTGATATAAACCCACAAAATCTCCCACAACGGCCTCCTTCTGGGGCTCTTTGTTCTAAGAGTCTCCAACACATACCATAGATGCCTGAGAAATAAACTTGGAAACTTAGTTTCAGCCCAGGATCACAGTGCAATAAAAGAAATAGGCTTAAAACATTGGAAAGACTCATTATTTCATCACTGGATAACTCTGATAACAGACAGAATTAAATGATTATAGGGGATATTTATGCTTGCTTATGTGATGGAAGGGAAATGAATATAAAACCAAACAGCTGTAGTAGCCTCTATTGCTATGGACTGTACATAGCTGGTGCCTGCTGTCATTCAGTATAGGAAAAAGACTAGCCTGCCAGGAAGAACATCAAGTGAGATGGTAGCTATGACCTGAAGCTATGATTCCAAAGGGAGTTAAAGAAATTATGATAATAGAGTTCTCCAACCTCCTGAAACAACATAGAAACATAACTTTAAAACTGGAATATGAAATATTACAAGGAGCAACATAAAGGACCAATTCATTATCATAAGATATTACATTATGGTCTTCACTGTTGAAAGTCCTTAAAATGTCAATATCCAATAATGTCTCAGTAAAATAATGGAAATTTGCTTTTCTCACAAAGCAACTATGAGGATAACTATGATGATTAAGGGATAATGATAGAGGGACAGTAATGCTCAACCATACTAGTTTAGGGAATAAACAATGACACTCTACAATAACAGAGTACATTTCTAGCCAAAATGGCAGGGAAGCCTGAGGGTTCCCTGGGGTTCTCAGTTGCCTGTAAAAATCCAACAATATCAGGAGGTACTTACTCATGTGGAAATATTTGGTTTTTGTGACTTTTGATACTTATTACTAGTAAACGTTGAATCAGATGCACTTTCTTAACATCAGAGGACTCCACAACTACTCACCCCAATGCTGAAATTGAGTAGCATAGTCGTGTCCAATTCTTTGCACGGGATTGTAGCCTGCCAGTGTGATTTCACAACAAGAGCAACATTAACACCAGGTAAGATTACCAAGCACTTGCTATGAGCCAGGAACTGAACAAGGCACTTTGTTTATTAAATCAGGTATAGTTGGGTAAAGTTGTGGATATTATCCATTCAGGGCCACAATTTCCCTCCCTGTTTGAGCCTGTAGAACTCAAGAAACAAGTTATCTGCTCCCATAATACAATGAATAGGATATCCATTATAGACATTCTGGTTCAAAGAGGGAGAAAATAGGAAAATAAGTCACCACTCCCAAGAAATTTTGAAATTTAGCCAAGCAAATTTCATTTGGTTTCAAAGTCTGAGAATAAACCTCTGGGGCTTGAGACTCTATACTTGGGATCAAGTCTCTGCCCTGAGGAAAAAGTAGCATGTTTGCAGTAGGTTTTTTGGGGTTTGTTTTGTATTAAGACTTTTTTAAGATCAGTCACAGCAAAATTAAGGGAAGGAATATAGATTTCTCATTTATCCCTTGTCCCATATGTGTGTATCCTCCCACATATCAGCACTCCCCACCAGAGTGGTATATTTGTAACAATTAATAAGCCTACATTAACACATCATATTCACCTAAAGTCTAGAGTTTATATTATAGTTCATTCTAGGTATTGTACATTCTACAGGTTTGAACAAATGTAGAATTTTTTAGACTCTTTTCTAGGTTTTATTGTACTTGTTAGATTATTCTCAATAGAGTCATACTGTAAAAACTACATTTTAACCTGCTTTTTAAGCCTAACAACACCTCACAGATATATATTTCTGAAATTGATATATATTTCTCAAAAATAATTTTGTTTAACCAGTTCTCTATTGTTTTACATTTAGGTTATTTCCATCTTTGAGGGAATATTGCAGAGTAGGCATGATTCCTAGGAAATAGCAGCAAAATATGAAAACAATTTTAAAATTTAAACACATGTAAAATTGCTTTAAAAAGCACAAAGTGTCTGAAAATCTCAACCATAAGAAATTAATACTGTCAATAAGTGGGGGCAAGAATCAATATACCACTTAGAATATTTATTTTTGGACCTGTTCTCTTTGCCAGTTTTTATTTGGGTCATTTTTCTGAATTAAATAGCTTTAACTAAATAATTTAAATCAAGCCTGGTTCAATAATGAAGCTCTTTGCTTATTCATTTCATCACATGGTTTTTCATCAAAGTTAAAATTAGTACTGAGCAATGTGCCTCTGATGAGAAGGAAAAAAACTTTCTAAATCAAGACACAAAATGAAAAAGCAGAGTGTGATGGCATTGGGAAGCAGTAGAGAGAATATAAGGGATTAGTTAACTGGAAGAATCAAATAGCATTATTGTTCTGAATATGCCAAGATCATATTAATCTGAAATATGAAAATAGTGCTGGCAGTCATATCTTGGGTTTATATCACACTCTTCAAGGAGATATTTCCAATACAAAGTCATTCACCTTGGCTGTGAATGCTGGCAGAGATAATATTGCCCTAATCCAAATTATGAATTGATCTTCATGAGTCATTTGTCCTGAAATTTTAAGCAGACACTCTACCTTGTTCCCTGTTAAAATTTTCTGTACTGGTGAAGCTACAGGATAAATGCAGGAAATATCAACTGCTGTCATGGATTAAAATTATTTCTAAATTGTTACTAGCTGCCTTTCTTGTTGTGACACTAGGGTAGTTACAGTGAGTCCAACAAACTAATACCCCCTTTAAGTCCTATTAGAAATTCTTGATACTTTCAACATGTGACACTACATCTTCAAAAAATTTTGGAAAGTAACTTATTTCCTCTAAATGTATCAAAGTCTTTAAAAAGTGATAATTATATATATATAACTGAATATAACTATATATAATCTAATATATATTTATATAACATATTTATATAACTGATGATGGGAGTAAAGTCCGATGCTGTAAAGAACAATATTGAATAGGAATCTGGAATATTATGTCCATGAATCAAGGTAAATTGGAAGTGGTCAAACAGGATATGGCAAGAGTGAGCATCAACATTTTAGGAATCAGTGAAGTAAAATGGACTGGAATGGATGAATTTAACTCAGATGACCATTATATCTACTGATGCACGTAAGAATCCCATAGAAGAAATGGAGTAGCCATCATAGTCAACAAAAGAGTCCGAAATGCAGATTTTGGGTGCAATCTCAAAAATGACAGAATGATCTCTCTTCATTTCCAAGGCAAACCATTCAATATCACAGTAATCCAAGTCTATGCCCCCAATGAATAATGCTGAAGAAGCTGAAGCTGAATAGCTCTATGAAGATCTACAAGACCTTCTGGAAGTAACGCCCCCAAAAGATATCCTTTTCATCATAGGGGACTGGAATGCAAAAGTGGGATCAAGAGATACCTGGAGTAACAGGCAAATTTGGTCTTGGAGTACAAAATGAAGCAGGGCAAAGGATAGCAGAATTATCTATTGCCAAGAGAATGCACTGGTCATAGCAAACACCCTCTTCCAACAACACAAGAGAAGACTCTACACTTGGACATCACCAGATGGTCAATATCGAAATCAGATTGATTATATTCTTTGCAGTGAAAGTTGGAGAAGCTCTATACAGTCAGCAAAAACAAAACCAGGAGCTAACTGTGGCTCAGATCATGAATTCCTTATTACAAAATTCAGATTTAAATTGAAGGAAGTATGGAAAACCACTAGACCATTCAGGGATGACCTAAATCAAATCCCCTACGATTATACAGTGGAAGTGACAAATAGATTCAAGGGATTAGATCTGATAGACAGAGTGCCTGAAGCACTATGGACAGAGGGTAATGACATTGTACAGGAGGCAGTGATCAAGACCATCCCCAAGAAACAGAAATACAAAAAGGCAAAATGGTTGTCTGAGGAGGCCTTACAAATAGCTGAGAAAAGAAGTGAAAGGCAAAGGAGAAAAGGGAAGATATACCCATTTGAATGCAGAGTTCCAAAGAATAGCAAGGAGAGACAAGAAAGCTTTCCTCAGTGATCAATGCAAAGAAATAGAGGAAAACAATAGAATAGGAAAGGCTAGAGATCTCTTCAAGAAAATTAGAGATACCAAGGGAACATTTCATGCAAAGATGGGCACAATAAAGGACAGAAATGGTATCTAATGTATCTAATAGAAGCAGAAGATACTAAGAAAAGGTGGCAAGAATACGCAGAAGAACACAAAAATACAATACAATACAAAAAAGATCTTCATGACCCAGAGAGCCACAATGGTGTGGTCACTCACCTAGAACCAGAATTCCTGGAATGCAAAGTCAAGTGGGCCTTAGGAAACATCACTACAAACAAAGGTAGTGAAGGTGATGGAATTCCAGTTCAGCTCCTTTAAATTCTAAAAAATGATGCTGTGTAAGTGCTGCACTCAATATGCCAGCAAATTTGGAAAACTCAGCACTAGCCACAGGACCAGAAAAGATCAGTTTTCATTCCAATCCCAAAGAAAGGCAATGCCAAAGAATGCTCAAACTACCGCACAATTACACTCATCTCACACGCTAGCAAAGTAATGCTCAAAATTCTCCAAGCCAGGCTTCAACACTACATGAACTGTGAACTCCAAGATGTTCAAGCTGGATTTAGAAAAGGCAGAGGAACCAGAAATCAAATTGCCAACATCCGGTGGATCATAGAAAAAGCAAGAGAGTTCCAGAAAAACATCTACTTCTGCTTTATTGACTACACCAAAGCCTTTGACTGTGGATCACAACAAACTGTGAAAAATTCTTCAAGAGATGGGAATACCAGACCACCTGACCTGCTTCCTGAGAAATCTGTATGCAGGGCAAGAAGCAACAGTTAGAACTGGACATGGATATTATCACCCTGCTTATTTAACTTATATGTGGAATACATCATGTGAAAAGCCAGGATGGATGAAGCACAAGCTGGAATCAAGATTGCTGGGAGAAATATCAATAACCTCAGATATGCAGATGACACCACCCTTATGGCAGAAAGTGAAGAAGAACTAAAGAGCTTCTTGATGAAAGTGAAAGAGGAGAGTGAAAAAGTTGGCTTAAAGCTCAACATTCAGAAAACTAAGATCATGGCATCCAGTCCCATCATGTCATAGCAAATAGATGGAGAAACATTGGAAACAGTGAGAGACTTTATTCTGGGGGACTCCAAAACCACTGCAGATGGTGACTGCAACCATGAAAGTAAAAGACGTTTGCTCCTCGGAAGAAAAGCTATGACCAATCTAAGCTAAGTTAAGCTAAGTCACTTCAGTCGTGTCCGACTCTGTGTGACCCCATAGACGGCAGCCCACCAGGCTCCCCGTCCCTGGGATTCACCAGGCAAGAACACTGGAGTGGGTTGCCATTTCCTTCTCCAGTGCATGAAAGCGAAAGGTGAAAGTGAAGTCGCTCAGTCATGTCCAACTTAGCGACCCTATGGACTGCAGCCTACCAGGCTCCTCCATCCATGGGATTTTCCAGGCAAGAGTACTGGAGTGGGGTGCCATTGCCTTCTCCCATGACCAACCTAGAGAGCATATAAAAAGTGGAGACATTACTTTGCCAACAAAGATTTGTCTAGTCAAAGCTATGGTTTTCCCAGTAGTCATGTATGGATGTGAGAGTTGGACTATAAAGAAAGCTGAGTGCTGAAGAATTGATGCCTTTGAACTGTGGTGTTGGAGAAGACTCTTGAGAGTCCCTTGGACTGCAAGGAGATCCAACCAGTCCATCCTAAAGGAAATCAGTCCTGAATATTCATTGAAGGACTGATGCTGAAGGTGAAACTCCAATACTTAGGCCATCTGATACAAAGAACTGACTCATTTGAAAAGACACTAATGCTGGGAAAGATTGAAGGCAAGAGAAGAAGAGGACAACAGAGGATGAGATGATTGTATGGCATCACCGACTCAATGCACATGAGTTTGAGAAATCTCTGAGCGTTGGTGATGGACAGGGAAGCCTGGCTTGCTGCAGTCCATGGGGTCGCAAAGAGTTGGACATGACTGAGAGACTGAACTGAACTGAACTGATAACTGAATCACTTTGTGTATACCTGAAACTATCACAACATTGTAAATTAACTATACGGCAATTTTTTAAAAAGGCATAGGAACCAAGAGTAAAAGAGATATGCAAAAAGTATTCAAAGAAAAGAAAATCAGAATGACCAATAAAACATGGAAAATCTACATATATTAGTAATCATTAAATTGCAAATTAATTCTTCAATAAAATAATTATTTCATGTAAAAAATGTTTTGGTAGTTATCACATACTAGGGAAACAGAGAGAGAAAGAAAGGAACTGTGCATCAAGCACAGTGTCTCCAGAACTTAGAATAGTGCCCAGTACACAGTAAGTTCTCAATAAATGCTGAGTAAATAGAAAGTAGAGAGAAAGGGGACAAGGGAAGAAGGAAGGACAAAGTATCTTCCCTTAGTAAGCTTTGAAACTTTTTGTAGAGTTACAGAAAAGCCCTAAGCTGGGAGGTAGGACACCTGGGTTCCCACAGTCAGCTACTAACCTTGCAGAATCTGGGCAAGTTATTTCTCTTCCCTGATCCTTAATTTCCTGCAATGCAAGATTGGTGGTTCATTTCAGTTGAAAGTTCTAGAATGCTCTAAATAAAAGTGGTCATTTATTTTTCTTAATTCTCTTTTGCTCACACATAGTCATCCTCATGGAAGAAGCTCAACTCACCTTTCTCTCTCCTATGTTCCTCATTAAAAACATCAGGCTTGAGGATAATCCTTTGAGCCCTGATTCTGTAACTTGATAAATACTACTTTATTTTTTTGGTCATATCCTTGCCTTTCTCTTTAACGACAGGAAAGATAGCCAGTTGGATTTTGTCCAGGTATGTAGCATGTCATGCAACTCTAAGTCAAACAGACCAACTGGAAATGCAAGTTCTTGTCGTAAGGATGAGTGTCCTAACGTGGTTCAGCTGGGTTGGACCCACAACAACTTCTTTCAGAGGTGGTGGGGGGTGGGTACACTTCAGTCGCATCCAACTCTTTGCAACCCCCATGGACCATAGCTCACCAGGCTCCTCTGTCTATGGAACTGTTCATGCAAGAATTACTTGGAGTGGTTTTCCATGCCCTCCAAGCTAAAGTTTCCTGGTTTATCTAGCTATGGTTACAGGCAGTGAGTTTGCTAATGCTGCTTTCCTGTATCTTTTTAGCTGGTACCTTCTGGGCCCCCATTAAAAACCTATTGTATGATAATTACTACTCTTTGCTTCTTCAAAATGTCATAGAGCCTACTTAGCCAATAGATCACCTCATGCAAGGCTATAACTTCTCTTTTAAATATGGCATTCATCGCTTAAATGTCACATGATGTGAGTTACTGACTTGGCAACAAATGGTTTTTCCTCTTGACTCTTTTTATTCCTTCTCTTAATACTACAGAAAAACCAAACCAATGCTTCACAATGGACAGTTCTGTTATGTTCTCAGGGTCTAAGTAATATCCCTTTGTTTCCACCTATCATTCAAAGTGTATACTGTGCTATAGAGGCTTACCTTCCCCGTCACACCCATCAAGGACATGGCCCCTCATTGGCACATTAGCTGAATTCTAAAGAGGGCGCACAGTTGAGGAGAGGGAGTGAAAGGCATCTCAGATGACTATCGAAGACCTAGTTCTGCACTAGCTCTGTCACAGATCAGCTATGCAACCTAGGAGAAGTCAGTTAACTCCTCTGAATTCTTCTCTAATATAAGAGAGTTATAAAGATCATCTCTTAGTTTTGAAATTTTGTGATAGTTACCAAACCAGGTTTATGATGCTTGAAAGACATACAAGTCTTTGTAAAAACAATCATAGCAAACTTGATCAGTGAAGGCAGTCTACAGTTCATTACTTATTAAGCAAGTTGTAATTTAATGGATCTAACTGATGATTACTCTTCGTTTCATGATCATTAGACTTCTCTGGCCAAAGTATTTTAGAAAGAGAATAGAATATCTATGGCAAGAAGCTTACACTGTAAACTCTGATCAACAAGTGAAAGTGAAAGTTGCTCAGTCCTGTCCGACTCTTTGTGACCCCAAGTACTATACAGTCCATGGAATTCTCCAGGCCAGAATACTAGAGTGGATAGCCTTTCCCTTCTCCAGGAGATCTTCCCAACCCAGGGATCAAAGCTAGGTCTAACACATTGCAGGTGGATTCTTCACCAGCGGAGCCACAAGGGAAGCCCAAGAATACTGGAGTGGGTAGCCTATCCCTTCTCCAGCAGATCTTCCCACACCTCAGCAAAGAGCATGCTGATTCACATGATACATGAGAATAGTGGTTGGTATTGGGGTATATGATACTTTCTGAAATTAGGCTAGTGTTGCAATAAAGGCTCGGTTCTTTGGAGTACAATTCCTTATCTCACGTCTTGGATCTATTATTTATGATGGCCTTAGGCAAATCATCTAAATTATCTAACCTCAGTTTCCCTCATTTGTACAAGTATATATGTGTATTTGTGTTTCTTGTCTGTGATATTGTGTATGGGGTGGCTGTGTCAATTTTGAGACACACTGAAGGAGTCTTTGGGCCTGGAAAAGAAAACAATGGTCTCAAAGGCCCTTGCTGAATCATTTAACTTCAGGGAAAACAAAACCGAACTTTAGGTCCCACCCTAATGATCCGGGCCTGTTGCATCTACCCGGGACTTATCACCCTCTGCCCAGAGGGCTTATCACCCCCTGCCCAAAACCTCCCACCACCTATTCAACTACAAATGCCATCTCAACTAAAGAATACCCAAAACGTCCCGCCTGACTAACGTTTCCCCTTATCGCTTCCACAAACCTCCCTTTAAATATGAAGCCTCCCTGGTCCCTCTCCCTTTAGGCTGACTGTCACCCCTCCTTGCCTGAATAAAGGTAATCTACCTCTGTTGAGGTTATCTCTCCTTCTTTTCTGCCTCGGCCCCGAACTGTACCTTCCATTTGTCATGTCCCTGTGTTTAACTGGCCTTGTCATAGTATGGTAATTACACGAGTCTGGGTCTGTGCCACCATGACCGAGAGTTTCTGTATCATGGGAATGTCCGTGGCCCTTGTCCTGTCCTTATTGCCTTGGGTGGGTAGACTGGATTTATCACAGCAGTGTGGCTGAGTGCTGCCAGGCTTGTATGAGATGTCCGCCTTAACTGCCTTACAGAGGTGTTGTGAGGATGAAATAAAATGATGAGCAGGAACAATGTGCCACATTTCTATAGCATTTTAAAATCGTGAAATGAAAATATATCCTGCCATATCAATAAACAAGAAATGTCACAACCATCAGCAATTTCTAGCCTCCAAATGTGAATGAGGGCTCCCAAAGCTAGGTGCATATGAAAGGAATGAATTCAGGGAGCCCAGAAGCTTGCATCTTCCCACACAGAGAACACTAAATTCCTTAACTTGATATCTGACCTTTGATGTGCAGATTGCCTGCTCCCTGTGGCTCAGCTGATAAAGAATCTACCTGCAATGTGGGCAGACCTGGGTTCAATCCCTGGGTTGGAAAGATCCCCTGGAGAAGGGAAAAGCTACCTACTCATTCTAGGCTGGAGAATTCCATGGACCATACAGTCCATGGGGTCACAAAGAGTTGGACACAACTGAGCGACTTTCACTTTCACTTTTATTGCAGACTTGTATATAGCCTGACTCCCCCTCCAGCCTCCTTAGAACAGTTCTCAGAGTTACTGAGATCCTGTCTCCTGGGCTAGATGTCCCAACATTCCCACCAAATAACTCTCTACTTTCAGGTTGCGACTGTGTTTTTTGGTCAACAAAAATTTATAAACGGCTTGCCCATATAACATCTGTTTTGGCATCCTAACAGCTGAATGAGATGTTTTATTACTTGTACTATTATTACTGTATAGATGAGGAGACTTAAAACTTAACTGATTAACTTGAAGTAACTCAGCTAATCAAGGGAATAGCTTTATTAACCTAGATCTTTGTCCCTGTAAAAAAGTTGCAGGGTTTATTGTAAAGCATATTACAAATGTAAGACACCATTGTTAATATTATAGAAAGCTCTGGAAGGAAGTCTATGCATTTGTAATTTCCTAGGTTATTTTTTTGGTCAGGTTTTCCTAAGTAATTACATTATTTCCTACTTTTTTACCATTATAGATGTAGCTGAAGTTGATAGCAAACCCAGGGGAAAGTCACAGCTTTAGAAGCCAGCTGGTAAACGAATTTGTCTGAAAGATTCAGATTACATGTTCTGTGACTGAAATTGGTGTAATGTCTGCTTAATGCTCTCAGTGTATGGACTGAGCCCACTCCTGATTTGCTCTGTGATCAATACTTTCTCCAGCAGATACTGCAAAGTCCTCACCTTTCCTATCCTAAGATACCACCATTGAGTAATCAGCAGACTAGGGCATGAGCTGTGAACTACGCCTCCAGGGGCAGGGGTGAAATTTCACTGAAATAATTTCCTCTTTTTTATCACCCTGGTGACCACTTGCTCAGGGTAGGAGCTGATCCCACAATCAATCTCTTTAAGTTCATTTAACTATCAAAGCCCGGTGTGCTACACTCCATAGCATCGCAAAGAGTCAGACATGACCAGGCATCTGAACAACTGTCAAACAGTGTAACAGCGCCTACTTCATGGCGTTGGTGTGAGAATTTATAAAATAGTGTGTGCAGAGTGGTTTACAAAATAATAATTATTTTAATAGAGACATTACAAGGAAGTCACACCCAGATCTTTGCCTTTAAGCATAGAAGAAGCTTAGTCAAGAATCAAGTCATAGTTATTTACATTTTATATTCTGACAGTCAGACACTTAAAGGGAGTTGGGGGGAGGAGAGGTTAGCTCATTAAACAAACACTTTTACTAAGAAATATTCTTAAATCAAGGGCTTCCCTGGTGGCCTAATGCAGGAGATAGGTTCAATCCTTGGGTTGGAAAGATCCCCCAGAAAAGGAAATGACAACCCACTCCAGTATTCCTGCCTGGGAAATCCCATGAATAGAGAAGCCTGGTGGGCTATAGTCCACGGGATCGACAAAGAATCGAACATGACTTAGTAACTAAACAACAACAATTCTTAATCCAAAGGGACCTAACTTTGAAATTTCTTATCTAAGCTTTGTGTGTTTGTTACAGCTTTCTTTGGAGAATGAATAAATTAATTTCTCTTATCACTTGGCAAAGGAAGCCTTTGTTGGCGCTGTTTATGCACAAGAGGCAAGCTTGCAGTCTGTACTTAAAAGAGATAAAATTCATAGGCCTAGGATTTCCCTGGTGGTCCAGAGGTTAAGAATCCACCTTGCCTTGCAAAGGGATATAATTCGATCCCCCGTTGGGGAATTAAGATCCCACATGCCACAGCCAACTAAGCCTGAGCTGGCAACTACTGAGTCCATGAGCTACAGCTAGATAGAAGACCATGTACCACAACAAAAGATCCCATGTGCTGCAACTAAGACCCAACGCTCTCAAAAATTAAAGGAATAAAAAGAAAAATTCATAGGCTTCTATAAGTTAAGAGGCAAGAAGTTAACATAATGTTATTACTATTGTTATTAACATCTATTTAACACACAGTATATGCTAGGTTCTGAACTAATTTTTTTTGTATACCATTCATTCATTCATTTAATGAGTACCTACCATGTGCCAGGAATTATAGACAAATAAATCACTGAGAAGCCAGAGTCTGATCTCTGCATAATAACATGCCTGGTTTTAAAAAGAATCGCACATCATGATTTTTCTGAGCCTCGTATTCCTTGTCTGTATTCTGGGGATAATAAAAATTGTTTTTCTCTCCAGGACTACAATGAAGATGAAAAGAGACAATAAACATAAATCCTTGTGAATAATTAAAAATTTCAAAAATATGAATGCTAAGAATAGCACTGAAATTCTTGGTTTCAATGTTTGTATTGTTCATTCATTTGTTTTCTAGATTCTGAAACATCTTTTATGTCAGCTAAGATTCTATTAGTCTGCTTTCCAGAGAAAAGCCAAACTAAACTGATTTAACTGGAAAATACTTATTTTTGCCAAATAACAAAAAATATGGGAGTAGGTAGTCTAAGGCTCAATATTTCTATTAGGGACCAGATTAACTCTATCTTCTTGCCATTCCAAACTCAGAGTTTGGTTTTCTTCTTCATGATCGTACAATGGCTGCATCACCTCTGGGATTGCATCTACATTCCAGGCAGATATATTTCTGAAGTTTTGTCAGATACTTCAGGAAAAGAAACTCTTTCCAGATATATTTAGAATTCAAGATACAAATTATAAATTCCACCACAGGAAAAAAAGGTCAATTTATTAATAAACAAAAAGAAAGAGATCCTTTATTCATATCACACTCATAATTCACATTTACATTGCATACCCAAAGGTTAAAAGGGAAATTAAAAGGAAAATTAACATTAAAAGGAAATTAAATGGATATGTGCCTGGAACCAAATTCACTCACAGAAATAAGGTGGAACTGGAGGGCTTCATTACTCACACGATCAGAGCCAGAGCAGGGAAAGAATAAAATAACATAAAGATAAGGAGATTAAACTAGAGGAGAAAAGCAGTTTCTTTGAGGAGAATATGTTAGTCAGGGTTCTTCAGAGAAACAGAACCAGTTGTAATCCAAGAAAGAGTTGATGCTATAACTCGAGTTCAAAGATCAGCAGCTGGTAGAATTCCTCCTCAAGGGATGTCAGATTTTTTTCTTAAGGTCTTCTTTCTTTTTTCTTCTTCCACATCAGAAAAATCAGCAGAGTGACCTTAAATTGAAAGGGTCAGACACTTTACCAACTTTATTTTTTTTTTACTTTACAATATTGTATTGGTTTTGCCATACATCAATATGAATCCGCCACAGGTGTACACGTGCTCCCCATCCTGAACCCCCCTCCCACCTCCCTCTCCGTACCATCTCTCTGGGTCATCCCAGTGCACCAGCCCCAAGCATCCTGTATCCTGCATTGAACCTGGACTGGTGATTCATTTTTTATATGGTATTATGCATGTTTCAATGCCATTCTCCCAAATCATCCCACCCTCTCCCTCTCCCACAGAGTCCAAAAGACTGTTCTATACATCTGTGTCTCTTTTGCTGTCTCACATATAGGATTATCATTACCATCTTTCTAAATTCCATATATATGTGTTAGTATACTGTATTGGTGTTTTTCTTTCTGGCTTACTTCACTCCGTTAAGGTCTTCTACTAATGGGATTAGGCCCACCACACTATGGAGGATAACCTGCTTTACTGTATGCCCACCGATTTAAATATTATTGTTTAGTTGCTAAGTTATGCCTGACCCTTTTGTGACCCCATGGATTATAACCTACCAGGTTCATCTGTCTGTGGAATTTCCCAGGCAAGAATATGGGAGTGAGTTGCCATTTCCTTCCCAGGGATCGTCCCAGTCCAGGGATCAAACCCATGTCTTCTGTTAGCATGTGGATTCCTTACCACTGAGCCACCAGGGAAGCAATTTAAATATTAATCTCATCTAAAAAACACCTGCACAGCAACATCCAGATATGTTTGACCATACATTTAGGTACTGTAGCCTAGACAAGCTGACACATTAAAACAAACCATTACAGGGACTACTGAGATCTTAAAAAATATAGCCAGGCAGATATGAAATGCAGATATTAGTGATTTTTCTTTCCAGCATGTCAGGATCCAGGAAATTATTGGGTGGCACCCTCCTAAAACTCAGAAAGTCCATATTAAAAAATAAACAATCCCTTGAATTTCAGGAGAGTTATAGAAAACTGGACAGAATTGAGAGAGTAAAAACAGTATGATCACAAAACATGCAAACATTATTATAGTAGAGTGTTAAAATAATGGCCTCCATGAGTCATTCCTCCTTTTGTTCAGTCTCATTTGTTATGTCATTTTACTATGCCTTCCATCCAATGGTGGAGCCCATTTCCTCACTCCTTAAACCTGGGATTATCTAGTAACTCTTTTGACCAACAGAACACAGCAGAACTGATGCTATACAACTTCCAGGGATTGCATCTCCTGCTTTCATTCTCTTTACACTACTCTGAGACCACCATGCCGCGAAGAAATCCAGGCATGTGGAAAGAGAGGTCTTACTGTCCCAGCTGTGGCTGCTGAGTCCAGTCCCCACTGACCCGCCAGCTACATGTAGCCTCATGAGTGAGCCCAGGCAAAAACTAGCAATAAACAAGTCAACACAAAGAATTATGAAAACTAATAATTCTAGTATAAAAAGGTTCTGTTGCTCTCAGCCACTAAGTATCAAGGTAGTTTGTTGTACAATTGTAGATAACAAAATATAACTGCAATTCATTTATTTTTATGGCTATCTGGTTGAATAACTTCACAATTTTAAAAAATTCATTTCTTTTTTTTTCCTTATTTTATTGAAGTGTACTTGATTTACAATATTATGTTAGTCTGGTATACAGCAAAGTGATTCAGTTACATATATATATGTATATATTTTTTCATTATGGCTTATTGAATATAAACATATTGAATATAGCTCCCTGTGCTATACAGCAGGACATTGTTGTTTTTCCATTATATATGTATTAGTTTGCATCTATGCTATGCTATGCTATGCTAAGTCGCTTCAGTCATGTCCGACTCTGTGCGACCCCATAGATGGCAGCCCACCAGGCTCCCCCGTCCCTGGGATTCTCCAGGCAAGAACACTGGAGTGGGTTGCCATTTCCTTCTCCAATGCATGAAAGAGAAGAGCGAAAGTGAAGTCGCTCAGTCGTGTCTGACTCTTAGCGACCCCATGGACTGCAGCCTACAAGGCTCCTCCGTCCATGGGATTTTCCAGGCAAGAGTACTGGAGTGGGGTGCCATTGCCTTCTCTACAAATCCCAAACTCACAATCCATCCCTTGCCCTTGGAAACCGCAAGTCTGTTCTCTATGTCTGTGAATGTGTTTCTTTTTTGTAGATAAGTTCATTTGTGTCATATTTTAGGTTCCACATGTGACTGATATCATATGATGTCTCTTTCTGACTTAATTCACTTATTAGGATAATCTCTAGGTACATCTATGTTGCTGCTAATGGCATTATTACACTCTTTCATGGCTGAGTAATATTCCATTGTGTATATATACACCACTTTTTCTTTATCCATTCATCTGTGGATGGACATTTAAGTTGCTTCCATGTATTGGTTCTCAGTTTATCAGTGTTAAGAAAAATGCCACTTATGAACATTTATATACATTTATGGGATTCCCTCATAGTTCAGTTGATAAACAATCTGCCTGCAATGCGGGAGACCTGCATTTGATTCCTGGGTTGAGAAGGTGCCCTGGAGAAGGAAATGGCAACCCACTCCAGTATTCTTGCCTGGGAAATCCCATGGACAGAGGAGCCTGGCAGTCTATAGCCCATGGGGTCACAAGAGTTGGACACTACTTAGGGACTAAAACCACCATATATGTTTATATGAACAGTTGCACAAATACAAGAATTTCTCTGGAAAATATACTTAGGAGTAGAATAGCAGATGAAGAATTATGAATCAATGAGAAAAAAGATAAACAACTTTATTAAACAAACATATCACAAAAGGAAAAAAAATGCCCCATAAACATATAAAATGGGTTTCCAGTTGATTAGTAAATAAGGGAATGCATTTCTTAAGGAACCCAGGACACTTCTTTGTCATTTTAAAGTAGGTTGATGATGTTGGTTTTATGTGTTGCGGTGCATGGAATCCACATCACAACTCTAGCTAGTGGGGTTGATTTAATTGTCCCCTACTTATACACAGGCTTCCCAGATGGTACTAGTGGTAAAGAATCTGCCTGCCAATGCAGAAGATACAAGAGACACAGGTTCGATCCCTGGGTCAAGAAGATTCCCTGGAGGAGGAAATGGCAACCTACTCCAGTATTCTTGCCTGGATAATCCCATGGGCAGAGGAGCCTGGTGGGCCACCGTTCATGGGGTCACAAAGGGTTGGACACTTTGAGCATGCACTCAACAATGATATTGGTAAAACAAAATTTATGTCTCATAATTATTTATCTACTAAATTTCTCTCTTAAAGATTCAAAAATGAAAAATATGAAAGTGAAATAGTGATAGTACAATACACGACACTGAAGCAGGGGCAGGGGAAGGTAAGTAATTCTGCAGGTAAGAACATAAATGAATACATTTTTAGAGAGGAATTTGGCAATATACACCAAAAGCTCTTTAAATGTGTATAGTCTGGGTCAAGGATTTGACTTTAGGGAATTTATTAGCCAACTGCAGAGATATTTACATTAGAATTGTTGATTACTGCATGCTTGACCATATGCCCTTCTAAAGTATCTGCCTCACCTATAGTTCTTGCTGAGCAGTGAGGCCAACTTTTACACCACGTGAACCTGACCTCACCCTGCCAGAGGTGAACGGACTGAATGGTCAGGCATAAAGTGATGAGCACAGACAACAGCAAATCAAGAGACTAGAGCTGTTGGTTACAGAGACAGAACCAAAACGATGGGTTAAGCATTCCCACAGTGCATTAATCTAGGCAGAGACGGTCATCACATAACAGAGACAAGAGTTATTAGGAAGGACGCTGGTAGTAAAAAGAAGAGAATGCAACAGATGTGCAGAGAGAAGCAACTGTCCTAGGGCTGCCTTAAATGGCCACAGCCATTTAAGGGTCCGGCACCAGCCCACATGTATCACTGCAATGAAGCACTTTTTCATTGAGGAGCCTTGAGCAAGGGTATTTCTTGAAACCAAGATGGTTCTCCCTAAAATGACCCCAAATGAAATAGTGTGTAAGGACATAAAATTGTGATACTGAAGCATATTAATTAAATGACAAGTTCATAATAAGTTTTTTGTCTCCTCTATGTGATATATGGTCTGTACCTTTTGTGGAAGTACGTCTGGAAAAGAAAATTAGTAGGTAACTTTGATTATCATAGGATCAAGCTATGTTTTCTGATCTAATCCCACCAGGAATATACAACACTTGAAGTCACCCAAAATAAGTTAATAAAAGTAAAAGACAAAGGAGCACATTCAGAAAAGTATATCTAAATATTTGCATTTCTTCCTTGACATTTAGATATACAGTATGTGATAAACATAGATCAAAAAGAATGCACATCAAACTGTTGACTGTGACCACCTCTGAATGGTGATATGATTAACATTTTTTAATTCTATGTGTTCTTTGTCTCAAATGAAATAGATAATTTTAGAAATAAATAATGTGAACCTGTGAATATTTGTGCCATTGGATAACACCCCCATATGTTTCTTCCAGGGGAAAGGCCAGTTCCATGGGACTAGTTTGAGGATGCTGATTCATGATCAAATGTTTCATACTTACTCTCATAAATGAGCATTTCACAAGGTCAGAAATACAAGGTAAGAGTTAGCCCTGAATTTGGACATTGGGAAGCTATTGATGGTTTTAACTGAGCTCCTGGCTAAACCACTTCAGGACCACCATAGTTAGAACTCCTAATCATTCTATGTGCAAGTGCCCTGTTTTGCTCATGAAATTTAGGAGGAAATGCCATAGACTGCGATTGGCAAAGTGAGCTATTTGATGTATTATTCAACATCAAAAAGTTGTGAAAAAATTAGCAGCTGAGTTTATTTTTGTGATACTGTTTTGAATTAAAATTCTCTGATAAACTTGTCATTAAGGTTTTAGAAGATGATTGTTCCATGTTCGTTTATTATTACAGACTATTTATTTAGTAATGGCTTTAAAATAGATTTTATTTATAATGTACAGCAAATAGGATTTTAATAATCAAGAAATTGTTACTTTTATGCCACGTTAATCACTAAATTGAGCCAGGAAATAACAGAGTTGAATCAGATGAAAATATTAAATCTTTAGCAGGAGGCTGGATAAAACCATTTGATCATTGGAGGTTTACCTATGAATTAACTCATTGTGAAATGATAATAAATGATTTCATTATTCCCCATCTGTTGGAAATTCAATTAAATGCCTTTTAGTTTCTGTAACCATGAAACTCCTGCCATCCCTCCACTCTCAGTATTATCTCGACTGCATATTGGTGCCACTAGAGGGTAAACTACAGTCATCTAGAGAAGGGAAATAGCGCGAATCCTATTTTATATCCATGGCATAGCAACATTTCATCCACCATGTTTCATTCACTCACTTATCAGTGATATAAAGCAGTGTGTCCCCTGAATCTCCAGGCACACTTGGGCCTCCACCCTCAGGATCCCTCTGACACTTGGGAGCTCTCTCTGTACTTTCCTTGCAATGCTACCATGATGTGCTTACCTGCCTACTTCTTCACAAAATGATGAGTTCTTTAAAGTGAGTTCAGTTCAGTTCAGTTGCTCAGTCATGTCCGACTCTTTGCAACCACATGAACCACAGCACGCCAGGCCTCCCTGTTCATCACCAACTCCTGGAGTCCACCCAAACCCATGTCCATTGAGTCGTTAAAGCCATCCAACCATTTCATCCTCTGTCATCCCCTTCTCCTCCTGCCCTCAATCTTTCCCAGCATCAGGATCTTTTCAAATGAGTCAGCTCTTCCCATCAGGTGGCCAAAGTATTGGAGTTTCAGCTTCAACATCAGTCCTGCCAATGAACACCCAGGACTGATCTCCTTCAGAATGGACTGGATGTATCTCCTTGCAGTCCAATGGACTCTCAAGAGTCTTCTCCAACACCACAGTTCAAAAGCATCAATTCTTCAGCGCTCAGCTGTCTTTATAGTCCAACTCTGACATCCATACATGACCACTGGAAAAACCATAGCCTTGACTAGATGGAACTTTGTTGACAAAGTAATGTCTCTGCTTTTTAATATGCTGTCTAGGTTGGTCATAACTTTCCTTCCAAGGAGTAAGTGTCTTTTAATTTCATGGCTGCAGTCACCATCTGCAGTGATTTTGGAGCCCAGAAAAATAAAGTCAACCACTGGTTCCCATCTATTTGCCATGAAGTGATGGGACAGGATGCCATGATCTTAGTTTTCTGAATGTTGAGCTTTAAGCCAACTTTTTCACTCTCCTCTTTCACTTTCATCAAGAGGCTCTTTAGTTCTTCTTCACTTTCTGCCATACAGGTGATGTCATCTGCATATCTGAGGTGATTGATATTTCTCCCAGCAATCTTGATTCCAACTTGTGCTTCATCCAGCCCAGCACTTCTCATGATGTACTCTGCATATAAGTTAAATAAGCAGGGTGACAATATACAGCCTTGATTTACTCCTTTTCCTATTTGGAAGCAGTCTGTTGTTCCATGTCCAGTTCTAACTGTTGCTTCCTGACCTGCATATAAATTTCTCAAGAGGCAGGTCAGATGGTCTGGAAATCCCATCTTTTTCAGAATTTTCCATAGTTTATTGTGATCCACACAAAGGCTTTGGCATAGTCAACAAAGCAGAAATAGATGTTTTTCTGGAACTCTCTTGCTTTTTCAATGATCCAGCAGATGTTGGCAATTTGATCTCTGGTCCCTCTGCCTTTTCTAAAACCAGCTTGAACATCAAGAAGTTCACAGTTCACGTATTGCTGAAGCCTGGCTTGGAGAATATTAAGCATCACTTTACTAGCGTGTGAGATGAGTGTAATTGTGCAGTAGTTTGAGCATTCTTTAGCATTGCCTTTCTTTGGGATTGGAATGAAAACTGACCTTTTCCAGTGCTGTGGCCACTGCTGAGTTTTCCAAATTTGCTGGCATATTGAGTGCAGCACTTTCACAGCATCATCTTTCAGGATTTGAAATAGCTCAACTGGAATTCCATCAACTCCACTAGCTTTGTTCATAGTGATGCTTTCTAAGGCCCACTTGACTTCACATTCTAGGATTTCTGGCTCTAGGTGAGTGAGCACACCATTGTGATTTAAAGTCAGAGACAATATCTAATTTCAGTTCAGTTCAGTTCAGTTCAGTTGCTCAGTCATGTCCGGCTCTCTGCAACCCCATGAATCGCAGCACACCAGACCTCCCTGTCCATCACCAACTCCCAGAGTTCACTCAGACTCACGTCCATCGAGCCAGTGATGCCATCCAGCCATCTCATCCTCTGTCGTCCCCTTCTCCTCCTGCCCCCAATCCCTCCCAACATCAGAGTCTTTTCCAATGAGTCAACTCTTCGCATGAGGTGGCCAAAGTACTGGAGTTTCAGCTTTAGCATCATTCCTTCCAAAGAAATCCCAAAGCTGATCTCCTTCAGAATGGCCTGGTTTGATCTCCTTGCAGTCCAAGGGACTCTCAAGAGTCTTCTCCAACACCACAGTTCAAAAGCATTAATTCTTTGGCGCTCAGCTTTCTTCACAGTCCAACTCTCACATCCATATATGACCACTGGAAAAGCCATAGCCTTGACTAGACAAACCTTTGGTGGCAAAGTAGTGTCTCTGCTTTTCAATATGCTATCTAGGTTGGTCATAACTTTTCTTCCAAGGAGTAAGCGTCTTTTAATTTCATGGCTGCAGTCACCATCTGCAATGATTTTGGACCCCCCCAAAAATAAAGCCTGACACTGTTTCCACTGTTTCCCCATCTATTTCCCATGAAGTGATGGGACCAGATGCCATGATCTTCATTTTCCGAATGTTGAGTTTTAAGCCAACTTTTTCACTCTCCTCTTTCACCTTCATTTAATTTACTATGACATAATGGGACAAAAAACATTTAAACCAAAGCTGACTATACCAACTTGTATCCATTAGGAAAAATGCCATAGTTCTATTAGACAGAAAGGACTTATGATGTGCTCTATTCTTTTTCTCAGGCTTCCCTGGTGGCTCAGTGGTAAAAAATTCACCTGCCAAGCAGGAAACTTGGGTTTGATCTTTGGGTCAGGAAGATCCCTTGGAGAAATAAATAGCAAATCCATTCCCTGGGGGAAATCCCATGGATAGGGGAGCCTGGTGGGCCACAGTCCATGGAGTCACGAAAGAATCAGATTTGACTTAGTGATCAACCAAAAACAACAATTCTCTTTCTCAGAGATTCTTGTAGAGAGAGAAAAGACAAGACTAAAATTCCAAGACTGCATCCAGTTCTTTTGTGCTCTTTCATGGTGGGAACTAGAGTACACAACCATTGTTTAGTAGAATGCCTTAGATGCGTCTCCACATATTCAGAAGTAAATCCAAAGCAGAGGAACAGGAAATACTGTAAATCACTCTACATAACACAGTAAGGAGAACTGAATTTCCCAGGATTGCATAAGGGTGGTGGGGTTATCCCACTAAATCAAAAGCTGGAGATTCTGGAGGATATTTCTCAAACTCTCTGTGTTGAGGGACAGGGTTTGGGGTTTTTTTTTTTTAAGTTTTTTCTTGTTGGAGTGTGGTATTTTTTGGAGGAAGATAGTTTTCCATCATCCCTGCTCAATTGTTGTAAATGCTGACTCTCAATTCCAAGATTTACCTCATGGTGAATTGATGAGTCCACCACTTTGAGTAGCATTGGTCTAGAAGGTGAGGAGGTTGAAGGACTCTCAAAGACAATATTGTCTAATGTTCAATTTTAAGTTGTCATTGCTGATATATATGTACCCCTTTAGGGCTTCCCTGGTGGCTCAGATGGCAAAGAATCTGCCAGCAATGCAGGAGATGCAAGTCCGATCCCTGGATCAAGGAGATCCCCTGGAGAAGGAAATGGCTATCCACTCCAGTATTCTTGCCTGCAGAATTCCATAGACAGAGGAGCCTGGTGGACTACGGTCCATGGCGTCACAAAGAGTCAAATATGACTGAGCAACTAACACTTTCACTTCACTTTCACTTTTCATGTGTCATTTATGTCACCAGAATAGTAAATGCTTTGCACAAATGGATTTTGTGTTGGTCAAACTTGGGGATTGAGGGATTTTGGAAAGTGAGAAAGGGAGACAATTTTATGTCTTGTCAGCATAGAGCAGATGAGAGATGAGAATAGATGGTGATACATAAAATTTCAATGAGATTAAAAACTAAACCCAGATCCACCTTGAGGATATAATCCTTGTGTGTGTGTCTGCTTAGTCACTCAGTTGTGTCTGACTCTTTGTGACCCTATGGACTATAGCCAGCCAGGCTCCTCTGTCCATTGGGATTCTCCAGGCAATAATACTGGCATGGGTTGCCATGCCCTCCTCCAGGGGATCTTCCCAACCCAGGGATTGAACCCAGATCTCCCACATAGCAGGCAGATTCTTTATGGTCTGAGCCACCAGGGAAGCCCAAGAATGCTAGAGTGGGTAGCCTATCCCTTCTCCAGGGGATTTTCCCAACCCAGGAATTGAACCAGGATCTCCTGCATTGCAGATAGATTCTTTAACAGCTGAGCTTCTGATTTCCAACTACCCAAAAAGCCCACAAAAATTTTATAGATTAAGCAAAGCCAAGTTTATTGCTCCTCCCAAAAAAGGAGGTCATTACCTTGACAGACTCTTAACAACATCTTTAAAGAGAGTACAAAGGAAAGATAAGCGTCTGATTTAAGATGAGTCCTTTAATGTAAATGGAGAATTGAGTGAAATTTGTGATGTAATAGTTTAGAATCGGCAGACACAGAGAGAACAAGGTTTTAAAGGAAATCTTGAAGAATAAACAGTCCTTTGATAAACCCAGTTGAATAAATCCATTGTTCTAGGGAGGAAGCTGTTTACCTTGATGAAGATTACTTGGGTAGTTCATTATTGAAATAAATGGATTTCAGAAAGTCCATGAGACAGACATCTTCCTGGATAAGAATTTCCCAGAAAAAATAAAGTCTGATTAATGAAGAGTGTTGAGTAGTAAAGTCATGCTCAGGTTGACAGTAAGCTGCAGGTTTCAGTTCTGAGTAACCAGTAAATACAAACCCTGCAGAAGACATTAGATTTCTCAGAGTCCTTAGGATAGAAAACTGGTCTCATGTGACATCTGGCTTTTATCTGTCATCCCTATCCTTCATCCCTATCACTAGCTTCCCTGGTGGCTCAGACAGTAAAGCGTCTGCCTGCCATGCAGGAGACCCGGGTTCAATCCCTGGGTCGGGAAGATCCCCTGAAGAAGGAAAAGGCAACCCACTCCAGCATTCTTGCCTGGAAAATCCCATGGTTGGAGGAGCCTGATAGGTTACAGTCCATGGGGTCGCAAAGAGTCAGACACGACTAAGCAATTTCACTTTTTATCATTCAGCAATAGCAGGCATGTGGTAGGAACTTGACAAATACTTATGAAAAAGAATGAATTAGTAAATAAATGAGTGCAAATAAACAGTCCCTATTACTGTTTAATTCAAAGCCTTAAAACTTTTTTTAATGTCCACTGTCATAATGACTTCTTGTTTCAACACCTATTTCATCAAGAAGAGAAACCAAAAGCAACCGTGCTAAGCCTCAGACATGGGCAACACAACAAGCATGTCTAATGCACGACTTTAGACAACTGATATCTTACGGAACTCACCTCAAACTGGCTGGAAATCTGATCTCCCGGAATATGGTTGGATGGCATCACTAACTCAAAGGATATGAGTTTGAGCGAACTCCGGGAGATAGTGAATGACAAGGAAGTTTGGTGTTTTGCAGTCCATGAGGTCACATAGAGTCAGACCTGACTGAACAACAACAGCATCAAGTCCCCTGAAACCTGAAAGTAATCATTTATAAAGAAATGGTGTCTCTGCATTGGAGGCAGTGAGAGCCCTGAACTCAGAATCCTGCCTGACATATTCAATGTGATTCCTCCTTTGGTGCCCTGTTAATTTCCACTTGGAGAGACTCACTGTCCTCATAGCTGACTGATGGGATTTTGCCAAGCAATCAATAATTCAGCTTTGTTTCAGTTCTTAATTTGATGGTCATTTTTCCTTTGTGCTTAACAATTCTAGTAGAATCCTAAGATATAATGAAGAAGTAGACTATGAATAAAAACCCAACCCCACTGTCAATGAGATTCTAAAAGTATAAATATTGTTTTCTGCAAAACTATAGTCCAAAACTTTAACAATAGTGTAATTTTTTTAATAACTGAGCTTTTTTTTTGGCAGCGGGGAGGGGAGGGGCGTGATGCAGAGCTTATAGAATCTAAGGGTCCTGAGAGTGAAAATGCAGAGTCCTAACCACTGGACCACCAGAGATTCCCTATAATGGTGTAATTTTAAAATGCAGTGATTAGGGACTGAGGCACATACATTGTGGCTGATTGGTCATGTATTTCAAACAAATATTAAAACATTCTATGGACAATGACATGACCTATTTGAAACCAGAACTGCCCCAGAAATTCTAGGACACTGAGGTCTTGAATTCAAAAGCATCTCCACTCACACTCCTTCGATTGTGTACTTTTTTCCTGAGACTGTTTGAAATTTCTTTAGACATGTGTTGAAACCAATGGCATTTTTTTGAAAGTAAACTTCTCTAGAAAGTACAGGGCATTATTCATTTATATACACTCATATATATATATATATATATATATATATATATATATATATATAAAATGAATTTGGTGAAATGAAGGCATATGACTTTCGTACTTACTAGATAACAGGGAAAGGTCTGAGTCTGAGTGAGCCACCTCAAATTTCTGCCTAGGACAGAAAGCGTCTTAAGGACTTCCCTGGTGGTCCAGTGGTTAAGAATCCACCTTCCAAAGCAGGGGACGTGGGTTCAATCCCTGATCAAGGAAAAAAGATCCCACATGCCATGGGGCAACTAAGCCCTTGAGCCATAACTACTGACCCTGCACGGTCTAGAGCCTGTGTGCCACAACTTGAGAGAACACACACCACAACTAAAGACCCAAATGCTCCCCAAAATAAATGTTTTTTTGAAAAATGAAAGTTCTCTAAGCCAATAAGCCCTGGGAGATTAATGACCAAAGGGAGAAGGGAATATGTACATTCAAGGAACAGTCTCCAAAATGAAAGGTGGTCTGGATCGCCCTCTCTTTGTGAGTTTGGACCTGCCTTTAATACTTTTAGGATGCCTTGGTCATTGAAATACTATGATCTGTGAGCAGATGGGGAGAGATATCTCAGCTACATATATTTTTTAAATATTTTCATTTTGTTTGTCTCTCCAGCTGAGCTTGGGCTTCCAACCTGATAGTCTCCATTTAAAATGTTCCATTGGAGTATTCAGCTCATTTATTTTTAATTAAAATGTTATTAAGATTATAAAATTGGTATAAAGATTAAAAGCAGACAGGACAAATTACCTATGTGCTGTGGTAACATTAAATATTCACCCACTCAGCTAATTTGGATAACTTCAGAGTGAAGAGCAAAAAATCACTATGGCTTTCAACTTTGTTCTTTTCAGTTTCCCATCAGAAGTCCCTGGGCACCTTCCACTCTGTTGTGATTCACAAGTCTGGCCTCCTAGACTGCTTCTAATGGAAACTTGCAAATAAATGATGTCTCACCAGCCCATCAGATTAGAGAAACAGGGGAAAGGGAGTGAAGAGTCAGTTACCAGTTATCATCCAAATAAGAAAAACCAGTTTTATGATCAATAGAGTCCATGAAACAGATGTAACATGGGTACATTGACATGATGAAAGAGCTTCATTGCACATTAAGGCATCTCCAACAGTCGGTTCCAGGACCCATAGGAAAGGTAACTCCATGCAGACAGGCAACAGCACTACAGTTGATTTGGCTTGAACATGACTCCTACCCTTGTATGTAGATGCTAGAAACGCTGAGAATATGCCTACCAAGAACCCATAGCTTAATAGGAAGAGAAATTAGAGCTAACAAGCTCTTCAAAATTCATGATCTCTCTTCAGTCAGTTCAGTTCACTCACTCAGTCGTGTCCAACTCTTTGCGACCCCATGAACTGCAGCACACCAGGCCTCCCTGAGTCACCAACTCCCGGAGTCCACCCAAACCCATGTCCATTGAGTCAGTGATGCCATCCATCCAACCATCTCATCCTCTGTCGTCCCCTTCTCCTGCCTTCAACCTTTCCCAGCATCAGGGTCTTTTCAAATGAGTCAGCTCTTTGCATCAGGTGGCCAAAGTATTGGAGTTTCAGTTTCAACATCAGTCCTTCCATTGAACACACAGGACTAATCTCCTTTAGGGTTAAGGTAGCTTTCAACAATCCATTGTGGTTGAGAATAAAAAGGAACAAAAGAGAAATGACCTACTCAAGGCCATTCTAAAGGTTTGTAGGTAGAAGAAAATTGGAACTAGCCTCTAAGTCCTACAGTCTTTCCACTACACCAAGCAAAGAATTCTAGGTGAGATATATGCATGTATGTGTGTGTGTGTGTGTGTGTAAGAGAGAAAGAAACAGGCTTCTATATAGGCTGTAGAAACCCTCCACTTTCTTACTCTTGTTTCTGGAGTATGTAATTGTATGAGTTGATCTCAGCTCTGAATTTTTAGAAATATAGCACTTGACCCACTTTGGAAAGCTGGATCAGCTTATCTGACCATCAGTAGATTATGTCAGATTATTCTTAGAGGTTTCTTAACCTCTAAGTTTTGTATGAAACTTTTATTAAAGAGAACAAATTCAGAAGGAAAAAACATATACATTTCTCCCTAAATGTTACTCAGTAAAAAGCAGGCAGTCTGAAAACGATCAAATATTTCAAAAATAAAATTGATATAAATGAAAGAATCTAAAATGGTTTAGGAAAACTGGAAGCAACTGGAAATTTTTCACTAAAGCAATCCTTTTCAAAAGAGAAAAAAATAACTGGATTCCTGAGTTTCTTAGCTAAAGAAATCCTAAACTGGATCAGTGGTTTGCTTCAGATTAGAATCCACGTTAGCTTAGGAAAAGCTGGATGTCTTTTCCTAAATCCTGGGTCTAGAATTCAAATGCAAGCTGTAGAGCCTGTGTCCCTGAGGCCCAGTAGGGTCCCCACTGGAGTAGCCAGCATGTCACTGAAGAATGGTATGCTTGTGCAGTCTCCAAATTCAATTCTCTGGCCCTCTCAGAGTTTCTGTGAGCTCCCGAGGCTTCTTTGATTTATTCCTTTCTGTTTAAACTGCCTAGACCTTTATTTTTTGAACACCCTCACACAGAGATACACACAAAGTACGTCCTCCACACAATGGCCAGAGTGAATTTCTATGCAATGATCAGTACATTACACTTCCCTGATCAAAACCCTCCAATGGACTTCGCATTGCCACCACACTACAGCCCAGACTCCTCACCAGGACTGGGCCACACCTTGACCGTGGAGACCTCTGCTGCAGCCTACATGCCCATGAGACCTGCCCTACATGTCTCCCTCCCCCCTCCCTCCTCAATCACTCCACTCCAGCTGCAATGGATTCTTTCTGTTCCTCAGACATACCAGCTCCTTCCCATCTCAGGGCCTTTGTACTCACTATTTCTTCTGCTTCCAGAACCTCACCATAGTTCCTGCCCTCACTTCACTGAGATCTCAATAAAATAATCAGTTTCAGTTCCTTTACCACTCTAGACCCTCTCTATTACGTTCTCTCATTTTATCTTCTACTTAGTTCTCACATGTCCAAAAATTATTTTATTGATTTAGTCTACATTTGGTCTATTCTACAATTATTTTATTGATTTATACTACATTTGGTCTATTTCCTCATACGTGAATGTAGACAGTTTGAGGATAGGAACTCTGTCTCAATCCAGCATTTGGAACAATGCCAAGTAAATCATAGATATTCAGTAAGTATTTACTATATGATGGACTTTCAAAATATCTTTGAAGATTTTTATGAAGTTTAGGTTAAAACAGATATTGTTTATTTTCTAAAAGAAAGCAATGGATTCTCATTTCAAATAACTTGGAAGATACAAAAGTTTGCAAAGGAGAAAATGGAAATCACCTTTATTTCCACATTCAGGAATAAGAACTAAGAACAGTTTGATCTATTTCCCTTATGTATTTTTTTCCTATAGAACATAGAGTCATTTTACATAATTGAAATTATTTTCCATACTGTATTAGTTTCCCAGGGTTGAAAATTACAGTGTGCTGTTACAAATGGCTACAAACTAGAGGGCTTAAAATAACAGAGATAAGCAGCTTACAGACTGGGAAAAAGTATTTGCAAACCATATATCTGATAAGGGGTTAATATCCAAAACGCATAAAGAATTCTTACAACTCAGCAAAACACAAATAATCCAATTTAACAAGTGGGCAGAAGATCTGAATAGACATTTCTCCAAAGACATAAAATGGCTGATGAAGAAATGCTCATCATCACTATCCATTAGGGAAATGCAAATCAAAATCCCAATGAGATATTACCTCACAGCTATTAAAATGGCAAGTACCAAAATGACAAGAGATAGAAGTGTTGGCCTGAAGATGTGGAAAAGTTGGAACCCTTGTGCACTGTCAGTGGGAATGTAAAATGGTGCAACCACTATGGAAAACAGTATGGAGCTTTCTCAAGAAGTTAAAAATAGAACGAACAAATCATCCAGCAATCCCACCTCTGGGTATATATTCAAAATAATTGAAATAAAAATCTCAAAGATGTTATTTGCACTTTTATGCTCATGGCATCATTGTTCACAATAGCCAAGAGGTAGAAATAATTTAAATATCCATCTATGGATGAATAGATAAAGAGAGATTGGTGTATACATAAAACAGAATAATATCCAGCCATAAAAAAAGAAGGAAATCCTGTTCCAGAGTAAAACATGAATCTTGAGGACATTGTGTTAAGTGTAATAAAAACCAGCTACAGAAGAACAAATACTGCCTTGATTCCACAAACATGAGGTATCTAAAATATTTAAATTCATAGAAACACAAAGTAGAATTATAGCTACCAGGGACTGGAAGGAAGGGAAAACAGAAAGTTTCTATTCAAATCACATAGAGTTTCAGTCATGCAAAATGAAAAAGCTCCACAGATCTGATATACATTATACACTTAAAAATTTGTTAAGAGGGTGGATCTCATGTGTTTTACCATAATTTTTTCAAAATATTTTTGAGAAAAGAGGTTTATTCATTCACGATTCAAGAGGCCACAAGTGCAGAGTCAAGGGGTCAGCAGGGCCCTGCTCTCTCTGAAAGTTCTAGAGAAGCTTGAGCCTCCTTGCTTCCTCCTAACTTCTGCCAGTTTCTGACTCTCTTTGGCATTTCTTGACTTACTGACACATCACTTTAATCTCTGTTTCTGTCATTGCGTGACTTTCTTCTCTGTGTATCTATGTCCCTGTGTGTTCACATGGCCTTCTATAAAAACACCAGTCATTGGAACTCAGGGCCCACCCTAATCTAGTATGCGTGCTAAGTTGCTTCAGTCGTGTCTGACCCTTTGCGACCCTAGGATGGTAGCCTGCTCGTTCCACGAGATTCTCCAGGCAAGAATACTTAAGTGAGTTGCCATGCCCTCTTCCAGGGGATATTCCAGACCCAGGGATTAAACCGGCGTCTCTTACGTCTCCTGCATTGGCAGGCAGGTTCGTTACTATGAGCACCACCTGGGAAGCCCAATCTAGTATGACCTCATCTTAATTAATTGCATCTGTGGGACCTCCCTGGTGGTCCAGTGATTGGGAATCTGTCTTGCAATACAGGAGATTCGAGGTTTATCCATGGTTGGGGAACTAAGATCCCACATGCCTCAGAGCAAGAGCCTGCACCCCGCAATCCTGAGCCCTCGAGCTCTGGGGGCAGAGCACCACAGCTACAGAGTTCCACAACGAAAGATCCCTCATGAGGCAACAGAGATCCCGCACGCCACAACTAAGACCCAAGGCAGCCAAATAAATACATAATTTGTTTTTAAAAAGGACTTCTCCTTCCAATTCAGGGGGTGCCAGTTCAATCCTTGTTTGGAGAGCTAAGATCCCATATGCCTCGCAGCCAAAAAAACCAAAACATGAAATACAAACAATATTGTAACAAATTCAATAAAGACTTTAAAAAATTAGTCACATCTGCAAAGACCCTACTTGTAAATAAGGTCATATTTCTAGATCCCAGTTCAGTTCAGTTCAGTCACTCAGTCGTGTCCGACTCTTTGTGACCCTATGAACCACAGCACGCCAGGCCTCCCTGTCTATCACCAACTCCCGGAGTCCACCCAAACCCATGTCCATTGAGTTGGTGATACCATCCAGCCATCTCATCCTCTGTCATCCCCTTCTCCTCCTGCCCTCAATCTTTCCCAGCATCAGGGTCTTTTCAAATGAGTCAGCTCTTCGCATCAGGTGGCCAAAGTATTGGAATTTTACCTTCAACATCAGTCCTTCCAATGAACACCCAGGACTGATCTCCTTTAGGATGGACTGGATCTCCTTGCAGTCCAAGGGACTCTCAAGAGTCTTCTCCAACACCACAGTTCAAAAGCATCAATTCTTCAGTGCTCAGCTTTCTTCATAGTCTAACTCTCACATCCATACATGACTACTGGAAAAACCATAGCCTTGAGTAGATGGCCCTTCTTGGCAAAGTAATGTCTCTGCTTTTTAATATGCTGTCTAGGTTGGTCATAACTTTCCTTCCAAGGAGTAAGCATCTTTTAATTTCATGGCTGCAATCACCATCTGCAGTGATTTTGGAGCCCAGAAAAATAAAATCAGCCACTGTTTCCCCTGTTTCCCCTGCCAGAACTCAGCTCAACTTCTTTCAGGCTTTACTCTAAGACCCAGGTTCAAAGCTATACTTCAGCTCTGAAATGACCCCGGCCACTCAGTCCTCGTACCTCTGCTCCTGTGGGTGAGGCACTTCTATTCTGGCTCCAAAGACAGGCAGTTCTTTGCCACCAGATTACCCCTCTACTTACCCTACAGTTTTCTCCTTTACCACTACTAGAGATTTCTCTGATCTTAGCCCAGGAAAGCTGACCTCCAGCTCTTAAACCATTTCTTTATATTCGTGCAATTTATTTGAAGTGCATTCACACAGAGATTCTACAACTGGTTCCACCCTTCAAAGAGGTTCAACTTTTTCACATGTAGCTCTAGGACAGCACTTGGACTTGGTTTTTTTGTGGGGCCTCCTATGTGGATCTTCTCTAACTAGCTTATCAGAGGTGGGCTTCCATCATCTTTTAAGAGCTTATGTACTGTTAAACATGGCCTTGAATTTCTGGAATTCCATCTCATTCAAAGAACAGAAAGACCAATACGCCAAGCTAAGGAATGCTCAGGTAACACCCTTGGCTCATTTTTGCTCTTCCAGTCAGCCTTCTCCCAGGAAAGCATCATTCAGACAATATCAAAATACATTTGAAAATACAGAAATATTAAGATACATTTCTCAGAGGCATTAGTGATTTCTGGTTAGAATTGGACTTGGAAAAGCTAGTTCTTGTAGCAAGTACAGGGAATAAAGGAGAGGAAAGAGACTAGAGAGGAGAATGATTATGTACAGTAGGTCATTTCAAGACTGGAAGAAATTTGGGAGCTAGGGGAGGACCAGAGAGGAGGAAACAGCCATGGGACCTCTGTTAGGGCTATTCTGACCTGACCCACTTTCCCTCTTGTCAACGACTGTGTCATTGAGCTGGTTTAAACACATAAGGACTATTAGAAGAACATCTGCCCGGGACTTCCCCTGATGGTCCGCTGGTGAAGACTTCATGCTTCCAAGGCAGGGGCCTGGGTTCGATTCCTGGTCAGAGAACTAGATCCCACATGCCACAGCTAAGACCCAACAAAGCTAAAAAATAAAAATAAAGAAGAACATCTGTCTAAAAGAGACTGAGTGGAGTGCCAGTAGCAGGAAGATGATAATGCAAACTTTGATACTGATGCTTAAGCAAAGCAACATGTGAAATAGAAAATCTCTAGGTAGCTTGTAAGAGTAGAATACCATCAGAGCCAACAAACTTTTCAAATCCTTCATGTCATAAAGACAGACTGCAGAAGGCAGACAACTTTGCTTAACAAATACCAATGCTTGAGAAAATAGAAAAATATTCATTTCCTAAAGAAAATTCTTTAACAAGATACCAGTGTGCTCATTATAAAAATATTACTATAATAATCAGAAACCATAGAAGTCATGAGGAATCAATTTACTGACCAGAATTTGAAAAAGAGTAGGACTTGGACCCTACCATTCCCAGTACTGAAAATTCCACATTTAAATATCATTAAAAATCAGCCCTGGGATTTCTTTGGAAGGAATGATGATAAAGCTGAAACTCCAGTACTTTGGCCACCTCATGCGAAGAGTTGACTCATTGGAAAAGACTCTGATGCTGGGAGGGATTGGGGGCAGGAGGAGAAGGGGACAACAGAGGATGAGATGGCTGGATGGCATCACTGACTCGATGGACGTGAGTCTGAGTGAACTCCGGGAATTGGTGATGGACACCTGGCATGCTGCGATTCATGGGGTCGCAAAGAGTCAGACACGACTGAGTGGCTGAACTGAACTGAACTGAAAAAATTATTTGGGGACTATTTTACTTTCAAATTCTAAGAAGAAGGAACTGTGAAACAAATATCTTTGTACTTCCTTGGGCACAATAAATATGACATAATCCCTTTTATCATTCTTATTTGCCTGTGGAAAAATTCAAAGCCAGAAATATGATTCAAGTTTGGAACCTTTAACCTTATTTCATGTGATGCTGTGCAGTTTGTTATTAGGACAGTTCTGATTAAAGGTTTATTGACTCAATAGATACTCTCTATTATATATGACTGTTTTAAAGGAGCAAAACCAACTCATTAGTTAGAAACCAGCAAAGCATGCAAGTGCTTTGTTCAACTGACAATGAGAGAGAGAACCAGTGGAAATTTACTGCTGGAAAACATTATCACCAGGAGATATTCACTGAACTGACAATTTTTGACATTTCCCATGTTCCTTCTGAAAATATTTGTGTTATAATCAGACCTTTCAACATCACCAAATAACATCTGTTCAATTTCCATGTGATTTTGCAAACTCTGGAAACTAAAGTACAAGATGGGCCAGCTGTCTCTGAATCTACACACCACCCCTGAAGCCACACCAACATCACCCATACCCCAACCACCAACACCACCAAAGCTGAACTTGAATGTAAGAGCCCCTTGTGTCACCCACGTTTCTGAGTGGGTGAGTGAAAGTCATTCAATTGTGTCTGACTCTTTGCCATCCCATGGACCATAGCCCACTAGGCTCCTCTGTCCATGGAATTCTCCAGGCAAGAATTCTGGCATGGGTAGCCATTCCCTTCTCCAAGGCATCTTCCCAAACCAGAGATCAAACTCAGGTCTCCCTCATTCCAGGTGGATTCTTTACCATCTAAACTACCAGGGAAGCCCATGTTTCTAATTCATCCCCCCAAAAAAACCTTACAGAAGAGAACAATCAAAGCACATGACAAAGAAAAACAATAACAATACTAAGAATAGCCTTGCCTTTGACCATAGGAGAATGGTGGGTCTTTCTTTCTCTGGCAGGGAAATTCCTGCTCCGTATCACCCGTTCTCTGTGGAGCCCTCACCGGCACTTGCTGCAGGGGTCTTGCTGTCTGCCATCCAGTGATCTGACTGATGCAGTCCCTGGCATGCTCCTGCTCCTGCTACATCCACCCCAGATTTACCCTCAAAATTTATTACTGGGGTTGTTGGGGCTCAGCCTTTCTCAAATCACAACTTGCACTGCCTTCACTGAGTGAGTAAAATTCCCTTTATGCTCCTAGAGAGAGTGCCCAATTTCAGAGGATGATTTGCCTTTCCTGCCCAAAGGACTTTCCCAAGCACCGCCATCCAGGGCTTACACAGCGTTTATTCTCCATAATGTCATTTCATAACAAGGGACCCACCTGACAGCGGCTGCAGGCCTGATAGAGCAATGGAATGACCTTTTGAAAGTGCTGCTGGGGCACCACCTTGGAGATGATGCTGTGAGACTAGTGAGTGTTCTCCAGGATGCAGCATACCCCTTCAAATAACAACCACCAAGCTGAGTTCCCTAGGCCACAGGCAACAGTGCTCTGTGACGTCTTAGAGGGATGGAGTGGGCAAGGGGGACGGAGGGACACACGAGAGGGAGGGAATATATGTATACTTATAACTGATTCACATAGCTGTACAGCACAAACTAACACAACATTGTGAAGCAATTATACTGCAATTTTTAAAAAATGACAACAAAAACAAACAAAATAACCACCAGGTGGTGTGGTGTGTTCCAGTAGGTCAGATACACAGGTCCAGGTGTAAGCAGGTTATTTGCCCCCTTTTCTGTCTGTGCATCTCTCTTTTCCTCAGACGTTAATCATAAAGCTGAGATCAATGGGCCACATTTAAGCTAACTCCTGATTTTTGCTTCACTGAATATAGACAATGCCTTGCCTAACCTGTTGGTTTCTCTCCTAGGTTAGAAAAAAATAAGAAGTAAGATTTAAGTAGCTGAAGAAGACTGATTCTCTACCCTCAGTTTCCCCTTTAGCATATTTATGCCTAATAATTGCAATGTCCAGTATTAAGCATTCAGCTCCTAACCTGGAAAGAGCTGTCTTTGGAAGGATAGCAAGTAGGGAGTTTCTCTATTTTCTTCTTTGTGTGCCTTAGATCTCTAGCTAAACAATTGATTTTGCTAGAATAACCCATTCCCTCCTCTCTGATCAAGACTTCTACTTGGGTGGAGGGAAGCTGGATGGGGTAAATCCAGTTGGCTCTCTAACAAAATTCTCACATCTCTCTGTTAAAATTATTCCCTGCACTTTGTTCAACCTTCTCCATTATTTATCCACCAGTCTAATCTCCTGGCTGCCTCCAGAGGGCACTATATTCTCTATAGCCTTTGGTCATACCATGCTCTCCAATCCCAAAGTTGATACTCTTTGGCAAGCCCTACAATGCCTCTGTCTTCTGGAATCCCATGGTTACACATCAAACATGAAAACATATTCCTCTTAGAGTTCTCTCTTATTTTAGATAGGCTTGCCTTGTCTCAAGTGAAACTAAGAACTCCTTCCAGGGAGAGAGTCACATTCCAAGTGAACTTGGAGGATGGCAAGCATCCTTCATGTCTATCCTCCAATGGATATTGATATCCATTGTCCCACTGACTACAAAATCAAGTACATCTGTTCATGTGGGCAAAGTAATGGCCTAGATCTATAGCATTCCCAATAAAAAAGAATAAAATCTCCTTGGAGAAATAGCTGATTCTAGAGCTTGGGGAGGAAAGAACAAAATAAGCCTAGATAGACATTGTTCTGTGTCAGATGTGCTCAAAAATAATGATGACCTATCAAAAGGACATAGGATTCAGTGTGAGGGGCTCCCTCTGGTCAAATCTGACAACTGAGCATCAAATTAAATATTGGTTTAATAAATTATAAATAATTGAGTAAGATAAAAATCCACAAGTCTATATTGATAAATAAATTATCTATCTTTGCCTCTTCCTAGGTCACAAAGATATTTTCATATGATTTCTTCTAGAAGCCTTATAGTTTTAGAAGTTATATTTAGACCTGCAGTTTATCTCTGATTCATTTTTGTGTAGAATATGAAGTAGAGATCAAGGTTAATTTTTTTTTTCATATGTTTATCCAGTTGTTCCAGTACTCTCACTGAAAAAGAAAAATCTCTATCTTAACCTAATTTGTTCCTTGGTTAAAAAAATATATATATCTATTGACCATATATTTGTTGCTGTTTAGTTGTTAAGTTGTATTCAACTCTTTATGACCCAGTGGACTGTAGCCTGCCAGGTTCTTCTGTCCATGGGATTTCCCAGGCAAGAATATTGGAGTGGGTTGCCATTTCCTCCTCCAGGGGATCTTTCCAACCAAGGGATCGAACCCACATCTCCTTCAACTCCTCCTGCATGGCAGGTGGATTCTTTACTGTTGAGTTACCAGGGAAGCTCACTGGTTCTATTTCTAGATTCTATTCTGTTCCATTCTTTTCCTCTTGTTTTCTCTTGGTAATTCTGCCATGTTTTGAAAGTTGTAGGCTTTATAGAAATTTCTGAAATCTAATTAGGTAAATTTTCAAGACTGTTAGTTTCCTTCCTTTCAGAGATATTTTGCCTCAATTTCCATCCACCTCAGCATCCCAAACTTGGCCTTCTAATTTTTCAGGTCAATACCTCTGTGCATCTCCCATAGGCCTCATGAGGACCAGAAGAGTGACTTCTGGAGAAGAGCCTTATGTATGTGGATTTCACCCGGTGCAGCAGTTTCCTTCTTTCAAGGGTTAAATCCCCTGCAGTTCTTGCTAGTTTTTGGAGATATATATAAATATATAGAGAAAGTCTATTACAGTGGTCAAAAGAAGAATTAGATTAATACATGCTATTTGGCCATTACTGGGAGACATAACCTTTCCACTGGTTTTCTATACTAAATTTCAGGCCTTTGCTGATAGCTCCCATCAGCCCTGGTAAGGATCCCTGGTAGCTCAGATGGTAAAGAATCTGCCTGCAATGCAGGAGGCCCGGGTTTGATCCCTGGGTCAGAAATGTCCCCTGGAGAAGGAAATGGCAACCCACTCCAGTATTCTTGCCTGGAGAATTCCACAGACAGAGGAGCCTGGTGAGCCACAATACATGGGATCGCAAAGAGTCGGACAAGACTGAGTGACTAACCTAACCCATCAGCCCTACCCAAAGATTCCTACCAAATGGGTGAGCTAGAAACCATGCTCTGTTGTCCCTGAAGCCTTTCGTTTCCTCAATGGCTCTGACCAGGTCTCCCCACTCTCAATCTCATCACGGCATTGCCGTGCTCCTAGCTGGCCATCTAGTCCCTCTGTGAGTCATAGTTCCAAACTTCCTTCAGGACAAATGGGGACACAAGCAAAACCAGGAAGAATCATCTGGACACAACCAGAGGAAAGATGGAAGAGCCCTGGGGTAGAGGAAAAGGAGAGCAGGAACCTCAGCCACATCTAAAGGTGAGCAGAGGTATAGAGAGGAGGTACTGGGGCCAGGGATACTAGGATTTAGAACAAAGTCTTATCTTTTGTGGGAGCTATTTATCAATGTCTGTTGGTATTGAAGAAAGAGTTTTATTACTCTATTGAGACTGTCTTTGTCCTCCCTGGCACCACTAATCCCTTAATTATTCCCCTGGGGAAGCAAAACTATAATTACACTTCCAGCTACACTTGATTCCCTGGACAGCCTGGATATCACAGTCCTGTCAAATCTCCCTTCCCTGCCATGGCTTCTTTTGTCTCTTTCACTTTCAAAGGCATTCTTATTTCTGAACCACCCCTATTATTAATCTTTTTCAGTTTCTATAAAAAGAAAAACTACGTATTTTCTAGTGAAAAGGAAATTCATTCACCTTTGGAAATTGTCCTTGTCTTTGAAAACCATGTAGCCATTTCAGTGGGAAGGGCATGAAGGAAAAAAATCATTATAATCATCTTCAACTGCAGTTGAGTAAAACGTGAAGAGCCTCAGGTTATGAGACTTAAGGTTTATCGGAGAAAGATAAGGTAAGCCCTAAACAAATCCAGTGGTATGCTTGTTTTCTGACCTTTCATTGAACAGTTATCAGTTGTCACTTTGGCTTGCAGACTGACATTAAAAAGGATGAAAATATTGCTTTTTAAGAAGGATGAGAATATTGCTTTCTTAGTACAGCCTCCTAATGACATGTCTTTTGTTCAAGCTATGATGCTCTGACAAATTAGCCCAAAAAAGTGGAGCAGGAAAAACTGTCTCTACTTCTGCTTGTTATCACCTTTAGTATTATTAGAGCAGCTATCATTCCATATGCTCCCAACTTGTCACTACTTACTAAGGAATGGGATATGCATAAATTAATTGATGCCAAACTAGATTGTGAATTCTGTGGGCAGGGAGCTTTTTTCAAACTCCCACAGCACTTGGCTTACTTCTGGACACATGAGACTGTATTATATTGCTAAGTCTCTTTAGTTGTGTCTCACTCTTTGCGACCCTATGGACTGTAGCCTGCACCTCCCCTATCTATGGAGATTTTCCAGGCCAGAATACTGAAGTGGATTGCCGCACCCTTCTCCAGGGATCTTCCTGACCCAGCTATTGAACTCGTATCTCTTATGCCTCCTGCACTGGCAAGCAGATTCTTTACCACTAGTGCCACCTGGGAAGACTCAGTAAATCTCGTTTGATCATATAGCTCACAAGTTATTGTCCAATGTTAATATTACATACTCAGTCTCTGTTTCCCTGAGTGTCAAAAATCCGCTCTAATTTTGTCCTGATTCTATGTTACAGTAATGTCTTTTTTTCATGGGTTTTGTAAATATAGTGGCAAAATCTTTAATAATGCTGGTTAATGGATTTTATCTTGAGCTTTTTCTGTACTTAGTAATCAAATTGAAGGATCACTCTCCTTTTAGCACACTCAAATCCATGTAATATACTTCACATTACAATGGCAGGTTCTATTTCAGCACATTTCATACTAAGAAATAGTGTTGATAGTATGATATTGCTTGGTGTGGTGATTAATGCCTTAAATATGTTGGACCAACCAGAATCCACTAAATAATTTCCAACTCTCCTTTGCTGTCTGTACTCTGGAGACCAAAATAGGGTAAATTACTTGGCAGGGGGTGGAATCTCTTGGCCTTAATTGCTTTGCTTCTAATAGGGGAATTATAACATCTGTCCAGCATATCAGTCAGATTTGTTGTGAGGGTCAAATGGGATAATGCACGAAAAAATTATTTGTAAACTGCAATGCTTTGCACAAATGCGAGTTATCATAATTTGCATTGTACACAGGTCACAGCCTTCCAGGCCAAAGAGGCATTCTAGACTTCTTGAATACACATTGTAAACTATTCTAAGTCTGCAGCATGTAATGTCAATTGTTTCTTTCTGTGCCACAAATCAATGATGATACTGCCTCGTCACCTATTTCATCTGATGGGCCCCTAAATAAAAATAATTAAAAGCTAATCTGCATACCACATATTCTTATTGCCATATAGAGCCTTACAAGCCAGTAACAGATCAATTAATCAATGTTTCCCTCTATTATGGTCTGTCAGCAGATCAATCTACCAAACCAATCAAGAATATTATGGGCTTATAGTTGTGCAGGAATGAATTTTGCAGCTGTGGAGCTATTTCTTTTGAAAGGAAAGGGTGAGAAATGATTGTTATACCTCACCTTTTCTGCAAGCATAAGGAGTTTCCAACTGATGGAAAGGTTATGTTGACAATTCACAATAAGATACATGGAATCCATGTGTAAACGTTGTGAAGGACATGGCCCTGGCACAGAAGACCTGAGACAGCCTAAGAGAGGCTTCATCTGTTTTTTCCTCCTAGCACATCAGGAAAATGAACCGCATCAGCATATTCCTTTGTGGGTAAGAAAAAGCACAAGGCCCTGTTTCTGAACCTACATAGAAGAATTGATAATGTCACTACTCTTAGAAAACACATAAGGTTCCAAGGTGAATATCTTTGTATGTTTGTATATATTCACTGTGACATGCAGGACACTAAGACAGTTTTCATTAAGCATGGACACTATTTCAACTTAAATGCAAGCTTTTTAATAAGGAAGAACTGTAATAATTTTGTTCCTCTAAAAAAATACCCCTCATTAACACATTTCATTTACTATTGAATCCTACCTCATTGGGTTTACTTTTTCATTGATTTCCCCCTTCTCTGAAAGAGAATCAGGTGAGGAGAGAAAAGGAGAGATCTGAATGCTTAGGCAGACTCGGCCTTCGCTGTAGTTAATTAGGTACACGGGGCTCTTAAAGGTTTGTTTCCTTTCTGGAATATGAAAAGCTTAATGCACAATGAACTTCTTCTTAGGAAAGTTATCCCAAGTGAGTTTTCATTTCTAAGGTATCAGGTGGTAAATTCTGGGTAATGCAAGGTGTTTATGAGACCCTGTGCTGTGCTTAGTCGCTCAGCAGTGTCTGACCCTTTGCTACCCCATGGATTACAGCCCACCAGGCTCCTCTGTCCATGGGGATTCTCCAAGCAAGAACACTGGAGTGGGTTGCCATGACTTCCTTCAGGGGATGTTCCCAACCCAGGGATCAAACCAAGGTCTCCCTCATTGCAGGATATCTTTACCTGCAGGATTTACATTGCAGGATTCTTTACCATCTGAGCCACCAGAGAAGCCCTTGCTGCTAAGTCACTTCAGTCGTGTCCGATTCTGTGCGACCCCATAGATGGCAGCCCATCAGGCTCCCCCGTCCCTGGGATTCTCCAGGCAAGAACACTGGAGTGGGTTGCCAGTTCCTTCTCCAATGCATGAAAATGAAAAGTGAAAGTGAAGTCACTCAGTCGTGTCTGACTCTTAGCGACCCCATGGACTGCAGCCTAATAGGCTCCTCCATCCATGGGATTTTCCAGGCAAGAGTACTGGAGTGGGGTGTCATTGCCTTCTCCAAGAGAAGCCCTTATGAGACCCTAAAAGTGTAGAAATCATGAGTCCTCTATCTGCTTCTCTCTCTTTTTTTTTTTAAATTTTATTTTATTTTTACACTTTACAAAATTGTATTAGTTTTGCCAAATATCAAAATGAATCTGCCACAGGTATACATGTGTTCCCCATCCTGAACCCTCCTTCCTCCTCCCTCCCCATACAATCCCTCTGGGTCGTCCCAGTGCATCAGCCCCAATCATCCAGTATCGTGCATCGAACCTGGATTTGTCATTCTATCCTCTTCCTCTAGACAATTTAATCTGTGTTATCATTTACAGCTGGAAAAAAAATTTTAGTTTGGATTTCCATCAGTGATTTCTTAAACCTTTTCAAAAAAATGATCAATACCTGGGTCCCACCCCTAGATATTTAATTGGCTTGGAGTAGGATCTGGAAAATAAGGAGATTTTAAGACTCTCCTTGAGTAATTTTAATGTGTGGCCAGAGTCTAGAATGCAATTTGTAATGGAACTTAGAAAAACTAACTTTGCTTGGGAAATGCTATGGTTTATGGGAATTAATGTTTATGTTATAAACTGCTTCCTGGTCACATGTTTTAAAGAAATATACTTAAGTTTCTTATATGTTGTGGGTATGAGTCTTACATTGATTCATTCCTATGTATCCTGTTAACCCTGTGGAACTGTGGAGAAGTGGAGCATATTAAAGAGGAAAATTAATCTGTTTTGGAGTTTTAGAAAGAACTACATAAGCTCCCACAGAGGCCCTGAGCAGAAGCTGCCAAAGGTGAGTTAGATTCTAACAGGCTGCAGGAAGAAGTCCCTTTGGCTGACATTAGGAAGAAAAAAGAAAAATGAAAGAGGAAACTGTTTCTTATATACCTTGAGTGACTAATTTATTTGGGGTAACAGGAAGAAGAGACTCATTTGGTGGGAAGAAAGACTTTCATTTCTTCATGACAATAAAAGATGAACTTAAGAGTAGAGCATGGGGAACTGGGGACTTTGAGAGGTTATATAAGAAATGTGACATCTTGTTCCAGTGTAAACTTAATTAAATGATATCTTGATGCTTTAGGGCGGTTTCTGGAGAAAATAAGCAAAATATATTTATGAAGTTTTGGGGAATAGAAACTGCACACTTCCTTGGCCTAAATGGTAAAAGTGATGATTGATTGGAGCAATAGTTTCTCAAAGGTGTATGTTTCTATGGTCAGTTGTGTCTGACTCTTTGCAATCCCATGGACCATATAGCCTGCCAGGCTCTTCTGTCTGTGGAATTTTCCAGGCAAGAATAATGGAGCAGGTTGCCATTTCCTACTCTAAGAGATCTTTCCAACTCTGGGATCAAAACACCACACTGCAGGCAGATTTTTTACCATCTGAGCTATCTAGGAAGCCCTTAATAAAAGGGAAGGGAGTAAAGGAAACAGAATGGGTGACCTAAGTCTACTCTGCTGAAATGAGAACCTTCTTTCTCTTGGATCCATCTTTTTGTCACCCAAAAGATGATAAAACTCCAGTTAAGAAAAGGTGTGGCCGTGAGGAAAGGAGCCAAGAATGCCCATTGGCCTACTCTTGGCAAAGGGTCTTGGAACAGATGCACAAATGGGACCACGGAGGCTCTCATTTTCTCTATTCCAGCCCACTGTGTTTAGAAACAAGAGCTCCATGATAGGAACTACAGAAGAAATGAGGGGAAATCCCCAGCTCAAATGATGATAGATCTTCTGAAAAACTGCAATATCAGCAGTGCTGAAGATATAGAGATTTGACTCTTCAGTTCATTTGCTCAGTCATGTCCGACTCTTTGCGACCCCATGAACCACAGCGTGCCAGGCCTCCCTGTCCATCACCAACTCCCGAAGTCCACCCAAACCCATGTCCATCGAGTCAATGATACCATCCAGTCATCTCATCCTCTGTCATCCCTTTCTCCTCCTGCCCTCAATCTTTCCCAGCATCAGGGTCTTTTCCAGTGAGTCAGCTCTTCACATCAGGTGGCCAAAGTATTGAAGTTTCAGCTTCAACATCAGTCCTGCCAATGAATATTCAGGACTGATCTCCTTTAGGATGGACTGGTTGGATCTCCTTGCAGTCCAAGGGACTCTCAAGAGTCTTCTCCAGCACCACAGTTCAAAAGCATCAATTCTTCGGTGCTCAGCTTTCTTTATACTGGCCATCTCTATTTCTTACTATGGAATATACAACAATTAGCAATTAATGCTGGTGCCCTCTGCTCTCACCCTTACTTCCTTATCTCCTCTCCTTTCTCATATAGAGTCACATGGTTTACTAAGCCTCATGCATCATTTTGCTTTGATTGCTACATCAAATAAATGTTATGACTGCCCTTATCTGCCTGTCCTGGTCAGACTACCTTTTCTCAGCAATAGTTTGAGCTCCAATTTTTACCTAAATACCTAGAAACTCTGCAATTTTCACTAAAATGAAATATTCTCTATATCTTCCCCTATGTTCTATACCAACGTATCTGAAACTGCACACATCATTTAGTAATGATTAAAAGAAAACAAACAAAAAACAGGAAAGCACACACAAATGCATACAAGGACCACTATTCCTTGGGAATTGTAAATTAAGAATTAAAGCTTAGAGGTCATTGACCCCTGATTTCTAGAATCTGGCACTAGACTGTAATCTTTGCTTTTAAGAAGTCAATTTTACTTTCCTGAATTATACATTGATAGTAAAGAATGAAAGTAACATTTTGTTGTTTTGTTTGCTTGTTTATTTTAACAAACACATATTGTATTTATTTTATTTGTCATCATACACCTCCAAGTAGAATATCTCTCATGGTACTGTGGGCTGAATTACAAATGAATGGGAGCATTAGCAAATGAGAACATTGCAGTTATTTCATTATAATGAGATGCAATTTTCCTTTCCAAATGTTTGTTTTACAGCCCAACTCTTCAGGAAAAGGGCACAGAGGCCATTTGGATAAGTTCAGCAGCCCAGACTTTCATTTTATATCAACAAAGATGAAGATACAGTCACTCAAGACCAAAAATGAAATATAAATGGAAGATTGGAAGGTATGTTCCCCCTAACAGGTTCTTTTTTTCAAGTATTACAGTATTCAAATGTATTACAAAGTCAGGGATTGAACTGTCCAGAACTGTGAAAAGTCTGAGATTTTTTTCCCCTGTTCGCAACATAACAAGTTACCCAATCACATTTTGGTACTTGCCAGCAGAAGACATCTTCTCCTGGGTCAGAGACAAAGAACTCATATCATGACAAGCAGCATGAGCTTTGTGTTCACGCAATGCCCTCTCCTTCCCAAGCCCACATCACCTAGAGACAATGTGGGAGACTTCCTGGTGGTCCAGTGGTTAAGACTCTGAGCTCCCAATGCAGGTGACCCAGGGTCCATCTCTGGTCAGGGAACTAGATTTCACATGCTGCAACTAAGAGTTTGCATGCTGCTACTTAAAGATCTCCCACGCTGCCATGAAGATTGAAGATCCTGTGTGCTGCAACTGATTCCTGGTGTAGCCAAGTAAATAGATAAATGTTGAAACAATGTGAAACAGCCATGGTGGGTGCTGAGCATGCAGTGGGTTTACATCAGAGCTGAGGACTACCAGACTTAGGGATCCCAAGTCTTCTATAAAGTGCTATGAGCAAACCTACCTCAACCTTTGCCTCAGAAGAGCAAATTATCTTTACTATACAGAAAAGTACATACAACAGTCATGTATGGGTGTGAGAGTTGGAATATAAAGAAAGCTGAGAGGTGAAGAATTGATGCTTTTGAACTGTGGTGTTGGACAAGACTCTTGAGAGTTCCTTGGACTGTAAGGAGATCAAACCAGTCCATCCTAAAGGAAATCAGTCCTGAATATTCATTAGAAGGACTGATGCTGAAGTTGATTTGGCCACCTGATGCAAATAACTAACTCATTGGAAAGACCCTGATACTGGGAAAGATTGAAGGCAGGAGGAGAAGGGGATGACAGACGATGAGATGATTGGATGGCATCACTGACATGATTGGATGGCATCACTGACTTGATGGACATGAGTTTGAGCAAGCTGGTGATGAACAGGGAAGCCTGGCGTGCTGCAGTCCATGGGTTTCAAAGTGTTGGACACGACTAAGTGACTGAACTGTACAGACAGGTAAATAAATATACTCTCTGTTCCACACAAACATAATTCTAATGTTTCCAGGCCATTTTCTATACAAACATCTCTGAAAAGAATCCAGAACAAAAAGACTGTCAGTGCCTCTACTAATGAGACATGCAGAGTGGTCCATGGAGAATGGCCCCCCAACATGAAAGTTATTATGAAGCAGCCCATCAAAGTCGACTCTAGTCCACATATGAATGAATGAAAGCATTTATTTGCTTATTCTCTAATAATCCACCTCCTCCCAATTAGACTCTAAACTTATAGAAGGGATAGTCTGGTTTGTCTTCATGTCTCCATGGCATAGCCCATAACCCTGCATAATCAGTACAGTTCAGTTCAGTCACTCAGACACGTCCAACATTTTGCAACCCCATGGACTGCAGCACACCAGGCTTCCCTGCCCATCGCCAACTCCCAAAGCTTGTTCAAACTCATGTCCATTGATTCAGTGATGTCATCCAACCAACTCATCCTCTGTCATCCTCTTCTTCTGTCTTCAATCTTTCCCAGAATCAGGGTCTTTCCCAGTGAGTCAGTTCTTTGCATCAGGTGGCCAAAGCATTGAAGTTTCAGCTTCAGCATCAGTCCTTCAGTGAATATTCAGGACTGATTTCCTTTAGGATGGACTGGTTGGATCTCCTTGCAGTCCAAGGGACTCTCAAGAGTCTTCTCCAACACCACAGTTCAAAAGCATCAATTCTTCGGTGCTCAGCTTTCTCTATACTGCACACAGATTTCTCAGGAAGCAGGTCAGGTGATCTAGTATTCCCATCTCTTTAAGAATTTTCCACAATTTGTTGTGGTCCATACAGTCAAAGGTTTTGGTGTAGTCAATAAAGTAGAAGTAGATGTTTTTCTGGAACTCTCTTGCTTTTTCAATGATCCAACAGATGTTGGCAATTTGATCTCTGGTTCCTCTGCCTTTTCTAAAACCAGCTTGAACATCTGGAAGTTCACAGTTCACATACTGTTGAAGCCTGGCTTGGAGAATTTTGAGCATTACTTTGCTACCATGTGAGATGAGTGCAATTGTGTGGTAGTTTGAGTATTCTTTGGCATTGCCTTTCTTTGGGATTGGAATGAAAACTGACCTTTTCCAGTCCTGTGGCCACTTCTGAGTTTTCTAAATTTGCTGGCATATTGAGTGCAGCACTTTCACAGCATCATCTTTTAGGATTTTAAATAGCTCAACTGGAATTCCATCACCTCCACTAGTTTTGTTCATAGGGATGCTTCCTAAGGCCCACATTCCAGGATGTCTGGCTCTATGTGAGTGATCACACCATCGTGGTTATCTGGGTCATGAAGATCTGTTTTGTATAGTTTTTCTGTGTATTCTTGCCACCTCTTCATAGTAATTTCTTACTTTAGCATATCAGAAAAATGGAGGATTATTTGTCTGTTTTTCTTTTTTCTTTATCCTGGAAGAAAGAAAGCTCCCTCATGGGAGCATTCCACACAAATATCCCCTTATGTCCAGTCTTGAAAAGAAAACATCAACTTTGCCATGGAAGGCCTGCTAACACTTAGTTGTGATACTAACACTGCTTCTGCACCTAACTGAGTTACATACTGTTTCCTAACATCCTTCGGCCTTTCTCTCCTCTCGGCCCCATTTGTCACCTGCGCAATTGCCTCCCATTGATGGTGTTTCCAAATTTCCAGATTCCTTAATCTTTCTTTGACCACTCAATGTTGTATCATCAGTTTTTTGTTAATCTCCTCTGATGCATCTTGACATGCCTTTCCTTCATCCTTCCAGATTCTTTGATCTCCGCTGTAGCCCTCTTCCTATATCTAAGAGCATAAGCCCAGCACCATTGGTTACCTCCTTTCCCCCCTACTTTGGCCTCCTCATCTCTGAATTCCCATTGCTCTTAAGCCTTTCTGATGTTTTTCTGGGCTTTTAGATAGCTAGTCAATGTCTCTTCATTCCTTAGTATACTCATCATTTTTACTTCCATTTAAGAATTCATTTATTCAACAGAAGGCATTGATTGCCTGTTACATACCAGATCCTGCCTATAAAATTTCCATGCCAATTATATCAACAACAGATTCCGATGCATCATTCATATCTAAACTTGCCACTTCTTAATATACATACATTTTGTGGCTAAATGGCAAAAGTTAGAGGATGAAAACTCTTCTCGGTTACAACAGATATTCCAGTTCATGGAAACATAGCTCCATTAGAGGAGCAAATACATCATGAATGTGTGCTATTAACGCTGCTGCTGCACAGCTGCTTGCTGAAGCAATGAGGAATGTTTGGGGAGGCGGGAGAGGAAAACTTAACCTGGAATGACTAGCACAACTCCACAAATTCTTTCATGACTGCCATCACTCACTTACTCCACAGTAGAATATGACCCTGATCTGGCTTTAAAGGTTAAAACAATTAAGAAAATAATTGACATCATACTTTTATTTTATTATAAATTACCTAAGTCTGTAATTTCTAGATTGTTTTTCAATTCCCAGTCATCCATGTTCTCTGAGCAGAGGGGAGGACAATTTTTTAAAAAGGCTTTAGAAAAAGTGAAGGAAGGAAAATAATCAGAACAAAAGAAAAATCATCCTGGAAATCTGGCCATAGGGTTAATATAGAAAGATCTTCATTTTGGATTGTGCTCTGGTGGATTGTATGAAATGTAGTTTATAATCATCTCAATGGAGGAGAGTTTCAAAGAGTGCTCCGCAGCTAAGCTAATTGCATTTACAATTCAAGAAAAGGAATGTTGAAGTCCTATAACCCTTTCAAAATAACTGAAATTCAAAAAATAGAAGGCATAAAAAAATAAAAACCCACTTCACCAAAAGGACAATTTGGGGTGTATGAAGGAACAATTTGTACTTTTGCTGAGTTCAGAAAAGATTCATTTAGAGGGCAACTATGAAATCGAGTAGCAAACCAGCAACTTAGTTAAATTGCTGGCTGGAGGGCAAAGCCTGCTCTCGCAGCAGCTTTTATCCTTTGCATCTCATCCACATCCCAGGAACACCCAGTAAGATCCACTGCTGAAGTGCTACACTGCCATCTACAGGAACTGTCTCAGCCGAGCACCACATCTGGGGTCAGGTCATACCACCCGGTGTGTCTGCTTTTGTGTGCTGTCTTTACTAGAAGACTACACTTAATTTTTCATTAAGAGTAATCACTCTGTGAAAAGCCCAGATCGTCATTGACTTAACACCAGCAATCAACAGACTAAATAACCTTCAGGGGTACTTTGCCTTGTTGCAGGGGAGCTGTTTTTAAATCTAAAACACTTCCTTTTGAAAAATGAATAAATCAGTAATGCATCTACTGTACTGTTGTTCTTCGCTGTCAAAGTATGACTGTACAATCAACAAGCACTGAGCCAGGAGTAGACCATTTTCCTTGACCTTCCTTTTAAAATATTCTCCAAATAGAGTTCATTTACATCCAGAGTCATGTAAATAGGATGCCCTTAAAAAAAAAAAAAGCACATTTGTATATTAGGTATTTAAAACATGATTAGAGGTTCCTATCTGTGCAGTTCAACTTAACCCAAGGCAGTCTATGAAGCCTGGGTCCCCAGATGATGGTTTGGGGTCTGTTCAGCAGGGGAAGCCCCACAGAGAACAATATAGAATCGTTCTAGAGTTGAGCCTCCTACAAAGGTATGTCCTTCTTTATTTATACGGTTGCTCCCTTAGACAGAGCAGGATAAATTTTTCATACGTAGCTGAAGATGACCAAAAAAACCCAGAAAAGGCTCAGTATCAGATGAAACGATAACTGCCAGGCTGGTTTGTCTGTGCTTTAATAGAAGTGTGCGTGCCTGATTTGATAAACCACAAACAACAGCATGTTAAACCATTCCAGACTCTCTCCTTTTTTTCTCCACACAAATGCTCCAAAGGCAGACTTGTTTTTAAACATTTCAGAAGTGCACGTTTAAAAGGATGCAGAGGCCCCAGAAAATGTGAGGTTTTTTCACTGCTTTCTGGTGGATCAACTGGAACAGTAATGCTGACTTATTGAAAATGATATGAAAAGCAGAAGGATAATTAGAGCTCATTTCTATTTGAAGCAACAGCCTGAAATTTTCATTGAATTTAGGCAAATTAGAGGGAAAAAAAATCAAAGTTGGTATTATCTCACTTTGAGTTTCTCGCTCCTACCAAGAGGGTCCACCTTATCAACCTGACAGGGGTGAGGAAGGAGAAGGCCAGTGTGTCATGTGGGTTTATAGCTGCTGTTTCCTATCACTGTTCTTCTTCCCTCTGTGTCATCTTTCTTATTTTTTTAATTGACTTTATCTTGCTCTATTGTTAGCCTCTTTGAAAGACACTCTGAATCTTTTCTAGGATACAATGAGAAGAAAAATAAATAGGTATATGAATTTTGTGGCTGCAATTTATGACGGTCCTCAGATTTTACATCTCTCTCTGAAATTGAATGGATCTGTTCAAGTGGACAAAACCAAGCATGTCAATTATGAAGCCAGTCACTTCCCAGCACTGACCCTGTGTGGTTCAATGCGCAGCATCCCTTACCCAAGCAAAACTGTGCAAGAAACTCTAGCAGGACTTTAGGAACCAGGAGTCTTTCATCTGTGAATTACTTTCCTGGGACTGCCAAAACAAATGACCCCAAACCAGCTGCCCCATAGTAACAGAAAAGTATTCTCTCCTAGTTCTGGAGGACAGACGTCTCAAATCAAGATATCCCCAGGGCCATGCTCTCTCTGAAGCCTCTAGAAGAAGTGAAAAGGTTAGTCACATAGTCGTGTCTGACTCTCTGAGATCCCAGGCACTGTAGCTCACCAGGCTCTTCTGTCCATGGAATTCTCCAGCCAAGAATATTGGAGTGGGTTGCAATTTCTTTCTCCAGGGGATCTTTCTGATCCGGGGATCTAACCCGGGTCTTCTGCATTGCAGGCAGATTTTTTACCATCTGAGCCACCAGGCTCTTATTTGACTCTTCTAGCTTCTGATGCTGCTAGCGTACTTATTGTTCCCCGGCTTGGAAATGCAGCATTCTAATCTCTGCCTCCATCTTCACGTGGACTTCCCCCTGTGTCTCTGTCTTCACATGGTGTCTTCTCTGTCCAAATATCTCTCTTCTTAGAAGGACACCAGTCACTGGATTGGGATCCAGCCTAATTTAGTGTGATCTCATTTTCACTTGATTTTGTCCACAAAGATTCATTACCAAATAAAGTCACATTCTGAGACACCAGCAGATATAAATTTGGGGGCACAAGGTATTATTCAACCCAATATAATGTGTGGAACTGGAATAATAGTAGCTCACACTGGAGACAGCTGTGTGACAATAGGCAGGACTCTCCATGGCACATACTGAGCACAAACTTAAAATTCAACCATGCCTTCCTCTACTTCTCATAGCCTTGTCCACAGCAATGATTATTTTATCAGGAGCCCAAACTGAATTGTTTTTCATTTTTATTTCTGCATGCTTCTCTTTAAAGCAAGCTTTCTTGATGCACCTTAAATACTTTTCACTGTTTCCCCAAAATTGACCAAGATATTATATTGGTCAGTTGGTCTACATATATTAAGCAGCTGGCTTTTCTACAAAAGACAAGGAACTGTCCCAATTATTTGACACTCATGGTGGGAAAGCAGGCGGAGGTCAAAGTTTGGGACAGAGACAGGATTTGTTTGCAGATGCTGGCTGGAGGCCAGAAGCACCTGCTCTGGGACTCAACAGCTCTTTTAAGTTTGTTTGCCCTGGGCCTTCCTTGGAATTCCATTTACCCTCCCCCTCATCCCCCTCTCATTCTTTTCTTATTGCTTCTAGAGACTGGGAGTAGGACCCTATTTTCTCCTTTTCCCTCCAATAATCCAGAGAAGCTAGTGAAAGCTTAAAGAGACAGGACAAAGCTAACATAACAACACATGTTCAGATGCAATTCAGAGCAGCACCAAGTAATTATTCGACTTAAGCAGACAGAACCCACAGTGAGAGAGAGAAATATGGAATTATTCTAACCATTTGATGTTCTTGTTAACCTAAAGAGGCTTTTTCACCATCACTCTTGCTCCAGAGAAGTTTGGCATGGAATGAACCCTGGATGCTATGCTTTTGCCTCATTTAAAGAGGACCGACTCCAGGTTTATCATGATGCAGCAGTGATTCTAGTTTTAAAAAATTTTCATGAGTGTCTTTCCAACCATTAAGTGTATCCAGGCTTCACTTGGCCAGGATAAATGCTTTCCACATGCAATACACTTCCCAGGAGGCTCAGTGATAAAGAAGCTGCCTGCCAATGCAGGAGACTGAGGAGATGCAGTTTCGATCCTTGGGTCAGAAATATCTCCTGGAGTAGGAAGTGGCAACCCACTCCAGTATTCTTGCCTGGAGAATCCCATGGACAGAGGAGTCTGGCAGACTATAGTCCATGGGGTTGCAAAGTGTCAGAACGACTGAGCACACACTCATGCACACACACACTGAATATATAGCGGTTTGGGGCTGTTCTTGAATCCTGGAATCCATCACCAAGATTCTTGATGCTGACCACTTGGATAGCAACTATGGAACATGCTTTCTGGTGCTTCTTACCAGCATGTATTTAGGGTACACTGACCACACAGAGTATCTCTGTGGCCACAGTCTCTTTTCACACACGCTTGTCCTTCAGGCAGGGTCACACATGTGGCAGGAAAAACTGAAACATCCTTTTAGGGAGAAAGTTTGGAGCCAAGAGTTGATGTTTCCCATCTGTGTGGCAATGGAAGTCACTTAGAGTGAATACAAGGTTCTGCGATCTAAGCCAGAAGCAGGAAGGAACACCATTATACCAGAACAAGAATTAAGCAGTGGTAAGATTAGAGTTCTGTTAAAAGGAGCAAGTCTTTTATATGGAAGGTAACTGTGTTTGTCTCTAACAAAAGCTAATAATGCTTGCTTCAGCAAGGAGCCCTGTCTCATAAATATACCAATGCAAATCAGCTTTTCAGCTCTGGCAGAAGAAAAGATGAGGATCGGATTGGACCACTTCACCTTGAAGCTAAGGAAGCTTCAACTTCAGGTCCCCATGAGTGCTGAGAGCTGCTCAGAGATGCAGGGTTTTAGGTGGTTAGAAAAAGCCAGGCTGCAACCAGGAAGCATTTTGATCCTAAGCATTTCTGGTAAATTGCCTTAAAATATCTTTTAACATGCTGGAGCTCCAAGGTTCAGATAGTTAGCTGTGAATTCTTTGCCTGTTCTATCATTTATCTACTTATTTGGTTTATACTGTTGTCTTCTTTCTCTTAAAAAAGAGGGGACACTCAGAATTGTATTTGTTGCAGGCCCTACAAAGCCAAATATCCCCTGACTCTCACTTAAAGGGCAAAGTGGCCCTGCCTCCTTTCTGGAATCAGCACTGAGTCATCGGTGCATGATCATTTGCCTGGATCATGGCTGGAAGGTAGGGCAGGGAAGTGGACCTTCTACTGTCAAATGCAGTGTTGTTTCCAGAGTGAGACTTTAGACTAAGGGCTTCCCTGGTGGCTCAGATGGTAAAGAATTCACCTGCAGTTCGAGAGACCTGGGTTCGATCCCTGCATTGGGAATATCCCCTGGAGGAGGATGTGGCAACCCACTCCAGTATTCTTGCCTAGAGAATCCCCATGGACAGAGGAGCCTGGAGGGCTACCGTCCATGGGGTCTCGAAGAGTCAGACTCAACTGAGCAACTAAGCACAGCACCGAGTTACTGAGGAGGGTCACTAAAGTGAAGTGAAGTGAAAATCACTCAGTTGTGTCTGACTCTTTGCAACTCCTTGGACTGTAGCCTGTCAGGCTCCTCTGTCCATGGAATTCTCCAGGCAAGAATACTGGAGTAGGTAGCCATTTCCTTCTCCCAAACCAGGAATTGAACTGGGGTCTCCTGCAATGCAGGCAGATTCTTTACCACCTGACTTAAACTATGGGTCCCTTCTATGGATGGACCCAGGATTCCTTTCATACTCTTTAGAGATCTAATTGATCCTTCATAAAGAAGCTATGAGGCTTCCCTGGTGGTGACAGCATATTAAAAAGCAGATATATTACTTTGCCAACAAAAGTCCGTCTAGTCAAAGCTATGGTTTTTCCAGTTGTTGTGTATGGATGTGAGGGTTGAACCATAAAGAAAGCTGAGCACTGAAGAATTGATGCTTTTGAACTATAGTGTTGGAGAAGACTCTTAAGAGTCCCTTGGACTGCAAGGAGATCAAACCTGTCAATCCTAAAGGAAATTAGTCCTGAATATTCATTGGAAGGGCTGATGCTGAAGCTAAAGCTCCAATACTTTGGCCACCTGATGCAAAGAAGTGACTCATTGGAAAAGACCCTGATTCTGGGAAAGATTGAAGACAGGAGGAGAAGGGGACGACAGAGGATGAGATGGTTGGATGGCACCATTGACTCGACGGACATGAGTATGAGCAAGCTCAGGGAGTTGGTGATGGACAGGGAAACATGGCATGCTGCAATCTGTGGTGCTGAAAAGAGTTGTACATGACTGAGCGACTGAACTGATTGAACTGAAAGAAGCTATGAACTTCCACTATGGGACTTGTGGGTAAAGCAGGAGGTCCTAAGGATGGAATGGTAGCCACTTTTCTTCTTTTCTTGTGTGTGTGTGTGTGTGTGTTTAATTTTAGTAGCCACTTCTTAACTGGGGTGTGGAGTTTCAGTGAACTTGGGTCTGGAAAGACATACCCAGGTGGATTCCTAAACAGATTTGCCACTGGTTTTTGGCCGCAGCAAGAACATTTCATGGTACTATTGCCAAAAATATCCCAAAGCAAGAGAAACATTAAGAATGAATTTCCTGTTCCCCATCCTTCAGATATATTGACAATAAACAATTCCTTTTGAGATTAAAAATAGGTGCTCTGCCACACCCACACTGCATTTGTATGATTGTGTATGTTTGCAGTTCATGCTTTGTCGGTTTCAGACCAAGAAAAATGAGACTGTACAAAACATCTAAAATTTAAATTACACCCCAGGTGGTGATGATGATATCTTGTGGGAGATTTAGGCTTTGCTCTAAAATATGACTATAACATTGGGACTGCATATTGCAAAAAAAAATAAATTTCTTCCAACAATGGGCCTTTTAAAATGCATATGCCAATTCTTCCAGTAATATGCTATGCTAAGTAACTTCAGTCGTGTCCGACTCTGTGCGACCCCATAGACGGCAACCCACCAGGCTCCCCCGTCCCTGGGATTCTCCAGGCAAGAACACTGGAGTGGGTTGCCATTTCCTTCTCCAATGCATGAAAGTGAAAAGTGAAAGTGAAGTCGCCCAGTCGTGTCCGACTCTTAGCGACCCCATGGATTGCAGCCTAACAGGCTCCTCCGTCCATGGGATTTTCCAAGCAAGAGTACTGGAGTGGGGTGCCATTGCCTTCTCCGTCCAGTAATATAGTACTGTCTAAAAACACAGATACCAATTACATTGGGAGTGTAAACATTTTCATTGAAAAATATATATAAATATATGTGCTGTTATGATGTTTAAAGCCTTCAAGATCATCCATGAGGAGGAAGCTGTATACTGATGCTAAATATTCAGTATGGAAAGAGAGGGAAAAGAGACCAGCAGCATCTCCAGAGAACCAAGACAATGAATTGGATGGTCAAGCCAACTGGATAGTCCATTATACTGTTCGATTTTTGAGGACAATGTGTGTGTGTGTGTCCAACTCTTTGCGACCCCATGGACTGTAGCCCACCAGGCTCCTCTGTCCATAGTTCTCCAGGCAAAAATACTGGAGTGGGTTGCCATTCCCTTCACAATCCAGGGATAGAACCTGGGTCTCCTGCATTGCAGGCAGATTCTTTACCATCTGAGCCACCAGGAAAGCACTTTAAGAACAATAACCTTGGTTTACTTATTTTTCTATCTCTTTTAAAATGTATTATAATATTCTACATATAGTAGAACCTTGGCAGATATTTGTTGAATTAATAAATAAAATGTAACAAATCCAGTTTAAAGGTACAATGTGTGCTTAGTTGCTCAGTCGTGTCTGACTCTTTGTGACCCCATGGATTATAGCCTGCCTGGCTCCTCTGACCATGGAATTCTCCCGGCAAGAATACTAGAGTGGGTGGGTTGCTATGCCTTCCTCCAGGAGATCTTCCCAACCCAGGGATAGAACCCAGGTCTCCTGCATTGCAGGCAGATTCTTTACTGTCTGAGCCACCAGGGAAGCCCTAAACGTACAACAGTAGGCACCAATGAATTAGGTCAAGGCTTCTCAGAATCATTTAAAGAACTTTTTAAATATGATGCCCCACCAAGACAAATTAAATCTTGAATATCTGGGGTTATACATCTTTTTCCAAAGTTCTTCAGGTGATCCTGATATACAGAGAGCAGTGAGATCCACTAAGTAGAATAATGTCAAGATCCTTTCCAAGACCAGGATTCTGTGGTTTCTAAGACACAGTCAGACTCTTTGGACAGTGTGCCAGCACCAGGTGCCTAAAACTCCTTCAACTTAGCCAGCACCAGCCACTAGCTTGCAGGGCTCAATGCAAATAAAAATGTAGGGCTCCTTATCCAAAATCATTAAAGGTTAAAAATTATTAATAATTTCAAGATGGCAACCGTAGAGCATTAAACCAAGTAGGGGGTTTTTATAAGCACACATCAATGTGATTGCACTGGTCACACAGCCATGAAGCAAGCCCTGTCGATAGCACCTAGCCCCAGGAAATAACCACCTAATAATCTTTATTTGCATCCTACTTCAACTCTGTGTTCTTGTACTTTCAGAAAAGTGAGATAACTGTCGTGTGCTCTTTTCTGCTTCATGAAATTTTAAGAGATTAAAAAAATAAAAAGGATATTGGAAATAATCTGTCCTAACTTTATATCTAAAGAAAGAATTCCCTTCCAGTTGTCTCTGGGGTAGTGAAAAATCCAATGAATCATCTAGTAACCTAGAAAAAGTGACTTATTTCCCATTACCCCATTTTACTCATCTGTTAATGAAGACAGTGATGCCCACTGCTTCTTGTTGCTATGAGGATTATTGATTCAGATGTATAGTATAGAGGGGCTATTTTCCATGACCCATCATGGTTACTCTGAATCTATTTTAGGGCTATTTTAGCATTTATTGGTTTCCAAATAACATAGCTAGAGCCACAATTCATTAATAAAGAAATGTATATTTTGCAGAAGACCAGGTAGGAAGGTGGGAGGAAAAGATTTTATACTGGAAACCCTTCAATATAAAGGTCATCTAATTCCCCATTCAGCATCTCTGCTCTTCTCTCAAAATTTATTTCCACTGGCAACTACCTTATCTTATATTTTTTTCTTCCTTGAAACAACCACACTAAACCAGACACCCCCACACCCTCTTTTCACTATCATGAATATAGATCTCTCTCCTCAGTTTGCAAATGGAATTTAGCAACTACATCAACAAAAAAGAGGTCTGTTAAACAGCTGAACAAGGACCATCTATTGCTCCACCAGTGTGTGAACATCTCAATACCCACCCTGTAGGCTTCTCAGTAAATTCCCTCCCTCAGAAAGATGGTAGGGGTTTGAAAGTGTCTGCTGCCAAGAAAATAAAGTTTCCTCTGAATAATCATATAGGTAAAGTTACTAGCTCACAGTAAATGTTACTACCTTCTGTCTTCCCACCCTCCTCACCATCTCTTCCCTAACACTTCCAGTATAAAAGGAATTCTCTCCCTCACAAAATAATTCCTTTCTGTTCTTCAGCAGCTCTACTTTCTGGAAAATTCTTCCTTATCCTGACCCAGAATCTGCTTCCCTATAACTTTTATCTGAAGTTTGTCATTCCCTCAGGACGATTAGAGTAAACATCATTCTTTTTCAAGATGGTGGCTTCTCTCCGTAGATTTCTCCTGAGTTCATTTACAGCTCTTTCCTGTGATGAACTTCAAATTCTAAACTATTCTAGCTGCCCTCTCCTGAACAGTTTCCTACTCCCTCCTTTTAAAAAGTTTATCCCAAACTAAATACAGTCTCTAAATGTAGCCTTGGATGTAATGTAGATTGCCAAAGAACCGTCTCTTCCCTTGATCTGGGCACACACTGATTAATTATTTAATCAAAGCTTCACTCCATTTCCTCAGCTCCTTGGGCAGCCCTCTCAGGAGACTCTTCAAAGTAGCACAGGGGTGGAAGAGGAGAGCTGATGCCAACCAAGCCTTATATTGTAGTTTAGTCACTAAGCCATACTGACGCAGGCCACTAACAGTTTCAGCAGTCAGAGACAGAGTGGTTGTGACTCACAGCAAAGGCATCAGAATGGCATTAATTGAAGAAACAAATGCCCCAAGTGACAGACTCCTTACTGTAAAAGCTGTCGATGAACCCAGACAATAAACACTGCATTCAACACAAGCTTGCCTGCCCCTGTCGCCTCTGCGAGCCAACCAAGTGAGCCCCTGCCACCTCTCAGGTGCTATGCTGACTTGATCCCTTTCTCAAGCAACTTAGAGCCTAACGATGGTAAACAAGCCCTGGAGAGCCATGATAAGCAGCTGGGTGTTATGGAGTAAGTGCTATGGAAAGTATTTGAAGAATAGTACGTAAAAGAGTCAGATGGTCTGATTTAGGTTTTTAAAAGATAACCATAGCTGTTTTTAACGTAGAAATTGGAGGGATGCATGATATGAAATTGAAGACCCATTTAGAGGCTTTTGTAGTTCAGGTGAGAGACTGATGGTGGCTTGAATATCTCTGATAACAGTGAAAATACAAAAGATGAGCAGATTTGAAAAGCACTTTATGTATCAGAATTTCAACTAAACTTTAACTCATCTGATCTAGGTGAGTTATACACACCTAGATATACCTAGGAATTCATAAAATGTGGTCCAGACATTGGGGTTAATGCACCAAAAGCATTAGGATGACCTGGGAACTTGACATAAATTCAGATCTCAAGCTTCACTCTAGACCTACTGAATCAGAAAATCTGGAGGAAGCTAGTTCTAACAAGCCCTCCAGGGTATTCTGATGCATGCTGAAGTTTGAGAGCCACCCACTAACCTACAGGAATTCCTTAACTTGGAGCTCTCTGAATACAACAAAACATGTGTACAGAATTACTGAGCCAATATTATGGAATTAAAACACATTTACTATACAGTTAAAAAACCAAGATTAATATGACAGGCTGTTGAATATTATAGTAGTATTACATCAAATTCTAGTTCTTATGTATTGCGTGCATGCTTAGCCACGTCCTGTTCTTTGGGACCCTATGGACCATAGCCCACCAGACTCCTTTGCCCATGGGATTCTCCAGGCAAGCATACCAGAGTAGGTTGCCATTTCCTCCTCCAGGGAATCTTCCCAACCCAGAGGTTGAACCCCCATCTCCAGGGTCTCCTTCATTTCAGGTGGGCTCTACCTGCTGAGCCATCATGGAAGCCCACCTATGTATTAGGAATTTGTATGAAATATTTGACTATTAAGGTAAAGAGAATCCTCTTCTGGTCCTGCCAGTGCATTTTTTTTTAAATCTTTACTTTGTCCCAACTAAGCAGCTATTCTTGTATTTTCCATGAAATTTTGTATTAAGATGGTTGCATCCTTGTATCCAGTCCTCAGTCTTTAATGACTTCTTATGGATTTCTTTGAATAGTCTTTTTTGGATTCCATGGAGATTCCTCCCTTCAATATACTTCTAGAAATGTCAGTTGCCTGCTGTATTAATCATGGGAATAAGATATTTTTTGGTTTGCTTTGGTGCTTTCTCTTATCCTGGGAGAAATTTTGATTTATTCCCTTGGATAGGAAAATCCACTACCTGACCTGGGTATAAATTAAAAGTGGCTGTCCCCTGTTATGCAGTGCCATGACACTTCCTTTGGCATGCCATCAAAAGTCCTCATGGTTTAAGGATGTCACTAGCATACAATTTTACAACATTTTTGGGGAGCTAACTTGTAGTGATCAGGATAGACTATTGAACTATAGATTTACAGCTCAACTCAGAGTGTAGCAATCTATGAGTTTCAAGTTCGGAGTTTGGGTTTGAAAAAGGAAAGGACATGGGGATGGATTCTGGAAACCAGGAGCCAGGGCAAAATGGTAGAGCTCCCAGAGTATGGAAATCCCCAGGGAGAAGCAAACACAACCACTTCCCAGTAAGAACCTCAGGTCTAGAATAGTAGTTGGTGTTAAAAAATTAATTATTCATTCATCTTTGAAAAGGAGTGAAATTCTGAGATATGCTACTCAGATGAACCTCAAAAACACCATACTAAGTGAAATAAGCCAATCACAAAAGGACAAATACTATATGGTTCCACTTATATGAGGTCTTTAGAGTAGACAAACTCGTAAATATATAAAGTAGAATCAAGATTACCAGGGGCTGTGGGGAGGGGGAATTGTTAAAGAGATGCTGAGTTTCTGTTCGGGATGATGAAAATGTTCTGGAACTGGATAGTTGTGTTGATTGCACAACTCTGTGAATATGCTCGAAGCTGCTAAAATGTACACTCAGGATGGTTAAAGTGGTCATTTGTGTATTATATATATGTTACCACAATTTAAAAAATTTTTTTAATTTTCAATTGAGTTCGAAAACAGCATTGAATAAATAAATAAATACTTGATCCCTCCACAGGGCTGTTGTAAAGGTGAAAAGCCATGACATAAAGTGACTGCATACAGTCATCATCAGTATCATTATTGAATATTCTGAAATCATTGTTTACCCTCTGCATTATCAAGAGAACTCACGGTTGAAATACAAGAGATCTGTATTTAGAAAGCAGACATTATGAACAAAGAAAGTGAAAGTGTCAGTTGCTCAGTCTTGTCCTTGTAGCCTGCCAGGTCCTTTGTCCAAGGAATTCTCCAGGCAAGACTACTGGAGTGGGTTGCCATTCCCTTCTCCAGGGGATCTTCCTGACCCAGGGATCAAACCTGGGTGTCCCACATTGCAGGTGGATTCTTTACCATCTGAGTCTTCAGGGAAGCCCCTAATGAACAATAGGATTCTGCAAATGTGAATCCTATTTATTTATTTAATAAATAGTGATATTTATTGCCATAAATATCACTCATTACTCTTTGGAACTCCTAGACCACATTCCTTCATCCTTGATCTACCAAATACATTGGGTGTCAGTGATTAATGAGTCTATTTCATAAATCTGCTTTACATGCTCATCTTAATCCACCAAAGGAATAGAAATTTTATTGTGGGCTCCCTTCCTTTCTTTTTACACTAAGCCTAAGAAGTCAATAATATGTAAAAGCTAAGCACTTTCTAATTTTAGTTCACACTTTTTTCTGTAAACTGCAAAAAAGCCACCAGAGAAGAATTTTTATGCATAATAAAAACCTGTATAGTTTTCTCAGAAGGGGGTTGCATACGAAAACATCATCACTGCTCTGAAAAGAAAATACAGTTCCTGATCTGTAACTACCAGTACACCCACCTATCCCTTCTTCCCTAATGAGATGAAATTATAAAGGGGAAAGCAATTTACAAGGATCCTCCCCTTAGCTGATTTATGCTCCTACAGTGTGTGTGTCAAATCTGTTCAGAATTCTTGGTGCTGCATGCAAGGCAAGACATTTAGAAGAAAGGTTTTTGGAGTGCTTCTAATCTTTTAAATCAACAATAGAGAAAAAAATAAAGCAAAGGTCAAGATTTTGATACACTGCTTCTCAAATACATCCCATACTGAGTAAAATGCCATGAAATCATCTGTCAGAACCGACTTTCTTCTCCAGACTACATTCCAAGAGCGTGAAGCGAGCTGGAGCAGCTATTGATGGTTTTCTTAGATTCCAGTGCACCTTAATCATATTCACAAGACTGAACTTTTTCATCACTGCAGGAGCTGACAGAATTTTGTGACAATTCTGGGAAATGCTTTCAGATGGCCCCTTTCATGAATTATGAATGTTCCACAAAGCTCGGTGGTGAGTGCACGAGCCTTGTTCTCCACAAACACAGGGGCTGATTAGGAGGTGGCCTTCCTTTGTCTCCTTGCCTTGAAATTTCACATTCTTTGCATAGACCAAAAGTAAATTTTGATACAGTAAAAAGGTTCTGATTAATTGTGAATATTTTACCTCATAAAAATAGCATTTATTTTAATCATTAGAGAAGATCACACAAGTTTCACAATTTTCTTCTCCAGAATGTGTTTAATGTGATAGTGAACAGATTTATAAGTGACTCCTTTTAGGTGCTAATAAAAAAACATACTTATATATAAAATATGTCAGACAGAGAAAGACAAATACTGTATGTTTTCACTTATATGTGGAATCTATAAATGTAATAGAACAGAAACAGACTCACAGATACAGAGAACAATCTAGCAATTACCAGCGTAGGCAGAGAGGGACAAGATAGTGGGAGGAGGATTAAGAGGTACAATCTGAAAGGTATAAAATAAATAAGTTGTAAGAATGTAATGTATAGCACAGGAAATACAGTCAATATCTTACAATAGCTTTGTATGGAGAGTAATCTATAAAAAATATCGAATTATCATGTTGTACACTTGAAACAAATATAGTATTGTGTCAATAGCACTTCAATTAAAATATATATTATGTTAATATATATGAGTATCAAGTATATGTATATATAGGTCTCCTGCATTGCAGGCAGATTCTTCACCATCTGAGCTACCAGGGCAGCCCATATATATATATATGTACACACACATATAATATTCATTATGCTCTTACACTTATGTTCTATATATTTGCTTATAGTTATGTTCTATAAATTGTTCTACAAACACTGAATTAGTGAATACTGACCCATTGCTCCTAGGGGAAATACAGAAGTAGATTTCTGTGAGCCTCTGGCCATATTTTCATTAACTGAACAATACATAACCTTGTGTTATGTGTGTTTCTGTTTAAAGATACCTTACGTAATATATACAGTTGACACTAACACTGGACTCACAGCCAGTGGCCCCATAACTAGTGCCTGAATGATGCATATCCAGCGCACCTATGTCGTCCATTAAGACACACCACAGCCCTGTTGCACTGACAAACTCTAGCCGGCATTTCAGCACTATGCTTCAAAGTCATTTTAAATACTGAAATCGCCAACAAGTAAGCACACAGATGGAAACAAATGTGCACTAAGGAGACTACAAAAAGGACACTTGCTTACAGTATGAAAACAGAGGATCACCTTGTTTGACTTTAGCTGGTAATAGTGCATCTGCTGCTGCTGCTGCTAAGTCACTTCAGTCATGTCCGACTCTGTGCGACCCCATAGACGGCAGCCCACCAGGCTCCCCCGTCCCTGGGATTCTCCAGGCAAGAACACTGGAGTGGGTTGCCATTTCCTTCTCCAATGCATGAAACTGAAAAGTGAAAGTGAAGTCACTCAGTCGTGTCCGACTCTTAGTGACTTCATGGACTGCAGCCTACCAGGCTGCTCCATCCATGGGATTCTCCAGGCAAGAGTACTTGAGTGGGTACCATAAGCAACTCAAATTTTCAGTCTTCTGTGCATGTCCATGAATGACTGCAAAAGTGTCAGAATATTGATTCAGTTCAGTTCAGTCGCTTGAATTGCAGCACACCAGGCCTCCCTGTCCATCACCAACTCCCGGAGTTCACTCAGACTCACGTCCATTGAGTCAGTGATGCCATCCAGCCATCTCATCCTCTGGCGTTCCCTTCTCCTCCTGCCCACAATCCCTCCCAGCATCAGAGTCTTTTCCAATGAGTCAACTCTTCGCATGAGGTGGCCAAAGTACTGGAGTTTCAGATTTAGCATCATTCCTTCCAAAGAAATCCTAGGGCTGATCTCCTTCAGAACGGACTGGTTGGATCTCCTTGCAGTCCAAGGGACTCTCAAGAGTCCTCTCCAACACCACAGCTCAAAAGCATCAATTCTTCGGCACTCAGCTTTCTTCACAGTCCAACTCTCACATCCATACAAGACCACTGGAAAAACCATAGCCTTGACTAGACGGACCTTTGTTGGCAAAGTAATGTCTCTGCTTTTCAATATGCTATCTAGGTTGGTCATAACTTTCCTTCCAAGGAGTAAGCGTCGTTTAATTTCATGGTTGCAGTCACCATCTGTAGTGATTTTGGAGCCCAAAAAAATAAAGTCTGACACTGTTTCCACTGTTTCCCCATCTATTTCCCATGAAGTGATGGGACTGGATGCCATGATCTTCATTTTCTGAATGTTGAGTTTTAAGCCAACTTTTTCACTCTCCTCTTTCACCTTCATCAAGAGATTTTTTAGTTCCTCTTCACTTTCTGCCATAAGGGTGGTGTCATCTGCATATCTGAGGTGATTGATATTTCTCCTGACAATCTTGATTCCAGCTTGTGCTTCTTCCAGTCCAGCGTTTCTCATGATGTACTCTGCATATAATTTAAATAAGCAAGGTGACAATATACAGCCTTGACGTACTCCTTTTCCTATTTGGAACCAGTCTGCTGTTCCATGTCCAGTTCGAACTGTTGCTTCCTGATCTGCATACAAATTTCTCAAGAGGCAGGTCAGGTGGTCTAGTTACAAATAAACTTTAGTAAGGAGGTGAATCCACAAGTGTGAAGCCCATAAATAATAAAGATCAACCATGTCCATCTTCACTTGAGACATTGTTCTCAGTGTGGAGATAATTTTTCACTTCAAATCAGTGGTCAGTTGTTAGGAAACAGTGAGGAAAGCCCAACCAGTTGGTATGAGATCCATGACACAGGTGTCTCCATTCTACTTCCAGAGTCTCTAGATAGGCTTGTAATAAAAGTTACCTTATTCCCTGCCCTTTGTTTTGTAGTGAACTTAGTGTTATGGCAAGACTGGAAGCTGTCTGACCTGATGGGGTGAGCAGAGCCTGTCTGGACTGCCTGCCACTCATGATGAGAAGTTTCTGGAATCAAAGTTTTCAGCCATGTCCCAAGGCAGACTGACACAGAACTTATGCTAGACTAACATCCCTTGGTGCAGTGGGGTCCAGGGAGTCACTGAGATAACCATCCTGAGAGTCAAGTTGGAAGAGTAAGGAAAAGGTGAAATGTGAGAAGAGGCAGGAATGGAGAGGATTTACAACAGGAAGGCAAGGCTTTGAGGAGTTTCCAGGGTAAGCGTCAGTCTTTAACCACAGAGAGCTCTGGAATTTCCACTCTAAGGTATTTGGTATGTAAGTCCCCAGCTCAGGAAAGTACTTAGAAAGAGTCATGCAAAACTGGAGAGAAATCTTATTTATTAAGCGTTAAGTTTTGCCGATTCAATGGACATGAGTTTGAGTAAATTCCGGGAGTCGGTGATGAACAGAGAGGCCTGGCATGCTGCAGTCCATGGGGTGGCAAAGAGTTGGACATGACTGAGTGACTGAACTGAACTGAACTGAAGTTTTGCTTAGGCTTAATAGACTCTCGACTGTATGACTTCAAGAAATACAAAGTGTATTTTGTCTCCTAGGTAACAGTTTACCACAGACAATGATAAAAATCATAAACATCTCAAAATCATAGGTTCAGCCCTTGTGTGTGTGCCTGTGTGCTCAATTGTGTCCAACTCTTTGCGACCCCATGAACTGTAGCCTGCAAGACTCCTCTGTCCATGGGGATTCTCCAGGCAAGAAGACTGGAGTGGGTTGCCGGGCCCTCCTCCAGGGGGTCTTCCTGACCCAGGGATCGAACCCATGTCTCCTTCATCTCCCCCATTAACAGATGGATTCATTACCACCGAGCCAACTGGGAAACCTGTCCACCCCTTAAATCTTCCCACCCACTCTGCAGAGATATATTTCTATTTTATTCCTAAATATTACCAAAAGTGGAAAGTTTAAGCTATCCATTGGTAGCTCATTTCTGTGGTTTTATCAGAGTAAGTCTTTATTCCATGAATTTGCTTTTACTAATGAAAGAACACTATTTCTATGACATACAGATGGCTATCCAAAGAACTCTCAGAAATTCTTCAGATCTTAGTTAGTCACTTGAGAAAGGCTAATAAAGTAATTTTATGTCAAATGAGTACTTTCTCCACCAGAAATAGGGCTGCAAGATATTTTTTTCTCAACAAGATAGTACAGAATGGGGGCAAATTTTCTTTTTTGTTTTTCTTCTAACATGTTCTCCAGACACCTCCTCTAAGGCAGTTTTATCATGTGATAATCACGTGTTTATATATTTGATTTTCCTCTAGACCCAGCCTCGCTGAATGGAAGGATTATACCTTGTTTATCTTCAGCACCCATCACAGTATTTGACAGTAAATGCTCAAAAAATATTTTATGAAAGAATGCATCCATGTCTGTGTGCTCAGACATGTTTGACTCTTTTGCAACCACATGAACTGTAGCCTGTCAGGCTCCTCTGTCCATAGGATTTTTCAGGCAAGAATACTGGAGTGGGTTGCCATTTCCTACTCCAGGGGATCTTTCCAACTCAGGGATTGAACCTGTGTGTCCTGAGTCTCCTGCATTGGCAGGCAAATTCTTTACCACTGCACACCTGGGAAGCACTCATGAAAGAATAAATGCAATCATATGCCAGGTCTGTCTTCATCTACATGTGTTATCTTATCACCTATATTTTGTCTTAATTTAACAAAGAAGAGAGGAAGGGGTGTAAATCCAATGATTTCACTCCTCCTCTAAAGTTCTCTGAGGACCACATGAGCATGTCTGTCCAGACCCTGAGCAAGATGTCTGTGCTGAGCTTCCTTTCCAGGCCAGATGCACGCAAAGTACCAGTGTGAGTACTGGGGATCTGCTCACTACATTTACTTTGGTAATCTATCCTAGACTGGAACTTTCTTCCTTTGAGGATAACATCCTAGAGATTATCCCACTGCCCAAGAAAACTCTGGAATAATAAGAGACCTTCCCCAAATCCAACTTTATGAATCAAGTAGGATCAGGGTAGCTACTGACCCTTCTGTGCCCTCTTTTCCCTGGAAGTGACTTTCTAGACTTGCCAGTGTCCTAAGGGCATCCCAGAGCCAAAGAAACCTTCACAATAGTATTATCTGAAGTATGGGAAGAGTACTTGATATGGAGTCTTAAGCCTAGAGACCAAAGCCACATTCCATCTCTTTGGACAAGTCATTGGTTAAGCTTTGAGCTTCAGTTTCCTCATCTGTAAAGTGAAAATGATAACTATCTTGTTGTGATATACAAATAAAATAATGGATGTGGAAAGATTAGATGAACCAAAAAGTTATAAACATCAGTTCTGTTAATTAAGCTCTAGCCACACAGCCTTTCTACCTGTTCTCTAAATGTCACAAGCTCATCCTTGCCCCACGCCCTTTACATTCGCTGCTTCTTCTACCTAGGATGCTGTTTACTAGTTCTCGTCATGGTTAATTCCTACTTCAAACATGTCTCTACTCAATGTTACCTCCTCAGAGATAACCTCCCAGACCATTCTCTCTAAAATAGCACTTCTTGGCCCTTTTATTATTTTAAACTGTTTTATTTTTTCTTGATGGCACTTACTGACAATATTACATTTGTTTGATCAGTTACTGTCTCTCTCTCTCTCTCATTGGAACACACCTCTTTTGAGGGCAGGGACTTTGTCTTCTACTGTGTCACTAAAAGCTATAATGACCCACACAGAGTAGGCACCCATTAAGTATTTGTAGAGTAAGTTAATAAACAAGCCAATACAAGCATAGGAATGGAAAAAGTTCTGATGATGAGATGCAGTTAAAAGCTAAAGAAGTAACAAAAAGGAACAGAAGAGTATTTGATTTGAAATGAACCCTAAAGCAGAATTTGAGAATTTTGTAAAGGAAGTTCTGTGATTTTTCCATAGGCATAAATAATCAACATCTCAAATTTATAGGCTGTAAATTATTTGAGGACAAAGAACTTACTTTTATCTCTTTGTACACCCCTCTCCCATTGCCAAGCTGAATACCTAGTGAAACTAAATAAAATGTTAATTTATTTGTTTACAGAGACATCAATACAATGCTGCTGACAACTTACTAGGGTATTGATCTAGTACTAATTCAGAGAAAAAAATAATGGCTCCAAGACAAATTATAGACATTGTTTACATCACAATTATATTTCTTGGTAATGTCTTGCCTAAATAAATGCAAAGCTTATTAAAAAAAAAAAAAAACTGTTAAAAATCACACCCTTGGGGTAGAGAGGAGCACTCCAGAATAGAAATTTATGAAGGAAAAATGTCTGTCCACCCATGGATTTCCCCTGTTTCTTTCTCTCTTCTTGTCACAAATTTTCAAGTTCAATAAACATGGTGATCAATTAGGGAAGAGGAAAAGGCAGGAGGGATGATTAAAGGAGGAAAGAGGAGAACAGAATGTAAGGGATGGAATCCACGTAGAGCAGATGAAAAGGGCAGGAAATCTCTGAGCCAGGATTGAATATGTACCTTGTCAATGACCTATTTGACGAAAGCCAAATGCACAAAGGATCTTGCAAGGTGTAGGAAAAAATTTATGGGAGAGTTATTTTAGCACATGAATACAAATTCTTTAAAGTATTAATTATTTTTAAATCAATTCATTCTGCATTCATGTTTAAATACTGACCATGGGCATGCCATTACCAAACCACAGAGGTACTATTTTACATTAATAATATTTGTATTATATTTGAGAAGATGACTAGGACTATCATTCAATTATTTCAATCTGTCAATATTTAGACAGCCAAATCTATCAATTCACTTAAACAATATTTAATGAGCACCTATTACGCTTTGAGAAGTCAGTGCAGGGCCACTCAGAATACATGACTTGTCTTCCTTATCCTCAAAGAACTTATGTTGATGAGAAAAGAGAACAGCAAATAATTGCGTCTAACAAATAAGTGTATGTATTGTCATCAGACTGAGTTTTTCAGCTACATGTTTGTGTTTTATGGGCTTCCCTGGTGGCTCAGCATTAAAGAATCCACCTGCAATGCAGGAGCCAGCTGCAGGAGATGGGTGGGGAAGAGTCCTGTGGAGGAGGGCATGGCAACCCACTCCAGTATTCTTGCCTGGGGAACCCCATGGGACATAGGGTCAGAAAGAGTTGGACATGACTGAAGCAACTTAGCATGCAGTTTGTATTTTATTGCTATGTGTAAGAAAGACAATGAATATTCATGGACAATTTAAAAAAGGAGATACCATTTATGCCTTGGAGGGCATTCACCAGAAGGACAAAAAGGGAAAGGACATTCCAGGTAGAGAGGAAAGCAAGAGCAGAGGTAGAAGGTGACATTATAATTATAGGTAAGATCTCTTTGCAGTAAAAGGGCAGAGTGAGAAAAGAGAAAAAGAGAGAGATCTGGTTTCAGAACTCCTAGAAACACCAAGGTCTAAGGATTGGACCAAGTGGAAGGAGCCACTGCGAACAGTTCCTTCAAATTTTCCATCCCTTCTTGCAACTGCATTGGTGCTTGTGATGGGTTAGTGGAATCTGGGAAGAAGTGATATGTGCCAATGTAGACCTGATGCATGAAATCACCTCACTCAACCTTCTTTCCTTGTCTTTCAGCTGGAGGCTAATGCCCAAGTCTTCCTGGAGCCATGCTGAAGATGCATAGCAGAGCTTCATCAGCTTAAGTCTCCTAATGGCTCTTTGAAACAGAGTCCCTCACTCCCAAATCCCTACCACCTCCATCTCCATTAGACTAAGACACTATCCAAAAATAAACTTATTAAGTCACTGACATTTACCACAAGACTTAGCCTAGCATGATGGATTCAAAAAATTTTATTTTAAGTTACAATATAATGCTAACAATCAAGGATTTGCACAACACTTAAAGAATTAGGGTCCTAAGGTAAAAGAAAAGCCACAGCTGGCCTTCAGGAAATTTGGGTAAATGGGAAATATAGGGAAATATTCCTGCTGATAATCTCTCCTGACTGCAAAACCAAAGAAGGTGATTTGCAGGAGCTCTCCTGGAAATTTGCTGTAAATCTCCTGTCTGCTGCCTGCCAACGTGTCTGCCTGCAGCTGCCACCAGAGAAAAATGGCTTTTCCTTTCTCTTATCTTCCAAATCTTGCACAGTCCTTCTTTTTGGCAGAATCTAACCCAGAACCCTGCTGGAAATGGAATTCTGAAAGGTCTAATTCAGCTGCTTCTACCCTGAGATGCAGAAGAGAGTTTGGAAGGGGATGGAAGGAAGAAAGGAACAAAAGTCTTGAATGATTGATGAATAGTGAGTGTTCGAATTCCCCAATGCTGAAGGCGGAGAACTTCTCTTTAGCAGGCTTTTGGAAGTTTCTTCAGAACAGCACAAGAGATTAGGGGAGAGATGGGGAGATGTGCAAAATTGGACAATACGTTTCTGAAGCCACATTCTAACAAAGAAAATTTCTACAACGCAGGAATAAAAGAAAACTAGTAGCCACATAACTGCTAGACCACCAAGGCCTGCAATACCCTTGTCTTAGAAATCCCTCCCTGTTTCCTGCCCATTACCACCTGCAGGGCCTCACTGTATAGATTCCTCCTCCTCCCGGAAGACTTTGGGGATTAAATCTAGAGATTTCTGAAGACTTCTAGAGATTTCTAGAGACTTCTGACTCTGCCTCCCTCCCTCAATATTTCTCATTTTCCCCTTGGCAGGAAATTTTTTATGTATGTGTTATAGACAGAGCTGTGTCTTCTCCTTCAGAAGTTTTTCCTTCCACATTTCATTACAGGATAGTTCTGAACAACAGAAGTGCTGTAATGTTAACTAGAACTGGGCCTTCACATAAAAGACACTCAGTGAAGATTTTCTGAATGAAGAATGAACACGCATGAATGAAATACACCTCACTAAGTCCTAACTAAATGCCTCAGTTAGGGCCTGGAAAAGTTTGGGTACTAAGAGTAATCAGGCTGGATGGTTATTTATCATTTGTCAGTTCCAGTTGACCATTCTCACTTTTGGTGGTGGTAATAACTTTAGATAGATCAAGAGTGTTAAATTTTCATTTTCCTTTTTAAAAATTGCATAAGCTTGCTACAGACATGTTTTATCCTAATCTATTCCCTCATTTTTGCCTTTCTAGGATTTGTGATATAATAAAATCAACAATAGCTTTGCAAAAAAATAAGTTGCATGTCAGTTGCAAAAGAAAGAAAATACAATAGACTGACTCTGGGAGTGAGCACTGGGCTGAGAGTTGGAAACAGTCTCCAAACAGGGGTTCCTCCATCACCAGCAGCAAAATAACAATAATAATAATTGGTAACACTTCTTGAATGTTTGGGCTTCCCTGGTGCCTCAGACAGTAAAGAATCTGTCTACATTGTGGGAGACCCAGGTTCGATCCCTGGGTTGGGAAGATCCCCTGGAGGAGGAGATGGCAACCCACTCCAGTATTCTTGCTGGAGAATTCCCCTGGACAGAGGTGCCTAGCAGGCTACAGTCCATGGAGTCGCAAAGAGTCAAACATGACTGCACAACTAAACCCAGCAAGCACAGCACTGGGTCCTCATAGAAATCTCCACGGAACAGGCTAAAATGGTGATGGTAGTTTAGCCTCTAAATCATGTCTGACTCTTTGCGGCCCCATGAACTTTTACATGCCAGGCTTCCCTGTCCATGGGGATTCTCCAGGCAAGAGAACTGGAGTGGATTGCCATTTTCTCCTCCAGGGAATCTTCCAGGCCCAGGGATCAAATCCTTGTCTCTTATATCTGCTGTATTCACAGGTGGGTTCTTTACTAGTACCACCTGGCAAGCCCAAATTATATGCTACCTACCGCACAATTGCACTCATCTCACATGCTAGTAAAGTAATGCTCAAAATTCTCCAAGCCAGGCTTCAGCAATATGTGAACTGTGAACTTCCTGATGTTCAACCTGGTTTTAGAAAAGGCAGAGGAATCAGAGATCAAATTGCCAACATCCGCTGGATCATTGAAAAAGCAAGAGAGTTCCAGAAAAACATCTATTTCTGCTTTATTGACTATGCCAAAGCCCTAACTGTGTGGATCACAATAAACTGTGGAAAATTCTGAAAGAGATGGGAATACCAGACCACCTGATCTGCCTCTTGAGAAATCTGTATGTCCTGTCATACAGGACAGTTAGAACTGGACATGGAACAACAGACTGGTTCCAAATAGGAAGAGGAGTATGTCAAGGCTGTATATTGTCAACCTGTTTAACTTATATGCAGAGCACATCATGAGAAATGCTGGAATGGAAGAAGCACAAGCTGGAATCAAGATTGCAGGGAGAAATATCAATCACCTCAGATATGCAGATGACACCACCCTTATGGCAGAAAGTGAAGAGGAACTAAAAAGTCTCTTGATGAAGGTGAAAGAGCAGAGTGAAAAAGTTGGCTTAAAACTCAACATTCAGAAAACGAAGATCATGGCATCCAGTCCCATCACTTCATGGGAAATAGATGGGGAAACAGTGGAAACAGTGTCAGACTTTATTTTTTTGGGCTCCAAAATCACTACAGATGGTGACTGCAACCATGAAATTAAAAGACGCTTACTCCTTGGAAGGAAAGTTATGACCAACCTAGATAGCATATTGAAAAGCAGAGACATTACTTTGCCAACAAAGGTCCATCTACTCAAGGCTATGATTTTTCCTGTGGTCATGTATGGATGTGAGAGTTGGACTGTGAAGAAGGCTGAGCGCCAAAGAATTGATGCTTTTGAACTGTGGTGTTGGAGAAGACTCTTGAGAGTCCCTTGGACTGCAAGGAGATCCAACCAGTCCATTCTGAAGAAGATCAGCCCTAGGATTTCTTTGGAAGGAATGATGCTGAAGCTGAAACTCCAGTACTTTGGCAACCTCATGTGAAGAGTTGACTCATTGGAAAAGACTCTGATGTTGGGAGGGATTGGGGGCAGGAGGAGAAGGGGATGACAAAGGATGAGATGGCTGGATGGCATCGCTGACTCAATGGATGTGAGTCTGAGTGAACACCAGGAGTTGGTGATGGACAGGGAGGCCTGGCGTGCTGTGATTCATGGGGTCGCAAAGAGTCGGACACGACTGAGCGACTGATCTGATCTAATCTGAAACAGAAAGTTAATATTGCTCTTTTTATTTGTTAAGCTGATTCGAGCAAGATAAAAACATATGAACACCCCTTGTCAATTTTTTACTCAGCATGTTCCTAGTTTGCCACCATAAAAATGAGGTACAAGTCCTAGGGACTGAGGAAGGGAGCTATGTTCTCTATCAGTTCCACAAAAGACAATCCAAGAAATCATTCCATCTAAGCAAATCTTAGTATACCTGTCAGTATATATGACAGTATACCTGTCATGTAAGTACACCTGTCATGTAAGTATACCTTCAATACAATCTCTAGGCCCTGAATGCCAGGGGAATACAAAGTACTAAAAGATTGCTGTGTGTTCAGGCATGTCTGACTCTTTGCGACTCTGAGGTCTGTAGCCCACCAGGCTCCTCTATCTATGGGATTACATCAGCAAGAATACTGGAGTGGGTAGCCATTTACTTTCCCAGAAGATCTTCCTGATCCAGGGATTGAACCCATGTCTCCTGCCTTAGCAGGTGAATTCTTTACCACTGAGCCACCAGGGAAGCCCTAGACCCACATCCAAATCATGTAAACTTTGTGCACTTCAGATTTTTCATCTGCAAGTCAATGTGTTGAAGCAAAGAATAACAGCTTATCTCTGATTGTCATGAGCACTTCTAAGGTGCTTTCTTAAGTATTATGTAATTTGCCATCTGAGTTACCCACATGTTACCAAATTTCCTAGGAAGACTATGCTGGTGGCCAACTGCACATAACATCTGAAAGTACAAAAATCGACTTCCAAAATGACTGTAGTGCTGTGTGGTTTCACTGGCGTTCTCCAGAGGAGGCTGAGGGAAGACGTGGTATCGCACAGTCTTCAAAGCTCACTATCTTCCTTGCTTAAATTCCTTGGCTTCCCCAGACACACTTCCTCACCTCCTACACTGATAACTCTGCCCTTGTGACTTCAACAAAACAAACTAGAAAAAAAGCAAGTCTGAAAACATTAAATAAAGAAAAACCCTGATGACTGGTCAAAACAATAACCATTTCCTGGCTCTCGGGCATGCTCTTGGGGAGACTTGATTCATCCTACCAAGGGCTTACCAACTCAATGAGGTAAGCAGGGCAAGGACTATGAGGCATATGGCTCATTAGCTGCAAATCCAAACCTCCCATCCTTATCTCCTGACTCAGGCACAGAATTACTTTTATTATACCCCAAAATACCCTCTAAGGACTCTTCTTGCATCTCTGAAATAGTATGATTCCTGGAAATGTAGAAATAAGCACAATGCAATGGTGTAAACAAGGAATAGCATGTGTAATGTTCTTCAGTTTTTGAGAATTTTCAAACTCAACTTGCCCATCCTTGCTCTATCAAGCATGTTGATTGAATTTGGAGTCACTGCAAAGGGCAGTCCTTGTGCCAATAATGGCCGCATTTCAAAATGTGGGGGGATTTACATCCTTGTTTCCTATGCAAAATCTAAGAAAAACAATAGAAGGAATTTAGCACTGAATGTCTAGGATGGACCAGGCACTCTGCTTGGTACTTAGACTATCTTCAAAACAGTATCGCAAATAGGGCCTTATTCCCATTTTATTTATGAGGACACCAAGATGCCAAGAATCTACAGTACTAGTGGAAGTTCACACAGCTTGTCAATGGAAAAGCTAGATTGTGAATACAGATGTATTGGATACCAAAGCCCCAAAGAAACCACTGCACAACCCAGTATGCTAACCTGACACCTTTAACTACACTTCTAGGCATGGGCATTCTGTACTCCTTGTTCCATCTCTGTTGGGAAGGTGAGAGTTCAAGGGCAGGTCTGCCTCTTGCTGAGTATAAGTTGGTAGTCATGCTTAGGAAAGTCTGTCTAGAATCAGATATCTCAGCTTGATACTTTGCCTGTAGAAAAGGGACGGTTGACCTTCTATCAGTCTTTTATGATAAGACTAGAAATTACTGTTACAGACGAGACATTGACATGTTGAACTGATGCATGGTGGTGGTAAAGATAGCCTAGGTGATATGGATTTGAGAGGATTTATTTAAGAAGCTGAAATGGCAGGTCTCACTGATGATGAGATGTGAACAGTAGGATAGAGGAATCAAAGATAGCCTAGCAAGGGAAACCAATGAGGGCCTCTCTGAAAAGAAGAGAGGAGGCTGAGAGGAGGCAGAGGAGTCAGTGCAAGAGGATCTGGAGGCCCATGTCCCAGGGCCTGTGGTAGGAGGGCAATGGTGTCTTTCAGGCGCAGAAAGGATGGAGTCACTGGAGTGAAAAAGATGGGAAATGGAGAAGAGTTTGGAGAGATTTAAGGAATCAGTTCATAGGGCTTCCCTGGTGGCTCAGTGGTAAAGAATCTGCCAGCCAAGAAGATGTGGGTTCCATCCTTGGCTCAGGAAGAGCCCCTGGAGAAGGAAATGGCAACCCACTCCAATATTGTTGCCTGGGAAATCCCATGGACAGAGGAGCCTGGCAGGTTACAGTCCATGGGGTCGTGAAAAGTATGACACAACTTAACAACTGAGCAACAACACAAAAGAATCAGATCACATGGGGTCAGTTAGACCTTGATAAGGAATTCAGAGCTTATCCTAAGAGTAATAGAAATATAAGGTTTTTAAAGTAAGTGAAGGGCTTCCCTGGTTCAGTTCAGTTCAGTTCAGTTCAGTTCAGTCTCTCAGTCATGTCTGACTCTTTGCGACCCCCTGAATTGCAGCATGCCAGGCCTCCCTGTCCATCACCAACTCCCGGAGTTCACTCAAACTCACGTCCATTGAGTCGGTGATACCATCCAGCCATCTCATCCTCTGTCATCCCCTTTTCCTCCTGCATCAGAGTCTTTCCCAATGAGTCAACTCTTCACATGAGGTGGCCAAAGTACTGGAGTTTCAGCTTTAGCATCATTCCTTCCAAAGAACACCCAGGGCTGATCTCCTTTAGAATGGACTGGTTGGATCTCCTTGCAGTCCAAGGGACTCTCAAGAGTCTTCTCCAACACCACAGTTCAAAAGCATCAATTCTTGGGCACTCAGCCTTCTTCACAGTCCAACTCTCACATCCATACATGACCACAGGAAAAGCCATAGCCTTGACTAGATGGACCTTTGTTGGCAAAGTAATGTCTCTCCCTGGCAGCTGTAAGTTTTTAAAAGGGAAGAATATATTCTTATATATGTTTTAAAAAGATTGTCAGACTGTGAGTTAATGTTCTCACTCTCACTAATGGAGCACGAATATGACCAAGTAGGACTGTTTTGAGCATTTCTCTATCGAAATATCATTATGCTTGCTTTCTTCATAGATCTTACCATAATTTATTATTTACAAATATGTATGTTTATATATGTGTGTGTGTGTATATATATATATATATATATATATATGTATATAAAATTTGGTGTGTGTGTTCCCCATTAGATTTTAAGGACACACTGGGTCTGTCAATTGCATGCTCACTCCCAAGTCCAGTGTTTGCTATACTTAAGAGACACTGCTTAAATATTTATTAAATGAGTGCTACTTTCTAAAAGGGAAAAGGAAATGGCAACCCACTCCAATATTCTGGCCTAAAGAATCCCGTGGACAGAGGAGCCTGCTGTCCATAGGGTCGCATAGAGTCACAACTGAAGTGACTCAGCATGCATGCATGCACTGGAGAAGGAAATGGCAACCCACTCCAGTATTCTTGCCTGGAGAATCCCAGGGACAGGGGAGCCTGGTGGGCTGCCATCTATGCGGCCACATAGAGTCAGATACGACTGAAGTGATTTAGCAGCAACAGCAGCACTCTCTAAAATCCTTTGGATAAGAAAAGAATCAATATCATCTTTGCCCCCATGATCACTTCCAGACTTTTGTTTGAGGCCATCATTCAATAATCTTTCTTTTAAAGTCTATGCTGCCTACCACTTTTTCCATTTTCTCTAGGCTCTGCCTCTTCCATCATAATATTAACATTTCCTTAACAGTCCCACCCTCCCACAGAGTTGAAGATGATGATCTTTCAGCATTCTTGTACCACACGTCCTTAAATTTGGCTATGTGCACTACTGTCATCTTCATTATATTTTAGTCTCCATAAGCGTAGCCACAGGCTTCCCTTGTGGCTCAGCTGGTAAAGAATCCACCTACAATGCAGGAGACCCTGCTTTGAGTCTTAGGTCGGGAAGATCTGCTGGAGAAGGGATAGGCTACCCACTCCAGCATTCTTGGGCTTCCCTTGTGGCTCAGTTGGTAAAGAATCTGCCTGCAATGTGGGAGACCCGGGTTCGATCCCTGGGTTGGGAAGATCCCCTAGAGAATGGAAAGTCTACCCACTCCAGTATTCTGGCCTGGAGAATTCTGTATAGTCCATGGGGTTGCAAAAAGTCGGGCACAACTGAGTGACTTTCACTTTCAAGCCTAGCCACATCTCAGCATTCTCTGCCTCTAGGCCGCTTTGTCACTGTTCCCAAGCCTAACCTTCATCCTCATTACCTTCAAACCTCAATCTCCTCCTGTTCTGTTCTTCCTGCCCATTAGCCCCTTCCTGGATCATGTCTCTTTATGCACAAACTGGATGGCATGATCAGCCATGCTCTCAAGAGCGTGCTGAGCACCCTCACTCTCTTTCTCTGGCACACAGTTCTATCTTCCTCTTTAGGAAAGCCCATTGTCTGCTTTATCCAATCTATCTTATAGATGGCTGAGCATTGCTGAGAAAATTACAAGCACAGAAGAATCTCTTTAAAGGCACATTCTCTCCCTTCCATTTTGTCACTTGTGCTGCTAGTCAAGTATCTCAAATATCTAAGGTGGATCATCTGTTTCACTCTCCAGGATCTCTTCCAAATTTTTTCTGCTCAAATTCTCACACTATCTTCTGGTGCCTCCTGATAAAATTGAGATCAACTGTCTCCTATGCAAGTTACATTCCTGATAAAATTGATATCAACTAAATTGTTGTTGTTGTTCAGTCACTCAGTCTTGTCTGACTCTTTGAGACCCCATGAACTGCAGCACACCAGGCTTCCCTGCCCTTCACCATTTCCCGGAGCTAGTTCAAACTCATGTCCATTGAATCGGTGATGCCATCCAGCCATCTCGTCCTCTTCAGTCCCCTTCTCCTCCTGCCTTCAATCTTTCCCAGCATCAGGGTCTTTTCTAATGAGTCAGCTCTTTGTATCAGGTGGCCAAGTATTGGAACTTCAGCATCAGTCCTTCCAATGAATATTCAGGATTTCCTTTAGGACTGACTGGTATGATCTCCATGCTCTCCAAGAGACTCTCAAGAGTCTTCTCCAACACCACAGCTCAAAAGCATCAATTCTTTAATGCTCAGCATCCTCTCAATTCTTTTCTTGCTATTTACTTGCCTCCAATCCTTCACTAATCTTTTCTTCCTCCTGTCTCAGAGAAAAAAAACACTGTTCTGTTCCCTTTTTTTCCGCTTAAGGCTTCACTTTCCTCTCTGTCTCTCTCCTTTTTTTCTTTTTGTCTTTTTTTTTTTTTTTTTTTTTGGCCACACCTTGCAGCGTGTGGGATCTTAGTTCCCTGGTCAGGGCTCGAGCCTATACCCCTTGCACTGGAAGTCCAAATCTTAACCGCTGGACCAACAGGGAAGTCTCTTCACTTTTCTCTCTTGGTCTTGAACCTACACCTCTGGCTTCACCCAAGATATTGATCTACTAATTGTTCCATCTCTCTCTTGAATTTTTTATAACTCCCAATTCTGGTTCTTTTCTCTTGTCCTATATATATAATTGAGCTTCCCAGGTTGTGCAAGTGGTAAAAAAATTCGTCCGTCAGTGCAGGAGAGGTAAGAGACGTGGGTTCAACCCCTATGTTGGGAAGATCCCCTGGAGGAGGGTATGGCAACTCACTCCAGTATTCTTGCCTAGAGGATCTCATGGACAGAGGAGCCTGGCGTGTTATAGTCAATAGGGTCACAAAGAGTCAGACATGACTGAAGAGACTTAGTATGCATGCATACATACAATTATATTCTCTATCTTAATGGGAAAAAAAGTTCTTCTAGGAATTCTACTCTCCCTCTGATTCACTGTTCCACAGCTCTCTCTCTTTCTGGCTACAAAAAGCAATTTAAACTCCCTGGATTTAATTCCTCAGCCCAGGTCACTTTTTTAAATTTCCTCAAATCTTATTTGCAAAGCCAACAAGCTGCTGAAATGTTTTCTCAAAGGTCACTTGTGCCCTTCTGGTTATCAAGTTCAGAGTATTTTCCTTAATGTTCATTCTTCTTGATCTCAGAATAATTAAATTTATGTTCACTACCTCTTCCTAAAATTTGTCCTTTTCTTGAATGAAAGACTTTCCTTGAATGATGGTTCCAGTGTCTGAGAGTTTCCATTAACACCTGGAGACTCTGGATCATTTCTATTCCGGATACCATTGACTAAACTGAGTACAGCCTGCTGTTGTTTGAAAATCAAACACGTAGGGACTTCCCTGGTTGTCCAGTGGTTAGAAATCCATCTTCCAGTGCAGAAGAGGTGGGTTTGATCCCTGGTTCAGGAATAAAGGTCCCACATGCCAAGGGCCCACGTGCTGCAACTAAAACCCCACACAGCCAAATAAATTAAAAAAGAAACAAAACAGGCCAACCTCCAGAGGTGTCCTATAAGCCAAACCTACACTCCTCTCTGCCATATATTTCTTTCTACTGGGTTGGCTCAAAAGTTCATTACCATCTGACGGAATACCCCAAATGAATTTTTTGGCCAACCCAACAATCTAACACTATCATCTTTAAGTTAAACATTTCTCTGAAGTCAGTTTCTGAGGTTCTTCTCCATCCCTTTCTTTGAAAAAACTAAACTGATGGCTTGAGATTTTCTAACATAAAGGTTGCTGCTCCTGCTGCTGCTGCTAAGTCACTTCAGTCATGGCCGAAGGTTAAAGTAATAGAAAATACAGATATTTTTAAACTTAAATTGCACTTTTAGCTGTAAGATTATTTGATTTTATACTAATTCATACTAGACCATATTTTGCTTTTAATCTATACTGCATCGCTTGGAGGAGGAAATGGCAACCCACTCCAGTATTCTTGCCTGGGAAATCCCATGGACAGAGGAGCCTGCTGGGTACAGTCCATGGGGTCGCTAAGAGTCAGACACAATTGAGTGACTGAGCACACACACCACAACTTGCCAAAAGACTTGCATGCAATTTCAACATTTTTTAAAAGGACAACTGATAACCAAAGTGAAAAGAATAGAGACTATTGTTGAATATTAGTATATTAATAGTGTAGACTCCATGAAAGATAAAATCCAATATATGCCCTTAATGAGATATCAGTTTTTCCAAGTTGTGATGGTAATGAGTGAGAAATATGCAGAAAGATTTGTCCAGTGGCTTTTTTTCCCAAGTCTCAGAGAACACAAATGTCAAACTGACATAGCACATCCTGACCCCACCAAGATGTCACCAGATGTGGAAGATAGATCTCAGGAAACTGAACTGTAGCAACATAAACCCTTCATTCACCAGGTTCAAGAGCCAGTAACGAGAAAGGACGGCTAAGCATTCAAAAGCATCTCTACTGAACCCATTTCTGTTAGATTTGCATTAAAACCATGAGATTCTTATTTAGAATTTCATATATTGTGAGCTATTTCTCTTCTAATTTGGCATTATGTCACATTTCAGCTGACCTTTGTTTCCTAAAGAAAATTAGAGATGAGATTATTTCTTCCCAACTAGCATCAAAGAAATGACATCTACTTTGCTTTGCTGTCCTGGCAAATCCTACTCTTCAGGGGACACGCAACATGGTTTTAGTGGGTCGATGAATCGTTTTCTTTTTCTGCTGTATGTGTGTGTATGTGCGCGCACATGACACATTGATTTTGGACTAGGTTTCCAAACAGCAATGCATTGTCTCATCCCTTCCATGATGCCTCCAGGAATTAGCTAAAGGGATACAATTGCTAATAAAATTTCACACCAGTAAACTTGGTTCAAAGAGCTGCTGTAAAAACCCCACTGATTGTCACAGCATTCATTCATAAGAATGCACACCACCGAGCATATGTGGGACAGGATGTTTTGCTATGCCAAAAGCGAATTTTCATGCTGTTGAATTTATGCATTTCCTGCTGCTCCTCCAAAGGCTTGTCTACATGTGCAGGCAGGGAAGAACTCTCTCTGTGGAAAAATGTTCCTCTTCTGCTTGTGTCAAAAGATCTGACCTGTACTCAACTTCCCATTCAGAGGTAATTTGCAAGCTATGTTTGCTAATCTCTTTTTTAAATATCCACCAGGAAAGAATACTGGGTTAATTTTTGCTTGAAAAGAAAAGGGCTATAAAAAGCATATTAGGAAGGCAGAAAATGATCTTAAAATGGAAACCAAAACAGGCATTTGGGAAAGATAAATGTAACATCCCCTTCACCCTCAGGAAATGAAATTTTTCTGACAGGGTCAGAGACTCTGCTTGGCAAACCTTCTTAAATTAATTACCTTCTTGACATTTTAAAGGAAGGTTTCAGATTGTAAATTTAACCCAGACAAAGCATTCTTTTTAATCTTGTCAGTATGCAAACTACTTTGCACTGCAGTCTGTGAATTATTTATCAGAGGAACGACCCCAAAGGGCGAAAGGAAAAAGCAGGCATATTTGGTCTGAGGTTCCGTGACGAGATGTAGTTCTTTGCCTTAGATCTGTACCTGTTGCAACTGCTTAACTTTTTCTGCTTTTGATGTTTTTAATACCCTGAGCATTCTTTGTCTCTGAGAGGAAGACGTTTGGTGCCATTTTATAATGTGCTTATTAAGATGAGAAAATATATATAGCTCGGCAGGTTTTATACAGCAGCCACAGTTGGGATGGGATGGGAAACAATGGGGCTTCTTTTCAATGCACTTTCACATTATATATGCTAGGCAAGCCGCATCTTAACTGACTCTTGTGCTCATGTGAAATGAAATCTGCAGAGATGGATTGTCAAGGAAATTAACTCTTCTAACTGTCGATAAACTGATCTACATAATATTGCAACAAACATTAACAGGTTTGTTTGGGGCTTAAAGAAAACTGAAATTTACAGTACCTAGAAGCTATAAAAAAAAAGTTGTGACTTTAGTTCTAGAATTAAGTATTCTTAAATTAAATGATTTGGGATCAAGAATATCCATGCAACGGGCTATGGTTATTAGTTCTAAAACATTATAGAGTAAATGTAGAACTGCCCTGGAGTAGCAGTAGGGCACATAGTGTCACAGAGAATAGTCTCTGGGACCTCCCCAGAGTTTGTAGAGTGATGGCAAACCTCAACTTCGAAAAACATCCCAGTGGCTTAGTTCCTAGGAGACTGAACTTACACACAGATCCCAAGGTCTTGCCTGGTAAGTCTTCACATGACCTGCTACTGCCTTTTCTCAGGAAACTCCTGGGCTTCCCTTGAGAAAAAAGACATACAACATCACTGTCCCTCCTCCTGCCATTTCACTCTGAACAGACATCCACAGCATAAATGAAAAAATCTAGGGTATCCTTAGCAATTATAAATGAAGACACACAACACGCACAGCTTTACTTCTGCATGAGAGACTCCTCCCAAACTTAATAAAAGAAATAAATGTGATAACTAAAATAAAATTTTTAAGTTGCCATTTATTGTGTAATTTTTATATTCCATTCCCTTGCAACTCACTTATGAAGTAGGTCTTAACTGTCCTCAGTCCCCACTCATCCCACCTCCTTTTTTTTTTACAGCTGAGAAAACTGAGCCTTGGAGAGATGTTTTCAAGTCAATGATCCTGCAGCTAACAAGGCTGAGATTCAAAGCCAGATCTCCATGACTCTAAATTCCTAAATGCTCTGCCTCTCTAAACATGTGATATGATCTTAATTCCATTTGGTTGCCTGTAATTCTTATCTTTATGCGCTTTGAAATCTAGTAGGAGTGTGATAACCCTAGCATAAAGAGCTACACTTTATAATTTTTTGGTCTTGCTATATTGTTTCAAGCTTATATTGGTATCTTAGCAATCTATTGTGTGTAGTTTATTTAAACTAAACAAATGAAAGACAGCATATAGATTCGAGGTTCAGCAAGCATGTCTTCCATGAGAATTAGGTAGGCACCTACCACAGAGATAGCATGCAAACAGCAGCAAGTAAATTGATGTTTGTTAGTCTGTGCTCTCTCAGATACACAGAGGATTTACCTACTTAATAGGACTTATAAGAACAAATCCCCTGAGCATGAATGAGAGAAACTGGGCACTGAGGTTCATCTTTTCACAGAGCTGTCACACATACTAATTCAAGGACCACAAACTTTCTGTTTGCTTTTTTTTTTTTTTCTGATCATTCCTCTTTCACTCACCTTTCACTCACCTGAACAAGTGCCAGATGTAGAGCACTTGATCCTCCATGCCAAGGTCATCTTCGTCTGGATGAACCTGAACTGTCAGGACCAGATCCAGGGAGGACGTCCTTTTAGAGTCATGGCATATCGGGTTTTCAGAAGTGGGAGGAAACATAGAGATCACCTAGTCTACTCTTCTATTTACTAGGAAGTGAAGAGCCAGGTACTAGGCTGCCCACTCTGTCTAAACTAGAGCAAGGACTCATCAGCCCACAAGTGTCTTGAGGCTCATGGTGGCTTTGACTGAGAGAGAACTTGAAAAAAAATATATGTATATATATATATATATAATTTAGAAATGTGGATTCGGATTCTCCACAGAAACAAAACTAATAGAACATAGAGCTTTATTATAAAGAATTGACTCCTGTGATTGTGAAGGCTGGCAAGTCCTGGTATCTGCAGGTGAGTCAGCAAGCTGGAAACCCAGGAGAGCCAGTGGTATAGTTCCAGTTTGACAGGTTCAAATCTGGAATGAGACTGTTTCTATTCCTAATATGGGGGGAAAAAAAAACATGTTCTAGTTCTAAGGCAGGCAGACAGAAAGAGTTCTCTCTTAGTCTGGGGAGGATTAGCTTTTTGCTCTGTTCAAGCCTTCAACTAATGGACAAGGCCCATTCAGATTAGAGACAACAATTTGTTTTACTCCATCTACTGATTTAAATGTTAATCTCAGTCAAAATCACAGATATACCCAGAATAATTTTTGACCAACTATCTGGGTATCTTATGGTAAAGTAAAGTAGATATATAAAATTAATCATCATATCACCTAAGCTGAGGACTGTATTTTATTAATTCACATATCTGTTAAGGACCAATTCTTTTATTTAAAAGTTAAAAGAAAAGCAATTCAGATATTCAGAAAATACTGTAATTATTATTACAGCAAAAAGAAACAAATGCATTTGTGCTTATCTGTTAAAAGTTTACCCGTTCCATGGAGAGGTCAATTTGCATCTGACAAAATCTTCAATGGCATTTACTTGCTCTAATGTTTTGATTTGAATATTTAGATAATTCTTTCTTGTTCTCTAATATACAAGAGCAAAACTCACAGATGTAAATAATATAATTAAACTTTAATCTAGTTAATTTCAATGTTTATTTAGATATTTAAACCACTTTATCTAATGTAGTGAAAATACAGGGTATTGCAATTTGTAGTCTAAAGGATGTGAAAGACTAAGACTTCTCTACCGTAAAATGTAACAGCACACTTGGTCTAGCCCTTCATGAATGTTTAATGTTGATGGAAATAAAACAGGTTTGTCATTTATTTATTAAGCAGATTCATACAAATAGATGTATATTTAGGATAATGTAGGTGATGGTTTTAAGATACATCCACAAAAAATTCTGATGCTTCTCCCTTCAAGAGATAGAGCTTAATTTCCCCTCCCCTTGAGTGTGGGCTAGGCTTTGTGACTCACTTGTAATAAATAGTATATGACAGAAATGATGGGGTAAAATATCTGTGATTAGGTCATAAAAGAACATAATTTCTGCCTTTCTCTTTCTTGGATATCTCTGTAAGAAGCCAGATACAATTTCACTCAAAGAACCCTAAGTAGAGTCCATCTAGTAAGGAAGAAAGGCCTCTCTACAATATCCAGCAAGGAGCTGAAGCCTCTGGCCAACAGCCAGATGAGAGTGAACCATCTTGGAGGTAACTTCTCCAGCCCCAGTCAAACCTTCAGATGACTGCAGCCACTACCGAGATTTTCACTGTAACTGACTGCAACAGAAAACAGCCTGAATTAGAACCACCTAGCTAAGCTTCTCCCATATTTCTGATCCAACAAACTGAAATAATAAATATTTGTTACTTTCAGCTGCTGAATTTGGGGATAATTTGTTATGTAGCAATAGATAACTCATATATATGAAGTATAAATTGCATCTATAATAAGACTTTCTGTCCATGCTGCTGCTGCTGCTGCTAAATCACTTCAGTCGTGTCCAACTCTGTGCGACCCCATAGACGGCAGCCCACCAGGCCCCGCCGTCCCTGGGATTCTCCAGGCAAGAGCACTGGAGTGGGTTGCCATTTCCTCCTCCAATGCATTATCATTAATTTACAGTAGGTTATGTTCATCATTTACAGGTCATGTAATTTAAAGCCAAAATAGATTTATGTGTGTGTCTATAAGATTAACACAATTTTAACATTTGTAAAATATTATTTTCTTCATAGAATATCACTAAGCACAAGTGATACAATTGTTTTCTGATGTTTTGGTGAACAAATTGTCATGTTACAATAGCAAAAGCTTGAAAGTTGCTTTGAAATTCACTTTCATCTTTCTCCTTTTTGTTTTTTCCAGTTGTAATGTTATGGTTTTAAGAGAAAATATAAATGATGGCTAGTACTTCCATTTTTTTTTTTCACTTGCAAAGCTCAAGGATAAGTTAAAAGCACAATTCATTCTAAATAAACTCTATAAAAATAAACAATATCTATAATTATTTCTCCAAGTTTGAAATGCTTTCTCCTTTTTGTATCAAATCATTTAAATTTTTTCTTCTCTTAACACATCTATTCATTCTACATTGAGATTTGTTTATTTGATCTTTTATTCCCTGCAACTCTACATTGTTGTTCTTGTCTAACTGCTCTCAATCTTTATCTCTTTCCCGATTTTTTATTCTATCCCTCCACCAAGCTCTAATCCCTCCCTTCTCTTTACTTCAGCTGCACTTATAGCTCCTTAAAAGTAAAATACACTACGGTTTATATCTATTTTTAATTAGTTCAACTATGTCACTCTTGTCTCTCAAACAAGATTGCAAGCTTCTTCGATATTTTTTCCTTTTTAGTGTTTTTGATGCCTAACCCAGCGCTTGCACAGAGGAAGCACTCAGCAAAATTATGTAGCACTGTATTTATTTCCTTCTCCCAGTGGTCTTTGCCTCCTAGTACCTTACTTTCTGCTTTTGGGAAGAGCCTTATCTGGCACTAAGCGCAACTGCAAAGAAAAATAGAAGAGCAATAGACAGGATGCAGGGAGTTATAGAAACGGAAACTATCAAGAAGAGACATGGCCACAGCACTCTCATGCCTTTTAAATATACTCCTGAATACATGTTGGCTCCAGGGACACAAAATCATTGTCTCCCCTCTCTTTTTTTACTGTTTCTTTGACCATCATATTGACAAAGTAGAAAAATATAGGCAGTGTCACTCCACTGCTTCAGTAAAGTTAGCAGTTAAAGTTTCCTCATATCTACCCAGCCAGCTGAGTTTCATCATTGTCTTATACTTGAATGTATATTTATGCATCTTTTAGAATCTCAATGTTTCCCAAATGCCCACTGCAATATATTTTTTCTGACATGTTCTATTGTCTGTAATAGAGTTGGCATGTAGTGGTGGACGGTTTTACCTTCTATGTGTATATTTGTTCACTGCACTTCTTAATCTAGCATTCAGTATTTATTTTTCATCATTGACAGCAGACTGCTCTGTCTCAAATATTTGAGAAAGAGAAAAAGTGAGAGTAAAGTAGGCAAGAATTGCTGATAACCCAGGTTTAGGAGTGTTAACAGTGATTATTTCTCAGAGCAAATGCAAGAGTGAGGAGGACGGCAAAGATATACAGGGCACAGCCGGGGGAGTCCACATCCTCTAGCCGTTACTCTTCGTTAACTAATATAGAAGAGTCTTTTTGGTTGTTCAGATTTGCTCAGCTCTAGAATCAGATAGACATGTGATGATTGGGTCTGGTCTAATTATTTTCTCTAAATCTGCCTTTGCTGGGTCATTTGTCTCCTCTAGAACTTGTTAGATAATTAGCTTTCTTAAACTCTTCACCTTCACAAAATATTTGTAAACAGTATGAAATGGAAAGAAGAAAACCAGAGAGTAAAAAGTTGTGTGAGGAGCAAATATGTAAAATGTCTTACTAAAATAGACAAGATTTGCATGGACAGAGAACCAGGAGGCAAGAGGAGTACAGTGGGCTTATCAGTTTGCAAAGAATGAGAGCTAGCTTTCAAGATGCAGAAGAAAGGGAAGTCCAGTCAAAGGCACATGGAAAATTCAAAGAAAGATGAATAATTAGGTATTTCTGAGGCTTAATGTACATAGTAGGGAGTGGTGGGTGGGGAAAGATTCCTACAGGGTATATTCAGTCTAGACTAAGAAAACCTTTGTACTCATCTACTCTTCCAAAAATATTTATTGAGGCCCTACCGTGTGCACCCCATGGGCTTCCCTCATAGCTTAGTCGGTAAAGAATCTGCCTGCAGTGCAGGAGACCCAGGTTTAATTCCTGTGTTGGGAAGATCCCCGGAGAAGGAAATGGCAACCCACTCCAGTATTCTTGCCTGGAGAATCCCATGGACAGAGGAGCCTGTCAGACTACAGTCTACGGGGTTGCAAGAGTCGGACACGACTTAGAGACTAAACCACCACCACCTACTATGTGCACTGTACCAGATGAACACAAACTCTGCCGCTTAATATGTTTCACCCTCACTATGTTCCCACTTTTGATACATACGTTTTTATTATAGCAAATATCCTACTACATTATCATGTTGGATTTGGGGATCTTTCTTTCTCAATAAAGAATGAGCTTTTTAAAGGTGAGGATCGGGATGGGGAACACATGTATACCTGTGGCGGATTCATTTTGATATTTGGCAAAACTAATACAATTATGTAAAGTTTAAAAATAAAATAAAATTGGAAGAATAAAAAAATAAAATAAAATAAAAAAAATAAAGGTGAGGATCATATGTAGTACCAAGAATAGTAAATAGTATATAAGTATTTATTATTGAATCATAACCAGTGTAACATCCTTACTCAGGCCCAACTAATAAGATAGGGATAGAAAACAGATTTCAACTTATCAACTCCAGTAAATTACTCATGCTGCCTGGAGCTTTTGTGGAGAAAGAGGTCATGATCCCATTCCTCAGTGGGAAAGAATTCCATCATTAAGTAGAGACTTCTGCCATGACATAAGAAGCAGCACAATTATTTTCTATCCATGAACCTGGTTGTATTCTCAGTAAGGTAATCATTTACTCACTCAACAAATATTCATCATGCATCTGGCACCGCCGCTAAGCTCAGCAGACAGGATACGGAGACCATGAACACACAGCTCCTATCTTCAGGGATCCCAGAGATCTGGAAAGTAAATGATGTGACAACACCTGCAATTTACTCAGTTGTATAATAATAATTTGCTATATATAAGGTCATGATGATTGTGGTTAAAAAAGGAACCAGAGAATATATATGTCATCTCCTATATTTCTTAGGATGGAAAATGTGTTAACCAGCACTCAAGAGAATTCTAGTCCCCAGTATAGGTAGTTATACTGCATCCTGCTGCCACTGTTTAATGAAATCATTCATTCATTTAACAAATGTTTGTTAAATGACTACTACATGTTAGTCTATATTGGTAGACACTGGATAGACTGTAGCAAGTAAAATAATCTAAATAAAGAGACAAATATTATACAAGTAATGACACAAAAAAGTATGTGATTATAAATTATGGTGAGTGAGAATATCACAATCTGTTTTTTAAGTCAAACCAATCTTCTGAATGAAATTTTGATCCCTAGGTTAACCCCTTTCATAAGGTAGGAATGCATTAACCATTTATATAAATAATTCGTTCTGGTTTTCTCTGTCATAGTAAAGGGGTGTACCAATCAGTCTCACATGGTCAGTGATTATACATTGTTCTCCAGAGTCCTTTGTTCTATCACCTCCAGGGTAATCAATCTGCATTTCTGGACAAGAAATCTGAGGGCTTTACCTGGATTGCTTTGATCTCAAAGTCAGAGATACACTGTTTTAATGGCAATCTCCCTCTTGGTATTGCTTAACTGTTTTGAAATCTATATTTCTAATAAGCTTAATCTCTAATCAAGATAATCACAAAAAGTTTACACAAAATTTTATTTGAAAAAATTAAATGCAATAGAAAAGAGCTTTGAAATAAAACAAACAAATATATATATATATATATATATATATATATATATACTGAAGTCATTCACCAATTAAGCATTCATTAATATCATGTAGTATTCCTTTCACCATAAAATCCTTATCATCTTAGAAATTCGTTGAAAAGTATATTCTACCATCTAGAATAGTTTCACATTCCATTTTACAAGGAATCATCTTCCACAAAATTTTTACATCATTTTCCACGTTTTCTTTTTAGTTTTTTATTCTTGTTGTCTATTGTTTTATACAAACTTTGTATTTTATGTTGTTATGTGCCCTCTGTCCTCTTTATAGACCCACTGCTGCTGTCTATATACTATTACTCCATCTCAAGGTCTTACTCAACACAATTACGATATAGCTCCTTCACTAAAATAACTCTTCCTTTATTCATTTACTCTTCTGTGATGGATGTTATAAAACCAGGAGTCAAGTGTAAGCAATTGAGGATCACAGAATCTTGATATTGTTAGCTTGCCACCCAATCCAGCCTCCCAACACCCTGTAAAAGTCCCTGCTGGTAAGTGCCTAGGCAGAGCTAGAAAATCACTTCAAACCAGGGGCCAGCCTCAGCTGACACTTGGCCACAGGAGTCTGAACAAGTCAGTCCTGTGGTAGGATTTAGTTCCTTTTTACATCTGTTTCAAAAGTCTGCTGTTATCACATGCACAGAAGTGCCTTGTAAACTGTAAGGAACTCCGCGAGTGCAAGCATGGACCAGGAGTTCCGTGTCCCCTGGGCCTGTGCTCTGTCGTCTGTCCAGAGTAACACAGAAGACAGAGCACAGCCTCTAGGACAATAACTTGAATCTCTTGCACAGCATTGGACTAGTAATACAACTCTCTTCACTTTTGGTTTCCTCATCAATCAGGGTTATAGTGCCCAACTGAGGAGGGGCTAGTATAAGAAATGTACAGTTTTTTTTTTTTTTTCTGATAATAGTTGTTATTGTTGTTCAATCACTCCATCATGTCCTACTCTTTGCAACCCCATGGACTGCCGCATGCCAGGTTTCCCCATCCTTCACTATCTCCTGGAGTGTGCTCAAACGCATGTCCGTTGAGTCAGTGATACTATCCAACCATCTCATCATCCCATCTCATCATCGTCACCCCCTTTTCCTTCTGCCCTCAATCTTTCCCAGCATCAGGGTCTTCTACAATAAGTTAGTTCTTCATATCAGGTGACCAAAGCATTAAGAGTTTCAGCTTCAGCATTAGTCCTTCCAATGAATATTCAGGGTTGATTTCCTTTAGGATTAACTGGTTTGATCTTGTTGTCCAAGGGACTCTCAAGCGTCTTCTCCAACACCACAGTTCAAATAGATTGGTGTTCAATACATGTTTTGCTTTTTTTGGTTTTATTTTTTGTTTTATAACGGCTGGTAGTTGTCTCTGTAATAACTCAAAACAATCCTAAATTCTGCTTTCACATGGTAGTCCCTCCACTAAGGGCAAGAAGCTACTATGACCCTCTCATCAAATAATTCCTCTTCTTAAATTGTGCTGCCTTCTCAACCTCCCATCAAGATCTCTGAGTGCTTCCCTGTTCCAATCTATCTATAGGGCTTTCTCCAGCCTGTCTTCATTCCCTCACAAAGAGGTCCCCAAGGTTGCCTTCCAGTCAGGGGTGGAAGTGTTTCTGCTTTCTGGTGGTAATTACTTCTGCTGCATCTGTGTTTACTTTAGAACCTGTGGCTAAGGTAATTAGCTGACAGCTGGCTAAGCCTTAGATAATAATACACCTGACATTTTAGGTATCTCTTTCCTAGAAATAATTTTTTTACTTTATTTCATTTGCACAGTCAACAGATAGTAATGGCAGATCGTCCCTATGTGGAACACAATTAGGGTTCATTTGCATCTGGAAGGAGACCTGCTTTTTTAAATGTGGTTGGGTTAAGAATGACTGCTTTTACACATAGAGTGCTTTTTGAGTGTGGTGCTTTTTTATTTACTCACTATTTATTGAAGACCTGATAGGTATAGATCCTGGGCTAGGATGCTAAGAACACAAATATAACATCACCCCTTTCCTCAAAGATTTTGAAATTTGAAGATGGTCAAACAAACATGGGTCCATGCCAAGTCCTGCAGGATGTAAAGATGGGAGTAGCGAGCATTCAGGAGGAAACTCTGAAGCAAAGTCTTGAAAGGCAAATAGATACATAAATATTTACTGGGCATACTGGAGGATCCAACAGACAACTTCATTCGGGACTGAGGAGTAAACACAAAACTGTGAGGGTTTTATGGGCTCAACACAACATGATTAGTTGACAATTGGAAGACAAGGCTGGAGTAAAGTAAGCAAGGCATCTAGGGTGTGCAGTATTCAACAAGGCACAGCAAGCTCAGGGTTGACCAGAAGCCTTCAGAAATGACACTCACTTGCACCACCCTGAAAGGGAATGCCTGCTTAAATTTGTACCCTGGGCACATCTCCCTTGCATCACCCCAACCCTGAAATGTACAGGAGGCAGTGATCAAGACCATCCCCAAGAAAAAGAAATGAAAAATGATTGTCTGAGGAGGCCTTACAAATAGCTGTGAAAAGAAGAGAAGCAAAGTCAAAGGAGAAAAGGAAAGATATACCCATCTGAATGCAGAGTTCCAAAGAATAGCAAGGAGAGATAAGAAAGCCTTACTCAGTGATCAATGCAAAGAAACAGAGGAAAACAATAGAATGGGAAAGATTAGAGATCTCTTCAAGAAAATTAGACATACGAATGGAACATTTCATGCAAAGATGGGGCACAATAAAGGACAGAAATGGTATGGACGGAACAGAAGCAGAAGATATTTTTTAAAAAGGTGGCAAGAATACAAAGAACTATACAAAAAAGATCTTCATGACCCAGATAACCACAATGGTGTAATCACTCACCTAGAGCCAGACATCCCAGAGTCCGAAGTCAGGTGAGCCTTGGGAAGCATCACTCTGAACAAAGCTAGTGGAGGTGATAGCATTCCCGCTAAGCTATTTCAAGTCCTAAAAGATGATGCTTGGAAAACTCAGCAGTAGCCACAGGACTGGAAAAGGTCTGTTTTCATTCCAATCCCAAATAAAGGCAATGCCAAAGAATGCTCAAACTACTGCACAATTGTACTCATCCCACACGCTAGCAAAGTAATGCTCGAAATTCTCCAAGCCAGGCTTCAACAGTATGTGAACTGTGAACTTCCAGATATTCAAGCTAGCTTTAGAAAAACCAAAGGAACCGGATATCAAATTGCAAACATCCGCTGAATAATAGAAAAAGCAAGAGAGTTCCAGAAAAGCATCTATTTCTGCTTTATTGACTATGTCAAATCCTTTGTGTGAATCACAACAAACTGTGGAAAATTCTTCAAGAGATAAGACTACCAGACCACCTGACCTGCCTCCTGACAAATCTGTATGCAAGTCAAGAAGCAACAATTAGAAATGGACGTGGACAACAAACTGGTTCCAAACTGGGAAAGGAGTATGTCAAGAATGTAATCTGTCACGCTGTTTATTTAACTTATATGCAGAGTACATCATGCAAAATACCAGACTGGATGAACCACAGGCTGGAATAAAGATTGCTGGGGGAAATATAAATATCTTCAGATATGCAGATGACACCACTCTTATGGCAGAAAGCGAAGAGGAACAGAAGAGTCTCTTGATGAATGTGAAAGAGGAAAGTGAAAATGTTGGCTTAAAACTCAACATTCAGAAAACGAAGATTATGGCATCCGGTCCCATCACTTCATGGGAAATAGATGGGAAAAGAATGGAAATGGTGAGAGACGTTATTTTCTTGGGCTCCAAAATCACTGCAGATGGTGACTGCAGCCATGAAATTAAAAGACGCTTGCTCCTTGGAAGAAAAGCTATGACCAACCTAGACAGCATATTAAAAAACAGAGACATTACTTTGCCAACAAAGCTCCACCTAGTCAAAGCTATGGTATTTCCAGTAGTCATGTATGGATGTGAATTGGACCATAAAGAAAGCTGAGCACTGAAAAATTAATGCTTTTTAACTGTGGTGTTGGAGAAGACTCTTGAGAGTTCCTTAGACTGTATGGAGATTAAACCAGTCCATCCTAAAGGAAATCAGTCCTGAATATTCACTTGAAGGACTGATGCTGAAACTGAAGCCCCAATACTTTGGCCACCTGATGCAAATAACTGACTTATTGGAAAAGACTCTGATGCTTGAGGATGCTCCTTTTCCCTGAAGGCAGGAGGAGAAGGGGACAACAGAGGATGAGATGGTTGGATGATATTGACATAGTCAATAAAGCAACTTGATGGACATGAGGTTGAACAGGCTCCAGCAGTTGGTTATGGACAGGGAAGCCTGGTGTGCTGCAGTCTGTGGGGTCACAAATAGGCATGACTGAGCAACTCAACTGAACTGAACTGATAGCCAGTTAACAATGTTGTGATAGTTTCAGGTGGACAGCAAAGGGACTTAGCCATACATATACATGTATCCATTCTTCCCAAAACTCCCCTCCCATCCAGGTTGCCATAACATTGAGGAGAGTATCCTGTGCTACACAGTAAAACCTTGTTGTATATCCATTTTAAATATACCAGTGTGTATGTGTCAGCCCAAACTCCCTAATTATCCCATCCCATCACTCTTCCCCCCCTGGCAACCATAAGTTCATTCTCTAAGCCTGTGACTCTGTTTCTGCTCAAAGAGTTATTACACTTCCCCCAACAAAAAGGTCTGTGCCTGATCTCCTCTAACCTAATGAGAGGAACTCACTTTAAAGAAATGGAGCAAAAGAAAATTAAACTTTCAAACACTCATAATCCCAGTCATTTGATATGTGATAGCCTATAATCATACAATACTTTCTTTAGAACTGAAAAAGTTATTTGTATCTCAGATCAGATCAGATCAGTCGCTCAGTCATGTCCGACTCTTTGCGACCCCATGAATCACAGCACGCCAGGCCTCCCTGTCCATCACCAACTCTCGGAGTTCACTGAGACTCATGTCCATCGAGTCAGTGATGCCATCCAGCCATCTCATGCTCTGTCGTCCCCTTCTCCTCTTGCCCCCAACCCCTCCCAGCATCAGAGTCTTTTCCAATGAGTCAACTCTTCGCATGAGGTGGCCAAAGTACTGGAGTTTCAGCTTTAGCATCATTCCTTCCAAAGAACACCCAGGGCTGATCTCCTTCAGAATGGACTGGTTGGATCTCCTCACAGTCCAAGGGACTCTCAAGAGTCTTCTCCAACACCACAGTTCAAAAGCATCGATTCTTCAGCGCTCAGCCTTCTTCACAGTCCAACTCTCACATCCATACATGACCACTGGAAAAACCATAGCCTTGACTAGATGAACCTTTGTTGGCAAAGTAATGTCTCTGCTTCTGAATATGCTATCTAGGTTGGTCATAACTTTCCTTCCAAGGAGTAAGCTTCTTTTAATTTCATGGCTGCAGTCACCATCTGTAGTGATTTTGGAGCCCAGAAAAATAAAGTCTGCCACTGTTTCCACTGTTTCCCCATCTATTTTCCATGAAGTGATGGGAATGTACAGCCACTATGGAGAACAGTGTGGAGATTCCTTAAAAACTGGAAATAGAACTGCCTTATGATCCAGCAACCCCACTGCTGGGCATACACACTGAGGAAACCAGAAGGAAAGAGACACGTGTACCCCAATGTTCATCGCAGCACTGTTTATAATAGCCAAGACGTGGAAGCAACCTAGATGTCCATCAGCAGATGAATGGATAAGAAAGCTGTGGTACATATACACAATGGAGTATTACTCAGCCATTAAAAAGAATACATTTGAATCAGTTCTAATGAGGTGGATGAAACTGGAGCCTATTATACAGAGTGAAGTAAGCCAGAAGGAAAAACATAAATACAGTATACTAACGCATATATATGGAATTTAGAAAGATGGTAACAATAACCCGGTGTACGAGACAGCAAAAGAGACACTGATGTATAGAACAGTCTTATGGACTCTGTGGGAGAGGAGAGGGTGGGAAGATGGGAGAATGGCAGTGAAACATGTAAAGTATCATGTAGGAAACGAGTTGCCAGTCAGGTTCAATGCATGATGCTGGATGCTTGGGGCTGGTGCACTGGGACGGCCCAGAGGATGGTATGGGGAGGAGGAGGAGGGTTCGGGATGGGGAACACATGTATACCTGTGGCGGATTCATTTGATATTTGGCAAAACTAATACAATTATGTAAAGTTTAAAAATAAAATAAAATTGGAAGAAAAATAAATAAATAAAATAAAAGTTTGTTTAAAAAAATAAAAAAATAAAAAAATAAATTGTCTGTGGAGAGAAGGTGATCTGGGACTAAGACCTAAAATACAAAATAGTTAATGAATGAAGCCCTTTATTAGTGAGATTAAAAATAAATATTTTTATAGAAAAGAGAATAGAAGGACATATCTATAAAGCAGTTCCAAAAATGGGGTGCGAGTAGGTGTTGATGAGTCTGCTGTTACACAGTCCTGTATATTGAGACACAGGAATTACCTCAAGTCTGAGACAGGGTAAATGATAAAATCTTATAAGATTGCTGAGAGAGTAGAAATCACACAATTAGGTAATTGCAGAGTAAGCCTGCATAATAGCAGATGTGTAATGTTATAGGAGTACCAGCTGATGGGTTAACAAATATAATATTTCATTTCTATTCTTCAACTAATCCTACGTCATGATTGCCTAATGACAATCATGTGAGATTTCCACACGTTTTCCAGTTCACTCCATTGAACATCAGTGATTTGTTAAGTGGAGCTATGACGTCAATTTGACAGTGTTCAAAATTAACTGCTTGTGTTAAAATTTAACTGCTTGTGTTCATTAGCATATTTATATATACATAGGATTTTTTTTCCCCAATGCAGTCTCCACCTCTCCCCCATCATCCCCTACATCCTCAAAGCCTATCATGGCTCTATACCTTCTGTCCTACATACTTGGGACCCTGCTTTCCAGTCATAGATTAAAACTCACTGGTGGAACTGGCACTGACCTTGCTGACCATGGTACTCCAGCCCACACTCTGTGTCTGGCACCTTATGGGTTCTTAATAAGTATCTGCTGAACAGATCATGCAGTGATGACTATGTTATTTTATGCATGGGGTGACAATGTGTGTCTGTCTATTTCTAACTCAGCAAGCTGGGTGATGCTTTACAACATATATAGGATCGCATTCCCTCTGATTATAACTTTTCAAGGGCCTCACATTTCACTCAGAGTAAGAGCTCAGGTCCTCACAGTGGCTTACGAGCCCCCTGGGTGATGATGCAGACCCCGTAATCCCACTGGTCCCACCCTCTTTTCACTCTCCTCTCCAGTCACGATGACTTCCTTGCCGCTTTTTTTTTCTTTTCTGACATGCCAGGCATGCAGCCTCTTGATTGCTAGAATTCCTACCTCAAGTTTCTTAGCATTCACTGGCATACTCCTGCATTCCTCTGAATCTTTTCTCAAATCCCACCTTCCCAGTGAGGCCTCCTCTACCAATGGCATTCCCTGTATGTGCTCTTCCTTTCATCTTAATTGCTCTTTATCCTTCTAAAATACTATATAATTTACTTATTAATACTATTTTGTTTTATTAACCCCCTTTCCCTGTTAGAAGTTCAGCTCTTCAGGACAGGGATTTCTGTCTGTTTGATTTGGTGATCCATCCCACGTGCCCAGAACCATGCCTGAACCATAAATGTTTGTTGAATTCATGATCCACAGATCACAGCTGAATAAATGCTTCCAAATTTCATTTAATATTTTGAATATTATGCACCTTTTTCTTGTCTTACTTTATCCCAACAACATTTGGTGATAGGTACTATTATTACCCTCAGTTTTAGATAAAGAAATTGAGCCTGAGAAATTGAGTGGCTCGCCCTTTGCACCTTCCCTCATAGGTCAGTTCTGTATGCTTCTGAGAATCAGAACTGGAGGCCAGTCTATAAAACACATCTTCAGCCCTTCCAACCAATTCTGCAAGCCCCTAGACAGTTCAATTCAGTTGCTCAGTTGTGTCCAACTCTTCACAACCTCATACTCTGCAGCACGCTAGACTTCCTTGTCCATCACAAACTCCCAGAGCTTGCTCAAACTCATGTCCATTGAGTCGGTGATACCATCCAACCATCTCATCCTGTGTTGTCCCCTTCTCCTCCTGCCTTCAATCTTTCCCAGCATCAGGGTCTTCCCCAGTGAGTCAGTTCTTCACATCAGGTGGCCAAAGTATTGAAGTTTCAGCTTCAGCATCAGTCCTTCCAATGAATATGCAGAATTGATTTCCTTTAGGATGGACTGGTTGGATGTCCTTGCAAGCCCTTAATCCCCTATGTTAAATTCCTCTCTACTTAAAATACCTAAAATGACTTCTATTTCTATTCTGAACCTGATGGATAAGACTTCAGATCACATTATGAAAACCAGATCCTCCTTCTAGTGCCATTCTATTCAACAAACTGTTTCCCAAGCTCTTGTCTTGAGGCCCATGACTACAAATGCAAATATGCAATAATGCATAATAACAACATTTTCTTGAGATTCATCTCATCTACAGAATTGGGAAGCCTTTGCCCTTTTCAAATCCCTCATAATTCAGGAGAGCTCCAGAGACTATTTCACATGTGCTTCCAAATACCATCTCCTATTAACCACTGGACACTTCCTCCTCCCTGTGACCACCCACAGTCATGTGAAAGCAACCCTGATGTTCCCAACATGGGTTAAAAATGGACAAAGTGCCAGGGTAGAGCTGAGACGTGCACAAGAAGTGGTTTCTCCTACATTCCTCTCTCTAAGGAGGAGAAAATACTTCTCACTCCCCCTTATACTGCACTCTAGGCATAAAACAGCGCTAGAGAAGTATAGTGAAAATAGCCAAGAGTCATGGAGTGTTCAGAGAAGGCGATGGCACCCCACTCTAGTACTCTTGCCTGGAGAATCCCATGGATGGGGGAGCCTGCTAGGCTGCAGTCCATGGGGCCGCTGAGAGTCGGACACGACTGAGCGACTTCACTTTCACTTCTCACTTTCATGCATTGGAGAAGGAAATGGCAACCCACTCCAGTGTTCTTGCCTGGAGAATCCCAGGGACGGGGGAGCCTGGTGGGCTGCCATCTATGGGGTTGCACAGAGTCGGACACGACTGAAGCGACTTAGCATAGCATAGCATAGCATGGAGTGTTAAAAGGGTTAGTCACTCAGTCGTGCCTGATTCTTTGGACTGCAATCCGGCAGGCTCCTCTGTCCATGAAATTCTCCAGGCAAGAGTACTGGAGTGGGTAGCCATTTCCTTCTCCAGGGGATCTTCCCAACCTAGGAATTGGACTCAGGTCTCTCTCATTGCAGGCAAATTCTTTACTGTCTGAGCCACCAGGGAAGCCCCAAGAATTGTGGAAACCTCTGCCAAATGATAGTTGTGAGATTTTAAAACATTTATTTAACCACTCTGAGCCTCAGAACCTTCATCAGTAAAATAAATAAAAACATTTACATACATTTAATTCTGATTAAAACTGCAAGAATATTCCCACTCTAGTAGGGAGGAAAGTTGATAACTACTATTGCTATTGCTTTTGCATTTGCTACTACTACTATTATCATCACCCTCATGTTTCTCAGATATTCAAATTACAGATCTCTGCTTTGTTACAACTTTTCTCAGTTTTATAGAGGTAAATAACCAGCCCTGAGCAGCGCTGAATGAGACACAATCTGAGTAAAACAGCCCCTGACATATTCAAAATAGTTTCTCCACTGTCATTGTTCTTGGCCCAAACTTGAGAATCTCCGTCCTCCTTTCCCAATCCATGAGAAGCTTCCCAAGAGCCCCTTATGTTCAAGCACATCCCCCCATGACCCATAGCCTACTCCCTTCTTCCTCTAGGTATGTCAGAGATTGTTGAACTCACAGAAAACATACGAAGAGGTCATAGCCTCCTGATACCCAGCACCTCTACTTTATAGAGATGAGTAAGACATGTCTTGCTCTCAGGAAGCCTGTAACATTATTATAAAGAAGCAGGAAATAAATGTTAATTTACAAAGCTGAGCACACAGATGGTATGGCATGTACACAACAATAGTAAGACCGCAGGCTCTGAAGTCTAGAAGACTCCAGTTTACATCTTTCCTCTGCAACATTCTAACACTAGGACCACAAGCAAGTGATAGAGTCTCAGCTTCCTTTCCTGAAAAATTGGATGGTTATGAAGACAAAACAAAATGACTGCGTAGGGCACTAGGCATGTAGTAATCACTAAATAAACAGAAGCTTTTACTATTTTCATTAGTTGAGTGGGTTCACCACATTTAAATGTGTGGGCCAGAAAACTAGAAAATGTTTGTTGTTGCACAAATCTTTGTAGCTTTTCTCATTACATATTGGTATCCCACCCTCAAAAAGACATGTTATCTAGTGTGATGATAAATTACTTTTTCAATAGCTAATATTCAAATGTATTGCATACTGAACAACACAAAACATTGATATGAGTTTATCATTGGTCAACATTTATACCTCAAGCAAATAAATTTATATATTAAATATAGCCTAAGTTATTTACTCTTCATTATTTTTCATGCTAATACTATATTCCAGAGGATTATATTTCTTTTCAATGTAATTGCATTTTTCTGTTATGTAGACTCCAGTACTCTTGCTTGGAAAATCCCATGGAAGGAGGAGCCTGGTAGGCTGCAGTCCATGGGGTCACTAAGAGTCAGACACGACTGAGCGACTTCACTTTCACTTTTCACTTTCACGCATTGGAGAAGGAACTGGCAACCCACTCCAGTATTGTTGCCTGGAGAATCCCAGGGAAGGGGGAGCTTGGTGGGCTGCTGTCTATGGGGTCGCACAGAGTTGGACACGACTGAAGCGACTTAGCAGCAGCAGCAGCAGACTTTAATTACCAATTCCAAATTTAGTTACTATAATTAACCCACCAAAATTTTAAATTTTTATCAATTTTTCTTCCTTTGCCCAGACATCTGAGGGAGATGAGCTATTAATGATTTCTGCCTATGAAACTCCCAATTAAATACCATCAGAGAAGAGAAGATGACTGGTGAAGGAGTAAAAAAAGCCTTCTAACACAGTCTTGCCCACCTGCTTTTGATTAAAATGTACAGTTTTCCTGAGGGAACAGGGACTCAGCTTCTAAGACTGAAATTCTGGGTCTGATACAAAGGGCCTGAATCAAAATAAACAGCAAGAAAATGCAGAAAGTACAGTTTGATAAACATTATCAACTTTATGAGAATGAAGAAATATTCTGTCTTGGCAAGTCCTGTTCCCATCTTGATCTCATCACCTAGACTCAAGACTTCTTGTCAAATTGAACTCCTTCCTTCCTCACCCTTGACTTTCAGTCAGTCAACAAATCCTATTGCTTCCTCTTTTACCAACTTTCTCATTGCCTAATTATTTCTGCAGTTGTTACCTAAAGTCAAGTCTTTGGTACTTTATGTCTGGATTATTCCTTGTTGTAATTTTGTTTATTTATTTTTATCTGTGCTTGATCTTTTCTCATTACACGGGCTTTTCTCTTGTGGTGAGCAGGGTACTCTCTAGATGAGGTGCTCAGGCATCTCAGTACAGTGGCTTCTCTTGTTGCTGAGCATGGTCTCTAGAGTACGTGGGTTCAGTGACTGTGGCTCCCAAACTCTATGGTTGTGATGCATGGGCTTCCCTTAGTTAGTAAAGAATCAGCCTGCAATGCAGGTCACCTGGGTTTGATTCCTGGGTTGGGAAGGCCCCCTGGAGAAGGAAATGGCAACCCACTCCAGTGTTCTTGCCTGGAGAATCCCATGGACAGAGGAGCCTGGCAGGCTGCAGTCCATGGGATCGCAAGAGTCAGACACGACTTAGCAACTAAAGAGAGAGATCCGCTTAGTTGCTATGAGGTATATGGGATCTTCCCGGATCAGGGATCAAAACCAAGCCTCCTTCACTGAAAGGCAGATTCTTTACCACTGAGCCACCAGGGAAGTCCCTGTCTGGATTATTGCAACAGCCTCACACTGGTCTTTCAATTTCTAATTTCTGCCCTATCCAATTCTTTGGACAACTTAACCTGCATGTGTGTGCTTAGTCCTTCAGTCATGTCCAACTCTTTGTGACCCCATGGACCCTATCCCGCCAGGTTCCTCCATCAGTGGGATTCTCCAGGCAAGAATACTGGAGTGGGTAGACATTCCCTTCTTCAGGGGATCTTCTTGATCCAGGGATCAAACCCTTATCTTCTGCATTTCAGGTGAATTCTTTACCATCTGAACCACCAGGGAAGCCCTTAACTTGAATAAAATATTACTTTTATGTAGTGGAATGGGTCACATCCTTGATCAAAAATCATCAATGATACTTCAAAGACTGCATATAAAGTAGGTGCTCAAATTTAGATTAAACTTATGTATTTATAAATGCATAAATAAACACATCTTATGTATTCATAAGAAAGTTCTAGAAATAGTTCACTCACTTTTACATTGTGTATCTGCTGTGTTTCTAAATCTGTAATTGGTAATAGATCTGTGTCAAAGAAAATGTTCCCTAAAAATAAGTATACTTACAAAGAATGCCCCAGAACCAACAAATTTTTCAAAGCATTTAAGAAAAAAAATGACACCAATGTTCATTAATTTTCCAAATCACACTTTCAACTTATACTCTGAATTTGGAAGAACCATGACACCAAAACCTGACAAGGATGTACAAGAAAGCAGGTTAGAGGCCATTCTCTCTCATCAACAAAAATATAAAAACCTTAAACAAAATGTTAGCAAAATGAATCTAGCAATAAATAAAAATGATAATACATCATGACCAACATGTGTTTATTCCAAGAATGAAAGGTTGGGTTTTATATTAGGCAATCAATCAGTGTAATTCAGCACATTAACAGAGTATAGGAGAAAAATCATGTGATTATTCTCACAGATACAGAGAAAACATTTGACAAATTTAGTATCTATTCATGATAAAAGTGCTCAGCAAATTAGAAATAGAATATCTTTAATTTAATAAAAAGTAACTACAAAGGACTTACTTTGTAGTTAAATGGTGGCACATAGAAGGCCTGAACAAGAAAGAGGGAAAATTGATTGCTATCACCCCTTCTATTTAGTGTGGTAAGGAGGTCTTAGCAAGGTGTTTAGACAGAGAAAACCAAGGATTGAGAACTAAAAAGGACAAAATATAATGCCATCCTGTTTACAGACAACATGATTCTATGCATAGAAAATTCAAGACTCTTCAGATAAATTATTAGACTTAATAAATTAATTCACTAATGTCACTGGACTAAAACAATATCAAAAATATATTTTAATTCTACATACAAGCAACAAATGACAATACAAAGAAAAATTTAAAGTTACATTATTTAAAACAGTATCAAATACCTATAAATAAATATAATCACAAATGTAACATCCAAGGAGTGGTGGCTGTGTGGGCGCAAGAGGGCCTAGAGGAGCTATCCCACGTTGAAGGTCAGGAAGGGTGGCAGTGAGGAGATACCCCCCGTCCAAGGTAAGGAGCAGCAGCTGCACTTTGCTGGAGCAACCGTGAAGAGATACCCCACACCCAAGGTAAGAGAAACCCAAGTAAGACGGTAGGTGTTGCAAGAGGGCATCAGAGGGCAGACACACTGAAACCACACTCACAGGAAACTAGTCAATCTAATCACACTGGGACCACAGCCTTGTCTAACTCAATAAAACTAAACCATGCCCGTGGGGCAATCCAAGACGGGCGGGTCATGGTGGAGAGATCTGACAGAATGTGGTCCACTGGAGAAGGGAATGGCAAACCACTTCAGTATTCTTGCCTTGAGAACCCCATGAACAGTATGAAAAGGCAAAATGATAGGATACTGAAAGAGGAACTCCCCAGGTCAGTAGGGGCCCAATATGCTACTGGAGATCAATGGAGATATAACTCCAGGAAGAATGAAGGGATGGAGCCAAAGCAAAAACAATACCCAGCTGTAGATTTGACTGGTGATAGAAGCAAGGTCCAATGCTGTAAAAAGCAATATTGCACAGGAGCCTGGAATGTCAGGTCCATGAATCAAGGCAAATTGGAAGTGGTCAAACAAGAGATGGCAAGAGTGAATGTTGACATTCTAGGAATCAGCGAACTAAAATGGACTGAAATGGGTGAATTTAACTCAGATGACCATTATATCTACTACTGCGGGCAGGAATCCCTCAGAAGAAATGGAGTAGCCATCATGGTCAACAAACGAGTTCAAAAGGCAGTGCTTGGATGCAATCTCAAAAATGACAGAATGATCTCTGTTCGTTTCCAAGGCAAACCATTCAATATCACAGTAATCCAAGTCTATGCCCCAACCAGTAATGCTGAAGAAGCTGAAGTCGAACAGTTATATGAAGACCTACAAGACCTTTTAGAACTAACACCCAAAAAAGATGTCCTTTTCATTATAGGGGACTGGAATGCAAAAGTAGGAAGTCAAGAAACACCTGGAGTAACAGGCAAATTTGGCCTTGGAATACAGAATGAAGCATGGCAGAGACTGATAGAGTTTTGCCAAGAAAAGGCACTGGTCATAGCAAACACCCTCTTCCAACAACACAAGAGAAGACTCTACACATGGACATCACCAGGTGGTCAACACTGAAATCAGATTGATTATGTTCTTTGCAGCCAAACATGGAGAAGCTCTATACAGTCAACAAAAACAGGACCAGGAGCTGACTGTGGCTCAGATCATGAACTCCTTATTGCTAAATTCAGACTGAAATTGAAGAAAGTAGGGAAAACCACTAGACCATTCAGGTATGACCTAAATCAAATCCCTTATGATTATACAATGGAAGTGAGAAATAGGTTTAAGGGCCTAGATCTGATAGATAGACTGCCTGATGAACTATGGATGGAGGTTCGTGACATTGTACAGGAGACAGGGATCAAGACCATCCCCATGGAAAAGAAATGCAAAAAAGGAAACTGGCTGTCTGGGGAGGCCTTACAAATAGCTGTGAAAAGAAGAGAAGCGAAAAGCAAGGGAGAAAAGGAAAGATAAAAGCATCTGAATGCAGAGTTCCAAAGAAGAGCAAGAAGAGACAAGAAAGCCTTCTTCAGCGATCAATGCAAAGAAATAGAGGAAAACAACAGAATGGGAAAGACTAGAGATCTCTTCAGGAAAATTAGAGATACCAATGGAACATTTCATGCAAAGATGGGCTCGATAAAGGACAGAAATGGCATGGACCTAACAGGAACAGAAGATATTAAGAAGAGGTAGCAAGAATACACAGAAGAACTGTACAAAAAAGAGCTTCACAACCCAGATAATCATGATGATGTGATCACTGACCTAGAGCCAGACATCCTGGAATGTGAAGTTCAAGTGGGCCTTAGAAAGCATCACTACGAACAAAGCTAGTGGAGGTGATGGAATTCCAGTTGAGCTATTTCAAATCCTGAAAGATGACGCTGTGAAAGTGCTGCACTCAGTGTGCCAGCAAATTTGGAAAACTCAGCAGTGGCCACAGGACTGGAAAAGGTCAGTTTTCATTCAAATCCCAAAGAAAGGCAATGCCAAAGAATGCTCAAACTACTGCACAATTGCACTCATCTCACATGCTAGTAAAGTAATGCTCAAAATTCTCCAAGCCAGGCTTCAGCAATACGTGAACCGTGAACTTCCTGATGTTCAAGCTGGATTTGGAAAAGGCAGAGGAACCAGAGATCAAATTGCCAACATCTGCTGGATCATGGAAAAAGCAAGAGAGTTCCAGAAAAACATCTATTTCTGCTTTATTGACTATGCCAAAGCCTTTGACTGTGTGGATCACAATAAGCTGTGGAAAATTCTTCAAGAGATGGGAATACCAGACCACCTGACCTGCCTCTTGAGAAACCTGTATGCAGGTCAGGAAGCAACTGTTAGAACTGGACATGGAACAACAGACTGGTTCCAATTAGGAAAAGGAGTACATCAAGGCTGTATACTGTCACCCTGCTTATTTAACTTCTATGCAGAGTACATCGTGAGAAACGCTGGGCTGGAGGAAGCACAATCTGGAATCAAGATTGCCGGGAGAAATATCAATAACCTCAGATATGCAGATGACACCACCCTTATGGCAGAAAGTGAAGAGGAACTAAAAAGCCTCTTGATGAAAGTGAAAGTGGAGAGTAAAAAGGTTGGCTTAAAGCTCAACATTCAGAAAACAAAGATCATGGCATCCGGTCCCATCACTTCATGGGAAATAGATGGGGAAACAGTGGAAACAGTGTCAGACTTTATTTTGGGGGGCTCCAAAATCACTGCAGATGATGACTGCAGCCATGAAATTAAAAGATGCTTACTCCTTGGAAGGAAAGTTATGACCAACCTAGATAGCATATTCAGAAGCAGAGACATTACTTTGCCAACAAAGGTTCATCTAGTCAAGGCTATGGTTTTTCCTGTGGTCATGTATGGATGTGAGAGTTGGACTGTGAAGAAGGCTGAGCACCGAAGAATTGATGCTTTTGAACTGTGGTGTTGAAGACTCTTGAGAGTCCCTTGGACTGCAAGGAGATCCAACCAGTCCATTCTGAAGGAGATCAGCCCTGCGATTTCTTTGGAAGGAATGATGCTAAAGCTGAAACTCCAGTACTTTGGCGACCTCATGCGAAGAGTTGACTCATTGGAAAAGACTCTGATGCTGGGAGAGATTGGGGGCAAGAGGAGAAGGGGATGACAGAGGATGAGATGGCTGGATGGCATCACTGACTCGATGGACGTGAGTCTGGGTGAACTCCGAGAGTTGGTGATGGACAGGGAGGCCTGGCGTGCTGCGATTCATGGGGTCGCCAAGAATCGGACACGACTGAACGACTGAACTGAATGTGCAAGACCTTTATACAAATAATTGTAAAACATTTTAGGAAAACTATAGAATATTTAAATAGCGGACTATGTCATGATTATGGATTGAAACACTCAATATTGTCATAATGCTAATTCTCAAATTTATATATAGATTCAATGCAATCCAGATAAAAATTTTAGCAGATACACTTGTGGAAATCGACATATTGATTCTAAAATTCATTTGGAAATACAGAAGACATACCCAAAGCAATCCTCTTTCTTGTAAAAGAAAGACAAAGTCAGAAGTAGATATTCTCAGATATAAAGGCTTATTATAAAGCTATAGTAATTAAAACTGTGAGACTGTCTATAGAAAGAGAAATACATGGAACAGAATAGAGAGCCTGGAAACAGACCACTGTAGATATGGACCTATTAAAATTTAGTAATGCACACCAGTGGAGAAAGAATAGATGATTAAATAAATGACACCAGGTCAAATTTACATCCATATGGGGAAAACTTGAATCTTGACCCTTTACCTCACACCATACCATTCCATCTGAATCATAGACCTCAATGTCAAAGGTAAAGCAAAAAATCTGAGGGCAATTATATATACAAAATAATATTTTCATGACAATAATTTAGACAGAAACTTTTTTAAGTCCCTCAGGAAAACAAAAATATATTAGCCATATAAGAAAAGATTAATAACTTGGTCTCCATTAAAATTATGAAATTTTGTTAAATGAGATATTATTTAGGAAGACAAAAATGAAAACCACTATATACCAGAATGGCTAAAATTTTTAAGTCTTATACTATCAAATGTTGGCAAAAATATATGGAGTTCTCATACATTGCTAGTAGGAGTGTAAAATGGTCCAAGCACTGTGAAAATATTTTTGTACTACCTGTTAAAACTAAACATATATGTGCACCCTATAACCTAGATATTCCACCTCTTTGTATATACTATATAGAAGCTCTCATTCATGTGTGCAAGGAGGCAGTGTATAAAACAGTCACTTTATTGTTGGTGGTAATTCCAATGGCAATTCTCCCGGAGATCAAGAATTTTTATTATAGAGTGATATATTTCAATTATATAACAGTAACCACTACACATTTTCATTGTAATATTGCAGCAGTAGCCATAACATTTACATGGCATGCAGAATTTATAATGAAGATTGACTAGTTTATCTTTGACTAGCATTATGTTTTTTTATTAAACTATGATGATGTACAACAGTTACCTCTTATTGAGTCCATATTATATGACAAATGCTACTCTATACATTTTATAAAGATTGTCTTCTTTAAACCTTACTGCAACTTTGGCATATAAGGATAGTGATCAATATTTTGTAGGTGAGAAAAAAGAAACTAAGAACAAAGTAGTAGGTTGTCCCAAGTCAACACAATTATGAAGTCACCCCTAAAACCAGTTAAGTTGCCTCCTAACACTTGTATCTATTAATTGAGATTGTATACAGATGACTAAACTAAATCAAATTATATTTAATCCAAATTAATCATCAGAGTGGAGTAGATCATGAGACACATCAATGGAAATAATTACAGTCCTTGTTTTAATTTAATATATAATGAAAGGAGATACTAATTTATGGAAGTTTACTTCAATTTTCATAAACCTGAAGATAGAATACTGTATTTACCAGTGTCATGATGAATAACTTTTAACGAAAAAAAAAAAAGAGGGTATACATATTTCGTCTTTCTGGTTTATTAAATATTGTAAAGCCTACATGTTAAAGACCACTGTTTACACGGCTCTGTCCCAGTGAAACATATGGCCCAGTTAACTGATTTCCTAGGCAAAATAGACTTAACCATCCTTGACACTTCCAGGACTTTCTGTCCTCATCTAAACCTCTTGTGGTGGTGGTGGTTTAGACACTAAGTCGTGTCCGACTCTTGTGACCCCATGGACTGTAGCCTGCCAGGTTCTTCTTATCCATGGGATTCTCCAGGCAAAAATACTGGAGTGGAGTGCCATTTCCTTCTCCAGGGGATCTTCCCAACCCAGGGATCAAACCTGGATCTCCTGCATTGCACGCAGATTCTTTACCAACTTGGTGCCTCTAATAAATGAGCAAATCTGTCCTTAGTTCACTTTGCAGGGACTTAGATAATACACAATAAATTCCTATGAGTAAATGGGCACTGATTATCCTAAAGGAAAGAACCTACTATACGTATGATGCCTAATGTCCTAGTTTCTGCTGTTAAATTTTAAACAGACCTGAATTACCCTTGCTGAACTAAGCTGCAAAGAGTCAAACAGGTTAAACAGTTTATGGAGTCAAAAATCTAAATGTTAAGTGAAACAGAGTGGACATCACTAGTCTTCTGGAAGGAGGGAAGCAGAATCATTATTTCAATGCCCTGGAGCCCATAAGATGAAAGAAAAGCTGGAGCGTCAACGATAATTGACTTAGTTTCACTTGGAACAGAGATGGTCTTTTGTTGACAGCTAATCGAAAAAGAGCGGTTTCAGACAAAATGTTGGTGAACATCTTCTGTATATTTAACTAGGATGGTTAGAATCAGGGGGTGCATTGTTATCTTGTTAAATAATACCTTTGAAATAGAGCTAAAAATTAAGAAGGAAATACTTCAGCAAAAGTCATTGCAAGTTTTAAATTAGGTCAGAAGCGTCTAGGAACTGGTGTTACTAACATTACAACACAACTTTAGCCAGTGGTGAATGATGTGTGTTACAGTTAAGGGACCCCTATTGGGGCAGAGTTGATACTCAACTTGTGGATTTTGCATGGAGCACAAGACTGCCTGTCTCCCAAAGACATAGTTAACAATACTCATTTCCTATCCATGAATCTAAGCTTTAAAATTTATACTGCACATGAACAAATTAGTCCTCACATTGCCTCTGAACATCAGGTCAAATTTTTAAATCTTTTTCAGAGCAGAAATCTATATTTATGAGACATTTACAAGGCCACAGAAGTGACAGGTGATGGAGTCTGGGATTAAAAATTTAAATTTCCAGTGCCTCTTCTCGTATCCACAAGATTTCAAAACTCTGTGATTTAAATTCTATGTGTAAAGATCAAATAATCTTGTGCTGTGTTTTCATTAATTCCTTTTTTATTTATACATACCTTTATGTATACATACCTTTCCCTATTCTAGTAAGGATTTAAAGTGACATGTTGAAATGCAATGACAAATGCATAAAATCTAAAACAAGCAGTTGAAGATGAGAAAGGGGGCGGGGGGAAAGAAGGAGAAAAGGTAAGATAAAGACAATTAAATTCACTTACACAATGTAGAACCCTTTGTGAGAGGTGGGGTAGAGATTTTGGAGCTTTGTTTTCTTTTGGCCAATGCAAAATGATAATCAGTGTCTAAAATATAAAGGCAAATATGATACCCATGTGGAATAAAAATATTACTGATTCTAATACCTAAAAAATTATTTGCCTCCATCTGGATGAACAGAAATGTCTGTGATATAATGAATTATCACCCTAAAAATATCCTGCAACTAAATACAATACATTTCACAGGGCAGGTTCTTAAAAGTCCCTCAACCTAAACAGAGGGAATACGTTGGAGATTTAGGGAATGATAAATAGAAATTTTCTTTATTTCTAAAAACACAAACTGTTGGTGTTGTCTTTCCTGCTTGCTCAGAGATTATTACTTGTCAGAAAAGACCCTAAGACTGAAGCCATTGCTTGACTGAGACTGTCAGCTGGGCTGGCCCTGAAGCAACCACCTCTTATTATCAGTCATGTTTTTCCTTCCCCGAGGTTGTCAGAAACAAAGAGAGTCAACTCATCCTCACCTCTGCCAAAATTGTTTTCCCTGCCAGTCAGAGATAGGAAAGTCTAAAACTATAAATGTGGGCAGACATGTGTTTTTTTCAATTCAAATTTCTTAATGGAGACTATTAGTCAGGAAAAAATAGTAATTGGGGAACTATTTGAGAGTATTTCAGGACAAAATTTTATCACCAAGGAGCCTAAATTGGAAGTATCATATTGCAAGTTTGGATGTTCTAATATTAATAGGAAATATTGACAAAGTATGAGCCACACGGGGATCAAAGTATCAGCTTTAGTTGTGGTTTAGATAAGTACCCAGAAGCTGTCAATGCATAGGATTGTTGGGGAAACTGTGCTGATGAACATGGCTTGAATATGAGAGCAAAGGTAGGGTGTCATAATCTCTCTCTACTTAATTTAGAATGTTGAACCCAAATTATTGACCTGAAATGTTGAGACAATGAACTGGTTCATTGCATGAAAACTGGAAATGAAAGGTGATTTCCCTGAGCCCAATCAGAAGGAATCCAAAAGGCTAAAGAGGCAGGAGCAGTTTCTCTTAAGCCCACCTGCTGATGGAAAGTGGTCCAAGGGATGTAATCTCTTACTAATCAGCTCTGATGCTCTTTACTACCTAGTCTTTTGGACTCTGTGGGAGAGGGAGAGGGTGGGATGATTTGGGAGAATGGCATTGAAACATGTATAATATCATACATGAAACGAATCGCCAGTCCAGGTTCGATGCATGATACTGGATGCTTGGGGCTGGTGCACTGGGACGACCCAGAGGGATGGTACAGGGAGGGAGGAGGGATGGGGGTTTGGGATGGGGAACACGTGTATACCTGTGGCAGATTCATGTTGATGTATGGCAAAACCAATACAATATTGTAAAGTAATTAGCCTCCAATTAAAATAAATAAATTTAAAAAAAAAAGTTCAAAGAGTAGCAACAGAGGCCAGAAGCAGTTACTCCAATATTCCTCAGTCACAGAAACAGATCACAAGCTCCATCATCCATGAAAATTAGAGGGCAGGTGAATAATGGTTCCCAACCAAGTAAGGCCAGCTTCGTGGACGTGACCTGTGTAACCACACAGGGACCTGTGCTTAAAAGAGTCCTGTACTTGGTTTAATGCTCTGCTGTCACTGCCTTGAAATTCTTACTAATTTTTGAACAAGGGTTCATATTTTCATTTTATATTGAACTCACAAATTATATAACTGGCCCAACAACAGACAAATAAGATAACAATTACATTAAAGAAAGGGACAGTGAGCCAAGGGCAAAAATTGTCTAGATATGAGGGAAATTGACACCAGGATCAGTAGATGAGAGTAACCAAAGGAAGAATAGCTAATATAATCTGATGTCGTGAGCAACAAAGTAGGGGGTGGGGGACTAGAAATGAGGAGGAGAGAAGTTCAGGGGAATGCCTTTCTCACGTTCAGTACCAGTTGCGTGAAGGTTATGGGAAGAGAACAACCATTCCTTGAAAGGGCTGCCGGAGAAGCAGCATCTCTACAGGGGAATGACTTGATGTGTGTGCGTGTGTGTTCACATCCAGAGAGTGGGAGAGAGGGGGCAAAAGAGAAGAAGCCAGAAATGTTAAGCCAGAAAATGTGATATAAAGTGAGGAGTGTAAAATGCCGATTATATCATCTGCACAAGAATTATAAACCTGGAAAAAGGTAGATTATTGGTCTTCCAGGTCTTCTGAGATGAGGCTTTTTAAAAATCCAAGCTGAAAGGTCTAGGAGAAACATTAGGAAGCATATGAGATTTCAGCTGAGGAAAAAGGACCTGAGCCTTCTGATTTATGGGGAGAATTTTCCCTCCGCTGTCTTCTACTGTGCTTGTTGATGGCTATTATAAAAGCAAACCAGAAATTAATAAAATATGTGAGAGACTAAGAATGAGAGAGAAAGAAGGATTTTTAAATATATCAAAAATATTAAGAGATCCAATACTAAAAGATCTAAGGACGATAAAAACAAAGTTAAAATGAATTCAAAAGTCAAAATTACAAGTTTTAATATAATGTTAAATAGATAAGACTTCAAATAAAATATAAAGACCAATAAAATTAAAGATTAATACCTCTTGAAATAGTTTAATTTACTTGGTCATTGCTCAGAACTAACAAATGGTTGACCTTGTCCTAAAGCAGCATACAAGTAACATTTATTCTTCTTCCCATCGAAGGTAATAGGCAATGTTTTGTCTTTAGATTGACTTCAGTGTCATATAAACAAAAGCAAGCAAAAAAAATTAAAGACACAAAGAAATTAGGCAATAGTATAACATAGTCAAGTAGTATTTATTCTTGGAATGCAAGGATAGTTTAACATATTAAAATTAATCAGTGCTATACATGACATTAACAAAATGAAAGGGAAAGAAAAACATGATCATCTCAAATGATGTGGGAAAAATTTTGACAAAATCCAACACTTTCATTATAAAAATACTCAAAAAACTAGGAATAGAAGGAATAGAAGAATGCAATACAATAAAGAAATATATTTAAAACCTATAGTTAACGTCATACTCAGTAATGAAAACTGAAAGCTTTTCCTCTAAGATCGGGAATAAACCAAGAATTCTTGTTTTCATCACTTCTACTCAGCATAATACTAGAAGTTCTACCCAAAGTCATTAGGCAAGAAGAATTAAAGGCATCCAAATTACAAAGGAAAATAGCAAAATAATCTCCGTTCACAGATAATACGATCTTTTATGGAGAAATCCCTAAATACTCCATACACAAAAAACTGTTAGAACTAATAAATTCAGCAAAGTAGTAGTCAATACACAAAAGTCAATTACATATCTATACACTAACAATGAACAGTTTGAAAAGGAAATTAAGAAAATAATTTATAAGAGCATCACAAACAATAAAATGCTTAAGAGTTAACCAAGGAAATGAAAGACTTGCACAATGAAAGCTATAAATATTGCTGAAATTAGAGATATAAATTAATAACAAGACAGCCCATGCTCATGAATTGGAAAACAATATTCAGCTACAGAGCACAGTCTTAATAATTGTGGTACGCAGGCTTAGGTGCTCTGCAGTGTGTTGGGTCTTCCTGAACCAAGGATCAAATCTAAATCTCCTGCACTGGCAGGCAGATTCTTTTACCACTGAGCCGCCAGGGAAGACACAGAAATATGTATTTTAAAAATAAACCTAGCATATACGGGCAAATGATTTTGGGCAAGGTGCCAAGACCCATCTTTTCAAAAACTGGTGCTATGAAAACTTAATATCCACAAGGATATTAAGAATGAATATATATAAAAGACTATATATAAAAGAATGAAGATAAACTCTTACATAACACTACATACAAAAATGAACTCAAATAGACCAAAGACCTAAACATAAGAGCTAAAACTAAAAAAATCTTAGAAGAAAATATAGGGCAAACACCTCATGACATTGGATTTGACAGGATTTCTTGCACATGACACCAAAAGCATATGCAACAAAAGTAAAACTAGACAAATTGAACTTCATGAATATTACAAACAAGTGCATCAAAAGATACTGTCCACAGTGCCAAAAGGCAGCCCATCGAATGGGAGAAAATATTTACGAAGCACATATCTGATAAGGGATTAATATTTAGAATATATAGAGAACTTCTTAAGAAAAAAGACAAACTACTGGATTCAAAATGGGCAAAGGACTTGAATAGACATTGCTCCAAAAAAGATATTCAACTGGTCAAGAGTCATATGAAAGATGTGCACCATCACTAATCATTAGGGAAATGCAAAACAAAACTACAAAGAGATACCACTTCACACTAATTAGGATAGCTACCATTAAAAAATTTTTTAAAAAAGTGTTGACAAGGTTGTGGAAAACTTGGGATCCGTGTGCACTGTTGGTGGAAATGTGAAAACATTACAACCACAGTGGATAATGGTACTGTGAGGCAGCTTCTCAAGAATTAAAAATATAAATAAAATTTAATTTAAAAACATATAATCCATTAATTCCACTTTTGGGTGTATACTCAAAAGAATTAAAAGCAGGTCTTAACAAGATTTTTGTACATTCATGTTCATAGCAGCATTATTCACAATAGCTACAATGTAGAAGCAGCCCAAGTATCCACTGATAGATAAATGGATAAGCAAAATGGGGCACATATGCACATGCTGCTAAGTCACTTCAGTTGTGTCCGACTCTGTGCGACCCCATACATGGCAGCCCACCAGGCTCCTCTGTCCCTGGGATTCTCTAGGCAAGACCACTGGATGCGTTGCCATTTCATTCTGCAATATATGCACGTGGTGGAATATTATTCTGCCTTAAAAAAGGAAATTCTAATATATGCTATAACATGAATGAGTCTTAAAAACATTATGCTAAATGAAGCAATCCAGTCACAAAGAAGACAAGTACTGTGCGATTCCACTTGTATGAGGTACTTAAAGTGGTCAAAAACAAAGAGAGACAAAAAAGTACAATGGTGGCTGCCAGGGCCTTGTGGGAAAGAGAGAAACTGAATTATTGTTTCGTGGACATAGATCTTCAGTTTTGCAAGATGAAGGGTTTTGAAGAGGCATGGTGGTTGCACAACAATATGTATATACTTAATACCATTATACTCTTTAAATGGTTAAGATAATAATGTTTATGTTATACGTGTTTTGTCACAGTAAAGAAAAAAATGAAAAACAATGCAGGATGCCCAGGTGAATTTGATGTCAAGGGTGCAGTGAATGGTTTTGTATTGTACGTATGTTTCAAATATTGTGTGTGCTATACTTATACTCCAAAAGTTACTAACATTTACTTGGATTTCAAGTTTCACTGGGTGTCCTATATCTTATTGGAATGGAGGGAGGAAGGATGGACAGACAAATTAGGTAACACCTGGAAATTTCCTGAGGATAGTTTTATTACTGCTTCTCCTGCCCTTGGTTAGCTTTATCTGACTTAATATTGGAAACACATGTCAACAAGCTAATCAAGATGTAAGATTTTACTTTTGCTTCAAAAATTATAATCTTCCCAATACAAATATAACTGAGACCTTGATGGTGGTTTTGGATATTTGGCTATTCCAAAAATGGGGAGAAGTGTATGATCTTTATTCTAATTCAGGATATTGTATATGAAGACAGTATTTTAACCACAGAAATGCTGTCACAGAAAGATGGAGAAATCTTGTGTCAGAGCTCTTTATTCCTCTTTGCTCTTTTCTAGCCTCTGCAAATGCTTGTGAAACTTTATTTCCATTAATGGATTTGGATGTTAAGACTATGAGCATCCTTTAATACCATGGAAATAAACTATTACATTACTTCTGACATTATCTCCCAAATTTTTTCTCTCCTTCAGTGAAACTTTCCAAGCTATTTCATATATTAATATTTGCAGATAACTGCTTTATATTTCAATATATTGAGTAATTTTATTCCATGCCTCTCACTCTATTACCTTGATTTTGGTTTCAGTATTTTCTTGCAGCACAGATCCAGTTTATTGTTCACAATTTCTGCCAAGGTCATTTACTCTTAAAGGTTCACACAGGCACTTCCTCTAGACTGAAGACTTTCATCCTGACTCCTAAACTAATACAATGTCTTTTTTCCGTTATATCTCCAGCATACTCATGCTCCATTTTTAAACATTTTTTTAAATTTTGTTCTTTATCTTATTTCTTGAGAAATTCCTATATATTTCTTAAGCCTTCTGATAAATTACTCACAATCAGTTCTTTCCTTCTCAGTGTGAAGCAGACACTCATCCAGACTCTTAATCTTTGGATAACCATGTCTGGTCAATTATTTTCACTTTATGACTTAAGTGTCCAGTAAAGCAGACAGACAGATTTTATAAGAGCCTATTTTCCAAATCTCAGATGAAATTCATGAAGATCCAAGTTTGTTTTTGATTCTTGAGTGTGAGATGCCCTGTTTACATGGAGAGCAAACAGGTTTTGAATAGTGGCTTTTAGGATTTTTCTCAACTCAAAAACAGTAGAAACGACTTTCAAAATGAAAACATGGAGGTTCTCCATTATTTGAAACATTTGTGCCTTTGTCCTTAACAACATTTTAGGCTACCAATGGCATCAAACATGCCTTTGAACACTCCCACTCCAATCTCAAATCCACTATGGTTAGTATCACTTCATTAGATTTTACAGTCAATATCACCATTACAGACTTGATTAAATGAACTCCACTGGGTTCTATAACATTAATTATAGCTGCACAACTCCTGCAGCCATCAGAGAACATTCATTATGTATGACTCCATCCACATAAGGAGAAATCACTGACTATTTGGGTGATGTCTTTTCAGAGGAAGTCCGTAGAATCTTTTTGATCGACAAAGGATATCCTGATTTATACAAATATAAACCTTTTGAGGAATGTATCAGATAATATAAACTTTGTCAGATCATTTTGCCCCTTAAATATGACAATGGTAGAAGTGTGTTCTAGTGCTGGTGAGCCCATTTAAGGTTTTTCATCCTATGTTAGCTGTGCCCGATACGACAGTTTCTCCAGAATTTACTGTTATTCACTAAATGTTTATTAAGTAGCAGATATGTTTCCTACTCTGCACTGGAGCTCTACAATATGCAAAGATGATGTTCTAACATCAAAAATTTATATAGGCTATAATATCAACTATGTGCAAAAAAAAAAAAAACATGGAGCTAACAAAGTATCAGATGAAATTTTTTAAAGTGTGGATTCAAGAATAAGAGTTCTTATACCCTAATTCTACTTTTGGCTCCTGGTACTTCCAGCATAGGAATAGTTCATGTTTATGCTCACTTCTGAGGTGGTGGGCTCATAGAACATGTAGTCAGGATGCCCAAGACTACTTGATTCTATATTAGTGACTGCTACATGGTTACCTAATTCCTCCTGGATTTGGGGTTTTCTGCTTGTAGAAATGTTCTTGAATAGAGGAGAGGTTAGAAGCAAAGAAAGAAGGAACCAAAAATATTATGACTAAGATAAGTATACAATTAGAAAACAGTTCATTGAAAATATATTCATGTTTATGTAATCATTTAAACCTGTATCAGGCAGGCACAGTTCTTGGTTGACTGAGTTTACTTAATAGATTGTGATAAGATTCTTAACTATAAAAATGCCATTTCAACTGCTAATATGGCTTCTCTTTTACTTTATCAATTATTCTTTTTCTTTAAATCTGTTTTCTAAATGCAGTGCCAAAAATATGACTCTAAGTAGGAGATCATTTTATCACCACAAGAAAAAAAACATGGAAATTGTTCTTTCTGTAGTTGAAGCCATATATCTCTGACACATGACTCTGAAAGTCCTATGGTTTCTAAACCCTGAAGGCACTGTCTCTCTGTTTTTCATGTGATGAAAAATCTTCTGACAATGGCATGGCTGTGACAACTCTTGGGCTGCAGCAACTGGCTTGAGGCCAGTGAAGGAAAGCATTAACCCTTTCCTGCTCATCACACATGAGCCATACTAATTTTCATGGAATTGGCTTCTGGTGCCAGTTGCAACTTAACCATAGTATTCAAGGAAGAATTCAAGGAATTTGAGGCATAATTCATGGAGAAGATGAAAAAGTCTCTTTTCTCTTTTCAGTAACACTGATGGCAAAGGTTCTTTGCTTGACCAAGCCTTTCGTCAGGCCGTTGAAACTTCTCCTAGGCCCATGTGGGTACTTTCTTGTAAACTAATTTTTAGTAAGAGTCCTACTATGTCAGTTTAGCAAGAATCCCTCCTCCTCCTTATCTAATCACTCTCATATCTGATCAGGTTCCTCATCCTCCACTATCTTCCATGTATGTCTGATCATCCCAGCCTGTGTTTAGTGAGAATCTTGTTATGTCAATAAATTTGCACTTGCATAGGCTGTGTGCAGAGTTGAGCCCAAGCTCTCTCCCCCTTTGGAACATCCCACTGGAGGGGTCCCTGCCCTTAGAAACATAGTCTTAAATAAAGTCTGTCTTAACATCTTTAACAAGTGTCATGAATATTTTTTAACACTGGCCAAACGACAAAGGTGATTTCCTCTACACATCCCGGGCTCAGCTGAACAAATCACAAAGGAGAGTTTCAGACACATTCTACTTCCTCACCCTCATTTGGGCATATGACTTTTTCCCCTCTAGAGATTTCTCACACATTAAACACAGCGTCACTTTAAACAAATGTATTAAAACAGTCAGTCTCTTCAAAGAGGCATGTCTGCTTATGCTGCATTCTTCCCAACTGCAAAGAGCACCGTCTCTCTGCAGCCTCCCTCTGCAGTCTCACTCTGAAGAGCTCTTTAGAAGTGCCCCTTTTAGAATGAGCTTCTGATGTGTCATCATCAATCCTGCATGCTATGTGTCAGGCCTCATCAAGTGCACTTGCCAGTGGAGAGTTTGCCAAAGCCGGTACTTCAAGGTGAGGGTGCAGCCATCCCCCGAGATTCACTACGAGGTGCAGTGACCACAGTCATCCCTGACATCAAGTGGCCTAGAGGATCTGCAATGTTGGCAGCAATAGCTGCTGAGGGTAGCCCAGGAGATCCAGAGCTCACTGGCAATCAGGCTGCTCCTGTGGACTCTCACAGAAGGCCTGTTTATCCAACACTATGCTTTCTTTCAGTGACATCTGATTATATGTTAATCTTGTCAAGAAAAATGACAGTAAGATTATAAAGAGCAAACAAATCATTTTGCCCAGTGTTTTCTAAGCTTGCCTTTTCAGAAGCTAATTAGGGGGATCCCATTAAGAATAGTCTTCCCTGATGGCTCAGTGGTAAAGAATCTGCCTGCAATACAGGAGACCTGGGTTCAATCCCTGAGTCAGGAAGATACCATGGAAAAGGAAACAGCAACCCACTTCTGGAATGGAGTGGAAAATTGGAGTGGAGTGGAATTCTCTTGCCTGGAGAATTCCATGGACAGAGGAGCCTAGCAGGCTATAGTCCATGGAGTTGCAAAGAGTCAGACACAACTGAAGGACTAACACTTTCACTTTCACTGAGGATACAGAATTCCAGGTCAAACCTGAGACCCACTGAATCAGAATCTACAAAGGAGAATCTGCTGATGGCTAATTTTTTTTATCAAAAACTTTTGAGAAAAGTTCACTGAACTTCAGTGAAACCATGGATGAGAAAAACTATTTTAGCCAATCATTCACTGAAACACTGAATATTGAATAAAATCCAAGCTCCCTTAATCCAGCAGTCTAGACCCACTGCAACTTGACATTAGCCTACTATTTACTGCTCATCTCAAGGCAAAAAGCAGTTGTGATAAATAGAATAAGCACTGGAATCAGAGCCATAGCTCATAAATCTGGTCTTTTTATGGCTTTGAGTTAATTACCTCGATTCACAGCATTTCTATTTGGTCATCAGTAATGTAGTAATAATAATTTTCACCTCAAAGTATTGTTGTGAAGATTAAATTATATCACTTTAAAGCAATATTTATTAAATCCTTACTTTGTGCCAAATTCTATGCTAAATACTTTCTCTTCTTCTGTGCTAAATACATCATGGTGGTTGGTGGTTTAGTCGCTCAGTCGTGTCTGACTCTTGCGACCCCCTGGACTGTATCCCTCCAGGCTCCTCTGTCCATGAGATTTTTCCAGGCAAGAGTACTGGAGTGGATTGCCATTTCCTTCTCCAAAATACATCATCAGATCAGATCAGTCTCTCAGTCGTGTCCGACTCTTTGCGACCCCATGAATCGCAGCACGCCAGGCCTCCCTGTCCATCACCAACTCCTGGAGTTCACTGAGACTCACGTCCATCGAGTCAGTGATGCCATCCAGCCATCTCATCCTCTGTCGTCCCCTTCTCCTCCTGCCCCCAATCCCTTCCAGCATCAGAGTCTTTTCCAATGAGTCAACTCTTCACATGAGGTGGCCAAAGTACTGGAGTTTCAGCTTTAGCGTCATTCCTTCCAAATAAATAATTGTTGGTGGAACAAATGAACTATAATAGATGGACAGTTCAGTTCAGTTCAGTCGCTCAGTCGTGTCCGATTCTTTGCGACCCCATGAATCGCAGCACACCAGGTCTCCCTGTCCATCACCAGCTCCCGGAGTTCACTCAGACTCACGTCCATCAAGTCAGTGATGCCATCCAGCCATCTCATCCTCTGTCGTCCCCTTCTCCTCCTGCCCCCAATCCCTCCCAAGCAAGAGCTATTTATGATAAAGTGCATAAAATAACATTAAGTTATTATATGACACTGCATAGTTTTTAAAATAGCTCTGCTCTATTAAATCTACATTGTAAACTGTTCATAGAAGAGAAGAAAGTTTGATGGAGGGGATGATTGTGGAGTCCACTGGCACAGGTTGTGCCTCCATTCTTGCAGAGTATCCATTCAGAGCATGGAAACCATCATTTATAAATCAGCTGGTTAGTGCTAGACTAGCTCCTGAACACAAACAGAAGTAACAAGCCCTCACAAGGAGGCTAAGTAACCATATCAGGAAGCAACAGCCAGGAGAGTTTTGTTGTGGGGCATTTCATACATGAGGAGTTTCGTTTAATTCCAGGTACAACATGTGGAGAGTTACTCTAACAGACTATAAGATAAGGAGTGTACAATTAATTTAGCAAGTACTACTAAGTGTCTGGTAAATATTACTACTGCAGTACCTCATAGAAGATATATGCATTTTTCTCCAAAACACTCAGTCTTCAAGTACCTCAAGAAACTCCATTTTTGTGAAGGATAAAGACAAGTAGGCAGATGACCACAGGACAGCACTCTCCTCTACACTGTGCTCTTAAGAAAGGAACTCTGTCCCCCTCCCTCCAAGATGGGGAACTCTTGCTGTAGCTGGTCAGAATCTATGATACGTCAAGGGCATATTTTCTAGGAATACAGCTTTCAAATGTGGGTAGAGTCGCTTGTATGTCCTACTTTCCTCTTCCACCCACGCAGATACAGAAGGATATTAACAAATTAACCAGAGGTGTGCCAAGTCATTGTTGCTTTCTTTGATCACTTTGTCTCCTTCATACGACCTCAAGGATGGAGATATTAGCCAGGTCACATCTTAAGTTGGGCTTCCGCAGTGAATCAGGGTTAAAGATTTCATCTGCCTTGCAGGGGACGTGCAGGAGACACGGTTTCAATCCCTGGGTCAGGGAAGAGCCCCTGGAGGAGGAAATGGCAACCTACTTCAGTATTCTTGCCTGGAAAGTTTCATGGACAGGGGACCCTGGCAGGCTACAGTCCATGGGGTTGTGAAGAGTTAGACATGACTGAGCATGCACGCATGCATCTTCAGCCAGCTCAGCGCTGGCCTTGGAGACTAAAGCAGCACTGTATTTTGTACCTGGTTCCTTGTCCCCTGACACTGGGGGTGGGTGTTGGATGGACACTTCCTTGCCTCTGATGTTAATATCCTCTGAGTTAATTGGTAAGGAACCTAATGGACCTCATAGTCTGCTCTAGTTTGAAGTTACTTATGCATAACTAGCTTAGAACAGGAGAGTTTTATATTTGGTCAATTGGATCTATTAGCTGCTGATTGGAGTTAAAAGTATAAGTATTAAAGAGGTCTACAAGAAAGAGGAAAAATTCACAGAGAAAGGCTGCTCAATACTATTTGGGAGGCAAAGGAGAAGCAAATGAGTGACAATTTCCAGGAGATGAGAAGCCAGCCAGGCAAAGACTGCCAAGGACGCTCCGTGAGTGAGTGAGTGAAGTCGCTTAGTTGTGTCCGACTCTTTGCGACCCCCATGCAGAGTGATAAATACCACATACCAAGCCTAGGGTAGGATACAGTGGGAAAGAGGGCTTAATATCCCAGAGAAGATTCAAAGATTTGCACCTGGAGTGGAATCTAGAAATAATGCTCCAAAACAAATGTCTAAAGGAATCAAAGATATCTTATATTTTTAAGAGGAAGTTTTAGTAGAGCTGTGTTTGTATTTTAAGAGTATCCTGTGAGTGGTATACTATGATCTACTCTCATTTTTCAGAGAATGGAATTGATAGCAACAGGGAAATGACCAGACAGTGAACTTCACTCAGTATAAAGAAGGCTGCTCCTACAGGAGCTGACTCACAGTGAGGGACTGCTTGCCCTTGGAGTTGTCCAGGAGGAGGTAGAGACACGCATGCACACGTGGAAAAGGACAGTCATGTGTCAGGTGGGAGTTCAGCCTATGTGACCGCCTCAGTCTTTCTAACTCATGATTCTAAGCTAAGCTAAGTCACTTCAGTCGTGTCCGACTCTGTGCGACCCCATAGATGGCAGCCCACCAGGCTCCCCTGTCCCTGGGATTCTCCAGGCAAGAACACTGGAGTGGGTTGCCATTTCCTTCTCCAATGCATGAAAGTGAAAAGTGAAAGTGAAGTCACTCAGTCATGTCGGACCTCAGCAACCCCATGGACTGCAGCCTACCAGGCTCCTCTGTCCATGGGATTTTCCAGGCAAGAGTACTGGAGTGGGGTACCAATTCTTGGGCACAATTCTGTGCTGAAATGAGATTCTTTCATGTGCACTCTCTCTTTAGCTTAAGGGACAGGAGGATGAATATTGCATTTAAATACTGCAAACTTTTACTTATCAGGTTAGGACATGGTTAAAAGAATATAATATATTTCAAATAACAAAGTACACTTGAGCTAAAATTCTACAAAATAATTTCATTTTTTAAAAAAATTCAGAAGTCATTTCCAAACCTTGCAGAACATCACCTTTTTTTCCCTTACATGCATGGTAGCACTTATGACATTACAATTTACAGGATTACATTGCCTTCTCAAATAAATTATGAGCTCCTTTAAAGCTAGAACTTCCATTTCTCTCAGTATCTCCAGATCCATTACATTATAGGAAAGAGGTTCAGAGTAAATTAATGAATCAATCTCTTGATTATTGCAAATTTTTCAAGTTGCCATATTCTTATGGAGCATTTGCTAAAAAACAAGATAACAGAGTTCAGCGTAATGGTATTAACACAAACGTTCATTCTCTGTATCTTTATAAGCTAGTTTTCATTTTTCTTTCTGTTACAATTCAAAGGATAAAGCTCCTCAACACTGAAATCTTGTTTTTGAGCCACACCTTGCCTCTCTCTTGTTTTTCATTTTTACTGTTGGTAGTTTGCTGAAGTTGACTTGTTTTTTTTTTAAGGTTTTCCTTGTTATCTATCAGGTAGAATGAAATTACTAGCCCAGTTAAGAGTGGGTATATATAAGTGATAGTGTGCTAGGCATGCCTAAATGCTTCAATAACCTCTCCCTGCACTCTGATAAGTTTTCTGAAGGATGATCAGCGCTGTTCACTTGGTGATGCCATCTGATAGCTGATTGACCAGGTCATTTACACTTTCTTATCTGGTTGTTTGTTTGCATACTCTGAAAGCTTAGCCAGGATCAAAGTCTCTGAGTCAAGTCCCTTTAATAATTTAAAATGTTCACTTTTCTTCCAGTTTACTCCTTGTGTGGGAGTTATATCTTTCCCCCCAATTATATAATGTAGTTTTCACAGGAGCTGAATGATCGCAGGCTTCCTTCACATCTCTGCAGTCACATATCTTATTAGAATCCTCATTATCCATAAGCAGAAGTGAATTTTCTAAATACATTTGCCTCTGCTTTCTGGTGGGTTGGTGCTGGGACTTGCCATATTACATTTGAGTTTTGGCTCTAGTTTCCTATGAATACTCTTAGCCCTCTTATAGATTTAAATAGTATTAATAATATTAGGTTATCTCTATATGCTGAGCACTGTGCCAAGTGGTGGAATAACACATGGCAGCAATAATAAATTCTTATGCCCCCAAAGCATGAAATTAGACCCACAGAACTAAACTCATGTGAAACAAAAAAATTCAGAGCAAACAGAGTCAAATTAACGTGTTAAACAGCCCCCTTTCTGTGTATCAGACATAGCTTCCTGAGTTCATAGAGTTTTCAGATGTAGGCAGGCAAAGCCAGAGTAGGGGATTAAAGAGCACAGAACTTCATAAGAAGACACTATTGCAGGACTAACCACCGGTCCAGTTGAAGCAAACTGATCATGAAATGATCAACAACAATAAAAACCCCAGGTTATTACTGCTAGAGAGAAGGTGAGTGGTCACCAGAATGAGCCACTTCATGACAGATGATAAGTTTTTACAACGGAATCAGGAAAGATTGCCAAAAAGACAAAATCCACTTCAGGAGACTCCCTTCTGCCCCCCAACTTTTTTTTGGTCATGTGTTGAGTGCTTAATATATACCAAACACTAAACTCAGCCATCATCCTACTTTCTCTGATTTAATCCACACAAAAATCCTTTTGAAGGGAACCCTCCTACACTGTCGACAGGAATGTAAATTGGTGCAGCCATGATGGAAAACAGTATGGAGGTTCCTTAAAAAACTAAAAATAGAGTTACCAAATGATCCAGCAATCCCACTTCTGGGAATATATCCCAAAAATACAAAACTATAATTCAAAAAAAAAAGAAAGCATACACCTCAATGTTTACGGAAGCACTATTTACAGCAGCCAAGACATGGAAGCAACCTAAGTGGCCATCTACAGATGAATGGATAAAGAAGATGTGGTACATATATACAATGAAATACTACTCAGTCATAAAAAAAGAGTGAAATAATGCCATCTGCAGCAACTTGGATGGACCTACAGACTATCATACTAAGTGAAGTAAGTCAGACAGAGAAAGACAAAAATCATACGATATCACTTATATGTGGACTCTAAAAAAATGATGCAAATCAACTTATTTACAAAGCAGAAATAGACTCATAGACATTGAAAATGAATTTACGATTACCAAAGAAGAAAGAGGAGGAGGGATAAATTAGAAGTTTGAGATGAACAGATACATACTACTATATATAAAATAAACAGCAAGTCCTACTACATAGCACAGGGAACTATATTCAATATTTCATAATAACCCACGGGGCTACAGAGTTGGACACGACTGAGCAACTGAGCACACAGACACACACATATGTCTGTGTGTGTGTGTGTGTGTGTGTGTGTGTGTGTGTGCACTCAGTATTGTCCAAGTCTTTGTGACCATATGGACTAGAGCTATGGAATTTCTCAGGCAAGGATACTGAAGTGGGTTGCCATTTCCTTCTCCAGGGGATCTTCTTGATCCAGGGACTGAACCCACATCTGTTGCATCTCCTGTATTGGCAGGCAGATTCTTTACCACTAGCGCCATCTGGGAAGCCTGTATTTGTATATGTATATGTATACATATGTATATGTGTATATGTACATATGTATAGTTGAATCACTTTGCTGTACACCTGAAACATTGTAAATTAACTATACTTCAATCTTTTTTAAAAACCATTTTGAGGAAGATATTTATGTCTCTATTTTATAGATGGGGAAACAGGAGCTGAGAGTGAGAGGTAAAGTAACTCACCCAGCAGCAGAGCTAGCATATAAATCCAGATCTTCTCTTTCCAAAATCAATGCTTTTCACTACTACACCGGCTTTTAGACAAGTAAATCGGTTAGCATTCTGCAGAGCGTATTTAAGAGAACTATTTCTTTAGAACCCAATTTTCAAGTATTTTGGCTGAACTTTGAGGTTTTTGAGATATGATGAATAAGAACTTAGTAATTATAGACTTAACCTAAAAACAGAGAGGTGTAGATCTGAACTACATGAGGCTGAATTCTCTTCATTATAATCAAGGTTCTAATGCTCAGAGTTAGAAAGTCCAGGTAAGCAGCACATTCTCCTAAAGCCATCTTAGAAAGGTTTGTTTCTGCCTGAGCACCAAACAGTATATCAAAACACATTCCCCTGAAATACGATACTCGAAGTTTAAAAAATGAAAAAACGAGAAAAGGTCTGACTGTAGGAAAGAAGGCTAAGCAGCTTCTGTTTGTCCATCGCTCTGCCATGCAGAGATCCTACTTTATTCCATGGGCTTCAATTCTCCTTTAGCCCTATGATGCTTGTCAAGGCTCTGAAACTTGAGATTTATAACTCTAAATCTTGAGCACTTTTGCCCTGGGAGAATTTTCTCTTCTATTTTATCGTCTTTCTTATAAACAGTGGTGATGTATTTGTGTAGAAGCCAGGTTCAAGTGATCAGGATATCCATAAACACAGATGCTGTAAGAAACATCGATGTGATCCATTTTTATAAAAATTAGCCCTTCGTGAAAATAGATGTGAAATTTTTTGTAATACATAGTACTTAAAAACCAAAGTCCCACACAAAATCATGGTAGAGTTTAGTTCTCATTACATAAAGTACTTACTATTCTTGGTTGCAGCTGACTCTGACTTTCTTCTCGTCCCCAGATCAGAGGTTCCTCTGTCACCGGCACCAGGGCTGCCATAGGCATCTCCTTCACAAGGGAGAGGTGGGGCTCTAGAGCTTGGCCAGCATTGCAGCAATGATCTTTATAACCATACTATGTACGACGATCAACTGGTGACTACCTGTTTCCAGAACATGTCACTGAAAGTTTCTCAACACTTTCAGCTTTCTTCTCTCTAAAGTGAAAACCCAAAATGTTAACCAATGCTCCTAACCTGAACCATAAAGGGACGACCGCTTCTTGTATGGGGTCAGTTTTTCTGTGCTGCAGTTCAACTTCTGAGTCATAGACATCCATTCATTCAATAATGTCTGTTCATTCAGCTCCTGCCATGTGGGGTGCTGTTTCTGGGGCTGAAAATGTAACAGAGAACAAAACCAAGTCTCTATCCATGAGGAGATTACTTTCTAATAAAAGGACTAAAGAGCACACATATACCTTGTCAGATGATGATGCAGACTATGAGGGGAAAATTAAGCAGGGTACAAAGTCAAGGTAGTAGGAAAGGGAGATTGGTTGCTTTAAATGGGTGATCATAAAGACTTCATTGATAATGTAATAGTGTAGCAGAGACCTGAAGGAGCAAAGAACCTGAAGCGCAGAAGGAGCCCACCTAACAACTAAGAGGAAGAGCAAGGAGACCAGCATGGTCAAAGGAGTGAGCAAAACCAACACGGTGGCCGGAGAGGGCCAGCAGGAAGTGGGGCTCTTGCCAGTCCTACATGATTGCAAAATATTTAAAGAAAAGCAGTACAAATTTTGCTGACTTTTAAAGTTGATTTGAATTGTTAAGTACAATAATTAAAATTTGGTAACCAATCTATGAGGAAGAAAAGACCTCAAATGCATAGATAATGTCTGAGAGTCAAGAGGTAAAGAGCTACCTTTAGAGAAAAACCGGTTAAGTTATAAATATCTTTATTAACAACCATTTATTAAGCACCTATTATATGTCAAGTTCTGAACCAACTGTTAAAAACAAACAAGTGAAAAATCTAATATTCACCATGCTGCTTTCTTATAGGGTCTAGAACTTCCTACCTGGAAAGTGTAAAATTCATCAGGACTGACCCTTTACATACTAAGGAAGATAACATGTAATGGGCTATGTGGTATAACAAAGCCAAATAAGATTTTTAAATAACTTTGGTTTTAAATCCAGCCCTGAGATAAGTGTATAAAGTACTCAGTGAATGACAGACATATAACAGGTTCTCAACCCATAATAGTAAAGTAATTTTCTTATTATTATTTTAAGCGAGAGTGAAACATTTCCCATTCCAAATGCTTTTTTAGCTACTGGGTATATCAAATTTGAAATGTGCACACAAAGACTTTTATTAAACACTTCTTTCCAATATTCACAATTTGAAAATTACCTCAGAAGAAAGTCATGTTTGTTTCAGATATCTATTGCTGCAAAGGAAACAACCCTAACACTTGGTGTTTTTAGATAATAATTTCTTATCTCTCAACTTCTGTGTGCTATACAGAGTTAATTGGGGCAATTCTCACTTGGAATCTCTTGTGCCAGTGCAGTCAGAGGGCAGCTGAGACTGGAGTCACCTGAAAGCTTGACTGGGGAGGAAACTCAAGAAGTTCACTCACAGGCTTGGCAGCTGCTGCTGAATATCATGTTGGAGCTCAGCTATAGCTAGCTGCCAACTACAGCTCCTACCTGTGGCTTCAGCATGTGCATTCTGAAAGGGAGTTCCCCAAGAGTGAGTGTTTTAAGAAGTCCAAGAAGAAGCTCAAAGTCTGCAAATGAGTGAGCTTCAGAAGTCCCTGTCACTTCTGCTACATTCTGTTGGTCTCCAAAGTTACCAAGTCCAGCCTACAGAGAGGACAGGGGATCCATCTCATGTTGTGTGAAGCAGGAAGCACATTCTGGGAGAGCAGGAAGAGTGATAGCTGACATCTCAGAAGCCACATCCCACAGCACAATACTTGGAAATTGCAGTCCGAGCTGGTGTCCTTTATCATGGAACATTCGTGAATACCACCTTTACGTAAAACTTTTGCTTTAATGACAGAGACCTGAGAATTTATGTGTAAAATCTTGTCCAGAGTGTCCATCCAGAAGATAAGATGGTTGGATAGCATCACCAACTCAATGGACATGAGCTTGAGCAAACTCCAGGAAATAATGAAGGACAGAGAAGCCTGGTGTGCTATAGTCCATGGGGTTTCAAAGAGTCAGACATGACTTAGTGACTGAACAACAACAACAAAAATAACAAGAGTGTCCTATGGAGAGTTCAGCATTCAGTGAGTGTTACTAACTGATTAACCAGACCTCCAAACCCAACTTCCAACTGTTGTCCACAGGAAATGTTGGATCTACAAGGACATGTGAGAATTTTTAAATTCTCACACTCAGCTAGAATTTTTGTTCAGCCAGGCTGTATCTCTTAACAGAGGCAGCAGAAAATAATAAAAATAATTATGTCCATTTGTCAATAGCTTTATTCTTTGGAAAGCATTTTCACAGTCATAAATTCACTTGATTTTTGCAACTATCCACATGAAGTAAACAGAAAAAGCAATATTACCAGTGTGTTTGGCAGAGGAATTAAAATCTCAGAGAAGTGCTCACCCAACATATATTGGAGGAGCTACAACTTGAAAATTTCAGAAACTAAATTGAACAACCTTGCTATAAAGTCACACTATTTTCCCAGCGGATATCTTGGGAGAGGGTTGATTACCTTCCAAGGCATCAATAATAGTAATAACAAGCATTAATTAGATGCTCATGTGCCAAGCTACCAAGCATTTTGTGTGGATAACTCATCTAATTCTCACAACCACCCCATCAGATGGGAGTAACTTTATCCCTGCTGTGCATCAGAGAAGCTAAATTCATGCCCCTAGAAAGTGGCAAAGCCAGCATTTTAATCCAGTCATTCTGGGTTAGTGCCTGTACTCTTAATGATCACATCATGTCAAAATACTGTTGCAATACCTCAAAACATGTCTAACATCTCCTAACTTTGCTATGAAACTGATATCCAAGAATTATCCAAACCCTTCTCAACTTGTACATATGTCCTATGGTAAGACATACTAAAAGTTTGACCCTACTTATGAAAACTAGAAATTGGTTTGGTTCTCATGTGGGAAGAAAATGGGTTTTGTTTCAGGGCCACATATGCCCTTGAACTTGAGTAGCTATCTCATAAATGTAGACTGTTCTTCACAAGGGAAAGTTTAAATGAGAAAATGGAGAGGTCAACGCAGCTTTACCTATGCCAGTCACTTAACATCTCTCAGGGAGATTTTATTCATATAAAAATATAAATTTGGATAAGATGCTCTTGGAGGCCTCTTCCAACCTTCCAACCTAGGGTATGATTATGCCCCATAATGCCACAAGGCATACAATGGCCAATTGTGAGAGCACCTTTGTATAATCGAATATAGAATTTCCTCTGTAAGTAGATGGTAGCTGCTCATATACTGGCAGAAAGAGCAATGCTTAAAGTTCTGGAGAATACTAACATTTTTGCTAGCACCATTTTCTATTAGGCCTCTAATAGATTACAAATATGTTTGTGGACAAAGAACAATAACTAAGAAAATAGCTCTGGTTGGCATGATACATTGGGGAAGTTTTCTCTTCCATGGTTTAAAAAGATGTGTGATATATAAAGACAGGATTGAGCTGACAGTCAAAAACTCCCAATCAGGGCTCCACTCACAAAGCCTGTGACCTTGGACCGGTCACTCTCAGGCTTGCTTCTTCATCTGTAAAATAAGAAGCTTAATGTGAGGTGATCTTACAGTCCCATTCAGTTTTAAATTCTACATTTCAACTTGAGCTGATGGTCTGAATTTGAAGATAAGAATATAAATGAGAAAGCACACATTTTCTTTGTAATTTATATTCTATTTTGTGCTGCAGAGTTGTGAATACATTTGACATAAGGTGAAATGAATGGATATTAGTGTTAGTACATAAAGTCTTTCCTATTTCCTAGGAATGGAGAAGGTGGAGAAGAGGACAAATCAAAACATTTTCTAACCTGTTACTTTAAAATATTCTGACTTTTTTATTTAAAAAAAAAGGATCATAAGGCAGTTCTATTTCCAGTTTTTTAAGGAATCTCCACACTGTTCTCCATAGTGGCTGTACTAGTTTGCATTCCCACCAACAGTGTAAGAGGGTTCCCTTTCCTCCACACCCTCTCCAACATTTATTATTTGTAGACTTTTGGATCGCAGCCATTCTGACTGGCGTGAAATGGTACCTCATAGTGGTTCTGATTTGCATTTCTCTGATAATGAGTGATGTTGAGCATCTTTTCATGTGTTTGTTAGCCATCTGTATGTCTTCTTTGGAGAAATGTCTATTTAGTTCTTTGGCCCATTTTTTGATTGGGTCATTTATTTTTCTGGAGTTGAGCTGTAGGAGTTGCTTGTATATTTTTGAGATTAGTTGTTTGTCAGTTGCTTCATTTGCTATTATTTTCTCCCATTCTGAAGGCTGTCTTTTCACCTTGCTGATAGTTTCCTTTGATGTGCAGAAGCTTTTAAGGTTAATTAGGTCCCATTTGTTTATTTTTGCTTTTATTTCCAATATTCTGGGAGGTGGGTCATAGAGGATCCTGCTGTGATGTATGTCAGAGAGTGTTTTGCCTATGTTCTCCTCTAGGAGTTTTATAGTTTCTGGTCTTATGTTTGATCCAGCAATCCCACTGCTGGGCATACACACTGAGGAAACCAGAAGGGAAAGAGACACGTGTACCCCAATGTTCATCGCAGCACTGTTTATAATAGCCAGGACATGGAAGCAACCTAGATGTCCATCAGCAGATGAATGGATAAGAAAGCTGTGGTACATATACACAATGGAGTATTACTCAGCCATTAAAAAGAATACATTTGAATCAGTTCTAATGAGGTGGATGAAACTGGAGCCTATTATACAGAGTGAAGTAAGCCAGAAGGAAAAACACCAATACAGTATACTAATGCATATATATGGAATTTAGAAAGATGATAACAATAACCCTGTGTACGAGACAGCAAAAGTGACGCTGATGTATGGAACAGTCTTATGGACTCTGTGGGAGAGGGAGAGGGTGGGAAGATTTGGGAGAATGGCATTGAAACATGTAAAATATCATGTATGAAATGAGATGCCAGTCCAGGTTCAATGAACGATACTGGATGCTTGGGGCTAGTGCACTGGGACGACCCAGAGGGATGGTATGGGGAGGGAGGAGGGAGGAGGGTTCAGGATGGGGAGCACATGTATACCTGTGATGAATTCATTTTGATATTTGGCAAAACTAATACAATTATGTAAAGTTTAAAAATAAAATTAAATTAAAAAACAATAAAAAATAAAATAATCTCAAAGAGAAAAAAAAAATAAAAAATAAAAAAAAAGGAAAAAGATATAGCAATGTATACTCTAAAAATGAACAGGCTGTCTCAATTTTTAGTTTAGAAAACACTTTGGTATTATTCAAAGGCAAACCTGTTTGGTAGCTAAGATATTCTTAGGTTTAATGATGTTGTAATTTTAAGTAATTTATTTAAAATATGGCTCCTTGGATGAAGTTTTGCAATCTGTCCATGCAGAGATAAAGAGTCTTATCCTAAATGAGTTCATTTTCATTATTATTATCCATGACAAGTACACAAAGTGATGTGCAGTGAAAGGAGGTGGACCAGCAGATGCCTCCTATGACATCGAGGCTGATTTTCCCTTGAGGTCCCATTTTATTCTGCTGACATATTTCAATCTTTCAGTCATTCTCCCTTAGGGTCACAAAGTCAATTTGTTGCCAAAAACCTTGACAATCTTCTTCTACTTCTGAAATTTTGGGATTACATTCACATCATGTTCCTGGTCAGGAATCTTTGTGCTCTTCAGCTCTCCTTTGATTTTTGTTTCTGCTTTACAAATCCTGAACCTAATTACTTGGGTCTTACATGGAAACCACACAGCCCTAAGTGGTATCTAATATCTCTCTATTATAATTATACAAGAAAGGTGAAATAATATGATGGGTGTTATTAAAACAAGTATGTAAAATATATGGTTCTTAATTTTATGTCTATGTGTTAGTCATTCCCACATCTAAACTACCATAAAAACTTCAAATTTGAAAAGTAAGTGAGTTAATTCAGAGAAGGCGATGGCACCCCACTCCAGTACTCTTGCCTGGAAAATCCCATGGATGGAGGAGCCCGTAGGCTGCAGTCCACGGGGTCGCTCAGAGTCGGACAGGACTGAGCGACTTCACTTTCACTTTTCACCTTCATGCATTGAAGAAGGAAATGGCAACCCACTCCAGTGTTCTTGCCTGGAGAATCCCAGGGACAGGGGAGCCTGGTGGGCTGCCATCTATGGGGTCGCACAGAGTCAGATACAGCTGAAGCGACTTAGCAGCAGCAGCAGTAGCATCAAGTGAGTTAATTAATTCACAAGCTCATGTTTTAGAAGTTAGTAATAAGGACTTTACATACAGTTTAATCATTATCCTCATCAGATCAGATCAGATCAGTCACTCAGTCATGTCCGACTCTTTGCAACCCCATGAATCGCAGCACACCAGGCCTCCCTGTCCATCACCAACTCCTGGAGTTCACTCAGACTCACGTCCATCGAGTCAGTGATGCCATCCAGCCATCTCATCCTCTGTCGTCCCCTTTTCCTCCTGCCCCCAATCCCTCCCAGCATAAGAGTCTTTTCCAATGAGTCAACTCTTCACATGAGGTGGCCAAAGTACTGGAGTTTCAGCTTTACTATCATTCCTTCCAAAGAAATCCCAGGGCTGATCTCCTTCAGAATGGACTGGTTGGATCTTCTTGCAGTCCAAGGGACTCTCAAGAGTCTTCTCCAATACCACAGTTCAAAAGCATCAATTCTTGGGCGCTCAGCCTTCTTCACAGTCCAACTCTCACATCCATACATGACCACAGGAAAAACCATAGCCTTGACTAGATGAACCTTTGTTGGCAAAGTAATGTCTCTGCTTTTGAATATGTTATCTAGGTTGGTCACAACTTTCCTTCCAAGGAGTAAGTGTCTTTTAATTTCATGGCTGCAGTCACCGTCTGTAGTGATTTTGGAGCCCAGAAAAATAAAGTCTGACACTGTTTCCACTGTTTCCCCATCTATTTCCCATGAAGTGGTGGGACCGGATGCCATGACCTTCGTTTTCTGAATGTTGAGCTTTAAGCCAACTTTTTCACTCTCCACTTTCACTTTCATCAAGAGGCTTTTTAGTTCCTCTTCACTTTCTGCCATAAGAGTGGTGTCATCTGCATATCTGAGGTTATTGATATTTCTCCCAGCAATCTTGATTCCAGCTTGTGTTTCTTTCAGTCCAGCGTTTCTCATGATGTACTCTGCATATAAGTTAAATAAACAGGGTGACGATATACAGCCTTGACGAACTCCTTTTCCTATTTGGAACCAGTCTGTTGTTCCATGTCCAGTTCTAACTGTTGCTTCCTGACCTGCATACAAATTTCTCAAGAGGCAGATCAGGTGGTCTGATATTCCCATCTCTTTCAGAATTTTCCATAGTTTATTGTGATCCACACAGTCAAAGGCTTTGGCATAGTCAATAAAGCAGAAATAGATGTTTTTCTGGAACTCTCTTGCTTTTTCCATGATCCAGCGGATGTTGGCAATTTGATCTCTTATTCTTCTGCCTTTTCTAAAACCAGCTTGAACATCAGGAAGTTCACGGTTCACATATCGCTGAAGCCTGGCTTGGAGAATTTTGCATATTACTTTACTAGCATGTGAGATGAGTGCAATTGTGCGGTAGTTTGAGCATTCTTTGGCATTGCCTTTCTTTGGGATTGGAATGAAAACTGACCTTTTCCAGTCCTGTGGCCACTGCTGAGTTTTCCAAATTTGCTGGCATATTGAGTGCAGCACTTTCACAGGGTCATCTTTTTGAATTTGAAATAGCTCAACTGGAATTCCATCACCTCCACTAGCTTTGTTTGTAGTAATGGTTCCTAAGACCCACTTGACCTTGCATTCCAGGATGTATGGGTGTAGGTGAGTGATCACACCATCATGATTATCTGAGTTATGAAGAGCTTTTTTGTATAGTTCTGTGTATTCTTGCCACCTCTTCTTAATATCTTCTGCTTCTGTTAAGTCCATACCATTTCTGTCCTTTATTGAGCCCATCTTTGCATGTAATGTTCCCTTGGTATCTCTAATTTTCTTGAAGAGATCTCTAGTCTTTCCCGTTCTATTGTTTTCTCTATTTCTTTGCATTGATCACTGAGGAAGGCTTTCTTGTCTCTCCTTGCTATTCTTTGGAACTCTGCATTCAAATGGGTATATCTTTCCTTTTCTCCTTTGCCTTTCACTTCTCTTCTTTCCACAGGTATTTGTAAGCCTCCTCAGATAGCCATTTTGCATTTTTGCATTTCTTTTCCTTGGGAATGGTCTTGATCCCTTCCTCCTGTACAATGTCACAAACCTCCATCCACAGTTCTTCAGGCACTCTGTCTATCAGATCTAATCCCTTGAATCTATTTCTCACTTCCACTGTATAATCATAAGGCATGTGATTTAGGTCATACCTGAACGGTCTAGTGGTTTTCCCTACTTTCTTTAATTTAAGTCTGAATTTGGTAATAAGGAGTTCATGATCTGAGCCACAGTCAGCTCCCAGACTTGTTTTTGTTAACTGTATAGAGCTTCTCGATCTTTGGTTGCAAAGAATATAATCAATCTGATTTTGATATTGACCAGCTGGTTATGTCCATGGGTAGCATCTTCTCTTGTGTTGTTGAAAGAGGGTATTTGCTATCACTAGTGCATGCTCTTGGCAAAACTTTATTAGTCTTTGCCCTACTTCATTCTGTACTCCAAGGCCAAATTTGCCTGTTACTCCAGATGTTTCTTGACTTCCTATTTTGCATTCCAGTCCACTATAATGAAAAGAACATTTTTGGGGGGTGTTAGCTCCAGAAGGTCTTGTAGGTCTTCATAGAACCGTTCAACTTCAGCTTCTTTAGCATTACTGGTAGGGGCATAGACTTATATTACTGTGATATTGAATAGTTTGCCTTGGAAATGAACAGAGTACTGCATTTCAGACTCTTCTATTGACTGTGATGACAACTCCATTTCTTCTAAGGGATTCTTGCCCACAGTAGTAGATATAATGGTCATCTGAGTTAATTTCACCCCTTCCAGTCCATTTTAGTTTGCTGATTCCTAAAACATTGACATTCACTCTTGTCATCTCCTGTCTGACCACTTCCAATTTGCATTGATTCATGGACCTAACGTTCCAGGTCCCTATGCAATATTGCTCTTGACAGCATCAGACTTTACTTCCATCATCAGTCATATCCACAAATCTCTCAAAAAAATCCCAGTTCCCTCTCCTGGTGTCTGTTCACTGAGGAGTCTCTAGTGTCTTTGTGTAAGCAACTTTCTGGTTTTGAGATTTGAAAACAAAATAAAGCTTACTTTTAGGGCCCTTGTCCTTTCAAGTACGGCTTTGGCTCAAAAATCAATTTCAAAAGTCTAGAGTGTACATGAAGACCTTTTCCCTTCTCCATAAACATATTTATTTAAATACCATATCTATTTTCCATGATAATGCAAAACCTTTCACCAAGTTTTTACACTTAATTTATCAGAAAATTTTTCCATTGTTAAGAATATGGCTCTCCATAGCCATCTTTACCCACCAGCAAATAGGAAAACTTAAGATTTATGAATCAAAGCTGAAGAAGATGTAAAATATGAATCAGTGGTTTGAACTTTACTAGTCCAGGAACCCAGATAAATATTCATTGGCTAAAGTAGAAAATGTTCACTTTTTATCCAATGAGACAAAAAGTACAAAAAAGAAAAAAAAAATTCACCACCAATAGAACTGCTTTTCACTTAAGCTCCTAAGATCTGTAACTTGCCAGGCTGATTAACCAGCATGCTTGAAAATCATTATTTAAAGGAGGCAAGAATATGCAATGGAGAAAAGATAATCTCTTTAACAAGTGGTGCTGGGAAAACTGGTCAACCACTTGTAAAAGAATGAAACTAGAACACTTTCTAACACCATACACAAAAATAAACTCAAAATGGATTAAAGATCTAAATGTAAGACCAGAAACTATAAAACTCCTAGAGGAGAACATAGGCAAAACACTCTCCGACGTACATCACAGCAGGATCCTCTATGACCCGCCTCCCAGAATATTGGAAATAAAAGCAAACATAAACAAATGGGGCCTAATTAAACTTAAAAGCTCCTGCACATCAAAGGAAACTATTAGCAAGGTGAAAAGACAGCCTTCAGAATGGGAGAAAATAATAGTAAATGAAGCAACTGACAAAGAATTAATCTCAAAGATATCAAAGCAACCCTTGCAACTCAATTCCAGAAAAATAAACGACCCAATCAAAAAATGGGCCAAAGAACTAAACAGACATTTCTCCAAAGAAGACATACAGATGGCTAACAAACACATGAAAAGATGCTCAACATCACTCATTATTTAGAGAATTGCGAATCAAAACCACAGTGAGGTATCATCTCACACCAGTCAGAATGGCTGCTATCCCAAAGTCTACAAGCAATAAATGCTGGAGAGGATGTGGAGAAAAGGGAACCCTCTTACACTGTTGGTGGGAATGCAAACTAGTACAGCCACTATGGAGAACAGTGTGAAGATTCCTTTAAAAACTGGAAACAAAACTGCCAAATGACCCAGCAATCCCACTGCTAGGCATACACACCGAGGAAACCAGAATTGAAAGAGACATGTGTACCCCAATGTTCATCGTAGCATTGTTTACAATAGCCAGGACATGGAAGCAACCTAGATGTCCATTGGAAGACGAATGGATAAGAAAGCTTTGGTACATATACACAATGGAATATCACTCAGCCATTAAAAAGAATACATTTGAATCAGTTCTAATGAGGTGGATGAAACTGGAGCCTATTATACAGAGTGAAGTAAGCCAGAAAGAAAAACACCAATACAGTGTACTAATGCATATATATGGAATTTAGAAAGATGGTAACGATAACCCTGTATGCGAAACAGCAAAAGAGACACAGATGTATAGAACAGTCTTTTGGACTCTGTGGGAGAGGGTGAGGGTGGGATGGTTTGGGAGAATGGCACTGAAACGTGTATAATATCATATGTGAAACGAATCGCCAGTCCAGGTTCGATGCATGATACAGGGTGCTCGGGGCTGGTGCACGGGATGACCCAGAGGGGTGGGATGGGGAGGGAAGTGGGAGAGGGGTTCAGGGAGGGGAACACATGTACACCTGTGGCGGATTCATGTCAATGTATGGCAAAACCAGTACAATAGTGTAAAGAAATTAGCCTCCAATTAAAATAAATAAATTTATATATATTTTTTAAAATACAGCTTTTCTGAAACCATCCTTACTAGTGTCCTATATTTCAAAAGATTTCAACTCAATTAGTATTTTCCATGTATATCTTAGCCAGTCTTTTATACTAAACTTTACAATTTAAACAGCTCACTTATTTTGGGGGCTTTTCAGGAATGTACACCACGTGTGCTGTTTGTGCTTAGCTGTGTCTGACTCTCTGTGTCCCCATGGACTGTAACCCCCCAGGTTCATCTGTCCATGGGATTTTCCAGGTGCGACTACTGGAGTGGGTTGCCATTTTCTACTCCAGGGGATCGTCCCAACTCAGGAATCAAGCCTGCGTCTCTTGTATCTCCTGCATTGGCAGGTGGGTTCTTTATCACAGATTCTCAAGCCCACACACCAGGTACAAGCAAACATGCATAAAAATTTACATATATCTGTGATGGGTAATTTTGTTTATAAGAATTTTACTTCCGTAGAAATATCAGTTCAAACACTTGTTGCCATTTCTGATTTGAGAATTTTGCATAATCAGCCTGAAATTTTAAAAAGTAAGAGGAAGTTTATTATATTCTTCATGCCCCTAAAGCAGTTCATCATGCATGGATAGACCTAGTCTAGTGGAAATATACTTAGAATTCTAGCTTAAACAACTTAAGAAGCAGACACAAATCCTTGTACAGCCTACATGATGGTGGAGGTGAAATAGTTAAAAGAATGAATACTGAATCTCTGGGATTTGGGTGAGATGGAGAGATTTAATGACTTTATAATGGAAGTATCCTGATATCTATTTCTTTGCCAGTGGGTGATTTGTTTTTATTTCAGATCTCAAATAGAAAATTACTCTTCCCACCAAAAAATACAGAATAAAACTCCTCAAGGATCAGAGCCCAGGGACCATATACGTACTAAACACATAAGGTCAGAATTCTGACCCCCAGGTATGAAAAAGTAGAGTGCATCATCAAGCAAATGTCCAGCAAGCCAATGCCTCTGTATTAAAATATCCACTCTAAGAGGGAAGTGAAATGTCCTTAGCAATATCAGGAAAAGAGCCTATGTGAAAACCCCAAGTCAGCAGAGTTAGTATTCAAATTGATCACCATAAAGAATTAGAATGTCAATTTTCCTCCTCAGAGCTTAACGACTGTGATGTTTTCATCCGGACATCCTTTATAATACTTACAGATGTCTATAGGAGATATTCAATACAGACATAATTTTTTTAGTTGGATGCTGTTATCAATTATCTTTTTCCAAGTGAATGCAATTCTTTTAGCTACTAAGTTACAATATAGTCTAGGATTTTCTTGTCAACTTGGTCTTCGTAGGAAAAAAATGGATTCCAGATATGGTTTGTCAGGTGTGCAGGTACCAAAGCCCTGGCTAACCTGGATCAACTTAGTAGAATAAGCTTGCGGGCATCTCCACTCTCAATTGTACTATTGGTTCATTTAACTAATGACTGCTGCTTTTCCTAAAAATGCTAATATGGCATACACTATTCATTGATAATGAAAAATGATACATTTTAATTGAGTCCATTTGTTTTTCTCCAGGAATAATTAGTAATAAATTTACTGTACATTGATATACTATTAATATTTAACAAGAAAAAAAAAGAGGCCTTCACTATCGTAAACACAACCAGTTTATTCTTTTATTTACCTTTCATAGTTCAGAGACTGGGGCACCACCGTAAAAGCATGTAAGCCGGCCATGTGTGCACGTGTGTGCGCACATAAGCACTTTTTTTTTTCTGTATAGCTGAAGGTATTGGCCTACATCACCAATGCATTTCTCTTTGTGAAAATTACACAAAAAGAACATTTTTATTTCAAGGTATGAAGCAGATACATTAGTTGCGATATTTGACATGATGTGGAATCAATCAATGAGTTGAAGGCTTGCTGGGCCCCTGAGATCTGTACACAATATGATAGCTCATAAATAATGCATGAAAAGAAAAATTTGGATATCTGAAAGCAAATAATCTCAGGACTCAGAAAGGCCACTCTGAAAATTCAATCTCAGTACATAGAGAATTCAGCCTGTCACTTGCAGCTAGCAAAGAGAGTCTGAGCGTTCCACTAATAATCTTTTTTGCTTTGGGTTTGCTTCCCTGGTAGCTCAGATGGTAAAGAGTCTGCCTGAAGTGCAGAAAACCCAGGTTCGATCCCTGGGTTGGGAAGATCCCCTGGAGAAGGAAATGGAAACCCACTCCAATATTCTTGCCTGGAAAATCCCATGGCTGGAGGAACCTGGCAGACTACAGTCCATGAGGTCGCAAAGAGTCCGACACGACTGAGTGATTTCTCTCACTTTCCCAAAGAGGCTATTAATTGGGATAAGCATAAGTTGTGATATCAAACTGCTTCCTAAGGAAAGTTTTTCCCTTTCCTTGGATGAATGCCAGTGTGTCTGTCAAAGGAAGGAGTAATTACGTGGGTTTTTTCATTACTGTAGTCTAGTGCTGCTGCTACCTGCTTCGGCTTTGAACTTTTCAAGAAGGAACTGACACAAAGTTATTAGAAGTTTTTCTCAGATGTTAAAAATTTGTCATATAAATGAAGAAATAGGCAAGTGCCTAAATTCAATATTAATCAAAGATGCTAAGCCTTTAGAAGCTGATTTTTATGTGACTTTCATGAATCCATTAATCAAAAGTACATGAAGAAATGGCTGGGTTTTGAGTTTCAAAGATCCAACAGATATTTATTTTTAGAGCAATGAGACAATCTGTAACCTTTGAAACTGTTATAAACCAAACAGAGGGGGCTCTGGAATTTCTATAAAGGAAGGTCTCAGGCACCAGTCTGTTGGAATAGAATACTAGAAATTCTTTTGATGATACATTGCATAGCAAGCACATTCTTTTTCCTTGGATTGCATACTGACTCAGTTTGGTTAAAAGAGGCAGAGACTGAGATTATGAGAAACTCAAAATTGCTTTCCCTTTGGCATCTCCACTAAACATCCTGATTCATTTTGAGCAGTGCTTCACACCTTATATGTAAGCCTCAGAGGTGGCAGATCTTCACATTAAGGCATAAGCCACATAAACCACATGAGATACAGGGCAGTGAGGAGTCAAGAGCAAGGTTGCTAGTGCTGGGCCATCTGGTTTGAGTCATGACTCCAGCATTTAATGGGGCTGGGTGACATTGGACCGGTTAATTGAGCTCCTTGTCACTCAATTTTCTTATGTTTAGTATGAGGGAAAACTTACAATAGTTTCCTTATTGGATTATTGTGTAGATAGAGTGAATGCCTAATAAAAAGATAAGCACATAGAAAGGTTATTTAGTATTTTCAAACTTGATAGGAAGGAGTCTAAGGCCGAGGCTTCAAGTTTCCAACAGAACAAAACCCAGAGGGTCCAGGTGGTTCTGTGTGAAAAGCATTTTGTCCTAATGGAATGATTATTCATGTTAATCTTTTCAAAGAAAGAAAATAAATAGCCACTAAGGAATCCCTTATAAAACAGAGGCTAAAATCCAATGCCCATTGTACATGGTGAGCAGACAAGAGAGACTACATCTTGTCTAGTCTTATAAACCTAATATACAATGGAAATTAATCACATATGTTTGACTAAGAGCAACAGAATCAATGGGTTCTGATTTACTTTCTGCCATGTACATTCACGTGTATGTAAGTGACCTATGCATTTGAAATGTCAGAGAGGGTAACAACATTTGATAAAAATTGGGTAGATCCATTGAGAGACACTTACTGAGCAGAGACACATGAAGGGTCACAGACGTCAGTCTGTGAGGATGGTGGTGAGAAGAGACAGAGGCAAGATAAGTGGTAGGAAAGCCAGGAACTCAAGCTATGACCAGATGCCTCAGAGCATCGAAATGGGGTTCCTTTAGGAGAGGGTAACAAGAAAAACATCTCTTTCTGGTTTACTGACTATGTCAAAGCCTTTGACTGTGTGGATCACAATAAACTGTGGAAAATTCTGAAAGAGATGGGAATACCAGACCATCTGACCTGCCTCTTGAGAAGCCTATATGCAGATCAGGAAGCAACAATTAGAACTGGACATGGAACAACAGACTGGTTCCAAATAGGAATAGCAGTACATCAAGGCTTTATATTGTCACCCTGCTTATTTAACTTACATGCAGAGTACATCACGAGAAACACTGGACTGGAAGAAGCACAAGCTGGAATCAAGATCGCCAGGAGAGATATCAATAACCTCAGATATGCAGATGACACCACCCTTATGGCAGAAAGTGAAGAGGAACTAAAAAGTCTCTTGATGAAAGTGAAAGTGGAGAGTGAAAAAGTTGGCTTAAAGCTCAACATTCAGAAAACTAAGATCATGGCATCTGGTCCCATCACTTCGTGATGAATAGATGGGGAAACAGTGGAAACAGTGTCAGACTTTATTTTGGGGGCCTCCAAAATCACTGCAGATGGTGACTGTAGCCATGAAATTAAAAGACGCTTACTCCTTGGAAGGAAAGTTATGACCAACCTAGATAGCATATTCAAAAGCAGAGACATTACTTTGCCAACAAAGGTCCATCTAGTCAAGGCTATGGTTTTGCCAGTGGTCATGTATGGATGTGAGAGTTGGACTGTGAAGAAAGCTGAGCGCCGAAGAATTGATGCTTTTGAACTGTGGTGTTGGAGAAGACTCTTGAGAGTCCCTTGGATTGCAAGGAGATCCAACCAGTCCATTCTGAAGGAGATCAGTCCTGGGTGTTCATTGGAAGGACTGATGCTAAAGCTGAAACTCCAATACTTTGGCCACCTCATGTGAAGAGTTGACTCACTGGAAAAGACTCTGATGCTGGGAGGGATTGGGGGCACGAGGAGAAGGGGATGACAGAGGATGAGATGGCTGGATGGCACCACTGACTCGATGGACATGAGTTTGAGTGAACTCCAGGAGTTGGTGATGGACAAGGAGGCCTGGCGTGCTGTGACTCATGGGGTCACAAAGAGTTGGACACAACTAAGCAACTGAACTGAACTGAACAAGATTCATAGAAAAGGCAAAGGAAAGGATAGCTGAGGACAGAGGACAGGCAATCTTGATTACAGTTTGGAAAGGAGCCTCATCTGGAAAATCTGAGTTTTTAAGATACATATTCAGATTTTTTTGGTTTCCAGAGTAGTATTGATTCCTAGGTAAAAATAGAGCACAGAAAAGGTATGTCCTTAGGGTATCTGAGAGTCTTCCCAAAGGGGCAATTTTGTTCCATTCACATAATGGCACATGCAGTCACAAACAATGGGTAAAACAACTCTTGTGGGTTAACATCTCGAAACAGCTTTTAATCTCACTTGTAGCACCTGGAAACAATTCTCAAAAGTCTGTATACTCTCAAACATCATGCTTTTGTTTCTCCTAAATTAAACCTCTGACTATATTCTTTATCTTTTAGCAAATAAGTGAGCCTAAATTTCCCCTTGTTTTGATTTTATTCCTAAATTATTTTATATGCTCCTCAAAGCTGGTAAGGAAAAATGGATACTTGTTGCTTTTAGAGTTCTAGCAATTTCCCACAGCTAAACTTTCTCAAATATGATTGAATCACAATATATCAGGTAAATTGTGACTCAGTCCTTGATTCCCAAATGCTCTCTGTGTAGTAAAATCTATTTTTATCAATTGAGCAATATTGTCTTTATTATTTATTGAGCACCATCTACACAGAGCTGTGAAACTGAATGAAGATGTCAAAGTTCTGCCTTGTGGTTTTATAATTTACTCATAAAAGGTGAATAATCCAGCTGAGTAAAAACTTTGATGTACCTACTTAGGGTCATTCATGATTTCCCCTTGGGTCATGCAGATAAGCAAAATCAGACACCTAACTGTTTTAGGGAATATTGATTCTGTTATTTATAGTGGCTCTCATCCAAATATCTCAGTTCTCAATTCTCATAGCCCCAAGGAAAATAAAAAACATAAGCTACCCAATAAGCCATTTTCTTTATAAGAAAAATAGAACAATCACAGGGCAATGGCTACCTATTCATATTCATGAAAATGCATGGGAAGCAGGGATCTGCATGGAAATTCACACTGCTCACACTAACCCAGGTGCACACTCAACTTTACCTCCAGTTCTGATGATAATACGTGCAGATATCAGCTGCAGTGGGAACAGCAGATATTCCTTACCGTCACTCTGGGATAGAGATGCTTTGGGCAAGGATGATGTCAGAAATAAAAATACAGGTTCAACACAGAACACACGGAACCAGTTTTCAGCAACATGAAGATTTACTTGGCAGGAAATACGTGTAGGAAACAGGAAACCACAAAAGAAAAGAAAGACACAGGCCCAAAAGGCAAATATAAATCAGCAGAAGAATGAAGCTTATCCACTAACAAAGTGCTTTCACATACATGAACATCATTTTATCCTCATAATATATTATAATTGGTACATAATCAGGCTTTTGAGGAATCACTCTCAAGAGTATTTAAACATAAAAGAGTTAATTTTCCAACTTCCATTTTCAGCCATGTTAACTGTGTCGATTCATCATTCAATACTATCTTGGGAAGATCCCACTTTTTTAAGGATTTTGGTTTTTTTAGAGCAGGTTTAGGTTTGCAGGAAAATCACACAGAAAGAACAGCGTCCCCCTCTTCCCCACACAGTTTCTTTCATTATTAACATCTTGCATTAATATGATACATTTGTTTCTATTAGATCCACTGTTACTCAGTTATTTATATGGCCTTCTCTCAACCTTGTCTTTACTTTTTACTTGTCATAGTCTTTCCCCTTAGAGGCTTAATGGTTGTTCACAAGATCCCCAAAAGCCTACAGCAAAGAAGAAGGGCTCTAGAACTGGGCTGGCTGGGTCTGTGTTCCAGCTCAGCCTCTTTCTACCACCTGACCTCAGTCAAGTTGTCTAAACTCTCTTTGTCTTGAGAATAAACTACCACCTACCTTATAGAATGGCTTTAACAAAGGAGTACATGGAAAAGACTCAGAACAGTGCCCGGCACATAGTAAACTCAATAAGAAAGGATTTATTATTATTATTACTGTGTTTATTACTCTCACGCTCTTATTTCCCAAGCTCTCTCCCTGTCGAACTGACCTCAAGCTCAAGCACCACAGTCTTAATGACAAAATGAGAAAAAAGCTCACAAATGGCAAAGGCCCAGAATCCACGTCAAAATGGACCTGAGGCTTTGAGTCAAACTTAATCCTACAGGAGCTGGGAGGTTGTGGGGAGGAAGGCCAGGAGGAGCCACAGCATCTGACCAGGCAGAGCAGCCCTCCTGGGCTCTCGCACACACAGGAGCAGAGCAGTCATTAGCCATGTCCCACCCCATGCCCAACCCCAGGCTATTGTCCTGTCCCCATAATTTGCTGGAGGTGCAGGGTTCTCTGAAAACAAAAGCACTGGGGGTAACTGGGGTCTTCTGGAGGCCTGGTATGACTGAGGGTCTCTCATCAGCCCTCTGCAGTTTTCAAAATCCAAGACATGAAGGCAAGAATTTGGTACTGCTAAGGCCCCAAAAGAAGGAGCCCTGACAAGACAAGCACTCTCTCTTCACACAGTGCCTGGGATCACCTTCACAATCCTCTAGTGCAGACATGTGGGCAGCAAGGGACGACAAAGTAAGAGGTCAAGGTAAACAGGAAACAAGACTGGCCATTTGCTAATCCATTTTGAACTTGGGTAATAGTGCATTGAAATTTGTTTCACTCTTTTCTCCATGTTTTTTGCATGCCTAAAAATATCATAATAAAAAGCAAAAAAAAAATCAAGCCAAAAATTTTTATTCTAATAGTTCATTAAGAATTTAAGGAGAGATTTCTTCTCCTATTTTACCTGAATTCCTGGTGGACAGCAGAGCCTCCCACAGAGAGTGGTACCCAGTCGATAGACATTTATTGAATGAATATTGGAGGGTTAAATGTCAGATACAGGATCAATAAGCAGAGACACAGAGGGAGACAAATGAAGAGAAATGTGCACAAATGCACTAGTGAGTGTATACACACACACACACACACATACACACAGGGACCAGGGATAAACAGTGACAAAAAACACAGATCCTGCCCTCATGCTGCTGCTGCATGTCTTTATCTCTTTTTTCCATCTTTGATGTATTATTATTATTATTATTGGAGGATAATTGCTTTGGACTTCCCTTGTGGCTCAGATGGCAAAGAACCCACCTGTAATATAGGAGACCCAGGTTCAATCCCTGGACAGGGAAGATTTCCACCACCATCCCCCCTACCCCTGAGAAGGGAATGGCTACCCAATCCAGTATTCTCGCCTAGGAAATCCATGGACAGAGGGGCCTGGTGGACTACAGTCCACGAGGTCATAAAGAGTAGGACACACTGAGCAACTAAGCACACGCACACACACACACACACACACACACACACACCAATTGCTTTACAATGTTGTGTTGGTTGCTACCATACAACAATGCAAATCAGCCATAACTATATGGCCCCCTCGTCTTGAGTCTCCTTCCCAACCACCCCCCATCCCACCCCTTTAGGGTTTTTGTCTCTTGATCCTATCAACCATTTGCCTATGGGAGTAGGAGTTTGTAGCAGAGTAGAATCTGTGGGGAGAAGAAAGCAGTTATATGAACAAGCTCCAGGAGTAAAATCATCTGGTAAGTTTCCTGCTTACAAGGTTAAAAAAAGATTGGGATTCAGATCTGGCCAGGTTCCCAGTCCTATATGTTGTTTATTAGACTTTCCTTCCTCTACTGAACACTGATCAAGCCCTTACATCCATCACCTCCAGCATCTCTTCAGGCCTTCTTTGGAGAGGAGATGCATAACTCTGGGACAGGATCACAGGACAGCCAGTGAGTCTCCAGGACAGACTTGGATTCAAATATCGTGAGAGAAACTATGTTTAACTAAAGGCTTGTCTGAAAGAGCTGCTATGAGAGTTTGCTCATTTAACAATTCTGAAGGTTTTGAAACACAAGGGGAATTTAAGTACAGAGCCTGGTCTTTACCAAACCAAGCAAGTTACAGATTTATGATTTGCTTGTTTGTTTTGGTGTGCATTAGGAACAAGGTTGCTCTCAAGGTTTAATTTATGTCTCTGCTCTTTTACACTGGAGAAGACAATCATAAAACATCTTTCTGCATAAAAGTTAGTGTCAAATCAAAAGAACAGCTCCATAGCAAGGGCATTCATTTCCAGGTGAAAATATACATGAGAGGCCTCAGATGTGAGCAGTAACAAAAACAAACAAACAAAAGGATGAGGATTACCCAGAGGAAGATGGGAGGCTGCCTTTACCTTGCAAATAAATATCAAGTATCTCTGATTGGGGACCTTATAGAAGGATAATGAAGCTGTATTTAAAGATAAACAACAAATAAGAGGACTGAACAATACTTTTGACAAAATATGTAGAGACAAGGCAACATATGAGACTAGCAGCTACTATTTTAAGTACCTGGCACCATGCCAAAGCCTTTGACTGTATGGATCACAATAAACTGTGGAAAATTCTGAAAGAGATGGGAATATCAGACCACCTGATCTGCCTCTTGAGAAATTTGTATGCAGGTCAGGAAGCAACAGTTAGAACTGGACATGGAACAACAGACTGGTTCCAAATAGGAAAAGGAGTTCGTCAAGGCTGTATATCGTCACCCTGTTTATTTAACTTATATGCAGAGTACATCATGAGAAACGCTGGACTGGAAGAAGCACAAGCTGGAATCAAGATTTCCGGGAGAAATATCAATAACCTCAGATATGCAGATGACACCACCCTTATGGCAGAAAGTGAAAAGGAACTAAAAAGCCTCTTGATGAAAGTGAAAGAGGAGAGTGAAAAAGTTGGCTTGAAGCTCAACATTCAGAAAACAAAGATCATAGCATCCGGTCCCACCACTTCATGGGAAATAGATGGGGAAACAGTGGAAGCACTGTCAGACTTTATTTTTCTGGGCTCCAAAATCACTGCAGATGGTGACTGCAGCCATGAAATGAAAAGACACTTACTCCTTGGAAGGAAAGTTGTGACCAACCTAGATAGTATATTCAGAAGCAGAGACACTACTTTGCCAACAAAGGTCCGGTTAGTCAAGGCTATGGTTTTTCCTGTGGTCATGTATGGATGTGAGAGTTGGACTGTGAAGAAGGCTGAGCACCGAAGAATTGATGCTTTTGAACTGTGTGGTGTTGGAGAAGACTCTTGAGAGTCCCTTGGACTGCAAGGAGATCCAACCAGTCCATTCTAAAGGAGATCAGCCCTGGGATTTCTTTGGAAGGAATGATGCTGAAGCTGAAACTCCAGTGCTTTGGCGACCTCATGCGAAGAGTTGACTCATTGGAAAAGACCCTGATGCTGGGAGGGATTGGGGGCAGGAGGAGAAGGGGACGACAGAGGATGAGATGGCTGGATGGCATCACTGACTCGATGGACATGAGTCTGAGTGAACTCCGGGAGTTGGTGATGGATAGGGAGGCCTGGCGTGCTGCGATTCATGGGGTCGCAAAGAGTCGGACAGGACTGAGCGACTGATCTGATCTGATCTGACCATGCCAGGATCTGCCTGCTAAGAGTTGCATGCATCTCATTTAATCCTTAGGAGCACTCTATGAGGTGTTGTGTTGTTCAGTTCAGTTCTTAGGTCTATGTTACCATTGAAAATATCTCTTTGGCAGTGTTAAGCATCTGTCTTAAGATAGCACATAGTAGGTGGCAGAGCTGGAATTCAAGCCCAGACCATAGAACTCCAAAGTCCATGGTTTTAGGCACTATATAACCCTGGCTCTTGTGCCCTGCTGCTGTTGCTGCTGCTGCTGCTAAATCGCTTCAGTCGTGTCCAACTCTGTACGACCCCATAGATGGCAGCCCACCAGGCTCCCCATCCCTGGGATTCTCCAGGCAAGAACACTGGAGTGGGTTGCCATTTCCTTCTCCAATGCATGAAAGTGAAAAGTGAAAGGGAAGTCGCTCAGTCGTGCCCAACTCTTAGCGACCCCATGGACTACAGCCCACCAGGCTCCTCCATCCATGGGATTTGCCAGGCAAAAGTGCTGGAGTGGGGTGCCATTGCCTTGTGCCCTAGGGTACATTAATTGGGAAAATAAAGGGTGAAAAATCATCTTAAAAGGAAAGGCCTAATAGCATCAAGGAAGAGGAGAAAGAGGGAACAGAATTCCCAGGAAGGGTTGGGGAATATGGGGACAAGATTTCTGGGCTGTCTAGAAGAGGCAGGCTGCTGCCAGCAAAACAAGCTCAACCAGGATCCAGGGGAGAATGCTCCATGAAGGAAGAGCTGAACCTAAAGACTGAGCCAGGGCTGTGGTGAGGAAGTGGGGTGGGACCAAAAGTCTTTCCATGAAGACTTCTGGAAAATTGTGCCAGATGTTCATAAAGACCAGACAGTGTTTTAAATGCTGAAAATCCACTCAGTCTTCCATACTTTTCAATAAATAACTGCCACATAAATTAATGGTTTCCCTGGGATGCTTCTGTGTAAACTCCTTCCCCAAGGATCACATAAGATTTGTCCCCTAGATTTTTTTTCTCTCCTCACCTTCACTGCCACTTAAATACCCAATAGAGGAAAAAAAAGAGAAGGGTTCATATGAAGAGAGAAATTTGGGGATCATCTCCCAGATGGGATGCTGGGGCACTGGGTGAAGCTGGAGTTAAATTGCAGCCAAAGTCTCTGATTTAAATAGTGGAGAATTAGCCCATCACTTGAGGGGACCTTGGGTGTTAGAGTCTTTACCTCAAAACCAGGTAACTTTCTGAAGGGCAATAATTATAACAGAAAGAACTTTCTTAGCAGGTGGGTTACTCAGAAGTCTCTAGAACTTCCTCATTCTGGTCCAGTAACCAATGGACATCTGCAGCCTGAAATTTTACCATGTCATCATTCCACCTGTATTAGTCCCCTAAGGCTGATGTCACAAATTACCACATAGTTGCTGGCTTAAAACAATAGGAATTTACTCCCCCATAGTTCTGAAGACCAGATGTCAAAAATCAACCTTTAAGTGGGCCACAATTCCTCTGAAGGCTCTGGGGAAGAGTCCCTCCTTTTCTCTTCCAGCTTCTGGTGGCTCCTGACATTCCTTTCCTTGTAGCAATGTCACTCCAAGTCTTTACCTCCATGTTCACATGGCCACCTTCTCATGTGTGTCTCTGAGTCCTCTTCTCAAGTCATTGGATTTAGGATCTACCCTAAATCCAGAATAATTTCACCTCAAGGTCCTTAACCAATGACATCTTCAATAGTTCTATTTTCAAATAAGGTAAATTTCTGAGGTTTTGAATAGACATAAATTGAATGTACTACATCACCTAATTGTACCCCTCATTGCAACTGTGGATAAAATTTGAATTTGTCCATCAACCAGTTTCCTTGGAGATCAATCTACACATTTTTCTGGCTGAATGAATGACTGGTATTTTATCAGTTCAAGCTTATTACAGAATACTATAGACAGGGAAGCTAGAAGTCTGAGATCAGGGTCCAGCATGGTCAGGTGCTGGTAAGGACTCTCTTCCAGACTGTAGACAACTGGTAGTATTGTGACCTCACATGGTAGAGAGGACAAGAAACCTCCCTAGCATCTCTTTTGTAAGGATACTAATCCTATTCATGAGGGCTCCATCCTCATGACCTAACCACCTTTCCAAATCCCTACCTCCTAATATCATCATCCTGAGGGTTAAGAATTCAACATATGAATTTGTGGCTAATACAAACATTCAGTCCATAACAACTGGTACAAAAAAAAAATTCTAGTAAGTATAAACCACTGTGGGAACATTCGCAGTGCAGTCTTTTTCTCATTATCTCTTTTTAATAAGGCTCAGATCAGTTCAGTTCAGTTCAGTCACTCAGTCGTGTCCGACTCTTTGCGACCCCATGAATCACAGCATGCCAGGCCTCCCTGTCCATCACCAACTCCTGGAGTTCACTCAGACTCATGTCCATCGAGTCAGTGATGCCATCCAGCCATCTCATCCTCTGTCATGCCCTTCTTCTCCTGCCCCCAATACCTCCCAGCATCAGGGTCTTTTCCAATGAGTCAACTCTTCGCATGAGGTGGCCAAAGTATTGGAGTTTCAGCTTTAGTATCAGTCCTTCCAAAGAACACCCAGGGCTGATCTCCTTTAGAATGAACTGGTTGGATCTCCTTGCAGTCCAACGGACTCTCAAGAGTCTTCTCCAACACCACAGTTCAAAAGCATCAATTCTTCAGTGCTCAGCTTTCTTCACAGTCCAACTCTCACATCCATACATGACCACTGGAAAAACCATAGCCTTGACTAGATGGACCTTTTTTGGCAAAGTAATGTCTCTGCTTAAGGCTGGATACAAAAAATGAAGCCACTTAGGGGAGGCTGTATGAGGACATAGAGACATTTAAACCCTTCAGTCCTTGGGCAGGCCCCAGCTTCTTTGCCAGGAAACCCTGAGTCAGATAGCTGGAGCTTATGGAGAATAAGACTATTTCTTCAAAAGACCTTCTCCACTTAGGGGAGAAAGCTTTTTAACACATGCCGCAAGCAAATCTTACTGTCCACTCGGGTCCATAGAAATCTTTAGTCACTCATAGTAATGGAGAAGACTAATGTCATTAGAAGAGATTCATGTTCAACTCTCCAGTTTGCTATTTGACATAAAACTATCAAAAACATTTTCTCTGATCCTTTTATTATTGTCATAAAATATTTTTAAAAAGCTTTTTATCCCAGAGGTATAAAGTGTAAGGCCAAAATAATAAATTTGATTTTATGAAAATTAAAGATTTTTGTTCAACAAAAAATATCACAGTCCAAGTTAACAGAGATATAACAAATTTGGGAAAAAAATATTAGCAATGTCTGAAACTGACATGAGATTCCTGCAATCAACAAGGAGAAGACCATAATTCCAACAGAGAATAGGCAAAAAGAAAAAGAAATATTCAATTTATAGAATGTGAAATATAAAAAGCCCACATATAAAGAGAAACCATTTGTGGAAACTACATTCATTTTAAAATGTAGGGACTATTCTAGTGATCCAGTGGTTAGGACTTGGTAGTTTTGCTGCCGAGGACCCGGGGTTCAATCTCTGGTCAGGGAACTAAGATCCCTCAAGCTGTATAGCACAGCTAAAAAAAAAAAAAAAATGTAAGTTAAAGCTATAATGGGATATCACTTTAGAGCCATTGGACCAGCAAAAAGGAGAGAGGTAGATAATGCCAAGCTGGCAGAAACACGAGGACAGAATGTAGGAGTCCTTATCACTGCTGGTGGGGAGAAAGACTGCAGAGCCATCCTGGGGAGGAAGGGCCTGCCGTTAGTTAAGTTCAATATAAAATTTTACACATATGTGTTATTAATCCCACATGGCCATAAGGGGACAAGCACCAGGATGCTCACCACAACACCATTCCTGGAGTGGGATGTCAATGGCAATCTGGCGTCCAACACTGAGGAGGGAGTGAATGCAATGTAGTGGGTGTGTCCCCAAGGAGGACTGTGCAGCAACTAAAGCTAGGTATTAGACGTTCACTCAGTCATACAGTAGATCGTATTACACAGAGGGAAAAAATTAAAATAATAATAATAGCGAGGTGATTTGTGACACAATGCAGTGCCGACTATAAATTTATGCACACAAAATAACTCATATTTGACAAAATATAGAAGCAAAAGGATCACAGAAAACATGAATATAGCTGTATATAGGAAACTGGGAAGGGTCTTACGAATAGGAAATAGAGATATAAGTGAATAAACAACATCAGAGAGTTCCTTGTCCTGATAAAAGGATCTAATATAGAGAGTTCTGGAAGCCAGAAATTTTTCACAATGGAGTAGTTTGAAAATCTGATCAGAAAGGGCAGTGAGATGGAAGGAAAGAGAGCAATCACTTCCTTTTAAATCCATCACTTTCAGATTATTGACTGTAACACCAATCAAGTCAGGACCAGTAAGCACTGACAGCCTCAATGTTTCTGAAAATTAAAGTTAAAGAACCATTTCTTCCCATTTGCTCATTGATTCAACCATTACAAAGTATCTATTATGTGCCATGAGGACACTCCTGTTCAGGCCCCAACTTTGCAGAGAAAGAAATTCTTTCTCCTTTGCTACCTGACCAAAAGCTGCCTGACCCCCTCTTCTACTGCAGCACCCTGAAACTCTCCCAGAAATCCAGGGAGGAAACTATGTGGATAGCTTTCCTTCTCCCTGCTCCTCCTCAGCACAGCTCAGTATATCATGTCTCCTAAGAGGATTTCCCTGGTGGCTCAGATGGTAAAGAATTTGCCTGTTATGTGGGAGACCAGGTTTGATCCCTGGATAAGGATGATTCCCCTGGAGAAGGGAATGGCTACCCATTCCAGTATTCTTGCCCAGAGAATTCCACAGACAGAGGAACCTGGCAGGCTATAGTCCATGGGGTCACAGTGTTGGACACGATTGAGTGAAAAATGTTTTGTTTTTTTTTTTCCACTTTTCAAGAGGTTCTCAAAAATACTCTGAATCTCCTGACTTCTTAAACATAGCAGAATCTTCTCTCCCATGGTGCTGGGAGAACATGTGTTAAGATACAAGATAAGGCAGTCACCCAATATGCTCCTCTCTTTCCCCTTTTCCAAACAGTTTATGAAAACGATCATTTAGAAAACAGGTGCTCACCAGGATCGAAGAACCTTTCCCTCCTTTCTGGTTCACAGTGGTGTGCCTCCCACCTCAAAGCCTGCTAGATCTGTGGATAAACTTTTGCCTATATAAGAGTTTATGAAACTTCTAACTCAGGAAAGAAAATTCCATTAAGACTTAAATCTTCTTAGACAGACCTACTCAGTCAGCCCTACTTAATGGAGTTCATTATCTGTTGTTCAGTTCTGTGCAGGATTCCTTTTCCCTTCGAGAAACAGAAATTGAGTGTAGTAATTAGAATTGAGAGCAGAGTTAAGAAATGTAGATGTATGCTTAAAGTGAAATATTGCATTGTGCTGGTCAGTGGTACATGAATTATTCAAGATGTAGAAATGAATATCATATAAGCTAACGCAAAAAAGCACATGTAAGATTAATTTTAGGAATGGGTATTTTAGGCCAAATTCAAAACTCTTCCTAATTCCCTCAGTAGAAATTGAGTTCTCTATAAAAATCCCATTCTTGATAAGTTATGTTTTGTGTGCCTTTCTAGATTTCCAATGGCAGCCTACTCCAGTGCTCTTGCCTGGAAAATCTCATGGGCAGAGGAGCCTGGTGGGCTGCAGTCCATGGGGTCACTGGGAGTCGGGCACGACTGATCAACTTCACTTTCACTCTTCACTTCCATGCATTGGAGAAGGAAATGGCAACCCACTCATGTTCTTGCCTGGAGAATCCCAGGGATGGAGGAGCCTGGTGGGCTGCCATCTATGGGGTCGCACAGAGTCGGACACAACTGAAGTGACTTAGCAGCAGCAGCAGCAGCAGCAGCAGCTAGATTTCCAATTATATATTTTTGATAATAGTTGGTGGGAAACTGAAGGACAAAGATAAGCTTCCTTCTTTTCTAGTTTTAAGTCATGACTTAGGAAGAAAAAGGTAGCAATTGGATATGAAGAACTCATCTGGTATATAAGAATAAGGGTCTCGAGACCAGATTCTTCAGTCACCTCTACACTGAGGGTGCAGAAGTGGGGAAAGGAGCCAAGAGAAAGAGCCCCAGGAGATGTGTAAGAATTAGAAGAGTATATCATCTCATGTGTCAAGCAATTGCATGGGGCAGAAAGTAAAAGGCTCAGAGAGCTATCAGGGAATGAAAAATAAGAAAGTTACACTAAATTCAACAGCTTGGAGGTCACTTTAAGAAAGTGGCTTCTGTAGAGTAAGTGGTGAGGGCTAAAGGAACAAAGAATAAAGTGTAGAGTAGGCAGCTGATCATTCACGACTGTTAGTACTATAACTTCATCTCTCAGAAGTAGAGGGGTAATGGTTACCATAACACTGGGTTGGCAAAAAAGTGCTTTTGGGTTTTTCCATAAGATGTTACAGAAAAACCCAGACTAACCTTTTGGCCATCCCAGTAGTAACCATGATTTACTGGGTACTTGCTACATGCCAATAACTGTGCTATTTGATACTTATTGTATCTGTAACTTTTCTTTTTTAAAAAACTGAGATATAGTTGATGTACAATATTGTTTCAAGAATACAACATAGCAATTCACAATTTTTAAAGGTTATACTGAATTTGTAGTTTTTACAAAATGTTGGTTATATTCCCTGTGTTATACAACGTATCCTTGCAGCTTACTTTATACCTAAGAGTTTGTACCTCTTTATTCTCAACCCTCTGTTGTCCCTTCCCCCTTCCCTCTCCCAACTAGTAGCCACTAGTTTGTTTTCTGTATTTGTAAGACTTTCTTTTTTGTTATATTCCATAGTTTGTTGTAGTCTTTATTTTTTTTATGATTTTATTTATTTTTAGCTGTGCTGGGTCTTCACTGCCATGTACGGGCTTTCTCTAGTTCTGGCGAGCGGGGGCTAGTCTCTAGGTATGGCACACAGGCTTCTCATTGTGATGGCTTCTCTTGTTGCAGAGCACAGGCTCTAGAGCATGTGGGCTTCAACTGTTCTGGTGCATGAGCTCAATAGTTGCAGCTTGCAGGCTCTAGATCTTGGGCTCAGTAGTTGTGGTACACAGGCTTAGTTGCCCCACTGCATGTAGGAGCATCCTGGATCAGGGATTGAACTCATGTCTCCTATGTTGGCAGGAGGATTCTTTATCACTGAGCCACCAGGGAAGCCCTGCTGTAGCTTTTAGATTTTATACGTAAGTGATATCATGAAATATGTGTCTTTATTTCACTTAGGATAACACTCTCCAAGTCTATCCACGTTGGTGCAAATGGCGAATTTTCATTCTTTCTATGGCTGAGTAATATTTCATTGTAAATATGTACCACATCTTCTTTATCCATTCATATGTCAGTGGACATTTGGCTTGCTCCTATATCTTGGCAATTATAAATAATGCTGCTATGAACATTAGAGTGCATGTATCTTTTCAAATTAGTGTTTTCAATTTTTTGGATATATATCCAGGAGTGGAATTGCTGGGTCATGCAGTAGTTCTATTTTTAGTTGTTTGAGAAACCTCCAGACTGTTCTCCACAGTGGCTGCACAGTGTACATTCCCACCAATAGTGTGTGAGGGTTCTCTTTTCTGCACATCCTTGCCATCATTGGTTCTCTGTGTTCTTTTTCATAATAGCTATCCTTACAGGTGTGGGGTGATTCCTCAGTGTTTTTTTTGATTTTCATTTCCCTGTAATTAGCAATATTGAGCATCTTTTCATGTACCTGTTGACCATCTGCATGTTTTCTTTGGAGAAATGTCTGTCCAGGTCTTCTGCCCATTTTTAATTGGGTTGCTTGGATTTTAATGTTCAGTTGTATGAGCTGTTTATATATTTTGAATATTAATCTCTCATCAGTCACATCATTTGCAAATATTTTCTCCCATTCAATAGGTTGTCTTTTTGTTTTGTTGTTAGTTTCCTTTCCTATGCAAAGTCTTTTAAGTTTAATTAGGTCTCATTTGTTCATCTTTGCTTTAATTTCCTTTGCTTTAGGAGACAGATTTTTTTAAATATTGCTATAATTTATGTCAATGAGTATCTGCCTATGTTTTCTGATAGGAGTTTAATGGTTTTCAGTCTTATATTTAGATCTTTAATCCATTTTTTTATTTTTGTATATGATATTAGATAATTATATACTTATTAATTTTAAAAGTATCTATTAAGAAATTCTACCTCCAAAATGTACTACAATTTCATCTACTTTCATCATCTCCAGTGTGGTCACACCAGTGTAAACTCCTGCTTCCTTTGCCCCAACTACTCCAAGAGCCTCCTCTGCCTCCACCCTGTCTCTACAGTGCATTATCTACAACAGCAGACAAAAATGGTTAAATGCAATCAGATTAAATAAAAACCCTGCAATGACTTTCAATTTCATTTACATAAGGTCCAAATTTCTCCAAAGACTTACGTGCTCTGGCCCCCACTTTTCTCTCTAACCCCATATCCTAAGCATCTCCCCTTCATTCCTGTTGCTCTAGACACATTGGCTTCTATCAGTTCTTGAACAGAAAACCTTCATTCCTGAAGGTAAAAAAGTTAAAAGTCAAGGTAAATAAGCAGAGGTGAACTGCATGAGTGATGCTAGGAAGGCCACCATTCAGAAGACATAGTTTAAAAAAAAAAAGCACTCAATTACCTAAGGTAATATTCAAGCATGGTGGGTAAGAAGTCAGCTCCTGATACTGAGTATTCTGGATTCAAACCCTGCCTCTACCACTCATTGGCCACTGATGTTGGCAACCTACTTAACCTCTCTAAACCTGTTTCCTCATCATAAAATGGATCATATAATAGAACTCCTACAGAGAAAACAATAGAAGGTGTCTCTTATATAACTGAGAATATTCAGCAGGACAATGCAAGTAAAGCACTTTGTGTATATGCTATGCAATAAATATTAGCCATTAAAATGTATTCAATAAATATTTATTTAGCACAGTGCTAAGCTCTGTGCCAAGCTCTGGGAAAATAATCATTGTCCTCATGAAGCTTTTTCACTCACTTTTTAAGTGGGGAAGGATTTTTTTTAATATGTGCAACAGAAAAAGTAATAATTTTACTATCAATTCCCTGATGCAGGAAGATGTCACAATGTTCATAAATGTTGACAAAATGCTGAACTCAGTTTTATTTATCAAGAAGCCTATTTGATCTTTCAAAGGATAGAAAATTGATTGAGGTTATTTGATATTCAAGTCTCATTCATCTCTTGAAAACTACTAGGTGACAGGCACACGTTGCAAAGGGGACCTAGGAAAAAGAGCTCCTCTAAAGGACCTCACAATCAAGGAGGAAAAGCGAAAAATAAACAGCTACAATGCAATGTGTTCAGTACTGTTATAGAGGAAACAAAAGGTGTTATTGGAGCCCTGAAGAACAAACTTGGGCTGATGCTTGAAAGGCACAAGAAGGGCTCCTCACCAAGTGGGCACAGTGAGTGGGTAGCTGTTCTCAGCAGAGGGACCTATGACAAGAATGTAATGAACTGATATGTATGAGAGATGATCTGAATATTTAACAACTGGTATGGTAGGCACCAACCGACACTAGCATTAAACAGCCAACACAACTGCCCCAGTGCTACTGAGCCTTGTGTCAGAGTTGCTGAGGTTGGTGGGAAGAGATAGTATTGGGAAGGAGGAAACAGTCCAATCTATCAAAAATCTAATCTCTGGAAATTAATGTGCTAAAAGTTAAGGCAGGAACAGAGGAGCCTGGTGGGCTGCCGTCTATCGGGTCGCACAGAGTCAGACACAACTGAAGCGACTTAGCAGCAGCAACAGCAAGGCACTGAAAATCAATTCACCAAAACTCAACTTTCCAAGTACTCAACTCACCAAAGTATTAGGACACTATTCAAGTATTCAGGGTTTTAGTTTTGCCAAGACTTTGCCAGCTGGGACACATATCATTTTTGCATGTGTTTTATATTTCAAATGTTCAATATTCAATGGACTAGAATGATTTTCAACTTTTGTCTTCTCTATTTCTGTTACTGAGCCTAAGCTCGTTCTGCTCACCACACAACAGGCCAATAAGTGGCAGAAGCGGTGTTGAGGCAAGGAAAACAACTTTATTTAGAAAGCTGGCAGAACGAGAAAATGGCAGACTAATGTCTCAAAATAAACGTCTTTTCAGGGTCTGGATGCCAGTTTCTTTTATAGAACACAGAAGGGGAGGAGGTGAGGAAGTAAAGTTAAAAAGCCATTAATCTTGTAAATATCTCCTGGATTGGCCAGTCTCAGGGAGGGGATGTGTTAGTATTCAGACAGAGGGGCAGGGTTCCCTGAGGTGGTAGCTGGTGTACTAGGAGGACCCAGAGGGATGGTATGGGGAGGGAGGAGGGAGGAGGGTTCAGGATGGGGAACACATGTATACCTGTGGCGGATTCATTTTGATATATGGCAAAACCAATACAATATTGTAAAGTTAAAAAATAAAATAAAAAAGTAAAAAAAAAAAAAGAAGAAGCAGTATCCTTTTAGTGAATAAAAGAAATGGGAAGCAAAATTAAACTAAAAGAAACAGATTCTCCCCTATAACATTTTTTTAGATTTTTACAGATTTACGTCTTACCTCCACCTCTGCTCTTGCCTTTGTCTTTGCAGAGGACTGTCCTGGACCCAGCTTACTGTATTTCTTTGACAGTGTTGACTTGATTATTCAGTAAATTGCCTTTGGCAAATAGTCCTAGAGTCACAAAGTTAATAAAACAGAAATCAGATCATAACAGGCTTTTAGAGACAACATACATAATGGTTACGAATCCATTTTTCTGGAGCTTCCATTCAGAGTTCAAATTCAAGTTTGGCCATCTACCAGCAGTGTGACTTTGGGCATTTAAACCTCACTTGCCTCCTCTTCATCCATAAAATAGAGATAATAATAGAATTTACCTCAGAGGTTTATTATAGTGAATGAATGTGAATGAAATGCTTAGAACAGTGTCTGGCACATAGTGAACAATCAATCAATGACAGTCATTAATAGCACACTGTGCTAAGGAGGGTTAATCTATGCTAAAGATGAGAGGGAGGCAGTGAAAGACTTTACAGTTGAGAGAACAGATTAGAAACAGAGGAGGATGGAAGCTGTTGCACTAGTCCAGCAAAGAGCGATGAAGATATGAGCTAAGTTTTCTCAGCGAGGAAGAAGTGAGATAACATCAGGAGAACACGAGGTTGCCTTGAATGAGCTCAGATTTCTAGGTTCACAGAAAGGATGAGAATTTATTTGATGGCTTTGCACTGTCAAACTGATGCTAGTTATCTTAAAGAAAACATGTAAAATGAGAGAAGTGCCAGAAGAAGAAAGGCAAGCAAATAGCATCCAATTTTCAAAAAAAGAAATTCTATTACTACAGCCCAGATACCCAAATGGATTGTTAATGCAATAGGTTGTATTAGGACAAATCAGGCCAAATGAATTTCATTTCCTTTCCTTGGTGACAATTAAAAGAGAAAAGGTTTTGGGAAAATGTCAGCCTTATTGCCTGTATTTTGACTGTATTGAACAAGATGGAACACTTTACTCTGTGGACAAATGAAAACATGGGCTTGATTCATCACTTGTTAAATCTGCCTAAAGAGTTTGTTAGTACTGTCACCTCCAAACTACCCCGTCATACAATTTCCTCATTAAATATCTTTCAGGATGCCACCTGCAACTATTTGTTACTAATACAAACTACAAAACTATAAAGTTTTAAAGCATTAAAGGTAAAATCATATTTTTCATATAATTTCCATAATTTCACATAATTTTATAATTTAGTGAAAAAATCTACTTGCTCTTATTTGAAATAGGAAAGGTCTACTCGCAACAAATTCTCTTAGTTTCTCTTTGTTTTGATTTCCCCTTCATTCCCAAAAGATATTTTCACTGGATATAGAGTTCTGAGTTGACAGCTCTTTTATTCTCAGCCTCTGAAATATGTTATGCCGCTTCCTTTTAACCTCCGTGGTTTCTGAGAGATGCTATGTCATTCAAATTGCCTTTCCCCTGTAGGTAAGATGTCACCTCTCTCATTTGTTTTTAGTGTTCAGAAGTTTGACTAGGATGTGTTTGGGGGTGGAATTTTTGGAGGATCATCTTGTTTTAGAGTTTACTTAGCTTCTTGAATCTATAGGTTTACTTTTTCTTTTGTCATACTTGCGACATTTCCATCCGTTATTTCTTTCAGTACTTTTTCAGCTTGTTCTCTTTCCATGACTCTGATGATATGCATGTTAAATCTTCTGTTACATTTCCACAGATTTTCAAGGCTATGTTTGTTCTTTTTAGGTCTATTTCCCTCTGTTGTTGAGATTGTGAGTTCAGTTCACTCTACGGTTGTTTATCTCGCTTTACCTTAAAGTTCACTGACTCTTTGCTCCATTTTGCTTTGATTCATCATAGTCTTTTACTCAAATTAGTTTATTTTTGGTTCCAGAAGTTTTATTTGGTTCTTCTTTATGTTTTCTATTTCTTTGCTGCAACTTTCTATTTTTTACAATATGTTTCAAGGTGTTCATAACTGCTGACTGGAGCATTCTTAGAATGGCTACTTTAAAATCTTTGTCAAATAAATCTAGCATCTCTGTCATATTGGTGTTAGCATCTATTTCTTGCCCTTCTTTATTCATTTGAAGGTCTTCCTTGTTCTTGGTGATCATAATGAGTGGTTTTAGATTGAGACCTGGGCCTTTCACGTATTATTATGTCTTTGAATCTTGTTAGCCTCCTCTTTTTCTGATTTTCTCTGATACCTTCCCCCTAGGGAAAGGGGATAGACTGCGCTGCCTCATCACTGCCAGGTGAGGAGGGAAGTCCAAGTTCCCCACGTGGCTTTCATCGACGCCTGAAGAGGAGGCGTGGTCCTTGCTGCTGCTGGCGAAGGTTGCGATTTCTGGCTCCTTACTGGGTGCTCAGTGATACCTCACTGGTGATCATAAGCAGGGTGCTTCCTGACTGCTTTCCAGGAGAAGGGGAGTAAGTGACCTCATAATTGATGGGCAGTGGTCATCCTCTTATGTTAGTCACACCAGGGGACGGGCCCAGTGGACATCCTCTTATATCACACCAGGGGATAGTGGAAATAACACTCATTACTCCCAGGTGGGACGGAAGTCCCAGATCCCTACTCAGCCGCCTCTGATACTACTTGGCAGGGGAATTTGGTGCCTTGCTCCATCATGAAAGTGGAAGTTCATGGTCCCCATGAGCTCAGTCTTTGATGGCATGGGTGGAGGCGGGCTCACAGTTTTTTTGGTGGAATACAAGAGTTATTGTCTAAAAGTTTTTTTGCCTTGCTAGGCTGTTCCTTTCCTGGTCTTTTGGCTTGAGAGTGCAGGTTTTTGTTGGGAGCATTTTTTTGTCTACACTCATTGGCCCTTCCAGATTACCACTTCTCCAGCTCCAAGTCTGGAATACATGAGGCAAAAAGAAAACCCAAGGAACTCACCACTGTGTCCTTCCTTGAATCCCAAGGCCTCTAACCTGTCTGCCTTCCTTTATAAACTTTTCTTTATTTTATATATAGTATTTAGGGGTTTTCATCATACTTAATAGTAAGAATAGGGAAAAGTACATCTACTTCATCTTCTCAGAAGTGGATGTCTCCCTAAGTAAGACCATTTAGGACTTCCCTGATGGTCTGGTGGTTAAGAATCCACCTGCCAATGCAAGGAATACGGGTTTGATCCCTGAACTTGGAAGATCCCATGTGCCATGGAGCAGCTAAGCCCATGTGCCACAACTTCAGAAGCCCATGTGCCCTCGAGCCCATGCTCTGCAACGAGAAGGCACTGCAATGAGAAGCACACGAACAACAAGTAGTAGCCCCGACTTGTTGCAACTGGAGAAAGTCCACACGCAGCAACAAAGACCCAGTGTAGCCAATAGCTGAAAAAAATTTTTTAAATTGTTTAATGAGAGCAACGTGGATATGAGAATTAATCAACTCATGATTTTTTTATATTTTATTTTATTTTTTAACTTTACAATATTGTATTGGTTTTGATATTTTACTTCCCAATATGACAGTCACACAGTTCATGTAAGGAGTAAAAGTATTGCTGTGCCATGACCTTGGTTTATGCACAAAATAGTAATATTACTACTTTCAATCCCCCATCACTTTGCAGAAATATTTTAGGTCACTTAACATTTTCTTCCCACATTTTATGAACTGCACTTTTGAATCTAGTAAGTAGGTAGAAGAATACTATACAGTGGTATTATACTTGAAAATGGTCTATATTGAAATACAGAAAGCCATGAAAATTGAAGAGATAGTGAATATGCTTAATGATGGAATAAGAATACCTAAGTGTTTAAAAGCTACAATAATGAACAGAACCTATCAGGAAGAAATGTAACAAGCAAAGATACAAAAATCTCAATATAAGATTAAAAATTTATCCCACAAGGGAAATACAGGATGAAGATAACTTGACCAACAGGGAAGACAGCTTTCTTTCCATTCTCTCCTTCCTTCACATAGAAAGTACCTAGAGATATGGCAACGACAGGCTTAATTCAAAGCAGCTGCAAAGCAAGCTGCTTAAAGGATGGCAGAGTGGCTTGTACAAAACAGACACAAAACAAATGTTTGAATGAGTTATACTGAAGGAGACAGTGCAACACTGGTCTGCAACAAAATATTATAGCACACAGGTACAAGGAAAGTACTTATTCCACAAGGGTCTGCATTAGTAAATTATATCTGAAATATCATATGCAGTCTTGTACATGATAGAAATTAAAAGCATGTTCTTCTTTAACTTCTCAGGTTATAAAAGCAATACATTCCCATTGTAAGCAATTTGAAATATATAGGAAGAATAAAGAAATCAGCCACCAATAGCCACTGTAAATTACTTCCAGGTGCTGCACTTTCTAATCTTATTAATTCTGTATATTTTCTGAATGCTTACAATATGGCTGATTCAACAGGAATCATGTTAGACACCTGTGATGCAGCGGTAACCAAGAAACATAGTCCTTGACCTTAGGAAGGAGGGGCATGAGAAGACTATCATGTGAGCCAGCAGTCTGTAAAGGAAGGCTCATGACAATCACAGGGACAGTAATCATATTATTTGAGAAATAAGGCAGTTGAAGGAAATAAGTCTGCTTAGATGACATAATACTAGGGAGAAATTTTGTAAATGGTTTGTAGTATTTAAAGGAACTAAATCAGTAAAAGAGACTAGGTTTGATTATATTTTCTTAGAGGACAAAGCTAAGCTCTATATATGGAATTTGCAAAGGGGAAATTTTTGCCTCAGCTTAAATAAGAAAGAATTTTCTAGTAGTTGGATTGGGCCAAAACTGTTAGAGACCTCTTTAGAAGTGGTAAATTCTCCATCCTGAAAGTTGCAAGGCTGGATGGCAATCACTAAGAATTCCAGAGAGACAGTTCATGCAAAGCAGAGATCAGGCCTTTGTCTTCTGCCAACGGAAAACTCAGAAGTTAAGCATCGATGACCTACAAAGGAATCAGTTGCAGACACTTGGGAAAAACACCACAATATAGATTGACCCTGATTTTGCTTGTTTGTCTGTTTCATCTCAGGGTGTGAATTGTTTTCTTTTTCTTAGCCCAAGACATGAAGTACAAGGTAAGATTGCATTCTAATTTCAAATTCTGAGATTCCAAAATGATATGGCAGAATTGGGACTACCAAATTATAATGCTTCATGCAAGTGAACCAGAGGTAAACAAGAAGGTGGCCTAAGGTTAAGATTGGCAACACGTAGACTGTTGGAATGCAGGCAAGATGTCTGGAGCAACAGTATCCATCTTACGGTCATAAAACAATAATCATGAAGAAAAAGCCAAAAGAATTTCACAACCTGCTGAATCAACACTGAGATCTATCTACCTCCAGTTTTTTTTTTTTTTAATTTCTAAAACAAATGGTTAAGTGTTTAAAGCACTGTAGATGAGTTACTTGCAGCTGAAATTATTCCTTCTTGTTACATATGAAAATCAAATGCTCTAGCATAAGTGGGAGAAAACCCCACTTATGTAGTAGGATGTATTTTTGAGGTGATAATGTGTATTTTGTTCTCTTTTATCTTCCTTCCACCCCCTGCTATTTTTCTAGCAGGTAGCAGGCTTTGCACTTCACTACCATGGGAGATTTACAGGACAGAAAGCCACTGTTCCTCGAAGTCAGCTACTCTCTTTGTTTTTAGAAGAGCCCACCATCATTGATTCCCTTGTGGCTTAGATGGTAAAGCATCTGCCCGCAATGCAGGAAACCCGGGTTCGATACCTGGGTCAGGAAGATCCCCTGGAGAAGGAAATGGCAATCCACTCCAGTACTCTTGCCTAGAAAATTCCATGGATGGAGGAGCCTGGTGGGCTACAGTGCATGGGATCACAAAGAGTCGGACATGACTAAGTGACTTCACTTTCACTTTCTTTTCACCATCATTGATGACACCACCCTTATGGCAGAAAGCAAAGAAGAACTAAAGAGCTTCTTGATGAAAGTGAAAGAGGAGAGTGAAAAAGTTGGCTTAAAACTCAACATTCAGAAAACTAAGATCATGGCATCTGGTCCCATCATTTCATGGTAAATAGATGGGGAAACAATGGAAACAGTGAGAGACCCAGAGGGATGGTACAGGGAGGGAGGAGGGTGGAGGGTTCAGGATGGGGAACACATGTATACCTGTGGCAGATTCATGTTGATATATGGCAAAACCAATACAGTATTGTAAAGTTAAAAAAATAAAATAAAATAAAATTTTAAAAATAATAATAATAAAGTCATTAAAAAAAAAAGAAAGAAACAGTGAGAGACTTTATTCCTGGGGACTCCAAAATCACTGCAGATGGTGACTGCAGCCATGAAATTAAAAGACACTTGCTCCTTGGAAGAAAAGCTATGACCAGCCTAGACAGTATATTAAAAAGCAGAGACATTGTTTCTGATGAAGTTGTCTAGTCAAAGTTACGGTTTTTTCAGTAGTCATGGATGGATGTGAGAGTTGGCCCATAAAGTAGGCTAAGCATCAAAGAGTTGATGCTTTTGAAGTGTGGTGTTGGAGAAGACTCTTGAGAGTCCCTTGGACTGCATGGAGATCAAAGCATTCGATCCTAAAGAAAATCAGTCCTGAATATTCATTGGAAGGACTGATACTGAAGCTGAAATTCCAATACTTTGGCCACCTGATGCAAAGAACTGACTCATTGGAAATGACCCTGATGCTGGGAAAGATTGAAGGCAGGAGGAGAAGGGGATGACCAAGAATGAGATGGTTGGATGGCATCACCAACTTGATGGACATGAGTTTGAGCAAGCTCCAGGAGTTGGTGATGGACAGAGAGGCCTGGCTTGCTGCAGTCCATGGGGTCGGAAAGAGTCAGACATGACTGAGTGACTGAAATGAACTGAACTGAACATCATTGGAAGATTGTGTCAGGTGAGCAGAAGGAGGAGGGAGGGGGAGACCATGATTCTGAGAGTGTGAGGGAGATAATAGAGTGAGTTCACCTGAAAGCAGGAGATCAGTGTTGGTGGATCCTGAGATTCCCTTCTTCATGAGAAACAGTAAGATCTTGGAAGGAAGACTCCTAAGCTGCAATTTCCAACCTCCCAAGAATTCTCAGCTCCAACCATGGTCTTGAAGCAACACTCACTGGACCTGAAGAAACCATATGGCATGAGACCACAAGCGCCCTTTAGTGACCAGTGGGCACCACAGACCAGGGATCATGCTCATATCTGGCTCTGAAGAAAATCAAAGCATCAGCTCATCCCCAAGGTGGGTGTCAGGGACAGGTGACTCAGCAGAGGGAGGATTTAGAACAAGATTTAAACTGATGCATAGAAAAATCGTAAATGTCCTAGTTCTTGCATAACTGAGTCTGTATCAACACCCTGCCTGATTTACCTATTTTATTTCCAACAACTATCTGCAAAATTTTTCCTTGAAACAAAATATACACTGCATCTTATCTCACACAACTCAAGTCTCGCATCTTCTTGCCTCAAATTGCTTGGAGGTGACAGATCTCAAGGATACAAGAATAAAACTCTCCCCAAAGTGCACAAACACACACAGAGAATGTTTCCAACAATTTTAGAGGACACACATCCCTTAAAGTGTTCTTGGGCCTTATTCTTAGGAAATTTGTCTCTATTTCTCGTACTTCTAGATCTCTTTCACACCCTCTCTCTCTGTCAGTCTCTGTTTCTCTGCATATCTTTACGTGTGTGTTTTTTTCATTCCATCTGTATTCACAAATTCAATGCATGCTTAGCTTCCTGTCTTCATAAAAGTTTTTTTCTTCCCAAATAAGATAACATGCATGAACAATGTCCAGTACAAGAAATGTCTAGGATGCCCATGTGGCTGACCCTCTGGCCTCTTGTATAGACAAGAAGCCCACCTAAAGTTTCCTGCATGTGGCAATTCTAAACCATGACTACAAATTCTTGAGTGTTCCTCCTATCAAGAAGTGAAGTCTGTATTTTCAGGGCAGGTTAGGTGACTAGCTATATTTCCTTGAATCAGAACAGGCTAGTTGACTATTTTCTTTAATAAAGTACAAGGGAAGCAATGCTGTATGTCTTCTGAAGCTAGGTCACACAAGGCCATGCAACCTCTGCCTTGAGCTGTGGAATGCCTACTCTTGCAACCCCAAGCTGCTTTGTAAGAAGTGTGACCACCTGAGGTCACCATGGTCTGAGGAAGCTCAAGTCATTCAAACAGCCACATGCACTGATTCCAGGTAATAGTCTCAGCTAAGTGCAGTATCTGAGACACCCCAGCCCTGGCACCAGATATGTGAGTGAAGACCCCGGGTAATTCAGACCATCAGCTATTGAAGCCATGCCTAATCGTTAGAGCCTTCTCATCCGAGTCCCAGGCATGTGAAAGCAGAAATAAGTCATCTCCACTATTTCTGGTCTGAATTCCTCACCCACAGGATGAATGCACATAATAAAACAGTTGTTGTTTTGTACCACAAACTTTGGAATAATTCTGAATAACTGCAAAACAGCCCTTGACAGAGACTGGAAGAGAAGAGGATATCACAACAAAACAGATAGAATGTCTTGAACATTATCTTTAAAAGCCAGACAGATTCTAAGCTGAGAAGACAGTAAGAAGAGCTGATATGTGATCTTTTAAAGCAACATATGATGAGAAATGAGAGTCCTCGTGTTAAGCTCAATGTGGTTCAATTATGAGGCTAATTTAGTCAGTTCAATCATTCAGTCGTGTCCAACTCTTTGTGACCCCATGGACTGCAGCACACCAGGCCTCCTTGTCCATCACCAATTCCCAGAGCTTGCTCAAACTCATGTCCATCGAGTTGGTAATGCCATCCAACCATCTCATTCTTGGTCATCCCCTTCTCCTGCCTTCAATCTTTCCCAGCATCAGGGTCTTTTCAAATGAGTCAGTTCTTTGCATCAAGTGGCCAAAGTATTGGAGTTTCAGCTTCAGCATCAGTCTTTCCAATGAATATTCAGGACTGATTTCCTTTAGGACTGACTGGTTTGATCTCCGTGCAGTCCAAGGGACTCTCAAGAGTCTTCTCCAACACCACAGTTCAAATGCATCAATTCTTCACTTCTCAGTTTTCTTTATGGTCAAACTCTCACATTCATATATGACTACTGGAAAAACCATAACTTTGACTGTGAGGCTAATTGCATGCCAATAAAAAAATGGGGAATTGGAAATGGAAGAACGTGGCTTGGGACAAGAGTTATTGGATGGAGAGAGATATAGTGTGGAATATAAAAGGAATAAAGGAATAAAGATCTCACAGGTTTTCACTGAGTTTAGGAACTTTGCCAGCAGCTTCTAACCTTGTGAAGGTTAGCTTTCTAATTAATATCTTTATGCAACTTAAGTGATGAAACTCAGTTAAATGGCCTATTTTTTATAACATGCTCACAAATATTCTTTATGTCTAGCACTCCCTACTATCCAGTGTAAATTAAATTTTATTAAAGGGGGAATCCTTCAATTATAGTTGCAGATATTTTGAAGCTTGTCAAAATTATGCTAACTGATATAAGCATAAAGTTTCAATGAACAATAATAGAAAAAGGTACTGAAAAAGAAAGTTTATAATGTTATTCTGCTCCTGATGGAAAGTTGTTGTTTTGTTTTGTTTTTCACTGTGGCCTTCTCTAATAAGTAAAAGGAAAGCTTTCTAGTACCCCATGCTCCTCCAGGTGATAGTATTATCTATGTCTATTTGCTGGCTAAAAAGAGTCTAAGGGTGACATTTCTCATTGTTGCTTTGAATCAACTAAAAATTTTCATATTTTGTAATTCAGTGGGATTCAGGAAAAAAGTCCAAAAAGTGATACTTATACTTCCAGAACAGTTTATTTTCCCATAAAATGATAGAATACATTCTTAGTTCAGCCATGATGTGGGCATTCTTATTGAGCAATCTCACTCTCACTATGACTCGAAAAACCCAGTTAACACAATGTTTGATATGGATCTGGGTCAGTTCGGTAGTTACAACTGAACTTAAAGTTCTAGTCAATATACAATTGCTCAGTTGTGTTTGACTCTTTGCGACCCCATGGACTGCAGATCCCAGGTGCCTCTGTCCATGGAATTCTCCAGCCAAGAATACTGGAGTGGGTTGCCATTCCCTACTCTAGGAGATCTTTCTGACCCAGGGATCGAACCTGAGTTCGATCAAGGATCTCCTGCATTGCAGGCAGATTCTTCACCCTTTGAGCCACCAGTGAAGCCCTCCTCAAATAAACTCTGATCATTCTAATGGTGGGGTTAAACCTTTATTTCTTACTTTATCATTTTAAAAATATATCACATGCTAGCTAGAGAATGAGAAAAGACACTAAAGACAGACATTAAAATGACTACCACCACCCCTGTTCTAGCCACAGTCCACTCACTCTTTTCAACTTTTTTCAATTCAGTTCAGTTCAGTCACTCAGTCATGTCTGACTCTTTGTGACCCCATGAACCACAGCACACCAGGCCTCCCTGTCCATCACCAACTCCCGGAGTTTACCCAAACTCATGTCCATTGAGTCGGTGATGCCACCTAGTATCAAAATCTCTTCATTAACTCTCCCAGGAAGTGGGTCTCACTCAGCATTGCCGAATAAAATACAAATATATTTGTATTTTATTGATACTAAAAGAATTATTCATTGTTTCTCTGCATTCAAGTTTAACTTGAATGGGGCATCCTGTATTTTTATTTTCTAAGTTTAACAGCCCTATGTCTAAGAACTGGAAGAACTGTTCTCCTTTCTTATGAACTACTTCCAGCCTTCCAGGGAAAATCTAGGGTTTGACACTGATACTGTTACCACAGAGCTATATGAGAAGTTCAAACAAGGAAAATCTATATTATACATATACAAACTTTTAGTGTCTGGGTTTCATGTAGGCAGTGGTGTTTCCTGAATTTCCTGTGTCTCAGTTTAATTCCTCCCCACTGATTCTCATGGGCACACACAGATGATAAATATAAGCTCCTCTGACTTTCTCCTCCAAGATGGAACAGATCTGGTCAAGAAGTAGGAAGAAAAACCCCTCCTCTATGATCCAGCACAATGGCCCTCCTGCAACCACCAGACAGGCTCTGTGAGGCTATTATCACCATTATCTACTTTTTTTTTATTTTCTTTTTCTTTTTTTTTTTTTTTTTTTGACCAAGAACCTTGTGGGATCTTAGTTCCCTCAAGCAGGGAGTGAACCCAAGGCAATTACAGTGAAAGTGCCGAGTCCTAACCACTAGACTGCCAGAGAAGTTGCCATTGTCTATGTTAAGGAGTGTTTCCACTTGCTAGACCACAGTATAATGTAATTGAACATCTTCCTAAATAGACTCTTGCCTATTCTGAAATCAAAAAGGGACAATTTGTGTTACTGGAAAATTCCAAATCTCTCCTTGCTACAGTTTCTCCCACACTAGGTAGATAATACCTCCCATCCATACTGGGTCATCATCCCTCATCTTGATCTACCAAATGCTGGCCACTAGCTCAGATCCACCTCTTTGGTTAGAATGTCTCTGTATTATACTTGTTGCAATTTGAAGAAAGAATTAACAGTCCTGTAGTCTAAAACTCAGGAATATCCCCTGGAGGAGGACATGGCAATCCATTCCAGTATTCTTGCCTAGAGAATGCCATGGACGGAGAAGCCTGGTGGGCTACAGTCCATAGGGTTGCACAGAGTTGGACACGACTGAAGCAAGTAAGCAGCAGCAGTCTAAACCTCGTATTTTATAAATGGGACTGCTGAAGCCTAGATGTGACACATTGAGGCCAGAGAGGTAATTAATAGTCAACGTTGGACAAGGTCCCAGTTTTCCAACCATTCAGTGTTCTTTCCAGCATCACCCTGTACCTCTGTCAACAACTCTGCTTTATCGACTAAGAAAGAGTTCATCAAGTCAAATCCCAGGAAAATAATTCCTACTGTGCAGTCTATTAAGTTAAGTCAGCCTTTCTACTTAAGTTGCATTTTAAGTGATTTCCATTTTCAGTGCAACGGGTTGGAGATCCCACTTACAGTCAGAATAGTTAATCAATGGCTGGATTGTGTGGTAGCCATAGAGGTGCCCCAATACACATCTCCCTTCAAGAGAACTTTCTATGAAGGACATAGCTCCCTAAAAACCTCCAACTCTCACACTTTTGTGTCCACCCAGGGGCAACATTTGCACCAAGACCACATTTTCCTAGGGCTGTTCTCAGAAACTGAACTTGGTGGGGCAATTCCTATCCAACATGGAATTATTCTAAAGCAAAGTTAAGTTAAAAAGTTTAAGTATTTTTTTTTCTCTAAAGTGATAATAAATATTTTAGATTTTATATTTTTTCAGCCCTTCATTCTCTGTTGCAACTACTCAACTCTGCCATTTTATCATGAAAAACAGCCAAGGGTAATATGTAAATGAAAGGGTGTGACTATATTCCAATAAAGTTTTCTTTACAAAACCAGGCTAGATCTGTTCCATGGGCCATGGTTTACCAACTCCTGCTCTAAAGGATTTAGTCAGGGATTCCCCACTGACTGATTGGAAGTTTCTCAGAACTATGCTGTGGTCTGAAGCTCTTCCTACTTAATCTTGCCAAGGCTACAGGCATCAGACCTGCTTATTCCTGCTTTCCTTGCCTACACCTCCTCCCTCCTCCTTTATTCTTCACAGAGGGAAAAAGTGTGATGTGATGGAAATTACAATCTGGCCTCAGAAGATCCAAAATGAGCTCTTGCTTTGCTATTTTCTGGCCCTATGGACTTCAACTCCTACAGCTCATCTCAGGAATGTGTTAATCCTGCTTTGTGTACCGGAAAGGATTGTTGAGAGAACATGTGAAAAAACAAATCACTATCATTCAAGACACTACCCATGTTTGACACCACGTTTGAAATCACTACACTTCTTTTTATCCTTAGTCATGTCCATAGCATTTCGTTGAGAAGTTAAGGTGTTGTTTTAGAGGAAATAGAAGATTATTCCATGTAAAGGGATAACAAAGCTTATGCATAGTTCAAATAAGCTGTTCTGACTAAAGCAAGAGGGTGATGCAGCCAACATTGCAAACCTGATCCCCTCACTGACCAATTAATTTTGAACTGACAACAAATGAGGCATCTCTCACCTATATCAACAGCCCTGCCTCCAAAGGGAACAGACACACCATCACCATTACAGCAGTAAATACTCAAAATTCATATCCTGTTTACTAATAAGCAGGAGTGTCATCTTGTAATTCTGAGCACAGCCCCGCCACTGCCTGGCTAAAGCCACGGATTTCTCATTGGCCACTCTTGTCTGAAATGGATTGGTATTCATTCTTCAGATACGAAAGGAGGCAAGAGAAATAACTGAAAATCTCTTCCAGTTTGCATTTTATTAGAGCAGGGAGGCACAGAAGGCAACAGCCAGAGCAGTCCTGAACCGGTGTGAGTTTCAAAAGTCAACCTTGGTGTATTGGAGCAGGTTACATAAAATAACTCTTTTGTCAAGATAACGGACTGAGCGTAACAAGCTCAAGAACTCAATGTGCAAAAAGATCATGTGAAAGGAGGAAGGCAAGAGGCTGGGGAAAGGCTTTTAAGGACGCTTATTGAAACTTATGGTTACTAAAGAAAAAAAGGGAAGGTGAAGGGATAGATTATGAGTTTGGGATTAATATATACACATATTTTTATGTATTAATATAAAATAAACAAAAAGGAGCTACTGTATAGCACAGAGAAGTATGCTCAATATTTTATAAGACTGATGTTAAAGCTGAAACTCTAATACTTTGGCCACCTCATGCGAAGAGTTGACTCATTGGAAAAGACCCTGATGCTGGGAGGGATTGGGGGCAGGAGGAGAAGGGGATGACAGAGGATGAGATGGCTGGATGGCATCACCGACTCGATGGACATGAGTTTGAGTGAACTCTGGGAATTGATGATGGACAGGGAGGCCTGGCATGCTGCGATTCATGGGGTTGCAAAGAGTCGGACACGACTGAGCAACTGAACTGAACTGGACTGATAAGGGGAAATAATCTGGAAAACAATAGATATATAACTGAATCACTTTGCTGTACACCTGAAACTAACACATTTTAAAGCAATTCAATATTTTAAAAAGAAAATTTTTAAAGAGTACTTGTTGAACTGCAAGAAGTTAGTGTAAGTTCAAAGAGTCACAAAGTGCACCTATTCATTCATCCAAAAATATTTATTGAGCGCGTACTATGTGTCAAGCACTGCTCTAGGTACAAGGATTTGGCAATGTCAAGACAGGTGGTATGGGCTTCCCAGGTGTTGCTAGGTAAAAGACTCTGCCTGCCAATTCAGGAGATATAAGAGATGCAGGTTTGATCCCTGAGTTGGGTAGATCTCCTGGAGGTGGACACAGTAAGCCACTCTAGTATCCTACTAGATACTGGACCTGGTGGCTCAGAGGTTAAAGCGTCTGCCTCTAATGCAGGAGACCTGGGTTCGATCCCTGGGTCAGGAAGATCCCCTGGAGAAGGAAATGGCAACCCATTCCAGTATTCTTGCCTGGAGAATCCCATGGACGGAGGATCCTGGTGGGCTACAGTCCATGGGGTCGCAAAGAGTCAGACACGACTGAGCGACTTAACTTTCACTTTCACTAGTATCCTTGCATGGAGAATCCCATGGACAGAGGAGCCTGGCAAGCTGCTGTCTATGGATTGCAAAGAGTCAGACATGACTAGAGCAACTTACCATGCATGCAAGACACGTGGCTCAGTGGTAAGGAATCTGCCTGCCAACGCAGGAGACGCAGAGATGTGGTAACACCCCTGGGTCGGGAAGATCCCCTGGAGGAGGTAATGGCAACCCACTGCAGTATTCTTGCCTGCAGAATTCTATGGACAGAGGAGTCTTGTGGGCTACAGTCTATGGGGTTGCAAGGAGTCAGACATGACTGAGTGACTGAGCACACACAAGACAGATAAGAGTCGGCTTACATTTTGTCATGAAAACATAACCTCAAAGAGCAATACATACTTCAAAATTACTTTCAGAGGTGATAAAGGCTATGCAGCAAATAAACCAAGGTAAAACATACAGAGGGGAGATAATGAGGTGAGGGAAAGCCTCTTGGAAGAGGTCACATTTGAGCCTAGACACAAATGATGCAAAGGGGTCAGCCACAGGATGACGGGAAGGAGTTTAAATGTAGAGGAAGAGGCAAGTGCAAAGGGCCTGAGGCAAGGACAAGCTCAGACCATGCCAGGAACAGAGAAAAAGGCCAGTGTATCTGAAGCTTAGTGAATTAGGGGAAGAGGAGGGTGAAATCAGGTCACAAAGGCAAGGGCGGGGGGGGCAAATAAAGGCTTCAAGTCCAAGACAAGGAGCTCAGAATTTATTCCAGGTGAAATGAGAAGCCATTGGAGGCTTTTAATCATCTGATTAATAGTTGGAGACAAGCAGATCAACCAGTATGACTCCTTCTTAAAGACAGGGACCCTGTCTTGCTCATCCCTTTATCTCCTTGGGACCTGATCAGTGCTGAGCACGTGGTGTGATCTCACTGATGCACTGAATTGAGAAAAACAATTTATGTCCATCTTGCACTAATCATTACATACTCTGAGCACTTCAAGGAGTATACTTGTTTCTTGTTTTTTATTCTTTTTTTGTAATTTCCAGGACTGGAAAAATATCTGGTATTGCACTTTTCAGAAGTATTTGTAAATGGATGAATGAAGCAGATATGGAAATTAAGCAGAAAAATACAGTTGCTGGACAGATAGACTGCATCCTGGAAAGAATTGTGACTTCCAGGATCTACTCTAACTAGGGAAATACTTTTGAGAATGAAGGCAGCTACTGTTAATAATTGTATTGGAATGAAATGTGAAGTGGGACTATCTTTGGGCATGTCAGCATACTTGGTCACACTGAATATACGTTTTAATAAATCTTTCCAAATCATTAGTTTTATCCACTATTCATTGGTTCCGTAATCAACAAGAAAACTTCTGATGGCCAATTTTTTTTTATTTGCCTTATTTTTAAACCAAGCTACGAAGAATATTAGAATATCTGAATCAGTTCTCTAGTTAGAGATTAACATTGGATTAAAAATGTAGCTTGGTCTAACTTCTTTCTTGAGAAATCAATATGCTTTCCCCCCTGCCAAACTATACTTTATTGGTATATTGACCCAATCACAAAGTCCATATTCAAAACCATGGTATACTATTCTTTATAAAGCTTTTATATTCTCCACCTTTGGAATCAAGCTGTCACTCATTTCTGGGATTCTCTTCTTTTTAAATAAACATCTGACCTAGTATTTTCAGCAACACATTGTTGCCTGTAGTTTGTTTATCTTTCCTTTGACAAAGCTGGTGGTACACTATAGCACTTTACTATACTTTGCTTTCAAACATGAGTGATTTTCCTTCAGTTTTGTCAGTTGCAGGAATAAGAAAATAGTTTTTGTCTAAACAAGTTCTCTAATAGAGTAATCCTGGTAGGCTGGCTTCCTATAATCATATTCATTTGTTTTAAGTTTACTTTTCAGCCGATTTGCCAAAAAGCTTTGGCTTGTCAGAACAGAGCCTGGACAGAAGGAAAAGCTATAAAATGGAAAAAATAAATTGATAGAGTCTAAGTTTCCTATTTGAGTTTGCAGTTTCCTCTATATTATTCTGAAAATTGGCACAGATCAAAGCACAGCCCGAGGAATGGGGCAAGCGAGAGAGTATATCTACCTCAAGCAGCATCTCCGAGGCTTGTTAAATTGCATCCTAATGTCATAAGTTCAGCTTCACACAGTAATGTGACTGCCCAGAAGTCCAGCGCTCCCCAGAGGAGCTTGGGAAAAGCCATGGTTGTCCTCTAGTTACACACAGCAGGAGAGGCTTGTTAATCTCTAAATCAGTTCTGCAGAAATGGAAACCAACCACTTCCCGAAAGTCACTGCAGGCTTTCTGTCCCAAACATGCCAAGATGAGGCCTGTTTATGGCATTTGGAAGAGATGATCTCTCCACCTGAAACATTCATCCCCCAAGTCTTCCCCCCTGACTGACTCTCTCTCTTCATTCAGCTGAGATTTCACCTCCATAGAGAAGCCTTTCCCAACAGTGGTCCCACTCGTTACCCTGGCTTTCTCTTTTGTCAGTGTGGGTTCACTTAAGTGTCCATGCATTTACTATCTGCCCCACATGTTCACACACTCTCAACTAAGTCTTCTGAGGATAGGAACTTTGTCTATCTTGATCATTGTTATAACCCCAAAGTCTGAGACAGTGCCTGGCATGATGTAGTATACGGTAAAATTTAGGTAAGTGATGAATGAATGCCCTCCAGTGCCCTGAGACCCTCTGCAATAAGCATCCCAGATTCCCCACTCCATTCAGGCAACCTTTAGTCCAGCACTGAATCCTTTTCCTGTCTCTAAGCCACTAACCTGTGAGCAACTCAAGGCCACAGGCCACGTCTGATCTTCTAATGTCACATTATACTTGGGTGTTTGAGTAACTCCTTCCCTTTCAATATTGTCAGTTTCATGTAAACCCAAACCACTTCTAATTCATCTGTGTACTCCCTGCATTCAGCAAGAAAGCCAATCACAGAAGTTCTGTGCGTACATGCTCAGTTGCTTGTCCTGTCCAACTCTTGGTGACCCTATGGTCCGTAGCCCACCAGGCTCCTCTGTCCATGGGATTCTCCAGGCAAGAATACTGGAGTAGGTTGCCATGCTCTCTCCCAGTGGATCTTCCCAACCCAGGGTTCAAACTTGGGTCTTCTGCATCTGTTTGTGGAACCATAATTGTATTCCTTTTAACCTCTTTTTCAGTGTGATAGATACTAATAATTTCAAAAAAAATATTCTTTTCTCATTCCATAACAGTCCAATATCTTCTTTTTGTCCAGATTTATTGAGGTATCATTGACATATAACATTGTGTAAGTTTAAGGTGTATAATGCATTGATTTGATTATAATATATTATAATATTATATATATATATTATTATCATATATTATATTATTATCATATATTGCAATGTTAATATTGCAATAATATTATAGTGATACTGTAGTATTGTTAATAGCTAACACTTCCACCATTATCTTCCAATAGGGAAAATCAAGACGAGGCATTATAGAATAAGAAAACTATAGTTTTTTAAAAACTATATATTTCTTGAGAATCTCTTAAATTAATCATAATAAATATTAATGGACTAACTTGTCATTTGACAAAAAGAGAGGTTGTCAGATCACTTGCCATATTCTTATGCATTAAAAGTAATTCTTACAAAACACATATACATACACAGTTTTGTAAGAGTTACTTTTAATGCATAAGAATATGGCAAGTTTGAAAGTAAAAGGAAAGTATATACCAGACAAATGTATAGCTGTATTAACACCAAACACAACAAACTTTAGGACAAAAAAAATTTTAGTGATAAGAATATTGATTTGTAATGATAAAAATGCAATTCATAAGAAAGATAGGAATATTCTAAATTTAATGCACCTAAAAGTAGCCTGAAATATATAAAGCCAAATTGAAAAAATTATAGGAATACATTTTAAAATTCATCATCATACAGACTTTAAACATATCCTTCAATTATTAATAACTCAGAGATGAAAATTCAAAAATATTTGAACACAGTTAATAAGCTTGATCCAAATGACATATTTCAAGTTCTAATCTCAAGATTCAAGCAATAGACATTATTCTGAAGCACACATGAACATTTACAACAATTAATACTAGGCCAAGAATTAATGAATTTCAAAATATCAATATTATATAAAGTATATTTTCTGACAACACAAGTTAAAAATTGATAACAGAATGTACTAACACAGTGAGGCTTTTAAAATATACTATAAATAATTTCATGGATTCAAGAAGAAAACATAATGGGAATTTTAAAATTTAGAATTGAATAATAATAAAAATGCTACATAGTAAACCCTGTAGGTGGAGAAGGGCATGGCAACCCACTCCAGTATTCTTACCTGGCAAATCACATGGACAGAGGAGCCTGTCAGGCTACAGTCCATAGGATCACAAAGACCTGGACACAACTAAAGTGACCCAGCACACACACAAACCTTGAAGGATACAGTAAAATTGGTAGCTTTGTTCACATATTATAAAATATTGGCTTGTAATCTAGATGTCCAGTTAGGAAGTTACTAAAAGAACAGTAAAACCAATCCAAAGAAAGAGAAGGAAAGGTAGTAACAGCAGAAATTCATGAAATAAAAATATTTATAACTGAAGGAATTGGTAACAACAAAAGATTGCTCTTTGAAAAGACTAATAAGATAGGGAACCTCAGGCAAAAGTGATCAAGAGGAAAGAGAAGTATAAATAATAGTACTAGAATGGAATAAATGAAATAAAAGTGTAGATGCAGAAGACATTTTAAAAGAAAATAAAGAATTCTGTAAACAATTTAATGCCCATTAACTTGAAATCTTGCAAAAATTGAAAAATTCCTAGCAAAACATACTATACTCATACTGGCTTAAGAAAAAAATGAATTTTCCTATAATTGTTAAGAAAACTGAAGCAGTAGTTTGAAATCCTTCCACAAGGAAAACACTAAACCTAAATGATTTGTGAAAAAAATACAACCAGTCTCCAAGAACCTAAACATATCAGTCTTAAACAAAGTCTCCCAGAAAACAGAAAAAAAAGGAATACTCCCCAAGTCTTTCCATTGGTTGACTATAACATTGATATCAAAATCTGACAATGCTATATTTAAAATGAATAACCAACAAGGATCTACTGTATAGCACAGGAAACTCTTCAGTGTTATGTGGCAGCCTGGATGGGAGGGAATTTGGGAGAGAATGGGTACAAGTATATGTATGACTGAGTCCTTTTACTGTCCACATGAAAATATCACAACATTGTTAATCAGCTATATTCCAATACAAAATTAAAAGTTCAATTTTAAAAAATCAGACAGAGAACAAAAAAGGGAAATTACAAGCCTATATAACTCATGAAAATAAATACAAATATCCTAAATAAAACAACAAAAAGTAATCTAAGGTTGCAAAAAGGCAAGAGATCTGAATAGATATTTCTCCAAAGAAGATATACACATGGTCAGTAGGTACATGAAAAGATGCTCATCATGGCTAATTAGAGAAATGTAAATCAAAACTACAATGAAGTACCACTTCACACTGGTCACAATGGCCATCATTAAAAAGTCTACAAATAAAAAATGCTGGAGAGGATGTGAAGAAAAGTAAACCACCTATACTGTTGGTGGGAATGTAAATTAGTGCAGCCACTATGGATAATAGTAAGGCGGTTCTTTCCATTCCGTTCCGTTCAGTCGCTCAGTCGTGTCCGACTCTTTGCGACCCCATGAATCACAGCACGCCAGGCCTCCCTGTCCATCACCAACTCCCGGAGTTCACTCAGACTCACGTCCATTGAGTCAGTGATGCCATCCAGCCATCTCATCCTCTGTCGTCCCCTTCTCCTCCTGCCCCCAATCCCTCCCAGCATCAGAGTCTTTTCCAATGAGTCAACTGTTCACATGAGGTGGCCAAAGAATTAGAAAACTAAAATTAGAGCTGCCATATGACCCAGAAATTTCATTCCTGCGCATGTATCTGGAGAAAACTATAATTTGGAAAGATACCTGCACCCCAGTGTTCACAGAAGCACTATTTACAATAGCCAAGACATGGAAGCAACCTAAATGCCCATGAATGGATGAATGGATAAAGAACATGTGGTGTATACACATATAAAATGAAATAATACTCAGCTGTAAAAAAAGAACAAAGTAATGCCATTTGCAGCAACATAGATGGACCTGCTGCTGCTAAGTCACTTCAGTCATGTCTGACTCTGTGCGACCCCAGAGACGGCAGCCCGCCAGGCTCCCCCATCCCTGGGATTCTCCAGGCAAGAACACTGGAGAGGGTTGCCATTTCCTTCTCCAATGCATGAAAGTGAAAAGTGAAAGTGAAGTTGCTCAGTTGTGTCCGACTCAGTGACCCCATGGACTGCAGCCTACCAGGCTCCTCCATCCATCAGATTTTCCAGGCAACAGTACTGGAGTGGGGTGCCACTGCCTTCTCCAAAAATATGGCACAAATGAACTCATTTATGAAAAAGAAACAGACTCACAGTCATAGAAAACAAACATATGTTTACAAAAGAAGTAAGTGGGGAATGGATAAATTGAAAATTTTGGATTAGCAGATATGAACTACTATATGTAAAATACATAAACAGCAAGGACCTACCGTATAGCACAGGGAATTATAGTCAGTATCCATTAATAAACCATAAAGGAAAAGAATATGAAAAATAATATGTATACATATGTATAATTGAATCACTTTTCTGTATACCAGAAACTAATAGAACAGAAACTAATAGAATCAACTATACTTCAATTTAAAAATACATTAGGATAAATATGAGAGTTGAACAATATACAAAAATCAATAACTTTTTACATACTGGCAACACTTTAATAATACCATTTCCAAAATCAACAAAAACTCTTAAAAATCCTATGACTAAATCTAGAAAAAGATGCATAAGATTTACATTTTAATTAAAAACATTAAAAAAGAAGACCTAAAAGTTGAGAAATATACTATCTGCACGAATAGTAAGACAATTTTAAAACAGCCAAATTGCCCTATAGAACCAAATAAAATCTAAATATATGAATATTGGAAAACTAATTCAAAATTTTTTTTCTTTTTTAATTTATTCAATTGGAGGCTAATTACTTTACAATTTTGAAGTGGTTTTTGCCATACATTGACATGAATCAGCCGTGGGTGTACATGTGTTCTCCATCCTGAATCCCCCTCCCCCTCTATCCCATCCCTCAGGGTCATCCCAATGCACCAGCCCTGAGCACTCTGTCTCATGCATCAAACCTAGACTGGTGATCTAGTTCACATATGAAAATGTACATGATTCAATGCTATTCTCTCATATCATCCTACCCTCGCCTTGTCCCACAGAGTCCCAAAGTCTGTTCTTTACATCTGTGTCTCTCTTGCTGTCTCACATATAGGGTCATTGTTACCTTCTTTCTAAATTCCATATATATATATGTGTGTTAATACACTGTATTGGTATTTTTCTTTCTGACTTACTTCACTCTATATAATAGGCTCCAGTTTCATCCACCTCATTAGAACTGATTCAAATGCATTCTTTTTTAATAACTGAGTAATATTACATTGTGTATATGTACCACAGCTTTCTTATTAATTCATCTGCCGATGGACATATAGGTTGCTTCCATGTCCTGGCTATTGTAAACAGTGCTGCGATGAACATTGGGGTACACGTGTCTCTTTCAATTCTGGTGTCCTTGGTGTGTATGCCTAGCAGTGGGATTGCTGGGTCATTTGGCAGTTCTATTTCCAGTTTTTTAAGGAATCTCCACACTGTTCTCCATAGTGGCTGTACTAGTTTGCATTCCCACCAACAGTGTAAAAGGGTTCCCTTTTCTCTGCCCCTCTCCAGCATTTATTGTTTGTAAACTTTTTGATAGCAGCCATTTTGACCGATATGAGATGATACCTCACTGTGGTTTTGATTTGCATTTCTCTGATAATGAGTGATGCTGAGCATCTTTTCATGTGTTTGTTAGCCATCTGTATGTCTTCTTTGGAGAAATGTCTGTTTAGTTCTTTGGCACATTTTTTTGATTGGGTCATTTATTTTTCTGGAATTGAGCTACAGAGCTGCTTGTATATTTTTGAGACTAATTCTTTGTCAGTTGCTTCGTCTGCTATTATTTTCTCTGATTCTTAAGACTGTCTTTTCACCTTGCTTATAGTTTCCTTCGGTGTGCAAAAGCTTTTAAGTTTCGTTAGGTCCCATTTGTTTATTTTTGCTTTTATTTCCATTACTCTGAGAGGTGGGTCATAAAGGATCCTGCTGTGATTTATGTCAGAGAGTGTCTTGCCTATGTTTTCCACTAGGAGTTTTATAGTTTCTGGTCTTACATTTAGATCTTTAATCCATTTTTAGTTTACTTTTGTGTATGGTGTTAGAAAGTGTTCTAGTTTCATTCTTTTACAAGTGGTTGACCAGTTTTCCCAGCACCACTTGTTAAAGAGATTATCTTTTCCCCATTGTATATTCTTGCTTCCTTTGTCGAAGATAAGGTGTCCATAGGTGTGTGGATTTATCTCTGGGCTTTCTATTTTGTTCTATTGATCTATTTTTCTATTTTTGTGCCAGTACCATACTGTCTTGATGACTATGGCTTTGTAGTAGAGCCTGAAGTCAGGCAGGTTGATTCCTTCAGTTCCATTCTTCTTTCTCAAGATTGCTTTGGCTATTTGAGGTTTTTTGTATTTCCATACAAATTGTGAAGTTATTTGTTCTAGTTCTCTGAAAAATACCGTTGGTAGCTTGATAGGGATTGCACTGAATCTATAGATTGCTTTGCGTAGTATCCTCATTTTCACTATATTGATTCTTTCAATCCATGAACATGGTATATTTCTCCATTTATTTGTGTCATCTTTGATTTCTTTCATCAGCATTTTATAGTTTTCTATATATAGGTCTTTTGTTTCTTTAGGTAGATTTATTCCAAGATATTCTATTCTTTTCATTGCAATGGTGAATGGAATTGTTTCCTTAATTTCTCTTTCTGTTCTCTCATTGTTAGTGTATAGGAATTTCTGTGTGTTAATTTTTTATCCTGCAAGTTTACTGTATTCATTGATTAGCTCTAACAATTTTCTGGTGGAGTCTTTAAGGTTTTCTATGTAGAGGATCATGTCATCTGCAGTGAGGGCTTTATGTCTTCTTTTCCAATCTGGATTCCTTTTATTTTTTTTTCTTCTCTGATTGCTGTGGCTAAAACTTCCCAAACTATGTTGAATAGTAGTGGTGAGAGTGGGCACCCTTGTCTTACTCCTGACTTTAGGGGAAATGCTTTTAATTTTTCACCATTGAGGACAATGTTTGCTGTGAGTTTATCATATATGGCTTTTCCAGCAATCTTGATTCCAGCTTGTGCTTCATCCAGTCCAACATTTCTCATGATGAAATCTGCATAGAAGTTAAATAAGCAGGGTGACAATATACGGCCTTGATGTACTCCTTTCCCGACTTGGAATCAGTCTGTTGTTCCATGTCCAGTTATAACTGCTGCTTCTTAACCTGCATACAGATTTCTCAAGACGCAGGTCAGGTGGTCTGGTATTCCCATCTCTTGAAGAATTTTCCACAGTCTGTTGTGATACACACAGTCAAAGGCTTTGGCATGGTCAATAAAGCAGAAGTTGATGTTTTTCTGGAACTCTCTTGCTTTTTTGATGATCCAGCAGATGTTGGCAATCTGATCTCTGGTTCTGCTGCTTTTTCTAAATTCAGCTTGAACATCTAGAAGTTCTGAGTTCACATACTGTTGAACCTTGGCTTGGAGAATTTTGAGCATTACTTTGCTATCATGTGAGATGAGTGCAACTGTGTTATAGTTTGAGCATTCTTTGGCATTGCCTTTCTTAGGGATTGAAATGAAAACTGACTTTTTCCAGTCCTGTGGCCACTGCTGAGTTTTCCAAATTTGCTGGCATATTGAGTGCAGCACTTTCACAGCATCATCTTTCAGGATTTGAAATAGCTCAACTGGAATTCCATCACCTCCACTAGCTTTGTTCGTAGTGATGCTTCCTAAGGCCCACTTGAACTTCACATTCCAGGATGTCTGGCTCTAGGTGAGTGAGAGTGATTACACCATCGTGATTATTTGGGTTGTAAAGATCTTTTTTGTACAGTTCTTCTGTGTATTCTTGCCACCTCTTCTTAAAATCTTCTGCTTCTGTTAGGTCCATACCATTTCTGTCCTTTATTGAGCCCATCTTTGCATGAAATGGTCCCTTGGTAGCTCTAATTTTCTTGAAGAGATCTCTAGTCTTTCCCATTCTACTGTTTTCCTCTATTTCTTTGCATTGATCACTGAGGAAGGCTTTCTTATCTCTCCTTGCTATTCTTTGGAACTCTGCATTCAAATGGGTATATCTTTCCTTTTCTCCTTTGCCTGTCACTTCTCTTCTTTCCACAGCTATTTGTAAGCCTCCTCAGACAACCATTTTGCATTTTTGCATTTCTTTTCCTTGGGAATGGTCTTGATCCCTGCCTCCTGTACAATGTCACAAACCTCCATCCATAGTTCTTCAGGCACTCTATTAGATCTAATCCCTTGAATCTATTTCTCACTTTCACTGTATAATCATAAGGGATTTGATTTAGGTCATACCTGAATGGTCTAGTGGTTTTCCCCACTTTCTTCAATTTAAGTCTGAATTTGGCAGTAAGGAGTTCATGATCTGAGCCACAGTCAGCTCCCAGTCTTATTTTTGCTGACTGTATAGAGCTTCTCCATGTTTGGCTGCAAAGAATATAATCAACCTGATTTCAGTGTTGACCATCTGGTGATGTCCATGTGTAAAGTCTTCTCTTGGTTTGTTGGAAGAGGGTGTTTGCTATGACCAGTGTGTTCTCTTGGCAAAACTCTGTTAGCCTTTGCCCTGCTTCATTTTGTACTCCAAGGCCAAATTTGCCTGTTACTCCAGGTGTTTCTTGACTTCCTACTTTTGCATTCCAGTCCCCTATAATGAAAAGGACATCTTTTGGGGCTGTTAGTTCTAGACGGTCTTGTTAGATTCTCAAAAATACAATATTATAAAAACAAAACAAAGTCACAAAAATTATAAAATATATATATATGAAATTTGCTTTAAAAATAGAGTCTTTTTTGCAAGGTAATAGTAGGTTATAAAAATGAAAATTAAAGGCATAATAAAGAACTTAAAAATTAAAAAAATTTTTTTAATTACAAAATTGTAATAGTAAAATATATCTAGGAATTTCTCTGGAGCTGTTGAGGGCAGTGTGGGGTCAGTTCAGTTTCAGATAGTTCCTTGTTCCAGCTTATACTTCTTCTCAAGGTCTATAGGCCCCTTTCAATGTAGTCAGCGCTAACTACAGGGTTTTAATCTGTTGCACCTGTCACTTCCAGAGCAGCTCCCTCTTCTTTGTTTATTTTGGCTTCCTCTGTTTGCAAGTCTCTTCAATGTCTAATTTCTGCCCTGACACAAGGGGGTGAAGGTGATCACTTATTTGGGCTAACTGGTTCAGTTGTGCTGTGGGGAGGGAGGAACACTTCAAAGAAATATCACTGGTGTGTGTGGGGAGTGCTCGCAGTGTCTGGGCCACACTGGGTTTGCCCCCTCTCATGGCATGTGTGTTTTCCCAGTCCACATTGTTCAGGTTCCAGGTTGCTCTGCAAGGGCTCTGTCTAAAGCGGGCCCTGGGTTGCATGCACTTCCCAAGTCTAAGCCACTCAGGTTCAGGTTCTCAGGTACTCTGCAAAGGCACAGACTTGGTTGGGCCTGCGTTTTGTGCCTTCCCAGGTCTGAGCAGCTCAGGCGACCAGGTGTTTGGCAAGCGCACTCTCCCAGCTGGGCTGTGCGTCTTATCACCTCCCCGGTCCCAGCCCCTGGGTTTCCTGAGTGCAACCACGAGAGCGCTGTTTCGGGTGTGCTGTGTGTCTCCTCTGGGGAGCTGATCTCTGACGGCAGCCCTCCTGGTGGATGTCAACCATCCAGGATCCCAGGAAGGCTTGGTTAGTAACTGGGAGCCTGCTCACAATTTAGTAGAGAATGCCATCTCTGGGGTCGAGATTGCCCTTCGCCTTCTGGCTCTGGCTGTCATCCGCTTGCCTCTCCCTCCGGCGGGGGAGGGGCCGGTCCTCTGCCGGCTAGCTTTTCTCTGGTGTTCGCTCAATCCTTTGTTCTGTGAGCGGGCCATGCTGTCGAGGGAAAGTTCTCTCTCTCTCTCTTTTTTAGTTTTCTCTCTGGCTATCTGACAGTTTGGGTTGCTATCTCACGTTAGCTCCCTCACATTGTCCTCAGGGCATTCAGGCCCTGTCCTTACCCTAAGCATACATCCCACAACTCCCTGTTCATCCCCTGCTCGCTGCTGGCCAACTCAAGCGTCCGGGCTACCTCTCTGCTGGAAGTCACAGCTAGGCACATAATCTGTAGGTTCTTTTTTCTTTTTTCCTCCTGGTTATGTTGCCCTCCAAAATTTCAAAACTCCCCACAGACCCGCCGGTGAGAGGGTTTCCTGATGTTTGGAAACTTCTTCACGACTCCCTCCCAGGGATGGGTCTCCATCCCTAACTCTTTTCTCTATCTTTTTTTTTTTTTTTTAAACTTTACATAGTTGTATTAGTTTTGCCAAATATCAAAATGAATCCATCACAGGTATACATGTGCTCCCCATCCTGAACCCTCCTCCCTCCTCCCTCTCCATACCATCCCTCTGGGTCGTCCCAGTGCACTAGCCCCAAGCATCCAGTATCGTGCATTGAACCTGGACTGGCATCTCGTTTCATACCTTTTGAAGAGAATGGACTGTTTTTCTGGGTGCCTGGTGTCCTCTGCCAGCGTTCAGAAATTGTTTTGCGGAATTTGCTCAGTGTTCAAATGACCTTTCAATGAATTTGTGGGGGAGAAAGTGGTCTCCCCATCCTATTCCTCCTCCATCTTCTGCACTGCAAGCTAATTCAAAATTTATAAGGAAAAGCAAAAGGTCAAGAATAGTCAAAATACTGCTTAAGAATAAAAAGAAGTTGGAGGGCACCCCCTCTACATCAATGTAAATTCTTATTACAAAACTATAATATTTAAGACTGCAATATTGGAGCAAATGCAGATAAACTGACTAATGGAAAGAAAAGAAACTCTAGAAACAGATCCATGAATATATGCAGCTATCATCACTAAGGCAATCATGTGCAAACCCTATTCTCAATGCAGAACTCAAGATATTTATCACCCATTTTACAGAGATGAAAACTGAGGATCAAGAGGGTGATTAACATGTCCTGTGTACAAGGCTAGCAAATTACAGAGCCTCAATTTGAAGACAGGTCTGCCTGAATCCAAAAGTCATACCCTGTTGGGGCAGAAAATTTGTCTTATTTGCCTTTGTATCCCCACAGACCTGCTCAATGCTTGACACATAGAGGTCTATCGGCACCACTTTATTCTGATGTGTCACCTAATTCACATAGGGTATATTGACCTTTAACATATTTTATCATGTCACAGTAACTTTTACTTTAGAGAGAAGAAGAAACCATTTTCTTTCATATAAAACTGGCCTAATCCCTTTGATATTTTGAGTAACATGAAAATAAACATAGAGGAATGGAAATTATTCTTTAACAAACAGCTAATGTGCATCAGACATTCTTCTACATGTTCATAAAACTATTTTATCTTTATTATATTGTACAGCATTGGAAACATGGATTTGAATCTTGGTTGTCTCTTATCAGTGGTGTGAACTCTAGAAAGTCACAATATCTCTGAGCCTTTGAGTACTTAACTGTAAATAGATAGTATTAGTAACAGTCCAGCTACTATATCTAGGAGATACTGAAAGATCCAAATGAGTTTATATGTGTAAAAGTGCATTGTAAGCTCTAATGCAAATCAAAGAATGGTGAAGAGTTTACTGTTGATAACTTTTACATAGTAATTCTACTATTTCACTATACATAAGTATGGCATAAAATGTGAAACTTTTAACTTAAAAATACAGCACTTCTTCCTCCCACTGTTTTAAGCTTCTCACTGTGTACTGGGAGTCCTGAATGACCCAAAGTGGAACTGCTACTCACTGAACTGTGCTCTTTTAAGACTTAGGCTATCATTTCTCTAAGCTGACATCCGGGAAGGAACTTGAGACCAAATAGCTCAAAGAATATTTTCAAATCGTTTCCCTTTAGAGAGTTCTACATGAAGTGACATTTTCTAGCAAGTAGAATGACAGATGATTACCGGGTTAAAACATTTAGATTCTTGCTTGCCTTAAGTGCAATTTTGCTCCTCGCTTTCCTCAAATGCAATGGAAATTGAGTTGAATTAGTCTTTAACACAAACTGGGAAATATAGTCCTGATTTAAATGCATAAAATGCATTAATATTAAATTGTTTTAAAGAGTAAACTGTAAGTAGGTTTCCCTTCAAGGTTTTCCAATTTTTACACTTATTAAGTGAGCTGGTAAGGTAATTTATAGTTCATAAAAAATAACATTATTATGATAGGAAAAGGTGTCTGGGAAATTGATTAATCTTGAGCTATACAAGATCAGAATAATTCTGAACTCTGAAACTCTCTGGTCACCAAATGCTTTTTCCCCCAAACAAGTAAAATTTCAAAATATCCTCAAATTCATGACCAAAATTCAAGAAATGCCAATGATTAAAATACTAATATAGAAATATTTGAACTCAACAACATCTCTGGTTAAGCTACAAAAACAAGGTAGGTGGTAGATTCTTCAAAGCATGCAATTTGAAACATGATAAAAGAAAGTCAAGCTATATAATCCTTACTAAATAAAGAGAACTACAACTTACCTTGCTTGTGGCTATCTTCAGACTACAAAGACCTTGCTAGGAGGAAAGAAAAGCATGCTTTACTCCATTTTTATTACATGGCTGTAGAGCTAGTCCATTATTCAGTATAATGAAATTGGACCTTCTGTCAATAGATGGAATTAACTGGATTTTAAAAATAAAGGATTTAACTCCCTGCATTCATCCTGTTAATCTGATGAAGCTGGTGGTTTAAAAATCCAGAATCATAAGGTAAAATTCTCCCTCCTCTACTAAGGATATCTCTGAACTCCAGGAGATAGCCTTGAACAGGTGACATGTGAATAAAATATTTAGTCAGAATTAATTTTTCTGAGTTGAGGCAGAGTTTCTGTCAGAAAAATTTGCTTATACCACAGGGGGGTGAAAATGTGAAAATAAAACTACCACTTGTTGGCATATGAAGTAATAGGTTCCTTTGTTAATATGCTCTTTAGGTTCATTACCAAAACTTGATTTGAACTTTTATGGTACATTAGCTGAGCTATTTCTAATGTTCTTTTCAAAATGAGAAAATTCATGTCAAAAGCTGGCTATCTGTGACCTATTTCTAATAAATAAATGAATAGGTGAATATTAGCTGTTTCTGTGATTCCCACTGACTAGAAAAACTGCTTACTTTGGGCCATTTTGGAATAATTCTAGAAAGTCATCATCATTTTTCTGGACCCATACAAATGATGAAACTGAGAAAGTGATTGCATTACCACAGTTTTACCATGACATTCAGTATAATGAAACTGAACCTTTTGTCAACAGTTAAAAATATTTCAGATTTGCTGAAGCCATCAGTGTAGTGCTGATGTGTTTGAGTTGACTTCATAATTGAGACAACAAAAGCCCTCCTGAATGCAGTTTTTATGACAAAAAGTTAATCTAAAGAAAGTAGAAACAGGAGGCACTACACACATCCTCAACCATTTTCAGCTGGTCTGTCAGTTTTAACAGGGAATGTATCAACTGCTGAATATTTTATTGTTGTACAACCACTGAAGATATTGTGTAGACAGGTAAGATATTTTAATTTTCCCCCCTCTGGTGAATACGGGACCTATCAATGTCAGGAGTGGCACAGTGCAGTTGTAAAGTAAAATTTTCTTTTGTGTTTCAACAGCAGAAAAACATCTCTGGCTGCCAACTGTATCTGTATTTAAATTCTTCAACATCACAGTTGCTTGCGCTTGCAAAGGACAAACACTAGGGCCTGAATGGCCTTTGAAAGTCATCTGTTTGAATTTGAGTGAGGGCTAAATTATATATCTTTTCCATAGAGGATGAAAGAAAATGGATTAAAAAAAGAAAGAGAACTGTTTGAAATGCAGAAGGTCTCTCCTTGGAACAGGAGAAATTGCATTCAGAGGAAGCTGAATTCCAGACTAGTAAACAGGCTGGTAATCCTTTCTTTGTTTACTGAAAATGAATCACTCTTCAATTCTGAAAGGAAACAAAGAAATATACTTTGTGTTTGCAAAGGCGATAAATCCTCAAGTTGAGGCAACTTGGAGCTCATTGAGGCTGCTGGTTGATTGAGTCATGCTCTCATGAATGCCATGGCACAGATTCAGGAAGAAAATCAGCAAAGTTGTTGAGCAAACTGATGGTAATGCTCCAGGAGAATCAGCCCTCAGCCCCATGCCCACAGTCAGGTCACTGATTTATTCCTCTGTGTCAAATGGCAAATGTGTTCAAGCTGGTAAAGGTCGGTCTCCATGGCAACAGGTCCAACTCTTACCCCTGGAGAGAAAGCTGGAAACCATTTTGGACACTACTTACTGGTTCAGGAATGTCAGCTAAACTTGGAAACCTGCCCAGACTGTGTTTGGCCATGACTGGCAGAGACAGAGGCAGGGTCCTGCATGACTTCTCAGCACTACATTGACAAAGATGAACGCTTCTGCACTGGAAATACCAACTTGCGAAAAAAGTTAGTGATGCTGGTTCTTGGGCAAAGCCCATTTTACGTAATATTCTTTTCTTTTTTGATACGCCTGTTTATCACCTAAAAGAATAATACTTGCCACATCTTGCAAGAGGTTATATTCTTTTAAAAGGTAAACTGAAGTGTATCAAAAACATTGAGTTAATTTGAGCAAAAATCTATTCAAATTGGATGGCAGCAAACCAGAAGTGGTTAAAAGCCATCAGTGAACCAGAGCCAGGGAAAGACTTACATGGAGAAAGTGCAGAAACAGAGAAAAATTATTTGATTAGCTACAGCTCAAATCCTTAGTTGGCTGTTGGGAATTGGCTGTCCTTTCTGTTTTGATTTTGTAACCTTGAGGCAATTAGAGGCTTAGATTTTGGTTTGCTTACATAGACCTCCACAGCATTATAACCACCATAGTTTAACAGTCTCCCCATTTCCATGGAATTCTCCAGGCCAGAATACTGGAGTTGGGTAGCCTTTCCTTCTCCAGGGGATCTTCCCAACCCAGGGATCAAACCCAGGTCTCCCACATTGCAGGCAGATTCTTTACCAGTTGAGCCACAAGGGAAGCCCTTAACTAATTTAAGAGTTCTTAAAATACTGAATTGCAAGAAAATGACATAGCCATTGAAAAATAGTACAGCTGCAGTTAAAAGACTGGAAAGAGCTTCTCTCTCAACTTATTTGAAAATTAAAACATAACAGGGGGGTGGGGAATCACATCTTAGGTATTGGGTGGATTTTCTAAGAGGTCTGCTTTTAGCCATAATGTTCATAACAGTCATTTAAAAGCAAGTAAATCCTCTTTTGCCAAAAGAGCAACAGTACCAGCATTTTGTTTTTAATGTGAAGAAAACAATCTAAAGACACTTTCCAGATTATCTAACATTTCAAATATGTCAGACATTATTCTTACATAAATCTGTGCTCCCTAGTAAATTACCTCACCAGGAGATTTTGAGCATCTGGAAACCCTTTTTAAAATACCAATTCTTAAGCATCACCCCCGACCCACAGAATCAGAATCTCCAGAGCCCTTGAATCTTTATTTGTCTTAGTGCTTCACAGGTCATTCTGATAATTGGGACTCATTGGTCACAGAAGGAGTTTAAGTTCCCTGATGGCTCAGTGGTAAAGAATCCATCTGCCAAAGCAGGAGACACAAGAGATGCAGGGTTCTAACCCTGAATCAGGAAGATCCCCTAGAGAAGGAAATGGCAAACTATTCCAGTATTCTTGTCTGGGAAATCCCAAGGACAGAGGATCCTGGCGGGCTATAGTCCATGGAGTCGCAAAAGAAGTCAGACACGACTTAGCAACTAAATAACAAAAAGAAAAGACATGTGTTCCCCATCCTGAACCCTCCTCCCTCCTCCCTCCCCATACCACATGTATACCTGTGGCGGATTCATTTTGATATTTGGCAAAACTAATACAATTATGTAAAGTTAAAAAATAAAATAAAATTAATTTAAAATTAAAAAAAAAGAAAAGACATGATAAAAATGTAAACCACATGAAACTTTTAAGATTTAAATTATGCTTGTATCCTTGATTACATCTTGAATAATCCTGAAATGTATGTTCAGTTATCAAAATTTAAATTTTATATCTAAAAAAAACTTTTCATATATGTTGTTCTAGTTATGATAGAAAGAATGCATAGGTTTCTAAAATTATCATGTGATGTGATTAATAATACAATTTGAAAGCTTATACAATGTCAGTGGTTTCATCACAACTCAAAAATTCTAGAAATTAGTGCTTTTGAACACTGTTTAGCCTAGGAGTGCTAATTTAGCTCTGTGTCTTGCTGAGCTTCATTAATTAACTTGTCACCATATATTTAATAAGTTCACAATTTAACTAATGTGGTAGGAAAATAAAGAGCAGGAGCGAGCAAACTTACTGATGCCAGTTGTATTGCTTTATTTACTGTTTGCTTTCTTCTTTTTATAAAAAAATCTAATTTTAGGTCATGCCACCATTAGCATGGAATCTCAGGCATGGATTGTACAACAGCTCATGAAGATAAAGCACAGTGAATGAATTTCTCCTTTAAGTGGAGTATTGATGACCCTTACAACCTATGACAAAGCCTGCTAATTGTGCTGCCTGCCAGCCTTGGCCTCCAGCCAGCCCCCAACATTACATGGGAGAGGATTAAATTCCTGTTTTATTTAAGACACTGTTATTTTATCTGTTAGAGTAAAACCAACTCCTAATACACAGCCAGTGCTGGTTGTTCTGTCTACTTTAAGGCTGCTCTCAATCCAAGCCTATCATTTTGATCAGCTATTTATTGCTAGTGTTTGAAATGATCTCAAGTGTGCACGTGTGCATGCTCGTGCATGCACACACCTACACACACCATATCCAGTGACTGTCTTTCCTTAACCAAACCTTAGTCAGGCTCCCCTGAACTTTTTTTAACTAAGCCCTGACTTCTGGGTTTCTGTGTGTCACTGCATTTTCTAATCCTAGCAAAAATCTTGGTAAGTCAGTTTAGCCATAATCCCTCATCCTTAATAGCTGATCACCCTCAATATCTGATTGTGTTTCTCATCTCCTATTATCCTCCAAGTGAGTCTGATCACCTTGGCCTGCCTTCAGCAAGAATCGTTAACAGAAACTCAACAGTCAGATTTTTGGGCTTCCCTGGTGGCTCAGATGGTAAAGAATCTGACTGCAATGCAAGAGACATGGGTTCAATACCTGGGTTGGGAAGATCCCCTGGAGAAGGAAATGGCAATCCACTCCAGTACTCTTGCCTGGGAAATCCCATGGACAGAGGAGCCTGGCCAGGGTACAGTCCATGGAGTTGCAAAGGGTCAGACAGGACTGAGTGACCAATGCTTTCACACCATGGTCAGTTTAGCTAAAATCTCCCCCTACTTTTGATGTTTCTGCTTAGTAATTTTCTATCCACTGACCTCCACTCTGCCCCCTAGGTTATAAATTTCTCACTTTTCCTTATATTTGGAGTTATATATTCTTCCTCCACTGAACAAGCCCTACTGTAATGTCCCTATGCCTATCGTAATGGTCTTTAATAAAGTCTGTCTTACCATTCTTTAACGTGTTAAAACTGGATCACTTTTTTTTTTAACATGAATCAGTAGCATCTACACTGATACAATATTTCTGTTAACTGAAGTACCTAATAGTAGAAATGAGGCCAAATGGCCAGCTTACAGTAAAACAGGGTTGCAGCACTTCCCTGGGTTTCCTGTATCTGCAATAACCTGTTCTGAATAACATACTAGGCAGGAGGAAAGGAAATACTTATGTTAGGTTGTTAGAGTAAAGATTCCAAAATGGCAGTTAAAAAGCAGCGGCTAAAACGCAGACAAAGAAAGGAAAAAGCCTGCGCAGAACAACAGGCCCCATTTCCTGATTGGTCTTGAACTAAAAAGCCTCTTGATGAAGGTGAAAGTGGAGAGTGAAAAAGTTGGCTTAAAGCTTAACATTCAGAAAACGAAGATCATGGCATCCGGTCCCATCACTTCATGGGAAATAGATGGGGAAACAGTGGAAACAGTGTCAGACTTTATTTTTCTGGGCTCCAAAATCACTGCAGATGGTGACTGCAGCCATGAAATTAAAAGACACTCTTTGGGAGGAAAGTTATGACCAACCTAGATAGCATATTCAAAAGCAGAGACATTACTTTCCCAACAAAGGTCCGTCTAGTCAAGGCTATGGTTTTTCCTGTGGTCATGTATGGATGTGAGAGTTGGACTGTGCAGAAGGCTGAGTGCCAAAGAATTGATGCTTTTGAACTGTGGTGTTGGAGAAGACTCTTGAGAGTCCCTTGGACTGCAAGGAGATCCAACCAGTCCATTCTGAAGGAGATCAGCCCTGGGATTTCTTTGGAAGGAACGATGCTAAAGCTGAAACTCCAGTACTTTGGCCACCTCATGAGAAGAGTTGACTCATTGGAAAAGACTCTGATGCTGGGAGGGATTGGGGGCAAGAGGAGAAGGGGACGACAGAGGATGAGATGGCTGGATGGCATCACTGACTCGATGGACATGAGTCTGAGTGAACTCCGGGAGTTGGTGATGGACAGGGAGGCCTGGCGTGCTGCGATTCAGGGGTCGCAAAGAGTCGGACACGACTGAGCGACAGATCTGATCTGATCTGATCTGATCTTGTATACAAGCCCTGTTTGACATGGGACAAAAACAAATCAGTCTCTGAGGACTGTCTTGGGGGGCGGGGGGGAATAAGGATTTAAAAAGAAAAACCTTAAATAGGGCAGGACCACTCACACAGGAGTCGGTCTGCTCTCACATCTCCAAAGTGTATTTTCATGTTGCTTGTTAATAAGTGCTGCCTGCCTGAGCTTTCCTGGGCTGTCATCTTAATTATTTTACTATGACAAGACAAGGACCAAGGGAAAAAAATCTACACCTGACATTTCAATAATTAGAAATCAAAAATCTTAATGTCAATTATAAGCACATTTACGGATACTTAGTCTAAACTCTCAGTTAAAGAAGTCATATCTTTTTGCTACAATTGTGCCAATATGAAGTCAACCTATCACTGGACTGCTTTTTCTTGATAAAAATTGTTAATCACTGCGAGCTTTGGTGAAAATCAGCAACTGGGTGTTTTCTGCAGAAAAGGAGACAACTAGACCATATTCTGCCCTGAAGGATGTTTAGATGGCAGGTGTGAATCTATGTTAGAGAGAACTTAGCTCCTAGTGATAGATTGCCTTTTACTCTCAAAATCATTCACTAACACCAATGAATATTCCTTATTTTTTCAGATAGATTCTCACATGTGAGGTTGTCTTTGAAAAGAGGATGCTCCTTTTTTTATTTCATGCTCCATTTTTAAAGGTAAATCTTTCAGAATTTTGATTTCCTGTATGATTTGTTTCTTTTTGCCATTGGTTTGTTTATGGCCACTAATTTCTTTCATGTGCTTTCTAAGGCAATACATGCTTTCCTAATGAATGCTTTTAAAACACCTCTTCTGTTTTTCACTAGAATTACCCAGAATACCTCATCATTTGTCTAGCAAGCATATTTTATCATGGATTATTTTTTGTTTCATTTTGAACTTCATTACAGAATTAGACTTGCAAAACACCCAATTTTATAAAAGGTGAGAGATAAAACACTGACCATTGGAAAGGCTCACTTCCTGGTCTGTTGCTCTGTTCACCAGCCTATGTTCCCTGTTTTTCCCTATGTACACTGGTGAGATTCACTGCAGGTAGTCCAGCATTTGGTCAATAAGTCAATGAATACGTACTCCCTTAAAGCATGTTCAGATTATTTAGACAACATAGAATTTCATCATAGAAGAGTACCATTTTCTGCTTAGAGGATCATCTTCCACCAAATATAAGAAAGTATCTCCCTTTCTTATACCTACTGGAATCTAGACAAGTGGAATCTCCTATACAAGTCTAGTGCCTGGCACTGAGCTTGTGTTCAGGAAAGATTTGTGAAACCTTGCCTATCACAAATGAATGACAAGGAAAAAAAAGCTGGGGTAGATTTCTTGTCTAAAAGAAGTAAAAGCTTAAATAGTTCGTTCTACTAATTCATTTCATTGCTTAAAAGATCGTCTTTCTCTTGCTTAACTCTAATCACTCTGCTTTATTTTAGTTGTATTTCCCCTTGTCAGTCCCCTAACTCTACCTATACACCTGGCAGCTTTTCCTTTCTGCTCATTATATCATTTTTAACATCTTTATGACATTAGAAGCTTTTATGTTTGTGAGGCTGAGAATAACTATCCAATCCTCAAGTGAATCCGTAATTTATCACTGGCTACCTCTTCAATTAGATTCTCTCTTCAAAGCAGAGTATCAGTAACTTTCTTTTTAATTCTGGAAAAAGCATCTTCCTTTAAGTAGACCTTTTCATCCTCATTTTATGATTGTGGAAGCACATTTTAAGAATTTAAAATATAACTGCAGTCATCATAAAACATAAGAAAATTTTACACTGCAGAAAAATTGACCACAAATCCTTTTTGTTGCCACAGTTATTTTAATATGCAACATTTATAATTTCCCCCATAAAGTTATATCTAACAAGATATATTAAATATAAAATAAATAGGCCCTCACATATGTCACTTCTCTGTGCAAATACCTTTAATGATTCTCCCACTGAAAAAAAAAATAAATCCCTTAGTTTAGTATCCAAAGCTTTCCGTTATGTGACCCTTAATTCCCTGTCCAATCAAATTCAAGTATCTTATGTTACAAGAATATGGACTAATCCTTATCCCTCAAACATATCTTTTACTTTCCCATATTCATGACTAAACCCATATTCATTCTTTCCACTCTGCCTGGTGGAATCCTACCTGGTTAAGAATCTTCTTGTGCACAGAATTACCATAATGCATCATTTTTTTCTCTCAGAGTTCTGACATTTTCACTTTTACTGGCAATTCTTGCTTTACTATCCACCAACATCAGTTCAGTTCAGTTGTTCAGTCGTGTCCGACTCTTTGTGACCCCATGAATCACAGCACGCCAGGCCTCCCTGTCCATCACCAACCCCCAGAGTTCACTCAAACTCACGTCCATTGAGTCAGTGATGCCATCCAGCCATCTCATCCTCTGTCGTCCCCTTCTCCTCTTGCCCTCAATCCCTCCCAGCAACAGAGTCTTTTCCAATGAGTCAACTCTTCACATGAGGTGGCCAAAGTATTAGAGTTTCAGCTTTAGCATCAGTCCTTCCAAAGAACATCCAGGACTGATCTCCTTTAGAATGGACTGGTTGGATCTCCTTGAAGTCCAAGGGACTCTCAAGAGTCTTCTCCAACTCCACAGTTCAAAAGCATCAATTCTTTGGCGCTCAGCTTTCTTCACAGTCCAACTCTCACATCCATACATAACCACAGGAAAAACAATAGCCTTGACTAGACAGACCTTTGTTGGGAAAGTAATGTCTCTGCTTTTGAATATGCTATCTAGGTTGGTCATAACTTTCCTTCCAAGGAGTAAGCATCTTTTAATTTCATGGCTGCAATCGCCATCTGCAGTGATTTTGGAGCCCAAAAAATAAAGTCTGACACTGTTTCTCCATTTCCCATGAAGTGATGGGACCAGATGCCATGATCTTCGTTTTCTGAATGTTGAGCTTTAAGCCAACTTTTTCACTCTCCTCTTTTACTTTCATCAAGAGGTTTTTTGGTTCCTCTTCACTTTATGCCAACATAAGGATAACTATTAAGAGGGGGAAAATTGTTTCTACCCATTATTATAGCCCTGGACAGACCAACACAGTCCTGAACATCACAAGTCTTCAACAAGTATTTAGTGAATGTATTAGTTGCCTCTGGCTGCTGTAACAAATTACCACAGACTTGGTGGCCTAAAACAACACAGATTTATTCTCTTACAGTTCTGGAGGCCAGAATCCAGGATCTGTTTCACTAGGCTAAGGTCGAGGTGTTAGCAGGGTTATGCTCCCTCTGGAGGCTGGAGGATAGAATCCATTTCCTGGCCTTTTCTGGCTTCTAACGCCTCTTTGCATTTCTTGGCTCATGGTCCCTTCCTCCATCCTCAGTGTCAGCAAGTAGCCATCTTCAAATCTCTATCAGGTACTGCCACATCACCTCCTCTAAAGCCAATTTCCCTCTCCCTCCTTTATAAAGATACGTGATTACAATGTTCTGGATCCATCTGGATAATCCAGGATAATCTCTTCATAGCAATCATTTTTTTTCAATTCACTTCCTCATCTTTTCTGCCACATGAAGTAATATTCACCATTTTGCCATAATTCACAGGTTCCAAGGTTAGGACATGATTGTCTTTGGAGGCCATTGTTCAACCTACCGCAGCAAGTTTAATTTAGCAATTTTTCACTGGTACTGCTAATTTTTCTTTTTTTGCCACTAGTTGGGAGAGTGCTAATGAGATTTCTGACCTACTCAAGGTCATGTGACTTTTTTAAAAGACAATTTTATTATGTGACCCTTTTGATAAAAAGAGGATACTGAATAGTTTACAAAGTGCTTTCTTATTTAATCATCAGGACAACTCAGTGGGGTCAATATTGTTGTTACCTAGTTTAAACCACTGAGTGGTCCCTCCCAGGGCTGCTCTACCAGCCAGCCAGGTCAACCTGACTTCTTCCTCTTGACACCCTAGAACTACCAGCTCTTGCTTTTTTTTTTTTTTCCCTAGGCACTTTTCCCACTTTCAAAGTACCCCTTTCTGTTAAAACTTTGTAAGCCACACACATTTATAGGCTTTCAAAATGTCATCATTCAATGCAAAATTCAAAATATCCATTCCTGTTCAGTCTCCACCTATGGAAATTTTCCCCAGTAACAGCCAATGTCCTCAGAAGTGTGAATCCAACCCTCACAGACTCAGCTTCTGTCTGAGACCTTTCTGAGTGCTCTGCCCCTGAGAACTGACTTGGTCTGCCCACTTTCTCTCCAAGCCTTGTTAGTTCTCTTTCAGAAGCCTCACTTTAAAAGATATTTCTTGGAAGGTAAGTCTACTCCTTATTGAATAGGAAAGTGGCTGCCTCTCCTCCTTTTCTTCCTTATTACAGGCTAAGACTTTCTGATAGAGTCAGACTCCTTAGGCATATGTACTCTACCGTCTGGCTCTCTACACACAACTGTCTTTGCTCATAGTATGGCTTCTAATTGAAATATCTGCTCTCATCTCTCCTTCAACTGGTTGAAAATGCCAACTCTTCCTTCAGGGCTTACCTCTCTGTTAAATATTTCTTGTGTGACTTCCTCCAAGCAGACCTGGCCCTGAACGTTTTTGTCCCACCGGGTATTTAGGATTTTGCTTAAATAGTACTTACCACACTGAATGGCATTGGTGTTTATCTCCCCAGAGTAGCCTGAAAATTCCCAAGGGCCCAAGCTGTATATAATTCATATCTCTATTTCACTTCTCTGACTCTCAATTTCCTCATTATAGAAAAGTGATAATAATAATTCCTATCTTGTAGAGTTGTTGTGAGGATTAAATGAATTAATATACACAGAATAGTTGGCTTAGTGCCTAGCACATTTGTTGTCGTTCAGTCACTAAGTTGTGTCCTACTCTTTGTGATCCCATGAACTGCAGCACACCAGGCTTCCCTGTCCTTCACTATCTCCCTGAGTTTGCTGAAACTCATGTCCATTGAATCAGTAATGCCATCCAACTGTCTCATCCTCTGTCGCCCCCTTCTCCTCCTGCCCTCAATCTTTCCCATAGAAGTGATCAATAAATGCTAGCTATTATAATTCATGAAATTTATCATATTCTGATGTTGTTTTTATGCTTGTTGTCCTTCAAGGTGCTTAGAATGTAAGCTCTGTAATGGCAGGGATTTTTGTCTATTTTGGTCTCCAGTATATCCTCAGAGCCCAGGGAAAATATGCCTGGTACACAGCATGCACTCAAAAGTTCAGTGAACAGCTATGTGAATGAATGAAAACCAAGCACCTAACATTATATTTATTATGCAGTAAGCACATAGCATATGTTTACTTCAGTTTGCTTAAATTTTTTCTTTGTTTTTACATCAGATCAGATCAGATCAAATCAGTCGCTCAGTCGTGTCCGACTCTTTGCAACCCCATGAATCACACCACGCCAGGCCTCCCTGTCCATCACCAACTCCCGGAGTTCACTCAGACTCACGTCCATCGAGTCAGTGATGCCATCCAGCCATCTCATCCTCTGTCATCCCCTTCTCCTCCTGCCCCCAATCCCTCCCAGCATCAAAGTCTTTTCCAATGAGTCAACTCTTCGCATGAGGTGGCCAAAGTACTGGAGTTTCAGCTTTAGCATCACTCCTTACATATCTGACTCTAAAACTGACAAACTGCATCTTCAATGAAGTATTTCCTGAATTTTAATGAAAGAACATTAAAATAAATTTGGTTACATTGTCATAACCAAAACCCTGAAAGTTTCTTGAACTCAACTCTTCAAGTATTTTCTGTCCAAAGTTATTTTTTTTTTTTTAGTGGCTAAGTCATGACTCAATGAACATGAGTTTGCGCAAACTCTGAGAGACAGTGAAGGACAGGGAAGCCTGGTATGCTCTAGTCCATGGGGTCACAAAGAGTTGGACATGACCTGGCAACTGAACAGCAACAATGTGTCTGACTCTTGTGGCCCTGTGGACTGCAGCCCACCCAGCTCCTCTGTCCATGGGATTTCCCAGGCAAGAATACTGGAACGAGTTGCCATTTACTTCTTCAGAAGATCTTCCTGATGCAGGGATCAAACCAGCATCTCCTTCATTGCAGGTGGATCCTTTACCACTGAGGCACCAGGGAAGTCCTTATAAGTTTTTTACCAAGTTTTCTTCTGCAGTTAAAGAAATATTTTTAAAGTTTCAATCAGCATGCCCAGTTAAATTTAAGCTAATTACAACTGAATAAAATTTGAATTTCAGTTTCTCATTTACTTTGGGTAAATTTCAAATTTTGGGCACATTTCAAGTATTCAGTAGCCACATGTGGTCAGTGGATACCATATTGGTTAGTTCAAATATACAACATCTCCAACACTGCAGAAAGTTTCAGAGGGGTCTGGTCGAGGTTGTGCTGTAGTAACAAACCACACCAAAATCTCAGAGGTTTAACACAGCAAAAGTTTATTTTCATGTACTCAATGTCCACTGCAAGTTGACATGTCTCTTGGGCACTCACCTCCATGTGCTAGTTCAGCACTGTGGACCATTTTGCTTTTGTGGCCCATCCATCTGCATATACTCCCATGACCATTGTAGCAGAGGAAAAAAGCATGGAGACTCATGTACCAGTTCCTAAGTGCTTCCACCTGGAAATGATAGCCATGCCTAACTGCAACGGCCTTGGATGCCTAATCCTCTGTGTACACAAAAATAGAAGGATATGAGTAACTGTTGGTGCTATTGCCATGTTAGACATGGCCATCCCTGTTCAAATAGAATCACTATATGTACACTTTTATAACTAAGACTACTCATGTGAAAATACTCAATTTAGATTTCAATATACAACAGATTATAAGTAAGTGCTGCTTCTCAACCTTCTCTTTGCAAAAGTTTTTTTATATAATGTCCCATGTTCCAATCTCAGCCTTATTTAATTCATTTTCTATAATATCATCAGAATGACCAGATTACTTTCCTGCTCAAATTCTTCCATATTTCTTCACTGAATACAGATCAAAATGCAGTCTAACATGATATCCAAGATCTCCCAGAGTCTGGTCCACCTGGCCTCTGAATTTCTTTCTCATTGCCCCTCACACTCCAACAATATAGCACACATGGCTGCTCTACCCCTGGTCTCAGGAGTTACACCCCATCCTTATGTTCCAAGTTTCTTCCTGAAATGACCTTCCTCTTCTTCTTTACCTTTGATTTCCTCAGCTAAAATTCCATCCCATAGCCTCTCATAGCTCACATCTTACTCTGGTTATGAATCTCTTACGATCAGCCTGAAAAAAAGGATGGGGTCTTAATCATTTTAGACTCTGTTACTCAAAGGCAGGAACATAGTCTGTGCTTAGTAAATGTTTGATGAATGTAATAAAACCTCCCTCTCAGGAGCTTCTCTTCAGAAATTTTCCACCAAAACTATTAATGTCTTATAAGAAAAACAATATAGCCACAGATTAGAAATATAACCTTTTTTTCAATATACATTAATACAGTACCTCTAATACTGCAGATGGTGACTGCAGCCATGAAATTAAAAGACGCTTACTCCTTGGAAGAAAAGTTATGACCAACCTAGATAGCATATTGAAACGCAGAGACATTTCTTTGCCAACAAACTCCATCTAGTCAAGGCTACAGTTTTTCTAGTGGTCATGTATGGATGCAAGAGTTGGACTGTGAAGAAAGCTGAGCACCAAAGAATTGATGCTTTTGAACTGTGGTGTTGGAGAAGACTCTTGAGAGTCCCTTGGACTGTAAGGAGATCCAACCAGTCCATTCTGAAGATCAGCCCTGGGATTTCTTTGGAAGGAATGATGCTAAAGCTGAAACTCCAGTACTTTGGCCACCTCATGCGAAGAGTTGACTCATTGGAAAAGACTCTGATGCTGGGAGGGATTGGGGGCAGGAGGAGAAGGGGATGACAGAGGATGAGATGGCTTGATGGCATCACCGACTCGATGGATGTGAGTCTGAGTGAACTCCAGGAGATGGTGATGGACAGGGAGGCCTGCTGCTGCTGCTGCTAAGTCACTTCAGTCGTGTCTGACTCTGTGTGACCCCATAGATGGCAGAACACAAGGTTCCCCCATCCCTGGGATTCTCCAGGCAAGAACACTGGAGTGGGTTGCCATTTCCTTCTCCAATGCATGAAAGTGAAAAGTGAAAGTGAAGTTGCTCAGTCGTCCTGCAATTCATGGGGTCGCAAAGAGTCGGACACGACTGAGTGACTGAACTGAACTGAATATTAAAGAATGAGACACTTCAACCAAACAGAGTTCAGCTGAAAATACAAGAAATGGATGGATAGCTTAAAAAGAAATTACTCAATGTTGAACTCCTTATAGAAGTAAACATTTTATTTAAGCAGTATTGAGTCAGCATTTACTGAGACTTTAGAGAAATGGAAGATTATATTTTAAATACCTTTTAACTAGAAATCAGGAAAGTTAGAGCATATTTTAAAATAGCCCACAAGAACTTCCTGTGCCCTTGAAATATCTGTGTATGCTTCAATGCTATAAGAAAAAGTAATGTAAATTACCTCTATAATTTCAATATCATTATGAAAGCATTGAAAAGAGAGATTGAAAAGAGATAGCAAAGACTTAAATTTGAAAATGGAAGTATAAGAAAAGATGGGATATAATTTGTTAAATTACACAAGGATAGAAGAAATATTTTTTTCAAAGAATCGAAAATGGGAAAAGGAAAGACATTATCTCAAAACATCTGGAGAGGAATGATAATCACTCTCAAATAGGATAAAAACCTAGAAGAAGTATTATCTCAATGATAGTCTACATGGAAGGAAAAAAGCTGGGATGTTTTTCTAAGTCACCTACAGATATCATCTGTAAAACAGAAGATAGATGACAAGCAGATAAAGATACAACAGGCTATTTCCAAGGAAAGTCTTTGTAGGAGAAAGGAAATTACAGCTGACTTTTTGATTTGAGTTTTTTAAAAGTAAGCTCTATTTAAAAATATACCCTCCCTCATTTTCAAAGGATCACAGTAAATGTATAATCTCACTTTCATACACCCCTTTTGTAGCAAAGCAGCTGCTTTTCTCAAAGCTGGTCCATATCCTCAAAACATCATGGTGGATGGGTGCCTACCCAAGAAAGTCAAAGGAAAACAACACCTTTGGACTGGATAAGCCAATCACAAAAATAAGGAGTAGAGTTATGGCTGCATAACTGGCAACATTCTTTAACTCTTCCCTTGGATTCTGCTGTGGTGCCCACACTATTAATAAATAGATTAGCTCTGTTAGAACTGAATCCTGGGATCAAAGCTATAGATGTAATCCCCATCCAGGTTCAGACTCAAACTCAGAAATTAATGTCATTGGTCACAATAATTTGAGTCAAGATGTAGGATCAGGGTAGGGGAGATAGTATCCAAATTTAGCCTTGGAAAACTTTCATTTAAAAAGGTTTCTAACGACTATGAGCAGTGAATCTCTACCCAACCTAGAAGGCAAATCAACCAGCTTGTCACAGTTTGCCTTAAGACTAAATGCATTGTAGGACAGACAAAACAAGTCTCTGAGAAAATGTACAGAATGCAGAACTCATTCTAAGAGAGTAGCACAGATACTCATAGATTCACCCCTTTAAGGTCTAAGATGAATGGGGCTAGAGGGAAAGACTTATGCTGTCCATGACTCTAGATGTCAAGAGTCTTGTAGTTCTGGTGGGACACTGACCTGGATTCTTCTTTGTGTGACTTTGTCTGATCTCAGTCTGATTACCAAGTCTGAGCTGGTCTGAACACACATCTTTTCTTGGCATCTGATGCCTCACCCGGTTGCTATGACCAGTCCTCCTGACCTGTTCTTGCTTGGCCTTCCTTAACATTTAGTGCTGACTTTTGCCTATTGCCAGTGCCATGTTCCCATCCACTCATGCCTGATGGGATCTCCTGTAGAAGTGCAAGAAGCTATAGGAACAAAATGGCCCATTGGTCTAACTGACCCAGCAGGAACACACCTGAGAAGCAACCTGGGCAAGACAGACACCCCTCACATCACTCTCAACACACCTGTCACCTTCAATGCCCTGGTATATTTCTTCATGATATTTTCCCTGCAAAGGAAGCCTCTTTCCATCCACCTCCCCCTCAGTGCCACCTGTACCTCTATCCATCCTCCATGATCCACAAGGGATGTCACCTCCTCCAGGAAGCTTTCTCAAGGTAGAAGGTTCTCATATGCACACATATATGTCCACTATAGCCATTTTAGTATTTAATCAACCTCTGTCTCCTCTGTACTGTGACCTGGTTAAAAGCTAAGAGTGCTCCTTTTCTTTCCTCTATGGAACCTTAGCACTTACAGTACTTGACTCATTATAAATGTTTTTTTTTTTTTTCATTTTATAACTTTTTATTTCTCTTTAAATTTATAACTAATAGTAAGAGTATATTTAACAAGTGTTTCTTAAATATATAAATACTGTTTTCAAAATCACAACTTCCAGAAAGTTAGGAAATGCCACAGTGTTGACCCTGGTACTATTTCCTTTTTACTAAGGAGGTACAACTTAAGTTCCAAGGAGCCTGAAATTAGTAGCTAGTTTCTTCACTAAATATCAAAGGAAGTTGTGGCCATTCAGTCACCAACAACTTCCCTTCCAGTTGATCAGCCTGCCCTTTTAGAGATGGTGATCTTCCATCCACTATCAGTTGGTCACAGTCACAAGTCGTGTCCAACTCTTTGCTACCCCATGAACTGCAGCACACCAGGTTTCTCTGTCCCTCACCATCTCCCAAAGTTTGCCCAAGTTCATGTCTATTGCATTGGTGATGTCATCCAACCATCTCATCCTCTGTCACCCTCTTCTCCTTCTCCCCTCAATCTTTCCTAGCATCAAGGTCTTTTCCAATGGGTCAGCTGTTCACATCAAGTGGCCAAAATACTGAAGCTTCAGCTTCAGCATCAGTCCTTCCAATGAGTATTCAGGATTGATTTCCTTTAAGGTTCCTTTAAGATTTCCTTAAGATTGTGCCATCCATTGTGGGACACTATGAGACAGCCACAAATGGATCACTCCCACTGCCCACCAGGCAGTAGAGAATTTTTATTACTGAGTACAATAAGTCTTTGGGTTGTTGTTAGCAGTAAGAGAGGGGGCTATGTCAACCACCAGATCCTGCAGCTTCAGCAAACATATATAAGGCCCCTTGACTCCAATAGTGTGTTCAAGTTGAGTAGAGTCCTGTACTCTTAAGGGAGGTGACCCTGGAGAATTGGTTCCAGAAAGTTATCAGAGTGACGCATCTTCAAATTAACACTTTAGGGGGAAAAGTCTACTTATGCCTTAAAATTAAGAGATACCTAGACTTTGAGAAAACCCTCTGCAAGGGGCAATGCCACCTCAGCCCATACCCAGACACCTTTTCGAGGAAAAGTCTAAACTAGGTCCACTTGGTCCTCTGGCTGAGTTAGAAAGTCAGCTTAAGGGGGCAACCCAATATGGCAATTAAAAGCATCAATTTTTATGTCAGGCAGATCTAGGTTTGAATCAGCTCCACCAATTAGCCTCAGTGTGATTTGGGGCAAATACTTTGACCTGTACAAGCCTGGCTTCCTTTCTCTAAAATCGGGATGAAACTTCTTCATAAGATTAAGAGTTAAATGAGATTACTGCTACATATACAATAAACAACGAAGAAATATTGTTAATATTATTGCTATTATATAACCTTCCTTTACCATATTCTAAGATGCTCTGTCGGAAATGATGATCACTTATGAAATCTTAAAAATTCTAAGACTCAAGCACACATTCTTATCTAAAGCCAATCCATGGATTTCATCAGGTCTGAAGATCTGTGATGTGGTTTGGGAATCACCAATGGCATCAGCTGTGAAATGATGCTTTGTACATATTTTTATCTGTTAGGATACCTATAATATGATATCTCATCCTCCAGTTCTGAGGACTAAAGAAGTAATGAACTCCCTAAGGGCAGAAATCAGATCCCCTACTGATGGAGTGACCTACCACACATCTGGAAAATAATAGGCATTCAACACATATTTGGTGTAATGGAAACCCAAAATTTCCTACCCCCAGCCTATGAGTCTGGAGTTAACTCATCTAATTCAACACGAATTGAGTAACTCCCATTACAATATCATTGTATTAGGTGCTGAGAGGCCAGAAATAAGATACAGCCCTCAACCTTAAGAGAGCTTACACTTTTGATGGTGTTATTTTACCCAACTCTAACACTCATTGACCTTCTATGATGATCTCTTAGACCATTGCTAAAATTGAGCACCACTCTGTTTCCACCCTAGAAATGATATAATTTCAAACACATGCTTGGCCTTGAAACACCAGTCCTGAGCCTCTCTATTTCTATCACCCATTAAGCCAGTACCAGGGTATATGGAGGGCTTCCCTGGTGGCTCAGACGGTAAAGTGTCTGCCTGCATTGCAGGAGACCTGGGTTTGATCCCTGGGTTGGGAAGATCCCCTGGAGAAGGAAATGGCAACCCACTGCACATTCTTGCCTGGAAAATCCCATGGACAGAGGAGCATAGTGGGCTATAGTCCATGGGGTCGTAAGAGTCAGACACGACTTAGCAACTAAACTGCCACCACCACCAGGGCATAGGGAGTTCATATGCATGTGTGCTTAGCTGTTCAGTCATGTTCAGCTCTTTGCGAGACTTTGTGCTTTACCCCACCTGGCTCCTTTGTCCATGGGATTTTTCAGGCAAAATACTGGAGTGGGTTGCCATTTCCTTCTCCAGGGGATCTTCTTAATCCAGGGATCAAAGCTACATCTCCTGTGTTTCCTGCACTGCAGGTGGGTTCTTTACCCATTGAGCCATTCGGGAAGTCCCCATGGAGTTCACATACTCCCTAACAAAACAGAGCCACTGGGGACTTCCAAGTTGTTTAGGTCTATGACCCTTAAGGTCAAGTAGAATCCCAACTTTTTCCACCTGCCATCAGTACTAATATTTATTATAAAATCTCTCTGGGACTCATTTTTATTTTTAAACAGCTAAAAAACAAGGCTGGTCGTATTTATCCCACCGGTTTGTCATGCAAATTAAGCAAGATGGTGAGTATGATGTACGTGAGACTGTACCTCAGCCTTTGCAGGCACTTAATACAGCAAAATGTTGTCCTGAATCTATGCAGTAAGACAGAGGCAATGCCTGTTGTGTTCATCATCGTACCATCAACTCTTAACACAGTCCCTGGGGCTTCCCTGGTGGTCCAGTGATTAAGAATCCACCTTGCAATACAGGGGACACCAGTTTGATCCCTGGTCTGGGAAGATCACATATGCCACAGAGCAACAAATCCCATGCACCACCACTACTGAGCTCAAGCACCTTAGAGTCTCCACTCACTGCAACTAGAGAAAGCCTGCACACAGCAGCAAAGACCCAGAGCAGGTGATAAATAAATAAATAATAAGATATTGAAAAAAAAACCCACAGTGCCTGGACCATAGTAAGCACTGAATTACTATTTAAATAATTAATTAACAAAGGCATGGGTTTATTCAGTCTCCCTCTTCTCCCATCTGGTCCCTTATAACAAGAAAAAGAGCAAGGCCAGGTAAGGTCTGTAGGACACAATATCGCTATGTAATAGACATGAATGCTGCTGCTGCTTCTAAGTCGCTTCAGTTGTGTTCAACTCTGTGCGACCCAGCCCACCAGGCTCCCCCATCCCTGGGATTCTCCAGGCAAGAACACTGGAGTGGGTTGCCATTTCCTTCTCCAGTGCATGAAAGTGAAAAGAGAAAGTGAAGTCGCTCAGTCGTGTCTGACTCTTCACGACCCCATGGACTGCAGCCTACCAGGCTCCTCCATCCATGGGATTTTCCAGGCAAAGAGTACTGGAGTGGGTTGCCAGTGCCTTTTCCAAATAGACCTGAATGAGTAGCCATAATTCAAGCAAAACTAGTCCTCAGAGGGACATACATCCAGGTTTACGTCAGATTAAGAGACAATGCCTGAGGCTTATCTTGGCATATGGACAGCTATGACAGTAAGCCTGTGTACCATTCTCTCTCTGTTCCCGTACGTTCTCCAAAAGCATTCAAGGTCAGCAGGAGAGTCCTGTCCTGGAGGAATGCTCTGGGTCTTCTATGTCCAAGAAGTATCCTCTGCCAGATGTCACCATCATCCCTGAAGGCATCCATGTCAGTTAAGAATCGGATTTGTCTGCAAGTCAAGAGATCTGTCTGCAGGGGTTTACACACACAGAGGTCGGTTATTATCAATGGCAAGTATGAGGGTAGGAACTGCTGTCCCTAGTTCAGCAGTTCAGATTTCAGAACCCAGGTTTCTGTGATTCTCCTGGCCTTTTCCTCATTCTCTCTGGTGTCTAAATATCAAGTCTGTGTTCCAGGCATGAAGGAGAGAATGGAAAAGCCAGAAATCATAGCATCTATAGTAGGAAAACAACAGTGTTTCCAAAAATCTCATACTTCAGTTTATGCATCATGGGCCAATATTCATCCCATGGCCCCCATAGGTGCAAGAGAGGTTTGGAAATGTGCAGCTGGCCATTCACTTTGCAGAAAGATGCTTTTAATCTAACAGTAGGGTCAATCTTATGCCCAGTCAAGAAAAGTTACTTCTCCTCATAAAAGACATCTCCAAACCAATTGAATAAACTGAATCAATAGTTTTTCATTACCTTAAATATCAAGTTGACAACCGAGCTTTGCCCTCTGCACAGCAGAATCCGTATAAGATCACCACACCCACATTGCTTCCCAGCAAGTGAAGAGTCTCCTAATGACTTCCTCCTCCCCCAAGACACACATCCCCAAGGCTATGAAAAAAACAAAACTATCTCACAGAGCACCAATGTACCCAGGTCAGTCTGAAAATATACCTGGAGCCTCTATGATCTCACATGCATGAAATAGCCAAAAGATGGGCCTTAAGAAATCACTTGCAGTGGGAAACCATAACACAACCTCTACCAACCCTCTTAGTTCTCTGAAAAGTTATGCCAGGAACCAACCCTTAAAGAAAATTTCCAAACTCAGAACCTGAGAACTCATAACTCCTCAAAAGCATAAATAATTATTCTGATCACTATATTGAAACAGGCACACACACACAAAAAAACACCCTCAATTCATATACTCCCATACCCCTCTCAATCCAAATTTCAAGCTGATTAAAAATGGCTCCCATATTTAGATTATAGGAAATATAGCCTAGGGACCTTCATTCTCAAGCTATGTCAGAGCAGCAAAGTGGAGTGGCATCATGAGAAAGACATCACAGAACAGAAAACAACTACTGAATGCTCACTTCCCTGAGTTGAGGACTAGAAGGTGTCAATGAAAAAATTAAACCCTTCAGGATCTGGACCCATTTACCTCTCCAGCCTCACCTCTTCTGACCCCCTTCTTAGGACTCTGTCTCTCCATCAAGCTGTGCTCTCTCTGACCTCTTTATTTCATACATGTTGCTCCCCTGCCTCGAGCACTCCTACCTCATTCCTGCAGTCTGCTTGGCTAACTCCTACCTGTTCTTTAGGACACAGCTGGGACATCACTTTGGGGTTAGATGTCTCACATCTCTGCATCAATTTCCCTCAACAAGCCTCTGTCATACATTTGATACAACAGAACGTCACTTGCCTCTTGCTATCATCCCCCCTCTTCCCCCACCCCACAGCAAATTCCATGAGGGCAGCAGCTTTGCCTGCCTTCTTACAGAGGTGTCTCTCATGCCCATAACTGCCTGCCACATGGTAGGCACTCAGCAGACGTTTACTGAGTGACTAAGCATCTAAAACCAGGTACAGACTAGTGGCCTCATGCTTGTTCTTGCAACTTGCTGGCCAGATTTTTCGCCAGCTCACATATCTGGACTAGGCCTACTGCTAAGAATATGCAGAGGAAAGAAAGAGAATGCAGATGGCTCCCATTATAGCATCACAACCAGGGAAACCACTCACTCATAGCTTAGCTGGTGAAGGGTCAGAAGCATTGTACTGTATGCTGTTAGCCAATGAGTCTGTGTGAGTTTGGGGAAGAATTGTTTTGTCTTATTTTCTGTAAGCATTCTTACATTATCTTCTACTTCTGATCAGTCACAGCTGGTTTTGTCCAAGGAAATTTTAAACATCTCGTGTAAATTCAACAACCACCATGACTTTAAAGAGGAGTCCAAATGATGGTGATCCCCAACAAATTATCTCAGCCTTTTGTCCTTAAGGTTGAAGTAGATACTGTAATGTTGGGAGAACTTTAAGACACAGGGAGAAGTCTTGCTTTAGATTTGAGGCAGTCTCCCCATAGGCAGAATAAGTCAAAATCAATGTCCCAGTGTGTTAGCTTTGTCCCAACCAGTCTGTCGGTAATCTGGGACAGGGGTCGTATCTTCCACTCTAATCTTTCCTCCAAATACTGCAACTAACGGTCCCAGTGAATGTTAACTTCTCTGCTCACAAGGCACAAGGGCACAAGTGCTAAAACTCAAAACAGTTTCTATGCTCTACTTGATGCTAAAGATCTAAGTATGTGTACCTGTCACCACAACCAATTGTGAACTCCTAGCATAGGGACAGGGACCGCTTCTCTCTGCCTTCGTCCCATCCAACATCCAGTCATCCAGGGCATTGCATGCTTATGTCTCTTGATATTTCTTTTGAAGGGGGGTGGTTGCCAAAGAGAACTGGGGCATTGGGCATTTAACTAGAGCTCACTAAATATTTTTCATTGTTTAATTGATACTTAATTCCATGACATCAACAATCTTCAGTTCTAATATAATTATGCTTTTTGATTATTTTCCCCCAAAACCTTATGCCTGTTTTGCCACTAGGTAGCTAGAGTGTCTCTAAATAGTTATTGAATTGCTTCAAAATTCCATTAACTTTTACTTTTTATCTAGCGTGCTCATTCATTTAATCCATGAAATTTGACTAATGGAAATTGATTTCTTTCTCCTGAGTGTCATTTTCTCACCACCATCTAACCCACATCCTTTGTTGCAAACTCATAGGTTTTGATGTAGTTGTTTCTGGTGATAAATTTGTAAATTATGCTTATACTTCTTATATTTGAAGAATATTTCTTATTATCTTTTTAAGGTTATTTAATCTATAATACAGTGTTCCATTTCAGGAGACTTGAACTTTTTGTTAGCAGAAACCTAGTTGAGATCATTACCATCTCATAAAACAAACATTCAAATGCCCATTAGGCTCCAGGTCTTTGAAGGCTCTGTTACTATTGCCAGTCATTGGCAGAATCTAAGAATGGTTTACCATGTTAAATAGTCCTTAGTATTACTCCATGAGCAGGTGAGATATCTTGATTATGCAAATCTCTGGTCACTTCTATTTATTTTAATGATCTGTGTGACCTTGGGAACATCACTCTACCTCCCTGAGCTGGTTTCCACATCCGTATCTGAGTCACACGATTGCTAGAAGATTTGTATAAGAAAATATTTGAGAAAGTTCCAGCGAGTCACCTGCCATATAATAGGGAATTAAATAAATAAAGGTTCATTATCTTTCTTAATCATCTACTTGGAGATTCTCCTCTCTTCCTGTCCTTGTTCTATACCCTAAGGGCCTTGCTGTCAGACTAGCTAATGATTCTTCAATAGGGAACTTTTAATAGGAGACTCTGAATGCCCAAAAAAAAATTAATGTTCTGAAGTAATGAAATTAGGGCATGAGGAGAGGTGACAGGGGAAAATTCTGGGGCCAGAAACTCTCCAGCTCCCATCACACTACATTGTTTTGGACTATGGCTTCTGCCCTCTGGAAAAGATCCATCCTCTGGGCTCATTTTTATAGTCAGGCAAAAAGAGATCAAAAAATTGAGTTTTTCAGGATATTTGAAATTAGATGAGCCACTAGGGAACAGTGAAGCTTCCCTCTGAATTTTGGCCACAGGGTTCCACATTCCCCTAATGAGAAGAGAAGAGAACAAGATAAAAAATATCTTTAAAAAATTAAAGACACGGTGGAGTCTCTGAAGCAGATGTCTTAGTGGCTATCGGCACATTACTGTTCCCCAAGTCCCATTCTCTTTAAAGCTTTGTAATGAGTACTTTAAAATTCAGCGACAAAATAAAATGATGGGTGTGGTCAGGTGCATCCTGCAGCCTCCTAGCTCTCCTACAGGTGGAGATTATCTATGGGGATTTTAAAATGCTTCTTACTTTTATTAAGTGTCAGTTCTGGTGCCCAGCAGTAATTAAACTGAAAGGAAAATGTCAAGAATGATAAATTACTATTACAGGTTTATTCTTTCTTTTCTTTTCAGCAACTAGTCAGCCCTATATCATGAGATTCTAAAATATTAACTTTGAGAGTATCAAAAGAGAAAGTCTTCCTGCTATGTTATTTTTGATAAACGATGTCTCAAATCCATGTAAATTGTAAGTTCTATGATTTAAATACAAGCCATGGTGTCTGAATATTCCATATTTATTCAATTTCATTCAGAACTACTTGACCCTGCAGAATTAAGCTGGTATAGCTGAAACAGGCACATGTGGCCCAGTTTGCTATATGACTAAGAGGAAATAACTTAATATTTCAATATCCAACCTAGGGAATAAAGTGCTGCTAAGTCGCTTCAGTCGCATCCAACTCTGTGCGACCCCATAGACAGCAGCCCACCAGGCTCCCCATCCCTGGGATTCTCCAGGCAAGAACACTGGAGTGAGTTGCCATTTCCTTCTCCAATGCATGAAAGTGAAAAGTGAAAGTGAAGTCGCTCAGTCGTGTCCGACTCCTAGCGACCCTGTGGACTGCAGCCTACCAGGCCCCTCCGTCCACGGGATTTTCCAGGCAAGAGTACTGGAGTGGGTTGCCATTGCCTTCTCTGAGGGAATAAAGTGGAGCTTAGTGAATGATTTTTCTGAATAAAGTTAATTATTATTAAAGATTTTAAGAGACAAATTTCCAAGTGTCTCTGGCATTTCCATTGAGTCTAAATAGAGATTTAGGAATCATAAGGAAAAGCATGAAAAGCCTGTTACTTTTTCTGAGCATTGGATTCCAGGCTGTAAGTCTCATTATTTGAGATAATCAAATTTCCAGCTTATTGCTCAAACAAAGAGAAGTTAAGATAATAAATAGAGAGGAGGTATGGAGCAATTTAAAAACCCTAACAATTGATTAGTTTTGGATGACTGTAACTAATTGCAAGGAGGGTGTGTATAAAATCTAGGAACATAGTTTTCAAATCAGCAGCATATATTAGGTAGCAGGTTTCTTCAGAGAAACAGAACCAAAAGAATTTAGACAGATAGAAATATGAAATATGGATATATAATAATTATATATTACAATGTAATATATATTATATATGATATTATGGATTTTATAGAGAGATTTGAGATTAGTTATATTGTGAGCACTTGGTTCACACAGTTATGGAGGCTGAGAATTCCACAATCTGCTACCTGCAAGCTGAAGACTCAGGAAAGCCAGTGATGCAGTTTGGTTCAAGTGTGAGGGCCTAAGAACCAGAGTGCCAAGATTTTTCACTCTATAAAGGGAAGTGATCAGAAAACTCATGGATGGCAAGTAAAAGGGCAAAGAATAATTAATTCTGAAGTTATGACTATAAGAGTTAACATTAATTATATACCCAGCTCTGTTAATGAGCTCCCCTGGTGGCTCAGCCAGTAAAGAATACACCAGCAATGCATGAGACCTGGGTTCAATCCCTGGGTCAGGAAGATCACCTGGAGAAGGGAATGGCCATCCACTCCAGTATTGTTGCCTGGAGAATTCCATGGACAGAGAAACCTGTGGGCTACAATCCATGGGGTTGCAAAGAGTGGGACATGACTGAGTGACTAAGCACGCATGTTTGCATGTTCTGTTAATGCTTATAATCACATTTTATATTCACAACAAACCATTTTAGAGATAAGGAGCCTGAGGCCCAGAGAGTTTAAGTATCTTTCTCAGAGTCACCCAACTAGTAAGAGGTCAGAAGATCTGACCAGAGTCATTGCCTTAGCCACAATTCAGTGTCTCCTCTCATTTTAGGAGGAACAAGGATTGTACCTGAGAGTAGAGAAATTATGGTCTGGAAGTATAACAGAGGGAATCAGCAGAATAAACTCTGAAAAGTTTTATCAGATTTAAAACTTAATAAAAATATTAACATGAATTAAAGCTCTTTTTTTTAGGTTCCACCTGCAAAGTTGCAATTTATTACTCTGCATAAAAAAGGATAGCTAACAATTAAGTGGCCCACTTTTATAAAAGACAGTTGTTTTTTGTCACAAATAGCTTGTAAATAGATTTGAGATTTTAGCCTTTGGGAATAAAAAAATCTGTTATGACAGAGAACCTGCATTTCAAACCTCTTATGTGTTTCTCTCAAATCTACAACACTCATTTCAACCATAAAATCCAAAGTTTACAGAGTTAGGTTCTACAAATTTGCCATATTACTATGCATTTATTTTACTATACAGTTAAAAACATAATTATAAAAATAAACATTTTATGTTCAATTCAAATCAAATTTTCTAAATACTCTTATAAGTAAAAGAAGAGAAAACTTCACACATAAACACCTATGCTTTTTTAACAATGGAACTTTCCTAAAATAGCAAGTCAGATATAAAGTTAAGGACTTATGAGTTTATACTCCTTTTCTTTTTTTTTTAATTTAATTTTATTTTTTAACTTTACGATATTGTATTGGTTTTGCCATATACCAAAATGAATCCGCCACAGGTATACACATGTGTTCCCCATCCTGAACCCTCCTCCCTCCTCCCTCCCCTTACACTCCTTTTCAACAAAAATTAATTAGAATAACTCCCCCCCACAGCAGCACTAATTTCTAACAGACTTTTAAATCACAATTTCTCCTTCCCCCTATTTATTCTTCAGCTCTCCTCATTCTCTATTTCTGGAAATTCTGCCGATTCTCATGTATTAACAGTTCCAATGATACTCCAGTCCATAAAGATCAATCATTTCTTGCCTCTACACAAGGGCAAAGCAATTAGTTCTCTTTTGGTGTTATATATTGTGGCAGACAGATGGCCCCCAGGATTCCTCCATGATTCCCATCCCCTGGGTGCCTGCCTTTGTGTAATTTCCTCCCTTTGAGAGTGGATCATGCTTCTAATCAACAGAACATGCCAAAGGTGATGGGATGCTACTCCATTGATTATAATAAGTTAGACTCCTCCTTGCTGGCAGACTCAATTCAGAAATTATCCAAATTATTGATAAAATAAGCTGCCATGGTGGAAATCCTACATGGCAAGCATCTCTAGGAACCATAGGCTGCCTCTAGGAACTGAAGACGGCCTCCCGCTGACAGCCACCACCAACCTGGACCTTTGGTTCCACAACTTCAAAGAAATGAATTCTACCAAGAACCTGAGTGAGCTTGGAAGTGTTTTCTTCCCCAGTCATGCCTCCAGACGAAAAGGCAGTCCAGCTGACACCTTCATTACAGCTTTGTGGGATCTTGAGGAATGGACCTAGCTAAGCCATGCCCAGACTTCTAACCCACAGAAATTGTAAAATAATTAATGTGTGTTGCTTTAAGTCACTGTTTGTGACTAATTTGTTATACAGCATGAGAATACAACTATATAAGTCTTCCTCTGAAATCTTCAACCCAAACATCTCACACTGAAACCTTGCATTCTTCTAGCTCTTCAGTTCAGTACAGCCACTCAGTCGTGTCCAACTCTTTGCGACCCCATGGACTGCAGCACACCAGTCCTCCCTGTCCATCACCAACTCCTGGAGTTTACTCAAACTCATGTCCACTGAGTCGGTGATGCCATCCCAACCATCTCATCCTCTGTCGTCCACTTCTCCTCCTGCCTTCAATCTTTCCCAACATCTACCTCTCAGTTATTTGACTTCATAGAATCCTCCAGACCCTAACTCCCCTTTTCTTGTCTTGTATTGACTTTCTCTTAAATGTACGTTCTTCTAAATTCAACTGAGAATCCATATTCCCTCACTTTATCTGGTTTCTTGCCAACATCCTCAGCAACCTGTTCCATTTTCTTCCACAGCAAATACCTGGAAAAGCCCCAAACCTGAATAGACTTTGCCTTCTCCATTTGTATCTTGTGGGCACTGAGAGTATTATTCAGCTGTACAAAGTGATGATTCTGGAAATTCATACATACAGAAACATTTGTTTTATTAAAAAATAATCAAGGTAGGGACTTCCCTGGTGGTTAAGAATCCACCTGCCAATGCAGGGGACATGGCTTTGATCCCTGGTGTGGGAAGATCCCACATGGCATGGGGCAGCCAAGCCCATGAGCCACAACTACTGAGCCCAAATACGTACAGCCCATGCTCTGCAACAAGAGAAACCACCACGATGAGAAGCCTGAGTACCACGGTGAAGAGTAGCCTTGGCTCACCACAACTAGAGAAAGACCGCACACATCATTGAAGACCCAGCACAGCCAAAAATAAAACAAATAAATGAAAAAAAATTTAAGACATAACCTTATAAAAATAAAAATAAATTGATAAAGGGTGTGAATTTTGCATAGAATATAGAGAAGAGACTGACAAAGTACTATATGCGAATTTAAATGAGAACTCTTTCCACTGGTGAACAATACATAAAAGGGTGACTTCTTCAGAATTTAGGTAATGCTATTTCAACTATATTTGTAAGCCCTGCAAATGGTTATTCAGTCATTCCTGCTATGTCTGACTCAAAGGAACACTGGAAACAGGGGATTCCAAAAATCCTTCCCTCCTGTGACTCAGTAGAAGTCATGTCATAGGCTTTCTATTCTCTTTAAGAAACAATAATATTCTTCATGTTATTTGATGGAAAATTAACTTTGATATTCTAATTTTCTTTGACATCAGGTATTATCAGCATCATGGTCAGAATGCCAGTGGCTCCTAAGGGCATAATGAAATTGTTTTGATGGTTTATAGTCCTTGAGAGCGTGAAAAATATAGCTAGACATCTTGTCAAAGGTATTAGATTGATTTTTCTCTGTTACCGTCCTTGTTTTATACTAACAGAAACTCTCTTTACTGCATTTCCCCCCACAAATATTCCTAAATGCATCATTTCTATATTTTACCTTTTTTCAGATACAAGGAATCCATAAAGTAGGCAGACAGTGTTATTTTAATGAATTTCTACCTGCTCTAAAATATTAGTTTATCCAGTAACTTGAAACAAGTACATTAAATGATTAGCATTGTATATTCAGGACAGCTTTATCATCTGAGAACTGGTGTTTTTTCAATCCTAAGGGTATGTATCTTAAAGTAAGTAGAATTTTGCTATTTTGCTTGTATTTGCACGTATGGCAGGGAACTTTCTTCTTTCTAACTTTTTACTTTCCTAAAATATCTTAAGTTAGCTCCCCCTCTAGCTTTAACATTATCTATCTTCCTCCCTCTCTTCCTTTTTTTTAACAGTTTTACAAAAGTAGCCCTAAGATATCCAAAACTAGATCCAAAAGATAAGTTTTATTCCTTTTTTTTTTACATAGGAATTATGTTTAGCTGGTAATGGGCCACAAAATAATGTTTAAAAATGAATACAGTATTCATTTATTCATCACTCCTTCTAGAGCAAGCTTTATGGAAAGCTATGAATTCACTTTGGTTATGTGCCTGCCAGATTCTGTGAAGTGAAGTTAATCGTAAGTTTCTTTTATTCCCTGTCTACCCTCTTTCCATTCTTTCGGCAACCACCTCCTTATATCAAAGGAAAAGTTGCCATCTGACAGCTAGCTCCAAGCTTTTGCTCCTTTCCCTAAGAACCTATTCATTCAACAAATGTCTCCTGAATGCTTAATATATGGAAGATGCTGTGCTAGGGGCATGCATTCTTCTGATTTTGCTCTTCTCTTCTGCTTAGAGTAACTTCTCTCTGTGCACTGCCCTTCACCTGATCTGGACTGGTTAACACTCACCATTCAGGTCTCCAGTTAGTCAACACTTCCTCCAGGAAGCTGTCCTTAACTGAGTTCAGCACCTTTCCCAAGTGATCCTAAGGCGCTTTTCTCTACCCCTTTGTATCTTTCTGTTGTGGTTATCTGTTCACTTGTTTGTGATGCTCATTGGGCTGTAAGACTTTTGAGGTTAGCGAATTTTTCCAGGTGGGATTACCCAACACCTAGCATGGGGCCTGACACAGTACTGAATAAGTATGAGGTCACTGAGGACAGCTACAGTGCTATGGGAATCAAAGAAGAAGTAGGTTAATTTTCCTGGGAGAATTATCGAAGACTTGGTGATTCACAACGAACTTAGTAGGATAGATAGAATTTGGACAGAAGGTATTTCAAAGGAAAGAAAAATTGAACCAATAATGATGTTGGCTTTGTGAAAATAGTGGAACGTAATATAGATCGGAATCAGGATGGTGAATGAAAGCATTCTGGCTTGATTTTTCTACAGTCAACTATTTTCTTAAAATAGATTGGGGCAAAAATCAGAAATAAAAGAAGCAGAATTCATCATTAAGCCTCAGCTTTCATTTGAGATGCTCTCTGTCCACATACACTCTCCATATTTTTCCTCAACTGCTTTTACCCACCTAATCCCTCCATCCAAAATGACCTTACATCCAAGTGCTGAATGTCCAGATCCTATGTATACAATAAAGTCTGCTTATGAAGACTCTCCTCTATAAAACCACCAGTAATGTTAATCACAAGCATGATGATGAAGGTAACAGCTGCTGCTTATTGAAAACCTATCATGTCCCCAAGGACTTTTTAAGGCACATTAAGCACACTTTAGTAATCTTATCGACCCCCAAATTATGGGCATTTTAATATTCATTTTACAAAGAGGGAAATAGACTCTCAATGTTATGAAGGAACCCAGTCAGTATTCAAACCCTAGTCCATTAACTTCACTGCCTGCACTCCTTCTACTACATAGCATGCTTCCTGGACTTTCCTACTCTGGAGCCCCGTGACATCTCTTTCACATCTCAGTCATAGCAACTGCCATATCACTCTTGTAATTATTTCTGTACCACACTGTGACAAACCTAGATAGCGCATTAAAAAACAGACAATATCACTTTGCCAACAAAGGTCCATATAGTCAAAGCTATGGTATTTTTCCAGTAGTCATGTACAGATGTGAGAGTTGGACCATTAAACAGCACCAAAGAATTGATGCTGTCAGATTGTAGTGCTGGAGAAGACTCTTGAGGGTCCTCTGGACAGCAAGGATATGAAATCAGTCAATCCCAAAGGAAATCAAGCCTGAATATTCATTGGAAGGACTGATGCTAAAGTTGAAGCTCCAATACTTTGGCCACCTGATGTGAAGAGCTGATTCATTGGAAAAAACTTTGATGTTGGGAAAGACTGAGGGCAAGAGAAGAATGGGGCGACAGGATGAGCTGGTTGGATGGCATCACTGACTCAATGGACATGAGTTTGAGCAAACTCAGGGAAATAGTTAAGACACGGAAGCCTGGCATGCTGCAGTCCACGGGGTCGCAAATTGTCAGATGTGAGTTAGTGACTGAACAACAACAGTCACATTAATCCTCCCTTCTCGAGTGAGCTATTTACCTTGATCATCCTGTGTGACCCCACTAATCACCAAGCAGTGCATAAATTATCCAGTGTGGTCAATAAACAGTCATTGAATGAAATAACTTTAAAGGTCATTTTCTTTAAAAGCCTAAATTTAGCTGCCTTAATGAAATGCAGGAAATCAAATTGCTAGAGGTGTTAATTATATTTGGAATTCAGCTCTTCCAAACTGTTTTTTGTTGTTGTTTCTACAATATCTAAACAAGAGAAAGAGAAAGAAAAGGAGAGAGAAATCCTATCATTGGAATGAGATGCATTATCTTTGGTCACACAGGCTTAGAGGGAAATCACCTTTTATTTTTATTCATAGAAAGAGGCATATCCAATGCCCCTTTTCAAAGGGTTTTGGCTTTCATCACAAGTCTTCTCTGCAGTTTTTGAAAAGAAATCTTGGCTAGTAACCAGCACTCTGATTTCACAAATATAAACCAGGAGAAATTGATGATTCTTCCCCCAGTACAAGCAGGCAGAAATAAATTCCTACTCTGATATATACACAAACTCAAAGCCTCTTGGGTGACCCACATGCTTAACTTTTCCTCTTTGAAAATTTAACTAAAGCCATAGAATTTAACCAAATTGACTACATAACCCAGTTTAAGATTCATTCATCACAGAAAAATTAAAGTCCATTTAGTCCCATCAATAGGGCCTCTATTGCCGTTGTCATCAGAATAACTTGGCATATGTTTGTGCAGTCAGATTTTAGTCATTTCAGCATTTGTTCTTATAGAGCCTATTTCCCTTTGGATTACATAAGCAAGATGAAATGTATAAAATAAGAACTCAAAGGAAAGAAAGCAGGTTTGATACAGAGAAAAACATTTTACTGTTATACTATCTTATGGTGGACTGTGTGTGTGTGTGTGTGTGCATGCGCGCACACACACACGTACACCCTCTCCTGCTCCTTGTATCCTGTGGAGCTGATCTGAACAAGATACTAGCTCTGAAATGAAACATACATGAGACAGCTGCAGGGATAGAAGGAAGCTGTAACACTGGCCAGGCAAGGATACTGGAGTGGGTAGCCATTCCTTTCTCCAGGGGATCTTCCCAACCCTTCGGGTTTCCCACATTGCAGGCAGATTCTTTACAGTCTGAGCCACCGGGGAAGCCCCTCAGTTATGCAAGATCCAGTCAAAAGTCTGTTCATATTTTTTCTCAGTCTTTGCCTTCCTAACATTTTTGGTGAATGTATATTCGTAGTATTAATCTCATCCTATGAAATGAATTACACAATTTGCAACTCCAGTTATGCTTATTTCCTCTGAGATCAAATATATCCAGCCAAATAGAAATGAGGAGTTGAAAAAAAGTCACACAAGGTTTTTCCTTCAGTCTTGACAGTTTATGTCATCACTATTGTATCAATTTCCCCTCATCAGCTAACGAAGAACTACCTTAAAAATGTGCCCTAAGTGTGCAATCAGGATGCATAAAGACATGCGAGAAAAATCTGACCACTCTATGACAGACTTTCTATACATGATGGAGTGGAATAAAATCCCCATTCCAGATAACAGAGGAGAAACTTGGGCATCAGAGAGAGAGCTGATGTGTGAACTATCCATCACCTCAGACGTTTTCTGCAAAATCTATGGGGAGCCTTTCTAATAAAAACCAGGTCAGAAAGAGGCAAATATGCTTTAATTTAATAGAGTCAGATCTATTATATTACAAAAAGGGTCAAAGACATAGAAGGAATATCCATTCCTTCACATTCCAGACTAGGTCATTCTCAGAAGAAAATTAGTTCTCACAGCAGTATGTATTTAGCTTTAAGCAAATGAAGACCTGCCATATCATGGGTGAAGAGTTAACTGGAGTTAAAGCTCTCACTGTCATACTTATTATCCAACTAATTTAAGGAGACAGAGTTTACAGGGCACCAAAAGGAACCGGGGACGGGACTGTGTTATCCTGTGAAGAAGGGAAACATACTATGAGGAGGGGATGGAAGAGCCACAGAGACACTGGAAAAAGACAGATGAAAGATAAGCCTTCAGGAAACACTGATAAGAGTCAAAAAACAAGGGAGATAGTGAGTCTTTGTCCTGTTGTTCAGACAAAGAAATGAGTCTAAAGAAAAACAATTCCCAAATTTCTGATGCTATACTGCTCAGGGATACCCACTTGAAGCCTTCTTAATCCCTATACTGGGTTTGACATGAATTGAATCAGGGGGAATAATGGCCAACACCTGAGCAGGAGTGGGGCAGGATGGGGAGATGGTAGGTGTGCAGTGGGCAGCCTCGGCCCCTTGTTCATCTGACAGGGACTGTTTTGCCCTTTACAGATCTTAGGGCTCTCCAACCTGCAGACTACTTCCCTGATTGTAATTTAATCCTCTGACATCAGTGGCCCTGACCTTGGTGAAGACAGCCCCATCAAGGAGGGTCTGGCCATAGAGATAACGTGAGGTTCTACACAGAGACACATCTTAAATCCCCTGTGCCTGAGAAACATGAGCCCAAAAGAATCCTCATTATTCAATAGTTTGGAACTCCATCTCCCTAAGAACACAGCTAATTTTTTCAGGAAAAAAAAATGATGTGACGTGTTGGAAGGGTAATCAGGAAGCAAGAGCTTAAAAAAAATTTTTTTTCCAGACTTTTATAAAGCTAAGAAGGGAACTCTTCCCCTCCATTCTGGTAGGCTTGAAAACCTTTATTTCTCTCCTTCATCTGAGCTAAGACATGTTGTACCCAACATTCCATCCTCCCCATCCATTCTAAGGAACAAGAGAGAAGAGCAGTACCATCCCCTTGAAGATCTTTTCCCTCTTCTCCTCCTGGGATACATGCCTTTATGAAACTCTGGTCAAGTCTCCAGCTTACAACTCCTTAACAAGAACTAGGACCAAGCTGCTGTTTTGGGGGGCACTGGGGTCAGCTAGAAGTCAACTACTAATTTAAGTACAGTTCTTTATATAATGATAGATGTATGTCAGTAAAGAACAATTATAATCTACTATTAACATCAAGAGAGTACACTATTTGAAGGAAGGTTTAAAGAAACAAAATAATGAAGATATAGCACATAGGCTTAGCATATTAACGTAAATTAATTATAGTCACTGTGGAACTTAATCCAACCTTGGTTTCACCTTTTTCCAGGAACAAAGACTTCAGTTCCACATTCACGTCGGTGTAGGGCCACTTCTGTGTTCACTGAGGTTTATTCCTGTAGTACTATGCAGACTTCTTCCAACCATAGTCACAAACCACCCAGGATGGTGCTTTTATTAATTCTAACAATGTGTCTAGCGTGAAAAACCCTTCCTTAAAACTCTGCTCTTTGATCATTTAAGAACATATTTTCTGGAGACTCCTCTGGCAGTTCAGTGGTTAAGAATCTGCCCTGCAATGCAGGGGACACAGGTTCAATCACTGGTCAGGGAACTAAGATCCCACGTGCCACGGAGCAACCAGGCTCATGTACCACAACTACAACAAAGATCCTATGTGCCACAACTAAGACCCCAACGCAGCCAAATAAATAAATAAAGTTTTAAAAGATACATGTTCTGTTCTTCTGCCCTTTCACCTGCTCCAAACCAAATGCAGTCATCTCTTCTCAGTGGGAACTTCTGGTTTCCTCCTCTTAAATCCAGTCACCTGAACCCCTCGTCAGACTGTGAAGACCTGAATCATTGAGTCACTAGAACACATTTCTTCATTTTTCCTAATGAATTCATGTCTGATTGGTAGTAGAAGAGCAACATAAATATCTAATGCTGAATAGAACAGAATCATGAAAAATATACTAAATAGATGCTACCTTTCACATCTTTAATCCATTTCATTCATAAGTTTCAAAAATCCAAGTCTTCTGCATTAACCAGAAAAGTCCTGGCTACTTCCCCACAACTTATCTAGCAAGGATATGGAATCCCAATCACTCTTTTTTCTTGATTTTTTTCTAGAATACATTGTGAGTTTGTGTCCCCCTATTTCTTACCCCATTATTTCTCAACTTTCCCAATATAAAATTCTTGAGTTGTATATCATAGTATTTTTAGATCCCACGTATGAATTTAATGGCATTTTCCCTTATATTAATAAGTATTTATATCAGTATATTGTAGTTTGGATGCTGCACAAAGAACAAAAAAGTCTAAGTATTTCCCTGTGTGTGGAGGTTAGCAGGGCAACACATGTAAAAAGGCATTTAATTAATGAATTTCTGTCATAATAAGAATCAACATCATCCATCTAGCATTTTTTCATTAGCCCATACTGCCCTCTTCATAACCAACATGCATTTTAGAAAATGAACAATTTCTCCATTTCCATGAATGACTACTCAGGGAAATTTGCTTGTCAATATAATAACTTCAATGTGATGATAATATTTCCCCAGTTAGATTTAGTGCCATGTGGATACAATATGGATCAAAAATATGGATCCTGTCAGAACCAATGAATTCACTCAAGAAATGTGTTAGTAATACACAAGACCAGAAAGCCAGTGGTCTAAAACCAATATAAAGAGTGTAGACCCAGTCTACACTGGATTCAGTAAGGCAAGCTGACTGCAGGATAACTCTTTACTGGTGTTTTCTTGGAAGCCAAATACTCAGGAACCATAATAATGATGGGACTGAGACAAAGCGTGTAAAATTTCAGTGAACTAGAACTTAACTGGATGATCCCTCACTTTTCAATTTTTCACCACTTCCTGACTCCACAGTCCCCTTGGCAACGACTTTAAGCACAAAAGCAGTAAGTACACTCATAGTAAGAATCTAGACATTAGGGACTTTCCTGATGGTCCAATGGTTAAGACTCCATACATTCACTACAGGGGACATGGGTTCCATCCCTCACTGGGAAACTAAGATCCCACATGCCATCTGGCCCCCAAAATTGTTTCTTTAATTTTTTAAAAAGAATTTAGCTTTTAAACCAATACATCAGGGAATACATTCTCTGACTGGTGCACCTTTAGCCCAAAGCTCCCCCCATTCTTCATTTTTACACTGAACATTTATGTTCACATTACTGACACCAAAGTGGTGCCAGATCTTCAGTCTTCAAAAAAAGGATTCAACATTAGACATGAAATTCTACTTGCTAAATCAAGAAAATCTTGTTTACACTGTCAAAGTAAAAAACAGGTTTTTTAAAAATTTTTTATTAAGCAAACATTTTAACTAACCAAGAGTTCATGTCTTATCATTTTTATCCATCATTGTATTACTTTATAAATGGCTTGAGAATTATCCATTCTTTGGTATATTCTATGTGTCTCCTTCTTTTGAGTAATCAAGATGTGTCTGCATCTGAAAATAAGCTTGTGTGATTTTAAATAAACAGTTATCACATGTTTTCAGGAATTTTGTGCTCTGTCCCAGAGGAAAAAGATTCTCAAAAGGTATTTTCCAATAATGAATTCTGAGTCTGAGATCATTTCCTTTCGGGGTCTATTTTGTGGAGGAAAAAAAAATGTGACTGTCCCACTCAGCTCATCCTTGAAGACTCTCCACAAACCCTCAGATAACATTGTTCAGTAGAAATTCCAGCAGCATACTAAATGTCAGCCGTAAATGGAAGGCAGTGTGTGCACTGATTGATGTCTTAAATGATAAAATAATATGAAATGATAAACTGTGGTTATCAAAATAGCTACCACTCAGTGGTCCTATCTACTGTGTATTTAATATGCACCACTGCTGTGCTTTATAATATATACTATCAACCAATGAGCCTCATTTCATAAACTATATACAATCATCAGACCTGTCAATTTATAAGCACAGCTTGGGTATACCATTAGGAAAAGCAGAATATATTGAAACCCTCAATTAACTAAACTTTCACTGCATTCTACTTTCATGAGAGAAGCCAATCATAAGAAAACTCAAGGAGCGAACATTTTAAAATCCATTAAATCCTAGGGTTCCATGCACATTAAGGCCAAACTCCTAAATCAGTGGGGTTTAATCATGTTTTAAGCAGTGGATTTTTTTTCCAAATAAAGCAAAATCAGGGGTAATTATTACAGAAGAAGCATGGGGGTGGGAGGTGGGGAGGAGTTCAGTCCACACCTCTGTCTACTTCTACCTTACAGATTAGCCAAACAAGAGTGGGATATGTTGTGTTACTAAGGAATCTCTAAATCTTGGTGGCTTGAAATAGCAAAGGTTATGTCTGACATGCCTAGGCTGCAATGGCTCCATCTTGACACATGCTTCTATTATCACCATGAAAGGAGAAGAGTAAAGTAGATACTAAAGCCTTGCAATTAAAGGCTTCCACCCAAAATGACACACATCACTTCTGTTCCTATTTCCTTGACCAGAGAAGGTACATGGCCCTGCCTAATCACAAAGTGGTAGAAAGGACAAATGCTTTCAGGAGAATAAGACAGCAGTAAACAGGAATCTTGTTGACACACACCAATACTAGCTGTGTCAACTACAACGCAATTCAAAGCCACATCCTCCCTGTCTTTACCCAGTGTTATTCACATTGAAGCACTGCAAGATACAAAGTGATCAGGAAGAAAATTTTCCTCCACACTGTAGATTAATGAGAAAAAATGAATGAAGTAACATATTGAGGAAAGATCTTAACAACAAGAAGGATTTCCAGAATATCCCTTCAGTAAGCTGGAAAATTCAATTAGCCACAGCACAATTTCCCAAATATATTATCTAATTTGGATTTACCTGTTTTACTTTTCTAATGAGGTTCAGTGATACTTAACATAAAACAACTCTCAAAAATTAGAAGAGAACTAAGACTTCCTCATCTCCTCTTCTCTACACTATCAACCTATTTAGATGGCCCCAAACCAGAAGCAAGCAGGAAAAAAACTACAGAGCATCAGTGAAAACAACTTCAATGGCCATCTATGTCATACAATAGTCAGTCACCTTTGGGTGACTATTGATTTCATATTGTGTGTAAAATTGAGGGTATCAGCTTGAACAGCATGAGTAGCCTTAGTGACCTTCTTTCCTTTCCTATCATACAGTGGACATAAGATTAGAGGCAACAAGAAGCATCAAAGAACTCCCAAAAGCAGCAGTTAAAAAACAAAAAAAACAAAAAAAAGGCAATAAACTGAAAAAGACAAATGGAGACCTATGTAGAAAAACACCACCATTCATGGGGCGGTTGGGTGGGGGGCAGGGTGAATAATCTGCACATAGCAATTCTCTCTCTGTGTGCTACAGGACAACCTAAGAATCAATGTTGATAATGATCCTAAGTCATGAATAAAATATTAAAACTGTAATGATCTTGGGTGCATCATTTAGCCTCATTAGCGTTTAGCTTTGTTATCTAGAAATAAGCAAGTAGGGATAACTGATCTCTGGTCATTTTGTGATTCTACAAGACTATAGACAATTGATCATCACTAACAAATATGAACTGGAAACCTAAAGAAAAAAACGTGAAGCTGAAATAGGGCAAGGAAATAAGCAAAGGGAATAATCAATGAAGCAGGCTGCCCAAATGCTTCTATGATAAAATATGCTGAAAATATGTGCATCAGTCATAAGCATTTGCATTGCAAATAAGAGAAAACCCAGCACAAACCAGTTAAAAACAGTAAAGAAATGTATTGGTTTTCATGCCTGGAAAGTTCAAGAGTAATATGGGTTTGAGGTTTCAGTTCAGTCACTCAGTCATGTCCAACTCTTTGCGACTCTGTGAACTGGAGCACACCAGACCTCCCTGTACATCACCAACTCCCAGAGTCCACCCAAACCCATGTCCATTGAGTCGCTGATGCCGTCCAACCATCTCATCCTCTGTTGTCTCCTTCTCCTCCTGCCCTCACTCTTTCCCAGCATCAGGGTCTTTTCAAATGAGTCGGTTCTTCCCAACAAGTGGCCAAAGTACTGGAGTTTCAGCTTTGACATTGGTCCTTCCAATGAACACCCAGGAATGATCTCTTTTAGGATGGACTGGTTGGATGGCCTTGCAGTCCAAGGGACTCTCAAGAGTCTTCTCCAACACCACAGTTCAAAAGCATCAATTCTTCAGTGCTCAGCTTTCTTCACAGTCCAACTCTCACATCCATACATGACCACTGGAAAAACCATAGCCTTGACTAGACGGACCTTTGTTGACAAAGTAATGTCTCTGCTTTTTAATATGCTATCAGCTGTGGATGTGACTGGTGATAGAAGCAAGGTCCGATGCTGTAAAGAGCAATGTTGCATAGGAACCTGGAATGTCAGGTCCATGAATCAAGGCAAACTGGAAGTGGTCAAACAAGAGATGGCAAGAGTGAACATCGACATTCTAGGAATCAGCGAACTAAAATTAATTGGAATGGGTGAATTTAACTCAGATGACCATTATACCTACTACTGCAGGCAGGAATCCCTCAGAAGAAATGGAGTGGCCATCATGGTCAACAAAAGGGTCCGAAATACAGTACTTGGATGCAATCTCAAAAACAACAGAATAATCTCTGTTCGTTTCCAAGGCAAACCATTCAATATCACAGTAATCCAAGTCTATGCCCCAACCAGTAATGCTGAAGAAGCTGAAGTTGAATGGTTCTATGAAGACCTACAATACCTTTTAGAACTAACACCCAAAAAAGATGTCCTTTTCATTATAGGGGACTGGAATGCAAAAGTAGGAAGTCAAGAAACACCTGGAGTAACAGGAAAATTTGGCCTTGGAATACGGAATGAAGCAGGGCAAAGTCTAATAGAGTTTTGCCAAGAAAATGCACTGGTCATAGCAAACACCCTCTTCCAACAACACAAGAGAAGACTCACATACGGATATCACCAGGTGGTCAACACTGAAATCAGGTTGATTATATTCTATGCAGCCAAAGATGGAGAAGCTCTATACAGTCAACAAAAACAAGACCAGGAGCTGACTGTGGCTCAGATCATGAGCTCCTTATTACCAAATTCAGACTTAAATTGAAGAAAGTAGGGAAAACCACTAGACCATTCAGGTATGACCCAAATCAAATCCCTTATGATTATACAGTGGAAGTGAGAAATAGATTTAAGGGCCTAGATCTGATAGATAGAGTGCCTGATGAACTATGGATGGAGGTTCGTGACATTGTACAGGAGACAAGGATCAAGACCATCCCCATGGAAAAGAAATGCAAAAAAGCAAACTGGCTGTCTGGGGAGGCCTTACAAATAGCTGTGAAAAGAAGATAAGTGAAAAGGAAAAATATAAGCTTCTGAATGCAGAGTTCCAAAGAATAGCAAGGAGAGATAAGAAAGCCTTCCTCAGTGATCAATGCAAAGAAATAGAGGAAAACAACAGAATGGGAAAGCATAGAGATCTCTTCAAGAAAATTAGAGATACCAAGGGAACATTTCATGCAAAGATGGGCTCAATAAAGGACAGAAATGGTATGGACCTAACAGAAGCAGAAGATATTAAGAAGAGGTGGCAAGAATACACAGAAGAACTGTACAAAAAAGATCTTTACGACCCAGATAATCACGATGGTGTGATCACTCACCTAGAGCCAGACATCCTGGAATGTGAAGTCAAGTGGGCTTTAGAAAGCATCACTACGAACAAAGCTAGTGGAGGTGATGGAATTCCAGTTGAGCTATTTCAAATCCTGAAAGATGATGCTGTGAAAGTGCTGCACTCAATATGCCAGCAAATTTGGAAAATTCAGCAGTGGCCACAGGACTGGAAAAGATCAGTTTTCATTCCAATCCCAAAGAAAGGCAATGCCAAAGAATGCTCAAACTACTGCACAATTGTACTCATCTCACATGCTAGTAAAGTAATGCTCAAAATTCTCCAAGTCATGCTTCAGCAATACTTGAACTGTGAACTTCCAGATGTTCAAGCTGGTTTTAGAAAAGGCAGAAGAACCAGAGACCAAATTGCCAACATCCGCTGGATCATGGAAAAAGCAAGAGAGTTCCAGAAAAACATCTATTTCTGCTTTATTGACTATGTGAAAGCCTTTGACTGTGTGGATCACAATAAACTGTGGAAAATCCTGAAAGAAATGGGAATACCAGACCACCTGACCTGCCTCTTGAGGAATCTGTATGCAGGTCAGGAAGCAACAGTTAGAACTGGACATGGAACAGACTGGTTCCAAATAGGAAAAGGAGTACTTCAAGGCTGTATATTGTCACCCTGCTTATTTAACTTATGCAGAATACATCATGAGAAACGCTGGACTGGAAGAAACACAAGCTGGAATCAAGATTGCTGGGAGAAATATCAATAACCTCAGATATGCAGATGATGCCACCCTTATGGCAGAAAGTGAAGAGGAACTAAAAAGCCTCTTGATGAAAGTGAAAGAGGAGAGTGAAAAAGTTGGCTTAAAGCTCAACATTCAGAAAACAAAGATCATGGCATCCGGTCCCATCACTTCATGGGAAATAGATGGGGAAACAGGGGAAACAGTGTCAGACTTTATTTTGGGGGGCTCCAAAATCACTGCAGATGCTGACTGCAGCCATGAAATTAAAAGACGCTTACTCCTTGGAAGAAAAGTTATGACCAACCTAGATAGCATATTCAAAAGCAGAGATATTACTTTGCCAACAAAGGTCCTTCTAGTCAAGGCTATGGTTTTTCCTGTGGTCATGTATGGATGTGAGAGTTGGACTGTGAAGAAGGCTGAGCGCCGAAGAATTGATGCTTTTGAACTTGAGAGTCCCTTGGACTGCAAGGAGATCCAACCAGTCCATTCTGAAGGAGATCAGCCCTGGGATTTCTTTGGAAGGAATGATGCTGAAGCTTAAACTCCAGTACTGTGGCCACCTCATGTGAAGAATTGACTCATTGGAAAAGACTCTGATGCTGGGAGGGATTGGGGGCAGGAGGAGAAGGGGATGACAGAGGATGAGATGGCTGGATGGCATCACTGACTCGATGGACGTGAGTATGGGTGAACTCCGGGAACTGGTGATGGACAGGGGGGCCTGGCGTGCTGCAGTTCATGGGGTCGCGAAGAGTCGGACATGACTGAGCGACTGAACTGAACTGAACTGAACTGATCTAGGTTGGTCATAACTTTCCTTCCAAGGAGTAAGCGTCTTTTAATTTCATGGCTGCAATCACCAACTGCAGTGATTTTGGAGCTCAGAAAAATAAAGTCAGCCACTGTTTCCACTGTTTCCCCATCTATTCATCACGAAGTGATGGGACCGGATGCCATGATCTTTGTTTTCTGAATGTTGAGCTTTAAGCCAACTTTTTCACTCTCCACTTTCACTTTCATCAAGAGGCTTTTTAGTTCCTCTTCACCTTCTGCCATAAGGGTGGTGTCATCTGCATATCTGAGGTTATTGATATTTCTCCCAGCAATCTTGATTCCAGCTTGTACTTCTCAAGCCCAGCATTTCTCATGATGTACTCTGCATAGAAGTTAAATAAGCAGGGTGACAATATACAGCCTTGACGTACTCCTTTTCCTATTTGGAACCAGTCTGTTGTTCTGTGTCCGGTTCTAACTGTTGCTTCCTGACCTGCATACAGGTTTCTCAAGAGGCAGGTCAGGTGGTCTGGTATTCCCATCTCTTTCAGGATTTTCCACAGTTTATTGTGATCCACACAGTCAAAGGCTTTGGCATAGTCAATAAAGCAGAAATAGATGTTTTTCTGGAACTCTCTGCTTTTTTGATAACCAGCGGATGTTGGCAATATGAGGTTTAGTTTAAGCCAATGGCACAAAAATGTCCAAAAGGAAACCCAACCTCTGTCTCTGTTCTGCCTTCCATAATGTCTAACTCATTCTAAAGCTACTTTCCTCGTGGTTGCAACATGACTGTCAACAAATCCCAGGGCTACACATGGGTCCACACTGGGTCTCATGTTTGTTCTTCATCCAAACACTATAGCCAGGTTATAGAGAGTGTTGCTTGGCCTAAGTCAGTGAGGGCCAGTGAATCTCGGGACGGGATGACCTTCCCCAGATACATATGGTCCAAAAGAGGAAAGGCAGATATCCAATGTAAAAGTAGAAGTGCTGGCAAGAAAAAGGATGACTGGCAGATAATAAGCAAATGTCCACAATACCCAGACGGAAGTAAGATAGTAAAGGAGCAATTAAACAAGTTATTTTAATTTATTGGGAAAATGTTCAAAGACTTAAAAAGCAAAGCATTGTGCTAGACATTAGTAGAGTGATCCAGAAGTCAGTAATACATAGCCCCATCCCTCCAAGGAACTTACATCTAATGGGCAAGAGCAGGCATATGAATAGCTGCTTAATATAAGGCAGAATAATATGTTGCAGAGATGCAAGGTGAGGGATATGGGAATACATTTATAAAACCTTGATGCTTTCAAGAAAGCACTTCCCAAAGTACTTAGACTATCAGGCAGATAACAATTTTCATTTTCTGGAACATAAATGAAATTTCCCCCAGAATTAAAAGAGGCATAGGTAAATGTCCAGCCATTGAAATTAGACAGGACTAACACAGAAATCTGCCAGCTTGTTTTGATTCCCAGAAAGACACAAAAGCAAGTATTCAAACAATTTTCAAAAATCCCAAGCAAAGGACTTAAGCAAAAATCTTAAGCAAAATACTCAAAGAAATCAAGATAGTAATGAAGAGTCAGCCCTCTGCCTCAGAGAGGTGTCCTGCCCTTGATGAATATCAGTCATTGGTGAGACTGAGGCTTTGGGAACATGCAGGTTTGAGTGTAGAACCACCAAACATTTCTGAATACCTACTATGCTACAGCCACTAAGAATAGTGTAGCAGTGGAGACGGATATATAAGCAGATCATGAAGCAGGTGGCAAAACCCTGGCTCCCTCACCCCCACTTCCACTTTGTGCAAGACTCCGACTGCAATTGTCTTCTTAACTAGAGAAACATTCCATTTATACCATACTTTTAATTCTTCAACTTCCCCAAATTCCATCTAAATGACCAACAGAATACCCAACTAGGGGAAATTCTGCAAAAGTGCTAGGAACTAGAGAACAGCAATATCCACATGACAGAAACAGTGGGGGATTTCTGCTAGCTATTGTGCAGATTGGAGCAAGGACCTACCTAGCCCACAATTCCTTGTATGAGATGGAATTTTTGGCCACGAAGTAAGAGGACAGGCATCCGTAAAACTTCTAACTCTGACAAGCATAGACCAACCCTCCAAAGGACAAAGAAAAATCACAGGGCGTGTGAAACCACGTGGCAGTTCAAATGAAGGGCACCATGCTAAGCAATCAAAGCAACTTCCTCCAACGGACTGGGAGGGCTAAAGGAAAACTGTACAAAGTTATAATTTGTATTCTTAACAACAATCACAAGACATTACATCCAAGAAACTAGGACAGGTGTGAGTAGGTCTCTGCAATAATAAAAGACCTCATGAAATGACAACCATTAAGTCCAAGTTAGATACTACAATGAAGGTATGTGAACCACAGATCCACTATTACAAAAAAGTAAAAGTAAGCAGAAAGATTAACAGGTCCAAAAGTTACGAGGCAAGAAGGACAGATCCAATTCATTATAGTAAGAACTCCAGAAGGAGCAAAGAGAAAAAAAAAGCAAAAATAATAGAACTTTCCTAAGTTGAAGAGAAACTAAAGTGTTCATACTAAAGGAGGTTAACAAGTAGCGGGCATTATTTGTTAAAAGATTCTGTATTAGTTTGCTAGGGTTATCATGGCAAAAAAAAGAAAAGAAAAAAACACCATGGGTTGGCTTAAACAAGAGAAATTTATTTCTCACACTTCTGGAGGTGGGAAGTTCAAGATCAAGGTGTAGGCAGGCTTGGTTTCTTCTCACTGTGTCTACACAGAGTCTTTCCTCTATGTGCACATACCTGGTGACTCACTCTGTGTCCAAATTTCCTCTTTTTATAAGGTCACTAGTTAGACTGGATTAGAGGCCACCCTAACAGCCTCATTTTAAATTAATCACATGTTTAAAGATCCTATCTCTAAATGTAGTTACATTCTGAGGTATACCAGGGGTTATGGTTTCAGTATGAATTTGGAGAGGAGGGATACGTAATTGGGTAGTAACAGATTCCAAAACCAAGATGTTTTCTGGTCATTTCATTTTAAGGATAAAAAATTATATTATCAGAGTAGAAAATAACAAATAACAAAATAGCAATAACAACAAAATTAAGCTAGTTTATATTTCTCACCTACATTGCTAAGTACCAGAGTTATCACTAGAAAAAGTTTGCAGATTCCTGGGGTAAAGAGATATGATCCAAAGAATCTGTTCACAACCAGGATAACAGAGACATTCTCAGACATAAAAAAGTAAAGAATGAATAACACCCATATACTCAATCCAAAATTACTTACTTCAAAATTTAAATTCAAAAATTGGTAAGTTTTAGTATTAAAAAATTCTAATCAGTATTGAAGACATTTAAATATAGAATTCTAGCAATTATAGATAACAGTGTAATAAAACATAATATGTTTTTAATAATTCTTTAAATAATAGTTATGATATAAAATAATTAAAATGTAAAATAAAAATATGAATCTAACACATCAGATTATATCAAGGATACCTGGAAGAAGGGAGAAAAGAGGGAAATAAAAGAACACTAAATCAGAGGAAAACTGATTTAAAGACATATCAGTTAATAACATATACATTTATTACACTCAGTAAAATCGGTTAAGAACTTTTAAATTATTGAAAGCAGCAAAGAAAAATACATCATATAGCATAAAAATATAAGGGAGTAAAACATTTTATTTTAAAAAATAAAAGAATATAGAATAAAGTTATACTGAACCAAACCTATCATTTGTAACAATAAATATGAGTAGATTAAACTTGTTTAAGACCCAACTTAAAAATCCAATAAAGTTTTCTTCATTGTGCTTTTCTTTAGTTTAAAAACTGATTTCAATAAAGATATGTCAATTTTATAATTATAAAAGTGATGACTGTTGCTATAAATTAAAGGAAAAAACTAAAAGTAAGTAATGGCGTCTGTTTTGACATGCACATGGTAAATTTGCTCATTCTTGTAATGTCAACTAGATGCTGCTGGTACCACACTGAGCAAACCTGAGAATGCCCCTTCCAAGGCACTGCTGCCCCACCCACAATCACTAGTAGAGCACCCGGCTCTGCTGCTGACACACTGCCTCCTCTCCCTCCTCAGCACCCTGGCCAGAGCTGATTGGACAGATTACCCAAGGTCAACCAATGAGAACGCCCCTTCAGAGGCACTGCTGCCCCACCCACAATCACTAGCAGAGCACCCGCTCTGCTGCTGACACACTGCCTCCTCTCCCTCCTCAGCACCCTGGCCAGAGCTAATTAGACAGATTACCCAAGGTCAACCAATCCATGGGCTTACTTATGGCTTGGTGGGGAAAGCTGAGCTGGAGTAATTAGATTCCCACTCTGGGGTGTATTGGAACTGGACACATGGGAGAAAAATTCAGTCCTCAGTGTAAGCGAAAGTTGTTCTGCTCCTAACAGCTCCCTAGGTAGCCCTTTGACAAGTTCTCCTTCTTCCAGGGGCAACTGGAGCAGCTCTGTTCCAGCACTCAAAAGAGCCAAATCAAAATATGATGGGAAAGTGGAAGATTCCATTAATTAAATAGTCTACTCCACATCAAATGTAAAAATTGACTAAATTGACTGAATTGATTCATTTTTACCACATTGCAAGGATATGATTTTTCACTCCACACCAGAGTTACTCTTTAGAGTTCTGCCTAGTAAGGTATGCCAAGAAACTGTGTTAAAATGTTTAGATAGAGTGACTAAAACAATTAACAAGTTGCCAAGTGTCTTCACATTTATCTGAGTGAACACCCACATTTCTCTCTCCACAGACAGAATCTACACTGTCCTCTATATTCAGGCAAACCTTTTACAGGGCTAGTTCAGTTCAGTTCAGTTCAGTCGCTCAGTCATGTCCAACTCTGCAACCCCACGGACTGCAACACACTAGGCTTCCCTGTCCATCACCAACTCCCAGAGCCTACTCAAATTCAAGTCCAGCACATTGGTGATGCCATTCAACCATCTCATCCTCTGTCACCCTCTTCTCCTCCCACCTTCAATCTTTCCCAGCATCAGGGTCTTTTCCAATGAGTCGGTTCTTCCCATCAGGTGCCAAAGTATTGGAGTTTCCACTTCAGCATCAGTCCTTCCAATGAATATTCAGGACTGATTTCCTTTAGCATGGACTGGTTGGATCTCCTTGCAGTTCAAGGGACTCTCAAGAATATTCTCAACACCACAGTTCAAAAGCATTAATTCTTCGGTGCTCAGCTTTCTTTATAGTCCAACTTTCACATCCATACATGACTACTGGAAAATCCATGGCTTTGCCTAGATGGACCTTTGTTGACAAAGTAATATCTCCCCTTTTTAATATGCTGTCTAGGTTGGTCATAGCTTATCTTCCAAGGAGTCTTTTAATTTCATGGCTGCAGTCACCATCTGCAGTGATTTTGGAGCCTAAAGGAATAAAGTCTCTCACTATTTCCATTGTTTCCCCATCTATTTGCCATGAAGTGATGGGACCACCTGCCATGATCTTAGTTTTCTGAATGTTGAGTTTTAAGCCAACTTTTTCATTCTCTTCTTTCACTTTCAAGAGGCTCTTTAGTTCTTTGCTTTCTGCCATAAGGGTGGTGTCATCTGCATATCTGAGGTTACTGATATTTCTCCTGGCAATCTTGATTCCAGCTTCTGCTTCATCCAGCCCAGCATTTCACATGATGTACTCTGCATATAAGTTAAAACAGGTGGGTGACAATATACAGCCTTGATGTACTCCTTTCCCAATTTGGAACCAGTCTGTTGTTTCATGTTCAGCTCTAACTGTTGCTTCCTGACCTGCATACAGATTTCTCAGGAGGCAGGTCAGGTGGTCTGGTATTCCCATCTCTTGAAGAATTTTCCTGTTTGTTGTGATCCACATAGTCAAAGGCTTTGGCATAGTCAATAAAGCAAAAGTAGATATTTTTCTGAAACTCTCTTGCTTTTTTGATGATCCAGCAAATGTTTGTAATTTGATCTCTGGTTCCTCTGCATGTTGGCAATTTGATGCCTGGTTCCTCTGCCTTTTCTAAATCCAACTTGAACATCTGGAAGTTCATGGTTCGTGTACTGTTGAAGCCTGGCTTGGAGAATTTTGAGCATCACTTTGCTAGCATGGGCTAAACCTGTTGCAAATTTCTCATTATCTCTTCTGAGTTGAAAGAATGATAATTTGTTGAATTTAATTCCTCTTAATAAAACCTTTGCCTGAGGGTTCATGGTGGCTGATAGTTTTTAAAATGGTAGCATCTGTCTGGTTACTGTTTTTCAGAATCAGCCATCACTGTCATGTTTCATATTGACTGTATATATGATCATTAAAAAGAAATAAATAAATGTACTTGAAGTCTGTGTTTGCTAGCTGCCCTGCTAGTGTATCTTGTAGGATCCATTTGTTAAGCCAGAATTCTGTACAGGGTGCTGCCTTCCTTGTTTGCTGACTTTTGAATAGCAGAGTCTTCACTAGAATAATCAAGCGAGGTCAGCCAAGTATAGCTCCATAAAGAAAAAAAAAAAGGACAAAAAACAAAAACTTTTGTGTTCCTATGAAAACAGTGATAGGATAGGTGGAGAATACCAGGACTCAAACTATGGTTTTTATTCATTCAATGAGTGATCAGATTTATAAACAAATAAATGAATGACAAAATTAATGAATAAATAAAGAAAATGAGAATTTTAGAAACAGTTTACCTTTCAGTTAAATGATTATACATAGAAACAATGAGTCATTTACTGTAATGTTAATGAATTAACTCAGTAATTAATGTCTAACTCCTCACATTGGCAAGAGGAGAAGGGGGCAACAGAGGATGAGATGGCTGGATGGCATCACCAACTCAATGAACATGAGTTTGAGCAAACTCAGGAAGTCAGTGAAGGACAGGGAAGCCTGGCATGCTGCAGTTCATAGGGTTGCAAAGAGTCGGACATGACTTAGCAACCGAACAACACCACATTGCAAATAGTAACTTCTTTAATAGAAGAAGCTAAAAGGTAGTCTTTCTTTTAGTCTTTTCTTTACTGTCTCTTCTTCTCAGTTTTTTCTTATCCTTTCCTGTATGTCCCATGTTTTTCTTGTCAGAAATATTTGCTTCTCAGCATTTCAGAGCTGATGTTACCAATCATAGAGAAATTAGTTCAGTTCAGTTCAGTTCAGTTGCTCAGTCGAGTCCGACTCTGCCATCCCATGAACCACAGCACACCAGGCCTCCCTATCCATCACCAACTCCCAGAGTTCACTCAAACTCATGTCCATTGTGTCAGTGATGCCATCCAACCATCTCATCCTCCATCGTCCCCTTCTCCTCCTGCCCTCAATCTTTCCCAGCATCAGGGTCTTTTCAAATGAGTCTGTTCTTTGCATCAGGTGGCCAAAGTTGGAATTTCACCTTCAACATCAGTCCTTCCAATGAACACCCAGGACTGATCTCCTTTAGGATGAACTGGTTGGATCTCCTTGCAGTCTAAGGGACTCTCAAGAGTCTTCTCCAATACCACAGTTCAAAAGCATCAATTCTTCAGTGCTCAGCTTTCTTTATAGTCCAACTCTCACATCTATACATGACCACTGGAAAAACCATAGCCTTGACTAGATGGACCTTTGTTGACAAAGTAATGTCTCTGCTTTTTAATATGCAGTCTAGGTTGTTCATAACTTTCCTTCCAAGGAGTAAGCGTCTTTTAATTTCATGGCTGAAATCACCATGTGCTGTGATTTTGGAGCCCCAAAAAATAAAGTCTGACACTGTTTCCACTGTTTCCCCATCTATTTGCCATGAAGTGATGGGACCAGATGCCATGATCTTAGTATTCTGAATGTTGAGCTTTAAGCCAACTTTTTCACTCTCCACTTTCCTTTTTATCAAGAGGCTCTTCAGTTCTTCTTCACTTTCTGCCATAAGGGTGATGTCATCTGCATATCTGAGGTTATTGATATTTCTCCCGGCAATCTTGATTCCAGCTTGTGCTTCCTCCAGCCCATTATATATATTGGCTCGATGTGCATTGTAAACATAGCCTTTCTTAATGGCACTGGTAAGGGAGGAATCTTTTATTAAGTAATTTCTAAAATGTCAACCATGTCCTATATTTATTCCCTAGGGATGTTTTTTTCTTTCTGTTGGCTTGTTGTCATAGCTCTGTGCTACTTGCACTCTTTCTCTCTGTGTGTGTGTATGTGTGTCTCTCTGTGATGTGCATTCTCATGGCATAGCAAAAGAATACACTGTTATATTCAAATGCTTAGGAGAGAAAAACAATTCTGAGCAGAAAACAGACTCCCCTATTGGATGGAAATGTAGCCACCATATCATTTCTTCCATCATCTCATTAAATATTCCCTCCCCCAACTTAGCTGCTCAGTTTGGTTGTATGTGATCATTTTAATATTGATATCTAAGTGTTCTCTTTCTTTTTTTAATTTTTGTTTATTTATTTATGGCTGTGCTGGGTCTTCGTTGCTGCATCCTACTCCAGTTGCACAGAGCGGGGTGCTACTCTAGTTGCAGTGCATGGGCTTCTCATCGTGATGGCTTCTCTTGCTGCGGGTCACAGGCTCTAGAGTAGGGGCTCAGTAGTTGTGGTGCACAGGCTTAGTTGCTCTGCAGCATGTGGGATCTTAGTTCCTGGACCAGGGATTGAACCCATGTCCCCTGTATTGCCACACAGATTCTTAACCACTGGACCACCAGGAAAATCCTGAGTATTCTCTTTCTACCATTCAGTCTTTCAGTAAAAATGGAACCTCTGATCTATTGTGTCTTTCTAATGCTCTATTAAATTAATCTAGAATATTTTTCTATCATCACCTTTCAAAAGCTGGAACTCTGTGGTACCTAATAGTATCTTTTGTATATGTAAATTAAATTAATTTGAAATGACTTAATATTATTGGGGGCTTTAAAAATGTGGAAAATAGTACAATATGTAAAATAATCAAAACATTCAGTATATGGGGAAACATTGGGCATATGAAAAAGGAAAATATTAGTAAATGCAGCCAAAATATAATTTAACTTCTTATTACATGGATTTGGAGATATATTAAGTGTTAAACCACATCTCTTGAAATATAACTTCAGAGTAAAATTCTAATGTAACACAGCTATTCTTCGGGCTTTGTTCTCCCAGCTCCATCTCCTTGATGGGGTCTGAGCTCATGGACTGGCCTGGCTAGCTAAGAAAAAATCAGATAGAACCGATGCAGAAAAATATCTTGACAATGAGGTCTGCCATATTAGAAAAAACATTCTGAAATGGAATTGTGACAAGTATCAGCTCCTGGGGACATAGAAAATTAGTTTGCTCAAAATTCCAAAAGGCATGCTCGAGTAAGACGGTTTCAATCAATGCAAAGGAAGGGAGATAGGCTCACTAACCTGCCAGGTCTGTTCCCTTCTTTCTGCCTCTGAACGTGTCTGAGGCACATTAAGAAAACATTTATGTGCTGCTCACCTTGAATGCAAAGGCGCACACGGCTTCTCCCACACAGCCCAGGCAGGACCTTTCATTTTCAAGTTTACCAAGAATAAAATAAAATTAGAGCTTGTCACCTTTAAGGGGAAAGAAAACAGACTCAAATCATGCAGACACCTCAATGGCTCAGTCTTCAATAGAGAGTTTTTTAGGAACAGCAGTGAGGAAGTTTTCACACCCAGTGCCAGTCACTTATAATTGCTGTCGGGACCTGAAACTTTCTTTCACCTGACACTGGAGGCATGAAGTCCCCAGACTTTGTTCACAGACATCACAGCTCATGATCCTTAAGCTGTGGTGAACTGCGTCTTCATTCTCCCCTCCCAATATGCAGTGCACAGTCACATCTACTCAGATTCCATCATCTAAGAATTGTGGACACTTCAAAAAGTAATTGGGGCTGAAGCTTACCTTACCTATGAAGGGAAGGTTTTCAAGATATTATTATTGTAAACCAAACTGCAGCAAAAAGGAATAAATTCCACCACACAGGCAACACAGAGAAAGCCTTGAGCTTCCCTCAGCTTGCCTCAACTTTAGACAGGTAGAAACTGCCTAACAACTGCCCCCTGACACCACCATCCCATTCCCTAAAGCATGTATTTTATAAAAACTGGAATTGCAAATTCTTTCCCTGCCCCTTTGAGAAATAAACCTTCTACACCCAAGAATGTCTTTCTCAAGGACTTGGAAGTTATCCCTTTGAAATGAAGACTATTTCCCTTTAAAATAGTCTAGAAAAACAGCACCCTTATCTCCCAGCCTCCGTGCAAGGGTAGGAGCCTAACTTCCATAAGTAACAATTAAACCAGTAGTCTAATCGCATTGACCAATGTGCCCCCCAACATCCTCCAGCACTGGAAAATCCTCCTGCCTTTTGTTTGACAGAGTTAAGCTCATCTCAATAAACCAGTGCAAGTTTTCTTTTACAAACAATATCTCACGATCCCATCATCCACTATACCCTTCTTACTCTTAGAACCCAGTTGTATTAAGGTTGCAATATTCTCAGCTAAAGGATTACATGCTCAAGCGCTTCCCAGCACACACAGGCATGGAGTGTGTCCATGCCTGTCCCAGCAGCCATATGGACTAGACACTCTATACTAAGGATGGCCCAGGATTGAGAATGACTGACAGCCTCACGGAATTGCCATTAATTGATTAATGCCATCACTTCATGGCAAATAGATGGGAAAACAGTGGAAACAGTGTCAGACTTTATTTTTCTGGGCTCCAAAATCACTGCAGATGGTGACTGCAGCCGTGAAACTAAGACATGCTTACTCCTTGGAAGAAAAGTTATGACCAACCTAGATAGCATATTCAAAAGCAGAGACATTACTTTGCCAACAAAGGTCCATCTAGTCAAGGCTATGGTTTTTCCAGTGGTCATGTATGGATGTGAGAGTTGGACTGTGAAGAAGGCTGAGCACCGAAGAACTGATACTTTTGAACTGTGGTGTTGGAGAAGACTCTTGAGAGTCCCTTGGACTGCAAGGAGATCCAACAAGTCCATTGTGAAGGAGATCAGCCCTGGGATTTCTTTGGAAGGAATGATGCTAAAGCTGAAACTCCAGTACTTTGGCCACCTCATGTGAAGAGTTGACTCATTGGAAAAGACTCTGGGAGGGATTGGGGACAGGAGGAGAAGGGGACAACAGAGGATGAGATGGCTGGATGGCATCACTGACTTGATGGACGTGAGTCTGAGTGAACTCCGGGAGTTGGTGATGGACAGGGAGGCCTGGCGTGCTGCTATTCATGGGGTCGCAAAGAGTCGGACATGACTGAGTGACTGAACTGAACTGAACGCTTCAATTACTTAACCCCTACTTCCTTCACATGAGAGAGAATACACTTTGCTTCAGACACTGTGATTTGGGGCAGGCAGAGGAGGAGCTTAAATTGCATGAAGGAAACTCTTCAAACTGCCTCCAAAATCTCAAAAGCATCTATTTCCCCTATATCTCAGGACTTGAAGGGATATTTTAAAAAATCTAATCCTCACCCTCTATTTTACAGATGGGAAAACTGAGGAGACCCAAAAATTTCAATCAGCTTGACCAAACTCCTTTATATAGGCCTAGAGAGAAAATGGGAGAAGGCAATGGCACCCCACTCCAGTACTCTTGCCTGGAAAATCTCATGGATGGAGGAGCCTGGAAAGCTGCGGTCCATGGGGTCGCTGAGAGTCGGACACAACTGAGCGACTTTACTTTCACTTTTCATTTTCATGCATTGGAGAAGGAAATGGCAACCCACTCCAGTGTTCTTGCCTGGAGAATCCCAGGGACAGGGGAGCCTGGTGGGTTGCTGTCTATGGGGTCGCAGAGAGTCAGACACGACTAAAGTGACTTAGCAGCAGTAGCAGCAGCAGAGAGAAAATGTAAAACCTTATTTCTTCCCAGGGTCCAGCCTGCTGCCTTACATCAAGCAGAGGTTTCATATATGTTTAGTGAGTAAAAGAGCATGTAAACAAATAACTACATTCAGTGTGATAACTATTATAACAGACAAATAAATGAACTGATGCAGGAATACCAAAGTGCATACCACTACCCACTCTACTTGCAAGCCACTGTTTATGCCACCTTTAAAGTTTACTCATGTTTGGAGATATACTTGCTTTTAATCCCTTAAATCAAACTTTCCACTAATAAGAACTGGCCTTTGTATTCGTGATTTCTATATTGATCTCAGCAGGTACCATGTTCAACACACAGAGTCTGGCTAAAATATTCCACAGACCCAGTTCTCTTTCTATATGAACATCATTCTCTGAATGCCAGACACCCTTCCTCCTGGGGATCTGTCACTCAAGGTCTGTGCAAATTTAGGGCAGGGAAATGAAAATATGAAATCTCTCAGTTGGATTCGTTCTGCTATTGCAGGTAAATTCACACCAAACATGCCAAACCAAAGTGCAACTTCTTTCCTGGATTTATAATCTTATTGCTAACTGCATCTTAAAATCTAAAAACACTTAAAATCAAAAACACAGATGCAAACTTTCTACAAAGTTTGCATCTAACTAAAGCACACATCATATTAAACGAGAAGCCTGGATGTCTGTTTGTTTGCTTCCAGAAGTGTTAATACACAGATGATGCTACGTACCTGGAGCATCCTCCAGTCGCAGTTACTTTGCTTTTGTGGAGCTGTTTCCTCATCTCTAATCCTGATATCTGACCAGACAGAACTTCAGGTCCTGTTGGCTCTGACAGTCTATAACATTATGATTGGTTTAACTTCTACACTGTGTAATATGAGCTGTGCTTCCTTCTCCTCTCCCACACACCACACAGAGAAGTAACTTCTGGTCCACTTACAAAGGGAACAGGACAAACACATGGGTTCTCTCTCTCCATCCCCTCACTCACTCACTGTTTACTCCTACCAGTGGGAGGGGCAGTGATTTCCCTGATGGGTGAGTCAAGGAGCACCTGAAATCCACAATATCTTGTTTACCAAGGGGAAAATTACAGCACCAAAAATTGCACAAGTCATGTCTCTTGCTATCTTGCTCTCTTGGCTCTAATGCCCCCATGCTGGGCACTCTGCCCCTCTGTCTCCTGCCCCGAACAGTACTTTTCCTCCACCAGACTCTCCAATATTCTCTAGCCTCTCTGCTAGGGACTTATGGACAAGTTTCAACTTGGGTATGAGATGAAGCCAGGCTACCATTAACCCAACTCAGCTTTCCTTGTATAAAGTTGACACTATTTTAATCCATATCTGACAACTGTTGTCCACTATTAGTTATTGAGAACATGACATGTAATATTTATTCCAGAACAAAAACCCAAGCTGATTATCCTCTGCACATTCCAGAAAGTCAGAACATGACCCGTTGTAGAGACGAGGGATGTGACTATAACCCTGGATAACTACCGCTAGGCCTCCACATCTGGGCAATATGTGGAATAGGGAAGAAATTCATATGTGAAAAGTCAGGGGAAGGCAAAGAGGAACTACTACAAATATAGTCCATGGTGGATGATACTTGTATCAGTTTCCAACTTAGCCCAAGGGAATGTACACCCAATATTTAACAAAACAGTAAACTTTCAGAGGAAGATTCATAAGCAACTTGGATCATCGGGGAATCTGTAAGAAGTAGAGTCAAACCACTTGATTCCCAAGACAACACAGAGATAGAGTTTGCAACAGTCAGTCTCTTCTCCCACTCAGCAGTGAGGGGAGCAGCTTGTGTCTGGAAGCAAGGACAAGAAGAGCAGCCACAGCTAAGAGGACAGAGCAAGCATGGATTAAAGAAGGCAGAAGAATGGATTCTGCCCATAGCCATGGCTCAGACGAAACTGGATGCTACTGAGGAGCCCCAGAAGAGACACCAGGAACAAGGGCCCTGAATGCCAGGACCTGGTGACCAAAGTTCAAGTAACTTTTCACAGCTCACTGTGGAATGCCAGAGGATCATTTGCCATGCCATATGCTCTAAGAAAGCTTTCCCAGTGGCTCAGTGGTAAAGAACCCACCTGCCAATGCAGGAGACCCTGGTTCAATCCTTGGGTCAGGAAGATCCCCAGAGAAGGAAATGGCAAACCTCTCCAGTATTCTTGCTTGGAAAAATCCCATGGATAGAGGAGTCGCATCATATAAGTGAATTGTCTAGTAGCTGTGTCAAAAAAGTAATAAATAAGCAGGTGAAATTAATTTAATAATATGTTATAGTAACCCAATATATCCAAAATATTACTGTTTCAAAGTTTAATCAATATAGAAAATTATTCACTTTTCATTTTTTTAATATCATCTTTGAAACCTACTATTTAATTTACCCTTAATACATAGCTCAGTTCAGAATAGCTACATGTGGCTAGGCTTCCCTGATAGCTCAGTTGGTAAAGAATTTGCCTGCAATGCAGTTGGATTCCTGGGTTGGGAAGATTCGCTGGAGAAGGGATAGGCTACCCACTCCAGTATTCTTGGACTTCCCTTGTGTCTCAGCTGGTAAAGAACCTGCTTGCGATGCAGGAGACCTGGGTTCGATCCCTGGGTTGGAAAGATCCCTTGGAGAAGGGAAAGGCTACCCACTCCAGTATTCTGACCTGGAGACTTCCATGGACTGTGCAGTCCATGGGGTCGCAAAGAGTAGGACACAACTGAGCAACTTTCACTCCACTCACTTTCACATGTGGCTAGTGGCCTTGACATTAGACGATACAGTCTTAAATTGTAGCCAATGGGAAACATGAATGCAATGTGTGTAAATAAAACATTTCCCAACAGCAGCAGAAATCTAAAATGTTAACTTTGAAATCTAAAAGCATCACCACTGAACCAAACTGTGGATGATGTTATCTTGCAAAGGAGATGATATTCTTAATCTGCGATCACAGTTTACCCTCATATTGTAGGTTTTATTCTAGGGTCCAAAAAAATGGTCTTTTGTTTCAGACTATCACAAACCTGACCACTCAAAGCTGCATTTTAAAATCTGCAGTTCTGATATAATTCATTCAATATTGGCATCTCCTGAGCAAATCTTTGCCTTCCTTCACTGCAGTTCCAGGTTCATATGAATGCATTGCCCACAAAGTGGCCTCTGCTCTAGAAGGCAAAACATTGAAACACAATTGTCATCCTCCATCTCAGCGGGTATCCAACAAAGGCTGATCCCATAAATTGTCAAGGAATATTCATCTTCTCAAACCATGAAATCATTTTCAGATTTACTCTAGTGAAAGATTAGCCAACAATGGAAAGTCGTTGTCATCAAAATTTGCATCAATGGATCTGTTTCTTACCCTTCCTTTCACAGACTTCCTCAGCATTTGTGAAACCAGAGACCTAGTTGATGATTTTAAGAAAAATATAGCCATTTACTCTTATAAAAATGTGGTTTTGAGAGAAAAAGATGAGCTGGCTAATATCAGAAAAAGTAATCTTGTTTGAACTATGTCTTCTATAAGATTCTAAGTTAATGCACCCTAAAGGCAACCTCAGCTTTCATGCCAACAAATCATTACTTTTTTTTTACAAATTTTTCCTACTGGCTTTACATTTTAAAAGTGAATAGTTAATATGAAAAAGCAAGAATCTTCCTGCAAAAACATATATAGCAAAATAGAACAAATGGTCCTCTTTTTTTCTTTTCACTACTGAATCAAATTCTAAGCTACTGCAATTAGCAGACACTGAGTGATCAATATCCAAGATTGATTTGCTTGGGCACTTGTGAAACTAGATTTTGACAGCAAGAGTTAGTGCAGTGTGCTAGCGAGGAATCACACAGAGAACTTTGAGGAAAGAGTGAAGGGATGGTTTCATTGCGTGTCAACTGTGCTCATCTTGCAATTTAGTCCTCAAAGCTCAAGATGACAGAGCATGCCTGTGCACAAGTGACCTGACTTTTTGAAATCCTTCAAGAAACATGTCATCCCTCAACTCACAAAAATCTTAATCATACTCTCACGAGCTTGTGACTGTAATCATTCAGACACATCCAATCTTTAAAGATACATGATAATTGCTTACATGCCTGTTCATCATCAGCCCACTTTACCTTTAAGCCATCAGGCTAACCTCTCCCAGTGGCAAGTGCCAGCAAACTCTCTTGTATGAATATTGCCATTGTTTTGAAAAGGATTTTACCAACTAATTTTTAAGCCTGATGATCCGAAGTTACAGAACCTCTCTTAGTCAAGCCTCCCTAATAGCAACCCAGAAACTCTCCTTTTATGGAGTTATGATGGATAAAACTCTATTATTTTATTTCTACCTAAAAAATGGGAAATATTTGAATACTGACCCTCATTAAGTAAACATGAAAAGTGGTATAAGAATTCAGAAAGAATTGCGGTGCAGTTTAAGTGTTGTTATACATACTTAAACATATAAATGTTTTAGTCACTCAGTCGTGTCCAACTCTTTGCGACCCCCATGGACTGTAGCCTGCCAACTCGTCTGTCCATGGAATTCTTCAGGCAAGAATACTGGAGTGGGTTAGTCATGCCCTCCTCCGGGGGATCTTCCCAACCCAGGGATAGAACCCAGGTCTCCCGCATTGCAGCCAGATTCTTTATCATCTGAGCCATCAGGGAAGCCCAAATATACAAATGTTGAAAACCAATTTTTTAGTGGCACATCTTTAGGAAGTCTTCTATATACGACTATTCAGTAACTCAATTTTATTTTATGGAAAGTTTTACAGTGTCTCTTCTCTGAATCACTGGTAAGAAATTGATAAAATTTGCCTGCCCAATCTCCTTCCCAGTCATCCTCCCCTGACTAGTTGCTCCACTGGCACCATTCCCTCCACACCACCACTACTCAACCACATCTCATACTGAAGTGAAAGGGTAAGATCAAAACGCTGACCACATGACCACTCCAGACCAACTAGGAAAAATCCACTCAGAGCACTTGGGACTTTAGCGAGTAGCACTTGGATATGCCTGATAGTGCCTGCCACTTGAAAAGAGATTGTTTTTGTCTTCATTATGTCTTAATTTATGTCTTAATTATATCTTTGGTCTTAATTATGCCTGGAGACCACAGATGTCACACAAACGAGAACACATAAAAGTCATCTGGGCCACATTCTGTGTCAGGTACGCACCTGGACCTCCCATCTGGACCCCAGGGTTCTCCGATTCTCCTGGCTTCATACTCAGGTTCTCAATATCAGCATCAAGAGCACCCTCTGGTAGCCAGTTTGAACTCTCTTATATGCTTCTTGTTCAGTCCCTAGGTCGTGCCCCTCTTTTGCAACCCCATAGACTGCATCACATCCCCCCCAGAAGAGAATGACTGCACATTCTCATCCTGAACTGAATATCAATCACATCACATCTCTTTGGATTCCCCATCACTGTGCTCCATCTGCCTGCTTATGTGGTACCCATCAGTTACTTCAGCTTGAGGTGGACTTCCTACTTAGGCTATGACCTTCAGATCTTATGTTTGGACAAGTAAAGTAAATGCCCACCAGCATTAGCAGCATTATCTCCTCCCCCCTCCTCCACCCTCAGCATCCAGCCTACTCCTGTAAATAGGATATTCCTTTGTCTTATATCTTCTTCCTTCTCCACCCCAAGTCACCTCCATTTCACTCAGTCTGCCACATTCTTTCCTAGTTATTAGGCCATTTCTGGCTCTCTTTGTGAAAACAGCTGCTCTTAAAATGATGTGGATTTCAGAGAATTGAGCAGTAGTCAAGAAGTTGGACATCTTTTCTTCTCATCCTAAGTTTAACCATCAATGAAATCTCACCATTTCCTTTAAAGCAGTTTTCTAGAACACCAAACACATACATATTCATCAGCTCCTATCTATATTAGATTATCCATGCTTCTGCCTTCTTCCATTAGTGCAGTTAATCAAGAGCATTAGAAAGTAGAGCTAACCTTATGAAGTCTGAATTTTGTGGCAAGGTGTGTGCCAAACTAGCAGATACTCTAGCTGTATTCGTTGACCTCTCATAAAGGTGCAAAGGAAACTGAAAGCTTCAAGTATTTCAAAGGATTTGAAATGGTTTGAGAGGATTTTTATTTGCTCAGAAACCTTCTCTAAAGGGAATTGCATTTTGAGCTGTTATATCACATATACATTTTTATTGCCATTTCTGTTCACTCAGTCATCCAAATACCAAGCTAGAGCATTGAACCGTTGGACACAAGGATGAATTCCAAGGAGATTAGAGAACCAGGAAAGTGCAGAATGGGTTTAATGACTCATGGGTAAAACATTAGTCATTGGTCATAAACCAATATGGAACCAGAGACACTGGGAACGAATTCAGGCTGCAGAGCAGCAGGCTCAGTGGGTTCCAATTAACAGTTCAAGCAGCTGACTTACCACTTCCACTGAGTTTACAAAACAAAAAGCCCAGCTGGTTTACTCTATCTCATCTTCTACTTAACCTTTGACAATCAAAGTCTCTTTTGGCATATAGAACAATATGAAAAAAAAAAAGTGGTTACTGGAAAAATATGATTCCTAAGAGAGAGAACAATGACCTAAGATACACAGATACACACACAAGTAAAAGGCTGTAATGGTTGAGTTAGGAATATTTGTTTAAAATGAATGCATTGAAATATAGCTTCTACCATAAAGAGTGCCCAGTGGTTTCATGGATGACTGGGAATGAGGAATTCTGGCTCTGTTTAATTCTGCCCACAATTCAGACTGTAACTTTAGGCAGATCCCTTGTGTGTTCTGATTCCCCATTTTGGACTCATGGGCAGGAATGTGTACCATCCTGGAATCCTTTTCAGGCCTTCCCACATTTCTGAAGGCTTCTCTGACTCCTCCCCTTTCTGTAAATTACTCTCCTCTCTGGGCTGCTGCTGCTAAGTCGCTTCAGTCCTGTCCGACTCTGTGCGACCCCAGAGACGGCAGCCCACCAGGCTCCCCCACCCCTGGGATTCTCCAGGCAAGAACACTGGAGTGGGTTGCCATTTCCTTCTCCAATGCATGAAAGTGAAATGTCAAAGTGAAGTCGTTCAGTCATGTCCGACTCTTAGCGACCCCATGGACTGCAGCCTACCAGGCTCCTCCATCCATGGAATTTTCTAGGCAAGAGTACTGGAGTGGGGTGCCATTGCCTTCTCTGACTCTCCTCTCTGAACCACCTCTATCCTTACAGGTGTTTCCCCATTTGCACTTACCTATCTTGATTAGTGGTTTACCAGCTGATTTTAGCCCCCCATACACTACCTATCTCCTCATATGCTAGCGAGAGGGGTTCATCATTGTTTAGGGCTAGTGAGTTTTCAGAAGGATCCAATTGGACAAGACATCTCAAGATTAGAAAAAGTATAATGGCTTTAGATTAACTGACCAGCACTGTGGGTCTAAGTGTCTTGGGAATTCTGATCCCCAATGTCTATATTCAATGAAACAACCAGCAGGATATAACGTACAAAGACCATGGATTTTGAAGGCAGAAAGACTTGGATTCAAACTCAAGTTTAGCCTTAAATCCACTTTAATTCCTCATTCAATGAGGATACATTAAGTATCTGCTTTGTTCCAGATAGGGCTGCCCAGATGGCTCAGTGGTAAAGAATCTGCCTGCCAAGCAGGAGGTGTGGGTTTGATCCCTGGGCCAAGAAGATCCCCTGGAGGAGGAAATGGCAACCCACTCCAGTATTCTTGCCTGGAAAAGTTCATGGCCAGAGGAGCCTAGTGAGCTATAGTCCATAGGGTCGCAAAGAGTTGGACAGATTTAGCAACTAAACAATACCAGTTTTAGATGCTGGGAGTGTAGCAATTAAAAAAAGACATTAATAAAATAATTAAAGAATTGTGAACGTGGAAGAACCTTTAGGGGTTTTCTACGTGTAACTGGGACACCTCCATGACCATTCTCTGACATGCCATCTCTGGCTGCTTGCATCACAGCAGCAGACTTCAATGGCTATGCCAGAAACTCAGTGGACCGAAATATTCTAAAATATTTACTTTACAGAATTTTTTTTTCTTTGCAGAAAGGGCTTTTTCTCTAAGGGTTTCTCACATTTATTGACTGCTGCTGTATACCAAAACTTTCTTCTAGGCTTTGGGAATATGGTAGTAATTAATGCCCATCCACTCCCTGTCTTCAGGGAGCTTTCAGTTTTGCAAAGATGTGTGCTAAGTCACTTCAGTCCTGTCTGACTCTTAGAGATCCTATGGACTGCAATTCCTCTGTCCATGGGATTCTCTAGGCAAAAATACTGGCGTGGGTTGCCATGCCCTCCTCCCAATCCAGGGATCGAACCTGCATCTCTTATGTCTCCTGCATTGGCAGACAGGTTCTTTATTGCTAGTGCCACCTGGGAATCCCCACTTGGAAATGCTTACTTAGGAACTTCCACTTGGAAAGACAGGACAAATAAGTAGGCCATGAGTATCAAAGAAGATAAATAGATCTTTGTTTTGTTCACTGATGTAGCCCAAGCACCTAGAGCCCAGCATATTGAAAATAATTAAGAAATATTTTTTAATGAATTAATTTTCCAATGAAAGGGATGTCTCAACAAAAGTTTAAGGACTTTTTAGGCAACTAGGAAAAGTTTCTGGCAACTAGGAAAAGGGGTGGGCGAGAATGTATATGCAAAGTCCAAGAGTCTAATGAATATATGTACTATTTTCAATGCAGTAGATCAGTGGACTTCTGTAGGGAGAAAACTGGGTTGTTTTTTTGTTTGTTTGTTTGTTTGTTTTGGGTCTTGCTTAGAGGCATGCAGGATCTTAGTTCCCCAGCTAGGGATGGAACTCATGCCCCCTGCACTGAGAACTCAAGTCTTAACCACTGGACCACCAAGGAAGTGTCAGCAGACCTCCTTAGAAGGAGAGGTGGGAATGAAGGAAGAGCCAGAACAGTTAGCAAGGGACAGACCTTGCAGTGTCTATTAAAACATGGTGATGAGTTGGGACTTGAACTGAAAGTCACTAAAGGATTTCAAGATTGAGTGTGATGTGTTTGCTGCTGCTGCTGCTGCTAAGTCATTTCAGTCGTGTCTGACTCTGTGGGACCCCATAGACGGCAGCCCACCAGGCTCCCCCGTCCCTGGGATTCTCCAGGCAAGAACACTGGAGTGGGTTGCCATTTCCTTCTCCAATGCATGAAAGTGAAAAGTGAAAGTGAAGTCTCTCAGTCCTGCCCAACTCTTAGCGACCCCATGGACCGCAGCCCACCAGGCTCCTCCGTCCATGGGATTTTCCAAGCAAGAGTACTGGAGTAAGGTGCCATTGCCTTCTCCGGTGATGTATTTAGATACCCACTTTAAAAACATACCTGTGGCCACAGTGTGGAAACCTGGTATGAGAAAATCTTCCCCTCGAGAGACAAGTCTAAGTTCAGACCTGCTCAGGCGGGTGGTTTCAGGTGTTTGGGCATCTATGCCCCTTGAGTTGATGCCAGTGAGACATACATACATACTTATCTCAGGAAAAGATAAGTCAACAAAGCAATGGACAGACAACTGGGAAATATGAAACAAAAAGGAAATGTGGTGTTAGAGGAACTAGAGCTTTTAAATAGGTATCTCAGAAAATCCAGAGACTCCTGGTCAGCAAGGGGAAAGGAATGCTTATCTTCTCTGCAAACCATTTTCACCTAAAGCTGATTCACAATTCAGTCAGGGCAAAACTCCTCCCGTTCGCTTGAAACTCAAACCCAGTGTGTGGTTCCTGTTCCTAGATTTTCCTCTTTCCCCATGGTGAGTGGGAGGTGTGCAGCAAGGTCCCAGGTCACGAGGGTGACCACTGGTGACACATGTTGCCTTGCTGGGCTCATTGCTGCCCGAGGTGGTCCTGGTGTGGACCTGGGGCATTCCAAGCTCAAGTCCCAGAGATCATCAGGCTCAGGGAAGCTGACCCTGGCTTACTAAGTTCACAAAAGACTGAAGCATCAACCAGAAAACCAGCTTCTGATTTTACCATGGTAAATGTAAGCCTCAGAAAGGTTAGCAGCATCTTCAGTCCCATGTGTTACTTTTTCTCCAGGCAAAAATACTGGAGTCATCCCCTTCTCCAGGGGATCATCCCAACGCAGGGATTGAACCCAGGTCTCCTGCATTCCAGGCAGATTCTTTACCATCTGAGCCACCAGGGAAGCCCCAAGAAAACTCTATGGGGAGCTAAATTATAATCACATTTCATGAGAAGTATGAGATGCTCACAAAGTAAGTCAGTTCTACACTTTGACTGTGTAGTGACATTGGGTAGACAGCCTGAGATAACATCCCACCGTGCAGATGGTTTGCCAATGGGCAAGAAATATTCAAAGTCCTTAGTTCAGATTCCTCCTCCCCTGGGAAGTTCCAGGAGGGCAATGTCGCCAATGTCTGCCTCTCTGACTTTCCATTTTCTGTTCTTCCTCTGCTGGCAGACTGCAGTTCTGAATGATAAGTTCTCTCTTTAGATATGTTAATACAGCTAATCAGGTTACAGTCCAGTCTTGCTGACTTCATTTAAAGTCATTCTCAAAAGTGACTTTCATGTCTTTATCCTAGCCCACTAGGTGCAGTGGGTGCTTTTATTCCCTGGTTTCCAAATTCTTGGGCGCACTTTTCTCTTGCTCCCCTGCGCAGACGCAGTTTCTGATGTTCGCTGACCTTCGCTGTCACTGCCACCCCTCTACTCCCCCACCCCCGCCCCCAGCTCCTCATGTATTATGAACTTTTCTTGCTTTTCACTAGAGTGAATTTTTCTGTATTTAAATCTGGTTTGCTTAAGATACCAATTAAAGCATTTCTATCCTTTACTGATTAAATTTTAAGATCTCATGGATAGAAGAGACAAATAACATTACAGCTTACATGGTGCTCGCTATTTACAGGCACTGGGCTGATCATTTTCTTTACATTACTTCATTGAAGCCTCTAAATTTACCCTCCCTTTGTGTACAGGGGAAACTGAGGCTGGGAAAAAAGTGGTTCCCCAAGGGCACTAAAGTACACTGCTGGAATTCAAAAACTAGGTTCCCCATCATCAAAGTATGTAAATCACCTCCAGTTCACAAACATTAAAGAATAAACCTGACTACTCTGAGAGAGGAGCCTCGCTTTTCCATATGCATTGCACTTCTCAGCTCTGTGGGGAAACCGAGAAAGGGTAAGCATATTGTATTTCGATGGCTGTTGATCTGGCTCCTCTGATGTTGGTTTTGACCAAGTGTTCCCAACCTGAGGGTCTACATCTCTGATACTGGCAGCCTGCTGGTGTGTCCCAGCACTTTGACAGGTGTATCATTGCCTAGGAAAAAGTTGAGAAACATCATTTGATGTTGTTGTGGTCTAATTTCCCCTCATCATGTTTCCAGGCACTAGTAATCAGACTGAACTAGCTCATCCCAAATTGTTACAAGCTGCATGGTCGGGTGGATTCTAATGTTTCCCAGGTGTGGCTCTGCTGACCTTCAAAATATCTATTTGCTCCACCTACATCCCCAGGGGAAAGAAGAATTTTTTTTTTTTTAACTGATTGATGAGAGAATGAAGTTCCATTTATCTTAACACAGTGAGTTCCAAACCAGGTTAATCATCAGAAACACTTCAGAGATTCTTAAGCATATAGATTCCTGAACCCACTCTAGGGATCAGTAAAATATAAAAGCCCCAGGGCCAGTCTGGAAAGACATCCAGGTTTAGGAACCCCAGTGTAGTGGATACACCCGTGGCTGCTAAGATCAGAAGACCTGTGTTAAAGGCCTTGTCTGCTACCACGGGATGTTGGGCAAATTAATCCCCTGAAGCATCAGTTTCCTCTTAAGCAGAAAGAGGTTATAAAATACTTATTTCTTAGTTAGTATGTAGTGGAGAGGACTGAAAAAGATAACTTAGGTGAAAAACATTCATAAATAATTATTTTCATTTAATATTAGCGTATCTCATAAAAAAAGACTCAAGAATAAATCAGCATGCAACCCAATTTATGATTCATTTTTTGGCGCTTCATGCATCTCACCGCATCACCTTTGAATTCAATAATTCCAAATTGATGACCATTATAGCCATAGCTATCCCTTATAAAGGTAAACATAAGCTTTTAACAGTTATATTTAAAGAGAAGCCAAGAATCCTGAGAAGCCCTTTTTTTGTCCTTAAGCTATGGATGCGTCTGTCTTTGGGGAAAGGGTGTTTGGATTTCTTGCTATCAATCCTTCACTTAATGTGAAACTTCATGAATTCCAGCTGCTAGCCGCATAATTTCTCTCCACATTTGGTTTTTGGACTTTTCCCTTGTCTCTAAATCCTTCCCATATGTCAGTCAGGGGGCCCTGGGCCTGAGGGGCAGAGGATGGCAGGCTCAGAACTGCCCTCTGTCCAAGGGCTAATGTGATGCATGGGACCACGTGACAAGCCACAAGCACCCTTATTAGGAGATGCTGTCTGTCTTCTGACCAGGCCTTCTGCCCTCCAGGCTGCAGCAGCCACCTGTTCCTTATTTTCCTGAGCTATTCTTCAATTCACCATGTTATAAAAAAAATACACACACAAAAATTATACTTTTTTCAGCTGAAACTACCCCTAGACTGTCTACATTCTAGCTTTGTTTACAAAGGCTCTGCAGTGTTCTTGACAAGGGAAGAAGAGGAGGGAAAAAAATACCCACTTCATCTTCAATTTAACCTTTTACAATCAAGGTCTCTCTTTTGGAAAAACTAGAAAAATATGAAACAGTGGTTCCCATGGGGAAAATAGGATTTCTAAGAGATAGAACAGTGGCTCAAAACACTCAAATGCACACACAGGTGAAAGGCGGCAATTTTTAAGCTAGGAATATTTGATTAAAATGAAATGCATTGAATGTACTTCTAACATAAGGAGCATCTCATGGTTTCACAGTTGACTTGAAAGCAGATATCTTGGGGATGTTCTGTTTTGCCAGTTTAGGCTGTGCCTCAGCTCGGGCATGGTCGATCCCTCGTGCGCTCTGGCTCTCCATCATGGCATATGTGATGAGAAACCAGGCCACCTCAAACTCCTGAGAAAGATGTTTGATTTATCTTATCACCATAAGTTAATTATGCTCTTCTCTGGACCATGTCTCCATCCACTGTAACCCACACCACCTCAGAATGACTCAACCACTTCTCCAGCCTCCCCAACTAGGCTGAGCCCTCTGTAAGGTCAAGATTGCACCATATTCACCCCCGTGCTGCACAATCACTAGCCCCTCACAGCGTCTGCCACATCTTGGGTGTTTGTTGGTGAGCTTCGCCAGTGGCAATGTGTCAAGTGTTTTTGACATATTCATCTGAGATTATTTTCCCACAACCCTCACTCTTCCCTTACTTTCTGCCCTAAACTCTTCTCTGAATAGACTATATTGGAGGGCTTATGTAATTCTGAGCACCAGCTCTTGAAAGGGATATGGAGTGACTGGACCATGTTCAGAGCTCAGCAGAAGCTGGGTGGGCAGCAGCGGCATCAGATACCTCTGGCATTCCATTTCTGATTCTCTGGGTCCTATCCGTCCATCATTCCAGCCACTGCCATAGGACCAGATCAACCTCCCGCAGGTGAACCTGTCAGCACTTGCCTCAGAAACAGCCTCCTATCCTTCACCTCCTCCTCGGGGCTTCTCTGCCAAGAGGTGAGGCTCAGGAGATTCTCAGGCAGGAGAGTTAATACCCAACTAGGCAAACCTCTGATCAAAGGGGGATGGGAGTCAACAGGTGAATGCTTCCCTTGGACAGACAACCCAGAGATGCTGCCCATATGCTTCCCAGAGCCCTGCCTTGGAATGAAATACTTGTCTCCCCAAGCGATCACCAACCTGGAAATGCATCTTTTATTGACTCTCTCTCTTTCCTGTATGACTCCCCCATCCCTCACTTCTGCTCCCTAGATCAGACACCCCAGGAAGTTACACATAAGCTTTGACCAATACTGGAATGAATGTATCAGGATGCTGAAAGTCTACAAATGGGGCATCAAGAATCAGGGAAAGATAGTTTTCTAAAAATAAAGAACTTGAAAGAATATAGAACCTGTCATGTGGAAGAGATTTATTCTGTGTTGCTCCAATCAAGTTAAACTAAAACCATAAATAAAAGTTACAACGAGGTAGACTTTGACTCGATGGAGTTAGGAAAATGTTGAAGAATTAGAGACGGCCTCCCTGCTTGCCTGTGTCCTAGCCGCCAGCTCTCCTCCTGGGTCCATCCTGCCAGGATTCACAGGATTTTCCTTTAATCAACATCCCATTAATCAAGTTATCCCTGGTTTGAACACCTCCAGTAGCTTGCAATTCCCTTAAGAACCAAGTTCACACTCTGGTGTTAGAACTGTTTGCCAAGGAGCCATATTGTGAGGTGAGGAGCACTCCACCACAAGAAGTGTTCAAGTCATGGCCAGTCTGGCAGATGTGTCATAAATAAGGTTCTCTCCCAACCCTTATTTCCAGGTGCCTGCTAGCCATGCCCACTCTGCTGTGCCTCCATCACTTCGTACTTTGGTCCACCTCCAGCAGCAGTCCCCAACATTTTTGGCACCAGAGATCAGTTTCATGAAAGAAAACTTTTCCACAGACGGTAGGGGGTGGTTTGGAGATGACTCAAGTGCATCAAATTTATTGTGCACTTTATTTCTATTATTATTACATCAGCTCCACCTTAGATCATCAGGCATTAGATCCTGGAGATTAAGGACCCCTGATCTAAAGTGTAATTCATTCAGGTCCTTCCCAACCTCCACCAACTTACTTTCTTTATTTCTGATGTGGCACTTTCCCATCCCCTGATGAATTGCCAGCCACAAGCAAGACCCTGCTCAAATACTACCTCCTCCATCACTTCTGAGTTCACCCTCTCCTGTTTTCATGCCTACATAATAACACTCAACACATGCAATTACAAGTGTGGAAAACAGAAACAAGTGTTTGAACATTCTGAGAACAAAGTCTCACTTTTTTTTTTTTTTTTAACAATCTCAGGACCTAAACAGAGTACTAAACATAGTAACCACTCAGACAGTACTTGGTCAATGAGTTACTAAAAGAATAAAGCAATGTTAAGGGACGTGATTCCTTAGACTACCACTCAGTAAAACCTGAGTGTCATTGTCCCTCCCATCAAATCCCAAAATCAATCACCAATCAGTCTTGCTTCTTCCCTCCAATCCCTGATACCTCACCTGGTTTATACCTCTGTCCCACTGATCCAGACTGGGCCCTGAATCTCATTCAACAACTTCCCAGCCAGGGTCCCTACCTCCAGTCACTTTCAACACCTTTTAACATCCATTCACTGAAGATAAAAACATCAGATTATTCTCTCTAAAATTCCCACTAATGGCTTCCTTCTATCCATCAGATAAAATTCAAGGGCCTCCTGAGCCTCTCTTTCCTGCATTATTTTCCATACTCCTTACATCAAACTGGGGTGCTTTGCTCCCTGTATCCCCAGCCATGGCTCCTGCATTTCTTTTGCCTGGCTACATCCTACACTTTTGAAGCATTGGTTCAAATCCCCTCATTCCCAGGAAGACTTTCCTTAATGACCAAGTCCCAAGCATTCACTCTGTTCTCTGAAATTCTGATGTACTTCTTGCCTACAACCACCTTCTAACATTACCCCTTACAAAGAAAGAGAGAGAGAGAGAAAGAAAAGACCACCTAGTGAAGACAAATAAGTTTGGGAGATGGATATCTATCCGTATTAATATATTGCAATAATGATTAACAACTTTTGAAGGTATTTACAAAGGTCCATCTAGTCAAAGCTATGGTTTTTCCAGTAGTCATGTATGGATGTGAGAGTTAAACCATAAAGAAAGCTGAGTGCCAAAGAATTGATGCTTTTGAACTGTGGTGTTGGAGAAGACTCTTGAGAGTCCCTTGGACTGCAAGGACATCCAACCAGTCCATCCTAAAGGAAATCAGTCCTGAATATTCATTGGAAGGACTGATGTTGAAGCTGAAACGCCAATACTTTGGCCATCTGATGCAAAGAGCTGACTCATTGGAAAAAGACCCTGATGCTGAGAAAGATTGACAGCGAGAGAAGAAGGGGATGATAGAGGATGAGATGGTTGGATGGCATCACCAACTCGATGGATATGAGTTTGAGCAAGCTCTGGGAGTCAGTGATGGACAGGGAAGCCTGGCGTGCTGCAGTCCATGGGGTCACAAAAAGTCAGATACGACTGAACTGAACTGAACTGAACTGACCAGCCATTAGCTTTATGTACGTTGTTGTTCCAGTTAATCCTTATGTCTGGAAAGGGGAAAATTTCCCCCTACCCTTCCTGAATTCTTTTGGCTCGTCTAATAATTAAACTGATACAAGACAGAGTAACAGGAGAAAATCAAATTTAATTTCATACATAAAAAAGTCTCATAGAGGACCTAAAGAGATGATCAAAGCAGACAGCTTTTATACTTTTTAGACAAAAAAAAAAAAAACAACAAATCTATGAAGAACTGAAAAAACAAGTTTGGGCTTGGGGTCAGTTCAGTTCAGTCGCTCAGTCATGTCCGACTCTTTGCAACCCCATGAATTGCAGCACGCCCTGCCTTCCTGTCCATCACAAACTCCCGGAGTTCACCCAGACTCACGTCCATCGAGTCAGTGATGCCATCCAGCCATCTCATCCTCTGTCGTCCCCTTCTCCTCCTGCCCCCAATCCCTCCCAGCATCACAGTGTTTTCCAATGAGTCAACTCTTTGCATGAGGTGGCCAAAGTACTGGAGTTTCAGCTTCAGCATCATTCCCTCCAAAGAAATCCCAGGGCTGATCTCCTTCAGAATGGACTGGTTGGATCACCTTGCAGTCCAAGGGACTCTCAAGAGTCTTCTCCAACACCACAGTTCAAAAGCATCAATTCTTCAGCATTCAGCCTTCTTCACAGTCCAACTCTCACATCCATACATGACCACTGGAATAACCATAGCCTTGACCAGACGGACCTTTGTTGTAGTACATCAGTAAAGCAGTAATAAGGCTTGTTTGACATCCTTATCAGCCCTGAGTTTCCCACAAATGGCAATAAGAATGTGTCTCTACCACCTGAGATAGGGCGGGTACCATTCATAGCGGAGATTTACTTCCTGTTTTCCAGGAGATAAAGAGGAGGGTCAGAGTGCCCCTCTTACACTCAACAGCTCAAGTTGTTTCTTGAGTAACTTTAATTCAAACTAATCAGCATGCCTCTTTGGCATAGTTGGAGTCGCCTGCCCTGAGCCCCAACATTGGCAACAGCGCCATGAGGCGCTATTCATATCTCCATCTACAGATAAGAAAACTAAGTTGAGATACTTGACCCCCTTAAGCCTCAATTCTCTTTCTACTTTTTGGCCACAACTCACACCTTGCGAGATCTTAGCTCCTCTGACAAGGGGTAGAACCTGAGCCACTGCAATGGAAGGGCAGAGTGCTAACCACTGAACCAGCAGGGAAATCCTGAGCCTCAATTTTCTCATCTGTAAACTAGGACTCAAGCCCAGACAGGGCTTGTGATATTCTCATCTTGAATACATCAGTCAGTCAGTCAGTTCAGTCGCTCAGTCGTGTCCGACTCTTTGTAACCCCATGAATTGCAGCACACCAGGCCTCCCTGTCCATCACCAATTCCTGAAGTTTACTCAGACTCACGTCCATCGAGTCAGTGATGCCATCCAGCCATCTCATCCTCTGCTGTCCCCTTCTCCTCCTGCCCCCAGTCCCTCCCAGCATCAGGGTCTTTTCCAATGAGTCAACTCTTCGCATGAGGTGGCCAAAGTATTGGAGTTTCAGCTTTAGTATCAGTCCTTCCAATGAACACCCAAGTCTGATCTTCTTTAGAATGGACTGGTTGGATCTCCTTGCAGTCCAAGGGACTCTCAAGAGTCTTCTCCAACACCACAGTTCAAAAGCATCAATTCTTCGGTGCTCAGCTTTCTTCACAGTCCAACTCTCACATCCATACATGACCACAGGAAAAACCATAGCCTTGACTAGATGGACCTTTGTTGGCAAAGTAATGTCTCTGCTTTTGAATATGCTATCTAGGTTGGTCATAACTTTCTTTCCAAGGAGCAAGTGTCTTTTAATTTCATGGCTGCAGTCACCATCTGCAGTGATTTTGGAGCCCAGAAAAATAAAGTCTGTCACTGTTTCCATTGTTTCCCCATCTGTTTGCCATGGGACCAGATGCCATGATCTTAGTTTTATGAATATTGAGTTTTAAGCCAGCCTTTTCACATTCTCCTCTTTCACTTCATCAAGAGGCTCTTCAGTTCTTCACTTTCTGCCATAAGGGTGGTGTCATCTGCATTTCTGAGGTTATTGTTAATTCTCCTGGCAATCTTGATTCCAGCTTGTGCTTCATCCAGCCCAGCATTTTGCCTGATGTATTCTACATATAAGTTAAATAAGCAGGGTGACAATATACAGCCTTGACATACTCCTTTCCTGATTTGGAACCAGTCTGTTGCTTTGTTTTGGAACCAGTTTGTTATTTTCAGGTATAGAAAATGCAATATAAATGTCAGAACTTGCCACTACCAATATTGTTTTTATTCCTCAGTGAACGGAAGTTCTGAGAGCAACACCAGCCCAGTTCCCAACTGTGTCTCCATAGTGGAGACCACAGGAAACACCCATCACCCCAGTAAAGTTTTCCTTCAATTTTCGTATTATTAAAAGACTATTTTCAATGTATAAAAACAATGTTTTAATTTTTCATAGCCCTTTTCCAACTATTAATTTATTTCACAACAGTGCTCAGGTAGGTCAGTATTTCAGCACTTTTTATATGCAAGAAGATGGAGATACAGAGAAAGTAAACCATCTGCCCATGAATGGACACAGAGGCTATGGAATGAACGGGTTCCCCACACCTCACTACTGAGCAGGCCGCCTTCACTCCTCCCAACACAGGGACCCTCGTCAGCATCTCTGGGAGGGGCTTGGTGGTCCACACTGAGTAAGATTCCTTTATTCAGTCTCCACTGGACCATCAACCTCAGAGATATATACATTGTAAATATCTGTTAGGGAAAAAATTAATAAAGGTTTTCTGATGTGTCTAAAAAGTGAAAGTGTTAGTTGCTCTGTTGTATCTGGCTCTTTGTGACCCCACAGACTGTAACCTGCCAGGCTTCTCTGTCCATGGAATTCTCCAGGCAAGAATACTGGAGTGGGTAGCCATTGACTTTTTCAGGGAATCATCCCAACCCAAACCTGGGTCTCCTGCACTGCAGGCAGACTCTTTACCTGCTGAGCCATCAGGGACCTCAAACATATTCAACGCCCCATTTTGTGGAAATTAAAACAGTCTCTCTAAGGTAAATTACTAGAGAAATGCTTGATATTACAGAAATCAAGCCCCTATTCCTTTTGTTACTACTTTGTTGTTCTAACCTTTCTGCATATACACTTGTGTCCCCCGTTTGTATTCAGTAGTTGAACATTATATTTGAAATATAAAATATAATAGGTATTTTTACATCTCTCTATGGATACATGAATGGAAATTGTTCACATGCAGGCACAGATGTACCCTGGACTGGGGAGAACTTAGTCCCCTGGTCTGTGAAGGCCACATTTCTTATTCTCCGAGCTTCACCAAAATAATGAACTTTGGTATTTCTATTAGCAGCAATCTACTTTCTCTCAAAAACTCCCTCTGGTCTATGGGAGAGGTTGTCTTCAATGAATTTCTCTGTTCTTTCCTTCCCTATCTCCTTTTCTTGATCAATGTTTTAGTCTAACTACTTGATTTTCAAATTACTTTGTAATTACAAAATGTTTGGCTAATTTTAGCCTCACTCCAAAAAGGGATTTTCATTGATGCCATCTCTGTCTTTCTCTGTTGCTTTCCTTGGCAATATTGTAGCTAGAAGTAAAATTAATTGCGGCCTGATTGTAACAATGCCACCTGAACTGGCTAGCTATTCTTCTTTAAGGAAGCATCAGTTTAAAAAAAAAAAAAAAGCATTCAAGCTGATAGATAAAAGAATTAGGATCTCTTAGCCTGGAAAAGTGTAGAAGGGTGACTATAATGGCTTTTAAGTACATAGGAGATAATGGCTAGTTGTTGGCAGGGAGAATAGAACAAAAGGAAACAGGTTTTAAGAGGAAAAGTAGAGATTCAGAATGTAGATAAGGAATAAATTACTGTCTAAAGACAGAGCCAGTGTTACTTGCAGACAAGACAAATCCAAGGGGTATGTGATGTTCTGAAGGTTCCCAGGAGGCCTCCCGGTGCATCATGAACTTCTGTCTCCTGCGGGGTTTTGGGGTGCTCTCACTCTCCTCCGTTGTTCATCCTTTCCACTCTCTTTTAAAATCAAATTATTTTATGATTCATTAAGACACAAGCACATCAGTATGGCTTCTAGGGCCAGCAACATAATTTGCAGGACCCAGTATGAAATGAAAGTGTAGAACCACTTGTTCAAAAAGTAAGGACTTCAAGACAGCGACAGCAGAGCATCAAAACCACATGTGAAGCCCTTCTAAATGCAGGGCTCTGTGCCGCCAGACAGTCACACTCTATGGAGCTGGCCTTCATGGCTCAGTTGGGTAAGATGTAGAAAACAAGGAGGTTGGACCATGTGGCTTCTAAAAGCCCGTAAGAACCTGTCAAACATTGGACCTAGGCCCAGGACCCAATCACGGCTCAACAAGCCTTGAGACCACGATGGTGAGAAGAGGACGTCAGGAGAAAAGGAGAGAAGAGCCTGCAATATGTGCCTCGCTATTCCCACTCTCTGTGCTGTAAGCTCAGGTGTTAAGGGGCTTCCCTTGTGGTTCAGATGGTAAAGAATCCGCCTGCCATGCAGGAGACCAGGATTTGATCCCTGAGTTGGAAAGATCTGAAGAAGGGAATGGCAACCCACTCCAGTATTCTTGCCTGGAGAATCCATGGACAGAGGAGCCTGGCAGGGGGTCACAAAGAGTTGGACACAACTGAGCAACTAAGCACTCGTGTAAGTGTTGATAACTAATAATGTCCTAACACCTAAATCTCTTATCCCTAAAATGGTTCACTAGAAATGAAAGAAGACCAAATCCAACTTTTCAAGGCCTTGACGAACAGTCTAAAAAAGAGTTAAGTCCAAAGTTGAAAATAAGGTGGTTTTTTTAAGTGGTAAAAACATACATGTGAATCTTACTTTCTAGACCTTAATAGAATTGTGTCTATTTTCATATTCTTAAGAAACTGTAATTTTTCAAATTACATCTAGAACAAAATGTTATCTACATTTTCATTTTTCTCTAGGCATGAACAAAAATTTTGACTCAGTACAATTGTGACAAGAAGCCACACTGATATATGAGAGTGTTTGTTTTTATTTTATTTTTATTTGGAATAATTAGAAATTCAAAACCACCAGTTCATAAGGTGACAAACTCATTTTTCAAAAACTAGCTGTGGGGTTTGGCCAAGGCCAGTCTACCACTTCTTCTCTACAAAGTTGGTACTAACCCTTGGGACCAATAAAATTAGCATATGTTCTCCCAAAACAGAATGTCTGGTTCATTTTGATGTAACTAATTCTCTAAAAGCCAAAAGTTTCTTGATAACACAAAAATAATAAGTAACAACTTTTCCAATCATGTACTCTTTGAGTTGTAAAGAAAGGATAAAATTGGTCAACACAGAAATGATGGATTTAGTGGATTTTCTTGTGCGTTCTATCAGCAAGACACTTACAAGAACAGAAAGTCAAACTTAACCCCTGTCCCTTTGTTTTCTACATAGGTATCTGGATGCTCCACATTTATCCTGTGTCTTCACAGCATTAAAAAAAAAAAAAAAAAATGCTGGCCAATGTCCCTGAAAGTGTTAGTTGCTCAGTTGACCCCATGGACTGTAGCCCACCAGCTCCTTTGTCAGGCTCCTTTGTCCATAGGATTTCCGAGGAAACTCAGGGATTGAACCCAGGTCTCCCGCATTGGGGGCGGCTTCTTTACCAGCTGAGCCACTAGGAAAGCCCAAGAATACTGGACTGGGTAGTTATTCCCTTCTCCAGGGGATCTTCCTAACCCAGGGATCAAACCTGGGTCTTGTGCATTAGCAGGAGCCACTCTGGGAGATAGTGAAGGACAGGGAAACCTGACATGCTGCAGTCCTTGGGGTCGCAAAGAGTCGCACAAGACTTAGTGACTGAATGCACACTGTCTCCCGGAGACTATTCATTACTGATTGCCTTTAATAAGTATCAACAAGAAAATAACAGCTGTCATTTTTTGACCACGTCTCACAGACCAAACACAATGCCAAAGTCCATGCATGGGTTATCTCAGTCTCACAGACGCTAAAGAGGAAGGGTGATTATCTCTCTGAGTCATTACAAGGATTAGAAGAGCTAAGTGCTCAAAGTCAGCTAATGTTAGCTAATCTACATGTGCTATTTTCTTTAATCCTTTTAATAATCTCATGATTAATAAATTAATAAGATCAAAGTATTAAGCAACAGATGAAATTTTACCCCAGCTCAATAAAGTGGAAAACCTGTAAACTGAGCAGGAGGACTCTTTGGGGCCTTCCTGAGACAGATGCCCCCATATCCTCCACCTGCTTCTTTTGTTGTAGAAAAACTTAAGCCTCCTATGTAGGGTAAGGGAGTTAGAGAAGATGAGGTTTGCAAAAAGAGACCGGCACTTTACAGGAACAGATCATCTTTAATGAGGCAAGAAGGGGCAGCAGTCAGATTAGTGATCTGCTGCACTAACCCAAGAAAAGAGTAAGTATATATAGGCATATATGTGGAAATCTACTGTCTTAAGGGGGCCTGTTCTTCTCCAAGGTTGTTTGGAGTAGTTATCTCTTAAACGGCTGGGGCAAGGAATTCTGGAGATTGGCCAGAGAAAGGCTGGACCGGCTGCGAGCTGGGCGTAATCAACCTTAACATCCATTTTTTTTTTCTTCCAGTGAGAGAGTTCTTTGTTTTGCATAGAATGGTGGAGAGGACCTGGAGGGGAGTTTTAACTCCAGGCTATTTTGAGCCATGTAACTTTCCTTCATCCTAGGCCTTCCCCGAGTTACAAAGAAAAAGAACAAATTTAATCGGAGAAGTGAGATTATGCAGAAACAAAGGACAGTCAAGCAAGACAACTAATGATTGAATCCTCAAAACAAAGTCAAGGATATTTGATTCCTCTTCAAGGGCTATAGAGGGCTTCCCTGGTGGCTCAGTTTTAAAGAATCCACCTGCCAGTGCAGGAGACTCGGGTTCCATCCCTGAGTCAGGAAGATCCCCTGGAGATCCAGTATTCTTGCCTGGGAAATTCCATGGACAGAGGAGCCTGGTGGACAGTCCATGGGGTTGCAAAGAGTCAGATACATCTGAGCAACCAAACAACAACAACAGGGCTATAGATAACATCCTGAGCCATATCCTTTTGTTATTTTGCCACTTTCTCAAGAAGGCCTTCCCTGACCACCCAACCAAGAGCAGCCCCAACCCCACACTCCAGGCACACAACCCCCTCACTCTGTTTCTCTTCCACAGAGCACTTCCTGCTACCCATGAGTTTCACTTTCATCACCCTCACCAGCATGTCAGCTTCCTGAGAAGAGGGGTCTCACCTTGGTCACCACAGCAAACCTAAGACCTGGATTGGCATCTGGTAAGCCTCGAGTGGTCATGAATTAATCAATCTGCGGTACCACATAGCTCCTCAAGAATCAGCTTTCTTCAGGTAACACAGCTTCAACCTCAGCCTACTTTCCTTATCGAAATGCACCTTCACCATGGTAACATCAATCACCCGGACAGATACTTCCATGACTTCTACTACTGCTATTACTACTACTACTACTAAGAGTATCTATCACATGTTGAGTGCTTGCCATATACCAGAGTACCAGTCATTTTTTATACATTATCCCATTGGCCAATGTTACTATCCGTGTAACAAAGAACAAATTTAATCAGAGAAGTGAAATGATGCAGATACAAAGGAGAACAGTCAAGCAAGACAAATACTAGCTGAGTCCTCAAAACAAAGTCAAGGATATTTGGTTCCTCTTCAAGGACTACAGAGAGCTTCCTTGGTGGCTCAGTTTAAAAGAATATTTTAAAGCAGAGGATCCTAAGATTACCTTCATGAGGTCATGGGGCTTGAAAGTAAGACAGCTAGTAAGTGGTAGAACTAGAGCTCAAATCCACATTTTTCTAACTATAAACCCGCCATGACATCCCCTCTCCTCTTTCAAAAGTATGCATTTCTGAGTGTGTAATTGAAAAGTTTGAGAAACGCTGAACTAAATGATGGAGCTTCAACTGGGGAGAGTCCAAAGAAAATATTTCTAGACAGCTTTGGAGGGTTCTGGGTTACAGGAGACAGGGAGGTGAATACATCCTTTGAAAGAAAAGTGGAAAGTGCTTTCCCCCCACCCCAAAAAAAGTCTTACTTAGTCGGTTATCCTTTGTTAATAGTGTCAAGACAATCATTAATCACACCACTTTTGAGAGCCCCAATGGTGAAAGTGGCCTCTTGAAGCAAGAACAGATATTAGGTTTGCAAGAAATGCAACTGAGAAGATAAAAAGACTGCAAAGCACATAGTCCCCACTACACTCAGCTATGCCTGATGCTCAGCCTCCACAGTGTGTTCAGCAAAGTTAGGAAAATGGAGCTGCACACTTTAGCCAAAGGAGGGGGCAAAAATCCTGCAGAGTTTTTAAGTGTATTATAGATAGTTGGAGTGGTCAGTAGGCTTCCAAAATGCGGTGTATACCCTATCTCTCTAATCCTAATAAATGTAGGGTCCATGATAAATAATGAATAATCAACCTTGAGATTCACTGAGAGACAGTCTGAGTTGGGGGAAATTTCTATGAATCCAGCAATGCTGGATTATACCTAATGCTATAGGTATAAGAATACGCAGGCAACAAAATGACCCAGGTTGTGAAAAATATATAAGATCTTGTGAGGTGATTTGTGACACCACTTTTCAAGGCTGAAAATGGTGAAAAGAGGATGAGAGGAAAAGACGAGGTTTTGGAGGCAATATAAAATTTAGAGCTTCTTGGTTTATGTTCAAATGCATTTAAGACTCCACTAGGAAAGCTAAGGACCTTGATTATCATGTGGCTTAGGCATTTCAGATGATGTTATTCTCGGTATGCATCCTATTAGTATTGGGGCCTATATTTCCTTTTTCTAATACTTAGTATTTGATCATTTTTCAAACAGAAAAACGCAGCCTATATCCCTGCTGAATCTACCAGGGAGAAATTCTTTTAAGGACATAGTGCTGTATCAATCCAATGTGTTGGGTCTTCAGCATTCACTTATTAAATGGCCCTTATATGTGCACAGCTCATGTGTCATTAATTGATTTTAATACTCCATTACTAACGAGTCCTTCTTGAAGCCATAGTTCTATACTGCTGGGAAACAATCTTTTTAAAAAAAGCTGAACCAGAAATAGAAAGAGTTAGTCCTCTATTATTCTCTCACCATAGAAAGCATGGGTGCAGTTCTGTTTTAATAACAGAATAAATGGTAGAGTGATGATGTTTCACACTAATAAATTAAATTTGGGTCACCAATGTAAAATAGAAATGTTTCTGATAGTTATGGCCTGGAATACAGAATCTGAAAAATAAGTACAATCTCTAGAAAATGTTTCTTTGTATTTAAAAAAGGAGGCTATCGTTTTAACATTTCTCTTAACTTTGCTAAAAATAATAACCATGACAGAATGCTTTTTCCCCACTAACAGGGATGCCAAATGGGGGAAAAAAAATAACTAAAGAACCACAGTGTCCCCTAGTGAGAAGAAGCAGAATCGTTCTTCATGCACAGTAAGTAGTTAACTACACAGAGCATTTGTGAGCAAAAACAGTCACAAATGAAATAGGAAGAAAATAATAGTATAATTGATTCCAAAAAATAATTTCGTATTCATGCCTGGTCCTGATTTTCTTTGTTTCTAGCAGTTTTACATTGCTAGGCAATAGTTTATGTAGTTGCGATCATGCCATATGCATGGTTCTGCATGTTGATTTACTCTTAACATGACAACCCACTCATTTCCTTACATTATTCAAAACCCTCATAAACTCCTTTGTAATGTACCATGATTTATTTATCCTTTTCATTTTTATAAGAAACTTTAAGTTAATTAAAAATATTTTTAAACAAAAATTTTGTAAAGGAATCCAAATAGGATTACCAAAGAATCTCAAGGTCAGAAAAGTCCTTGGGTAACTGCTTTAAGAAATTCATGATTTAAAAGAAAGTTCAGTTCAGTTCAGTCACTCAGTTGTGTCCAACTTTGCGATCCCATGAACCGCAGCACGCCAGGCCTCCCTGTCTATCACCAGTTCCCGGAGTCCTCCCAAGCCCATGTCCACTGAGTCGGTGATGCCATCCAACCATCTCATCCTCTGTCATCCCCTTATCCTCCTGCCCTCAATCTTTCCCAGCATCAGGGTCTTTTCCAATGAGTCAGCTCTTCACATCAGGTGGCCAAAGTATTGGAGTTTCAGCTTCAACATCAGTCCTGCCAATGAACACCCAGGACTGATCTCCTCTAGGATGGACTGGTTGGATCTCCTTGCAGTCCAAGGGACTCTCAAGAGTCTTCTCCAACACCACAGTTCAAAAGCATCAATTCTTCCACGCTCAGCTTTCCTTATAGTCCAATTCTCACATCCATACATGACCACTGGAAAAACCATAGCCTTGACTAGACGGACCTTTGTTGGCAAAGTAATGTCTCTGCTTTTTAATATGCTGTCTAGGTTGGTCATAACTTTCCTTCCAAGGAATACACATCTTTTAATTTCATGGCTGCAGTCACCATCTGCAGTGATTTTGGAGCCCAGAAAAATAAAGTCAGCCACTGTTTCCCCATCTATTTGCCATGAAATGATGGGACTGGATGCCATGATCTTAGTTTTCTGAATGTTGAGCTTTAAGCCAACTTTTTCACTCTCCTCTTTCACTTTCATCAAGAGGCTCTTTAGTTCTTCTTCACTTTCTGCCATAAGAGTGGTGTCATCTGCATATCTGAGGTTATTGATATTTCTCCTGGCAATCTTGATTCCAGCTTGTGCTTCCTCCAGCCCAGCGTTTCTCATGATGTACTCTGCATATAAGTTAAATAAGCAGGGTGACAATATACAGCCTTGATGTACTCCTTTTCCTATTTGGAACCAGTCTGTTGTTCCATGTCCAGTTCTAACTGTTGCTTCCTGACCTGCATATAGGTTTCTCAAGAGGCAGGTCAGGTGGTCTGGTATTCCCATCTCTTTCAGAATTTTCCACAGTTGATTGTGATCCACAGAGTCAAAGGCTTTCACATAGCCAATAAAGCAGAAATAGATGTTTTTCTGGAACTCTCTTGCCTTTTTGATGATTCAGCCAATGCTGGCAATTTGATCTCTGGTTCCTCTGCCTTTTCTAAAACCAGCTTGACAATTTGTAATCAAAACATCAATTATTCAATGATCCTTACTACTGTTAATGTTGGATACATGTGGGAAGGACCTAACAAAAGAAAGGGTACTGGAGGGACAGGACCAAGGTGATTAAAATGAACATGCATACAAACAATGCAAGGCAGTCACTGAAGTAGGAAGTAAAAGACACAGCCATCTACGGAGATCAGAAGGGTGGAGGCAGCAGCCCTCTAGAAAAGCCATCCGGAGAGCCATCAAGGAGATGGCCAGCTGAAGATGAAAGGAAAGATATATTCGAGATACAATGAATAACAGAAGCAAAATTACAGAGGCTGGAGCTCAGTTTTCCCAAAGGATGGAGAGGAGATGGTTCCAACAGAGGGCTTAGAAGGAACATTTCTTATGATACAGAGGGAAGGGGGTGGGAAAGATATGTGCTGAGCCTCACTCCATGTCCCAGTCAGCATGTTGGGAGGTTTACATGCTCATCTCATTTACTCATCACAACCTTGCAGGCATGGGTGTCGTTGACCTCATTTTAAAATGAGGAAGCTGGAAGTCTCAAAGGGGATGACTCTTGGCCAATAAGTAGAAAAGATAAGATTTGAACCCAATCAGTTGTCCTATATGGATTATATTTTCTAAAGTAAAAAAATCTTATCCCTTGCCATCATGTTTCATCTATTCACTTAGAAAAAGAAAACCCTTTATCCTGGAAAGAACGGTAGTATACTTCAGTCAAGTTTCTGTCTCAGTGATCATAGATATAAAGTCTGTAGCTTCTGAATAAATTATGACTGCAATTAAATGGCCTAAACTCTTTCCAACTCCTCAAACCACAATTTTCTTTTATGTGTGGAATTTGTGAAGACTGGAAACTGGCACTCAGAGTAAGGATCTAAATCCTTTGTGAAACTTCTGGGAGGGTAGACCCTTTCTCTCCCTCCCAAAGCAGAGGGGTGGCAGAGTGAAGTGAGAGCAAGAACAGCAAGGTTGTCTCTTGGGATGGCATTTGGTTATGTTGGTCCTGCGCTCAGGCAGCTGCACATGCCCATGATATTTCTCTACAGAAGAGAACTGACATTTACAGCACCCCCACCCATGACCACATTCTCTTCACATATGTTACCCATTTAATGCTCATACCCAGCTACCCGGGGCCGCAGGGTTCTGAGAAGCTGTGACCATGCAGCACAGGTGCTCAGAGTTCTCACATTCACGATGTAAAGACCAGCAACACAAAGTTGATGCAAATTAACTCGAGCTCTCTACTTGCATTTATCAAATATTCTGAAGGGAGTATGTAGGTCACAGCCACACTCTTAAAATTCTCTTTTTCTCTCTCCTTTACTTCCCTCACCAACCACAACTATTCCAGCACCTCCTATCTTGCAAAACTCCTCAAAACAATCATTTTTCCAAAGTAAAAACTTCTGTCCCAAAGACACTGTTAAGAGGATAAAAAGACAAGCCATAGACTGGGGAAAATGTTTCCACAGGGAGCAAATATTTGCCAAACACACATCTGACAAAGGACTTTATCCAAAATATACAGAGAATTCTTAAAACCCAACAATAAAAAAAAAGCCCAATTAAAAAGTGAGGAAAAAAACTCTGAACAGACACTTCACCAAAAAAGATGTACAGTTGGTAAATAAGCATATGAAAAGATGCTCAACATTAAATTGCAAATTTAATTGCAAATTAAAACAAAAATACACCACTATACATCTATTTGAATGGCTAAAATCCAAAACACTGACCATGCCAAATGCTAACGAGGGTGTGGAGCAACAGGAATTTTCATTCTTTGCAGGTGAGAATGCAAAATGGTATAGACACTTTGGAAGACAGTTTGGCAGTTATTTTTTTTACAAAACTAAACATACTATTACCGTACAATCCAGCAATCACACTCCTTGATGTTTACCTAAATGAGTTAAAAACTTGCATCCACAAAAACACCTTGCACACTGAGATTTAAAGCAACTTGAATAATAATTGCCAACAGAAGCAGCTTGACCATCAGTGCATGCTCAGTCACTTAGTCATGTCAGACTCTGAGAACCCATGAATTGTAGCCTGCAAGACTCCTGCCTGTCCATGGAATTTTCCAGGCAAGAATACTAGAGTGAGTTGCCATTTCCTTTCCACTTCATCATCAGTAGGTGATGACTAAACAAACTGTGATATCTCTGTACAATCAAATATTATTCAGCAGTGAAAAGAAATGAGCTATCAAACCACAAAAGGATATGGAGGAAACCAATGTGAAAAGGCTACATGCTGTATGATTCTGACTAAACGGCATTCTGGAAAAGGTAGAACTATGGAGATGTAAAAAGATCAATAGTTTCCAAGGAGTGGTAGACAGAGGGGAAGGAAGGGTAAACAGCTGAAGCACAGTGGGTTTTTAGGGCAGGGAGGTTATTCTGTATGGCACTATGATGGTGGGTACATTTCATTATGCATTTGGCAAAACTCATAAACCTTTGCAAAACAGAAAATGAACTCTAAACTATGGAGCTTAGTTAATAATAGAGTATCAATATTGGTTTGTCAGTTGTTACAAACATGCCTCACCAATGCAAAAATTAGTGACAGGGAAACTCAGGGGAAGAGGATGGAGTATATGGAAATGCTCTGTACTTTCTGTTTATTTTTTCTAGAAACCTAAAGCTGATCTACAAAATGCCATCTACACATTTTTTTAATTTTATTTTTAATTGGAAGGTAAATACAATATTGTGATGGTTTCCACCATACAGCAACATGTTTAAATTTTTTTATTACCATTATTTTTCTTTCCACATGTAAGTGGCCACTGCAACCCCCCCCCCCAACTCCCTATAGTTATCGTGAGTGCCAAAGGACCAGAAGACCAAGAAAGATGTGTCCTTCCCCTTACTCACATGCTCTTTGACCCTCTCCCTTTCTTCTTGGCCATCATTTTCTTTACCTGGGATTAATTTCCGTCTTGTCCCTCTGGTACTTCCTATACCCATGTCATAGAGCCCTGTGCCGCAGGTGAGGCTGGGTGGCCTCTGACAGGCCCAGAACACAGATGGCCCACTCCTCCCAAGTGGGGCTCTTCATGGAGGATGTCAACAGAACAGTCTAGGAGGTGACAAGGGTTGCTCCTCAGGAAGCAGTAATGACACAGTGTGCTGTGTCTTCCCAAAAGGATACCTTGCAAAGGAGCTCAGAACTAAGAGTAGTATTTCCAGGTACCCAGACCAGAGTCTGACCTGAAGAGGAACCAGGGGCAAAGTGGGCCTTCGGGGGAAATGACACTCCCTGCTTTGCATGGTTGCTCAGAGAAATCATCCTTCAGAAACTGCCCTTGTGTCTGCTCCTTTGTGAAGATTTTGTTACAGAAATGACACCCAAGGTCCAGGTCTCTCCAGATCTTGTGAGTTGTCTTCAGAACCTAGTTTAGAAATCCCCCAAAGCAGTCCATATTAAAGCACAGTTGGCTCTCCATATCCTTGCATTCCACATTCAAGGGTTCAACCAACCATAGATCAAAAATACTCCTTTAAAAAATTCCAGAAAGTTCTGAAAAGCAAAACTTGAATATGCTGCTCACCGGCAACTAGTTACATAGCATTCACATTGTATTTATAACAACTTGCAAGGCATTTACATTGTGTTTGGTATTATAAGTAATCTAGAAACGACGTAAAGGGGGGATGTGATAGGATATAGGCAAACACAGTCTGCCATTTTATATAAGGGATTTGAGCATCCTTGGGTTTTGGTATCCCTGAGGGAGGCAGGGTCCCAGGATGAATCCCCCCATGGGTAGAAGGACAGTTGTACTCAGGGCTTTCCTGGTGGCTCAGACCGTAAAGAATCCACCTGCAATGTGGGAGACCCAGGTTTGAGCCCTGGGTTGGGAAGAACCCCTGGGGAAGGAAATGGCAACCCACTCCAGTGTTCTTGGCTGGAAAATCCCATGGACAAAGGAGCCTGGAAGGCTATATAGTCCATGGGGTCGCAAAGAGTTGGACACGACTGAGCAACTAACTTTTACTTTCACTTTTCTGAAACAGGACAGAACATAAAATAGGCTAAGAAATAAAATCTTCCCAAAAAACTTGTGTAAGAGACTCACAAGTCATTATAACTAACAGAGGGTACCAAGCCTCAGATTAATATAGATCATCAGTCATCTGTAACTGAGTTCAAAAATAACATGTCTTAGTTGGAAGAACTCACTTTCTGGGTTTAAGCCTTAACATGCAAATAACTTTCTGTCTTGTCCCTTATTTTCAAGGGTTAAATTTTTCCTAAGGCTCTAAACACCCTTCCTCTTCTTGACTGATCATTGTCAGTCTGCCAAATCACTCAGAAGGAAATGTTTACAATGCAGTACATACGTTTTTAGTTTATCGTTTTGCCATCTGTTCGTGGAAAGCCATCAACATCAGCACATACGTACACATTGTCCTCTCATCTTCTACTACCTCAGCAGTAAATACCAGCAGACATTTGGCAACTATTAGCAGCAGGTGACCTTTTTCCGGATATGCACAGAATATGGTCCAAAAAAATGTACTGGATTCAATAGGATATCAAATCAATGGATTCATTTCACAGGAAAAACCATTTTTCTCAGACAACCTTAATTAAAATTGCAAAAATGTAGAGCTGGGATGTTTTTAAAAAGACATCTTTCATGTAAGAAAGATAACCATGATTTCTACTGATTTACAATATTTAGCACAGACATATGCCCTTCATAATTTTCAAATTGTTATGCATGTTACTTCTACCAGTAAAGAAGAGTGTTAAATTTACTTAATGTTTCCTGAGTGTCTGTTTTGAGATGACTGCTCATTATATCCTCCTTGTAAACATATGGAGAATTTTATAATCCCCTTAAAATGTGGTAACTCTACCAGAGAGTGTTCTGTGATAACCAAAATTTAAATTTACATTTCTCTGCATTTTGATCTTTCGTATTATTAAAGATTCATCCCTTTCATTATAGATTTGATTTTTGAAATTTCAGCTGAACTTTTCTGAAAAGTTGGTCTCAACAGGGTTGAGCAGCATATATTTGTGGGACTGCTGACCTCACTGACTCAAGAGATGAATACATTGAGAAGAGACGGTCAGTCCTAGGTTTACTGGGTCTTGACTAAATTTAAGCAAGTTATTACTTCTCCTACAAAATCTCCAATAAAAATAGGAATATGATACCTTTATAGAGTAACTGTTCATTTCCTGGGTTGGTTCTTTCAGCCCAATAATGTCTAGTCCTAATGAGACCTGTAGTGGGGACGTGAACCTCAAATGGACCATATTCCTTTGCACCAAGAAAACCTCTTTTGATTGCCCATTAAGCCTCTCAAAGATGTATCGGTTTTGTTGCCATGGATACCACCAAAGAAGTATGGATGGATCTACACAAATCCATAATCACTAATCATTTCTGGAAAAATCAACCAGAACTTCAGGATGTACTGAAAATGACCCATACATCATTTTAAATAGAAACAAATGCACCTTTCTTCTCCACTGAAGTAAAAATTCTGAAAGCTAAAGCTCACTGTCACAAGCTCTGCCTTACCCACCATGTATGTATATACATGGAAAAGAATAATGTCAATCAATATCATAGCTATCTGTACTTTCAGTTCTAAACCCAACAAAAGAAAATCAAGGCAAAACATACTTTTTTTTCTAATATGCTAGGATCCCGCCTTGATTTCAGCCGTGGAGACAAAAGATAAAATTAAAACATTAGGAGATTCTCTTTAAAATTGTGCAGGAAAATATTTCTGCCAAAAGGCCTACAATGTAAAGACAAAAGCAGATGATTAATATGAAAGCACCATTTACCAAAAATCTGCACATCATCAAATCAATATATATTTTTAGGCCCCAGCCATGAGCCAAGCACTCAAGCTATTAAAGGAAATCCAAAACCTGCCATTTTCGAAAAGCTTATGCTCTGCTTAGGAAAATGAGGCATGCATTCTAAAACACTTTGTGAACAGTGAAGACAGTGTCTAACCACATTCTGGGAAAGATAACCTGAATAAGTACTATGGGGATAAAGAAACACAAAGATCTTTGTGGAATGGAGTAATCGAAGAAAAGCTTGCTAGAGAGAGGGCAGACTTGAATTGGCTTGGAGGTAAGTAAAAGGACAGGTATTCCAGGTCAAAAGAGGCTGCTTACTTTTGTGAGGAGGCTGAGGAAACCTCTCTGAGGAGATGATGTTTGAGCTCAGACCTAAATTATGAGGAGCAAAGCTGCAGCCATCAGGCAGAGAGAACAGCAAGAGTGTATAACCTTAGGAGAAAAAGAGTTCATGTTCATTTTTAAGATCAAAAGGAGGCCAGTGTGGAAGGTACACAGTGACTAGGGACAGTGGCATGGGTGAAGTCAGCGCCAGGGGAGAGTGGCGTGGGTGAAGTCAGAACAACAGGCAGAGACTGATCCAGTCAACTTTCTTCCACCATATAAGAAATTCACCTTTTAGATACAATAGAAAGTCAGTGAACTATGTTAGATTTGGGTAAGTGATGCATACGGGCAAGTTAAATGAGGTCACTTATATTTTTTAAAGATCACTGTGGTAGCCCTGAGAAGAATGGGTTGTGGAGAGAGGGACAAGAATAGAAGCAAGGAGATGCTTAGGAGGATGCTGTAGCAGCGATGCTGGCTGGGACCAGGGCGGAGTGGTGATAAGCAAGAGTGAGAGAAGCAAAATGCCCACGAACACAAAGAACCTCCAGGACTTGCTAGCAATTGTAAATCAAGAGGAGAGAGGAGAGGAAAAAAAGGCCTAAGGATGACATCTAGCCTTTGTACTTGTGCAGTCTTGAGGGTAGTGAAACTTCTTAGTGAACTAGGGAAGACTTGAAAAAGAAAAATTTGAGGGGAAAGGGTAGGGGCAAAGTCATGAGTTCTTTATTAGTCATGCTATTTTTTTAATGCCTGTTCTATATCTGTATCACTCATGGATAGGAACTTTATAGCAAGGACCTATATTTTTCTCATATAGTGAAGAGTCTAGAGAGGGACTGGAAATTTGGGGCTGGGAGAGCTACTCAAAGTCCCCCTTCCTTTCCTGCTCAAGTACCAAAAATGAAAAAAAACTTTCATTCTTGTGGTCACCCCATGATTACAATATATGTTCTGTCTGCAACTTCTGGTCTGTGTTTCAGACAGAAATAAGAAGGAAGCCAGATGAGGAAGGGTATGTGTCTATATCAAGACTGAAAACTTCCCAGAAATCTCCAGAAGACTTTGATTAACATTTCCCATGACTACCCAAAGCTACAAAGGAGTCTAAAAAAAAATGTAATGCTTAGCTTGGGCATATCATTATCTCCAAAATATCCACACTGGATGAAGCACAAGCTGGAATCAAGATTGCTGGGAGAAATAATAATAACCTCAGATATGCAGATGACACCCACTCCAGTGTTCTTGCCTGGAGAATCCCAGGGACGGGGGAGCCTGGTGGGCTGCCATCTATGGGGTCGCACAGAGTCGGACACGACTGAAGCGACTTAGCAGCAGCAGCAGCATGCAGATGACATCACCCTTATGGCAGAAAACAAAGAGGAACTAAAGAGCCTCTTGATGAAAGCAAAAGAGGAGAGTGAAAAAGTTGGCTTAAAGCTCAACATTCAGAAAACTAAGATCATGGCATCTGGTCCCATCACTTCATGGCAAATAGATGGGGAAACAATGGAAACAGTGACAGACTTTATTTTGGGGGGCTCCAAAATCACTGGGGACGACAGAGGTTGAGACGGCTGGATGGCATCACTGACTCGATGGACGTGAGTCTCAGTGAACTCCAGGAGTTGGTGATGGACAGGGAGGCCTGGCGTGCTGTGATTCATGGGGTCGCAAAGAGTCAGACACAACTGAGCAACTGATCTGATCTGATCTGAAAATCACTGCATATGGTGACTATAGCCATGAAATTAAAAGATGCTCGCTCCTTGGAAGAAAACTATGATCAACCTATACAGTATATTAAAAAGTAGAGACATTACCTTGCTGACATATGTCTGTCTAGTCAAAGTATGACTTTTCCAGTAGTCATGTATGGATGTTAGATTTGGACTGTGAAGAAAGCTGAGCACTGAAGAATTGATGCTTTTGAACTGTGGTGTTAGAGAAGACTCTTGAAAGTCCCTTGGACTGCAAGGAGATCAAGCCAGTCGATCTTAAAGGAATTCAGTCCTGAATATTCATTGGAAAGACTGATGCTGAAGCTGAGGCTCCAATATTTTGGCCACCTGTTGCTAAGAACTGACTCACTGGAAAAGACCCTGATTCTGGGAAAGATTGAAGGCAGGAGGAGAAGGGGACGACAGAGGATGAGATGGTTGGATGGCATCACCAACTCAATGGACATGGGTTTGAGCAAGCTCCAGGAGTTGGTGATGGACAGGGAAGCCTGGCGTGCTGCAGTCCATGGAGTCGTAAAGAGTCAGACATGACTGAGAGACTGAACAACAACTGGAGAAAGTGGATACTGGGAAGGTGACCAGCTGTATGAGCCACCGTACACAAGTACAAACTGAAAGAAGTCTGAGGGAGTAGTTATAGATATGAAAAAGTCATCAGCCAATAGAGGATATTTAATGCCATGAGACTGAATAGAATTAGTTAGGTAAAAAGTAAAGACAGAGAAGAGAACTCCACGCTGAGCCTGGAAGCCTATCAACATTCTGAAGTCCAATAAAGGAGGTAGCAAAGAAAATTGAAAGGAGCAGTCAGAAAGACAGAAGAAAAGTCAGAAGAATGTGTTGAACACTGCTTGAGGTCATGTTAGACAGATCAGAGGAAGGGACACTGGGCTTTGCATCATGGAGATTGTAGGTAATCATGAACAGAGTAATTCAGTAGAGGAATGAATTCAAGGGAAAGATTGGAATGGGTTAAAGAATGACTAGAAGGTAAGAAAGTAGGGCTGAGTAGAGACAATTTTCTCAAGCAGTTTTGCTATTAGAAAAAGAAAAGAGATAAAGCAACAATAGAGGATATGTGACTACAAGAGAAGTTGTGGGATTTTTGCTTGCTTGTTTGCTTGCTTTATAAATGAAAGATACCAGAATACATTTCTCTGCTGTAGGAAGACCTTGAATTCCATGTTGAGAGGTTGAGATTTAATTTTGGAAACATTGCAAGTTTTTAAGCTGGAAAATGACATGATGAAGTCAGTGTTTTAGGAAGATTCATCTGAAAAGAGCCGCCCATAAATTGTATAAAATTGGAAAAGTATACATAGCCATGGAAAGTGCTGGATGTCACCCAAAGGGAGCCGACTAATGCAACAGAAAACGGCCTTAAAGAGGCTCCCGAATGAGGTAAGTCAGCTGTGAGTCTCTCAATGGCTAAAGAATGGGCCCCAGAAGGGGCATTCGGAATTGATGCCTCTCCAAACAGCAAAATTTCAGCTTAAAGTCTGTCTCTGAGAGACCGCCATAAAAACTCCAAACGCTGTAAAATATTTGAGGATAAAATATTGAAGTCATCACTAAAATCTGCTAAATATTAAATGGATGAATGTGTTGGCTCAGCACTTATTTTTATTCTTATAATTTATAGTGCTGTGTAAATGTATGTGGTACTTTATAGAACATAAAGCACAAAAGACAGAATTCCTGTCCGGTGAAGTTTACAGTCTCTTTCAGACATAAACTAAAACAGTGGATGATGACCCTAAAATATTTTTTTCAGCCAAAGCGAATGGAAAAGACATGAGTATAGCCAACACAATGGATCAATGTTTTACATGTCCTGGTGCGCAATCCCAGTAGAAAACCTTGTTAGAGACCATGGTCTCTTACCCATTTCTTCTTTAGTTGTGTTGCATATATATTATGAAATATCTGGAAAAGAAAATATTCTTATTTGCATGTGATGGTTTAGTTGCTAATTGTGTCCAACTCTTGCGACCCCATGGACTGTCGCCCACCAGGCTCCTCTGTCCAGGGGATTTTCCAGGCGAGAATACTAGAGTGGGTTGCCATTCCCTTCTCTCTAATAACAATTAGATAACAATTAGAATTTGTTAGAGTTCTCTTGATAACAATTAAACTTAGAATTTTAGATTCTAATTAGAATTCATTAACAGACTCAGATCAGAGAACAAGTATATTAGAACCATAACAATCAAGTGGCCCAATCAACTCACTTTTGAGATGGAGCTGACAGCCAACAAGGTGGAGATGGAATAATTCACAAAAGGTCATTCCACCAATTAGCAGATCTGGAATTTGAACATGAAAACAGTGTATAGTCTAGGACTTTTCCTCTTTTCTCCTTCAGAAGAAAATCAGCTCATAGATATTCTATTTATTTATTTCCCCCATTGATTTTCATGAATGGAGAAGGCAACGGCACCCCACTCCAGTACTCTTGCCTGGAAAATCCCATGGGCGAAGGAGCCTGGTGGGCTGCAATCCGTGGGGTTGTAAAAAGTCGGACACGACTAAGTGACTTCATTTTCACTTTTCACTTTCATGCATTGGAGAAGGAAATGGCAACCCACTCCAGTGTTCTTGCCTGGAGAATCCCAGGGACGGGGGAGCCTGGTGGGCTGCTGTCTATGGGGTCACACAGAGTCAGACACGACTGAGGTGACTTAGCAGCAGCAGATTTTCATGAAAAACATGTGGCTATTTTATGCTATTTCCTCTGAAAATCATCTGCATTATGTTGCACATTAACAAACACATACAGGGAAGAAGACCAGGGGCTGCTTTCTAAGGTCCAAATCCTACATTCTGGTGACCCAGAATCAACAACTGGCCACATTTAACAAAGAGCCAGGCTTCCCAGATGGCGTAGTGGTAGAGAATCCTCCTACCAATACAGGAGACCAAGCGATGTGGGTTCAATCCCTGGGTCTGGAAGATCCCCTGGAATAGGAAATGGCAACCCACTTCAGTATTCTTGCCTGGAAAATTCCATGGATAGAGGAGTCTGGCAGGCTACAGTCCATGGGATTGCAAACAATGGGACATGACTGAGTGTCTAAGCACACACAAGGTAGAGCCATCTCTGACAGAAGACTTTTCTGTTTCTTGAATCTATTTTAAAAGCTTTTTTTTACCCTATAAACCAGGTAGTGCCCACTCTCAGCAGTTGCATTCTAATCAACCTAAAGATGTAGAAATAAACTTGCTCTTTGTGGGTTTCAGGTACCTACAACACAGCCTACAGGAAACAGCATATAATAAGTGGTAGATTAATTGACTGTGAAATTACAGTTTAAGCAACAAAGCTTTTTAAAGTGTTAGGAACATAAAGAAGCATGCAAACAAACTGATTTTCATTATTTGTTGAAAACCGTTTGCCTTTTCTCTGAGCCTTCCTTCTTTTCTCTTTATAAATGTCTTACAAGCACTTTCTCTGGCATCATTTCATTTATAAAGCTTTCCTAAACAGCACTCCTTGAAAAGGGAGATTTATTTGGAGAGGTGCTGAATGATTTTAGCTAAAGTGATCTGCAGTGGTTTCTGTGTATATTAAAAGCTAATAAAGCATTGAACAAATCAAAGGTATTATATTAATGTTATTATGATGAATACAAAAAGTGAATGATCATTATCAATGAGCAGCTTAGTGATTGCTCAGCACTTTATAACTACAAAGGACAATAGAGAAAATTAATCCAGGCCAATTCATCTGGAAAATGGGGGCCAAAAAATGGAAAAGAGATTTGTCCAGTATCCAATAACTAGTTAAAGGCTGAGTTGGAGGCAGAAACCTTGTAAAGTGTAAGGATTATAAAACTGCATCCCCAAGGAATTTCTCTTGTGTGGTACCCTCAGGTCTTGGAGCTATACCTCCATCTTGGCACTATACCTCCCAGCAAACCACACCTGCAGATCCTTTAGTCTTGCCCAAGAGCAGCCTATGGGTTAATGACTGCAGATATCCAGGGCTACAGCCAACCACCAAGAAAGGTCAGTCATTATTAGACCCATGTTTCCCAAAGATAAAGCCAGGAAAACTGAGGCAACTATTTTGGAAAAGGAATGCTATTAGAATATTTATTCCATGATATTTAGCCTTCGATCACAGAAATATAGAGAACATAAATGCATTCAGTTAGATTAAAAAAAAATCCTCAGTTTTCAAAATGTTCTTTTTTTCCCCCCATACCATCAGAGTTCTATGCCCAAGTTGACTTTTCTAGTTCCAAACACCCATACTGGTGTCCTACATGATAATCATTGGATAGGGTACCAGTATAATGATTGTGCAGAGTCCATTTGATGAAAATTCTATTTGTTACTGGACTTTACTATGATCTGTTGCCTCTTTCTCATATCACCCAGGAAAGGTTAGAATATTAATATGCCAAAGTTTTCAGCAAAATGGGTGGAACTTTTTGCATTCAGAATAAGAGAATGCATTACAAATTTAACATCACGCTAAGAGATAATGACTCCTAAATTTTACATTTTTCAAAGTATTGTCAACTCTATGGAAGCTTGTTACAGATATGATAATGGGGTTAGGCTCCTAATTCACAGGAACACAGTAGGATTAGGAAGCCAGCAATGGGTGACTTCCAGATCTAGTGGATGTGAGACAGAGACCAGGCAATTATAAAGCTCAAGAGGAAATATAGTGAGTGACTAGAGAAGGAAGTGGTAGAAGTTAGCATGTGTATCCTTTCTCATACAACGAGAAAGGCAAATGCCCAACACGCATGGATCCATTGTCTTTGCATAAGGCTTTCTGGGCTATGGTCCCTTCATTCCAGAGGCAGTCTGGCTCCCATTCCAGCTGTTAACTAACTTTTTATGGCTGTCATCATACCAACAAGACCCTAAGAAGAGTCCACTCAAGTCAGAAGAGGTCTTACCATGCATGAGGGGAAGGCAGAAAGAAGAAACTGCTCCCTGTGGGTTGTTCTCCTTACTTGGGCATTTGGTCAACAAATTCCAAGAAAGATTTGCTTTCCTCATAGCAGCACAGTACTTCTCAGCAATTCATATAAATCAGGGTGAGAACCCTCACAAGGGAAGAAATAAAGTTTCTGGGTCTCAAAGTGAAATCTCCAAATCTGGAGAAGGGAGATGACAAAGCTCAACCTCAGAATTTTCCAACCAGATCAAGTGATGATAGTGGTCATTTATTCATTTGCTCAGCAAATATCTATTGAGTGTCTAATCCAAGCCAGACACTATTCCAGAACAAACAGACCAGGAAAGTGAGTAAATGCAGTATGTCAGAGGCTGATAAATACTATGGAAAAACAGGAAATTAGGCAAGGGAGAGAGATAGGGACTTGGAAAGGTGGCACAGGTTGTAATTTTTAAATAAGGTGTCCAAGGGAAGTCTTATTGAAAGGGCGACATTTGAGTCAAGGCCTGTGGGAGGTAGGTGAGTGAACCAGACAACTATCTGGGACAACGGCAGGGATAAGAGCAAGTTCAAAGGCCCTGAGGCAGGAGCCTACCTGGAACACTGGAGGAACTGCAAGGAAGCCAGTGTGGTTGGAAGGGAGAAAAGGAAGGGAGATTAGTAGGTGGTGAGGACACAGAGAACCTATAGAGTTTTGGAAATCCAGTCACCAAAACAAAGTTTCTCCACTAGCTGACTCCAGCTCCATGGTGTCTCTTCATGTTTAGAACTTGAGTATTCCTTCATACTCTTTGACTTAAAGGGGCTCTGCTCCTACAGAATTCAGTCATTCAGTGTTTGTCCTCCTGCAGAAATATCTTATTTGGGGACTCAAATGAGTAACTAGAAAAGGAAATTAGTAGTGTTCTAATGTTTCTAGAACTAGAGTTTTTAAAGTTTTCTCCGTTAATCACTAAAGCACCTTGAAGTATTATAGAATTCAATTTGTGGCTTTCTTCATGATAGTTCTGTGAGATATTCTGCACATGTCATTGCTATGGCAATGCAGGTCATTTTTTGCATTGTTATTAGAAATTGCTTATAGACTCAGTTTCCTCAGTAGAAAATCTTAGGTTTCTTTTTGACTAGTTCCTAAAATGTGAGCACACATTATTGCCATGCTGGTAGTTCAAGATCTAAGAAAATTTTCCCTGGTCACCCAGGCTACACACTTGCCTCCCTTTGTGCTTAGTCACTCAGTCATGTCCAACGCTTTGTGACCCCATGGAGTATAGCCTGCCAGGCTCCACTGTACATGGGGATTTTCCAGGCAAGTATACTGGAGTGGGTTGCCATGCCCTCCTCCTGGGCATCTTCCCAATCCAGGGACCAAACACAGGGCTCCAGCACTGCAGGCGGATTCTTTACCATTTGAGCCACCAGGAAAGCTTCCTTTAGGGATTTGATAATCCAGAAATCGTTCCATTTCCATCTTTAACCTCTCTTCCAAAGAGCTCCTAAATCTACCTGTGAATTATAAGAAGGAGAATCTCTCCACAGCAGACTGAGATATTATTAAAAAGTCAATAAGCTAACTGAACCACTATTTTCTGTTCAGTTCAGTTCAGTCGCTCAGTCATGTCCAACTCTTTTCGACCCCATGAATTGCTGCATGCCAGGCCTCCCTGTCTATCACCAACTCCCAGAGTTCACCCAGACTCACGTCCATTGAGTAGGTGATCCCATCCAGCCATCTCATCCTCTGTCGTCCCCTTTTCCTCCTGCCCCCAATCCCTCCCAGCATCAGGATCTTTTCCAATGAGTCAACTCTTTGCACGAGGTGGCCAAAGTACTGGAGTTTCAGCTTTAGCATCATTCCTTCCAAAGATATCCCAGGGCTGATCTCCTTTAGAATGGACTGGTTGGATGTCCTTGCAGTCCAAGGGACTCTCAAGAGTCTTCTCCAACACCACAGTTCAAAAGCATCAATTCTTCAGTGCTCAGCTTTCTTCACCGTCCAACTCTCACATCCATACATAACTACTGGAAAAACCATAGCCTTGAGAAACGCTGGACTGGAAGAAACACAAGCTGGAATCAAGATTGCCAGGAGAAATATCAATAACCTCAGATATGCAGATGACACCACCCTTATGGCAAAAAGTGAAGAGGAGCTCAAAAGCCTCTTGATGAAGGTGAAAGTGGAGAGTGAAAAAGTTGGCTTAAAGCTCAACATTCAGAAAACAAAGATCATGGCATCCGGTCCCATCACTTCATGGGAAATAGATGGGGAAACAGTGGAAACAGTGTCAGACTTTATTTTTCTGGGCTCCAAAATCACTGCAGATGGTGACTGCAGCCATGAAATTAAAAGACGCTTACTCCTTGGAAAGAAAGTTATGACCAAGCTAGATAGCATATTCAAAAGCAGAGACATTACTTTGCCAACAAAGGTCCGTCTAGTCGAGGCTATGGTTTTTCCTGTGGTCATGTATGGATGTGAGAGTTGGACTGTGAAGAAGGCTGAGCACCGAAGAATGGATGCTTTTGAACTGTGGTGTTGGAGAAGACTCTTGAGAGTCCCTTGGACTGCAAGGAGATCCAACCAGTCCATTCTAAAGGAGATCAGCCCTGGCATTTCTTTGGAAGGAATGATGCTAAAGCTGAAACTCCAGTACTTTGGCCACCTCATGCGAAGAGCTGACTCATTGGAAAAGACTCTGATGCCGGGAGGGATTAGGGGCAAGAGGAGAAGGGGACGACAAAGGATGAGATGGCTGGATGGGATGACTGACTCGATGGACGTGAGTCTGAGTGAACTCCGGGAGTTGGTGATGGACAGGGAGGCCTGGCGTGCTGTGATTCATGGGGTCGCAAAGAGTCAGACACGACTGAGCAACTGATCTGATCTGATCTGACTAGACAGACCATTGTTGGCAACGTAATATCTCTGCTTTTGAATATGCTATATAGGTTGGTCATAACTTTCCTTTCAAGGAGTAAGCGTCTTTTAATTTCATGGCTGCAGTCACCATCTGCAGTGATTTTGGAGCCCAAAAAAAATAGTCAGCCAGTGTTTCCACTGTTTCCCCATCCATTTCCCATGAAGTAATGGGACCAGATGCCATGATCTTTGTTTTCTGAATGTTAAGCTTTAAGCCAACTTTTTCACTCTCCTCTTTCACTTTCATCAAGAGGCTTTTTCGTTCCTCTTCACCTTCTGCCATAAGGGTGGTGACATCTGAATATCTGAGGTTATTGATATTTCTCCTGGCAATCTTGATTCCAGCTTGTGCTTCTTCCAGCCCAGCGTTTCTCATGATGTACTCTGCAGAGAAGTTAAATAAGTAGGATGACAATATACAGCCTTGATGTACTCCTTTTCCTATTTGGAACCAGTCTGTTGTTCCATGTCCAGTTCTAACTGTTGCTTCCTGACCTGCATAGAGGTTTTTCAAGAGGCAGGTCAGGTGGTCTGGTATTCCCATCACTTTCAGAATTTTCCACAGTTTATTGTGATCCATACAGTCAAAGGCTTTGGAATAGTCAATAAAGCAGAAATAGATGCTTTTCTGGAACTCTCTTGCTTTTTCCATGATCCAGTGGATGTTGGCAATTTGATCTCTGGTTCCTCTGCCTTTTCTAAAACCAGCTTGAACATCTGGAAGTTCAGGGTTCACGTATTGCTGAAGCCTGGCTTGGAGAATTTTAAGCATTACTTTACTAGCACGTGAGATGAGTGCAATTGTGCGGTAGTTTGAGCATTCTTTGGCATTGCCTTTCTTTGGGATTGGAATGAAAACTGACCTTTTCCAGTCCTGTGGCCACTGCTGAGTTTTCCAAATTTGCTGGCATATTGAGTGCAGCACTTTCACAGCATCATCTTTCAGGATTTGAAAGAGCTCAACTGGAATTCCATCACCTCCACTAGCTTTGTTCATAGTGATGCTTTCTAAGGCCCACTTGACTTCACATTCCAGGAGGTCTGGCTCTAGGTGAGTGATCACATCATTGTGATTATCTTGGTTGTGAAGATCTTTTTTGTACAGTTCTGTGTATTCTTGCCACCTCTTCTTAATATCTTCTGCTTCTGTTAGGTCCGTACCATTTCTGTCCTTTATCGAGCCCATCTTTGCATGAAATGTTCCCTTGGTATCTCTAATTTTCTTGAAGAGGTCTCTAGTCTTTCCCATTCTGTTGTTTTCCTCTATTTCTTTGCATTGATCACTGAAGAAGGCTTTCTTATCTCTTCTTGCTATTCTTTGGAACTCTGCATTCAGATGCTTATATCTTTCCTTTTCTCCTTTGCTTTTCACTTCTCTTCTTTTCACAGCTATTTGTAAGGCCTCCCCAGACAGCCATTTTGCTTTTTTGCATTTCTTTTCCATGGGGATGGTCTTGATCCCTGTCTCCTGTACAATGTCACGAACCTCATTCCATAGTTCATCAGACACTCTATCAGACCAGGCCCTTAAATCTATTTCTCACTTCTACTGTATAATCAAAAGGGATTTGATTTAGGTCATACCTGAATGGTCTAGTGGTTTTCCCTATTTTCTTCAATTTAAGTCTGAATTTGGCAATAAGGAGCTCATGATCTGAGCCACAGTCAGCTCCTGGTCTTGTTTTTACTGGCTGTATAGAGCTTCTCCATCTTTGGCTACAAAGAATATAATCAATCTGATTTCAGTGTTGACCATCTGGTGATGTCCATGTGTGAGTCTTCTCTTGTGTTGTTGGAAGAGGGTGTTTGCTATGACCAGTGCCTTCTCTTGGCAAAACTCTATTAGCCTTAGCCCTGCTTCATTCCATATTCCAAGGCCAAATTTGCCTGTTACTCCAGGTGTTTCTTGACTTCCTACTTTTGCATTCCAGTTCCCTATAATGAAAAGGACATCTTTTGGGGGTGTTAGTTCTAAAAGGTCTTGTAGGTCTCGTAGAACCATTCAACTTCAGCTTCTTCAGCGTTACTGGTTGGGGCATAGACTTGGATTACCATGATATTGAATGGTTTGCCTTGGAAACGAACAGGCTTTTGCAAAATCTGAGGTCTCTGTCTGTCTTAGATTACAACACAGTACACTGCAGAGCTCAGGAAACAGCCATGTTGTGCAAAGGCAGGAATCTTCTCCTGGACTTGGAATCAGAAGCTGTCTATTGTGGCCAAAATAATGTAGACATATTTAATCAGGTCCTTTTCTTATCAATGCATCCAAAAAATACTAATTATAATTAAAATATATCTTTCTAACTTACTCTGATTTTATTTAAGATTTCAAAATGACTCCTAGTGCAGAACTCAGCAAACTTTCTCTGTAAAAGGCCAGGTGGTAAACATGTTAGGCTTTATGAGCCATAAACTGTCACAACTATTCAGCTCTGCCATTGTAGCACAGAAACCCAGCCATAGACACTATGAAAATAAATGGGTATGGCTGTGTTCCAACAAAACATCATTTACAAAAACAGGTGGCCCACTGGATTTGACCTGTAGGCCATAGTTTATTGACCCCTCCTCTAGAGATTAGACCTGAGGTTATCTTATTCCTTACTTCCACAAATACAAAACTTTGAGTCTTCAGAAAACATATACCAAACTTACTCCTTTAATTTATCCAGAATTCATAAATTCTAGAAATATTTACAGATCAGAGACTATTAAATAAGAAACACCAGTATAATCATTTATTTATCATTGTTGCTTAATCACTGTCATGTCTGACTCTTTTGTAACCCCATGGGCTATAGCCCATCAGGCTCCTCTGTCCATGAGATTTCCCAGGCAAGAACACTGGAATGGGTTGCCATTTCCTTTTCCAGAAGATCTTCCTGACCCAGGGATCGAACCCACGTCTCCTGCCACATTTCCTGCATTGCAGGCAGGTTCTTTACCACTGAGCCACCTGGGAAATAGTAAATATGATAGTCCTACTAGTAGCCTACAATGGCTCAAAAAAATCATTCATCCAAACAATGCAGAGTATCCAACAAGAAACCTCATTCAAAAAAAGTCTATGTTTATGACATCATCTGCCATAATAACAAAGAACAACTGCTACATTTGAAACAGATTTCCATATTTTAGGAACTTGCCTACAGGTTAAGGTTTCTACCTTTGTTCAATTCCAATATTCTTAGCCTATAAAAGAGATGCCAGAAATCATGTTTGGATGTCTCAAAATATATATTCACATTTTAGTGATCATAGATAAGAACTTGAAACACCAGTGAGTGCTTTTGATTATAATCCTAAAATTCCTAGAACAGCAGAATCACAAGAATGGAATAGGGTCTCAGACTCTCTAAGAGAATCAGGTACTCTAACTCTCCCTGCTGGAACACTACCTAAGTATCAATGCTAATTTATTTGGGGGATATAGAGACTATGGCAGCCAGTCTCCAAGATGGCATCAGTGAACCCCACACCTAGTATAGTCCCTCCCCACATTGTACCAGGGTTAGTCTGTGTGACCAGCAAAATAAAGCACAAGTGATGGGATGTAACATCTGGAATCAGATTCTAAAAGACCCTGATGCTTCTATCTTGGTTGCTGTGTCTTGCTCTGCTCTCTTAGATCATTTGCTCAGTATGGTTGCTGCCGAGTCACAACCTTCCTGCAAAGGGACCCACAGGGTGAAGAACTGAGCCTTCAGTCAGCATCCGTATGAACAGGCTTGCAGGTCACTCCTCCAGCCCATCAGAAGACTGCAGACTGGTCAACAGCTTAACTATACCCTCATGAGATACCCAGAGCCAGAACCAGCCAGCTAAGAAAGTGTGTGAGATAATAAATATCTATTGTTTTAATATGCTGAGCAATGAGACAATTAGTTACATAGCAATAGATAATTAAAGATTAACAAATATCTAATATGTAGATTGGTTTACATGAAAACAGCTTGTGGTCCATTTGTAGTCAGTATAGAAAAGATTGATAATATTCAAAAGCAGACAAGGAATAAAATCTCTTCAGGTGTTGCAACCAGCCCCTGAGAGGTAGCTCACACTGATAGATCCAGCCATCACCTGTGAATGTGAGTTCAAGTGACCAAAAGATGAGGCAATACTTGCTGCTCAGACCTAGCCCTGAAATCCCATCTTCTTTCCATCCTTCTACTTAGGTCAATGGGCGGACTTCATTCATTCTTTGTGACCCAGCTCAATTTCTTCCCCAACACTTTTCAAACCACACCAGCACCACATGGCTCTGTCTTTCCTCATTTTCTATTGCATTGGATTCTATGCCACAGAGTTTATGGCTGTTAACTAGTAATTAATCTCCCTAAGTACTTTGAGAATAGAATGTTTTTTATAAGAATTTTCTACTTCTCACCTCATCCTATCCCTATCTTCTGATATTATTCATTCATTAGCAACAGGACCCCCTCTCATGACCATGCTAGCAATTATGAGGCATGATCTATGCTAGACACTGTATATGGCACTCATCATCAATTTTCAATCTCTTTCCAGATGCCCGCCCACCCCCACCCTGCCCCTGGATTCTAGGACTCAGAGGCTGAACACTATGATTCCTAGACTCTCCTGCAGCTATGATTCTGGATACAATATAGGTTCTGCTAGTGAGATGTACTTGTATGAGATCTGAAAGGTAGAAAACAAGTAGATCAGATCAGATCAGATCAGTTGCTCAGTCGTGTCCGACTCTTTGCAACCCCATGAATTGCAGCATGCCAGGCCTCCCTGTCCATCACCAACTCCCGGAGTTCACTGAGACTCACGTCCATTGAGTCAGTGATGCCATCCAGCCATCTCATCCTCTGTCGTCCGCTTCTCCTCCTGCCCCCAATCCCTCCCAGCATCAGAGTCTTTTCCAAGAAGTCAACTCTTCGCATGAGGTGGCCAAAGTACTGGAGTTTCAGCTTTAGCATCATTCCTTCCAAAGATATCCCAGGGCTGATCTCCTTCAGAATGGACTGGTTGGATCTCCTTGCAGTCCAAGGGACTCTCAAGAGTCTTCTCCAACACAACAGTTCAAAAGCATCAATTCTTTGGCACTCAGCTTTCTTCACAGTCCAACTCTCACATCCATACATGACCACAGAAAAACCATAGCCTTGACTAGATGGGCCTTTGTTGGCAAAGTAATGTCTCTGCTTTTCAATATGCTATCTAGGTTGGTCATAACTTTCCTTGCAAGGAGTAAGCGTCTTTTAATTTCATGGCTGCAGTCACTATCTGCAGTGATTTTGGAGCCCAGAAAAATAAAGTCTGACACTGTTTCCACTGTTTCCCCATCTATTTGCCATGAAGTGGTGGGACCGGATGCCATGATCTTCATTTTCTGAATGTTGAGCTTTAAGCCAACTTTTTCACTCTCCACTTTCACTTTCATCAAGAGGCTTTTGAGCTCCTCTTCACTTTCTGCCATAAGGGTGGTGTCATCTGCATATCTGAGGTTATTGATATTTCTCCTGGCAATCTTGATTCCAGCTTGTGTTTCTTCCAGTCCAGCGTTTCTCATGATGTACTCTGCATAGAAGTTAAATAAGCAGGGTGACAATATACAGCCTTGACGTACTCCTTTTCCTATTTGGAACCAGTCTGTTGTTCCATGTCCAGTTCTAACTGTTGCTTCCTGACCTGCATACAAATTTCTCAAGAGGCAGGTCAGGTGGTCTGATATTCCCATCTCTTTCAGAATTTCCCACAGTTTATTGTGATCCACACAGTCAAAGGCTTTGGCATAGTCAATAAAGCAGAAATGGGTAGAATACTAATTTTTTCCATTGTGATTGGGGAGACAAAGCCAACATGAGTATTGGCAATAGGAAATTACAAAAAGTGAAGTCGCTTAGTCACGTCCGACTCTTCACAACCCCATGGACTGTAGACTACCAGCTTCCTCCATCCATGGGATTTCCCAGGCAAGAGTACTAGAGTGGATTGCCTTTTCCTTCTCCAGAGGATCTTTCCAACCCAGGGATCAAACCCAGGTCTCCTGCAATGCAGGCATACACTTTACCGTCTGAGCCACCAGGGGAGCCCCAGGAAGTTACAAAAGCAGTAACAATGGCAATAGGAGTAACTCCCTGACCTCAAGTCACAGCTGGTCAAAAAGTCCAGAGGACTACCTCCAGGCCTTCCAATGATTTTTAAGCACCCAGTTCCTTGTAGTAAATCCCTTTCAGGGTAAGATACCCTGTTGACCTGCATTGAACTCTTACTGATATACATACCATGCAGCTTTCTTTTTTTACGTCTTTGCTGATTACCTGGTACTATTTTTTTTTTCATTCATTCATCCACTCAACTAGCCATGGACATTTTCTGAGTGAGTAGACAAGCGGAGAAGAAAAGAATGTCTCAAAGGAAAGAAAAGAATTTTTGTTTTGATAATATGCTTACAGGTTCTCCAAGTGGGGATAACCAACAGATGGAGAAGTCCAGGGCCTGTGATGCAGGAGAAAAGTCTACAGCTTCCTTCACTACCCTGACTGCTGCCAGGAAACTGTCAGGTGAAGGGTGGTTGCTCTCCCTGTTGATTACCTTGAGTCTGCAACTGCATTCATTACTTTGAATAAGTCAAAGTCATGAGAGAAGGTGAAGAGGAGGATGTGAGGGTTAACTCTTAACTCTTTCATAAATGCTTTTCATTGGGAAAGAAAACGCACTTTTATGATCATAATCTTCAACATTTCAGTAACTACCATAGTACTTTAAGGTCAGTTTAAAAGAACAGAACTATTTTCAACACCTCTGCTTGCTTCAGCAAAATTCAAGAAAGGAGAAAAAAAAAAGATATTAGCAGGACTTCCTCAGATGTGACTTTTAAAAACTTGACCCTTCCAAATTACTCCAGCAGAGCCTTTCTGGACTCCAAGGAGGCATAGAAAATTGTGGCTACTTAAATATTTAGTGTTAACTAAAACTGGCATATTAGTTTTCAATCAAATTTATGATAGAATGGAATTACATTTTTAATTGCTATGTGTATACTTGATACTACAGTACAGCCTCAACTACAATCAAAGTATATGGGACACTTATGCCCATTTTTACAGCATTTGGATCAGAATTTTATTTTTTAAGTGATTATGTTTATGGTAGCTGGAGCTGTATCATATTGTTATTAATAATAATGTTAGCAGAGCTGGGGTGCCTAGGGCTGAGTGAAGCATATCCCCCAATATAACATGTTTTCTCTGCATAAAAATTGGATTTTCTGCACACACTGTAAGCAGACTGAGCCCTCCTCCACTTTTCTGCACATCTCCCACAGGACTGAGAACAGTTCAGGGTACAAGGATGACATTACTATGTCCTTCTTGCTCGAGGAAATGCTCCAGTGTGTGTATATCAGTAAAAACACTCTGCATCTGAAAACCTAGTTATTCTTGACTTGGTAATGCTCTCCCCTCTTCCAGCTGTTTGTCATACATGTCCTGCTACAAATTAGAGGGTGCCCTGACCCCCCAGGATAGTCCCTGGTGAACTATAGGACATTAAAATCATGAGTCTGGTAGAGATTAAAATGGCTTCCCCAGCTAATCTCCTTTTTCTCCAACCATCTCTGTTCTACCTGAACCGTGTATCACTGCTCTCTGAGCTGTTTATGAGCCCATAATCAGGTCTCACTCTCTCAGTGTCACATGCCTCTATTACACAGCCATTCATTCCACCATCATGCATTAAAGACCCACTATATGTCAGGCACTGGTGAGACAGTAGAGCATGAAGCTAAGAGGACAGGCTGTGAAGCCAGACTGCCTGGATGTTCATAACCTAGCTCCACCTATTACTAGCTGTGTGACATCGAGTAAGTTACTTAACCTCTCTGGGCCTCAGTTCCTTATTGATACAATGAAGAATAAATTAGCACTTACCTCAGAAGGGTATTTGAAGGATTAAAGGAGCTAATATACATTTTTTTTGGATAGCATTTGGTGCACAAAAAAATGCACAATAAATAGTACAAGTCTTGGGGATACAAAATTTAAGTAATCCTGTGTGTGTGTGCTAAGTCACTTCAGTCATGTCCAAATCTGCAACACTATGGACTATAGCCCACCAGACTCCTCTGTCCATGGGGATTCTCCATGCAAGAATACTGGACTGGGTTGCCATGCCCTCCTCCAGTGGATCTTCCTGACCCAGGAATTGAACCCGTGTCTCTTATGTCTTCTGCATTGTCAGGCAGGTTCTTTACCACTAGCACCACCTGTGAGGCTTTCCTACCCTCAGAGAAATCACAGTCTAGTAAGGAAAGAAGATGGTCAACATTACTTACAGTATCACTGTTGTGACAAAGGGAAGCACAGACAGGGTAAAATGTTTAAATTATGAAAGAAGACAAATATGTGATATCACTTGCATGTGGATCTAAAATGATACAAATGAACTTATTTATAAGACAGACTCACAGACTTAGAAACCAAACTTACGGCTACCAGGGGGAACAGTGGGAGGGAGAGATAGATTGGGAATTTGGGATTGACATGTACACACTGTTATATTTAAAATGGATAACCAACAAGGACCTACTGTACAGCACAGGGCACTCTGCTCAATATTATGTAACAACCTAAATGCAAAAAGGAATTGAAAAAGAATAGATAACAAGCATATTCATAACTGAATCACTTTGCTGTACACCTGAAATTAATACAGCTTTGTTAATCAACTATACTCCAATATAAAGTTAAAAGCTTTTTAAAAAGAGAATAATAAATGGCTTCCCTGGTGGCTCAGTCAGTAAAGAATCCACCTGCAATGCAGGAGACGTGGGTTCGATCCCTGGGAAGATCCCCTGGAGAGAGAAACCCACTCCAGTATTCTTGCCTGAGAAATCCCATGGACAGAGGAGCCTAATGGGCTACAGTCCATGAGGTTGCAAGAGTCGGACTCAACAACTAAACCACCACCAAATAAATAAAATAAAAACCAACAAGGACCTACTGTATAGCACAGGGAACCGAGCTCCATATTCTGTAATAACTTCAAGGGGAAAAGAACTTGAAAAAGAACAGACACTCGCATATGTATAACTGCATCACCTTGCTGTATACCTGAAACTAACACAACATTGTTAATCAACTATATTCCAATATAAAACAAAAAATTTTAAAACAGGAAAAAAAAAATAGACTGCAAGTCTGGTAGACTCCCTACAGGAATCAGTATTTGAGCCAAGCTCTGACCAAAAAAGTATGGAGAAGACATTCTAGCCAGAGGCAGCAACATCATGAATACCAGGAGGCAGAAGGCTGAACCAGCCAGAGGAATGACCGAAGCTTCAGTGCAGCTAGAGAAGCTGAAGTCAGAGGGGCTGATGATGACAGAACTTACATGCCACCCTAAGGGATGCAAACTCTAACAATAAAGTTAGAGGTACCAATGAACGACTTGCATTTTGAAAAGATCGTTATGGCCTTAGGGTAGAAATTAAAGATGTGTCAGGCAGCTCCACATCTCAAGATCTGCAGAAAAGGATAGGGAACATCCACCCTGTCCACTTTCTCATTACCTGTTGTCACTGTGCCCAGTAAGGCTTTGTCAAGGACCTGCTCTTTGCCCTTTCACTAAGCCAAGCTCTCACTAAGTAAACTTAATGAAGTTTTCTCAAAATAGTAACTTTAAAATAACACACGGACTCTAGATTCCATTATACATGCTAGAGTTAAAGACAATTTCAGACCATTTATATTTGATCAGCTCTACTAGAAAACTAGTAATGTGACAACCTCCAATGTTCTATTAAATTTCCCTTCATTCATGAGGTGAGTCTGCCCAAAGATACAGGTGAGAATCATAACTCTATTTTTAACTTTCTATTCTTCCCAAGTGAAACAGGTTAATTATATTTCAGAAGTAACCTTTTCCTTCCTTTAGATTGGTAATGGTGTCAAATAATTTCATAATGGATAATAAAATTCCCATTAGTATTATGAATTATATTAATATGAATCTTTTCCAAAGTCTTAAAATGTTTTAGCTGATATTTTAACTGTCTTAAAATTATAGTATAAAGTACTTTCTTTTAATTCTCTCATAGTTCAATCCCAGCTCATCCAAAAGTGATGATCTGTACTGTGTTAGTTCAAGTCCGCTCTTACATACTTGGTAATTCTGTAGCTATGCCCTTACTACTTCTGTTCCTGTATATTCAGGTCTTTACATTGCAAAAACAAGACTTAGTTGTCCAAGAAAGCTGCTTACAACTCAGGACACTCAATGAATGCCTCCTAGGTCAGTGAATATTAGGTGGAGAAAAGAATTGCCCCCAAATCAAGCGAATTTAAATGTCCTTTGCTGTGTGATTGTTTCTGGTCTCTCATTACAAAACGTAACAGAACATAATCATAGCAGTGACTTCTCATCAGAGAATATGATGAATATGACCAAAGGGTTATATTCTACTGGTTAGAAGAAAGGCATAGATTCCACCCATAATCAATGGGAAGGAGTTCAAGGGCATGACTCATTGGAGTTCACCTTAAGGGTGGGTCTGACACATAGCTGCTTAAGCTACTACTTTCTAGCCTGGAGTGCATCCTACCTTTCTATTCAAAATAAATATAGAGTACAAATAATCTTATCGCAATTTAAAGTTATTAATATAGCATCTGAAATAATAATATTTAAAAAGAAAAAAAGTAAGTACAATTAATACACTTCCTCTTGTGTTTTGAGACACCCTGCTGAGGTTTTGAGACACCCTGCTGAGGCTTAACAACAATTGTGGAGGGCTGGCTTTGGCACTTCTCAGAAAAGCAAACAGGATAGTCAGAGTAGAAGAGTACCCATCTACAGAGCCTCCCGCTTATCTTACTTAAGTCGGCTGAGGGCATTTAGCTCACGAATTCACTGGGTTTCTACAGTTCTGAAACCCACTGGGTTTCTGAGTATCTGCAGTTATACCGCCTTAGCAGGCTTGCATGTTCTGTATAAATCTATCTGAGGAGGTCCTTCAAGGCATTAAGCTTCTCAGTGCTGAGGCAATCAATGCAGCCTTTATCAGGAAATCCCTGATGAGTTTCTCCTGGTTGAATTCAAGGATGGGCCTCAGCAGAAAAAAAAAAAAAAAGGAATTTATTCTTCACAATGTAATTTTCCAGAACGATTCCTAAATTTCTTAGGAATATTTGGCAAATTGACAATGGAAGATTGGGTCAGTTCTGCTCTGGATATACCACGACTGAAATCCTTAAGAATATTGCAAATCAGAGCTGAAAACTATTCATAGTGCATTGTGCTGATCCTCGTGACTTTTGGCTTTGCAGAAACCAATTCGAGGAAGAAGGCATTACCAGAGGTCTGATTTTGCAGCTTTGAACATAGGTTCCCCTGGAGTAGGAAATGGCAACCCACTCCAGTATTCTTGCCTGGAAAATTCCATGGACAGAGGTGCCTGGTGGGCTGCATGCAGTCCACGGGGTCACAAAGAGTCAGACACGACCGAGCACATAAGCACTGGCACTGGTAGCATAGGTTTAAAAAAAATTATGCTTCGCTTTCACCAGAGTGCAAAAAATCAAGGGCTCTGCCCTTTTTCTCTTGCCACCTGTCCTTTTCACTGCTAACGTTGCCATTGGGCACACGACCTACTTAAAGGAATGCTCCAAATCACCTGAGAAATCTACCCAAAGTAAAGACTTGAGGTAATTGTCACAATGATTAAATAAAACCAAAACAGAAGCCCCCAAACATCTTCTATAAAAACTAGAGTTGAAACAACTTTTTGCTTTAATAATAGATAGTTTGAAAATGTTGGAAGGAGAAACAATTAGAATTTATTTTTTAGATAATAATCTCAAATATCTCCATTACTCCACATATTAACTATATGTAACCAAAAAAACGAGCCAAAATTCTGGAAGTTGACCATCTCTTCTCCTGCCTTCATCCACTCAGTCAATATCAACAAGTCTGCAAGTTCCCCTGTGGGGAACTTAGAAACTGCAATACTGAGTTGTACAGCCTCCTAGCCCTGCACGTTTATGTGATGTGCTTTAATTCTAATGTATACTAAATTAAATTCAAAGTGGACCAATAATGTAATTCCATTGAAATACGTAAATCAGTATTTACACAGATACTGTTGGTTTTACATAGAAAGACTGGACAAGGGTTAAATGCATATTTCATTCTTTCATTTACTTCTTATCTCATTTATTCAGGATGTATATATTATTAGAGATCAATTGCATGTACAATCCTTAGTGAAGAATAAATGATAAAGTCGTTTTTATTTTATTTAAAAAAAATTGTTCCCAAAGGCCAACTTTAGCATGTAAAGCCTACCAAAGTATTTACTGATTATTTACTTTCATCCTCTATTTTGAGTCATTTTTAAAACTAATAATGAAATCTTGCTTTCATATGGTACTTGATACTCAACGTAGTCTTTAAAAGTAGAGAAGGCAAAATCAGACTCCTGTATTTAACTGTCAGAAAAATCTGAGGCAGGCTTGTTCCTTAATCTCATGAACCTGTGTACATTGGGTGGTATGACGTTGGAGGGAGAAAGAGTGGGTTTGTGAAGAGGCATCAGCTTGGAGCACAACTTTCCATGGGGATGAATACCTCTGTGCATTTTTGGGAACCTTTCTTAACTTCTCTTGGATTCAGCTTCTTTCATCTGTAAAATGGGTATAAATACTATTGCAGAGGTCAATACCAAATGGGAGAATGTATTTGAAGCATTTTGCACATAGAAGGCATTCCAAAAAATGGTTGCTACTACTTCACCAATAAACTAAGGGTAATAAAATACCCACTTCAGAGGTTGCTGTGGAATTGCATTGGTAAATGCCTGAGGACGCATAGGCACAGTGCCTGATGTTCAATAGGTGTCCATGCTTGGTCACTTCAGTCGTGTCTGACTCTTTGCGACCCCATGGACTGTAGCCCACCAAGCTTCTCTGTCTACAGGACGCTGCAGGCAAGAATACTGGAATGGGTTGCCATGCCCTCCTCCAAGGGATCTTCCCAACCCAGAGATCGAACCCTCTCCTGCATCGCAAGCAGGTTCTTTACTGCTGAGCCATTAGGAAAGCCCATTCAATAGATATCAAGAGACATTTACTACAGGTAAACAAGCGTGCCTGTGTGTGTGTTTGTGTGTGTGTGTGTGTGTGTGTGTGTGTGCATGCACGTGCTTGCCAAAGTGTTTATCTTCCGAACTATCATACAGACTGAATTGAAAAGAACTAAATTGTTATGCCTAGACAGCATATTAAAAAGCAGGGACATCACTTTATCAACAAAGGTCCATCTAGTCAAGGTTATGGTTTTTCCAGTGGTCATGTATGGATATGAGAGTCAGACTATAAAGAAAGCTGAGCATTGAAGAATTGATGCTTTTGAACTGTGGTGTTGGAGAAGACTCTTGAGAGTCCCTTGGACTGCAAGGAGATCCAACCAGTCCATCCTAAAGGAGATCAGTCCTGGGTGTTCATTGGAAGGACTGATGTTGAAGCTGAAACTCCAATACTTTGACCACCTGATGCGAAGAGCTGACTCATTTGAAAAGACCCTGATGCTGGGAAAGATTGAGGGCAGGAGGAGAAGGGGACGAGAGAGGATGAGATGGTGGGATGGCATCACTGACTCAATGAACATGGGTTTAAGTGGACTTCAGGAATTGGTGATGGACAGGGAGGCCTGGTGTGCTGTGGTTCATGGGGTCGCAAAGAGTTGAACATGACTGAGAAACTGAACTGAACTGAAATTGTTACGCTGGGAAATGTGCAAAATAAAAAGGCTAGTTTTGCCACATGTCCTACAATCGGTATGGTTAACATAACCTAATAAGATCCATGGGGCTTCCCTGGTGGCTCAGAGGGTAAAAAATCTGCCTGCAGTGTATGAGACCTGGGTTGGATCCCTGGGTCAGGAAGATCCCCTGGAGAAGGGAAAGGCTATTTTGGAGAAGGAAATGGCAACCCATTCCACTATTCTTGTGTGGGGAATCCCATGAACAAAGGAGCCTGGCAGGCTACAGTCCATGGGGTCGCAAGAGTTGGACACGACTTAGTGATCCTGTTTCATTAAGATCCTATTTTGTTAGCATTGTAAACAATGCCCTGGGAAGCTCTGAAGTTGCCACATCTAATAGATAGTCTGCTTTCCGTTTGTCCCCTTTCCAAGCATTTTTCTCACGTCTTCATCATCACACTTTGGCTCTCTCCCTATCTGTGGGATCCAGGCTTGCGCACTCTGGCTCCTCATTTCCCCGGGTACTTTTCATTCCCTAAACCTTTCAGTACAATGCAAATTTAAAATAATGCATGAACGTTTGTTAGTATGAATAATAAGTAATAATTCTGTAACTTCTTTGACGTTGGTTTAAGATGTTTTTAAACTATTAACCAGTTAGCACTTCCTTTTAAAGGCAGCATTCTTGAGCAGATGGGCTTCCCCATTAGCAACAAGTCTTCCCTCAAAAGCAAGAAAAATTGCATAGTTGATTGCTGTTATACTGATGAAGCGATCCTCTCAATAATGCCTACTGTGTGAAGTTTAGAACTGGAATCTAAACATCATGATTGTAAAGACTAAAATCCCTAATATTTTGTGCTGATATGTAATAAAATACACCTTGATTTACAGAGCTCTGCACTCTATTTCTCTTTGCTTTGTTCTGTCAGCAGATATTGACGCCCATGTTGCAAGTTTACCCACCACAGAATATTTGGTCTATGAACAAGAACACTTTCTGATCCTATTTTATCATTATTTTATTGAAAGCATTGTCCAAACTAATTCCAATCTGAAAAAAAATCTCCCTCCTTCTCTGCCTTTGTATGAGAGGATATATAGATTCTTCTATGTGTTTCATAGGCCAAAAATAGCAGTGTCCTTAGTTAAGCAGAAGTTAGTTTCTCTCCAGTCACTGGTGGTGGAGAGCTGGTAGGGCAGTCGAGCTTAGCATAGTCATCACAGCATCCAGAGCCCTTCCTTCGCCTTGCTCCACTAACCCTGCCTAGGTGCCTGCCCTCATTCACATGGCTCAGAGAAGCTCATCTCCAGTCCATCTTCTCGGCAGCAGGATGAAGAAAAGGAGTGGGAAGAAGGGGCACCCTCCTCTCTTTAAGAATGATTTTCATAAGTCATGCCCATTGTTTTTCACATCTCACTGGCCAGCCCCTAGACACGTGGTCACACCTTGCTGAAGGGGAGGTTTGGGGTATATAGTCATTGTTTCAGAACCCAGAGGCACAGCTAAAAACCAAAGGTTCTATTGTAGAAGGAAAGGGGAAGGTGAATATTGAATCACAATTATTCCTCCCTGTCACACATTTTTTAGAAATCTGGTGATCATGAAACAACTCTGTAAAGAATTTTCTTTCATTAAGGACTCCTGGAGTTGTGAGAGGGGAAAACAAATTAAACCTAAACGAGGAACATAAGGAATGACCATTATGGACAGAGGTCGACTGATAAAATGAAAAGACAAAAAAGTTAGTGCTAAAAATTTGAGCTTTACAAGGGCGTCCTCAATTACTTTTCTGCTAATTACACTGACTTTTCTAAAATTTTGTCTATTCTTGAATGTCAACAGGACATGAGTTCTCCTGACTTTTATTTGTATGATTTGGGAAATGGCGATTTCCTTTTAGTGTAGCATTTACCCAGAATGAGGTTATAGAGGAAACTTAAAGGAGCCAGATTTGTCTGCTTCAGCCTATGAAGCTTTTCAGAGGAAAGCTTTTAACATTAACACCACTCATGTGTATATATTAACCTCATGAGGTATAATCACCCCTTTAAGTAGGTAAAGCAGAAATCATGACCCCAATATTTCTAGCCCAGAGACAGCTGGTATAATGAAAACTACACTAGGTTAGGGGCCCTGAGGCCGGGGCTGTGGCATTGAATCTTCTTTTCAGCCATTCGAACTCTGGCAAGTCAAGTAATCACTTTGTAATTTCTAACAATTTAATTGGTTGGAACAGAGGTGCAAGTGGAAACTGGCATGCACAAGACACTGATTATTTTTTGATGGATTAATATAATATGGTGTCTAATGGGACTATCGATTTAAATACTACAGGGAAACTTCACTGAAAGGGATGTGTGTATTTTCTTAAAAGCAAGTTCAATAAAAACTGTCAACCTGATCCTGCTATAATTGGCACAGCACCAAGCTGTGTATCAAAACTATATCCAACCAAGATTGTGGCCTTTTTTAGCAATAGGTGTCTCACAAAACCACAGGGTCAGTTTCATGCTTACAGTGAGCTATTCCTCTATTTTTCATGACAGTTGGGAACAGGGGTCCACAAGAGTCCTTTTCAGACGTGTGCTACTCTAACTTGTCTCCTCTTCCTGTGTGAAGCCTGAAAATTATTACAAATGTGGATTTTATTTCTGAAGGTTTTGTATAGCAAACATGTGCATTAAAGCCATAAGGGAAAAAATAGAGAGTAACCATTCACTAAACAAATATTCATGAAGAGACAAGCATTTGCCAAACTAATGGGGACTATAAATTAATGGTTTAAAATACAGGGACATATAAAGCCCCGGCCCTGTCCCCAAAGAGGTGACAACCCAGCAGGTGAGACCAGCAGACATACACAGAGTTACAAATGGGCACAAACAGGCCTCAATGGAGAAATGTGGAGAAGGGGTCACCACTTGAGCTGGAGTGATGGTTACAGATGAAGGAGGACAGTCAGGGAAATTATGTAAAATGGTGAAGAAACAACTTGGGGTCTGGGCTCAGAAAGGCTGGAGCTGGAATCATGGCTTTGCTGCATGGTAGCAGAGTGACAGAAATTAACAATATTATAATAATTAATAATAACGTGCTACATGTGTGTGTGCCCAGTAGCTTAGTCATGTCTAATGGTACATGATGCCATGGACTCTAGCCTGCCAGGCTCCTCTGTCCATGGGATTCTTCCAAGCAGGAATACTGGAGTAGGTAGCCATTTCTTCCTCCAGGGAATCTTCTTGACCCAGGGGTCAAACTTGCATCTCTTGTATTTCCTGCATTGGCAAACAGATTCTTTACCACTAGTGCCACCTGGGAAAGCCCCTGTTTGTCTTTATTTTTGTGGTTCTGAAGTACCACCAGCTTTTAAAGACACAAGTAGGATCCAACTGAAGAACAAGCCTGTCTCATTTCTTTTTTTTACTTTTAAATCTCCAGTTTACTTTTAAATCTCCAGTTAGTATGCCTCTGCCCCTGAAAGGTACAAATGGCACCACAGAGACACAAATGACCAAGGTGGATGACGGAATCACTGAAGATATTTCAAAATCCCACTGAAACCTTTTTCTGAGAAAAAATATGCAAGGAAAAGCTACATTGACTATGATATGAAATCCTTTTTTGGCAGATACTTTAAGGATTAAACAGAGATTAAACATTTACCCTCTTTAACCTCCAACCAAAAGGAAACTGACAAGAAATCTTAGGTACACCCAAATTAGGTTTGACCTAAGCACTGCACAATTCCTGAGGTGTTTTTCTTTAGCACGACATAGCCTGACTTGTGAATTCACCCAGGCTGTGAATGCCAGAATGTGAATGAAGCAGATCTGAAGTCTTTGAACTTAAGGCTTCAAGGAAAGAGTGGTCCTCAAAAATAAAGCTTGTCCTCATCAAAGAGCTACTTCTTAGCAAACCAAGGGGTGCCAGAGAAAGAACAGAAAGGCAGAATAGAATCAAGCCCATGGGAGTTAATTTCATTTTGCCAGTCCTTCATCCTCCTCCCACTTTTCAGAAAACTAGATGGACAAAAAAATGATAATGTTGAAAAACAGCAAAGAATCAACAACTTGTCTTTCTCCCAAAGAAAGAGCCTTTGAAAGCTCATTCTAATTTTGGTATGTAATGATGTTCATGCTTTCTTCTGTTATTCTTGGTTTATGGAGGGCTTTTTTTTTTTTTTTTTTGGTAACATAGGAAGAACTGTACTGTTTTCTTGATCTTCTGTCCCTCAAGTTCATTTCACCCACTTCAGTGTGCTATAAGACTGACTAAACAGAGAATAAATTGAACAGTGAGTTACCACAGTGTCTTATTTTCAACAGTTGAAATGACTGGTACTAAAGCCTTATGCTCATTGCAGGAGAACTGATTCTTCCCCAGCTCTTGCTAAAGAAAAGCTAGCTCAGCCACCATGGAGATATAGTTCCCTACGCACCCTGAATGGAATGTCATTTCAGGAAAGCAGGATATCACAGCATTCTTTGTTTTTATCAACACACAGGTAATTTGAGGCTAAAGAAATTACAGATTATAATCTGACTCATCTTCAGAGCAAGAAAAATAATGTCAATTAAGCAATTGATTTTGTTCTATATAACAATATTTTGAAATATGGATGTGTTGGGCAAAAATCCTTTAAAAGGTTGTATTGGCAAATTTTGTATAAGCTGCAAAAAATATTGTTTCTACATTAAAGGTAGCTCTATATTTTAACATATTGTCATGTGTCTGTGGCTTACAAAGGGGGGTATAAGAGGTTGTAGTGGTAAAGGTGGTAGTGGTGGAGGTGATGCTCACTTTTAATAAATGAATTACCTTTGATTTGTTTTGTTTTGTTTTGTTTTTAAGTTAGGAAACAGAAGATGAACCAGAAGGAAAGCAGCAAGCCTAGGTTACTTGGGAAGTTCACAGGACTCGAATTTTGTGTTAGAAATATTGCACAGAGGTAGTACGTCTAGCCAGAATATGGTCTTTTGAGAGCTAGAACATTATATTTCTATGAGAAATGCAAATGAACTAGCATCTAAATAATCAGATACTGGGAATATCACAAATGAATTTGTTAGCATTTTATTTACTAAATGGGTGATCTTGGGCAAGCTATTTGACCTCTTTAATATTCAGTTTCTAGTCAGTAAATGGGGATAATAGTATCTACCTCAAGGGCTGTTGCATCATTCAAAATAAGTAATAAATGTAAAATACTTAGCCCATGGTAAGCACTGGACAAATATCAATCTCTTCCTCTCTTGCCCCTATTTTTCTTCTAGCATTCTCGTTTTTTTCCAATAATGTTATCTTGGTATAAGGATTAAGTGTCTTGGAAACACTAATAAAACATATTGAATAGTTCCATAAATTAATTCAATATAAGACCTATCTTCAGTTGTACAGCACCTTATAGGCTACAGACACAAAAGACTTAATCTGTTAAAAGAACAGAACCTCCTCAGAGACAGGTCTAAGGCACACCTAAATATTTGATGGTCTTTGTTCTATTCTATTCAACACATTGCTTCCATCATTTGCTCAATCAACATCTGCTCTCAAGGAAAAAAAACTGATTAGATATTACTTCTTAATAACACATGAAACTTCAGACAAAGTTATTAATTTGGGATTAAAAAAGCAATTTTATAAGTATAAGTAATATTTCTATTCTATCCCTCTCCAAGAAAAGAGTATCTCACCTAATAACCTAAATGAATGCATTAAAGCTCTTAACACCCCATTGATGGACTACAAATGGTCACAATACAGGAAAATATTTGAACAATAATTATTTGTGCTTTCTTCTTAAGTGTAAACTGATCACAAAGGCTCCCAGATCACAAGAAGTAAATAGCTAAAGGGTCATGAATCTTAATAGCTTCCAAATCAGAAAGATCTGAAACTTATACGCTCTGACTGGAGTGTGGATGGAATGTATAAATATTAATAGGTCTGGCAGAGCCTCTGCAGACAAGCTGTCTAAAATTTCACGGGAGGAAGATTGAAGTTGCAGTGTACAAAGCAGACATGAGCCTCCCACCTGGAAATGAACTGTCAGCATGTGTGTAAATACATTTTTCCTGAAGCAATATTTAACACCCAGTGCTACCCTGACACCCAGCAACGCTATGCATTGATACTTAACTCCAGTCCATTATTTAAGATTATGAACATGCAGACCAGGTTCAACTCTGGAAACACTAAGACAGGAATCCTAGTTTTCAGAATCTCAAAATACAGCATGATAAACAGCAGAAAATCCCTGGAAGACTCTAAAACAGTACTCAGCTCCCCCACTCAATGACTTGCTCTCTATTGGGGCATGCCTTGGTTCTGTAACATCCTGTTCTCAATGGAGAGGACGCACAGGCGTTAATCGACCTAATCAAGGTAGAGAGATTTCATAATGCCATCTGCAACAAAATGTATAGACCTAGAGATTATCATACCAAGTGAAGTCAAGGAAGAGAAAAACAAACACAATATGATATCAGTTATGTGTGGAATCCAAAATATGAAACAAATGAACCTATCTACAAAGTAGAAATGGACTCAAATACATAGAGAACAGACCTATAGTTGGCAAGGGTGGGGGAGGGGGAGGGATGGATTGGGAGTTTGGGACTAGCAGATGCAAACTTTTACATATAAAATGAATACCCACCAAAGTCCTACTGTATCACATAGGGCACTATATTCAATATCCCATGACAAACCATAGTGGAAAAGAATATGAAAAAGAATGTATATACATATATATATACATTCATATACATATATATACATTCATATATATATATATATATATACACACACATACCTTCTTTGGCAATATGGAGTTCATTATCTGAGCCACAGTCAGCTCCTGGTCTTGTTTTTGTTGACTGTATAGAGCTTCTCCATCTTTTGCTACAAAGAATATAATCAATCTGATTTTGGTGTTGACCATCTGGTGATGTCCATGTGTAGAGTCTTCTCTTGTGTTGTTGGAAGAGGGTGTTTGCTATGACCAGTGCGTTCTCTTGGCAAAACTCTATTAGTCTCTGCCCTGCTTCATTCCATATTCCAAGGCCAAATTTGCCTGTTACTCCAGGTGTTTCTTGACTTCCTACTTTTGCATTCCAGTCCCCTATAATGAAAAGGACATCTTTTTTGGGTGTTAGTTCTAAAAGGTCTTGTAGGTCTTCATAGAACCGTTCAACTTCAGCTTCTTCAGCGTTACTGGTTGGGGCATAGACTTGGATTACCGTGATATTGAATGGTTTGCCTTGGAAATGAAGAGAGATCATTCTGTCGTTTTTGAGATTGCATCCAAGTACTGCATTCTGAACACTTTTGTTGACCATGATGGCTACTCCATTTCTTCTGGGGGATTCCTGCCCGCAGTAGTAGATATAAGGGTCATCTGAGTTAAATTCACCCATTCCAGTCCATTTCAGTTCGCTGATTCCTAGAATGTCGACGTTCACTCTTGCCATCTCTTGTTTGACCACTTCCAATTTGCCTTAATTCATGGACCTGACATTCCAGGTTCCTATGCAACATTGCTCTTTACAGCATCGGACCTTGCTTCTATCACCAGTCATATCCACAACTGGGTATTGTTTTTGCTTTAGCTCCATCCCCTCATTCTTTCTGGAGTTATTTCTCCACTGATCTCCAGTAGCATATTGGCACCTACTAACCTGGGGAGTTCCTCTTTGAGTATCCTATCATTTTGGCTTTTCATACTGTTCATGGGGTTCTCAAGGCAAGAATACTGGAGTGGTTTGCCATTCCCTTCTCCAGTGGACCACATTCTGACTGTGGCTCAGATCATGAACTCCTTATTGCCAAATTCATATTAAAATTGAAGAAAGTAGGGAAAACCACTAGACCATTCAGGTATGACCTAAATCAAATCCCTTATGATTATACAGTGGAAGTGAGAAATAGATTTAAGGGACTAGATCTGATAGATAGAGTGCCTGATGAACTATGGACTGAGGTTCATGACATTGTACAAGAGACAGGGATCAAGACCATCCCCATGGAAAAGAAATGCAAAAAAAGCAAAATGGCTGTCTGGGGAGGCCTTACAAATAGCTGTGAAAAGTAGAGAAGTGAAAAGCAAAGGAGAAAAGGAAAGATATAAGCATCTGAATGCAGAGTTCCAAAGAATAGCAAGAAGAGATAAGAAAGCCTTCCTCAGTGATCAATGCAAAGAAATAGAGGAAAACAACAGAATGGGAAAGACTAGAGACCTCTTCAAGAAAATTAGAGATACCAAGGGAACATTTCATGCAAAGATGGGCTAGATAAAGGACAGAAATGGTATGGACCTAACAGAAGCAGAAGATATCAAGAAGAGGTGGCAAGAATACACAGAAGAACTGTACAAAAAAGATCTTCATGACCCAGATAATCATGATGGTGTGATCACTCACCTAGAGCCAGACATCCTGGAATGTGAAGTCAAGTGGGCCTTAGAAAGCATCACTACAAACAAAGCTAGTGGAGGTGATGGAATTCCAGTTGAGCTATTTCAAATCCTGAAAGATGATGCTGTGAAAGTGCTGCACTCAATATGCCAGCAAATTTGGAAAACTCAGCAGTGGCCACAGGACTGGAAAAGGTCAGTTTTCATTCCAATCCCAAAGAAAAGCAATGCCAAAGAATGCTCAAACTACCCCACAATTGCACTCATCTCACACGCTAGTAAAGTAATGCTCAATATTCTCCAAGACAGGCTTCAGCAATATGTGAACTATGAACTTCCAGTGGTTCAAGCTGGTTTTAGAAAAGGCAGAAGAACCAGAGACCAAATTGCCAACATCCACTGGATCATGGAAAAAACAAGAGAGTTCCAGAAAAGCATCTATTTCTGCTTTATTGACTATGCCAAAGCCTTTGACTGTGTGGATCACAATAAACTGTGGAAAATTCTGAAAGAGATGAGAATACCAGACCACCTGACCTGCCTCTTGAGAAATGTGTATGCAGGTCAGGAAGCAACAGTTAGAACTGGACATGGTACAACAGACTGGTTCCAAATAGGAAAAGGAGTATGTCAAGGCTGTATATTGTCACCCTGCTTATTAAACTTCTCTGCAGAGTACATCATGAGAAACGCTGGGCTGGAAGAAACACAAGCTGGTATCAAGATTGTCGGGAAAAATATCAATCACCTCAGATATGCAGATGACACCACCCTTATGGCAGAAAGTGAAGAGGAACTAAAAAGCCTCTTGATGAAAGTGAAAGAGGAGAGTGAAAAAGTTCACTTAAAGCTCAACATTCAGAAAACGAAGATCATGGCTTCTGGTCCCATCGCTTCATGGGAAATAGATGGGGGAAACAGTGGCAAGAGTGTCAGACTTTATTTTAGGAGCTCCAAAATCACTGCAGATGGTGACACTAGCCATGAAATTAAAAGATGCTTACTCCTTGGAAGAAAAGTTATGACCAACCTAGATAGTATATTGAAAAGCAGAGACATTACTTTGCCAACAAAGATAAATCTAGTCAAGGCTATGGTTTTTCCAGTGGTCATGTATGGATGTGAGAGTTGGACTGTGAAGAAAGCTAAGCACTGAAGAATTGATGCTTTTGAACTGTGGTGTTGGAGAAGACTCTTGAGAGTCCCTTGGACTGCAAGGAGATCCAACCAGTACATCCTAAAGGAGATCAGGGTGTTGTCCCGGGATTTCTTTGGAAGGAATGATGCTAAAGCTGAAACTCCAGTACTTTGGCCACCTCATGTGAAGAGTTGACTTCTTGGAAAAGACTCTGATGCTGGGAGGGATTGGAGGCAGGAGGAGAAGGGGACGACAGAGGATCAGATGGCCGGATGCCATCACTGACTCGATGGACGTGAGTCTGGGTGAACTCCGGGAGTTGGTGATGGACAGGGAGGCCTGGCGTGCTGCGATTCATGGGGTCACAAAGAGTCGGACACGACTGAGCAACTGAACTGGACTGCACACCTTCTTTTTCATTTTCAGATATATATATAGATATAGATATAGATATAGATAGATAGATATGATTCACTTTCCTGTACTGAAGAAATTAACACAACATTGTAAATCAACTATACTGTTAAACATAAAAATTTTTTTAAAGAGAGAGATTTTGGCTTTACATTATGAATAGTACAAAGTACAGTAAAGTGAGGTCGCTCAGTCGTGTCCAACTCTTTGTGACCCCATGGACTGTAGCCCACCAGGCTCCTCCATCCATGGAATTTTCTAGGCAAGAGTACTTGAATGGGTTGCTCTTTCCTTCTCCAGGGGATCTTCCCGACCCAGGGATCGAAGCAGTGTCTCCCGCATTGCAAGCAGGTGCAATCTGAGCCACCAGGGAATCAACCTGAATAGTACAGTGAACAGTAAATGATAAACACTAGTAAAAATGATACCAGAAAGAAGAAAATTAACTTTAAAATAAAGTCTTTGTTGAGCAACAAAGTTTTTCTCTTTTCTAACCCATAGCATCTTGCAAAGTGTAAGGTCTGCATGTTAACTTTTCTATACTTTTTCCTGTAAACTGGAAATCTCTCAGAACCAAGTATGGGAACCCTACTTTGCTATTCACATGTGAAAGGAAAAAATGAACAGAAATATGTGGTATTCTTAGGAGTAGTGATGAAAATTTGGTCATATTAGAAAATAATCCATACTTTCCTTTATTTTTCAATATTTGTGAGGGGAAAATACACAGCAATATTAATTTTGTAATGGTTTAAGTGTGTTTCTGTTTGTATTTTCATGAAAAGAATGAGATTTAAGATTTTAAATCTTAACTCAATTCTGACTTCCATTGAACTTGGACAAAAGCAAAACCAAAAATTTCTCCCCTCCTTCGAAAAAGAATAGTATTGATCATCATTTTCCCTCAAATGAGAGAGGCAATGAAGCCCTCAAGAAAAAGCAAATACTCCTTAGGATTAAGGATTTAGTAATTTGATTCCTGCTAAAGATTTATCAAAAATTTGTCTTCACCAACTTGGGACTCTCAAAAGAAATCACTTTAGATGTGTTAAATTTTTCAAACCAAAGGCTATCATGGACAGCCAAACCAACAAAACCTCACCTACCACCTTTTCACAGAAAGGCAACTTTAAGAAACTAAGTATCACCCCAAAATAATTCAAGCTGAAAGCAAAATTAGAATCCAAACAACAGTCTTAATGTAATAATCAAGATCACCCCCAGCTTTGTCAGCCAAAGAATGTACCATGAGGCGCCATCATTGGATCAGTTATGTTCTGCCTTTACTGCAGGGAAAGCTCTAGTTCATAAACAAATGAGCTTCTGGGAAACTGGGCACATAACTTGGTCCTTCCACTTGGTTTCAGACATATTTTGTTTTCATCTCCAGTAGATCTTCCAACATGAATTATTTCTAACACTTTAGTTCTAAATTCTTCTGTCTTTTTCATTCCTCCTCTAGCATCTCTCATAACCATGGGAACATCCATGCATGTGTGTGCTCAGTTGCTCAGTTGTGTCCAACTCTTTGCCACCACATGGACTGCAGCCCACCAGGCTCCTCTGTCCATGGGATTTCCCAGGCAAGGATACTGCAGTGGGTTGCTGTTTCCTTCTCCAGTGGTAGAACCCAAGGAACTCCATTATCTGCTTGTTATGTTTGGAATTTTTTTAAGCTGCAACATATCTGTGTGGACATTTAATAAAGACTAGAATTTCATTAGCAACTTTCAATTGCCCAAGAAAATTTCAACTCTACTAAAAAGAGATAGATGTTCCTTGAAAGTGTGACATGAAGTATAATCCTGGCTAACCCACATTTGGCAATCAAAATCCTAGACTGATTAGTACCTCAGTCATCCCTCAAATTACAGATCTATAAGATTAGATCTGCAGTCCAAAGCTGCCAGCCTTCAGCCTGCCACCTGCAGATAAAAGAACAGTCCTTAGAAGTCTTTGCCAGAAGTCTTTAAGTGTCAATTGTGGCCATCCAGGGTCTTAATGTCCTTCCAGCTTTTTATATTTATAAAATGCCTGTCTTTACCTCCCTAACTTCTGAAACTTGTTCTTTCTATTTGAGGGATGTGCAGAGCATGGGTACATTTTTATCCCCAGGTTTAATTTCTTATCTATAAAGACAACTTCAATTTCAACTTAAATGTGGCCTTTTTTGATATGTATTGATGCCCTTGTTCAGGATACAGCAGCTAAAATAAAGATTTGTAGATATTCTTATGCTCCATTTCTTTTTTTTTTTTTTTCTGTTCCATTAAGCTTTTATTTTTTTTCTTTTTTTTAATTTTATTTTTAAACTTTACAATATTGTATTACTTTTGCCAAATATCGAAATGAATCTGCCACAGGTACACCTGTGTTCCCCATCCTGAACCCTCCTCCCTCCTCCCTCCCCATACCCTCCCTCTGGGTCGTCCCAGTGCACCAGCCCCAAGCATCCAGTATCGTGCATCGAACCTGGACTGCATTTCTTAAAAGTACAAGTATCAGTGGTCCATCAGCACAGAATTACATTTCTGAAATTTATGATTGCAGGACTGTGTATCCCAAAGGTTTTCTTGTCCTGGGACAATTTCAAAGCCTGGATAGAATCACCCTCAGCTGAACCACAATTGCCAGTTATTCCCAAATATTCCTTTTGTCATCAGGCTTTTCACTACTGCACAAAGCAGATGCTTTGGCAGATGGGGGAATGAACTGATAACTGGCTGTCGTACGTCCTGAAAGCATTAGAGTACTAACAAGCCCACAAGTTTACTACACAGTGAAAATGGTCTAGAAATGCTGTATTAGAATGTCCACGCTACATGATTGAGCTGAGTCTTTATATTTAGAGGTATACAAGGGTCTACTCAAGTAATCACAGCTAACAAGCTCTCTTACTCTTCTGTTCATCTGTTTTAAATTGGTCAGAATTCAATTGAATGTCTTCTGTGCACCCCAAGACACTCCAGAATTAGGATATAAAATTGTGCACCCATATGTAGGCAAGCAGTAGTACTGCTAGTCATTCAGTCATGTCTGACTCTTTGCAACCCCATGGACTGTAGCCTGCCTGACTCCTCTGTCCATGGGATTCTCCAGGCAAGAACACTGAAGTGGGTTGCCATTCCTTTCTGCAGGGGCTCTTCCCAATCCAGGTCTCCTGTATTGCAGGCAGATTCTTTACCATCTGACCTACAGGGAAGCCCAGTAGCTTATGTAGCCCTATGTAGACAAACAGCTTCATAATTCCCCAGGTCAATAGAGCACTCTGGTGTTCTCTTTGTAAGTGACAATTCTCCTACAGACTCCAGACTTAGTGCAAAAGTGATTTTACTGAAAATTGATTATAATTATGTACTTCAGTGTATTCAGAACTTATTTCAACCAGAGAGTTTCCAAAATCATTGTGCCTCTTTTTACTTTTCAAAATATACATATTAAACTACATTTTACACAATGCTTTCAAGCATAAAGTTCAAACAGAGAAATACACTGGTTTCCCAGAATACATTAAGACAGTCCTTAAATGTCTAGGTAATACTACTGGGCCTATATTTACATATAAATTAGGCAAAGCACATCAAACAAAAATGTCTTGACTTTTAGATACTGTCATTAAATTCTTTTTTTTTTATACCAAAACTCTTATTTTTTTTTTTTTTAGTTTACTCTTTTTGTACTTTTTTTATTCTTAATTTTATTTTATTTTTACTATATTAAATTCTGCACAAAAACTTTATATTATTCACTTTAATAATTAATATGCCTGAATCTGCATTTAATTCAATGTCATTTTTCATAGTTTTTCTTTATATTTTATGAAATATGGCCCCTCATACTAGCTTACGGTATTTTCCCCATATTCAAGATATTCTTATATTGTTGCTATTAATATATTTAAGGGTTTTTTTTTCAAACATGGTCGGAATGAAGTTTGGTGACTTGCCTGTATCAAGTAGCACCAGATACTTATAAGCACAAGTTCATCTCTATTTTACAAAGGAGGAAACTAAGGATCAGAGAGAAGAAATGATTTCTCTACCATCACATGGTTAAGAAAGACAAAAAATATCTCCTAATTTACTCAATTTAGTCAAGCAAAACATCCAAAAATATGGAAATACAAAAACATAATAACTATTTCTAAAAGAAACTTGGAATTCTGAACCTTGTCTAAATCAAAATCAATTACACTAGATGTGAATAAATATAGTATCTAAAATAGTATCAAGAGGGTCATCATTAAACTGTTATTGCAAGATGTTGTAGCATCCAATTAATTTCTTTCTCTCTAAGAAAAACCATTTAATTATAGCCACCATCACAGTGTGGTTAAAAATTAAATAATCTCTCAATATCATTCTTAATTATATTTGACTATCCTAATGGCAATACTTATTTTGACACGAATGTCAAAAACAAGGTTGGCCAAAAACAATATAGCAAAGAAGTGGGAACATGAAGATGGAGTAAAACATTCTTAAATCTATATCTTAGTGATAGCTCATGGTGAACAGTGTTAGATTCCTGATCTCTGAAGAAGATTTAACTTCAGGACCAGGGACCAGGCTTGATCACTCAGGAGCTTTTGTATAGCGGAGTTTTATTAAAGTGAAAGGGGACAGAGAAAGAGACATCAGAAGGAGACCAGAGAATGCCCCCCTCACTAGTATTAGCAATACCGTTTAATCAATTATTACAATAAATCAAAAGAATGTCTCAAGTTTGTGAAAATTTTACCAGATCCACTCCCACAATTTACATTTTAGGATAACAGGCTTAGAACTTAACAATAGAAAGATCCTACCAGACCCACTCCCATAATAAACATTCTAAAATATGGGGATTAGTCAGGTTTTCAGGAAGGAGAAACTGTCCTCAAGCAGGATACATTGTTGTTATATAATCCCTAGTACAGAGTTTAAACTGAGTTGTTTGTTGTGTAATCATCAGTTCCAGGCTTAAAGAAAAAAAAACCGTTTTATGTGACTATGACTAAGGAATGTAGAGAAAATAAGTTTGTCCTTTCTTCCTCCACAAGAAGCCCAGATCCCTCTCTCCTCGGGGACCTCCAGACTTCTTATCAACCTGCCTAGGAATTGACTCACAGTAAAAGTAATTTAGAAGGAAATGGCAACCCACTCCAGTATTCTTGCCTGGAGAATCCCGTAGACAGAGGAGCCTGGTGGGCTGCAGTCCCCGGGGTCGCAAAGAGTTGGACACGACTGAGTGACTTCACTTTCACTTTCACTTTTCAAAAGTAATTTAGAAGTCTTAAATATATGCAGGCCCTTGACCCAGCAATTCAATTTCTAAGAATGCATCCTAAATTAATCATTCTAATTCTGAGACAAAATAATTTGAACACAAATATATTTACTAATGTTCTATTTATGAGTAAAAATTGAATACAACCTAAATGGCAAAACATAGACAATGGTTCTATAAAGTGATGTAGTATATTTAATGTGCAGATCATGCAGTTAGCAAGATGGTAATTAAGTATACTTCATAATAGCAAACAAGTCCATATGGTATATATTAAGTTTTTAAAAGATATAAAAATAGACATACAAAATGCAATATAAGCAATGGAATGTAAAAAAATCATGGAGAACAGATTGGGAGGAAATTGACAAATACAAGGAAGGAGTGAGTTTATGAGAGATTTTCTATTCTTTGGAGTTTTAGGCATTTAAAATTTTTTAATAATGATTATTTTAAATTATAAACCGTCTTTAAAAAAGAAAAGGTCAACTTTTAGTTCTAATAATGGAGAATTCAATAATTAGAACCAATCCCTTTCCTATGGACAATAAAAAGGCTAAGTGAAATATAAAAATATCTGCTTGAAGGCATCTGAGACCTAACAAAATAGCAAAGAATAACCGAGCTCAGTTCAGTTCAGTCACTCAGTCGTGTCCGACTCTTTGCTACCCCATGGACTGCAGCATGCCAGACCTCCCTATCCATCACCAACTCCCAGAGTTTACTCAAACCCATGTCCATTGAGTCAGTGATGCCATCCAACCATTTCATCCTCTGTCGTCCCCTTCTCCTCCTTCCCTCAATCTTTCCCAGCATCAGGGTCTTTTGAAATGAGTCAGTTCTTCTCATCAGGTGGCCAAAGTATTGGAGTTTTAGCTTCAACATCAGTCTTTCCAATGAATATTCAGGGCTGATTTCCCTTAGGATTGACTGATTGGATCTCCTTGCAGTCCAAGGAACTCTCAAGTCTTCTCCAACATCATAGTTCAAAAGCATCAATTCTTCAATGCTCAGCTTTCTTTATAGTCCAACTCTCACATTCATACATGACTACTGGAAAAACCGTAGCCTTGACTAGACGGACCTTTGTTGGCAAAGTAATGTCTCTGCTTTTTAATATGCTGTCTAGGTTGGTCATAACTTTTCTCCCAAAGAGTAAGCATCTTTTATTATTTTTTTTAATTTTATTTTATTTAACTTTACAATATTGTATTGGTTTTGCCATATATCAAAATGAATCTGCCACAGGTATACATGTGTTCCCCATCCTGAACCCTCTTCCCTCCCCATACCATCCCTCTGGGTCATCCCAGTGCACCAGCCCCAAGCATGCAGTATCGTGCATCGAACCTGGACTGGCGACTCGTTTCATATATGATATTATACATATTTCAATGCCATTCTCCCAAATCATCCCACCCTCTCCCTCTCCCACAGAGTCCAAAAGACTGTTCTATATATCAGTGTCTCTTCTGCTGTCTCGTATACAGGGTTATTGTTACCATCTTTTAATTTCATGGCTCTGTAACTGAGCTCAGATCTTGGAAAAAACAAAAATCCAAAGAAGTAAGCTTTTCCTTGGATCTACTTTCGCCTAGGACAAATTCCAGAAGAGACTGCTGAAAGCAAACCAACTGCTGGCAATCTCATCACCTAGTGTTTCAAAATTTGGCAGCCAGAGCTGCTAAAAGTAGGAGCTCAGATAAATCTGTAGTCCCAAAGACCTGTATCATATTCATAAGTGAAATCTTATGGATGACCCTGAATTTTTTTTTTATTCCTAAAATTGGAAAAAGGTGATCCTAGATTACTAGTGCCTTCAGGTTCCTGAAAAAAGAAAATTCTCTCCAGTCAATAAAAACCTTTGAAATCATCCTAAATTTCAAACTACTTCCACAGACAATTTTAATACAAAGCCTAGACAACCAGACAGGCAAAGATAGGCGATTACATGACCAAAAAAACAGCAAACAAGTGAAACAGATCTATAGGAGCTCTAGATATCTGAACTTTTAAAATAAATCTGCTTACCCCGTTCAAGGAGCTAAGAGACAGTGTTTCATTTTCAGCAGAAAAAAATTCAAAAGATGTAGAGAAAATTTTAAACAAATACCAAAATTATGAACAGATTTAACAGCCCGTTAAATGCAATCAAACAAAAATTAGTGAATTAAAAATCAGAAGAAACTAACCAGAATAAAGTATAGAACACAAAGGAATAGAAAATACAGAGGAGAATGTAACAAACATAGAGAATACATATACCTAACATGCATAACACATACCAGAAAGAGGGGAAATGGCAAAACAATTTTAAACTACAATGGCAAAAATTTTCCAAAACTGATGAAAAATATCCACTCATAGATTTAAGAACCCTGTCAAAAAACAAAATGAAGGAAGACTCAGGATTTTGAGGATTCAACTCATACCAATGAGCTCTATGACCATGGGCAAGGCATTTTAATCTCCCTGGGTATCTATTTCATCATATCATTTATGGGGAGGGGGCGGAATCATTGGATTATATGATTTCTAAAATTTATCAAATATGTTCCTAATAACAGCTATTATATTCAAATATAGTCTTTATTAATTATAATCTTACAGGCTTTTTAAAACCCCTGCACAAAAACATATCCCATATCAATCAGCAATGTCATAAGCCTACATTTCTGTAAAATTCTACTATAGTATCTTTTGAATTATCAAACAAAGCCAGGTTATTTTATCTTAAAGGATATTATTTAAATGTCCATATGCTATCTGATATCTGAGATGAGTGAAAAGCAACTCCTGGACTTTAACAGAGTAACATAAATTGGATTTATTTATTATACTGTATTACTATCAATTGACAAAGAATTAAGATAAGGTACTCAAAACAAGTAAGTTTCAAGGAAAGAAATCACCAGATAAAGTGAACAATAAAGCTAGCATCATAAATAGAAAAGTATAAATATTATTATTAAATACTCCAAATATATCTAAATTCTAATAGTCAATTTAATTAAATATAAAATTATAATATTTAGCAGTGTAAGTTTAACAGTACCAAGTTATAAACACAAAGACAAAAATTGAAATTATAAGAATAGCAATGTTTTACCACCAAATTATTTTGAAAAACTTCTATAATCCCTAAATTACCTCTTATTTCTTAAAATGGAACAAAATGAAAAATAACAGGAAGAAACCAAATAAATGATATTAATAAATATTCTACTATCATGCTACAGGTAACATGGCTTTTTCAATGTGCCTATTTAAATAAGAAATGTGAACAATGAATCCACCATGTTCTTGAGCTAAAGATAGGGTATATAATATTTCTATTGCCATTAATAAAAGCTGAATAACTTTCCACTAAGCTAGTTCTAACACTTGCTGATCTTTTTTAATCAATTCTTTGAGTGTTATAAATAAGATACTTATTATATTTGGTGTTCAGTCCCCAAGTCATGTCCAACTCTTTGCAACCCCATGGACTACAGTACACCAGGCTCCTCTGTCTTTCACTATCTCCCTGAGTTTGCTCAGATTGATGTCCATTGAGTCAGTGATGTCATCCAATAATCTCATCCTTTGTCAGCGCCTTCTCCTTTTGCCCTCAATCTTTCTCAGCCTCAGGGTCTTTTCCAATGAGTCAGCTCTTCACATTAGGTGGCCAAAGTACTGGAGCTTCAGCTTTAGCATCAGTCCTTCCAATATTCAGGGTTGATTTCCTTTAGGACTGACTGGTTTGGTCTCCTTGCAGTCCAAAGGACTCTCAAGAGTCTTCCCCAGCACCACAATTCAAAAGCATCAATTTTTTGGCCTTCTTTAGGGTCCAACTCTCACATCCACACATGACTATTGAAAAAACCATAGCTTTGACCAGATGGACCTTTGGTGGCAAAGTGATGTCTCTGCTTTTTAATACACTGTCTTGGTTTGTCATAGCTTTCCTTCCAAGGACCAAGTTTCTTCTGATTTCAAGGCTACAGTCACTGTCCACAGTGATTTTGGAGCCCAAGAAAATAAAATTTGTCACTGCTTCCACTTATCCCCTTTCTATTCACCATGAAGTGATGGGACTGGATGCCATGATTTTAGTTTTTTTAATGTTGAGTTTCCAGCTAGCTTTTTCACTCTCCTGTTTCACCCTCATCAAGAGGCTCTTTAGTTTCTCTTTGCTTTCTGCTATTAGAGTGATATCATCTGCATATCTGAGGTTGTTGATATTTCTCCTGGCAGTGTTGATTCCAGCTTGTGATTCATCCAGCATAGCATTTCACATGATGTACTCTGCATATAAGTTAAATAAGCAGGGTGACAATATAAAGTCTTGATGTACTCTTTTCCCAATTTGAAACCAGTCTCTTGTTCCATATCCAGTTTTGATTGTTACTTCTTGACCAGCATACAGGTTTCTCAGGAAACAGGTAAAGTGGTCTGGCACTCCCATCTCTAAGAATTTTCCAGAATTAGTTGTGATCCACACAGACAAAGGCTTTAGGGTAGTCAATGAAGCAGAAATAGAGGTTTTTCTGAAACTCCCTTGCTTTCTCTATGATCCAGAGAACGTTGGCAATTTGATCTCTGGCTCCTCTGCCTTTTCTAAACCTGGGTTGTACATCTGGAAGTTCTCAGTTATGCACTGCTGAAGCCTAACTTGAAGGATTTTGAGCATAACCTTGCTATCATGTGAAAGGAGCACATCTGTTCAGCAGTTTGAACATTCTTTGGCATAGCCCTTCTTTGGGAATACAATGCAATGCAAGAAATTTTTCCAGTCCTGTGGCCACTGTGGAGTTTTCCAAATTTGCTGACATATCATTTTAACAGCATCATCTTTTAGGATTTGAAATAGCTCAGCTTGAATTCCATTACCTCCACTAACTTTGTTTGTAGTAATGATTCCTAAGGCCCACTTGACTTTACACTCCAGGATTTCTGATTTTAGGTGAGTGACCACACCATCATGGTTATCCAGGTCAATAAGACCTTTTTTTGTATAGTTCTTCTGTGCATTCTTGTCACCTCTCCTTAATATCTTCCACTTCTGTAGGTCCATACCATTTTTGTCCTTTATCATGCCCATCCTTGCATGAAATGTTCCCTTGATATCTCCAGTTTTCTTAAAGAGCTCTCTACTATTTCCCATTCTATTGTTTTCCTCTATTTCTTTGCATTGTTCATTAAAGACGGCCTTCTTATCTCTCCTTGCTATTCTCTGGAACTTTGCATTCAGTTGATTGTATCTTTCCTTTTCACCCATGCCTTTTCACTTTTCCTTTTCACTTACTTCTTTTCTCAGCTATTTGTAAAAGCCTCCTCAGACAACCACTTGCCTTCTTGCATTTCTTTTCCTTTGGGATAGTTTTGGTCACAGCCTTCTGTACAATGTAATGAACCTCCATCCATAGTTCTCCACCCTGTCTACCAGATCTAATCCCTTGAACCTATTCAGAACCTCCACTGTTTAATCATAAGGAATTTGATTTAGGTCATAGCTGAATGACCTACTGGTTTTCCTTACTTTCTTCCATTAAAGCCTGAATTTTGCAATGAAGAACTCATGATAATTTCTTAAATTAATGACTCAAATGTAATTTGGTAAGAGGTTTTTTTTTTTTAATTAGAAACAACAGAAATCTTATCTGATTTCTAATATTTAATGAAATGCAAATTGAATGCTTTACTCTGTTAAACATCAGAAGGGTCAATATATAAGTTATTCTCTAATATTCAGATTCATGCTGTGAATTTTGAATTCTAATTCCATAGTTCATTTCTCTCTTGCCTCACCACCGACAATATCTGTTCAGTCCATCCCTGGGATAACGTTCATTCTCCCTGGTGATAAAGACATTGAAATTTGGCTTTTTCTGGCTTTCTTGAAGCACTACATTTGCCATTTCCATTGAAGGTCCAGTAGGTCTTACTAAACATGCACATTTGCAGAAATTAAAAAGCTCTACAAAATTTTTGGAGTATTTTCAAGAAAACTGAGTAAGCTCAAGCTAACATTGAGGGGGAGAGGAAAGCACTGAACAGGGTTAGGGTCTTTTAAAGTTATGTATGTAGAAAATGGTTTACAATGAAATATCATCCATGAAAACCCAAATGTAACCCTGCAAGATTAACAATGCAAGCAGTTGATATACAGCAGATACAAACCCAACACAGTTGTTATGCTGTTTTAATTACACGCTTCATACTAGAATGCTAGAAGTAATATACTTCAGGGAAAAAAGTCAGGGGTAGGTCCTCTCACTTAAGAACATTTTATGTATAAAATGAACGGCAACAAGTTCAAAGCACTACAGGTAAACCCTATAACAATAGTCTGGACATAAAAGCTGGGGCAGCATATGTGTGACCCAAACTCTTCACTCCTCAGGGGGAAGCTGGGGTTTGTTGGTTCCCTCCTGACCATAAGGCAACATTCCTGGGGGTGAGGTTTATGCTGAGAGAGTCTCAGCCTTTCTTACCTGTTTCAGTGTGGGTATTTTCTCAGCTGCCCATTGTGTAGGAGTCATTCAAACTGTTTCTGAATTTCTCTCAGAGGATACTGATCATTGTGTGGCTGTATATTCAGTGAATGTTGGGAGGAAGGAAATTCAGGTTCCTTTTTTGGTGCCATCTTGGTGACTTCTCTCATTCATCTTTTTATCCCTCTAACCACCCAATGAAGTTCATGAAAATAGTAGGCGTTCCATAAACATTTATTTAATTAGAAGAGAAGGATATTATAAAATGTACTCAAAACAGAGCTTCAATAGTGAAAAATCAAACTGCTCACCTTACCAAACAATCTTCTAATTTTACAGATATAAATCTAAACAAAAATAGCTGTGGTTATGCAAACATGTCCAAACTCTTCACTCTTTAAGAGGAAGCTGGGATTTGTTGGTTCCCTCCTGACCAATAAGGCAACATTCCTGGAGGTGAGGTTTATGCTGAGAGAGTCTCAGCCTTTCTTACCTGTTTCAGTAAGACTTTCTTCAGACTTAAATTGAAGAAAGTAGGGAAAACCACTAGGCCATTCAGGTATGACCTAAATCAAATCCCTTATGATTATACAGTGGAAGTGAGAAATAGATTTAAGGGACTAGGTCTAATAGACAGAGTGCCTGATGAACTATGGATGGAGGTTCATGACATTGTACAGGAGACAGGGATCAAGACCATCCCCATGGAAGAGAAATGCAAAAAAGTGAAATGGCTGTCTGGGGAGGCCTTACAAATAGCTGTGAAAAGAAGAGAAGTGAAAAGCAAAGGAGAAAAGGAAAGATATAAACATCTGAATGCAGAGTTCCAAAGAATAGCAAGAAGAGATAAGAAAGCCTTCCTCAGCGATCAATGCAAAGAAATAGAGGAAAACAACAGAATGGGAAAGACTAGAGACCTCTTCAAGAAAATTAGAGATACCAAGGGAACATTTCATGCAAAGATGAGCTCGATAAAGGACAGAAATGGTATGGACCTAATAGAAGCAGAAGATATCAAGAAGAGGTGGCAAGAATACACAGAAGAACTGAACTGTACAAAAAAGATATCTGGTCTTAACGACCCAGATAATCACGATGGTGTGATCATTCACCTAGAGCCAGACATCCTGGAATGTGAAGTCAAGTGGGCCTTAGAAAGCATCACTACGAACAAAGCTAGTGGAGGTGATGGAATTCCAGTTGAGCTATTTCAAATCCTGAAAGATGATGCTGTGAAAGTGCTGCACTCAATATGCCAATAAATTTGGAAAACTCAGCAGTGGCCACAGGACTGGAAAAGGTCAGTTTTCATTCCAATCCCAAAGAAAGGCAATGCCAAAGAATGTTCAAGCTACCGCACAATTGCACTCATCTCACGTGCTAGTAAAGTAATGCTCAAAATTCTCCAAGCCAGGCTTCAGCAATGCGTGAACCGTGAACTTCCAGATGTTCAAGCTGGTTTTAGATAAGGCAGAGGAACCAGAGATCAAATTGCCAACATCCGCTGGATCGTCGAAAAAGCAAGAGAGTTCCAGAAAAGCATCTATTTCTGCTTTATTGATTATGCCAAAGCCTTTGACTGTGTGGATCACAAGAAACTGTGGAAAATTCTGAAAGAGATGGGAATACCAGACCACCTGACCTGCCTCTTGAGAAATGTGTATGCAAGTCAGGAAGCAACAGTTAGAACTGGACATGGAACAACAGACTGGTTCCAAATAGGAAAAGGAGGGTGTCAAGGCTGTATATTGTCATCCTGCTTGTTTAATGCAGAGTACATCATGAGAAATGCTGGGCTGGAAGAAGCACAAGCTGGAATCAAGATTGCCGGGAGAAATATCAATAACCTCACATATGCAGATGACACCATCCTTACGGCAGAAAGTGAAGAGGAACAAAAAGCCTCTTGATGAAAGTGAAAGAGGAGAGTGAAAAAGTTGGCTTAAAGCTCAACATTCAGAAAACGAAGATCATGGCATCAGGTCCCATCACTTCATGGCAAATAGATGGGGAAACAGTGGAAACAGTGGCTGACTTTATTTTTGGGGGCTCCAAAATCACTGCAGATGATGACTGCAGCCATGAAATCAAAAGACGCTTACTCCTTGGGAAGAAAGTTATGACCAACCTAGATAGCATATTCAAAAGCAGAGATATTACTTTGCCAACAAAAGTCCGTCTAGTCAAGGCTATGGTTTTTCCAGTAGTCATGTATGGATGTGAGGTTTGGACTGTGAAGAAAGCTGAGCACCAAAGAATTGATGCTTTTGAATGTGGTGTTGGAGAAGACTCTTGAGAGTCCCTTGGACTGCAAGGAGATCCAACCAGTACATCCTAAAGGAGATCAGGGTGTTGTCCTGGGTGTTCTTTGGAAGGACTGATGCTAAAGCTGAAACTCCAGTACTTTGGCCGCCTCATGTGAAGAGTTGACTCATTGGAAAAGACTCTGATGTTGGGAGGGATTGGGGCAGGAGGAGAAGGGGACGACAGAAGATGAGATGGCTGGATGGCATCACCGACTCAATGGATGTGAGTTTGAGTGAACTCCAGGAGTTGGTGATGGACAGGGAGGCCTGGTGTCTGCAATTCACGGGGTCACAAAGAGTCAGACACGACTGAGTGACTAAACTGAACTGAACGGATGCAAACATAGGTCAGGCTCCTAGAAAACTCATTTGTATGGAAGAATTCTTTCCCCAATATTGATGAATAAATAAAGTATTTCTCTATTTAGAAAACTGAATGCAAAAATCCTCAAAAAATTTTAGAATCCAACAACACATTAAAAGGATCATACATTATGATCAAGTGAGCTGTACCCCAGAGATGCAAGGATTCTTCAATATATGCAAATCAATCAATGTGATATACCATATTAACAAACTGAAAGATAAAAATCATATGATCATCTCACTAGATGCATAGAAAGATTTTGACAAAATTCAATACTCATTTATAATAGAAAACTGAAATTTGACAAACTCTTTTTTTTCTTAATTTATACAGTTTTAGGGAAAATAGTATATACAGCAATAATGTAGAACAGTATACTCAAATAGTTGCAACTATCAAAATAGTGAGAAGTTAATAATTGAGTATTTGGATTATACCTATTTTTAATGTGTTTTAAGGGCGAAGCAGGGGTAAGTAAAATAGTTAAGGGCAATAGAATGGGCAAATCCACTATCTAAAAGAAAGACCCTGAACTTTCATCTCAACTGTTAAAACTTGTCTTATAAAGAGACATCATTTCTTATAAAATAGAATTTTACTTTCTTTATTGGACTTTGTACCATGAGATTGTAGTAAAAAGTATCTGTGAAGAAGTTATAAGGAGCAGAAGTATTAGTAACATTAAAATGGTATTGTTTTCACTGAACTATTTATGACAATATTAAAAATAGCTTTTGTCAGTAATTCTGAAGTAGAAACTAAAATTCAAAGAGGGAAAAATTATTCTATTTCGTTTTTTACTTTGTTTTATTTTATTATTATTTTAATATCTTCCACGTAAGTTCTCAAACTTCAGAGGTCATCAAATCACCTAAAGAGATTTTTGAAATGTGGATTATTGGATTTTACTCCCAGAGTTTCTAATTTCCCTGGTGGCTCAGACGGTAAAGAATCTGCCCACAATGCAGGAGACCCAAGTTCCATCCCTGGGTTGGGAAGATCTCTGGGAGAAGGAAATAGCAATTGCTATTTCCAATTGCTCCAGCATTCGTGTCTGGAGAATTCCATGGACAGAGGAGCCCCAGTGTGCTATACAGTTCATTGGGTCACAAAGAATCAGACATGACTAAACAACTAGCACTTTCCCTTTCAGATCTCAGGTAGGACCCTAGAATCTGCATTTCTAACAAGTTTCTAGGTGGTATCCACATGGTTGAGAACCACTGTTCTGTAGAGTTGCTAACAATTGATTATAATAAAGTAGTTTTCTGAAATATTTCCCAAACTAAGAACACTGAGAAAGAACCTACATTTACTTTACACAAGATGTTTGTTTAAATTGGTCTACAACATCCATTTGTATATTTCAAATTCTATGGTACAGCGCCCAGAGAGGACAATGTTTATTATTTTAGAAAACCTGTGATGTATTATGGCACGAAGTGAAAGATACTTTAGTAAATCAAAAAATTGGGTGGTAGAGCCTGTAGTGGAAAGAAATATATTTTAATTGGTTTAATCACCCACAGGATCTCACACATTTGTGGACATGTAGCTATGATTCAACAAACACATGTTGACTGATAAATAATCCTCTGCTGTATGGAGTATACAAGTCTAGGTTTTTATAAATCTAGTTCACTTTAAACATACTTTCCTAAAGCATTTTCTCATGTCCATTACATGGAATCTCTTGAACGCCAAAGTCATCTCTACATCACCGTCTCCTGCATCCAGCCCTCCTGCCTCCCTCTAGCTTTACCTTCACTTCAATCATATCTTGCCTGGAGAATCCCAGGGACGGGGGAGCCTGATGGGCTGCTGTCTATGGGGTCTCACAGAGTCGGACACGACTGAAGCGACTTAGCAGCAGCAACAATCATATCAAAACGTTAAGTTCCTTGGTCTCTCCATTTTCTCATGTCTTTCAGCTACCTATGGCTTCATGTCCTTCCTCTCAGCCCCATGATGAATTATCTCAATCACTCTCATAACATTTTCCACGATTATCTTGTCTTCTTTGTCTCAACACCGTTCTTTAAACAAAAGCCCCATGCTGGATCACACCAATCATTCAGCATCACCATTTCTGCATCTCTGCATCTGAAGGAGAAAAATCACACAATCAGGCAAGATGGTGCATCTGCATATTTTTTATTTTCTGTTTCATCAGAACGAGCTCTCAACCCAACCTGACCTGACCATTCTACACATGGAAGGGGCTGTCTTTCGCATTCTCCTGAGGAGTGATTCCAAACCTCAGCCCCCGCCCCCAAACTCCCTCTTCCACCCTCTTACTCTCAGAAAATGACGTTGCCTCCTGCTTCACTGAGAAAACTGAAGCCACAGGTCAGTCTCTTTCTCAGTTTCCTCCCCTTTCTCTTACATTGCTCTTTGACAGAGCAAAAGTACACTTGAGTTCTGTGGTAGCCATCCTCTAAGATGAACCCCAGTGATCCCTACCTGCTGGTGTTCACACCATTTGTAGTTCCTCCCACATTATACCAGGATTAATATGTACAAACAGAAGTGATGGTTAATGATGGTATTACACCAATGTTAGGTTATAAAAGACACAGCAGCGTCTCTTTGGGCTTTTACTTTCTTACACTCTCTTGGATCACTTGCCCTAGAAATCTTGTCATAAGCAGCCCTATGGGGAGGCCTATGTGGTGAGAAACATAAGCTTCTTGTTAACAGTTCAGATGCAGCTGCTCCAGCTCTAGTCAAATCTTCAGAGACTGTAACTCTGGCCGCCAGGTAAACTGCACCCTTCCAAGATATCTGGAGCCAAAACTACCCAGCTAAGCAGCCCTCAGATTCCTGACCTTCAGAAATTATGTAAGATATTAAATGTTTATCATATAAGCTGCTAAATTTTCAGGTAATCTGTTACTTAGCAACCAGTAACTAGTATAGAGTCTAAGACTAAATCACCCACTTCTCCTTGCCCCTTCAGAAGCATTATTCTGTCATCTTTTCACCCTATATTTCGAGCTTTTCTAGTCTACCTCCTTCCCTGTATGAGATTGCTCCAAGTCTCCCTTTTTTCAAAAAAAAAAAAAAAAGACCACTCCTTGGGAATTCCCTGGTAATCCAGGGGTTAGGACTCCAAGCTCTCACTGCTGTGGTCCAGATTCAGTTCCTGGTAGGGGAACTAAGATCCCATGAGCTGTGCACTGTGGCCAAAGAGAAAAGAAAAAGAAGGAAAAAAAAAAAACAAAACACTCTTCTATCCCTTATGCTGTCTTTTGTTGCCCCCTTACCTCTCCCCTCATCTTCATATCAAAATTCCCAAAATGATGACTGGCTAGCCACAATTTCTAAACTGCCACTGGCTCCTCCACCCTCAGTAGACTGCTATTCACAGGCACAGCTTCACCAAAGTTTCTCACAGAAGCTGTTAATGCACTCAGTGTTGCCAAGGGCAATGGCTATGGTAAGGAGTTTGGATTTTATTCTAAGGGCAGAAAGAAGCAGACAAGAGGCAGCCAACTGCAGTGGTTAGAAGCACACACCTCATAGCCAAAATGCCTGGGAAGCAGAAACAGCAGTTAGAGAAAGGGCTCTAGTAGCAGCCAGGAGGGAAAAGATGATGACTTACTCCAAGGTTGTGGCAGAGGAACTGGAAAGAAAGACTATGTTTTTGGAGACTGAAACAATAGAACTTGCTGATGGATTGCTTATGGGAGGAAAGAGAAAAGAAGAAATTGAAAATGACTTCCAAGTTTGGGGCTGGAGTGACTGGTGACAACTGATGATTTTATAAAGATATAAGGCTGGGGGAAAATAGGTTGGGGAAGGAGAGGTAAATGTGAAGAGTTTTGGCATTATGTTTGAGATGTCTAGCAGACATCCAGATAGAAATACCATGAAATAAAAACATGTGGAATAGTATCCTGACCACCAATAACTCCTGACCATTTTTAAAATATGACAAGTGAATTCAAAAACGTCTATCAGAAACAGCTCATTATTTGTATATTTTAGCAAGTGTAAAGAAACTACTTTCCACAGGTTCAGCAATACTTGAAATCCTCGTTTGGTTCATATTTCTTGAAATTAAGGCTCAACTAGGGTTTAATATTACATGAGCAATCAAACACAGAGACAGAGTTCAAAATTGGTGACTTTCAGAATCAAACTCTGCAGGGATTTGGGGCTTCTGATTAAAATATATTGACAGCACATAATTTAGGGTTAAATTTATCTCAGTTCTGGTTCTGTAACTTTAGTCCCAGAGGAGAAATAAGACCTAGCATATTAAGCATCCATCAGGGAGTCTGAAAACCAAGATCTAATTTGAGTAAGACTTTTATTGGATCACCATGTCCTAACACTTGTGAAAATAATTTAAACTCTCTCTTCGAGAATGAGAAAAGCAAACACAGAAAAAATAGAAGAAATACAGTTAAAATAATAAATAATAAGTAATGCCAGAAGGAATAACAGTAATAAGAAATAAAGAAAAAGCAAAAATAAATTATTGTGATCAGAAATTCATTTGAAAATAAAAATCATCTTGATATTAAATGGGCACCTAGCTAATACTACCAAACATTTAAAGAACTAACACATGTTTTTCTCAAATTATTTCAAAAATTTAAGAGAAGAGAATATTCCTGAACTTATTCTACAAAGCCAGTATCATCCTAATACCAAAACCAGGAAAAGACACCACAAAAAGAAGAAAATTAGAGGCCATTGATTAACATAGATGCAAAAATCCTCCACAAAATATTCGCAAATCAAACTTAACAATACATTAAAAAAATCATAAACTATGATCAAATGGAATTAGTTCCAGAGATTCAAAGATAGTACATCTGCAAATCAATCAATTTGATATACATGATTAACAAATTAAAGAACAAAAATCATTTGATCATCTCAAGATACAGAAAAAGTATTTGACAAAATTCAACATTCATTTGTGATAAGAACTCTCAGCAAGATGTGTACAGAAGGAACATACCTCAATGTAATAAAGGCCATTTATGATCAACTCACAGCTAACATCATACCCAATGGAGAAAAGCTGAAAGCTTTTCCTCTAAGATCAGGAACAAGACAAAGATGCCCACTCTCATCACTTTTATTCAATATAGAATTGGAAATCCTAGCCACAGCAATTAGACCAGAAAAAAAAAAAAAATAGAGGCATCTAAATTGGAAAAAGAGCATTAAAATTGTCACTTTTTGCAGATGGCATATTATATACAGAAAATTCTAAACATGTCACCAAAATCTATTAGAACTAATAAATGAATTCTGTAAAGTAGGACACAAAATTGGTATACAGAAATCTGTTGCACTAACAATGAACTATCAGAAAGAGAATTGAAGAAAACAATCCCATGTATGACTACATCAAAAAAGAATAAAACAACTGGAACTAAATCTAACAAAGGAGGAAAGGATATACACTCAGAAAATTCTAAGACACTGATGAAAGAATTGAAGATGACACAAACACATGGAAAGATATATATCATATTGGGTCTTCCTTGGTGATCTAGTGGCTAAGACTCCGTGTTCCCAATGCAGGAGGTCAGGGTTCAATCCCTGGTCAGGGAACTAGATTCCCACATGCTGCAACTAAAGATCCAGCATGCCTTATCTAAGACTTGGTACAGCCAAATAAATAATTAAAAAAAAAAAAAAACAAACAGATATACCATATTTAAGGGCTGGGAGAACTAATGTTGTTAAAGTGACCATACAACCCAAAGCAATCTACAAATTCATACAAGTTCTATAAAAATACCAGTGGCATTTTTCACAGAATAAATCTAAACTTTGTGTAAAAAACCAAAAACATCTCAACTAGCCAAAACAATATTGAGAAAGAAAAACAAATTTGGAAGTACCATACACTCTCTTATTTCAAACTATACTACAAATCTACAGTAGTATAATCAAAGCAGTATGGTATGGGCACAAACTAATCAAACCAGTATGGTATCAGCACAAAAACAGACACACGGATCAAAAGAAAGGAATACAGAGCACGGAAATGAACCGTACTCATTGTTTTTGTTCAGTGGCTAAGTCATGTCTGATTCTTTGCGACCCCATGGACTGCAGCACGCCAGGCTCCTCTGTCTTCCACTATCTCCCAGAGTTTGCTCAAATTCATGTCCATTGAGTCAGTGATGTTATCTAACCTTCTCATCCTCTGCTACCTCCCTCTCCTTTTGCCTTCAGTCTTTCCCAGCAGCAGGGTCTTTTCCAATGGGTCAGCTCTTTGCATCAGGTAGCCCAAGTATTGGAGCTTCAGCTTCAGCATCAGTCATTCCAATGAATATTCAGGGTTAATTTCTTTTCTGATTGACTGGTTTGATCTCCTTGCAGTCCAAGAGACTCTTAAGAGTCTTATCCAGCACCACAATTCAAAAGCATCAATTCTTTGGTGCTCAACCTTCTTTATGGTACAACTCTTACATGGTCAATTAAGCTATAACAAAGGAGGCAAGAACATACAATGGGAAAAAGATAGCCTCTTCACTAAATAATGTTGGGAAAACTAGACAACTACATACAGAAGAATCAAACTGGACTGCTTTCTCACATCATACATAACACACACACACACACACACACACACACACACACACACAAAACCTCTATATGGACAAAGACTTGAATGTAAGACCAGAAACCATAAAACTTCTAGAAGAAAATGTAGGCAGCACACTTCTTTGACTTCAGTCTTAGCAATATTTTTTTGGATGTGTCTCCTTGGGGAAGGAAAAAAAAGCAAAAATAAACAAATGGGAGCAAATGAAACCAAAAAGTTTTACACAGTGAGGAAAACCATTAACAAAATGCAAAGGCAGTCAACTGAATGGGAGAAAATATTTGCAACTAATATATCTGATAAGAGATTAATATCCAAAATACACAAAGAGTTCATAAACTCAACATCAAAACAACAAACAACTTTATTTAAAATGGGTTGAGGATCTGAATGGACATTTTTCCAAAGAAAACATGGTTAACTGACACACAAAAAGCTGCTCAATATAACTAATAGCAGGGCTTTCCCAGTAGCTCAGCAGGTAAAGAATCTGCCTACAATACAGGAGATTTGCAGGAGACATGGGTTCAACCCCTGGGTCAAGAAAATGCCCTGGAGGAGGAAATGGCAACCCACTCCAATATTCTTGCCTATAAAATCCCATGGACAGAGGAGCCGAGTAGGCTACAGTTCAAAGGGTAGCAAAGAGTCAGACATGACTGAGCATGCACAGAAGCACAAATCACTAATAATCAGGGACATGTAAATCAAAGCCACAATGAAATTTCACTTCACACCTGTCAGAATGGCTATTATCAAAAAGACAAGAAATAACAAGTGTTGGCAAGGTTGGAGAGAAAGGGGGACCTTCATAGTGTTGGTAGTATTATAAACTGGTACAACCACTGTGGAAAACAGTACAGAAATTCCTCAGAAAATTAAAAATAGAACTACCATCGGATTCAGCAATTCCATTTCTAGGTATTTACATGAAGAAAACAAATTCTAATTTAATTCTAAATTATTAAAAAAAAAAAAACACTAATTCAAAAAGATACAAAAAGATACATGCACCCCTATGTTCATCAGGTCATTATTTACAATAGCCAAGATATGGAAACATCCTGTGTCCACTGACAAATAAACAGTTAAAGAAGGTATGGTGAATATAATATATATACCATACCTATACTACATATATATATACATATACATGTGTGTGTATGTGTGTGTATAATAGAGTATTATTTAGCCATAAAAAGTAAAATCTTCGCATTTGCAAAAGCATGGATGAACCTAGAAGATATTATGCTAAGTGAAATAAGTCAGATAAAGACAGATACTGTTTAATCTCACTTACATGTGGTATCTAAAAGCAAGACAAGCAAGCATCTTATAGAAATAAAATAGAAATAGAGTCATAGATACAGAGTACAAACTGGTAGATGTCAAAGGAGAAATAGTAGGGAAATGGTTAAGGAAGATTAAGAAGTCTGAACTTCCAATTATAAAATATATAAATCACAGAAATGTAATGTAGAGCCTAGGGAATGTAGTCAAATAATATTGTAATAACTGTATGATGACAGATGGCAACTAGACTTCTCATGGTGATTATTTTGTAATGTATAAAAATATCAAATCACTATGCTGTATACCTGAAACTACTATAATATTCTAAGTCAATTATACTTTAATAAAAAAGAAAACAAGAAAGTCCACAGTTAGAATTTTCTTTTTGGCACTGCAGTAGTTGAAAGATATAAAAAAATATGTTAAGCATAATCTAAGGAACAGACGATAAATTAGACTGAGAATCTGTAACAGTAGATGCTGGAGATAATATTGCAAATGCACTCATGGACAATAGCTCAACCTAAAGTGCTATTTCCATCTAAATTAGGATAGAGGAATTCATGCAAAATAAAAACATCTTTAGAACATCAGAGACTGAGAGATTTACAGTCATAGACCCTCTCTGAGAGGACTACTAAAGAACATACTTCAGCAAAAAGGAAATTAAACCCAGGAGGAAGGAAAAAAGAGTATGAGGCAACAGTGAGGAAAAAAATTTATATATATGTGGGTAAATATAAGTAAGCAATGACTTATTTATAATAATAATTGACTAATTTAGGCAGGGTATGAAAAACAAGTTTTAACTAACTTAACAGACAAAATTTAAATTGAACAAGGTTGCTACTTTATGGCAAATAGATGGAGGGAAAATGGAAACAGTGACAGGCTTTATTTTCTTGGGTTCCAAAATCACAGCAGACAGTGACTGCAGCCATGAAATTAAAAGATGCTTGCTCCTTGGAAGAAAAGATATAACAAACCTAGACAGCATATTAAAAAGCAGAGACATTACTTTGCTGACAAATGTCCCTCTAGTCGAAGTTATGGTTTTTCCAGTAGTCATGTATGGATGTGAGAGTTAAACCATAAAGAATGCTGAGTATCGAAGAGTTAATGTTTCCTAACTGCAGTCCTGGAGAAGATTCTTGAGAGTTCCTTGTACAGCAAGGAGATCAAACCAGTCAATTCTAAAGGAAATCAACCCTGAATATATTCATTGGAAGGACTGATGCTGAAGCTGAAGCTGCAATACTTTGGCCACCTAGTTCAAAGAGCCGGCTCATTGGAAAAGAGCTTGATGCTAGGAAAGATTGAGGGCAGAAGGAGAAGGGGGCAACAGAGGATGAGATAGTTGGATGGTATCACTGACTCAATGGACATGAGTTTGAGCAAGCTCCGGGAGCTAGTGAAGGACAGGGAAGACTGGTGTGCTGTAGTGCATGAGTCGCAAAGAGTCAGACACAACTGAGCAACTGAACAACAAGCTTGTCGGAAGAGGCTGAGGAACAGAGTTAAAACTTTCTAAACCCCTTCCCCAAAATTGTTCCAGAGGAAAATAAAGAGACTGATAAATTTTAAATATTATAAAGTTTAGGATAAATGTCAATTTTAAGAGAAATAGGTATGAAAATAGAATATATAACTTCCAAAACAGCAAATGGAGAAAAAGGAATAAAGAAGTCTGGATCATGCTTTTCCCTGGATCAAGGGGAAAGTGAAAGTGAAAGTCTGAAAGTGAAAGTCGCTCAGTCACATCCCACTCTGCAACCACATGGAGAAGTCCATGGAATTCTCCAGGCCAGAACACTGGAGTGGGTAGCCTTTCCTTTCTCCAGGGGATCTTCCCAATCCAGGTCTCCCATGTTGCAGGCAGATTCTTTACCAGCTGAGTCACAAGGGATGCCCAAGAATACTGGAGTGGGTAGCCTATCCCTTCTCCAGGGGATCTTCCCTACCCAGGAATCGAACCCGGGTCTCTTCCATTGCATGCAGATTCTTTACCAACTGAGCTATCAGAGGAGCCCTACTGAAGGGGGAGGGAGTAAGCAAGGAAAAAGCAAAGTAAAATCCATATAATAAATAAGTATAAATATAGCATTAATAAAAACGAATGCAATTGGATTATTGCATTCAGTTCAGTTCAGTCACTCAGTCATGTGCAACTCTTTGTGATCGCATGAATGGCAGCACGCCAGGCCTCCCTCTCCATCACAAACTCCCAGAGATTACTCAAACTCATGTTCATCGAGTCGGTAATGCCATCCAGCCATCTCATCCTCTATCGTCCCCTTCTCCTCCTGCCCCCAATCCCTCCTAGCATGAGGGTCTTTTCCAATGAGTCAACTCTTCACATCAGGTGGCCAAATTATTGGAGTTTCAGCTTTAGCATCTGTCCTTCCAATGAACACCCAGGACTGATTTCCTTTAGGATGGACTGGTTGGATCTCCTTGCAGTCCAAGAGACTCACTCTCTAGAGTCTTCTCCAACACCACAGTTCAAAAGCATCAATTCTTCAGCACTCAGCTTTCCTTATAGTCCAACTCTTGCATCCATATATGACCACTGGAAAAACCATAGCCTTGACTAGACGGAACTTTGTTGGCAAAGTAATGTCTCTGCTTCTTAAAACAGAAACCAAACCAGCCATAAACTTCTCAAAGATATTTTTAAAGTAAAATTAAGAGAAAAGGGAAAGTTACATACCAGGCAAATACTAACAGCCAAAAGAAATATAGGCTAGAATGTTAACATTAACAAGAAAAAAAAAGCACTAATAAGAAAAAGAAGGGACACTATAATGATAAAAGGTAACAACTGTGAAGCAATAAGTATGTAACATCATATCTTTTTAATATACTCCTTATAGAAAGCAACAGACTAAGCAGAAAAAGTTAAGGAAATATAGAAACAACACAGTAAATTACTTGAACTAACATCTATAAAAAAATCTTTTCTCCACAGATATCAAATATGTATTCTTTTCAGGGATACATGATGCATTTACATAAATTGACCAGGTAAGACAATCTCTTTAACAAGTGGTGCTGGGAAAACTGGTCAACCACTTGTAAAAGGATGAAACTAGAACACTTTCTAACACCATACACAAAAATAAACTCAAAATGGATTAAAGATCTAAACGTAAGACTAGATACTATAAAACTCCTAGAGGAGAACATAGGCAAAACACTCTCCGACATACATCACAGCAGGATCCTCTATGACCCACCTCCCAGAATACTGGAAATAAAAGCAAAAATAAACAAATGGGACCTAATTAAACTTAAAAGCTTCTGCACAACAAAGGAAACTATAAGCAAGGTGAAAAGACAGCCTTCAGAATGGGAGAAAATAACAGCAAATGAAGCAACTGACAAACAACTAATCTCAAAAATATACAAGCAACTCCTACAGCTCAATTCCAGAAAAATAAACGACCCAATCAAAAAATGGGCCAAAGAACTAAATAGACATTTCTCCAAAGAAGACATACAGATGACTAACAAACATATGAAAAGATGCTCAACATCACTCATTATTAGAGAAATGCAAATCAAAACCACTATGAGGTACCATTTCACGCCAGTCAGAATGGCTGTGATCCAAAAGTCTACAAGCAATAAATGCTGGAGAGGGTATGGAGAAAAGGGAACCCTCTTACACTGTTGGTGGGAATGCAAACTATTACAGCCACTAAGGAGAACAGTATGGAGATTCCTTAAAAAAACTGGAAATAGAACTGCCTTATGACCCAGCAATCCCACTGCTGGGCATACACACTGAGGAAACCCGAATTGAAAGAGACACGTGTACCCCAATGTTCATCGCAGCACTGTTTATAATAGCCAGGACATGGAAGCAACCTATATGTCCATCAGCAGATGAATGGATAAGAAAGCAGTGTACACATGTATAATTTTTTTTAATTAAAATTGAATAAAAAAAAAAAAAGCTGTGGTACATATACACAAGGGAGTATTACTCAGACATTAAAAAGAATACATTTGAATCAGTTCTAATGAGGTGGATGAAACTGGAGCTGATTATACAGAGTGAAGTAAGCCAGAAAGAAAAACACCAATACAGTATGCTAATGCATATATATGGAATTTAGAAAGATGGTAACAATAACCCTGTATACAAGACAGCAAAAGAGACACTGATGTATAGAACAGTCTTTTGGACTCTGTGGGAGAGGAAGAGGGTGGGATGACTTGGGATAATGGCATTGACACATGTATAACATCATATATGAAACGAGTCAGCAGTCCAGGTTCAATGCACAATACTGGATGCTTGGGGCTGGTGCACTGGGACAACCCAGAGGGATGGTATGGGGAGGGAGGAGGGAGGAGGGTTCAGGATGGGGAACACGTGTATACCTGTGGAAGATTCATGTTGATATATGGCAAAAACAATACAATATTGTAAAGTTAAAAAATAAAATAAAAAGAAAATTTTAAAAATCAAAAGAAGTATTAATAAAGTTTAAAGAACTGATGATAGAAAAAAAATTGATCTCAACACAGAGCTATTAAAGTAGAAACAAATACTTAACGGGGTGCTCACTAATGAATCTTTACAATGTCCTAAAATTTGCAAACAAAAGTCCAAAATAGAAGAATAAATAAATAATACACTAGAATATATGGAAATATGACAGATCTCCAAAATACAATAACGAATAACAAAAGCAAAAGGATGAATGGTAAGGTAAGTATGGTAAATTTATGTTTATTTATGTAAGTATTGAAAACAAATTAGAAAACTTCACAGTTGGATATATACGCCTTAAAGTATCAAAACATAAATTGAAAGCATACTTGCCAAAATAATGATAATGGTTCATCTCCCAATGAAGGGAGATGTTGGGGACTGCAAAGAGGCTTTATAAGTATGTTCTATTTCTAGAGAGGCAGTAATGGATCACGATTAAGAGCGCAGGTTCAGGGGCTGGACTGCCTGGGCTCAAATCCTAATTATGCCACTTTCTGTGTCCCAGTGTCCTCACTTGCTAATTTTAGTTAATAATATTCCCTACCTAGTAGGGCTGTTTGGGTTTAGATAAGCTAATGTATGTAAAACACTAGAACAGTGCTTGGTACATTGTAGCCACTCAAGAAATAAATGTTAATTTTTCTTTTAGTTGAAAATTTTTAAAGATGGAAAATTGGAGAGAGAGTGTAGAAAAAACTCTTTGGAGAAGTCTGGCTACAAAAAGCAAAGAAATATAGCTTTGCAGCTACAGCAGTGTGTGGAATCCAGAAGAGTTTATTTAAAATGGGAGATAATTGTGTTTGTAAACAAATGAAAATGAATCAAATGAAGGGGAAAGACTAATGGTTCAGAAAAGAGATGAAAAAGCCTAAATGACTGTCTTTAAGAAGGATAGGGCTTTGATAAGGAATAAAGGTTCACAGCACATGTGGAAAAATAATTCCTTGTGGGAAGGAGAAACAAACTTCTATTATTTCAGGAATGGAGAAAATGATACAGACTTGGAAGTTTGAGAGGAAAGGCTGATGAAACTCCCTTTTGATGATTTTTGTTTTCTCAATGAATTTGAGAAGCAGTCTTCAGTGGAAGTCTAAGAAATTGGAAGATGTAAATCCATGCAGCATATTAAAGATTGAGCTTACTAGAGAGAAGCAGCAAGAGAGTGTACAGAATTGAACTGGCACTGTTGGGGTCCTTTAATGGACAGGGACCTGGCGGTCCGGAGGCGATGGTAAGAAAGTGAAAGAGAGAAAGAGGCTGATACTCCCTGGTTTACGCAGAAAACCAATAAAGTCCTTGACACAGGACTTGCGTCTCTCACGAAGGCACCGGGCGCCCTCTCGAGGGGGGTGAAGGCACAGGGCGCCTTCTCGAGAGAGTCTTAGAAGCCCAGGCAGGAGAGTGAGTAAGACTGGTCTCTGTGCTCCAAGGAATCAGCCGAGGAGAGTGGGGGAGAGAGAGAGAGAGAAAGAAAGAAAGACATGGGGACCCACACTCTGATGGAGCAAAGGTGCTTTAATGATTTTTCTGTGAGTATATATAGGCTGTAGTACAAGAAGTTTGTTTCGTCAATGATAAAGATCAGAAAACCAAACGTACAGCAACTGTTACCAAGGGAACAAGGGATGATGATGGTCACAAGGTCAGGAGACAATCCATATCTCAAGAAAGGGGATCGAGACTAAGCAGTTTTCTCATAAAGAGAATGTTTACTAAAGGAGATTCAAGCCTGTCTCACACAATGACCCCAGTTCCTGGGAACAGCGTGCTGTTCCGCTTAAAAAGAAACAAAGGACTTGTGAGAAACAGCACATAGGAATCCTCCTGTTAAACATTCCCTGACGTGGCACTGAAGGTAGTGATCATGAAGTGACACTTTTTCCAACCCTTGTCAGGCAGCAACACTTGGCTGGGTGGGCATAAGCATGGAGATAGTAGAAGGCTGGACCTACATGGAATGTAGATCGTTGGAGAAGACTTGTGAGAGTCCCCTGGACTGCAAGGAGATCCAACCAGTCCATTCTAAAGGAAATCAGTCCTGGGTGTTCTTCGGAAGGAATGATGCTAAAGCTGAAACTCCAGTACTTTGGCCACCTCATGCAAAGAGTCGACTCACTGGAAAAGACTCTGATGCTGGGAGGGATTGGGGGCAGGAGGAGAAGGGGACGACAGAGGATGAGATGGCTGGATGGCATCACTGACTCAATGGATATGAGTTTGGGTGAACTCTGGGAGTTGGTGATGGACAGGGGAGGCGTGCTGCAATTCATGGGGTCGCAAAGAGTCAGACACGACTGAGCAACTGAACTGAACTGAACTGAAAGTGACAATTCCATTATACTAAATATTATATGATTAAAATTATCATGGATTCAAAGTGGATGAGGAAGAGGGGAACAAAGACAAAAGAGGGCTGAGGGATAGAAAGAACATGGGTTAAAGCTCTCAGAGTCTTCTTAGAATTGTTTCTATAGGTGACTAAGGAGGTAAACAGGAAAGACATTACTCAGAGAATGAGATGCATGAATTTACTGTGAAATTTTTATTTTAAAATTGAAGCAGTGAGAGAATACATAGCTGACTTGGAGTAGAAGGAATAATAAGTGGGGATGAGATGGCCAAGACACTGAGTGGTCAGAGTATTGGTTAAGTCAGCTACAGGACACTGACTGCTCAAAACTGAGAAACAGATAAGACACCATGATCAGGTTTGTATTTTATCAATAGAAATATCCCAGCTACAACAAGGATGACGGATCTGAAAGGATCAAGACTGGAGAAAGGGAGACCATTCCTGCAAACCTGCAAGATCATGGCGGTTCAGATTAAGATGGTGAGAAAGCAGGAAAGAAATGGACATTTTCAAGAGAAGCTGAGATGGCAGAAGGGCTCTGTGTTTTGTGGCAGAAGGTGGGAGTGAGGAAGGAGTCAAGACACCAAGATAAGGTAACTGAGGCAGATGCTAACACCATTCTCTGGAAAAGGGGAAAGAGGACGGTGTTAGCCATCTGCCTGAGTTACCTTATCTTACTGCTCTGGGGACCACCTAAACTGGAGATAAATCACCTAATCAGTATGGAGGTAAAAATAGCACAGCAATGACAACAATTTATATCTAGAGGTCAAAATTCCATAGTTCAAATGTTGATAATACATTTCAGTGGTTTGATACAGTTTCTATATAATAGCAGCACACAGTGAAGTCTTTTAAGTCTAGAAGAAAATTTAAATTATTAATAAATTTGGTCTGGACATAATTGCTTTGCCTGAAGATTAAAGGACTCCCAAACATCATAAAGATTAAATATTAAAATAAGTTACTTCCATTTCTTGATAGATGGGTCAATATCTGGTTTTTAAATTTGCATTTAAAAAATCAGTTAAGAAGCATAACATCAGTGCAACTTGATTAGACTAATATTTTGAAACTCTCACTAATCCAATTAACACGGTGCCCCACAATACACAACTTAAATATTTACAAAATGAATATATAACTTTGTTACATGCTATGTTTTCTCAGTGACAAGTTGATGTTGTGAGCACAGGTTTTAGAAAGAGCTGTGTTTCTAAAAAATTACTTTCATACATCTTTCATTTGCTGAATCTTAATCTTCTGAATATAATGGAAAAGTCAACCTGCATAGTAAGAATTTCTGATTCATTCAAATAATAACCCAATATCCATGTTAATTACTGTGATTTAATTATGGCATCTTCCCCCTTTCCACAATATTTATGAATTATTCTTTGTGTAATCCCAAGGTATGTTATTAATGCAAATGAAAGGACAGTTTAGTTATAAATATTAATGACCTGGGTAAAGTAACTTTAGGCCTGGAATTTTGTAACACAATCAATTTTTGTCTTTAATTTCTCATATTGCTTGATTATAGATGTTTCAATCAGGCATAGGTTTTTGTTTTATTCTCTTTGATGGAAGGTTAGAAATAATAGTATTATAATAATCAAATTTTTAAAAATACAGCATAATGTAATCTGTGGTAGTTTTTGAAATTTCCATTTGGTTGTAAAATATGTTCCCCTGTAATAATTAAGTACATAATGAATTTAAGGGCTAAAGAACAGCTGCTTTATAACATTTACAAGAAGTAATTTACATTTCTGAGAGGAAGTAAGAAATTTTTAACATAATTGTAATTAGAATCCGCTGGACCCCTTTTCTATTAGTCTTTTATTTATTTTTTTTCTATTAGTCTTTTAAAGACAGGTTTCTCTGATACACATTTTTCAATAGCTATTAAAGAAATTCAGTACTTTCCTTCTCCACTTGTAATATAAGTGTTTAAGGGTATATGAAATTCTTCAGGCACTTTACTTTGAGGTTTACCTGATGAATTATCAGGGTGACTATAATTACTATAGCTTCAATAATTCATAACTAATTCTCAATTATTATTTTATGCAGCTTTAAACACGGAAGTATATTCCAGGAAAGTCTGCAAATAAATATTCCATTTACCATTGGGAGTGCTAAATGTAATAAAGATGTTGAAGAGCTCTCTATTTAAGGCTAGAAATAACTAATATTTAGTAAATATTTTGGGTAAACCAGATTGCCAGATTCTGAATTAATTTATCCCGCAAATAATTAGAAAGTTGTTAATAACAGTAAAAAGTACTTGAAGTTGTATTAAAATTGTCAACCATCATGACAGAGCATGAGAAATGGGTAAAAGCCAATTATAATAGCAGTGTTCATTCAGTTCATTTCAGTCATTCAGTCTTATCTGACTCTTTGCAACCCCTTGGACTGCAGCACACCAGGCCTCCCTGTCCATCACCAACTCCTGGAGCTTGCTCAAACTCATGTCCACTGAGTCGGTGATGCCATCCAACCAACTCATCCTCTGTCATCCCCTCCTCCTGCCTTCAGTCTTTCCCAGAAGCAGGGTCTTTTCCAATGAGTCAGTTCTTCATATCAGGTAGCCCAAGGATTGGAGCTTCAGCTTCAACATCAGTCCTTCCAATGAATATTCAGGACGGATTTCCTTTAGGATTGATTGGTTTTATCTCCTTGCAGTCCAAGAGACTCTCAAGAGTCTTCTCCAACACCACAGTTCAAAAGCATCAATTCTTCGGTGCTCAGCTTTCTTTATAGTCCAACTCTCACATCCATACATGACTACTGGAAAAAACCATAGCTTTGACTAGACAGACTTTTGTCAGCAAGGTAATATCTCTGCTTTTTAATATGCTGTCTAGGTTGGTCATAGCTTTTCTTCCAGGAGCAAGCGTCTTTTAATTTCATGGCTACAGTCACCATCTGCAGTGATTTTGGAGCCCAAGAAAATAAAGTCTGTCACTGTTCCCATTATTTCCCCATCTACTTGCCATGAAGTGATGGGACTGGATGCCATGATCTTAGTTTTTTGAATGTTGAGTTTTAAACCAGCTTTTTCACTCTCCTCTCACTTTCATCAAGAGGCTTTTAGTTCCTCTTCACTTTCTGCCGTAAGGGTGGTGTCATCTGCGAATCAGAGGTTATTGTTATTTCTCCCGGTAATCTTGATTCCAGCTTGTGCTTCATCCAGCCCAGCAGTTCACATGATGTACTCTGCATGTTACGTAAATAAACAGGGTGACAATAAACAGCCTTAACGTACTCCTTTCCCAATTTGGAACCAGTCCATTGTTCCATGGCCAGTTCTAATTGTTGCTTCTTGACACACACAGAGATTTTTCAGGAGACAGGTAAGGTGGTCTGGTATTCCCAATATTCGCAGTGTTCATTGAAAGCCTGCAAAGTGCAAGTCACTATGCTAAGTGCTTTATCATGTCATGGTTTAATTAGTCCTTGTAACTAACCTATGAAGCGGATACTATTATTGCTTCCATTTGAGAGACCAGGAGCCTGAGCCTTTGTATGAGCAGTTTAACCATGGTCTCCAGAGCTGGTCTCCAGAAGGCTGTTGGCTTCAACCCTCCCTTTCTGATCCCAAAGACTGTGGTCCTTCAACCCTCCTCTATCTCCCATCCAGGTAGGATAGCATCATGGTCAAGAGCACAGACAGCATGCGCTCCCATTTCTTCAGTTCAGTTCAGTTCAGTCACTCAGTCATGTCCGACTCTTTGTGACCCCATGAACCACAGCACGCCAGGCCTCCCTGTCCATCACCAACTCCCAGAATTTACCCAAACCCATGTCCATCGAGTCGGTGATGCCATCCAACCATCTCATCCTCTGTCGTCCCCTTCTCCTCCTGCCTTCAGTCTTTCCCAGCATCAGGGTCTTTTCCAATTTGTCAGCTCTTCGCATCAGGTGGCCAAAGTATTGGAGTTTCAGCTTCAACATCAGTCCTGCCAATGAACACCCAGGACTGATCTCCTTTAGGATGGACTGGTGGATCTCCTTGCAGTCCAAGGGACTCTCAAGAGTCTTCTCCAACACCACAGTTCAAAACAATCAATTCTTCTTTATAGTCCAACTGTCATATCCATACATGCTGCTGCTACTGCTGCTGCTGCTAAGTCGCTTCAGTCGTGTCTGACTCTGTGCGACCCCATAGACGGCAGCCCACCAGGCTCCCCTGTCCCTGGAATTCTCCAGGCAAGAACACTGGAGTGGGTTGCCATTTCCTCTCCAATGCATGAAAGTGAAACTGAAGTCACTCAGTTGTGTCAGACTCTTCGAGACCCCATGGACTGCAGCCCACCAGGCTCCTCCCCCCATGGGATTTTCCAGGCAAGAGTACTGGAGTGGGTTACCATTGCCTTCTCCATCCATACATGATCACTGGAAAAACCATAGCTTTGACTAGACAGACCTTTGTTGGCAAAGTAATGTCTGCTTTTTAATATGCTGTCTATGTTGGTCATAACTTTGCTTCCAAGGAGTAAGCGTCTTTTAATTTCATGGCTGCAATCACCATCTCCAATGATTTTGGAGCCCAGAAAAATAAAGTCTGACACTGTTTCCACTGTTTCCCCATCTATTTCCCATGAAGTGATGGGACCGGATGCCATGATCTTAGTTTTCTGAATGTTGAGCTTTAAGCCAACTTTTTAACTCTCCTCTTTCATTTTCATCAAGAGGCTCTTTAGTTCTTCCCTTTCTGCCATAAGGATGGTGTCATCTGCATATCTGAGGTTATTGATATTTCTCCCGGCAATCTTGATTCCAGCTTGTGCATCATCCAGCCCAGTGTTTCTCATGATGTACTCTGCATGTAAGTGAAATAAGCAGGGTGACAATATACAGCCTTGACGTACTCCTTTTCCTATTTGGAACCAATCTGTTGTTCCATGTCCAGTTCTAACTGTTGCTTCCTGACCTGCATATAGGTTTCTCAAGAGGTCATTTTTAAAAACATGGTCTGCCTCATGGTGGTTAAGAAATCTAGGGAATTGCTTAAGAAAACTACACAGGATCCCTTCCAAGTCTGATACAATGAGCGCTGAGAAACTTGATTCTAACATCATGAATACCCTTCACTTTAGAAGTCAATAGTAACAAAAGCAGATTGACAATCAAGAGGATGCAAAGAGAAAAGTGTAGCCACTTTTTCACATGTACCTTTATTCTACTTTGAGCTCCTGATGCTGAGAGCCTCTAACTGTCCAGTCATACCTTTCCACAACTGGATACAGGGATACTGACTCCTGAGATCCAAGCAAAGCAGGCCCTCTTTTACAGAAATTTTCCATTATCCTTAAGAAGCACTAGGGATTCCTCTGGCTTCATGGAAGCTACTTTTTATTTCCATCCTTGAAGAATACTAAATTTTAGAGTCAAAATGCTAGAATAGGACTTTTCTGGTGGTCCAGTGATTAAGAATCTGCCTGCCAATGTAGGGTACATGGGTTTGATCCCTGGTATGGGAAGATTTCACATGCTGCGAGGCACCAAAACCCAAGGGCCACCTAAACCCATGTGACACAACTACTGAGCCCGTGCTCTAGAGTTTGAAAGCTACAACTACTGAAGCCCAAGAGTCTAGACCCTGTGCTTGAAAACAAGAGAAGCCACCACCACAAGAAACCCATGCACCACAACTACAGAAAGCCCATGTGCAGCAATAATGACCCAGAGCAGCCATAAATAAATAAAAATCTGTAACAACCTTCCAAGGTTTTCTGATTAACAGCTTTAAGTTCAGGTAAAAATATCCTCCTCTGGTCAGCGTGTCCAGCCTATGTGTGAATCTTCCAGGAACCAAATCAGCTTAGGAAGAGGACCATCCAAACATAGAGAAGTTCTAATTATTAGCCTCTTTATTCTGAGCCATTATCTGCTTCCATTTTATTTCCATCCTCTGCATTCAGGCAAATCTCTTTCACGATCAGCCTTTCAACTTTTGAAGACAGCAATCAAATCTTCTTTTAGCCTCAAATTCTCCAACTCATCCCCAATTCCTTCGAACATTTCTCTTTGGCATGGATAGCCAGACCCTCTACCAATTCCATTAACGTATTCCATCTGTGGCCCTCTTAAAATGTGTTCCCCCAGAACTGCACAGAATGCCACAGACATTATCGAATGAGAATCCAATATAATGTTGACAATACCTCCAAATAGTCAGGACGTCATTATTTCATTGATGCAACCTGAGATTGTATTGAGTTTGGAGCAGAAAAATCACATAGGTCAGACATTGAGTACACACAGTGCTGGCCATGAATTCATGTTCTCATGTTTACAGTTACTTCATTATGTATGTCCTGTGTATTATCAATAACTTAAGCACCCTCCAGAGAAGGCAATGGCACCCCACTCCAGTACTCTTGCCTGGAAAATCCCATGGATGGAGAAGCCTGGTAGGCTGCAGTCCATGGGGTCGCTAGAGTCGGACACAACTGAGCGACTTCACTTTCACTTTTCACTTTCATGCATTGGAGAAGGAAATGGCAACCCACTCCAGTGCTCTTGCCTGGAGAATCCCAGGGACGGGGGAGCCTGGTGGGCTGCCATCTATGGGGTCGCACAGGGTCGGACATGACTGAAGCGACTTAGCAGCAGCAGCAGCAGCAGCAAGCACCCTCCAGTTCTACAGCCAAAGCTTTACTCAAAATTTTCTTTCCCATTAATTTGCCCTATGAATAACTAGATTCTCGCCTTTTTATAAAACTTATATCTAACATATATTGAGTTCTTCCTACATGCAAGAGCTGTGCCCATGACATACACGCCTCATCTTCTGGTACTTCCCCATAGGATAGAGACTTTCTCATCACATCCATTTTTCAGACAAGGAAAGTAAGGTTCAGATGGATTGAGTGAGTTTTCCAAGGTCACAGTGCTAAGCAAACAGCAAGGTCGGAATTTAAACCCAGTTGTGTTGAAGCCCCAGAGGCTCCACAAATCTTGTTCTTTTTATGTCACAACCATGATGTCCTCAAACATATTCTGTTTTGCGGTTGCAGCTGCTTGTTTTCTTCCTGCCCATTAAGTTACAATGTAGAGTCCTCTGGGTCCATTTGGAGATCTGCCAAGCTCTTCTCTGATCCTCCAGGAGTTATCTGGAAATAGCAGGAAGCCTGATCTACCACTATAGAATGAAAACCTCAAACTGTTTACTACACAGTTAATTCATGCAAAATTAAATACAATAAATTATAAACAATATAAAGACGATGCTAGTATAATTAATGCCTATTTCTCAGCCCACAATAATTCTGATCTAGCTGCCTGAGATAAACTGTCTCCATGAGGAAATATTCTGGTTTTCTCCTCTTTTCTTTTTGCTTGGGTTTTGCTAAACCTCTTCTGCTCTTGCCATTTGCCAGCCTATTCTGGGACATTCCCATCATAATGCCTGGGCCTTGATCACCATCTGTACAAAATTAGTAGTATTTACATCTGCAATTGTAAATACATGATATTTATCAACAATATTGCTAAGGAGGTTTTCCTTCTTTTGCATATGCTCTGCAAAACAGACCTGACACTAATTACTACTCCTTGCTAGGGATGTATATCTCTTCAGTTTGTGAGGGCTGTGGCTCTTCTGCCTGGGGGTCCCTTCCCTTGACAAGGAGGGAGATTATGTTAACTTCTCTATTTGGTAAAAAAGAATATCTTAAAACCCAGATGCCAGCTAAGACAAAGTTCCCCATTAGGCAAAAAGTCAAGGCCGTGATACTTCCTATGGATTAAAACTCAACATCTTTACTGATGGCAGCAGATTTGAGTTTAACCATTTATACCTGGTGTTCATGTGAACTACTTATACCTCTTCAGGTTGTATAGTATGCAATGATAAGAGTACTTCCCATTCTCTTCCTACATGTTCCCTTTCTTCTGACAAACTATATAGACAAAGAGCTAAAGGCCACAGAAAATATGGCATAAAATCAATAGCACATTACACTGTGCAGTGGACAATTATGTCTTTGGGCAGATAAACATGAACTCTTCCCTTCTTTTAATAACAGCATTGTGGTGTTCTTTTAAGGAATTATCCCTCCTCTGTTGGATACAGTGGGATGAGATCATTCAGTAAGAAACCCTGTTGGCACTAACCATGGGAGGAAAGGGGTAGAGAGTTATGACCCTGCTGATCCAGTAAGATACTCCTCCCAAGAATCTGACCCTGAGCCCCCAATTCATTCTAGCAGCAGCACTCTGATGAGCCCATGGATTCCTGAAGCCCCCTCAGTCCTTTTCCTGCTCTGAATCTAGTTTTCCAGTCCTGCTGCTCATCTGTATCCTTCCAACAAATTCTCCTTTTACCAAGAGTCAGTTTCTATAGCTTTTATCCAAATATCCTTGACCGGTACACATCTCTCTAATGCCACCTCTTATGGACATAGCCTGTGTCTTAAATAGCATAATGCATACTAGATCATATCATCATCTAGGGCAAGAAAATGAAAACTTAACTGATTATTCCCATCAGCTTTAGCATTTTGCCCAAATGAAACTGTCATGCAAAATTTGCCAGCAGCTCTCACAGGGTTTTTCTTAAGTATGGCACTATTTTGTGTTTTGTGTCCATTTATGCAGACAGTCCACCACTTAGGGGTCCTCTTGGAAAGAGAAACCTCCTTTCATTGACTTACATTCCTATGAGAACCACTCATATTTGAATGCTGAGCTTGTGGCTTATTTGCCTTTCATTCTACAGAGGAAAAGGGTGGCATGAGGAAAAGAAATGAGTTTACGGTCTATTCCCATTTTAAGTAAGAGCAGAGGTTAGAATATTCTTATTTAAATACCAAGATATGAGGAGTGAAAGGTAAAAACACCTTATTACCTCTTGTTGTTTTAATTCACTTCAAACAACCTAAAATTAGTACATATTTCCAGGCAGGCTGAATTTTTTTCTATCCAGACAACCAGTGACTAGTTATGCAGCCCGAACAAGCCTGTAAAGACAGCCTTCTAGTGGTCTTCCTACTGCCAGCCACCTCCGAGTCTGTAGACTTCACCCCAAGTTCACCCTGAATGAGACAAGCATTTGTGTTAGGTGTGAGAGTCAGAGGCCAGGAAGTCCCAGAGACTGGTGGAAGTGAGAATTTAGCCAGCACTGTACACCTTATTTTGTGTGTGTCAGAATGTTTATATCCATTCAGTACTGTTTCCTTCCTGTCGGGGAAGTGTCAAAGCCAAGAATTCAGTTTATTAACTCGGTGTGATCTGTTTTTCATCTTTTTCCTCATGCCTGAAACATCTGCTGTCAGTTTATATCTCTCCTGCCATATATGGAGAACTCTTTCCATTTATAGAATCCGAGGAAGCCATATCCATAATCTTATAAAATAAACCTCATTTTTAGCCACTTGAATATTTTTTTCTGCCTCACTCATGTGACTTTGGCAGAAATATAGCATAAGAGTATTGCACTATAATAAAGCAATTAATACTACTCGAGGCCAACAAAAGATGTAACGGAATGCTTCTTTCACCTCTGATACATTAGGTGTGGGCTGTAGGATATGAACTATGGTTGCCTTTATCTTTATAATACCAAAGAAAATCATAAAGAATGACAGCATCTGAAAAAGAGTCAGCATTTCCAAACCCACCTGTCATTCCAAATGGCAGATGAAACAGAGAAACAGACTAGAATGGAAGCCAGCAGACAGAAGAAAGAAATTGGGAGGGGAAAAAAAAAACACTCTTGATGTCCCTCATTTCTTAAAAAGAATGGTTTTAATATCATATGGTCTCGTGTTCATTACAAAGGAAATTAGAACAATATGCCTTCACACACACCAAAAGAGAAGGAGGGAAAGGGGGAAAGCGGGGGTGGAAGTGACTGGAAAGGAAATCTGGAAAGATAGATCACAGACATTTCCTGAAACAGAGGATGAAAACTGGGCTTCTGAGCCATGATGATTTCTCAGCAGCCTGTGCTGCTGTCACGTGAACTGCTGTGATTTGTAAGAGTATTTACTTAGGCCTTATTTTTGAGCAGTCTTGGCCTATGATATTTTCCATTTTAAAGAATTGGAATAAAATCTGAGTTTGGAACCCATCAAGAGACACAGCACATTGTATTAATATATTCTTTCCCATTATATCATTAAAAATTAGAGAGACCAGCAGCTGCTTGTTCTATTCTCCAAGACGGCAGCTATTAGAGCCTAAATCGGCAAGGAAATGAAATATATATACATATATATATATATTTATAAGTATATCTATGCCAGATTCTTATGGCAAAAGGGACAATATTTAGTGGGAATTATGGATCAAATTCCTTCTCCTTCTTGTTTTTTAAAGAAAACAAGAAACATTTCATATGGAGTAGTTGGATACAGCTTTGTGAACATATGGTAGTTCTTGGAAAAATAAGCATCTTTCACCTCTGCTCATTCCTTTCTAATGAGATCTTCCCCATCTATATTCAAACCATGGTCATCTAATATCTTCTTTCTGTTGTGCATAACATTTATTTTAGAAGTTATAGTTTAATTATTGTGGCAAGACTAACTCAATATTCTCTATCAAAATGTGTACTCTAGAAAATGGAATCAATATGTTCATATTTTACAGCTTCGTTTCTTTTAACTCTTTAGTAGCTAAACCTATTATAACAGGCAATTTTAATAATTCTTTGCATTTTACAACCCCTTCTTGTATAAGTTGTCACTTTATTCAAAACTCTGATTACTCCAGAAATTAAAGTTATTTCTAGATGTATTTTTTTCACCAAAATAAAACATATAAAATGTGTAATCCAAAATCTTAAGTTTAGAGATACATAAAAACACATTGGGCTTCCCAAAGGTCTCAGTGGTAAGAATCTGTCTGCCAAGTAGGAGACCTGGGTTTGATTCCTGGCTCTGGAAGATCCCCTGAAGAAGGAAATGGCAACCCACGCCAGTATTGCTGCCCGGGAAATCCCATGGACAGAGGAGCCTGGTGGGCTCCAGTCCATGAGGTCACCAAGAGTCAGACACGACTTAGCAACTAAACAACGACAACAAAATCACATTAGCAAGACCATGTAGGCCACTAGGAAAAGGCCCAGACTTTGGAGTTGAACAGAATGAGCATCACAAGTTCTATGAACACTATGTGATGTTACTAAACTTCTCTAAGGCTTTGTTCGCTAATAATTAAAATAGGCAGGATAATACTTATATCTAAAGATACTGTAAAGTATAAATAAGAAGATGGAGTAACATGCTTTATACAGTGTTCCAATAAATATTATTGGATGAGCAAATCTCACACCCCATTATAAACCCAAGAAAAAGAGTGCACATTCCCACAAAATATTTCCACAAGAATGTACTTGGCACTTTATTCAGAATAACTGAAACCTGGAATCAACTGAAATGTCCATCAACAGGAGAACATATAAACTATTTGGATATTTAAGCATTAGAGTAACATTCTGTGTATGATAAGCAGGCAAATAACAACATTTAAACTGAAGTACATAACACACAGTACCAAATTCCTTCACTTCGGTCTGCATGCTTTCCTGTACAAACGGCCTTTGTTAGATTGAAACAGAGTGGGATTCCCTCCCCATGTCCTCTGCCTGCCTTTTGTCTGTAGAAAAACATTAGTCAAAGAATAGATTTAATCAGAGAAGTGAGAAAATGTAGAAGCAAAGGATAAGAGTCAAACAGGACAAAATAATAATAATTTAATCATTAAGCAAAGGTTCCTTGAGGAGGAACATTTAAGGGCTATAGAAAACATTCTGAGCTGTCTCCTTTGAGCTGTCTTGTAGATACTGAAACCCTCACCAGGTGGAAGAAGTTAACTGCCTTCTTCTGACCAGACTGTAGCCATAACATAAGTTGCCACACTTCTGAGAACTGGCCTCAAAGGAATGGGAACAAATCAACCCTAGAACTAAAGATTATCTATACTCAACACAATCAGGATGATTCTGATCAGACCACTGCACAACCAATTTCAAGATGACTGTCAGAACTGACTGTGCTATTTCTGCATAGAGCTCCCTCCTGCCTATAGCCTACACATCTGAAACTCCCCTTTATAAGTTCTTGCTCACTGACTCTCAGTGGGGAATTGGCCTCTGACATGAGTCCACCTTCTCCCCCAAACTGCCAGTCTTAGAAATAAAGAAAACTTTCCTTTCTACCAACCTTGCCTCTCAAGTATCGACTTCCAGTGGTGAACAGCCAGACCCCACTTTCAGTAAAAAGATCCTAGAATGGGCTTGATGAAGCTTCAGCAACATTTGCTCCAAACCCCTCATCAACATGAAGCAACATGCTCAGCAGACATGGGTATAAGCAGAGTCAAGGCAAGTACCCAGGTGACCTGACTCCTAATTCAGTGCTCCTTCTACTGCTCCACAAGACAATACAACATGGTGTAAAGCGCTCTGGAATTAGACCATGGTTCCACCACTGACCAGCTATTTCATCTCCATGTGGCTTCAATCTCTCTTAGCCTGCATACTCCCTATGTTGTAGAGATTCTAACAAAACTGTGTCGAAGATTTGCTGTATGGGTAAATGAAACAATACAAGTCACTGGTACAGTAATCAATCAATGAAAATCAAGTGTACTTTACCCTTTAAAGCAAAATTCCACCTGTTATCAAGTAAGATGGGAGCCAAGTCACAGCCATTTCATGAAAGCCTGTCATCATATCCCCAACCGGAAAATTCCATAACATTCTACTTGAAAGCTGAATGTATTTAAATATGAATTCTCACTGGCCCTTTCCAAGAAAATATCCCAGGTTCTTCTAAAAGCAAATGTCTTAGAATAAGTTTGTAAATATTATATTTTATATTCTAACTGAAGGGGTTGATTTATTTCTTTTATCAAGGAATATATTTGCATCTTAAAAAGCATACTAGATTACCTAGTATCAAACCATGGTTTGATTCCTAGTGTGGAATTTATACTTTTATCAAGTTATTGAGCTTAAATGTTTTGAAAACTGAAGGGATACATGGAATTAGTAGGAGGGTGAAAAACACTTTTAAAATGCCACCCAAATAAAGAATATACATATATAGTTGTCATCTAAAACCATAAATGGAAGCTGGCAAGCAATGCCTCCCCTTACAAAATGCAGTTTTTCATAAAATCAGAGATCCTACAAATGGTCCCATTTCTTTACAAACTCTGGAGTTGTCCTTTGTTTTTACTAAACAAGACCTAAAGCCAATTGGTGCACAGGCCACTCCCTGACTCTGAAACATCAGAAATGGTATTGCTTCTTTATATGACACTTTTGGAGTCTATAATGGGTGGTGGAAGGCAGCAGTCAAAGTCCCTAAAGGGCATCACCAGACATGTGTGGTCCTCTGAATGGACCACGTCAGTCCATTAAGAACCAAGTGCTTTTCCTTGTCAGAGTATAATTTGATGGTGGTAAAGGCTTTATACATCCTTTGTTGTTTCTGAAAAGAAATAGGAAATATACTATTTAGATTCTAAGGCAACTAAAATAGAAGCATTTTGTGGCAGATGGGATTTTTATGAGCTGTTTGTCACCATATACCAGTCTTGTTAAGAAGCAATCGTTTTCTGCTTCATTACACTAAGATAGCTCTGTTTAGGGTTCCACTCAGCTGTGAAATGATTTTAAAACTTCTGTGAGAAGTAGAGATGGGTTTTTTTATATAATAAAAGATTGTTGACAAAAATGTACTAAAACACAAAAAAGTGGTCAAATGCACTATTTTTGTGTCAGGGAAATAGAAATATGCTGAATCTCCTACTTATGTTTAATCTACTCATTTATGCCAACAGAGAAAACTGTGTAATACTTTTATTTTTTTCGCCTAAGAAAGGTAAGAGTTCCTTTTATGATTTTACATAGTCTTCATGGCATATATCATATAAACAGAAAGGAAAGAGTACTTGAGGAGCAGTTTCAGCTTAAAATATGTAAAAAGAAAAAAATTAGTAAATACATTAAAACATTTTAATGGCTTTATTTTCCTGAAAACTAATCTACTTTTAGGTTTCTTTTCCTATTTGGCCATGTGTTTAAAGAATAACCATGGCAGTGGGGGGCGGGGGGGGAGGATAACCATTGGGACCAGGAGGAGACTGAGCTTGTTATTTCAAAGATTATTAATTTATCATATCACCTTTTCTGGCTCTAATCCCCATTCAGTGTAATTTGCGGGAGTTAGGAGGGCTTAGATCACATTCTGACCCAGTCACTTACTTATGTAACTTTAGGTACATCAATTAAGCCTTCTGAATGAATAAATAAATAAAGCTTCTGAATGAATGAATAAATAAATAAATAAATAAAGCTTCCTTATGAATAAAAAGGTGATTGGCAATACAAACCTAGCAATATCAGTGATTTATTGCCCCAATAATGCTGCTTCCCAAGTGGTGTACAGTAACAAATCCTCCTGCCAATGCAGGAGACACAGGTTTGATTCCTGGATCAGGAAGATTCCATGGAAAAGGAAATGGCAACCTACTTCAGTATTCTTGCCTGGAAAATTCCATGGACAGAGAAGCCTGGCAGGCTACAGTCCACGGTGTCGCAAAAAGTCAAAGACAACTGAGCAACTGAGCATACACACAGCACAAAGCTATACAAGAAATAATCACAAAATCTCAGTGGTAGACAATGGTAAACACTTATTTAGCTGGTAAGTCTGCTGGGCTTGGTTGGTTTAGGCTGAGTGCAACCAGGCTTAGCTCTGCACACTCATGTGTCTGCAGCATGGCTGGCCTGTGCATGTCTGTAGGTTGGCTCTGCTAGGGCTTGGCTTGCAGTTGGCTGATCTAGGATGGCCTCAGCTTATCCAGTTAGGGCAACCTCGCCCTGCTTCATGTGTTTCCCATCCTCCAGCCAGCTAAGCTAGTCTCATTCTCATGACATGGTAAAGGTGCTGAGAGAGAACAAACCCAATCACACAAGTTTCTTTTAATCCTTGCTTGCATCACATTTGCTTACCTCAAATGGCCAAGGCAAGTCACACACCATAGTATAGAATCAGGTGGAATGGTTTTACACAGTGGCAAGGCAAAAAGTGAAGAATTGGGCCATTAACACCATCAATATGCACAGTTGTTGATGTCTGTAAAAACTGAGGCATCTTGTGAATGTTTACGAAGCCAGCCATACGCAGCAAACTGAAAGTGTTAGTCACTCAGTCGCATCCAACTCTTTGCTACTCCAGGGACTGTAGTCCGCCAGGCTTCTCTGTCCATGGAACTCTCCAGACAAGAATACTGGAGTGGGTAGCCATTCCCTTCTCCAGGGGATCTTCCCAACCCAAGGATCATCCCAGGTCTCCTGCATTGCAGGCCAGATTCTTTACCATCTGAGCCACCAGGGTACCCAGCAGGGCCTCAGTAAATGCTTGTTTCCCTCCCTCCTAAATGCTACCAGGCTCTTGAAGCCCCATCTCAATTAATCTCCTGAGATCTTTGTCTCTTCAAAAGACAAAATGAAAACAAAAATTACTATATACAATTCTTGTAGTTTTCTTTCCTTCTCAAACCAGGGCACTCAGCCTCAGGGAGTTAAGAAACTATGTGACACATCTTTATTACATATTTATGCAAATCTGGGGAAATGAAATATTTTTATGCTGAAATACATGCAGATATTGTATGAACTGCTTTGGGCTCCACTGGAAGCAGGCAGCATGTAACATGGTCTCTCCGCTCTGCCCTTTGGAGAAAATAATGTGGCAATCTAGAAAGTTGAACCCCTGAATTTGATCTCATTCTGCAGTAGCCAATGCTCCCTATAAACCTTCTGCTTCGGAAATTTTTCCTAAAATCCAAGACTTAACCCAGTAAAAGAAACTCTGAAACAAAGTCAAATAGTAAGAGAGGAAAAGCACACCATATTCACCTTGCAAGCAAATAAAGTTTGAATAAGCAAAGGGTAGGATTCTGGGGAGAGCCTATTTAGAGGAAAGCAGGAGTGCTTTTTTCTCAGAAAGAAGGAGCAAGCACACTGAAGGAGAGACAATGGATTCTCTAGTCCTTGGTGGTTTTGTGGGAGCTTCCACAGTCCCCAGAAAGCTCCAAAAAACAGTCTCTACACACACCACTCAGGCTAGTCCTTAGCAGGACCAGACCATCTACTCTGGCAGAGAAGTGCTATGGCTTCAAGTGCTTTGATGTATGGACCAAGAAGTCCACAGAGACAGAGGTGAGCAATAACCAAGCCCTTCCAGAGATGAGATACAGCCCCAAGCAGCTGCTCCTCATTCACCAACCTCCCAACTCGCTTCAAGACTCTCTCCTATCATGAACATACTTGTAAATTCTGAATTTTACTTCATAACGTCCCTTGCAAGTTTCAATGAAGTAAATATTTTTTCTCTCCGGTCTTCGAGAACAGATGCACTGGGGAAAAGCACCAAATAACTTTGCCCGTGTTTTGCCCAGATGCCAGAATTGAGCAGTAAACTCCAAAGCTAGAACAAAATGACAAAATAAACCTGGAGAAAGCAGGAAGAAGGAATTAAATGGTAAAAGTATTCAATGGTAAACTAATTAGAAAACTGGAAGACAACAAAATTTATAGCTTTTGCATCTAAAAGCTACTCATCAAAAAGACACATAGAATAGAAAAATCTACACAATCAAGGAGGAGATCCAGCTTGCTACCTATGCTAATGAATCCGGTTTATCAAGCATTAAATATCAGCGCTCAATAGACATTGGGAGCACGAAAAAGAAACAACTTAGGGAAGAGGAGACATTTATTAGTAGTAGAAGTATAATCAGTATCCTCTAAGTTATTAGTATTCTCAACTGACTGTGAAAGAAAAATGAACAATCAGGGACAAGAAAGAGTTTTCAGAGATGAAAAACATGATTGCCAAAATTTTAAAATTCAGTTTGTATGGCATAATCTGATTTTGTTACTAGTATATATGTTTGCATTCAAGGAAATCTGAAGTTTATAACCCAGACCATTGACAGAAAAGTGTCTCTGAAAACTGAAATAGGATTGGTGACCTGAGCAGGGGATAAACTTTTACTATTTCATTCAGTGTTTAAGAACAGATGCATGCATGCATGCTTAGTCACTCAGTCGTGCCCGATTCTTTGAAACCCCATGGACTGTAGCCCACCAGGCTCCTCTGTCCATGGGATTCTCCAGGCAATAATACTGGAGTGGGTTGCCATTTCCTCCTCCAGGGGACCTTCCCATCCCTGGGATCGAACCCATGTCTCCTATGTTTCCTGTATTGCAGGTGGATTCTTCACCCACCCTACAACAAACTCGAAAGAAACAGATACCCCACTTAACTCTGAGCAAGCTACTTAACACACATAAACACACACACACAATGGAGTGTTATTCAGCCATAAGAGGAAAACACTGCTATTGGCAACAACACGGACGGAACTTGAGGGCATTGTGCTGTGTAATATGTCACACAGAGAAAGACAAATACCTACATCTTCACTTATACACGGAATCTAAAAAAATCCAAAGTCCTAGAAATAGAAACCAGAATGACGGTTTCCAGAAGCTGACAGTTGGGGGAGATAGATGTGGTCAAAAGGTTCAAACATCTAATAATGAGTAAGTTCTGTGGATCTAATGTCCAGCATGGTGATCACAGTTAACCATCTTACATTATTTACTTGAAGGTTATATACTAAGAGAGTAGATCTTAAATGTTCTCACCACACACACACACCCACACACAGCGGTAGTTACGAGGCTTGAGAAAGGTATTAGCTAATGCTATGATGGTAATCATTTTGAAATATATGAGTGTATCAAATCAACACTTCATACACCTTCAATTTATGCAATAATACATGTCAATTATATCTCAATAAACCTGGGGAGGGTAATAAGTGTAGCTCTCAAACACACTAATTTATATAGTTATGCCTCTAAGAAACTGAGCATTTCTGAAACTTGGCTTAAACTGATGGCCCAATGGGATAGAAAGAGCATCTGTAGATGCCCTTCATTCAGATCATTCTTACACAGAAGGAAGTTCAGACCAAGTTCATACTGCTACTGAGAGAGCCTCCTCACCCTGCACAAAATTCTGATCGTTCTGGGTAGGTACAATTACGTAAATCTAGCACATCTGAAGTATGCTAGGGGAGTTTGAATTTTAAATAATCTTATGGTGAATCTTTCTGTAAAGCAAATTATTAACTCTTAATTTTCTTGTTGCATAAAATCAGATTTTGATATGTGACATGTTTACAGTTGGATAAATCTATAATTTTGCTTCAAAAAGTGTGTAATCTCCTGCGACTGCAGGCATCAACATTCATGGTTCCGTGAGATATGCAACCTCATGCACTGGATTAAGCAAATGCCGTTCTGCATGCCTAATTAAGGGCAGAGATGGTGGCCTGCTGTTTCCCTTCTTCAGCCCCACTCCTTCTAGGGACTCTCAATCACCTGAGGAAATTTTACAGACATCCCTGTTTCTGTGCCTCGTGTACTCAAAATCAAGCCCTGTAACCGAATTAGCTTCACTCTGCTCAGAACTCTGCATCTTCTCTGCTCAGAACTCCTCATCTTCTGGCTTTTTTAAAACTGGCTCCCTTACTACTCTCAAGTTTGTATTTTCAATTATTAAAGAAAAGACATTCCTTACCAAAACCGCAACTCGTCTCTTTAAAAAAAGAAAGAAACCTATGTCTCTCTCTTTTAGGCACAAAGCCAACACTTTTAGAGGCCTGTCAGTTTGAGTCAGGTGTGGGGCTGAGTTGCTGAAACATATTGCATTCACGTGTACCATATCCTTAAAATGAAAACACAATAACACTGACTTAACTCAGAAGCCCTAATCAGGACTTCCCTGGTGGTCCTACGGTTAAGAATCCACCTGCCAGTGCAGGGGACATGGGTTCGATCTCTGGTCTGGGAAGATTCCACCCGCTGCAGAGCAACGAAGTCCATAGACCACAACTACCAAAGCCCACGCACCTGGAGCCTGTGCTCCCAACAAGAGAAGCCACTGCAATGAGAAGTCCACAGACCGCAACTAGAGAGTAAGCCCTGTTAGCTGCAACTAGAGAAAGCCTGTGCAGCAACAAAGACCCACTGCAGCCAGAAATATGAACATTTTTTAAAGCCCTAATCAGTATAACTCAATATTTTAATTCACCGAAACAAACATGTTTTAAAAGCTAATTTGAGCTAGAAAGTCCAATAAAGAAGCAAATGTTAGTGAAGCAAAGGGGACTGAGGTGGCAAAGGAGAAAAAAAGTTACATATTATAAAGGCACAAGATGACATTTTGATGGTCAAGAAATTCCTTCTATTGTGCCAGGTGCCTTAAAACCACCATTTCAGATATCTATGGGTGCTATTATGGAAAAAATAAATGTCACTAGGCCACTTTGTATTATAAGATATGCATTGTAATTTTTAAAATAAATTAACTAGCTTTTAGTTTTTACATGAAAAACATTTTAAACCTCAGAATCAGACTGGCTTAAAATCTCTATCTGGTATATGACAAACGATGCGTTTGTGAGCTGACCTTGATTTTGAGAATTGCCTTTAAAAAATCATTATGAGAAGGAGAGGACCTGAAGGAATTCCTTCCGACATATTAATAGCTCTCACCAAGACAATTAGGTCATGGCTGAATCAAGTCAGAAGCACTTTCATCTCTGGAATATATTGAATTTTTTAAAGAATTTTTCAGTCATGCATTTTGCAGAACACGTTCAAATGCAAAGCATGACTCTCTCCTTAGAAACTGGGTTCTTTTGGACCTTTCAGAGAGTCAGGGGCCAGAGACAATTTCTATTCTATTGCATCTCTGCGAAGCACTTCAGATGGGAAATAACATGGCCATGGGTGTTTCAGGGAATAATTCAAGTGACAATGTAGAAATAATGAGGTTCTGAACTAGGGCAGTATCCATGGGAATGGCAAAGAGGGAATGAGTCAAGAAATCCTGAAGATGCAAAATGAACTTGGTTTCTTAACTAACTAGATGCAGGATATAAGGAGCATGACAAAATTTCTAGGTTGAGTGAATAAAGGAGGAAAATCACACTTAAGGAAGGAAATGACTTCCACATAGACATGTTGAGTTTTAAAAACTTTTAGTGCACACAACAAACAATTGTAAATACAGATCTGAAGTGCAAGAAAGAGAAATACATCCTAAAGAATAAGATCTGGGAATGTATAATAAAGTTCAACCCAGGAAGGAATAGGAGGTTCCCTGAGGAAAGGAGTGGGGAAAACAGCTTAGAGTAGAAGTTTGGAAATGGCTAAGTGCAATTAGCAGGCAGGAGAAGATAAGCCATTCCTTCATTCAATAAACAGTTTGAATGAAACCACTCTCTCTTCCACTTTGTAAAGAGAATTTGTTTGTTGGGTAGGTGGGTTGGGAGGAGACGCTACAGAGTCCTCTGTCCTGCTGTAAGACTGGTGTAGGATGGTAAACAGCCAAAGTGGATGAGCTCAATGAGCACAGCAAGCACCATGGGGGCTACGGCAGAAGTCTCTGCACAGGGTCAAGCAGAAACAACTTCAACCACAAAGTCGAAGGAAGAGGGTGAAGTTAGCGCACCAGCCTACCTCTCCACACTGCCCCACCATTGCTAAACACCACCACCTCTCACCCTCTTCTCACACTTCAGGGCTTTCTTCCAAAAGTCAACAAAGCTTAGATCAAAACATCAGGTATCTTTCAGGTAAAGGGGAGTATCTACCTGTTTAGGACAGTAAAATCACTCAGAGTAAAGGACCAAGGCTTCCTGCAGTAAATGCACACAGGAAACACACATAATCACATACCTCTGCAAGTATATTCACACCTTCCTTCCTGGCCTCATAGAAGTTTCCACAATTTCTTTACACCACCACCTCCTTCTCCCACTGCTCCATTCCCTTTCTCTTCCATCACTGTAGCTTAATTCTAATGTATCCCATGCCCTTTGTTTCTTTATGTATCTGAATGGTCATCTCCAGATAAGCTGCTCTGCACTTGTCTCTGGCTCTCCATCCCGCCATTCACACCCAGCTCCTGCTCTTGTTTCTTCTTCCATACATATGATGACCCTAAAAAGCACAGAAGTTCTTGGCATACCGTTCACACTTAAAACCTACACAAATCAGCCAGCCAAGTCTGTCAGGCCAAGTGTTCCTCCTATACCAGCTGCAAGGAGGGTACATAGAGTAGTTAATGTGGATATAAACTCTCATATTAAAAATTCAGAGTGCAATTGTGGCCCAAGCCAAGGAAACTCCAAAAATACATCAGAAATAAGCAGCCTTCAGAGAGTCATACTGCTCTGAAGATATACATAATTTCCTGAAGTAGAATCTTCCTTTTATGAGCTAAAGAACAAATCCCCATTTTTGCCAGTTGTTCAGAATTATCAGGTCAGAATAACTACTTTAAGTAAACATTCATAATGTTTTCATTATTTTATGTGTAAAGAGCTGTTCTGATTCAAATATATACCCTATAACTTTGCAAATCATTGTTTTCATCATTACTGTTCATACACTTTTACTACAAAAGCTCACTGTTACTGATCTATGGTATTTTTCTTGCCATCAGATTATTTGCTAAATCTATCTAATCCTTTTGCCCTCTGTATAATATTTCAATTTAGAAAGAAATATCAATATGTTGACTCCTGTGCTGAGAATACTTTTTATAGTGAAAAATCTAATGGCATATTCAATCACCCTATTATTGTTATCAGTATATCTGGATCCAGTGGTAAATGTCTTGAGAAAGCTAAAGTCTTGAGGAAAAAAAGTGAGGTCATCCACAGGGGATACATATATAGTGATTATTACTGGGCTCATGTTTTCAATTTAATCACTCCCTATGATCCATTTGCCCTAAGGATATGACTGTTGAAACAAAATTATTTCACTTATACTCCTGTTAATGGGAACTCTAATTCTAGTCAGCAGCCCTTTGTGTTACAAAAGACTAAACCTCTTCCTAATCATTCACAAGGTTTAGGAATGAATTAAAATTCAAATAAAAATTCTCTCATAAGGTAATAGAGCATGTGACCCTTTTATGATAAACTATAATGCTGGGGTGCATAATACAATTGCTCCATCATTTGCTATTCCCAGAAGTAAAACATATAGTAGTAGTAATATATGCTGCTCTGTGTATTTCATACAACACTACTTAATAACACATCCTTTTATTTTCTCGACAGTGATTTAAAAGTATTACAAACTTCTATATTCAAGAAAGAATATTTTTATAGTCTTAATCTTCTTTCAATCTCTCTAGAATAATGTTCCTTAGAATTATTCTTTATCACAAGACAAAATAGGTCCCCAAAAAAGTCCAGGTAATCATCTGTCTTTTATTCTTCTATTTACTTTGCTTCAACAAAGCAAACACCGTAGGATCAGAACTGAGTAAAATGGGACATCTTTGAAGTGGCTTTTTTGTTGTCTCAGCCCACCATCAGAACAAAGACACTTTTCCACTAGCTGTGGGTCCAAAAGACAAGATTCTGAGTGCCTAAATCCAAGAGCATCTATCTGTCATGATAGCCCACAGCAGCTACTTCCTCCAGCACCATGCCCAGTTCACTTCCATATTTCCCTGAAGATACAAGCAAGAAGACACTCCAGGAAAATGTGTGTAGTGGCTGGACACCTGACCTTGCCTCCTCCCACCTATGGTGAATTGGGCCAGGCCAGTCATGACCCTCAGACTCTCTCTTGCCTTTGGCACAGGTCTGGATGATGACCTGCTTCCTCCACCGCACCTCTCCTGCCATCTGGGTCCCACTGTGGTCCTGCTTCTTCCCTGCAGTGCCTCCAGGTTAGAGGCAATCCTAGCAACAGCTTCCCAAGAGAAAAACAGGCAGAAATACAGATAAGTGAATGCCTTCGGGCCAGTCCCTGATCAAAGCAGGATCAAATTGTCCACTTCCTGCTTCCTTTCCTCACGTTGATCCCCAATCCCCACTCAAACCAGGCTTGGACTGGCCTTCCAAGTCTCTGATGACCTGCCAATGAGAAATATTCCTGGCATATCTTATCACAGTTTTACCTCACCATAACTGCTTGTGGAAGGGAAGAGAGCAAGGGGAAGGGAAGAAATGAAAGGATAGAAGATAGCAAGGAAGGAAGTGGGGGTTGGGAGAAAAAGCAAAGGAGGGAAGGAGGGAAATGAGAGTGTATGCTGAAAACACTCCCAGCTCAGCAGCCTCAGATAAAACCAGCCCCCGTCCTCAAGCGTCTTTCACTAGATGGGATGGGGCTGTTAGTAGCTATTGGTAACTCCAACTGAGCCACCTTTTCTGGGGTGGGTCTAGGGTTAGTCTCATTGCTCACTGAATACATTCAAAATTTTCAAGCTATTTTTCTTTCATCAAAATAAAAGGGAAAACAAAAAGCAAAAAATGATAAAATGGAAAACATTAGAAATTTTAAAAAGCAAACATTGACCTCCCAAGGTAACACTAGTTTGTCAAAACCAAACTATTTTATATATTTATTAAAATTATACTTCAACTGGAATCCATGTTAGACCTTGATGATTCCAGGAATCATTCAACCAGGATGTCTAGTTGAGAACTAAACTTAATGAGTGTCATTAGGGATAAAAGAGGAGGAATCAGATACCCACTCAATCATTCAGAGTTTAACAAAGGAAGAAGAACCAGCCAAAATCATGTGTGTACATTAACAAGGAATTGGTTTATGCAATTGTGAGGACCAGTTAAACAACTCCATAGGGTCGACATTCAAAAAAGAGAAGAAATGAAAAAGCTGTTACCTGTGAGCACAGGCTGAAGCTCCTGTCCAGAGGCAATCACAAAGAAAGATTACGAGCAGGATGAAGCCGCCAAGGCACAAGCTGAAGTTTACTGCCCCCAGGCCATTAAGAAGGGGAAAGTATAAGCAGGCTGCAATTCCAAGATCCAGTGTGTGTTAGTTGTTAAGTCATGTTCAACTCTATGACCCCATCGACTGTAGCCCGCCACACCCTCTATCCATGGGATTTGCAAGGCAAGAATACTGGAGTGGGTGGCCATTTCTCCATGGGATCTTCCTAACACAGGGATCAAACGTCCATCTCCTGCATTACAGGCAGGTTCTTTACTATCTGAGCCACTAGGGAAGCAAAATCCAGTGAAGAAGAGCAAATGCAGACCCAGCAGCTGCTGGAGTCTTGAGTCCAGGGAGGGCCTCTTTGAAAGGGCTCACTTGACTAGGCCAGACCCACTCAGGGTAGTCTTCCTTATGATTAACTTCAAGTCAACTGATTAATGACATCAAACTTCAAACTCCTTTGTTGTAGCATCTAAATTAGTGTTTGATTGAATAGCTAAGGACTATTGTTCAGTACAGCCAAGCTGACACATCAAGAAGCTATCATACCCACTGCCCACTAAAACGAATTGGGGAACTCTACTAGTCTACATTTATTCAATGCATAAGCATTTACTTTATGCAAAGCCCCATGCTATGCACAAAGGTTCATATAGTCAAAACTATGGTTTTTCCAGTAGTCATGTATGAATGTGAGAGTTGGACCATAACGAAGGCTGAGTGCCAAAAAATTGATGCTTTTGAACTGTGGTGTTGGAGAAGACTCTTAAGAGTCCCTAGGACTGCAAGGAGATCAAACCAGTCAATCCTAAAAGAAATCAATCCTGAATATTCATTAGAAGGGCTGATGCTAAAGCTGAAGCTCCAATACTTTGGCCACCTGATGCGAAGAGCTGATTCATTAGAAAAGACCCTGCTGCTGGGAAAGACTGAAGGTAGGAGAAGGGGACAAGAGAGGACAAGATGGTTGGATGGCATTGCCAACTCAACAGACATGAGTTTGAGCAAACTCCTGGAGATGGTAAAGGACAGGGAAGCTTGGCTTGCTGCAGTCAATGGGGTCACAAAGAGTCGGTCACAACTGAGCAATTGAACAACAATCATGCTATGCACTAGAAGAAACTGACTTTATTATACAGAATCCTACAAAAAGGCTTCTGAAAGTGAAGCACCAACAAGAGCAGAAATATCTAATCACTTTGCAATACAGCAGAAATTAACACATTGTAAAGCCACTATACTCCAGTAAAAATTAATTTTAAAATAATTTTTTAATTAATTTTGAAAAACAGAATTAATGACAAGGAGCAAAAGATTTTAAAACTAAGATATATACAGATTTTTAAAATTATATTAGGAAGCAGTGCAAAAAAAAAAAAAAAAACCCACCTAATTTCCATTAAAATAAAAAGAGAGGAAAAGACATTCACATTGGTATGGTATCAAAGTCATGTTTACACTGGCATGTAATAACATTCTCAGAGTACAGACTATGGCTTAGTTTTGCTTTTCCCAATGAAGTTTTCTCAAGTTTTAAAAATTTATAAAATATATTAAAGAGAAAAGCATACTTAACAGTTTGTGAGTGGAACCACTCCAATTCCAGACTATAAAAATTAAATTTAACCCTCAATAGAACTGCATGTTATAAAAACAGCATGTCTATCATTGTTACTCTGGTTGTGCTCAAGAGAATGAAAGATAATGCAAAAACACAGCACAGAAAAAAAGTGAGGAAAGAACAAAGTCATGAAGAGTTTGCATATAATTAGTTGTGAGAACTGTCACACTTAGGAATACTGATCCCTCTGTGTTTAACAGTGTAACCTGCTCAAGAGTGGGCTTCCTGGAGTCCAGCCTGAGCACACGGTACATCCTAAGTCTGTCTCTCCCCTCCCAGCTCCTCTTCATCATAATCCCAGATTTATTCACTCTTATTGTCTGTCTGTCTGTCTCCCTCTCCCTCCCCCTCCTCCACTCTCTCTCTTCTTCCCTCCCTGCTTCTGCCCTTGAATCTCCTTGTCCTCTCCTCTCCTTTCTAACATAGAGTGTGGGCTAAGTCATTTTTCAGTTGTGTCTGACTCTTCACAACCCCATGTTCCGTAGCCCACCAGGCTCCTTTGTCCATGGAATTCTCCAGGCAAAAATGCTACAGAGGACTGCCATTCCCTTCTCCAGGGTATCTTCCCAATCCAGGGATCAAACCCACATCTCTGACATCTCCTGCTTTGGCATGTAAGTTCTTTACAGCTAGGGCCACCTGGGAAGCCCCTGACATAGACTAACCGAGATTATTCCTAACTCTGCCTTTCTCCTCCCCACTCCCCACCCCACACCTCATTCAGCACAACAGAGGCCCTGTCTCAGGCCAAGAGAACAAAGAAAGAACCATTCCTCCATGGAAGGTAAGGGGAGAGAACAGTTGCAAATACCCATTACTTTATATAGTTTTTTCCTGACAGAGCAGTAAATCTCCGATGCATTTGCAAGTAATGAATCAGAGCTAGTTCTTTCATTTCTCAGACACAGGGGGTGAAAAAAAAAAAAAAGCCAGAAAAATAAAAAGATAAATATACCCATCCCAGGTGTCACACTGAAATTTTTTTTAAAAAATATGTTTTATTTGCTCATTTGCTGAACTGCTCTTAAGATTTTTATTTCTCTAGATGAAATACCAGGTATTGGGGACCAAAAAAGATACAGGTTTATTCTTTATTGGATTATGTTTAAAGTAATAGAAAAGGAATCTTAAGGCTGGGAATGGTTTTGAGATGGAAAAAAATACAAATACAGAGTTGATGCCCAGCATTATCCGTGCCTGAGATGAAAACCAGATTTGTTACAGCTGACTCTCAATTATTTCAGGAGCTGACTGGGCAATTTGTGAATTAACTGGAACCTCTGCTTCTCTTTATGCCTCCCCTTCAGGGCTCTTGGCCACTGCACTGCAGGTTGGGACTTTTGCAGGAAGGTGAACACAGAGGAGAGAAGCCATGAGTCCATTCTGCTCACCTGCTACTTGCTAAAAAGCTTAGTAAGATTGAAAAAATAATAAAATTAGATTTGTACATGTGGGGGGAGGGCACTTCAATTACCTCTGGTATTCCTGTCCCTCATTATTTTTCACATTCAAGCATAGGTTTCATATTCAGATTGTAATTTCATCATCCAAATTCATTACCCAGGCTGAATTAAAGGAAAACTTTATATCAACAAGGTAATATTTAGTGTAATAATTTCAGCATTATAAGTCAAAGGAATAAGGTTCAATAAAAATATTTAACATTTTTATTCTAGAATTAAGATGGCCCATCCTACTTATTTATTCAAGATTTTCTCTCGAGATGTTTATTTCTTGAGGTGCAAAACCTTCACTGTTCATTCAAAAAATTGTATTTAAAAAATTTTAAATGTTTGTCAAAACCTTTAATGCCTGCCTTATTCAAGCAAGCACAAAACAATATATACACAGTAATGAAATACAAGAAATGAAAAGTCTTGAGAACTCAGTTTAGAAATGTGTAAGGAAAATATATGGAAAAGAAAGACAAAGGTTTCTTTGCATGAAAAAAATTGGTGTCAGAATTCCATAATGCTGGATGCTTCCCTGTTGACCTTATCAATGTGTGTACAGGTGATATGTCTCACTCCTGTATTCATTCATTCATTCATTTAGTAAGCATTTCTTGACGATCAACCCTATGCCAGGCATTGTGCTAGATACTGAGGATACAGATATGAGATAAGACACATGGGAAGAATGTGAAGGGCTACAAATAGGAAGAATGGTAGCTGTGAGGGGTTTGAACAGCATGTTGACAGAGGCTGGTTCAGGAAAATGCCCAAGGACCTCAGTAAACAGTGTTCTGTTGAGTTGGTTATGAAAGAAAGGGGACTCGTGTACCTGCAGCAGGGAGACTGTGTGCGTGCAGCCTCTGAGCTTCTGTGAAACGCCAAAGCACATAGTGAGCCCTATCCAGAAATAAGCTGACAGGAAGAGAGAAAAACAGTGCCTCGGACCTCTGCTCTCAGCAATGGTCCACATTTTCCTCCCAGCAATGGTCCACAGTCCTCCTGACTGTGTTTTTGCTATTATATGTGAAAGTGAAGTTGCTCGGTTGTGTCCAACTCTGCAACCCCATGGACTGTAACCTACCAGGTTCCACCATCCATGGGGTTTTCCAGGCAAGAATACTGGAGTGGGTTGCCATTTCCTTCTCCAGGAGATCTTCCTGACCCAGGGATTGAACCCAGGTCTCCCGCTTTGTAGACAGACACTTTACCGTCTGAGCCACCAATAGCTCCCTGCTGAATCTACCCACAAGCAGTTGCCTCTCTATTACTAACCCAGACCATGAAGGAAGCAGCAAGTCTATCTGGGGCCTCCACACCACCATCTGGAGGGGACTGTTGTGGTTCCTGTGGCTCTTAGACAACCCAGCACCTGGTGTGTGAGGACCGAGCCTAAACATCTGAGTGGCCCTGCTCTGACCTCCCACTCCACAGTCTGCCCAATACCACTGCCTTCTCCTATTCAATAGTCATTAATTCAGGTCTTCCTCCTATACATATTTACTGAGCACTTAGTATGTGCCAAACACTATACTGGTGCTGGGAATCTAGAGATAAACAGAACTGAAGCGGTCCAGTCTTCCTGGAACATTCATTCAGGAAGACAGTTTCTAGAACTGGAGCTCCTATCCTCAACTCGAAGTCATTTGGCTCAACTCTGAAACCACACTCTCACTAGCATTCTGCCCTAGGAGGTGCCATGCTCCCTTATACAGTCATGCTGTTGCTGTTAGTTGCTAAGTTGTGTCTGACTCTTTGTGACCTCATGAACTGTAGCCAACGAGGCTCCTCTGCCCATAGGATTTCCCAGGCAGGAATACTGGAGTGGGTTACCATTTCCTCCTCTAGCAGATCTTCCTGACCCAGGAGTCAAACCTGAGTCTCCTGCTTAGCAGGTGGATTCTTTAGTACGGAGCCACCTGGGAAGTATACAGTCATGGTCAGGCAATAATATGGAGCTGTGGGAGGAGAGAGGGGGAAATGGTGATGTGAAATGAAATATTTTCTGCTCTTCACTCTACTAGTAAACAAGCCTTTTCCAAATGCAAATTTCTAGCCCAGGTGAAACAAAGCCAGCTATTTGGAGGCCATCAGCTACTTCTTCCCTGGTAAGCTCTCAGGAGCTAGGCAGGGATGAGAGAGGTGGCCATCTGCCATGTCACCATCTCTTATGGTAAACAAGGAATTAGTAGGTGAACAATAAAGAAAGCAGGATTGGCCTCAGATAGCTAGATGCATATGAAAGAAATTATTTTGGCAAGCCTGGATGCTTGCATCTTCCCAGACATAGAAGATTGCTGAATCTCTTCATATGAGAGATTTAGTTCTCTCTTAATTAACAGTGGGCTTCCCTGGTGTCTCAACTGGTAAAGAATCCACCTGCAATGTGGGAGACCCAGGTTTGACCCCTGGGTTGGGAAGAACCCCTGGATAAAGGAACAGCTATCCACTCCAGTATTCTGGCCTGAAGAATTCCATGGACTGTATAGTCCTGCTAAGTCATTTCAGTCGTGTCCGACTCTGTGCGACCCCATAGACGGCAGCCCACCAGGCTCACCCGTCCCTGGGATTCTCCAGGCAAGAACACTGGAGTGAGTTGCCATTTCCTTCTCCAATGCATGAAAGTGAAAAGTTAAAGGGAAGTTCAGTCATGTCCGACCCTCAGCAACCCCATGGACTGCAGCCTTCCAGGCTCCTCCATCCATGGGATTTTCCAGGCAAGAGTACTGGAGTGGGGTGCTATTGCCTTCTCCACTGTATAGTCCATGGGGTAGCAAAGAGTCAGGGTAGCAAAGAGTCAGACACTACTGAGTGACTTTCACTTTTACTAATTAACAATAATCTTTTCAGACTGACTGCCCCTTGAGGCAAATTTGTATATAGTCTGGCCCCTCCCCTCCTTCCTCGGAATCAGCTCTCTCAAGGTTATCTGAGGTCTTTTGGGCTCCAGTCCTAACATTCCCGCTGAATAAAACCTAACTCTCAACTTTTAGGTTGCACATATTTTTTTAGTTGACCAGAGTCATTTTACTTTTAGCTATGCAGAAGGCTGTATCACCAAGCCAAGAGAATGATCTGAAAACAAATCTGAATGTACTTGGGACCCATGGGCCATGATACTCAGTCATCTACATCACCAAATCAGAGAAGAGTTTCTGATAACAGCTCAAGCAGCCACCAGACTAAAGGTAAGAGATAGGTCCAGCAGACAGGTGGGAGAGGAAATGGAAGAAGTGTAACCCAGCATAGTGGAATAGCCAGGTCCTCTGACCTGCTATGTACCTCAGCTTCTCCATCTGTAAAATGGAAACAAAAATACAGGCATACTTGGGAGATATTGCAGGTTCAGTTCCAGACCACCATAATAAACTGAATATCGCAGTGAAGCAGTCATATAATTTTTTTTGTTTTTCAACGCATATACATGTTATGTTTATACTATATTATGTCTATTAAGTATGCAATGGGCGTACCTCATGGCTCAGATGGTAAAGAATCCACCTGCAGTGTGGGAGACCTGGGTTTGATCCCAGGTTTAATTAATATACCTTAATTAACTTTCTTGTTGAAAAATGCTAACCACCATCTGAGTCTTAAGCAAGTCACAATCTTTTTACTGGTAGAGGATTTGAAATACGGCAAGAATTACCAAAACGTAACACAGAGATATAAAGTGAGCAAATGCTGTTAGTAAAATGCTTGATGCAAGGTGATCACAAACTTCCATTTGTTCTTAAAAATACAATACCTGCAAAGTGCAATAAAAGGAGGTCTGCCTGTAGTATACTCATGAGGGTGTTGTAAGGATTCAGTGACTTAATGCATTTAAATTATGGTGCCTGAAACACCATAAGCTCCCTAATTAATGTTAACGTTTACTGTTCCTCTCCCTGGGGAGGTCAGAGAAGCCAACGAAGAAGGCTTCTTTGAGCTCAGTTTCAAGGGACCTTTCTCCTGCTCCACAGACTACATGCTGCATGACATACTCATAAGAAAACAATTAAGGTGTGATAGCTTCCCTTGGTAGATAACAAGGCTGACAAGCAGTCAGAATCTTCAGGCAAAGTGACATGCAAAGTTCTTTGATAATCTATAAGATATTAGGGATGTTGAGTGTAAGATGGGCAGGAGGACCTCTCATGGAGCCAGGCAGAGGGGCTGGTGGTGGGAACCCAACCAGCTTCTCACCTCACAGACTCAGCCTTGGCCCTCCTGGAATGGAGTTGCTAGTAGCTCATCTTTCTAAAGAAAACCCTTTCTTTCTAACTGCCCACCATTTAAAGGGATCAATCTGTTTTAAAAATTGAGTAACACCAACTTACACTTCCAAGTTTTTGCTTGGCCCAGTCTTCTATATCTTGCTTCTTTCAACTCTGTAAAATGTTTTCCTTCCATGAAGCATTTTCAGGCATTTCAGTTTGTTTCCCTGTAAATCTCTGGCTTTTTTTGTCTGCTCCTCAGTCACCTGCTTTGTTATGGATCCAATTTTGTGGCTCACAAACAAAATCTGCTCAGAAGTGTCCTGTGAAGCAGCCCCCACAGAGCTGCCTGGGACTTGAGAGCTTTCATTTCACCCCTGTAGAGAGCGGCAATGACGCAGCATGGAGACCAGAAATGAGGGAAGAGGGGGAGGGGCGCATTTAGCGGTCAGGTTCATCCGTGCAGTTTGCCCTTTTAGCTGCACTGATTCCTTCACTCTTTTCTGCGGTTCTGAAATACATTTTTGACCTCCTATCTTAATTGGCATATCAACATAAATTTACTAGCAAGTAAGGCATCTTCTAAGGGGCAGTTTGAATTTTTGCTTTATTCATTATACCTATTTATATTATTTAAGGTGATTCTGTTCAACTGCGGTTTTGCAAATAGATGGAATCATTTCCGGAAAAGTAATAATAACAAATCAATGTCTTATTTCAGAATTATAAAAGCATAAGCCTCTTTTAAAATAACTATAGTTGCACATCAAGAAATCTAAACAAATGTGTAGTTAAGAATGATTGCTATACCTTGGGGACTTCGATTCTACAAGACAGATTAGCAAGATAGGCGCCTCATTATGCATGAAAGTCATTTGTTTTTCCATGAATCCAGCACAGCACAAGTTCTGGGGTTGCAATTCATAAAGAAAACAAATGTGAAAACTGAGAGCTGTTATGACATTTATCTTCATGAATATGGAAACAAGTGAATTACTATCTCTCTCTTTACAAGGTGGAAAGAATTGTCGCAACAAATTTGAATCTTGGTGTTTGTTGGAAGGTGAGAGCTGAAGGGCCTTAGTTAATCTGGCCCTTCTTTTCGTAGGAGATTCACCCACCTTTAAATGGTCAGTCAGTGGCAAAACTCCCAAATCAGGGATCTTTTCATTGACCCAAAAGGGGCCAATTTTCTCCTAATCCCATTTTTCTAAGCAATCAAGAGGCCTCTTGGGACATCCCTGGTGGTCCACAGGTGGAGATTTCACCTTCCAGTGTGGGGGGTTCAGGTTCAATCCCTGGTCAGGGAGCTAAGATTCCACATTCCTCATGGCCATAAAACCAAAACACAAAATAGAAGCAATATTGTAACAAATTCAATAAAGACTAAAAATGATCCACATCAAAAAAAAATCTTTAAAAAAAAAGGCCTCTTCAACATACTTAATATGGGATCTTAAATGACATATAAGTAATCAATTTTTGACTGCTTGTCTTGAGCTAACCCACTTTTTGATATTTATCTTCATTTTGCCTATATTTATGCTACACAAATTCCACTGTCAATAAACTCTGTAATGTCCAGAATTATGAATCTGAACCTTTCTGTTCAGGAGCTCAGCACCATGCTTAGTAAGAAAAGATTCCAGGCAGCTCAGCTTTGGCTGTGGCCTCATACATTCACATTTGAGATTTAAAAATTCCACTGAAAATCCATTGATATTCCATTAAGTGTAAAAAATTGCTATTTCTGGGGAGCTCTTAAGGTCTTTCTGGAGAAGCAAGATTCCTTTATAAAGAACTAAAAAATATATTTTTTAAAGTAAAGCAGTCAAACAAATGCTTTAGAGTCCTTCAAAATGCCTTAGAGTCCTCTCTCACTGGAACTATTACTAATTATCCACATGTATTCTATTAATTTATGTCAGCTCTATTAACCTGTTAAAAGGATTTAGCAGAAGAAAGACATTTAGAAACTAGACTAGAAATCAAAAGACTTCAAATTTAAACATGATATTTGCTTGCCAGGGAATACAGTGAAAGGAGAATGGTATAATGATGAGAAAACAGCCTGCCTCGCAAGTCTTATTTGACCACCTACCACTTGTGTGCACTTGAACATGTTTTAATCCCTGGGCCTCAGTTGCATCCTTGTTAGTAAAAATAAGCATAATTCCTACATCAAGGGTGGATGTAAGAAACTGGATAACATACGTGAAGCCAACAGAAAGCCAGACTCATAATAGGGGCTCTGCTACTGCTAAGTTGCTTCACTCGTGTCCAACTCTGTGCGACCCCATAGACCGCAGCCCACCAGGCTCCCCCATCCCTGGGATTCTCTGGGCAAGAATACTGGAGTGGGTTGCCATTTCCTTCTCCAATGCATGAAAGTGAAAAGTCAAAGTGAAGTCGCTCAGTTGTGTCCAACTCTTTGCGACCCCATGGACTGCAGCCTACCAGGCTCCTCCGTCCATGGGATTTTCCAGGCAAGAGTACTGGAGTGGGGTGCCATCACCTTCTCCAAATAGGGGCTCAGTGAATGCTAGGTTGTTATCTCTTCCATGGCATCCCTACTTTAACTCTCCCTAATCTCTCTGTTCCTAATCCAGATAACCTATATTACAAGAGAACTGTAAGGACTGATTTTAGGATGATGCACAGAAAATATATAGAGCATCTATGTTGCAAAAATCATTTATTAGAGCATTTATGTTGCAAAAAATCCTTCCATAGACAAAAGAATTGCTTAAAGAAAAATACGTAACAAAAAGATCTTCCAAGACAAGACACATGGAGGAGGCACAAGAAATAGAACTAGCTGGTAACTGCAAGGTAAGAAGAACTGGTAGAGGGGAGAGAGAGCCTTCTTCTGACTTAAGCAACTGAGTGACCAAAGATGCCTTGAACTGAGGTGGGCAAGGTAGAGGATAGGACAAGCAGAGGCTGTGACGAGGGATGATAATGGGTTTAACTTTGGATGGTAATGGATTAAGTTCTAGACCTGGCTATGGTCTGAATGTCTGTGTCCTGCTCAAATTCCTATGTTGAAATCCTAATCCCCAGGTTGATGGCATTAGGAGGTGGGTCCTTTGGGAGGTGATTAGGTAGTGATGGCAGACCCTCTTAGATTAGTGCTCTTATAAAAGAGACTCCTGCAGAGCTGCCTAGGTCTTTCCACCATGTGCTGCGTGCTCAGTCGTGTCCGACTCTTTGTGATCCCATGGACTGTAGCCCACCAGGCTCCCCTGTCCATGAAATTCTCCAGGCAAGAATACTGGAGTGGGTTACCGTTTCCTTCTCCTTCCACCATGTGAGGACACAGCAAAAAGACACCAAAAAGGAACCAGAAAGTGGGTTCTCATCAGAACCTGACACGCTGGCACCCTGACCTTGAACTTTCATCCTCCAGAACTGTGAGCAATAAGTTGCTGCTGCTTATAAGCCACTGAGCGCCGAAGAATTGATGCTTTTGAACTGTGGTGTTGGAGAAGACTCTTGAGAGTCCCTTGGACTAAAAGGAGATCCAACCAGTCCATTCTAAAGGAGATCAGCCCTGGGATTTCTTTGGAAGGAATGATGCTAAAGCTGAAACTCCAGTACTTTGGCCACCATGCGAAGAGTTGACTCATTGGAAAAGACCCTGATGCTGGGAGGGATTGGGGGCAGGAGGAGAAGGGGACAACAGAGAATGAAATGTCTGGATGGCACCACTGACTCGATGGACGTGAGTCTCAGTGAACTCCGGGAGTTGGTTATGGACAGGGAGGCCTGGCGTGCTGCGATTCATGGGGCCTCGAAGAGTCGGACACGACTCAGCAACTGATCTGACCTGATAAGCCACCCAGTCTATGGTATTTTGTTACAACTGCCCAAACAGACTAAGACAGACATGTTGGGTTTGAGCTTTATGATTCTCTAATCAGCCCCCTAAATAGACAGTAGTCTCTAAACAAATGTTTCAAGCATGTGCATGCCCTCAAAATAACCTAATTTACAAGAAACCCTTTTTAGACAAAGAATCATTTGATAAAGCAGCTCCTTGACATATCTGTTTTGTGAATTTCAGTCTCAGTATACCAGGTTTTCCTCCAAGAAAAGCAAACCTGCACATATGCTCATTATGGTCTTTAAGAATAGATTTTCTAATTCATTGCTCCAGGAATGATGACTGCCAATTCAGAAATCTGAGTCGTCTATCACAACTTCTATGTAATCCTGTTTATCATTTCAAAATTAAGTTGCTGTCTTTGTCCAGAAGGAAAGAACTTGGTTTTTAAGAAGCACTTTTGAAGTCACCTATGAGTTTCTCAGAAATTATCACATTTAACACCATGGCTTTTAACTTGGGTCATAGTTTTCAAGAAGTTTTCCTTCTGTCCAAAACCTCATCCCTTCCTTTCACCTTACGCCACCCTCGTTCCCACCTATCCTCCACCATTGCCATCAAAAACCCTTGAAAAGTCTAGGAGTTCTTACTTCAGAGGTACTACCACCGTTTCAAACATACTAAAATGAGTCATGCAAATCACTTATAACTTGACTGGCTGAGTTGCAGAAGACTAGATGATATAATGTTATGTTCTAAACATATTTAAATTAAAGTGTTCATGGGTGGTTTTTTTTGCTTGTTTGTTTGTTTTTTTTGTTTTTTTTTTTTTTTTGAGCACAAGCCACTCATTGTCCATACTTGGCCTGGCAAAAGAATCTTCTCTGCTCAAATATATATATATATATATACATATATATATACACACACACACACACACACACACACACACACTTAAATTAAATGTTAATATCAATTTTATCAAATTGAGCTTTTTTAATTTTGGAAAAAAAGAGAGAAATTTCAAACATTGTTGTAGGCCGTTGAAAAGTTTGTTGTCCATTAAGCTCTTTTTTAATAGCTGATGGATAAAACAGTCCCACAACAAAGCCTTCTCAGAGAAGTCCAAGGCACTATCATTTTCTGAATATTTTTGCTGATCTTTTCCCCCTCACATATAAAGCATTTGTATTATTTTAAGTGTTTCTTATTATGGGCTCTTCTGTCCTCATGTAAAAGATGGCATGAAGTACCATGAGAATTGGGAATTGATTACCTCATTTGTCCTGGAGGTGGGGGCCACCTCTTCCTGCCCCTGGAATCTCTAGTGTACTCAGGCATGATGTGGCGTGAGAGCACAGCTGGCCAGGTTTGGACACCTCCGTTCCGTTACAAGACCTCTCAGCAAACACCGCAGGGCCTTCTACATGATCCAAGTGAGGCCTGAGGTAGAGCCAGCATGGTCTTCTATGAGATTTCACTCCAAGGACTCTGAATTTTCAAAGATACTCACAGGACAGGTGTTACCAAAAGCAAAACGTGATTATTTAAAAGACTTATCTCTTCAAAGTACCAAATATGCCATAGGTATCTGCCTTGGCAGAAATCAGTAACAGAAACATACTGAAAACCAAGCTTCTCTGAGTTCATAGCTGATTTCCAGAAGTACTTTGTCAGATTCCTCCCGAAGCTGAAAAGCCAAGGATAGGAAGGACCAAGGATAAGAAGGACCTCTATTGCTCCTTCCCTGCCAAATGCAGTCACTCTGCTAACCCTGGTCACCCTTGGGAAAAAAGAGAACAGGAGGCAGGCAAGACAGAGGGATAAATGGAAGGGGCTGCAAGCTGTGCAAAGACTGCGTTTGTCTCCTACACCTTACATTCAAACCTATATGCCTCTCTGTGAAGACAATCTGAGTTGAGAGAGCAGGAGACAGAGGCCTATTTAGCCAATAATTTGATAATATTTTTTAGACACCCCTTATCTCTAATTAGATAGCCACTTTCTTTTGACAATGAAAGAAAAAGTAGTTCTTACAATATTAACTTCTCAAATAGCAAGACTGTGTTGATTTACTGTGCTCAATAAGCTGTGCATTTCGCTCCACGAGAGACGGCGTTGAGAGAATTGATTTTATAAAAAACTGTAGCACGTGATAATTGCAACTTATTGATGGTATTAATTATCTCAATTTCTGTTTTGTCATTTGGTATACAGTTTAAAGGCTTGAGAACTTAAATGTAAAAGGGGGGAAATGATTTTAAAATAAAGCTAGTTATTTATTTGACAAAAGATAAAATCAAAGGGTTTTTTTTTTCTTATTTATGAACAGAAATTCTGTGTAATGTCATCCCTAATAGAGTATCGATTTCCCCCTTTTGATTTTTGCAATGTGCTTTGGATCTGCCTTTTATGTATTTTAAATATACGAGTTTTGCGTTACATTTGGGAAAACCTGCAAATACAGAGAATATATTTTCCCAAATAGATCTAGATATTTCGGTTGTCAGAAATCAATTCCACACACATTAGTCTAGCATCAGACCAACTGTGACACGTAAAAGAAAAATAAGTTGAATTGAAGAATTCAGCAATAACTGCTCAATGAAAAAAGATTGATTGCAAACCAGGAATGATTTCAACCTGATTATAATTTTTTTAATTTTATTTCATTTTTAATTGGAGGATAATTATTTTATAATACTGTGTTGGTTTTCTGCCATACATCAACATGAATCAGCCATAAGTATACATATGTTTCCTCCCTCCTGAAACTTTCTCCCACCTCCTTCCCCTTCGCACCCTTCTATCAACCTGATTTTAAATTAAAGGCGAAAAAATATATGTGGAAATGATCGCGAATACTTATACTTCCTGAAAAGCTTCCCCTCTTCTCTCCACACTCCCGCCAGCCTCAATCACATTATTTGCACACTGAAAAATAACTTTGGTAGCAGAGCTGGCAACCCCTTAAACCGACACTCATCTTCAGTCTTCTTACCAATCCCTTCTCTGAGAACAAAAATGTGAGATGCAAAAAAATAAAACAAAATGAAGAAGAAACTGTTACATATTTGAATGAGACTTTGTAACATACAAAAGTCAAACATGATCTCTTTGTATTAACTCAGTCCAGAGTCCCCAACTTCTAACTTAATTTTGGGAGTGGCGAAATCCTCAAGGGAAGTCAGTGATTTACCTCCACCTGTAAATCTGAAGGATGAATTTGGAAGCAGTTCCCTGGTGGTTCAGATGGTAAAGAATCCACTTGCAACGCGGGAGACCTGGGTTCCATTCCTGGGTTGGGAAGATCCCATGGAGGGCGGGCATGGCAACCCACTCCAATATTCTTGCCTGGAGAATCCCCATGGACAGAGGAGCCTGGTGGGCTAGGAGTCCATGGGGTCCCAAAGAGCTGGACACAACTGAGCCACTAACATTTTCTTTTCTTTTTCAAAATTAGGAAAAGCAGCTTATTTAGAAAGCAGAAAAGCCTCAGACTTGGAATTAGATGTCTTTGGCTTGGTATCTAATTAGCTGTGTTGCCTTGGGCATGTAGCTAAGCCTTTCTGAGTATTTTCCTCCCCAGTGCTATGGATGAATTGGACAGGATGATAGCCACATTCTCTTCTAGTTAACTGTCAGCCAAAAAGCACTGATTGAGCAACTGCCTTGACTCCAACTCAGTGCAGAATAAAGTAGAGGGCTATGAAAATATTCTGTGTGTGTGTGTCTACCTCCCCTATCGGTCTTCAACTTAAAGGCGAATACGTGCCCAGTTCTTCTTTGTTTCTCCTAGCATTTCACAATGTCTTGCAAAATAAAATCACCCAACAATTTCTTTGGTGAGTAAATGAACACATGAAAGCTTTCATAGTAGTTTTATAGTCTCCCTGGGAAAATACCAAAAATGCATTCTGTCTTTGGCAGGGACAGGGGGAGGGCAGTAAAGGTTACAACTAATAGAACCGAGAAATATGTTGAACAGAGGAATTTCGTTTATCCCACTCAGAAGCAATAAATTAAAATAGGATATTACAGTACTCTCCTGAATTTAAGACCATGAGCCCATTTTATAACTGGAAAAGCATCCAAATGAACAGGCAACATTGCTCACCTCTCCAGGCACACCTAAAATGACTGATGCTTTGAAAGAAAATTTCTTGCTAATAATCATGAACTCAGTTGATGCCTCAAAAGCTTTCCACCAAGATTGCTACCTTGGTGAATGAAGCTTCCTTACAAAATGGGAGATTTTAATCCCCAGTGAAGTCGTCATAGAATTGCAAACATCGGAATTTATTTCATGAGGATTGAAAATCATTTTTCTCTAAAATAACAAGCTTAACTTTTAAGGAGAACGGACATTTAAATAGAAGGGAGGAAATCTTTTCCACACACAGTTTTTTAGTTTTCACAGTTAAATAACTGAAACTAAAGCTCCACTTGACTTAAAAGTAAGCAGGATTCTAAACGTAAACCACAGCCACTGCAACACACAATCAGTTTACTCCCCTGAGAGCTCTTTGGCAAGGAGATGGGGAGGCCTCTTATTTGTCAGTCAGGGTGAAAGACAGAAAACCAAGGTGTCAGTTAAAGAAACAGATCCATGCTTCTCTAATGCCTTCTAAAAGTCCCCTGTCAAAAATCTCCACACATTGTAGCCTTGCTCATTTCATCTCCTTAGACACCACATATCATTAATCATCTCTGTCTGTCAAGACAAAGAGCTGGAAAACATTTATATTCCAAAATCTCTCAAACATCAAATAGGTCTCAAACACAAAGTGCGCTCCGGTTATCAATTATGATTGGATACTTAAGGTGACAAGTCCTGTTTCAGGCTCTTAGCTTTCCCCTCCCACCATCAGGCTCAGAGAATTGCACATGAGAGGCACAAAATATAACCACACTCAGAAGGCTGATAGACTTCTCCTTAAGGAATAAACAGTCTCATTCCTATGACGCGGAAAGGCAAGCAGTGCCCACTGTGACCAGACTTCCTCCTAACATTCCCCTCAGTGTATCACTGGTTCCAAGATGGTGTCCTGTGAGGAATGGGAAAGCCCACCTGCTCCTCCCCACCAGCCAAAGCTGCCATCCACAGTAGCCTGCCACATGGGGGTCAATCTTTGAGTGACAGTATTTGCTCATAACCAAACATCCAAGTACCGCTATTAAGGACAGAGTTGAGTGGACAAACCAGAGAGAAGGTCTGCACAGTTACCACGGAACAGTGGGTGTCTATGAGAAGGAGAGAGAAGAAGGAAGGCTCTGGAAAGAAAAGACACGGGCTTGACTCAAGACTGTCTTAACCTACCTTTACAACTTTGCCTTCTTAACAGCTCTGAGACCTGGAATAAGAGCCTTAGGGTGATGAGAAAGCATCAGGAGTCATTGGGTGTGTAGGCAGCAAGCAGGGAACCCTTTCCTTTCCCTGTACCTGTTTTAGGACTCTTGTAAACACCACCCCAACACAAGGTTTCTAAATGTTTGACTCTACATACATTTTTGCCCTTAACTCACAAGTTCAAACCTGATGGCTGCTTATTTTATGAAACTGTAGGTTTTTCATTTATAAATACATTTTGCTCCAAAGATTCAAGTGTGTGCCCATCTTAACTTTGTCAGTTTTGTTACCTCTGCAAGAAAACCCTCCCACCATAATGGTTTAGCTAAATAGCACCCATCATTCAAAATTCAACTCCTTTCTCATCCCTTCTGAAAAGAACCTCATTAAAGGGTGATATTTCCCCCTTCAAAACCTCTACAGTATTTTCACATAAATCACAGAGTCAGAGAGAGAGAGAGAGAGAGAGAGAGAGTGTGTGTGTGTGTGTGTGTGTGTGTGTAACAGCATATCAACACTGCACAGAGTTCTTACCTAACTTCTGGATGTCCAGGTTGGCTGGGCAGGCAGAGCATAGGGTACTCCCATCCTAGATCCAAGGATAACCCAGGATAGGGCACTCAGTGCATTTTAGTATAGGTCTCCAGTCTAACCAATCCCCCTCAGGAATGATTTCCCAGCATCCAAACACTGTACAGTTCTAAAGAAAATTACTGTAGCCTGAAACCAATGACAGCAAATAATTTTTGCCAACACTGAAACAACACTGCTTCCTCAGAATTGGGAAATGAATCTTCTCATTGTTGCGTGTCTCCGTGTTCTACTGTTTCACTTAGCTTTTATACCAGATTTTCCGTTTTGCCTTCATTACTGTACTATCAAATCTTTCAAACGAAAGAGCTAAAGTAGATTTTCTATATTTTTCCTTAAAATTTTATTTCAGACTTAGACAATATATGTAGTTATCAAATGAAAGTAAGTAATATTATTTCTGTATTAGACTATTTTTCAAACAGTAAGATAACTAATTTTTGAATGTTTCTGATTTGGTTTAGTTCTAGGAAATTAGATTTCCCTTATCTATAATCTATTATGTGACTAATGTGTGTAGTGTTCACTTTTGAAAGAATCCAAAATAAGGAATTTAGAATATTAGTTCATTGTTTATATTCACATTAACCAACCAACTAAATTGACTTTTTTTTTCTTTTTAAAAAATTTTTCAAGTCTTTGATTCCTACCATTATGCTTCATTTTTTTTTTCCAGGCTTTGGTGGTATTTAATAAAAAAGAGTTTTCCAAGGATTCTTAAGGAAATGATATATCTTCATGCCCTCCACTAAAACTGCTTATTTCCTCTGAGCCTAGCTTTCAGGATCGGTATTGTAAAAAACTTAACAGAAAACAAACAATTTTAAAGACAAGTACTCCTCCAACTAATACATAGATAAATTACACAAAGGGTAAAAAAATGTCCATGACAAAAATACTCTTTAAGGGTAGAAATGTACGTGAGAGTCATGGAATATGCATTTGGTAGATTCATTTTGCTCACTGAGAGTTTTCTTTCCCAGCTTTTTTCTTTTTTTTTTTTTTAATTTTTTTTTATTGAAGGATAATTGCTTTACAAAATTTTGTTGTTTTCTGTCAAACCTCAACATGAATCAGCCATAGATATACATATATCCTCTCCCTTTTAAACCTCCCTCCCATCTCCCTCTCCATCCCACCCCTCTAGGTTGATACAGAGCCCCTGTTTGAGTTTCCTGAGACATAGGGCAGATTCCCATTGGCTGTCTATTTTACATATGATAATGTAAGTTTCTGGATCACTCTTTCCACATCTCATCCTCTCCTTCTCTCTCCCCATGTCCATAAGTCTATTCTCTGTGTCTGTTTCTCCATCGCTGCCCTGTAGATAAACTCTTCAGAACCATTTTTCTAGATTCCGTGGTATGTGTGTTAGAATATGATATTTATCTTTCTCTTTCTGACTCACTTCACTCTGTATAATAGGTTCTAGGTTCATCCACCTTATCAGAACTGACTCAAACGTGTTCCTTTTTCTAGCTGAGTAATATTCCATTTTGTATATGTACCACAATCTTTTTTTTTTTAACTTGTTGTGCCCATAATTCATTCAGTGCTCACAATAAACCTTTAATGAAGATGTTTTTAATCTCCATTTTATAGTAATGTGGTTCAAAGTCTATAGTTAAAGTCTATTTCAGAGTCTACAAATGTCTAACAATTAAAGGATGATTGAGATCTTTGGCCAGGGTCCAGCAAGATTCTAGATTCCATGCATTTCCTCCTACGACATTATGGAACATCCATAATGTTGTATGTACCACAATCTTTATCCATTCATCTGTCGAAGGGCAACTAGGTTGCTTCCTTGTTCTGCTGCTGCTGCTGCTAAGTCGCTTCAGTCGTGTCCAACTCTGTGTGACCCCATAGACGGCAGCCCATCAGGCTCCTCTGTCCCTGGGATTCTCCAGGCAAGAACACTGGAGTGGGTTGCCATTTTCTTCTCCAATGCATGAAAGTGAAAAGTGAAAGTGAAGTCACTCAGTCATGTCCGACTCATAGCAACCCCATGGACTGCAGCCTACCATACTCCTCCGTCCATGGGATTTTCCAGGCAAGAGTACTGGAGTGGGGTGCCATTGCCTTCTCCTAGCTATTGTAAATAGTATTTCAGTGAACAAAGGGATACATGTGTCTTTTTCAGTTTTGGTTTCCTCAGGGTATATGCCTAGGAGTGCGATTGCTGGGTCATATGGTGGTTTTATTCCTAGTTTTTTAGGGAATCTCCATACTGTCTTCCATGGTGGCTGTATCAATTGACATTCCCACCAACAGTGCAAGAGCATTCCCTTTTCTCCACACCTTCTCCAGCATTTATTGTTTGTAGACTTTCTGATGACGGCCATTCTGACCGGCGTGAGGTGATATCTCATTGTGGTTTTGATTTGCATTTCTCTAATAATGAGAGATGTTGAGCACCTTTTCCTGTATTTATTAGCCATCTGCAAGTCTTCTTTGGAAAAATGTTTGTTAAGCTGACTCATTTGAAAAGACCCTGATGCTGGGAAAGACTGAGGGCAGGAGGAGAAGGGGATGACAGAGGATGAGATGGTTGGATGGCATCACTGACTCAACGGACATGAGTTTGGGTAAACTCCGGCAGCTGGTGATGGACAGGGAAGCCTAGTGTGTTGCAGTCCGTGGGGTCGCAAAGAGTCAGACATGACTGAGCGACTGAACTGAACTGAACTGAAGTCTTTTTCCCAATTTTTGATTGGGTTGTTTGGTTTCCTGGTATTGAGTTGTATGAGCTGCGTGTATATTTTGAAAATTAATCCTTTGTCAGTTTCATTTGCTATTATTTTCTCCCAACCTGAGGGTTGTCTTTTCACCTTGCTTATAGCTTCCTTTGCTGTGCAAAAGCTTTTAAGTTTAATCAGGTCCCATTTGTTTACTTTTGTTTTTATTTCCTTTACTCTAAGAGGTGGGTCATAGAGGATCTTGCTTTGATTTTTGTCATCGAGTGTTCTCCCTATGTTTTCCTCTAAGAGTTTTATAGTTTCAGGTCTTACATTTAGGTCTTTAATCCATTTTGAGTCTATCTTTGTGTATGGTGTTAGGAAGTGTTCTAATTTCATTCTTTTACACGTAGCTGTCCAGTTTTCCCAGCACCATTTGTTGAAGAGGCTGTCTTTGCCCCATTGTATATTCTTGCCTCCTTCGTCAAAAATAAGGTACCCATAGGTGCATGGGTTTATTTCTAGGCTTTCTATCTTGTTCCATTGGTCTATATTTCTGTTTTTGTGCCAGTACCATACTGTCTTGATGACTGTAGCTTTGTAGTATAATCTAAAGTAAGGAAGGTTGATTCCTCCAGCTCCTTCTTCTTTCTCAAAACTGCTTTGGCTCTTGGGGGTCATTTGTGTTTCCATATGAATCGTGAAAATTTTTCATCTAGTTCTGTGACTAATGCCATGGGTAATTTGATAGGGATCACATTGAATCTGGAGATTGCATTTGGTAATATAGTCATTTTCACAATATTGATTCTTCCTACCCAGGAACATGGAATATCTCTCCATCTGTTTATGTCTTCTTTGGTTTCTTTCATTAGTGTCTTATAATTTTCTGTGTACAGTTCTTTTGTTTCCTTAGGTAAGTTTATTCCTGTTTAATTCTTTTTGTTGCAATGGTGAATGGGATTGATTCCTTAATTTCTCTTTCTGAATTTTCATTGTTAGTATATAGAAATGCAAGTGATTTCTCTGTATTGATTTTGTATCCTGCAACTTGCTAAGTTCACTGATTACCTCTAGTAATTTCCTCATACTATCTTTAGGGTTTTCCATATACAGTATCATGTCATTTGCAAACAGTGAGAGCTTTATTTTTTCTTTTTCAATCTGGATTCCTTTTATTTCTTTTTATTCTCTAATTGCTATAACTAGGACTTCCAGAACTATGTTGAATAATAGTAGTGAAAGTGGATACCCTTGTCTTGGTCCTGATCTTAGAGGGAATGCTTTCAGTTTTCCACCAATGAGAATAATGTTTGCTGTTGGTTTATCATATATGGCCTTTACTCTGTTGAGGTAGGTTCCTTCCATGTCCATTTTTTGAAGAGTTTTAATCATAAATCGGTACTGAATTTTGTCAAAGCTTTTTCTGCATCTATTGAGATTATCATATGATTTTTATCTTTCAATTTGTTAATATGGTGTATCACATTGATTGATTTTCATATATTGAAGAATCCTTGCATCCCTGGAATAAAGCCAACTTGATCATGGTGTGTGAGCTTTTTAATGTGTTGCTGAATTCTGTTTGCTAAAATTTTGTTGAGGATTTTTGCATCTATGTTCATCAGTAATATTGGCCTGTAGTTTTCTTTTCGTGTGTTGTCTTTGTCTGGTTTTGGTATCAGGGTGATGGTGGCCTCGTAGAATGAGTTGGGAAGTGTTCCTTCCTCTGCAATTTTTTTGAAAGAGTTTTAGAAGAATAGGCACTAGGTCATCTCTAAATGTTTAATAGAATTCTCCTGTACATATATCTGGTCCTGGGCTTTTGTTTTTTGGGAGATTTTTTTTATCACAGCTTCAATTTCAGTGCTTGGGTTGTTCATAATTTCCATTTCTTCCTGGTTCAGTCTTGGAAGATTGAACTTTTCTAAGAATCTGTCCATTTCTTCCAGGTTATCCATTTTATTACCATATAGTTGTTCATAGTAGTCTCTTATAACCCTTTGTATTTCTGCATTGTCTGTTGTAACCACTCCTTTTTCACTTCTAATTTTGTTGATTTGATTCTTCTCTCTGTTTTTCTTGATGAGTCTGGCTAAAGGATTGTCAATTTTGTTTATCTTCCAAAGAACCAGCTTTAGTTTTATTAATATTTACTAGTGTTTCTTTCATTTCTTTTTCAATCATTTCTGCTCTGATCTTTATGATTTATTTCCTTCTACTAATTTTGGGGATTTTTTTCCTTCTTTTTCCAGTTGTTTTAAATGTAGAGTTAGGTTGTCTATTCAATGTTTTTCTTGTTTCTTGAGGTAGAATTGTATTGCTATAAATTTCCCTCTTAGGACTGCTTTTGTTGCACCCCATAGGTTTTCAGTTGTCGTGTTTTCGTTGTCATTTGTTTGTAGAAATTTTTTGATTTCCCTTTTGATTTCTTCAGTAACCTGTTGGTTATTTAGAAACATGCTGTTTAATCTCCATGTGTTTGTGTTTCTTCGTTTTTTTCTTGTAACTGATATCTAGTGTCATAGCATTGTGGTCGGAGAAGATGCTTGATACCATTTCAATTTTCTTAAAATTACTGAGGTTTGATTTGTGACCCAGACGTGGTCCATCCTGGAGAATGTTCCATGTGCACTTGAGAAGATGTATTCTTCTGCATTTGGATAGAATGTCCTGAAGATATCAATGAGATCTATCTCATCTAATGTATCGTTGAAGACTTGTGTTTTCTTATTAATTTTATGTTTTGATGATTTTCCCATCAGTGTGAGCGGGGTGTTAAAGTCTCCTACTATTATTGTGTTATTGTCAATTTCTCCTTTTATGTCTGTTAGTGTTTCTCTTATGTATTGAGGTGCTCCTATGTTGGGTGCATAGATATTTACAATTGCTATGTCTTCCTCTTGGATTGATTCCTTGATCATTATGTAGTGTCCTTCCTTACCTCTTGCAATCTTCTTTATTTTAAGGTCTATTTTGTCTGATACGAGGATTGCTACTCCAGCTTTCTTTTGCTTCCCATTGGCATGAAATATATTTTTCCATCCTCTCACTTTCAGTCTATATGTGTCTTGAGATCTAAAGTGGGTTTCTTATAGACAGTATATATATTGGTCTTGTTTTTGTATCCATTCAGCCAGTCTGTGATTTTTGGTTGGAGCATTTAATCCATTTACATTTAAAGTAATTATTCATATATATGTTCCTATTGAAATTTTCTTCATTGTTTAGGGTTGATTTGTAGATATTTTTTCTTCTCTTGTATTTCTTGACTATATACATGCATTTAATATTTGTTGTAAAGCTGGTTTGGTGGTACTGAATTCTCTTAACTTTTGCTTGTCTGAAAAGCTTTTGATTTCTCCATCAATTTTGAATGAGATCCTTGCTGGGTACAGTAATCTTGGTTGAAGATTTTTCCCTTTCAATACTTTAAATATATCCTGCCATTCCCTTCTGGCCTGCAGATTTTCTGTCGAAATTTCAGCTGTCAAGTGAATGGGGTTTCCCTTACATATTACTTGTTGCTTCTCCCTCGATGCTTTTAATATTCTTTCTTTGTGTTTAGTCTTTGTTAGTTTGATTAGTATGTGCCTTGGCATGTTTCTCCTTGGATTTATCCTGTATGGGACTCTTTGTGCCTCTTGGACTTAATTGGCAATTTCCTGTTCCATTTTGGGGAAATTTTCAACTATCATCTCTTCAAAAACTTTCTCATACCCTTTCTTTTTTTCTTCTTCTTCTGGGACCCCTATGATTCTAATGTTGGTGCATTTGATATTGTCCTAGAGGTCTCTGAGACTATATTGAGTTATCTTCATTCTTTTTACTTTATTCTGCACTTCAGAAATTATTTCCACCATTTTATCTTCCAGTTCACTGATTTGTTCTTCTGCTTCAGATATTCTGCTATTGATTCCTTCTAGAGTATTTTTAATTTCAGTAGTTCTGTTGTCTCTTCATGTTTATTTTTTAATTCTTCTAGGTTTTTGTTAATTGATTCTTGCATTTTCTCCATTTTGCTTTCAAGGTTTTGATCATCTTTACTATCATTATTCTGAATTCTTTTTCAGGTAGTTTGCTTATTTCCTCTTCATTTATTTGGACTTCTGCATTTCTAGTTTGTTCTTTCATTTGTGCAGTATTTCTCTGCTTTTTCTTTTTTTTAACTTCTTGTGTTTGAGATCTCCTTTTCCCAGGCTTCAAGGTTGAATTCTTTCTTCCTTTTGGTTTCTGCCCTCCTAAGGTATTCTGAAAGGGATGGGAATACCAGACCACCTGACCTGCATCTTGAGAAACCTGTATGCAGGTCAGGAAGCAACAGTTAGAACTGGACATGGAAAAACAGACTGGTTCCAAATAAGAAAAGGAGTACATGAAGGCTGTATATTGTCACCCTGCTTATTTAGTTGATATGCAGAGTACATCATGAAAAATGCTGGGCTGGAGGAAGCACAAGCTGGAATCAAGATTGCTGGGAGAAATATCAATAACCTCAGATATGCAGATGATGCCACCCTTATGGCAGAAAGTGAAGAGGAACTAAAAAGCCTCTTGATGAAAGTGAAAGAGGAGAGTGAAAAAGTTGGCTTAAAGCTCAACATTCAGAAAATGAAGATCATGGCATCTGGTCCCATCACTTCATGGCAAATAGATGGGGAAACAGTGGGAAAAGTGGCAGAATTTATTTTGGGGGGCTCCAAGATCACTGCAGATAGTGATTGCAGCCATGAAATTAAAAGACGCTTACTCTTTGGAATAAAATTTATGACCAACCTAGACAGCATATTAAAAAGCAGAGACAGATATTTACATGCCACTGAGCAAGAGAAAATTTATGATGCAGGAAAGAGAGAGGGCAATGAATGAAGCAACTATCTTTGTCAGCAAGAGAGGTTTGGATTTGGTGCACAAGTGGCGGACTTCAGTTTATCTGAGTATCGATTGTTCATCTTTCCTTCTTTCTTCCTTTCCTCCTTCCCCTCATCCATTCTTTTTTCTTCTTCTATTTTATTTTTATTTATTGAAATATAATTGACAAAATAACTTGTATAAATTTAAGCTGTACAACATAATGTTTTGAAACATGTATTTAGTGAAATGACTACCACAATAAAATTAGCTAACGCATCAAAAAAATAAATAAAATGTATGAAACGAGATGCCAGTCCAGGTTCAATGCACGATACTGGATGCTTGGGGCTAGTGCACTGGGACGACCCAGAGGGATAGTATGGGGAAGGAGGAGGGAGGAGGGTTCAGGATGGGGAGCACATGTATACCTGTGATGGATTCATTTTGATATTTGCAAAACTAATACAATTATGTAAAGTTTAAAAATAAAATAAAATTTTAAAAAAAAAGAACCCAAAAAAATAAATAAATAAATAAAAAGCAGACTATTATTGTATTATTGTTAATTTCTCCTTTCATACTTGTTAGTATTTGTCTTACATATTACGGTGCTCCTATGTTGGGTGCATATATATTTATAATTGTTATATCTTCTTCTTGGATTGATCCTTTGATCATTACGTAGTGACCTTCTTTGTCTCTTTTCACAGCCTTTGTTTTAAAGTCTATTTTATCTGATACGAGTATTGCTACTCCTGCTTTCTTTTGGTCCCTATTTGCATGGAAAATCTTTTTCCAGCCCTTCACTTTCAGTCTGTATGTGTCCCCTGTTTTGAGGTGGGTCTCTTGTAGACAACATATGTAGGGGTCTTGTTTGAAACTGGAGCCTATTATACAGAGTGAAGTAACCCAGAAAGAAAAACACCAATACAGTATACTAACGCATATATATGGAATTTAGAAAGATGGTAACAATAACCCTGTATACGAGACAGCAAAAGAGACACTGATGTATAGAACAGTCTTTTGGACTCTGTGGGAGAGGGAGAGGGTGGGATGATTTGGGAGAATGGCATTGAAATATGTATAATATCATATATGAAACGAGTTGCCAGTCCAGGTTCGATGCACGATACTGGATGCTTGGGGCTGGTGCACTGGGACAACCCAGAGGGAGGGTATGGGGAGGGAGGAGGGTTCAGGATGGGGAACACATGTATACCTGTGGCAGATTCATTTTGATATATGGCAAAACCAATACAATATTGTAAAGTTAAATAAAATAAAATTAAAAAATAAAAATAAATAAATAAAAATAAAAAGCAGAGACATTACTTTGTCAACAAAGGTCTGTCTAGTCAAGGCTATGGTTTTTCCAGTAGTCATATATGGATGTGAGATTTGGACTATAAGGAAAGCTGAGCACTGAAGAATTGATGCTCTTCAACTGTGGTGTTGGAGAAGACTCTTGAGAGTCCCTTGAACTGCAAGGAGATCCAAACAGACCATCCTAAAGGAGACCAGTCCTGGGCGTTCATTGGAAGAACTGATGTTGAAGCTGAAACTCCAATACTTTGGCCACCTGATGTGAAGAGCTGACTCATTGGAAAAGACCCTCATGCTGGGAAAGACTGAGGGTGGGAGGAGAAGGGGACGACAGAGGATGAGATGGTTGGAGGACATCACCAACTCAATGGACATGGATTTTGGTAGACTCCGGGAGTTGGTGATGGACAGGGAGGCCTGTCATGCTGCAGTTCATGGGGTCGCAAAGAGTCAGACATGACTGAGCAACTGAACTAACCTGAACGTAAGGTTGGCCCATTGGTTTGTGTAAGCTTCTCATAGGGTGAGATTTGTGCTGTTTTTGTTTGTTTGTTTGTTTGTTTTCCTCTGATGGGCAAGGCTGAGTGAGGTGGTAATCTTGTCTGCTGAAAATTGGGTTTCTTTCTTTTTTTTTTTTGATTGTTGTTTAGATGAGGCATCCTGCACAGGGTGCTACTGGTGTTTGGGTGGTGCTGGTCTTGTATTCAAGTGGTTTCCTCTGTGGGAGTTCTCACTATTTGATACAGCTTAGGGTTAGTTCTGTGGTAATGGAGGGTCTTGGAGCCAGTGCTCCCACTCCAGAGGCTCAGGGCTTGATCTCTGGTTGGGAACAAAGATTCCATAAGTGGTTGATTATGGCATTAAGTGAGATTAAAACAAATATCCAAAAACAAGAAATCAAAGATGAACCCCAGACAAACGTCAGTTACAAAATCAGGCAAATAATAACTAAAATAATGGAATATACACCCATGAGCAAAGTCAAAACAGTCCAACAAAAATAAAATACAATATATTGACCTGGTGAACAAAGGAAATCAAAAATTATATTTACCAGTTAAGAGCAATGCTAACTAAGCACAAACTGGAAAACAAAACTAAAGCAAGTTGCCAAGTGGGGAATAAAGCAATGAAAACAAAACTAACAAATATGTTAAGAGGAAAGGAAAAAAAGAAAAGAAGGAAAGGATAGATATGCAAAGTTAAATAAAGGTAGATGAAGAAGATTTATATACATTGGAGATTAACTGCAAGGGAAAAGAATAGTAGGAAACAGTAGGAAAGGCAAACAAAGGAATGTAGAAAAAATATAATAGGTTTAAGAAAATTCAATTATAAATTATAATTTCTTTTAATTTATAATTAAATTAAATTAAAATTTTAAAATAAAATATTTATTTAAATATTTAAAAAAATAAAATGAAAATTATAATTATTCAATTATAAAATAGAGAAAAGAAAAAAAATAATAAAGAAAAAAGGAAAACTCCACAGAACTGCAAAGGCCCAAAGTAGAGGCAGAGGTTTATAGCAACAATAAAAAGTGTGACTGAAAATACACATATACATATACACCCATAAGCAAAATCAAAACAGTCCAACAAACTAAAGTACAATAGTTGACCTAGTGAATAAAGGGAACCAGAAAATTATGTCTACCAGAACAAAACTAACTAAAGCACAAGCTGGAAAACAAAACTAAAACAGGTGCCAATTGGGGTTTAAAGCAATGAAACAAAACTAACAAATATGTTGAGACCAAAGTAAAGAAAAAAAAGAAATAAAGAATAGATACGCAAAGTTAAATAGAGGTAGATAGAGAAGATTTATATATATTAAAGATTAACTGCAAGGGGAAAAGAACAGTAGGAAAAGCAAACAAAGGAATAAATGTAGAATAATAATAATAGGTTTAAAAACTAAAATTAAAAAAAGAGGAAAAAAAAAAGCGGAGAGAACTCCACAGAACTGCAAAAGCCCAATATAGAGACAGAGGTTTATAACAACAATAAAAAATGTGGCTGCGTCTAGGGCAGCAGGAAATATAGTGCTCTAGAAGGGTATGGCAATCAGTATTGGCCAATATGCTCCAGTATTCTTTCCTGGAGAACTCCCCTCCATGACAGAGAAGCCTGGCAGGCCACAGTCTTCAGGGTACAAAGAGTTGAACATGGCTGAAGCGATCCTGTGTGCATAGATAGATGCAAGATTTTTTTTTTTTTTTTTTTTTTTTTTGCCTGTGGCAGCTCTGCCCCAGCGAGAGTTGAGAGTGAAGGTGGCACTGCTGCTTGGCTTGTGGGGACCCTGGTGGTGCCAAACGTGCAGGGACACAGGACTCCCTCTGCTGCAGGAGTTATGGCCCTATCAGAGTCTTTTTTCAAGCCTTTTGTAGCTGGTGATCAGAAGGCCTCTTTGGCCAGTCTTTCTCCATAGCTCCGTCCATTCAGGCACTTAGAGGGCTCCCTTGCCTGGAATCCTTCTCTGTTGTTTGACACGTGAGGCACATAGAGAGGCCCCCCCCTGGCTGGGGTCCTACTCTGTAGATCGGTGTTTCAGGCACTTAAAAGGGGCACCCTGGGTGGGGTCCTACTCTGTAGTTCAGTAGGTCAGGCGTTTGATGGGCCAGCCTTTCTATTGTTCAGCTGCTGGCATGTGTTGGGTAGGGGGGTGCGGGGAGAGGCTATGGAGATAGCTCTACCCACTATGCATGACTCAGCAGCATCACCTTGCTTCCATGGCTGCCCAGCTTTCCTCCACAGGAATTTCCCACCACAGTCTCCTCCCTCACATCCCCTCAATTCGTCTCTCCGCTGTCAACAGCAGCCCTTGCCTTGGGATTGCTCCATAATCTCTTAACTACAGCTCCCAACCACTGTGCTGTCTAGGGTACATATGACTGCAGCAAGGACTGTCTGATTTCATTCCATTTAGGCTGCCACAGATCAGCTGTTTAACTCTCAGCCTTAAATGTTTCTCTTCTGACTCAGATGCCCTGATGTGTGAATTGGACCCCTGCTTCAGTTCCCCTACCCACCGAGGGCAGATTCAGTCCTACTAACACTCCAGTTTCCCTCCCTAGTTCCTTTGTGCTACCAAGTTTTGCGTGGGTCCATAACCCACTCCAGTACTCTTGCCTGGAAAATCCCATGGACGGAGGAGCCTGGTAGGCTGCAGTCCATGAGGTCGCAAACAGTTGAACACGACTGAGTGACTTCCTTTTCACTTTTCACTTTCACGCATTGGAGAAGGAAATGGCAACCCACTCCAGTGTTCTTGCCTAGAGAATTCCAGGGACGGCAGAGCCTGGCGGGCTGCCATCTATGGGGTCACACAGAGTCAGACACGACTGAAGTGACTTAGCAGCAGCAGCATATATTCTTTTCAGGTACTCTTGTCCGCTTTCAGCTGGTGTTCTGCAGGCACTTCTGTGTCTAAAGGTGTATTCCTGATGTATCCATGGGGAAAGATGTATTCCATGTCCACCTACTCCTCTGCCATCTTGTTCCTCCCGATTCCTACCATTATGCTTCTTAATGGTTACAGATGTTGACTAACAATATTAATCTGAAAAAGGAGTTTAAAATGCTACATCTTTACAAAATAAACAATTGTAGTTTTTAAAATATAATCTATATTAAAAACAAGCAAATCATGTCACTCCACACTTTCTATAGGAAAGAATAGCACATTCATAGGTGTGTGTGCACCCATAGAAAGTCTATCAAACATTTAAACATTACCTTTATAAGATTTTGTTGTTCAGTCACCAAGTCATGTCTGACTCTTTGCAACCCCATGGATTGCTGCACACCAGGCTCCTCTGTCCTTCACTGTCTCCTAGAGTTTGCTCAGATTCATGTCCATTGAGTCCCTGATGTCATCCAACCATCTCATCCACTGTCATCCCCTTCTCCTGCCTACAATCTTTCCCAGCATCAGGGTCTTTTCTAATGAGTCAGGTCGTTACATCAGGTGGGCAAAGCATTGGAGCTTCAGCTTCAGCATCAGTCCTTCCAATGAATATTCAGGACTGATTTCCTTTATGATTGGCTGGTTTGACCTCCTTGCAGTCCAAGGGACTCTCAAGAATCTTTTTCCAACACCACAATTTGAAAGCATCAATTCTTCAGAGCTCAGCCTTCTTTATAGTCCAACTCTCACATTCATACATGACTACTGGAAAAACTGTAGCTTTGACTACATGGATCTTTGTTGGCAAAGTGATGTCTCTGCTTTTTAATATGTTCTCTAAGTTTGTCATAGCTTTCCTTCCAAGGAGCAAGCGTCTTTTAATTTCGTGGCTGCAGTCATTGTCCACAGTGATTTTGGAGCCAAAGAAAAGAAAATCTGTCACACCTTCCACTTTATCCCTTTCTGTTTGCCATGAAGTGATAGGACCAGAAACCATGATCTTAGTTTTTTAATGTTGAGTTAAATTGGGTTTTTAAGTTTGTGTTATCCTCACACACATCCTCCCCAGCATTATGATGGGCCACATAAATGTTACTATTTTAATGTAGCAGATAGATTTCTTACATTTTAGATACTTAGTAATACTAGTTCTAATTGAGTGAATTTCTGTTACTTAAGCACTGACTTCAGTTTATTAATCACTTATAACATGTTATCTCATTATATAAACCTCATGAAGTGAGTATTCTACTTTTCATTTTACTGATTAAGAAACTGAGGATGAGAGTGGCATTCCTAAGTGGCTGAACTGAAGTTTACAGTTAGTCGTAAAGGCCATGATCTTTTCACTATACCATGTGCCCAAATTAAGCCTCTCTTGCCAACAAGTTTGTGAGGGCAGAGATTATATGACACCCAAGAGGAGACAAGGAGAAGATTAGAGGAGATAACTGATACCTTTTCTAACACTTAGCCCAAAAAGATCCTAGGAGACTTAAACCTAGTCATGAAGCCATAGATTAAAAACTTACAAAATATCTAGTTTAGCATAGGATTACAGAGTCACACAGTTACTTATAGTACTTGTTCAACTATATGATGAGCTCTAGGGTATTTTCCAGAACAGCTATCTACTGAAAACAACTGTTCTTAATTACTCAGTTGTGTCCAACTCTTTGTGACTCCATGGACTCTAGCCCATCAGGCTCCTCTGTTCTTGGGGATTCTCCAGGCAAGAATTCTTGAGTGGGTTGCCATGCCGTCCTCCAGGGGATCTTCCCAACCCAGGGATCAAACCCAGGTCTCCTGCATTACAGGCAGATTCTCTACCATCTGAGTCACCAGTGAAGCACACTGAAAACAACTAGCAAGAGCAATATTACACACACACACACACACACACAGAATAAAATAAGTCTCTGTTGAGGGTGATATAGTGCCACCTTCTCTGTGACACTAAAATTTAGAGACATAGTAAAGGCATCAGTTCTATAACTGCCTGCCTACCTGTTCTATACTTAAAATAGCAGAAAGGGGAAATAAAGAGAATGAAGGAGTGTGGCCCCAGATTACAAGGCACAATCAGACACTCCTTACAATATTTCTTTTCCTAATTCATTCCCTGCCTCCAAGCCCTGGAGCCTTGGCATAACCCTGTCCTGTGCCCTAGAAATCTAGAGTTGACTAAACAGTAGTCCCAAAAGCTCAAGGTCTAATGAAGAAAACAAGATGGGAGATAGAAGTACACAGATCATTCTACTTGTAAGTGACATCATCCATGCCATAAAGAAAGATTTAGCAGGGGTCAAAGACAGCAACAATGACCCTGTGGGTGCCATTTGAGACAGGCTGATGGGTAGGATATCAATAGCGGGAGAGGTAGGGCACAAGCAAAGGCTAACAGGGTGGGTATCTTCCAGAAAAGGCACTTGGTTCCTGGGCTGTTGAGGTCAGGTTGACTGGTACCACACTGTGGAGGGCCTGGCACACCACAGTGAGGATTCTGTGTCTAATGGATGACCTTTGAAAGAGCTGTTTCCATGGAGAGGAAATATCTAAAATTAAACCCCAAAGTGTGATTTGCATTCATGAATGCAGTGGCCAGCCCTCCCACTCTTTCCTTTCTTCTTGACAGGCTGCTGTCAACATCTGAACCTTGACTCAACATCTGACAAGTCATTTTCTCACTTTCTATCCTCCTTGGAAGATTTAATTAGTGATACATTCAAAGTAAAATAAACAAAGGAACAAAAAAGATATTAAAGTGGTGGCAGAAAGTGTTAATAGCTGGAGTTCAGCCTAAGGAAGGAATCAAGGGATCTTGTAAGTAGGAAGGAGTCTGCATGCCCAGCCATCACCCTCCCCCAACACTCACAATCTGCTGCAGAAGGTGAAGGTCAAATGGTGAGGATAGAGGAGGTTCCATGTTTCTCGGGGGTTCAACAGATCCATAGTCAGTGAGCACTGTAGTTAAACACACAGATCTGGAGTCAGATAGATGCAGTTTGGGTGTACACTTACAGGCGGTGTGAACCTGAGCAGGTTACAACCTCTCTGGCCCTCAGTTTACTTGTCTGTAAAATGGAAATACTGGTAGCATCTGCTTTACAGGGTTCTTGAAGAGAAGAAACGAGATGCTGCAAGAGAAAGAACTTATCCTAGTGAGTCCTGAAAACGACTTCTCTTATCATCACCTAAAACTTTCAATAACTTTACATGGAAGTAGAGTTCAGCTACACTACTTTCTGCTGTGTTCAGAGCAGGGAGTCACAAACCCTCCCTACCCCAATGTGTGCATGAGAGAGAGAAAATCAGAAAATTTTCACTCTCAAATTTTTTGGCTTTTTTTAAGAAGAAAGAACCCTCCCCAGAGCCCCATGATGAGTACCTTAATGCCATTCTGGGGAAGAATTAGAAATCAAGATCCACTTACAGGGGAAGGGCAGAGTAAAAAGAAATAAGGGTTGAGTTTTGTGGCAATCTGGCATCTGGAGTGCAGGACTAGAAAAAGCCAAGTTAACTTTCTAAGGATGTGAAAAGTATATGTGTGTATACCAGAAAAGATGAGCTTTGATCTCACACACACATACACATACTGATTAGAATGGTACTGGGAAAGCACAGCTCACATCTATCCCATTTTATTATTTAGAACATCTAAAAGATGTCAAGGGTTTGAGACAACCAGGATGCACAAAGGCTGGGAATGGTGGGGATGTCTGCCGTCACAGGGTTCCAGTTGGTTCACATCAGGGGCTAAACAGGAGTATCAGGACCAGACAATTTACCTGGAGAAGTGGAGCAACAATGCTGTTCAAAACAAACAAGGACGATGGGACTTGTGCCTGCCCCCATGAGTAGGGCCACACTTAACCATAGGCTCCCTAACTGCTCTGACACTGACTCAAGGAATTCAGTACCTAGTGGAGGAATCCTACTGTACCTTGGCTTTTCTGAAACTGCCCAGAGCTAAAGACTCTAGATAATTAAAAGTCCCCAAGAATGAGCACCTACAAAAATTTTAAATGCTTCTTCAGTCTACTCTACAGAAATGATTGCACAAAGAACAAAAATGCAAATAATCACTAACAAGTATTTCACCAGAGTCCAGTGTTTGACTGAATGCCGTCTTTTTCAAGAAGTGTGATCTGTGTATAAATATAGAGCTTTAGTCTCGTTCACATGAAGCATCCAAACATTTTGACAAATTAACTGTCATCTGCCAAGCCAAAGGCCAGGAGCTTCCTTGGGGAGGAAGTGGAGAACAATTAACAGTTTAACAAAACACAGCTGCAACACAGAAAAACCACCTTCATTCTAAGCCCCTTCACCTTCCATAAGAAGAGAACAGAATACAGCTAAAAGTGTTCCCAAGACTCCTAGCCCTCAGGTCACAAAATTAAAGAACATTTCTCACAGATCCTGAAACACCCACAGTATCAGAGGAAGACCAACAGCCCACACCCACATTCAACACCCAGCACTTTGGTGCTCTGAAACCTCAATCTGTGGCTGCAAATTTGGGATTTATTTAGTTAACATCCCTAATGTACCCTTTCCTGGATGAGGTAAATATATCAGTGTAGTTCATCCATGGAAAGGAACTATTGATTTTTATTATGGAAAAGCAGACTGGGTGAATTGTACACTTGGATTTAATTACTTTTGTCAGCAGTCCAATGACTTCAAGGATAAACCTGGAGCAAGCACTTCCAGCAGATAAATGGAAAATCTCCAACAGCTCCGACTTTGTATGGGAGGCTGTGACCTCAATTCAGCTGGAGTCGGATTTTACCTTGGGTAGTGTGTTTATGGGTCTGTGTGAGGAATGAAGAATCAATTATTAAAACAAAAGATCTTAAACTTGGAATGAAAACTCACAAGATAACATAGTGGTTTTAGCTTTTATGTACTATAGCTTGTGAGAACTAGAACAGTCCTTTATCACCTCATCCTGTTCTTTCATTTTACAGATGAGGAAGATGGGAGAATTGGTGACTTGTCTAAGGTCACCTCCCTCCTTTGAAATACACTTTCCACTATATGACAGTGACCTTCAAGTGAAATTTGCCCAGTGAAATGCCACCCCCAGTGCAGCCTCTTGTTATGGGTACTAAAGGATTCCAGGTACTGGAAAATTAGCTTATCCTTTCTCTGCTACAAAGGATATTGTGGTCAATACCCTGGTTTAATTGATAAGGACCTCTGCATTTACAACCAACCTGTATTCAAAATCTTTGTAAACAGTGGTTTAGAATTTGAACTCTACTTTCCCCATAGAAATAATATTAGAAACCATGGGTTGGTGCCAAGACAACTCATAGAATTGTATTTAAATTAGGATTCAGTGCCAGGGGACTATAGAAAAATGTAATCAATAGCAAACACTTTTGCAATTCTTCCAATTAATGATTTAAAAAAATAGAAAAGCAATCCATTGCAAAGTAAATTATCAGCACTTAGTTATGTTGAATATTGATGCTTTTTTAAAAAGCAGTTTTAATAAGTATTCATTTAGCAAGAATATTCTGAGTACCACCAGACTGAGTGCCTACCTCTAAGAAGCAAATGAAGCCTGGAAAGGACAAGAAAACAAAGAAAATGAGAAGATTAGAGACATGTCCCAAGGTACAAAGGGAACACAACTGCCTGGAGAGATTAGGAGGGCCCTTGCAGGGAAGGCGACTTCTGATTCAGTCCTCAAAGGATGAGCAGGAGTTTGACAGGAAGGTGAAGAAAGGAACGTCTCGCCAGGAAGCAGACAGAAATGCACAAAGGCTATTCGGATGAGAATTTGAGCACTCTCAGAACTAATAAGTTCTCATTGCACTTAAGAATGTGGAGCTTCCCTATTTGCTAAATACAGATATTTCACTAGCACTGCTCATTGAGGAACTGAGGAACACTGCTCATTGTTCCTCAGTCATAATAAAGACTAGATTTAGCTATGAATGAAAGAAAGAAAGAGCAAAGGAAGAAAAGGTTACTGAGCAAGAACTGAAAATGCAATAGGAAGACCCAGCCCAAATGTCATGTGTTTGCCATCCCTGTAGGATGCCAGGGTCTTGACTCATTTGCTTTTGAAATCTTCTGAGCACAGTGTGGGGCCTCTATTAGGTACTTAGCAAATGTGTATTTGAGTCAAAAGTCAAAAATTTCCACAATGAGATACCACTTTATAACCACAAGTGTGGCTGTAACAACAACCACCAAAAAATAGAAAAACAGGTAACAGCAAGTGTGAATGTAAGATACAGAGAAATTGAAACTGTTATGTACCTTGGTGGGAATGTAAAATGGTTCAAGAACTTTAGGAAACAGTTTGGTAGCTCCTCAAAAGATAGAGTTATGATATTACCTCACAATTCCACTTCGAGGTATATAATAAAGGGAAACAAAAACACACCACACAACAAGAAATATACATTAGTGTCAACAATAACGGCAACAGTATTCAGAATATCCAGAAAGTGGAAACAACCATCAGCAATGAATAGATAAATAAAATGCGATCAATCCATAAGACAGAACATTATTCTGCCATAAAAAGCAATGAAGTACTGACATATGTTACAACATGGATAAACTGGTGTTTTTTTAATAAATTATACTTGACACACAATATTAGTTTCAGGCGTGCGTGTGTGCAAGCTAAATGACTTCAGTCTTGTCTGACTCTTTGTAACCCTATGGACTGTAGCCTGCCAGTCTCCTCTGTCCATGGGATTCTCCAGGCAAGAATACTGGAGTGAGTTGCCTTGCCCTCTTCCAGGGGATTTTCCAGACCCCGGGATCCAACCCTCATCTCTTAGGTCTCCTGCAATGGCAGGTGGGTGCTATACCTCTAGCACCACTTGGGAAGCTGAGTTACAGGCATACAACACAGTAATTCTATTTTTTATACATTATGAAATAATCACCACTGTAAATCCAGTTACCATCTACCACCATACAAAGTTATAACATTATTGACTATATTCCCTGCATGTACCTTACAACTCTGTGACTTCTTATTTTATAGCTAGAAGTTTGTACCTCTTAATCTCCTTCACCTGTTCAGTCTGTTCCCCAGCCCCACTCCCCTCTGGCAACCACTAGTTAATTCTGTAAGTCTGTGTCTTTAAGTCTGTTTCTATTTTCTTTTTTTGGTTCATTTCTTTTGTTTTTTGGATTTCACATGAGTGGAATCACATTATTCATCTACATTGTCACAAATGACAAGATTTCATTAATTTTATCTAGGTAGATAGATAAAAAGAAATAATGCAACCCAAAAAAAGAGAATTCTATATAAATATATAGGATATCTGAGGTTATTGATGTTTCTCCCAGCAATCTTGATTCCAGCTTGTGCTTCTTCCAGCCCAGAATTTCTCATGATGTATTCTGCATAGAAGTTAAATAAGCAGGGTGACAATATACAGCCTTGGCGGACTCTTTTTCCTATTTGGAACCAGTCTGTTGTTTCATGTCCAGTTCTAACTGTTGCTTCCTGACCTGCATATAGGTTTCTCAAGAGGCAGGTCAGGTGGTCTGGCATTCCCATCTCTTTCAGAATTGTCCACAGTTTATTGTGATCCACACAGTCAAAGGCTTTGGCATAGTCAATAAAGCAGAAATAGATGTTTTTCTGAAACTCTCTTGCTTTTTCGATGATCCAGCGGATGTTGGCAATTTGATCTCTGCTTCCTCTGCCTTTTCTAAAACCAGCTTGAACATCTGGAAGTTCACAGTTCATGCATTCCTGAAGCCTGGCCTAGATAGCATATTAAAAAGCAGAGACATTACTTGTCAATAAAGATCCATCTAGTCAAGGCTATGGTTTTTCCAGTGGTCATGTATGGATGTGAGAGTTGGACTGTGAAGAAAGCTGAGCATCGAAGAATTGATGCTTTTGAACTGTGGTGTTGGAGAAGACTCTTGAGAGTCCCTTGGACTGCAAGGAGATCCAACCAGTCCATTCTGAAGGAAATCAGTCCTGGGTCTTCATCGGAAGGACTGATGCTAAAGCTGAAACTCCAATACTTTGGCCACCTCATGCAAAGAGTTGACTTATTGGAAAAGACTCTGATGCTGGAGGGATTGGGACAGGAGGAGAAGGGGACAACAGAGGATGAGATGGCTGGATGGTATCACTGATTCGATGGACGTGAGTTTGAGTAAACTCCGCGAGATAGTGATGGACAGCCTGCTGCAGTTCATGGGGTCTCAAAGAGTTGGACACGACTGAGTGACTGAACTGAACTGAACTGAACTGTATAGTATATACTGTATGTATGGGCTTCCCGGGTGGTGCTTGTGGTAAAGAACTCACCTGCCAATGCAGGAGATACAAGAGAAGCGGGTTCAATCCCTGGGTCAAGAAGATCCCCTGGAGGAGGGCACGGTAACCCACTCCAGTATTCTTGCCTGGAGAATCCCATGGACAGAGGACCCTGATGGGCTCCGGTCTAAAGGGTCACATACAGTCTGACATGTCTGAAGCAACTTGGTGCTCACACACACACTATAGATAGATAGATAGATGCAACCCCAGATATAGATATATAGGTATTCCAAGAAACAGAATTGCTGGCTTTCACAGAAGTCCTGTGTTCAGTTTTCTGAGAAACCTCCATACTGTTTTCCATAATGCCTGCACTAGTTTGCATTCCACCAACAGCGCACAAGGATTCCCTTTCTCCACATCCTCATCAACACTGTGGTTTCCTGTCTTTTATGATAAGAGCCATTCTGATAGGTGTGAGGTGACAAAAGTATTGTGGTTTTGATTTGCCTTTCTCTGATGAATGGTGAGCACCTTTTCATGTGCCTCTTGACCATCTGTATATCTTCGTTGGAAAAATGTTTATCCAGGTCCTTTGCAAATGTGTTAATAAAATTCTGTTTTTTATGTTGACTTGTATGAGTTTTTTGTATAGTTTGGATATTAATCCTTTATTGGATATACCATTTGCAAATATCTTCTCCCATTTGGTAGGTTGCCTTTTCACTGTTGGTGGTTTCCTTTAAGTTTTTACTTTGTCATAGACCTGTTTGTTTATTTTGGGCTTTTATTGAGTCACTCAGATTCCCTGTGCTTCCCCAGAGTTTGATGAGCTTGTTTATGATCATTTCTTTGAACTCTTTATTGGTTAAATTACTTATCTCCATTGCATTAGGGTTTTTTGTTGGGTTTTATTAATATTTTGTTCTTTTATTTGGAACATATTCCTTCTCTTAAATTTATATGACTAGATGTACAAGCTGGATTTACCAAAGGCAGAAGAATCAGAGATCAAATTGCCAACATCTGTTGGATCATAGAAAAAGCAAGAGAATTCCAGAAAAACATCTACTTCTGCTTCATTGACTGTGCTAAAGCCTTTGAGTGGTGGATCACAACAAACTGGAAAATTCTTCAAGAGATGGGAATACCAGACCACCTGACCTGCCTCCTGAGAAATATGTATGCAGGTCAAGAAGCAACAGTTAGAACTGGACATGGAACAACAGACTGGTTCCAAATTAGGAAAGGAGTACATCAAGGCAGTATATTGGCACCCTGCTTGTTTAACTTATATGCAGAGTATATCATGTGAAATCCCAGACTGGATGAAGCACAAGCTGGAATCAAGATTGTGGAAGAAATATCAATAACTTCAGATACACAGATGACACCACCCTATGGCAGAAAGCAAAGAGAAAAATAAAGAGCCTCTTGATGATGGTGAAAGAGGGGCATGAAAAAGCTGGCTTAAAACTCAACAGTCAGAAAACTAAGATTATGGCCTCTGGTCCCATCACTTCATGGCAAATAGATGGGGAAACAATGGAAACAGTGACAGACTTTATTTTCTTGGGCTCCAAAATCACTGCAAATGGTGACTGCAGCCAAGAAATTAAAACAAGCTTGCTCCTTGGAAGAAAGGCTAGGACCAACCTAGACAGCATATTAAAAAGCAGAGTCATTACTTTGCCAACAAAGCTCCAGTCATAGGTATGGTTTTTCTAACAGTCATGCATGGGTGTGAGAGTTGGACCATAAAGAAATCTGAGCACCAAAGAATTGATCCCAACATCAGAAAAGGCCCTGATGTTGGAAAAGATTGAAGGCAGGAGGAGAAGGGAACGACAGAGGATGAGATGGTTGGATGGCATTACCAACTCAATGGACATGAGTTTGAGCAAGCTCCGGGGGTTGGTGATGGACAGAGAAACCTGGTGTGCTGCAGTCCATGGAGTCCAAAGAGTTGGACATGACTGAGAGACTGAACTGAACTATGAATTACGCAAAACAGCTACTTCTCCTGGTCATGAAGGAGTGGCCTTGTGCAGAAGCATCACTTGTGTAGACTGCTTGTGCCTGGTGGCTTGGTCAGGCTGACTGAAGCTGGAATGGTCCATGTTGTGGGCAGTCCCTGGAGAGCGCTGCACCTGAGGCTGCCTGGTGGGAAGCAGGGCTGGAATTAGAGTGGGTGTGGTCTAGGGGGCAGCCCAGGGGTACTCAAACAATGGCACTCACCAGTGTCCCCTGCCCCAGAGAGGGCTCTCATTTAGCAGAAGCACTAAGGTTAGTAAATGAAATTGTTCTTCCCGTATAGTCTAGGTATCATTTAAAATGCTGCTTTTTTCACTGTGTCTCAGGGTGGGTGAGTCTGCACTCAGGCCCCTAAACTCTATCCCATGCTATTCCTGGTTGCCATGATAGGGTGGGATTCCCATGGTTACCATGTTTTCTTCTTTCCTACCAATTCCTATGTGGTCCTTCTATGTGCAGTAACTGGCCAGTCAGCCCCCAGATCTTCTTCAGGAAGAATTGCTCTGTAGGCAGGTGTAGATTCAGTGTACACATATGAGGAGGTAAGCTCAGGGTCTTCCTATGCTGTCATCTTGAGCAACCCCCACCAACATGGGTGAACTCTGAAAAAATTAAGTGAAAGGAACAAGTTAAGAAAAGCCAAATATGGTCTTTTCCATTTAAATGAAATATCCAGAATATGTAAATCTATAGAGACAGAAAGTGACTAATGATTGCCTAAGGCTGAGGCTAAATTCAACATTCAAAAGGCTAAACTCAACATTCAAAAATCTAAGAACGTGTCTCATGAATTTATGGCAAATAGATGGGAAAACAATGGAAACAGTGACAGACTTTATTTTCCTGGGCTCCAGAATCACCATGGATGGTGACTGCAGCCATGAAATTAAAAGACACTTGCTCCTTGGAAGAAAGGCTGTGACAAACCTAGAAAATGTGTTAAAAGCAGAGACATCACTTTGCCAACAAAGGTCTGCATAGTGAAAGCTATGGTTTTTCCAGTAGTCATGTATGGATGTGAGAGTTGGACCGTAAAGAAGGCTGAGCGCCAAAGAATGGATGCTTTCGAATTGTGATGTTGGAGAAGATTCTTGAGAGTCCCTTGGACTACAAAGAGACTAAACCAGTCAATCCTAAAGGAAGTAAACCCTAAATATTCATTAGAAGGACTGATGCTGAAGCTCCAATACTTTGGCCACCTGATGCAAAGAACTGACTGACTGGAAAAGACCCTGATGCTGGGAAAGATTGAAGGCAGAAGAAGGGGATGACAGTGGATGAGATGCTTGGGTGGCATCACCAACTCAATGGACATGAGTTTGAACAAACTCAGGGAGATGGTGAGGGACAGGGAAGCCTGGTGTACTGTAGTCCATGGGTAACAAAGAATTGGACATGACTGACTGAAAAACAATGAAAGCTGCGAGATTGGAGGAAATGGAGAGGGGCTTTTAACAGTTACATGGTTTCTTTGGGGGTTATTAAAAACATTCTAAACTTGATCGTGGTGATGGTTTCACAATTCTGTGAATATACTAAAAGCCACTGAACTGTACACATTTTTTTTTTTGGCTGCACTTTGTGGCATGTGGAATCCTAGTCCCCTGACCAGGCATCAAACCCCTGCATTGGAAGTGCGGGCTCGTAACCACTGGACCATCACAGAAGTTCCTTTTTTTCTTAGTTTTTCTTTTTTTATGTGGGACATTTTTTAAAGTCTTTCCTTGAATTTTTTACAACACTGCTTCTGTTTTATGTTTTGGTTTTTGGCCATGAGGCATGTGGGATCTAGTTCCCCTACCAAGAATCAAAACTTCCAACTCTGCATTGGAAGACTAAGTGTTAACCACTGGTCTGCCAGGGAAGTCCCTGAACTGTACACTTTATTTTTTTAATAATTTTATTTATTTATTTTTGGTTGTGAAGAAAGAAGGAAAGAAAGTAGGGAAAACTACTAGACCATTGAGTCTATAGGATATGACCTAAATCAAATCCCTTATGATTATACAGTGGAAGTGAGAAATAGATTTAAGGGCCTAGATCTGATAGATAGAGTGCCTGATGAACTATGGAATGAGGGTCATGACATTGTACAGGAGACAGGGATCAAGACCATCGCCATGGAAAAGAAATGCAAAAAGCAAAATGGCTGTCAGAGGAGGTCTCACAAATAGCTGTGAAAAGAAGAAAAGCAAAAAGCAAAGGAGAAAAGGAAAGATATAAGCATCTGAATGCAGAGTTCCAAAGAATAGCAAGGAGAGATAAGAAAGCCGCCCTCAGTGATCAATGCAAAGAAATAGAGGAAAACAACAGAATGGGAAAGACTAGAGATCTCTTCAAGAAAATTAGAAATGCCAAGGGACCATTTCATGCAAAGATGGGCTCGATAAAGGACAGAAATGGTATGGACCTAACAGAAGCAGAAGATATTAAGAAGAGGTGGCAAGAATACACAGAAGAACTGTACAAAAAAGATCTTCATGACCAAGATAATCACGATAGTGTGATCACTCACCTAGAGCCAGACATCCTGGAATGTGAAGTCAAGTAGGCCTTAGAAAGCATCACTACAAACAAAGCTAGTGGAGGTGATGGAATTCCAGTTGAGCTATTTCAAATCCTGAAAGATGATGCTGTGAAAGTGCTGCACTCAGTATGCCAGCAAATTTGGAAAACTCAGCAGTGGCCACAGGACTGGAAAAGGTCAGTTTTCATTCCAACCCCAATAAAGGCAATGCCAAAGAATGCTCAGGCTACCACACAACTGCACTCATCTCATGCACTAGTAAAGTAATGCTCAAAATTCTCCAAGCCAGGCTTCAGCAATACATGAACTGTGAACTTCCAGATGTTCAATCTGGTTTTAGAAAAGGCAGAGGAACCAGAAATCAAATTGCCAACATCCACTGGATCATCAAAAAAGGAAGAGAGTTCCAGAGAAACATCTATTTCTGCTTTATTGACTATGCCAAAGCCTTTGACTGTGTGGATCACAATAAACTGTGGACCTACCTCACCTGCCTGGCAGGTCCAGACCACCAGACCACCTGACCTGCCTCTTGAGAAACCTATATGCAGGTCAGGAAGCAACAGTTAGAACTGGACATGGAACAACAGACTGGTTCCAAATAGGAAAAGGAGTTCGTCAAGGCTGTATATTGTCACCCTGCTTATTTAACTTATATGCAGAGAACATCATGAGAAATGCTAGGCTGGATGAAGCACAAGCTGGAATCAAGATTGCCAGGAGAAATATCAATAACCTCAGATATGCAGATGACACCACCCTTATGGCAGAAAGTGAAGAGGAACTAAAAAGCCTCTTGATGAAAGTGAAAGAGGAGAGTGAAAAAGTTGGCTTAAAGCTCAACATTCAAAAAACTAAGATCATGGCATCTGGTCCCATCACTTCATGGGAAGTAGATGGGGAAACAGTGGAAACAGTGTCAGACTTTATTTTGGGGGGCTCCAAAATCACTGCAGATGATGACCGCAGCCATGAAATTAAAAGACGCTTACTCCTTGGAAGGAAAGTTATGACCAACCTAGATAGCATATTCAAAAGCAGAGACATTACTTTGCCAACAAAGGTCTGTCCAGTCAAGGCTATTGTTTTTCCAGTTGTCACGTATGGATGTGAGAGTTGGACTGTGAAGAAAGCTGAGCACCAAAGAATTGATGCTTTTGAACTGTGGTGTTGGAGAAGACTTTTGAGAGTCCCATGGACTGCAAGGAGATCCAACCAGTCCATTCTAAAGATCAGTCCTGGGTGTTCATTGGAAGGATTGATGCTAAAGCTGAAACTCTTAATACTTTGGCCACCTCATGTGAAGAGTCGACTCATTGGAAAAGACCCTGATGCTGGCGGGGACTGGGGGCAGGAGGAGAAGGGGACGACAGAGGATGAGATGGCTGGATGGCATCACTGACTCAATGGACATAAGTTTGAGTAAACTCTGGGAGTTGGTGATGGACAGAGAGGCCTGGCGTGCTGCAGTCCATGGGGTCACAAAGAATTGGACACGACTAAGTGACTGAACTGAACTGATTTTTGGTTGTGTTGAGTCTTCATTTCTGCACAGGATTTTCTCTCTTTCTGGCAAGCAGGGGCTACTCCACAGTTGTAGTGCATAGGTTTCTCATTGTTGGCTTTTCTTGCTGCAGAGCACAAGCTCTAGGGCATGGGGGCTTCAGTAGTTGTGGCACACCAGCTTAGTTGCTCTGAGGTATGTGGGATCTTCCTGACCCAGGGATTGAACTCATGTCTCCTGCATTGGCAGATTCTTTACCACTGAGCCACCAGAGAAGCCCCACTGTACACTTTAGATGGGTGAATTATGTGTTATGTGAATTTTATCTCAACAGGGCTTCCCCAAGGACTCAGTGGACAAAGAATCTGCCTGCAATGCAGGAACTGCAGGCTACGCTGGTTAGATCCCTGGGTCAGGAAGATCCCCTGGAGGAGGAAATGGCAATCTACTCCAGTATCCTTGCCTGGAAAAATCCATGGACAGAGGAGCCTAGCAGGATACAGTCCATGGAGTCGCAAAAAGTCAGACACAACTGAGCACGCACAACATGCTTTTTAAATTAGCCATGAGGTAACCATATCTATGAAATTTCTTTATCCATTCTTTCAACAAATATTTTTTAAGCCCGCACTCTATGCCAGGCACAGCGAGAGATCTGATACAGAATAGTAAGCAAGATAAAGTCCCTACCCTCAAGGTATTTATGGCAGGGGGAGGAGTAGACAATAAGCAAAAAATTAAGGGATTAGGTAAACACAGTTAATTGAAAACAGGTCCTTATATACTCCCCTCTCTCCTACATCCCAGTAAAATGAATGCCAAGGACTAAAAAGGTATTAAAAAGCAGAGACAAAGAGAATAACAAATAACTCCAGACAAAACATGACATGAACTTTTGTAATAGAGAAAGAGGATGGACAAAAGATATCTTAACATGTCCACTGGAAGTCACTAAAAGTTTTTAAGCAAGTAGAGTGACTTGAATTAATACTGAGCCCATTACTCTGGCTGCTCTGTGTAGAACAGACAATAGGGCAAGAAAGTAGAAAGCAGGAGAAAAATTATATATTATTACCATAATCCAAGTAAATGGTGATGCCATTTGGACAGTGGAGACAGAAAAAAGTGGTATTGAATTTGAGATATATCTTGAAGGTAGAACCAACAGGACTTGCTAATAGATTGACCACAGGGAAGGAAGAGAAAGAGGAATCAAAAATTACCACTAGATATTTTAGTTGAGCAGCTAAGTAGATGATGCAACATTTACTCAAATGAAGATGGAGAAGGAAAGTTTGGGGGGTGGGGGCAAGTAATTAAAGAATCAAGCATTTTGGACATTTGAAGTCTTAAATGCCTATAAGATATCCAAGTGCCCAAGAGGAGTGCCAAGTAGATATTTTACATGTAAGTTAGACTACAGATAGAGACTTGGGAGTCATCAGCATACATATACTATTTAAATTCATGGAACTGAGAGGGGAAGAGGGCCCAGATCTGAGCCCTGAAGTTTTAAGAGGTGAGCCACAGGCTCCAGAATTTTGTTCTTTACATTTGTTTGTGAAATAGTTTATTCTACAGAAATTTTCAATTACCTTCTAATAGTTCCACTTTCCATGACATCCTGGGCTTCCCTGGTGACTCAGATGGTAAAGAATCTGCCTGCAATGCAGGAGACCCAGGTTCGATCGCTGGGTCAGGAAGATCCCCTGGAGAAGGGAATAGCTACCCACTCCAGTATTCTTGCCTGGAAAATTCTATGGGCAGAGAAGCCTGGCAAGCTATATAGTCCATGGAGTTGCAAAAGAATCAGACACGACAGCGACTAATGCGCGCGCGCACACACACACACACACACACACACACACACACACACACCCCCGCTAAGAAAGGCCTTCTCCATTTGATATAACAAAATTTTCCTCCTACACATCCTCTAGTATATTCAGCATTTATATGTATATCTTTAGTGCAGAGATGGGCTAGAAATCTGAATGGATGCAAAAGGCAATAAGCTGATGCAATCATAGAATTCACCTCATTTTATTCCTGTCTCTCAGGGACCCCAGGCCTTTGCTGTCTTGTGTCTAGCATCTTGAAAACTATCCTACATCTCTTTTTTTTTTTTCTTTCCAAATTTAATATAATGAGGTTATGCAAATATATAGAGTAATTTCATTTTTAGTTTTGGTTTTTTATATTTTTTTGGCCATGATGCCACACGGCATGTGGGATCTTAGTTCCCTGACCAGGGGTCATGTCCCCTTGCACTGGAAGCTCAGAGTCTTAACTACTGGACCACCACAGAAGTCCCCAGTAATTTCATTTTTATACAAATAAAATATGCAAACATAAATACATACATACTGGTAAATGTGCACGCAATTTACAAGTTCATGCAAAATGAACTGGAATGATATATATCAAACTATTAACAGTGGTAACCCTTACGAGTAAAGAAATAAAGGTAAAATAAGGATCTTTTTTATTTTACTTAAACTGCCTTTCAGGGTTTTAATTTTATAGTGATTATATATTATCTTTATAAATTATTACAAAATAAAATATCGATAAGAATATTTTAAACCATTACCCCTCACTACCCTCTTCAATTCTGTGCATTGTGTTGAAGAAGGGGTATCTATGATTGACTAGCTCACACACAGTTCAAATGACATTGTTCCCTTTATTTTGTGATTTCCCATTAAGGCTTCCTAGACTGTATCTGTCTCCCATGTTTTGAAAGGCTAATCATTTAATCCAAATAATATGAGAAGGAGGACAATTTAAATCAATAATTGTATACCTTAAATTCTGCTGGAGAAAAATACCTACATCAACTGTAATTTGAAATATAGCTATGACTATTACCATCCCCTCTGAAACATTCTTGCTGGTAAAAAGGTTGTTTTGTCTCCAGAGAAAATACAGAGGCTGTCAAGCAAATTTCACCACGTGGTACAACCCATCCCCACCATACCCAAAAAGCTGATTTCTTGTTTTGAATACTGTATTTAAGTTAGCTGACAGCTTTTGCATTGCAAATTGATGGAGAAGATTCTTGTGCAAGCAAATGTCAATCTTGTTCCCAGAGCTTAGGACCCCAAATGTAAATTCCACTGTATATTCTGCTGCTGCTGCTGCTGCAGTCATGTCCGACTCTGTGCGACCCCATAGACGGCTGCCCACCAGGCTCCTTTGTCCCTGGGATTCTCCAGGCAAGAATACTGGAGTGGGTTGCCATTTCCTTCTCCGAATGCACTTTAAACAAAAGAGTTCAGCAAGAGCGATGGGTCTGTATGTGAAGAGATGCTTCTTAACGAAGGTCTGTAAGTAGCACATCAACTGCTCTAGCATTTTGCAGGGAAAACTGTTTCTCTACTCACAACACCAGACACGAATGTGTAGGTGGGTGTTCCACACCAAGCAATTCTCCAGTTCTCTGCAGGCACCAACTGAGAGTCCTAAAACGTAATTAAATTCTGACACTAACAATGCAGATTTACCACAGACCCCACAGATTAATGGCTCAGTCCCATAAGACTGCCCCCTCTTCAGATGCCAATCTCAAGTACTGGGTTCCCAGGTTACACACTTCTGTGTGACTTGGCTACAAATCAGGGGTACCCACAACCCCTTCTCAGGTTCAATAATTTGCTAGAACTGTTCACAGAACTCAGAGAAATTAGCCACTTATGTTTACTTATTTATGACAAACAAGATTACAAAATATATAAAGAGCCAGATGAAGAGAGTACCATGGGGCCAGATCTGGAAGGGTCCTGAATGCAGGAACTTCTGTCCCCATGGAGTTGGGATGCACCGCTTTCCCAACACATGGGTATTTTCAGCATCCTGGAAGCTCTCTGAACCCTATAGTTTAGCGATTTTTATAGAGGCTTTATCACATAGCCACAATCAGTTATTAACTCAATCTCCAGCCCTTTCACTCTCCCCAGAGAATGAGAAGTGTACTGGAGTTACAAACTTGTAGTCATGGCATGGTCTTAGGTGACCAGCCCCATCCTCAAGCCATCCTGGAGCCTACCAAGAGTCACCTCATTAGAGCAAAAGACGTTCCTATCACCCAGGAATTTCCAAGTGATTTAGGAGCTCTGTGCAGGATCCACCTATCACTCCCATCAGTCGGGGAAAGGTTTCAGGGGCTCTGTGTGAGGAACTGCAGGCAGAGACCAATTATCGTGACCAATATCACAAATTGGTCAGCACGTAATATAAAATATATCACACTTTTTCTTCCTGTAGCAGAAAGATGACATGAAGCTCTCTGGAGGCGCCTTCAAGCTTTATGCTTCATCTAAATCTGTTGTGTATTTTGTATTCCTATAAACACACACACACCATGCATGCTCATCTCTATTCCTGAATTTTGATCTTCAAACTACTGTAGATTTTCAGTAGATGAAAAACTTCCAAAAGTGCCAGAGCTTTAGCTATCAGGACTGTGGAGAAAGTAGAATTCAATACTTTGAGATTCAATTGACTAACATGAAAAAACACCTACAACCGTGCCCAGAACCTGGTAGAAGCCAGGGACAACATTCAAAATATTTTAGCATCAGTATGATGTGGTCACCCACCAATCACAACAAACACCAGAGGTAAACACCAGTAGGAGTATACCACAGCATATTGGCTAAATAATCAGAACTGATAAAAACTCATCCAACGTTTGGATTTTTTTTCTTCTGTGCACCTTCATTCACATAGGATTTGTCAAACCAGAATTAATATTTATAGGACATTATTATCACAGTATATAGGCTTTCTTAATTGAGTTATATAATTATATTTACATTTTGTTCATTAATCTCTTATTTATACTAGAGGACTACAGAAAACCATCTCCCATGAGCTTGGAAATGAGAGAAATAAGATCTCCCTTTGACAGTTGGACTAAAAATGAACTTTTACTGGGAGGAGTTACCAGGCATAATGGCTAAAGAAATGTCCTCAAATTAAGCAATCTGAGGGAACTCGAAGTAAATTCATTATCATGTTAAAGCCGTGGAATACCTAAATTCCCAAACAGAGAGAAAGAGAAGCAACAGAAAACATTCAGAACAACGGAAAAAGCAAATCAGACAGTGGCCTAGAGCAGGGTGCCCTGACCAGCATACTCCAGAGTATACTGGGCCAAGACAAGGCTGCCCCTAGAGGTAGGGAGGCTCCCAAGAGATTTTATTAGAGTTTTCCTGAGATTGACAAAATCCCTTTCGTTATGACCTACTCACTGATTTGCTGAGGAATAGGGGAAAATCACCTGCTCATATAGCCCTAAGCAGACAGCTCATTCTGGTTCCTATGAAGTTCTTTCTCACTCTCAATTACTAATTTGATATTGTGGTGCTTAAGTGCTTAAGTCACCCCAAGTGCACTTTACTTAGTACAGGTCAGCCACCAGTGCCTGATGACCTCTCAGTACTCATGAGAGAGATAGGTGGTAGGGCCTACTGCTAAAAAATTACAAGATGTTAAGTCACTTAGTGAACGTGAAAGTCGCTCAGTCATGTCCAGCTCTTTGCAACCCTATGGACTATAGCCTACCGGGCTCCTCTGTCCATGGAATTCTCCAGACCAGAATACTGGAGTGGGTAGCCTTTCCCTTCTCCAGGCGATCTTCCCAACCCAGGGATTAAACCCAGGTCTCCCACACTGCAGGTGGATTCTTTACCAGCTGAGCCACCTGGGAAGCCCAAGAATACTGGAGTAGATTTCCAGTGGGTCTTCCTGACCCAGGAATCGAACTGGAGTCTCCTACATTTCAGGAGGATTCTTTACCAACTAAGTTTTACACACTGATGAAAATGTGTATAGTTAATTCTTCCCACATAAAGTTATTGGCAAATTCAGTGTGGCAAAGTTTGTGAACTGCTGTCATCATCTTTAAGAGTGAGTCTCTGGGCATTCAGACCAGAAGACACATCCCCATGACCAGCACCCCACATACCCCTGGGAGGCCCATCCACATCACGCCTTTATCTGTCATCTTCAAACGTCTATAAACATACTGAGACACATCTGCCTGGGGTCTCCTGGATGGACTCTGAGCTCACATATGTCTTGGTATCCCCAGGGTCTCTCTCGCAATGGGTTTGCTTTATTCTCTTGAATTTTCTTAAATTTTGGGAAAACACTACATCAACAAGGAAGCACATCATTAGAGTTCTGACCACACATCTACTGATACAATTGTTCTTACCATAGTGACCATTTAGAAATAGAGAGGTGTACAGTATGACAGGTAGCTATGTTAATATTTGTATTTGTCTAACTCTATTTTCATAAGAGACTGTGCTGTATCATTACTCGGTTCAGTTCAGTCACTCAGTCATGTCCTACTCTTTGCGACCCCATGGACTGCAGTACGCCAGGCCTCCTTGTCCATCACCAACTCCCAGAACTTGCTCAAACTCATGTTCATTGAGTCGGAGATGCCATCCAACCATCCCATCCTCAGTTGTCCCCTTCTCCTCCTGCCTTCAGTCTTTCCCAGCATCAGGCTCTTTTCCAGTGAGTCAGCTCTTCACATCAGGTGGCCAAAGTATTGGAGCTTCAGCTTCAGCATCAGTCCTTCCAATGAATATTCAGGACTGATTTCCTTTAGGATTGACTGATTTGATCTCCTTGCAGTTCAAGGGATTCTCAAGAGTCTTCTCCAACACCACAGTTCAAAAGCATCAATTATTCAGTACTCAGCTTTCTTTATAGTCCAACTCTCACATCCATACATGACTACTGGAAAAACCATAACTTTGACTAGATGGACCTTTGTTGGCAAAATAATGTCCCTGCTTTTTAATTTGCTGTCTATGTTGGTCATAGCTTTTCTTCCAAGGAGCAATCATCTTTTAATTTCATGGCTGCAATCACCATCTCCAATGATTTTGGAGCCCAAGAAAATAAAGTGTGTCACTGTTTCCATTGTTTCCCCATCTATTTGCCCTGAAGTGATGGGATCAGATGCCATAATCTTAGTTTTTTGAATGTTGAGTTTTAAGCCAGCTTTTTCACTCTCCTCTTTCACTTTCAAGAGGCTCTTTAGTTCCTCTTCACTTTCTGCCATAAGGGTGGTGTCATCTGTGTATCAGAGGTTATTGTTATTTCTCCCGGCAATCTTGATTCCAGCTTGTGCTTCATCCAGCCCAGCATTTTGCATGATGTCTCATAACTATTGCCCCTTTATTTCTAGACTTCAAAAAAAAAAGTAGCACAACATTGTAAAACAACTATACTCCAATAAAAATTAATGAATGAAAAGAACCAGAAAAAAGGGGGAAAAATTTAAGTGACTTACAAGAAAAGCACAGAGTCAGAGGTGAAACAGAGATCCTAGGATGCTTCCAGTGTGTTTTTGACAATATCACACCCTCACCACAATCATACACACACACACCTCAATTAGTTGCTATAAATCTGAAGCTACTGCTATGAATATAAACAATATTTGACACAAAAAGTCAGTTGGCCAAAAAAGAAAACAAATATTTAACACAGGAAGAGAATAGAAACTGAGTCAGTTTCTTCCCAATGTTAAGAGCCTATACTAGACCAGGATGACTTCCAGGGGACATTACTCCCTTATTCTTAATTATTCCATCCACAGGAAGGGTGTTCAAGGGTATGAATCTTGGACCCACTCTGCCCCCAGGGCACTGGAGTGATGGCTCTGATTGGTAATTTGAGGAGATTTAATGAAGTGTGCATGCTCAGCTCTGTCCCATCTCATTGGGGAATGGGGATATTTGAAGGAGTCTGTGTTTTCTGCTACTCATCCCCCAAACACGGAGATCTCCCCAGACCCAAGGCTGCCATGACTGCAAGAGCCACTCTCTCCGGTTTGTGTATTCATTTATCAGGCTTTTTGGCCCTCACACCAAGTCATATATTGTAAACAGAACTTTACTGGTAATTGAGGTGATCCTCCACTTGATTCCTTTGTTTTATTCTTAATTTAACCAAAACTCAAACAGATCAGAAGAATGCCATTTATTGAACTACTCAAACACCCCTACATATAAACTCTGATATTAGCAATGTCATCTTAGACAAGTTGGTTATCTATCTGTTAATCTGGGACAAACTACATAATCTCCCTGAAACTCAGTTCCAACATATATACGGTACACTAAATACTACTCAGATTAAACAGGAACAAGAATACACACACACACACATATATATATATATCTCTCTCAAGGGTTTCCAAACTTTCAAACTGAATCAAACATCAGAATCACCTAGAAGAATTGTTAAAACTCAGAGTACTAGACTCTTAATTCTCCACTCCTAGTTTCTGACTCAGGAGATGAGGCCTACAATTTGCTGATCTTTCTAAATAGGAAACTACACTTTGGGAACCACTGAGATTACACATACATGCACACACAAGCATACACACATATATGTGTGTATGTATGTACATATAGAGACAGACAGAGAGAGAGATCTTATTAATACAGCACCTTTTCCATGGGATGCCCTCAATAAAGTAGTACTGCTGCCAGTTTTGTTTTGATACAAAAAGAAAATACTTGTAGGCAGTGATTCTGCATCAGGGGTGATTTTCTGTGCATACACACACACCTGCAAGTATATTTGGTGGGCACCTTTGTCACAACTGGAGGGTGGAGGGACAGCTACTATCATCCACTAATCCACTGCGTACAGGCCAGAGATTCTGCTAAACATCCTACAGCACACAGCAGCCCCCTCTCACTTTCCCCAACAAAAAATTGTCTGGCTCAAAATGTCAATAGTTCCAAAACTGATAAATCCTGCTCCAAGGCCCTGCCTAAAAAACCCTGTCTATAACTCATCATCAATGCTAACATATTTTTCATACACACAAACATTCTCATCATCTGATAGATGCTTGACCCATTAGAGACCCATTAGGCCAAGAGGAATAGTCCAAAGACCTTGTGAAATTGTCCAAATGAAACTTAAGATTGTTCTATTGGATTACATTAGATATGTCAACAGAATAAGGACTTTATTAAAGGAGAAGAAGGAAGGGTAAAGTTCTGAGACCACAGGTATATAAGGGAAGAAGTTCCTTTAAGATTAAACTATATATTTGTGAATAAAGACATGTATATGCAAGTCAGGTATAAAATCATTGTTTAAATGCATAAATTTAAAACAAATTATATAAAAGTTGTCTGCTCATTAAATTTTCATGCTTTGCATGTTTAGAAATGTTAAGAGCTAAGGAAAAATCTTTTCTCCCTGAAATTTTCCTGAGTAAATTTTCTTTATCAGCAAATAAACAAGATGCAATTTTAGTAGTCAGCAGTTTTAGGTTTATAGAATAGTTTGTACTTTTTTAAATCTATTTGGGAAAATTAGATGGGCCTTCCAGCATAATTCTTTTGAGTGATCTTTTCTTGCTCACAGAAAAATGTGATTGGAAAAAAATCCAATTTTTTTTAAGATCTGGGTTCTGACACATGGGTTTTCCCTCTTTCTCTGTCACGACCTCTCTGGGCCTCAGTTTTCTTACTATGTAGAGCACGGGTTTCAGAAATTACAAAGTGGCAATGCATGGGCAAAACAAGTCTCATAATTGCCTTTTTTACCTTACTAGCTTTTTGTAAACTTTGCCTCTTTGGGCATCTGCATTTCACCCCAGCCTAGATTCAGTATCCACCAGAAATCCAGAGAAGTCTGAGTCAGGCCAAGTCAGGTATTTATTAGCATGAGGCCTCTTTAGCCTGGGAAAGACAGTGACCTGTCAGACTGGACTGACACTAGCCCAGGTCTCTGATCCACAAGCCATGAAGAAATAATTTCCTGGTTGCTGAACACAAGGTAGAAAGAAATCACTACAGGAAGAAACAGTTCAGTGAACAGTCTCAGTCCGGAGCTATTGTTTGCCGGGAACTGAAGAACTTTGACAGTAGAAATGCAGACTCAATTTCAAACGGCCTTCTTGTGTCCCCCCAGGAAAATCTTCAGACTCCCTCAGATAAAAGAGCTGTAATAAATTTTAAAAGTGGCCTAAGTTTATAAAAACAAAAAAAAATACTACCAACCAAGATTCAGAAAAAAGGGAGAGACAAATGACCTAATTTCACGTCCCCAAACCAGACTCTAACCAGACTGAGGTCTGGCAAACAGAGATGAGGACAGAACTATTTCACATCTACCAAAGGGCCCAAATTTACATTTGTTATGCACTTTCTAAATTAAAGAGGAGAGTGAAAAGCTGGCTTAAAACTCAACACTCGAAAAAACAAAATCATGGCATCCAGTGCCAGCACTTTTTGGCAAATAGAAGGGGGGAAAGTGGAAATAGTGGCAGATTTTATTTTCTTGGGCTCCAAAATCACTGGAGATGATGAATGCAGCATGAAAATTATGCTTGCTTCTTGAAAAGAGAGCTATGACAAACCTGGACAGTGTATTAAAAAGCAGAGACATCACTTTGCTGACAAAGGTCCATATAGTTAAAGCAATGGTTTTTCCAGTAGTCATGTATGGATATGAGAGTTGGACCATAAAGAAGGCTGAGCACTGAAGAATGGATGCTTTCAAACTGTTGTGCTGGAGAAGACTCTGAGTATCCCTTGGACTGCAAGAAGATCAAACCACTCAATCCTAAAGGAAATCAACTCTGAATATTCATTGGAAAGACTGATGCTAAAGCTGAAGCTCCAATACTATGGCCACCTGATGTGAAGAACCCACTCACTGGAAAAGATCTTGATGCTGGGAAACATTGAGGTCAGGAAGAAAGAGGGCAACAGAGGATGAGATGGTTGGATAGCATTACCAACTCAGTGGACACAAGATTGAATAAACTTGGGGAGATAGTGAGGACAGGGAAGCCTGGAGTGCTGCAGTCCATGGGGTAGCAAAGAGTCAGACAAGACTTAGCAACTGAAAAACAACCCTAAATTAAGTATAAGCTATAATCAGTGTCAGAGTTATATTGAAAGTATTAATTTATCAAAAGTAAATATTCGCAATGAAGCCCAATTTTCTGAGTCTTATTTTGCTATTTCTTCATCTCTTAACATAGAAAGAGCTTTAAAAAACTGGCCTGTGGCCTTTCCCAACCTCTGGGGAAGTCTGTTCGGAGTTAGATATTGAGGCAAAGCAAAGGAACAGCTAATGGACCAAAGTGTTAAACTAGCACGTCTGCTGGCTCCAGCCTCCAAAAGCAGCATCTCCTGAGAGAAAGTGGAGAAAACCCTGAGAGCCAAGGGGTGAGGACGGGATGAAGTGCTGCTTTGATAAGTGCTAATGTGGGAGGCTGGCTTTGGCAGGGGAAGGTAACCTGCACAGCGAGAGAGGATGGACTAAGAACGAACCTGTGGGAGTCTGGGCCCTGCTTATCCTATGTTCCTCAGCATTTGTTGTTGCTGTTGTTCAGTCACTAAGTCATGATCAACTCCTTTGTAACCCCATAGACTGCAGCCTGCTAGGCTCCTCTGTCCATGGGATTTCCCAAGCAAGAATACTGGAGTAGGCTGCCATTTCCTGCTTGCCCCCGGACAAACAATGCCTGCCCCGCACCTCGTCCAGCTGTTCTCCAGAGAGAGACCAGGGCAGGATAGGAAGCCTGTGCTTGTGTGAAGAGCTGAAGAAGGTCTAACTATCCCTGGACGGTTGCTTCTCCACATCCAAGCCCCAGGGCCAGTGAATAAGCATGCAAAGGAGAGCATCTCAATGTTGCTTCTTCTTGGGAAGGAGGGGCAAAGGGTGAAACTCTGACCTGGCAAGCTGTTTCATGGGTGGGAGAAAAGATAAAACCAAGAAGAAATGTGAAATAAAATATACAAAGAATGTAAGTGGAAGACATAAATGGCAGAATGGAAACATCCAGGGGACAAATCAGAGATTAGAAAGAAAATGATTATGGTAACCTTCCAAATAGAAGAAACAACAAAGAAATAGATAATATAAAATAGAGGTTAACAAGGGTGGAGGCTAGCAGGAGAAGTGCTAATATCTAGATAACAGGAATCCTAGACAAAGAAAAATATAAAAATAAAGATTTATTTTTTATTACTTTTGTGTATATTTGAAATTTCACAAATAAAAATTTTAAGGCAATTTAAAATATCTGAAAAAACAATGATGATATATTTCATGACATTAAAAAAAAAGAAAGACCTCAGATTGAAGTATCACAAGGTTATGTTATTTCTCCAATGGGGAGAAATTAGAAAAACCTTAGTCTCTCTGAAACTTAAGACTGCCAAAAACAAAGAGAAAAATCTTAAATCTTAGAGAAAGAAAGAGCAATCAACATAAAATGGAACCCAAAAAATGGATAACATTAGATACAAGACAATGGAGCAATATTCTCAATATATACCCCTATTATATATTATAATTTATACCCTTCTTAGAGTTTTTCCAATGTACAAGGATGGTTTAATATTAGAATATAAGTGAGTATAATTTACAACATTAATGAGTTAAAAGAGAAATACCACATGACCATGGAATTAAAAAGTGCAAAAAATGTGTTTTTTAAAATTCAACATTGATCCACACTTTATAAAACTCAACATCGATCCGCATTCTTAACCTAAAGGAGATCACAAACCAAGAGTTTCTGTTATCGTAAACAGAGCTGTTACTGGGTAGGTAAGATGTCCCTAGGGCTCTCGCACTAATGGATATTGCTCCAGAAGAGAGAGGGTGTGGGTATCTCTGAGGAAAGTGGGGAGCTTTACATGTGCAAGAGACAGCATGAGAGGATGGGGCAAAGGGGACTCATAAATGCAAACATAAAGGTTAATATGGGAAGGGGCCTACTCTAAAATATTCCCTAGGGTAAATGCTGTCACTTCTCCCCACCTCACCCTTTGGAAGCCAGTTCCAACATCATTAAATTTTTTTTCTTTATTAAAGTATACCTGATATACAATATTATATGTTATAGATACACAATACAATCATTCAAAATTTTTAAAGGTTATATTCCATTATAGTAATTATAAGATATTCCCTGTGTTGCACAATATATTCCTGTAGCTTATCTTATATGGAACAGTTTGTACCTCTTAATCCCCTCTTTTTTTTTTTTTTTTTTTTTCATACTGTTCATGTGGAAAAGACCCTGATGCTGGGAAAGATTGAAGGCAGGAGGAGAAGGAGATGACAGAGGATGAGATGGTTGGATGGCATCACCAACTCAATGGACATGAGTCTGAGCAAGCTTCACAAGTTGGTGATAGACAGGGAAGCCTGGCATGCTGCAGTCCATGGGGTCGCAAAGAGTCAGACACGACTGAGTGACTGAACTGAACTGAACTGAATCCCCTACCCCTATATTGTCATTAGATCTGGATGGATCTGCCTTTCCTCATATTCATTACCTGCAGTGATGGGTCAGAGGCTCTAGGCAAGGGTCAAGAGAGTCTTAACTGAGCAGCCCAGGACTTCTGAGGGGCCACACCTGGAAACTGGGGGCCTTGACTGAGCATGCACGTCATTTGAAGAAACTTTGGTGCTCAAACTTTAGTCTCTGAAGACACTGGAAAGACCTTCAGGTGTCAGGTTTGCTTTTGTCTTTTATGTTTTCATTACTTTTTTTCCTGTAACTTAAATCTAAGTGCATAATGTAGAACCATGAGAAAGAAGATGGACTCATTGTGCTTGAGATGGTACTTTGGGTTCCAACTTTGTGAAGAGGTGACTCTTCTCCCCTAGACAGCAGCTAAAGTAGCATAGGTTTGGAAGCTATAGAACATGCAGTGTAAAATAAAAACTCGAAGGGAAAAAATGCTGTCCCAAGGAGCTTATGTGTGTGTGCTAAGTCACTTCAGTCATGTCCAACTCTCTGCAACTCCGTAGACTGCAGCCTGCCAGGCTCCTCTGTCCATGGGATTCTCCAGACAAGAGTACTGGAATGGGTTGCCAAGCCCTCCTCCAGGGGATCTTCTCAACCCAGGGATCAAACCTACGTTTCCTGTGGTTCCCCAATTGCAGGCGGATTCTTTACCATTGAGCCACCAGGAAAGCCCCAAGGAGCTTATAGTCTGTGTTTGTGAATTCATGCACCAAAAAAAAAAGTAGCATGGAAGAGGGTGCTTAAATCTTAAAGTCTAGTATCTGCTAAACTAGTTCCTTTGTTCATTTTCTTTTCATAATTGTGAGGCTTTTAAGACTGGATAAGATAAAGAAAACTGAGTATTTACCAACTGTGTTGTTAAATATCATGTTTATTTTATAAGAAGAAAATTTCCATTATTGTGCCAGTGTATATTAAGAGAAAGAGAGAGAGAAGGCACTGAGGGCCTCTCTGCAGAGACATCTAGAATGTGGCACTACTTACCACTGAAGTGCTCCAAGTTTTTAATTAAGTTGCATTATACTTTATAGGACATTATTTGCAGATGAAAATTTCTAACTCTGCAAAGGCTGAGTAGGGAATTTAACAGCACTGTAACAGGATGAGTTGTTATTTCATATATTTGAAATTTTAAAGAAAAAAAAAGCTCTAGAACAAAGAAAATAACCATAGATTTCACTCAGGCACATCTGTGGTGGCATTTAGACATTGTAATAAAGAACGAGTAGGTTTTCACCAGATAGACCAGATGGGGAAGAAAATGTTCAGAGGAGACTCCTCCATACACAGCATAAAAAGGTAGAACAAACTCAGGACCCAGCACATGGTCCAGGGCAACAGGAGCACAGGATGCTCCCATAAACAGAGCAGTGAGGCTGGAGAAATAAAAGGAGGGCCATGTCATCAGGAGCCTCATATGCCCCTTTACCATTCAAGAACTTGCCACAAGTGAAAAAGGACCCAATTCCAACTAGCTTAAGCAAAAACAACAACAAAAAAGATCCAGGTGTAGGCTTCAGGCACAGCTGGAGTCAAGGTTCAAACAACGTCCGTAGATTCTTCCCAGCCTTCTGCTGGGTTGGCTTGATTCTCAGACGCTATGTGGAAATTTCCAGAATCAGCTCCAGAATCCATCCAGGGCCCAGACTAGAGTAGAATAAGGGAAGCACTCACCACCTCAGGCACAAAATTTAAGAAGTTACCCCAAAACTCAGTAATCAAGATAAATAACATTCTAATGCAATATTTTAAAATTGAACAGGCAAATAAATCTGTGATAAACAAAATATCAAAATTTAAAATAAAGATAAGATCTGTATATTGCTTTTGCTTCAGGCTCCACCATTATGATAAAGACAGAATCATAAAGGTGCTACTGATACTAGAGGAACGAAAGGATGCTGGGGTTGGGGAGGGCACAATATTGATGACCCCCGCATCATAGTTAGAAGTTTCGTCTTTATCTGTAAGCAGTGGACGATCATGGAAGACTCCAGGCAAGGGACATAAAGACAATGGATGGAAAGATGTGTTGGGAGGGATGGAAGAGGAAATTCAAGGACAGGAGTTAGGACACTTTTAGCCCAAAAAAATACATGATAAAACACAGACATAAAGCAGTACCAGTTGGGGATGGGGTGGGGGGGTGGGAGGGAATACGGGGACGTGGGGGATGGAACCAAGAGCTGGTTAGGAATATCAGTAGAACTTGGAGGGATGGGAAATGTTAAATAGTCAGGGATGGTTCTCAGGTTTCTGGCTCTAGGGGCTGGCTGAATGGTAGCACAATGAACAAGATTAAGATTTCAGGACATGGGTAAGTGGGTGATCAGCCAAAGGGAGGCCAGGGTGAGGAAGAGATGAAGTTCTAGATAAGATGACACTGAGGTGGCAATATCCAGCAGACAACAGAGTCTGAATCTCACAAGAGTGGTCTGGACTAAAGAAGTGGTTTTGGAAGCCACGGTGTACAGAGAGGGAAGAGAAGACTGAAGACAGAATTAATATCATTAGGAGTTCTCTCCAGTGAAACTCAAAAAATTAATCCTGGCCCTAAAATATTTTCCTTATTGATCTTATGACAATTCCTAAAAAAAAAAAAAAATTAACTCTTTTATCTGCCTTGGATTAAGTCGCCAAGAGCATTTTGATGTACTACTAATGCTGTTTATATAGCTTTATACAAGTTAACAGAGCTGGAAGAACCACCTAGAAAACAGCCATAGAGAACATAATTTCCAAAAAGTAGAGGGGAAAGGGAAAGGGAAGACAGGTGCTACCTGCTGGGTTTGTGACCACCTTAAAAAACCTTGGTCTACACTTGATTTCTCAGGTGGGGCCTGAAAGAATTACAGAGTTGTAAACGTTCCCTGATACACCTTTTGAACCATCTGATTAAATTGGAGCGTTTAAGAGAAACAGAAAATGCAAAGAAAAAGAAGGCTTGAAGTGGGGTCTGGGATCTGGGCCTAATGTAGTTTTCTGTATTCTTTTCTCTCTCCCTTTAAGTTAGAAGTGAAGAAAAAAAAAAAAATCAGTCATCTCTGGAGGTCCCTTACTGGTGCCAACTGTAGGAGAAACATTAGAAGTAAGACGGCATTATTTGACTCTTACCAAAGGGGCAGAGAGACAGGAGATGCACTCATCTCTTGTCTTTGAACCAAGGGGCCTCAGTCAAGTATCTGAAATATTTGAGTATTCCATCAGGAAATACCCAATTCAGTAATAGTCTGCAGTGAAACTTTTTTTAAAGCCCAATAAGATCTACAAGGAGAGAGATTACTTTCATTTGCAGCTAAGGCTGGAGTCATTATTTTTTATAGTGTGAGGTTTGGCGGAATTTAAAAATCTTTTGTTATTCTGCAACTTTAGCCTGTTTTTAATTAAGACACCCATGTCGGTTGAAAAATGTGGCATATTTGCATAGAAATAACTATAGCAAACCAAAACCTTCATTTTAAGCCATTTTAATCACTTTCCCAGACACGCTGGTAATTACTTCTGGTTGACACCACTGAAGTGCTTTTCAGCAGCACTGAATATATTCATATCAATTGAAGTTTTCCCTCATGCACAAAGATGAGTGAGGTGCCACGGATAGAGCTGGGAGTGGGCAAATCACATTTTTCATCAGTGCCTAATAATTAGCAGAAATTCATTACTCTGTGTTTGTTTGAGCCTGAACAATATCAGCTTGTAATTACTGGTAGCTTAGGGCAAGGTAAATATTTGATGTGATGCTGGTAAATCAGTTTTTAGTGATACAAAGAGTTGATCCTGTATTTCTTTAGCCTTTAATAAGATTGCGAGCATTAACCATAAAGGTGAGGCTAAACCTCCCCCATCTGTTGTACCTTGATGCTGCAGACAAATAGCAAGAAAGAGACTGCCCGTGGAACACCAAGCTAATGAACCCCCGGGGGACTGGAGCTGTCTACTTGGGTTAAAAACAGGAAATTGCTTTTAGCAAATTCAGTGCGGGAAAAATAGCTTCAGTAGCCTTATTGCTCAGAGAAGACAATGGCAACCCACTCCAGTACTCTTGCCTGGAAAATCCATGGACACAGGAGCCTGGTAGGCTGCAGTCCATAGGGTCACTAAGAGTTGGGCACGACTGAGCGACTTCACTTTCACTTTTCACTTTCATGCATTGGAGAAGGAAATGGCAACCCACTCCAGTGTTCTTGCCTGGAGAATCCCAGGGACAGGAGAGCCTGGTGGGCTGCCATCTATGGGGTCGCACAGAGTCAGACATGACTGAAGCGACTTAGCAGCAGCAGCAGCAGCAGCCTTATTGCTAACGTCCTAAAGCCTGTTACAGGGCTAAGCTTTGGCCTAGTTTTGATTTAAATCTTTATTTTTTTTTTCTTTTTTGAGTCTGAACACCTGGCACTGGAGGTAAATTTAAGCTTTCTTGGTTGGTTTACTAAATTTTTTTTTAAAGTCTTAAAAGTAAACAATATTCTTTAGGTAATAAACACAGCAGATAAGTTCCAGAAGATCCAGAAGAATCTTCTCCAGTGGTAAATATACAGGAGCTAATAAAAGTGCACAGAACATTGTAACAATCTAAACATGAATACTGACAGGTAGTTCATTTATCCCACTACAGCCCAGCAAGACAGACAGAGCCAATGATATTATCTCCACTTTTAGAATGAGGAAATTGAGTCTCAGTGAGGTGAAGGCCTGACAGCAGGCCACAGCTTTAGTCAGCAGTGGAGTCGAGCTGAGCACAGATCATCTCTCCCCTGGTTTAGAACTCTGGCAATTTCATCAGTTACCTGTGGGTCTGTGTCAAGCCCAAGCCAGCAGGGATGGGTTCAGAACCAGAGATGCTGCCTCTGTCAAGCCTCGGGAGCACTGGCAGCAAGTTACGCAACATGAGGGAGACACTAGGTATGTAAATAGTTCCCCAAAGCACCATGTAAACATTCACCTAACTGGATCAAGGACAAACCAGAGAAAAGCACTGGTTTAGAAAGCAGACTTGGTAGACATCCACTGAAGCCTCTTGAGCACAGAGATTAGACTTCTCTTCTTTATAGCCCACAGCCCAGCACAGTATCCCCAGTCAGAGGCTCAGCAGCTATGTGCCATGTCCCTGTGCCCAGCTGGGAGGAATGCAGAAGACAGGAGCAGAGGAATAAGACAGGGTGTACCAATCCAGTCTCCAACTGACATCAGATTCTTCCTATACGAAGTTCTATCAAACCTTTCCTGTGCTCATAAATCATCAAGGGTTCCATGTTACCTGCCACCGGGCTGGCATTCAAAACTCTCATTAATAACTCCTCTCTTCCCTGTGGATACAGCCAAAATGGATGACTGCTCTTTCCCAAACATGCCCAGTGAGTTTCACTTCTGTAGAACTGGCCCCCTTTGATGCTATCTCTCCCTTTGACATCCTATCCACCTGTTCAGACTCATCTCAAAGACTGTCTCCTGTTTAAGACCATTCTGGTTCCTCCAGTTGAATAAGATTCCATTCTCCCCTAAACTCCCATGGATGAACTTTTTCATTTACCCTCTTACTCTGCCTTAAATAGGTTGAACAGATGAAACTGCCAATGTTGATATGTTTCAATCTAATATTACCATTTTCCCCATGTTAGAGAACTTCTAGAAAACTGAAACTATGTGTATTCCTCTTGGTCAGTGTCCTCCAAATGCTTGGACTGAAAAAGATGAAGAATAATTTTCAGTCAACAAAAAAATGTATGGGTTGGTCCTTAAACTCTTGGGTTTTCTTTTACATTATATTCATTATGTAAGTATATCAGGACTCACCACCACCACCACTCTCATTGCCTCTCTCTCCCTCAACACTGAATCCATTTTAGGAATTCCACCTCCCTAATAGTCCCCATGCTGAAGACAATTGACTAATATATCTAATTACCTCCTGTAGAAACAAAGATGACCTTCATATTTCATTTGTTCTTCTATTCGGCTAATATACATGGAGGACTGCCATTTCGCCAAACACTTGGAGCCACCAGACAGACAGCTAAATACTATCTGTTCCAACCCCAGCCCAATGGTGAAGATAAGCAAGAAAGCCAGAGATTTCCATAGAATGCAGCAGGTGCCATGAAAAGGGTACACAGGGTCCTATTGGGGACACAAAGAATGGGCTCCTGATTCAGTCTATGGAGAGGAAAGGAAAGGGGAATTCAAAGAAGGCTTCCCCAAAAACCTAACTGGGCCTTGAGAGAAAAGTTTACTGGGTGGGAAAAAAGTAGAAACTCTTTTCCAGGGGGAGAGAATAATGTTCAAAGGCAGAGACCCATGTCAAAACACCCATTTTGATGGAATAATGGGTTTGCTGGGCATTAAAGAAGAGGGTACAGCAAGAGAAGAGACTGGAGAGGTGGGCAAAGGGTAGATGATGGTGGACCTTGTATGCCAAGACAAGGAGCTTCAACTTCATCCTGAAAATGACTGGAAGCTGTTAGAGAGAGGAGAGTGTTTGTGTATGTGTATGTTTATAAATTATAAACATATATGGAGAGGGATAAGTAAAGATTCTAAAGCACACAGCAGCTAAAGATTATGCATTATGGTTGACAGTATGGAACACTGATTCGCAAATTAATATTTGTACACAGAATGATAAACTAGTATAGCACTCATTCTGTAAAGGACAGTTTAGAGGTTATCTATCCAATAACCACATTTTACACATGGAGAGATGGAAGGTCTTGCTTCTGGTCATAGGCCTTGTGAGCACCCAGGTCAATAATTATTGCCAATAATAATCTTTTCTTTTTATCATTAGCATATGTGTCAAAATTATGTTTGAATTAACAAGAATTTTATTTGGCCTGTATTTAACATTAACAACTGAAGAGGTCAATATCTCAAATACTTTACATAATAGATTGAATTCAAATATAAGCTATATCCAGATAGCAATATAAGCTATATCTAGATAGGAATAAAATGGATTTTTCACAGCAAAATCAGTATAGTCTTTTTGGGAGGCCACAAACTTAAGTCATTGTCATCAATGTCAATAACATATATAATGTCATTAACACTGACGTTGGCAATGCTCACAGCAACTTTGGAATTCATTTTCGGGAAATGCCTTTGAACATAGAGAGGTAGTAAAGAGTAGCGACTGAGTGTTGGCCTCCTGAGCGCAAGTGTCTGCAGTCGATTTGGCTCTGCCCTTCATGAGATGAATAACCTGGGACACATTACTGCTCTGTGTCCCAATTGCCCTATGTATGGAAAAAGAAAAAATACTGGTACCTACCTCTAGGGCTGTTATGAGGATTAAATGAGTTACTACTCTAATGGGCTGAGAATAGCCTGGAACATGATAGGTGTTACATGGGCATATGTTAAATACAGTAAAGCCAGATATAAACCCCATGAAACAGTTGGCAAGATGAATTTCTAATTATGTTCTGGTTAAAGCTAACAAACAGAATTCTAAAACCATAGAGAAATATTTCTAAAGCAATTTTATGCTATAGATGTTAAATGGCATTAGTCCATCATTAGCTACTATTTGTAAAATACGAATACGTATTCCTCTATTTATTATTCATTATTATTGTTCATTATTTAATGCTAGCAAATCTTTTACACATCTGTTTACATATGAAAAGCCCTCAAAGGACAAAAGCCATGCCCTTCAAACTTGCCTTCTAAGGTGTCAATCCAAGTGGGCACTTTCTGGTAAAGGGGATTAAGCTGAACAAATAAGTTCCTTTGCGCCCTTAATGTGTCAGCTCTACTTGGCTTTTTGGTGCCTATGTATGTTTCTCCTTTGCATTTCATTACTTTTTCTTTTGACGGGGAGAGGGATAGTGGGCAAGTTTACCACTGTCCTCAGGTAGATTTGAGGTATTTGTAATATTTTATTCCCACTAGGTGCAGTCAGCTTTATGACTGCCTTTTTGTTAACACAGTCTTCAGTAAGTCACTGAAGACCTGGGGCAGGTTTAATTTAGAGACAAGACTGGGAGAGACCTACAAATGGGAAGAGGCAATGATTTCACAGCACTGTTTCCCATCTGATTAAAAGGACCTGCTCATTGACTCAGCCCAGAGAGCCTTGAATTCACACTCTAATCAATGTGATGAAGTAAACAATACAAAATAGAATGCTGGCATGAATCTGAGTGATTTCATACATGTGAGAAACATAAACTCACCAAAGCACACAAAGAAAGGGGAATATGTCAGGAAAAACAATACATAGAGAATTAAAACAACTTTAGTGGGCCACCTTCCCTCAAAAAAAGACAAATTGAGCTATTTCAACTCCATTTCTCGTTTATCTACTCCATAATCAAATGCTTTGTTGGATAAAATCTACATGTACTTTCTGAATAGCAGAACATTGTTTGAAGAGAAAACTGGCCAAGGAAAGAGTTAAATCTCCCTCACAATATTGCTTAGAAATAAGAGGCAAGATCAACACGCTGAGGATCAACCTAAACATAACATTCTTTGAACTGAAAATGAAGTGCAGGCTCTGGCTAGAATAAAACCTGAGACAGAAAGGTCCTCCTTAGTATGTCCACATTCACCATAAAATATATTAAATAGTAATAAGTTAAATAATATCCTTGTGAAGGACAGTGAAACTGGTGAGAAGCTGGATCTGTTTCAGAATTATAGAAGTATCGTCAGCTATGCTATGCTATGCTAAGTCACTTCAGTCGTGTCTGACTCTGTGCGACCCCACAGACGGCAGCCCACCAGGCTCCCCCGTCCCTGGGATTCTCCAGGCAAGAACACTGGAATGGGTTGCCATTTCCTTCTCCAATGCATGAAAATGAAAAGTGAAAGTGAAGTCGCTCAGTCGTGTCCGACTCTTAGCGACCCCATGGACTGCAGCCTAACAGGCTCCTCCATCCATGGGATTTTCTAAGCAAGAGTACTGGAGTGGGGTGGCCCAGCCAGGAGGTTCGTGGTCCAGTGAAGATCTGTGGCACAGGTGACTGATAATCAGTAAAGATAGTATAAAAGAAACATTCTCTTGACGTGGAATGCTTCCACACAATCTATTTGAACTATTACCAGAAATGTATTTTTTTTTTCCAGTGAGCTTCCAAGTGTTGATAACAAGGTCAGAGAACAAGAATTATGCAAGAGATGAATGAAGCCAAGGAGGTGAGACTTTCCCTGCTGTTAGTACTGAGTTAACATACGTGACATGACGAGTACAAAATACATGTTGTCACTGGGTGGCCTCCCCCACAGCATGGGTTTGGTGCTCCAGAAGCATCTCTACTGTCTTCATAAGAAAGCCTCAGATTTGTACCAAAGCTAAAGATATTAAAACATAAGATACGCATTTTCAGTGTGCCAGAGAAATGTATTAATATCAAATTGCCTAAATTCAAAGAAACAAAGAATTTTCCTGATGATGACATTACATCACCTTCTTTTCACACCAGCTGCTACCCACCTTCAAAGGTCACATCTTTGAGGAATTAAGAAACTCACCTGTTTCACATCAAGAAATGAAATGCCAAATGAAATCCTTAAAGAAAAGATCAGCAAATCTATTTTTTTTTTCAAAAAATGTCCCTGCTACCAATTCATCAAAGATGTCTAAAAAGAGTGCTTTGTGATCCAAATCTCTTTCAACAGAAAATATATACATTTCCACTCTGTTTCATGAGTGACAGGAATAGCCAATATTAATACACTTAATTATTTATAGTTTGACCTTTACTTTTCACAGAAATTCAAAGAGCAGCTCTCCTTATAAATTCAAGATAATGACCACACTAACTTTTTGAATATAAATCAACTTTTTAAAATTAATGGTGTACTGACTACCATTTTGATTTCTTGTTGAATAATGAGATGAGAGACGATCAAAACTGGGATTTCAATATACCAGAAAATCTCTTTAACTTCATTTCTTCAATAAGTGTGTACTCAGTTCCTCCTATCAGCATGGCATTGAACACATATAACCTGAGAAAGAATAGTTAGATAAACTATATACAAAACTGGGACTTCCCTGGTGGTCCAGTCATTAAGAATCCACTTGCCAATGCAAGGGACCCAGGTTTGATCTCTAGTAAGGGAAGATTCTACACGTCGCAGGGCAACGAAGCCCACGCACCACAACTACTGAAGCCTGTACGCTGAGAGCCCGAGGTCCCCAATAAGAAAAGCCACTGCAATGAAAAGCCCACACACCGCAACTAGAGCAGCCTCCGCTCAGCCCAACTGGAGAAACGCACGCACAACAAGGAAGACCCAGCACAGCCAAAATAAATTAATTAATTAGAAGGAAAAATATATGTTTATACATGTACAAAACAGTGAGTTCCATTTAAGAAGACAAAATTTTATTAAGGAGTCCAAAGAATCTGCCTAAATAGGTAAAAGTATTAAATGAGGTTAAAAGGCAAAGTGGGCTTTCCATGTGGTGCTAGTGGGAAAGAACCTGCCTGCCACTGCAGGAGACTTAAGAGATGCAGGTTCAATCCCTGGGTCGAGAAGATCCCCTGCAAAAGGAAATGGCAACCCACTGCAGTATTCTTGCCTGGAGAATCCCATGAACAGAGGAGCCTGGCGGGCTATGGTCCATAGGGTCACAAAGAGTCCAACACAACTGAAGGATTTCATGCACACGCACAGGAAAGGCAGAGTCGTATAGGCACAGGAGCAAAATCATTCGATACAAAGAATGGCTCTAACAGCTGAAAGAATGACAAATAAAGGAATGATTGCTATTGAATTTGGGAGCAGGCAGGCTGTTATCCTGGGCAAGATTTTTGAGCAAGTTAAATTTTGAATAGAGTCTATAGGGAGGTAGCTTCTCCGAAACTTGGTTTCCTAGAATGACCTTCTTTCTGTTCATCTCTCTCTTTAAGCCACAATTGTTCATTCACTACAAAAATAAAGGACCTGAAACCTGTCTTCAGAGAACACATCAGAAGAGACAGATCACTCCTGGGCATATTTCTGGAAAAAATGAAACACTAATTCAGAAAGATAAATGCACCTTAATGTTCAGAGCAGCACAATTTACAACAGCCAAGATATGGAAGAAATCTAAGCGTCCATCAACAGATGAGTGGATAAAGAAGATGTGGTACAAAATATACCAAATAATATACCAAAAAATATTACTCAGCCACAAAAAAGAATGAAATTTAGCAGTAAAGTAGATGGGGCTGGATCATATTATGCTTAGTGAAATAAATCAGACAGAGAAAGACAAATACTGTATTATATCACTCATATGTAAAATCTAAAAAATAATACAAGTGAATGTACAAGGCAAAACACAAGAAGACTCACAGACAGAGAACAAACAAGCATAGGAACAAACTACAGTGAGAAGAGATATGACAGGGGGCACATTAGTGATATTGGATTAAGAGATATAAACTACTATGTATAAAATAGATAAGCAACAAGGATATATTGTAGTGCACAGGGAATTCTAGCCATTATCTTGTAATAACTTTAAATGGAGTATAAACGGTAAAAATACTGAACGCTGTAGGCCTGAAACTAATATAATATTATAACTAAACTACAATCTAAAAAATTAATATAATGAGAGTGGTAACAGTATAGTCAGGTTATAAAAGAAAAATAGTTCTACCTGACAAGTGAGAGATGTTTTCAAAATGCAGAAACTAAATGGAGTGTTGAGAGAGGAACAGAAGTTTCCATAAAAAGAATGGGGTAAGAAGGCCACACCAGGAATAACAATCATGCAAAGTTTGCAGGGCTCCATTGAAGGCAGGAGGAAAGGGGGGCGACAGAGGATGAGATGACTGGATGGCATCACCAACTCAATAGACATGAGTTTGAGCAAGCTCCAGAAGATGGTGAATGGCAGAGAAGCCTGGCATGCTGCAGTCCATGGGGTCACAAAGAGTCAGACACAACTGAGCAACTGAACAACAGCAATTGAAAAAGACCCTGATGCTGAGAAACTGAGGGCAGGAGTAGAAGGGGGTGGCAGAGGACGAGATGGTTGGATGGCATCACCGACTCAATGGACATGAGTTTGAGCAAACTCTGGGAGATGAAGAAAGACAAGGAAGCCTGGCGTACTTCAGTCCATAGGGTTGCAAAGAGACACGACTTAGCAACTGAAAAATGGTAGAAAAGAGCATGGTTTTCCAGAGCCTGAGAGCAGGAAGTCAGGGACTATGGACCATCTGATGGAAAGCCGACCTGGGCCAGAATGTAAAGGTCTTTCCTCCTCAGCACTAAACACATTTCAAGAACAATAACAATTTTATTTATTTATTTACATTTTTTACCCCCAGCATTTTTATTCAGTCGGTCTCTGGGGAGCCAAAAAGGAAAGAACTATCAGATTCTTACAATTTATTGTTTGGTATTGTTCTAAAATTAATCCTTGTGACTGCAAAAGAAGCATGAAAGAAACAAATGTGTTTTGTGTTAGATGTTGACTTCTAGCACTAATTTCAGTTCTTAAATAGGACAATTTTTATTATTCAGAAAAGACTAAATGTATAATATGGGATAGAGATCGCATTTATTAGCAAGCATTTCGCTTAATCAGCCAGATAGTTACCACTGGCCAGACAAGTGCTTATGAATTATGGCATTGCTTTTGGCAAAACTATTTATCTGCGTGACATGATATGTCACTTTTGAACTTCAACTTGACATCCATAAAATTACATTTTCATCAAACTGAAAGATCAAGCTTTCCATGCTGACTCACTTGGGTCAACATTTTGCAAATGCCTGGATTTACCACTTGAACCATAAACCCTTGGAGAATAATTCTGTGCACTGATGTTTGATAGCCTAGGGCACAGATCATCATTTCTGGGCAGAAGAAGGGGTGTTAAAGCAAAATGCATTTCCTTTCTGCATGCCCAATGACTTCCTCCAAAGAGTATTCTCATCAGATCATTTTGAAATCACTGAATAAACACTAACTTTGTGGATCCCTGAAAGAAAGTAAAGACCATCCATGGTGCATTTTTTACTTCTTAGGATTAGGAGAGAGCATCACCTCCACTGCCAGAGGATATTCACTAATGCACCAGGCATTGCCACAATTTGGGGTACATGCGTGCTAAGTCAATCGAGTCGTATCCAACTCTTTGAGACCCTATGGACCGTAGTCTGCCAGGCTCCTTCTGCCCATGAGATTCTCCAGGCAAGAATATTGGAATGGGTTGCCATGTGCTCCTCCAGAATATCTTCCCAAACCAAGGATCAAACCCACATCTCTTAACATCTCCTGCATGATAGATGGGTTCTTTACTACTGAGACACCAAAGTCCCTGGTGAGGCTTCTTAAAGTTTCCTTCCTTAGGTTAGACTTAATTTTAGGTTCTTTAAAAATATGCAGTGAGGAGAAAACCTCAAAACTGATCAAAAGACCTAGAAAGAGTCGTTATTCTGCCCTTAATTCTCTTCTCAAAACAAACAAACAAACATAAAGACATCCCATGCAACATTCAGGTGTTACTTCTCTTTTCTGAACCCTGTTTATGAGGTGGATTCTTTTTTCCCTGTGAACACAGATTTGGACCTCTCACCCTGGCAAGTGAATGTAGCAGTTTGGCCCTCAGGTGACTTCTTAAAAGAGGAAATGACCCAATGCCCCTGTAATCTTTTTGGACAGAAATGACTGGCTGTGATGAAATTCAGTCATCAGTCAAAAACCCCATTTGAGAATTATTAAATGAACAGGTTCCCCACTGACCTTTACTAACCACATTAAAGAAAAATCTGGCTCCATTTTTGAAACAAGATTTTTCACAGCAATTTTGCAAGAACAAATAACCCATTTGGTGCAATAATGTAACCTTTGTCTTCCAAGAAAGGTGCATACTAGTTTTGGTACTATTTACACAAGAAAAAACTGTTAGCTCCAAATTTTACCCAAGGCAAAGGAAGAGAAACATTAATGGGGACTGTTATGGTGACTACATTAAAGGCTGGAAGAAATGATGACAAAAGTTCTTGCCATCTTCTCTTGCAGGTAGCAAGTTTGAAAGCAAATCTTTGAGAAGTGCTCTGACCCTGGTATCATGTAAACTTGGAATGCTATTGACAGAGTTGACTGGGCTAACCATAACCATAACCATAAAGGTGGAAGAGAGGTGCCTGGGGTTTTAGAGATGTCTGCAAGGACCACACAGATTTTAACTAAGATGGTACTGAATTCTTGGGAGAAGGTTGGACATAGTGTTAGGTACTCAGCACTTACAAGAATCTCTTTTTGGCAAAACTTATCATAAACCAGTTTCAATAATATTGGTATAGACCCTGCAGAGTCTCAAAAGTTAAAAGGCCAAGCCACTAAATCAGATGACTGAGAAAAAGATATATCACTTTTACCTTCTGTTGCAACCGAAAGAAAATTCCATCTAGCCTAGATTAAATAGCAAAGTAGACTTATTAGCTCACTTAACTAAAAAGTCCAAAGATAAAGAGACTTTAGGTTAGACTTGATGTACCACTCAACCATATGAGAAAAAGAATTTCCTTCCATCTCTCTTCTCTGCCTCCCACAGGGTCAACTTTATTCTAGGCCTGGCTCTCTTATAGTCACAGGGAGCTCCCAGGGTTCCATGCTTCCTTATTCAAGCTCAGAACAATGGGCAGTTTTCTGGCACCACCCAAGGAACCTCAGGAAAGCTCTCTTTCCAGAAGATTCTAGAAATATCTCCTTAACTCTCAGTGGTGTGAATCCTGTGCTTATCCCTGAACTAATCAATGAAACTAGTAACCAAGGCATATATCTTGTCATGTCCTAGACTTTTAAGTCCAAGACTAAGAATTTTTTTCATCTAATGATCTGCTCTTAATTTAGGGGCCTTCACCCTGGGCCAATTCTAAGCAGACTGTGCAAGGAAGCCTCCACAAAGAGACTTCTCTCCAAGGGCCCCTCCCAGCTTTGTCCTCCTAAGGGCAATGACTGCTTCTGCTCTCCAACAGGGAGCACGCAGCAGGAGATGCCTGGGAGGAGTCTGAGGAGCCTGCTTCTCTCAGCTCTGACCTCATCTGCAACTGAGTTTTTACTTCCTTGTGTTTGCTTGCACTAACTTTAGCCTGGGAAAGAGACTTTTGAACTCTGCTTAAACCATTTTGGATTACAGACTACTGTATCAAAGGCCTCCCTGCAAAGTTGTGGGGTTTTTCTCTCTCTTTTCAACTTCAGGCTAAGCAAACCCCTTTCAGTAAGACCTTAAACTAAAGCTTACAAGGAGTCAAAATCCGCCAACATCCTCAATTTTCTCTACCAAGTTTCTTAATGCTCTGCCTTTGTAGGCAAAAGATCTAAGAACCATATTATAGGGCAGGTCTTAGGTCAACCAGCTGTTCCAGTACTAAGAGTAAGAACAGATAATTTTCCAGGTTTGGATAATAAGACCTCAATGCTCTCTGCTCAACTCCCCTGCTGCTGCTGCTAAGTCGCTTCAGTCATGTCTGACTCTGTGCTACCCCATAGATGGCAGCCCACCAGGCTCCCCCATCCCTGGGATTCTCCAGGCAAGAACACTGGAGTGGGGTGCCATTTCCTTCTCCAATGCATGAAAGTGAAAAGTGAAAGTGAAATGGCTCAGTCGTGTCCGACTCTGGTGACCCCATGGACTGCAGCCTACCAGGCTCCTCCGTCCATGGGATTTTCCAGGCAAGAGTACTGGAGTGGGGTGCCATTGCCTTCTCCACTCAACTCCCCAGGATCAGTCAATTCCACATTTTCAGGTTTATCTATCTAAAATGTTCCTATTAACAGTAGCAAAAAACAGAAATAGATTTTGACAACTCTTAACAAAAGGGAGTTTGTTGGAAAGTATTGAGGGCCTATAAAACAACAGGGGTTGGAGGACTAGGCTTAGAAACCGAGTAAAGTGAAGTAAAGTTGCTCAGTCGTGTTTGACTCTGTGACCCCAAGCACTCTAGCCCTCCAGGCTCCTCTGTCCATGAGATTCTCCACGCAAGAATACTGTAGTGAGTTGCCATTTCCTTCTCCAGAGGATATTCCTGACCCAGGGATCAAACCCACATTTCCTGTGTCTCCTGCATTTCAGATGGATTCTCTATCATCTTAGCCACCAGGAAAGCCCAGAAAATGGATAGTCTCTCTACTAATTAGGATGTGGATCTTGCTTCTTTAGCAGAGGCAACAACAGTGACTTAACCAACACAGAAAATTTGTTTCTTTCCTGTGTGGGGAGAGGGGAACCAGACTGTAGGCTATTCTACCCAATCTTCTTCCACTTGGTTTTCCATTCTCTAAGACATCATCTTCATCTACCAGGTGGCATCACCAGGACCACACCCAGGCTCCAGCCAAGGAAATAGAGGGAATAAAGGGTAAATAGCTTCCTTTTAAAGATTTGACCTGAAAGTTGTACACATCACTCCTACATACTGCTAACTGGCCAAAATTAGTCACCTGGTCTTATCTAGCTGCAAGGGAAGCTCGAAAAATCTGTAACCAATATTTAGGATGCAGGATGTCTTTTTGTTAAAAGAGAGAAAAGGTATTTAAGATCTGGTAATCTCTACCACAGTAATCCAGTATTATGACTTGAATGGTTGTGTCTGCACCTCCAGAAATTCATGTCTTGAAGTCCTAATGCCCAATGTGATGATGGTATTAGGAGGCAGGGGCTTTGAGGGAGATAGGTCATAATGGTGGGGTCCTCCTGAATTGGATTAATGCTTTCATAAAAAAAGACCCACAGAGGTCCCTAGCCCCTTCTACCATGTGAGGATACAAGAAGTCTGTGACCCAGAACCAGGCCCACACCCAAACTTGCTGGCTCCCTGATCTCAGACTTCCATTTTCCAGAACTGTGAGAAAGATTTCTATTGTTTATAAGCCACCCAGTCTATGATATTTGGTTATAGCGACCTGAACAGAATAAGACCCCAGGAAGCTCTAGAGGATCAAGAAGCAGGATAGACCATCTCTAAACAAGAACAGCCACCTAGACTATAACAAGCCCTCCTGCAGAATACTGCCACCACCACCACTAGGCTGCACTTCCTACTGCCAGGAATAAACTCCAGCTGACCTTTAATCTTTGAGTCACCCACTTGAGAACCAAGATCCGGGTCAAAGTACCTGATTGTCCAGGCCAAATCTGTGCTCACGTCCTGGCAGCTAAGAAGTGGTGAGGTGGAAATCCTGCCTCCCACTGAGAACATACCTGATCAAGGATTCCTCAGGAATGAGAAGGAAGTTTAGATACTAGGTAACCAAACAAAAATGACACCTGTCCACTACACATGAGGATATTGTTTCTCTCAGATATCATTTGTCAAAGTATTTTGTTAGTCTGCTCAAAATCAATGGGTATTGAAGGGGTGTGCCCTTGGCTCATGTTTACTAGAAAACAAGTAAATGTAACCTCAGTAACAACTGAACTATTGTTATGTTAGGATGTGAAGAACCATCATCTTCTTTAGGAGGTACATAGAAATATTTGAGGGGAGGGTTTCATGAGTCAAGGAAGGCGCTTCAGTATCCCTATAGACTCAAGCTTCCACATATGGGTGGGGACAAGCTTTCTATTTGCTTCAGCAAACATAATCTTTTTCATCTAAATCAGCCTTAGAACTCATCATATTCCATGTCTCCATGAATGAATCTCTCTGAAATCTCACTTAAAGTTTCTGGCTAATCAAGAGAACATCATCATTACAGAAAAGCAATGCTTTCAATGAGTAGGATATCAGGCTTGATAAAGATACAGAGAGCTTATTAAAAGAAAGATCTTTACCCTTATATCCGCTTGCAGCAGTGTTTCTGGAGGCGGACACTACTGTCATTTGGGTGAGACAATGCTCAACTGTGCAGGACTATTTCATACATATTCCATAACACTGTACAATATTTAAAATTCAAGGCCACTAGGCATTAATGCCAGTGAACCTCATCATAACATACATCACCATCATTATATACTTCCATGATAATAACAAAGATGTCATATCCTTATCAAATGTTCCCTAAAGGTTCCTACTGCTAGTTGGTTAGAATTTAGCTGGTGAGACAAAATATACAAAAAAGACCTAACACTCAGGAAGCAGTCAACAAAAGTTGGGAAATAATCCACAGTGGCACCCAGAACAGGGCCTGGAAATAAAGGTCAAATGAACTGAATGGATGAACAAATGAAGATGGGACTTAACTGGCTCGCGTGGAGTGGAACGGTAGTACACAGAATGCTGACTGAGAGTTTAAGAAACAGTAAATAGACCTATAGTTACTACTTCTATTAAGAAACATGCAGGAAAAGTATGGTCTGGATGAACAAAGGCCTTCAATGTCAGGTGAGAATTTGATTTTCCCAGTCTGACACTTAACATGCAATTTTGGACAAGATAATCAATTCCTTGAATTTCATAATTTTTTAATCTGTGAGATGAGGGTACATGCCTCATATAGTTGTGAGGATGGAATGTTACAAAACCCAATATGGTGCTTAGTACTGCTGCTGCTGCTGCTAAGTCGCTTCAGTCATGTCCAACTCTGTGCGACCCCATAGACAGCAGTCCACCAGGCTCTGCCGTCCCTGGGATTCTCCAGGCAAGAACACTTGAGTGGGTTGCCATTTCCTTCTCCAATGCGTGAAACCAAAAAGTGAAAGTGAAGTCACTCAGTCACGACCGACTCGTGGCGACCCCATGGACTGTAACCCACCAGTCTCCTCCATCCATGGGATTTTCTAGGCAAGAGTACTGAAGTGGCTTGCCATTGCCTTCTCCAGGTGCTTAGTACACAGGTGGCTAATAATAAATGGTAACTGTTACTATTCCTATTATGCCATGAGAGCAAGCTAGATTTAAACTTAAAATGTTTAATTGGAAGTCAGTGCAGTAAGGACAACAACATGAACAAAGTGGTGTGAAGAAAAGGGTACTAGAGAACAGAAAAGCTACAACTGGAGACCTGCTAATCCAGGTCTATAGCTTTGTGACTAGGAAACTAAGAAAATTTGTAATGAAACTATTGTTTCAAATGAAAAGTGCTAAAATGGAACACTCTGGATTAGCAGGTCTCCAGTTCTAGCTTTTCTGTTCTCTAGTACCCTTTTAAAGGCCTTATAATAAGACATGGAGAAGGCAATGGCACCCCACTCCAGTACTCTTGCCTGGAAAATCCCATGGACGGAGGAGCCTGGTAGGCTACAGTCCATGGGGTTGCTAAGACACAACTGAGCAACTTCACTTTCACTTTCACTTTCATTCATTGGAGAAGGAAATGGCAACCCACTCCAGTGTTCTTGTCTGGAGAATCCCAGGGACGGAGGAGCCTGGTGGACTGCTGTCCATGGGGTAGCACAGAGTCAGACACGACTGAAGCGACTTAGCAGTAGCAGTATAATAAGGTATACACCATGATATTAATAGGATTTACAAATCAATTTGTGATTCTGGGTCTTTTTCACCTTTTTATGTTTATAATATTTTCTACTTTTTTACTCTATTTTTTCAATTTATTTTCTATTGAAGTGCAGTTGATGTATAATACTATATGGTATATAGGTGTATAATATAGTGATTGTATTAATCATTAATTTTCTAATTTTTCACTATACCATTTTAATCCATTTTATTTTGAATAGTTCTTATGCAAATATTTTTATATAAAAAGATTTACAGTGAAGTCAATTTTGGAAGCTAGGAACTCTTTAATAAAGTCTTCTGATCATTCAGTTCAGTTCAGTCACTCAGTCGTGTCTGACTCTTTGTGACCCCATGAATTGCAGCACGCCAGGCCTCCCTGTCCATCACCAACTCCCGGAGTTCACTCAGACTCACGTCCATCGAGTCAGTGATGCCATCCAGCCATCTCATCCTCTGTCGTCCCCTTCTCCTCCTGCCCCCAGTCCCTCCCAGCATCAGAGTCTTTTCCAATGAGTCAATGCTTCACATGAGGTGGCCAGAGTCTGATCATTTGCTGACATTTATTGAACAGCCTAGATGGATCGAGCAAAATCTTGCCGTTAATGTCTGTCTCAAACCACCAGCAATCCACATGGAGTCATTAAGAGTGAACAGGTGGTACCTCCAAGAAGCTGATGTATCTTCCAGGACAGGAATCAATGGTACCCAGAGAAGCAAGAGAGAGGAGAGGGCCATAGCTGTGTTCAAAGGCTTAGGAACTCAATTACTTTCTTCATCACATTTCAGTTCATGTCCCATCAGAGAGAATTTCTCTCATTCTTGGGTAATTATGAGAACTGGGTTAAAATAAAAAGCCATTTATTTAAGACAAGTTTTTAGAGCATGGCTTTAAGTTTCTCTGTGAGCTCACACGCTCCTTTGCTTATAAAATGCAATAAATATTTGTTGATGTGATATGTTATCCAAAATACAAAGTGAAAATGGAAGTCACTGAGTCATGTCCAGCTCTTTGCAACTCCATGGAATATACAGTCCATGGAATTCTCCAGGCCAGAATACTGGAGTGGATAGTCTTTCCCTTCTTCAGGGGATCTTCCCAACCCGGGGATTGAACCCAGGTCTCCTGCATTGCAGGCAGATTTTTTTAGCAGCTGAGCTACAAGGGAAGCCCAAACTATAAGGTGACTAATAGCAAACAGTGACTGTTTAATCTTTAAAGCAGCTGTATTCAACACCATTCATATAATTATGCTCCACAGTAATAGTTACAACTGTATCATACAATATTTGGGGGCAAGTTATCAACAATAGTGATTTTTGCATTTAAATGTTTAATTTGTCCTTCTCTTACATTAATAATATGGCAGAAAAACAACTGCTTGAAGAGTTTTAAAATTCCATAAAATGGTCATTTAGACGAATGTAGGTTCTTAATTGTATGCACATAGACACAGCCCTACACTGAAATTTTGGTATGTTCTATGATTTGGAAAGTTCATGTTCTTATACTTCAGCTGTAATGTGGTCTCATTTAGCAAAAGATTTCCCACCTATCCGGAACAACTGAATTTAACTAGCCAATATGCAGCTAACATCAGTAGCATTTGGAGACATTTTTTCAGCAAAGGATTTTTTTAATCTTCAGTTTCAGTCACTCAGTCGTGACTGACTCTTTGAGACCCCATGGACTGCAGCAAGTCAAACTTCCCTGTCAATCACCAACTCTGGGAGCTTGCTCAAACTCATATCCATCAAGTCCGTAATGCCATCCAACCATCTAATCCTCTGTCATCCCCTTCTCCTTCTGCCTTCAATCTTTCCCAGCATTCAGAGTCTTTTTCTAAAGAGTCAGTTCTTCGCATCAGGTGGCCAAAGTATTGGAGTTTCAGTTTCAGTCCTTCCAGTAATATTCAGGACTGATTTCTTTTAGGATGGATTGGTTGGATCTCCTTGCTGTCCAAGGGACTCTCAAGAGTCTCCTCCAATACCACAGTTCAAAAGCATCCTCTTCAGCTTTCGTTATGGTCTAACTCTCACATTCATACATCACTACCGGAAAAACCATGGCTTTGACTAGATGGACCTTTGTCAGCAAGATAATGTCTCTGCTTTTTAATATGCTGTCTAGGTTGATCATAGTTTTTCTTCCAAGGAGCAAGGATCTTGATTTCATGACTGCAATCATCATCTTCAGTGATTTTGGAGCCTCCCAAAATAGAGTATCTCACTGTTTCCCCATCTATTTTTCATGAAGTGATGGGACTGGATGCCATGATCTTAGTTTTATGAATGCTGAGTTTGAAGACAACTTTTTCACTCTCCTCTTTCACTTTCATCAAGAAGCTCTTTAGTTCCTCTTCGCTTTCTGCTATAAAGGTGGTGTCATCTGCATATGTGAGGTTATCGATATTTCTGCCTCAATCTTGATTCCATCTTGTGCTTCATCCAGCCCAGCAGAATTTATATGCAGCCCGGACTCTGCACATAAGTTAAATAAGCAGGGTGACAATATACAGCCTTGACATACTCCTTTTCATATTTGGAACCAGTCTGTTGTTCCATGTTCACTTAAAACTGTTGCTTCTTGACCTGCATACAGATTTCTCAGGAGGCAGGTAAGGTGGTCTGGTATTCCCATCTCTTTAAGAATTTTCCACAGTTTGTTGTGATCCACACAATCAAAGGCTTTAGCATAGTCAATAAAGCAGAAGTAGATGTTTTTCTGGAACTCTCTTGCTTTTTTGATGATTCAACAGATGTTGACAATTTGATCTCTGTTTCCTCTACCTTTTCTAAACCCAGCTTGAACATCTGGAAGTTCACGGTTCACATACTATTGAAGCCTGGCTTGAAGAATTTTGAGCATTACTTTGCTAACATGTGAAATAAGAGCAATTGTTCAGTAGTTTGAGCATTCTTTGGCACAGACTTCCTTTGGGATTGGAATGAAAACTGACCTTTTCCAGTCCTGTGGCCACTGCTGAGTTTTCCAAATTTGCTGGCATATTTAGTGCAGCACTTTCACAGCATCATCTTTTAAGATTTGAAATCGCTCAACTGGAATTCCATCACCTCCACAGTTTTGTTCATAGTGATGCTTCCTAAAGCCCACTTGACTTCCCACTCCAGGATGTCTGGCTCTAGGTGAGTGGTCACATCCTTGTGGTTATCTGGGTCATCAAGATCTTTTTTGTACAGTTCTGTGTATTCTTGTCACCTCTTCTTGATATCTTCAACTTCTGTTAGGTCCATACCATTTCTGTCCTTTATTGAGCCCATCTTTGAATGAAATGTTCCCTTGCTATCTCTAATTTTCTTGAAGAGATCTCTAGTCTTTCCCATTCTATTGTTTTCCTCTATTTCTCTGCACTGATCACTGAGGAAGGCTTTCTTATCCCTCCTTGCTATTCTTTGGAACTCTGCATTCAGATAGATATAGCTTTCCTTTTCTCAAACTTTGCCTTTTGCTTCTTTTCTTTTCTCAACTATTTGTAAGGCCTCCTCAGACAACCATTTTGCCTTTTTGCATTTCTTTTTCTTGGGGATGGTTTTAATCACAGCCTCCTGTACAATGTTACAAACCTCCGTCCATAATTCTTCAAGCAATCCGTCTATTAGATCTAATCCCTTGAATCTATTTGTCACTTCCACTATAAAATTGTAAGGGATTTGATTTAGGTCATACCTGAATGGTCTAATGGTTTTTCCTACTTTCTTCAATTTAAGCCTGAATTTGGCAATAAAGAGTTCATGATCTGAGCCACAGTCAGCTCCCGGTCTTGTTTTTGCCAACTGTATAGAGCTTCTCCATCTTCAGCTGCAAAGAATATATTTTCAATATGATTTCCATATTGACCATCTGGTGATGTCCATGTATAGAGTCGTCTCTTGTGTTGTCGCAAGAGTTTTGCTATGACCCATGTGTTCTCTTGGCAAAACTCTGTTAGCTTTTGCCCTGCTTCATTTTGTACTCCAAAGCCAAACTTGCCTGTTATGCCAGATATCTCTTGACTTCCTACTTTTGCTTCCATTTTTTAATCTTACACCCAGGAAAAATAAAGATGTAAAGGGAGAAAATGTTTCAACCTTCCCTAATTTAAGCTTTTGGATTGTCTCCCTCTGGGACTTAATCACAATTGTTTTTTGTTTTTTGTTTTAATTTTATTTTATTTTTAAACTTTACATAATTGTATTAGTTTTGCCAAATATCAAAATGAATCCGCCACGATACTGGATGCTTGGGGCTAGTGCACTGGGACGACCCAGAGGGATGGTATGGGGAGGGAGGAGGGGGGAGGGTTCAGGATGGGGAACACATGTATACCTGTGGCGGAATCACAATTGTTTTGAGAAAAAAAAAAAGAAGAAGAAAAAGAAAAAAACTAGCTTTTATTGAGTTCTTAGCTCAATATGGTTAATCATCAAGGAAATGTCAATCAAAATGACAATGAGATATCTCCTCACACCTATTGTCAAAAAGCTATTGTCAAAAAGTCTACAAATAACAAATGTTGGCAAGGATGTGAAGAAAAGTGAACCCTTATACACTGTTGCTGGGAATGTAAATTGGTGCAGCCACTGTGGAAAACAGTATGGAGGTTTCTCAAAAAACTAAAAATAGAACTACCATATGACCCAGCAATTCCACTCCTGGGTATATATCTCCCAAAAAATAAAAACACTAATTTGAAAAGATATATACATTCCAATGTCCATAGCAGCATTATTTACAATTGCAAGACATGAAAACAACCTACCTGTCCATTAACAGATGGATAGATAAAGAAGATGTGGTAAATATACACAATGGAATACTACTCAGCCATAAAAACTAATGAAATTTTGTCATCTGCAGCAACCTGAATGGACTTGGAAAGCATTACACCAAGTGAAATAAGTCAGACAGAGAAAGACAAACACAGTATGATATCACTTATATGTGTAATCTAAAAAAAATAGAATGAAGTAGTGAATGAAACAAAAAAAGAAGCAGACTTATAGCTAGAGAAAAAACACTAGCGGGTACCAGTGAAAGTGGGAATGGCAATATAGGGGTTAGGGACTGGGTGGCACAAACTATTGGGCGTAAGTTTGGCTCAAAGATGTATTGTACAGCACAGGAAATATAACCAATATTTTGTAATAATTGTATATGGAAAATAACCTTTAAAACTGTATAAAAATAAAGAATGTAAAACAAAAATTTTAAATAAAATATTAAAGTTTTTAAAAACTAGCTTTTATTGAGCACTTACCATGGACCAACCAGGTACTATGAAAAGTGCTTTCCATACTGCAGCTTTTTAATCCCTCCCCAGTGATCCTTTACAGGTGAAGAAATTATGGCTCAGAAGTAAGGGACCTGTCTAAGGTCACTTTTCTACAAGTGGCAGAACCAAAATCTAACCCCTACCTGTTCAACTCCAAAAGCCTTTGTTCATGACAATTCCTCTCTGGCCCCAACTCATGTGAGCCTGAGTCATCCTGAGAGATAAGTGGCCCAATCAGCACCTTCAACAGGCCAGTGCTGCTGCGTATCTTTCAGGCTATCCTGGGGATGCTGTATGATCTCCTATGAATGTTCATGTCCAATAAAAATCACGTCTTAGAGAAAAAGATTAAATGATTATACTATACACTTTATGTAGCACGTATTGTGTCAGGCACTGTATAAATATAATGCATGTTTATTTTTAATCCTCAAAAGCCTACACATTAGGTATCATTACCGTCAGCTCTAATTTACAGGTAGTAATTTAAAACAGAGAAATTAAGTAAACTGTCTAGGGTGACACAGCTGGCAAGTAGAAAATCTGAGATTCAAAGGCAGACAGGCTAGTGCCAAGGGCCAGGTGCCAACTGCCTACACGTCCTCTCACAGAGACCAGGCTATTGTTTTCACATCTCCCGCTGACTCTGGGTAAAGCAAGGACCAAGGCTTTTGGAAGCAGATTTACTATTTGAGGTTTGGAAATACACTTCTTGGCAAAGTGTTTGGGGATGTAGAGATAAATTATTCAATTCAAAAAACATTCTGTTTGTATGCTCATGTACCTTTTTGTACAAAACACTCTAGACTTGTATTTTCTTTGGTAAGACCTAAAGGGGAAATAAAAATGTTATGACCATAATAAAAGGGCTTTTTAAATATATATAGACTCCAAGACCTTTCTTCTAGTCAGATAATATCTAACTGACTATAGGAAGATTAACAAGTGAAAGACCATGCATTTGAATTGCAGAAAATTAATATTTAATTTGGTGTCTATGGTATATTCTCAGGCATAGGACAGGGTGATTTTTAAAAGCAAAATAAGAATATAGTACAGCTCACAAAGCACTCAATTGTTGTGAGCCCCCTCTAGAGCCAGATTAACATGAGTTAATCAGCCTATTAATTAAATAATTCAATCACCTATATGAACCTTTTTCCTAATATGATCTCATAACCTTTGGCCCCATAGAAGTGGAACTCATTCAAACTAATTAAGCTGCTGCACATTGGCTATGTCAGGCAGAAAAAAAGGAAATTCCTCATCCAGCAATGTTCTAGTGCAGAAGAGAGAGTCTAAAGACTGGGAATGAAGCCATTTAAATGAATGCCCACTCTCTCCTGATTTAATTGTGCTGCACTGAATTGACTAACAAGACCAAAATGAGAAAACCCATCCAATTATTAAGAATTGGGTGTATTCATTGCCCTTCATACACCATTGACTTGATTCACTTTGGAAAGCAATGCAGATAAAAGAAATTCAAATATTTAAGTAGACTTTTTTCCCTGAGAGAGAAAATGGTCTTGTCACAGGGCTGAAATCATCCTGAAATACAAGAACGGGTGCTTGATGCTGAAAACTGGGACCCTGGGAACTAAAAGGCAGCCTAGGGCTTCCCTGGTGACTCAGTGGTAAAGAACCTGCCTGCCAATGCAGGAGATGTGGATTCAAACCCTGGGTCAGGAAGATTCCCCTGGACAAGAAAATGGCAACCATTCCCGTATGCTTCCCTGGGAAATCCCATGGACACAGGAGCCTGAGGGGCTACAGTCCGTATGGAGTCGGACATAACTGAGCAACTGAGCATGTATGCATCCATGCGCTTGACAATGAAAATTTAGCCTGAACACAATGGAAAAAGCTAGTAGTAATAAAAGGTGGCCTAATGACAAATAGATTGAAGGGACTGGATCTGATAGACAGAGTGTCTGAAGAATTATGGACAGGGGTTTGTGACATTGTGCAGGAGGCAGTGATCAAGACCATCCCCAAGAAACAGAAATGCAAAAAGCAAAATGGTTGTCTGAGGAGGTCTTACAAATAGCTGTGAAAGGAAGAGAAGTGAAAGGCAAAGGAGAAAAGGAAAGATATACCCATTTGAATGCAGAGTTCCAAAAAATAGCAAGGAGAGATAAGAACGCCTTCCTCAGTGTTCATTGCAAAGAAATAGAGGGAAACAATGGATTGGGAAAGACTAGAGATCTCTTCAAGAAAATTAGAGAAACCAAGGGAACATTTCATGCAAAGATGGGCTCGATAAAGGACAGAAATGGTATGGACCTAACAGAAGCAGAAGATATTAAGAAGAAGGTGGCAAGAATACACAGGACTATACAAAAAAGATCTTAATGACCCAGATAATCACAATAGTGTGATCACTCACCTAGAGCCAGACATCCTGGAATGTGAAGTCAATCAGGCCTTAGGAAGCATCACTATGAACAAAGCTAGTGGAGGTGATGGAATTCCAGTTGAGCGATTTCAAATCCTAAAAGATGATGCTGTGAAAGTGCTGCACTCAATATGCCAGCAAATTTGGAAAACTCGGCAGTGGCCACAGGACTGGAAAAGGTCAGTTTTCATTCCAATTCCAAAGAAAGGCAATGCCAAGGGCTGCTAAGACTACTGCACAGTTGCATTCATCTCACATGCTAGCAAAGTAATGCTCAAAATTCTCCAAGCCAGGCTTCAGCAATATGTGAACCATGAACTTCCCAATATTCAAGCTGGATTTAGAAAAGGCAGAGGAGCCAGAGATCAAATTGCCAACATCCGCTGGATCATAGAAAAAGCAAGAGATTTCCAGTAAAACATCTACTTCTGCTTTATTGACTATGCCAAAGCCTTTGACTGTGTGGATCACAACAAACATAAAAATTCTTAGAGAGACGGATATACCAGACCACCTGACCTGCCTTCTAAGAAATCTGTATGCAGGTCAAGAAGCAACAGTTAGAATTGGACATGGAACAGCAGACTGGTTCCAAATTGGGAAAGGAATACATCAAAGCTATATATTGTCACCCTGCTTATTTAACTTATACATCGTGAGAAATGCTGGACTGGATGGAGCACAAGCTGGAATCAAGATTGCCGGGAGAAATATCAATAATCTCAGATATGCAGATGATACCACCCTTATGGCAGAAAGCAAAGAAGAACTAAAGAGCCTCTTGATGAAAGTGAAAGAGGAGAGTAAAAAAGTTGCTTAAAACTCAACATTCAGAAAACTAAGATCATGGCATCCGGTCCCATCACTTCATGGCAAATAGATGGGGAAAAAATGGAAATAGTGACAGACTTTATTTTGGGAGGCTCCAAAATCACTGCAGATGTTGACTGTAGCCATGAAATTAAAAGTTAACTTCCTTGGAAGAAAAGTTATGACCAACCTAGACAGCATATTAAAAAGCAGAGACATTACTTTGCTAACAACAGTCCGTCTAGTCAAAGCTATGGTTTTTCCAGTAGTCATGTATGGATGTGCGAGTTGTACTATAAAGAAAGCTGAGCACTGAAGAACTGATGCTTTCGAACTGTAGTGTTGGAGAAGACTCTTGTCTTGTCAACTTGGACAGCAAGGAGATCCAACTAGTCCATCCTGAAGGAAATCAGTACTGAATATTCATTGAAAGGACTGATGCTACAGCTGAAACTCCAATACTTTGGCCACCTGATGCGAAGAACTGACTCATTTGAAAAGACCCTGATGCCGGGAAAGATTGAAGGTAGGAGAAGGGGATGACAGAGGATGAGATGGTTTGATCGCATCACCGACTTTATGGACATGAGTTTGAGCAAGCTCCAAGAGGTAGTGATGGACAGGGAGGCCTGGCGTGCTGTAGTCCGTGGGGTTGCAAAGAGTAGGACACAACTGAGCGACTGAACTGAACTGAATAATAATCCAAAGAATAGCAGTGTTCTAAAGTGTACTATGTATGGTTGCAGAAATAGAAATAACTGTCACTTACTGAGAATGAAGTACTTGCTAAACTTGGGGCAGGGGGTGGGATGTAACATATTGAGACAGACACAGTATTAGTAATCAGACAGCCTGGGATCCGGTTCTGACACCTCCACCTGTGTGACATTTTGAGGTTTATTTCCCTTTGTAAGACGGGGTCAATGACACCCATCTGACTGACTCACTGTAAGGATCAGGTAAGATAATGTATATGTGGCAGAGATTGCTATATGGACTCCCAACTTTTAGCTAGTACTTGGCTCCTTGGAATATACACTATTTCCCAGACTCCCTTGCAGTTGAGTGTGGGTATGGACTACATTACGGCCAATAGAAAGCAGACACCTGTGTATGTGGTAGTTTTCATTCACCCCCTTTAACTCAGTCATCCTCATGGCAACCTGGTGATCTAGCTTGCAGGAGAAAGGGATAAAGCATACACTCCTGAGGATGACTGATTCCCTCTTATTCACACTCCCGACTAATACCCAGGATGTGAGTATGAGAGGATAGCTGAGGATAACTGTCTCTTTCCTGGAGGAAGAGACATAGGCAAGATTGTCCTTGTGGAGAGCAATGATCTCCAAAGAGGAGACCTTTTGCTTGAGTCCACAGTGTGGCCAGAGAACATAACATTTCTTGACACCTTGGGTAATCCAAAGTGATGCGATAGTTGATCAAAAGTCAGGATTTGTAAAGGGTTCTCTTTACCAGGGCAGCCAACAGTAATTTATGATACTGTTTTCGTTTGATAAAATCACTGTGTCTTTAATCATGAGTTCAAAGAGCTTGCAAAATCTCTCATGATCCAACTTTTGCCAACCTTCAGAGGTTGATACCAGTCATTTGAATGTGCAGTTCCCCTCATGTGTCAAACTATATGTTCCCATCCCTTGCAATGGCTCACATCCCTGCCACCTGCTGAACCTCTACACATCCTTCAGAACTAAGCTCGAATGTCTTCCCTTTGTAAAGCTTCTCATGATTTCCACAGGTGGAGAAAACTGCCTCTCCAGTACACTAGCCATTGCAGCATTTTGTTCACATGACTGTCTTCCCCACCTGACCATGAGCTCTTGCAGAGTAGGGACCACATGTCTTTGTATCCCCAGCACTTGGGACTTAGATATCTTAGACTCAAGTTACAGATAAATGTATTAACTAGCACTTAATCAAAAATTAATTGGCTGTCTAGCTAAAAGGATGTCTTCATGATCTGAATGGACTCAAAGTTAATCCCCCCTCAAAATAAATCAGATCCTGGTTATTAGGAACATCGTACCCCAGAGAGATATACATGATACTAGCAAATCTCTCAAACGAATTTTAGTAGGGAGGACCAGGATACAAAAGTTTGAGGACAGTTAAATACATACATACCCTGCTGCTGTTGCTTCTCAGTCACTTCAGTCGTGTCCAACTCTGTGCAACCCCATGAACTGTAGCCCACCAGGCTCCTCTGTCCATGGGATTCTCCAGGCAAGAATACTGGAATGGGTTGCTGTGCCCTCCTCCAGGGGATCTTCCCAACCCAGGGATGGAACCCGTGTCTCTTACATCTAACCTATATTAGCAGGTGGGTTCTTTACCACTAGCATCACCTGGGAAGCCAGCATACATACTTACGACCCAGAAATTTCACTCTGAGGTTTATACCCAAAAGAAATGAACATGCGTGTCCACACAAACAGTTGTACGTGAATATTTGTAGTAAAACTGGAAACAATCCAAATATCTACCAACAGGTAAGTAAATAAACAAACTGTGGTATGCTCATATAATAGCATATGAATATTACAAATAAAAAGCAGAAAGCTATGAATACATGCAACAACATGGATGAATCTCAAAACAATATGTTGACTAGTCCATTCGCATGAAGCCAAACAATAAACCAAAAGAATGTATCTACAGTGGTTGTCTCGGATGGGAGGATTTATGCCCCCCTTTTTAAAGGGGGCACATGGGAATTCAAAGATTAAAAAATGTTTCATATCTCAATTTGAATGATGATAATCTGATGAATATATTTATCAGAAATTGCTGAACTAAAGATCTGTGCCCTCTACTACATGTAAACTATCCCTCAATAAAGAAAAAAGTTTGAGGACTACTGCTTTATAAAAATCACACACTTCAAGAAGTAATACTATAGACATTTTCCCTTGGGAGGTGGGAAACCTGGAGTATAGCTCTATTTGAAACATCAGCTCATAGGAGGGAATATACAGTGCTATAGCCAGCATAAAAACAATGCAAAATATAAACCCTATTAAAAATGACAAACTGTCAGTCTATTGAGGCATCAAAGAGGAAAAACTGTTGTTCAAAAGCCTTCATTAAAATTTCACTTTTGCTTGCCTGTCCATAATAGATCTCAAATCAATTCTTTCATGATGAATTGACTATTATAATATTGCCTATTATATTTAGCCTATATTTTATGAAAGTGGAGAAAAATATTCTAACTTGAGGAGGCAATCAGGGAAATGTGATTGCAAATAACAGCAAACAAAGGCATTTTATGAAGCTGGAGTGATTGGTAAGTGCTTTGAGATCTGTGAACTAAGAGCTATGCAGCCTGAGCCTGGTCGCTGAATAAGAAAATGCTTTTATTTTCAATAATCTGCACAACTGATACCAGTGGTCAACACATTTACCCCCAAACCTATACTTTATATTTACTCCTCTGAAGTAATTCAGTGTTTCTAAGCCTTTAATACTGAATATCCTCCTTGGTGTCCTGGTAAATATTGCAGAAACAGGAACTCCTTTACTGGTGTACACATACACACACTACATTTATCTTCCACTCACTGGGTGTGCTCTAGAGTTACAGTCCAACTCTCCCACTTATTAGCTCTGGAAACTTGAGCAATTTATTTAATCTCTGTTTTCCAGATCTTTCATCTGTAAAATGATATAATAACAGAATGTACCTCAAAATCATTTACAGGTTAAATACAGTTATGTGTTTAGCACAGAATCTAGCTCATAGCAAACATCAGTAAATGCTAGAAAAAAGGCAACCATACAGTAGAACTTATCAATTAATTAAAAAAAGATAATGATGCTGAAAGGGGGGAAATTGATTTCCTAAAATCATGCAGATGTTTGATGACAGAACTGGTACTAGAACAGAAATTTCCTGACTCCTAGACCAATGGTCTTTCCAAAATCCCTGCTCTTTTCTCCTCTGTCCCCCAACTTTTACTACTCCATGACTAAGAAGACACTGTGATGATCAGAGTCAAGAGACTCACATTCTACTCCCAGACTGACACTTCCCTGAACTTCTCATTTCCTTTCTGTAAAATGAAAAGATTGGAAACAAGACTGCAGAGATTCTGACCAGCAAAAGTATTCTGTGATTCCATTAGCAAATCTAAACCCTGCACCATTTTTATGGATGCAGAGTGGGTCAGAAATCAGTTACACCACCAACTGTAGTCTTCTGCTTTGACTGATCACTTGTCCAGTTGTCCAGTCTTTCACTCATTACCTTGATATCTGCCTCCAAAGTTCTCACCCTCTGCCTGGAGCAACATGGGCGGAATGTAATGAACACAGGTGAGGCAGGGAAAGGCAATATAGGAGACTTGAGAGCATGTTCCTCATGCCTGATGGTTTATACAACAGCCACCCAAATTAAAGCGCAACCAGCAATTCTATTAATATAAGAGCATATAGCATGTTTTATGAAAATAAGCAGTATACAAAGTCTGGGAACTAAGTTCGATTCTGACTGCAAGAAAATGTATTCCTCTTCCTTCTCTACCATGAAAAAAGAGTGCTCATTTAGAGTAACAAGTTCTGTACACACAAGTTTTATAAGAACTCCCAGGTGTAAGTAAGCATGTGAATGCCATAGGTTAAAAGAAGAATAGAGGTGAGCTACACCACTGTGATGAGCTAGAAGCCAACTCATCATCTCTCTGCTGGCTTTTAGAGAGCTTACGACAGACTCAGATGCATTGCCTGTCTTGTCCCTGAATTCTTTTTTTTCCTAAAACCCCACATAGCCCATCATGTCCACAGCAGAGGATCTGACCCACATAGGTGGGAACAAGTGGTTTATCAGCTCATCAAACATGAAGTAAAAGTAAGGACATTGAATAGTCTTACCCTTCACCCCGAGAGAGAACAATATAGGAATCCCCTTCATAGGAGGAACAGAGGAAGGAATTGAGGACATTTAGCTTAGAAAAAAGGTCAACTGAAGCAAAAAAAGAAACATCAGACATGAAAAGGGCCAAGCCATGGTGGAGAAAAGCAGTCACTTCCCATTAACTAGAATGAACATAACTCTCATTGTCCCTACGATGCTACTGGCTTATGTCTGTGGACCCAGGGCCAGTTTAGCCTTCATCCCATTGGAAATATTTTTATTAAAGCTGCATTAAGATAACTCAGAATGGGTTTGGTAGACTTCCACTTTGTACTTCCAGCTTCTGCCTTCATTCTCCTTTAGCTTTGTCTAAGACCCCCATGCAATAAACAGATAGCTAACTTTAACACATGGTTTCCAACTGAGAGATGATTAACAATGCATCTCTCTTTTCCTGACCCTTTCCAGAGGCAAGGTAACCAGCACTTCCCTTTCAACAACGGTATACAGTGTGCCCTCTTACCCAAATGATAAAAGATATCCATACACAAACAGGAGAAACTACCCATCTCAGTTCTGGAAGACAGATTCAGGATTGCTTCCTCTACTGGCAGCTTGGTAGACTGGCCGCTGAGATGCTTAGATGCACAAAGAGGCCGTGCCCCACAGTTTACCAAAGCATGGGTTGTTTTTCTTGGGTCATTAAGTCATATCCAACTCTTTGTGACCCCATGGACTGAAACACACCAGCCTCCTCTGTCCTACACTATCTCCCAGAGTTTGCTCAAATTCATGTCCACTGAGTTGGTGGCACTATCTAACCATCTCACACTCTACCACTCACTTCTTTTGCCTTTAGTCTTTCCCAGAGTGGGAACATGGGAAACTTAGAGTAGACTCTGGACAGTTCTGCCATAGAGAGAAACACAGAAAGTAGTCTAAACACTCTTACTCTAGTGTAGTTGTCATGTATTGTATGGAGTTTAACTGGTAATTTTTTTATTTTGTAACAAATCTTTTGGCAGCAATGATTTTTTAAGTGCTTATTCATAAAATAGTAAGTACTAAATTTCTATTTTTCAAGAATGTTAAGAGTTGCCATCCATCATGGGGCCTATAGCAACATCACTGACCACATAGAAACCTGAAGATGTGAACCTCTAAAAAGCATCAGCTTCTACTTCAAAAGTTATTTTCAGAAGACTGTGACCCAAAATAAAGATTTAACACTTTCAGTTCCACAAAGTCTTTTTTTATGTCACTCTATGAGGCACAAATTTTGATCTAGATCAAATGACTGTTCTAAATTCATTTTACTTATTTTATATTCCAAATGTTTCTGTGCAGATACCAAAAATAAAAAGAAAGCTGTATGGATTGCTTCTGTAAGCAGAAACTGTCAGTTTTATATCAGTGTCAGCACTGAAGTTTCAAAGAGAAAAAATAATTGGTTAATTCCAAAAACAGATCTAATATTTTCAATATTTCTACCCATCTCATAAAAAAGTTCAACAGTGAATATTAAAATTCCTATGGCAGAAATATAATTTTTGGAATACAATATCATGGTTAATGCAATATTCTTACTAAATTAAGGAACCCATGGGGAGAGCAGCTGAAAAGAAAAGCTTGATTAAAATCCATGTGTTCTAGAAGACATACAGATGGCTAACAAACACATGAAAAGATGCTCAACATCACTTATTATCAGAGAAATGCAAATCAAAACCACAATGAGGTACCATCTCACGCCAGTCAGAATGGCTGCTATTAAAAAGTCTACAAACACTAAATGCTGGAGAAGGTGCAAATAAAAGGGAACCCTCTTACACTGTTGGTGGGAATGCAAACTAGTACAGCCACTATGGAGAACAGTGTGGAGATTCCTTAAAAAACTGGAAATAGAACTGCCATACGACCCAGCAACCCCACTGCTAGGCATACACACCGAGGAAACCAGAATTGAGAGAGACACATGTATCCCAATGTTCATCACAGCACTGTTTACAATAGCTAGGACATGGAAGCAACCTAGATGTCCATCAGCAGATGAATGGGTAAGAAAGCTGTGGTACATATACACAATGGAATATTAGTCAGCTATTAAAAAGAATGCATTTGAATCAGTTTTAATGAGATGGATGAAACTGGAGCCTATTATACAGAGTGAAGTAAGTCAGAAAGAAAAACACCAATACAGTATATTAACGCATTATATGGAATTTAGAAAGATGGTAACAATGACCCTATAAGTGAGACAGCAAAAGAGACACAGATATAAAGAACAAACTTTTGGACTCTGTGGGAAAAGGCGAGGGTGGGATGATTTGAAAGAATAGCACTGAAACATGTATATTACTATATGTGAAATAGATCACCAGTCCAAGTTCAATGCATGGAAAGGAGACTCAGAGCCTGTGCACTGGGACAGCCCTGAAGGATGGGGAGGAAGGCAGGAGGGGGGTTCAGGATGGGGGACACATGTACACCCCTGATTCATGTCAATGTATGGCAAAAATCAGTACAATATTGTAAAGTAATTAGCCTTCAATTAAAATAAATTAATTAATTTTTTAAAATAAAATCCATGTGTTCTAAACATGCTGTATCAATTGTTCTTCTGATAAGTCTGATGTATTTCTTAGCACAAACTAACAACAACAACAACAAATATAAGTACAACCTATGGAGCAGAAATGACTTAGCACTGGTTAAGATACAACATAATTTATAATTATGTCCAAATAAGTTGCAACATTCCACCAATAAAAATTAAATATACAGGTAAAATTTTACTAATATTTTTATTTATATAATGGTTACAGTAGTTGAACCTGAAAATATTTTACTGAAGTTGATGTAGAATGCAGAAAGAACAATTTGCCCGTGAATTAGAAAATACTTCAGAAAACTATGCATTTTAATTATTTGTAGCTCCTTTCACTTTCAGAAGTCTTAATTTTTCTCCAAAGCGTTCTGAACGGCACTCCATCTAAAACTCAGGAGAACAAAATGAATACAATCAGAGGAAGGCAGTAAGAGGCAGATTTCAATTCAAGGTAAGAAAGCTTTCATCTAATCAGAGACATTTGACAAGAGGGAGCGTAGTGTGGGAGAGAGATCACCTGACACAGTGTCCAGAGAGGCAGCTGATTTCATTATTGACAATGGAATGGGCCGCTGCGAGAGGCCCTGGGCTCACCACCACTGGAAATTAAACACGATCAGCAAAGGGACCTACCTGAGTTGGAGAAGGATCCAGAATATCTCTGAGCTTCCTTTAAACCCTGTGACTGATTCATTCAACAAATGATCGTTGCTCTCTCTTGCCCTGCTCACCCTGGAAGTAGCTAGTCGGCCACTGTGTCATGTGAGATGATAAATGTTTGTTGTCGTAAGTTGTTAGAAAAAAATTGAGTGCCCCTTACATGTGAGGCATGGTTCCAGCGGTGGTGAACAACTGTATGAAGTGCCAATAAGTGCTTGATATCTGGCTACCAGAAAAATAGGCCAATAAATCAAGTAGTGAAAAATGTGAAAGTGAGTATGTGAAAAAGGACTGAAAACTCTCAAGTACAACACAGATGCGAGCTATAATTGCTGTTAAATTGAACTATGTATTTATGTCTTTAATTTATTCTTCGTTTGATAATTAGTCATACACAGAGCTGTTTTATATACATGATTCTAGTCTTCCAGGTTCAGGTTTTCAGCTTTCTGTTTTCAGTTGAGTACCCCTTAATTGGTGTTAACTTGTATTTAGTTTTGTGAAGCCATCCTTCCATGTAAGCATGTTCTACTTCCAGAATAGCTTGTGTGAGTCTCAAGGTCAAGGTCCCATCTTGCCTCTTTCCACTCAGCACTCACAGTGTTTAGATCAAGGTTGGGTACTCATAGCAATCTCAGGACACCAGATTGGCCCCACAAAGATGCTTTCTTCCCCATTTGGTGTGAGTTAAGTCTCAAATTTTTCCCACCTTTTTTTTTTTTTTTTTTTTTCCATAAGAAAAAAACATTTATTTCAGGAAATAAGAAAATCTGTGGTAAGAAGAAGCCATTAGCACACGGAGGATGTGCTAATAAGAGACAAAAACATTTTATCAGCCTGATATACATTTTTCTCTTGCAGAAGACTTTACCTACTAGGAAAGCTGTGACAGGCATGTTCTGATTGAGAAGAGGCATATTTCTGAAGGAGACAGTGCCTTGGACGGTGGAAGGAATGACCTGTGACAGTTGTCAGTCTTGATCCATGCTGGCAGGCTCTGCCTGGAGGGGGACCTGGCTCCCTGCATAGGAAGGTCCGCATGCTGTCCCTGGGACTGTGCCACTCACCATTTTTATGACAGCTCTGGCCCATGGGAGTAGCTCACTGATGGCAGGCTGTTTGCCTCATCACTCCTCTTTGTTCTTAATAGGAGAGAAACCTATGGTAGCAGTAAGGTGGACCTAATGGGGCCTGGAGTTCTGCTTTGTACCCATTTAATACTGAGAAATGAAGTCCATGGTGAAGCTCCATCTTCTCTTCTAAGATCTGTCCAACAACTGTCATGACAGCCTGAGCCTCAATAGCATTGCTGTAATCAGACTTCTTTTGACAGTTCCATGGCTCTGAGCGGTCCCTGCTGCAGTCTTGCCTTTTTGGTGGGGCTGTTCTGGTCTTTTGCCTTTCTGGGGAAAAATCCACTGCAGAAAGTGCTTAATCCTTTCTCTGACGTGGTTTTCTAAAGAAACCTTCCCCTTCTTCAGGATTAACTGGTGAGACTTGCTTTGTAGGGACTCTGCTGATTCCTTTCTCTGGCCAGGGTGGCTCATCTTGCAGGCCAGATAGGACCTCCATACTGCCAACCCCTTTTTTATTTTATTTTTTTTTAATTGAAGGATAATTGCTTTACAGAATTTTGTTGTTTTCTGTCAAACCTCAACATGAATCAGCCATAGGTATACATCCCCTCCCTTTTGAACCTCCCTCCCATCTCCCTTCGCATCCCACCCCTCTATGTTGATACAGAGTCCCTGTTTGAGTTTCCTGAGACATACAGCAAATTCCTGTTGGCTATCTATTTTACATATGGTAATGTAAGTTTCCATGTTGCTCTTTCCATACATCTCACCCTCACCTCCCCTCTCCCCATGTCCATAAGTTTATTTTCTATGTCTGTTCCTCCATTGCTGCACTGTAAATAAATTTTTCAGTACCATTTTTCTAGATTCTGGATATATGTGTTAGAATACGATATTTATCTTTCACTTTCTGACTTACTTCACTCTGTATAATAGGTTCTAGGTTCATCCACCTCATTAGAAATGACTAAAAGGTATTCCTTTTTCTAGTTGAGTAATATTCCATTGTGTATATCTACCACAACTTCTTTATCCATTCACCTATCAATGGACATCTAGGTTGCTTTCACGTTCTAGCTATTGTAAATAGTGCTGCAATGAACAATGGGATACATGTGTCTTTTTCAGTTTTGGTTTCCTCAGGGTATATGCCTAGGAGTGCGATTGGTGGGTCATATGGTGGTTTTATTCCTAGTTTTTTAAAAAATCTCCATACCCTCTTCCATAGTGGCTATATCAGTTTACATTCCCACCAACAGTGCAAGAGCATTCCCTTTTCTCCACACCCTCTCCAGCATTTATTGTTTGTAGACTTTTACGATGGGCATTCTGACTGGTGTGAGGTGAAATTTCATTGTAGCTTTGATTAGCCTTTCTCTAATAAAGAGCGATGTTGAGTATCTTTTCATGTGTTTCTTAGTTATCTGTATGTCTTCTTTGGAGAAATGTCTGTTTAGGCCTTTTTCCCACTTTTTGATTGGATTGTTTGTTTTTCTGGTATTGAGTTGTATCAGCTGCTTATATATTTTGGAAATTAATCCTTTGTCAGTTGTTTCATTTGCTATTATTTTCTCCCATTCTGAGGGTTGTCTTTTCACCTTGCTTATAGTTTCCTTTGCTGTGCAAAAGCTTTTAAGTTTAATCAGGTGCCACTTGTTTACTTTTGTTTTTATTTCGATTACTCTAGGAGGTGGGTCATAGAGGATCTTGCTTTGATTTATGTCACCAAGTATTCTGCCTTTCTTTTCCTCTAAGAGTTTTATAGTTTCTGCTCTTACATTTAGATCTTTCATCCATGTTGAGTTTATCTTTGTGTATGGTGTTAGGAAGTGTTCTAATTTCATTCACCTGGCGCACTAAGCGCGGCCGAGAGGAGCTACCCCACGCCCCCAAGCCCGAGGCCAGGGGCCGCGGCCAGTAGGACCAACCCCACATCCAAGGAGCCGTGGCTGTTCGGGCGCAGGAGGGCCTAGAGGAGCTATCCCACGTTGAAGGTCAGGAAGGGTGGCGGTGAGAAGATACCCCTCGTCCAAGGTAAGGAGCAGCGGCTGTGCTTTGCTGGAACAGCCGTGAAGAGCTACCCCACACCCAAGGTAAGAGAAACCCAAGTAAGATGGTAGGTGTTGCAAGAGGGCATCAGAGGGCAGACACACTGAAACCAAACTCACAGAAAACTAGCCAATCTAATCACAATAGGACCACAACCTTGTCTAACTCAATGAAACTAAGCCATGCCCGTGGGGCCAGACAGGCAGGTCATGGTGGAGAGATCTGACAGAATGTGGTCCACTGGAGAAGGGAATGGCAAGCCACTTCAGTATTCTTGCCTTGAGAACCCCATGAACAGTATGAAAAGGCAAAATGATAGGATACTGAAAGAGGAACTCCCCAGGTCAGTACATGCCCAATATGCTACTGGAGATCAGTGGAGAAATAACTCCAGAAAGAATGAAGAGATGGAGCCAAAGCAAAAAGAATACCTAGCTGTGGATGTGACTGGGGATAAAAGCAAGGTCCAATATTGCATAGGAATCTGGAATGTCAGGTCCATGAATCAAGGCAAACTGGAAGTGGTCAAACAAGAGATGGCAAGCGTGAACGTCGACATTCTAGGAATCGGCGAACTCAAATGAACTGGAATGGGTGAATTAAACTCAGATGACCATTATATCTACTACTGCAGACAGGAATCCCTCAGAAGAAATGGAGTGGCCATCATGGTCAACAAAAGAGTCCGAAATGCAGTACTTGGATGCAATCTCAAAAACGACAGAATGATCTCTGTTCGTTTCCAAGGCAAACCATTCAATATTACAGTAATCCAAGTCTGTGCCCCAACCAGTAACACTGAAGAAGCTGAAGTTGAACGGTTCTATGAAGACCTATAAGACCTTTTAGAACTAACACCCAAAAAAGATGTCCTTTTCATTATAGGGGACTGGAATGCAAAAGTAGGAAGTCAAGAAACACCTGGAGTAACAGGCAAATTTGGCCTTGGAATACGGAATGAAGCAGGGCAAAGACTAATAGAGTTTTGCCAAGAAAATGCACTAGTCATAACAAACACCCTCTTCAAACAACACAAGAGAGGACTCTACACATGGACATCACCAGATGGTCAACACCGAAATCAGATTGATTATATTCTTTGCAGCCAAAGATGGAGAAGCTCTATACAGTCAACAAAAACAAGACCAGGAGCTGACTGTGGCTCAGATCATGAACTCCTTATTGCCAAATTCAGACTGAAATGAAGAAAGTAGGGAAAACCACTAGGCCATTCAGGTATGACCTAAATCAAATCCCTTATGATTATACAGTGGAAGTGAGAAATAGATTTAAGGGACTAGATCTGATAGATAGAGTGCCTGATGAACTACGGAATGAGGTTCGTGACATTGTACAGGAGACAGAGATCAAGACCATCCCCATGGAAAAGAAATGCAAAAAAGCAAAATGGCTGTCTGGGGAGGCCTTACAAATAGCTGTGAAAACAAGAGAAGTGAAAAGCAAAGGAGAAAAGGAAAGATATAAGCATCTGAATGCAGAGTTCCAAAGAAGAGCAAGAAGAGATAAGAAAGCCTTCCTCAGCGATCAATGCAAAGAAATAGAGGAAAACAACAGAATGGGAAAGACTAGAGATCTCTTCAAGAAAATTAGAGATACCAAGGGAACGTTTCATGCAAAGATGGGCTTGATAAAGGACAGAAATGGTATGGACCTAACAGAAGCAGAAGATATTAAGAAGAGGTGGCAAGAATACACAGAAGAACTGTACAAAAAAGATCTTCACAAACGATGGTGTGATCACTGACCTAGAGCCAGACATCCTGGAATGTGAAGTCAAGTGGGCCTTGGAAAGCATCACTACGAACAAAGCTAGTGGAGGTGATGGAATTCCAGTTGAGCTATTTCAAATCCTGAAAGATGATGCTGTGAAAGTGCTGCACTCAATATGCCAGCAAATTTGGAAAACTCAGCAGTGGCCACAGGACTGGAAAAGGTCAGTTTTCATTCCAATCCCAAAGAAAGGCAATGCCAAAGAATGCTCAATTGCACTCATCTCACATATTAGTAAAGTAATGCTCAAAATTCTCCAAGCCAGGCTTCAGCAATATGTGAACCGTGAGCTTCCAGATGTTCAAGCTGGTTTTAGAAAAGGCAGAGGAACAAGAGATCAAATTGCCGACATCTGCTGGATCATGGAAAAAGCAAGAGAGTTCCAGAAAAGCATCTATTTCTTCTTTATTGACTATGCCAAAGACTTTGACTGTGTGGATCACAATAAACTGTGGGAAATTCTGAAAGAGATGGGAATACCAGACCACCTGACCTGCCTCTTGAGAAGCCTATATGCAGGTCAGGAAGCAACAGTTAGAACTGGACATGGAACAACAGACTGGTTCCAAATAGGAAAAGGAGTACATCAAGGCTGTATATTGTCACCCTGCTTATTTAACTTATATGCAGAGTACATCATGAGAAATGCTGGACTGGAAGAAACACAAGCTGGAATCAAGATTGCCAGGAGAAATATCAATAACCTCAGATATGCAGATGACACCACCCTTATGGCGGAAAGTGAAGAGGAGCTCAAAAGCCTCTTGATGAAAGTGAAAGTGGAGAGTGAAAAAGTTGGCTTAAAGCTCAACATTCAGAAAACGAAGATCATGGCCTCCAGTCCCATCACTTCATGGGAAATAGATGGGGAAACAGTGGAAACAGTGTCAGACTTTATTTTTGGGGCTCCAAAATCACTGCAGATGGTGACTGCAGCCATGAAATTAAAAGACGCTTACTCCTTGCAAGGAAAGTTATGACCAACCTAGATAGCATATTCAAAAGCAGAGACATTACTTTGCCAACAAAGGTTCGTCTAGTCAAGGCTATGGTTTTTCCTGTGGTCATGTATGGATGTGAGAGTTGGACTGTGAAGAAGCCTGAGCACCGAAGAATTGATGCTTTTGAACGTAGTGTTGGAGAAAACTCTTTGAGAGTCCCTTGGACTTCGAGGAGATCCAACCAGTCCATTCTGAAGGAGATCAGCCCTGGGATTTCTTTGAAAGGAATGATGCTAAAGCTGAAACTCCAATACTTTGGCCACCTCATGCGAAGAGTTGACTCATTGGAAAAGACTCTGATGCTGGGAGGGATTGGGGGCAGGAGGAGAAGGGGACGACAGAGGATGAGATGGCTGGATGGCATCACTGACTCGATGGACGTGAGTCTGGGTGAACTCCAGGAGTTGGTGATGGACAGGGAGGCCTGGTGTTCTGTGATTCATGGGGTCACAAAGAGTCAGACACGACTGAGCGACTGAACTGAACTGAACTGTTGAGTTTTCCTAGCACTATTTATTGAAGAGGCTGTCTTTACCCCCATTGTATATTCTTGCCTCTTTAGCCAAAAAAAAAAAGGTACCCATAGGTGCATGGGTTTATTTCTGGATTTTCTATCTTGTTCCATTGGTCTATATTTCTGCTCTTGTGCCAGTACCATACTATCTTGATGACTGTAGCTTTGCAGCATAATCTGAAGTCAGGAAGATTGATTCCTCCAGCTCCATTCTTCTTTCTCAAGACTGCTTTGGCTATTCAGAGTCTTTTGTGTTTCCATATGAACTGTGAAATTTTTTGATCCAGTTCTGTGAAAAATGTCATGGGTAATTTCATAGGGATCACAATGAATCTGTAGATTGTGTTTGGTAGTAGTCATTTTCACAATATTGATTCTTCCTACCCAAAAACATGGATTATCTCTCCATCTGTTTATGTCATCTTTGATTTCTTTCATTAGTTCAATTCAGTCACTCAGTCATGTCCAACTCTTTGCAACCCCATGGACTACAGCACACCTGGCCTCCCTATCCATCACCAACTCCCGGAATTTACTCAAACTCATGTCCATTGAGTTGGTGATGCCATCCAACCATCTCATCCTCCATCATCACCTTTTCCTCCCACCTTCAATATTTCCCAGTGTCAGGGTCTTTTCAAATGAGTCAGTCCTTCCCATCAGGTGGCGAAGTATTGAAGTTTCAGCTTGAACATCAGTCCTCCAATGAACATTCAGGACTGATTTCCTTTAGGATGAACTGGTTGGATCTCCTTTCAGTCCAAGGGACTCTCAAGAGTCTTCTCCAACACTACAGTGTAAAAGCATCAATTCCTCAGCACTCAGCTTTCTTTATAGTCCAACTCTCACATCCATACATGACTACTGGGAAAACAATAGCTTTGACTAGACAGACCTTTGTTAGCAAAGTAATGTCTCTGCTTTTTAATATGCTGTCTAAGTTGGTCATAACTTTTCTTCCAAGAGTCTTTTAATTTCGTGGCTGCAGTCACCATCTGCAGTGATTTTGGAGCCCCCCCCCCCAAAAAAAAAAAGGTTTGTCACTGTTTCCCCATCTGTTTGCCAGAAATTGATGGGACCGGGTGCCATGTCTTAGTTTTCTGAATGTTGAGTTTTAAGCCAGCTTTTTCACTCTCCTCTTTCACTTTCATCAGAGGCTTTTTAGTTCTTCTTCACTTCCTGCCATAAAGGTGGTGTCATCTGCATATCTGAGGTTATTGATATTTCTCCCAGCAATCTTGATTCCAACTTGTGCTTCCTCCAGCCAGCGTTTCTCATGATGTTCTCTGCAAATAAGTTAAATAAGCAGGGTGACAATATACAGCCTTGACATACTCCTTTCCCGATTTGGAACCCAGTCCATTGTTCCATGTCCAGTTCTAACTGTTGCTTCCTGACATGCATACAGATTTCTCAAGAGGCAAGTCAGGTGATCTGGTATTCCCATCTCTTTCAGAATTTTCTAGAGTTTGTTGTGGTCCACACAGTCAATGGCTTTGGCATAATCAATAAAGCAGAAGTAGATATTTTTCTGGAACTCTCTTTCTTTTTCTATGATCCAGTGGACATTGGCAATTTGGTCTCTGGCTCCTCTGCCTTTTCTAAATCCAGCTTGAACATCTGGAAGTTCATGGTTCACATACTATTAAACCCTAGCTTGGAGAATTTTGAGCATTACTTTACTAGCGTATGAGAGGAGTGCAATTGTGCAGTAATTTGGGCATTCTTTAGCATAGACTTTCTTTGGGATTGGAATGAAAACTGACCTTTTCCATTCCTGTGGCCACTGCGAAGATTTCCAAATTTTCTGGCATATTGAGTGCAGCACTTTCACAGCACCGTCTTTTAGGATTTGAAATAGCTCAACTGGAATTCCATCACTTCCACTAGCTTTGTTCATAGTGATGCCTCCTAACACCCACTTGACTTTGCATTCCAGGATGTCTGGCTCTAAGTGAGTGATCACACCGTTGTGATTATCTGGGTCATGAAGATCTTTTTTGAATAGTTCTTCTGTGCGTTCTTGCCACCTCTTCTTAATATCTTCTGCTTCTGTTAGATCCATACCATTTCTGTCCTTCCCATCTTTGCATGAAATATTCCCTTGTTATCTCTATTTTCTTGAAAAGATCTCATCTTTCCCATTCTATTGTTTTCCTCTATTTCTTTGCTTTGATCACTGAGAAAGGCTTTCTTATCTCTCCTTGCTATTCTTTGGAACTCTGCATTCAAATGGGTATATCTTTCCTTTTCTCCTTTGCCTTTCACTTCTATTCTATTCACACCTATTTGTAAGGCCTCCTCAGACAACCATTTGGGATTTTTCCATTTATTTTCCATGGGAATGACCTTGATCCCTGACTCCTATACAATGTGACAAACCTCTGTCCGTAGTTCTTCGGGCACTCTGTGTATCAGATCTAATCCCTTGAATCTATTTGTCATTTCCACTGTATAATCATAAGGGATTTGATTTAGGTCATACCTGAATGGTCTAGTGGTTTTCCCTACTTTCTTCAATTTAAGCCTGAATTTGGCAATAAGGAGTTCATGATCTGAGCCACAGTCATCTTCTGATCTTGTTTTTGCTGACTGTATAGAACTTCTCCATCTTTGGCTGCAAAGAATATAATCAATCTGATTTCAGTATTGACCATCTGGTGATGTCCATGTGTAGAGTCTTCTCTTGTGTTGTTGGAAGAGAGTGATTGCTATGACCAGTGCGTTCTCTTGGCAGAATAGCTTTTGCCCTGCTTCGTTCTGTACTCCAAGGCCAAATTTGCCTGTTACTCCAAGTATTTCTTGACTTCCTACTTTTGCTTTCCAGTCCCCTATAATGAACAGGACATCTTTTGGGGGTGTTACTTCTAGAAGGTTTTGTAGGTCTTCATAGAAACGTTCAACTTCAGCTTCTTCAACATTACTGGTCGGGGCATAGACTTGAATTACTGTAATATTGAATGGTTTGCCTTAGAAACGAACAGAGATCATTCTGTCGTTTTTTTTTGTTTGTTTGTTTTTGTTTTTTATTCCTTTATTTCTCATGTGTTCCCCATCCTGAACCCTCCTCCCTCCTCCCTCCCCATACCATCCCTCTGGGTCGTCCCAGTGCACCAGCCCCAAGCATCCAGCATCGTGCATTGAACCTGGACTGGCATCTCGTTTCATACATGATATTTCACATGTTTCAATGCCATTCTCCCAAATCTTCCCACCCTCTCCCTCTCATTCTGTCGTTTTTGAGACTGCATCCAAGTACTGCATTTCAGACTCTTTTGTTGACTATGATGGCCACTCCATTTCTTCTAAGGGGTTCTTGCCCACAGTAGTAGATATAATGGTCATCTGAGTTAAATTCACCCATTCCAGTCCATTTTAGTTCTCTGATTCCTAAAATGTCAATGTTCACTCTTTCCATCTTGTTTCAACACTTCCAATTTGCCTTTATTCATGGACCTAACATTCCAAGTTCCTATGCAACATTGTTCTTTACAGCATTGGATTTTAAACTATTTCATTCATGTCTTATAATTTTCTGTGTACAGTTCTTTTGTCTCCTTAGGTAAGTCTATTCCTAGATATTTAATTCTTTTTGTTGCAATGGTGAATGGGATTGATTCCTTAATTGCTCTTTCTGAATTTTCATTGTTAGTATATAGAAATGCAATATATTGCAATGTGTATTTATTTTGTATCCTGCAATTTTTCTAAATTCACTGATTAGCTCTAGTAATTTTCTAATGCTACCTTTAGGGTTTTCTATGTACAGTATTATGTCATCTGCAAACAGTGAGAGCTTTACTTGTTTTCTGATCTGGATCCCTTTTATTTCTTTTTCTTTTCTGATTGCTATAACCAGGACTTCCAGAACTTTGTTGAATAATAGTGGTGAAAGTGGATACCCTTGTCTTTTTCCTGATCTTAGGGAGAATGCTTTCAGTTTTTCACCATTGAGAAAAATGTTTCCTGTTGGCTTATCATATATGGCCTTTACCATGTTAAGGTAAAAGTGCATGATCAAGGTGCATGAGCTTTTCGATGTGTTGCTGAATTCTGTTTGCTAAAATTTTATTGAGAATTTTTGCATCTATGTTCATCAGTGATATTGGCCTGTAGTTTTCCTTTTTTGTGTTGTTTTTGGTTTTGGTATCAAGGTGATGGTGTCCTTGTAGAATGAGTTGGGAAGTGTTCCTTCCTCTGCAATTCTGCAGTTTTTTCGAAAGAGTTTTAGAAGGATAGGCACTAGGTCATCTCTAAATGTTTGATAGAGTTCTCCTGTGAAGCCATCTGGTCCTGGGCTTTTGATTTGGGGGGAGATTGTTTATCACAGCTTCAATTTCAGTGCTTGTAATTGGGTTGTTCATAATTTCTATTTCTTCCTGGTTCAGTCTTGGAAGATTGAACTTTTCTATGAATCTGTCCATTTCTTCCAAGTTATCCATTTTATTGCCATATAGTTGTTCACAATAGTCTCTTATAATCCTTTGTAGTTCTGCATTGTCTGTTGTAACCTCTCCTTTTTCATTTCTAATTTTGTTGATTTGATTCTTCTCTTTTTTTCTTGATGAGTCTGTCTAAAGGACTGTCAATGTTGTTTATCTTCCAAAGAACCAGCTTTTGGTTTTATTAATCTTTACTTCTGTTTCTTTCATTTCTTCTTCAATTATTTATGCTCTGATCTATATGATTTCTTCCCTTATACTAATTTTGGGGATTTTTGTTCTTCTTTTTCTAGTTGTTTTAGGTGTAAAGTTAGGTTGTCTATTTGATGTTTTTCTTGTTTCTTGAGGTAGGATTGTATTGCTATAAACTTCCTTCTTAGGACTGCTTTTGTTGCATCACATAGGTTTTGAGTTATGTTTTCATTTTCATTTGTTCCTAGAATTTTTTTGATTTCCCTTTTGATCTTTTCAGTAACCTATTGGTTATTTAGAAACGTGCTGTTTAATCTCATGTGTTTGTTGTTTCTTACAGTTTTTATCTTGTAATTGATATCTAATCTCATAGTGCTGTGGTTGGAGAAGATGCTTGATATGATTTTAATTTTCTTACATTTACTGAGGTTTGATTTGTGACCCAAGATGTGGTCCATCCTGGAGAATGTTCCATGTGCACTTGAGAAGAAGATGTATTCTTCTGCATTTGGATGGAATGTCCTGAAGACATCAATGAGATCCATCTCGTCTAATGTATCATTTAAGACTTGTGTTTCCTTATTAATTTTATGTTTTGATGATTTGCCCATTGGTATGAGTGGGGTGTTAAAGTCTCCTACTATTATTGTGTTACTGTCAATATCTCCTTTTATGTCTGTTAGTGTTTCTCTTATGTAATGAGGTGCTCCTGTGTTGGGTACATATATATTTACGATTATTATGTCTTCTTCTTGTATTGATCCCTTGATCATTATGTAGTGTCCTTCCTTATCTCTTGTAATCTTCTTTATTTTAAGGTGTAATTTGTCTGATATGAGGATTGCTACTCCAGCTTTCTTTTGCTTCCCATTGGCATGGAATATATTTTTCCATCCTTTTTCAGTCTAGATGTGTCTTGAGCTCTGAAGTGAGGTTCTTGTAGACAGCGTATGTATTAGTCTTGTTTTTGTATCCATTCAGCCAATCTGTGACTTTTGATTGGAGCATTTAATCCATTTAAATTTAAAGTAATTATTGATATGTATGTTCCTATTGCCATTTTCTTAATTTTTGGTGTTGCATTTGGAGATCTTTTTCTTCTCTTGTATTTCATGACTATATAAGCCCACTTAACATATGTTGTAAAGCTGGTTTGGTGGTACTGAATTCTCTTAACTTTTGCTTGTCTGAAAAGCTTTTGATTTCTCCATCAATTTTGAATGAGATCCTTGCTGGGTACAGTAATCTTGGTTGTAGTTTTTTCCCTTTCAGTACTTTAAATGTATCCTGCCATTCCCTTCTGGCCTGCAGAGTTTCTGCTGAAAGATCAGCTGTTAAGCATATGAGGTTTCCCTTGTATGTTACTTGTTTCTTCCCCCTTGCTGCTTTTGATATTCTTTCTTTGTGTTTAGTCTTTGTTAGTTTGATTGGTATGTGTCTTGGCATGTTTATCCCTGGGTTTTTCCTGTTTGGGACTCTTTGTGCCATTTGAATTTGATTGGCTATTTCCTTTTCCATGTTGGGGAAATTTTCAACTATAATCTCTTAAAAACTTTTTCTCATACCCTTTCTTTTTCTCTTCTTCTTCTGAGACCCCTATACTTCAAATGTTGGTGTGTTTGATAATGTCCCAAGGTTTCTGAGACTATCCTCAGTTCTTTTCATTCTTTTTACTTTATTCTGCTCTTCAGAAGTTGTTTCCACCATTTTATATTCCAGTTCACTGATTCGTTCTTCTGCTTCAGATATTCTGCTATTGATTCCTTCTAGAATATTTTTAATTTCAATAATTGTGTTGCTTGTCTCTGTATGTTTATTCTTTAATTGCTAGGTCTTTGTTAATTGATTCTTGCATTTTCTCCATTTTGTTTTCAAGGTTTTTTATCATCTTTACTATCATTATTCTGAATTCTTTTTCAGATAGTTTGCCTATTTCCTCTTCATTTATTTGGACTTCTGTGTTTCTAGTTTGTTCCTTCATTTGTGTAGTATTTCTCTGCCTTTTCATTATTTTTTTTTTACCTTATTGTGTTTGAGGTCTCCTTTTCCCAGTCTTCAGTGTTGATTTTTTTCTTCCTTTTGGTTTCTGCCCTCCTAAGGTTGGTCCAGTGGCTAGTACAAGTTTATTTTAGGGTGAGATTTGTGCTGAGTTCTTTGTTTGTTTGTTTTTCCCCTGTTAGGCAAGGCTGAGTGAGGTAGTAATCCTGTCTGCTGGAGATTGGGTTTGTATTTTTGATTGTTGTTTAGATGAGGCATCCTGCACAGGATGCTACTGGTAGGTGGGTGATGCTGGGTCTTGTATTCAAGTGATTTCCTTCCTGTGAGTTCTCATTATTTGATACTCTCTAGGTCCAGTACTCTTGCCTGGCAAATCCCATAGACAGAGGAGCCTGGTTGGCTGCAGTCCATGGGGTCGCTGGGAGTCGGACATGACTGAGCGACTTCACTTTCACTTTTCACTTTCATGCATTGGAGGAGGAAATGGCAGCCCACTCCAGTATTCTTGCCTGGAGAATCCCGGGGATGGAGGAGCCTGGTGGGCTGTCTCTGGGGTTGCACAGAGTCGGACACGACTGAAGCGTCTTAGCAGCAGCAGCAGGTAGTTCTCTAGTAGTCTAGGGTCTTGGAGTCAGTGATCCCACTCCAAAGGCTAAGGGCTTGATCTCTGGTCAGGAATGAAGATTCCACAGTTGGTTTGTTATGGCATTAAGTGAGATTATAAAAAGTATCCAAAAACGAGAAACCAAAAATGAACCCCAGACAAATAGCAGTTAAAAAATCAGGCAAGTAATAATTAAAATAATGGAATGTGCACATATTACACATACACCCATGAGCAAAGTCAAAGCAGTCCAACAAAAATAAAGTACAGTAGACTCACCTGGCAAACAAAGGAAATCAAAATTATATTTACCACTTAAGTACAAAACTAATTAAAGCACAAACTGGAAAGCAAAACTAAAGCAAGGTGCCAAGTGGTGAATAAAGCAATGAAAACAAAACTATCAAATATGTTGATAGGAAAGGAAAGAAAGAATAGATATACAAAGTTAAATAGAGGTAGATGAAGAAGATTTGTATATATTAAAGATTAACTGCAATGGGAGAAGAACAATAGGAAAGGCAAACGAAGGAATAAATGTAGAAAAAATATAATAGGTTTAAAAAATTAAAGTTAAAAAAAGAGAAAAAAAGAAAAAGGAAACCTCCACAAAACTGAAAAGCCCAGTGTAGTGGCAAAGGTTTATAACAACAATAAAAAATGTGACTGAGAAAAAAAGCTTAATTAGATTTCATAGTGCCAATAAAATCGACAACTACAGCAGAGGTGGGGGGGGGGGGGAGAAAAGTCCAAAAGGATCTATAGAACAATCAAAACATAGGAATAATAAATGATTTTCTTGAGTCACTGCTGTCAGAGCCCTTTCCCTCACTGAGTGTCACAGTCCTCCTCAACTCCCTAGGATGCCCTCCAACACTGTGCTGATCTCTGGACCTACTGTGGGGGCAGCTCAGATTCTAATCTGGTCCTACTCCTGTGTGTTCTTGCCTCCAATGCTCACAGCTATCAGAACTAGTGTGTTTTCTTTTGTGGGAGCTTTCAATGTCCTTTATATATTCCATAGACACAGAGTCGGCCTAGTTGACTGTGTGGATTTAATCTGCACCTCCTACAACTGATGGGAAGTTTGGGTCTTCTTCCGTAGCCACACTGCCCCTGGGATTCAATTGTGGTTTTATTTCCACCTCTTCATGTGGGTTGTCCACTGGGGTTTGCTCCTGAGGCTTCCCTGGAGGACTTTGGTTTGCCCCTGTGAGGGCCAGGTGTGGAGGTGGTGCAGTTGCTTGGGTCAGTGGGGTTCTGGCAGCACCAGGTACTCAGGGGAGTTGGCAGTTAGGACAGCAGGAAATATAGTGCTCTAGAAGGGTATGGCAATCAGTATTGACCAATATGCTCCAGTATTCTTGCCTGGAGAACTCCCCTCCATGACAGAGAAGCCTGGCAGGCCACAGTCTTCAGGGTACAAAGAGTTGGACATGACTGAAGCGATCCTGTGTGCAAAGATAGATGCAAGATATTTTTTGCCTGTGGCAGCTCTGTCCCAGCGAGAGTTGAGAGTGAAGGTGGCACTGCTGCTTGGCTTGTGGGGACCCTGGTGGTGCCAAGTGTGCAGGGACACAGGACTGCCTCTGCCGCAGGAGTTATGGCCCTATCAGAGTCTATTTTCGAGCCTCTTGTAGCTAGCGATCAGAAGGCCTCTTTGGCCAGTCTTTCTCCATAGCTCCACCCATTCAGGCACTTAGAGGGCTCCCTTGCCTGGGACCCTTCTCTGTTGTTTGGCATGTCAGGCACAGAGAGAAGCCCCCTAGCTGGGGTCCTACTCTGTAGATTGGTTTCAGGCACTTAAAGGGGCACCCTGGGTGGGGTCCTACTCTGTAGTTCAGTAGGTCAGGCATTTGATGGGCCAGCCTCTCTATTGTTCAGCTGCCAATGCTGGCATGGGGTGAGAGGTTATGGTGATGGCTCCACCCCCTACGCATGACTCAGCAGTATTGCCTTGCTTCCATGGCTGCCCAGCTTTCCTCTATAGGCGTTTCCCACCACAATCTCCTCCCTCACTTCCCCTCAATCTGTCTCTCCACTGTCAACAGCAGCCCTCACCCTGGGGTTGCTCCACAAGCCCTACACTACAGGTCCCAATCGCTGCATCTTCCAGGCGACCTGCGGCCCTGTCCGGGGTATTTATGGCTGCAGCAAGGGCTGTCTGATTCTCATTCCATTTAGGCTGCCACAGATTAGCTGTTTCACTCTCAGCCTTAAATGTTTCTCCTCTGACTCAGACAATTGCCCCGATGTGGGGATCAGACCCCCTGCTTCAGTTCCCCCACCCACCGAGGGCAGGTCCATTCCTACTAATGCTCCTGTTTTTCCCCCTCTAAGTTTCTACATCCTATCGAGTTTTGCATGTTTCTATATATTCTTTTTCACTGGTCAGGTACTCCTGTCTGCTTTTAGCTGGTATTCTGCATGCACTTCTGTGTCTGAAGGTGTGTTCCTGATGTATCCATGGAGAGAGATGTACTCCATGTCCATCTACTCCTCCACCATCTTGTTCTCCCCCCACCTTTCTTTTATAGAGTAAGCCCTTTCTGTGCTCCTTCATTGTTCCCATCTCCTACTATTCCCCCACAAAATGAAATGTTATTATGACCAAGATTCAGCAAACAAAACTAACACAACTCAAATCCTTAAAACCTAAGAATACATCTAAATAGAAATTCAAACCCACTACTGTACCCAGCAGCTTTTGATTCCCAAAAAAGATAAAAACCTGTGCCTTAATATCTAATTCTTCTCCACTCCCCTCAATCACACTGGATCCTTTTATCATTATTATAATGTTTCTTTGCATAAATGGCTGAAAGCATTCTATGCTCTTGAGAGCTCATCTGAGTCACACCCACAGATCATATTGGGTGAACTTGCAATTATTTCCTGCAAATGCTCCATGAATGTGCCGAAACCAAGCATGAACACTGCCAGCCCAAGTGCATTTTTATTTTTCCCCAAGACTTTACAGCATCTAATTTCTGAAAACAGGGGGTGTAAATAGTAGTTTCTAACACAAAACTGCGGATGCTCAATTTGCAGAGGAAAAAGTTTCCAGTTCCTACATTCATGATTTCAATGTTTAAATTGGGCTTCCCTCATAGCTCATTTAGTAAAGAATCTGCCTGCAATGCAGGAGACCCCAGTTCAATTCTTGGGTTGGGAAGATCCGTGGGAGAAGGGATAGGCTACCTACTCCAGTATTCTTGGGCTTCCCTTGTGGCTCAGCTGGAAAAGAATCTGCCTGCAATGCAGGAGACCCCAGTTCAATTCTTGGGTTGGGAAGATCCGTGGGAGAAGGGATAGGCTACCTACTCCAGTATTCTTGGGCTTCCCTTGTGGCTCAGCTGGAAAAGAATCTGCCTGCAATGCAGGAGACCTGGTTTTGATTCCTGGGTTGGGAAGATCCCCTGGAGAAGGGAAAGGCTACCCACTCCAGTGTTCTGGCCTGGAGATTTCCATGGATTTTATAGTCATGGGGTCACAAAGAGTCAAACACGACTGAACGACTTTCACTTTCACCTTTTCACCTTCAGTAAAACCATAAATAGTATTTGATCAGCTGCCACATCTCTTTCATTTCCAGCAAAGGTTATGACAGAAAACTCCCACAGTTTAAGGACGACAGGGGCTCCTACTTTCTTCTAACTTTCACATAACTGGGAAAACATTTATGAAACTCTTACTGATATATGGTTTATGTTCCCTGACAGCTACTTTGTATGCCAGGGAGCATGAAGGTGCAATGGGAGGGGAGAGTCAACATCACATCAGGAAGGAGCAGAATGTGACATGGAGGAAGGCCCATCCACACAGGAAGAGAAAACGGAAAGCCTCCCACTTCCAGATCCCAGTGCAGTACAAGGAGGAGAGCCCAAATGCCTGTGACTACCCTGTTCCCTCTGAAGTGGGACCCGAGGAGTAGGAGCCATAATAGAAACATCTAGACAAACAGACACAGAGAAGCATGAGAGCTTTTGGTAGGATCTGTGATTTGGTGTGCTTTCCTGAGCAGAACTCGGGAAGCCTATGAGGCTACAGGGAGGGTTTCATCCTAAGTAGCATGGGAATGAAGTTCAGGCCTGGTAGAGGGAGGAGCCTAGACAGAGGAGCCCTGGCAGTGCTTCTGGCTTCCCGGGGCTTAAGCAAGGTGTGCAACAAGCAAGGACTGACTGTACAGCACAGGGAACTGTACTAAGCATCTTGGAACAACATCTAATGAAAAAGAAACTGAAAAAGAATATGTGTGTGTGTGTGTGTGTGTGGTGGTTAGGGGGGAGGGGGGGTTATTCCCAGATGATTCAGTAGTAAAGAACCTTCCTGCCAATGCAGATTCAATACCTGGATCAGGAAGATCCCCTGGAGGATGAAGGATGAAATGGCAACCCAGTCCAGTATTCTTAAATGGAAAATTCCATGGACAGAGAGTCAGACACTGAGCAACTGAGTACATACATATATATGGAACTGAATCACTTTGCTGTACACCTGATACTAACACAACATTGTAAATCAACTAACTTAAATAAATTTTTTTTAAAGGCATCCAAGAGATCTTGGACCTCCCACCTGCTCTGGAACAGGGGTTCAGGGACCAGAAGGGATTTGCGAAGGACTGTAATTAGGACAAAACAGTTGCAGCAGAAAGAACTTCATGATCAGAGGCAAAAGTAAGAACTCAGTATTGGAGATCTGACATCCAAATGACCAGAGGGGCCCATATCCAACAGTGGGAACAGAGGGAGCAGCCACAGCATAGAGAAGATTAGTGAGGAGCCAAAGAACACTGCATGGCTCTGAAATTCCCACCTCTCCCCTGCTGACAGGAGGTCACACGTGCCTCACCCTTTGATCTATCTAAGTATCATCTTAGAATAGGAGGGGCAGGAGGGACGGGCCTCTAAAAGACTGAATAGTTACCCAAAGGGGACTTGGTCATCCAAGGGAGGCTATTTAAACCCAAAGGTTCAGATATAGCCTATATCTTTGTGACTGTGTGGATCACAAAAAACTGGAAAATTCTTCAAGAGATACCTTACCTGCCTCCTGAGAAACCTGTATGCAGGTCAAGAAGCAACAGTTAGAACTATATACATGGAACAGTGGACTGGCTCCAAATTGGGAAAAGAGTACATCAAGGCTGTATATTATTCACCCTGCTTATTAAACTTATATGCAGAGTACAAGATGAGAAATGCTGGGCTGGATGAGGCACAAGCTGGAATCAAGATTGCCAGGAGAAATACAGTAACCTCAGATATGCAGATGACACCACCCTTATGGCAGAAAGTGAAGAGGAACTAAAGAGCCTCTTGATGAAGGTGAAAGAGGAGAGTGAAAAAGCTGGCTAAAAAAAAAAAATTTTTTTTTTCAGAAAACTAAGATCATGGCATCCAGTCCCATCACTTCATGGCAAATAGATGGAGAAATATTGGAAACAGTGAGACTTTATTTTCTTGAGCTCCAAAATCACTGCAGATTGTGACCATAGCCATGAAATTAAAAGGCACTTGCTCCTTGAAAGAAGAGCTCTGGCTTATTAAAAAGCAGATGTTACTTTGCCAACAAAGGTCTGTATAGTTAAAGCTATGGTTTTTCCAGTAGTCATGTACAGATGTGAGAGTTGGACCATAAAGAAAGCTGAGCATCGAAGAATTGATGATTTTGAACTGTGGTGTTGGAGAAGGCTCTTGAGAGTTCCTTGGACTGCAAGGAGATCCAACCAGTCCATCCTAAAGGAAATCAGTCCCGAATATTCATTGGAAGGACTGATGCTGAAGCTGAAACTCCAGTACTTTGGCCACCTGATGTGAAGAACTGACTCATTGTAAAAGACTCTTATTCTGGGAAAGATTGAAGGTGGGAGGAGAAGGGGTCAACAGAGGAAGAGATGATTGGATGGCATCACTGACTCAATGGACATGAGTTTGAGCAAACTCTGGGAGATGGTGAAGAACAGGGAAACCTGGCATGCTACAGTCCATAGGGTTGCAAAGAGTTGGATACAACTGAGCAACTGAACAACAGGGATAGCATAAACTGACAAAGTTAATTTCCACACCTCCCACTACTCACCCCCACCCAGCTGAGTATGGTCTGGTAAGGAAGATCACATCAGATTTAGGAAACAAAGAAATCCCATTTGCTTTGCACATCTGTGTGAGTCATGTGAATTTAACATTCTGCTTACTATCCACAGTCCTAAGCTCTCCCTTGCTACCATCCAATTTTAAAATAGTTTATTTCAAATGTTGTGTGTGTGTATGTTTTCAGTCCCAATAAGATTTCCTTTTTCTTCTAGGTCTTATCTCATCAAGATATACCTGAGAAAATATTGAAACTTGGTAAAAGATGCCCCCCAAAAAAATCCCAACACTGCTCTGACAAAACCAATGGGGGGACATCCCCAGATTGCCAGCCATTGGGATCTGAGGGCTATGATGACTTAATGAAATCAGGAAGGAAGAAGGGTGTGTGTTCATATTGCCAGACCAACAAGCTCTGCCATTCATCCACTGAAACATTCAAAACCAGACTGGGAGGTTCCAGGGGCATCTAAATGTAAGGAAGACCTTTAAATTTCCCCAAATGAAACACAAATCCCCTCCAAATCTTCAACGCCTTAAAAGTGTCTGCAAACTGACCCAGTGGTAGGAGATAATAGTGAACCACCCCTGCACACAGAGCAATCTTGTGTTAGCTTCCCACCACCACCATAGCATGCCATCGCCATGGTAACAAGGCAAACCTGTCCCCTCTCTCATCCCAGGGGCAGTCTCCTTGAGTCTCTATGTTACCCATTTGTAAGTTATTTTCCTCCATTCAAGTTCACCCTTGATGTTCCATCATCTTCAAATCCTTTTGGAAAGAGAAAGTGAGTGAGTAAATTCATTTTATTCTTATAAAAATGAATACCATTCCAAGATTAACCTGGGACAGGAATAAAAAGGATGGAGTATATGCCTTTCTCAAGGCAAGCCAAAGCCCTGCAGGACAGGATTCCAGGGTTTGACTGCTGTTCCTTCTATTGCTGTCGACAAGGTCCCTTCCCGCTGACAATTTCCTTTGCTTTCATCTGTCCAGGGCCTACCATGGTTTGAGTTGTTCAAGCCTGAGACCCCATTCTGTATAGTGATGTCAGAGACCTTTGCCTTCTTCAAGTTAGCCTTGCTTCTACACTTTCCCTACGCACTCTTTTCTAGGCAGCGTGCTTTCAGTTATAGAAGTCACACAGTTATACTCTGGTTTGCTATTTTAAAGTGCTAGCCTAGAGGGTTAGGATGAGGGGATGGGAGGAAGGCTCAGGAGGGAAGGGACATATATATAGTTATGACTAATTCGTGTTGTTGTACCACACATTGTAAAGCAATTATCCTCCAATTAAAAAATAAATAAAAGGGCTTCCCTGGTGGCTCAGTGATAAAGAATCTACCTGCCAATGCAAGAGACACAGATTTGATCCCTGATCCAAGAAGATCCCACATGCCTCAGTAGATTCATTCATATCAAATGCTGGTATGTGGCAGGTACTCCAATGGTGGCTATTACTATCCCCACCCCCAACCCTCTATAAACCCCAGTCATTTCAGACTCCCCTCTCCCTGTGAACACCAAGATTTTTCACAACTGTGTGCTTAGTTGCTCAGTAATGTCCAGCTCTTTATGACCCATGGACTGTAGCAACTAAACCTGAGCACCACAACTGTAGAGCCTGTGCTCCAGAGCCGGGGAACCACAACTACTGAGCCCATGAGCCGCAATTATTGAAGCCTGAGTCCCCTAGAGCTTGTGCTCCACAAAAAGAAAAGCCATCACAATGAGAAACCCATGTACTGCAACTAGGGAGTAGCCCCCGCTTGCCAGAACTAGAGAAAAGCCTGAGCAGCAATGAAGACCCAGCACAGCCAAAAACAAATAAATAAAATTATTAAAAAAAAAAAAAAAAAAGAAGAAGAAGAAGAAACAGCCCCAAAAAAGTGCCAGTTCTTTCTTGTATTCTGCCTTGTAAAATGCCTCCCTTCTCTCACATCTTAGGCAATAATTAGCATCTGGGGGAGCAGGGGGTGGGGAGTGGGGAAGGGGGGTCTGCTGTTAAAAAACAAAAGAAGGCATCCTCCTTCCAAATAGTTTTCTTCCTCCTTGAAGTCCAGGTATCACTGGATGATGAAAAGTCCAGTTGCTGCTGCTGCTAAGTCACTTCAATCATGTCTGACTCTGTGCAACCCCATAGATGGCAGCCCACCAGGCTCCCCCATCCCTGGGATTCTCCAGGCAAGAACACTGGAGTGGGGTGCCATTTCCTTCTCCAATGCATGAAAGTGAAAAGTGAAAGTGAAGTTGCTCAGCCATGTCCGACTCTTAGCAACCCCATGGACTGCAGCCTACCAGACTCCTCCATCCATGGGATTTTCCAGGCAAGAGTACTGGAGTGGGGTGCCATTGCCTTCTCCGGAAAAGTCCAGTGCACATGGATTATATTTCCCAGAGTTGCTCTTTCCATTTTTACTAGTAGAAACTTTTTTTTTAATGCTTTATCAATATTTAATGATAGCAATTATCTTTGGCAAAAGTTCCTTCAATTACATAAGATAGAAGGACAACATTTGTATAGCCCTGGTATAAAGATTCTCATTCCATTACATTCAGTGGGGGAGAAAAAATGTAATAAATTATTAACTACCTAAAATTGTTGCCATGAATAATAACGCGGTCAGCAAGGACTTCCATCAATACGCAAAATCAGTCCTATGAAGACGCCACCACCTACAACCGTACACACAGCCCTCCCTTCTCACTCCTGAGGCAACCCCAGGAGCATGTTTTCACCCTGACTACACCTCCTCTTCCTGAACTGGTGTCAATGTTGAGAAGTGAAATCTGAAATCCGGAGAGAGGCACAGTGTTTTCTAAAGGGAAAGTCTGGCTGCAAGCAGAGCCCTCAGCCTATGGTGTCACCACTAATGCTGAAAAGCCAGAACCCCAGTGCTGTCCTCACTGTGTGCTGTGCCTCATTGCTCAGTCCTGTCCGACTCTTTGTGACCCCATGGACTGTACCCCACCAGGCTCCTCTGTCCATGGGGATTCTCCAGGCAAGCATACTGGAGTAGATGACCATGCCCTCCTCCAGGGGATCTTCCCAACCCAGGGATTGAACCCGGGTCTCCCGCATTGCAGACAGATTCTTTACTGTCTGAGCCACCAGGGAAGCCCCACAGGCTCTGTGAAATCTGGCCACTGGCCTGAACTCTCCCAGACGCTTCCCAAGGATGACTGTATGACTTCCACCAACACTGTTTTGAAAAAAGCAAGACAAAAGAAACTGAGTTTTCATGTGAAAAACAATTGAGCATTTACATCTTCCCAAATATTTCTAGAACTCTAACCCAGTAATGAACTCTAAGCAGTAATGAAAAAATTACTGATAGACAAAAATTAGAAGCCACTTTCTTAGCACCACAGCTGAATAGTTCTCCCATGTGGACCACAAGAGCACTGAGGCTACTCACTGCAGTGAAAATGAAAGTGTTAGTCACCCAGCAGTCCTAACTATTTGTGACCTGCATGGACTGTAGTGCTGTAGGCTGACCGTTCATGGGATTCTCCAGACAAGAGTACTGGAGTGGGTTGCCATTCCCTTCTCCAGGTACCTTCCTGACTCAGGGATCAAAGCCAGGTCTCCTGCATTACAGGCAGATTCTTTACCATCTAAGCTACCAGGGAAGCCCACTCACTGCAGCGATTCCCACTATTTTGTCCCAGGTGGCACATTCTGCCATTGCTACTTGAGCTCCTTTTCAAGAAGAATGCAGCTCTCCCTGGGAGAGGAGTAAAGAAGACCAAGGGACTATCACATCTGACCCTTTATCACCTCTTCCTGAACATGGAAGAAAAGTTCTTCAGGAGGGAACCCTGAGAATTTCTCCCAGCTTCATCCTAAACCTGGAATCCATACCTCTTTGCACTGGATTCATGGTGTATTTTCTACCCAAATATATATCTCTGTCATTACTGCAACTACCTTCTCTACCACCACAGCTCATCCATGTAACTATTAATAAAAGAGTATAGAACATCTCTATGAGAATCAGCTGATAAATCCAGTGGGCAAAAATTCACCTAGCTAGGCGACTGAAGCTAGCTTCAACCAAGAACATCCAAGATTTCATCGATAGGAGAAAGGGAACAGGCCTCGGTCCAGATGCCCCACTATCTGTTTGATGTCCATAAGAAAAGCATTCTTCATGGTCTTGAAGGATTCTTACTCAAAATGGCAGCAGGATAAAGAATACAAGCAAGCAAAGAATCACATGGGCTCCCAGAATTTGGTGTAGAATATAACGTGTCAGAAGGAGCAGAATCGCACACCCGGTGGTGTGGAGCAGAAACTGTGCAGAGCATCCCTGCCTGGCAGGAAAGGAGATGACCGCCAAAAGCAACTCAGATCTGAAGCTGCCGACAAAGGCTCCGCAAATGAACCCCACTTTACGAGAGACAGCAGGAAGCAGTTTGTAGTCTGAATGGAAACTAGTCTGCACAACAATGAAAACTTTCTGTATAATGTTGGTCCTAAAACTAATCATTACTTTACTGAAAAAGAAAGTTTGGAATTTTGTAATACTCAATATCTCCCCCAACTTTACTTTTTTTTTTCATTTTTCTGTGACTACTAATAAATAAATGGTTTTTAATTAAGTATGGTATATTACTAAAGATTATCAAGTTATGGCTTAAATTTATAACTTAATTTGCCATCTTGAAAAAAATTAACAGCTGAATTGAGGTTTACAAAATTCAAGGAAAGCAGGGAGGGAGGGAAAGAGAGAGGGGAGAGATGGGAAACAATTCACTTGTCTGAAAATTGCAGAATGGTAATCTATACAATGGAATATTTACAGAACCATTAAAATCATTTTCACAAAAACATAGTCTACGTCATGGGGAAATGTTCATGATATAGCAAGTAAAAAATCAGGAAATAATACATTATAAGACAATTTTTCTAAAAAAAAAAATTTAGCCCTGGTAAAAATACCCCAAAATACCACTTTTTCCCCTTGATATATGATAGAGGGATTTTTATTTCCTTTATATTTTTCTGTGTGCATGCATGCTAAGTCGCTTCAGTCATGTCCAGCTATTTGCAACCCCATGTAGCCCTCTGTCCATGGGATTCCCCAGGCAAAATACTGGAGTGGGTTGCCATACCTTCCTCCAGGAGATCTTACTGACCCAGGGATCAAACCTGCATCTCCTGCAGCTCCTGCATTGCAGGCAGATTCTTAACTGTTGAGCCACCAGGGAAGCCCATATTTTTCTGTATTTTCTATAATACATGCATGTAACTTTTATGTTCAAAAAAATAATAGTGTTTTTTAAAGACTATCTCAATCATAAGACTTAAATCATAAGGATTTAAGCATATAAAAAGATAAGGTAGATATTGGCCGTGACCTTCCAAGTTTCATCTGGGGTAGGACCCTGGAGATGACCCTAGCTGATATTAGGGGTAAGAGCAGCAGGCTGTCACTGACTGATGCTATTTAAGATTCAGATTAGAACCACCTCTTCATTTGGGGGGTTCATTGTTGCTGAAAAGTTCTTTTGAGATTCAGTTGTATCTGAATTAAGTGGGTAAAATTTCGAACCTGTAATTATTCCCTAATCTGGCCATGTCTTATGATTTTCTGCAACGATTAAGATAGGCTTTACAAGCCCAGAGATAAGTCCATGCACCTATGGACACCTTATCTTTGACAAAGGAGGCAAGAATATACAATGGAGAAAAGATCATCTCTTTAACAAGTGGTGCTGGGAAAACTGGTCAACCACTTGTAAAAGAATGAAACTAGAACATTTTCTAACACCATACACAAAAATAAACTCAAAATGGATTAAAGATCTAAACGTAAGACCAGAAACTATAAAACTCCTAGAGGAGAACATAGGCAAAACACTCTCCAACATAAATCACAGCAGGATCCTCTATGACCCACCTCCCAGAGCAAAGGAAATAAAAGCAAAAATAAACAAATGGGACCTAATTAAACTTAAAAGTTTTGCACAATGAAGGAAACTATAAGAAAGATGAAAAGACAGCCTTCAGTATGGGAGAAAATAATAGCAAACGAAGCTACTGACAAAGAATTAATCTCAAAAATATACAAGCAACTCCTGCAGCTCAATTCCAGAAAAAGAAATGACCCAATCAAAAAATGGGCCAAAGAACTAAACAGACATTTCTCCAAAGAAGACATACAGATGGCTAACAAACACATGAAAAGATGCTCAACATCACTCATTATCAGAGAAATGAAAATCAAAACCACAATGAGGTACCATCTCACACTGTTGAGAATGTCTGCTATCCAAAAATCTACAAACAATAAATGCTGGAGAGGGTGTGGAGAAAAGGGAACCCTCTTACACTGTTGGTGGGAATGCAAACTAGTACAGCCACTGTGGAGAACAGTGTGGAGATTCCTTAAAAAACTGGAAATAAAACTGCCATATGACCCAGCAATCCCACTACTGGGCATACACACCAAGGAAACCAGAATTGAAAGAGACATGTGTACCCCAAAGTTCATCACAGCATTGTTTATAATAGCCAGGACATGGAAGCAACCTAGATGTTCATCAGCATGAATGGATAAGAAAGCTGTGGTACATATACACAATGGAATATTACTCAGTCATTAAAAAGAATACATTTGAATCAGTTCTAATGAGGTGGATGAAACTGGAGCCTATTATACAAAGTGAAGTAAGCCAGAAAGAAAAACACCAATACAGAATACTAACGTGTATATATGGAATTTAGAAAGATGGTAATGATAACCCTATATGCGAGACAGTAAAAGAGACACAGATGTATAGAACGGTCTATTGGACTCTGTGGGAGAAGGCGAAAGTGGGATGATCTGAGAGAATAGCATTGAAACATGTATATTATCATATGTGAAACAGATCGCCAGTCCAGGTTCGATTAATGAGACAGGATGCTCAGGGCTGGTGCACTGGGATGACCCAGAGAGATGGGATGGGGAGGGAGGTGGGAGGGGGTTCAGAATGGGAAACACATGTACACCCATGGCTGATTCATGTCAATGTATGGCAAAAATCACTACAATATTGTAAAGAAATTAGCCTCCAATTAAAATAAATTATTTTTTTTAAAAGGACAAACAAACAAAAAAAAATAAGATAGGCTTTACAATCATAGCAGCTTTGTCTTATAACAAGACAGAAGACAGTGCCTATCTCTTTATATTGCATGGAAGAAAAATCCAATGAAGACATCTGTCCCTCAAAATGAAGAACAGAGAAATTAATCAATCTTAATTTTTCTCAAAATTTTTCATCTTCATTGACTGTTCAACTGTCCAAGGCCCTTTGTTTGCACTATTAGATCATAAATCTAATTTAATAGCATGCAAAAACTAAGCAATTTTAGGTCCAAGTGGACTGTTTACTAGTTTTCCTTTAATTAAAGATGATTTTCTTCTTAAAGGAGACTCCTGCTTCTGATTTTACATTTTCTTTCTCGAAGAGGGAGCTGATATTGTTTCTACATGCAACTTACATACTGGCAGCAGCAGTACCCAGCTTTACCAGACAGTAACCTTCAAGCCATGGTGTTCAAGGTGCTGGAGCCTCCATTTTCATAGGAATGGGATCTGGGTTAACACAGCAGATCACTGAGGCTGCGGGGGGCTAAGAATGTTTCTAGAGGACTTCTCAGAACTATCTGGCTTTAGTATCTCTGCACAGAACTTGTCCCCCACACCCTATCCTTCAGAGCACCAACATTTCTCCAATATCTGGCATTTGCAGCCCTCAAGGTTTAGATTCCTACTCAACATTTATCTGTGTTTTCCCAATATCTAATAGAACTCATTCCCTAAACAGAAGCATATTGAGCATCTCCACTGTGCTCAACAGACACTGTGATAAGTGTTGGTTTGAAGGCACTGAACAAGACAGACCCAGCTGCCATTCTCAAGGGTTCATTCAATAGGGAGAAATAGATGAGAAAAATACTTAAGCCCAATTTCAGCCAGTGTGAGATCAGTGAGGAAAATCAAGCACAGTAGTGAAATAGAAAGTTACAGGGGCAAGAGCTTGGGTTGGGTGAACAAGGAAGGCTCCACTGAGGAGGAGGAATTTAAGCTTAAATCTCATACAGAGAAGGAGCTGCCATTAAGAGAGCAAGGGAGGTATGCACCAAGAAGAGAACTCCAAATTCAAAAGGACTGAGGCAGAGCAAGTTTCATTCACGAGAGGAACAAGCAGAGAGCTAGTCTGGCTAGCATCTAGGGAAAGGAGGGCCAGACAACATTAGAGAGGTAGACTGAGGCCAAATCATGCAAGATCTTGTAAGAAGGAAGCTCACATTTTATTTTAAACATGGATGGGAAAATGCCAAAGCTGTACTACCACTGTCTGAAGAAGCTATCATCTCATCTATAAAACTTAGGAAGGATGATTCTGGTCTGTACCATTTTACTTCAAGGCACCCCCAACACTGGGATTTCCTAATGGACACAGCTCCAGGGTACCTGAAGGTCTTAAAGGTGCTCAAAGCCCTGCAGTAGCTTCATGAATTAGAGGCAAGCCCATCAGTTCTTCCATATTCATTTTAATCTAAAATACTTTTGAAAGATATCACAAACTTTAATTGTGGTTAGAGAGAATATAGCCAAGTTCCACATTCCCAGCTCCCTCCACAAGTACCCCCAAGCTCAATCTCAACCCACTCCCACCTGTCCTTCTCTGAAACCCACCTCTCCCATAGCATCCTGCATCCAAGGACCAACAAATTCACTTCTCTAGTTTCAAAAGCCAGGTATAATTACCTAACACCTTGCACACCCTCAGCTCTTATTTAATCCTCACCAAGTCCTTATAAAACCTTCAATTCCACCTGCTTCTCTCCAGCTCAGTCATCATTATACAGCAAGTATCTCTGAACTGGTCTCACAGTCACTTTTGTTCTCCTGCAATACACTGCAGCCTGAAAGGTCTTAAAGATGCTCAAAGAGCTCTGCAACAGCTTCTCGATATGCTTAGGACAACTACTGAGCCAGCCTACAAGGTTCTGTGTGGTCAGGTCACGTTACTCACTCTAGACTTATTTGTATATGTGTGCTCCAGCCACTCTGGCCCCAATTCATTCCTCAAATCATCTCGAGGTCTCTGCCCTTATTTTTACAACCCATATCTTTGCTTTACTTGGTTAATGCCTACTGATTTTTAAGATCTCACCACAAACATCGCTTCCTTAGGAAAGCTTTCTTGGATTTCCCTATTTGATTTTCTCACAGCTTGTATATTCATTTAGCTCCTATGAAAACAGTGGAAACACTGCACAAAACTAATTCAATTGTTTTTATTTCACTTCCTGATACATACACATTCTAGCAAACTTAGGTTAACTGATGAGTAAGGAAGGACTGAAAGGAATAGGAACTCTAGGTTGTCTAGTCTTTCCTTTTATGTCATCATTCTCAGTGTAAGCAACTGGCTAATGAAGGGAAGTAACACAAGTGAAAATGGGCAAGATAGACTTCTCTGGTGTCTGATATTTCTTAGAATGCTACTGCTAACTCCCATCACTCAAAGCAAGTTCTGGTTCAAATGCAAAGTGTGGCTTCGTGGGTAGGGTTGCCAGAGTTTGCAAATAAAATACGCAAGACATTTAAATCTGGATCACAGATAAATAACAAATCATTTTTCAGTATAAGTACATCCCAGATATTGCATGGGACATACCGTATCTTAGGGCTGTTGGTGCTCCCTTCTTCCTCAGTCCTATGTATAACCTTTTTTTTAAATTGTGATAAAATACATGTAACATAAAATTTACCACACTAACCATTTCTATGACTCAGTTGCATTAACTACATTCACATTGTGCAACCATCACCACCAAACATCCACAGAATTATTTTTATCTTGCAAAACTGAAACTCTAAACCCCTTAAACACAAACTTCATTTTCCCCTCCCCAAAGTCCCTAGCAACCACCATTCTGCTCTGTGTCTCTATGAATTTAGCTACTCTAAGTGCTTCAGATAATTTAATCGTAGAGGTTTGGGGGGGTTTTTTTTACAGTATTTTATAGACAGGCTATTTTAGTTAGCATAACGTCTTCAAGGTTCACCTATGTTCATCTAGTGTACGTCAAGATTTCTTTCCTTTTTTTGTAAAAAAAAATTTAATCTTTTTTCAGCTTTATTGATGTGTAATTGACAAAAATTGTATATTTCAAAGGTGTACAATGTGATGGTTTCATGTAAGTGTACATTGTGAAATGGTCACCAAATCAAGCTAACTAGCATTCATTACCTCACATAATTACCTAGCCTTCTCCCCTTCTGGCAACCACCTGTTTGTTCTCTGTATCTATGGTTCTGTTTCTGTTTTGTTATGCTTGTTCCTCTATTTTTTAGACTCCACATGTTAGTGAAATCCTACCATATTTGTCCTTCTCTGTCTGGCTTACTATCTGTCTCACTTAGGATGTTACCTTCTGGGTCCATCCATGTTGCCAGCAAGATTTCATTCTTCTTTATGGTTAATATTCTATTACGTATACCTACCATGTCTTCTTTATTCATCTGTCTATCAGTGGACACTTAGGTTGCTTCCACATCTTGGCCATTGCACACAATGCTGCAATGAACCTAGGGGTGCACACATCTTTTTGAAATAGTGTTTTTCTTTGGAAAAGAGCCTGAAGTGGAACTGCTTTGCCACATGGTAGTTCTATTTTTAATTTTTTGAGGAAACTACATATTGCTTTCCATAGTGTCTGTACCAATTTACTTTCCCACCAGCAGTATGCAAACAGTCCCTTTTCTCCACATCCTCACCAAGACTTGTTTTTTGCTGTCTTTGGGTGATAGATTCTGAGAAGTGTGAGGTGATATCTCATTGTGATTTTTATTTGCATTTCCCTGATAATTAGTGATGTTAAGCATCTTTTCATGTGTCTTTTGGCCATTAGTAAGGATGTTGGGGAAATGTCTATCCAGGACCTCAGCCCATTTTTCAATCAGGTTGTTTGGTTTTTTATGTTGAATTGTATGAGTTCTTGGCATATTTTAGATATTAACTTTTATCAGATATATCATTTGCAAATATCTTCTCCCATTAGTAAGCTACTTTTTCATTTTGTTGATAGTTTTCTTCATTATGCAGAAGCTATTCACTGAGATGTAGTCTCATTTTGTTTCCCTGAGGAAATAGATCCAGAAAATATTCCTAAGATAAGATCAAAGAGCATACTGCCTATGTTTTCTTCTTAGAGTTTTATGGTTTCAGCTCTTACCTTTAAGTCTAACCCGTTTTGAGTTAATTTTTGTACCTGGTGTAATAAAGTAGTACAGTTTGATTCTTTTGCATATAGCTGTCCAGTTTGGGGGTTTCCCTATTGTATAGCTTCACTGTATTTACCTTTCCTTTATATCATTTATCAAAGTTTGTGAGTATATTTTAAATTGAAGTATTACATTATTCAATCAAGCTTTCCTACAAGTCTATGAGCTCCATGAGGATAAGGGCGTTGTCTTCTTAGTTAGCCATCACCATGATCATCTAATATTGAGCTGAGCACCTAAGAGATGTTCAACAAATATATGTTGACTGAGTGAATGGGTTGTAACACCCAAGATTGCAATTGCATTCACATTCTATGCATAGCACAAGCTAGAGGCTATGGTGATGTAAAGGAACTAAATGTGACCCTACCCTCAAGAAGATTTGGAGATGAAAACAGACAGGTAGTAACAGAGAAGGTGTGAGAAGCACATGAATAACAGAAGCAGCCAAAGAAGGGAGAGATTAATTCTCTAAAAAAGATGGAGGCAAAGTTAAGAAATATGGTCTGAATCCCCAACTTTCATCTAGGCTTTCTTCAATCTCCTAACAGATTTTACATCCTACTCAATACTTTAGCTTTCCAAAATGAAGATCTAATTCTTTAACCTATTAATTTATAGACTGGACCAAAGTATATAAAGGTGAAATGGAAAAAAAAATTATCACTTTCATTTTCAAACCTGATATAGTCTTTCTTCTCCATCCAAAGCTGCTTGGAATGCTATCAGAAGATTTCAGTACCAAGACCTCTGCTCCAACCTTGCTGTGTGTGTTAGTCAGCTCAGGCTGCAGTAACAAAATACTATATACCAGGTGTTTAGACAACGGACATTTATTTTCCCACAGTTCTGGAGTCTAGAAGTTCAAGATCAGGTTGCCAGCATGGTCAGGCTCTGGTAAGAACTCTCTTCCTGGCCTGCAGATGGCCACTGTAGGGGAAATTCACTGTTTTTACCTCTATCCTCACGTTCTCAACACTTCAGATATCACATACTTGGGGCTTTTTCCCTGACCAGTTTTCCAACCTCAGCTGAGTGTCCTACAACTCAATTCTGACACTAATTGGAATTACCACTAACCCCAGAGGATGAAGATTCAGTCCTATAAGACTGCCTCCCTCCTCAGATGTCAGTTGCAAGTAGTAGGTCCCCGGGTTACTACCCGCACCTCTGTCTGACTTGGCTATAAATCATGTCTCCCAACCTCCATTTCAGGTTTGAGAATTTGCTGGAGTGACTCACAGAATTCCAAAAACAGTTTACTTACTACAGCCCATTTAGTATAAATGGTATTTTAAAGGATACAAATAACCCGTCAGATGAAGAAATACATAAGTGAACTCTGGAAGCATCTTTCCCTGTGAAGTTGGGGTGTGCCATGCTCCCAGCATGTGGGTTGTTCACCAGACTGGAAGCTCTATCAACCCTGTACTTTGGGGGCTTTTATGGAGGTTTCATCACATGAGTGAGTGAAGTCGCTCAGTCGTGTCCGACTCTTTGCAACCCCATGGACTGTGGCCCACCAGGCTCCTCAGTCCATGGAATTTTCCAAGCAAGAGTACTGGAGTGGGTTGCCATTTCCTTCTCCAAGGGATCTTCCCAACCCAGGGATCGAACCCGGGTCGCCCGCACTGCAGGCAAATGCTTTACCATCTGAGCCACCAGGGAAGCCTTTGGAGACTTTTATGGAGGTTTCATCACATAGGCTTGACTGATTATTAACTCAACTTCTAGTCCTTCTGCCCTCTATGGAGAATGGGGGACGGGGCTGAAAGTTCCAAGCTTCTAGTCATGGCTTTGTCTTTCTGGTGACCAGCCCTCACCCAGGAACCCATCAAAAGTGGCCTTATTAGAACAACAGATACTTCTATGACCTGGCTAGATTCCAAGGCATTTTAGGAGCTCTATGCCAGGAAACAGGGGCAGAGACAAGTAACTTTTCTATTATTTCTCATCTGTTTTTTTCCCTGTGTCCTCACATGGTGGAGAGAGAAAGAGATCAGGAGTCTTTCCTTACAAGGACAGTAATCTTACTAAATATCAGGGACCCAGCCTATGACCTCATTTAACCTTAATTATGTCTCTGTAGTCCCTATCCAAATATAATCACATTGGCAGTTAGGGCTTCCATATATGAATTGGAGGGTGGGGAACACAATTCAGTCCATATTTCTGTGATCTTGTTCAAATGCCAAACTACTCTGGTCTTCATCTTCAACCAGAACCCACAAGCTCCTTGTTTTTGTGTATCAAGTTTTATTGGAATGCAGCCATGCTCAATCATTTACATGTTGTCTATGGCTGTGTTTGCACTTCAAAGGTGTAGTTGAATAATTGCAACAGTGATCTATCTAACAGCCTGCAAAGGCTAAAACACTGACTACCTGGCCCTATACAGAAAAAGTTTGCTGACCTTGTACTTTGGTGATCCCTCAGGACTCTTTCAGCTTTAACATTCTAGGATTCTATTCATGCCTTCGACCTGGAATATCTTTTAGTTCAAGTCTTCAGGTTCTGTAAAAACATTAGTGACCTAATGACTCTTTTAGTGAGTATTAAATGCTTATACCAATAGAGATGTTTTCTTTAATCTCACACTGTAGCTAACCTCTGCACTGTTATTAAGTGAGCTTAAGTAGACATGGAACAAAGTCCTTAGACATAGTAAATGCATTTTATATCTCCATAGCCAAATACATTCCCGCTAAATCATTGTTTTAGGGGCTCTGTTGAGTGCCTAATGTAGCGAGAAAAAACAGAAGTGTTCTGGCCTCACTGGTTTCCCCTCTCTGCTCTTGTATAGCCCCTCTAATCTGTACCAAACAATCTGACACAGAGATATGCACCATTTTGAACTGCTTTCTAGTTACATTATGTGCATTAGCCTTGTATCCCACACTAGACAGTCAGCAGCTTGGGATCAGGGATCATGCTTTCTGAATCAAAAAAGTATAGAATTATAGAATTAAAGAGCTAGAAAAGATATTAATAATCATAATCCAACCTTCTTGCTTCACACATGAATAAACTGAGGCCCAGACCAAACAAATAGCTTATCTTATTTCTCCTTAACTGCCATAGTACTTATCAAGTGCTTGATTCAGCATTTCTGTATGGCAAGGACTTGCAAAATGATTAGAGAAGGAAATTAGAAAAGGAAATTAAGAAGAAAGGAAATTTCCTGGGTCTTGACTTGAAAGACTTCTGGTGGTATGTTCTAGAAAGCAATCTAAACTCTACATTTTCATGTACCTCTAACACAACATTTTTTAACATGTAGTCTGTGGAACACCAACCCCAAGAGATACTTCAAGAAAACACGGTCTGATAGTTAAGTAAGCTTGGAAAAGGCCTCATACTGTATACCTGCCTGGAGAACCATATGTATATCATTATAGCGAGGCTCTGAGAAGCTCTGAGGTAAATATACCTGATTTACACCAAGATGCACAAACACCTGGCAACAAAGCCACTTTTTTTCACAGAATATCTGTCATCTTCTCAGAAACCCAGGGAAATATACAAGAAAGACAAAGTCAGACAAACGTGGAGTTTGGTTAAACCAGTGGATAACTGCCCACTATCTAAGAACAGGTGAACTCTTTAAAGTCAGGCCAGTACACTGAATAGATTTTTACTCCCACAGCCTACATACAACTGAAACACTGATGTTCAGTTCAAAGAAGGCAATTATCTTCTTCTCAAAATGAGTGCAATGATATCTTTCCAATTAAAGATAGAATCCACTCTATTGGCACCCTGCTAAAGAGTAAATTGAGTTGATGAAGACAGCTATCAGTAATAACCATGGGTGTCAAATGGTAAAAGTAACAAATTAATGGAATATTTTTTGAGAGAAGAAAAGGTCTATTTAGGAACCACATGTAACTTGCTCTTCAGGCTTGGTCACAGTACTAGTAAGTTGGTGTTTAAAAGACTCCCAGAGACTCCCACTGCTGGCCAAGACCAGATAGCAAGGACCAGATTTATCTTCCCAACTAAATCAAAAAGTGGACAAGTATATGAAATAATAGGTTTCAAGGCATAGGACATAGGCAACAAAGAACAATGATTCCTGAAACACAGAAAACAAATGAGGTGAACCATACAATTGATCTAGCTTACTGCCTTGAAAAAGCTCCATGACACAGCACAGAGAGAGGGAATCATGACAGAGCCCAGTAGGCAACCTGAGACAAAGAGAGAGCACTAGGAGTACAGGAAGACCAAGACAGCTAGAATTCATAAGACAAAGTAGCAGAGAGAAGACGTATGAGACATAACTCCAGATAGCTGAAGAAACCACCTGCGAAGATTAAAGGGAGCCATGCCCAGCTGTTCCCACCATCCAGATTGGAAACCTCATGACTCCTGGTGCACTGAGTAGAATGACTTGCACAGAAGTGACTTGCACTGATAATAGGGAATAATTGTTTAGTTGCCAAGTCATGTCTGACTCTTTTGCGACCCCATGGACTGTAGCCAGAGGGAATAATTAACCCAAGACTAAATGCTGCCCTGCTCCTCAAAATAACCTTAAAAGCAAGACCCCAAAAGAACAAAAGTTTTCAAGCAAGTTCATTGTTCCCATGAACAAGGCTCAAGAATATTAATAGTTATACAAAAATATCCAGTGTATAACAATGTAAAATTCAATGTCTTCTATTCAAACAGAAAATTACCAGATATGCAAAGAACCAGAAAAACACAACCAAAAATGAGGACAAAAAGCAAATTAGAATTGACACAGATGTTAGCATTACAGATAGGACATTAAAACAGTTATTACAACTGTGTTTCATGTGTTTAAAATGTGAACTAGAGACATGGCAGCAGCAGCAGAGACATGGTAATACAAAAAGACCCAAATTGAATTTCTATATATGCATATGACAATGTCCAAAATAAAAAAATCATTTGTGAAAACAATTGGAGTCATTTTTCTAAATTCAAATCTCTACAAAATCAACTGCTTTCTTAATTAAGAAAGCAATTGCTGGCAATTTTCAATTTACCAATGAGTTTACAAATTCCAGAAGTTTTACTTGGTCAGTCCTAGTGTGGAATTAAGAACTTATTGCCCATGAAAACAATGCTCTTATTTATTGATTCATTCAGCAAACTTCTAGAAGATTGCCTATAAATTGAATCCTTTGAGGATTCAGAGTGTGCAGGACATTGTTCCTATATACAAAGAGTATTTTAGTAGACAAGATACAGACATGCAAAAAAAACAAAATAAAATAAAAAATATATATGTTGATATATGTTAAGTACTAAGAATGTCATTTAGATCAGTGTTTCTTAAAATTTGGTCTATGAGCTAGTGAGCACCCCAATTCCCTAGGACTTGCTTAAAATGTAGATCCTTTAGTCTTTCTCCAACTCTCCTGACCCCAGATCTCTGGAAGTTATTTGTATAAACCCCAAAGTTTCAGGGTAATGGCATATGTGATACAAGCAATATACGGTAGAAAAAAAAAATTTTTTTTTTCATCTCTTTCAGCTGCTATGGCCAGGGAAATGTTTAGAAATTCAGAAATTGATTAAAAGAATTTCATTACATGGAAACTGAAACTCAAAGCATTTTATGCAAGGATTCTGATTTCTGAATAACAGAGTGCATGCATGTGTGCTCAATCATATCTGACTCTTTTTTTTTTTAATATCATCTATATTTTTTATTTTTATTTTTTTAATTTTATTTTATTTTTAAACTTTACAATATTGTATTGGTTTTGCCAAATATCAAAATGAATCCGCCACAGGTATACATGTGTTCCCCATCCTGAACCCTCCTCCCTCCTCCCTCCCCATACCATCCCTCTGGGTCGTCCCAGTGCACCAGCCCCAAGCATCCAGTATCATGCATCGAACCTGGACTGACAACTCATTCCATATATGATATTATACGTATTTCAATGCCATTCTCCCAAATCATCCCACCCTCTCCCTCTCCCAACCCCATGGACTGTAGCCCACCAGGTTCCTCTGTTCATGAGATTTCCCAGCCAACAATACTGGAGTGGGCTGCAAGGATCTTCCTGACCCAGGGATCAAACCCACATCTCCTGTATTGGCAGGTGGATTCTTTACCACTGAGCTACCTGGGAAACCTGACTGACAGAGTAAGGAACTCTAAAAATCCACTTCGCCCATAAAAAAGCAATGAGAATACTAGCAAAAATTGTCAAAATTATCTTTTTCAGAACTCTAGAAATTAGCCAAAGTTTTTGACAATCCAAGGTGTGTTTATTCAAAACAGTAGCTGAATCTCCATAAAAAACAGGGAGTTTTGTCTAACTAGCCCTATTCCTATTCATCTCTCCCTAGCTCTGCAATGATCTTGAAAACCAGCAGCCTTGCAATCACAATAGTCATGAACACCAGCAACCTAGAAACCATTAGAAAGGGAAGAATGAATTTGGGGCTGTTCAAAAGCCCCATTCCACTATTTGACCTACCTGGCACATCCCTAAAAACCCCCACTTTCAGGGTTCATCTTTATTCCTCCTGATTCAGAGCTCATTCATCAAAAACAGACTTTTCCCCTTGAGTCATTGTTCAAAAATAATCAGCAGCAATTGCTTAATAATAACTCGCTGAGGCAGCAATAACAGCTGGGACAAATGAGATGCTAACCAAAAACTTAAGAGGAAAAGCTGGAGAATGGGATGTCCAGAGGGAACTGTGAAGGGTTGTGGCCTATTTTTGGGTATTTAGAAGGTCTTTTGCAGGACTGGGTATAATTCTCACCTCTGGCTGACCATGAAGCTCTGGACAAGCAGGAAATAAAGAATAAAATAGTGTTGTAAACTGTCTGCCACAGCATTAAAAACATTTCCTGACACACTCAAACACACACACACATACACACACACACACCCCCTTGCTGAGGCTTCAAGATTTATTAGTGCAAAGTATATAAGGAAATCTCTGTCTTATCATTAACTGACCACTAAGATAACTGAGCAGAGACTGCAGTGACCACACACAACAAAGAATACAGACTTTACAGAATTAGTTCAGGAAAGTCACTAAACCAGAAAACAAACAAAGAAACAACAACAGCAACAAAACCGCAGCAGCAGCAACAACCAAAACAAACAGCAATAACCAATCCAGGATGAGTAGGGAGTGGAATCTGACTTCCAGAATTCCTGTATTACATTATTTTAAATGTTCCAATTTTAACAAAAAATTATGAGACATGCAAAGAAACAGGTGAATAAGGCCCATATAGGATGTGAGGGGCAATAAATATCAACTGTTCCTAAATTAGCTTTGTATCAAAATCACTAGACAAAGACTTTAACTTAGATAAAGATGTTAAAAGAACTAAAGAAACTTATGTCTACAGAACTAAAGAAGAGTAGAAGAACAATGTCTCACCAAAGAGAGAATATCAATAAAAGGACAGCAATTGTTAAAAAGAACAAAAATTATTGAGTTGAAAAGTACAATAACTGAAATGAAAAATTCAGTAGAACACTTAGCATATTTGAGGATACAGAGGAAAGAATCCACGACCCTGACAATACAACAATTGAAGTTATCCAGTCTGACAACACTACAAAGCTACAGTAATCAAAACATCACATTGGCACAAAAACAAACACAGGGATCAATGGAAGAGACTAGAGAGACCAGAAATAAACCCACACATCTACAGTCTATCAACTTTCAACAAAAGACACAAAAATACATAATGAGGAAAAAAGTCTCTTCAGCAAGTAGTGTTGGGAAAGTTGTACAATCTCATGTAAAGCAGTAAAGTTAAAACACATTCTCTTACCATACACAAAAATTAAATCAAAGTGACTTAAATATTTAAACAAAAGACATGACATCATAAAATTCCTAGAAAAGAACATACGAAAACACTCTCTGACGTAAATCATACCAGTGTTTTTTTAGGTCAGTCTCTCAGGGCAATAGAAATAAAAACAAAAATATATAAATGGGACCTAATCAAACTTACAAGCTTTTGCACAGCAAAATAAACCATAAACAAAATGAAAAGACAACCTACAGAATGGGAGAAAGTATTTGCAAACTATATAACCAATAAGGGTTTAATTTTCAAAATATACAAACAGCTCATATAACTCAAAACAATAAGCAAGCTGTTTGAAAAATGGGCAGAAGACCTAAATAGATATTTCTCCTAATGGAGAAATACAGACAGCCAATAGGCACGTGAAAAATGTTCAACATCGCTAATTATCAGAGAAACGCAAATCAGAACTATAACAAGGTACCACCTCACACGAATCAGAATGACCATCATTTAAAATTCAATAAATAATAAATGCTAAAGAGGGTATGGAGAAAAGGGACCCCTCCTACACAGTTGGTGTGAATGCAAGTTAATGCAGTCACTATGGAAAACAGAATGGAGGTTCCTCAGAAAATTGAAAATAGAATTAACCTATGATCCAGCAATCCCACTCTTACGCATATACCCAGACAAAACTCTAATTCAAAAAGATACATGCATCTCTGTCTTCATAGCAGCACTCTTCACAATAGCCCAGACATGGAAACAACCTAAATGTCTATTGACAAATGAATGGATAAAGAAATATGGAGAGAAAAGGTAAGATAAGAATATTTGACAATTTGTAAAGTTTAAAAATAAAATAAAATTTTAAAAAAAGAATATTTGTAAAAAATAACAGCCAATTGTAAAGGAAAAAATAAACATTAATCACATCCAAGAAACTCAACAAACTTCAAATGGGATAAACTCAAAGATACTCTCACCCACACACATCATAATCAAACTACTGAAAGCCAAAGTATTTTGTACAAGACAGGAGACAGTAAAGGACCTGGATTAGATATGCATAGAGTTCCGGGATAACAGGAGAAAGCACAGTTTAAAAAGTTCATTTGGGATTAGGCTACCAAAATAGTACTGGCTTAAAGCGATAAAGGCCTGAACCAAAACAGCAGCATTGAAAAATGGAAAGGAAGGAATAAAATAGAACATTATAAAAGCCAAATCAGTAAACCTAGACACTGATGTCATTGGCAGTGTGTATGGAGAGCACTCAGAAATGACCCAAGCTTTTAAGTCTCAGTCGCTGCAAGATGGCAAAGGTAAAGAAATCAGGAATAGTTGGTTAGAAAAGGAAAGATAAAAATATGAAGAGTGTGATTTAGGATATGTGGAATCTGAAGCCCTGAACAGACACAGAAACCACTAGTAAGGGGTTGAAAATGTGGAACTGAGAGAGACGGGAAGGGCTGCAGTCCTGGTTTGTTCCTACTGCCCTGACATCACATCCAGTTAAGCATCTGTGCCAGGCAACAGCGTCCCAATTTGGGCAACAAATTATATGACCACACTATCTCTGAGGGAGAGAGTAAAAAGATGAGCTTAAAAGCTCACAGCACAGAACACTGGGAAATGCCCACAGATGAGAAGAGAAGGAATAAAAATGAGCCATGGAAACATGAAAACAGAATCAGAGAAATAGGAAAGTATCTTCAGAAAAGAGAACAAGGTGTATGACTGGGGGAAGATGGTCGGCTTTGATGTGATTTTCAGAAACCCCAGGAGGGCAGATTCCATCAAGTGGATTATGAAACATCCAAATTTTTTTTAATTTTGTCATTCAAGAAAGTAACAAGTTAGAGGATGGTTTGTTTTTTAATGCTAAGTATATTTGCTGGCTGAGGGGAAGGAACTAGCAGAGATGAAGTGATAGAAGTAAATGCCAAGATAATGAAAAGAGTGAGGTCTCAAAGGAGGTGAGCACAGCAGGAAAGGAGATGGCAAAGACAGGAATTAAAACATCATGTGAAAGTGAAAGTCACTCAGTCATGTCCGACTCTTTGGGACCCCAGGGACCCATGGAATTCTCTAGGCCTGAATACTGGGGTGGGTAGACTTTCCCTTCTCCAGGGGATCTTCCCAACCCAGGGATTGAACCCAGGTCTCCCACATTTCAGGTGGATTATTTACCAGCTGAGCCACAAGGGAAACCCAAGAATACTGGATTGGGCAGCCTATCCCTTCTCCATCTTCCCGACCTAGGAATCAAACCAATGTTTTCTACATTGCAGGCAGATTCTTTACCAACTGAGCTATCAGAGAAGCCCAAAACATGTAAGTGGAGCTTTTCTTAAAAATAAATGAAGGCAGAAAATGTTTGAAGCAATGAGAGGTTGTGGTAACAGAAGAAAGGAACAGAAAATGAAGGCATTATCATTCCTTGCAGTCAGGAATGGCCCTTATTTATTGAGTGTAAATGCGCCTGACCACTTGGATTCAAATTCAGCTCTGCCATTTCTGTTATTTCAAACAAGTTGTCTGACACTCTGTGCTTCCATTCCCTTATCTAGAATAAGAATAATCATATCATTGTTGTAAGGTTGAGTGTACACAAGCAAAAGTGATTAGTAACACTGAGTGCTTAGTAAGCACTCAATTGTTATTTGCCTAGTATTATCTGAAGCTCCCTAAATATCCCACAAATAAATGAAATCAGAGTCGACATAATCTGCTGGAAGCTAGGATTTGGGAATGGTGTTGAAAAATAAAGATCAAGAAGATGAGAATGCTAGAATTCTACAGAAGGCAAAATTAAAATAACTAACATATCAAGATCCTGGTTAAGGGAGAGACTCCTAAAACCAAAGAAAGTTGATGGTGACTGGTATGTGATAAGGATGAAAGGAAGTCTGAGTAGGTGTCAGGGAACGTGAGGGGAAGAACCCAGCAAGCTAAATGATGAACTCTCCAATATTCCCACATAATGAAATGCCCTAGTTATCCCCACAAGGTCTGGGAGATTGTATTAAGACAACATATTACAAAAAAGCACTTGCCAATTATGCACACACATGGAAACCAGAGGAATATGCCAAAAACTTCTTTGCTTTCTCATAAAGTCATCTTTCAGTTAATTTAGTCCACCTCAGATAAACCACCTGAAGTTTCACATTCTCCTTCTGGATTTCTTCCCTCTTCCATCTCTCCCTGCTTCACCTCAACTCACTGGTCCTTTTCTATCCCCTTCCTCTACTTCCAAGTCCCAGCTCCACCTGAGAGAGGCAATATTCCTGTGTAAAGAGACTCCAGGACCTTCAAATCTTTCTCAATTAACATTGACAATATCTTGTCTGACTTGAAAAAACTTGTCTGACTCTTTTTGACCCCATGGACTAAAGCCCACCAGGTTCCTCTGTCCATGGGATTCTCCAGGAAAGAATCCTGGAGTGGGTTGCCATTTCCTCTTCCAGGGGATCTTCTCGACCCCGGGGTGGAACTCATGTCTCCTGCAGCTCCTGCATTGGCAGGTGGATTCTTTACCACTGAGCCACCTGGGAAGCCCAGAGCAAACTTACTACTATATTAACAAAATCTCTATCTCTTTATTTCAATTTAGAAAACACATCTCTAAGATGAGAAAAGAAACAGAAGGTGGCAGGGGCAAATAAAATCCTGTCTTGTAAGGTAATCATTTTAAATACAGAGTTTGTCCCAGCCTCCAGAACAGTGTCTAAACATGATCATCCCCTAATGAATTTTGGATGGATGAATAAATGAAAAAATACAAACTTCAAAGTAAAACATGACTGCCTTGAACAGTAATGACTGTTGACATCTATGATAGTCTTTCCTGAACTTTTTGTTTGCTAACTCACTGTTAGACCTGATTGCACTGAGTCCCAATGTTTCTCGCTTCCCTGTATCCACACCCTTGGCTGGTTGTCTTCTCACTTTGATTCTGGGCATGGCCATTTGATTTGCTTTGGAGAATGAGAGAAAGCAGTCAATTGGACTGAGCAGAAGCTTAAAAAGATGCTTGTATATTAACTATCATGAACATGAGAACAAGCCTGAGCTAACCTAGTGGAGGAATGTAACAAACACAGGAAGGACAGATGACGTGTCCCTATCAAGTTCATCCTAGGCCCACAAGCCACTGGCCTACCCACCAGCTCATCACATCATTGAGATCAGTGGAACCACCAAATTCTTGAAATATAATAGTTTTTGTTTGAAACCACAAGGTTTGAAGTCATTAAGCAACAATGGCTAAATTGTTCCAAATCCCCCCGACTCCCAACTGCATTAGATTGGCAGCCCCACTGCACCACTCTGAAGGGTGAGAGGACCATTCACACCATCATCTATGTTGTGCAATGCAGGGCCTTTCAGGCTGCACACAGCAGCACCGCTGGGGGAGCACCAGAGTAAATCAAACCCTCTCTCTCCTGCTTGCCCTTCACCTTTAATGACAAAGGAAGAAAGTGAAAAGAAAGTTAAAGGCAGCTTGAGCTACCAAAACTAACTGCATATTGCAAAAGGAACCATTTCACTTGACTGAACAGTTCAAACAAATTTCAGCTCCTGAGCATTTTAAACACAGAGAGAAAACAATATAAATAATGTATGTGTGTGTGTGTATATGTGTGTGTACATACATATACATACATATATATCTATATGGCTGTTAATGAATCATTTGCAAGGGACATTTTGAATGTAAAATGGTGTGAATTTCTACACTCCTTCTTTCTGGCTTTCCAGGCAAAAGTCCCATCAATCTCTAAACCCTGACACCAGGCAGTTCATTGTTTTTCAAATTTATGACATTTTTCAGTCCACTGTTTTTAAACTGTCACCCTCAGTGGGTAGCTGGCACAACTCATTGCTACTCTCAGCTCCCACTGAGCTCATCGCCCTAGGAGTGATGTGCTAGCAAAATTTCCAGTTGACTGATCTCCAGGATGGTAAACACTCTCTGTGTGCTTCCTCTGATGACATCATTAGTTTTGTCCTCCAACCTTACCCAGAACAGAAATAATTAAGATTGTGATTGTCCATCCCAAACACAGATAATGAAAATGAAGGTAATTGAAAATAGAACCAGTCATTCTACTCAATCTCTTGGTGGGATGGAAGACTAACTCTCTCCCAGACATCCCAATAGTTTTATGTCATTGTTGCAAAAACGTCTCTAATATTGCAGGGTCTATCTGGTCTATTGAGAGACTATTCTGTATCTGGTTCTTCACTGAAACAGGCTTATTTTGACCTGCTGAATTTTCTCATTTATTTTATGAAATGCATAACTTATGCACTCAATTCTCATCTCAGGAAACAGTCTGATTTCTCCCAGAGTTTTCAAACTAAGTACATGGAATTCAGTGAATGTGGAAGTCAGTTTCTCCCCTTTGTCCCTGGTTGGACATTAGGGTGGAGTAGGTGCCTGAATGGGCTTCCCAGGTGACTCAGTTGTAAGGAATCCGCCCGCCAGGAAGGAGATGTGGGTTCGATCCCTGGGTTGGGAAGATCCCCTGGAGAATGGAAATGGCAACCCACCCCAGTACTCTTGCCTGGGAAATCCCATAGATAGAGGAACCTGGCGGGCTACAGTCCATGGGGTCGCAAAGAGTAGACACGACTGAGCGACAGTTAGGTAGTTAGAATAGAAAAAAGGAGTTCAAAATGGCGGTAGCTAAAAGACAAAGAAAGGAAAAGCCTGTGAAAATAGAACAAAGGAAGGTTCAAGGACCAGAGTGAGGACCTCAGGTAAAACAAACATCCCTCCTGGCTAGCCCAATTTACATAAGGCAGGCCCAGAGGGGAGGAGAAAAAACATATAAAAAGAGGAGCCAAAATTGAGCTGGGGGGCCTCTCTTCTCTTTGGTCTTTTGGGTCAGCATGCCCTCATGCCTTGAGGATGTATTTTCCTTTACTTTCTAAAGAAAACTGACCTGTAACACGGAGCTGTAACACTGGTCCATTTGAGAGCTGTAACGCTGGTCCATCAGTCGCTTCAGATTTTTGTTGCAACAAGACAGAACCAAGGATATTATACACTCCCCCAACACGACTGAAAAACAACAACATGTGCCTGAGTGGAGGAATCAGAAAACCAGGATCAGCTGCTTCTGCCCCAAGCAGGGGTGCAGCCTGCACACGTCACTGTCATGTCTAATCCTCAGATGCCTTAGCGACAAAACAAGGGTTTGGATGATTTCCAAGGCACTGAAAGCTTATATATTGGAGTGAGCAAAAAGTTCATTTGAGTTTTCTCAACAGATATTACGGAGAACCCAAATGAACTTTTTGGCCAGATCAATATTATCCACAGATTTTTGTGATATTTCCATTCACTTTGCTAGAGAGCATACACTTATTTCAACCTTTATCGCATTTCCAATCGATATACCTCTTTTTTTAATTGTTTGCCTGGATAAAATTTTCATAAGTGTATTTTTAGTTCCCCCTTCAATCTTGGGCTTGAAAGGATCTGAAAAGTAATTGTGCAACTCACTCATTTAACAAACATTTAGTGAGCACTTATTGTGTGCCAGTCCCTAGGCTAGGGGCTTGGGAAAATAAAATGTAAATGATTATAATACTGATGTTCTTAATTATTTCTCTTCAAAAACACTGAATGAGAGACTTGATCTCAGCCTCAACCCAAAGTATACATCTAGTCTAAGAAAATGTTTAATTCAAAAGATCACTATGTTATACCAGACCCAAGAAGACACTAAAACCCTTTGCTAATATGGCATTGGCAACTCATACCCTCCAGCACATTTTAAAGAGATAGTGTTAAAGTGATTTGAGTTCTGAAAGTGTGTTAGTTGCTCAGTTGTGTCTGACTCTCTGCAACCCTATGAACTGTAGCCTGCCAGGCTCCTCTGTCCATGGGATTCTCCAGGCAAGCATACTGCCATTTCCTTGACTTGTCTAGCCAGTGCCTGGTACAGTGGGAAAGAACTATTGTAAGTTTTATCTTCCTACCCTTCCTTCCTTTCTTTCCATCTCTTTTTCCCTAAAATTAGCCTGTCTTCTCTATCACTCTTCCTACTCCAGCTGTACTCAAAGGGTACGTCACTGAAGCAGCAAGATCAGCAAGCATCTTCTTCATCCCCACTTTCAACACTAGTGAACTGACAACTGCCTACTTTGCTTCTAACCTGACTGCATTCCCAACCTTTTATCCAGTACATGCTTACACCAACATAAACTGGAAACCAAGTGGGTGAAAGGAAACCTGGTATTATCCATAATTTGCTATGTTATTAAGAAAGCTGCACTTTTGGACTCTGTGGGAGAGGGCAAGGGTAGGATGATTTGGGAGAATAGCATTGAAACATGTTTAATATATGTGAAATGAATCACCAGTCCAGGTTCGATGCATGATACAGGATGCTCGGGGCTGGTGCACTGGGATGACCCAGAGGGATGGTATGGGGAGGGAGGTGGGAGGGGGGTTCAGGATGAGGAGCATGTGTATACCCATGGCAGGTTCATGTTGATGTATGGCAAAACCAACACAATATTGTAAAGTAATTAGCCTCCAATTAAAATAAATAAATTTCTAATAAAAAAAAAGAAAGCTGCAGAGTCTGATATTAACCAGCAAGTCAAATAATTCACGTTTGCAGGAAAATTCTACATCTGCTGTTCTCCACTCCCTAACAAGGCTCAGTAAGATTGAATCTGTTGTGTGACTACATATTTACATAACAGATTTTTCTCTGCTTTTCTGTTGCTCTAACTGATTTAGAATGTAACTCTAATCTCCAGTGCCCCTCCCGCCAGGAACTAAGTCTATTAGAATTCAAGAATAATGAAGACTCATTAGTAGTGGTGTATAAGTCATTACAAAAGATAATTTACCACACAAAGAAAATAAATAATTAAAAAGGTTTTCAAACACAGTATTTGGTCACTTTTTTAATGAAATATATCCTAAGAACTAATCACATGGACCACAGCCTTGTCTAACTCAATGAAACTATGAGCCATGCCATGTAGGGCCACCCAAGATGTATGGGTCTTGTTGGAGAGTTCTGACAAAATGTGGTCTACTGGAAAAGGGAATGGCAAACCACTTCAGTATTCTTGCCTTGAGGACCCCATGAACAGTATGAAAAGGCAAAAAGATAGGACACTGAAAGATGAACTCCTCAGGTCAGTAGGTGCCCAATATGTGACTGGAGATCAGTGGAGAAATAACTCCAGAAAGAATAAAGAGATGGATCCAAAGTAAGAACAACAATCAGTTGTGGATGTGACTGGTGATAGAAGCAAGCTCCGATGCTGTAAAGAACAATATTGCATAGGAACCTGGAATGTTAGGTCCATGAATCAAGGCAAACTGGAAGTGATCAAAGAGGAGATGGCAAGAGTGAACATCGACATTTTAGGAATCAGCAAACTAAAATGGGCTGGAATGGGTGAATTTAACTCAGATGACAATTATATCTATTATTGTGGACAAAAATTGGTTAGAAAAAATGGAGTAGCCATCATAGTACACAAAAGAGTCTGAAATATAGTACTTGGATGCAATCTTAAAAAGGACAAAATTATCTCTGTTCATTTCCAAGGTAAACCATTCAATATCACAGTAATCCAAGACTATGCCCCAACCAGTAATGATGAAGAAGCTGAAGTTGAATGGTTCTATGAAGACCTACAAGACCTTCTAGAATTAACACCCCAAAAAAGATGTCCTTTTCCTTATAGGGAACTGGAATGGAAAAGTAGGAAGTCAAGAAATACCTGGAGTAATAGGCAATTTGGCCTTGGAGTACAGAATGAAGCAGGGCAAAGGCTAATAAAGTTTTGCCAAGAGAATGCACCCGTCATAGCAAACACCTTATTCCAACAACACAAGAGAAGACTCTACACATGGACATCACCAGATGGTCAACACCAAAATCAGGTTGATCATATTTTTTGCAGCCAAAGATGGAGAAGCTCTATACAGTTAGCAAAAACAAGACCAGGAGCTGACTGTGGCTCAGATCATGAACTCCTTATTGCCAAATTCAGACTGAAATTGAAGAAAGTAGGGAAAACCACTAGACCATTCAGGTATGACCTAAATCAAATCCCTTATGATTATACAGTGGAAGTGAGAAATAAATTTAAGGGACTAGATCTGACAGAGTGCCTGAAGAACTATGGATGGAGGTTCGTCACATTGTACAGGAAACAGGAATTGAGACCATCCCCAAGAAAAAGAAATGCAAAAAGGAAAAATGGTTGTCTGGGGAGGCCTTATAAATAGCTGAGAAAAGAAGAGAAGCAAAAAGCAAAGGAGAAAAGGAAAGATATACCCATCTGAATGCAGAGTTCCAAAGAACAGCAAGGAGAAATTAGAAAGCCTTCCTCAGTGATCAATGCAAAGAAAGAGGAAAACAACAGAAAGGGAAAGACTAGAGATCTCTTCAAGAAAATTAGAGATACCAAAGGAACATTTCATGCAGACGGGCTCAATAAAGGACAGAAATGGTATGGAATTAACAGTAGCAGAAGATATTAAGAAGAGATGGCAAGAATACACAGAAGAACTATACAAACAAGAGTTTTATGACCCAGATAATCACGATGGTGTGATCATTGACCTAGAGCCAGACATCCTGGAATGTGAAGTCAAGTGGGCCTTGAAGCATCACTACAAACAAAGCTAGTGGAGGTGATGGAACTCCAGTTGAGCTATTTCAAATCCTAAAAGATGATGCTGTGAAAGCGCTGCACTCAATATGTCAGCAAATTTGGAAAACTCAGCAGTGGTCATAGGACTGGAAAAGTCAGTTTTCATTCCAATCCCTAAGAAAGGCAATGCCAAAGTACTGCACAATTGCACTCATCTCACATGCTAGTAGGGTAATGCTCAAAATTCTCCAAGCCAGGCTTCAGCAGTATGTGAACCATGAGCTTCCAGATGTTCAAGCTGGATTTAGAAAAGGCAGAGGAACCAGAGACCAAATTGCCAACATCCATTGGATCATGGAAAAAGCAAGAGAGTTCCAGAAAAACATCTATTTCTTCTTTATTGACTATGCCAAAGCCTTTGACTGTGTGGGTCACAACAAACTGTGGAAAATTCTGAAAGAGATGGGACTACCAGACCCCCTTTCATGCCTCCTGAGAAATCTGTATGCAGGTCAAGAAGCAACTGTTAAACTGGACATGGAACAACAGACTGGTTCCAAATAGGAAAAGGAGTATGTCAAGGTTGTATATTGTCACGCTACTTATTTAACTTATATGCAGAGTACATCATGAGAAATGCTGGGCTGGATGAAGTACAAGCTGGAATCAAGATTGCTGGGAGAAATATCAATAACCTCAGATATGCAGATTACACCACCCTTAGGGCAGAAAGTGAAGAAGAACTAAAGAGCCTCTTGATGAAAGTTAAAGAGGAGAGTGAAAAGCTGGCCTAAAGCTCAACATTCAGAAAACTAAGATCATGGCATCCAGTCTCACCACTTCATGGCAAATAGATGGGGAAACAATGGAAACAGTGAGAGACTTTATTTTGGGGGGCGCCAAAATCACTACAGATGATGACTGCGGCCATGAAATTAAAAGACACTTGCTACTTGGAAGAAAAGCTATGATCAACCTAGACAGCATATTAAAAAGCAGAGACATTACCTTGCTGACAAGGTCCATTAGTCAAAACTATAGTTTTTCCACTAGTTATGTATGGATGTGAGATTTGGACCAAAAAGAAGGCTGAGTGCCAGAGAATTGATGCTTTTGAACTGTGGTGTTGGAGAACTCTTGAGAGTCCCTTGGACCTAAAGGAGATCCAACCAGTCAATTCTAAAGGAAATCAATCCTGAATATTCATTGGAAGGACTGATGCTGAAACTGAGGCTCCGATACTTTGGCCACCTGATGCATCAGAAAAGACCCTGATGCTGGGAAAAATTGAAGGCAGGAGGAGAAGGGGATGACAGAGAATGAGATGGTTGGATGGCATCACTGACTCAATGGACATGAGTTTGAGCAAGTTCCAGGAAATGGTGAAGGACAGAGAAGCCTGGCGTGCTACAAATTCATGGGGTCACAAAGAGTCGGGCACAACTAAGCAACTGAACAAAAAAACAAGCACATGAAATATATGTTTGGAAATGAGAAAGGTAAAGGGAAGAAATGAAGTTGGAGAATTAAGCAGGAGTTCATATACTGAATACTTTCTCCCAAAGTGAATGTGAAACCATGGGAGGATTTCAAGTGTGATCCTATTTGCATTTAAGAAAGGAAACATTGACTATTTTATGAAGAGTAGACTGGAAAGAGCAAGAGAGTTTAGGGCAACAAGTTAAGAGGTTGGTGCCTATCCCAGCCACTAGGCTCTCTCCACAACACCAGTATCAAAACATTTTGAGGCTCCTTCACAGCCTTTATCCCTCTGCTTTAAAGCATTTACGTACATACTTTCTCTCTCCTTCTGGAACAATCTTCTTAAGGTGGGAACTAAGTCACATAGCCTCATAATAGCCAGCAATTAACACTTAGGATATACTAGCACCCTAGGTACAATGCAGGAGACTCCGGTTGGATTCCTGGGTAAGGAAGATCCACTGGAGAAAGGATAGGCTCCAGTATTCTTGGGCTTCCCTTGTGACTCAGCTGCTGAAGAATCCACCTGCAATACAGGAGACCTGGGTTCAGTCCCTGGATTTGGAAGATCCCCTGGAGAAAGGAAAGGCTACCCACTCTAGTATTCTGGCCTAGAGAATTCCATGGACTGTATTGTCCACGGGGTCACAAAGAGTCAGACATGACTGGACGACTTTCACTTTCACTTTTAGGTACAAAACGTTTAACTCCACAGTAACCACAGGAGATAGCTATTATTCCCCATTTACCAATGAAGAAATTCTCATTCAGAAATATTTGCCCAAATAGGCTGGTAAATGGTGGCGCTTGGATTCCCATGCAAGTCTGCCTTGCTCCAGGTCTCTCTTCACTACTGCAGTGATCAATAAACACACACACCGTTGAGCTGCAAGATGTCTGATTCCAATCTTATCAAACTACAGATTTTCGTTTGATGTGTGCTTTCCAACAAATGGGTGGGAAAATGTTAACCATATTTCAGGCTTTTTTTTTTTTTCCCAGAGTATGCTGTACCAGGGGGCTTTTTATTCTCACAGTAAATGTAAAGGTGCAGTTTGGGGTTTTTCAAAACAGTATCGTAAGTACTGAACAGACTTACCAGCCAAGTCGGATGAAAAGGAAAAGGATGCTGGAACCAAAGAGGAAAGCCAAGGCCAGCCAAGAGCATCCGCGGCAGGCTCTGTGCAGTACCAGGAAACATTAAAGGCTGGCATCACTCCCCTCTTAATCCATAATGTGACTGAGCTGCAACCCCAGTGGTTTTGAGAAAAAAGAATCAGCAGAATTTTGCAACTTTAATAGAATGTATAAGCAACTAAAAGTTGCAGGGATGCCTTCTCTTCATTACCTCAGCAATCATACTCTGACCTTGTGGCCGCTCTTTGTGAAAAACCCTTTTATGTTTTCTCACTTAAGTAGAATTAACATTTTTCCCTCTGTGGCATGAACTCATGGTAGACGAAAGCTTTCATAGATAGCAAGTAGTTTTTCAATGTCACATTCCTATCACAGTGTTATGGAACAAAACTAATTGTCATCAGGATTGAAGGCAAGTCTATTCACAGCAAGATAAATTGGATTTCTAAACTGTGATTTCCATTGTGTTACCTCTGTGTATCATGAAAGTTATCCTGATGTGCACAGCAGTCAGGCTACTTACTTATACAGTGACGTCCAGCTTTATGCTGAATCTGTCATCTTTTGCTTCCCAAGGGAGGACAGAAGCACAACAGAAGCATAATTGTAGACCACCATTCAATGGAAGGGGTTAATGAGGATACATTGCTTTAAATATCAGTGTGAACATTCAAAGACTACAAGAAAATAGTCCATTCCCTTAGAAGAGTAGGCATCCTTGTGAATTGTCCATTTCATTACTGTGGAGTTTTATGTGCATGTGAGGTTTTCTCTCTCTCTCTACTTTTTTAATAATACTTTTTTAGATATATGCATACAGTATAACTGGGCTTCCCAGGTGGCTCAGTGGTAAAGAATCTGCCTGCCAATGCAGGAGGCACAAGAGACAAGGGTTCGATCCCTGGGTTGGGAAGATCCCCTGGAGGAGGAAATGGCAATCCACCCCAGTATTCCTGCCTGGGAAATCCCATGAACAGAGAAGCCTGGAGGGCTACAGGCTGTCACAAAGAGTCAGACACGACTGAGCCACTGAGAACAGCATACAGTATAACTATTTCAAAATGTAAACCCCCACCAATAAAAATATCCCATCTTGCAATCTGTAAATTTGGACTCCACTCATCTTAACTTTTAATATATTGAGCAATGTCTTAGGTTGCACTTTCAAAATCTTTTAGAAAAAAATAAGATTTTCTAAGTTAATTAATAGATTAAAAATACTATGGAGAACGAGATGGACAGTGCAAATGTTCGTGCTGTTGTCATTAAAAGGCAAACTAGGACTTGCGTGGTGTCCAGGGGCTAAGACTCTGAGCTCCCAACATTGGGACCCCAGATCTGATCCCTAGTCAGGAAACTAGATCCCACACGCCACAACTAAGAGAATGAGTGCCGCAACAAAGATCAAAGATGCTGCATGTCGCAACCAAGACCCAGGGCAGCCAAATTTTTTTTAAAAAATTGTTTTCTAAAGGCCTCTCACAAAAAGAAAAAAAAAAAAAGTCAAACTGGGGATAGTAAAGCCTAGAACCATGGACTTCAGAGTCAATCCTCTGGGTTTGAATCTTGTCTCAGCACTGTTGTGATCTGGACAAATTACTGAACCTTACTGTGCCTCCATTTTCTTATCTGCAAAATGTAGATTATAAGAATACACATTTCATAGTAGATTGTCATGAAGATTAGAGCTAACAACATACTTAGAAAAATTCCTGGCACACACTAAACACTCGGTGGTACAACTTATTATTACTACTACTATTATTATCTGAAAGCAGCCTGTTTTTTACACAAACAAGTGATAAACTACTCATAGTTCTATCTCAATCATTCCAGCAGGTTAACTTAAAATCTCTTGCAAGCAGTATCATGTTGCCTCATTCACATTTCTAAGCATCTTTGAAAATAAGAACACTGCAGTCCTAAAAAAAGAAAAACAAACTTTTTATAGTTTACTTTTCCCCACTTATTTTTTATTGATGGTAATTTTCTATGTTGAAAGCAAATCCAAGTTATCCAGCCCATTGCTGTTGTTTAGTCACTAAGTCATGTCTGACTCTCTGCGACCCCACAGACTGCAGCATGCCAGGCTTCCCTGTTCTTCGCTATCTCCCAGAGTTTGCTCAAACTCATGTCTATTGAGTAAGTGATGCCATCCAACCATTTCATCCTGTTACCCCCTTCTCCTCCTGCCCTCAATCTTTCCCAGCATCAGGGTCTTTTCCAGTGAGTCGGCTCCTCACTTCAGGTGGCCAGCGTATTGGAGCTCCAGCACTGGAGCCAAAAAAATAAAATCTGCCACTGTTTCCACCTTTTTCCCTTCTGCTCACCATGAAATGATGGGACTGGATGTCATGATCTTCATTTTTGAATGTTGAGTTTTAAGCCAGCTTTTTCCTCTCCTCTTTCACCCTCATCAAGAGACTCTTTAGTTCCTCTTTGCTTTCTGCCATTAGAGTGGTGTCATCTGCATATCTGAGGTTGTTGATATTTCTCCTGGCAATCTTGATTCTAGTTTGTGAGTCATCCAACCTGGCATTTCACATGATGTACTCCGCATATAAGTTAAATAAGCAAGGTGACAATATACAGCCTTGATGTACTCCTTTCCCAATTTGAACTAGTCCATTGTTCTATGTCTGGTTCTGACTATTGCACTTGACTTGCATACAGATTTCTCAGGAGGCAGGTAAGGTGGTAGTCCCATCTCTTTAAGAATTTTCAAAAAAAAAGAAAAGAAATTTCCACAGTTTGTTGCGATCCACAGAGTCAAAGGCTTTAGCATAGTCAATGAACCAGAAATAGATGATTTTATGGAATTTCCTTGCTTTTTCTATGATCCAGAGGATGTTGGCAATTTGGCCTCTGGTTCCTCTGCCTTTTCTAAATCCAACTTGTACATCTACAAGTTCTCAGTTCACATACTGCTGAAGCCTAGCTTGAAGAATCCTGAGCACTGCCTTGCTAGCGTGTTAAATGAATGCAATTATATAGTTTAAATATTTTTTGGCATTGCCTTTCTTTGGGATTAGAATGAAAACTGACCCTTTCCAGTCCTGTGGCCATTGCTGAGTTTTCCAAATTTGCTGGCATATTGAGTGCAGCACTTTAACACCATCATCTTTTAGGATTTTAAATAAGTCAGATGGAATACCACCACCTCCACTAGCTTTGTTTGGTGTCCAATCAATACCTGGGCATTGTTCCTTTGTTTCCTGTCAAATCCTTATAGGATCTTGGAAAATATCACCACCTGTAACATTCCCCACTGTAAGACACAAGATAAAATTCCTTTGTTTTTGGCATGGGTCATTTATGTATACTGGAAATTATATAATCATACATCTTATTTGCTAAATACTAAAAGGAAAGGAGACATTATACCTTACAGTGTCTCAGAAAGAGGTAAAATAAAGAGAATGCGAACAAGTATAACAGTTTCCTAGTTCATTTGGATTAAAGAGAATTCCTAGTTACACACGATGAGGTTTTCACAAGCAGCAAGTTAGAGAACCTATATTTTTGTGTCAATACAAAACTGCCAAATGATTTTTCCCAAAATTTAAATTTTTCTATCTAACAAAACTGATTTTCTTGAGTCCAAGGAGGGTATGTTATTCATCCAGCAGTATCTAGCAAATATAGATTGTACAATACTTATTGACCTAAGTAAATCTGAATGGCACAGCACTGGGCTCAAGGGAGACACTCAAATATTTTTCGAATGAAATGAATGAATCAGACAAAGACTAACGGAAACTGGTTCTGGGTGATCTGTCTTGCTGGTTGTAATAGAGATTAAGAGAGAAATATAGGAGGGTGGAATGGATACCATCCCAAAGCTACACACACACATACATATCTAATACAGAAAGTCCCCTCCATACTAATGCATTCCATTCTGATACCACGTTCCATTTGTTCAGTTGACTGACAAGTCCAACAAAGGAAGCCTAGGTACCCAACTGACACAACTGGGTACATAGTACTGTACTGTAATAGGTTCATAATACTTTTCACACAAATAATACATTAAAAAAAACACAAAAAAAATAAAATAGGCTTAATCTTTCAGTACAATACCTTGAAAAGCATAATAATAGAGTACAACAGTAGTACAGGAGTTGGCATCAAGTGAACAGACAAGAAGAGTTACTGACTAGAGGAGGGAGAGGAGGTGGGAGATGGTAGAGCCAAAGGATCATCAGCAGTAGGAGATGGAAGGCAAGCTTCAATTTCACTCATGCCTGACATTGATGGCATAGGTTCTGGTTCCATGCTGAAACCAGATGCACATTTCCCACCTTTGAAAGTTTGCAGCTTGAAGGTTCCTAGGTAGCAGAGTTTTTATATATGCATTCACATACACAACCTGAAGCAATATCAGTAATCTACATTGAGAATTAATAGGAACCAGCACTTCTCTGCTGGTCTAATGGCTAAAGACTCCAAGCTCCCGATGCCAGGGGACTGAGCTCAATCCCTGGCCAGGAAACTAGATCCTGCTTTCTGCAACTAAAAGATCCCACATGCAGCAATGAAGATGGAAGATCTTGCAAGTCACAACTGTTGTATAAATAATGACAATATTAAACAAATTGCTTGGATATAATCCACCATTTACAATAGGCTTGATCTGTTCTTGAGGGAGAAAATTTCCCCAATTTGTATCATTTTGGCTTTTAAATCTGAAAAAAAAAGGAAAGAAACTTTCTGAAATGTCTACTGAGATAGATCGAAGCTGCTGCATCCCTGTTCATCACATTCAGGTCTAGGGTAACCACGTGTCATCATCATTCCCCAGCACTGGAACTGAGAACTGAGTTCAGTCCTCCCACATGACATCATTATTCCTAAGATCTTTCAAGACATTTGAAAGCCCTTCAAACTCTCTTATTCTTCTCAGTCCCTGTCCAGTCCAACCAGGAAGGCAGACAGTTGCCAGAACGGTTAGGTCAAGGATTGAAACAAGTGGGGAATATCTCTTTCTACAATGATGAGTATATTCATCCTATGCAAAAAGATAAGTAGATAGAGGTAAATCTATATTATAATCAAGGGTACTGCTCTTCATAGTAGAAATAAGCAAGACATTTCCTCCAGATTTTATTTCATATGCCATCATTTCTCAACACTGATTTCTGTTCATAAACAAGTTTCACTGGGAAATTTCCATTTAAGACAGTATATTTAAAGTAGCCCAAAGAGAAACCATTTACACATTTTGCTGTAGTTCCAAGTAAGGTCAATTTCACTGAGGCATATGGCAAAATTTTAAAAATACTTAAAAGTCATTGAAACAAGTTCATTATCAGAGGAGATCATATGCATGTTCACAGAGGAGATGCAGATGTTACACTGAGATTTGTCAAGTTGTCAAGGAAAACAACTCAGGGCCAGGGCCAGAAGGAAGGAATTCTTGTCTCCTAAGGCTAACCTAAGTAAAGAGAAGCACCCCAGCTTGCCTCTGCCAAGAATGCTGTTCCATAGCAATTAAAAACTCTGGATGGAATATTGAAAACATCTTTTTTTTTTAATGCAAGTATGGGCTTGTCAAGAAAACAAAGAGTCCTCAAAACCCAAAAATCAAGAGAAACGGGAAACACAGAGAAGCAGAGCCCCAAAATTGACATTTACTCTGACGGCATTTGCCAAACCCCAGAGTCCTTAAACTTCATTTTCTGACCTTAAAGATCATAAGGGTCAGTCTAAAGTGGGAGGCTCTATAAGAGATTTCCCCCTGAATCACAAAAGGCCACACTCACAATATCAGAGTGAAGTAGAAATCAGCCAGCCCCAGTTCAAGGAGGCAGCAAATAAAATTGCCTGCCTGCCCTAAATGCTGTCACTAGTTTGGGGGTAGGTGTGGAGGGCGTGAATCTCCCTTGAGAATTCTTAACACAAGCTGATTCTTTCTAAAGCTTGTAGCCCAAACAAATAATACCTTGGAGTGAGAAAACTTAAACAGATACTTCAGAATAAAGTGATCTCACATTGGTAATGCCCTGGACATCTAGCAGAAACTAATGAAAACCCTAAAAGAACCCACCTTCAATGTAGGCATGAAAAATTCTCACGGATAAAAATAGGAAGTCAGAGTCACAAATCCCAAACCAGGGAAGCATTTAACTCACTGTGAAAGGCAGCAGAAACAGCAGACGACATAAACTAACTTGTAAACTTCAAATATAGGAAGAAACCTACAAGTATGTTTACTTTTGTTTAAAAATTTAAAAGGGAGGGTTGAAACTATGACTAAGAAGAAAAAGACTTCAGTACTCACAGGAAGAAGTGGAATCTCTGGAGCTATGGCAGGAAAAGAGGGACAGGAAGGGGCAGGGCCACCTTGCCCGCAGTCAGCCATCCCCCAGGCCCCCAGTCTGCAGTGGCTGCTGCCCTACAGGGAGCTTAAGTATCAGGGATAGATACCTGATTGGATACCTGGATGATCTAGTAGTTTTCCCTACTTTCTTCAATTTAAGTCTGAATTTGGCAATAAGGAGTTCATGATCTGAGCCACAGTCAGCTCCCGGCCGTGTTTTTGCTGACTGTATAGAGCTTCTCCATCTTTGGCTGCAAAGAACATAATCAATCTGATTTCAGTGTTGACCATCTGATGATGTCCGTGTGTAGAGTCTTCTCTTGTGTTGTTGGAAGAGGGTGTTTGCTATGACCAGTGTGTTCTCTTGGCAGAACTCTACTAGCCTTTGCCGTGCTTCATTCTGTACTCCAAGGCCAAATTTGCCTGTTACTCCACGTATTTTTGACTTCCTGCTTTTGCATTCCAGTCCCCTATAATGAAAAGGACATCTTTTTTGGGTGTTAGTTCTAGAAGGTCTTGTAGGTCTTCATAGAAACATTCAACTTCAGCTTCTTCAGCATTACTGGTTGGGATATAGACTTAGATTACTGTGATATTGAATGGTTTGCTTCGGAAACGAACAGAGATCATTCTGTAATTTTTGAGATTGCATCTAAGTACTGCATTTTGAACTCTTTTGTTCACTATGATGGACACTCCATTTCTTCTAAGGGATTTTTGCCTACAGTAGTAGATATAAAGGCCATCTGAGTTAAATTCACCCATTCCAGTCCATTTTATTTCACTGATTCCTAAAATGTCGATGTTCATTCTTGCCATCTCCTGTTTGACCACTTCCAATTTGCCTTGATTCATGTACCTAACATTTCAGAGGTTCCTATGCAATATTGCCGTTTATAGCATCGGACTTCACTTCCGTCACCAGTCACATCCACAACTGAGTGTTGGTTTTGCTTTGGTAAATAGATGGGAAAACAATGGAAACAGTGAGAGACTTTATTTTGAGGGGCTCCAAAAATCACTGCATATGGTGACTGCAGCCATGAAATTAAAAGACATTTGCTCCTTGGAAGAAAAGTTATCACCAACCTAGATAGCATATTAAAAAGAAGACACATTACTTTGCCAACAAATGTCCGTCTAATCAAAGCTTTAGTTTTTCCAGTAGTCATGTATGGATGTGAGAATTGGACTATAAAAAAAGCTGAGCACCAAAGAATTGATGCTTTTGAACTATGGTGTTAGAGAAGACTCTTGAGAGTCCCTTGGACTGCAAGGAGATCAAACCAGTCCATCCTAAAGGAGATCAGTCCTGAATATTCATTGGAAGGACTGATGCTGAAGCTGAAACTCCAGTACTTTGGCCACCTGATGCAAAGAACTGACTCATCGGAAAAGACCCTAATGCTGGGAAAGATTGAAGGCAGGAGGAGAAGGGGCTGACAGAGGATGAGATGGTTGGATGGCATCACTGACTCAATGGACGTGAGTTTGGGTGAACTCTGAGAGTCAGTGATGGACAGGGAGGCCTGGTGTGCTGCGGTCAATGGGGTCACAAAGATTCGGACACGACTGAGTGACTGAAATGAACTGAACTGAACTGATAGATTTATCATGTCCTTCGTTGTGACTGCCAAAGAATGACCACACCCTCACCAGCTCATTGTCAGTATTCCTAACACAAGTGTGCTACAGACTGAGAGGTGAATTTCCCCTGCTGACACTCAAACGTGTTTTCTGAAAGGGTGTTTGCAAGGCGTTGTGGTTTATCAATCAAGGGATCCACAAACATTAAGGAGATGCCTTCCAAGCAGGGTGAAAATCTAGGATTCCCATGGGTCCTGAGATTTCTTGGACAGCCTGGAACTCTTCACCAGAAAAGAAGGGGGTGAAGGCCAGTTTACAGATTTCAGTGGAGGCTTTGGGGGCTCCATATACAAAGGACTTCCCTGGTGGCTCAGGCGGTAAAGCATCTGCCTACAATGCAGGAGACTCGGGTTCAATCCCTGGGTTGGGAAGATCTCCTGGAGAAGGAAATAGCAACCCACTCCAGTATTCTTGCCTGGAAAATCCCATAGACGGAGGAGCCTGGTAGGCTACAGTCCATGGGGTCTCAAAGAGTCAGACACGACTGAGCGACTTCACTTTCACATACAAAGATGTGGATTCAGATTATTCAGATCAAGGAATAATCAACTTTGAAGGTGATTGACACAATCAAAACCAGCCCTGAAAACAGAAGAATCATCCTGTCTGCTTGGAATCCAAAAGATCTTCCTCTCGTAACCCGCCTCTTGACCCTGCCTCTGTGCCATACCCTTTGCCTTTCTATGTGGGAACCGTGAGCTGACCTGCTGGCTGTACCAGAGGTCGGGAGACAGGGCCTCAGTGTGCCCTTCAACATCACCACATGGTCAGTGAATTTCAAGAGTGGCATATAGCTATTCCCCCAAATTTGAGCAAGCTGAATAATACCATCAGTCATAATAATGGCTAGTGTGGTTATGAACACTTAATGTTTATTTGTTTTATATCTTGCTGTAATAAAGAAACGTTCTGCATTCAGAGAAAGACTTTAGAAAAATTTTTAATAGAATCCTTAGAAATTAAAAATCTCATAATTAAAATTTAAAACTCAGTAAACAAGTTTACTGTGTGGCTAGACCCACTGAAAGAGCATTTATGAAATAGACTATAATCCTGAAGAAGTCAGGAAGAATATGGAACAGAGAGACAAAGAAGTTGAAAATAATGAAACAATCATTAAAAAGCAAAGAAGATAAAGTGAGATGCAATGGGAGATCTAAGTCAGTGAAGTAAGGCAAGAAAATGAAAGAAATGAATTTAAGTACTAGAAAGGAAGAAACTACTTGTGTATGATATATTATCTATACAGAAACCTCTGAAAAAAATTCCAGATTTTTTTTTAATAAACAGTAGAACTTAACATGAGATCTGAATATAAAATCAATTGTCCTTCTAAACCAACAGAAAAGAGTTCAAATGCATAGTTTTTTTAAAAGATATAATTTATGGCATCTTAAAAATGTGAAGAATATAAAAATAAACATACCAAAGATCTTTATAAGAAAAAATTATAAACTTTTATTAATAAACATTAAAAATATCTAAATAAATTGAGGCCATGTTAATGTATAAAGAGAATCATTATTAAAAAGATGTCAATTCTCTTCAACTTAATTTATGGATTCAAGACAGTCAAAACTGTAGGGAGTCTTCTGAGTCTTGACAAGCTAATTCTAAAAGAATATGGAATAGAAAACATCCCATAAAGCCTAAGGTATGCCTGAGGAAGAACTAGGTGGGAGAAGTTGTTTTTTAAGTGATACTTGAAGCTATGTTAATGAATATATTGTGGTATTTGCATTGGAAAAGACAAATACACCACTAGGACAGGATAGAAAACCAGAAACAGCCCCATGTGTTTGGAATGTGATTTATATTAATAGCAGAGATGTGGAATCACAGGGCAGTGGGAGAAAGCTGGATTTCCAATGGATTCAGTTCAGTTCAGTCGCTCAGTCGTGTCCGACTCTTTGCGACCCCATGAACCGCAGCACGCCAGGCCTCCCTGTCCATCACCAACTCCCAGAGTTCACCCAAACCCATGTCCATCGAGTCGGTGATGCCATCCAAGCATTTCATCCTCTGTCGTCCCCTTCTCCTCCTGCCCTCAATCTTTCCCAGCATCAGGGTCTTTTCTGATGAGTCAGTTCTTCGCATCAGGTGGCCAAAGTATTGGAGTTTCAGCTTCAACATCAGTCCTTCCATTGAACATCCAGGACTCATCTCCTTTAGGATGGACTGGTTGGATTTCCTTGCAGTCCAAGGGACTCTCAAGAGTCTTCTCCAACACCACAGTTCAAAAGCACCAATTCTTCAGTGCTCAGCTTTCTTTATAGTCCAACTCTCACATCCGTACATGACTACTGGAAAAACCGTAGCCTTGACTAAATAGACCTTTGTTGGCAAAGTAATGTCTCTGCTTTTTAATATGCTATCTATGTTCGTCATAACTTTCCTTCCAAGGAGTTAAGCGTCTTCTAATTTCTTGGCTGCAATCACCATCTGCAGTGATTTTGGAGCCCAGAGAAATAAAGTCAGCCACTGTTTCCTCTGTTTCCCCATCTATTTGCCATGAAGTGATGAGACCAGATGCCATGATTATGCTGCCCCAACTAGTTATCCATATTAAAAAAGGGGTGAGAAATCTCACCATACCCACAAAACTCAATTCTATATGGATTAAAAAGTTAAATGTAAAAGGCAAAACCGTAAAATGTTTGGGTGAAAATCTCAAAGATTATCTTTATGATATTAGGGAAGGGAAGGATTTCTTTAGTAAAGTACACATATGTGTATACACAAACACACACACACACACACACACACACTCCTACCAATAACAATGGGTAAGTTTAAGTAGGTTAAAATTAAGAAATTCTGTTCACCAAAAGATACCATTAAGAGAGTGAAAAGGCAAGGCACAGAGTAAGGACCTGAAAAAATGACAAAATGTTCAGATCTAGACTATATATGGAACGAATACAAATAAATAAGGAAAACACAAGCAATCTTATAGAAAAATGAGGAAGGATGAACAGAAGTTTTGTGGAAGAGGAAGATAAAAAACATTCAACAAGCACAGGAAAAGAAATTCAATTCAGTTCAGTTCAGTCACTCAGTCGTGTCCAACTCTTGGAGACCCCATGGACTGCAGCACAACAGGCCTCCCTGTCCATCACCAACTCCCAGAGCATACTCAAACTCATGTCCATCAGGTCAGTGACGCCATCCAACCATCTCATCCTCTGTCGGCTGTCTCTCACTGTTTCCATTGATTCCCCATCTATTTGCCATGAAGTGATGGAACCGGATGCCATGATCTTAGGTTTCTGAATGTTGAGTTTTAAGCCAACTTTTTCATTCTCCTCTTTCACTTTCCTCAAGAGGCTCTTTAGTTCTTATTTGCTTTCTGCCATAAAGGTGGTGTCATCTGCATATCTGAGCTTATTGATATTTCTCCTGGCAATCTTGATTCCAGTTTGTGCTTCATCCAGCCCAGCGTTTCTCATGATGTACTCTGCATGTAAGTTAAATAAGCAGGGTGACAATATACAGCCTTGACGTACTCCTTTCCCAATTTGGAACCAATCTGTTGTTTTTTAGTAATTAGGAAAATGCAATAAGTTCTGGCTTAGAGCCATAAGTTATGACTTTACTCCTGCAAGATTTGCAAAAATTTAAAGATAATGTTGTCAAGTGTTGGCAAAGATGTGGGATAACAGAAGCAGTGATATCTGCTGGTAGGGAGGGTAAATTGGTAAAAATCACTTTGACATTTATATAGTTTATCTTAAGGTTCACACAATGCAGGGCCTATCAACTTCACTCCTGGATAAACTTGAGAAGCTCTTGCACGTGGGCACCAACTAACAATGTTCAGAGCACCACTGTTTTCTAGAGGAATGGATAAATTATGATATTTCATGTAATGGAATTCTTTGCTGACATGAGCTACAGCTACATGCAAAAAAAAAGTGGATGAACCTTAGAAACATGTTGAGTGTAAACAGTTGTCAAAGAAAACTTACAATATGATTATATTTATATGTCAGAAACATGTAAGCTAAGTACTATCTTATTTGCAGACACAGATTTATGTAGCAAAACCACATGGAAAAATAAGAGAATGATAAACTCAAAATTCAGGGTTGTGATTGTTCTGAATGTGGAGAAAAGAGGGTGGAACCCAAGGGACACATGCAAGACTTCATGAGTAATGAGGAAGTACAAGTTTTCAAACTGGGTCATGAATTCCTGGCAATTTATTCTATTGTCATTCTTTGGAGATTAAACACGTTTCATGTATACTGCTTTGTATCTGCAATATTTAATTAAAAAATTTTTAAAGATGATAAGACAAATAAGTGACAGAAAATATCTATCATATGTGTAAAAACAGACAAAATGAGAAGCACAAAATAGAATAATCTTCTACCAATTACTAAGAGAAAATGAAAACACAATAGAAAAATGAGCAAAGGGTATTGTGCAAATCACACAATAAGAAATACAAATGGCCAATAAATACATGAAAAGACATTTAATTTCACTAATCAGTGCAAATGAAACAGAACTATATTTCACCCATCAAACTGAAAGCATTTTTTAATGTGATAACAGCAGGATTAGTAATGGTGTGAAAAATGAACTGACAAAATCTTGTGGAGGACAATCTGATGTTATCTATCAAATTTTAAATGTAAATACTCTTCTGCTCAGCAATTCTGTATCTAAGAACCCATCTGATAGAAATACACATACATTTAGGTCATGTTGTATATAAAATGTTCATTGTAGCATTGTAATAATGGAAAATTGGAAATGACTTAAATGTCCATCAGTAACAAATAGTTTATTTATTTTATCATTTTGAAGTGTCTTCAACTACCAGCAGAAATTGTGCCTTAAATAAATAGGGACTCTTTTTTCTGTTTTTTTTTTTAATCATATAACAAGCTCTGCATAAAACTCATACCACTGTTTGCTCAGCTGCTCCACTTTGTCATCAAGGACCCAGCATCTTTTCATCCCTCAACTCCTCCATCTTTGAGTACTGACTGATTATGTTCTCAGCTCTTCACTCTCTTTGTCTGCAGTGTAACCTTGCAGTGTGCTATAACAGGCTGATGTTAGACTTGGCCTTGCAACCTTGATTAGCCAGTTGAATGTGAGTGGAAGTAACTGTGTATATGCCAATTCTAAGCCAAGATCATAAGTATCTTGTGTTTCTACTCACCTTCTTGCACTCCTGTGTTGCTTCATAAAAAGAACTACATTAGAGAGCTACTGATGCAAGGAAAATGAGGAAATACATAAACAGACCTGAACCTAACACCCAACTTGGAGCCACACCCAGCCAGTCTGAAATGAGCCCAGCAGAGCCAGAGATCGCTCGCATACCTCTGAGTGTGGAAACAAAAGTTTACACTTGTAATCCACTGTGATTTCAACGTGGCTTGTTAGACAGAAAAATGAAATAATAAGCTTGGCATGGTGACTTTGCAGCCTTATGCCTGTGGCCTTGGGGCCTCAAGATAGTTTCAAGCTCCATAAATTGCAACTGACTTCAAAGCAGGAAGTGGAGGATGTGAGAATGGCCAGGGCAGAGATAAACCTCCTCGTGATGCTTTTGCCTTTTTTCAAGGAATAGAGATTCCCTGGACACCTCTCTGCCAACTTCCCCTCACATTTCATACTCCAGATTGTGTCACACGGTCTCTTTAGCTATTACAAAGGGTAGAAAGTACATACTTGCAAAGGGGACCGACTGGCTGGAGAAAAGGCCTATCTTCTCTGAGAACAAGAGATATTTGCCCTTTCAGTCAGTTCAGTTCAGTCGCTCAGTCATGTCTGACTCTTTGCGACCCCACGGACTGCGGCATGCCAGGCCTCCCTGTCCATCACCAACTCCCAGAGCTTGCTCACACTCATGTCCATCGAGTTGATGATGCCATCCTTTACCTGGACAAAATCAAGGGCTTACTGGCAAAGTATGTATAACTGTGGTTTCTTCCACACACGTTTTGTAACACTGAGCAGAGCTCAGATAGAATAAGGTAGATTTATATGTAGTGACATGAAAAAAAATTAAGGTCATTCAAAAAGAATAGGCAATTGCAAAACAATACATGTAATATTTTCACTCATGTTAAAAAATAAGAAATTCAAGTTACAGTGCATACATATGTATGTAAATACACAGGAAAGGGTCTAAAAAATACACATCAAACTCTCATAGCAATCACTGCTGAGGAAGAGGTGGTTTAGGAAAAGGATACATTTTAAAGAACCTTCCTGAGAACCTTCTGAAAAACAAATATCGTGTATTAACATATATATGGAATCTAGAAGAACCAACCTATTTGCAGGGCAGGAACAGAGATGCAGACAGAGAGAATGGACTTGTAGACACAGCATGGGAAGGAGAGAGTGGGGCAAATTGAGAAAGTAGTGAGAGTCAATTCCTAGGTAGGTCGGTAAGAAGTCCAGGGAGCTCAGATCCCCAGGAGAGGGGGGCCTGGGGTTCTTGAGGAGATAGGGCTCTGGAATTCTCAGGGAGGAGGAAAGGACAAACATAGTCTTAGTCACATAAAACATTTTTTTCTTTAAGCCCCGAACTGATGATTACACAACAAACAACTCAGTTCAAACTCTGTACTAGGGATTATATAACAACAATGTATCCTGCTTGAGGACAGTTTCTCCTTCCTGAAACCCTTCTGACTAATCCTGTTATCTTAAAATGTACCTTATGGGAGTGGGTCTGGTAAAATATTTACAACCTTGAGACATTCTTTTGATTTATTGTAATAACCAATTTTAAAAGTATATAATTCCCTTGCTAAAGTCTAGCGAGGGGGGCACTGTCCATCCCCCTTCTGATGTCTATGTCAGAAGCTTTCTCTGTTCCTTTTCTTACTTTAATAAAACTCTGCTACACAAAAGCTCTTGAGTGATCAAGCCTGGTCCCTGGTCCCGAAGCTAAATCTTCTTTGGAGATCACAAATCAGACACCATTCACTGTAAGCTATCAGTAGCATTGACATATATACACTACCATGGTAAAATAGATGGTTCCTGGGAAGCTTCTGTATAACAAAGGGAGCTCAGCTGGGTGCTCTGTGATGACCAAGAGGGTTGGGGTCAGGGTGGAATGGGAGGGAGGCTTAAGAGGGAATGGTAGGTGTTAGTCACTCAGTCCTGTCCAACTCTCTCCAACCCCAGGGTCTATCCATCGAATTCTCCAGGCAAGAATATTGGAATGGATTGTCATTCTCTTCTTCAAGGGATCTTCCTGACCTAGAGATCGAACCCATGTCTCCTGCATTGCAGGCAAATATTTTACTATCTGAGAATATACATATACTTATAGCTGTCTCTGGTGGCTCAGAGGATAAAGCATCTGCCTGCAATACAGGAGACCTAGGTTCGATCCCTGGGTTGGGAAGATCCCCTGGAGAAGGAAATGGCAACCCACTCCAGTATTCTTGCCTGGAAAATCCCATGGACAGAGGAGCCTGGAGGGCTACAGTCCACAGGGTCGCAAAGAGTTGGACATGACTGAGCGACTTCACTCACTCATAGCTGTCTCACATCGTTGTACAGCAGAAACCAACACAACATAATGAAGCAATTAACAGTCAGTCAGTTCAATTGCTCAGTCATGTTTGACTCTTTGTGACCCCGTAGACTGCAGGATGACAGGCCTCCCTGTCCATCACCAACTCCCAGAGCCTACTCAAACTCATGTCCATTGAGTTGGTGATGCCATTCAACCATCTCATCCTCTGTCTGCCCCTTCTCCTCCTGCCTTCAATCTTTCCCAGCATCAGGGTCTTTGCAAATGAGTCAGTTCTTCATATCCGGTGGCCAAAGTACTGGAGTTTCAGCTTTGGCATCAGTCCTTCCAATGAATAGTCGGGACTGATTTCCTTTAGGATGGACTGGTTGGATCTCCTTGCAGTCCAAGGGACTCTCAAGAGTCTTCTCGAACACCACAGTTGAAAAGCATCAATTCTTCGGTGCTCAGCTTTCTTTATAGTCCAACTCTCACATCCATACAGGACCACTGGATAAGCAATTATATTCCAATTTAAATTCCATATAAGCAATTATATTCAATTTTAAAAGTAAATTTTTAAAAAATTAAGTTATATTAAAAATAAAAGTACTTTTTCCTGTTGCTCTATGTCCTTACTTCTGTATTGCTTAAATTCTTAAGAACATACAATAATTTATGGATTGCTTTTTTAAAATTTTACTTTTCATTAAAAACTAAAAGCTGCATAAGTGAGAAAACTGAACATTGAAAGAGAATATGAGCTAGACGATCTGTAAATTTTTTCTCACTCAAAGGGAGGAAAAAAAATTTTTTTTCTCTATAATCCAATCAATTTCTGGCTTCTAGAAAGGAAACAAAATCACTCAGAGAGATGTTTTGTTTGTGCACTGTGAAGTCAAGTGGGCGTTAGAAAGCATCACTACAAACTAAGTTAGTAGAGGTGATGGAATTCCAGTTGAGCTATTTCAAATCCTGAAAGATGATGCTGTGAAAGTGCTACACTCAATATGCCAACAAATTTGGAAAACTCAGCAGTGGCCACAGGACTGGAAAAGGTCAGTTTTCATTCCAATCCCAAAGAAAGGCAATGCCAAAGAATGCTCAAACTACCGCACATTTGCACTCATCTCACACACTAGCTAGCAAAGTAATGCTCAAAATTCTCCAAGCCAGGCTTCAACAGTATGTGAACCGTGAACTTCCAGATGTTCAAGCTGGATTTAGAAAAGCCAGAGGAACCAGAGATCAACTTGCCAACATCCACTGGATTGTTGAAAAGCAATAGAGTTGTTGAAAAGCAAGAGAGTTCCAGAAAAACATCTACTTCTGCTTTATTGACTATGCCAAAGCCTTTGACTGTGTTGTGTGGATCACTAAACTGGAAAATTCTTAAAGACATGGGAATACTAGACCACCTGACCTGCCTCCTGAGAAATCTGTGTGAAGGTCAAGAAGCAACAGTGAGAACTGGACATGGAACAACAGACTGGTTCCAAATTGGGAATTTGTCACCCTGCTTATTTAACTTATATGCAGAGTACATCATGTGAAATGCCAGGCTGGATGAAGCACAAGCTGTAATCAAGATTGCTGGGAGAAATATTAATAACCTCAGATATGCAGATGACACCACCCTTATGGCAGAAAGTGAAGAAGAATTAAAGAGCTTCTTGATGAAAGTGAAAATGGAGGATGAAAAAGTTGGCTTAAGGCTCAACATTCAGAAAACAAAGATCATGGCATCTGATCCCATCACTTTAGGCAAATAGATGGGGAAACAATGGAAACAGTGACAGACTTTATTTTGGGGGGCTCCAAAATCACTACAGATGATGACTGCAGCCATGAAATTAAAAGATGCTTGTTCCTTGGAAGGAAAGCTATGACCAACCTAGACAGCATATCAAAAAGCAGAGACATTACTTTGCCAACAAAGGTCTGTCTAGTCAAAGCCATGGTTTTTCCAGTAGTCATGTATGGATGTGAGAGTTGGACTATAAAGAAGGCTGAGCACCAAAGAATTGATGCTTTTGAACTGTGGTGTTGGAGAAGATTCTTGAGAGTCCCTTGGACTGCAAGGAGATCCAACCAGTCCATCCTAAAGGAATGGTTGGAATGGTTCAGTCCTGAATATTCATCGGAAGGACTGATGCCAAAGCTGAAACCAGTACTTTGGCCATCTGATGCAAAGAACTGACTCATTGGAAAAGACCCTGATGCTGGGAAAGATTGAAGGCAGGAGGAGAAGGGGCCGACAGAGGATGAGACGGTTGAATGGCATCACTGACTCGATGGACATGAATTTGAGTAAGCTCCAGGAGTTGGTGATGGACAAGGAAGCCTGTCATGCTGCAGTCCATGGGGTTGCAAAGAGTTGGACACAGCTGAGCGACTGAACTGAACTTGTCATGTCTTTAAAATTGAAATCCTTTGTAAAGTCCTATCTCGCTTGTTAACAAGCTTCATTAAGAATGTTAGACTACCCAGCATTAATCTCCACATACCCCAGCCTTCCTAACCGGGCAACTCAGAGACTAGCTTATTTATTGTGTGAAATGTTCATTGTAAGTGCATTCTCTTATACTCACATTGCCAGCACACATAAGCACTTTCATGTAAGTTCAATCTGCCTCGGATGAAATCATCCTTTACTTTTAAAACCATGAGTATATGACCAATGATGTTACCAAATCCAAAGATCACTGAGGAAAGGAAAAAAAAAGAATAGTTATACTAAAAATATATATATAGTTCAAAACATAGCTTTTATAGAAAGTATTTCTATATTCTGAGCACTCTTTATAATGTAAGAAAATTTTCTGTATTAAATAAATAAGAGAGTAGGGATCTTGTTTCTTTTATTTTATAATTCTTATGGAAACTTCTTTATTTTACTATATATATAAACACTTGAAACTGTAAAATAGTGTCGCTTCAATTCCATTTATTAAGAGCTGAACTAGGAATGAAACTGGGATCTGGATTCCAAAACGATGAGTTAGTCATGCTTCCTCCCCACAAAAAGCTTGTAATATGGTAAGAAACACAGAAGTAAAAGTGGGTGAATTTAATCAAATGGGTAACCAACTTTAAAAAGATAGAAATGTAATGAGACAGAGAAAATTGTGTTTTCCTGGAACTCCTCTCAAGGTTAACATGTGAGGTTGGAGGACAGACTTGGAGAGAATAAAGGAGATCAGGGAAAGAAGGAGATGAGAACCAGAGGGAGACAGGTGATGGATTATTCACCACCCCTCCACCCACACTGTGGTCTTATCCAGTGGTGTGTGTGGCTGGAGGTGTTAACTCCTAGTGGTCCTGCCTTTTATTCTCCTCTCTGGGCCCTCAGCCTCTCCTCCAAACCTGTGTGGGCAAAGTGTCAGGAGAGAGAGATATTGTAGATGCAGGTTGTTTTTTTGTTTTGTTTTGTTTTTTTGAAGTATAGTTGATTGACAATGTTGTGTTACTGTCTGCTATACAACAAAGTGATTCAGTTATACATATATATGCTCTTTTTTTTTTTTACATTCTTTTTCATTATGGTTTATCACCAGCTATTGGATGTAGTTCCCTATACTATATGGGCTATTGAATGGGCTTCCCTGGTGGCTCAGATGGTAAAGAATCTGCCTGCAATTTGGGAGATCTGGGTTTGATCTCTGGTAAGAAAGATCTCCTAGAGACGGGAATGGCAACCCACTCAAGTATTCTTGCCTGGAGAATTCCATGGACAGAGGAGCCTTGTGGACTACAGTTCATGGAGTCACAAAGAGTTGGACATGACTGAGCGACTAACACTTTCACTTTACTTTTCTTGCTATACAGTAAGACCTTGTTGTTTAGCCATTTTATATACAATAGTTTGTATCTACTGACCCCAAACTCCCACTCCATCACCCCCAATCCCCTCCCCCTTGGCAACCACAAGTCTGATCTCTATGTCTGTAAGTCTCTTTCGACTTCATAGGTAAGTTTATTTGTGTCATATTTTACATTCCACATATAAGTGATATTATATGATATGTGTTTTTTCTGACTTACTTCACTTAGTTTAATGATCTCTAGTTCCATCCATGTTGCTGGAAATAACATGATTTCATTCTTTTTTATGGCTGAGTAGCATTCCATTGTATATATATACCACATTTTCTCTATCAATCAATGAACATTTAGGTTGCTTCCATGACTTGGCTATTGTGAATAGTCCTGCTATGAACATAGGGGTGTACGTATCTTTTGGAATTACAGTTTTGTCTGGATATATACCCAGGAGTGGGATTGCTGGATCACATGACAACTCTATTTTTAGTTTTTTGAGGAACCTCCATACTGTTTTCCATAGTGGCTGCACCAATTTACATTCCCACCAACAGTACAGGAGAATTCTCTTTTCTTCACACCCTCTCCAGCATTTGTTATTTAGACTTCATGTATGGATGTGAGAGCTGGACTGTTAAGAAGGCTAAGCACCGAAGAATTGATGCTTTTGAACTCTGGTGTTGGAGAAGACTCTTGAGAGTCCCTTGGACTGCAAGGAGATCCAACCAGTCCATTCTGAAGGAGATCAGCCCTGGGATTTCTTTGGAGGCAATGATGCTAAAGCTGAAACTCCAGTACTTTGGACACCTCATGCAAAGAGTTGACTCATTGGAAAAGACTCTGATGCTGGGAGGGATTGGGGGCAGGAAGAGAAGGGGACGACAGAGGATGAGATGGCTGGATGGCATCACTGACTCGATGGACGTGAGTCTGAGTGAACTCCGGGAGTTGGTGATGGACAGGGAGGCCTGGCGTGCTGGGATTCATGGGGGTCACAAAGAGTCAGACACGACTGAGCGACTGAACTAAACTGAACTGAAGTGATAGCCATTCTGACCAGTGTGAGGTGGTATCTCACTGTAGTTTCAATTTGTATTTCTCCAATAACTAGCAATGTTGAGAATCTTTTCATGTGCCTATTGGCCATCTGTATGCCTTCTTTGGAGAAATGTTTACTTAGTTCTTCTGCTCATTTATCTATTGAGTCATTCATTTGTTTTGTTGTTGTTGAGTTGTATGAACTGTTTGTATATTTTAGAAATTAAGCCCTTGTTGGTTACACGGTTTGCAAATATTTTCTCCCATTCTGCAGATTGTCTTTTCTTTTTGATTATGGTCTCTTTTGCTGGGAAGCACTTTTATTTTAATCAATCCTGCAAAGGAACTGCAAACTGAGTGAGTTGCTTGTTAAGGCCAGAAACACACTGAAATCCATAATGTGTAGACAAAATACTTAAAAAAAAAAAAAGCGTTAAGTTAAATTCGTGGATTTCCACTATACTCTCTCTTCCTTGAGAGGCTGGCACTTCTCTACTGAACTCCAGACCTACATCCCTCATCACCAGAGTCAATCTCCTCATCTTTGCCCAGCAAACCTGCCTTCCTATCTTAGCAGATCAAACACCATCAGCTACTTTACGTTCACCAGAAACAGTGAAGTTAGTCTTTACTCCTCTACAGTGAGTCCCTGTCTGATTAAGTCTACCTACTGAGCATCTTTCAAATGCAACTCTGTAATCTTGGTGCTCCCGGTCACTGCCTTAGTTCAGATCCTTAGCATAGCCCCCTTCCTTCCACAGTAGCTCTCTGTGGTGTCTCAGCTCCAGTCTCATCAGCCTTTAGCTGTTCATCTTTCTATTGCTGCCAATGACCTTTCTAAAATGGTCATTGGATTATGTTATATTACAATTCTTCAGTGCTATCATCCACCAACACAAAGTTCAAACTTTTTAACATGGTGAACAAAGTGTGTGATGATCTTTTTCTGCCAGGCTTTTCAGTCTTGTCTCCCATCAATCCCTACATGCAAATCCTGTCCTTGACATGTATTCTGAGTCTGAGAGCCACGTGTACTTTTGCTAGGTCAAATGCTATAGTGAACCCTAGAGACACAAGAGTGAGCCAAGAGAGGATGGCCCAGTCCTCCTGGAACTTAGAGTGCCCTTGCAGGACCCCAAGGAGAGGGAAGCACCCTCTCCTTGCCCTCTGTACCTCTACACCTGCTTTTTACCTGCCCCACATCCTGGCTTGTCAGAGGCATAGCCTCGCTGGCACAGCCAATGGCTGATTGTGTGAGAGAATTACTTAACCCCTCCAGGCCTCATCTATAACATGACTAGGTAGCCCACGTGATCTTTAAAATTTCTCCCAATTTTTGCAAGTTAAAAATCTAAACAATACTTCTAAATTTCCAAATTAGAGAAGAAAGAGTTCTCAGAAATGTCCCAACAAATAGTGATGTTTAAACTCTTGTAAGCAGCACTGTGAACACGTTGAAACTGCCAAGTTTTCTTTTGCCATAAAAGAAGGGATCCAGATTTCAAGCAAGATATGTTCTCCACTGACTCTTAAGCTGCAACACCTAATTAAGGTGTAGCTTTATCTAACTAATGCCCTTTGTAAATTAGAAAACACTAAAGAAAATGTTTCTGTCATTCCTCTGTGCCTGTGCTATTTTTCCATGAAGTCATTATATAAGTGCCTTCCCTGAATTTCAAGGGAAAGGAAGATGACCTCGCCTCTGAAAAGCTATTTCTTTTGTGTCTAACGAAAGGAAAGTGGGCCTTTGGCATTTTTTTGCTGGATACCTCAAATCCAAATTTATACCACTGAATTACAAATAAGTCTCCTGGAATAGGATCAGACAGTGCCAAACTGTCTTCAACCCAAAATAAAGCTAGCTTTGATGTATTTTTAACCTAGGTTCATAAATTAACTTTCAGAGAAAAACCCATATTTCAAGCTGAAATAAAACTGTGAAACACATATGATTAACCAAATCATGAACAGTTTTCATTTTGATTCTTTCACTAGACTTTTAAAGGGAAAATGTTATCAGATGAGTTTTTAAATGTATTATTATTGTGCTGGTATCAATTTCCCAGTTTTGATATTGAACTAGGGTTATATGTTTACTTCAATAGCTAAGGGAAGTTGGATGAAGGGTACATGTGACTCTCTTTACAATTTTTGCAACTTCCTATGAGTTTATAGGGGGCTTCCCTGGTGGCTCAGATGGTAAAGAATCTGCCTGCAATGCAGGAGACCGGGTTTAATCCCTAGGTCGGGAAGATCCACTGGAGAAGGGAATGGCAGCCCATTCCAGTGTTTTTGCCTGGAGAATTCTACGGACAGACCCTAGGGTCACAAACAGTCAGACACGACTGAGCAACTATATAAGATAGGATGAGTTTATAATTATTTCAAAATAAAAGCCAGGGTCCACCTAATGAATTAATGAATCTAATCAGGGATCCTCAATGGTTGTTAACATCACAAAAGAAAGATAATTGGGTATCATACATCTCCTAGTAGAAGCATAAGTCCATCCATGAATAATGAGTGAAAGTCACTCAGTCGTGTCCAACTCTCTGTGACCTCATGGATATACTGTCCGTGGAATTCTCCAGGCCAGAATACTGGAGTGGGTAGCTGTTCCCTTCTCCAAGGGATCTTCCCAACCCAGGGATGGAACCCAGGTCTCCTGCATTGCAGGCAGATTCTTTAAGATCTGAGCCACCAGGGAAGCCCAAGAATACTGGAGTGGGTAGCCTATCCATTTCTAGCGGATCTTCCCAACCCAGGAATCAAACCAGGGTCTCCTGTATTGCAGATGAATTCTTTACCAGATTGTTTACTCATCCATGAATGAGTCTTACCAAAGCAGCCATGAATGTAATCCAATCTCCATCCAATGACCAATTTGTAGGAAAATAAAGAGCAGAAGAATAGACTGAGAGATATCACAAGGGGGTACAATCAGCAAGATCCAGATAACGGGAAAATCTACAGAACAAATGATCTTGTTTCTTCAACAAATAAGTTGCAAAGAGAGACAACAGAGACAGAGGTGGGGAAAATCTGGGGATAAGAGCCTTAAAGACACATCAATCAGCCTCAATGCATGAGCCTTATTTAGATTCTGCTTTGAACAAACTGTTAAGACTAAAAATCCTATTGGATTTAAGAACTGATTAGGCATTTTAACACTCATTGAATATCTTATAATTTTTTAATATTAACTTAAAAAAAAGTCCACATTTTATATGTATAAAACTTTTATTGAAGTTTATTAATGGCATCTTCCTGAGTGTTTAAGTGTTTTTGTATGGAGGGTGCAGTCCCTGAATTGTGGTAACTAGATGCAATAATGGAGAAGGCACTGGCGACCCACTCCAGTACTCTTGCCTGGAAACTCCCATGGACGGAGGAACCTGGTAGGCTGCAGTCCATGGGGTCGCTAAGAGTCGGATATGACTGAGCGACTTCACTTTCATTTTTCACTTTCATGCATTGGAGAAGGAAATGGCAACCCACTCCAGTGTTCATGCTGGGAGTATCCCAGGGACAGCAGAGCCTGATGGGCTGCCATCTATGGGGTCGCACAGAGTCAGACACGACTTAGCAGCAGCAGCAGCAGACACAATAACGACCTAAAGCCCTGGCCTGCAGGGAGCACCTGGTCACCATGAGGAAAAGAAAGCAGGAAGGTTGAGAATCAGACACTGATTTAAATTTGTCTTCCTCTTCCAGTGAGTTTCCACAACTCTCCAATTGAAATATTAAACACTTGGCAAAGCTAAATACCAGATAGGTTTCTTTCATCAGCCTGGGTGGTTCCAGGTGTGCAGGAGTGAAGAATACCCAAATAGAAAACACTCTGCTCCATTAGTCTGAGATGTGGTTGAGAAGAAACTTCGATTACCACTCCTGTTCTTAAGTGTTTATTATCTGGACAAATTATCACTTCCACCTAAGTCTCCTACAGTTCTCAGAAAAAAAAAAAAAAATAGTGAGTGTTTTCGGATCAGATCAGATCAGTCGCTCAGTCATGTCCGACTCTTTGTGACCCCATGAATCCCAGCACGCCAGGCCTCCCTGTTCATCACCAACTCCCGGAGTTCACTCAGACTCACGTCCATCGAGTCAGTGATGCCATCCAGCCATCTCATCCTCTGTCGTCCCCTTCTCCTCCTGCCCCCAATCCCTCCCAGCATCAGTCTTTTCCAATGAGTCAACTCTTCGCATGAGGTGGCCAAAGTACTGGAGTTTCAGCTTCAGCATCATTCCTTAGGGCAGTGCTAACTAAATTTTAATTTTAGAAGTCTCAATATGTTAAGTATGTTTTGTTCAGGAATTTTTCAGCAAGACTTTGTTGACAACTACGTCTTTCACAAATATTTCTCTGTGTGATACTTGATGTCCTTTGGGAATTTGAGAGTAGAGATGAAAGTTTACTAAACCTAGTTCTCAGGAAATAGCTGAGATTTTATGAACACACCAAGACTTCCCAAGGGGAAACTGAATTGGGGTGATGTCCCTAATCCTTCCTTTTAATGGGGCTGCTCAGCTGTAATAAAGGATGGGAGATCCCTTGGGATGGCAGCCAGAGAGAGAAAAGGAGGTGGCTCTTATGGTTGGTTTTTTAAATCTCAGAGACAGAGGTATATAGATTTATATGGAATTCATGCATTTGCCCCCACTCCAGTACTCCTGCCTGGAAAATCCCATGGATGGAGGGGCCTGGTAGGCTGCAGTCCATGGGGTCGCTAAGAGTCGGACACAACTGAGCCACTTCACTTTCACTTTTCACTTTCATGCATTGGAGGAGGAAATGGCAATCCACTCCAGAATTCTTGCCTGGAGAATCCCAGGGACAGGGGAGCCTGGTGGGCTTCCATCTATGGGGTCACACAGAGTTGGACACGACAGAAGCGACTTAGCAGCAGCAGCAGCAGCATGCATTTGCATATAAACCCAAATATCAGTCTCTGCCACCCACCCCACACACCCCCACATTCCCCCCTGCCCTGCTTAAAGGGAACCTCCCTCCAGTATGATTTTCCTTTCATCAGCTCCTGCATGAAATTTAAGCTGCAGCTTCTCTGTACCTAAAATTTTAAATGTTTACCTTTAACATTTTAAGTCCTTAATCCTTCTAGAATTGGTTTCTGTCTATTATGCAAGTAGTAATCCATTTTTTTTCAATAGAGACAGCCAATTTCCTAACACTTTCTATTGAATGCTCCATTTCTCACTGCAGATCTGAAATATGTCATATATCCTTCCATGTACAAATGGGTCTATTTCTGGACTCTCTTTTCTGTTTCATTAGCCTGTTTATCTCTCCATGCACCAATTCCACATTATCGAAATACTACACATTGCACAAGATTTATAGTAGAATCTGTTTCCCATCTCATTATTCTTCAGCAATATATTAGCCATTTTTAATTCTTTGCTTCTCAACTTAAATTTAAGAGTAAGTTTTTCAAGGTCACCATGAACTCCTTTTAGGTTTTTTACTGGAATTTTATTGAACCTAATTGATCGATTTGGGGATAAATTGCTTTTTAATGTTATTCCTTCTATTCTTGAAAATAATATGACTCCTCGTTTTTAAATGTCTTCCAGTAAATTTTTATTATTTTCCCCATAACAGTCCCACATATCTTTGGTGAGGTTCATATCTAGGAACATTTTATTTTGTTAGCTAATATAAATGTTAGACATTAAAACTCTGTTTTTTTAACTATTTGCTGTTGATGTATAGAAACACATATGATTTTTGTATAAAAGTTTTGTAACCAGCAATCTTATAAAATTCTCTTATTAACTCTAATAATTTTCTATAGGTTCTTAGAGGCTAAACAATCATATCATTTGAAAATAATTACAATTTCCTTAAGCCCTTTCAAGTTCTGTATTTTCTTTTTCTTGGCTTGTTATTTGGATAAGATATCTAGTACAAAGTTGAACAGAAATGTAATAGCATAATTCTTGCCTTTTAAACAGAACGTTTTTAACCATTCATCATTAAATATTGTGTCAGTTCTTCACCAGATCCACCCCTTCATAGCCTGCTCTGTGATGCCAAGGCTGGGAACCTATAAATACATACTACATTTCCCAGACACCAACTTTTTGTTAGATTCTGCCAATGAGAGATTGGAAGGCAAAAGAAGGGAAGACAGGACTTCCTGATTTCTAGTTCCTGTTGACATTCGTCCTATAGATGACAGCTTCAGCTACTAAGACTTTTGACAACCCAAGCACTAAACCCCAGGATGCCTCCTCAGTGAGCAAAACAGTAGTTCTGCAGCATCACCTCTCAATCACTGATCATACGGGCCCCTTATGGGCCGGAAGGTGGCCTTACTTAGAGATATTAAGATATGCAAGTGTATTAAATGAGTTGAGAATATTCCTTCTTTTTCTATTTCTAAAATAGTCTAAATGTGATTAGTAATATTTTACTTGAATGTTCAGTAGAACTTGCCAGTGAAGCCATCTGGCCTAGTGTTTTCTTTCAGGGACAATGTTGAACTACTGATTTGATTTCTTAAATCATTATAAGACCATTTAGGTTTTCTATTTTTTTTATAGAAAGAAAGACTCTTTTGAGAATTTGTGTTTTTCAAAAAATGTGTTCATTTCAACTAAAACATTTATAGACAAAATGTTTTTCATCATAGTCTTGAATTTTCTTTTTAAACTCTACATCATCTGTGGTGATAGTCTCTTTTTTTCTTCCAAATATTTTTTTTGTGCCTTCTCTCTTTTTTCAATATTCTTCTCAGAGGTTTGTCATTTTACTAATCCTTCAAAAATACAATTTTGTCTCTTTTGATACTTTCTATGATATCTTTGTTTTCTATCTACTGTATTTTTATAGCAGATATCTACATGCTATCTGCTATATTTTTACAGCATGTGTGCATTCATGACTATATTTTTTTTCACAGTACTGTTTTGGCTTCATCTTACAAATTGTTTGCTTTATGTTATTGTTTAGCATTGTTTTTATTATAATTTCTTCTTTAATCCATAAACTTTAGATTTGTGTTTTTTAAATTTTACAAAATTGTGGGTACAATATTCTACCTATGTCCTTTAGACCAAGATTGTCAATTACATTGCTAAAATCTGCAATTTTGATTTTTTTATCTGCTTAATTTATTAATTACTGGGAAAGAGAGGTTAAAATCTCCAACTCAGTTACCAGATATGCCTGGCAGCTCGACCTCTTGTCTCTTTGCCTTTCTGTCAATTTTGCTTTATGTATTTTAAAGTATGTTGTTAATGTATATCAGCTGAGAATTTTCATATCTCCATGGCAAACTGAACCTTTATCATTGTGTGGCAACACTCCATCTCTAATAATAAATACTCTTTATCTTAAAGTCTCTTTTGTCTTACTCGATATAGTATATCATCTTATCCTGATTTGTGAACTTTATTATAGTTATCAGTCTATGTAAGGAGTTGAAAATGGTAGCCATATCCCAGTCTCTTTGATCAAGAGGCCCAAATGACTCCAGCACCTTTTTCTTTCCTTGCTAAAGCATGATAGCATCCAAATAAGTATGGATAAGTACCTTGCAAGTACTTTCAAATAATCACCTTTGCCCCCATGGCAACAAGGCAGACTCCTCCTCCAGGCTTCCATTCGGTGGCCCTATAGCAATATAGATGCCTATATCCACTATATGACAAATATAGGCACTGCTCCTTTATTGCTGGTGGCCAAATTATCACTGTCTGAAAGCTGCATTGGATGAGGTTCCATCTGCTCTGGGTAACAAGGCCCCTAAAAGGGCCCTATACGTATAGTTGTCTTTTTTATCAATTAAAGCATACAAATAACCTCTTCCAAATATCTTAAGTTGAAACAGTATCCTTTTACTAACTCATCTATCAAGATTATTATCAACATAAATCTACTAATCTTACCCGAATAAGATGGCTGCTGCTGCTGCTAAGTCGCTTCAGTCGTGTCCGACTCTTTGCGACCCCATAGATGGCAGCCCACCAGGCTCCCCCGTCCCTGGGATTCTCCAGGCAAGAATTCTGGAGTGGGGTGCCATTTCCTCCTCCAATGCATGAAAGTGAAAAGTGAAAGTGAAGTGGCTCAGTCCTGTCTGACTCTTAGCGACCCCATGGACTGCAGCCCACCAGGCTCCTCCATCCATGGGATTTTCCAGGCAAAAGTACTGGAGTGGGGTGCCATTGCCTTCTCCGAAGATGGCTACCATACCTAATTAAATGTTAGAAGATAGTTAACTGTAAATCGCTTTGGATATCAAAAAGCTTTCTTCTAATCATGTGTCTTTCACGATGACATGCAGTGAGTGTAAGGTATAGCAGAGATGACACAATAAAGGGGGGAAAGTATGCTTCAGAACAAAGTCTCAGTTCTCTGATTTGGCAGCTGTGTGACTGTGGGCATGTTAAGTAATCTCCCTTTCCTAGTTCTTCATCTGTAAGATGAGGATAAAAAGATATACCTCCAGGGACTTCCCTGGTGGTCCAGTGGTTAAGGCTCTGCACTTCCACTACAGGGGGCTCTGGTTTGATCCCTGGTTGAGGAACTAAGATCCCACATCCACATACCACACATATCTCAAAAGGCTGATAATGGACCAGCTCCACCCCTTGCCTGTCGTTACTGAAATAAGTCCAGATTATGCCTAAGCAGAGCAGCATGGAGTTAAAATCCAGTGAAGTCTTGCCATGCCCACAGGACTGAACTATTAGCTGAAACTTGAATCATCAAGTTTTAAGTTAAAAAACAAAAAGGCTCTGCTGGTATTCCTCAATGCTAAATAAACTCCACACTCACATTTTTGAATTGATAAAGCTAAAAAAACTAATAGCTATGACATGGCCTGAAATCTTAGCAACTTTAAGTTAGGATTCAGAAGATGTTAGAGAGCAGCACCTGCTGGCAAACTGAGATACTGCAGCCCACTGGGTCTTCCAGTGAAAGTGAGGCCAGTGAAAATCCTTTGTCCCAAAAGTGGTCCTACATTCATACAGAGGGGCAATCCTCCCACCCGTCTCTCGATCATCCCTCAATAACCAAGACCTGCCTGTCTGCCTCCCAAACAGCTCTCAGGGTCTTCCACCTTCCACACTTGGTCCCCATGCTCACCACCCCAGTCCAAGCTGCCACCATTACCTCCTGGATTCCAGGAACAACCTCCTCAGTGATTTCCCAGATTTCAGTCTGTTTTCCACCGGAAATAGTCCTTTTTGTGTGGTCTTTTTTACACAGCACCATTATGATCCTGTCAGTCCCTACCCAGCAATTTCTTATTGAAGAGGTTAATCTTTTACTGAGTTACCAGATTTTTCTCTTCACCATGGTTGTCCATCCCTCCAGCATCATCTCTCCACACAGCTTCCCTCCACTCTCTGCTCCAGCCACAGTGAATGTCCCTCAGTTCTGGTCAGCTCATACACACACCCTGTATCCTGCTCTTCCCTCCACAACCTATTATCCCCTTTACCTTAAATCTCTTCATCCCCATCCCACTCGCCTACCTCTTACTCACCCTTCCCTTAACTTTCATTCCCGTGGGAGGACTTTTTTGACCTCTCTAGAACGGATCAGGTTCACTTGCTCTAAATTTGAAACTTGTTCACCTATTAAACCTGCTGTGTAATTGTCAGCCACCCCGTCTAAAATGTAAGCTTTGCGAGGACAAAACACATTACGGTTCTGTTCACCATGGTAACCTCAGCACATGGTATAGTGCCTTAGCAAAAACTTAATAAATAGTTGTTAAGGTGTTGAATATAATTGAAATCTAGTATATATTCAATTGAACTACAAAAATAGCCTTTCTAAGGTCAAAATGGTCAAATATTGGCAATTATATATGTTCAACCTAATAAATGCTGGGAGAAGAAAGGAGCCTTTGGAGTTACTGAAAAAAAATCAATAAATGTCTTTCTAAAATGGTACTTTTTAGATTTTCACTGAAATCCATATCCTGGGCCATATCTGTGTGCATGCTCTGCGTCTTCAGTCGTGTCCCACTCTTTGCGACCTTATGGACTATAGTCCACAAGCCTCCTCTGTCCATGGGATTTTCCAGGCAAGAATACTGGAGTGGGTTGCCATGCCCTCCTCCAGGGGACCTCCCTGATCCAAGGACTGAACCAGCATCTCCTGCACCGTAAGCAGATTCTTTACCACTGAGCCATGGGGGAAGCCCATCCTGGGCCATATACACAATTAGAAATCCATGAATTCGGAAAGTGACCTTCAAAAGGAAAAACCAAACATCTGTGCTAGCCCTTAAAAACGCAACTACCAAAAGTTCATTTTCTGACCTTCGTGAGTATTTTGGCTAAAAATAACTTTCTGACCTCACTGTGCCAAAGTGCTGATGATAATTGGCCATGTGCACGAAGGAGTTAAATCTAGAACATTTCTCATTCTGCCAAATGCTCATTGCAGCTGTTACCTTATCCGTCATTCAACATGTCTCCCAAATGGACATCGTCATTCATCCTGTCCAGCCCCAGACCATTTCCTTCATCTGAACAGGCAATTCAAAAGAAGCAAGCCTCTGGTTAAATAAATGCATCTGTATTTCCTCTGGAATTTGTTCATACTTTCAGATAAACAAGCTCAGTGAGAGAGAACAGGGTAACAGGCTCCAGGACAAAAGGAAGTCTGTCAGACAGATGTTGCTTTGTGCAGCCGACCATGCCTTAAAAGCTTCACATAAGACTAACAGAAGGCAGAGGGCCAGGGTAGAAGGGAAATTTTTTTAGCCTATTTAGTGCTTTCTCTACTTTTAAATGAAGAGGGAGCCTGGTCCAATTTCCAGGTACAATGGATTCCTCACAAACTTTCAGTGATTTGGATACTTTTAAGTATTATAGTCCATATTTTAAATTCCAAATTTTAAATTATTTATTCTTGCTAAAATATACTGGCTTTCTACTTCTGTTTATTACTGTTATGGCTGAAAACAGATTTTCTTTCTTAACCTCCATTCCCTGTGTCTTACTGGTCCCCAAATAATTATAGTTTATGCTAAAACTTATCCCACTTTCTTCCCAAGGGAAGGATGTAGAAAAAAAGAAAGAAGAGCAAGACAAAGCCTTGGGGGTCACCAACATTTAGAGGCTGGTTAGAGATGGAAAGGCCAGTAAAGGAGATGGAAAAATAACAGCCAAAGTAAATCATTAAATTGTCCTAATTAATAGCATAAAAATGAAACCATCTAAATGTCACAAAATGCCATATATTAAATCAAGAATGGAATACCTATGTAACTGAAATCCATGAAGACATTAAAATGATTATGAAGACCTGTGTTTATTGATTTTGGAGGATAGTTATGAGACATTAAATGAAAAAAGTGAGTCTCAAAACAGCATATATAGTATGATTTCACTTTTTTAAGTTAAAAAACCTGGAAAGATAAATGCCAAAATGATAGTGATAGATTTTTGCAAATGTTCTGTTTCTGGTTTTCCTACAAAGAACATGTTACATGAATAAATAAGAAATAAGAAATTTCTTTTATTTATTAATTGGGGTAAGGATTGAAAGGGCTTCCCTGGTGGCTCAATGATAAAGCATTCCCCTGCCAGTGCAGGAGACTCGGGTTCAGTCCCTGAGTAAAGAAGATTCCATAGGGAAGGAAATGGCAACCCCCTCCAGTATTCTTGCCTAGGAAATCCCATGTTCGAGACTGGTGAACTATAATCCATGCACGCATGCTCAGGCACTTCAGTCATATCCAACTCTTTGCAATGCTATAGACTAGCCCACCAGGCTCCTCTGTCCAACTGGAATGGGTTGCCATACCCTCGTCCAGGGGATCTTCCCGACCCAGGGATCAAACCTGAGTCTTCTGTACTGCAGGGGGATTCTTTACCCACTGAGCCACCTGGTAAGCCCTGGACTATAGCCCATGGGGTCGCAAAAGAATCGGACATGACTTAGTGACTAAACACCAACAGCAAAGGATAGAAAAGGTGCTATGTGCCTGCAAAGTTAAGGGCTTGTCCATCAATGCCCTTACATTTCAACCATGGAAGTTTAGCCTTGATTAGTCTTAATCTCCCTCACTGAGCCTTACATTTTGTAGGTTGCAGTAGAAGTAACTAAAGTTAGGAAAGTTGGTAAAAATTTAAAATGCAACTATGTCATCTAAGAGAATAATATTTTATACTGGCATTTTTCAAATATTTTTAGCCACAGAAGTTTTATTCAAATTCAATATTTTGGGAAATCCAAAAGCAGGCTAAAATAGATCCAGAGGGAGGGTATGGGGAGGGAGGAGGGAGGAGGGTTCAGGATGGGGAACACAGGTATACCTGTGGTAGATTCATTTTGATATTTGGCAAAACTAATACAATATTGTAAAGTTTAAAAATAAAATAAAATTTAAAAAATAAATAAAATAAAATAAAATAGAACTACTGCAATTGAGGGGAGTAAGGAGAAAGTAGACCCCAACCAGTTTGAGTTCCCATGGGAAGAATAATAATATCACAATAGTAATAGAGAGGCAGCATCCTGTAAGGAACAGACCATATATCCAGGAGCAGATTGCCTGGGCTCCAATTCTGGCCCTACCACTAACCAGCTCTGTATGTTTAAGCACTTACTATGTGCCAGGCAATGCGCCAAGTGCTTTGTATGTATTGTCTCCGTTAATTATCAGAGGACACAGAGAGGTTGATTAAATTATTCTAGATCCCACAGAAGAGCAGGAACCTGAACTGGCATCTAATTTCAGAGCCCATGCTCTTTTGTCCCGTTTTTATTGAAGTATAGTTGATTTACAATGTTGTGTTAATTTCTGGTATACAGCAAAGTGATTCAGTTGTACCTTTATATTCTTTTTCTTCTCCAGTATGGTTTACTACAGGATATTGTATATAGTTCACTGTGCTACACAGTAGGACCTTGTTGTTTTATCTGTTTTATATGTAGTCGTTTGTATCCACTAATTCCAAATTCGTAATTTATCCTTCCCTACCTCCTTTCCCATTTGGTAAGCATAAGTTTGTTTACTATGCCTGTGAGTCTGCTTTTGTAAATAAGTTCACTTTTAGATTCCACTTATGAGTGATATCATATGGTATCTGCCTTTCTCTGTCTAACTTACTTCACTTAGTATGATAATCTCTAGGTTCATCCATGAGGCTTCCCTGGTAGCCCAGCTGGTAAAGAATCTGCCTGCAATGCAGGAGACACCGGTTCAATTCCTGGGTCAGGAAGTTCTCCTAGAGAAGGGATAGGCTACCCACTCCAGTATTCTTCGGCTTTCCTGGTGGTTCAGACAGTAAAGAATCCTCCTGCAATGCAAGAGACCTGGGTTCGATGCCTGGGTTGGGAAGATCCCCTGGAGGAGGGCATGGCAACCCACTCCAGTATTCTTGCCTAGAGAATCCCCAGGGACAGAGCAGACTGCCAGGCTACAGTCCACGGGGTCACAAAGAGTCAGACACGACTGAGAGACTAAGCACAGTACACAGGTTCATTCATGTTGCTGCAGATGGCATTATTTCATTCTTTTGTAGGCATTGAACTGCTTAGTTCATGGTAACAGGACAGTTACAACCATTTCCAAAGCTGCTAGCTTTTTGTAGTTATACAGAGCAGTCGTTTTAAGTAACTGGAAAAGACCCGGAGAGGGAGCAGGACAAAAACAGGTTGTCTCCTCATAGTATTTTCATCTGTAGAAGGGCTCCAAGTAGACTTATATCAACTTCATAAATCCTGAGAAAATGAAGTTTCATTATTGCTGTATTTAATTAAGCTCTCTTACAAGTTCCCATCTCCCTTCTAAGCAGAAAGAGGGAACGAGACATTTTAGTTCAAGCCTATAATCTCAGTCCAATGCTCAAATCTAAACAAAGTCCTTAGATAATTTGATGTCTTTAGGATAAATATTCTGCACTTTCCAGGTGGCACTAGTGGTAAAGAACATGCTTGCCAATACAGGAGACATAAGAGACACGGGTTTGATCCCTGGGTTGGGAAGATCCCCTGTAGAAGGGCATCGCAACCCACTCCAATAGTCTTGCCTGGAGAATCCCATGGACACAGGAGTCTGGCAGGCTATGGTCCATGGGATCACAAAAAGTCAGTACATGACTGAAGCAACTTAGCATGCACAGGATAAATATTCAGATGTTCAGATGTCCTTGCTTCTTCTCTTCACCAAAATGATGTTCAAGGAAGAGGAGGAATCCTTGGTTCCAGACAGTGTCCCCTGCTTCAAAATGCCCAGCCTGGACTTGTTCCTGAACTGATAACCTTCAGGAAGCAGACAGTCACTGGAGGGTTCTAGTGTCTCCTGCAGAAGACCCTAGCTGAGCAGTTCCATGATGGCCTGGTGGTTCTCCCTGGTTGACTCACATGAGCTCTGCCACATCCTTCCTCTGGCTGCCGGTCTATGTGGCCAAAGGGGGCTCGCCTTCCTCTTGTCGTGCCAGATGCCAAGGCAGGGCCTATGACTCTCATTCGATTTGGCCTCCTTCCCCATCAGGTCGGGGGAGGCACATGGACCCTTCTCAGTCTCCTCCATACCACATAACTTGATACAGGAAATGCCTGGGAGAAGGAGATAATCCAGTCACGTTCCAGAGTCCCAAGACTAAAATGAACCATCACCCTCCATCCTGGTAGGTAATGACCCAACACACCCATCTCCCACCTGCCTCCTTTTTTTCTTTCCACAATCCCTAAAGCCAGAAGAGGTGAATTTTTATTTACCTCCCTTTCCTCACTTGCTATGACTTGCCATCATCGCTTTATTCTCCTCCTCCCAGATTGCAGGCTCATGGCTAAGCCTTCCTGGAGAACAGAATTCAAGACAGGAAAAGATCATCTTTACCAACTAACATAAACCAAATTTGAAGTTTTATCATAAAGATGAACCTCATTTTTCTGAGAAGAAAAGATCTCTACCAAATTCTCAGAGAGCTCTCTTAAAACCAGGCAAGGAATGATTTAGGGGTATCCTTGTATAAAGTCAACACAAATGGCATTTGAATTTGTACATAATTTGGATGCATAAGTATATCTATAGCAACAAGGTGTGCAAAACTTGTGAATCCCCTGACTCGGACCACAGGAGAACAGGATGTGACTATTATGGTAATGAGCTCATTAATATCATGAATACAATTAACAAATGAGGTTGATTATCACTGGCAAGCATTCATTACAAAGAGATAAGCTGCTGTGCTCAACCACACAAGTAACTATTTTGCTGTGTTTGTCCGGAAGCATTCTTTTCATCTTTGCTCATTTATTACCGTTAAATGGATAAATGGCTGGGAATGTGGGCTCAGCTCATTACTTATATATATTACCTTGATTATAATTTGACCTCATGCACATTTCAGTTAGAAGAACCCTACAAAATATCACGTCTATTTATAATACAGCCGCACCTACCAAGTCTACAGAGAAACAACATCCTAATTGGAAAGAATAAAGGTTACCTTTGAGCGTAAACTGCACATTCATTAAGTCATCGATTTTATTCCTTTCTAATTATTGGTGGTTGTGCATCTCCTAGTAACTGAGATAAAGCTGTTTTTCCTCCTAACAACTCCTGAGAAATGGAAACCCTAAAGATCAGATAAGTGGATTGGGAGGATGTAGTTTTAACATGCAGTTTATTGGGGCCGTCAAAAATTAAGAAATATGTAGGATTCAAACTCTAACTTCCTTAAGTTCTGTGGCCAAAGGTCTGTTTTTACATCACTTCTTCTCTATCTGTGTCATTAGAGATACATCTTCTTTGAAGTTCAGAGTAAAATAATGTTGTTGCCAATACACCCAAAATTAAATGTGCATGCATGTATGCTAAGTCTCTTCAGTCTTACCCAACACTTTGCAACCCTATGGACTGTAGCCCTCCAGGCTCCTCTGTCCATGGGATTCTCCAGGCAAGAATATGGAGTGGGTTGCCATGCCCTCCTCCAGGAATCTTCCCGACCCAAGGATCGAACCCGTTTCTCTTTAGGCCTCCTGCATGGGCAGGCAGGTTCTTTACTACTAGCATCACCTGAGAAGCCCTAAAATTAAATACACATCTTGTCAATGGCAGTTTTTCTTGCTACCCATCTATAAGAAGTGAAGACATGGTTCACAGCTGTGGGTCTTGAACTCTCTGAAGAAAAGAATAAAGTTCATCTCCACTGGGAAACTTCCCGATCACCAACCCTCAGCACCATCCTCTCTCACAGTAACCTAAGTTGTCTCCCTGCTCATCTCATCCTGCCTCCCATTCACTGAATCACCCGTTGTATTAGTCTGCTCAGGCTGTCATCACAAAATATCACAGGCTGGGTGGCTTAAATGACAGACAGATACTTTCTCACAATTCTGGAGGCTGAAAGACAAAGACAAGGGTGCCAGCAGGGCTGGGTTCTGGAGAGAGCTCTCTCCTCAGGTGGCGGATGGCTGCCTTCTTGCCATGTCCTCCAGTGGTGAAGAGACACCTCTGATGTCTCTTCCTCTTCTTATAATGGCACCAGTTCTATCAGATCAAGGTCCCACCCTTGTGCCCTCATTTAAACAATCACCTCCTTACAGGCCCTGTATCCAATGCAGTCACACAAGGCCTGGGACTTCCATATGTGAATGGGAGGGGGATACGATTCAGCTCATACCTCCCGTGGCCTGGCATCCTCAATTACAATCTATACCCTGAGTGGGGAGATTGGCTGGTAGGTAGCAAGGCTCAGCCAACTCACCATTTTTGTCATTTGGCTCCTGAAATAACTTCTCCAGGTGGCCCCTTGCAGAGACCAAGACATAAATTTCTCAGGGAAACTGTAAGGGTTGATGGAGTATGGAAGGTGTCAGTTAGCCAAAAGATTTAGCCGTGATTATCTGAGCAAAAAAATGGCTCTGACTGTGCTCTGACTGTGGAAGGATGAACACAGGGTTACACTTCAGAATGGATTGTCACCTGCATCCTCAGATCTGAGAAGCACTGGAAACGTCTTCTAAAAACGTTTCTCTCATTGGCCTGATGCTTTCACCATTAGAGATGCATTCCATTGGCTTAAGGAAAAGAGGCCCAATGTAGTTCTCAGTTAATAGAACACGGAAGGAGAAGAGACTGTTTCTTAATTGGTTTTTCTTTGTTTGTTTGTTTTTATTGTAAGAGCTTCTAGGGAAGGAACAGCATTTTGCTCACTTTGAGCTCTTACTTCACCTACCATGGTGACTTGCACAAAAATGGTGCTCATTAAATATGTCTTGAGTGACTGCATATTACCCTGAAGGAATTGAATTTCTTTCACTTCCACAAGCCAAGTGCTGAGTAGAAACTATTCTCTTCATTGTTCTCTATGTCTCTGAATATATTTGCCCATTTCATTTTCACTTCCTGAGCCAAACTGAGTGTGATGCCATAAAGGTCAAGCAATAAAACAACCTAAGCAGTCACATATTAATACTCACTTATTCCTAGACTTCTCCCCCACTTTGTGAGTATGTTAAATAGAACACAAGTTAGTTCCTACTTGGTGTGCATCTGTATAACAGGAAGTCATTGTGGGCCACAGGATAATCACAATCAATATGCCATTCACGTTGCAAATAAATCTACTCTTAAGCATTCTAACCACTGATTCATTTATTGTATTTTCTGGTTGTTTTTATATCGGACAGCTAAAGTTTCTGCCTTCTTCAGTTTGTGGCATTAGAAAAATATTTGTTTTGAAATTGCATCTCTTAGCTAGAGGAGTTGGCACTAAAAGAATGGACAAGTTAACATGGCCAGAAGAAGGCCTTGCCCCGCAAAGGCACAGACTCGGTGTTTCTGACAAGGATGGGGCAGCAGGAGAAGGTGTCAGGCCATGGCCAAGGTGAGGCAATGCTCAGTGACTTGGACCCACATCGAGCTCTTCTCTAAATGCTAGTTTTTGACCCATCTGGTTGAGAAGAAGAAACAGAATCTCCCTCAAATTAGCATAAGAAAAGCAGCTCTGTTCAAAAGGTGTATCTCTTGGGGAATCCAAGGACAAAAAATAGGAAAATTGGAAAATCAGGACAAAAATAAAAACAAACCTCAGAGGACAAAACCAGAGCTTGTTGGGGACCCTCTGCAGCACAAGTTCCCTGACCTTTACACCAACACCACAGTAAAAATGTCTGGGCTCTTCTGTCTGTCTCTGTGACTTAGTCCCTTCAATTGCTAAGTGTGGCCCTGGGACATACATCATTGCATCACCTGAACTTGTCAGAATACAGAATCTCAGGCCCCACCCCAGCCCTACTTAACCAGCATCTGCCTTTTAGCAAGATCCTTGGATGAGGAGAGAGAGATACATAGAGAGATAGAGAAATGATATAATAGGCGGGGTCCTTGGCAATGGACTGACCACCCCTGAGGCAAGAGGTCACACTTGATTGAATTATCTTTAAGGTATATAAACCAAAGGCCATGAGCAAGAAGAAAAGTGAGGGATGTCAGGCAAATTGGCTTACCTGCGTATTTGAAATGTGTTTCTGAGCTCAGCGGAGCCTGAGTACATTTTGAGTGTTTCGCCCCTGCAAGAGTCTCTACGGTGGGCTGTTACCACATTTGTGCCCATTTCCTGAATTAGGCATCCTTGTTTCTCAGGTGACAAGCAATGTCAAGTGTCATTAGCAGAGTGAATGTTTGTGAGCACTGCTGTCCCACCAGAAGAATGCACTCAACGCACACAGAAAATGAAAGAGAAAAGGGAGCTCTTTATAATTCTCACCACTTCAGCGATGCAGTAATGAGCTCTCACTGCCTCTCTTCTTTTCTAAAATCCGAATCCTTCCAAAGCAGGATGTGCACTGATGCTTTCATCTTGGGTGGTGGTTTCTATACCTGCAGGTACAGAACAGAGCTCCATGTCATTTTCTCCTCAGGATTTAAACCTAACTTGAGGAGGCAAGCCTGTGGGTAGCTAATTAATAGATTTTTTTTTTTTTTTTACAATTGCATGTATCTGGAATTTTCTGATTAAATTTCTGAGCCAATTAAAAATGAGACCAGAAGATTAATAAGCATTTTCTTCCTGCCTTGTGGAGTTGAAAACTGGCTGGGGAAGCCCCCAGGCAAACTCCTGAGTTGGGAGACACACCATAATAGAGTGGAAGGCTGTGGGCACAAGGGTTCAAAATAGGCACCATTTCTCCCCTTTCTCTCTCTCTCTTCCTCTCCCTCCCCTCTCTCCCACTCAATAAAGCGCTAATCTCTCTGTATCTGTGCTCTAGTTTTCAGCACACAGAAGCTTTTTTCTTATCTACTAACAGCCAGAAATACAGAACCCTCCCGGCGCCCCAGGATCACAGGATTTCTACTATACCCCAAAAGTCCATTTTCCGTGTCCTGCCAGTCAACACATTCAATGGGTCCTGCTCCCTGGGGACAGACAGCCTGCAACCTGCCCTATCCTCCTGGGGCTCCTGCCCTGAGCACACCCTCTCTTCTTATCAGAAGAGGCATTGGCAACTCACTTTTGTTAAGAATGTTCAGAAGCAACCATGCGCTAAAGGGAGTTTAGGACCTAACAGAGGCTCTCTCTGTGATGTCATTTTTATAAATATAAGGAGTCAGAGGGAAGAGAGCTTCAAAGAAAAAATGTACTAAAATGATGCCCAGAACAGCATCTGCAGGTTAATACTTTTTCAAACCGTGTGGTTCTAGTGGGTGTTTCCAACACGTCCCAAGAGGAGGGCGCCTGCCCCAAGATGGGCCGATCATAAGTCTCAACCCTATCACTGGGATTGGCCCAGGAATAGACATGTGACCCAAGTCAAGCCTATCAGAATTTTACTCTGGATTTTTTTCAAACCTGAGAGGTGGAAAGAGTCTTTCCTCTCATCTTGGAAATGTAAATATGCCAGGTTGGAACTACAGCAACTGCAACCCCAGGCACATGAGAAGCCAGTCTGAGCAGATGCTCAAAGGTGATGCTCAAAGAAGCCAAGACAAGCAATGAAGAGCAGGAGAGCCCTTACATGCCCAAGTCCCTGGTGCCAGTTTTCCCCAATGCCCACTCTGGCCCTGCCCTTGTCTACTTTCCCTAGTTCAAGTTCAGTTTCTTTCATTTGCCACCAGGAGAGCACTAGCTAATAGGTCCAGGACCTCCACTGCTGCTATAGATGCTCTCACTGAAACCTGCTCCCTCCCTTTTAAAACAGAAATGCTACCTTATGAACAGGCAGAATTGATAGAATTGTAAAGATTCACATCACAATGCAACCAGAAGATTTAAAGGGATAAGAAAAGATAAAGAAAAAACAAAGACAACTGTCCAAGCATTTTATGTCAGGATCTAATTGCCATTTTACACAAGTCTCTATCATTAATGGAATATTCCTAGATTTTTCTATTTATATGGATTGCACACAGCACACTCACACTCACATCAACAGAGAGCATTCAGTAGTGAAAGTGTGTTTTAGTCATTCAGTTCCGTCTGACTCCTTGCAACCCCATGGACTGTAGCCCACCAGGTTCCTCTGTCTGTGGGATTTCCCAGGCAAGAATACTGGAGTGGGTTGCCATGCCCTCCTTCAGGGACTCTTCCTGACCCAGGGATTGAACTCAGGTCTCCTGCGTTGCAGGCGAATTCTTTGCCATTAGGTCCTTGCCAACGCAGAGTATAGAGGACTGAACTGAACATCCCTTGAGTTCAACAGAGACGGTGAGTCAGCAGAGAACATGTGACTTTGGTGACCAGTCACTTAACTCTGGGACTCTGTTTCCTCATCTGAAAAAGGACTTTAATAAAGAAGGAAATTGGGGGTGAGGCAGGAGCTGTTAGAACTAATAAACAGGGACTTCCTTGGCAGCCAGTGGTTAAGACTCCACACTTCCACTGCAGGGCTGCAGGTTCAATCCCTGATCAAAGAACTAAGATCCCACACATGTTGCATGGTCCAGCCAAAAAATAAAAAAATTAAAAATAATAAAGTAAATTTAGAAAGAACTAATAAACTCAGCAAATAGCTGGATATAAAGTTAACACACAAAAATCGGTTGCCATTTCTGTACACTAACAGTGACCAATCTAAAAAGGGAATTATAAAAATAATTTTATTTAAAATATTATCAAAAAATAAAATACTTAGGAACTGATCAAGTAGGTAAAAGATTTGTACGATGAAAACTACATAATATTGCTGAAAGGAATTACAGAAGACATGAATAAATGAAAATATCCTTTGGATGTGATAACTTCATGGATTGGAAAACTTAATGTTGGAAAACTTAATTTTAACAAAAATGTCAGTATTACCCAAAGCAATCCACAGACTCAATGCAGTCCCTATCAAAATCCTAAAGATATATTTTTAAGAAATAGAAAAATCCATCCTAAAATTTATATGGAATCTCAAGGGAGAGTAAACCAAGGTTCATGCATTCTCAGGTCAACTCCAAGTCAGAACAAGCCCTTTGACAAAAATTTCTCAGGGACCTACAGCAAAGATGTCTAGGACTGTTCAATCCCAAGCAGGCATCACAATTTATTGTAAAACCAAATTTATTAAAACAGGATAGCACTGGCCTAAGACTCAAGATAAATCCATAGTTTCGAGTAGAAAACTATGAAAAAAATCTTAAATAAAAGTTAATGTAGAGACTTCCCTGGTGGTCCAGTGGTTGAGAGTCTGCCTGCCAATTCAGGGGACACAGTTTGATCTCAGTTCCGGGAGGATGCCACATGCCATGGAGCAGCTACGCCCGTGTGTCAGAGCTACTGAGCCCATGTGCTACAGCTACGAGGCTGACAAACCTAGACCCCATGCTCCACAGCAAGAAAAGCCACTGCGATGAGAATCCAGTGCGCAGCAGTGAAGACCCTGTGTGGCCAAAAATAAAACCAAATAAATACAAATAATTTTTTTTAAAAAAGAATTAATGTGGCTTATTCCATAGACTTAGGTATAAATTCAGTTACAGCTCTTCTACTTGTCTAACTAATTGCTCAAGTTTCCCACCTTAGTAAGAAATTAGTAAGAAATTCATAATCTTCAGATTTTCCTTCATTCCAGCCAAATTGCTCAGGAACTGCAAGGGCCTATAGCATCCAAGAGAATTGGGGTTCAGTCTGCCACCCTCATCCTAGCAGAATGGGAACTGGGTCTAATCAAGTCACTGTTTCCATTGTTTCTCATTGTAATACAGTAGTCTTACTGAAAAAAGGATTCTATATATTTTGCCAGCTGTTGCTAGCCCACTGCTACAGTAAGATTTTTGTGGATCCAGGTTTCTGCATAGGCAGCTTCTTCAAGGAATACTCTTTGTGCTAAGTTCAGTCAAGAGCACCAAACTTCTTGGGGCTCTCAAGATTGCAGTTCCTAGTGGTCTGTTTTCTCCATTCCCCTTAAAGCCACCTTCCAGGGTACCAGATAAACACTTAATAGAGTAGAAGGAGGCCAAAGTAGGTAGTAAATACTAAAAGACTTTTGCTGGCTTTTGTCCCCAATTTCTAGGACATGGCCTCCTAAATCTTCAGAATTTCCTGATGATAGGAGTGTCTTTGGTATTCATGGTGGGCCCATCAGACCACACATCATTGTTTATGCTAACAAAGTGATTCCCGTGGACCTCTAAGGTGACTGAGAATAGGGGCTGGCCATACCAGAAAGAACCAACTGTGTGATTAGAGGGCTGAGCTTTAAAACACATGCTATTAGCCCAATCTCTAGGTAGGGAAGGGAGACTGGAGATTTAGCCACATGCCAGTGATTAAATCAACCATACCTATGTATGACACCTTGATAAAAACACCAAAGCATGGTGAGAAATGGCCATGGGACCTCTGAATTTGCAGCTGGCGCTTGAAACTGAGGGCACTCTTATAGATGACTGTGCTTTTCCCTCAAATAAATAGAGGACTTAGAAGTAACGCAGGCAAGAAAATGTGGCAGTAAAGATGGACAGTAGTGGACAGGTTCAAGAGACAGAGTGAAATCAATAGGACTTAATGATGGATATTGTCATACACAATCCTAAAATGCAAATTTTTAAAAAACAATGAGCTATCAATCTTACTGTTACAGAAGAATTTTTAAATAGGAATTATAAAAACATGATTTTTTAAATCATAACCAAATAATACCTATATGTATCACTGCATAATAAGGATAAGGAAAAGCAAATAACTCTAATCTTTATTTTCATGTGCACTATTTCACACAAATCACATCAGTCAGGGACTAATAGATATAACTTCAGGGAAAGCAAACTATAAACCATAATAGAGATTTGTTATTTTTTAAGTCATTAACATTATAATCTCGTGTCATCTATCATAAGACTTGTCACTATCATACAAGCCTCAGAACTGTGCCTAATTGACTGAGTAGAAAATAGCTTTAAATTTCTATCTCCCTTTTTCTGTGGTTGAAAGTTAAATTAGACCAGTATTACAGTGCTCATCAATGAGTTTGCCCAAAGGAAAAACCTTAAGAGAAGCTTATATAATGAAAGCGCTAGCGCAAGAGCCACTGCACAGCACCACCTACAAATGAAACCTGTAACAGAGGCTCAAGAGCTTACTTTGTACTGTGAAGTTGGAAAAAATTGAGAACATAAGGTCTTTAAACTGCAAAGGTCCTGGGACTCCCCGTGGTGGTCCAGTGGCTAAGACTCCACTCTCCCAGTGCAGGGGGCCTGGGTTCAACCTCTAGTCAAGGAACTTGATCCCACATGAGCAACTGAAGATCTCGCATGCTACCACATGCCACAATGGAGACTGAAGATCCTGCATGCCACAAGTGAGACCCCACGACAGCCAAAGAAGTAAATAAATATTTTTAAAAACACTCTACTTCTGTCAAAATAAAATCAAAGCTAATAGTCCTCAATGGCTTTGAGAATCAACTGGCCAAAGAGGCAGATTGTCACATGTGTCCATATCCCATGGATACAATCAACAGGAAAGACTGGAAAGGTAGGCACTTGAGAAATTGTTTCTCCGCAATTAGGGGTATGGAGAACTGCAGGGAAAATGAAATGTTCCCTGTGCAGCTTTCTTTAAACATCTTTATTTCTGTCCCTGAGCAACCCGGATGTCTGCAAACCACACCAGCCCATGAGGTCACAGTAACAACACCCACATATTGCTGTTTCCTAGCCTAGTGCTATTAGGCTATGCAGCTGCCACTTCAAAGCCTCTCCCATTCTGAGACTCTCCGCGTGTTGTTATGCTCAGACAGAAGTCTGTTCACATCCCCCTGCTCCAAATGTCCACTGTCAAAGAGCCACTTGAGGGAGGTATCCTGACCCTGCCACAGCTGCCCATGTCCTCATACTCTGAGGGCCACCCTGGGAGAATGGCCTCATGCCCAGTGCTGACACCCAGATTTCCAAGCAGGAGCAGCTGGTTCGCCAAGGCTCGCAACATCCTTCATCAAAGTGATCCCTTCTCTTCTGCTGTCTCCCTCCCTGCTGCCTAAAATACATTTTACTTACTCTCAGAGTCAGACCAACAGCAACAGATGGCCATGCCAATCCCAAGCCACATATCCCTCGGGAGCCCAAGCAGGGCTCAGTTCTGTGCAGACACGGGGAATAAGCTCAGAGAGAGAGGGATGCAGTAAAGTATTAACACTTGATGAATCTGGAAGAGAAAGCTTATACATCTGTTCATTGTTCTAGGATTTCCATTTCTCTGTAGATTTGAAATATTTCAAAATAAAAAGTTGAAGGAACAATTTAAAAATAAAAGGTCTACAGAAGATAGAAATCAAATTGCTTTAATGATTACATCCTAAATATGGTTCAATATATAGGACTTCCAAGGTGGCTCAGTGGGAAAGAATCTGCCTGCGATGCAGGATATGCAGGAGACACGGCTTCAATCCCTGGGTCGGGAAGATCCCCTGGAGGAGGAAATGGCAACCCACTCCAGTATTCTTTTTTTTTTTTTTAATTGAAGGATAATTGCTTTACAGAATTTTGTTGTTTTCTGTCAAACCTCAGCATGAATCAGCCATAGGTATACATTTATCCCCTCCCTTTTGAAACTCCCTCCTGTCTCCCTCTCCACCCCACCCCTCTAGGTTGATACAGAGCCCCTGTTTGAGTTTCCTGAGACATACAGCAAATTCCTGCTGGTTATCTATTTTACATATGGTAATGTAAGTTTCCATGTTACTCTTTCCATACATCCCACCCTCTCCTCCCCTCTCCCCATGTCCATAAGTCTATTTCCTATGTCTGTTTCTCCATTGCTGCCCTGTAAATAAATTTTTCAGTACCATTTTTCTAGATTCCGGATATATTGTTAGAATACAATGTTTATTTTTCACTTTCTGACTTACTTCACTCTGCATAATGGGTTCTAGGTTCATCCACCTCATTAAAACTGACTCAAATGTGTTCCTTTTTATGGCTGAGTAATATTCCATTGTGTATATGTACCACAACTTCTTTATCCATTCATCTGTCCGTGGACATCTAGATTGCTTCCATGTTATAGCTATTGTAAATAGTGTTGCAATGAATAATGAGATACGTGTGTCTCTTTCGATTTTGGTTTCCTTAGGGTATGTGTCTAGGAGTGGGATTGCTGGGTCATATGGTGGTTTTATTCCTAGCTTTTTAGGGAATCTCCATACCATCTTCCAGTTTACATTCCCACCAACAATGCAAGAGCATTCCCTTTTCTCCACGCCCTCTCCAGCATTTATTGTTTGTAAACTTTTTGATGATGGCCATTCTGACCAGTGTGAGGTGATATCTCATTGTAGTTTGGATTTGCATTTATCTAATAATAAGCAATGTTGAGCATCTTTGCATGTGTTTGTGCCATCTGTATGTCTTCTCCACTCCAGTATTCTTGCCTGCAGAATCTAATGGACCGAGGAGCCTGATGGGCTACAGTCCACGGGGGTCACAAAGAGTCAGATGCAACTTAGCAACTGAGCGTGCACCTGGCACACACATATAGTTCATAATCATTAAAACGAGAATGGTGATGGCCTGGGCTAGGGCAGTGACAGTGAGCGTAGAAGCTAGGTTTGAGAGAGAGATGTCTGGCTGGAAACAAGAGGATGTGATTTATTGGATATGTGGTATGAGGGAGGGAGGAGTCAAGGGTGACACTATGATATACAGGTTGGGACAGATGATTCAAGAGGAGGACAACACATGTGGACACGGAACAGAGGAAGAGGGTGGGATGAATTGTGAGACTGGGATTGAGGTATGTGCAGTGTCGTGCACAAAACAGATAGCTAGTGGGAACCTGATATATAGCACCGGGAGCTCAGCTCGGTGCTCTCTGGTGACCTAGAGGGGTGGAATGGGGGGCGGGGGGGTCCAAAAGGAAGGGACTGCATGTATACATGTAGCTGGTTCGCTTCATTGTGCAGCAGAAACTAGCACAGCATTGTAATGCAACTGTACCCCCAATCGAAAGTTAGTAAAAGAAGAGGACAAGAGATCAATTCTGTTTGGACAGGACATCCAGGTGGGGATGGTCACAAGGCACACTGGACCATGAACAGAGCTGAATTTATGAGGAGTTAGGAGTCAGTAGAAGCTGGAGCCAGTGCATGCATCGGGTCCTCCACAAAAAGTAAGGAAAGGAGAAGAAAGGGAACTGAGGACAACGCTCAGAGAGGCTGAGGGGAATCCCTCATTTCCAAGACAAAGCGCTCCATGTGAATCCCACACACTATGTTGTCTCCCTGTATAATTCATTCCTGGGCAAATTCCACTCCTCGTTAACATTTCTTCTTTCCTTAGATTGTTTTTTATTATTTCAGTTTTATTATGCTGGTACAAAAGCCAAGTACTCCTCCTAATAAATGGCCTTTTTCATCTGTTATATCACCCAAATGAATTCAAGCACTTATAATTAGCAAGGTTTACATAACAGGTATAATTTCTTGATAATAAAGTCAGGCCATTATCGTTGGTTTTTCTTAATGGGAGCATTTTGTTTTTGAAATAAACAGCAGGCATTAACCAAAGATATCTGGATAGTAATAATATCCAACTCTGATCATAACCCGTTTGCTACTCTCTTGAAACTAATCATAATTCTACAACAAAATAAAAACATTAGGGGATTAATAAAAGCCATTTTATCAGACAAGGCTCATTCTTCTTTAGTGCTATATTTGTCACACAAGGGAAAATTATTACATGGATAGCAATGCATTTATGACAAGGCACTTGAAAAATAAGTCTGACACTCATTTTGAAATGAAATTCCATTTCTTAGTAGTCAAAAGCCATGCAGTCATCAAAATCCCTTAAAGAGAAAAAAAAAAAAAAACTGCATGCTTTTAGTGCTTCTAAGGGCTTTGTTCTTAAATAAAAGGACTTAGTAGGTGCAAGTATTAACAGTTTAGACTGTTGATATATGGTTTAAGTTAAATCAGAAATGAAATTCAGTACTATGGTCATACCATATCAAAATAATTAGCAAAAGAAAGGATTTTTTTAATTAATCAGTAATTTTATATAGGCAAGCAGATAATTTCAAGGAAGGGGGAGGGGAGAAAAGCCACTTCTTCACTTAGAAGATAAATGGATAAATCACTGGTCTTGTCACCTGTGTGTCACTGGCTTACCCCACCAGCCACTTAGGAAACGCCAAGGTTCTGCAAAGTATCAGCTACCCTACCCCAGTTCCACCCCTGAACAAGTATGTCTAATCAGGGTGGAAGAGACTACCCATCAGAATGGTCTCCCATTTCATAATACAAAGTTGTAACTGGAAAGCATCTGCCCAGCCTGGAAAACCCAGTTGCCACTCCTTTTGCACCTAGGTAGAAACTCATAACCCATTCTCACCGTGAAGTCTGCTACTTCTGGACCTGGGCTTTTAAGAAGGCAGGCATCTCTGCTCCAGACTCTCTTTTTTCCCTCCTCTACCAGCTCGATGCAGATGACAACTAGATCCAAGAGAACTGCAGAATCTCCAGGTGGAAGTCTCCTGGGCCCCTGAATCAACGCATGGAGAACCATCCACTCTCCACTGGCCTGCATGTGAACAAAATATAAATTCTTATTGCATCTGAGCCATTATGCATTTTGGGTATATATGTTGCAGCAAGTTATCCTTTGTAAGATACCAGAGATGACGTGTATGTGCTACTCATAGACAAGTCAAATCCACTATCCAGTCAGCTACTGTGTACCATAGCTTTTTTCTATTTTCTGCTCTATTCCTTGAACATGAGGCATCCCATTGTCAACTAGGTACCACTACATCTACTGGGCTTCCCTCCTCATGACCTCAGTCAGCAACATGTGCCGCTTCTGTTGGGATCACCAGACTGGCTGCCACAGCCACTGAGTACCTCTGCCTCCACTGGTACTTCTGCATAATCTGGGTACCGCATATGCTCTGACCTGACACCACCACCCTTTCTGTATGCTGCTACCTCTCCAGCTAGAGCCCATAAAGTACTGAAACGCCTCCAAGGTCTGTGAGGAAAAATAAGTGAGAGGGGTTTTGCAGGTGGCTCAGTGGTAACGAGTCCACCTGTCAATGCAGGAGATATGGGTTTGATCCCTGGGTCTGAAAGATCCCCCGGAGAAGGAAAGGGCAACCCACTCCAGTATTCTCACCTGGAAATCCCATGGTCAGAAGAGCCTGACAGGCTAAGGTCCATGAGGTCGCAAAGAGTTGGATACGACTTAGTAACTAAACAACAACAACAATATAAGTGAGAATGTCTCTTCGTTTCAAAGTCATTTGGCTTCAAGCAACTGAAAGAGAAAACCCAGTTCATGGTGACTTAAGCAATAAAAGCATTTTCTTACCTCATGTGACAAGAAGTCCAAATATGCTGAACTCCAGATTGGGTGCACAGCTCCCCAACACCATCAAACATCTTACTTCTTTCTATCTTGACTTTGTCGTTCTCCTCTGTCAGCTTCTCATTCTGAGTTATCACAAGATAATGGCCACCAGCCCAAGCAGTATATCCCCATACAACAACAGTCGGGTAAAAAAATAGGAGACGTTTTTCCCAGAAGCCCAACTGCAGATATCTCCCACCATAACATTGGCCTTACATACATAGCCACCCTGACTCCAGAGAGCACTGGAAAAGGAAAACCCTGTTGAAAGGAATGAGATTGCCAAGGAACTTCCTTGGCAGTCCAGTGGTTAGAACTCTGGGCTTCCAATGCCAGGGGCACAGGTTCAAACCCTGGTCCTGGAACTAAGCTGCTACATGCCCCACAGCTCAGGTGAGAAACTGTTTTTAAAAAAAAAAAAAGGAATGATATTGCCATTCATGACTAAAACCCATCATGATTTTAGTCCCTAACTTGGTGCTGCCGGCCCCCTCCCCCAAAAAAAAAAAATTGTGTTTACCATAAAGGAGAGAAATGGCTATTGGGGGTGGAGAGGTAACCCACAATGGCTGCCAGATTCTGATACCACCACACTGCCTCCCACACAGGCAGAGCAGTTGAAAGCTTCTCTGCCTTCTGTGACCCACACCTGTGCCCCTGGGGAACCGGCCAGGTACAAGGTTAAGTGGGAGACATCTGCCCTCTATGTTACACACACACATTTGCTGTGTCTATGGCTTTGATAGTGGGTCAACCATTATTAAGCCTGTCTCTTAATATGATCGCTCACCTAGTCATAAAATGGCTTCCTCGCAGTGGCACCCCTCCAGTTTGAGAAATGAGCTCACCGTACCTGTGTATACTATACCTCATAATAGTCATCATTTGGCCTCAAGCCGCAGATTACCAGCCCAGTCGTATCACTTCTCATTTTTGCCTTGACACAGCTGGGCTTCAAATTGACAAGCATATTGTTTTTGATACATAGAAAAAACACTGGTCAGAATGTGTTAGAAAAAAAAGAGCCTTCTCCAAAAAGAAAATATCATTGGTGTTCAAGTCGCCTTAACAATAAACACTAATAATGACAACAAATTGTTTGTTCAATATTAACTGCATTTAACTGTGAGACAAATCAAAGATCGCCATAGGGAACACATGGCTTGCTAGGAATGGTATGTTTTAATAATTCTGAGAGAAAAATTCTAATTCATCCACAACGTCAAAGGGTAACATTTCCCAGGGGAAATGAAATTAATCATAGCAAAGGAAAATGCAACTGAGTTAAATGCATTTTTTTTATGCTATTAATACTTTTATTCTACTTTTCTGAGTGAATTCCCAAAGTGATGGGCTCTTGTTGGCAAAAAAACTCCAGAACAATCTGAGATGAGGCTTTCTGATCACCCACGCTTCGTATCTGGGCCAGTTCACAGGCCTTTGAGACAAGACAGATAGCGCCGCTGACACTAGGTTTCCAAAAGAGAGAGTGAATTTTTTAAAGCACATTATCTATCGAGGTGGTAACAGGTAAGATGTCTTGAGGGCTTCAGTTTAGGTCGGTGATTTCTAATCTACATAAATTTCCTTGGAACTGACTGTAAACTAGTTAAATGGTTGGCTGGTGACAAAAAGATGAGGGAAATAATGATGCATATAAAGCAGCACAAAAGCTTTGGAGGGATTTGTATCTGTTCTGTAATTATGTTGGCGCATGGGAAATTAAAATTCTTGTTGGCCTCTCCCTTCGCTTTCTCCCACCTCCAGGCCCCCTCATCTTGTCCCCAATAAATGAGCTCTTGGAGGAAAAGGTAGTTTGAGGTGGAAGAAAGCAAAGAGAAAGATGAGAGAGCAGGATGAAAAGACAGCCCAGCGAGAGCCTCCCTGTTCCCCAGTGAGGCACGGGGCTCTCACACAAGCAGGAAAGGCTGTTTTAATTAAAACCTGTGGTCGGTTCAAGGAAGAAAGTAGTTCAGATGAATAGTTTTCCTCATACATCCCTCATTACAGCTTGCACTTTGGGCTGTTTATGTTATTTCTCTAGACCAGGGGTGAACAGGGACAAATCTAGCCCAGCACCTGTGTTTGTATCACCCTCAAGAATGGTTTTTACATTTTTTACATAAATATCTACATATTACTCCCAGTTTTTCCTCTTAGCCTGCCAAGTCTAAAACACTTACTCTCTGGCCCTTTAAGAAAAAGGTTTCCACTCTTTCCTCTAGTTGAGACCTCCAGGGGGCAGCACTGCTCAGTACATTCCTTTTCTTTTTTTTAATCTCTTGGATTCTATAATGCCTGATGGTTAGATTTTTTAAAGTTCCAAAAGAGAATGCTAAATGCAGGAAGACATTTAAAAAAAAGAAGAAGAACCTAAGGCTTCAGTTCAGTTCAGTCGCTCAATCGTGTCCGACTCTTCGCGACCCCATGAATCACAGCACGCCAGGCCTCCCTGTCCATCACCAACTCCCAGAGTTCACTCAGACTCACGTCCATCGAGGCAGTGATGCCATCCAGCCATCTCATCCTCTGTTGTCCCCTTCTCCTCCTGCCCCCAATCCCTCCCAGCATCAGAGTCTTTTCCAATGAGTCAACTCTTCACATGAGGTGGCCAAAGTACTGGAGTTTCAGCTTTAGCATCATTCCTTCCAAAGAATCCCAGGCTGATTTCCTTCAGAATGGACTGGTTGGATCTCCTTGCAGTCCAAGGGACTCTCAAGGGTCTTAGAGGTGCTAATTGGCTGGTCAAAAGTCGGTAAAGGGAGACACAGCAGACTCCTACCTTGGAAGAATCTGTGTCCCAACTTGGAGAGGATAGTAAGAAGTTTTATAGTAATGGTGCAAAGAGGGTGTAATCAGCTTGTGGACGTACTTCTGATGGATTGGTGGTGAGGTAAGTAGGAGCCAGCATCACCAACCTTCAGGTTCCAACTGGTCTGGGGTCTTAAATGCTTGTGGGCAGAGTACCATCCTTAATCCGTAAACTTCTCCCATCTGTAGTGGGTTTCAGAGATACTGTAGTTCAGCTGCAAAACAGCTCAAAGATATTGTTGTGTGTATCCATTGATAGGGAAGGGCTTCCCTGATGGCTCAGTGGGTAAAGAATCTGCCTGCAATGCAAGAGACACAGCAGATGTGAGTTTGATCCCTGGGTTGGGAAGATCCCCTGGAAAAGGAAATGGCAACCCACCCCAGTATTCTTGCCTGGAAAATCCCATGGACAGAGGATCCTGGCAGACGGGCCACAGTGCAAAGGGTTGCAAAGAATAGGACACGACTTAGCAACTAAACACACTTTTTAATAGGGAACCAGGACCATGCCCTAGAGTTGCACTATTGTTTCTCTTGACTGTTTCTCCCTGGTCTCCCTCCTTTCCCTAATTAGCAACTGCTTGAATATGCCCATTGGAATTCAGGGAAGGTCCTGGAGGCTGATTTTCCAAAAATCAAAAAAACAAGGGACACAGGAAGGCTTTGTGCCCAGGAACCCCACACGACCCTGCAAAGGGTACCTTGATGGAGAGAGGCCAACGCGTTTTTTAAAAAAGCAAACAAACAAACTAATCTTATTCCTAAGGAGAGGTACAGTTTGAGACTCAATCCCTGGGTAAGTGACAATCCTGACATTGTCCTAAACAATATATTTATGATTATATGGGCCTTTGGGGAGGCACTGAAAAACACACTTACTGTGAGGCTCAAAACTGATTTATGATGTACTTAATGGTAAACTGAGAGAGGAGAAACACATTGAGAAAATAAAATAAATTTCTTTCATTATGTTTACTAAGAATTACACCAGGGAGAACATAATTTGTTTGGTACATTTTATGCCCATTTTGAATGTCTCAAGTGATAAGAGTTTCTGACTCTTTCCTTGGGGGAGGTAGGGACTATCCCTAAGCTAATACTTTTCATTGTCATTCATGTTTTCCAGGCAATAGTTCAAGGTATAATAGGTTTACTCACCACTCTACACAGATGCTGAATTGAAACCTTTCTAATAATACCCAAACTGTATTCTAATTTTTTGCTATGCTTTCAAAAGCTTGGGGATATAAAACCTTGATGTGTATATTTTAACAAATATTGATGCTTTCTTTGGAATTTGGGAGGCAAGTGTCAATGGATTGGATATAACTAAATGAATTGGATAGAACTAAACACTTTGACCTGTCATCTGGTCAGTTGTGATTAGCCTAGGTGATATTGTATAGGTGAACTGTGCTTTTATGTTACCTAGACAGTGTTAGAGAGAAACCCTTCATTCCTCTCCAGAGTGCTCTTTTGAAAGTCTTGCTGCTCTAGTTAGTTCAATGCTATTTATTTTTACTTGTGTTCATTACTTTAGTCCTCAGGAGTAATGTTCAATGTTTAGCAACAATAAATTTTATTTCCCACGTGACAGCCTGGTTACAAAGCTGATACAAATCCCTCTAAATCTTTTGTGTCGCCTAGTATGCATTCATTATTTCCTTCATCTTTTTGTCACCAGCCAACCATTTAACTCATTTACAGTCAGTTCCAAAGTAATTTATGTAGATTAGGAATCCAGAGTAGGCAAAGCCCTCCAGGCATCTCACTTGGCCCTCTCAGCTGTGGATTGGGGTCTTCCTCTATCAAACCAACCCCTCATCCAGCCTCTTCAGAGCTGCGATGCTGGCTTATTTAACTTCCACCATCAGAACACACACTCTCTAATCATAATCAATAGACAAACAATTATTTATTTCTAGCCATGTAATGCTCTCCTAAGAAGTTGCTCCGGGTAAAAAAATCAATAAATAAAACCAAAATAAGTGACAACAGATGGCAAGAAGGCAATATGAAACAAGTGATTTTTCAGAGTTGATTTAAATGCTTAGCTAAGCATTCCAGAAAGTCTTGTCATTTCAAAAGCGAGTGTTGTACATACAGGGTAGAGGGAATCAAGTGGTCCTCAACGAAACTGTCTCTCGGTATTAATTTATCAAAGGGTGGACCAAGACAACCTACATTAAAATATATTTTGACTATTCAAGCTGTTTTGGACAGTTTTTAAATATTACTCCTGTAAAAGTCAAAATGGAATTAGTACTGCTAAGAGAGCTCTCTAAAATAGAGCTGAGAGGCCACTGAGAAAATGTGCATGTACACATCTCGACTGGATGGTATCTAACCTTTTTGTTAATCAACAACTTATATTTCAAATTGCATATCTCATAGAAAAAAAGAACAGGGAATCAGGTCAGGTTGTATGAAAAAATAATAAAATGCAGGCTTGTCCTGGTTGCTCTGTTAACACCTGGGACAGGCTCTCCCTGACATCAGGCACTGCAGCAGCCCTTGTCGGCTGCCCCTTGCCAGACGCACCCTGGGCACAGTTGGCACATCCAGGGGCCATCAGGAGCAGCAGCTCTTCTTGCAGGAGGTGTATCTGTAGGTTTCACAGCTGCAGGAGCAGCTGGGGTCCATTTGGAGGAGAGGTGAGGCTGGGGGTGCAAAGCCAGAAAGCAGGCTCACTTGTCTGGTGGGAGGTGTGTTGGAGCCGAGGAACCCAGGTACCCTAAAGGAATCAGACCTTTAGGCTGCATCATCTCATCACTGGCAACCAGACATCTACCCAGTGTTCCAGAGACTCAAGATAGGTATCAGATCTCGACTGTAAAACAGCTCGTGACAGCCAATTTACTGCATCCTTACCCTGAAACAACTCATGGTAGCCATCCCTTAAGGACAAATATTTCCTTCCCTGTGTCAGACACGGTTTTGGGCCTTGTAAGCCTCTGACTCTTTCTCTTCCCCAGAATGTTTTCATTTTTACCTAAATCTGTGTCTCCAGAATTACAGTTCTTGTGATTCCAGATAAAGCTCTTTTCTTATTTGCAGCCTTCTGCACTGGGGGAGAGGGTTGTTGCTATTGTTGACACTCCAATACAAAAAAATCTCCTTGTCTATTTAGGGTATATCAGAAATGGACAATGCAGTTTCTCTAAGGTAAAGTCGATCATCAAATATTTATTGACTTCAGGTCAGTTCAGTTGCTCAGTCGTGTCTGACTCTTTGTGACCCCATGAACCACAGCACACCAGGCCTCCCTGTCCATCACCAACTCCCAGAGTTTACCCAAACTCGCGTCCATTGAGTCGGTGATACCATCCAACCATCTCATCCTCTGTTGTCCCCTTTTCCTCCTGCCTTAAATCTTTCCAAGTATCAGGGTCTTTTCAAATGAGTCAGCTCTTTGCATCAGGTGGCCAAAGTATTGGAGTTTCAGCTTCAATATCAGTCCTTCCAATGAACACCCAGGACTGATCTCCTTTAGGATGAACTGGTTGGATCTCCTTGCAGTCCAAGGGACTCTCAAGAGTCTTCAACACCACAGTTCAAAAGCCTCAATTCTTATGCACTCAGCTTTCTTTACGGTCCAACTCTCACATTCATAGATGACTACTGGAAAAAAACATAGCCTTGACTAGATGGACCTTTGTTGGCAAAGTAATGTCTCTGCTTTTGAATATGCTGTCTAGGTTGGTCATAACTTTCCTTCCAAGGAGTAAGCGTCTTTTAATTTCATGGCTGCATTCACCATCTGCAGTGATTTTGGAGCCCAAAAAAATAATCAGCCACTGTTTCCACCGTTTCCCCATCTATTTGCCATGAAGAGATGAGACCGGATGCCATGATCTTAGTTTTTGGAATGTTGAGCTTTAAGCCAACTTTTTCACTCTCCTCTTTCACTTTCATCAAGAGGCTCTTTAGTTCTTCTTCACTTTCTGCCATAAGGGTGGTGTCATCTGCGTATCTGAGATTATTGATATTTCTCCCAGCAATCTTGATTCCAGCTTGTGCTTCTTCCAGCCCAGCGTTTCTCATGATGTACTCTGCATATAAATTAAATAAGCAGGGTGACAATATACAGCCTTAATGAACTCCTTTTCCTATTTGGAACCAGTCTGTTTTTCTATGTCTATTTCTAACTGTTGCTTCCTGACGTGCATACAGATTTCTCAAGAGGCAGATCAGGTGGTCTGGTATTCCAATCTCTTTCAGAATTTTCCACAGTTTATTGTGATCCACATGGTCAAAGGCTTTGGCATAATCAATAAAGCAGAAATAGATGTTTTTCTGGAACTCTCTCACTTTTTTGATGATCCAGCGGATATTGGCAATTTGATCTCTGGTTCCTCTGCTTTTTCTAAAACCAGCTTGAACATCTGGAAGTTCATGGTTCATGTATTGCTGAAGCCTGGCTTGGAGAATTTTGAGCATTACCTTACTAGCGTGTGAGATGAGTGCAATTGTGCGGTAGTTTGAGCATTCTTTGGCATTGCCTTTCTTTGGGATTGGAATGAAAACTGACCTTTTCCAGTCCTGTGGCCACTGCTGAGTTTTCCAAATTTGCTGGCATATTGAGTGCAGCACTTCCACAGCATCATCTTTTAGGATTTGAAATAGCTCAACTGGAATTCCATCACCTCACTAGCTTTGTTGAGAGTCACTCTTTACTCTGTCTTATGTTGAGAGCTATAGAGAATGTCATAAATGGACTCAAAGAAGTGATGATTGAAGACCCCTTAATACAAAGTTGTCAACAAGAAGGCCAAATCCAAAAGGATGGAAAGCATGGAGGGAAAGAGAGGTGTATCTATATATCCCTTTCTTCTCCCGTTTTATCCCCAAAGCTTTCCCAGCCACCACCCATCAAATTAAACTTGATGTATTAGGACATGGGTGCCATCAGACCTTTTAAAGCAGAAATAGAATAAAGCCATTTTCATACCATTTTTTCATGGGGTTCTCAAAGCAAGAATCCTGAAGTGGTCTGTCATTCCTTTTCCAGCAACAAAACTAAGACAATTACACCTTGGAAGAAAAGCTATGACAATCCAAGAGAGCATATTAAAAAGCAAAGACAAAGTGATGTATAGTCAAAGCTATGGTTTTTCCAGTAGTCATGTACAGATGTGAGAATTGGACCATAAAGAAGGCTAAGCACTGAAGAATCAATGCTATTGAATTATGGTGTTAGAGAAGACTTTTGAGGGTCCCTTGGACAGCAAGGAGATCAAACCAGTCAATCCTAAAGGAAATCAGTCCTGAATGTTTACTGGAAGGACTGATGCTGAAGCTGAAGCTCCAATACTTTGGCCACCTGATGTGAAGAACCAACTCATTGGTAAAGAAGCTGATGCTTGGAAAGATTGAGGGCAGGAAAAGAAGGGATAGACAGAGGATGAGATGGTTGGATGGCATCACTGACTCACTGGACATGAGTTTGAGCAAACTCCGGAAGACAGTGAAGGACAGGGAAGCCTGGCATGCTGCAGTCCACAGGGTCGCAAAGAGTCTTAAATAGCATGAACAAGGATAAGGCCATAGAAACAAGAGCAACCAACTTTTCTTGTAAACAAGTTCTGGATGGCATTTGCAAAGCTCTGCCCAAATTTTCTATGGCTCTAATGAAGTAAGCCACACACACACACACAAAACCCTGCCTCCAAATGAGATTGTATCTAGACCATGTTCAGCAGACTCATGCTTTATTTATGCCTTTTTAAAATTACATTATTAAAGAAAAAAATCTTTGAAAAGCCCAAATTTATAACTGTGTCCTTTTAGAAATTAGGTCATGAGAAGTTGAGTCAAAACAAAAGATTTAAGACTGCCCAATCCAAAGCAACACAACCAAAACCTTCATCAAGGGTAAAAATTCACCCAAACAGAATTATGGTGTTGGGAAGATAAAACCTATATATCAAATTTTCTTACTGAAACGATTAGGATGTTTTAGAATTTTATTATATTTGACCATCTAGTCATTAGTTAAATATGTAATTTTTTAATCCACCATTATTTTACCATGCCTTCAAGTTTAAAAAAATATTGTGGGTCATGGTTTTCTTTTGAGTTAGTAATTAATCTGTTCCTATTGAAGTTGATTTTCCACACCTCTTTTCATACTGGAATTTTCTTTCCAAATTATTTCATCTTCTGGACCATTCTAAATAGCAATAGGCCGAGCTTCATTAATAAACGCCTAACAGTTCTCTCACCTCTTCATCAGGGGTGCTCGGGGTCAGTGTCGGGAGGATGTGTGCAGTCTTTCCCCAGCTTCTGTGCTTTGATGGTGACTAGAAGCAGCCAAACTCCCTTGGCTAGTTTGCATGTTAAAGGTAGTACTGGCAGGTGTCTGGTTGAAGATCTAAAAGCTCCTCTCTTGTGTGTGCAAGGGCAAACTCTTCAGTGACATGAATTGACAATAAGAAGCATATTCAATAAACTTCAATAACCCTTTGTACCCACTTTTTTAAGCCAGAAAACCTGTATTAGAGAAAGTTTGGACCTAATGTTTTCTACTGTGTCACTCTGCCCAACTTGCCTTAGTTGTCAACATAAAACCTTTTAATGTGTCCCTGCTTCCTGATTCTACCAAACAGAGGCAGAAAACTCCAAGTCTGGTTTTTTAATTGTTTTTTCACTTCTTTTCAATTTCTAATTCCACTTGCAGATCACTCACTTGTTTTTTATACAGAGCAGAAGTGCTTGAATTATGCATAAAACCTTTTAAAAGGCATTTTTTCAGATAAAACACTTTGTATTATTAAGCATTGTAAAATTATTATTGCACATCACTTTTATTATGTAGCTCATTTTAAATGGGCCAGAATATTTAATCATCCAAGAAAAGCCATAGTTTATAGCTTAAAATTGAAAATATATCTGCACATTTTTTCCATAAAATATGCATGCATGATTTTCAGCTCCATTTAACTAATGTGTTTTGGAAATATGTTACAATAGTAAATGCAACAAATCTCAGTTGAGGGAAAAAAAGTAATATAAAAAGTTGATTAATAGCAATGTATACTTTTTTTCATTTTACAGAAGTCCCTATTATGAAATATGAATCATTTTACATAGATAACCTCTGTATTTCTGTGCCGTTTATCTAAACTGTAGTATATTACAACTCTGGGTGCAGAATTGCAAATTACATCAAAGAAACAGTCAAAACAACATAAATTACCCATAATGCACTTGCAAAGAAAACGTTGCAACTGTTAAAGAATTAAAGAGTAATCCAAAAAAAATCAGATAATGCCTACAGCCTGGATATAAGTAGGATCAGAAATGTAATACATTTGCAATTATATTATTGAAAATTATTTCTTAGTTGAACTAGTGATGTAAAAATGGAAACTGCGAGGTCATTTGGATTAATGATCTTCATAGTCAGATCCTGGTAAGCATCTAAAACATGTATGGCCCTGTATGTAAAACACATTTCCTAGATGGCATCACTTTTCTCAGATGTAACTTCACAGTAAAACTGAGCCAGTCTTTAAAACATGTATTAAAAAATTTGTATGGGAGCACATTTCCGTAAGGCAAAATTGGTTTGTGGTTTCTACTGTAAGAAAGAGAATTACTGTGCACAGTATAGGAAGTCTAATTTTATGGTCTGCATGACTGGGTAGTAGCTAGAGTTTTCAGCTCCACCACACATGTCATGAATAACAATACGTTGAATTTACATAGCTATTTCCTCAGTGGAATTCCAAGACCACATAATCTCATTTAGACTCATAACATCTCTCCCAGGAACCATGAAGTAAGAAATATCTCCATTTTAAACAACGGAAAAGGAGGAGGCATATAGAGATTGAACCACATCTGGCACCAAAGAGATTAAAAAATATCATACTTTCCTAATAATGGCAGAACTTCCAACAATCCACTCAGAGAGATTCCAAGAGTGCAGACCCTGCTGACCACCCACAGGTGCCACACTTTAACAGTGGCCAACTCAGACCACTGCTGTAAAACAGACAAGCCTCAGTATTGGGAGAACCAGACTTCCCCATTTTCAACACTGACCCTGCACTTTTTACACCCAGACCACTACCAACTACCACCACCTCTCACACCGCCTGTCCCTACCTCAGGATTGTGCTTAGTCGCTTAGTTATGTATGACTGTGACCCCATGGACTGTGGCCTGCCAGGCTCCTCTGTCCATGGGGATTCTCCAGGCAAGAATACTGGAGTGGGTTGCCATGCCCTCCTCCAGGGGATCTTCCCAACCCAGGGATCAAACCCAGGTCTCCTGTACTGCAGGCAGATTCTTTACCATCTGAGATACCAGGGAAGCCCTATGCCTTCTATTAATAGGGCCCAGCACTCATCCCTTGGTTCAGCCCTTAATGGCTCTAGTCTTCCTAGACTTTGGCTTCTGCAAACTAGATCTTCTTCCCTGCTCTTACCATTGATTAGCATATCTAAACACAGGACTCTCCTCCTCACCTTGGACTTGTGGGCCTCAGGTCTCCTTCCTGACTTCTCCTTCCACATGGGAGCTATTGATCGTCTTTCAGCCCAGCCTGAGACTCAACATTCCCACACATTACTCCATAGGCTAGACGCTAGCCAGCCCACCTGCAGTCTGGATCTGCATGGCCCCAGCTGCCACTTGAGGGCAAGCAGCTCCTGTAGCAGTGGACTCTAACATACTTCTATATGACTGATGGCCTGAACACCGGGGTAAGGAGGACAGAATCACAGACCTAGACCCCAGACAGCCTTGCCATTCTGTGGCCATGGCTGTACTGCCCAGTGACCAGCCAGCAATGCTAGTCATCTTCACGTTCTTCAACACAGAGGGGACGTGAAGGCAATTAGTGGCTGGACAAATAGCTCCAAGAGGTAGGTTCTGCAAGCAATGAAATGTAGCAAAATATTAATACAATCTTCCTAGGAGATGCAGCATTGAGTAATTGTGGTCTTCTTGCTCAAAATCTAGCCCCAGGCCTGTATTGCTCTTGTAATCATTTATATCACCACCAAAACAAAACAAAAAACTAGCAGCACGGGGGGCTTTTCTGCTGAGAAACTAACCAGTTTCCTAAGATGCTCATCTGTTGTCAGTGAGCAACTTGCAAACCACTTTGAGACAGGCAGGATACTGCCTCTTGGGAAGGTAGAGAGGTCAGTTTGACTGTTTAACTTGGCCTTAAAAAGTATGCCCCATAAATGCTGATATTTTTCTCTTGGTGCTGATCCTCCCTGGCCATTTCCTGACTTGATTCCACCTTGTTCTTATAGCTTCTCACCATCACTCCAGACACTGCTCTGCAGCGCTGGTTACCAGTGAGCCAAGCCCCAGGCTGAACCAATTAGTGCCTCATCCATCTGAATACACTTAAGTTCAATGCTCTAGTGCCCTGGTCAGCGGAGAAGGCAATGGCACCCCACTCCAGTACTTTTGCCTGGAAAATCCCATGGATGGAGGAGTCTGGTAGGCTGCAGTCCATGGGGTCGCTAAGATTGGACACAGCTGAGCGACTTCACTTTCACTTTTCACTTTCATGCATTGGAGAAGGAAATGGCAACCCACTCCAGTGTTCTTGCCTGAAGAATCCCAGGGACGGGGGAGCCTGGTGGGCTGCCGCCTATGGGGTCGCACAGAGTCGGACACGACTGAAGCGACTTAGCAGCAGCAGCCCTGGTCAGTAGCCTCTCCCAATTGAGCAATTGGTTTAAGTGATTTTCAATCATCACTGTCCATTTACACTCACTCCTGACCTCTCCAACCAAAAAGCAAAAATCTAAGAATTGTATGTTTCTTATATATTTTTTCACTGAACATCCATTTCCCTTATTTTTTCTTCAGTACATAATTTTGTTCAGTATGGAAGTGAACCTAGCTGAAAAATTCTCCTTCCTGGACTCCCCTGCAGTTAGGGTGGCCCTGAGACACAGTTGCCTTTTTTTTTTTTTTTTGGCTGCACTGAGTCTTCATTATTGCTCAAAGGCTTTCTCTAGTTGCAGTGAGCGGGGGCTACTCTCTACTTGCGGTGCAGGGGTTTCCCATTGTGGTAGCTTCTCTTGTTGCAGAGCACAGCCTCTAGAGTATATGGGCTTCAGTAATTGTGGCACACAGGCTTCAGTTGCCCCCAGGGCATGTGGAATCTTCCTGGACTAAGGATCAAACCCATTTCCCTGCACCCACAGCAGATCTCAATCACTGGACCACCAGGGAAGTCCTGAGACCCAGATCTTAACTCTAGGTGCAGAAGGAAGTCTTTGGAGACAGCATCCCTTTCCAAACACCAAAGATAGAGGCAAACAGGCTGGGCACTTCTTCCAGTATAGAATGTGTAGTTGGAGCCAGAGATAGAAAAGTGAACTCACAATCATTAGGCAACACACCTGAAGATAAACACTAAGGATGAAGAAGGAGCTAGGACTCTGATGCATTGTATGGGTGCTTCCCCAGCCATGGACTGCCCACCTCTGGACTTATTATAAGAAAAAATAAATAAAACCCCTGTTTGGTTAAGGCATGCGGTCAGATATTTCTATTCTTCTATTACTTGTAATCAAATGCCTTCCTACCTTATACTTGCTTTCTTCTTTGCCCATGGAATTTCTACTAGACTGGTCTATAATTGTCACATCCTAATGGCCAAAGCTCAGGTCTTATTTTCACACTTCCTGGCTTTTTACTTTTTAGCTGGAAACATATGCAACATTTGACCTATAAGACTAAAGCCCCTTCATCTTTTGCAAAAGCACAATAATGATGAAATAAAATAATATTTAAGCATGAATACTTCAACTATACACCCTGGCTTAAACCAAGGGAACTGGAGAACAAAGAAAGCAAATCATTTCATCAAGATTTAAAGAAGAGAAGATCAAGGTTTACATCTTCTCTTCATTATTCACTATTTGTACAGACATGAGCCACCCACTTAACTCTCTCCAAGCTTCAGTTTGTCTATAAAATGGAGATAACAATAATGTCTACCCATAGTTGCCATCACTCAATGAAAAAGCAGACATATGAACAATAATAGTTATTATTGACTGTAATAATTATCTAAGAGTCTTTTCATCATGTGAATAAAAATGCATTTTGACCTATTTTCTTTTCTGAATGTATTTTCTACAATTTTTATAATACCCTCCCCACCATTTCCAGAAAAAAGGATAAGGTAAAGGAGTTAGAAGCTATCTTTCCTGTGAATGCTCGATTCTAATTAGAATCCTAAGAAGGATTCCTCCAGCTGTGGATTGGATGCATTGATAACACAATGCATCTGGGACATATTGATAATCCAGCCCATACCAGTGAAGCGCAAAAGAGCAGATACCCTCCCCCTGTATGACGTAAAAACCGAGCACCCAAAGCCAACTAAAACCAGAAAATTGGAAATTTTCTAGTGAGCACATTTTTTTCTAGTAAGCACATTCATTAAGGGGGGTTTCTTTCCCTTTGTATACCACGAATTCATCTATTCTTCACCATGCCTTAAACAGAGATTATCCTCTACGTTATATGAGTGTGTGCCATATTACTACAATTTTTTGGAAACTATAGAAAAAGCAAAACCAATCTGTAAAATTTGTCTTCTTTCTCTTCCTCCTTTCATTTTTCTACTTATTAATAATTGACCATAAATATCCAGAAACTACAAAGATTCGGTTAGAATTTGATATATGCCTTATAAATTTACAGAAGAAAGTACCTGAAACCAAGGACAAAGGGATTCTTAAGGATGCTGAAAAGCAGTGCATGTTTCTAAGAATCTTCTCACAATGACAACAGCTCTCCTCAAGTTGTCATTGTCATTTCCATAATGCTTAGATCCTGAGATTTTAAAGTGCATGTACTGTCTGCAATACACAGCACCGGGCTGACGAGGGCTACAAACATTTCCTTGTAGAGTTTGGGCTTTTGTCCCTTCTGTCAAGGTTGGTGAGTGTCACTGTCTTCATTGCTGCCTGCGTTTCATGCAGATCTGGACATTAACTTCTGTACCAATTTCTATGAATACTCATTGCAACCTTGTTGATCATCAAGCCTGACAAGGTTAAACTTGAGAACGTGAAAGTCAGCTGAAAGCAGACTGGAGAAGTGTGCTCAGAGAAGTGTCTGGATGTTCCCAAGCCTGGGAAGAGAAAGTGTTGGTGCCTCTCCTCGCATCCCTGAAGCCTGAATCGAGCCCCCCGGGCCTGGCCCCCAGCTCTGTTCCCCTGGGGAACTGGCCCCCAGCTCTGTTCCCCTGGGGAACTGGCCCCGGGTCTAGTCTTGTCACCTTTCCTGCCACTGAGGCACGGGCTGTGTGAAGGAAAGCAGGTCATTTGGAGTCTCGGACAGAGAGGATATTTGTGCAACTGCTTACCTTCTCTAAAATGCCATTGCTTTTCCTACTTAACAGCTTTAAAATGTAAAAATTAGTAACAGTGTATGGGTACCTTCTCAAGGTTTTGGGCTAGGGGATAGAAGAAGCTAAACAGAATGACTCCTCCCCAGACCAGCTTGTTATCAAGAGCCTTAAATATCTAGATCCTTCAACACGACCGTCTCCCACCTCCTCCACCTCCTCCAGTTAGTGACTATACTTGCCTGTTTTCTTGATACCAGTCCCTGGGTGAAACAGCTGGTGTACTATACTACTGTACTTTTCAGAGTACTGTGCTGTACTCTGAACCCCATTATACATGGGGTTTTGTTGTTGTTGTTGTTTATTTTTATATTTGTTTGGTTTTTATGTATTATTTGCATGAAAAGTATCATAAACTTATTACAGTACAGTACTATAAAGCTAATTGTGTTAGTTGTGTACCCAGGCTAAACTTTGTTGGACTTACAAGCAAATTGGACTTAGGAATGTGCTCTTATTTGTTCGTGTGTTGGGGACTACTATAATTATCATCCCCATTTTATAGATGAAAAGCTAGAGAGGAAAAGCAAATGCTTTGCCCAGGATTCCACAGCAAATGTACTACTAAGTGGCAAAGCTGGGAGTTGAACCTCAGTAGTCTGCTCTGACTCTCCTCAAGCGAGCCCCATGATCTTGGAGACTGTGGGGGAGGGGAGGTGACAAGTTTTATTAGTCCATTTGGGTATACATTTCAAGCCACTTTCACTAACCGAGCTCTAAGAATAATGAAGTTATTTGGTTACTCCAATCGGACTCCTGTGTCTATTTCTCAATTGTTTCAGAATTTAGATGGAAAGGGTTGCAAATTGCTTGCTCCCTCAGAAACCCCAACACTGACCTTGTCCGCTTTTACTGAAGTAGGATAAAGGATTGAAATTAGATAACCCTGTCTTTCCAATTTACTCCAAACTGGGGACACTTAGCTCAGTTAGGGAGCATTCATGCTTCTCCTGTCCAGTGACTAGACTTTCTTCCTCAACACTTGGATCATCACTATATCAAGGACTCCCTAATTTCCCTGGTCCTCCAGCAGCCTTCCCACAGTTCAAATTTCTTATATAATCTGGGTTTCCTTCCACTATGACTAAGTAGAGGAGGTGGGAGTCCCTTATTGATGGGTTAGCCCAGGTTCTCTGAGGGTCCACACACCCAATTATACATCTCACCCATCATTCAAGTTCCAAGTGCACTCCTCTTACTCCATGAGCACATGACAGCCCGCTTTGTTCTCTCACCCACTTTACATGTGTGTGTACATGCTTAGTTGCTCAGTTGTGTCTGACTCTGCAACCCCTTGGATTGTAGCCTGCCAGGCTCCTCTGTCCATGGGATTCTCCAGACAAGAATACTGGAGTGGGTAGCGATTCCCTTCTCCGGGGATCTTCCCAACCCAGGGATTGAACCTGGGTCTCCTGCATTGCAGGTGAATTCTTTACCATCTGAGCCACCAGGGAAGCTCACTGTAAACTTATAATCTAAAGCAAAAGCTTTCAACAATTATTTATTGGGTACCATTTGCACCTTGGAAATACCATTCGAAGTACCATTTGCTCTTTGGAAGAAAAGCTATGACCAACCTAGACAGCACATTAAAAAGCAGAGACATTACTTTGCCAACAAAGGTCAATCTAGTCAAAGCTATGGTTTTTCCAGTGGTCATTTATGGATGTGAGAGTTGGACTGTGAAGAAAGCTGAGCACCAAAGAATTGATGCTTTTGAACTGTGGTGTTGGAGAAGACTCTTGAGGGTCCCTTGGACTGCAAGGAGATCCAATCAGTCAGTCCTAAAGGAAATCAGTCCTGAATATTCATTGGAAGGACTGATGCTGAAGCTGAAACTCCAATGCTTTGGCCACCTGATGTGAAGAGCCCACACATTGGTAAAGATTGTGATGCTGAGAAGCATTGAGGACAGGAGGAAAGAGGGCAACAGAGGATGAGATGGCCGGATGGCATCACCAACTCGATGGCCATGAGTTTGAGTTTGAATTTGAGTTGGCGATGGACAGGGAGGCCTAGTGTGCTGCAGTCCATGGAGTTGAAAAGAATCAGACACAACTGAGCAACTGAACTAAACTGAACCATTTGAAGTGAACTGAAAGTTGCTCAGTCATGTCCGACTCTTTGCAACACCATGGATTGTATAGTCCACGGAATTCTCCAGGCCAGAATACTAGAATGGGTAGCCTTTCCCTTCTCCAGCGGATCTTTCTGACCCAGGAATCGAACAGGAGTCTCCTGCATTGCAGGTGGATTCTTTACCAACTGAGCTATCAGGGAAGCCCAAGTACCATTTATGCACCTAGAATTCAGCAGCAAAGAAGAGATAAATGTGGCTTTTCTGTGGCTGGCCTCACTTACAATTCATTCAGCCTGAGTAAACAGCTGTAAGGGTATATGAATCTACATTTTTCTTCTCTAAGTTCCAGAAAAGCTGAGTGCCACTCAGGACTAAGCCAGAAAGTTTTGGAAAAGTTTATTCTATGTTCAAAAATAGGAAGGCCCATACAATTATCCAGTAGATAATGATTTCGATTAGAGATTTTGCCTTAGCTCTCGGATAGCTTTCATGGGGCCTACAAATCTTCTGATGTTGTTTGCAAATTTTTTGTGCATATACGTCTGTGCATTTTACTCTGGAAAGGGTCTTTAGAATCTCCAGACCTCCATGAACCAGGTAAGGTTAAGAAACCATTGCTTTAGAGCAACTGTGATGAATGGACTCCTAAGGGAGAATCTGGTAGGATTTCTTCACACTCTGAGTCCTGGGGCTCTGGTCATACCACTAAAGAGACATGAAGTCAACTTGATGCCAGGGTACCATGGGTACAGAACATGCAACACTCTGGGTACCAAGCCAGGAGCACTATGGATACTGAGCCCACAGGGTCTTCTGTCTGTCCTTCTGCACAGCAACTACTGAAGGCATTTCCCCTAGGCTTTCTCTCCCTCAAAACTCCTCTTTCTGCTCTTCAATGTAGGGGAAGAAAGAGGTAGACAAGACATCACACACTGAGAGCATAAAAATCTGTGATTAAAATCTCTCCAATCAAAAAGAGGTTAAGTTGCCCTTTCAGTTTATATTTTAATTTAACAAAATAAAATTTCAAAACCTTAATGTAACTTTATTATAACTTAACTTGTAGCACAAAAATAGTAAAGAGGCACTGAAACATTATCAGTCTCTCAGTTTGGAGAGTCTTTTTTTAAATATCCTGGAAAGTTGTGAGGCCATATAAAAATTCATAATATAATGATAAACTCATCATAGCTACAACAAGTCATGCTTTTGCTAAAATAAGGTGCTTATATTCAAGTTGGATAAATTTAAAAAATAACTCTCTTTCTGGCTTACTTCACTCTGTATAATAGGCTCAGTAACTAATGCATGTATATGGAATTTAGAAAGATGGTAACAATAACCGTGTATACGAGACAGCAAAAGAGACACTGATGTATAGAACAGTCTTTTGGACTCTGTGGGAGAGGGAGAGGGTGGGATGATTTGGGAGAATGGCATTGAAACATGTATAATATCATATATGAAATGAGTCACCAGTCCAGGTTCAATGCACGTTACTGGATGCTTGGGGCTGGTGCACTGGGATGACCCAGAGGGATGGTATGGGGAGGGAGGAGGGAGGAGGGTTCAGGATGGGGAACACGTGTATACCTGTGGCGGATTCATGTTGATATATGGCAAAACCAATACAATATTGTAAAGTTAAAAAATAAAAAAAAAATAATAACTCTCCCACTTTCCTCAATTTTCTGTATTTTTCACCCCCTTCTTTATATTTAAATACCCACCTTGCTATACTTCTGTTGCTTTCTTAAATTGTATTTTTTTAATTGGTAAATACATATATCTCCAAAGGGGAGAAAGACATGCTACAATTTGCACAGAATTTCACATGCCGAAACACAGCCTGGGGTTTCCTTTCTACTCTTAAAAAAGTGAAATATTAACTTTCTAAGTGAAAGCTTCTAGAAGGGTAGCTTGAAATTTAAACATAATGACCTCCTAAACAACCCACCAGGGTAAAAATGGTTGCAACCCACAGCTGCTACAAACTGCCTGCAATTCAAAACGTTCTCAAAGCTCTTCCTTCACAGGACCTACATCTAAAGCAATCATTTTGCCAATCTTTCTTTTAAGGTTTTGGTTTATAGGATTGATGTAGAGTAAACCTGTGATAGGATGACAGAGAGTATGGTGTCCCTTTCCACTGAGAGCTAATGTAAGAGAGTTCACCATACGGAGGTGGGGGCACAAGCGGCACAGACTGGCAGCAAACTTCCTCTTCAGGAGAAATCGGCTTTTCTCTGATGGGCTCTTTGGTTATGAAAGGGAAAGCACACAATAGGGTGATCAAGGACAAGACAATGAGAGAGCTGAATTGTTCCACACATTTTAGTGAAAGGAATGTTGAGTTGCCAGAAGCAAGGAGGGAATTGCAGATTAGAGAGGCAAAGAGAGGAGAGAAGGAGGAGAGGAAACTGGCAGTTGGCAGAGGGCCAGGGTGCTGGACTTTTCAAAACAAGAAGGAAAAATAAGCAGTTTTTAAGTCATCTGCTATAGGTATTTTGTTTCAATGCAATCCTCATTTTTAACCATAAAATTTTTATGAAATTCCCTGTTTTTGTGAGCAGTGTCTGAGGTAGATGAAGGAGAAGTCCCCATGCTCTGCATTTTGATTGACTCAGGACATAAACAAGAGGACAGACACAGGAGTCGAGACAACAGTGAATCTGAAAATTCTGAGAAGCAGGAAATAGACCAATACATGACTAAGAAGACCAAGTTCTCCCCTGGAAATTGTCAGAGGGATGCTGTGTCACTTGGATTTTGTCAGACAAGCAGAACCACCATGTGGGATTTACTATGGGGATCGCCTCTTATACAGTAGTGGGAGCTGCTGAGGAATTCTGCGGAAGGCTGTTGGTCTCCTTGATTGTTGTGGGCCTGAAGTCTCTGTAGAGCCTCGGAACCATCGGTTGGGAGGAAGAGCTGGGCATGAAAAGGGGAGAGCAAGGACAAACTGGAGCCCTCATGCCTTGTTACCTCTGACCTCAGTGACATAGGTGGTCTACAGAAGGAGCTGGTGCTCTTCACCACACATACGGAACCACACATACACCTGGCCCAGGATTCCAAGAAACTGAAGGAGGTGATCCAGCAGGAGCTGGAGAAGCTATGGGTTTGGCTGCTGCCTTGTACTACCAAGATGTGCCAATAGATCAGGGACAGCATGCCTGAAATCCAAGGGTGACTGGTGGCTAAAGACCCTGATGCTAGAAAAGATTGAGGGCAGGAAGCAAAAGGGGCAACAGAGGATAAGATGGTTGGATGGCATCACCGACTCAAAGGACAGTTTGAGCAAACTCCAGGAGATGATGAAGGACAGGGAGGCTGGGTGTGCTACGGTTGGTGGGGTCTCAAAGAGTTAGACATGACTTAGTGAGTGACAACAACAATGATGGGCAATGGTGAAAGGAATCACTCCCAACTTTCACAGTGTTTTCCTGGACCCATGGATCCTAGTAATACAAGGAATAGCATCATACACTGGTCACTGATTTAAAGCATACACCACACCCTGGAGGGTTGGTGTTCTCCAGCTGTTCTCCAGCTGTTGCTTAACCTACAAGGTGTTGCTATCCAGCTGGCATGGAAAATAAATCAGCAAATGGCTAGTCTGGCATTCTAACAGACCAGTGACCTCTGGTCAACGAGGGACACAGTAAGATCAGTGAATTTCATTAGCATGAGTCCACGGCTGCACTTCAATTACTAGTAAATGAGTTCCTTGGTCAGGAGGAATGCTGTGGGAATACCTTGACATGAATCATACTCTGTAACTCCACAGATGGTGGTTTTGGCAAAAGCATTGACAGCAAGGAAAACAAATTCATATCAAGAGTGTCACTTCCAGTAAGAACCAAGTACTGCCTCTTCCAAGATGGACGTGGTCCAATGTACAATAATCAACCCATCACTAGGTCTCATCATCCTGGGGACTGGTGCCATGTAGTGGGGCTCAGAGTTGGTCTCTGCTATCGGCTGGTTGGGCACTCAGCAGTGACTGTAAACAGATCAGCCTTAGTGAGCAGAAGTCCATGTCATTGAGTTCATACATAACCTCCATCTCTGACGCCATGGCCACTTTGTTCATGAGCCCATTGGGCAAGGATGGATTGACTTGTGAAAGAACCTGATTGACGTCCACAGAGCAGGGCATCTTTTCCATCTGATTGTTAAGATCTCCTCTACTGAGGTTGCTCTTTCATGAACGGTCACATCTTCATGCCCTATGACCATTCAGAAAGATCTATCCACACCTCTCCTTGTCATCAATTTTCCAGTTGTGTTGCTTCTTAGGCAAACACATTCCAGCCCATAACACTGACTATCTTATCAAACCATTAGCCATGGTCTATGAATCAGCATGGATTTCCCAGGTGACACTAGTGGTAAAGAACCACTAGCAATGCAGGAGACATAAAAAATGCGAGTTCAATCCCTGGGTCAGGAAGATCTCCTGGAGGAGGGGATGGCAACCCACTCCAGTACTCTTGCCTGGAGAATCTCATGAACAGAGATCCGTAGGGTCTCAGAGAATCAGACCCAAATGAAGCAACTTAGCATGCATTGATCAGCAAAGAGCCATATCTCAAGGCATCTCTTCTTCCAGGGAAATAACTAGATGTACTCCTTGAATTACTGTCCAACAATAAGACTTTCCTTCACTACTGTACTTCAGAGCCACCTCAGGGGGCTAGTAGTACTTACTGAGCTATCCGCTTTGGTTTGGGCCACATATCATACAGATCTATAAACTAGGCCTGAATTTTATTTTTCCTCAGTCAACATTAGTCATGGGGAACTCCCTATGAGGCTATTCATGTGAGTTGAGAAAACGGAAGCAAGATAGCAAGAGTGGGGGCCATGGGCATCTGTGCCACCTGTTCATTCAACTCACCTGTCCTTTCAGGACTTCTCAAGCTGTGCTGCAGGCCCAGCTTTATGATTTGGGGGGACAGCCAACACTCAGTTTATAACAGGCAGCTCAGGCTCATTTGATGGCCCATAGTTAAGTGTTGAGTTGCTAGTAAGACCTAGTTATAAGACATAAGCTGTTTCTCCAAAGAAAAACAGTCATCTACAAAAGATAGCAGAGTTTTGCTCCAAAATTCTGAAGGCAATATATGCTGTAGTTCACCTGTAGAGGCTGCCAAGGTGCACATACATCTTGATCTATAGTTCAGTTCAGTCGCTCAGTCATGTCTGACTCTTTGCAACCCCTTGGACTGCAGCAGGCCAGGCTTCCCTATCTATCACCAACTCCCGGAGCTATGCCATCCAACCATCTTGCCCTCTGTTGTCCCCTTCTACTCCTGCCTTTAATCCTTCCCAGCATCAGGGTCTTTTCCCATGAGTCAGTTCTTCACATCAGGTGGCCAAAGTATTGGAGCTTCAGCATCAGTCCTTCCAATGTATATTCAGGACTGATTTCCTTTAGGATTGACTGACTGGATCTCCTTGCAGTCCAAAGGACTCTCAAGAGTCTTCTCCAACACCACAGTTCAAAAGCATCAGTTCTTCTGCACTCAGCTTTCTTTATAGTCCAACTTTCACATCCATACATGACTACTGGAAAAACTATAGCTTTGACTATGCAGACCTTTGTTGGCAAAGTAATGCCTCTGCTTTTTAATATGCTGTCTAGGTGGGTCAAAGCTTTCCTTCCAAGGAGCAAGCATCTTTTAATTTCATGGCTGCACTCACCATTTGCAGTGATTTTGGAGCCCCAAAAATAAAGTCTCTCACTGTTTCCATTGTTTCCTCATCTATTTGCCATGAAATGATTGGACTGGATGCCATGATCTTAGTTTTTTGAATGTTGAGTTTTAAGCCAACATTTTCACTCTCCTCTTTCACTTTCACTGTAGATCACTTTTTGATCTACAGAGACATGTCAGATACCATTGGATCCACTAGATCACATGGCAGAGTGCCCTACACAGCAATCTGGACTTATTTACAAAGACTTCTTTTTTGCTAAAGGATATTTTGGCCTATTTCTACAGTCACTTGAATATACACATGATACACAATCATTTGGGTTTTTTTACTCCACTAATTTAGAACTTAAGTAAGGAAAAATGGACTCTTTGTTGTATGTTCCTCAAATACTCTAACATATGGGATGCGGAGACTCTGGCTTCTCTTATTTAAATGTATAAGGAAAGGGTAGCTCCCTGAAGCAGGAGCTCTTCAGGACCCCCAGTGACACGTGTAAGATAATCTGACATGTGTAAGATATAGGTCCTAAAATGGAGGAAAGGGCTGAACAGTGAAGACCCTAAGACTACTTATCTGATGCCAACAATTTATCAGAAAGTAAAAAATTCAGTTAATTATCTCTTTGGTCTTTCTCACTGCACTAAGCACCCAGTTTGACTGATGGGCCCATCAGTCAGTTTGGTCCCACAGCCTATAAATAACAATCCTATGCTTCCATGAAAAGAAGAGCCTTCCATGAAATGGAGAAACAGTTTGACTGTGTGAACCCTATAATTTCAAACTCTTTGCTGCTTATCATATTTACTTTGTATTCATTCAGGCCAACCTGAACAGAAATGCTAATATAACCCAGTTTAAAAAACAAAGTGGACAGAGATTTCACTTGAAACGGGATGATTTTTATTCTTGTCATCTCTGCCTCGGACACAAACATTTAATATTTAAATGTTACTCCTTGTGAGATCTGGACTTTCTGCATTTTGTGGCTATGACAGGATTCAAATTTGATTCCATCTTGTGTGAAAATACCATTTCAAAGTGTGTGCCCCAGGAGAATAACAAACCCAAGTCTTGGCATTTTTTAAAACGGACTTTTTTCAGAGGTCTCTTAAAATATGATTCATCCTGTCTCCTTCTAGACACCAGGAATTCAGCAATGACGCTTTTCATTTTCTCCAGAGCTTAGTTTGAATCTGTTACTAATGACTTACAGTAAGCAGAATGATTAATTACAAAATGAAGATTATTGTGTCTACATTTAACACATTAATTATTTTATAATATGTTAACCTTGCCCTTTTATTCTAAATTTAAATGCTACATTAATTGTGTCTAATTATAATTAGACTAGTTAAAACCTATCTGTTGTTTTCCTTTGTTATTAGTATAATCCTAAAAACACCTGCCCACCATCTACTAAATACTAGGGTTGCAGTGATTAATAGTAACAAATCCTGTGAAATCACTTTTTATCCTTAAGCAGTCTGAACAAATTGGGCCATTAAAATATCTTCACTTAAATGCTACACTGCTCTGGAATGTTTCATAAGGTTGCATAAATTCTGTCACTTCGCATCCCATAATTCACATAATATGACAAATGCAGTGCAGGGTTTAACCACTTAGCATCCATGACTGACCATGGCCTGGCAAAGCTTAGTGGTCATGTCGTTCATTTTAAAAATGTATAAAATTATGGTCTTTTCTATTTAAATATTTTTTTCTTAATTTTTACAATGCTGTGTTTGTTTCTGCCATACAACAACACAAATAAACCATAATTATACATACATCTCCCTCCCTAGCCTCCCTCCCCTGCCTCCATTCCATCCCTCCAGATCATCACAGAGCACCAGACTGGGCTCCCTGTGCTGCACAACAGCTTCTCACTGGCTAACCACCTTACACCTGGTAGTGTATTTATGTTGACGCTACTGTCTCCATTTGACCCCTGGCTCCTTCCCTCACTGTGTCCTAAAGTCTCTTCTCTACATCTGTGTCTCCATTCCTTCCCTGCAAATAGGTTCATCAATATCATTTTTCTAGATTCCATGTATATGCATTGCTACTGCTGCTACTGCCAAGTCACTTCAGTCATGTCCAACTCTGTGTGACCCCATAGATGGCAGCCCACCAGGCTCCCCTGTCACTGGGATTCTCCAGGCAAGAACACTGGAGTGGGTTGCCATTTCCTTCTCCAATGCATGATAGTGAAAAGTGAAAGTGAAGTCACTCAGTTGTGTCCAACTCTCAGTGACCCCATGGACTGCAGGAGCAGTCCTACCAGGCTCCTCCATCCATGGGATTTTCCAGGCAAGAGTACTGGAGTGGGGTGCCATTGCCTTCTCCGATATATGCATTAATATACTATATTTGTTTTTCTCTAACTTACTTCACTCTGTATAACAGGCTCTAGGTTCATCCACCTCACTAGAACTGACTCAAATTCATTCTTTTTTATTTCTGAGTAATATTCCATCATATAAATATGCCACATCTTCTCTATCCATTCATCCGTCGATGGACATCTAGGTTGCTTCCATGTTCTGGCTCAAAATGGAAGACAATAATTGCAAATTAAACAACTGACAAAGGATTAATCTCCAGAATATATAAGCAGCTCATACCACTCAATATTAGGAAAACAAACAGCCCAATCAAAAAATGGGCAGAGGACCTAAACAGACATTTCTCCAAAAAAGACATGCAGATGGTAAATAAACACAGGAAAAGAAGCTCAGCGTCACTAATTATAAGAGAAAAAGCTACAATGAGGTATCCCCTTACACTAATAGCCATCATCAAAAAATCTACAAACAATAAATGCTGGTGAGGATGTGGATAAAAGGGAACCCTCCTACACTGTTGATGGGAATGTAAACTGATACAGCAATTACGGAGAACAGTATAGAGATTCCTTAGAAAACTAGGAACACGTCTACCATATGACCCAGCAACCCCACTACTGGGCATATACCCTGAAAAAAACCATAAGCAAAAGAGACATATGTACCCCAATGTCCATGGAAATAATAGTTTTAAGATTTTCCTTAAAGATGATTTTCTTTATTGATTCTTCCAATCAATGAACATGGTATATTTCTCCATCAATTAGTGTCCTCTTTGATTTCTTTCACCAGTGTTTTATAGTTTTCTCAATGGCACCCCATCCAGTACTCTTGCCTGGAAAATCCCATGGGTGGAGGAGCCTGGTAGGCTGCAGTCCATGGTGTCTCGAAGAGTCAGACAGGACTGAGCAACTTCACTTTCCCTTTTCACTTTCGTGCATTGGAGAAGGAAGTGGCAACCCACTCCAGTGTTCTTGCCTGGAGAATCCCAGGGACGGGGGAGCCTGGTAGGCTGCCGTCTATGGGGTCGCACAGAGTCGGACACGACTGAGGCGACACAGCAGCAGCATACATAGGTCTTTAGTTTCTTTAGGTAGATATATTCCTAAGTATTTTATTCTTTTCGTTGCAATGGTGAATGGAATTGTTTCCTTAATTTCTCTTTCTATTTTCTCATTATTAGTGTATAGGAATGCAAGGGATTTCTGTGTGTTGATTTTATATCCTGCAACTTTACTATATTCATTGATTAGTTCTAGTAATTTTCTGGTGGAGTCTTTAGGGTTTTCTATGTAGAGGATCAAGTCATCTGCAAACAGTGAGAGTTTTACTTCTTCTTTTCCAATTTGGACTCCTTTTATTTCTTTTCCTGCTCTGATTGCTGTGGCCAAAACTTCCAAAACTATGCAAACTAGTACAGCCACTATGGAGAACAGTGTGGAGATTCCTTAAAAAACTGGAACTAGAACTGCCTTATGATCCAGCAATCCCAATGCTGGGCATACACACTGAGGAAACCAGAATTGAAAGAGACACATGTACCCCAATGTTCATCGCAGCACTGTTTATAATAGCCAGGACATGGAAGCAACCTAGATGCCCAACAGCAGATGAATGGATAAGAAAGCTGTGGTACATATACACAATGGAGCATTACTCAGTCATTAAAAAGAATACATTTGAATCAGTTCTAATGAGGTGGATGAAACTGGAGCCTATTATACAGAGTGAAAGTGAAAGTGAAGTCGCTCAGTCGTGTCTGACTCTTTGCGACCCCATGGACTGCAGCCTACCAGGCTTCTCCACCCATGGGATTTTCCAGGCAAGAGTACTGGAGTAGGTTGCCATTTCCTTCTCCAGGGGATCTTCCCAACCCAGGGATCGAACCTGGGTCTCCTGAATTCCAGGCAGATGCTTTAACCTCTGAGCCACCAGGAGACCCAGGTTCATACAGAGTGAAGTAAGCCAGAAAGAAAAACACCAATACAGTATACTAACGTATATATATGGAATTTAGAAAGATGGTAACAATAACCCTGTGTACGAGACAGCAAAAGAGACACTGATGTATAGAACAGTCTTTTGGACTCTGTGGGAGAGGGAGAAGGTGGGATGATTTGGGAGAATGGCATTGAAACATGTATAATATCATATATGAAACAAGTCGCCAGTCCAGGTTCGATGCACGATACTGGATGCTTGGGGCTGGGGCACTGGGATGACCCAGAGGGATGGTATGGGGAGGGAGGAGGGAGGAGGGTTCAGGATGGGGAACACATGTATACCTGTGGTGGATTCATTTTGATATATGGCAAAACCAATACAATATTGTAAAGTTAAAAAATAAAAAAAATAGAATTAACAAAAAAAAAAAAGATGATTTTCTTGTTTGGGTTGTCCCAGACTTTTTTTAATAGTCTCTATTGTAATAGTATTCGAATGACATCCTGAAGGAGAACTGACTTTAAGCAAATCTACTGTGTAACTTCTATCTTTTGACACATGCCAGAATGACCAGCTAATTCACACTTTAATTAGAGTTGGCTCTTTTGCTGTAGACCATTTATATGACTAAAAAGGTAATTAACAGAAATGTAGAAACATTAAGAAAAGCACTACTATGCCTCTATTTAGCTTTTGTTGTCAAAGTTTGTTATGGTCAGAAACATAACAAACATTTCTGCTCTGTGCTAAGTAGTCCAAGACAGGGCCTAGAGCAAGATTTCTGGAATCAGACTAGATTTGAATCTCAAATCCACCACTTTAGTTTGTGACCTTTAGCCAGTTACTTAACCTCTCTGCTCTTAATTGTCTTTATCTGGAAATTGAGAAACATAAAAACACCTAGCTTGTGGGGGTTTTCTGAGGATGTAAGGCTTCGAACAATATTTGGCCTAAGGTAAATATTAATGTTAGCTAATGGCTCAGATCACAAACCCCTTATTGCCAAATTCAGACTTAAATTGAAAAAAGTAGGGAAAACCACTAGACCATTCAGGTATGACCTAAATCAAATCCCTTATGACTATACAGTGGAAGTGAGAAATAGATTTAAGGGACAAGATCTGATAGATAGAGTGCCTGATGAACTATGGTTGGAGGTTTGTGACATTGTACAAGAGACAGGAATCAAGACCAACTCCAAGAAAAAGAAATGCAAAAAAGCAAAATGGCTGTCCGAGGAGGCCTTATAAATAGCTGTGAAAAGGAGAGGAGCAAAAAACAAAGGAGAAAAGGAAAGATATACCCATTTGAATGCAGAGTTCCAAAGAATAGCAAGGAGAGCTAAGAAAGCCTTCCTCAGCAATCAATGCAAAGAAATAGAGGAAAACAATAGAATGGGAAAGACTAGAGATCTCTTCAAGAAAATTAGAGATACCAAGGGAACATTTCATGCAAAGATGGGCTAAATAAAGGACAGAACTGGTATGGACCTAACAGAAGCAGAAGATATTAAGCAGAAATGGCAAGAATACACAGAAGAACTATACAAAAAAGATCTTCATGACCCAGATAATCATGATGGTGTGATCACTCACACTCACCTAGAGCCAGACATCCTGGAATGTGAAGTCAAGTGGGTCTTAGGAAGCATCACTATGAACAAAGCTAGTGGAGGTGATGGAATTCCAGTTGAGCTATTTCAAATCCTAAAAGATGATGCTGTGAAAGGCTACACTCAATATATCAGCAAATTTGGAAAATGCAGCAGTGGCCACAGGACTGGAAAAAGGTCAGTTTTCATTACAATCCCAAAGAAAGGCAATGCCAAAGAATGCTCAAACTACCTCACAATTGCACTCATCTCACACGCTAGTAAAGTAATGCTCAAAATTCTCCAAGCCAGGCTTCAGCAATACGTGAATTATGAACTTCCAGATGTTCAAGCTAGTTTTAGAAAAGGCAGAGGAACCAGAGATCAAATTGCCAACATCCTCTGGATCACTGAAAAAGCAAGAGAGTTCCAGAAAAACATCTATTTCTGATTTATTGACTATACCAAAGCCTTTGATTGTGTGGATCATAATAAACTGTAGAAAATTCTTAGAGAGATGGGAATACCAGACCACCTGACCTGCCTCTTGAGAAATCTGTATGCAGGTCAGGAAGAAACAGTTAGAAATGGACATGGAACAACAGACTTGTTCCAAATAGGGAAAGGAGTATGTCAAGGTTGTATATTGTCACCCTGCTTATTTAATTTATATGCAGAGTACATCATAAGAAACGCTGGGCTGGAAGAAACACAAGCTGGAATCAAGATTGCAAGGAAAAATATCAATAACCTCAGATATGCAAATGACACCACCCTTATGGCAGAGAGTGAAGAAGAACTAAAGAGCCTCTTGATGAAAGTGAAAGAGGAGAGTGAAAAAGTTGGCTTAAAGCTCAGCATTCAGAAAATTAAGATCATGGCACCCGGTCCCATCACTTCATGGCAAATAGATGGGGAAACAGTGGAAACAGTGGCTGACTTTATTTTGGGGGGCTCCAAAATCACTGCAGATGGTGATTGCAGCCATGAAAGTAAAAGACGCTTACTCCTTGGAAGGAAAGTTATGACCAACCTAGATAGCATATTGAAAAGCAGAGACATTACTTTGTCAACAAAGGTCATTACTTTGTCAATATAGTCAATGCCATGATTTTTCCAGTAGTCATATATGGATGTAAGAATTGGACTATAAAGACAGCTGAGCACAGAAGAATTGATGCTTTTGAACTGTGTTGGAGAAGACTCTTGAGAGTCCCTTGGACTGCAAGGAGATCCAACCAGTCCATCCTAAAGGAGATCAGTCCTGGGTGTTCGTTGGAAGGACTGATGTTGAAGCTGAAACTCCAATGCTTTGACCACCTGATGTGAAGAGCTGACTCATTTGAAAAGACCCTGATGCTGGGAAAGATTGCGGGCAGGAGGGGGGATGACAGAAGATGAGATGGTTGGATGGCATCACTGACTCAATGGACATGGGTTTGGGTGGACTCTGGAAGTTGGTGATGGACAAGGAAGTCTGGCGTGCTGCAGTTCATGGGGTTGCAAAGAGTCGGACACGACTAAATGACTGAACTGAACTGAATGATTTTTTTTTTATTTTTCCCTTTATCTAAAGAGCTTATAATTGCAAAAACTTCTATTCAGCATGCTTGAAGAAGGTTCTTTTCTACTTAATAGTTATATCTGTAATGTAACAAGAAGAATTTGTATTTTAGGAAACCGTTACCTCAAAAACATCTGCTGTGCTTCTGTTTTCAGTGGTTTCAGATGAACCAAGATCCTATCAATCATTTCTACTATGATTTTTGCAAAGACTTCACATGATTTTTGCCAAGAATGAAATTTCATTCAGAAGTGACACAGACTTGCTTCCTCTCCTCAAGGAATCATCCTAGTGAAAGAGTTAAAATGTATTATCAACAACTGTAATAGGAGTAGAAAGTATTTACTGCCATTAAAAAGGCATTAAATAAGCCTTGTGGAAACCCTGGTTACATGCTTCCTCCTTAGACTGGAAATTTAATCCAACTACACTCTTCAGCTTAAATTAAGGATAATTATTGCTAATAGAGTTATATAGACTATATCATGGGGATAAAATTTCACACTATATATTGGTCAGAAAAGGGTAGTTTATAGTGCCGTGACAAGCCAAAAGTTGCAATAACTTCTAAGAAGGAAGTCTCCTTGTCACTCACCATAAATTCACAAGGGAGTTCTGCCCATCTTGGTCACTTGACATGAGCTCCATCTCAACACATGCTTCCACAGGGATAAGAGGTAGCGGTTTTTTTTTTTGTTTTTTTTTTTAATTTTAAAAAAAATTTTAAGAAACTTCCTCATGGTCCAGTGGTTAAGAATCAGCCTGCCAATGCAGGGTACATGGTTCTATCCCCAGTCCGGGAAGATCCCACATGCCTCGGGGCAACTAAGCCCATGCACCACAACCACTGAGCCTGTGCACTCTATGGCCTGTGAGCAACAACCAGAGAAGCCACCGCAGCGAGAAGCCCGTGCGCTGCAACTAGAGAGGAACTGCACTCACCTCAACTAGAGAAAACCTGCCCACAGCAACAAAGACCCAGCACAGCTAAAAATAAAAACAAATAAATAAAATTAAATAATAATAATAACAAATTTTAGGCATGACCATTCATATTTCTTAACATTTCAGTCCGGAAGAGTCCCCCTCCATTTCTGCACACATTTCATTTGTCAAAGTGAATCACATGGCGGTGCCAGAGCTTAACAGGGTGAGACTGCTTAATCCTCCCTTCAGGGGGGTCACTGCAAGCCTGTGAGCCAAAACATCAACCACACTAAGACTCAAACATCAAACGAAGAAGTTAACTCCATTTATTTCCTAGCATTGATCTCAAGACCCGCTAGAGCCTAGTTCCCAGTGATGGGATTGCTGCCCAGGATTTCCCTAAAGACCTCTGATTACTTTTATTAATGTTTATTTATTTACTTATTTATTTGGCTACATTGAGTCTTAGTTGTGGGACACGGGATGTTTAGACGAAGTATGCGGGGTCTTTTTAGTTACAGCATGTGGGATCTAGCTCCCTGACCAGGGATCAAACCTCTGGCCCCTGCATGGGAGTGCAAAGTCTTAGCCACTGGACTACCAGGGAAGCCCCGCTATCATTACTTCCCTAGAGACTCTCAACCATCATGGCAGAAGGTGGACAAAGGCCCTTGGGCCAACTCCTTTGCACTTGTCCTCTCCAACTGCTCCTTCCGAGCACTAAGGGCAACCCTCAAAATCTGGGGCCTGTGATATTTAAAGGGAAGCTTCTAGAATTTAGAAAGGATGTTCTTTTCAACCAAGCCTGGCTTTCAATAACTGCATCGCTGTAGATTTAACAAATCTAGTGTAAATGCTATAAACTGGACAATGACAAATCATCTGTGTGAAAACATGGTACTCTGTCCATTTTTATGTCTTTACACACTTTTCTTTGACAAACTTCCACTCCCACTTGACAGTAAGAAAACTAAATGTAGTCCAATCTACCAAACTTTGCACAGTCCAGCAGTTTCTTTTAATCCACTTCAGGAATTACTGTCTCGGTTAATATCATCCAAGTCTCTTTTCTAGCTTCCTTCTCTTCCTACCCTCTGACTCTGGTGGTAGTGGTGGTTTAGTCACTAAGTCGTGTCTGATTCTTTTACGACCCCATAGACTGTAGCCCCCCAGGTTCCTCTGTCCCTGGGATTTTCCAGGCAAGAATACTGGAGTGGATTGCCATTTCCTTCTCCACCCTCTGACTCTACACCTAAAAGGCAAGATTGCAAATGAGCCAGCCACTGCTCCACTCACTTGCATAGGTGGGCTCTGGGCCCATAGAAAAACTCAAGCATCCTTGCCACGTTACATGGTGGTGGGGACACAGCACCCCTCCCATCCCTTTCATACTCAGGTGAGGCACATCTGCAAGCCCCTAGTCTTCATGGGAGCTCCAGCCAAGAAGTAGGCATGAGCTTCAGGTTCTAGAATCACCCTTCAGACCCCATGTGCCACTCTTGGGAACCCTTAGGCTGGCAGGGATTGCAGAGAGAACAGGTCAAGAACCCCTACAAAAGGGAGAAAGGGGAAGGGACCAGGTGCCTCGTGTAACATTCCATGAACCCTGCCCTCTGGAATGCTTTCCTCCTCTCCCAGATGGCTTTATATTTTCCCCTCCAGGCAGGAAGTTGAGCCAGCTCTTCTCAGAGTACAGTCATTTTGGCTCAATCTGACAAGTATCATGGGCATGGACTTGGGGGATGCATGGGTGAGTAGTCACAAAGAAAGGAAAGCTAAACTTGTGGTCCAGCATTTCAAGTTATTTTACATGTAAGTATTTAACACAAGGAGCCTCTATAACTCAATCTTTGAAGGTCAAGCTCATGGAACTTATCTCTTGTTCCCCAAAATGGTTAATAGATACACAAGGGCCTAACTAATATTTTTGGAATACTTAATGGATGATCCCTAAAGTAATACTTTGAAAAGTTCCCAGTTGTCATTCCCCTATGTTTCCTCTGCTTCTCCTCCCAGCCCAGGTCCTTAGAGCAGAGCCCACTGATGCCTTTTGCCCACAGGTCAGGGGCAACATCACCTGAGGGTTAAGGTTCACAGATGCTAGACTTAGGACCAACTGGAGCACAAGCTTGGTCCTTCAGGAATGCTCAATCAATCAAGAACTGAAAAGAAGCTAAGAATTGGGTCATGTCTAAAGAGTCAGGGTTAGGTTCTATTTCTTATTTTATGAGGAAATATCTAACTATCTTCAAGTCAATCTAAATGAGGATCTTGGAACTTTAACAATTTCTCATGTTGTTTTCAGATTCTCAGTAACAAGGAATAGAATGCACTTTCTCTTTCTCAAAACACACATACATACATACACAGATCTTAAACATAGGCAGGTATTCTTCAGTTGCTTTCATAGTCAGTAAGACTATTAAACCACGAACTATTAGATCATGAATTTCCAGATGTTCAAGCTGGTTTTAGAAAAGGCAGAGGGACCAGAGATCAAATTGCCAACATCCTCTGGATCATAGAAAAAGCAAGAGAGTTCCAGAAAAAATATCTACTTCTGCTTTATTGACTATGCCAAAGCCTTTGACTGTGTGGACCACAACAAACTGTGGAAAATTCTGAAAGAGATGGGAATACCAGACCACCTGATCTGCCTCTTGAGAAATCTGTATGCAGGTCAGGAAGCAACAGTTAGAAATGGACATGGAACAACAGACTGGTTCCAAACAGGAAAAGGAGTACGTCAAGGCTGTATATTGTCACCCTGCTTATTTAATTTATATGCAGAGTATATCATGAGAACTGCTGGACTGGAAGAAGCACAAGCTGGAATCAAGATTGCCGGGAGAAATATCAATAACCTCAGATATAAAGATGACACCACCCTTATGGAAGAAAGTGAAGAAGAACTAAAGAGCCTCTTGATGAAAGTGAAAGAGGAGAGTGAAAAAGTTGGCTTAAAGCTCAACATTCAGAAAACGAAGATCATGGCATCTGGTCCCATCTGCTGCTGCTGCTTAGTCGCTTCAGTCGTGTCCGACTCTGTGCGACCCCATAGACAGCAGCCCACCAGGCTCCCCTGTCCCTGGGATTCTCCAGGCAAGAACACTGGAGTGGGTTGCCATTTCCTTCTTCAATGCAGGAAAGTGAAAAGTGAAAGTGAAGACGTTCAGTCGTATCCGACTCTTAGCGACCCCATGGACTGCAGCCTACCAGGCTCCTCTGTCCATGGGATTTTCCAGGCAAGAGTACTGGAGTGGGGTGCCATTGCCTTCTCCACTGGTCCCATCACTTCATGCCATATAGATGGGGAAACAGTGAAAGACTTTATTTGGGGGGCTCCAAAATCACTGCAGATGGTGACTGCAGCCATGAAATTAAAAGATACTCGCTTCTTGGAAGAAAAGTTATGACCAACCTAGACAGCATATTAAAGACCAGAGACATTACTTTGCCAACAAAGATCAATCTAGTCAAAGCTATGGTTTTTCCAGTAATCATGTATGGATACGAGAGTTGGAATGTAAAGAAAGCTGACCACAAAAGAATTGATGCTTTTGAACTGTGGTGTTGGAGAAGACTCTTGAGAGTCCCTTGGACTGCAAGGAGATCCAACCAGTCCATCCTAAAGGTAATCAGTCCTGAATATACATTGGAAGGACTGATGCTGAAGCTGAAACTCCAATACTTTGCCACCTGATGCAAAGAACTGACTCATTGGAAAAGACCCTGATGCTGGGAAAGATTGAAGGCAAGAAGAGAAGGGGACGACAGAGGATGAGACGGTTGGATGGGATCACCGACTCAATGGACATGAGTTTGAGTAAACTCCGGGAGTCGGTGATGGACAGGGAGGCCTGGTGTGCTGTAGTCCATAAAGTCACAAAGAGTCGGACACAACTGAGCAACTGAACTGAACTGAAGACAGATTGAGGGCAGGAGAAGGGGATGCCAGAGGACAAGATGGTTGGATAGCATCATCGACTCAATGGATGTGAGTTTGAGCAAGCTCCAGGATAGTGAAGGACAGGGAAATCAGGTGTGCTGCAGTCCATGGAGTCACAAAGAGTCAGACACAATTTAGCAAATGAACAACAACAAAGACAGTATGTGTGAAAAGTTTTGTAATGTGTAATAAGCTTTAAAAGTGTAAACCAATGTTAGTATAGAATTACCACTTTTATTGCATCTCTAAAACTGGGACCCTTGCCCCTACTTGGCAATAATAGAACAGAGTAACCAGACTATGGCCATTGGTGTCATGAAGACTTGGGTTTAAACCTGGCTCTGTCACTTACCAGCTGGGACCCTGAGAAAGGGTCTTAACCTCCCTCAGGCTCAGTTATCCCATCTGTAAAAGGTAGATAATAAAACCTCTTAATAATACCTCAGAGGAGTCTTGTAAGGATAAATGTATACACAAAGCATTTAATGGATGTATGACATTGTGTATTTTAGAAAGAGCTCAAGAAAGAGCCCATTATTACTTTTTATGACTTTATTTTTTACTTTTGTTGATGTCACACTTTGCTTCTCCTGGATCCTTACTCAATAGTCCAAGAAAATATACATTTCTGGGCAGCCAAGCACTCTCTTTTGAGAGTACACTTCATACAAGTGCTGTAGAAAGAGGTTTAGTTGACAAACAATAGGGCCTCTCAAAATATTAAGCATCATCTATTTTGGAGAACCATTAAAAGCTAAGAAAGAAGCAAGGGTGATTGTATGAGTCCAGCCCACAAAGGGTCTCCAGCGCCCTGATCAACCTTTGCTCAACAAGCATCTAGCAGTTCCCAGCCTTATTATACCCACTGCCACACCCATTACGGATGACCTTCACGGGAGCACAAGAGTGAGGGCTTTGGCACAGATGGAATATGCTACACAGGGTTTACATTCACCCTCCTCCAGCTCACATCATCACGTGAAGAAATAGTGAGTCCCACGTCCCTGTATGACCTCATTGTACAGATCACTTTGAGTTTGCTCTAATTCCTAGTTAGTGATTCATTTCAAAACTTTTACCAGAACTTTGATAGGAATTATTATTAATCACAAATTGCCTGTGACCCACCTCACAAAGGACAGATCTCTGTTGGGAACTGCTGCAGGCGAAGTGCTGCTCCAGGTGAGGGACACTGAAATCAGTTAAAAATATTGATGCTAAGTGTTATTAGTGGAAGTTGCAATAACCTTACTTATCCTATCACCTGTATTCAGTTATAATTTATAGTCCACTTTTAAAATTCTGTTTAACTACCTAAGTTTTTCCTTCAGTGATCCAAAGTATTTAAAAGGACAGCATGTTTCCAAAATAGTTTATTACATTTTCTTATCTCAAACATTCTTCATGGAGCTGCTCACACTTATTTTGAATATCATGAATTAACTGCCACCAAGCTTTTATTAAACACTTTTCAGTAGGCATGATTTATAAAGCAACATGTGTCAAAATATGTTCCCACTTTTCCTTTATGTAGTATAATTAAGATTGAAATATTATATTCACTCGCCAGCACATGTATGCCTATGGAGTTCATATTTGTGACTACTTCTAAAACACTTAGATGAGAAGGAAGTAAAAATGAAAGATACTTAATATAAATGGTTATTCTCAAGACACACCGCCCATATTAAAGTGTCTGTAGATCTGGTGCTCATCTCAATGGGCAACCAACAGATGGAGTGTTCTGTCTGTCATATTAGTTTGGAGTTTCTAAACGTGCCTGGGGGAATTCCATTACTTGCACCAGCTGTACAGGTGACCTCCCTGACTTCCACTTGCCAGATTCAGAATACAGGACGCAATTTTAAGCATGATTTTAAAATACAACATATGCAAATATAACTGTACTTGACATATTTACTGTAGTGCCAAAAAAAAAGTCCTTTTCACTTTAACCCCTGGAATCATGGGATGTACGGTTTTCCATCTTCTGAGTCTTTCTGCAAAAAGCCTTTCTACACTGGGAAAAATTTTTAAGATTTTCTTAATACCTATGGAAGGGGTTTTTTCCTGGTGCAAAACTTGATGAAGAGTTCTTATCAAACAGAATTAAATAATTAAAAGGTAGAATTTGGGAGACATCTGGAAGGTACTCTTAAGCTAGAAATGTCTTCCTTCAGAAGGCCTGAAAGTTCTCATTAATTATGTGCTATTTGGGGTTCAGCAGTCTCTGTCTGGGTGCCCTTTTTGTAAAATGCAAAAAGGAGAGCCAGGATTGAAACTCAGTTCCTTGCTGCAACACTCTTGCACTTTTCCCCTACTATATACTGCTTCCATTAGAGGATGGTCGAGGGGTTTTCCTAAGTGAGAGAAAAAAAATCAGTACATGAAAACACTGAGTCAGAGGAAATGAAGACACAGGAAAAGGTGAAAGGACACAGATAAGGAGGCTGGGAGGTGTCAGAAGAATAAGGCCAGGATTTCCCTAGCGGTCCAATGGTTAAGAATCCACCTTCCAAAGCAGGGGATGCAGGTTCGATTCCTGATGGGGAAACTAAGATCCCACATGCCGCAGGATCTGAGCTCCAAGCTGCAACTACTGAGCCCTCATGCAATAAACGAAGATCCTGCATGCCTCAGTGAAGACCTGACACAGCCAAATAAATAAATATTTAAAAAAACAAAAAGAATGATGTCAGCTTCAGTTTTGCCTCGAGTGGGCCTTCACTTGAGTTTGACTTCTAAGAACTCTATCTACAATGTCACCTGGTAGTAATCCACTCCACCTTCGAGACCTCCTGTCTGAAATTTCAGTTCAGTGGTCTCTGTTTCTTTAACATGTATTACAATATGTCAGATCATATTAAATTAGAAATGGAACATCCAGCTATTTTTATTTGCTGCCTTATTGAGTAGGTTATAAAATAACCTTCCAAAATATTGCAGTAGTGATGAGCACCCATAAAAGCAGTTTGTTTACCATTTCCCACTAAAAGGAAAAGGGCTTCTTGGATAAATTACTCATTCCAGGAAGACATTTTTGATAGAAGTTTCAACAATGAATGAATGTGCATCACAGGTAAATAGAAGCCCTTAAATGCATCCCCACTGGCTTAAAGGAAATCAGAAAAATGGTAACTGTAATGGGTTGAAACTCACCAGTGCTAGGAAGCAGTGAAAAAGTGGAAATGCTGTGGAGAAACAAGGAGGAGGAAATGTATTTGTTAAAAGAAACCTTGTGAACATACAATCAAATGCACTGTTTTATCCTTGCTTAGCCCTTGTTTCAAACAAACCAACAGCAAGAAGACATGAGGACAACTTGGATACGGACTGGACATCCGATGATGTTAAGGAATTGCTAATTCTACTGAGTGTGATCATAGCTCAGAGGTTATATTTTAAAAATAAAATAAACTTACTAGAAATGCAAATGGAAGTACAGGTGAAATGACCCGATTTCAGTAATTTGCTCTAAAATGCTTTAGCCAAAAAAAAAAAAAAAAAGTTGTGGTAAAGGAAATAGATGAGGCAAAATTGACCACCTCTATACTTGTTGAATCTGGCCAATAAGTATATGAGTTTCACTTTACTAATCCTTTACTTTTTTATTTAAAATACATATTTATACTTTTATTTAAATTATCTTTAAATTAAGTAATTATTTAAAATGTATTAAATTGTAGCTAAAGATTTAAATTTTTATTAAAGCTTTTTACCCATTGTATTATTATACCCATGCCTACATAACACCAAAAAAGGGAATTGAGAACTTTGTGGTTGCCAGCCTGCATGATGACTACTACTGACCCTTGCTTCCTGGTACTCACACCCTTGCCCATTCCGCTTCCACATTGTTTCAGGGTTGGTCTGGGTGACCAACAGAACCAGTGTGATGCTGTGTGACTTCTAATGCTAGATAATAAAAGACATATCTGCTTATGCGTTGCTCTTTGGGTCACTTACTCTAAGTGTCCTGAGGATACTCAAATGGCTTTATGGAGAGGTCTCTACAGCATGGAACCGAGGCATCCAGCCAACAGCCTATACCAGTTTGCCAACTGTATGAATGAGCCATCTTGGAAAAAGATCTTCCAGTCCCAGTCAAGCCTTGGATGACTGTAGCACTGACCAACATTCTGACTACAGCCTCAGAAGAAACCCCAAGCCAGAACAGCCCAGCTAAGACTCTGAGGCTGGGAGGGATTGGGGGCAGGAGGAGAAGGGGACAACAGAGGATGAGATGCCTGGATGGCATCACTGACTCGATGGACATGAGTCTCAGTGAACTTAGGGAGTTGGTGATGGACAGGGAGGTCTGGCGTGCTGCGATTCATGGGGTCGCAAAGAGTTGGACTCAACTGAGTGACTGAACTGAACTGAACTGAAACCATTCTATATATAAGTCAGGGTTCAATCAGAGAAGCAGAATCAGTAGGCAATATATGGACTTAAAACAAGGCATTGGCTTATGAAATCGTGGGGGCTGGCTTAGCAAGTCTGAAGTCCATCGGGAAGGCAGCCAATCAGGAAGAAACAGTCACAAGCAGACCGAAATCCCAGGCACATAGACCGAAGCTGTTTGTTTACAGGCAGAAAGAGAAGATCAAAAGCAAATAGCAAGTGAGCAAAGCAAGCAAGGTGGAGCTCCATGGATGCAGGCAGGGATGTCACCTACAGATGGAAGGGTCTCTCTCGTGTTCATGTGGGCACAGTCTCTCTTTTTCCTCCCAGCCCTCTTTCACCCAAGCCTCTTTTAAAAGGCCTTCCAACTGTTTGACTCATGCCCACAAAGGAAAGGATAATCTCCCTTCCAACTGCATAAGTCAGACCCACCCAAAATAATCTCCCTAACTTAAAGACAACCGATTAAAGACTTTAATTACATTGCAAAATCCCTCCCCAGCAGCATCCAGATTCATTCTATTAAATAACTGGGAGGAGGTGTATGCACGCTACAAAATGCTTATGCTTCTTCTCTATCCTCCAGCTCTCACAAGACAGCATCTCTACGTGCCCACCCTATCTGGAAACATACTAGAAAGGGAATTCTGAAGGACACAGTTTGGCCCCACAAAGTCAACACACCCCAAACTCCTAACTCACTGAGACTGAGAAATATAATAAATGTTCATCATTGTTTTAAGACTTGGGTTTTGAGGTAAAGTGTTACCCAGCTGTTGAGAACTAATACTGGTTTGATGGAACAAGTTATTTGTAATCAAGTATAACAAGTGAAATGTCTAAGGTCAGCTGAGTTTTATTAGATTTGTACTTACTGAATTCACATAATATTTGCGAGTGGAGAATGTGGGGGGCAGTGATCATATGGGTCAGGTGGGTTTAGATACAGTCTTCATCAGAATCAGACCAGCAAAGTAACGAAGTACAGGAAGATGCCGGGGACCAGCCCCAGCTGATCCAGGGTATTCGAAGGAGAGACGGCCTAGGCGACTATTTATATGCTAATTAGAGATATAGAGAACAATAGAATGAGGATAGCTCAGTAGGAAAATTCAGTGGAGAAAAGAAGCTGAGTAGCTTGGTTTACGCGGGAGACCAATAAAACTTCAAGACAAGAAGTTTGCACCACTTACGTAGGCCGCAGGCGCCCTCTCGAATAGCGGAAGGTGTCTCACCCTAGACTCCTTCTCGAGTGGGTCTTAGAAGCCCAGGCATGATTAGTAAGCGTGGTGGGTTCCGCGCTCCAGATGGAAACTCAGCTGGAAGTTAAAAGGAAGAATGACATGGGGAGACCAAGCGCTGGTAAACAAGGCCCGTAGCTTTATTTTTAACAGGGGCTTTTATACCCTAAGTTACACATAGAGGATAATAGGGGATGCAAAGTCAGCAGTCTTTGGTTCTTATCAAAAACCAAGGTTTCTTTCCTGCAAATGTATCGTATACAAATGGTTTAGGTGATTTACATCATCTTCTGGCCACAAGGCCTGCTAACATTTTATGACTCTTGACAAGGACTTATCAACAAAGACTTACTTTCTCTAAGAGTAATTATTTCAAGGTTTGGCACCATCTTCCAAAGATAAAATTGCATTCCTATAGGGCGGATGTGTAATGGGTTTACAACAAAGAAAGAATTTATTACCTTAAGGGTCTAAAGTTACTAACACCAAGGCCACTACTTATTTTTTCTACATACCCACTATTAATTGATACATATTCAAGGATACAATTCAGGGGATGTGAAAACTTGGCAACAAGCATTGACTCATCAATGAAATCCTTTACTAGTTTATTCTGACAGTTTTTAACTCTCTGAGAGGCTCTAAGCTATTTGAATATCTTAAGCTTCCCATGCCTCTCGAGGCTGGGAGACTGTAAACAATCGTATGCATAGCTGCAGGAGTCCGGGTAAACTTGTCAGGCGAGTTAGAGAGCCATCAGAGGGGTTTGGATTTAAACACTCCTAATTGCCCAGGAACTTTATTAATTGGAGCTGTAAGTTAACTCTTTGACACAGAGAGAGAGAGAGATGGTGGTAGGGGACAGCCCCCAGTAAAGTCAGAGGTGAGAGCACAAAGCAATAAAGTAGGCAGACTCTGGTTTTGGGGGGGAAAATGCTCGAGAATATCCGGGGGGACTCCTGAGGCTCGATCCCGCCTTTGCGTATGTCGAGCCTCCTTCCTCATGACCTTTGTCACGAGTGGAATGCCTCACCGGCTCCCCGCAGGAAGACATCTTGATTATCTCTAAAACACTTCACAAATCCTGAAAACTTGCTGGAGAATGAAGTAAAAAGACTTAGGAGCCTACATTAATACGGCTTCTTTGACCCACAATGCCTCATTTCTGAAATGACCCTACAACCTCAGGGTGGCATTAAAAGGGCAGGTTCCATGGTCACACACATGTGGGTTCTTGCCTCGGCTCCATCCCTTACCAGTGGCCACTTTACCTACCTGCCTGCTATGGACTGAACTGTGTTCCCCTCAAATCATGTTGAGGCCCTAATCCCTCATACCTTAGAATGTGACTGTACTTGGGCCTTGACAGGGGTAATTAAGCTTAAAAGAGGCCATCAGGGTGGGCCCTAACGCAGGATCACTAGTGTCCTTATAAAGACAGAGACACCAGGGGCACATTCACACGGAGGAAAGAGCCATCGAAAAGCCAAGGAGAGAGGCCTCAGGAGAAACCACACTTGCAGACCCCTTGATCTTGGTCTTCTGTAAGAATTAATTCCTGCTGCTTAAGCCACCCTGTCTGTGGTCTTTGTTATGGCAGCCCTAGCAAACTAATACTGTATACTTCCTGAGCCTCAAATTCTGCATCTACAAAATCATACTTACAGCTCTAGGGTTTAGACCCACCTTCAGCTATCAGAGTCCTTGAGGGTTTAAAGACAGACAAAAATGTTTGGTCAAGAAGAACCTTAGGTTTTATTGAAAGAATAAAGACCAGCCTTGGGAGTCAGGCCATGTCGCAGAGGTTTTATAATCCAGAACGTTATGATATTTTCCCAGTCTTATCAGAGAAAACACCCTTTCTCAACCACTCATACAATAAAATGGGAAGGAAAAGAGGTTCCTGGGGGTGTCTTGTCCAGAGGAGTTATTTTCTTTGAAAGCCCATGGTTTAAGAGAACCATTTACATTTGCCATTGTTCTTTGAAGAAGGCAGTTACCTGTATTTTCCATGTTAGTGAGTCTGGTTCCTATCAGGGAAACGGGGGAAGAGGTTTTTGTTAAGAAATAAGAAGGATTTCCTAAAGAAATTATTTGGAGCAACAGAAAGATAAAACAAACAGGCATTCCACCAATACCAGGCTAAACATAGCTACGTAAAGCCATTCTGCTCTGATGTCCTTAGGGGAAATGGAGAAAGAGGAAAAGAAAATTTTCCATCTATCAAATTCACTTCCAGCTCTAGTTTCATATTAAAATTTCTTGTGGGACTTCCCTGGCAGCGCAGTGGAAAAGAATCTGCCTGCCAATGCAGGGGACACAGGTTTGATCTCTGGTCCAGGAAGATTCCACAAGCCACAGAATAACTAAGCCCATGCTCTAGAGCCAGAACACCATAGCCACTGAGCCTGTGTGACGCAACTACTGAAGCCCGCGTGCCTGGAGCCCCTGCTCTGCCACAAGAGAAGCTACCACAATGAGAAGCCCGCACATCGCAACAAAGAGTAGCCCCTGCTCACGGCAACTAGAGAAAGGCCACGCAAAACAACAAAGACCCAGTGCGGCCCAAAGTAAATAAATCAATATTTTAAATTTCTTATGATTAAGCTCAACATTCAGAAAACGAAGATCATGGCATCCAGTCCCATCACTTCATGGGAAATAGATGGGGAAACAGGGGAAACAGTGTCAGACTTTATTTTGGGGGGCTCCAAAATCACTGTAGATGGTGACTGCAGCCATGAAATTAAAAGACGCTTACTCTTTGGAAGGAAAGTTATGACCAACCTAGATAGCATATTCAAAAGCAGAGACATTTCTTTGCCAACAAAGTTTTGTCTAGTCAAGGCTATGGTTTTTCCTGTGGTCACATATGGATGTGAGAATTGGACTGTGAAGAAGGCTGAACGACGAAGAATTGATGCTTTTGAACTGTGGTGTTGGAGAAGACTCTTGAGAGTCCCTTGGACTGTGAGGAGATCCAACCAGTCCATTCTGAAGGAGATCAGCCCTGGGGTTTCTTTGGAACGAATGATGCTAAAGCTGAAACTCCAGTACTTTGGCCACCTCATGCGAAGAGTTGACTCATTAGAAAAGACTCTGATGCTTGGAGGGATTGGGGGCAGGAGGAGAAGGGGACGATGGAGGATGAGATGGCTGGATGGCATCACTGACTCGATGGATGTGAGTCTGAGTGAACTCCAGGAGTCGGCGATGGACAGGGAGGCCTGGCGTACTGCGATTCATGGGGTCGCAAAGAGTCGGACACGACTGAGCGACTGAACTGAACTGAACTGATTGCTTAATATCCACCACAGAGATTATTATGAAGATTAATACAGTAACATATAAAGCACCAAAAATATAGCCAATGCTAAGCAAATGCTCAGTCCTTTCTCCTTCTTAGGACAACAAAGTCAATTCCTTGTTCAAGTTTTTATATCCTCCCACCTTCTCCTATGTGTCACACACACACACACACACACACACCTAAGCCTGGTGTTTTTGAAGACTAAAAACGACGAGGCTCCACCAAGAAATTCTCTGAAGTGAGGGATTTCCAAGGGGCGTGTCTTTTCCCCATGAAGGAACCCACCAGAAGTCTTCCCTGGAATGCCTGAATGACCCTGTCTCTAGGCTGTGATCATTGACTTCGTTTCAGTTCTGCTCTGTGGGAACTCTTCTCTCCTTTCAGCCCTGACTTGAGCAATGCCACAAAATGAGTCCTGCATGCTGCCCGTCCAAGCCAACAGTGCTTCGATTAATACCTCACCGGTTTACCTCCAAATGCCTCTTTAGGAACACAGAAGCCTTTAAGCACTTTAACGTTTGTTCTTTCCAGAGACCTGCTTGACAGACATTTACAAGCACAGTTTAAATTAGGCAGGATCTTAGAGTCAATATTTTTTTCTCCTTTTCAGATAGGATTCTTCTTTTCCTCCTGGCAAGGGAAAGGTTTGGGAACAATACATATTTGTTTGATCTAGGAGACAGAAGGGAATCTGAAATGTGTTTATGTCACCTTTTTATAAAAGCATTTAAACAAGGTGCTCAATACACAAAGAGACGCCTCCAGAAACTGAAGAGGGATGGATCTCAGCATATTTAATGTTAGAATTTGGTCAACAGTTCTACAGGTTGATTTCCAAATCTCTGCCCGAGAATCATTTGTTTCTCTCTGTGCACGGATCCCACGGAGCCAGTGGACCAAAGAAGGTAGAAGGATAATTGGGCAGCAGCACAACTCATTTCTCAGTTGGCAATATTTTAAGCCTTTAAAATCCTCAACAGCAACTGGCCTTTCCATTCCTCTTTTCCTCCTTCTGGCTGACGTCTGCACAGACTTTGCTGCCTCTGTCCTGATGGGCCTAAAAACTCCATCCACTGCTTATAACCAGGAACAACACCCAGCACAAACCATCTGAACATAAAAAAACCAGCCACCCAATAGCACGGGGTGTATTCTGGTAGCCAAGTTTCTGCCTAGTGGGAAAAACCTGTTTTCCGCTGGTACTGCAATAGGGAGATTATTTATCTTGTGAAAGATGGTGAAATGAAACAGTCCTTCCATTTGGTCAGCAAGGAACCCTCCAAGATCTGAGCACTAGGAAAAGACAGAACTCGGAGCTACACAAACAGTAGGAATTCCCAAGTTCAAAAGATTAAGAGCAGGCCTTTTGCAGAACTTCTTTTGAGGGAGTAAATCCCCTTAGCAATACTGAAATGCAAACTTTGGCTTTTGAAACATTGATTCGCAGCTCAGGCTGCACATTAGAATCACCTGGGGAGATTTTTAAATCTATATGCCTGGGACCCATCCCCAGAGATTTTACTGTTTAAAAAAAAAGCCTCCACCAGGGATTCTGATACACAGTCAGAATTGAGAATGCACAGCCAGGTTTGAGAATCACTGACTTAGATTATGGAGAAAGTCTATAAACAGAGGCTGGATGGAGATCAGAACCCTGGCTGCAGGAAGAAACCTGCCAGAGCAGATCAGCCTGACAGGTCTGTAGAAAGAGAGAGTAGAAAAGTGGTCGCCAGGTGCTGAATGGTGGGGGATATATGGAGAGGTTGGCAAAAGGGTGGAAAGTTTCAGTTATAAGATTAACAAAGTCTGGGAATCTAATGTATAACATGGTGACTACAGCTGATAACACCGTGTTGTATAATGAATATAACTGTAATTTTCTAAGAGTAGAATGTAAATGTTCTCACCAAAAAATAAGAGTTAATACGTGAATTGATATGTTAATAAACTCAATGGGAGAAATCATTTTATGACATGTACATATATCAGATCTCACTTGCTATACTTTAAATACCTTGTGATTTTGTCAATTATACCTGAGTAGAGCTGAGGGAAGGGAGAAAAATAGCATACAGATACAATGGAATATTATTCAGCTATTAAAAAGAAGGAAACCCCACCATTTATAACAACATGGATAAGTCTTGAGGGCATTATGTGAAGTGAAATAAGTTAAATAAAGACAAATACTGTATGATATCACTTACATGTGAAATCTAGGGGGAGGGGAAGAAAAAGAGAAAGAGAGTAGATTGAGAGTAGCCGAGGGAATTGATAGATTAAAAGTCATAAAAAGACTTAATCAATGCAAATACATAGACCTGATTTGAACCCTGATTTGAATGAACCAATAGTTTAAAAAAATTTTACAAGGAAATCTGAATATTGCTAGATATTTGATGATATTAGGACACATATGTTACATTTTTAGGTCAGCAATCTTTCCAATAAAGGGCCAGATAGTGTTTTAGTCTGTTGCAACTCCTCAACTCTGTCTTTGCAGCCTGAAAGTAGCCAACAAAACAACACATAATAAATGGCTGCAGCTATGTTCTTTACAAAAATAGACAACTGCATGGATTTTGTCAAACTCTGTTTTACAGACGCATTCACAAGAGCTTCTGGATGAAAGAATATGATTGAAGAGGAGGGGAATGTGAGTGAGTGATATAAATGAAACAAGGTTAGTCTTGTGCTGATCACAAGCTGAGGACGGGTAGGTTATACCAGTGGTTCTCAAAGTGTGGTCCCCAGACCAGCAGCAGCAGCATCACCTGCAAGTTTGTTAGAAATGCACATTTCAGGCCCCACTTGAGACTTACTGAATCAGAAACTCTGGGAGTGGATCCCAGCAATCTGGTTTAACAAGCCCTCCAGCTGATTCTAATGCACACTGCTGCTGCTGCTGCTGCTAAGTCGCTTCAGTCGTGTCCGACTCTGTGTGACCCATAGACGGCAGCCCACCAGGCTCCCCGTCCCTGGGATTCTCCAGGCAAGAACACTGGAGTGGGTTGCCATTTCCTTCTCCAATGCGTGAAAGTGAAAAGTGAAAGTGAAGTCACTCAGTCGTGTCCGACTCTTAGCAACCCCATGGACTGCAGCCCACCAGGCTCCTCTGCCATGGGATTCTCCAGGCAAGAGTACTGGAGTGGGGTGCCATTGCCTTCTCCGCTAATGCACACTAACCACTGCTTAATCCCAGCCACATTTCTGTCAGTAGCATTGAGAAGGGTGTCAAGCTGCTGGAAGTAGCTCAGGTGCCCGCTCAGAGCCTACCACAGAGGCCCACCTCCCTGGCCTCTTGGGCCCTTGCTCTCCCGACCGTGGACACCTAAGGCACAGCCCAGGAAAGACCACAACTTCAGATCAGAAGAGGTGAGTGGAGATTCAATACTAAAGGTAAGGATGCAGTATCAGACCAAAACTGCCTCTGGGAGTAGTCAGGGAATCAGCTTCTTGGAAAATGGGGGGAAGTAGGACAGGACACCCTGATAAGCAGGATTCAAGTGAAAGTCGAAGGTGCAGAAATCTTGGTTGAGACCTTCCGGGAGGAAGGACAGGCGCCATCACACCGAACCTGTAGTAACAACTGTACGCAACCTCTCTTGAAATGCTTCTTAGATTTATTACTTAACTCACAACACACGGCTAGCACACACACACATTTTTGTATAGTCCTGGGCTTTTTTGAAAAGCATTATTATTAAAATAGGAGCTAACCCACTAAAAGTTATAGAAGAAACCGCCAGTCAATGCAGGAGATGCAAGAGATGTGAGTTCAATCCCTGAGTCGGGAAGATCCCCTGGAGAAGGAGACGGCAACCCACTCCAGCATTCTTGCCTGGAAAATTCCATGGACAGAGGAGCCTGGCAGTTTACAGTCCATGGAGTCACAGTCAGACGCGACTGAGCACACACACACACACACACCAAAGTTTATTTTATATGTACTATCAGCTGAACATCTTTATCAACTTATCAGTTCTTTGATCTGAAAACACCTCTATTATCAAGAATGTATTATTTTGCAATATATACAAATATCAAATCATTACATTGTACACCTGAAACTAATATAATGTTATCTGTCAATTATTCCTCAGTTAAAAAAAAGAATGAACATTTTTTTTTCCTAATACTCGGTTTTTTATAAGTATCAGATTTTATTTTCCAGATTTTGTGACATTTCAACGATGATTCACATTATTTATTATGATGATGTCTTGAGTTAATTTGAGTTGAAAAATGTGCCAACTTTCTTAACCTTACCACCAGCAGATTTTTTAAACTTCTCATTAAGCCAGCAAATAGTTTGCTGTTGTTTTGGAGATGAGGTATGTGGAGCATGTCTCCACTATCCTTTAAATTTTATTCTAGCTATTATACAGCAAAGATGCTCTCTGTGTGGCAAGACAGTCTGTAACATGCCGTTTTGTTGCATAAATTCACTGCAGACTCTCGTTCCTCTACAACTAAACTCTCCTATAATTGCATCTAAGTCTATCAATCACGTGTTCTAAAACTACTGGTGGTGACAAGAAATCTAGAGGAGGCATCCAAAATATAATATGTTGAATCTAATATAACTTGAGCAGAGATTACATCATTCCTACTTCTTGATCTCATGTGCCTAAATGCCTCTAGTCTATCAGGATTGAAATATACTATCAAAAGTTGTCATTTTATGTTCAGTATTCAGTATCTTTAAAGGCATATTTTCTACAGAATAAGTGATCTGGGTATATTATTTTCAACGTGTATAATAAGATACAGATTCTCCTCTAATGAGAAAATGAATTATTTTATCAGTTAAGATGATCTGTAAAGAAATAGAAATAATTTTATCAGTTAAGAAATAGAAACTGCCTGGGGAACTTAAACAGAAAAAGACTGTATGGGAAGAAGAGAGGGTAACTCACAAAATGAAACAAAATGTGGAATAAACAGACTCAGAAAGGGCAGGAACTAGCACAACCTCAGAGAAAACAGGAGCTAGCCAGACCTGATGATGGTCACTTTGAGAAATGCTGCAGAGGTAATAGTGTTGGCCATTTGGGGTCTTTATATCACTCTTTTCAAGAATGTAAATGCCTCCAGCCATCTGGCTTATGTCAGGAGTCATCATGTCACTAATCAATAGTCCATCAAAGCAAAGCTGGGGTGCTGTTAAGAAGGGAAATAGCAGATGGGGGCAAAAATGACAAACATCTACTGAAATCATGAAATTTATTTGTTTTTCTTTTTTTTTTAATTGAAGCATAGTTGATTTTCAATGTTTTGTTAATTTCTGCTGTACAAAGTGATTCGGTTATACACATATGTACATTCTTAATATTACTTTCCATTATGATTTATCACAGGAGAGTGAACCTAGTTCTCTGTGCTATACCTTAGGACCTTGGTGTTTACCCATTCTACATTATAATAGCTTACTTCTGCTAACCCCAACCTCCCACTCAATTCCTTCCATCTTCCTTCTCCCCCTTGACAACCACTATGTCTGTTTTCTGTGTCCATGAGTCTGTTTCTGTTGCACAGATAGGTTCATCTGTGTCGTATTCTAGATTCCATATATAAGTGATATCATATGGTATTTGTTTTTCTCTTTCTGACTTACTTCACTTAGCATGATAGTCTCTAGTTGCATCCATGCTGCTGCAGATGACATTGAAATAAGTCCCCTACATACAAATCTTCACGTTGTGAACTTTCAAAGATGCGAACGTGTGTTCCATCAATGTCAGGTGTGAGTAAAATTGCAACTTGCCCTCCATCTCCTGTTGCTGATGATCCTTCAGCTCTACCATCTCCCACCTCCTCTCCCTCCTCTAGTCAGTAACTCTTCTTGCCTGTTCACTCGAGGCCAGCCCCTATATACCAGCTGTCGTACTATACCACTGTGCTTTTCAAGGTACTGTTCTGTAAGATTAAAAATGTTTTCTTTATTTTTTGTGTTTGTGTTTTATATATTATTTGTGTGAAAGGTATTATAAACCTACTGTGCTTTGCTAAGTCACTTCAGTTGTGTCCTGCTCTGTGGACCGTATGAACTGTAGCCTCTGAACAGGCTATGAACAGGCTCCTCTGTCCATGGGATTCTCCAGGCAAGAATACTGCAGTAGATTGCATTCTCCTCTCCAGGGGATCTTCCAGACCCAGGGATTGAACCTGCATGTCTTACGTCTAACCTGCATTTGGCAGGCAGTTTCTTTACCACTAGCTCCAAAGTGAAGTCCCTCAGTCGTGTCCAACTCTTTGTGACCCCATGGACACCAGGCTCCTCCGTCCATGGGATTTTCTAGGCAAGAGTACTGGAGTGGGTTGCCATTTCCTTCTCCAGCGAATCTTCGCAACCCAGGGATCGAACCCAGGTCTCCTGCATTGTAGACACACGCTTTACCATCTGAGCCACCACGGAAGTCCCAGGGAAGCAGTATTATATAGCAAATTGTGTTAGCTGGGTACCTAGACTAACTTTGTCGGACTTACAAACATGCTCTTGGAATGGAATTGTTCTTATATAGGGGACTTTCTGTGTTTCATTCTTTTTTATGGCTGAGTAGTATTTCATTTCATACATGTACCACATCTGCTTTATCCATTCATCTGTTGATGGACATTTAGTTTGTTTCCATGTCTTGGTAATTGTGAATAGTGCTGCTATGAACATAAGGATGCATTATCTTTTTTTTTCACATGTGTTTTTTACAATTAAAGTTTTATCTGGATATATGCCCAGGAGTGGACATTGGAACAACAGACTGGTTCTAAATAGGAAAAGGAGTAGGTCAAGGCTGTATATTGTCACCCTGCTTATTTAACTTCTGTGCAGAGTACATCATGAGAAACGCTGGGCTGGAAGAAGCACAAGCTGGAATCAAGATTGCCAGGAGAAATATCAATAACCTCCGATATGCAGATGACACCACACTTATGGCAGAAAGTGAAAAGGAACTAAAAAGTCTCTTGATGAAAGTGAAAGAGGAGAGTGAAAAACTTGGCTTAAAGCTCAACATTCAGAAAACAAAGATCATGGCATCTTGTCCCATCACTTCATGGGAAATAGATGGGGAAACAGTGGAAACAGTGTCAGACTTTATTTTTGGGGGGCTCCAAAATCACTACAGATGGTGATTGCAGCCATGAAATTAAAATGCTTACTCCTTAGAAGGAAAGTTATGACCAACCTAGATAGCATATTCAAAAGCAGAGACATTACTTTGCCAACAAAGGTCTGTCTAGTCAAGGCTATGGTTTTTCCAGTGGTCATGTATGGATGTGAGAGTTGGACTGTGAAGAAGGCTGAGGGCCAAAGAATTGATGCTTTTGAACTGTGGTGTTGGAGAAGACCCTTGTGAGTCCCTTGGACTGCAAGGAGATCCAACCAGTCCATTCTAAGGAGATCAGCCCTGGGTGTTCTTTGGAAGGAATGATGCTAAAGCTGAAACTCCAACTCTTTGGCCACCTCATGCGAAGAGTTGACTCATTGGAAAAGACTCTGATGCTGGGAGGAATTGGTGGCAGGAGGATGAGGGGACGACAGAGGATGAGATGGCTGGATGGCATCACCGACTCGATGGACGTGAGTCTGGGTGAACTCCGGAAGTTGGTGATGGACAGGGAGGCCTGGTGTGCTGCGATTCATGGGGTTGCAAAGAGTTGGACACGACTGAGCGACTGAACTGAACTGAACTGATGCCCAGGAGTGGAATTTCTGGGTTATATGGTAATTCTATTTTTAGTTTTCTGAGGAACCTCCATAATGTTTTTCATAACAGCTGTATCAACTTACATTCCAACCAACAGCATAGGAGAGTTCCCTTTTCTCCACACCCACTCCAGGATTTATTTGTAGAGTTTTTAATGATGGTCATTCTGACTGGTCTGAGGTGGTACCTCATTGTAGTTTTGATTTTCATTTCTCTAATAATTAGCAGCATTAAACTTCTTTTCTTGTGCCTATTAACCATTTGTATGTCTTCTTTGGAGAAATGTTTATTTAGATTTTCTGCCCATTTTTCAATTGGATTATTTGTTGTTGAGCTGTTTGAATTGTTTGCACATTTTGGAAATTACGCCCTTGTGCGTTATATCCTTTGCCAATGTTTTCTTCCATTCTGTGGATTGTTTTCATTGTGTTTATGGTTTCCTTCGCTGTGCAAAAGCTTGGTAAGTTTGATTAGATCCCATTTGTTTATTTTTGTTTTTATTTCTATTGCCTTGGAGGCTGACCTAAGGAAACATTGGTATGATTTGTCAGAGAATGTTTTACCTACAATCACTTGTAGGACTTTGATGATGTCCTGTCTTGTGTCCTGTCTTATGTTTAAGTCTGGAAGCCATTTTGAGTTCATTTTTGTGTATGGTGGGAGGGTGTATTCTAACTTCATCGATTTACATGCAGCTGTCTGCTTTCCCCACACCATTTGCTAGGAAGAGGCTCTCTTGTACATTCTTGCCTCCTTTGTCGAAGATTAATTGATTGTTGATGTACGAGTTTATTTCTGGGCTCACTCTTCTGTCCCACTGATCTACATGTCTGCTTTTGCCAACACCTTGCAGTTTTGTGAAATCATTAATTTTAAAATATAACTTAAAATAAAGTCAATCACAATAGTTCCTCATTCAAGAAAAAGAGGCTGTCTATAATACCAAGTGTATCAACTCTTTAATTCTGCTTATATAATTGAACATACACACACATATACACATACAAATATCTGTAAAAATTATAGATAAAGTGTGTTGTTTCTATTATATTTGACCTAATTATATAAGGAGTTCATCCATTCATTTATCCACAAATATTTAGGCACAATTCTAGGTATTGAGGATACAGGACTGAAAAAAATGTAATCCTAGCCTCACTGTTGTGAGAAAGAGAGAAACAATAAACAAAATAAATAAGTAAATTTTGTAGCATCTTAGAAGTTGACACGTGAGGAATAAATAAGGAAAGATTGATAGAGGTTAGGGAGCGTCAGGTCAAGTTTCAAGTTTAAAGAGAGTGAACAGGAAAGGCCCCACTGGGACTTCCCTGATAGTCCAGTGGTTAAGATCCCACCTTCCTATGCAGGGGCACAGGTTCTATCCCTGATCAGTAAACTAAGGTTTCATGTGCCTCAGAGTGTAGCCAAAAGAATTTTTTTTTTCCTTTAAGGAAAGGCGTGGACTTCCCTGGTGGTACAGTAGATAAGAATCCACCTGCCAATGAAGCGGACATGAGTTTGATCCCTGGTCCAGGGAGATCCCACATGCCGCACAGCGACTAAGCCCAGTGGGCTGGAACTAATGTGCCCACAGGCTGCAGCTACTAACTCTGTAAACCTAGGGTCTGTGCAACAAGACAAGCCTCCAAAATGAAAAGCCTGCATACCGCAACTGGAGAGCAGCCCCCGCTTCTACAACTAGAGAAAGCCTGCGTCCAGCAAGATTCAGCACAACCATAAATATACATTTTTAAAAAGAAAGGCTTCACTGAGGTGACAATGGAGAAAAGACTGGCAGGGAGTGATGAATTAAGTGAGCAGGTATCTGAGGAAAGTACCCCAGGAAGGAGCAGCAGGTACAAGACACTGAGGCAGGGGTACACTGGGGGCGTTCAAGGACCACAAAGAAACCAGTGCAGCTGGAGCCCCTGGAGTGAGCCCTAGGAGAGGGGTTGGAGGTGAGGTCAGACTAAGAGTGTGATGGGGCCATGACAGGCCTTGTAGGCCACTGTGAAGACTGGCTTTTTCTCTAAGTGAGATGGGAAAATCACACTGCAGAGAATCAATGTTCCCACCTAAGAATTCATCTTCCCTCAAATCATTTTTCCATTTCAAAATATATCCAATAACAAAACATTCTTTCCCCCCTAGTTCTCAAAGCCTCTCTATACACATCCTACAGAACTAAAAATCTCTGCAGTATCCAGGCACTGTCTCACTCCTCGAGCACTGCTACTCAACTGTATCTGTCAGTGTCCAACTGGGAGACAGAAATCACACAGTAATTTTAACAAGGAAAGTTTAACTGTAAGAGAAAATTAGAGCTGTAAGAGAAAATTAGAGTAATGAGGCATAACCAGTAAGGAGTGAAGGAAACTCAAAAGCATATAGGAATTGCAGGTATAAGGAGCAGTGACCATGCTTAGGGCTAAAATATAGGTTCCAAGGCAGAGCTCCCCTCCTCCTAGGGCTGAACTATGTATCTTGTCAGAAAGAGTACAGTCATCGCTCAATGGATTGAGAGGAGTTGCTGAGGGGCTGTTATTGTTGGAACTTGCTAGCAATCCACCCTCCAAAGTGCCAGAGGAAGCCATTCACAGCGAGGTGCAAAGCTGCATAGGGAGCTCCCAGAGAAAGCTGCTGGATGCTGTTGGTTGTCATGCCCTCATTGTGGAGCCAAGCACTGGAGGAACCATTCACTAAAGGAGCCTATGCTGGAGCAGCCACACACTGCGGAAACTGCATGAGTGCATACTCAGTCGCTTCTATCGTGTCTGAGCCTTTGTGACCCCATGGACTGTAGCCCACCAGGCTCCTCTGTCCATGGGATTTCCCAGGCAAGAATACTGAAGTGGGTTGCCATTTCCTCCTTCAGGGGATCTTCCCAACCTAAGGATTGAACCTGCATCTCCTGTGTTGCAGGCAGATTCCTTACCTGCTGAACCACCTGCAGAAACTGAGTACTGAAGAAAGCTCCATCCTGTGCTGCCAACCTATAAGACAGAAGTCACAACGAGAGCAGACCCCTGCTGAGAGAACACTCTGGACCAGGACCAAAACAGAAAGAAGGAAGAAAGGGAGCAAAGAGGTGAGGAAGGAAACTAAAGTAGACAAACCTTCTCCCCTCTCCCCATCCAGTATCCCTCTAGTGCCCTCTACTGACAAGATTAACATCATGCCAGCTGGCACGGGAGAAATATTTCAAGTATTTCCATGAAATATTTCAAATATTTCAAGTATTTCCATGAAATATTTCAAATATTTCCATGGTTTTTCCAGTAGTCGTGTATAGATGTGAGAGTTGGACCATAAAGAAGGCTGAACGCCAAAGAATTGATGCTTTTGAACTGTGGTGCTAGAGAAGACTCTTGAGAGTCCCTTGCACTGCAAGGAGATCAGACCAGTCAATCTTAAGGAAATCAGTCCCGAATATTCATTGGAAGGACTGATGCTGAAGCTGAAGCTCCAATACTTTGGCCACCTGATGTGAAGAACTGACTCACTGGAAAAGACCCTGATGCCAGGAACGATTGAGGACAGGAGGAGAAGGGGGCCATGGAGAACGAAATGGTTGGATGGCATCATTAACACCATGGACATGAGTTTAAGCAAACTCCAGGAGATAGTGAACGACACGGGAGCCTGGCGTGCTGCAGTCCATTGAATCGCAAAGAGTTGGACATGACTGAGCAACTAAACAACAAACTCCATTTTCATAGAGCAGGCAATAATGGATGGATTTGAAGCTGAAAAGCAATAAACTGATAACTGACACGCCCTCTCTTCTTATGTGGCTGCAATATTCGCAGCATAACCTGTTGATGAACTGCACTACTATACTTTTCAAAGGGTTGCAACTTTCTAATGCAATGAACTCCCTCAACCAAAAAAATGTGAAACCATGTAAGTGTGAAACTCCAGGTTCTGAAAAATAAAGTACAGTCTATCTGTTCTGAAAACTTGGCACTTAGAAGATACCTACCTAAATATCTATTTAGAGCACTAAAAGTTACCCCTGTTAAATAATGCCCTATATAAGTCTGATGCACGCTGTGGTATATAATCATACATTCAATTGATTTTATTCACTTTAAATTCTTGCCTCTTAGTATTTGCCTTTATTTCTTCTTTCTGAGATAAGCATGCAGTTGTTGTTGTCCTCTTCTGCTTGGATGTTTTATGAATGAATAGCCTGGTAAGATATATCATAATGGAAAGAGCTTTGGTTCTCTTTGGGGCTGACCCAATTTTAAATTCTGACTCCATTATTTTCTGGGTGTGTGGCTTTACGCAGAACATTTAATCTCTAGAAGCTTCCATTTCCTCATCTCTAACTGGTACAATAACACCCACCTTGCAGAGTTTTAAAAAAAACTATCAGGACCATCTTCTAGAGCAATTGCCCCAGAGAAAGCACCTACTTTGAAATATGGCCTGGATCTATGATTTTTGCTGTTCTCATATCTTTAGGAATTTTATTCAACCGCCCGTGGTGAACACTGTAAGCATGCCAAGTTAATTCAAAGTTTCATTCCAAAGACAGTCACAAAGCATAAAATAAAGCTTTGTAAAATGGTCCACTAATTACTGCAGAATTTCTAAACAATATTCCAGAGTTGTTGAGGGGAAAAACACTAATGGGCAGAGACACCAAAGGTTAATAGATTAGATTCTCAGAAACATTAGCTGTCTTGCTGCCTCTCTGAATTTTGTTATTCTTTATAATGAGATATATTTTTTAAGTGAAATTCACTGTCTTCTTAACTGTCTTGCTGTAATTCTATTCTCAACTTAAAAAGTCAAATAGCTTCTTTTAGGAAAACTATTCTTTTAGGAAAACTAACCACTTCTCTATTTAGAATGCAGCTGTTGACATCAGTTTAACAAATGGAATGAGATGCTGCTCTAAAGGACTGTGAAAATGAAAACCCAACTGGAGATCTGTACTCTTTGGGTAGAAACACCACGATGAACTCAGACTCAAGTTTCTCATTGCAATAAAGCTGTTAGAACTTTCATCTAGTTTAATCTAATCTCAATTTTCAAAGACCACAATGGACTTTCCAGACCATATGTTCCTTTGGTTCATTTCACATCACCACTTTCATATTCATCACCAGACACGATGCCAAATATTTTTTCTACATTTTTAGAGTAGACATAGCTATAGAGGAATGTAGCTCTTCCTTGGCAAAAGGTTTCTGAAGTTTCCTCTAAGCCAGTTGAATTCTCAACACAAGATCTGACCTACGAGAATATAATGGAACCCAGGTGTTAGGCTAATTACTATTCAGCCATAAACGAAGAAAAGGGAAATATTAATCCATGACGCAAGTTGCTGTGTCATTACAGAGTCCATCTTACTGAAGTAACGACCTCACTTTGCTCAGAGGTTAACTGTATGGATGGTCCCGTATTGACCGAATGTTAATGGGTTGTGTGTGTGGCAGCAGGTAAGCAGGAGATGGCAGAAGGAAACTACTATGATAGGTACATAATTACAATGGAAGTCATGTCTCTGTAATGAACAGGATTCGTATCACATCTTCTCAGTCACAGCACAATTTCTCGAGTTCTGTTTATAGTAATCGGTGGGATTATTTGACAGCAAGATGACATTTTGACCTTGGAACAAATTTTTCTCATAGAAAGCACGATTACCCACTGATGTTGTGATACGCAATTAGACACAGCCATGCTGGGCAAGTTACATTGTTTTTAAATATGCAAATTGTAGCTATTCAGTCTTTATCTATAGTCCTTAAGATCTAAACGCCATGGTCATATGCAATGGATGCATTCTGAAATTTTTTTAATTGCCTATTATTTAAGTATAAAGTTTCAAATTTTTTAATATAGAAGTATTCTAGCTGCTAAAACTAATATCTGAGGTGGGTCAGATCTCTATTGTATACAGAGACTGTGTTTCAGAGAACATTATTTGGCTTATAGTCTAACTAAACCCATTTAACCAAAAAATCCATATTATAAAGGAATTTTATTACAGTATAAAATGTAATATGCTAGAAATACGTATGAATTCTTATGAGTCCAGTTGTTTTGTTTAAACTCACTGAGGCGTTAGTAATGTGCCATATTGAGTATGTGAAAGACAGAAAACCTCCTTTTGTATGCTTTCCAGGCTTTACCAAATTCAGGAAGGGAATTCATTCTCTGGAGAAAGTGTGTGTGTGTGTATGGTGTGTGTACATGCACATGCATTCATATCTGTCTGCACATCACTGGCCCTTCCTCACAACCACCCTCCTTCCTCCTCGGAATGTATTCAGGAGAAATCAGTATTTTTTAACATTAAACAAAACACAATTAAATGGAGGAGAAGTCTAAAATAAGTGATTTGCTGTCTGCCATAGTCAAATAATTTAAGCATCTTCAGTGGGCTTCCCTGGTAGCTCAGACGGTAAAGAATCTTCCTGCAATGCAAGATATGCAGGAGACATGAGTTCAATCCCTGGATCAGGAAGATCCCCTGGAGAAGGAAATAGCAACCCACCTCATTATTCTTGCCTAGAGAATTCCACAGACAGAGAAGCCTGGCAGGTTACAGTCCATGGGGTTGCAAAGAGTCCGACACAAATACGCAACTTTCACAACACAACACAACATGAAAAATAAGATGAACATATTTTCTTGGGACTTTCCTGGCAGTCCAGTGCATAGGAGTCTGTGCTTCTAATGCAGGGGGTGCCAGCTCAATCCCTGGTGGGGGAACTAAGATCCCACATGCCACATGGTGTGGCCAAAAAGATAAATGGATTTTCTTTCTGTGGTTTAGGTGACATTTAAAATATCCTCAGAAAACACTGGAAATTTGTATTATTCTGTAACACATTACAAACATGTTAGTCAAAAGCAAAAAAAATCCCACTAACTTCTTGGTATGAGAGTATCTGATTGCCAGAGACTGGAGGACTAAACTTCTGAAATATTCATCTATAACAGGGATAATATAACTACCCATGAGGTTTGTGCTTAGTCACTCAGTCGTATCCGACTCTTTGTGACCCCATGGACTATAGCCCTCCAGGCCCCTCTGTCCTTGGGGATTTTCCAGACAAGAATACTGGAGTGGGTTGCCATTTCCTTCTCCACCTCATGAGGTTTACTGTGATGATTTAATGAGATAAAGCAGGGGTTGATGAGCACAGTAAGGACCCTGAGTCCAATCTGGCCCACCATCTTTTTTTTTTTTTTAACAGCCCACAACATAAGAATGGTTTTTACATTTGTTTTAAATTGGAGTACAATTACTTTACAATGTTGTTAGTTTCTGCTGTACAACAGAGTGAATCAACTATATGTATACATATATCCCCTCCTTGTTCAGCCTCCCTCCCAGCTCAATTTTTGCATTTTTAAATGTTTTTATCAAAAGAATAACAGTATTTCATGATGCAAAAATTGTAGAAAATTTAAATTTCAGAGTTCAACACATGAGCTGATATTGGAGCACAGAACTACTTGTTCATTTTGTATTGTCTCTGCTGTGTCCACACAACAGTAGAGCCAAATATTTGCAGCTGAGGCCTCACGGCCTGCAGAGCCTGAAATGTTCACTGTGTGGCCCTCCACAGAAGATGATTGACCTCTAAAATGAGCATGAAACTCACTTAGCACAGGGCACAATAGTAGGAGCTCAATAAATGACACTCACTGATATAAATATAGACTTGGCATATTAATAGTTATTATTTAGACTAAAAATGTTTGGTTCCCCAAGTGCTGTTCATGTCTACAATATCCAGTGTAGAGTTCCAGCTCAACAGAACAGCTGGTCCACATGGGACCCCTAAAACTTTCTCCATCCCTCCCCAATACCCCAGGACTTGCCCCTACTCACATTATGAGCTGCAGAGTGGGTGGAGGGGCAGTTTCTGTGCACCCCACCTGCGGCTTTCTATGCTGGTTTAGACCGTTGCTCAGAACCCCTCCCTCCCTCCCCCACCATCTCCACTGTGGAATGTACCTTGGAAACAGCCCTGTGACTTGCCTTGGAATGGAACATAAGCAGATGTATCATGAACTACTACAGTCTTTGCTTTCAGAGAATTTACTCTAGACCTCAGTTACAAAGGGAGCAAAAGTAGTTAGAACTAGGAATAATCTATGAATGAACTGGTCACCTGTGAAATCCATCCCCAGTTCAAACTTTCCTCACCATTGGGGCCATTCCTGCCCATCAGATCATAACTTTGATCTCTCTCCACTGGCCAAGGTTTCCGTCTGATTAGGCCCAAGGTCAACCCCTCCAGCTCAGATGTCTGCAGCTCAAGTAGTTGCTGAGGTTTTATTTTTAGGTCTGCAAGAATACTGACATGGATAATTCACAAATAATAAGCCTCAGTTAAATGTATTCTTTCTGCCAGCTACACGGAAAAGAAAAGCTCTGGTGAAAACATAAAATGCAGTCAGCTGGGGTTACAGCTCATTTTTTGCATGGGATCAGCTTCAGAGTTTCATCTAGAATAGACTGCTTCAAATTCACATGTTTAAAAGTGAAGAAAGAAAGAAATTACATTCCTAGTCATTTCAGCAGTAAATGGTCTATAGACCCCCTTAACACTCTCTTGAGACCCCTAGGGTCCCAGGCTCTAGGTAATTTAGAAGAAAAAAACTCAGATGGATGTGTTATCATTTATTGACACACTGGAGGGGGCCCACACATCACTCCAGGTAAGTTTCCTACTGGGCAGGGCATGTGCTCCTCACTAACATTTTTTAATAGCAAAAAAGAAAGTATTCATGTCATTAAAGAACAGAGAATTCTGCTCAGAAAGGACACTGCCTCTAAAGATTCTACACCACTAGAATTGTTGGCTCAATTAGGTAATGAAATTATCCAGATGCTTTTTACTAACACCACCTACCCTAATCAGACTTCCTTCATGCCTGGTTCATCTATTAATAATATTTTTAACTTCTGGGTTTTAAAAAAAAAAAAAACTTTTAATGTAAATATTCAAAGCCAATTCAAGTCCTATTTGGAAGTTACTTCTTAGGGAAGGGAGGAGCTACTTCTTTGCCAAGGGCACTTTGGTTGCTATTTTCTGTTTTCAAGAAAGGGTATATTTCCATGTCTTAGCAGTTAGACAAGCATAAATGAATAAATTAGCATTTGCCTACATTTAAATTTCATCATCTAAACTACTGGGCAGCTGACTCCAATTGATTTATTATTGCTCAGAGTCACTGTTTGCCAATGGAAGCCAAATGTTACGGTAAAGGACAAACTACTAACCAAAAAACTGATGCCTCTGTACCCTGGTTTTGGAGCTTGGAACTCTTCCTGTGGCCCATGACTGAGGACTGGGTGATCCTGGCTTTCCTCTGCTGCAAGCCCTAATAAACCTGTGTGGTAGCACAGCCCATTCTCAGCCATCTATTTGAGGGTTCAGGCTTCCATGGATTGTAAGACTAGGTTAGCCAAAGGCCAGATATGTCTGGGTATACTTTGCCAGCCCCCCAAAAGACTCAATGGTGTCTCTGTTGTTTCTGAGAACAAAACCCACAATCCTTCACGTCACTTCTCCACTTTTGAGCAGCAAACCCAGCAGCCTGAATGTGCATGTGCTTTGATAGACTCTGCCCTTTCTCACCCACATACAAATTTGTTGTTCTTCCTGGACATTCAGAAGATCATACCTCCCAGTCCTCTTGCAGTTAGATGGGGCTGTGCGAGTAGTCCTGACCAATAAAATGTAAGAAGTGACTTGTGTCACTTGAAGGCTTAAGCAGTGAGTGACAAGACAGCAATCCTTCAGCCACTCTCTGCTCTCTCTCCTGTGCTGTGGGGCCAAGCCGAGCTTGTCAGACTGGTCCCTGAACCACTGTACGAGGCAGAGCTCCACCACCCTCCCCTACAACCTGTGCCCCACCACTGGCTACTCATGCTGGATGTGCTCCTTGAGCAAGAGAGAAGGCTTTCTGTGCTGGGCCCTGAGAACTGGGAGCTAATGTGTCACTGCAGCACAGCGTGGCCTATCCTGACTAGCAGGGTGTTAAAAGTTGCTCAATTTCAGCTCAATCCTCCCTAGCTGTTAATACTATAGCTACCACACTTGAGAACTTTATCAATGAAGGGACGTCTGTCTCAGGGGAACTTCTTTGTGTGATTCCTACATCAATGGGAAATAAGTTTCCTTGACTTATTTCCTCACACTTAAGCCTTGAGTTTAAAGGATAGATAGGATTTGTAAGGTGAAGACAGCGAGTGAGCATGCCACACCAGAGAAACAGGATGACCATCATGGGAAATAGTATAACTCAATATGCACATTTCTTCGATGAAAATAAAAGGTACTCAATTTCAGCTTAATCCTCCCTCCATAGTTGGGGGCAGAGGGATGGTTGGGATGTGAATAGTCACAAACCACGAGCATAGGTGCTCCATGGAATTACTCATTAGAAAGAATTTCTTCCTTTCCACACTTGACTCCATCCAGCCAGGTTTCAAGGGTTTGTGTGAATGCCTACCCCCCAAAAGGGACTTGGATTAGGCCAAAAAGATCTGTTTCCCACTTGAATGGACCTATCCCTGGGCATCTACCACAAAGCTATCTGACAGTTTTGAAGGTGGAATAGAAACTTTTGAAGGTTGACAGCTTCAATAATGGTTGGGGTGGAGGAAACGTGTTTTTGTGATGTGTGTGTATGTGGTGGTGGGCGTAAGCGTATGTGTCATGAGAAACGTCACTGTGATACTTGCCACTGTCCTGAGAGGGGCAATGGTGAGAAAGATTGCATCACTTCTGAATTCCCTTAGGGAAAAAAATTCATATAAGATTTTTTAAGTGGAAAAGTGTTAGCTTACATAGCTAAAGATAGAATTATATATAGAAAGAAATAAAACATATTTGAGCACTTATTATATTTCTGACACTATTCTAAGCACCTTCTATGCATTAGCTCATAACAACCACATGAGGTATGAGCTCTTACCATTATTTTATAAATCTCTAAAACCAAGGCATGGAGTGGTAAAGTATGTCACCAAGATCTCATGGTTTGCCAACTGGTGGAGCCAGGATTTGAACAGAGCAATCTAACTCCAAAGCCCATGCCGGTGTGAAGATTGGTACATACATACCTTGAGTTTGATTGATAGGTACAAACAATTGAGTCTCCCTTTGGTAACATCCTACCTCTGGAAATCATTCTACTTGGGCTACAGACAGCTTCTCTCCCTCAGGCAAAGGCTGAGTCCTCTACTATTTCTGCTATTTCTATCAAGCGTATATTTTGGAGGAAAAGTAAAATACTTTTTACTGTAAATGGTCTTTTTAAAAATCTTTATTATGAGCTCTTCAAATATCCAGAAAACTAGAGGAAAAGTACAGTGAACTCCTGTATGCCCATCATCACCTACCTCTTCACAATCCATTTTTCCCTCTCCAGTCCCCTTCCCCACTCGTTATAGCTTTTTTTTTTTTTTTCCCCGTTCTGGCTTCTGCCTGCACCACACTATGGAAACTCATCAAGGTTCCCAAAGACTTCCTTGAATTGCAGTCCAGGAGATGTTTTCCAAACTTTTTCAATGTCATCCTTCTGATTGATCTGAATCTCCAGACACTCCTGAGAAAATACTTCTAATATATATTAATATGATAGCTACCACACTTGAGAAATGTGTCTGTGCCAAGCACTTTTATACATCATTTAATCTTCAAAACAGTGTTGAGGTAGGTACTAGTATACTCTCCATTTTCAAAAGGAGGAAACAGACTGGTAAATGTTCCTCACTTTGAGAAAATAAAGTGAGACATAGGAAGGCCAAATAAATCGACTGAGATTGCCAAAAGCTCAGCACTGGTGCCCAGTTGAATCTCAGAGACAGTTTTGGGTGAAGTAGAAAAGAATAGCTTTATTGCTTTGCCAGGCAAAGGGGGACACAGGAGGCTCATTGCCTCACAAAATTGTGTTCCAACCTAGGAGGATTTGATGAGGATTTTATAACAAGAATGGGGTTGCTGATAAGGATTAGGGTTCTGCAGGGCCCTCAGTCCCTAATCTCAATCTCCTGAGAGACTGAGGAGTTTGGTCTCCTAATCTTGATGAGCTTCTCCAGTTCCTTTAATCCTGCCTCAGATGGTTTCTTGGCTATTTCTCCCTTGATTAGTAATTGTTTGAATCTGCCCTTTGGAACTCGGGAATATGTCACAGAGGCTGGAGTCTTACCTACAAGAAATGGGAGACAAAAAGGCTTTCATGCCCAAGAGCCCCACAGGGTCCTGCTTGGTTTCAAGATCACACAATTAGCAATGATTAGAATATGGACTGGAAATGAGGGCTGTCTGACTCTGAAGTCCATACTGTTTCATACCACTCCGCTAGACCCTGAATCTCTCCCCTTCCTAGCTATAGGTATCACTGTCTCCTGGGGCTCTTTGTATCACTCTCATCTTCCTTTACTTTCTCCTCTATGGGCTTATCTTCTTTCTACCTTTGAAATGTTAGTGTGCCCTATGGCACCATCAAGCTCTTCTTCCTTACTTCTCTCATACTCTGTGATCTGAAGGACCTCATTCTTGCCAGTGCCACCCATATGCCAGTGACTTTCAATCTATGATTCTAGCTCAAATATCTTGCAAAGATTCCAGTCCCAACATTCTCACTACTTATTGGACATTGCACATAGATGGGGAAACAATGGAAACAGTGAGAGACTTTATTTTGGGGGGCTCCAAAGTCACTGCAGATGGTGACTATAGACATGAAATTAAAAGATGCTTGCTCCTTGGAAGAAAAGTTTGACCAACCTAGACAGCATATTGAAAAGCAGAGACATTACTTTGCCAACAAAGGTCCGTCTAATCAAAGCTATAGTTTTCCCAGTTATCATGTATGGATGTGAGAGTTGGACTATAAAGAAAGCTGAGCGCTGAAGAATTGATGGTTTGAACTGTGGTGTTGGAGAAGACTCTTGAGAGTCCCTTGGACTGCAAGGAGATCCAACCAGTCCATTCTAAAGGAAATCAGTCCTGGGTGTTCATTGGAAAGACTGATGCTAAAGCTGAAACTCCAATACTTTGGCCACCTCATGTGAAGAGTTGACTCATTGGAAAAGACTCTGATACTGGGAGGGATTGGGGGCAGGAGGAGAAGGGGATGACAGAGGATGAGATGGCTGGATGGCATCACTGACTAAATGGACATGAGTTGGAGTAAACTCTGGGAGTTGGTGATGGACAGGGAGTCCTGGCGTGCTGCGACTCATAGGGTCGCAAAGAGTCAGACACGACTGAGTGACTGAACTGAACTGAACTTCACCCAAATGTCATGCCCTCAATTTCTGAGCTAAATGAGAAAACAACTATTTTGAGTTGCTGCTTAGGCATTTTACAGTATTAATGACCCAGAGTCTGGACATTTAGATAAGGACCTGAGTTTAGAACTCCTGCACTAAATTCCCACTTGCTTTTCCTGAGGCACCTTTTAAAATGACCACTTGGAGTTAAACCCACATAAGGTTAGTGACCTGCACCCCAACCGCCTTATACATCGTAGTTTCTCACTGCCCTGTTCACAGGCTTCCCAGGTGGCACTAGTGGTAAAGAACCTGCCTGCCAATGTAAGAGACATGGGGTCAATCCCGCGGTGCAGAAGATCCCCTGGAGAAGGGCACGGCTGCCCTCTCTAGTATTCTTGCCTGGAGATTCCCATGGACAGAGGAGCCTAGCAGACTACAGTCCATGGAGTCACAAAGAGTCAGACACAACTGAAGCCACTTAGCATGCATGCATGCATCCTGTTCACATGTGAACTGGGTCAGAGGGCTGCCCTTGCCCTGGCTCACTGCCTCCCTTTCCCTGTTCCTGGTTTCTGGGATCTGTAAGAAATCTTTCAACTTCCAAAAATTAAAAATAAAATACTGGTCACAGAGAGAGAAGGAATCATAACACAGCATCCACCCAGACTTCAATCAATGAAACTTTACAATTTATTAGGACCAACTAGATGGGGATCCCTGAATTATTAATATGAAATTTTTTGTCCTAAATACAATGACATCTAAGCACTAAGCATTGGCTTATCAATGATTCCAACATTCAGGGAAATGAAAGAATTAAAATATTATTTTAAAAAATTAAAAGATTTAGTTAAGAAATCAACAACATCTATGAATATAAACTCATGTTTTTCTAAAAGATGTGACTCCAGTCCCAAAATAAATCATCAACTGTGAAACAGCCATAATACTGTTCCAACCAATGATTTTATGTTATCATAAAATCAAAAGAGAAGTAAGTACTTTTTAGGATAATAAGAAAATGTTAGCAATAAAGCATTACTAGAAAATATAGAATAGCATTCTGTTACCATGGGCTTTGTTTTTAGATCAATGATTTGATAAAAATTCATGTGTCCCTTTCTATTTAAAAAAAAAAGATAAAAAACCGACCACAGTAAAATGCCTCTAGGTCCGTGCATAGCACCTTAGAAATAAAAATCTATTATCTAAAGGATGGCTACAGCCTTAGCCCATCCAAAGAGCTCCTCCTACTGTTTTTTTCAAAATATGAAAGGAGTCTGAAGAGAGGAATATTCACTAAAGAACCAGAGCATGACAAAATCGAGCAGCAAGCAAGAGCATTCAAGCCTCTAAGTCAGAGCTACATCTCCGATTCCTCAAGCAGAACAAGCCAGAGGCCAAACTCTGACACGGATGGAGCTCCCTGGGTTCCTCAGGGCCCTCCCTCCCCATAAGCTGCTTTGTTGAGAAACTCTGCTCACCTGCAACTTTACAGGGGCTTTCTGGCAATACTCCCTTAATTCCAAGAATGTACGTACATGCTCAGTCATGTCCGACTCTTTGCCATCCTATGGACTGCAGCCTGCCAGGCTCCTCTGTCCCTGAGATTTTTCCCGGCAAGAATACTGGAGTGCGTCACCATTTCCTCTTCCAAGGGATCTTCCCAACTCAGGGATCAAACCTGCGTTTCCTGCATCTCCTGCATTGCAGGCAGATTCTTTACCAATGAGCCACCGGGGCAGCCCCTAATTCAGCTCTAATAAGAAAATAGAATTGGACAGAGTTGTAGGAGATAATTTTTTAACAAAATCGCTCTTCTCATTGTCTCCAAACACTCCTTCAAGGGCAGTCTCTTTACTCTGCACACATTATCATCTTGAAGAAGAGACAAAGGTTGGATTCAGGCATAAAGCAATTATTTTTAAAATGAGTGGTTCCTAATAACTTTCTAATTTAGAATTAATTTCTAATTCTAATTGCTTAATTCATCTCTGACATTTTTGGTGAATGGGTAGTAGATTTTGTTTTTCAGCCGAAGAACCTGAGGACACACACCTGAACCATAAAGAATAAACTGTAAATTTAGAAAATCTTGAGAAGGTGAGGAACAGGGGAGGAGAAAGACTATGAATGAGGACTTTTCCTCCTTACTTGATATAATTCTACATTTTTCAAAAATGTAAAGAATTTGAAAAATAAAAATGTTTTTATGTGTAACTTCTGAAATTTTATATTTTAAAGGATCGTCTAAAATTGTTTTCTGTGATCTGCTTACCTGTCTAAATAGTGGCCTAGTTTCTCTAACTGGTCCCTTTTGTTCAGTCATTCCACACACCAGAGCCTTAGGTCAACTGTCCCCAGACCAGGCATTGCAAGGGCTTCACAAACTGTCCTCATAATAGGCAAACATTCGCAGAGCACTGACAGTGTGCCAGGTACTGTCTCAAGAACTTCATCAGAACCATTTCATTTAATCCTCACCCAAGCATGTCAGTCCTAGGATGTACATCCTCTCAAAGGAGGAAGCAAGGTCCAGAGAGATTAAAGAAATTACCTGAGACTATTTAGCCGACAAGGATGGAGCTGAAATTCAGACCCAAGTAATATGGCTTCAAGCCACATCCCTAATCACTACACTCTGTTACCGCCCTAAAAATAAAAACACTTACTGAACCTGGGGGACTTACAACCTAGTTGGGTAGAAATGAAGGAACCCATCATAATACTATGTGATAAATGATAAGATAAAGATACACACAAATTTAAAAAGGAAGAAAACTTGACTGAGTGTTGTAGGGAGGGGTGGGGAGAGTCAAGGAAGGTTTTGTAGAGGAAGCCCCCAGCGCAGCCAAAGGCTGTCTCACCATGGAGCTAAAGGAAGGGAGAGTGGTACACACCTGCTGACATCTGCCTTTGACCAGGCACCTGGTGAGTGTTCTACATGGGTCATCTCACTCTACCCCACAATAGCCCCGTGAAATATGTGGTGTTACCCCCACTTCACTAATCAAGAGACTGATAGCAAAAAGGAAAAACAACTCACCTAGAATTGGACAGTTAGCAGGTGCCAGAGCCAAGCTAGCAACTCAGGAGATGCTCGTCCCACTCCCCACTCCCCCTCCACACACACACACACACACACACACACACACACACAAATAGCAGGAGAAGAAAAGGGAGGAATAGTAAGTACAGACCATGTGCAGACATACATTAACACATCCTTACACAGGGGAGACAGGCGAAGGGGCTCACCTGCACAGTGATGGATGGTACCAGACTTGTAACTACAAAGTGATCACTCAGTAATGTATGCAGGTGGCAAATTATAACATTGCACACCTGAAACATAAATCACATTTAAAATCCTGGCACAATAAATCACCATATTCAAAGCCATGCAACTACGGACGGGACTCTCTTATAAACGGACTTGTGTCTGGAAAAGTTTGTGCAAATGTTGACATGTGGCTCCCTGTCAAGAAGGCATAAGGTGACAATTCAGACTACTGGACCTCGGGGGGCCCTTAAATCTAGAGAGAATATTATTTCTAGAGCAACTCTGGGTTTCCACAATAACGCAGGTTCTTTGAGAAGGTAAGTGTAGCCACAGAATGAAGTGTTGCCTTGTCTCCATGGCTACGTTGTCATTTCTTCAAAGACAAAGACTGAGTCTCGTCCTCTTTGTCATCCTGGGCAAGGGCCTCACTCTTGTCAAGGTCACTCAGAACCTTTAAGAGACGAATCTAATGCTCATCTCTGTTCTCATCTCTCTCTCTCTCAGCAATAGGAGACACAGTGACTACTGAAGCCCATGCACTCTAGAGCCTGTACTCCACAACGAGAGAAGCCACGGCAATGAGCAGCCCATGTACTACAACTAAAAAGTAGCCCCTGCTCAACACAACTAGAGAAGGCCCATACATGGCAAAGAAGGCCCAGCACAGCCAAAAATCAACAAGTAAATAAATGAGATACTAGGACTTCAGCCATCATTTTCACCAGTATCCCAGCATCCAGAATGACGCCTGCCACATAATACGTGCTCAGTAGATATTCATTACAGAAATGAATATAAATATTGAAGAGAGGTTTGGGATTAACTGAAAGGTTTTGGCTAAGTGATGATTTCATGCTACAACTGGAGTTACAGGGGTTAAAAATATGAATCTCTGTTATAAACAAGTGATTACAGAGTCCCGAGTTGCCCAACTTGCTCTAACAAGTTTACATGAAATCTGGGACTGCAAGAGAGATGCTGGGAGAGATTGCAATCATTGAGTCTGGATCAGCTCCTTCTCTTTTGCATTCTCAGTTTCTCAATGTAGGAAACAAGTTTAAATGATGAACTAGCCTGTTTCTTTCCAGCCCCCACACTGCACTTACATGAAACTCAGAGTCACCAAGGCAGACAGCCTGCTCATGGTGCCAATTTGGACTAATATATGAATTATTCCATCTATATTGTCAGATATGTGTCATGTTCCCCTAGGATATGATGCAAAGTTATGTCATGAGACACACCAGATATCATATGAAAAATACCCACATGGACATTCTCTGCAATTCCTAGCTCCATTGCAAGTTCCATTTCCATTTTCAGAAATGTCCACTATTTTTAGATATTAAAGCAAATCTCATAAGGAGGATTAAGGATTAGGGGTTATCAATGTAAAGAGAAAACAATCATTCTTAATCATGACTGCATTATGTGAAAAAATTACTTCCTTTCATCAGATTTTGGCTTAAACCATTATACTGAAATTGGCTTCTGAAAAGTTGTCTCGGGTAACTTATTTATAGTCATGATGTGGAAAAACACAATTTGCTCCAGTATCCTATTATTTCTACATTGCTCTGTCATTTGTGACCTGAATAAGGTCTGGTGATTTCATAGGATGAGAAGGCGCTAAGATAGTTAGAGGCAAAGATAAAGGTCTTGCCTATTCTCTCCAAGATGATGAACTTGACTTGATGGAGATGCAAGTCATGGTACTTCCAAAAGCACGGCTGTCCGCCGGAAGCCTTTCCACATAGAGCCCTACTTCAAGGGACGTCAGGGTGAAGTAATGGGGCTGGCTTAACTACAGGTGATTTGAAAGGAAAAAATCATTTTTTGTTATAGGCGTCTGCATACCTCAGGGCAGTTTCCAGGTCATTTTTCATCATTTCACATTTCCCTTTGCACATCTTAACCACAACTGAACATTTCCTTTCCAGCTCCTCTACGAATGGTGCAACCATGAATGAGTTTCTCCCCTGCTGGTAGTATACCACATCACGTGAGAAGGCTTTAAAAGAGTCTTAGAGAAAAGGTGCCAGAATCCTGTGAACTGTCACATCTCTAGAGAAGAAAGACTCCTGACAACTTGCCAGCCATCAAAATTAAAATTCCTGTATTTTGTAAACTCTAAATTGTCTGACCAGCCCCCTGATATAGACATCTACATCCTTCATTTGCTTTGGTTCATCTCACAAATGACATGAAGATGAGATGCACTGATGAGCTGAAATTGAGTGTATGCGTGTGTGTGTGCTTGCGTGTGAAAAGGAGAACATCTGTTTTCCCAGGGTGTGTCAAAGATGTATGATTCTTAACAACTTCTGCTAGGATCTGCTCATAATCAAATGTTTAAATGTCTCATCCTCCAAACATCTGAGCCATACTAAATTAATGAAAGAAGATGGTAATTGTTCGCTAGGGGAATGAAACAGAATGCCACATTAAGAAATCATTGGAAACCCTGTTATCCGTTAACACTATCCTAACTCCAAAAGTTGGCAAAATAATATCTTAGGAATTCAAGCTATATTTTCATTCAAACTAAAGACATTTTACCTCCTGTCTAAACTGTAAAGTGTGAAAGTGTTAGTCACTCAGTCGCGTCTGACTCTTTGCGACCCCATGGACTATAGCCCATCAGGCTCCTCTCTCCATGGAATTCTCCAGGCAAGGATACTGGAGTGGATTGCCATTTCCTTCTCCAGGGGATCTTCGCGACCCAGGGATCAAACTCGAGTCGCTGCAGCAGGCAGATTCTTTACTGTCAGAGCCACCAGGGGAAGCCCCTAAACTGTAAAGTCCTCTACAATAGGGTCTGAGTCATGTCTCTGGGTTCTAACCGAATGTCCTACAAACAGAAGGGGCTGGATACATGTTTCTTTAATATATTTTTTAAATTTATTATTGGCTGTGGTGGGTCTTCACTGCTGCACGCAGGCTTTCTCTGGTTGCAGCAAGCAGGGCTACCCTCTGGTTGCAGCGCAGGGGCTTCTCCTTGCGTGGCTGCTTTTATTGTGGAGCACATCCGGGCTTCAGTAGCTGCAGCACGCGGGCTCAGTAGCTGTGGTACATGGGCTTAGTTGCCCTGAGGCATGTGAGATCTTCCCCGACCAGGGATGGAACCGTGTCCCCTGCATTGGCAGGTGGATTCTCAACCACTGGGCCACTCGGGAAGCCTGAGTATGTTTTCTGATGATGATAATAGCAATGATGAACTAACTCCCCTTAATTCCTACCATGAATAATATTCCACATATTTACTCATTAGATCCATACTTCTCAAAACATGTTCCACCTGCCTTGTAATATTGATGGTTCTAAAAATGGAGGAACAAAAAGGGCTCCTTAGATCAATTAAGATTGTGAAACCTGGGACATCCCTGGCGATCCAGTGGTTAAGACTTTGTCTTCCAATGCATGGGGTGCGAGTTTGATGCCTCCCTGGAGAACTAAGATCCCACATGCCTCGGGGCCAAAATACCAAAATATAAAATGGAAGCAATATGGTAACAAATTCAATACAGACTTTAAAAAATGGTCCTCATCAAAAAAAAAAAAAGATTATGAAACCTGAGCTTGCACAAAGTTAAAGATTTTTCCTGCCACAGAATTTCTTAAGAAACTTTATAACACATTTGTGCATTGTGAAACTCTAAAAGAGGGTCAGAGTTAGCAATATTTTCCAAAACTGTTTAATAAGGAAACCAGTGTCTTTCAGAACAAAGTTTGGGAAATGCCGCCTTAGACTAATGTTCAATGAGTACTCATTATATACAAGAATAGTGTCCATGGAAATCCATTCTTTCTCTCAGCCTCAGTTGTTGTTTTATCTGTAAAGAGACAATAATAACATCCACCACACAGGGTTGTCATGAAAATAAAGTCAAATCTATAAAAGGTCAAGTGAAGTAAACTGAAGTGGCTCAGTCATGTCCAACTCTTCGCAACCCCATGGACTGTAGCCTACCAGGCTCTTCCATCCATGGAATTTTCCAAGCTAGAATACTGGAGTAGGTTGCCATTTCCTTCTCCAGGGGATCTTCCCAACCCAGGGATCTAACCTGGGTCTCCCACGTCTGAGCCACCAGGGAAGCCACCTTACAAAAGCTCAAGCCTAGCCCAAAGCAGACACATAATGAATGCTCCTTCTCTGTCGCATAGGCAGCATGGAGGGGAAATGAAATTGTCTTGAATTTAACTAGACCTCCGTACACCTTTTAGGTGTGTCCACATGAGGACAGAACTGTGACATGTAGACACATTCTCTGGTTCAGGAGCCAAGTCAGGCCAGCCTGGCCATCTCCCACCCCAACTGGGATTTTCACATCCTTCACCTGATAAACCTCCACCTGCCACTGCCTTTTTTAATTAGACCCATTATTACTCACACAATCACACACACTTGCAGAGACCCGGGCATTCAAGCCTAAACAGAAAGCTCAGTACTTTCAATAGCCAACATGGGCTAAAGTGCATTGCTGTCAAGGATCTTGGGCAAAAGAAATGTATCATTTAGGGCTGAACAGTACACTCGTACTGCCTTTAGTTTCTAATCTGTGTTAGCAACACTGCATGGCAAAGTGGACTGAAATAAATATTTAAATAAAATCAAAGTAGCACAAAGCACTGCAAAAAACGAGCCTTTTATGAGTCGAAATTCATCCGTGATACTCCAGCGCCCTCTACTGACTATATTTTCCAACAGCTCAGACTGCTCCCGGCGGCTTTTTTGTGTTTTGCTTTGTTTTGTTTTGTTTTTTCTTGAGAACATGCGATGTTTCATTTTGATTAAAATTTTTTTACACATGAATTAGCAAAAAGTGTTAGTAAAATGGTACTTATTGTAGAATCGAAATACATGGAATTACTTAAAATTATTCTCTCTCTTAACATTACAATCCTCACCTAGAGGTCAGTTCAGTTCAGTTCAGTCGCTCAGTCGTGTCCAACTCTTTGCGACCCCATGAATCGCAGCTCGCCAGGCCTCCCTGTCCATCACCAACTCCCGGAGTTCACTCGGATTCACGTCCATGGAGTCGGTGATGCCATCCAGCCATCTCATACCTAAAGAGGTATCTTAATCAAAAACACTTAGAGATTTCCTGTTGAGCTGTAATCATGGAATATATATTACTGCTGCTTAAATTGTAACGTATTCCATAAAGAATTTGTGTGGGCATCCTCTTGGCACATCTATAGATTCTAATTTTTATTAATTATAGATGCAATTTTTGCCTCATTTAACATGGCCTATTGCTTTGGCTGCCAAATTTGGTAAATAAAAATATATCCCATGTACCTGCATGACATATACTGAATACTTACACTAAAAGTTACTAAATTACTGAGTAGAAAAGAATCCATTGTTTATCTGAAATTCAAATTTAATTGGGTTGCCTGTATTTACCCAAAGACCTTACCTATTTTCACATGTGCTCTGAATTTCATAATTGAAATTCTTTTCTCTTGTGATACGCAGTGCTTATCCTACCATAATAATGGATAAAAGCAAAACATCTCTCTTTGTCTTCTATTTCTTCCCTTGCATTTTCTGAGACACTGAATAGGTTTTAACATATCAAAGCCTAAAGCAAAAGATTGCTTTAGCAGGGTCTGCTAGGCATGACTGAAAACATTTGTTCTTTTTTTTTTTTAAGTTATTTAATTAGTAAATGAATTGAATGAGAAAAATTCTGAATTCCTGGATTTCTTTTATGCAGCAACAAAAAATACTATATGAAATATATAGAATATTTTGTTTTGCTTCGTTTTCAGAATAATGAATTTGAAAACAAGGGCACCTAGATGCAACATGATTCTAAAGCAGGAAATCTCAAGCCTACACAGTAGACTCACCTGTGAAAGTTTTAAAACTGAAGCATACCCAGGTCCCACCTGCAAATCAATTAAATAAGAACCCTTGAGGTTGGAACCCCCAGGAACCTCATGACTAAAAGCAGCTCTGGCTATTTTAATATGCAGCCAGGGTGGCCAACCACTGTCTTGAACCCATCAAGTCCCTTCAGAGAGAGCTTCTTACCTTTGACTTGCATGTGAATTAATGCAGATTGATTTAGTAGAATCTGGGCATTTCTAATTAGCTTCCAGTTGATGAAGTTGCTGCTGGGCCAAGGACCACAGTTTGAAAATCAAAATTTTAGAAGAGGCCACAGAAGAAAAGGGAATTTGTTTCAATATGGAACGACAGAATGTCTGTGTGAGCTGAAAATGCAGATTACTTACAACCACAACACCGTAATGATAACTGCTGTAGAAATAAAAGAAGGAGGGCGGCTCAGAGAAAAACTTAATAGTTCTGCAGTAGGTTATTGTATCATCTTGAGTGATCTTCCTGTTTTCTGTCAGTCTCCCTCACTGCCCAAAAGGACCTAATATTTGCTCCCTACTTTTGCAGAAATGCTATGAGAATTTGCTATGCAATAATTGAAAGCACACAAGTTTAGGTCATATTAGAATTTAGTTTATAGTTGAGTTCCATCAGACTTTTTTTAACCATTTTCGTCTGTTGAAGCAATATGCAGTCTGTGCAACCAAGTGAAGCTGATCAAATGAACCCTTGAAAGTATAATTGGTAAACCTCCTCATGAGCTTTTGAAAAATTAATCAAGACAGGTTTGATGAACCTTGATGAGAGAGTCTCTTTAGGACCAATGATTTAGTTCCCAGTGTATTGTCATGAAGGAAAATTCCAGCAGCGAATCCCAAGGTGACCCATTCCTCTTGTTTGGGTAGAGCATAACGACTTCTTGAACACTACAAAGAATTCTGCTGGTTTAAAAATCAATTGACTAGATTTGGTCAATATAATTAAATGAAACTGATCCTTCTGTTTCGAAAACTGTCAATTTGACTCACATGTTAACATTTTAATAAGGAAACAGCTACCATAATCTTCCAATGCCTTACAACAGAGTTCTGTGGGGTGTATGGTGAGGCCACTCAAGAGGACGGTTCTCTCACTTTCTGTATATCCCTTGCTCGAACTATGCCAGCTTTCCCAACTCACATGACTAACCTTCCTACCTACTTGCCCAAGGCCCCACCTAGTGACTGTTCTTATCAAAGCGGCTGTGAGGGGCATGCCCCTCTGCTGGTTTCCCTGGGAACTAATGAGCCAACCAGACATCAATTCCCCCAATAACTGGCAATTTCCCCTCCCCACCCAGCAGGAGGAAGCCTGCCGCCAGGTCCTGCCCGCCATCTGTCTGCTGCACACAGTCAGGTCCAAATCCAGGACCCTGCTTGAGACATGTAGGCTCTCTCATCCATTAAACCACTGATGCTCTGTTGCTGATTCCAGGCTCTTTCTTAGGCCTTAAAGCTGGGCAGGTACAGACCCTGTAAGCCTGTGGGGTGCAGCCCAAAAGGGTTATGTTGTAGAAAGCAGTGCATACAGTGTTGTCTTTAAAATGTCTCCAGAACTAGTCATGGAAATTAGTATTGAAATATTTCTTCTGCAAGCACTCAAAGCCAATGCTTTCATAAGGTCTTTTGCACATATTCACCAGAGAAGGCAGAGGCATTACAAATGGTGCCTCAAATTCCACTGCACAGCCGATCTCCCCCACCACCACCTGCAAAGTTACAAAACCTACCTCGAGCACACAGACATGGTCAACGAGACTTTCAGTTTTACTGTATTAACTCAATTCATGGTATGTAACCTAGTGATCACCTCTTGGAATTGTCTTCTGTTTTTCTGACAAGGTACCTCATCTACTTTTGGTCTTTTTCCCATGTCTCCATGTCTTCTTTCTCTGAAAAAAACCTGAAATGCTGGTCTTCCCTAGCTTCTAATCCTAGCCCTCTGCCCTTCCCATTTATCTCCCTTCATTCTTACAACTTCAACTATCAGGCATAAGGTGACAACTCCATCTGTAACTCCAGGCCTGGCCTCTCCTCTAAGCTCTAGATTCTTGCTGTTCAATAGGGCAGTTACTAATCACATGTGACTAAAAAATTTTAGTTAATTAAAATTAAATAAAATGTAAAATGCCATTCCTTTAAAAAAAACACTCAATGATTTTATTTATTTTGGCTGCATCACTTAGCATGTGGGATCTTAGTCCCCCTGTTCAGTGATCAAACCCACACCCCCTGTATTGGAAGCATGCAGTCCCAACCACTGGACCGCCATTTCTCGGTCTCACTAGCCACAGTTCAATACTGAATAACCACATACACTTCATGTATGCCACATGGATAGTTCAGGTGAAAACCATTTCATCATCACAGAAAGTTCTATTGGACTTAGATAACAGCAGCTAGTAATACATATGCCAGTCATCCTTCTAAGTCTTTTATATGTAAACAAATCTAATCCTCACAAATGTCTCAGGTACTCAACAGTAGTCAAAATCACAGAGACAAAAAGTAGAACACTGGTTACTGGGGGGTCAGGGAGTGAAGACTGGGGAATTGTTTAAAAGACATGGAGTTCCCATGTTGCAAGATGAAACAGTGCTGGAGATGGAGGATGGTATTGGCTATACAATATGAATGCACTTATTACCACTGAACTGTACACTTAAAAATGGCTACGATGGTACATTTTATGTGTATGGTAGCGCAATGAGAACAAACAAGGTTTGTGCTAAGTACTGTTAAGATAGTGGTGAAATTAGTATGTGTAGCTTTGGAAATGGGAATTTGGGACGCCTCACTATCAAAGATAACTAATGCCAGCAATAAGAACCCTGAAAGAGAATTCAATTAAAATGGGAGTTTTATGGTAGACATTTTCAAAAAAAGGTGTGCTTGGGCTTATAGCTTGAAAAATGAAACTAATATGATGAAAATAAATTGATAATATATTTAACATTAAGGTTAACATTGCAATGATTTGCTCACACTTAGAACAAAGGCATTGGTTATACTGACATAAATTTTGAAAAAATTATGAATAAGTAAATGCACATTTAATTTTTTGGGTACTAGATGCACATGTACAAAATTCAAAAGGTTCAAAATCGTACACAGCAAATAGTAACATTTCCTCCCTCTCCAACATCTAGTTCACTTTCCCTGGTGGGGACTTTATCCACTGCGTGCGTGCTCAGTTGTGTCCAAATCTTTGTAGCCCCGTGGGCTGTAGCCCACCAGGCTCCACTGTCCATGGGATTCTCTAGGCAAGAACACTGGAGTGGGTTGCCATTTCCTTCTCCAGGGGATCTTCCCAACCCAGGGATCAAACCCATGTCTTCTGTGTCTCCTATATTTGCAGGCAGATTCTTTACCACTGAGCCACCTGAGATAGCTCATTGTATTTACTTATAGGAATATTCTAGACACCTGTATGTATATGTGTTCAATCACGAGGTTGGGAAGATCCCCTGGAGAAGGAAATGGCAACCCACTCCAGTATTCTTGCCTGGAGAATTCCCCGGACAGAGGATCTTGGTGGGATATAGTCCATGGGGTTGCAAAGAGTCAGACACTACCGAGTGACTCACACACACACACACACACACACACACACACACACAGTTTTCCACAGTGGCTGCACCGACATTTCCACCAATAGTGCACAAGGGTTCCTTTTTCTCCACACCCTCACCAACACATTATTTCTTGTCTTTTTTATAAGTCATTCTAACAGGCAGGGGGTGATAATTTCACTGTGCTTTTGATTTGCATTTCCATGATGATAAATGATGTGGAGCTTCTTTTCAAGTACCTGTTAGCCATCTATATGTCTTCTTTGGAAACCTGTCTATTCAGATCCTCTGCCTATTTTTTTAATCAAGTTGTTTGGGGGGAGGTACTATTGAGTTAGAGAAGTTATTGCTATATTTCGGATATTAACCACTTATCAGATATATGATTTGCAAATATTTTCTACCATTCAGTAAGTTGCCTTTTATTTTGTTAGTGGTTCCCTTTGTTATGAAGAAGTACTTTAGTTTGATGTATATTTTTGACCCTTGTAAACTTCTTAGGTGAAAACAGTATGTCATAGCTTGTACATCTCTTATTATGAATAAGGTCACATAGATCTTATGCTTAAAGAGGTACCTATTTGTATTCTGTCCATGTTATTTGCTCATTTTTCTGTTGTTTTTTATATAGATGTAAACAGTCATCACTTTACTATAATATCTTTCATGCTACTGGGTGGAAAATATTTATCTTCTTTTTTTGAAGATTAAAAATGCTGTTAAGAGTATCGATAGCACCTTTTATGGTTTTGTAATTTTTGTGTCACTTTAGGCTTTCCCAATCTAGGATTATGTTTAAAATTCTCCCATGTTCTGGTATTTTTATGGCTTTCTTTTCTATTAACATCTTTGATATCTCTGGAACTTATTTGGGTATAGAAATAACTTAAGCATTTAACTTTTTTCCAGATGTCCAGTTTTCTCCAAACCACTTACAGAATATTTCATTCTTTCCCACTGTTTACCTTTTCTGACACTCAGGTTACAGAGCTTCTCATCTCCCTGGGAATTGGGTACCAGTTTCCTTGAGAACCGGATACTTTATTCCACATTATCCCTTTCCACAACCTTTCTCTCACTGTCCCTGCCCCCTTCTAAGGCCTTCACACAGAGTTTCCTCTTGTTTGGAAGTCTCCTTCCACATCCCCTGGACTTGCTAACTCCTCCTCAAACTCAGGTCTCAGTTCAAACGTCACTTCCTCTAGGTTGGGTACCCAATTTTATAGCCCCAAACCACCCCACACTCCTCCTCCTTGGTGCAGCTGTTCCCTACAATACAGATCCAATCCAAGTTGGACGTTTCAGTATCCCTAGTGCCTGCGTCAGTATATAGTAGACAGTCAGTACTTAGTAAATATTTACTGGGCCTTCCCTGGTGGTCCAGTGGTTAAGACTCCATGCTTCCAATGCAAGAGGCATGAGTTTGATCCCTGGTCAGGGAACTGAGATCCCACATGCCATGCAGCATGGCCAAAAAGTAAAAATTAAAATAAGAGTTTACTGAAGTAATGCAATATCTATTTTTTCCCTCAGATTGATTCTCCTCGTCATGCCGTGATGGGGAAAATGGAGGGGAGGGGCACTGTGCTTCCCTTAGTGAGTCTTGAGTCCAGCCTCTTGACACAAACTCCTCAGGGCCTCCTACCAATAACTGGCCACTCCAGTGACCAGCCTGGCCCCTCCAGACGCATCTGACTTTGACCCTGTCGATCCAGATTTGGAAGGGATATACATAAAGCTTTGGCCTTTGCTCTGGAACTCTGGGATTTACTAATTTTCAGAAAAGGAAACATTATGTTAGAGTTTTCTAGACCCAGTTTGATTTTTTCCCCATTATTTTACCACCTTCAATGTGAGGCAATATAAATGCAGATAGCACTCAGGATGTCACTAAGGATTAATTTTTTCCATTTATCTACTTATCTGGCTGCCTGGGGTCTTAGCTGCAGCGTTCAGGATCTCTGCTGTGGCATGCCGGCTTAGCAGTTGTGGTGCACGGGTTTAGTTGCCCCACAACATGTGGAATCTTAGTTCTCTGACAAGGGATCAAACCCACGACCCCTGCACCTCAAGGCAGATTCTTACCCTCTAGACCACCCAATTTTTTTTCTCAACTTAGCCTTAATACCTGTTGAAAAAATATTATTATCCTTATAAAATCCCATATACTCTACTTGCTAATTTCTATAGAACCAAATTCATTCTGCTTGGGAACTCTGTCACTTGCATTATCCAAGTTAGCAGTAGAAATCAGCAGGGAAAAGAAAAAAAAAATGTGAGGGGGAAAAATGCAGGTTATTAGCAGAATACTTAGCTCTTGCTTCTCAAATATTTAAAATTCAGGGAAAAAGTTCCAAAATTCAAGTGCAATATTATCATCAACATAAATTAACATTTAATTAATTATTCACTCAGGGTATTGCTCTGAAGTGAGTTTAATTAACAAATATCTAGGTTTGGTAATATCTTGCCTGGATATCTCTATCCCCTTGAGGAGGTTGAATCGCTGAATAGTGTGGTCTGATTGCTGCAGACTAAGATTATCCTGTTTCATTCTTCAGTCTGCCCTTCCTTCTCTTTCCCAAGGGCAGGAATGAACAAAACAATGATTTTCTAATTGTTTAGCACTCAGTTTTCTGCCTAGCAAAGACTGTGTAGTTATACCAGTTCTCACTTTCTTTAAAAAAAAATATATATAGTATTTAGAATTCAGTGCATATTAATCTTTAAATCATTTCCTCCAGTTTAAAAAAATAGTGGAAAATTTTATTTACAAAGTACGTAGAATTGTATAATGAATTCTCTATCTCCATCAGTTTTGACACTTATCAACATTCTGCCATGTTGTTTAATCTATACCTCCACCCACTGTCCATGGGCTTCTTATTTTAAGAATTTCTTCTTTACTTATTTTTATTTTTGGCTGTGCTGGGCCTTCGTTGCTGTGCGGGGACTTTCTCCAGTTGTAATGCGCAGGTTTCTCGTTGCAGTGGCTTGTTGCGGAGCACAGGTTCTAGGACACCGGGGCTTCACTAACTGGCACATGGGCTCGGGAGTTGAGGCTCGCAGGCCCTAGAGCACAGGCTTGATAGAGTTGTGGCTTCGGGGTTAGACGCTCCATGGCATGTGGCATCTTCCCAGACTAGGGATCAAACTGGTGTCCCCTGCATCGCAAAGTGGATTCTTAACCACTGGACCATCAGGGAGGCCCTCAATTCTTTTTTAAGGTAAATGTTACATATGTTGAGATGTCTAAATATTACCTGAACAATTTTGACAGTGGATACATCTGTGTAACCCATATCACAATGAAGATACAGAACACTTCCATCAGCCCAGAAAGTTCCTTCTCTCTAATCCCAGTCAATTCTCCGGCCTCTCCCTCACTCCAGGCAACCACTGTTCTGATTTTTTTTCAACACAGACTACTTCTATCCATACTATAATTTCATATACATGGAATCATTAAGTATGTACTCTCTTGTCTCATGCTTTTAATTAGCATAATGTCTGAGCTTCATCCAGCTTATTATATATATCAGTGATTGATTCCTTTTTATTGCTGAGCAGTATTCCAGGGTAAAAATATACCATAATTTGTTTACTCATTCTCCTGTTGACAGACATTTCATTGTTTCCAGGTTTTAGTTATTATAAATAAGTTAACTTATTATGTTGTAGACATTCTTATACAAGTCTTTTTGTGGATTTGTTTTCATTTCTCTTAAATAAAATACCAAGTTCAGGACAGCACAGTCAAGGGATAGGTGAATGTTTAACTTTATATGAAACTGCCAAACCTTTTTTTGAAGTGATATTATTTTACATTCCTACCAGTAATGCATGAGAGTTCTGTTTGTACATCTTAACAAATATTGGCAGCAGTCTATTAAATTTTTGCTTTCCTAGTGGCTGTGTAGTGTAGTTTCTCATTGCAGTGTTTATTGGTCAATTATGTAGCTTCCTTTGTAAAGTGTCCATTAAGTGTTTTAATTTTTTTTAATTTTATTTTTAAACTTTACATAATTGTATTAGTTTTGCCAAATATCAAAATGTGTCTGACTCTTTTCAACCCCCATGGCCTGTAGCTCACCAGGCTCTTCTGTCCATGGAATTCTCCAGGCAAGAATACTGAAGTGCTGCCATTCCCTTCTCCAGGGATCTTCCCAACCCAGGGATCAAACCCGGGTCTCCCACATTGCAGGCAGACTCTACCATTTGAGCCACCCCTATCTTGAGTCATAGAAACTCTATATTTTCACATTAGAGTTGTCAGATAAATGAATATTTTCTTGCAATCCATGGTTTGCCTGATTTTCAGAGTTATTCTGGTTAAATTTTTATTTTATATTATAGTTGATTTACAATGTTGTATTAGCTTCAGGTATAGAAACATAGCATCACCAACTCAATGGACATGAGCAAACTCCAGGAGACAGTAGAGGACAGGGAAGCCTGGCGTGCTGCAGTCCAGGGGGTTGCAAAGAGTCAGACATGACTTAGCAACTGAACAACAACACAGAGCAACGTGATTGTTATAAATATACATTTTCCATTCTTTTCCAGATTCTTCTTCTGTATATGTAAGTTATTACAGAATAAAGAGTTCCCTGTGCTATACAGTAAGACCTTGTTTGTTATCTATTTTATATATAATAGTGTGTATATGTTAATCCCAAACTCCTAATTTATCCCTCCCAACTTTCCCCTTTGGTAACCATGTTGGTTTTCAAAGTCTATAAGTCTGTTTATAAATAAATTCATTTGTATCATTTTTCAGATTCCACATATTAGTGATTATCATATGATATTTGTCTTTCTCAGATTTACTTCACTGAGTATGATAATTTCTCAGTCCATCCATGTTACTGCAAATGGCATTGTTTCATCATTTTTTATGGCTGAGTAATTTTCCATTGTATATATGTACCACATTTTCTTTATCCATTCCTCTGTCGATGGACATTTAGGTTGCTTCCATGTGTTGGCTATGGTGAATAGGGCTGCTATGAACATGGAGTGCATGTATCTTCTCAAATTATAGCTTTCCCTGGATAGGAATAGGATTGCTGGGTCACATTGCAACTTTTTTTAGTTTAAGGAAATTCCATGCTGTTTACCGTAATGGCTGCACCAATACCCATTCCCACCAACAGTATAGGAGGGTTCCCTTTTCTCCACCCTCTCTTAGCATTTATCATTTGTAGACCTTTTTGATGATGGCCATTGTGACCGTGTGAGGTGATACCTCATGGTAGATTTGATTTGCATTTCTATAATAATTAGCAATGTTAAGCATCCTTTCATGTGCTTTTTGGCCATCTCTGTCTTCTTTGAAGAAATGTCTATTTCGATCTTCTGTCCAGGGTTACATGTTTTCTTGATATTGAGCTGCATGAGCTGTTTATATATTTTGGAGATTAATCCCTTGTCAGTCACTTCATTTGCAAATATTTTCTCCCATTCTGTGGTTATCTTTTCATTTTGTTTATGATTTCCTTGGATGTACACAAGTTTTTATGTTTAATTAGGCCCCATCTGTTTGCTTTTATTTGCATTACTCTAGGATGTGGCTCCAAAAAGATACTGCTGCAATACATCAAAGAGTGTTCTGCCTATTTTCTCTACGAGTTTTATAGTATCCAGTCTTATATTTAGGTCATTAATCTATTTTGAGTTAATTTTTGTGGTGTTAGAGAATGTTCTAATTTCATTCTTTTACATGCGCCTGTCCAGTTTTCCCAGTACTACTTAATTTGAGACTGTCTTTTCTCTATTATATATATTCTTGCTTCCTTTGTTGTAGATTAATTCATCATTGGTGCATGGATTATTTCTGGGTTTTCTATCCTGTTCCATTAGCCTATACTTCTGTTTTTGTGCCAGTACTGTTTTGATGACTACAGCTTTGTAGTATAGTCTCCAGTCAGGGAGCCTGATTCTTCCAGCTGTTTTTCTTTCTCAGGAATGCCTTGGCTATTTGGGATCTTTTGTGTTTCTATACAAATTTTAAATTTTTTTGTTCTGGTTTTGTGAAAAATGCAAATGGTAATTTGATAGGGATTGTACTGAATCTGTAGATTGCTTTGGGTAGTATAATCATTTTGACAATATTGATTCTTTCAATCCAAAATTATGATTTATCTTTCATTTGTATTATGTTTGATTTCTTTCATCAATGTCTTATAGTTTTCAGAGTACAGGTCTTTTGTCTCCTTGGCAAGTTTGTGTGTGTGTGTGAGTCGCTCAGTCGTGTCCAACTCTTTGCAACCCTAGGGGTAGTCTGTAGTCCCCCAGGCTCCTCTATCCATGGAATTCTCCAGGCAAGAATCCTGGAGTTGGTTGCCATTCCTTTCTCCAGGGGATCTTCCCAACCCAGGGATAGAACCTGGGTTTCCCGCATTACAGGTAGATTTTTTACTGTCTGAGCCCTGGGTAAGTTTATTCCTGGGCATTTTATCATTTTTGATGTGATGGTAAATGGGATTGTGTCCATAATTTCTCTTTCTGACTTTTCATTGTTATTGTATAGAAATGAAAAAGATTGTGTATTGATTTTATATCCTGCAACTTCACTTAACTCATTGATGAGCATCTTTAGGATTTCTATATATAGTTCATGCCTTCTGCAAACAGTGACAGTTTTACTTCTTTTCCAATTTGGATTCCTTTTTATTTATTTTTCATCTGATTGCCATGGCTAGTACTTTCAAAACTATGTTGAATAAAAGTAGCAAGAGTGTACATCCTTGTCTTGTTCACTGTTGAGTACGATGCTAGCTGTGGGTTTGTCATATACAGCCTTTATTATTTTGAGGAGGTTCCCTCTGCACTCACTTTCTGGAGAGTTTTTATCATAAATGGGTGGTGAATTTTGTCAAATGCTTTTTCTGCATCGATTGAGATAACCATGTGATTTTTTTTTTCCTTCACTCTGTTAATGTGTTATAATCCACTGACCAGTTTTCATATGTTGAACCATCCTTGTACCCCAGCAATAATCCCACTTGGTTACAGTGCGTGATCCTATTAATATGCTGTTGAATTTGTTGTATTTCTATACACTAACAATGAACTATCAGAAAGAGAAAATAGGAAAATAATACCATTTATAATTACATCAAAAGGAACAAAATACCTAGGAATATATCTAAGGAAGTAAAAGACTTGTACTTGGAAAACTATAAGATGCTAATTAAAGAAATTGAAGATGACACAAACAGAGGGAAAGATACACCATGCTCATGGATTAGAAGAATCAATATCGTTAAAATGACCATATTATCCAAGGCAATCTACAGATTCAATACAATCCCTATCAAAATACCAATAGTATTTTTCACACAACCAGAACAGTGTTCTTGCCTGGAGAATCCCAGGGACAGAGGAGCCTGGTGGGCTACCGCCTATGGGGTTGCACAGAGTCGGACACAACTGACACGACTTAGCAGCAGCAGCAGCAGAACAGCAAATAATTCTAAAATTTGTACAGAAACACAATAAACAATAGCAAAAACAATCTTGAGAAAGAACAGAGCTAGAGTTATCATGCTGCCTGATTTCAAACTATACTACAAAAGCTATACTAATCTGAACAGTAATGGCACTGGCACAAAAATAGACACACAGATTAATGGAACAGAAAAGAGCCCAGAAATGAACCCACACTCATATGGGCAACTAACCTATGACAAAGGAAGCAAGAATATACATTGAGGAAAAGACAGTCTCTGCAATAAATGGTACTGGGAAAACTGAACAACTACATACAAAAAAAAAAAAAAAATCAACCTGGACTATTTTCTCACACAAAGCACAAAAGTAAATTCAAAATGAATTTAAAGACTTAAAGTAAGACCTGAAACCAGAAAACTTCTAGAAGAAAACATAGGCAGTAAACTCTTTGTCATCACCCTTAGTAATTTTTGTTTTGATATGTTTCCTCAGGCAAGCAAAAGAACAGCAAAAATAAACAGAAGGGACATCAAACTAAAAAGCCTTTGCATAGCAAAGGAAACCATCAACAACATGAAAAGGTCACCTACTAAATGGGAGAAGATATTTGCAAATAATATCTGATAAGGGGTTACTTTAAAAATATACAAAAACTCATACAACTCAACATCAAAAAACAAACAACCTGATTTAAAAATGGACGGAGGATCTGAAGACATTTTTCCAAAGAATTCATACACATCACACAAGGGCATACTTCACAGGTTTCATAATCAAGTATTAAAATAATCACATATAATAAAAACAAATCACTATCATAAAAACAAAACACAAGTAATAACAAGTATATTGTAGAAAATTTTAAATGAACAATTTATTTGCTTTATTTACCAACTGGTAAATAAAGATCCAAGCCGCAAAGATACAATGGTTGCCTTTGCGTTTAAGGCAATTTCATTTCTCACCACAGTTACTTTTTCTGATGTTAGAATCAGCATCTTCTGTGTCTTCCCTGTATTTAATTGATCGTTTATGTTTGTCCACTTAGGAACCATACTTTCTTCATGATCACTGAAGCTCTATAGTATAAAATATCATTTTCTTCATATATTTGAGTAGTATCGATCCCGGTTTTGAAAGTCTCTATGAGCATATCTTGCATAGGTCTTATTATGAGGGATCCTTCCAAAAGGTTCATGGTCATTGAAACAAGACTCAAAAACTTCATCAACAGCTTTCTGAGCTACTTCTTTGTTAATGTTCCTAACAGCCAGGATAGAACGAATGGCTCTGTCTCGCACACAAGTCTAAGGAGCAAGAAAGTATATAGCGTTAATGAAAATTTACTCATGAAATAGTAACACTTCACAAAAGGTCTGAACCACGGTCAAAATTAATTTTCTCTCATGTTATTTTATTCATTTCTATCAGTCCAAAAAATAAAGATGCAATTATGGAGCATGTTTAGCTCAATCTAAAATTATTTAGGTATAAGAAAGATCTCCTCTCCTCCCTTCTTCTTATCTTTCCCAATGATGATAAGTTCTAGGAAATGTCTGCTAAACAGTAACTCCCAATTTGAAAAATCATAAAAAAACGTCTATAAATAAGGTTCTGGTTGAATTTTTTTTAACTTGAATAAATCTGAAATATACTGCTGTGCCTCTCTCTCTCAATTTTTCATAGCTGACCATTGCTAGATAACTTTTCCTTTGACAGGGGCATCTCCCCTGAAGGCAACAGGAAACCACACACAAAATTTGAAGGTTTTCTAATTTTTCAGGGGGGAAAAAAAAATCAAACAACTTTTTTCTTGGGCACACACTATACAAAAGCTAGGCCTGTTCTCCCACTGCCTCCACCTATCTTCATCCTATTGCCCGCTGTATTCATCCACTGCTACTTCCAACCCAAAGTAAAAAGAGGAGAGATTTCTTTCAAAGACTCTCGGCCCCGGATCACATGCCTTATATGCATTAGCCTCTTCTTGGGGATGTGCTGAGTGTACCCTGCTTCCGCTCTTTCCACTGAGAGCCAGAACACACGGCCCATTCAAATGCTGCCTGAGCTGACTTCACCAGAAGAGCAGGGATTGGAGGGCACAGATGCCATGTGGCTCAGGACAAGTCAGTGGCACATCACCAAGTGGACCTGACACAGGCTGAAAGCGTAACAGCCTTATCTGCTCAGTCACCCTTCCCAGGCCCCAGGTTTGCCTTCTGACTCCCATTCACTGAGTTCACAGTTTCTCTTAGTTCACTGTGACATTCCACCTTCCTCCCCAGAGCTGAGTTGAGTTACTCCACCAAGGACCTTCCTGTTGTTGTTCCAAGCCTGTCCTTTCTACATCTGGTTGAAACTGTTATCTTGATACCCATGTACATCACATACTGGTCCAGCAACCTCTTCCCATAGAAAAGCTCTGACCAGCCTTTCTCCTCAGTGTGGACACAGAGCCCCTTGGTTGCTGTGGAAGAACTGCTCACATTCTTCACCAGTCCATCAGTTCTAAATTTCCTCTCCCCATGTCCATTTATCGGTGACCTTAAAAGCTTTCCAGCAGGACTGATCTGGCCTATAGTTTTCATTTTGTTTTGTGTACAAAATCTCTCAGCTCAGTTCTTCAGAATTAAGTCTGTGCCGATCCAAAGCTTTGCTGTCACATCACACAGCCTTTATAAAGGTGCATTAATACACACTGCGCTGAAATGCAGTCTCTGTTCTCACAGGTATTACTTTTTTGTCTCAAGAACAATGATAGTTTGAAAACAGAAGTCCAGGACTGTTAGAATAGAAGTAAGACAGGATGTGATTTCATTTCTATTCATTATCTACCCCCGTCCAAAATGATCCCATGCGAGATATCATAGCTCTTTTCACTGTGAAAATCTCCCAGTCACAGAGCTTCCCCATAATTATAAAAACATAACTGAATTCCCTCTGTTGGCTTAAGTGATATAAATGTTGTATTCTGTTCAAATAATAGTTCTTTCACATTTCAAATACTAAATGTACTTCTCATTTTTCTATGCATTATTTCCACTCATAGCACTCTTGACAGTTAAGCGATTTCATATGTTAGTTTTTACCTGATGGTGTTGTTTTAATCCAAAATGCAACCTGAATATTTCATTTAAAAATGAGCAGTCTCCACTAAGGTTAGCAGCTCGAACCTGTCACAAAGACAGAAAGAAGACAAAAAGAAAGTAAGCATTTGTGCTCTACACCTTATATCAACTGATTTTTTTATTATAAAATAATATAAAATTGGCATATTTTTCTGAGGACAGAGTACCTGTAAGATTTTAACGCTACTGACTTACGAAGTTCTTAAGAAAAAGAGCAAAGGGCTTCTCTGGTGGCTGAGTGCTAAAGAATCTGCTGCCAATACAGGAGACATGGGTTCGATCCCTTGTCCAAGAAGATCCCACATGCCGTGGAGCAACTAATCCCATGCGCCACAATTACTGAGCCTGTGCTCTAGAGTCCAGAAACCGTAACTACCAAGCCTTTGTGCCATAACTGCTGAGGCCCATGCTCTGCAACAAGAGAAGCCGCCACGATGAGAAGCTGGTGCACCACAAGTAGAGTTTAGCCCCTGCTGGCTGCAGCTAGAGAAAAGACGGCATGGCAACGAAGATCCAGCACAACCAATAAATAAACAAATAATTACTGAATCCAGAAAAGCATTTAAAAAAAAAAAAAACAGACAACTATAAGCTATGCTACAAAACACCAAATATATGGGGGGAATCACCTATTCAAAAGGAATTTTCAAAATGTTTCTCTGGAGCCTTAATGACAGAACTAATTTCTTTTGGAACCAAAAGTCAGAGTTGGACTTCTGAGTTAAAGATTATGGTCTCTACAATCTTTACAGATACTCTGTTCTCACTTCTAGCAATGACCAAAAGGACTCAAGAAAGCGTTCTTCCAAAGACCTACAAACTGATTTTCAACATGCTCATAAAACAGAACAGTACCTAAGACACTCAGGCACACAAACCTCCCAGGCCTCCTAGCCCAAACCCCTGAAACTCTCCCGTACCTTCCCTTAAACCCATGTAAGTTCATGACCTTCCTCCAAGGCCTCAATTGGCCTATGAAAAATTAATGGGTACAAGAATCAAGAACATTCCAAACTGGTCATGCTATGAATATGACCAGTTTGGAAGTTGGCCTGAAGTTAGCACATATTTTCTAATTTGCTGTATCTTTAAGGTAAGAAGCAGCTTTGTGTATGTACTCAGTCATGTTTTCCAACTCTTTGCAACCCCATGGACTATAGTCCACCAGGCTCCTCTGTCCATGGAATTTTCCAGGCAAGAATACTGGAGTGGGTTGCCATTTCCTAATCTGAAAAGCAGCTTTAATATGTGAAATAGTTGTGGAACTACCCACATTCTATAGCCAGCCTGGCCACAATTTTGCTCATTCACTGCAATCAGATAGCCCACTTCCTGTTACTCCTATAATAACATAGCTTCATTCCTCTGAGGAGCTCAAAGCACTTAACACACTTTAACTAGCTAACAGGCATTCATTCTTGTAACACCCAAGAGAAAGAAATATTCAAAAGCTCAGGTTTCAGTCTTTTTTCCAAATCATATGAGTTATAATCAGATGCAGTGAGGCTGCTTATTAATTTCAAGGGAAAGAGAAAATAATCTAAGTTATGAAATATAAGCTTGAAATTTATATTAATTTTTTTTAGCTTCTCAGCACATTGCACTCTTCAATTAATGAAATGCAAGCATGAAATACAAATGTCTTTCTAGGAGCATATATGTATGTATTTCTGAAAGCAATCCAATCCACATAGGAAGGTAATAATAAATATCTTCCTATGTTGTATTTTTCATACTGTTTATGGGGTTCTCAAGGCAAGAACACTGAAGTGGTTTGCCATTCCCTTCTCCAGTGAACCATGTTTTGTCAGAACTCTCCACCTTGACCCATCCACCTTGGGTGGCCTAACACAGCATGGCTCATGGTTTCATTGAACTAGAGAAGGCTGTGGTCCATGTGATCAGTTTGATTAGTTTTCTGTGATTGTGGTTTTCATTCTGTCTGCCCCCTGATGGATAAGGATAAGAGGCTTTTATGGAAGCTTCCTGATGGGAGAGACTGACTGAGGGGGAAACTGGGTCTTGTTCTGATGGGCGGGGTCATGCTCAGCAAACCTTTAATCTAATTTTCTGTTGGTGGGCAGGGTTGTGTCCCCTCCCTGTTGTTTGACCTGAGGCCAAAACTATGGTGGAGGTAACGAAGATAATGGCGGCCTCCTCCAAAAGGTCCCCTGCACGCACTGCTGCACTAAGTGCTGCACTTGTACCAGGCAACCGCCAACCCACGCGTCCACCAGAGACTCCTGGACACTCATGGGCAAGTCTGGGTCAGTCTCTTGTGGGGTCACTGCTCCCTTCTCCTGGGTCCTGGTGCACACAAAGTTTTGTTTGTACCCTCCAAGAGTCCGTTTCCCCAGTCCTGTGTTAAGTTCTGGCGGCTCTATGATGGGATTAATGGCAACCTCCTCCAAGAGGGCTTATGCCATACCCCGGGCTGCTGCACCCAGAGCCCCTGCTCCTGCAGCAGGCCACTGCTGCCCTGTACCTCCACAGGACACACTCAAACACCACAGGACACACTCAAACATTTAATATCATCTTGAAAGTGAAAGTGAAGTTGCTTAGTCATGTCCGACTCTTTGTGACCCCACGGACTGTAGCCTGCCAGGTTCCTCTATCCATGGGATTTTCCAGGCAAGAATACTGGAGTGGGTTGCCATTTCCTTCTCCAGGGGATCTTCCCAACCCAGGGATCAAACCCAGGTCTCCCAAATTGCAGGCAGACTCTTTACAGTCTGAGCCACCAGGGAATCCTATATAGCTACTAGCAGGCTGCAGATGAGAGAAAGGAAATGTCTCAAAACTCAGAGATTGGCACCAGGCCCCTCACCCACAACATGCATTTTGAGATAACACTGGCACAAAGTGAGTTCTCCCAGGCCATACAATGATTGACATGAATCTTGAAGAAAGGCAGGTTTCCAAGCAAAGACATGCAAACACTCAGGGGCTGGTCTGGTTCAGTCTCTGTGGAGTCTCCTGGTGTGCACAAGGTTTTGTTTGAGACCGCCAAGTGTCTCTGGCAGGTATGGGGTTTGATTCCTAATGCAATGTGGCCCCTCCTACCGTCTTGCTGGGGCTTCTCCTTTGCCCTTGGACATGGGGTATATTTTTTGGTGGGCATTCTCATGTCAACAGTTGTGCAGCAACGAGTTGTAATTCTGGAGTTCTCACAGAAGATGAGCACACATCCTTCTACTCCGCCATCAAAGATAGGCAAAGATAGGCAAAAAGATAGGACACTGGAAGATGAACTCCCCAGGTCGGCAAGTGCTCATATGCTACTAGAGAACAGTGGAGAAATAACTCCAGAAAGAATGAAGAGACAGAGCCAAAGAAAAACAACACCCAGTTGTGGATGTGACTGGTGATGGAAGTAAAGTCTAATGCTGCATAGGAACCTGGAATGTTAGGTCCATGAATCAAGGTAAATTGGAAGTAGTCAAACAGGAGATGGCAAGAGTGAACATTGACATTTTAGGAATCAGTGAACTAAAATGGACTGGAATGGGTGAATTTAACTCAGATGACCATTATATATACTACTGTGGGCAAGAATCCCTTAGAAGAAATGGAGTAGCCTTTACAGTCAACAAAAGAAATGCAGTATTTCGGTGCATCTCAAAAACAACAGAATAATCTCTGTTCGTTTCCAAGGCAAACCATTCAATATCGCAGTAATCCAAGTCTATGTCCCAACCAGTAATGCCAAAAAAGCTGAAATTGAACAGTTCTATGAAGACCTACAAGACCTTCTAGAACACACACCCCAAAACAATGTCCTTTTCATTATAGGGGACTGGAATGCACAAGTAGGAAGTCAAGAGATACTTGGAGTAACAGGCAAATTTGGCCTTGGAGTACAGAATGAAGTAGGGCAAAGGCTAATAGAGTTTTGCCAAGAGAACTACCCCCTTTTCCAACAACACAAGAGAAGACTCTACACATGGACATCACCAGATGGTCAACACCGAAATCAGACTGATTATATTCTTTGCAGCCAAAGATGGAGAAGCTCTATACAGTAAGCAAAAACAAGACCAGGAGCTGACTGTGGCTCAGATCATGAACTCCTTATTGCCAAATTCAGACTTAAATTGAAGAAAGTAGGAAAAACCACTAGACCATTCACGTATGACCTAAATCAAATACAGTGGAAGTGACAAATAGATTCAATGGATTGGATCTGATAGACAGAGTATCTGAAGAACTGCGGACAGAAGTTTGTGACATTGTACAGGAGGCAGTGATCAAGACCATCCCCAAGAAAAAGAAATGCAAAAAGACAAAATGGTTGTCTGAGGAGGCCTTACAAATAGCTGAGAAAAGAAGAGAAGCTAAAGGCAAAGGAGAAAAGGAAAAATATACCCATTTGAATGCAGAGTTCCAAAGAATGGGAAGGAGAGATAAGAAAGACTTCCTCAGTGATCAATGCAAAGAAACAGAGGAAAACAATAGAATGGCAAAGACTAGAGACCTCTTCAAGAAAATTAGACATACCAAAGGAACATTTCATGCAAGATGGGCACAATAAAGGACTGAAATGGTGTGGACCTAACAGAAGCAGAAGATTTAAGAAGTGGCAAGAATACACAGAAGAACTATACAAAAAAGATCTTCATGACCCAGATAACCATGATGGTGTGATCACTCACCTAGAGCCAGATATTCTGAAATGCAAAGTCAAGTGGGCCTAACGAAGCATCACTACGAACAAAGCTAGTGGAGGTGATGGAATTCCAGTTGAGCTAGTTCAAATCCTATAAGATGATGCTGTGAAACTGCTGCACTCAATATGCCAGCAAATTTGGAAAACTCAGCAGTGGCCACAGGACTGGAAAAGGTCAGTTTTCATTCCAATCCCAAAGAAAGGCGATGCCAAAGAATGCTCAAACTACTACGCAATTGCACTCATCTCACACACTAGCAAAGTAATGCTCAAAATCCTCCAACCCAGGCTTCAAAAGTACATGAACCGTGAACTTCCAGATGTTCAAGCTGGATTCAGAAAAGGCAGAGGAACCAGAGATCAAATTGCCAACATCCATTGGATCATAGAAAAAGCAAGAGAGTTCCAGAAAAACATCTACTTCTGCTTTACTGACTACGTCAAAACCTTTGACTGTGTAGATCACAACAAACTGTGGAAAATTCTTAAAGAGATTGGAATACCAGACCACCTGACCTGCCTCCTAAGACATCTGTTTGCAGATCAGGAAGCAACAGTTAGAACTGGACATGGAACAACAGACTGGTTCCAAATCGAGAAAGGAATACATCAAGCCTGTATATTGTCACCATGCTTATTTAACTTATATGCAGAGTACATCGTGTGAAATGCTGGGCTGGATGAAGCACCTGAAATCAAGATTGCCGTGAGAAATATCAGTAACCTCAGATATGCAGATGACACCACACTTATGGCAGAAAGCGAAGAAGAACTAAAGAGCCTCTGGATGAAAGTGAAAGAGGAGAGTGGAAAAGTTGGCTTAGAATTCAACATTCAGAAAACTAAGATCATGACCTCTGGTCACATCACTTCATGGCAAATACATGGGGCAACAATGGAAACAGTGACAGACTTTATTTTGAGGGGCTCCAAAATCACTACAGATGGTGACTGCAGCCATAAAATTAAAACACTTGCTCGTTGGAAGAAAAGCTATGACTAACCTAGACAGCATATTAAAAAGCAGAGGCATTACTTTTGCCAACAAAAGGTCTGTCTAGTCAAAGCCATGGTTTTTCCAACAGTCATGTATGGATGTGAGAGTTGGACTATACAGAAAGCAGAGTGCCAAAGAATTGATGCTTTTGAACTGTGGTGTTGGAGAAGACTCTTGAGGGTCCCTTGGACTGCAGAGATCCAACCAGTCTATCATAAAGGAAATCAGTCCTGAATATTCATTCGAAGTACTGATGCTGAAGCTGAAGCTCCAATACTTTGGCCACCTGATGCGAAAAACTGACTCACTGGTAAAGACCCTGATACTGGGAAAGACTGAAGGTGGGAGGAGAAGGGGACGACAGAGAATGAAATGGTTGGATGGCATCACCAACTCAATGGACATGAGTTTAAGTAAGCTCCTGGAGTTGGTAATGGACAGGGGAAGCCTGGCGTGCTGCAGTCCATGGGGTCACAAAGAATCGGACACAACTGATTGAACTGAACTGATGTTGCATTTTTGAAATGAACTGTTTTATTCTACGGAAAGCTAGCAACTTTACCTGTGGAAGGCAGCACAGCAAACCCATCAAGAACCTTGATTGTAATCTTGCCTCTGCCACTTACTAACCATGGTATCTAAACAAATGCCTCACTTTTCACATAAATAAAATGGGAATAACAGTATCTACACCTCAAGGGATTGTTGTGAAGATTAAATAAGAACCCACAAACAGAACAGTGTTAGGCATACAGCCCTCAGTAAATGTTTATATCAATTTTATAAGAAATGTTTATTCCATAGGAAAAGATGTTTTTTTATATTTTTTATAATTAGTCATAGTCATATAATAGTCAAATCACTATTATTAGGATTTCAGTTCAGTTCAGTTCAGTTCAGTTGCTCAGTCATGCCCGACTCTTTGCGACCCCATGAATCACAGCACGCCAGGCCTCCCTGTCCATCACCAACTACCGGAGTTCACTCAGACTTACATCCATCGAGTCAGTGATGCCATCCAGCCATCTTATCCTCTGTCGTCCCCTTCTCCTCCTGCCCCCAATCCCTCCCAGCATCAGAGTCTTTTCCAATGAGTCAACTCTTCACATGAGGTGGCCAAAGTACTGGACTTTCAGCTTTAGCATCACTCCTTCCAAAGAAATCCCAGGGCTGATCTCCTTCAGAATGGACTGGTTGGATCTCCTTGCAGTCCAAGGGATTCTCAAGAGTCTTCTCCAACACCACAGTTTAAAAGCATCAATTCTTCAGTGCTCAGCTTTCTTCACAGTCCAACTCTCACATCCATACATGACCACAGGAAAAACCATAGCCTTGAATAGACGGACCTTTGTTGGCAAAGTAATGTCTCTGCTTTTGAATATGCTATCTAGGTTGCTCATAACTTTTCTTCCAAGGAGTAAGCGTCTTTTAATTTCATGGCTGCAGTCACCATCTGCAGTGATTTTGGAGCCCAAAAAAATAAAGTCTGACATTGTTTCCACTGTTTCCCCATCTACTTGTCATGAAGTGATGGGACCAGATGCCATGATCTTTGTTTTCTGAATGTTGAGTTTTAAGCCAACTTTTTCACTCTCCTCTTTCACCTTCATCAAGAGGCTTTTTAGTTCCTCTTCACTTTCTGCCATAAGGGTAGTATCATCTGCATATCTGAGATTACTGATATTTCTCCCAGCAACCTTGATTCCAGCTTGTGCTTCTTCCAGCACAGTGTTTCTCATGATGTACTCTGCATATAAGTTAAGTAAGCAGGGTGACAATATACAGCCTTGATGTACTCCTTTTCCTGTTAGGATTTAAAGGTTATATTTAAGACAAAAATTGTATTCAATAGTTAAAAATGGAAATCGAAGACCAACATGGAATTATAACAAGAAAACAAATATGTTTAAATAAATCATACTTGAATAAAGTGTTCAAACACACAATGTTCAGGGTGGGGGAAAGTATCTTCTACAATAAAACTTACCTCAGAGCAGGCCAAATGTCTGACATTGGTGAACCAATTGACGTGAGCACGACAATGATCGAACGCGTGAATGAGCTCGTGGGTGACCACTCTGTTCATGTGGGCCTGATTACGGATATTATTCTGACACAGAACAATCTAAGAGGCACCAAAATGAGAGAAGTTCAGTTATTTCTAAGAGCTCCTCTCATTTCATAAGATTCCACCTTCACTCTCACCTGAGGGGGCTCACTGCATGGAAAGCCTCACTTACTCTTCTCTATCGAGCCCACACCCACCCCACCATCAAGGCCCAGTCTTCTCCATACATGCCAGGAAGCCTTCCCCAAGGGCTCTCCTCTCCTTGGACTGCACAGCACTTAGTTTAAGGACATTTATTCACATACCATCCTCGCTGGGTGGACTGCACCACTGTCTTGGACTCTTAATAATATTTAACCATGGACGGTGGAATGAGGCAGAGATTCAAATTCCAGCCCCACTCCTTACTAAGTCAGTGACCTTGGGCAAGTTTCTTAAGCTTTATGTGCCTCAGTTTCCTCAACTATTAAAAGGAGATGACTTACATTACCTACCTCATAAAACTGTGAGAATTAAATGAGAATATATGTAAAATGCTTCTTATCAAGTTTCTGAATGAGCAATCAATCAACAATGCATGACCACACTGTCCCATTCTACTAGAATTGCCAGGAAAAGTCCTCAGAAAGACCTTCAGAAAGAAGTGCAAAAAGCCAACAGCACACTGAACAGGAGGACCCTATAAGAATAACAAAGACATGAGGGGTCCTAATAATAATAGTTTCTACTTACTGCGTACTTACTATGTGCCAGACACTGGGACATGTCCCAGGTATTTTATATACATTCATTCAGCATTCAATTTATTCAACTAATATTTATCAAGACCTATTAGATTTACAGTCTACAAATGGAGATAGAAATTAATCAAATATTTACTAAAATGCTTGAGCACATGCAATAACAGCTGTTATGAGTACATACAATGGAGTACCAGACCTGATCTGCAGAGTTGGGAAGTGGTTCTCTGCAGAAGGAATGTTAAAACTGGGATCTAATGGATGGATGAACAGGAGTTAAATTGGAGGAGAGGGGAAGGGAGCATTTCAGAGACAGAATAATACACGCAAAGGCTAGGGGGAGGGTTGAAGGACAAGAATGTTTGAGAAGGTGAAGGTAGGCCTATAGGACTGAAGCACAAAGTTGGAGGTGGTAGGCATGAGGTAGGGCTGGTGAGGTCATCAGGGCCAAGTCACTCTTTATCCTGACAGCAATGGGAAGTCACTGACAGGGAACAGTGAAACAGGGGGTGTTTTATTTTGCTTTCATCCTTTTGACCACAGTTGGAAAAACAGGCATAAGATGATCCAAACTGGATGCAGAGAGACTAACTGAATGAGAATAAAGTATTCTAGGCAACAGATAATAGTGCCCGAGCTAGGGTGGTAGAAGCCTAAAAGGTATTTAGGAGGTAGATTGCACAAAATGTGGTGCTGGATAGAAAAGAAGGGAATCAGAGGTATCAACGATGACCCCTAAAGTTCTAGCTTGGGTAATAGGATGGATGGTGGTACCATTCACTGATATATGCAAAACTAAAAGACCAGGTTGGGTGGAGATGGAGGATGGTAAAAATCATCAGTTTGGATTTGGACATGTAAGGTCTGAGATGCCTTTAAAACTTGCAAGTGTAGGTGTGCAGTGAACACTTGGCTCTACGGATGTGGAGTTCAAGACAGAGTTCTGACCTAGCAAAACAAATGAGATCACCTTGGCAGAGTGCAGGAAAGAAAAGAAGGGGCTGTAACACTCTGGATTAAGGGACCTCAACATTTAAGGGCTGGTACAGGAAGCTGAGCTACCAAAGGAGCCACTGCAGGAGTGCTGCATACCGGAAACCGTGGCAAGAAAAGTGGCGTTAGCTGTTCAAGTCAAGTGAATGCATGAGATATGAGCCAGCAATGCACTCTAGGCAGAGACCCTATAATAACTCCTGCCTGTGTGCTTCAGGAGAGAAAGTGAGGAATTCACAGCAGCATTGCTTATAACAATACAGTTGGAAATGACATTAGAGAGAGTAAACTCTACTACAGACATCAAATCAGATCAGATCAGTTGCTCAGTTGTGTCCGACTCTTTGCGACCCCATGAATCGCAGCACGCCAGGCCTCCCTGTCCATCACCAGCTCCCGGAGTTCACTCAGACTCACGTCCATCAACTCAGTGATGCCATCCAGCCATCTCATCCTCTGTCGTCCCCTTCTCCTCTTGCCCCCAATCCCTCCCAGCATCAGGGTCTTTTCCAATGAGTCAACTCTTCGCATGAGGTGGCCAAAGTACTGGAGTTTCAGCTTTAGCATCATTCCTTCCAAAGAAATCCCAGGGCTGATCTCCTTCAGAATGGACTGGTTGGATCTCCTTGCAGTCCAAGGGACTCTCAAGAGTCTTCTCCAACACCACAGTTTAAAAGCATCAATTCTTCGGCACTCAGCCTTCTTCACAGTCCAACTCTCACATCCATACATGACCACAGGAAAAACCATAGCCTTGACTAGACGGACCTTTGTTGGCAAAGTAATGTCTCTGCTTTTGAACATGCTATCTAGGTTGGTCATAACTTTCCTTCCAAGGAGTAAGCGTCTTTTAATTTCATGGCTGCAGTCCCATCTGCAGTGATTTTGGAGCCCAGAAAAATAAAGTCTGACACTGTTTCCCCTGTTTCCCCATCTATTTCCCATGAAGTGATGGGACAGGATGCCATGATCTTCGTTTTCTGAATGTTGAGCTTTACGCCAACTTTTTCACTCTCCACTTTCACTTTCATCAAGAGGCTTTTTAGTTCCTCTTCACTTTCTGCCATAAGGGTGGTGTCATCTGCATATCTGAGGTTATTGATATTTCTCCCGGCAATCTTGAGTCCAGTTTGTGTTTCTTCCAGTCCCGCGTTTCTCATGATGTACTCTGCATAGAAGTTAAATAAGCAGGGTGACAATATACAGCCTTGACATACTCCTAACTGTTGCTTCCTGACCTGAATACAAATTTCTCAAGAGGCAAATCAGGTGGTCTGGTATTCCCATCTCTTTCAGAATTTTCCACAGTTTATTGTGATCCACACAGTCAAAGGCTTTGGCATAGTCAATAAAGCAGAAATAGATGCTTTTCTGGAACTCGCTTGCTTTTTCCATGATCCAGCAGATGTTGGCAATTTGATCTCTGGTTTCTCTGCCTTTTCTAAAACCAGCTTGAACATCAGGAAGTTCACAGTTCACATATTGCTGAAGCCTGGCTTGGAGAATTTTGAGCGTTACTTTACTAGCGTGTGAGATGAGTGCAATTGTGTGGTAGTTTGAGCATTCTTTGGCATTGCCTTTCTTTGGGATTGGAATGAAAACTGACCTTTTCCAGTCCTGTGGCCACTGCTGAGTTTTCCAAATTTGCTGGCATATTGAGTGCAGCACTTTCACAGCATCATCTTTCAGGATTTGGAATAACTCAACTGGAATTCTATCACCTCCACTAGCTTTGTTAATAGTGATGCTTTCTAAGGCCCACTTGACTTCACATTACAGGATGTCTGGCTCTAGGTCAGTGATCACACCATCGTGATTACCTGGGTAGTGAAGATCTTTTTTGTACAGTTCTTCTGTGTATTCTTGCCATCTCTTCTTAATACCTTCTGCTTCTGTTAGGTCCATCCCATTTCTGTCCTTTATCGAGCCCATCTTTGCATGAAATGTTCCTTTGGTATCTCTGATTTTCTTGAAGAGATCCCTAGTCTTTCCCATTCTGTTGTTTTCCTCTATTTCTTTGCATTGATCGCTGAAGAAGGCTTTCTTATCTCTTCTTGCTATTCTTTGGAACTCTGCATTCAGATGTTTATATCTTTCCTTTTCTCCTTTGCCTTTCGCTTCTCTTCTTTTCACAGCTATTTGTAAAGCTCCCCACCCCCCCAGACAGCCATTTTCCCTTTTTGCATTTCTTTTCCATGGGGATGGTCTTGATCCCTGTCTCCTGTACAATGTCACGAACCTCATTCCATAGTTCATCAGGCACTCTATCTATCAGATCTAGGCCCTTAAATCTATTTCTCACTTCCACTGTATAATCATAAGGGATTTGATTTGGAATAATATACACAACAGTGACACTAAATAAACCAGGGATGCATACAAGACAGAAGAATCTCACAATGTTGTACAGAAGAATTAAGTTACAGAGGACTATATCCTGTATAATTCCATAGAATGACAGAGTATTACATATGACCCCAAGTATATATAAAGCTTAAAAGCAGGCAACAAAGGACTTTCCTGGTGGTCCGGTGGCTAAGACTCCACGCTCCCAGTGCAGGGGTCCGGGGTTTGATCCATGTTCAGGGAACTAGATCCCACATTCCACAGCCAAAGGTTTTATGTGCTATGACTAAAGACCCCACATTTTGCAATGAAGATGAAAGATCTCACTTACCACAACTAAGACCTGGTGCAGCCAAATAAATAAATTTTTTTTAAACTTTTTTAAAAGCAGGCAACTACACAACACAATGTTTCACTATATACATAGATGTTAAAACCATTCAGACAAGCAGGGAATGATTATTACGAAAGTCAAAAATAAGGAAGGGGGGCTATGATCCAAGAAGGGACACACAGGCTTCTAAAGTCCCAGCACGGTTTTATTTCTCAAATCTGTGTGGCAGTTATACAGATGTTAATTTTATTATTAGGACTTAAAGCATACATATAGGTTTGTTATTCTTCTGTATGAATGAGTTACTTCACAACAAAAATTTTAATTAAAAAGAAAAAGAGTTCCCAACTGTGTATAACACTGCTGAGAAATAAGATGAAGATTCAAAAGGTGTACTCTATTTAACCCCAAAAGGGAATGAACTCACCAGGACCCACCTGGAGAGCTATAGGTGTTACAGTTATCAATTTACAAATGAGGAAAGGATAAGAAAACTGTAGTACATATACACAATGGAATACTACTCAGCCATTAAAAAGAATGCATTTGAATGAGTTCTAAAGAGGTGGATGAAACTGGAGTCTATTATACAGCGTGAAGTAAGTCAGAAAGAAAAACACCAATACAGTATACTGATGCATATATATGGAATTTAGAAAGACGGTAACAATGACCCTATATGCGAGACAACAAAAGACACACAGATGTAAAGAACAGTCTTTTGGACTCTGTGGGAGAAGGTGAGGGTGGGATGATTTGAAAGAATAGCATTGAAACATGTATATTATCATACGTGAAACAGATCGCCAGCCCAGGTTCCATGCATGATATAGGGTGCTCAGGGCTGGTGCACTGGGATGACCCTGAGGGATTGGGATGCGGAGGGAGGTGGGAGGGGGGTTCAGGATGGGGAACACATGTACACCCATGGCTGATTCAAGTCAGTGTATGGCAAAAACCACTACAGTACTGTAAAGTAATTAGCCTCCAATTAAAATAAATTAATTAATTTTTTTAATTTACAAATGAGGAAACTGAGAATAAAATAAATAACTTGCCCAAGCCCCATAGCTAATAAGCAGGGGAATAAGGATTTGAACTCAAAGTCTATCTGACTCCAAAACTCAGACATCTCACCCCTCTGTTATGTTGCTCTTTCCATGATCTCCCTGCAACAGCTATAAATAACCAAAATACACATAACGTCCCCTAGCAGGAAACAATTAAATGTAGTTAAGTGTGTTATATACTCATTATGGAATCAGTGACATACAACACTTATATTTACCCTCATCACATGACATATCCATCTACCACCTCGAGACTCTGTCAGAACCCCCCACTGACTTAAAACTAGCATGTTGACTTGAGTGTACTTTACAAGAGAAATCTCATTTAATTCTCATAACCGTTCTGTGAGATAAATACAATCACTACCCATATATTACAGATGAGAAAACTCACTCTCCTTATCAAAAATTCTCAAAGATGCATCATTTCCCACTGTGTAAAGATGAAACTCTTTATCCTGACATTCAAAGCCTCCCACCATATAGCAGCTGAACTGCACAACATCCCCAATGGTAACCACACCCACCTCCAAGAATTTAACCTGCCTCAAATTCTATCATTGTCTGCATTCATGTCTTGTTTCCCCTGTGAGATGTGAGGACCTTAAGGGTCAGAATCGTCATTAACTCATTTTTTTTCAATCCTGCACAAAGTCTACCAAGTAGAATGCCTGGCATGTGGAAGGCACTCAGCAAACATGAGGAGAACTGGAGGAAAGAAAACAACTGGGTAAAACGCCTACCTGAGACACTGAAGAGTCAAAACCTCCACTGACATTTCCATTACAATCTTCACAAGAAAAGTGTCTGTCTTTGTTAACAGCACTAGAAGGCAAGAAAGGATTAAAGAGACCACGTCCAGAAGCAGTGTCCATGGGGCACAGCCGTGGGCCAGGAGACCCAGATCACCCACATCTCCACCACTGCCACACAGGACACCTCGGGAAAGCACCTGAACACCTTCAGCACTTAGTTCTCTCGTCTGTAAAATAAGGAAACTGTCTTTGCAAAATCGATCCCAGTTCAAATGCTAGGCCATGAGTCCATAAAGCATTGGCTCGACTAATGAAGACCACATTGGAAATATGCTGGGGTTTCTGCCCTCGGGCCAGAATGTTAAGAAGGGGAGCTCAGAAGTCACTTTTTCTGATCCCCTCAAAGTTGAACAACACCCGGAAGGCTACTGCATGCATAACAAACTGAGACTTCGTCTCTATTAAGGATAATGCTGAGACTGGCATAGTGAAAAAACCAGGTTTGGTAATTAGTTACGATAAAGATTTTTAGTATTGTCTTTACTAAATACCTGAGATGAATGGTGGAGCCAGAGATGTGGAGTTAGGGCAGAAGAGGTCCGGAGAGAACAAGGCCTGCCTGGAGAGAATGCGGCCAACCACCACCAGCACCACCTACCATATGGAAAGGGCTTTGTGGCCTGAAGTGAAAAATCCGAAGTAGTTCCAGTTTGTGGGGGATGGGGGAGAAAGGAGTGGTTTGTTTTCAGCAGTCAGAATATAGAGAAGTACTTTAAAAAGATTTACTTACCAACCTGAATGCTTCATGGCATCAAGTAGAAGTTTGACATATGGATCTAGAAAGATATTGATTCAATTACATATGGTAATTGAAAAAAAACAGCAGCAATTAAATTATCCAAATATTATAAAAGAAAAAAATACCTCTCAAATCTTAGTGAAGTAATACTAATATCTAATTTTAAGTAACACTAATCAGTAATTAGTAATAATTTAAGTAACATTAATATCTTAAAATTGATTAAAAAATAAATACAAAAAGATAAGCTTAAATTAACATAACAGCAGGTCTTTAATGAAATGAAACACTCACAGAAATACCAAAATGTTCCATCAAACATCTTAGATAATATCAAATGTTTCTCAGTTAAATGCTCAAACACCATGTGTTAAAATATATACCAAAAGACATGTACAAAATATACCAACATGACTGTGGTCATAGCCACAGAAATGAACAGCAGCACAGTATCCAGATTAGAGGAAGGCAGTAAGTGGCCCCACTGTGGTCTGCCCTCATCTGTACACAGCATCCCATTCTGAGTACCACACTCTAAACAGGGCCTGCCAACCAAAGCTGTTCCACAGGGGAAGGTGACTGGAATAGTTCAGGGCTTTGTTCCACAGGAAGCAAGAAAGGGATTTGTAGATTTGGAAAGGAGAAAGAAGATATACAGATGGCCAACAGGCACATGCAAAGAGGTTCAACATCTCTAGCTATTAAAGAAATGCAAATCAAAACTACAATGAGATATCACCTCACACCAGTCCGAATGGCTATCATCAAAAAATCCACAAACAACAAATGGTGGAGAGGGTGTGGAGAAAAGGGAACCCTCCTACACCGTTGATGGGAATGTAAATTGCTACAGCCGCCATGGAGAACAGTACAGACGTGCCCTAAAAACCTAAAAATCGAGCTACCACATGACCCGGCAATCCCACTCCAGGGCACACATCTGGAGAAAACCATGTTCCAAAAGGATTCATGTATCCCAATGTTCATTGTAGCACTGTTTACAAGAGCCAAGACGTGGAAGCAACCTAAACGTCCATTGACAAAGGAATGGATAAAGAAGATGTGGTACATATAGACAGTGGAATATTACTCGGCCACTAAAAAGAATGAAATAATGCCATTTGCAGCAACATGGATGGACCTAGAGAGTGTCATACTGAGTAAAGGAAGTTAGAGAAGGAGAAATACCATATGACTTCCCTTATATATAGAATCTAAAAAGAAACGATACAGATGAACTTACAAAACAGAAAGAGACTCACAGACAGAAAACAAACTTATGGTTGTGGGGCAGAGTCGGGGTGTGAGAAGGGATAGTTAGGGACTTTGGGAAGGTCATGTACACACTGCTGTTTTAAAATAGATAACCAACAGAAACCTATTGTAGAGTACATGGAACTCTGCTCACTGTTACTTGCCAGCTTCAGTGGGAGGGGAGTTTGGAGGAGAATGAATACATGTATATGTATGGCTGAGTCCCTACGCTGTCCACCTGAAATTACCACAACATTGTTAATAGGTTATACCTCAATACAAAATAAAAAGATTAAAGTTAAAAAAAAAAAAAAAGATTTAACTAAGGCCACAATAATTTCAAGTATCTGAAGGGGTGTCATGTGGGAATAGATTCTGCCAACATTTCTTCAGAGAGCAGAACAAGGACCAAAGGGCAGAAGTTACATGGAGCACATTTCAACTCGGCATGAGAAAAGGTTTTTCCAACAATTACAGCAGTCGATACAAGGGCCTGGTAGCCTCAAAGGGCTTCAAAGATAACCTGTTCCAACAGAGCTCTAAAACACTCTGGTCAATTGATGGCACAAAGGTTTCTGGTCAGTGATGGGGGTGAAAAGGCCTAGACAACTCCGGAGCCCCCCACCACCACTTCTAAAGAATCTATGAGCCTGTTAAAATTACAGGAAAATATAAGGAACCCAAGTGCCTCTAACATCAACTTTTCACATAGATGTCCTGTCTGAGAATATAAATGCACAGCAAATTACATGACGTAAGCAAAAAAAAAAAAAAAAAAGATATTAAGGTTTTCAAATGCTGAAAGCAAAAAACAGGTAAGTAAAAGTATTGTTGGATGAGAAAGTTAGGTACTGGTTACTGCTTTTCTAACCTGACCCCTCTTAAAGAGTGTTAACAGTAAAACAATTATTATTAATAAATTCTACTTAGTGTATATCAAGTATCAGGCACCATACTAAGTGCAGTATTACTGAAGCACCTGAGAGTTTTACAGAACTAAAATGGGTTCAAAAGTCCAGTGTCCTCTTTTAAAAAAAAAAAAAAAATTGCTGGGAGCACATTGGTTTGGTTCTTCAAAGAAGGACCTACAGTATTTAGAATGGATGTGCTTTGGAGAAAAATAAAACAAATGTCTCCCTTGAGGCCTGATCTCTTTCATCACACCCATCCCAGGGATAGGATTTTAAAGCTGCAGGTTGATGCTTTAATACACTAACAGGTTCTCCAGCAGCTTTCCCCTTGGAAGGGTGAAGCAGGTTAATTCCTACTGGGACTCAAGTTCAGCACCTGGCCCTTCTCACTTCCTATCTCAACTCTTGCTCCACTTTTTGGCTCTTCCACTGTAAAAAACAGCTACAGTTTCTTTATTCAGCTCCTGATACACTGGCTCTTTAAACTTATAAAACCTATTCCTCACAACAACCCCAAAAGAGGTACTTTCACCCCTTCCCAACTCCCTTTTCCTTTTCCTGATAAAGACAGACAGGATCAGAGAGTTAAATCACTCTTCCATATGTAACAAGGAAAGGGATCAAAATTTAAACCCACTTCTAAATCTGCAGCCCATGTCCTTTTCACTGCATTCCACTTTGGAACATTTTAAAGGCAGGGTCCCAACTACTCTCTGTATTTGCCCAAAGCAGAATCTAGGAGGCATTTGATACATATTTGCAAAGTAAACACAATGTCATCATTCCCCTCTACTCCCCTTTCTCCTTCCCTGATTCCTGGAGATGCAGGTAATCTCAAGAAGGATGGAAAACTCACTGAGTGGTTGACTTTTGAACTGTCACTGGCCAGCCATAAAACAGTAGTCTTGTTTTGGGACAAACAAGTTTGTCTTTGATTCTCTTAATGTATCTAAAGTAAACTCGGGAAGTCTCAGTTCAGTTCAGTCGCTCAGTCGTGTCCGACTCTTTGCGACCCCATGAATTGCAGCACACCAGGCCTCCCAGTCCATCACCAACTCCCGGAGTTCACTTAGACTCACATCCATCGAGTCAGTGATGCCATCCAGCCATCTCATCCTCTGTCGTCCCCTTCTCCTCCTGCCCCCAATCCCTCCCAGCATCAGAGTCTTTTCCAATGAGTCAACTCTTTGCATGAAGTGGCCAAAGTATTGGAGTTTCAGCTTTAGCATCATTCCCTCCAAAGAAATCCCAGGGCTGATCTCCTTCAGAATGGACTGGTTGGATCTCCTTGCAGTCCAAGGGACTCTCAAGAGTCTTCTCCAACACCACAGTTTAAAAGCATCAATTCTTCGGCACTCAGCCTTCTTCACAGTCCAACTCTCACATCCATACATGACCACTGGAAAAACCATAGCCTTGACTAGACGGACCTTTGTTGGCAAAGTAATGTCTCTGCTTTTGAATATGCTATCTAGGTTGCTCATAACTTTTCTTCCAAGGAGTAAGCATCTTTTAATTTCATGGCTGCAGTCACCATCTGCAGTAATTTTGGAGCCCCCAAAAATAAAGTCTGACACTGTTTCCCCTGTTTCCCCATCTATTTCCCATGAAGTTATGGGACCAGATGCCATGATCTTTGTTTTCTGAATGTTGAGCTTTAAGCCAACTTTTTCACTCTCCACTTTCACTTTCATCAAGAGGCTTTTTAGTTCCTCTTCACTTTCTGCCATAAGGGTGGTGTCATCTGCATATCTGAGGTTATTGATATTTCTCCCGGCAATCTTGATTCCAGCTTGTGCTTCTTCCAGCCCAGCGTTTCTCATGATGTACTCTGCATAGAAGTTAAATAAGCAGAGTGACAATATACAGCCTTGACGTACTCCTTTTCCTATTTGGAACCAGTCTGTTGTTCCATGTCCAGTTCTAACTGTTGCTTCCTGACCTGCATATAGGTTTCTCAAGAGGCAGATCAGGTGGTCTGCTATTCCCATCTCTTTCAGAATTTTCCACAGTTTATTGTGACCCACACAGTCAAAGGCTTTGGCATAGTCAATAAAGCAGAAGTCTAGGGCCTTGTAAAAAAGTTAAGAATCTCTAGTGCAATGTCCCTGGATTTAGAAACTGGTCAGCAGATGGTGTCCCTATGTAACCCACAGCAATGGTTCTTAACCTTTTCAGGTTCATGGGCATCTCAGAACATCATGGGGCTATGAACTCTCTCCCCAGAAAAATGCCCTTAGGAGCATACAAACAGGAGTTTCGTAGTACATATCAGAAGTTTCCACATTCTGAAGCCCATCCGTGTATGAAGGTTAAGAACCCCTTTCAACAAAGAGTAGGACTGCAAAACTGTCTTTGCACTGCCAGCAGCAGTGAGCCAGGACAAAACAGGGCAGGACACAACCCTTAGAGAATGACAGAGCTGTGTGGACATGACATAAAATGGTTAGAACCAATTAGGCCCAAGACAGCAGAAGATCCAACTTTCAGTAGATCTTGAGCCTTATTATATACTCATTTTAATTTATCAGCATGCTAAATGACACATCGCACAGCAGTTCCAAGGCTAACCATAAAAGGCCAAACAGTGGGCTCTGGCCCCAATCCTGGAAATCCCCACCCTGTCTCCAAAAGAGTTGGAATAATCCTCCCACTCATTAGCCTATGAAATTATCTAGCCCATAAAAACTAACCAGCCCATATATCCAGGCCACCCTCACCACCTAAGACAGACCACCTTCTGTCTATGGTACAGGGATCTCCCAGGGCCTCCCTTCTGAGACAGCCCACACTGTCTATGCAGTTTGTATCTCTCTCAATAAATCTACTTCTTACCTATCATTTTGCCTCCTGCTCAACTCCTACTGCAGTGAGACATAAAGAACCTGAACTTCCTGAGACCAGGTGTGCGATTGCATTTAAAAGACAGTAGGTTCCGGTCCCAGCCTGCAGGGCTTAAGTCCCAATCTGAGTTTTAGCTGGGTTCAAATCCCATCTGAGTTGCGCGGTTTCAGCAAGTATGCTTTAATTAACGTAGCTCTTTAAAACTCTGCTTCACCTGGACTCTCCAGTCCCCATATTAATGCACAATTTACCTATGAAATGAGAGGATCTGTCAGAGTGTCACGGACAGGGCTAACTCCTAACCCGACTCCTCATTCACGCCACAAGCAAACAGTCCTGAAGAGGGCCTCAGCGCCTTCTCTGATCGAAACTGAGGCTCAGCCCCCCACACCCACCCCACGATGCCAAATCTGCCTTAACTCTGCCCCTGGGGCCAGAACCCGGCCCCGCCACACCTGAGCCGAACCCCGAGCCCCCTAGCGGAGGGGTGCGGAGGCCCCTCCCTGCCCGCCCGGTCTCAGACCCCACCCTGCAGACGCCCAGCCCCCGGGTCAAGGCTCCTACTTGTGGCCAACGTCTTTAAGAGCATAAGCTGGCACTTCTGGTTGTTGGTGAAGAAACTGGAGAGGAACCCTTGCTGTGGCTTCCCCTGAGCCAGCCGCTCGGAGAAGACTTGGCACCCGACGTGTTGCTGCTGCAGCTGCTCCCCTGCCACGGAGCCCGGCTCGCGCTCATCCGGAGCTTCTGCCATGCCGCCCACGGACTTTGCCGCGGCTTCTTCCTCCCGCTTCGGGCGACGGAGGGCGAGAGAGGGAAAGGTAACCTCCCTCCCACCGCCCAGGCCCTCCCTCTGCCAGGTCGAACCGGCGCCAGCCCTGCCGCCGTCTCTGGGCGGGGCCAAGGACGTTCAGTGGCTGGGGTCTGCAACCAGGGAGACAGACGGAGTGCCGGGCTAGAAGCGCGGGGCGGGGCGACGGTAACGGGGCGGGGCGGCGAGTGCTGGGCGGGGCGATGGTTCCTGGGCAGGCCTAGAGGGGCGGGGCCAGGCGCCAGCTGGCTGAGCAGGCCTGTACCCTCGCAGAATGCAGCCGGCCTGTTGTGGGCTTCGCCGCTGTTCCTCGGCGTGCTTGTGCGATCCTCACAAGCCTTGTTCCGCAGCCTCGCTTCCTCGTGCACACTCCTTCCTTACCTCCTGACCAGTGCTGGCCATTAAATACCCTTCTCCCCGTGAAGGTTTTTGCCATTTTCCGACTTCCTGCTTTGTCCACCAGCAGGCTAACTGCAGTCTCTGGTCCACCTCTCTCTTGACGCCCCAAGCCATATTGAAAGCACTGTTTCCCGGAAACATTTGAAAACTGCAATTATAACGATTGGTCACGCTAAAGTCCTCAAAATATAAGACCAAACTCCTTTTTTATTTTGCCTCATTTAGGCCATTCGCCCACCCTCTTTTTTTGCCACCAAAATAACTCTAATTGATGAAATAAATTCATATTTTATAGCAAGACAAGAATAATTTAAACATAAATTTTTTCTCTGCCAGATCGGGCCTTTTCCCTCCCCCTTAGAGTGTGTTGTGTATCTGCATTAACCAGAGCTTATAGTCCTTCTCAATCTTGTATAGTGTCAGGATGATCCACTACTTTATAACTCCTTGAGAGATAACCTTCCTTCTGTCAATAATTCATTTGATGTATAACCCTTTATCTCAAAAACTTCTCTAACTGTGCTGTGACCTCTAAGGGGTGGGGCAGTCCTCAGCTTTCTGAAAGACTGTCTCCCAGGTTATAAACCTCAGGTTGTCTCAAATTAAATTTCCATTTCTTTCTTAGATCAACTATTAATTTTTTAATCAACATAACAAAACACAACATTTTAACTTATACCTCCAAGCCTTAACTCATACTTCCATCCTTAAGCCCTCATCCTCGGTCCTTACGGAGAAGGAAATGGCAATGTACTCCTGTATTCTTGACTGGGAAATCCTGTGGACACTGTCTGGTGGGCTACAGTCCATGGATCACAAAGAGTTGGACACAACTGAGCGTGCACACACACACACACACACACCCCCTCAGTCCTTGAATTCCAGGTCCTGATCAAATCTACCTAATCCACAGGGCATTCCCAGATACCTTAATCAAAATTAATCTCTCCTGATTTCCCAATGTACAAAGTACTTTGTACCTATTATGGCTTCATCAATACCTGACAGGTTTTAACTAACTTGTGTTTCTCTTTTTCCACTAAATTCACTCAGTTCAGCTCAACATTTATTCAGCACCTTCTATGATGTGCCAGGCATGGCAGCAGAAACATAAGAGAACTTTTGAGGTTGAGAGGAGCATATGATTTATGTAAGAAAGGTATCTAAATCATAAAGATTCAAGAGATATTGAGGAATAAGAACAGTACCTATGTGTCAAAGGTGCTCAATAAATAACTAAATTCATTGAGATGCTCAGATTACTCATTCACATGAAACATAACATTATGAACACCTCCTATGTACATAGACTGCTAAAGCTATACGAAAAAAGCTACTTTTTATTAAGCTGAGATATGTTATTTGTTATCCCTACCACAACCCTGCAAAATAAATATTAGTATATTTTGCAGATGAAGAAAGTGGGCTCAACAAAACTGAATAGTTTATCCAGGACCACACAACTAGCTCTAATGTAGTTAGAGAACTAAAATATACAAATATGGAAAACTAGACCGTTATGTTGTTGTTGTTGTTCAGTCGCCCAGTTGTGTCAGACTCTTCGAACCCATGAATTGCAACAGTCCAGGCCTCCCAGTCCCTCATCATCTGCCGGAGTTTGCCCAAGTTCCTGGACTTTGCATCAGTGATGCCATCCAGTCATCTCATCCTCTGATGCCCTCTTTTCCTTCTTCCCTCAATCTTTCCCAGCAACAGGGTCTTTTCCAGTGAGTCAGCTGTTCATATCAGGTGACCAAAATACTGGAGCTTCAACTTCAGCATCAGTCCTTCCAATAAGTATTCAGGATTGATTTCCTTTAATATTAACTGGTTTGAACTCCTTGCTGTCTAAGAGATTCTCAGGAGTCTTCTCCAGCACCGCAGTTCAAAGGTATCAATTCCTTGGCATTCTGCCTTCTTTACCATACGGCTCTCACAACCGTATGTGACCACTGGGAAGACCATAGCTTTGACTATATGGATCTTTGTCAGCAGTGTGATGTCTCTACTTTTCAACACACTGTCTAGGTTTATCATAACTTTCCTGCCAAGAAGCAGTCGTCTTCTGATTTCATGGCTGCAGTCACCATCCACAGTGATTATAGAGCCCAAGAAGAGAAAATCTGTCACCGCTTCCACCTTTTCCCCTTCCATTTGCCTTGAAGTAATGGGGCCAGATGCCATGATCTTAGTTTTTTTAATATTTAATTTTAAGCTGGCTTTTTCACTCTGGAGGAGGGAATGGCAAACCACCCCAGTATGCTTGCCATGAGAACCTAGACCATTATAAGTTAGTGTAATTAGTCTGGAATTCTCAGGGAAGGCTAGATAGAGAAGATGGGGCCTGAAATGGACTATAAAATGTGAACTTCTGAAATGCTATTCAGCTACATGAATAAGCAAAGAAATACAAATTAAAAGGTGTCATTCACCCCACTATATTACCAAACATTTTTCTGATGCTCATTGCTGAAGGCAACAGAGAGAAAACTAGAAAACTGTATACCAAAATATGATCAGTAGTTGTCTACATATCAGAATATTTTTATTATATTCATCCACATTTTCCTAATGTTCTACAGTAAATGTGTATTACTTTTATAATCAGAAAGATAAAGTTTTAAAAATTGAGTAGGCTTTGGATGCCATATGTGTAATTTCATCCATTTATACTATAAAGACATGAGTGGAATGGGAAGGCATTTGAAAAAGAGGAAGTGCAAACACAAATTACTAAGTTAAAAAGATAAAAATAATTACCGCAAAGAAATGAGAACTTAGGCAAAGATTTAGCTATAAGGATTTTCATTTCTCCATTACAGTACTAATTAAGAACAGAAAGAAGGGATTTCTCTGGTGGCCCAGAGGGAAAGAAGTCACCTTGAAGTGCAGGGGATGTGGGCTCAAGGGACGTGGGTTTGATCCCTGGTCAGGGAACTAAGATCCTACATGCCTTGGAGCAACCACTGAGTCTGAGCGCTGCAGCTACTGAAGCTGGCATACTCTGGAGCCCATCCACAACCAGAGATCTTGCATGCCGCAACTAAGACCCAACACAGCCTCAACTAAGACCTAATACAGCCAAACAAATTTAAAAAAATTTTTAAAGGATAGAAACTGTTTTAACAAAAAATACAATTGAAAACATACAACCATGTTGGTTTTTAAATGAAATATGTTTACAAAAGCTTTTTAGATTACAAAATAGCATGTACAATGTAATTACAGCTTGAAACATTATATGCATAGAGAGGATCTGGAAGACTGCTCCAAAGTGTTTCCTGTGGTTGTTGTACCAGTGAATGTTTAACCAAGCAGGACTCTATAGGGCCTTTCCAGGACATACCCCCATTCTCCCATAATCTCTGCTGTAGCTCCTCTCTGAAATACCAAGATAATAGTATCTGATACATACTTCCTGAATTACAGATACTAAAACCACCACCAAATGGGAGAAACTATCTGACAATCATGAGCCCCCAGACCCCATAGACGCCTTAGGACTGACACTGTTAAATGCCCTATTATCTCAACATCAACCAGAGAATTGTGCAGGAGCTAATCAGTACCCTGCAACCAGCCTCCCTCACCCAGTTTTTAAAAATCCTTTACTGTGGGCTTCCCTGGTGATCCAGTGCTGAAGAATCTGTCTTACACTGCAAGGGCCACAGCTTCAGTCCGGGGAAGATCCCACACGCAGGGGAGCAACTGAGCCCTCCAGTTGCAACTACTGAAGCCCTCACACCTAGAGCCTATGCTCCACGAGAGTAGCACCGGTCCACTGACACTAGAGAAAGCCCCTGAGCAGCAACAAAGACCCGCCACAGCCAAAAAATAAAATAAAATAATAAATCTAAAGAAAGAAATCCTATGCTGAAATCCTTCACGGAATTTGGGGTATTTGAGCCCCAGCTCCCGTCTCCTTGCTGGGCCCGGCAAGACACTTTTCTCTGCTTCAAACTTCCACATTTTGGTTTGGGCTCACTGTGAAGAGGAAATTTGGCGGTTTGGTTTTGTTTGCGCCTGTGTGTGCTTGCCTTCGTTTTCTAAAGCAATAATAGTTGTTTTAGAGGAAGTTGTGTAAAGCTGCTTAAAATACCACAGCAACAAATGAAGTTGCACATAACTTTAAAGCACTTTCTAGCTTTTTTTGCAACTAATAATTCATTTATCGAGGGCCACCAAAACTTCGGTGAAATTCGCCTTTCCTTAGCGATCCGTTTCGAAGGCAGAGAAAGAACAAAACAGTCTCCACCACCCGCTGCAGGAATATGACACACCCGGAGCCAGAAACCCCAGCGCTAACATATGCAAACCGACCGACTGGAGGAGTCAGGCCTCCGCACCCGGAAGTGAATTAAAGAAGGCGCGCGGCATTCTGGGAAGACTTATGCGAGCCTGGTTGGTGTGGCTGGCTGTTACCAGGGAAACCGGAGGCGCTCTACGGTCACCAATGGCTGGGCGCCTTTAGTGGGAGAGTCTGAGACGCTCAAAGATCATTTGGAAAGAGCGAAGAGGGAAGGAGGGCCCTTTGAAGAGGCAGTTGTCCTGCCAGGTTATCTAGTCGTGCCGGCAGGCTGACCGCCTGCTCTGGGAATCTGGGTCACTCCCGCTTGTTCTTTGAGCCTTTCGGCCAAATGAAGTGGCCCTGCGGCTCTTGACTATCATTTCTTTACTTTTCTGCCCCTTCTTAGAAACTGTAAGTTGAGAATTTGTAATTAACACTGTAATGTGTTCTAATATCAACGATAATTCTTGTTTATAAAATTGAGGACATTATGGGGGACCACAAATTGAGAACTTAAAATTCACACGCAAACTGTAGACTGCCCATTGAGATATGGTAAGTGCATAAGGATTTTAGATCAAGAGAAATGTTACTTTCCCCAAAGGGAATTGTTTAATTCCATTAGGAAAATAAACAATATGAATATTTTTTCCCATGCGTTGTGCAAAAAATAGAAAAGTGTGAGATTAATCACTTGTATTAGCGATCAGAGTGTAATCCTGGCCACAAAGAGATATTAATTACCACCCTCCTCCTCCTCCATGCTCAACTCCCCCCTTTATGTTCCAGCTAACTTTAAACTTCTGCAATACTGTGATTTTTCAAGTCTCCTCGCTTTGCAAATGGTAAAAATGATTTCTTGCCTTGATTTTCTTTGTTCAAATCCTCATTTAGTCCTTCCCTGGGACATTTGTCCAGCTCTCATTCAAGACAGAAAATACTCTTCTTTATGAACTTTTGAATATTTATCATAATAATTGTGATTCATTTAGAGACATCTGGTCTTCCAACTTTAGAGACCTTCCTGTTGGCAGGGCATATTTTATATTCACTTCAATTGCTTTGATGCTCTGGCTCATTTGGTTCTCAACAGATATTTGCTGGATAAATGTGAACTGTGTTAACTGGAGTCTAAAGGAAAGTGAATTAAAATGAAATAAATGAGTGGTCACTGAAATAATAAATAAATAATTGACTTTTTTTTTTAAAGGAATAAAACTTACCAGTCATAAGAAGTAACTTAAAATTTTCATGTATTACATGTAAGTTTTTTCTCTACATAAATATTTTTGGAATAGTTGAGTATATTTGGAGAAACCATTTTATGTCCTGCTTTTTTCACATGTATATGATATACTTCTGTTATTAAAATCTTAACAATAAAGACAGCACTGAAAATGTAAATCTGTTTGTAGTAAGTTGAAACAGATGAAGTGGATGTAGCATGTGAAGACAATTCTTCCAAGAAGTTTGGCTGTATGGTAAAGGAGAAAGGTCAGTAGTCAAAGCAGAATGGCAAGTGAAAGAAAGAGATTAGAGTTTCTCTGTAAGGAAAAGAGACTTGGTGATGTTAATAGTATAAGATTAAGGAGTAGTAAGAGGATAACTGATTGAATGATTCCCTAAAGAAATAGAAGGGAATGAGATCCATAGATCAGGTACATAGATAGGAGACAGAACTAGAAAGGAGGATGTCAAAGTGGGAATGGATAATAATAAGTTTAAAACTATTGAAAATTGGCAAAAGAATAACAAAAATCTGTCAAAAATATATATTGTGTACATGTGTGTGCTGAGTCACATCAGTCGTGTCTGACTCTGCAACCCTATGTACCATAGCCTGCCAAGTAAATTGGTCCATGGGATTCCCCAGACGAGAATACTGGAGTGGGTTGCCATGCTCTCTTCCAGGGGATCTTCCCAAACTGAGGATCGAACTCCTGCATTGGCAGGCAGGTTCTTTGCCACTGGTGCCACCTGGGAAGCCCAAAGATATACTCAATTCAGTTTAGTCGCTCAGTCGTGTCTGACTCTTTGCGACCCCATCGACTGCAGCACGCCAGGCCTCCCTGTCCCTCACCAACTCCCGGAGTTCACTCAATTTCATGTCCATAGAATCGGTGATGCCATCCAACCATCTCATCGTCTGTTGTCCCCTTCTCCTCCCTCCCTCAATCTTCTGCAGCATAGGGTCTTTTCAATGAGTCAGTTCTTCGCATCAGGTAGCCAAAATATTGGAGTTTCAGGTTCAGCATCAGTCCTTCCAATGAATATTCAGTACTGATTTCCTTTAGGATGGACTGGTTGGATCTCCTTGCAGTCCAAGGGGCTCTCAAGAGTCTTCTCCTATACTGCAGTTCAAAAGCATCAATTTTTTGGTGCTCAGCTTTCTTGATAGTCCAACTCTCACATCCATACATGACTACTGGAAAAACCATAGCTTTGACTAGACGGACCCTTGTTGGCAAAGTAATGTCTCTGCTTTTTAATATGCTGTCTAGGTTGGTCATAACTTTTCCTCCAAGGAGCAAGCGTCTTTTAATTTGATGGCTACAGTCACCATCTGCAGTGATTTTGGAGCCCAAAAAAATAAAGTCAGCCACTGTTTCCACTGCTTCCCCATCTATTTGCTATGAAGTGATGGAACCAGATGCCGTGATCTTAGTTTTTTGAATGTTGAGTTTTAAGCCAATTTTTTTACTCTCCTCTTTCACTTTCATCAAGAGGCTCTTCTTCGCTTTCTGCCATAAGGATGGTGTCATCTGCATATCTGAGGTTATTGATATTTCTCCTGGCAATCTTGATTCCAGGTTGTGCTTCATCCAGCCCAGCATTTTTCATGATGTACTCTGCATATAAGTTAAATAAGCAGGGTGACAGTATACAGCCTTGACGTACTCCTTTCCCTATTTGGAACCAGTCTGTTGTAAAGATATATTAGGTTGATGCAAAGGTAATTGTGGTTTGGACCATGAATTTTAAATCATTATAACTAAGCTCAAACACATCTTTATTAGTCAAAATAGGAACCGTTATAATCAACACATTTTGCTAATGAGAAATAAGTTTAATTCCCATAGCATAAAAATCCATGCCCGAACTCTTTGCATTTTCTGCCTCCTGCGGCTTGTGGAAACGTTTTCCCTATAAAAAATTGTCAAAATACTTGAAGAAGTGGTAGTCGGTTGGCAAGAGGTCAAAGGAATATGGCAGATGAGGCAAAACTTCATAGCCCAGCTCATTCTACTTTTTTTTTTTTCATTCAACTTTTGAAGCATTGGTTTGCAACATGTAGTGAGCCGTTATTTGGAGAAAAATGGGGCCCATTCTGTTGACCAATGCCAGCTGCAGGCGTTGCAATTTTCAGTGCATCTCATCAATTTGCTGAGCATATATCTCAGATATTACAGGTTCACTGGGATTCAGAAAGCTGTAATGGATCAGACCAGCAGCAGACCACCAAACAGTGACCATGACCTTTCTTTTGTGCAAGTTTGGCTTTAGGAAGTGCTTTGGAGCTTCTTCTTGGCCCAACCACTGAGCTGGTTGTCACCAGTTGTAATACAATCCACTTTTCATCACACATCACAGTACAATCAAGAAATGGTTCATTGTTGTGTAGAATAAGAGAAGATGACACTTCAAAGTGATGATTTTTTTTATTTGCAGTTTATGAGGCACCCACTTATCGAGCTTTTTCACTTTTCCAATTTGCTTCAAATGCCAAATCAACAATGAGTTCTTCAGCAACTTCTCATATAATTATTAGAAGATCAGCTCTGATGATTGTTCTCAATTAATTGGTCATTGTCAACTTCTCATGACCGGCCACTGCACTCCTCATCTTCAAGGCTCTTGTCTCCTTTGCCAAACTTCTTGAACTACCCCTGCATTGTAAGTTCGTTAGCAGTTGCTGGACCAAATGTGTTGTTGATGTTGAGACCTGTCTCCGCTGCTTTGTGACCCATTTTGAATTCAAATAAGAAAATAGCTCAAATTTGCTTTTTGTCTAACATCATTTCCCTAGTCTAAAATAAATATAAAATAAACAGCAAGTAATGTCATTAGCAAAAAAAAAAAAAAAGTGAGAAATGTACATTAAAATGATGTATAACATAACCACATTTAAGAATTATTCCAATATTAAGTAACAAAGTTCAACAATGCAAAAAACACAATTACTTTTATACCAACTTAAATATGTAAAAGTGGCCAATAAATAGGTATGTTCATCCACATTACTTAAAAATATAAATGGCATATTAAATGCCTATTAAGTTGGCAAAGATTAAAAAGAAAATAATATAGATATTGGGCAGCTGTTCAATAAAACAAGATTGCAGATGGGAATAGAAACTGGTACATCTCCCCCTTTCCAGGCATTTTAGAAATATGTATCAAAATTCTTAAATGCTTTGACTAAATAAGCATGGGCTTCCCTGGTGGCTCAGATGGTAAAGAATCTGCCTGCAATGCGGAAGACCTGGATTCTATCCCTCGGTTGGGAAGACCCTCTGGAGGTGTACATGGCAACCCACTCTAGTATTCTTACCTGGAGAATCCCCAAGGACAGAGGAGCCTGGCAGGCTACAGTCAGTCCATGGGGTGGCAAAGAGTCAGACATGACTGAGCGACTAAGACAATCAACAAGTATATTCTAGGATGTTTTCAAAAGGAAATAATCAAAACTGCATATGTATGTTAAGCCTGGGTGGGGTTCACTTCAGTTTCTCCACCAAAAAACACAGGTTAAATATTATTACATACTTGTTAGACATGGATACCGTGAATGCAGATAAGAGACGTTCACTCATATCAATTTAAGTAAGAGCATTTGCAGGTTTTCTAGGAAGGGCGTGTAGAGCTGCAGTTTGACTAGCCTGATACACAATTATGGGATGCTTTGAACCATTTAAAATGACAATGTTGAAGACTAATGATAAGGAAAGATATATAAGAAAGAAAAGTGGGTTATGAAAGCAGCACTATGTAGTTCTAACCACGTGGTGGTTTAACAGACAAGGAAACAGACTTACAGAAAGAAACTGTCCTAGGTCACCTGGCTGGTAAAGGACAAAGCCTAGATTTCAAACCAAGTCTGTCTCATGCAAACCACCTTCTTAACTACTGCACTTCAAGGAGGCAGGTAGACTTTAGAGGATGGAAAAAATTATATCAGGCAGGCAGAGACTAGGGAAGGATAATCTAAGTAGGAAAGAATAGCACTAAATTGAACGAAAAAGATGGAAAGAATAGGTATGTTTCAGAACACACACACACACAGAGGAATATGAGATATATGCAGGTAAGCACTAGAGAATAAAGCAAGAAAGACTGGGGATAGATTTTTAAGATAAATAACCTTCAAAAACCTCACAGAAAAGTGGCCTCACTTAGGACATACCTTACAAAGGTCTTGGGCCTCAGAGCCTGATAAAGCAAGAGTTGTAAGCATAGAGCTTTTGAACCTGAAAATTCTATGGGAGGGCCCTGGGTGGGGGGTTTGGGGGACAATGGGTCCAGATTATGGACTTTCCCCAAAGTGAGGAAGGGTCTAATGGCATCTAATAGCACCCTGTGAGACTGAGTTCTATACAGTTGTATAAAATTGGTCAGCTGATGTTAAGTTCTTTGAACCTCAATTTCTCCATCTCTTACAGGATAGAAGGTGGAAGAGGCTATTATATAAGATGATCTTTTAATATCTCTTCCGGTACTAACATTCTGTGATCTTATAGGCCAAAGATTACAAATTCAAATGCCTCAATTAAGGATGAAGTGCTGCATGCATGCTCTGTCACTCAGTTGAGTCTGATTCTCTGCAACCCAATGGACTGTGTAGCCTGCCAGGATTTTCCTGGCAAGATACTGGAGTGGGTTCTTGTTTCCTACTCCAGGGGATCTTATTGACCCAGGGATCGAACCCACGTCTCTTGTATTGCAGGTGGATTCTTTACCACTGAGCCATGAGAAGAATGTTTAATAAATGAGAAAATGAACTGAATGTAATAAAAATAAGAAGTGGTAGAGATTGGAGTCAATCCTAAAGGAAATCCATCCTGAACACTCATTGGAAGGGCTGTTGCTGAAGCTCCAATACTTTGGCCACCTGATGAGAAGAGCCAACTTATTGAAAAAGACCCTGATTCTGGGAAAGATTGAAGGCAAAAGGAGAAGGGGGCAGCAGAGCATAAAATGGATAGATAGCATCACCGGCTCAATGGACACGAACTTGAGCAAACTCTAAGATAGTGGAGAACAGAGGAGCCTGGAGTGCTATAGTCTATGGGATCACAAACAATTGGACACAACTTAGTGACTGAACAACAACAACAGAGATTAGTATTTCAGATGTCTCATCTAAAACTCCAGTCATTCTTCCATGAATGAGGAACCCGTGTTGCCTGATTTTCCAACTTTTCAAGAGAAACAGGAATATCGTATTTGCTTGGTGGCTCAGACAATAAAGAATCTGCCTGCAATGCAAGAGACCTGTGTTCAATCCCTGGGTTGGGAAGATCCCCTAGAGAAGGGAACAGCTACCCACCCCAGTATTCTGGTCTGGAGAATTCCATGGACTATACAGTCCTTGGAGTCGCAAAGAGTCAGACATGATTGAGAGACTTTTGCTTTCACTTTCCTTTCAAAAATATGCAGACCAAACAAAACACCTCTACTGGCTAAATACTAATTTTCAATTTCTTATAGATAAAAAAAAGGCCTAACAAGAATGATAAGTGTTTGAATGAAAATTATTAAGTATGAAGAAAGAGGAAGAAATCAAAGAGAATACCAAGATTTCCCCCTGAGTAATGAAGAGGAGGTGGTATACATTAAATACTAAAGTCAGCAGAAGGTTTAAAGACAGAAGGTGTTTGTGAGTTTTGTTGTTTTGTTTTTTTTAACACTGGACAAATTTCTCATTTATAGGTGTCCACAGCACATGAATCAAATTCAGCTTTTGAGTTTGAGAAATCTATGAGATTATCAGGGAAAGGGTGCAGGAAGTGTAGGACAGCAGTTTGGGGAGAGAAGATGAAAGAGGAGTTCAAGATGCAAGAGTCATTCTGTCAAAGTTTCATTAAATCTATGTCACAGTATGTATTTGTTATTTCATGAGACTAAAATCCTATGAGAGCAGAAACCACAAATGTATTCTTTACTACCTAGCACAGTGCCTAGATAGTAGTTGTCTTAATGTATGTTGAATAAACAAATAAATAAATACAAGACAATGTGTCTCACAGTTAAAGAAATGCAGGGTTGAATTCAAAAATGTTCTTAAAGAAGCTTATAGGCCAGAAAGTAAGACAAGTCTTATATAGAAGTAACTAATCCATGTTTGAAAAGTTCAGTTCAGTTCAGTCAGTCAGTCGTGTCCAAATCTTTGAGACCCCATGGACTGCAACATGCCAGGCCTCCCTGTCCATCGCCAGCTCCTAGAGTTTACTCAACCTCATGTCCATTGAGTCGGTGAGGCCATCCAACCATATCACCCTCTGCTGTCCCCTTCTCCTCCCACCTTCAATCTTTTCCAGCATCAGGGTCTTTTCTAATAAGTCAGTTCTTCACATCAGGTGGCCAAAGTATTGGAGTTTCAATATCAGTCCTTCCAATTAAAGTAGTTTGAAAGAGTAGTTTGAAAAAAAATAGTTGGAAAAAAAAAGTTTGAAAAGTTGAAAAAAAGTAGTTTGAAAAATAGTGTCATTAAAAAAAAAAAAAAAGTGGCACCAAGAGATTCAGGAGAAAATTTGTTTTAGAAGAAGTAAACCCAGGCTTTGATAATGGATGGTTAGGACTGGATCATGAAGATTTGGGGAGGAACTGATCGGAAGCAGCAAAATAGAAAGGCTCATCCTTTCTTTAGAAAATAGGCAAGTGTTTGAGACTGCCAAGAAATTGAACAGAGAAACCAAAAACCTAGAGAATCGTCTACACGTGAAGAAAACAACCAAGTAACTGGGGGAAAAGTCTCAGAAAGATAAAAGGAGCATCAGGAGAGAAAGTTTATAGAAACTACGAATTCATGCTTCAAAAAAGAAAGATAGTCCAAATACTGCAGAGACACGAGGCCATCAAGGAAAAGGATCTAAACCCATGGGATTTGGTGATTAAGGAAATCATTGATGACTTTCAACTAAACAATTTCTTTATAGTTGACCAAGGAATATAGGAGAGGAGCTTAAAAGACCACTAGAAATAATCGGCTTTTGTTTATGAAGGCAGGAAATGTAGTTACTTTGGAGAAGGGAAAAAAGAAAAAAAACTAGAAGAGAAGTAGAGGATTATGTTGGAAAAAAGGATAATTATATGAAGCAAAATGTTGGAGGATCTAAACAGTAATGAGATCAAGAAAGGGGAGATGAGTCATTTGTCAACAATCAGCATTATAAATTCTAACAAATATTATTCAATAACAAAGGTAATTTTTTTAATCTCTCACCATATTTTCCTACTCCATTCCCTGGTTTCTTTCCACTTTTATAGCCTCAGAGTAACTTTTGATATGCTGAAAAATAATATTAGAACTTCAACTCAGTATTTCTTTAATATCCTCATATAAATCAATGGGTATTATAATACCAAAACCTCCTACATCTGTGGTTATGCCTCGTCTCTTCCTTTCAAGTAACCACCCCTCCCCAGTTGTAGCCTGGCTGGTTTAAGAGAGGCTGAGTACTAATTCCCCGCCCTGCCCCCGTGAGTGTTTAATCCAGTTCTGGCCAATAACAACTATCACCAATACTTTTACTGACACAGTAAGGAAAAAGACTCTTCCTCTGCTGTTGCAGGTGCTGAAGCCCATATAAGCCTGGAAGAGACAAACCACCTTTGTTACCACTTGGAGGCTTGCCTAAAACTGAAACTAAAAAAGCCAACCAACCCGGGAGACAGGAAACTAATCCTGGAGACGTTATTTGAGCCCAGGGATCCAGACATGCCTAAAGACTAGCTTTACCACTGAACTCACTAGTTAAATGAGCCAATAAATGCTCTTTTATGCTTAAACTTGAGTTTTATGTGGACGTTCATCATTTCCTACTCAAAGCATCCTAATACAGGTATACATCATTAAAGTAATGTTATTTTTGTTTCTGTACCCTATTTTAAATGTGTTACTCTATAATGTACTCTATAAGATATTCCATAGTTTTCACAAAATCATCCATAAATTTAATACAATCCCAATTTTACATCCCAATAGCAGCTTAAGAGCTTATTATTTTTTTAATTTTAGAAATAAGCAAAATTACTTCAAAATTCACTCAGAGGGGGAAAAACCATAAATACCAAGAAAATAAGGGGGAGATTCATAAAGAAATTATGGAATCAGATATTAAAATATAAAGCAAAAATAATAAATATAGGATGGTAATAGAGTAAGAATAAACAGTCATGGAACAGAATTCAAAGCCTGAGTAAATATAGGAGTATTTCCCATACTTAAAATATGGTAAATCAAGAAAAGGTTAGTTCAATAAAGTAAGGATAATGAGCTTGAAAAATCATTAGAATTTTACCTTACTCATCATCCCAGAACAAATTCCAAGTGGATTTATGATTAATTGTAAAAATTGAAGCCAGGTTTTCAGTATATATTTGTTAGCTTATAATTGGGATAATCTCTAGTAATCTCTGCTAAAATTTTAAATGTTAACACCTTTTGATATAGCTTTTTAATTCTAGAAATTTATCCTATAGAAATAAAATATATGTATAAAGATAAATATGGATAATATTGCATTAGAATGTCAAAAATTATATATACATGTGGAATAATGAATAAGGAATGGAATACCAGGCATTCTCAAAGGAGTGATATCACAACCAAGGAGGTGAAAATTGGTTCCTGAGGAGACAAACCATTTTTATGTATAAAGCACAAATATGCATAAGGCATATAAACAAGTATACAGTATATATGTGGTATTGAAATTTCATGAGGCAGGTGATGATTAAGGGGTAAAAAGTCTTAGGTGGATAATGATGGAAAAAAGACTGAGAAAAACTGATCTATACAATTTGTTACTGTGCAACTGTTGAAAAAAGAACGAGGTAGATGTATGTATATTGACAACAAAGGATGCCCAAGATGCATGATGCTTTACATATATATACATATATAGTGTAATGTACAAAGTATAATATATTTGATATACTTATATATTTATAATTATGTATATACTTCCTGTGTTACATATAAGGTATTGATGGTGTTTATCTTTGGGGTAAAAATTACAAGAAATATTCAATTCTGGACTTCCATGGTGGTACAGTGGATGGCAATCCACCTGCCAATGCAGGGGACACAGGTTCAATCCCTGATCCAGGAAGACTCCACGTGCTTCAGAGCAACTAAGCCCGTGGACTACAGCTACTGAAGACTGAGCACCTAGAGCCTACGCCCCACAACAGAAGATGAGAAGCCCGTGCACTGCAGTGACAAGTAGCCTCCGCTCACCACAGCTAGAGAAAGCCCATGCACAGCAATGAAGACCCAGTGCAGTCAAAAAAATTAAAATAACTAACCTTTTAAAAAGAAACATTCAGTTCTGTGTTAAGTATTGTAACATTTACCTTTTTACAACAATGTTTTAATAAAGAAAAGATAAGCCTTAAGAATAAATGAATATTAGAGTGAATAGTTTTATAGTCTTGTGGTGAGAAAGGACTTTATAAACATAACCCCAAAGCCCAAAACTATTAAAGCTTAAACTATATAAAATTAAAAATTACTGCATGAAAACAACAACAACAAAAACAACCCCCTATATATACCATGGTTGAAGCAATAACAGAATAGAAAATATTTGCAACATCTATGATAAAAGGTGTATGTCATTATATACATGTAAGAGCTCTTACATGTCAATAAAAAGGTTCAACACCATAACCAGCAAACCAGGTAAAGAACATGAACAAGCAAGTAACACACACACTCTACAAATGATTAATAAGCATGTGAGAATGTTTTTATTATTGCCAGTTAGGAAATACAAAAAATCCCAACAAAGAGATAACGTTTTCATTGGATTAGCAATGTAGCAACACCTACAAAGGTTGGTGTTGGCAGAGAAGTGAGAGGGTCCTGCAGGGATATGAACAGGTTCAGCCTTTCTGAGTGCAATCTGACACCATGTACCAAAATGTTAAGTATGTATACTTTGAACCAGAAGTGATACTTCTAGGAATGAGTTCAAAGGTGATAATCAGATAAATGAGAAAATGATTTGTTATATTAGCTATTAAAAAATTGGAAACAACTTATTGTTTAAACAAAGTTATTAAAGAGACTAAATACAATTTTGAGTGAAAAGAGCATGTTACAAAGCACCAGGTTCATTGTGATCTTATTTATATAAACAGGTAAACACATATAGAAATAATTTTTAACAAAATGTTAGTAGTGGAAATCTCTGGTGGGAGTGCAAGTAAGTTTCAAGATTATGCAAAAGCAATACTAGCATGAATTCTTGTGTACCCCCAACTCAGCTTTTTTATTTACAGGAGTTCCCTGGTGGTCTAGTGGCTAGGATTTCAGGCTTTCACTCATCAGGGAACTGAGATCCCACAGGCTGCAGCAGAAAGTTGTTTTAGAATAATAACATACCCATCAGATAAACGTTTATTGCTAGTTAATAGATGTAGCCAATATTAATATACAAAAGATGCTGATAATTGCCTACAGTTCACATCTTCTTCTAAAGTAACTTGTTTTGAACACAGATCCTTTCCCTAAAGGACCATTTACTATACCATATACCTACTATCACCATCACTGATGGGGCCAGACAATGTAGCATTATACCCAATAGCAGTCCCCCTTCTCCCTTCTTCCATTCTCAAAGAAAATTTTATTTGTCTGATACCTAAACAAAGTAAATTTGTTGTTGTTGTTTAGTCGCTAGGTCGTGTCCGATTCTTGCAACCCCATGGACTGTAGCTCACCAAGCTTCTCTGTCTATTGGATTTTCCAGGCAAGAATACTGGAGTGGGTTGCCCTTTCCTTTTCCAGGGGATCTTCCCGACCCAAGGATCAAACCCATGTCTCTTGCATTGGCAGGTGGATTCTTTACCACTGAGCCACCAGGGAAGCCCAACAACAACAACATCCAAATGCACTACACTTCCTCCTCAGCCTAAGAGGATTAATCTTGATTGTTGTAAATCATTCATGATAATTGCCGTCTCCCTTGCCAACTCTGCCAATGAGATGCCAAGGAAAGTCTGCTGGAGGCCTTCTGGGAAAGTTGCTCTTTAAAAGGAACAGATGAGAGCTTCCCCGGCACAACTACTGAAGCCCTCTTGCTGCAACGACCGAAGGCCCAGTGCTCTAGAGCCTGTGCTCTGCAACAGGAGAAGCCATCCCAATGAGAAGCCCGCGCACCACAACTGGAGAGCGGCCCCCACTCCCCACAGCTAGAGAAAAGCCCGGGAGGCAACAAGGACCCAGCATGGCCAAAAAGAATACCATTAAATAAAAGGAACACATGATAGGCACGGTTCATGTCCTGTTTCCCGGTGTTGTCAACCCCTGAAACTGTGGCAGACATCCTAGAACAGCGAAAGAATCATCAGCTTCGGAGGAAAAGCCAATGTGATGAGGATGACAGGACAGAAAGATGGAAGGAACCTAGGGCCTTGAGGCACTGAGCTCAGGTCCTATCTCCATATCGTTATACAAAGTAGTAAATGTTTGAACAAGTTTGAATTGGATTTTCTTTTACTTTCAGCCAAGAGCATCACAACTGATAAAAGCGCATTTCGGACTCAAGAGTAGCCAATCTCTCAGCTGACCAGTTAGACACAGAAAAACACAAAGTGTCCATCACATTAATGCCAAGAATGGAGCTAAAGTCCCCACACTTCTCCTTAAATTTGGAAAAGTTAGTACCTTGGAAAATATCCCACTTCCTTAAAGAAAGATATAGACCTTGTCACCTTGAGCCTAAATAGCACAATAGATGCTTTACACCTCATATTACCTGTCTGGCTACCCCTATAATAAACTAAAGAAGAAGCCCCCAAAAATCATAGCTCTAAAGTCAGAAATATATGCAAATACTTACCCAGAGAAGTGTCATTATCTCTTGTATCCCTCCCACTCTGTTCCCACCCTCCCTCTATAGGTAAGTTTCATTCGTTTCTGGTTTATTCTTCCAATGTATCTTTTTGTGAAAAATGAGCAGATACAGGTATATTATATCTCCTTATTTCCTACCCCAAATGTATCATACTGTTTATTCTTTTTTGCTCTTTGCTCTATTCACTAAACAGTAAATCCTGAAAATCAGTCCACAAAAGCTGCCTCATACTCTGTTATGGGCATAGGACTCTATTATGTGCATTTGATCTGTCGCCTATGTATACATATTTACGTTAGCTCCAATGTTTTGCAATTACAAGTACACTGAGATATATAATCTTACACATGTGTAGTTTTGTATTGTTAGAAATGTTTCTTCAGGATAAATTGCTAGTGAATTGGGTCTAAGGGTAAATTCGTATGTAGTTTTCTTAGACATTGTCAAATCCCCTTCTACAAGACCAGTACTATATGATTTCATTTACATGCAGAATCTAAAAAAAGACAAATGAACACATATAACAAAACAGAAACAGAATCATAGATACAGAGAACAAACAGGTGGTTACCAGAGGAGAAGTGGGTGGAGGGAAGAAAGATATAGATGAGGGAGATTAAGAGGTATAAACTTACAGTTGCAAAATAAATGAGTCATGAGTATGAAATGTACAGTGTGGGGAATACAGTCAACAACTAAAGACTATCTTTGTATGGTGACATATCATAACCAAACTTATTGTGATCATCATTTTGAAATGTACAGAAAAAAATCACTATGTTGTGAAATGGAAAAATATAATGTTGTGGGTCAATTATACTTCAAAAGCAAACATACAAACAAACTTATAGAAAAAGAGATCAGATTTGTAGTTACGAACTGGATGAAAGCAGTCAAAAGGTACCAATTTCCAGTCATAAGATAAATTGGAACAAGGATATAAGGTACACCAAGATAAATACAATTAGCACTGCTCTGTGTTATTTGAAAACTGTTGAGAGTAAATCCTAGGAGTTCTCCTAACAAAAATTTTTTTTCTTTTTTCTATTTAATTTTGTACCTATATGAGATGATAGATGTTCATTAAACATATTGTGATCATCATTTCATGATATATGTGAGTCAAATCATTATACCTTAAACATATATAGTGCTGTGTGTCAATTATTGGGTTTCCCTTGTAGCTCAGATGGTAAAAAAAAAAAAAAAAAATCTGCCTGCAATTCAGGAGACCCTTGTTCAATCCCTGGGTCGAGAAGATCCCCTGGAGAAGGGAAAACTGGAAGAAAAATTAAAAATAAAAATATAATCAGTTATGATGTTAAATTAGCTAATTAAAAATTTAAAAATACAACAACCATAATCATCATTCATGTCTATTTTTACACCCTAAGATTGATACTTTTCCCAAAAGAATTTTAGGTGGAAGCCTACAGAACTATATGCAACCTTTGCTTTCATGGTTTTCATTATGTGGATTTTCTATTGGATTTTCCCTTTTTTTTTTTGGCAGCTATGCTTTGGAACAATATGGTTGAAAACCTGCAAAAAGGCAAGGTGCGTGTACAAAACATGTAGTCAGTCTGGCTGTCACCCTGAAGCAGGCAGGCTATATCAGAGATATGCCCCGAGGATAACCACTCAAAGTTAGACCCACACATCCCTGTCATTATATTGTCTCAAAGACTGGCTGTTGTGTTTATCTTCCAAAAAAAGCATGTCTTAATTTCATTCACATATTTTCATTCTGTAAGAAAATAATTTCCACTTTCGGAAACTTTGGCACAGAAAAACAAGGAAATACTAAATCTATGGGTGTGAAACTAAATGTCACCAAGAGATACATGCGAGAAGACAGCACACTGCAGATGTTTCCTGAGTCTGATAAATGCATGCTGCAAATCCCGAGAGGTTCAAGGATGTTGAGTGAGCAGAGTGAATAGAAGGCATAAGCCCTTTTTTTTTTTCTCATAGCTTCATTTTATTTTTTTGTTTTTAATTGGAGAATAATTGCTTTACAATGTTGTGTTGGTTTCTGCCATATAACAACACCAATCTGCCTGAGAAAACCGAAAACCGTAACTCAAAAAGACACATGTACCCCAGTGTCCATTGCAGCACTATTTATAACAGCCAGGGCATGAAAGCAACCTAAATATCCATCAACAGAGGAATAGATAAAGAAGGTGTGGTATATGTATACAATGAAATATGACTCAGCCATTAAAAGGAACAAAGCTGAATCATTTGTAGTGATTTTTGTAGTGATTTTGTAGTGATGTGGATGGACCTAGATTCTGTCATACAGAGTGAAGTAAGTCAGAAGGAAGGCACAGGCCTTTAACCTTCACTGTGTTCTTACCATCCTCAGAATCCTAGGCAGCAAAAAGCACATCTGTCAAAGAACAAAGGGCAGGCTAGGCACGAGTGGTAAAGAACCCACCTGGCGATGCAGAAGACGCAGGAGATGTGAGTTTGATTCCTGAATCAAGAAGATCCTCTGGAGAAGGAAATGGAAACCCACTCCAGTATTCTAGCCTGGGAAATCCCACGGACAGAGGAGCCTGGCCGGCAGCAGTCCATAGAGTCGCAAAGAGTCAGACACAACTGAAGCAACTTAGCACACACACAATGAACAAAAATTGTGGAACCAGCCACAAGGCACAGCTCCTTTTTGAAGGAATTGAGCAACTCATCAGTGTCTTCCTCTTCCACCTCCTCAAAGCCTCTTGCCTGGCTGGCTGTCAAGGAAGGGCCTCCAAGCTACCAACCAGGACAGGTGGAAGAAATCGCCCTGCTGTCATCCGACCACCTTTCCCTGTGTATGCCACATCTCTTCAGTCTCTGTTCTCTCTCTCTCACTTTTGACACCTACTTCCGTTGGCTGGTATTTCCCCAAGCCCGCTGTGGTCCTCTCCCACCCAGGCTGACACAGGCTGGGTGGCATACTGGAAACAGCCAGACTCTGGACTGAAAAATGTAGGTTTGGGCTCTTGGCTCTGCATTCATGAGCTTCACAACTTTGTACATATCATAATAGTCCTTCCAGCTCTCAGTTTTGTCATCTATAAATGGGGATAATAAGATCTACTTTGTAGAGTTGATGTAGGATTAATAACAATGGTTTTGGTATCTGACACATAAGTAGCTCAATAATTAATAGCTGGTAGTAATGGTGGTAATGGAAAGAAGAGAGAAAGAGAGAAAGAACTTCAGCTTCCTACCTCAAAGAGCTACCCTGGTGGCTCAGCGGAAAATAATCTGCCTACAATGCAGGAGACACAGGAGATGTGGGTTTGATCCCTGAGTCGGGAAGATCCCCTGGAGGAGGGCATGGCAACCCACTCCATTATTCTTGCCTGGAGAATCCTATGGACTGAGGAGCCTGGTGGGCTACCATCCATAGGGTTGTGAAGAGTCAGACGTGGGTTAGTGAGTGAGCACACAGGTGCATAAAAGCTCCAGAAGACTGGAAAGTTACTTTTGTACTTTCTATTGTTTTATCTTCTAATCTGTGCTTCCTCGATTTAAAAAGGAAATTATCTTAAAGGTCTTTTCCAATATTAAAATTGTAGTTTTAATGGCAAAAATTAAACAGATGTCTACTAAAGGCCTTTTATGTGCAGAGACGGTCACTTAAAATTTCTCTAGGTGAACCGGATTAAATCAAAATCTGCTGGAAAAAAATAATCTTTAGATTTTCATTTTTTTGCTTCCTTCATACTTTCTTGCCAGTGGCATCACTATGCATATGATCCAAAGGAGTAGCAAGTAACAACCATGAATCTATGTAATAAGTACTTGGGCCGTTGAGGCTCTTTTCACATATAGACATTAAATAATGTTGATGCCTCAGAATTTTTATTTCAACACTTCATTATTCTCTAAACCTTTGGCTGTCCCTCAAATCACTAGGTTTCAGTAGCTATCTGATGAAGACTGTCACCTTCAACAGTGCACCCTCATTCCAAGGAGCTCATCAGTAAAAGAACAGGCTGAGATGGTTGCCTTATAGCTTTAGTACCTAGGAAATTCATTTCACTGAAATGGACTGAGTTCAATGTAAACCAGCTAAGTGCTCTCCTGAATACTGTAATAGCTTTTGGTGAGAGATAACAAGGCTGTCACTTCTACTCTGCTTGTCTCCACTGAACATTACCACCTGCAAAGGTTTTTAACCTGGACCATGAGATGTGCTTTGGTGGGCTCATGAACCTCTTGAAATTGTGTTCAGTTCTGTGTGTATATGAATTCTTCTAGAGAGAAGACCTGCGGTTTTCATCACATTCTCAAAAAGACCCTCAGAAAGTGAAACCACTGACATAAGAAATTAAGTACTGGGAATTCCCTGATGGTTCCATGGTTTAGACTCTGAACTTGCACTGCTGGAGGCGTGGGTTCAATTCTTGGTCAGGGAATTAGTGTCCCACATCCCATGCGGTGGGGCCAAAAAAGTATATGAAATTAGGTGAACTTCGCTGGACTTCGAAGGTGGCTGAGTGCTAAAGAATCGCCTGCCAATGCAGGAGATGAAGGTTTACTGCCTGGTCTGGGAAGATCCCCTGGAGAAGGAAATGGCAACCCCCTCCAGCATTCTTGACTGGAGAATCCCATAGACAGAGGAGCCTGGCAGGCTACAGTCCACGGGGTTGCAAAGAGTCCGACATGACTTAGTGACTGAACGAGAACAATAAAATATGAAATTAAACAGTGGGAATTAAGTAGTGCCCAACCTGCTGTATTAGTTTTCTATTGTGCTGTGTTGCGCTTAGTCATGTCCGACTCTGTGTTTTTCTATTGCTTCAGTAACAATCACCAAAAATTTAGAAACTTAAAACTAATTTATTATCCTCCAGTTCCATCTGACATGGTCTCTCCAGGTTAAATGAAGGTGTTGGCAAGGCTGCAATCTTTTCTGGAAGCCCTAGGGGAGAATTTGTTTGCTTGATCATTTCAGTTGTTGGCAGGATCCACTTCCTCGTGGTTGTAGAACTGAGGCCCCCACTTCCTTGTTGGCTGTCATCTGGGTGCTGTTCCCAGCCTCCAGAGGCTGCCTCTTGGACGTGGCCCCCTTCCTCCCTATTCAAAGCCAGGGTCTGAGTCCTCCTCAAGCTTCAAGTCGCTCCTGCCTCTTCTCAGTCGCATCTCTCTGATTCATTTTCCTGTCTTTCTCTTCTCCTTTTAAAGGCTCATGTGATTACAATGTGATTACATTAGGTCCATCTGGATAATACAGGATAATCTTCCTATTTTAAGGTTCATAACCTTAATTCCCTCTGCAAAGTCTCTTTCACCACATAATTTAACATATTCACAGACACCAGGGATTAGGGGGTCATTATTCGGCCTACGACACCTTTCCACCCAACATTTGTCCTTTTTTTTTTTTTCAATTATTTATTTTAATTGGAGGCTAATTACTTTACAATACTGTAGTGGTTTTTGCCATACATCGACATGAATCAGCCTCGGGCACACATTTGTGCTTCTTGCCCCATTCCAGTCACAGAGAAAGGAGAACTGGTGACCGGCCCCTGTGCAAGGTGTCCTTCAGCAAAAAGTGTGTGATGCTCTCCTCAACAGCATCCACAGTCTTCTTTTAGTTACTAGTTAATGAAGTACCACCTAAGCCCCCCTGCCGAAAGATTCAGTGGACTTAGGCCCCAGCAGCACCCCACTCCTCTTTCTCCGAATGCCAGGTTAAGACGTCCAAATCTCTACCTTTTCTCCTCTTAAAAAAATAAAGTTTCACTATACTGTCCAGAAAAAATATCTAATAACATAAATTCCTTTTACGGTCCAGCGGTTAAGAATCTGCCTTCTACAAGGATGGGATGATTTGAGAGAACAGCATTGAAACATGTATATTACCATATGTGAAATAGATGATCAGTCCAAGTTCAATGCTTGAAGCAGGGCACTCAAAGCTGGTGCTCTGGGACAACCCAGAGAGATTGGATGGGGAGGGAGGAGAGGGAGTGGTTCAGAATTGGGGGGGAACACATGTACACCCGTGGCTGATTTACGTCAATGTATGGCAAAAACCACCACAATATTGTAAAGTAATTAGCCTCCAATTAAAATAAATTAATTAAAAATTTTTTTAAAGCCTTTGACAGGGAAAAAAAAAAAGAATCCACCTTCTAATACAGGGGGACATGGTTTCCATCCCTGGTTAGGGAAGGAATGTCCCACGTGCCCTGGGGCAACTAATCCTGTGCATGGGACTATTGAAGCCCCAGAGCTCTAAAGAGAGCTCCGCAACAAGAGAAGCCTGCATGCTTTAACAAAGAACCCACGTGCCACAACAAACATCCAACTGCAGAACCCCTCAAAAAAGTCCCTCTAAATTGTTAAAAACTAATAAGCAGTCACTCTTCTCTAATAACATAGAGCAAAAAAAATAGAATTGCAGAATTATTCAAATCACATAGAATTTATTACTAAATGTGGATTGCATTTAAGCTGTGTCAGAGGCCCATTAAATGCTTCTGCTCAACCTCGTCCTCCTCGTTTTGTTTTTATCATCAGCAATCAACCCCAATCACTTGGTTGTACCTTGGGGACTATCATTAATGCCCTCTCCCTTCTAGGGGGTCTCACCTTTTGATCCAGACCATCAGCCCCAGCTCAGCTCACCTTCTCCAAGAGATCACCATGTGTATGCCTACCTTTAAGCTTATAGACCTCCACGGAAGGAGTTTGCATTACAGAGAGATACAGGTGGCCTAGACCACTTTCAACTATCTCCTTTATATCTGGCCCAGGTACTATCTCCCAGCATCCTTGGTTTTTAGAAATACTCAATTTTTAAAAGGTATTGGGAATAATCATCTGCACAGAATAGATGTGAAGATGTGTTTTCTCTTTATTTAAAACAAGATTTAGCAGCCCATCTAAAAATTTATGAAGAATTAAAATCATTCCGATATTGAAGACTGACTTGCTCAAAAACTCTGTCCTCTCCCTCGCTCACAAGTGTATGCACACATACACATCCCTTAAATATTAAAAATGTTTTGTTGCTGATAGACTGTTTCAAAACTCAAACGTTTCCAGGTGTCTCTTTCATTAAACCATCTCCTGACACAATGGACAAGACAACCCCAGCTCCTCTACGAGAACTCGCTGTGGTGGAAAGGGACATCATATTTCATCAGGGCTATTTTGATGTGGAGTTGTTTTCTCTTTTAAATCTGAAAGACAACGTCATTTCTCCTCATCCTCTCTCCCCAGCCCCTTCACTTCGTATCCTCAGGTCCTGTGCAGTGTCCACATCCTTCTCCTGGTCCACATCTCCCAGCTCTGATCTCTCCCTCATCCCTCACCCCACACCCTAGTCACCTCCAAAGGTGATTCACAGCAAAGCTAAGGGAGCTTCAGCCTCAGGGCCTCAACCTGTGAGGCCTCTGGGTGTGCAGGGTCCAGATGGAGAGGCCAAGGAATCAGAAGGTACTTCTTTCCTTCTGTTTTTTTAAACTTTGTGTGTGGGGGGGATTCCTTCAGGTTTCCATATGTAACATCATGCTGTCTTTGAAGGGAGATAGCTTCACTTCTTTATTTTTTCATTTAATTTTCTTTCTTTGTTCATTTATCTATTTTGGGTTGCATTGGGTGTTCATCGCTGCACTCGGGCTTTCTCTAGTTGTGGAGAGCAGGGGCTGCTCTCTAGTTGCTATGCATGGGCTTCCTACTGTGCTGGCTTCTCTCGTAGCGGAGCACAGGCTCTAGAACTTGGGCTCCAGAGTTGTGGCGCACGGACTTAGTTGCTCCACAGCACGTGGAATCCTGCTGACTCGGGGCTTGAACCTGTGTCCCCTGCACTGGCAGGTATACTCTTAACCACTGGACCACCAGTTAAGTCCCAGGAGGAATTTCTATGTGAGCAATTCTATTAAACTGCCTAAAAAGAACCATAAGAAAGTATTCTGAGTCCCCAAAGCATCAATCATTTATTGTGATTTATTTCTTTATCCTAAATAAGTATCTAAATAGGCAATTTTCTACATACGTCTGCCTGCTTTTTAAAAATATATATATTTATTTTGCTGCACCAAGTCTTAATTGTAGCATATAGGATCTAGCTCCCCATCCAGGGATTGAACCCAGGCCCCCTGCATTGGGAGCACAGAGTCTTATCCATTGGACCACCTGCATCCTTTTTTTTAAGGAGCCCCCCAAATTGTAATCTGCCTGCAATGCAGGAAACCCTGGCTCATTTCCTAGGTTTGGAAGATCCCCTGGAGAAGGGAACAGCTACCCACTCCAGTATTCTGGGCTGGGGAAGTCCATGGACTGTATTCCATGGGGTGGCAAAGAGTCAGACACGACTGAAAGACTTTTGCTTCACTTTCCAAATCGTAGAAACTTCAGCCCCACAGAACTTGGTTCTGCCTCTGCTCACCTTATCACAGGCCCTCACTGCATCCACCAGCCTTACTTCATTCCTCACCCCCTCCCCAGCCCTCCTTCAGCTGTGGGAACTGCAAGGGTGAGAAATCAATTTAAATACTATTTCTAGCATTTATTAGCTATGTGGCTCTGAGTGAGATGTTTAAATTAATTGGACTTCATATCTTTCACCTGTTTTTGAGGATCAAAAACTTTTGAGGATCAGAAATAATGGTTGAAAAGAGCCCACCGAGTTGCTGGGCAGTGGGCACTGAATTTACATCACCTAAGACTTTCAACTGTGTGGTGAATGGAGGCAAGGAATACAGACTGCACTCAAGCCAGGTAAGTTCCACGAATAGCTCTAGTCATTACACTTACCTGTCACGACTCATACATCATCAAGCTCTTAGCAGAGTATTGCTTCAGGTTGGACCCTCATGTTAACCATCTGAAATCTGTTAGTCACCCAGTCATGCCCAACCCTTTGCAACCCCACTGACTGTAGCCCACCAGGCTCTTCTGTCCATGGAATTCTCCAGGAAAGAATACTGGAATGGGTTGCCACTTCATTCTCCAGGGAATCTTCCCAACCCAGGGATTGAACTCGAGTCTCCTGCATTTCAGGCAGATTCTTTACTGTCTGAGCCACCAGGGAAGCCCATGTTAACCATCTCTGGGCCCAGTTCTGAGAGTCTCATCCTTTAGTAATCCCTAGATCAATTTCTTTGCCTTTTCTGCAGGTACCCAAACTCTTCCTCAAAGGACTGCCCCTCCCAGGGCCTCTTTATAGAGTGCTTCTGCCCCAAACCTGTATTTTTATAGCTTGGGAAAAAATACTACTTTTGCTGTTCCACCATGTCTTCACTTGTTAGGACTATTATAACAAAATATCACAGACTGAGTAGTTTATTAACAACAGAAACTTATTGCTCACAGTTCTGGAAGCTGGAAAATCCAAAATTAAGGCATAAGCATGGGTGAGTGAGGGCCCTTTTCCTGGTTAACTCTGTCTTAACATGGTGGAAGGGGCTAGGAATCTTTGTGGAGTCACTTTTTTATATATATATAATTTTATTTATTTTTGCCTGCACCGGGTCTTTGTTGTTGTACAGGCTTTCTCTAGTTGCAGTGCACTGGGGGTACTCTCTAGTTGAGGTGCTCGGACTTCTCATTGCAGTGGCTTTTCTTGTTGCAGAGCACAGGCTCTAGAGCCCAGCTCAGTAGTTGTGGCACATGGGCGTAGTTGCTCCTCAGCATGTGGGATCCTGCTGGGCCAGAGACTGAACCCGTCTCTCCCAAATTGGCAAACAGATTCTTTGCCACTGAGCCACCAGGGCAGTCCTGGAGCCACTTTCATAAGGCATCAATCCCATGTAACAGGGTTTCACCTTCATGGCTTAAGCATCTCCCAAAGGCTCTACCTACTAAACTAACGGGCTTCCCAGGTGGCTCAGTGGGTAAAGAATCCTCCTGCAATGCTGGAGACACCAAAGATTCGGGTTCATTCCCTGGGTTGGGAAGAACCCCTGGGGGAGGGCATGGCAACCCACTCCAGTATTCTTGCCTGGAGAACCCCATGGACAGAAGACCCTGGCGGGCTACAGTCCACAGGGTCCCAAACAGTCAGACATGACTGAAGCAACTGAGCACATACGCACTATACTAATACCATTACATCAGTCATTAGGGTTTTGACAATTGAATTTCAAGGGTACATTCAGAGCATAGCACTCCCTTAAGCTACTTCTTAAGGATTTCTGTATAGTCAATTATTCCTCTAATATTCACTGAGCATAAGCGCAGGACATTTTGCTATGCTTTTAGAAGAAAACAAAGGAAATAAGACAAGACCTTTCTACCTAAACAGGCTTAGAGGGAATAAAATGGATTCAAAATTACTACAAAGAATAGAGTATGTGCTTACACATACTATGTGTAAATGTGCTGTGGAAGTTCAGAAGAGTTGGAAAAACAAAAAAAGAAGTTTGGGTTGGAAGAATTAAGGAGTGTTGAATTGTTGAATGAAGGACTGTGTAATCTTGACCTTAAAGGATGGAAAGAATTTTGGTGGCAATATAGAGGAAGGAGAAATGTGTACCAATGTGTCTAGGGGTCTGACTTGGAGGAAGCAAGCAGAGGAGTTCTGAGAGATAAAGCTGAAAACTATAAGACATATAAGACTCAAATAAATGGAAAGATATTCCATGATCATAGATTCAGTCAGTCAGTCAGTTCACTCACTCAGTCGTGTCCAACTCTTTGCAACCCCATGAACTGCAGCACACCAGGCCTCCCTGTCCATCACCAACTCCCAGAGTTCACCCAAACTCACGTCCATCGAGTCGGTGTTGCCATCCAGCCATCTCATCCTCTGTCATCCCCTTCTCCTCCTGCCCCCAATCCCTCCCAGCATCAGGGTTTTTTCCAATGAGTCAACTTTTCCCATGAGGTGGCCAAAGTATTGGAGTTTCAGCTTTAGCATCAGTCCTTCCAATCCTTTAGGATGGACTGGTTGGATCTCCTTGCAGTCCAAGGGACTCTCAAGAGTCTTCTCCAACACTACAGTTCAAAAGCATCAATTCTTCAGTGCTCAGCTTTCTTCACAGTCCAACTTTCACATCCATACATGACCACTGGAAGAACCATAGCCTTGACTAGACAGACCTTTGTTGACAAAGTAATGTCTCTGCTTTTCAAAATGCTATCTAGGTTGGTCATAACTTTCCCTCCAAGGAGTAAGTGGATCATAGATTAGAAGAATTAATATTGCTTAAAAGTCCACATTACTCATAGCAATCTACAGGTTTGATGAAATCCCTATAAAAATTCCAATGTCATTTTTCACAGAAACAGAAAAAAACAATTCTAAAATGTGTAGGCAACCACAGAAGACCCTGAATAACCAAAGAAATTGAGAAAGAACAACAAAGCTAGAGGCATCACACTTTCTGATTTCAAACTACATTACAAAGCTATAATGATTAGAACAGTGTGGTAATGGCATAAAAACAGACACTTGATCAATGGAACAGAATAAAGAGCCCAGAAATAAACCCATGCACATATGGCTAACTAATTGCAACAAAGGAACCAAGAATGTCCAACGGAGAAATGATGTGTGTGTATGTGTGTGTGTGCTCAGTCATGCTGGACTCTTTTTGATCCCATGGAACTGCCAGGAACCGCCAGGTTCCTCTTGTCAATGGAATTTTCCAGGCAAGAATACTGGAACAGCTTGCCATTTCCTACTCCAAGGGATCTTCCTGACCCAGGGATCAAACCTGTGTCTCTTGCATTTCCTGCATTGGGAGGCAGATTCTTTACCACCACACCACCTGGGAAGCCCAGAAAAATGATAGTCTGTTCAGTAAATGAAGAGAAAACAAAACAGCTAACGTAAAGGGATGAAACTGGACCCCCATCTTACCCCATATATAAAAGTCATTCAAAATAGATTAAAGGCCTGAACATAAGACCTGAAGTCATAAAACTCCTAAAAGAAAACATAGTTGGTAAGTTCTTTGACATCAGCCTTGGCAATGATGTTTTTGGATTTGACACCAAAGCAAAGACAACAACAGCAAAAATAAACAAGTGGGACTACATCAAACTAAAAAGCTTCTGCAAAGGAAACCATCAGAAAAATCAAAAGGATACCTATGGAATGGGAGAAAATACTTGCAAACCATAAATCTGATAAGGGGTTAATACTCAAAATATATAAAGAACTTATATAATTTGATAACAAAACTAATTGATTTAAAATGGACAGAGGAACTGTATACTAGACATTTTCCAAAATAAATGTACACATACATGAAAAGGTGCACAACATCACTAATCAGGGAAATGCAAATCAAATCCACAACAAGGTATCATCTCACAACTGTTAAAATGGCTATTATCAAAAAGACAAAGGATAAGTGTTGGTGAGGATGTGGAGACAACAACCTACGTGTTCATGGATGAATGGATAAAGTATACAAATACAAGAGACTGTTATGCAACCATAACAAAGAAGGAAATCCTTTTATTTGTGACAACATGGATGGACCTTGAGGCATTATTCTTTTTTTTTTTTTTGGGGGGGAGAAATATCAATAATAACTTTATTTTTTTTTCTTTTTTTAATTTAATTTATTTTTTTTTTAAACTTTACAATGTTGTATTAGTTTTGCCAAATATCATTCTAAGTGAAGTAAGTCAGACAGAGAAAGACAAATACTGTGTGACCTCACTTATCTGTGGAATCTGAAAAAAACAATTCATAGAAACATGGCAGATTGGTAGTCAGCAGAGGAGAGGGAATTAGGTGAAGGTGATCAAAATGTACAAACCTCCATCTATACACTAAATAAGTTCTGGGGGGTGTACAGCATGGTGACTGTAGTAGCTAACACTTTATTATGTATTTTAAAGTTGTTAAGAGAGTAAATCAAAAGTTCTCATCACAAGGAAAAAAATTTGTAGCTATGGGTGGTGGAGAATGCTAACTAAATTTACTGTGGTAACCATTCTGAATACACACATATTAGCAAATCATTATGTTGTATGCTTTAAACTAATACAAAGTTACATGTCAATTTTATTTCAATAAAATTGGAAAAAATGTAAAATAATAAATAGTACTTGAATCCATGCCTTCCTCAAAATGCCATTTCCACCATCTCAGGTCCTTATCATTCACTGAATTATTAAAATAGCCTGCTAATTTGTTCTCTGCTTCCTTCTTACTGCTAATATATATTAGCTATATATATATATATATATATATATACATGTATAGAATGCAGGATCTTAGTTCCTTGTGTGTATGTGTGTGTGTGTGTGTGTGTGTGTGTGTGTGTTAGCTGCTCAGTCGTGTCCAACTCTTTGCAACTCCACGGACTGTAGCCCGCCAGGCTTCTCTGTCCATGAAATTCTCCAGGCAAGAATACTGGAGTGGATTGCTATTCCCTTCTCCAGAGGAACTTCCCAACCCAGAGATTGAACCCTGGTGTTCTGCCTCACAAGCAGATTCTCTACCGTTTGAGCTGCAGGGAAGTCTCCAACCAGAGATCAAATCCCTGCCACCTGCAGGGGACCCACAGAGCCTTAAACACTGGGCCACCAGGGAATTCCCTAATCAAATTATTTTTAAAACATAAGTCTGATACTGTCACTCTGTTACCCAAAGGTGTGCATCAGCCGGGTGGGGCAGGGGGGGAGGGTCCAGCTGCTCGCTGCTTAAAAGCCAATAAACAGGCCAGGTTGGTGGAAAGGAAAGTTTGCTTTACTTCAGATGCCAGCAACTGGGGTGAAGGCGAGCAGACATCTGTCCAAAGGCCAACTCCCCCGCCCTGACAAGCAGTGGGTGAGAGCTTTTATAGACAGAGTGGCATTGGGGTACTACATGCAGAAATAGTACAGCCATCTCTAACAGTCATCTTCAAATTGGTATCAGTGGTCTAACTAGCATCATCTTGGTTGTTTTAGGTACAGTTAATCTTCAGTTCGGGGTACACTTGGTCCCATTTCTTTGCAGTCAGTTCTTAGAATTGTGGCAGCTCAAGTCCAGGTACAGTCTGGTCATCATGTAGTTAACTTCTCCACCTGCTGTCTTGGTATCTATAAGACACCTCACAAGATATGGCTCAGAATATTATCTATAGCCCTTGAGAAAGAAGTAAAGGTCCTTGACTATGCTTAATGACTACATTATTATTATTTAGTCTCCTTAGACTGTTTTCCTTTGTTCCTATATTTCTCACTTCTCTGATTCAAACTTATTCTTTGACTAAAGTTTTCCACGGGCAAAAGTCAGGCAGAGAGCATGATGGAGGGGCAAGGACCGTACGGTCCTGCTCCGTTTCAAGTCCGCTGTTCAAACCCTTCACTGGTCCTCCACCCCTCCCTCTCTCACCTCTTGCAGCGTCATGTTCATTTTCCTTAGTGTTGTCATCCGTTCCCCACATAACCCCTTCCCCCTCCTCTCTCACACTCCTCTCATCATCATTCATTCTCTCATTCATCCATCCACCGAGGCTTTATGAAGCAGGTAAAGTCCTGAACTAAAGGAAAGTCCCGCCTCCCGGCATGTGCTTTCCCACTGCCCAGGGCCTCCGTCTTCTATCTCCAGCCTCACCCAGCCCACCTAGAAAACTCCCTATTCTGCAAGACACAAATCAGGTGCTGCCTCCTCTCTTTCAAGCCTTTCCCAGCCTCCAGGTAGAGGTGGCCGTTCTGCACCTCTGTCCTACAGCAAGCCCTTCCACTATCACTGCATTCTACATAGCATTTACCTGTTCATTTATCTGTCTCTACACTTTAACTCCTAAGGACAGGGTGTATACACTGTATCTCATTCACCTTAGGTCCTTAACAGCACTCAGTACGGAGACTAACAGTAAAAATCTAGGGGCCTCTCTGGTGATCTAGTGGTTGAGATTTCACCTTCCAGTACAGAGGGTGCAGGTGGTTCCATCCCTGGTTGGGGAACTAATATCCACATGCCTCACAGCTGAAAAAAACAAAACATAAGACAATATTGTAACAAATTCAATAAAGACTTTAAAAATGGTCCACATCAAAAAAAATTAATAAATAATTTTTTAAATTCAATACAATTTTGTTGTCTAAATTCTAAGGTCGTTTCCAGGTCTAAAATTTCTGTGATTCAGGCACAGCATAAAGATCGAAAAATAATAGTTGAGAATATGTCATATATTTATGTCATAGCCACACAAAATTATAAATTTGGATTTTCATATTTGAGGGTTTCTTCAATATCCTTCGGGAAGCAAACAGCAATTGCAAATGCCATTCCAGTGCTGGCACTCTCCTGGCTCATCTCTGCTTTATGAGTGTTAAGTAAAGGTCAACTGTTAACTCCCTTCCTGATCTGTATCTTTATTTCCGTAATCCTAGGAAAGGTTCCTAGGGTGTCGCGCTGTTGCCTCTTGCCACGAGGGGGCAACAGGGAGTCCAGGTTTGTGTTAAAACCCTTCTGGCCACAAGATGGACCCCAAACACCAGTTTAACGGAGGCAAGGATTTACTTTACATCAGTTGCATGTTAGAATCCGGTTTCTCTTATTCCTTTTCCCTGAAAACTGAAATCTCTCCCACAGGTGATCGGGAAATACCTTGGAATTGTCTACAGCTATATTTGTTTAGGAAGAGGGAATGTAGGAAGAAAGAGGAGCAACACTAAGAACTTCATTAAAATTAGCTAGAAAGAGAAGGCCCTCTTCCAGGCCAAATAAAAGACCAGAAATTTGACTGTAGATGATGTTTTAGGTGAATTCAAAATATTACCTAAACAAATTAATTAATGATGTTTTCTTAAGAACAGTGGTTTAATAAGTGGTGTTCAGCCCATGAGGGCAGGACCCAGGTCTCTCCTGGCCACCACTCTCTCAACTCTTTGCACAATGGCACAAAGTGTGTGTTCAGTAAACACTTTTTGAGTGAAGAGAAAGTTCAATGTTATCCAAATTCTACACATACATAACTAAAGGCAACTAAAAGTCTCTTTTTAAAAAGTCCTGGGAAATGGGTTGATGAATCGCAACCACAATCATCAAACTGTATTCCTGAAAGCCTGGTGCTCTCATCATGGCTCAAACAACCAAAATCAAAGTGTTTGTGAACTGAGGAAACTCCTGCTTGGCGGAGACGTTTTCTGGGCCAAGAAAACCACGTGCTGCTACTCGGCCCTTGGTGGGCTGGCAGGTGGAAAGGGGAGGCGGGTATGGGTGCAGAACGCAAATCTTCTGGACCAGGCTTGAGTGAAGGAATTATTCATGTTCGTTCTGGACAGACCTCTGGAATTTACTTTCTCCTTCGATGCTTTCAGGTCCTCCCATTACAGTTGAGCTAGTTATTTACCTCAAGCAAGAGATTTCCATTAAAAATGTGTTTGTGTGCTCAGCTGTGTCTGACTCTTTGTAGTCCCATGGACTGTAGCCTGCCAGGCAAGAATACTGGAGTGGGGTGCCATGCTCTCCTCCAGGGTATCTTCCCAACCCAGGGACCAAACCCATGTCTCTTGTGTCTCCTGCATTGGCAGGCAGATTCTTTTACCACTAGCACCACCTGGAAAGCCCTTCCATTAAAAATCATGATTCAAATATCATATAGTAACATATATACATGGAATTTAGAAAAATGGTACAGATGAACCTATCTGCAAAGCAGAAATAGGTACATAGACATAGAGAACAAACATACGGTCACCAAGCAGGGCAAGGGGGGTGCAATGAATTGGGAGGCTGAGATTAACATATATACAGTTCAGTTCAGTTCAGTTCAGTCGCTCAGTCATGTCCGACTCTTTGCGACCCCATGAATCGCAGCACACCAGGCCTCCCTGTCCATCACCAACTCCCGGAGTTCACCCAGACTCACATCCATCGAGTCAGTGATGCCATGCAGCCATCTCATCCTCTGTCGTCCCCTTCTCCTCCTGCCCCCAATCCCTCCCAGCATCAGAGTCTTTTCCAATGAGTCAATTCTTCGCATGAGGTGGCCAAAGTACTGGAGTTTCAGCTTTAGCATCACTCCTTCCAAAGAACACCTAGGGCTGATTTCCTTCAGAATGGACTGGTTGGATCTCCTTGCAGTCCAAGGGACTCTCAAGAGTCTTCTCCAACACCACAGTTCAAAAGCACCAATTCTTCGGCGCTCAGCTTTCTTCACAGTCCAACTCTCACATCTATACATGACCACAGGAAAAACCATAGCCTTGACTAGACGGACCTTTGTTGGCAAAGTAATGTCTCTGCTTTTCAATATGCTATCTAGGTTGGTCCTTACACTGCTATGTATAAAATAGATAGCAAATGAGAACCTACTGTACAGCACAGGGAGCTACTCAGTGCTCTATGGTGACAAAGAGAGGATATATGTATACATATAGCTGATTCACTTTTCTGTACAGAGGAAACCTACACAACACTGCAAAAGCAACTAGACTCCAATTTTAAAAAATCGTGACTGACACCCAGATAGTCAGAAAAGACTGCCCTAAGGGTACATGGTACCCTTCAGAAGACCTGAGCAGAAGTGGCTGTCCAGGGAGCCTCGTCATTATTTCAGTTTTGTAGCCCCCAGAAGAAATCGTTCTGCGTGCCGCTGTTCGTCTTCACAGCGTGTTGCTGTTTCTCCTGTGTTAAGAGAAAACTCTCAATAGGCAGGTTGGTTATAGGAGGGACTTTCAACCAAAAATTAAATATTAGCACCCAAGCACCCTGGGCTTCCCTGATAGCTCAGTTGGTAAAGAATCCACCTGCAATGCAGGAGACCCTGATACGATTCCTGGGTCGGATGATCTGCTGGAGAAGGGACAGGCTTCCCACCCCCTGGTGGCTCAGACAGTAAAGACTCTGTCTGCAATGTGGGAGGCCTTGGTCTAATCTCTGGGTTGGGAAGATCTCCTGGAGAAGGGAAAAATATCACCCACTCCAGTATTCTGGCCAGGAGAATACTTTGCAACTTCCACGGGGTCGCAAAGAGTTGCACACGACTGAGTGACTTTCACTTTCACCCAAGCACCCAGAGCATCTATGTGACATTCCCTGGCTTTCCCCCCACCCCCCATTTAAAGGTGATGCCCATATTATTCTGTCTCGGCACTGTCCGTCACAGCACAGATAACAGCCCTTAAGTCCTTGATTTGTTTGTTTACCTGTTTATCACCTTTTCCACTAGACTAGGCTCCCTGAGGGCAAGGGCTGAGTCAGTTCTGTTCACTCCTCTCTCAGCTCTCAGCAAAACAACACAAAGTATATACGTTTAATAAACAGCTGTTGAGTGAAAAAATGCATGAACAGAAAGTCTAGTATGATCCAGTTCTACCAAATCCAAGATGGGGAAATGGATTTCTGGCTGGTTTCTGTGCTGAACATCCTTTCAGGAGTGAACAGGGCTATTAATACTACTGCTGTTTTTCAATAGAGTCCAATTATAATTACTGTTCATTTACCTGTGTTCTCCTGGAAGGACTACTTAAGCCAATTACTAACATTAAAACATAGAAATGTGAAATTTCACTGTTGAGATGGCAATCTATTTAAAATGTCCTAATTTTACTCTCTTGTTAGAAGGTTCTCCTGACAAACCTCTTTATAACAGCTGAGTCCTCCCCTAATTGAGCCTAATCATGGTAGAATCATTAGCATTACGGCAAAGAACTGGCCTGGAGAGTGAGCTAGTCCTGAGATGAGACCCAGCTTGGCCATTTACAGCCTGGTGACCTGGAGCAAATCAGCTTTCTCAAGCTTCCGTGTCCCCACCCAGTAATGCCTGCCCTCGCGCTGTTTGCACACCTGGACCTTCAGAACTATTCAATGCCCCGCACTCACTGCCAGCCGAGAGAGCCAAGCTACCTAAGACACCTCAGACTTACTCATCTAGGCATTAGTAACATTTGATGTAAGAAATAAGAAAGCATGTTACATCACTGTTGCCCCAACTCAAACTCTCGCCCCAGCCTCCAGGTTTCCATCCACCTCAATATCAGATGGACACCCACAGTGCAAACGCACACTCCCTACCTCACTCACCCCTACTTACATGGAGCCACACTGTGCCCCTGTGCCTCCAACTACAACTTTTACCTTATTATTCAATGTGGCCAAGTGTTCAAGGGCCAAAGAGGGCTATGTGTACAGTATACAGACACACACATGGCAGAATGGGACAAATTTCTTTAACAGTAAGAAACCTTTAAAAACCAATTAGGAAAATCAATTAAGAAAAAGGAAACTACTCAACAGGAAAAAAAAAAAAATGAAGACTAAGAACAGGAAAAGAATGCAAAATGTTAGTAATCCTGTGAAAATATTCTCAGACTTATTCATAATTAAGACAAATCAAAACCATGAGGCACCATTTTTCACTTACCAGATTAATAAAAATTAAAACCGATAATGCCCAATGTTGGCAGCAGTGTGGAGAAACGGGCATTCTTATACACTATTGACTAAAGTCTAAGCTGGGCAATTAACACTAACAAAAAAATTTAAATCAAAACAAAAACATTAGTTCAGCTTTTGTTCATCCAAAGTCACCCACTTAAGAAGTGAAAAGAAATAGATATTTGTCAAAAGAAGACACACAGATGGCCAAAGGCACATGAAAAGATGCTCAGCATCACTAATTATCAGAAAAATACAAATCAGAACTACAATGAGGTATCACTTCCCACCAGTCAGAAATGGCCAGCATCAAAAAATCTACAAACAATAAATGCTGGAGAGGGTGTAGAGAAAAGGGAACACTCCTACACTGTTGGTGGGAATGTATATTGTACAGCTACTATGGAAATAAGTATGGAGGTTCCTTAAAAAACTAAAAATAGAGATACCATATGACCTATCAATCCCACTCCTGGGCATATATCCAGAGAAAACCCTAATTTGAAAAGATACTTGCACCCTAATGTTTACTGCTATTTACAATAGCCTGGACATGGAAGCAACCTAAATGTCCATCAATGGGGGAGTAGATAAAGAAGATGTTTATATATAGATACAAAACTGGAATATTACTCTGCCATCAAAACAATGGAATAACATCACTTGCGGCAACATGGAAGGATGCAGAGATTGTCAATACTGCGTCAAGTAAGTCAGAGAAAGACAAATATTATATGATGCTGTTTATATGTGAAATCTAAAAAAATGGTACAAATTAATCTATTTTTAAAACAGAAATAGAGTCACAGATGGAGAAAACAAATTTACAGTTACCAAGAGAGAAGGAGGGGGACAAGAGGAATATAAATTGGGAGATTGGAACTAACATATTCACATTGCTGTGTATAAAACAGATAACTAATAAGAACCTGCTGTATGGCACAGGGAACTCTACTCAATTCTATAAAGACCTATATATGGGAACAGAATCTAAAAAGGAGGGGGGGTAACAAAAAACTAAAAAAGAGTGGATATGTGCCTATGTGTAACCAATTCACTTTGCTATACAGCAGAACCAACCCAACATGTAAATCAACTAAACTCAAACAAAAATTAATTATTAAAAAATAAAAATAAATAAGAGTGAAAAGAGAATCAACAGATTGAGAAAAGATACTATTTAACTCATAACAGACCAGTAAGCACAAAATATAATGAAATTCTACAAATCACTAAAGCAAGTGAGACAGGAGATAGATGGGCTCCAGATTAGACATTTACAGCCAGCATCCTGTTTACACTTCCAAATAGAAATAACAACATGGGGGACTTCCCTGATGGTCCTTGCAATGCAGGGGACACGGATTCAATCCCTGGCCTTGGGTAACTATTAATAAGATCCCACATGCCTTGGAGCAACTAAGCTCCCGTGCCACGACTACGGAGCTCACATGCCCCTGAGCCCCCAGGCCACAACTAGTGTCCGTACACCACAACGGAAGATCCACATGACACCACTAACACCCGACAGCCAGATAAATAAGGACAGAAAACCCTACTAATACTAATCAAAATAAACGCTGAATAACTATGAAAAAAGAAATAACAGCAACAGGAAAAGGGCAAATAGCTGGACTTTGTCCCCAGTGGACACTTGAAGATAACAGTAATGACAGGGGCTAAAAGGAGCTGAATTCTGCCCAAATAAAAGATAAAGAGACCACAAATTTCTCATTCTCAAGGTCAAGGAGACCTTCCTGACTACACATGAGCAGAAAGGCTCCTCAGGGGTCAAAGAGGGAGGGGATGCCACTCCATAGTAGGTGATGTCAATCTACCCAGAGGCCTCTTCGCTAGAATCCATCTTAGCTAAGCAACGGGCCCTCACACAGGGGAAATAAACCAAATACAGACTCAGAACCAGGCAGAGCAAGATGACTGGCCAGAGGAAACCTCGAAGAAATGCCCCATATAAGTCATTCAACTATCAGGAGGGCTTGACTCTGAGCCTGCCCATGTGTCTACCTACAATACACTTTCCCTCCTAATAAACACTTTACCTGTTTCACTACTTTCCATCTCTTTGTGGAAACTCATGTCTACAAAGCCAATGGGACAGGGCATTGTCACTGGCCACTGGTCTAGTGGCTAGAATTCAGCAGTCTCACTTCTTCAGCCTGACTTCAGTCTCTGGCCGGGGAACTGAAATCCTGCTTGAAGTCACTGCAGGCTGAGGCCACCCAAGATCAGAAAGGACAAATACTCCAACAGGAAAAAAATAATGGTCAAAGGCAATTCATACGAGAGGAAACATGCATGGCCACAAAATACGAGAAAAAATGCCCAACCTCGTGAGTAATCCAAGAAAAGTGAACGAAAACCACAAGAAGCATTTCACATCAATCAAACTGGAAAAAATCAAAAGATCGAACAATACCAAGTGTTGGTGAAGATGTGGAGTAACTGACTGGAGTGAGAGTACAAAACCACTTTGGAGAACAATTTCTAATATCACTGAAGGTCCTCATATTTCGTGAACTAGAAATTCCCTCCTAGGCAAGTACGCTTGAGAAATCCCCTCAGGAGATACAATCAAGAACACAAACTTTTGCTGCAGCATTATTTATGACAAAATAAAACTAGTACAACTTTAATATCCATTAACCAGGAAATTGATATATAAATTGTGATCCATTCATATAATTTGAAGTTATTCAGTACTGAAAAGAAATTAGCTCAAAAAATGGTATCAGCTTGGAAGAATCTCAGAAATATAATGCTGAGGAAAAGATGCAAGTGTCAGAAGATCTTTATGTCTTTCATATGTCTTAAGGAGTGCAGAATAAAATTTTTTTAATTTATGTACATATACTTTCACCTAATTCCACTGCTAGGAATTTATCTTACATACACATTTGCATATATACAAGAATGCAACAATATATACAAAGACGCTTATTATAACAGTTTATAAGAAGAAAAAATTGAAACTAACCTAAATATGGGAATATTATATAAAATATTCAATAAAATGCCAGAGCTAGGCAATCATTTAAAAGCCTGAGCTAGACCTGTATGCCAAGATAAATATTTAAGTGGGAAAAAATAATCACAGGACTAGACCATTTGTGGAAAAATATTAGATTAGATGTATACACACACACACACACACACACACACATAAAATCTGGATCATAAGAAACCATTAACTTTGATCATCTCGGGGGAGTAAGACTGGGTAATGGGAGGCGACTTCTACTTTTCATTTTACACCCTTCAGAATGATTTGCATTTCTGTTTTTGCCATTAGTATATATTACCTTTCTAAGACAAATAAATAAATAGATAAATCAGTGGAAAAAACAAATAACAGCTATAAGATTAGGATGTTAGTTTACCAAGATTTTATTTTAAAAGCAAAAATCACATGAAACTCTTTTAATCATTTTTTATGCTTATCTCTTTCGGGAATTGAGAGCACTCAAAAAAATGAATCCTAAAGGTGACTGCTTTGAACAGGATGATAAACAGCACTGCTGTTAGAGTGCATCATTTGCGGCTCTTTCACAGCTTTGTGTATCTATCTGTAGAATATGCTGCCCTATTTGTTTTACTTCAAATCACCATTCTGAAAACCATAAAATGTTTTCTGATCTCAGAGGGTTTGTTTACCAAGAAATACGTTCAAAGAGGAAATAAGGACCCAAAGCACATTAGCAGAGCAGCCCAGCATACCAGCCAGTACAGTTTTCTGGGCCCGGGGATACCAGGCATTGCTGTCTACTATGTCAGACCAGACACGTGGCCCTGGGCCTTCTGCCTCCAAGCCCCGCTGGTTCCTCTTAGCTGGTTCACACCCAGGGCAGCAGCATCACCAGAGACAACACTTAGCCTGCACCACAGGCACACTCAGGGGTCTGCAAAGGCTTCGTGGGCTCCGGCCAGACCTCCAAAGTCAGGAAGTTTGTGGCTGAAAAGGTGGGGGAAAGAAACTGTGTGTAGAGACCGAGGCTGTAGGTGCAGAACCCCCATTTCCCAGCCTGGCCTAGGGACTGGCACTAGGAGTGGAGCCCAACAATGGAGACTCAGAGCCTCCTGACTCCACTGAAACCAGAACTCTGTAACCTGTATCTGTTTTGACTCCCGGTAAAATTTACTGCCAAAATAAAAGGCTGAAAATAAAAGTTTGGAAATCTTTAAACTAGCAGGTACCGCCAGACATGTGGTTCTCAAACATAATAATCAAACTTTTTACAAGCTTTCTTCTGTTTTTTCAACTGTAGGGGGAAAAAAGGGGGGATGACAATACCTCCCTCCCAAACCTTGCAGGGCGGCTGGAAGGATCAAACGAGGTAATAGCCATCTTCAGCTAAGAGGCCCTTAGGAAACAAATTTATTATTTCCTTCCTTTATAATGGAGGATATATCCAGTTCAAATAATTCGTCACACAAACAAGACTGTTTCTTCTAGAAGGAGAAGACGAAGCGGGGTTGGTAAGAAAAAAAAAAAAAAAAAACAGCAACAGCTCAGTTACAATTTAAGAAGGGAGAGACTCATTGAGTGCCTGTCACATAAACGAACTTGGGGTTGGGGGTGAGGGAGGTGGGAAGGGTAGTGTGGAGAAGGAGGACATCTGGGTTAAGCATGTATGTGTGTGTGTGTGTGTGTGTGTGTGTGAGTCGTGTCCTACTCTTTTCGACCCCATGGACTGTAGCCCACCAGGCTTCTCTGTCCATGGGATTCTCCAAGCAAGCATACTGGAGTGGGTTACCATTCCCTTCTCCAGGGTATCTTCCCAACCCAGGGATCGAACCCAGGTCTCCCGTATTGCAGGCAGATTCTTTACCACAGAGCTACCGGGGAATCGGTGCTATGTATCAAACACCACACAGTGTGCAAGAGGCCACATGTGTTTCCTTTAATCTGCACAGAATATGACTGTTGTTGCTTAGTCACTCAGTCACTCAGTCATGTCTTTGCGATCCCACAGGCTGTAGCCAACTAAGCTCCTCTGTCCATGGGATTCTCCAGGCAAGAATACTGGAGTGGACTGCCCCTTTTCCTTCTCCAGGGGAGCTTCCCAACTCGGGGATTGAACCTGCATCTCCTGCATTGGCAGGCAGATTCTTTACCACTGCGTTACCAAGGAAGCCACGCAGAATATGCTGCAAGTGTGCTTATTCCATTTTACAGATCAGAGGGAATGAACAACCTAGCCAAGGTCAGACAGAGACACTACCCACCCAGGCTGTAGTTCCCTCCACAGCCTCACCACTGGCTCCTCCCCCTAAATGTGGGTGTTCCCGCCCCTCCCCTTTCTCCCTTTCTGTTATCTCCCTTTAAAATCTTGGGTCATTTCACCCCTTGGGTCAATTCCTCCATGCACATCCTCTGTTCTGATTTCCAGCCCCCTGGACAGTTCCCAGTTAAGATCCCACGGCCCTCACAAACACAAGAGGCTCTAAAAGGAGTTCTTCACCTCCCCACTCACACACCCCATCCTCCCAGCCTCCCAAGCTCAAAATCACCATCACTTCTGGTCCTTTCTCCCCCTTCCCCATATACACAATCACTCAATGATCTCAATTCATTCTTCAAAATCTCTTACCCTTCATTCTTCATTTCTCCTTTCTCTCTTGGCAGCCTAGCACTGTGAACCTTCTATCTGCCTGGCCCCTACAGAAGCCTCCAGCAGGTTTCCTCGAGGTTTTCAGTTCACCTGTACACCATGCCGTAAACATCATACCGCATACCTGCTCTGCTGGATGGCAGGCTGCCTTCGTCAAATCAAGGATGTGCTCAGCCCTGCTCCCCAAGGCTGCCTGCATCTGGCCCTGCCTGGCTTCCCAGCCTCCAACCCCATCCACTCCTCAGTTCCTCAGTTTAGCAAAGGATTGCTTGCTGGCTACACACACCCCTCACTTTCCTCCCCTCTCTTCCCCACTTGTGGCCCCAGTGCCCCCAGGAGGCTGTCCATTTTTCCCTCCTGCCACCTCTTAGTTGAGGCCTGCCAGCCCTCCCCTCCAAGCCTGCAAGACCCATTATCTGTACTGTTCATCAGGCAGTAATTATGTACTGCCTTGTAACTCTTCTATTTAGCCTGGAACAGGCTTTGAAATATGCTAGTGCATGTAATCTCTCCCAGGTCTCTATCTTATCATCCCAAGCAGTATAAACTACTTGAAGTAGACTGTCTAATGGGTCTAAGCTTCTTCCTGCAGTGCCTAGTACTTAGATAGAGGGTGCTTAACACATGTGTTGATTTCCTTTTTCTATGAACTTGTGTTGGCCTCAAACAACCAGGGCTGGCCAGAATAATAAGCATCAGCCTTGGAAGCCTGCTTTTGGCCACTACAGATCTCCAGCAGGACAATTTCATCTTGACCTCTCAGATCAGGGTTCCCCAGGGTTCCCCCACCCCTGGGGCATGGAGGGCATCAACTGCTCTCAGAGGAGACTGGTCTGCCAGAGAGGTCTCTGATCCACACCACCAACCAGGGTTGGCTCTGTCTGCTACTTTAGTGATCACATTTTCATGTCCTTCGCTGGTCTCCAGCTAGAAGGAAACAGCCCAGACAATGGAGTTGGGCTGGGAGGCTCCCTAAACCCCAAACCCCGACCCTCTCACTGGGGATGCAACCTCCAGCCTGCTCGCTGGCCCTTCAGAAGCACCCCTGGGCACCCCTGCCCTTGGGAGAGAAAGAAGACACTGCACCTTTAAGTCTGCAGCCAGTTGAGAAAAACAAGCTGTGATTTATATAAGCGGGAAAATCATGTGATTTGCAGGAACGCTCCCTCCTCCACCGGCCCCCTTTCCGTGTCGTGTCGCTTCCAGCTCTTCCCAGAGGAGCCCCGGCCCCGACCGCCGGGCAGGGCTGGAGGGGAGGGAGCCAGGCAGGCGGGCCTGGGGGCGCCCCCAGCCTCCCTTCTCTGAGCGCGGGAGCCCCGCGCGTCGGGGCGCGCCCGTGACCGAGAGGGGCCTGGGTCCACGGCGCCTCACTCCGGCGCTGCCCGGTGGCCCCAGACGCCGACGAAGGGGCGCAGCGGTTTGGGCCGCAGCTGCCCGCTCCCCGAGCATCCCCTCCCGGGGGCCCCTTGCCCGATTCCGACCAAGGTGTGCGAAGGAGAAACTGAGGCTCCTCCCCCGCCCAAGTCCTCCAGGAGAAAGAAAAGCCAGGGGACCCAACGGCCGGACTTCTGTGTCCCCCGCACCCCGAACACCCAGCGCGGGGCGGAGGGAGAGCAATTTAAGAAATCATTTGATCCGGAAAGGGCATGATGAAAATCAGCCATTTCTAGAGCTGAAAGGCGGTTTGTGTTTTTAGCCCAAAAGACCTAGCTTTCAGGGAAAAAAAAAAAAAAACCGATGTGGCCTTTTCAGCCAAAGCCAAGGAAAATAAATACATGATTCCGAGGCCCTAAGAACCCGCACAGATCTTTTAAATATTAGAGGAAGGGTAGTGTAGCTACAAGGAGCCCACGCCCTCGCGGAGTTAACTCTGACAACTTCAGAAGGAAAGGAAATGCTTAGATCCTCCTGAGCTGCAGAAACTGTAGAGTGGGCAAGACTTGAAGAGGTCGTCTCAGCCATCCCCCTGTCTCTGGAGGAATACTAGACTAAGGCCTTCCAGGAAGTGCTTCCAACTGGGAGAGGATTAACCATCACTTCCGAAACCAAACCCAAGAGAAGTTGGGGGAGCTCCCTCAGGACAAAGGGTTAGGAGGGGAGGAAATATCTCTTAATGCCATAAACCATAATATCCCTCTTTTCTATAAACCTCAGTGATGGGCCGTGATACTGTCCAAGGAAGGAGACCCTTCTCTGAGTTACCAATTCCAGGTGTTAAACCTTGCCAGAGAGAAGGTTGGAATTCCATTTTATTTTCCTCTCTTGGTTATCTGCTAGGGATGAGGCATAAGCCCAGTGCTGTCACATGGAGAAAAACATGATGCAATTAATGAAGTTGGTAATGCGTCGTCTTGTGGTGACCTCCGCCATCGCCAGCTCAGCCTGGCCAATTTCAGTCCATCTTCTACATCCCACAGAGCCAACTGGACCCTGAGAGGTCATTCTGGCCCACCTCCTATCTCCCCTCCCCCCACAGATGGAGGGCCTTTATGCTGAGATAGTTTCCAGGACAGTGCCTAATGCTGTGTCACACGGACAGTAAGTTCCTTCCTGAAGGAGAGAGCTCAAGTTAAGCAAATAGTCTCGATTATTCTTTAAATCCGGAAGAAGAAAAATAGAAGTTAACATAGGGGTTCAAGGGAATAGCACTCCATGCATTCGGACAGATACCAACTTCATGCCGTTATCAGGGAGCATCTCCTGTGTGCCTGGCCCTGAGCTGAGCACCAGGGGGACCGTGGAGACAGGACACACAGGCCCCTGCCCTAACCTTACTTTCTGCTTCCCCACTCTGTCACCCCAGACAGGAAAGACTTTCCTCTCCCCCCCAGCACACAAATGTCCCCTCCCCAGCCCACACCCAGCTTGTGTTGCCCCCAAGTCCAGCTGCATGTGTCTCACTTGTCTGCCAAGAGCTGCTTCTGTCAGAAGGCGACACCTCTCTCTGGTGATTGGGTGGTGGGTATAAGAAATAACCCAAAGGCCTATCCAGAAAGTGAGATCAAAGTTGGCAGCCTCCTGGGCCCCTCCCAAAACTTATAATTCAGGCCCCACTTCACTCCGTGCCCCTTTCTTTCTTTGCTCTTTTTTCTGAGGGACCCGGCTGCCCCCCATCCAGGGCTCCTCTTTCCTAAGCTTCATATGCCAGGGGTCTGCCCATCCTCAGAGCCTCCCTAATGCTCTGAGTACCATATTCTCAAGGTAGCCTCTCTGCTTCCGCAGGAGCCCGAGCACCCAGCCCTGCACAGATGCCAAGCCAAGGTCTCTTCTGTTGCCTTAAGGCTTCTTGTTGAGGGTACTCAGACCTTCACCCTTAACCGCAGGCCCTGTCAACCTCCACCTTCTAACCCCACCCCACTCCAAGACCATACCCGCCCCTTATTCCACTCTTTTCCTGAGTTAGGTTTCTGGCTTCCCTCAGCCATTCATCAGCATGGCCTGATAACGTGCGAAGGGAGATCTGGCGAGAAGCCTGTGGTGAACAAACATTTTAATGAACAAACAGAAATGATGGCTCCAAACTGAAAACACCCTGGAAGCCACAAACTCAGTGATTTTTAAAAAAGCCAGATCAGGACCTCTGAGGGCTTTCTTTCTTTTCTTTTTTTAAAAAATGCACCCAGGAGGGCAATGAGTGAAATCAGCTCATCTCGGACACTGTCTCTTTCAGGAAACAGGGGCCTCCAAAGAAAAAAGCCATCCTAACCCCTGCCAAATTCCACTCTGTTTCAGATTAGCCTCCCAGCAAAATGAGGGGGCTGTACTAGCTGCTCTTCCAAGTCCTTCTAGCACCGAGGCTCTGCAGCTCCCCTAAACAACCTATTTCAGAACCCTCCACGTCCTCATCACAGAATAGCGGATGCATCTGTGCTCTGGGCCTGGGTCCGCAGCTGGAGCTCAGAATTAGGCCTTTCACTGCAGTGTTTTCAGGCCTGTTTTCCCTCTTTCTCCTTTCCCTGAAAGGGCCTCTGGTCTTTCCCAAGCTGCCAGAGTAGAAGGGAACACACAGCTCCCCCAGAGCAGAGGGGCCCATCGAAGGGAAAGCTGGCCCGGCCCCAGGACAGGCTTGCCTGCGATTCTGCAGGGACATTCCTCCCTCCCAACCTGCAGGCAACTTCTGGAACTTCCAAACAGCACATCCTTGGGCCAGCCCAGGCCCCTCAGTATCCTGCACCCCAGTTTACAAGCTTTTAGTGGCAGCTAAACACATTTGGCAAACCTCCTCAAGTGTGGGCCAGGCTGGGCCCTTTTCCCCAGGACCCAGCTGATGAAGGGATGCTGGGCTGGGACCAAAATGGGGTCCAGCCAGACAAGCCCTGAGCCTTGGTTCTCTGGGCCAAGGCTGGAGAGGACCAGAGGGAAATGTCCTCGGTCGGCCCCACCGCCACCACGCAGGCTAGTTCTGAGATCTTAGGATGCATCAGTAATTCCAGGCAGGGCTCCATCCCCAACCCACACTCAGCCAAGGACCTGGTCAGGGAATCTCCAACATTCCCAGTAACACAAAGCTCGCCTTCCACGTCAGATTCCTCTGGGGTCTCTGGGTGGGAGTAGCCAGACCCTCTCGCTGGGCTCCTGCTAGATTTGGGAATTCCATAAAGCATCTGTCTCCATCAGAGACAGTCACAGCTCCAGGTCTCTGCTTTCAGATGGTTTTAAAGAGCAGGGTGTTTTGAGAGCTCAAGACATGTTCCGGGCTTGGCTTTGGTTCTAGCTCCATCACCAGTTCTATCCCCCGTGAATCTGGACACCCTGGAAGCAGTGAGCTGAGCTGACAGGACTGCTGGGAGCCTCTGCTTCCTGATGACCCAGGCTGTGTCCGGTCTAGATTTTACCAGAAGGACTTCAAGAAGGGAAACCCACATCCACTCATTCCTTCAGGCTCTCTAACTGACACACTGGCCCCAAATATTCAAGAGAAGACTGGAGACTCCCTCCCGACTGTGGGGACCTCATCACTGTTTCCCACACCCAACCTCCCAGTCCCTCTTGTCTCTTGTCCCACAACTGACTGTGCTCCCAGGCCTCTCAGAGGGTTTATGCTTCCTCTGAAGACCTCTGGCTCGGTTTCCTGCTTGACTACCTCTTATCACCCATGCACTGCCCACTTCCCACATCCCCCCAGCCACCCCGCCAGCTCACACCAAGCTAACAGACACAGTAGTAGCCTTTCCCTTCTCCAGGGGAATCTTCCCAACCCAGGGGTCGAACCCAGGTCTCTTGCATTGCAGGCGGATTCTTTACCAGCTGAGCCACAAGGGAAGCCCAGACTTTTACTTAAACCTCAAGGAAATAGAGAATCAGAATAAACACATTTGAATCGAACAGATATCACTCTCCTAAAAATTTGTCAGCCATCCATCCACCTCAAAAAATTTCTCATGTTTCCTAAGTCCCAACTTACACTATCTTCTCCAGCCTCTCACTTCTCCTCCAGACCCTTCTATCCGAACTCCAAGTTCCTGCTGATTTCTCTCACACAACAATTTGTCTCGCCTCCGGCCTGCCCAGAGGGTCACTCTGTTCTCACCAGACAGAGGGGCTTCTCCATCAGAGTTCATAATCCTCAAAAAAAGAGGCATCTACCTCCGGGGGCTGGGGTGGGGAGGAATGGTGCACCCCTCCCCTAGAATGATAAAGTACAGCATTTTTTCTCTATGTAACACTTTCTTCCTATCCACCCTCCACCACCACCCCCTTACATCTGGTACCCCTCTCAGTTGAGAAATCCACCCCAAATCGCTCTTGTTCTCTTTTTTTCACCCCTTTATGGGCACGGGGCACTGCTAATTACTATCCCTGTTATAGTTAAAAATGATGATCCAATAAAAAACAAGTCAATACAAAACAGACACAAAAGGACAAATACTATATGATTCCACTTACATGAGGTCCCTAGAGTAGTTAAATTCCTAGAGACACAAAGCAGAACAGTGGCTGCCAGGGGCTGGAGAGAGGGGAGAACGGGGAGTGATTTTTCAGTGGGTATGAGGTTTCAGTCTGGGAAGATGAAAAAGGTTTTGAAGATGGATGGTGGGAATGGTTGCCCAATGATGTAAATATACTTAATGCCACTGAACTGTACACTTAAAAGTGGTAAAAATGGTGACTTTTATATAATGCATACTTTACCACAATAAATAAGTACTGTCAGCAACTTTCACTCTGACTTCAGGACTTCCCTGGTGGTCCAGTGGCTAAGACTCTGTGCTCCCCATGCAGGGGACCCGGGTTCGATCCCTGGTCAGGGAACTAGATCCCACATGCCACAACTAAGAGTTTGCACACCGCAATTAAAGATCCCGCATGCCACAATTAAGACCCAGCACAGCCAAATACATTAAATAGATTTAACAACAACAAAACCCATCCACTCTGACCCCAAGAGAGACTTGCAGTTAATTGAAAAAAGGGAGGCTTTTCCTTCTGCCACCCTACATTTCAGCAGCTCTGCGAACACCTTCAGGGAGCCCCGAGCTAAGGAGAGTACCTTCACCTGCTCTCAGTCATCTCTCTGCTGACCCCACCTACATGGCTGTAGGCTTCAGTTCTGTTTCCAAACTGACAGAAAGCAGAAGAACCACAGAGGAGGCACCATTCACGTAGGCGTGCATGTGTGCTAAGTCATTCAGTCGTGTCCGACTCTGCGACGCCATGGACTGTAGCCTGCCAGGCTCCTCTGTCCATGGGATTCTCCAGACAAGAATACTGGAGTGGGTTACTGAGCACTTCTCCAGGGGATCTTCCCGATTCAGGGATCGAACCAGCTTCTCTCAGGTCTCTTGCGTTTGCAAGCAGGTTCTTTACCACTAGTGCCACCTGGGAAGCCCAAGGAAGAGGACCTTGATTCTAAACCTAGTCGGTAACTAGTTGTGCATCCTCGGGCAAGTTATCTAATCTCTGTATCTCAATATCCTTATAAAGAAAATAGAGAAGGGAACAGGCTGCCCCTCGAGAGATAATGGATATGAACACAGTTTGAGAAGTGTGTGCAAGCTGATTTCATCATCTCTAATTTCACTTTGTCAAATTAAAAACATTTCAAACATTAGAAGTAAGTTTCTACCTGATAATAAGGAGGTAGACAGTAAATCGCTCCATAAATACAACCTAAAGATAATACTTTGATCCTCCATCATCATCCCTAAATCATCATCCTCATTGAAGGTGGAATGATGCCAAGTTCTTCCCAGCCTGATCTCTCTCTGCCGTGAAAACCCATTTTGTCAAGACACATTTTCCTCCATGATTTGCTCTTAATTCAGAGGAAGGATCCAGTTTTGCCCACAGGCTGCCCATAGCATTGCCTGCATGAGGCATGCAGTGGGGTTCCAAGCAGGAGCAGAGTTGGGAGAGGGGTATGGGAGAGGCCAGGAAGAGCATAATCCCTTGAACACATATTCAAAAATGACACCTTCTAACCATGTTCAAGCCTCCCTGGTGACTCAGTGGTAAATAATCCATCTGCCAAAGCAGAAGACATGGGTTCGATCCCTGAGTTGGGAAGATCCCCTGGAGAAGGAAATGGCAACCCACTCCAGTACTCTTGCCTGGGAAATCCCACAGACAGAGGAGCCTGGCGGGGTGTAGCCCAAGAGATGGCAAAGAGTTGGACACAGACACAACTTAGCGATTAAAGAACCACGTTCATGGCACTCACACGTTGACATGACGGTCAACAGCCTGGTGAAAAGGTGCCAGCACAAGGAGGGTGGCTCCAGGACCACAAACCCCATGAAGAAGGTGGTCCAAAGGAGGCTTCAGTTGGTGGAGTTGGCTGCCCCTCAGTCTGACCGCCAGCCGGCTTGGCTGCTGTCGGAAGGACGCCAGCCCCGGCTCTACCCCAGATGCAGGAGGCAGCATTTCTCTCCAACAAAGAGTCTCTCTGTCCCTCAAGCCCAAGGAGTACATTCGGGTCACCCACAGCCCAGGTGAACGCACACCTGGCCCTGCCCCTTCCTCCCTTTTGCCACCCCGACCTCACCAGGACCCCTTCTGGTTCTTTTCACAGCCTCCCCTTCTCTCTGAGGAGGGACTTGTCAAGGCCTCTCTGCTTTCTTCCATGGAATCCCCCAGAGAAAAGGGGTCCCAAGGCCTCTTATCTAGGGTCCCCGGTTGGGTCCCTAGCCACTCCTCAGGACTGCCTCTCACACCTCACAGGGACACAGCTCAGCCCAGATGGAAGTCATCTGTATTTGGGCTTCACCCTGATTTCACCAATAATTACGTTATGCTTGTCCACACCCATTTCCACAAGCACCTCCACCCCGACCCGAGCCCCCTTCACACTCACTCAGGCAGTTCCAAGAAGGAAAAATGGAAGCAGACCCGAAGGAACCCCGGGCGGGCAGGCAAGCTGGGGATACAACCAGAGCCCAAGGCTTGGCCAGCATGCAACTCCAGGCTCTGATCCTCAAGGGGCCCAGCCTCCCTTTCAGCGCAGAATCGTAACATCAAGGAGCCAATTCTTCCCCTGAGGCCCAGAGAGAGGTCTGCAAACAGGTCCTGCCTGAGAGGCCAGCTCCCTCTGGGTCTTCTGGGCACCCCAGGTGGCCTGTCCTTGCTGTGGTCCCAGGACCCTCACCCCGCAGCCAGCCACAGGCATCTTGGGGTCACCATGTCTGAGGTCCAAGGACCCCGAGGGACAGGGGCGTTGTTGTGAGACTGTGACTTCCAGAATGTCCTTCTGTCCCATTCTGTGGACTTTAAGCTTTTCTTAGTACCCAGGAGGGCAGACCAAGGGGACTTTGATCCTATGGGCATCTGGTAGAATAAACTATCATTGCAAATGGGGCCTCCTGGCCACCTTTCCCCTCAAAGACGGCCTGTTTAAGAGCAAGCCACTCTCTCAGGCTAATCTGACCACACCTAGGAGCTGGGGGCGAGGCGGGGGGGGGGGGGGGGGGGGGGGGGGGGGGTTGGGGGGGGACGGGGGCGGTGCCGGAGTGGGAGGGTAGGGGTGGGGAAGCTGAGCCTGGAAGAGGGAGGGAACTCAAGAACCACCCGCTCCCATTCCTGATAGAGCCAGAGTGGTTCCTCACAAGAAACCGTGGTGTCAATAACCAGACCCTAGCACAGCCTGAACTGTCTGAGCCGCCACCGCCTCCACCAGCCACCCTCTCAACTTCTCAATGAAGGCTGGGGGAGGGGGCGGAGTGTTGCCCGCCCCCCACACCGGGGTCGGGGTGGAGGGTCCTCACTGATCTGGGCCCAGATCCACCCCCTTCCCCAGCCTTCTCACAGGGTGCTTTGAGGACCTGCAGCTCTGGCTTCTCCAGCCTGTGCCCTCACAAAGGCCCCCTCTGTCACAGCCTCCCGGGGAACAGGCCCCCGCCTCCTCCCGCTGCCCACTCCTCCCCACTCCCTCCCACCACGCACACAGGCACTTCCTACAGCAGTGGATTCCAAGCCGAGTTCCCGAAGACGTGCTGGAACAAAGGCTGCACATGACTCCGAGTGCCGGAGTGCCTGTCAGGGCTCAGGGAACGTAATTATAGGGGGCACAGCCACTCTCAGCGGCCACACCTGGCCGTACAGTAAACAGCACTTCTTCCTGTCAAGCTAGGGGGGAAGTTGAGAGACAGGGAGGCGACAAACCACAATTTGAATCATTTGGAGAGAAGCTATAAATATAATAATGAGTCATTTGTAAAATATAATTTCATCCAAAAGCCTGGAAAAAATGGGAAAGAAGTTCTTATGCTATTTCAGGCTAAATCATTCAAGGGTGTTCTGCCAGAACCTGGGGAGGGGACCCAGCTGCCCCCTGAGAGCTGGGCTGCCCTCCAGTCCCCAGCCCTTCTCCTGACGCCGCATGGCCTTGGACACCCCCTTCCCCAGTTCCCTTTTCATATCCTGGGATCAGAATGTCGTGATGCAGAGTTCTCTCTTGGAGAGCTGATGAGAATCATACGCAGATCAGCCTTGCATCCAGGCTGTTCAGCTGAGAACAGTTTAGGGTAGCCACGCTGTTGTTTTTGGCAAAATGTTCCACAGCCTTGGGGGCCCTCAGCCTTGTGAATACAGGGTGGTTTTTCCGGTGTGGCCCCCAGGTCTCCTCCAGAGCTCTGGGAAGCCTTAATTCCAACCCTGGGCCCCAGCTGCTCAAGGGGGCGGGGGAAGTGGGAGTCTGAACAAGCCTCTGTCTGGGGGAGCGTAGTGAGGTCACCACTGCCATCGGAGTGGTTGGAACCAGACTCCTCCTAGGTTTGGTTACAGGGGAACCACTTATTCTCTGTGTGACTTGAAGTAAGTGACTTAACGTCTCTGAGCTCAGTTACTTCATCTATTGATTTAGTCACTAAGTTGTGTCCAACTCTTGTGACCCCATGGACTGTAGCCCACCAGATTCTCCTGTCCAAGGGATTTCCCAGGCAAGAATACTGGATTGGGTTGCCATTTCCTTCTCCAGGGAAGATCTTCTCAACCCAGGAACAGAACCCGGGTCTCCTGCATTGCAGGCAGATTCTTTACTGACTGAGCTATGAGGGTATCCCTACTTCATCTATTACATGGGTTTAATAACAGTACCTTCCTCAAAGGGTTGTTGATGAAATGAATTAGTGTGTAAAGCATGTAGAAGAGAACATGGCAGGCTGAGCCCTCAATAATGCCAGCTAAGATTCTGGTTATTGCTTCTCACTGGGCACTTTGTGCAACAAGGGGCCACAGGACAGAGGCACCACAGCGTACAGGATCAACCCTGAGTGATGGTGGACAAACCAGGGTCAGAGCCCAGGGCACGTCCTTCAGCCATTTCATCATCTCAACTTGCCCGTTGACCTGAGCAAACTCATTAATCTCTGTGGCCGGAGCACCCCCTCATCCCTCCTCACGAGCAACTTTGCCTCTGGACTGAACTGCAGGGAGTGCGAGGAGAGGAGGGGAGGACTCTATCCTAATGTCTAGAGGCTGAAGTCAACTGGTACTTGGGAGGGGAGCATCTGAGTGTGTGCTGCACTGTCTTTCCTGTTCTCTTCCCTCTTCTCCTCTTTTCCCTTCTGTCTCTCCTTCCCTCTTTTCTTACCTCTTCTTCAAGCCAGATCTCTCGGCCTTCCTACTCTTCTACCCCCAGGCAGAGCTGAGAGTGTGGAAGGGGGCTGAAGTGCTCAAAGCTTCTGTCTCCCCAGCGCTTCTGGCGCTCGAACCCTGTTGCTGAGGGTAACCTTGAAAGCCCTCAACAAGACTTCTTCCCCTGAGGTGGCCCCTCACACCCAGGGTGGCCAGAAGAGGTCAAGAGAAATAGTCTCCAGGTCAAAATTCTGCATTTTTCTTTCTCAGAAACCAGAGCACCCCCACCAGTCCTAGCCTGGGGTAAAGGTCAGAGGACATGTATGCAGCAGGAGTCTTTTCTCCTGTACCTGCCAACTCTCACCCTCTTCCTAAGAGGACATGTCTTTGCCAGTGCTGTGCCCACCTTCTCACTCTTGCCTGGATAACTGTCCCCCCCCGCCCAGTTATTCCTTAATATATCTGTCAGATTTCACATTTCCCTAAGTGTATTATCTTTTTTTTTTTTTTTTGCCCTTTCTAGTTAGTTTGAATTAGGGATCTAAAGATCCATACAGGGGACTTCCCTGGTGGTCCAGTGGCTAAGACACCACACTCCCAGTGCACACGGCCTGGGTTCAATCCCTTGTCAGGGAACTAGATCCCACAAGCCGCAACTAAGCGTTCACATGCCACAACTCAAGATTCCAATTGCCACAGTGAAGACTGAAGATCCCGCATTATGCAAGTAACACCTCGTGTAGCCAAATAAATATTTTATTTAAAAGAAGCCAGACAAACACAGTGGTGTCATTTAACTTGTTTCTCTTCCCCAATTTCCTATAAATTGATAGTTAGATTTTTTACTGTTTTATTATTTATTTATCTGGCTGCACCAGGCCTTAGCTGTGGCTTGTGGGCTCTGGTTCCCTGACCAGGGGTTGAAGCCAGGTCCTCTGCACTGGGAGCATGGGTGTCTCGGCCACTGGACCACCAGGCTAGATTCAGATTTGATTATTATTACCTCTTTTTGTCTCTGCTTTTGGACAATATTATTTCACATAGGTGGTGACGTGTGCCCCTGTCAATATGTATAATATCTGGTGGTCTCTCTTTGTGGGACTTCCCAGGTGGCACTAGTGGTAAAGAGTCCACCTGCAATGCAGGAGATGTAAGAGATGTGGGTTCAATCCCTGTGTCAAGAAGATCCCCTGGAGAAGGAAAAGGCAACTCCCTCCAATATTCTTGCCTGGAGAACCCAGGACAGATTGAGCCTGGAGGGTTATAATCCATTAGGGTCACAAAGAGTCAGACACAAGTGAACTACCTAGCATGCAGCACGCCTCTCTTTTGGTCATATTGTCAGCCATTGTTCTTCATTGCCTAGCTCCATTATTTCAGTAAGGCTTTCAAAATTGTGATCTAGTTATAACATTCCTTCTTCATTTAGTAGTTGGAACATCTCACTTCTACCACCTTAATTGTCTTGTATAGATCCACAGTCCTACATAGTATAATTTTCCTTCTGCTTGAGGGACTTATGTCAATATTTCTCATAGTGCAGGTCTGCTGGTGATGAATTTTTTCATAGTTTGCCTGAAAATGTTCTCATTTCGTCATAATTTTTGAAAAATAGTTTTGTTGGGTATAGAATTCAAGGGTGATAGTTTCTTCTTTCAGTAGTTTAATGACATTGCTCCACGGATTTCTGGCTTTCATTGTCTTTAAAGGAAGTCTGTGAGCTAATTTGAGGTTGTTTCTATATACCTTTGCATCATTCCTGGTGTCTGGCATACAGTAGGTGCTGAATTAAAATTTTAGGAAAATGAATAAAGAGAAATCTATGATCACTTGGCCATGACCAAACAGGACCATATGGCTATACTCATGACTGGTATGTGCTTCAGACTTGTCATAAACCATGGGCACCAACTGTAACAGCTGTCCTCTGGGCATGTCCCTCTTCCTGAGCTGAGCTGGCAGTGTCCAGAGCACTCCCAAGAATGTGGCTTTAAATATCCTGACCTTGACAATTCCAAGGCCTTTGATGGAGGGTGTGTTGAGTTGAGACACATGAGTCACTCAAGGTGCCACAAAAGTGTGACTGCTCCACTGAGGCTCTCAGAATGCTCCTTGTCCTGAGGTGTGGTGGAAGGAAGACAATAAACACGAAGAAGCCTAGTAAACACTCCCCGACATTCGACACATCCTCCTTCCCACAGATGTGTCCAGAACTCTCTGCCTGAACAAGGGGCACTGGCAGAAGACCCCGGGTACATTCACTGCCAGCTCAGTGTCTGGATAAGTCCACCGCAATAGGTGCAAAGCAGGAGCAAGCAGAATCAAGGGGCAGGGAAGCAGGGACACAGGGCACACCAGTCTCTGGGATCAGAGTCTGCATACTTCCCAAACCCACGGTGGCTCTGGATACCTGTGCTTTTCCAGTCTAGTGGGCAAGTCTCTGCCAAGCTCCCTTTCTGTGCCCTACACAGTGCTAGATACTGTAAGGACAAAAGGAGTCCTGCTGTCACTAAGGAATTTAATCATTTCCCTAAATGCAATTTCTCCCAAAGAGAGGTTTCCCAATCACCTACATGTAAACCATCAGGGACATTTATTAATAGTGAAGATGCCTGAGCTCAGTCTCAGACAGAAGGAATCATATTCTTTAGGAACAAAGCCCAAGAATTAATATTTGGGGGGGCGGGAGGGGGCCACACCATGAGGCTTGTGGGATCTCAGTTTCAAATCAGAGATCCCAGGGATGGAACTGGAGTCCCCCACAGTAGAAGCACAGAGTCCTAACTACTGGACCACCAGGGAATTCCCAAGAACTTACACTTTTAATAAATTTCTTATATACATAAAAGTGTAAGAAATACTGCTGTAATGTTTTATCCCTATGAAGTTTCATTCACTGTATTTGGACACCTAAGAAATTCCGTTAGAGTTGAAGTCTCTGGTCATTGACATCTGGGCTCAGAGTTTCTTTGGCACTGCAAATCTCTCTATAGGCTTCCAATCTATTTGCTTCTGATGGATTCTGTGAGCTAGTACATAAAACCAAAAGTCTTGCTGAGACTGGTCTCTGGGTCTGGCATCTAGAGCAGGTATTTCTTTCTTTAAGCAACAAACCTCAGTGCTCTTCCAGACTCTTGGCCTTACCTTAGGATAGCTATAGCTTAGGACAACAGGAGAGTCTGGTCCTTGCCTGTAGGCTATATCCCATGTACATATCAAGAGAGTGAAAACCAGGAAGTACTTAGGAAAGGACATGTCCCAGTCTTATCTCCTGTGATGTATACCCCATTCCTGCTTCTGCTTATACTCAGAGACTCTGGGGCAAAGCTTTGGGGATTTTACGAGTCTGCCAGTTTCCAGAATCTTAGCCATTTTCTACCATAGGCAGAAAGAGCTTCTCTTAGCAAAGCTCTATTTTCTTCCTTTTCTCTTTTTGGGTAGGCTAGTTTGAACATAAGTTTACCTTTTTATAGTACTTTACTAATAGCAACAAGAAGGAACCAACCCAATCCAACACTCTGAATTTCTCTACTAAGTAATGTGCTGCTATAACCATAACAGGCACGTGAGCTGCATTCCAAGGTACAACAGGAAACCATATAACTAGCTGGATCGGATTGCTAATTTCTCAACCCAAGATAGAGGGGTTATTACTGCCCTTCATCTTTCCTCTTTGGTTGAATCACTTTGGGGCTGAACCATTTGTGTGGCCTCTTACTCATGGCTTCTCTGGTAGTTCAGATGATAAAGGATCTGCCTGTAATCAGGAGACCCTTGGATCCCTGGGTCAGGAAGATCCCTGGAGAAGGAAATGGCAATCCACTCCAGTATTCTTGCCTGGAGAATTCCATGGACAGAGGAGCCTGGCAGGCTACAGTCCATGGGGTCATAGAGTCACGGCTAAGCAACTAACACATATTACTCATGGCACTAATTGCTGTACTAGTTAGGACGCTTTAAGTTGGAATAAACAAAAATCCAACTCAACTGGCTTAAACAATAAAGACAATTTACTGGCTCACATTAAAGTCCAGAGGAAAAGCTGGCTCTTAGCAAGGCTTGATGCAAGAGTTCATACAGTGTCACCAAGGACTTCGCTTCCCCACTATGTCACTCAGCCTTTTGTGGTGGCTTCTTCATTATGTTTCAACAGTGGCCTTCCATCAGCTTCAGGTTTGGAGTTATAAAATGGTCATAGCAATTCCAGACTCACATCCTCATACTATAGACTGCTTTATAAGTCCTGAGACTCATACTCTCTCATTCACTTGAAATGGATCAAATACCCATCCCTGAGTGCCTCCTATATGCTCAGTTGCTCAGTAGTGTCGGACTGTTTGTGACTCTATGGACTGTACTGGTTTTTCCAGTAGTCATGTACAGAACTGGGATTTGGATCAGAAACAAGGCTGAGCACTGAAGAATTGATGCTTTCAAATTGTGGTGCTGAAGAAGATCCTTGAGAGTCCCTTGGACTGCAAGATCAAACCAGTCAATCCTAAAGGAAATCAGCCCTGAATATTCATTGGAAGGACTGATGCTGAAGCTAAAGCTCCAAAACGTTGGCCACCTGGTGCAAAGAGCTGACTCACTGGAAAAAACCTTGATGCTGGGAAAGATTGAAGGCAAAAGGAGAGGAGGGCAGCAAAGGATGAGATGGTTAGATAACATCACCGACTCAGTGGACATGAATTTAAACAAACTCTGGGAGATGGTAGAGGACAGAGGAGCCTGGCATGCAGTCCATGGGGTCACAAAGAGTCGGACATGACTTAGCGACTGAACAACAACCCATGCCTGAACCAGTCACTGTGGCCAGTGTGCTGAGTAGCTAAGGGATAACTGGGGATAAGAGCGCACCCCACCCAAATCCCAGGGCTGAGAATGGATGAAATCCTCTAAAAGGGAGCCAGGTACTGTGAAGGAGTTTATAGCCAAATGCAGAGGGGAGCAGACCTCTTAATGGTATTACCAAAATGAGGTTAGGACTGTAACATTAACCAGGGGGAATAAAAGAAGGTACACCTACTTCTGCCTGAAGAAATTTAGAAAGACTTCTCAAATGTTGGCAAGGATGGGGAAAAAAGGGTGCAGCCATTATGGAATACAGTAAGGAGGTTCTCTAAAAAACTAAAAATAGAACTATCATATGATCCAGCAACTCCATTTCTGGGCATGCTGCTGCTGCTGCTGCTGCTAAGTCACTTCAGTCGTGTCCGACTCTGTGCGACCCCAGAGACGGCAGCCCACCAGGCTCCCTCGTCCCTGGGATTCTCCAGGCAAGAACACTGGAGTGGGTTGCCATTTCCTTCCAGACAAAAATAAAAACACTAATTCAAAAGGATACATGCATCCCAATGTTCATAGAAGCACTATCTACAATAGCTAAGACATGGAAGTAACCCAAGTCCCCATCAACAGGCAACTGGCTTAGGAAGATGTGGTATAAATTATACAATGGAATATTACTCAGCCATAAAAAAGAACAAAATATTACCATTTGTAGCAACATGGATGGACCTAGAGAATATTATGCTTAGTGAAATGTCAGACAAAAAAAGACAAAATCGTAGGATATCACTTGTAAGTGAAATCTAAAAAACAATACAAATAAATGTTTATGCAAGCCAGAAATAGACTCATAGGCATAGAAAACAAACTTACAGTTAAAAGGGGAGAAAGCGGGCGGGGGGCGTATACATTAGGAGTATGGGATTAACTATTAGATAGATACGAACTATTATATATAAAATAGATAAACAATGAGGCTATCCTGTACAGGACAGGTAATTACCCTCATTATCTTGTAATAACCTATAATGGAGTATAATCTTCAAAGATACTGAATCACTATGGTGAACACCTAAAACTAACACAGTATTAAAATCAACTATTCTTCAGTAAAAAAATTAAAATTAAAATAAACCTACAAGACATCGTTGCCTTTATTTGTCACTGTTGGCCTCTCTCTTTGACAGGTTTCATGGACACAATACTTTCTTGGTTTTCCTCCTCCTTCCTGGCTGCCAATTTGTTTCCTTTGTTAAATTAAGTTAATGGTGTTGAAACTGGCAATGAGCTCATAGGAGGGTGTGGTAGTATTTTATACTTCTCTGTGTTCTACACATCCCCAAAAAACTTTCGAAGGACTTTTTTTTGGCCTAGTCTTAGAACTGACTGAAATCTCAGCTCCCTGACCAGGGATGGAACCCAGGCCCGGCAGTGAAAGCACCCAGCCCTAACCAATAGACAGCCAAGGAATTTCCTGGAAGAATAACTTTTACTTTTATCCTATGAAGTAAATAGAAAATTTTTATTGATTATAATAGATATACATTTATGTATATATACATAAATGTATATAATTAACAAAAATTAATTTTTCTTGGCAGTACTCTTGCCTAGAAAATCCCATGGACGGAGGAGCCTGGTAGGCTGCAGTCCATGGGGTTGCTAGAGTCGGACACGACTGAGCGACTTCACTTTCACTTTTCACTTTCATGCATTGGAGAAGGAAATGGCAACCCACTCCAGTGTTCTTGCCTGGAGAATCCCAGGGACGGGGGAGCCTGGTGGGCTACCGTCTATGGGGTCGCACAGAGTCGGACACGACTGAAGCGACGCAGCAGCAGCAGCAGAGTCATTTTACAGTGTTGTGTTGGGCTTCTGCTGTACAGCAAAGTAAATCAGTTTTATGTACCCATGAATCTCCTCTTTTTTGGACTTCCTTCCCATTTCGGTCACCACAGAGCACTGAGTTCCCTGTTCTACACAGTAGGTACAAACTCACTAGTTACCCTAGGTATCCATTTTATACATTGCATCAATAGTGTTACATGTCAGTGACTCCCCTGGTGGTCCAGTGGTTAAGACTTTGCCTTCCAATGCAAGGGGTGTGGGTTGGATCCCCAATTGCAGAGCTAAGATCCCACATGCCTCAGCTAAAAAAATCAAAACATAAGCCAGAAGCGATACTGTAACAAATTCAATAAATACTTTTAAAAAAAATTGTGTGCATATGTCAACCCGAAGGAGATCCAACCAGGCTAGGAGATCCAACCAGTCCATTCTAAAGATTAGTCCTGGGTATTCATTGGAAGGACTGATGTTGAAGCTCAAACTCCAATACTTTGGCCACCTGATGTGAAGAGCTGACTCATTTGAAAAGACCCTGATGCTGGGAAAGATTGAAGGCTGGAGGAGAAGGGGACAACAGAGGATGAGACAGTTGGATGATCACCGACTCAATGGACATGAGTGTAAACTCCAGGAGTTGGTGATGTACAGGGAGGCCTGGCGTGCTGTGGTTCATGGGGTTGCAAAGAGTCAGACGTGATTGAGCGACAGAACTGACTGACTGACTGTCAATCCCAATTTCCCAATTCATCCCACCCCCAAAATAATTTTTAAATGAAGTTTCTCTTCTCATCTCTTCCCTTCTCCATTTGCCCCAGTTGTTCTCGAATGAGTGCAAAAGCGCACATAAGCATTGCCTGGGAGTCTTGCTAGACCCTTGCTTTCCTGGCCCTGCTTGCCCCAGCCCTGCTGTCTTCTTGACCTTATCTCTGACCTTATGTCTACCTACACTGTGGCCTTATGCTGACATCATTCCAGCCACTCCGGCCTTCCTGCTGCTGCTGCTGCTGCTAAGTCGCTTCAGTTGTGTCCGACTCTGTGAGACCCCATAGACGGCAGCCCACCAGGCTCCCCCGTCCCTGGGATTCTCCAGGCAAGAACACTGGAGTGGGTTGCCATTTCCTTCTCCAATGCATGAAAGTGAAAAGTGAAAGTGAAGTTGCTCAGTCGTTTCCGTCTCTTAGCGACCCCATGGACTGCAGCCTACCAGGCTCCTCTGTCCACGGGATTTTCCAGGCAAGAGTACTGGAGTGGGGTGCCATTGTCTTCCTATCTGTCCTCAAATACACTGGGAAGTTCTCTATGACCTTTGCACTTGCACAGTCACAAACAACAGGATTCCTGCTCAAACACTACATCGTCAAAGCAGTCACTCTGAAATAGTGTGCACACACGCACATGTTCAATCACACGGACCTGTTTTATTGTCTGCATAGCATTTAGTATTTACTAGCCAAAATTATCTGGTTTTCTTGGATTTTGCCCACTTGTTCCCTCATAGAAGTTGAGTTCCTATTTACTGCTTTATCCCAACTCCTGGCAGATTCAAACCACTTGATAAAGGGAATTCCCTGTGGTCCAGTGGTTAGGACTCGGTGCTTTCACTGTCAAGGCCCAGGTTGAACCCCTAGTCAGGGGACAAAGATCCCACAAACCAATCCATGTGGCCAAAGGAGAAAAGAAAAACCTTTTTGATAAATATCTGTTGGTTGAATGAATAGATTTATGCCTGCCGATCTCAGGAGAGAGGGCTGGGGGTGTGGATTTTGGAGCTGGCATCACAACAGTAACAGCTGAAACCATTCCATGAATCGGTATGCCCAGTGAGGGTAGATAGAAGTGAGGATGACCAGAATAGAACCTAGGAGATGTCTACCAAGTGGAAACAGGGAAAGATGCCTGGGAGGGAAAACAAGAAGTGGCCACAGAGGCTGCAAAGAAGCACTGGAGGAAGACGGCCTAGAAACCCAGGCAGAAAAGAGTTCTGGAGCAGGAAGTGGGGGACATACACAGCAAAGAAACAACTGAGTAGCAAGGTGCCCACTGGATTCTGGTCACCAGGAAGTTACTGGTGAACATCCAGTTCCCAGAAAAGGAGGGGCAACTGGCAACCCATGAATGTCGTTGGATAAATGCCCCACCTCATGCCATCAGTTCAGTTCAGTTCAGTCGCTCAGTCGTGTCCGACTCCTTTCGACCCCATGAATTGCATCACACCAGGCCTCCCTGTCCATCACCAACTCCCGGAGTTCACTCAGAGTCATGTCCATCGAGTCAGTGATGCCATCCAGCCATCTCATCCTCTGTCGTCCCCTTCTCCTCCTGCCCCCAATCCCTCCCAGCATCAGAGTCTTTTCCAGTGAATCAACTCTTTGCATGAGGTGGCCAAAGTACTGGACTTTCAGCTTTAGCATCATTCCTTCCAAAGAACACCCAGGACTGATCTCCTTTAGAATGGACTGGTTGGATCTCCTTGCAGTCCGAGGGACTCTCAAGAGTCTTCTCCAACATCGCAGTTCAAAAGCATTAATTCTTCAGCGCTCAGCTTTCTTCACAGTCCAACTCTCACATCCATACATGACTACTGGAAAAACCATAGCCTTGACTAGATGGACCTTTGTTGGCAAAGTAATGTCTCTGCTTTTGAATATGCTATCTAGGTTGGTCATAACTTTCCTTCCAAGGAGTAAGCATCTTTTAATTTCATGGCTGCAATCACCATCTGCAGTGATTTTGGAGCCCAAAAAAATAAAGTCAGCCACTGTTTCCACTGTTTCCCCATTTATTTCCCATGAAGTGATGGGACCAGATGCCATGATCTTCGTCTTCTGAATGTTGAGCTTTAGGCCAACTTTTTCACTCTCCTCTTTCACTTTCATCAAGAGGCTTTTTAGTCCCTCTTCACTTTCTGCCATAAGGGTAGTATCATCTGCATATCTGAGGTTATTGATATTTCTCCCGGCAATCTTGATTCCAGCTTGTGCTTCTTCCAGCCCAACGTTTCTCATGATGTACTCTGCATAGAAGTTAAATAAGCAGGGTGACAATATACAGCCTTGACGTACTCCTTTTCCTATTTGGAACCAGTCTGTTGTTCCATGTCCAGTTCTAACTGTTGCTTCCTGACCTGCATATAGGTTTCTCAGCAGGAGGGACAATTCCAGTGTCCCTCAGAAGGTCCCAAGCAGCACTGAGCCCCAGGGTAACAAACTCAAAAATAAGTATGCCTTTTGTTTGTCTTCAAATCTTTCCACTACCCTCTCATCTGCTCCCTGGGAACCCCTCCCGTGTAAACCCTTAGCATTTGAATCCTTTCTCAGGCTCTGCTTTCAGTGAAATTCAGATCCATTTCTCATTTCTCTTTCAGTTTTTCAAGAAGAGAACAAGACTTTCCCTTACATCTCACAGTTCAGAACTGGACCATGTATGTGCCCAAGCATAAACTCATCATGAGCCCAAGGAATGGGGATGACTGATTGGTTTAGACCAGTCATGACCCATTCCCAGGGGCTGGGCACAACATCCATGGAAAGCATCAAGCTACCACCCAGCTCCATCTCCAAACCATCATGATTCCCATGACTAATGAGTGGGAGGCCCCTCACAAGGATGGCAGATCTTAACCCCCACACATTCCACCCCTCCCCAGCCTGCACCAACCATAGCTATCCATAGCTATGCACTGCTGGGCATTTAGTTCACACCTGTGCCCTGCAGGGCACCATGCTAACTGCTAGTTTCCTGAATACAAGCACCACAAAATAGAATTCCTGACCTGAAGGACTCTATCATCTAGACACATTATACACACAGGATGATGAAGCAGACAGAGACATCAGCACAGTTGAGTCTAAATCACAGAGGGAACAGTTATCAGTCAGAATAGATTAGGTTATGCTGAAGAAACAAACACCCCCTCTGATTTATTTATCCTACAATAGCCAGCCTTCACAGTGGACAGAAGGTTCTGCTCCATGGTGTCATGCTCACGCCAAAACCCAGCCTGACGAAGCAGCCAATATATGGATATTGCTGAACCAGAGGGAAAGAGAGCTTGAGAGGGTTTTGAATTAGCAATTGAATTCTTGGCCCAGAAGTGAAATGTTTGACTTCCACTCGCAACCTATTGGCTAAAACTGATCACATGGCCCCATCCAGCCTCAGAGAGCCAAGGAAGTGAGAGCCTACCATATGCCAGAAGGCAGAGAGGCAGAGGTATTTGGTGAACAGTGCAAAGACTTCCAGAAAGCATGAAGGCAGAATGGCACTTGAACTGAGCTTTGAAAAATAATTTAGTCTTAAATAGATGAAGTTAGTGGGGAGTGGGGAGGACCTGCCAAACAGAGAGCTGTACAGGAGAAGGTATGGAGGTCTCAAAGTGCCTACCAAATGTGAGCAAAGTCAGGCTTCATGAGGAGTGAGAATGCAGCTGGGGCTGGGACTAACAGGAAGGCTGGGTTTAGACTCTGAAGGTCTTTAAGTATCAGAATATGGGTTTTACACTCCTGTAGATTATTGGCAATGAGGAGCTACCCAAAGATTTTTAATCAGGTAACTAACATGATCTTATTTGTGTTCTAGGAGGATAACTTTCGGAGAAAGCAATGGCACCCCACTCCAGTACTCTTGCCTAGAAAATCCCATGGATGGAGGAGCCTGGTAGGCTGCAGTCCATGGGGTCCCTGAGTGTCGGACACGACTGACCGACTTCACTTTCACTTTTCACTTTCATGCACTGGAGAAGGAAATGACAACCCACTCCAGTGTTCTTGCCTGGAGAATCCCAGGGACGGGGGAGCCTGGTGGGCTGCCGTCTATGGGGTCACACAGAGTCGGACACGACTGAAGTGACTTAGCAGCAACAGTAGCGGCAGGAGGATAACTTTGGTAGAAAAATGGGAAGGAGCTTGGAAGGGAGAGAAACCAAAGCCTGGGAGACAATAGGAGGCTGCGGTAATAGTCTAGAGGGTTGAGGTGGAGTTGAATCAAGGGAAGTGCTGAGAAGATGCTCGGGAAAAGACACTGCCCATCTAGAAAGGATCACTGCCTTTTTTATACAAGGGAAGATAAAATAGTTTAACAATCCCCCATATGCCATCACCCAGCTTCAACTGTTCTCCACACACAGCCAATTTTGCTTCATCTACGCCCCAACCTCCCTGCTTCAGTCCACTCAATTATTTTAAAGCAAATCCCAATTACCATATTATTTCATCTATAATTTCTTCACTATGTGCCCTAAAAGATAAACACTCTTTTAAAGAGTAACTACAATACCATTATCACACCTAAAACACTAGCAATAATTACTTAACATTATAAAATATCAAGCCAGTAGCAGAATTTCCTTGATAGTGTCTTTTTTTATTCCAGTTGGTTTATCTGAACCTGGATCTGAATAAGGTCCACACACTCCATTTTGTTCTCTCTATTTCTCTCTCTCTTGTCATTTACCAGTGGAGGATTCTGGGTCATTTGTGTCCTACAGAGTTTGTGAAACTCTGGATTTTGCCCTGCTGTCATTCAACATCCTTGTTTTCCTGCTGCATTGCCTGTGAACTGGTGGCTGGATCTAAAACTTCTCCCCTTCGAACAGAAGCAGAGGGAGGAGAAGGGAAGGAGAAGTCGGTCATTATTTACACAACACCTACTATATGCCAGGCACTGAGTGGGTTCTATAAAGATGATCTATTCTATTATGAAGATGATCTCATTTCTTCCCCACCTCAACCCTTTGAGATGAGTACGTATGATCACTGCTTTGACAGGTGAAGAAACTGGAACTCAGAGATGTTAAGCAACCTATTCATTTCACAGAGCCAGAAAATGAAGGAGATGGGTTGGAACCTGGTTCTGTTTGACTCCAAAGCCCCTTCTCTTTCCGTATTCGTAATAGACATTGTGACTTGAGACGTGCAGGTGCCTTACATACATCATAAACGATAGATGCATCATTATCCCCATTTTACAGGTGGGGAAACTGAGGTCCAGAAAGGGTAGGTGACTTGCCCTGAGCACTGAAGCTGATGAGCAGAATGCATCATTATTCTCATTTTACCAGTGGGGAAACTGAGGTCCAGAAAGCATAGGTGGCTTGCCCCAGACACTGAAGCTGGTGAGCAAAGTCAGAATCCACTCCTAGGCTGGTCTGACAGCAGAGCCCATGCTTCCCACCACTGCCCTCTGTGGGAACGCCTCCAGCCTTTCTGGTGGCCATGGCAGGATGGAGCTGCATGCCGAGGCAGGGACCAGCAGGCCGCCTTTCCTGTCCAGAGCCTGGAGAGTGAGCTCTCACTGTTGGGCTAGAGTGGAGCTACTCCTTTCTATCACATGCCCCCACCAGGGATGGCGTAGGCTCAGCTCACAGCAGTGAGGCAGTGAGCGAGGGCTGGCCGCGCCAGCCCCATCAATCTTGGTGGCATGGTCTCCCTCCTAGAGCTTTCTCACAAGGCCCCACTCCCTGCTGTGGTGGAGCAAGGATCCAGGAGGAGCCCATTCAAAGGAGAGCTGGAGGCCACGCCGAGAAGCCCTGAGAGCCCTCTTCCTCCCCAGAGCTGTTGTGGACAATTGAGAGAAAAACCGGGACATTCTCCCCACCAGGGTATTTTGTATGCTTTGCACTTGCTGCTGCGTTTCCTTCATCTAAAAGCTCTAAAATTTCAAATAAAAAGGTACAATGAAAGCAGCAGCAGGATAAATAGCCGCAGTGATCTGAGCTGAAACCCTGCAAGCTTTATTCACATCTTTAGAAAAACTCTGAAGGCTCCTAGTAGCAGCTGCAGTACAAAGCCTCACACTTTAATTCTAAGGCTGCCAGAAATAGGTCTGTCAGGCCTGAAATATCACTGCATTTCATTACTCTTAAATGTGCATTACCATCTCTGCCTCATTACCAGTTGGGGGGTATTCTCCAGACCAACTCCGGAGAGAACTGGGAATCTGGGACTTGTGGGGAAGGGGAAGATTGAATTGGAGCTACGACATGGGGATGGGAGGGGAGATCCAGAGGCTTAAAGCCTCACGAGAACATAGATCAGATGAAGAGCCACAGAAGTGGAGGTTGCTGTTATTAATGTGGCCCCATCAGGCAGGCACTTGGGAGAGTGTGATGTCACCGACCTGGGCGGTGAAGCCGGGAGGAGACAGGGAAGAGGCAGGCCGCTGGGGCTGCAGTGAAGACGACTGTTGAGCCAATAGTGGGGCCCAGAGTGGAGGGTAAAGGGCACCACCCGAGGCCTGCGTGCCTGGTGGCAGGTAGGGACTAGTCACAGGCAGATTAGGCCATCAAGGCCTGGGGAATCTGAAATCTCAGGGACAAAGCAGCCAATGGCAAATCCCGGAGGGAGATGGCTGCTGGAGATGTGGAAGTTTGGAGCTGGGAGAAATCTGCATGTTTATAATAATACTGACACTCAGGGTGGCTCTGAATAATTCAGTAGGCGCCGTGATCTCGTTACAGTGCGTGTCCCTGGGGTACAAAGGGAGAGGGGATGGATAGGCCCAGGCCGGCTGCCGACGCCTGGCTTTCTGAAAGGGCATGACAGATGGGCCAGCGCTGGCCACCACCCAGTCACGCTTTGCACGGTGATTGGTTTTCAAAGGAGAACAGGGTTTGTGAATGGAGCCAGCTTGTTGCTTGCTGCCTTCAAATGGACGCTGCTGGGTCGCGTGGCCAACCCGGGCCCCCTTATGAATGGGGCATCACCGGTGGGTGGCGAACAAGCCAGAGGTGACTCCCCGTCCCCTCCCCCTGGCCCTGATGAGGCTGAGACAGGAGGAAGGGGGAGAAGTACCCCAACCCTTCTGTCTGCTGACAAGTTTAACCCTCTGCCAGTCCTCTGTGCTAGCCCTATAACAGCTGCTGAAACAAGTTCAGTTGCATACACACACAAAAAAGTTAGGATTAAAGTTTCTTTTTCTTTCATGTAAAGAAGTCCAAAGATAATCAGAGATCTAGGCCCCTTGCACCTGCTGCTCTGCCATCCTTAGTCCTAACATACCAGTCCTGGCCCAACATGGCTGCTCATACTCCAACATCACATCCACATTCCAGCCATCAGGAGAAAAGATGAGAAGGGGCCCAGGGCATATGCCAGTCTTTTTTCTTTTGTGCATTTCCCAGAAGTTGCCACAAAAGCTTACACTTAATACACCAAAACTTAGTTAAATGTTTATACCTTGCAAGAGAGGCTGAGAACTGCATTCTTTGTTTTATTTGGCTATGTGTTTCCTGGCAGATAATTCACAGTTCTATTCCATTTCTGCATATCTTCCAAGTGAAACACTGTCCGTTTCAGATTGTCATTTCCAGGACATAGTGAACATCCATGGAAGGTATAAGATGCATTCCTCCAGAGGGAAAGGCAGGCACAGTGCCTATGATAAAAGTTTTGGGTTCCCCAAGTTCAGATTCCTCTCCTGAAATGCAAGCCACTGTGTGTCCAGGCATCATCACCTGGCTATCTTTGTGAAGCCCCTATGGGAACTAAGGCCGATACTCCTCTGTGACTACGGCTGTAATAAACTGTCCTTTATCTCTGACCCAGGAGTCTCAGCTGCCCAGCAGCTATCACAGAGACTAATTCTCCAGCTGGTAAATAGAATAAAATCTCAGATCTTCACAGATCTTCTTGACAGTGTTCAGCTAAGAATCAGGGATTCTGTGGGAGGGATTACTAGATACCACCTCCAGCTGCAAAAACTGTCCACACACGTGTTTCCAGGTACCTCTGCCCCTCCCACAATCAAACAGAGGGAGTACCCTTCAGGTGAAATTCCAGCCACTTCCAGAATTCAAGCAGGTTCCGAAATGTTCAAAGTCAGGGTCGCTAAAACACTTGCTCCCCACTGAGAATTCTCTGAGGACCCCATGGACCTCCTTGTCCCCGCGTGGTCTGTTCTCAGATGCCAGGAGGATGCTGAGTGCTGCTCTGGCCTTTACATCCGGAATGACTTGATGACCTTCCCTCAGTTCCCTGAATCAAACTTCCCTCCTTCTCCATCCTTCACCCCATTTCCTCCAGTGCCCCTCCTCCCCGCTACCCCACCCTCCCACCAGTGTCTCCCAGGTCAGGGCCCCCGACCTACCTGAGGGAGCTACAACACTCAGTCGGCCTGTTCTGCTGCTGTCTCCCTGCCCTAAGACAGTTCTCCTCTGGGCAATGAAGCTGGGGGTCCAGCCAGCTCATCTGTGCAACACCCCAGCCCCAGCCCCTACATCTGTCTGGTGAACAGCCCCCTCAGCTTCCCTGCCCTTCCTCCTGCAAGCAGGGGTCTGAAGTCACCCTTAACCCTTCTCGCCTCTTGTGCTGCCCCACCATCCAATCACTAAGCCCTGCCTCTTAAGTATCTCTGGTATCTGTTCTCTCTGGCCTAAACCCAATTGCTTCTTGTCTGGTTTCTCATCGCAGCCACCCACCAGGTACCCTCAACTTCCCATCCAGGATCCACAGAGCACCCAAGTGACCATTCTAAGAAGTAAACTGATTCATAGCCGCACTCCCGCTGGACAAGTTTCACAGGCCTTACCATGGTACCTGAGACCTGACTGTCCCACCCATCCCAGCAGCCTTTCTAACCACCCTCTCCTAAACCACCTGAGGGCAAGCCACACTGGGCTACCCTGCAGCTCCCAAAAACACCCTATTCTCAAACACCCCAGCAGAGTCACACCTTCTCTCAATCCTCCTGGAAATGCCCTTCTTCTCTCCTCTCACTGCCCGCTTCCTGGGCACCTACCACTTCCTATCCATCTTTCAAGACCCAGCTCCAGCATGGCCTCATTTGAGAAGCTGGCCCTATGCTCCTCCACAAACCCAGCAGGTGGGCTCTTCCCCTTGTGCCACCACACAACAGTGTACACACACTATCTCCATGCATACATGTCCCCATATATGCAATTATTTGTGCACAATGTCCCTTCCTCCAGATAGTAAGATCCTGGAGAGAATGGACAAGAATTGTTGTCTTTGTGACCCAGTCATGCTCAATAAATCCTGGCTGACCAAAGAAATGGATTGTCCCTCACTCCAGAGCTTCTCTGGTGGTAAAGAACTCGCCTGCCAATGCAGGAGATGTAGGTTCAATCCCTGGGTCAAGAAGATCCCCTAGAGAAGGAAATGATAACCCACTACAGTATACTTTCCTGGGAAATCCCATGAACAGAGGAGCCTGATGGGCTACAGTCCATGGGATCGCAGAAGAGTCGGACACAACTTAGCAACAAAACAACAACAACCCTCATTTCACTCATTTCAAATCCAAGGCTTGCTCAATGATGAGCTGTAACCAAGCAACACAGTTCAAGAGAGAGAGGTCTCCCTGAGAGTTTCAGGCTGGAAGACAACTCTAGGATGGAGAAAGAGGAACAGTGAGGCTGGGGAGAGGTGGATGGGGGATTGCCCCTCATGAAGACCAAGGAGTGGCAGCCAAGTCATGAGGGGCATAGAAAAGAGTCAGGTCTCAAAGGAAATGCAGACCTGGAGCAGCATGGTCATTCTTTGGCAGGTATGTGCATGGTGGAGGGAAGGAGACAGGAAGGGGAGACCCAGTGGGGTCTATATTTGAAGCAGACACTACTGGAGGCAGCAGGCAGACCCAGAAGGGATCCCTTAAATAGTGCTGTCAGGAAATCCAGGGCTCAAAGTATTTCTTTGGCCCCCAGGACAGGGAGCTCACTCCAGTGTCAGGAACAACGGTCTCCTGCCTCACTGCCAGGGAAAGAGACCCTACACAATGAAATCTGGCTTATGTATTAAAGAGCTTCACACCCTAAATGCAGTGTGATATCCCTGACTGGATTTCCGAACAAGAAAAAAGGACACGAGTGGAAAACGTGAAATCCAAAAGAAGTTGATACTTTGGTTAACAGTATCGGGCCAGAGTTCACTTCCTCATCTTGACAAACGAACTACAGTTAGGGAAGTTGCTAACTTTAGGGGTAGTTAGGTAAAATAAAGAGTATTTGGGAACTCTCTGTAATACTTTGCAACTTTTCTGTAAGTCTAAACTTATTCCAAATATATTAAAATAAAACAAACAAAAAAAAAATCCTTAAAACATAAGTTCAAATTTTAAGAGGCAGAAAGAGAAAGCAAAAGTTTAAAGGGAAGGTAAAGGTGTAAAGGTCTATACACACAAAGCTATGGTTTTTCCAGCAGTCATGTATGGATGTGAGAGTTGGACCATAAAGAAGGCTGAACACTGAAGAATTGATGCTTTTGAACTGTGGTGTTGGAGAAGACTCTTGAGAGTCCCTTGGACTGCAAGGAGATCCAACCAGTCCATTCTGAAGGAGATCAGCCCTGGGATTTCTTTGGAAGGAATGATGCTGAAGCTGAAGCTCCAGTATTTTGGCCACCTGATGTGAAGAACTGACTCCTTGGAAAAGACCCTCATGCTGGGAAAGATTGAAGGCAGCAGAAGAAGGGGATGACAGAGGACGAGATGGTTGGATGGTATCACCGACTCAATTGCCATGAGTTGAGCAAGCCCCAGGAGATAGTGAAGGACAGGGAAGCCTGGTGTGCTGCAGTCCATGGGTTCACAAAGAGTCGGACACAACTGAACAGCAACAAAAGGTGCCAAAGGACCTCCCAGGTGTCTCAGCGGTAAAGAACCCATCTGCCAACCAGGAGGCCCGGGGTTCTATCCCTGGGTCAGGAAGTTCCCCTGGAAAAGAAAATGGCAACCTACTCCAGTATTCTTGCCTGGGAAATCCCACTAACAGAGGAGACTGACCGGCCACAGTCCATGGGGTCGCAAGGAGTTGGCCACAACTTATCAACTGCTCCTGCTGCTGCTAAGTCGCTTCAGTCCTATCCGACTCTGTGCGACCCCATAGACGGCAGCCCACTAGGCTCCCCCATCCCTGGGATTCTCCAGGCAAGAACACTGGAGTGGGTTGCCATTTCCTTCTCCAATGCATGAAAGTGAAAAGTGAAAGTGAAGTCGCTCAGTCGTGCCGGACTCTTAGCGACCCCTTATCAGCTAAACAACAACAAAAGGTGCAAGAAGTGGGACTTACGTTTAATTCTTAGTTAGAAATCTGAAGACCTTGACTGTATACATTTATCCACTCAACAAACTCTTATGGAGCACCTACTATGTGCCAAGCATTGTTTTCAGAGTTGGGGGTACAGCAATGAACAAAACTGAGCCAATCCCTGCCATCCTGAAGCTTACATTTGTAGTGCATCTGGAGCTTACTCTGCCTAACCCCACTCTACCCTACAGGCTCCAACACTCGGCTCCTAGGACTGAAAAGTGGGCCCAATTCCTCCTGGAATCACATCAGGGTCGTAGGAAGGGCTTTGTTTGACCAGCAAGAGTCAGGAGGCCTGAGGTGGCTCCAAAGCGGACGCTGAGTTGGCCTAACCTTTGGCTTCCGACTAGAGATGGAACTACGCGCCTGCCTTTTCTCATCTGTTACATGAACACAGCAGTAAGAAACCAACTTTCTGCCGGAGATACGCTGAAGTTCAGTGGGCGCGAAGAAGGCACTTGCACTAATACGATCGTTGTAATTATTTAAATTAAGACTAAGACGTGGGTTAGGGCCTCTCTTCTGTAATTATTACAAACCCTCCTCCTTCCGTCGTCGAAGAACTTTCGGAAGTGGAGTAAAAAGTCGAGGCAAACATTGCATGCTGAGCGCGCGCAAGGCTCCAGACTGGGCGGTCAGCCTGGACCAGGGGGAGGATCAAGGCCAGGGTCAGGCCCACGCAGCCGCTCGGTCCTCAGGCAGTCCCGGTGCTGCGGGCAGGAAGCGCGGAGCGGTCCCTGGGCTGCGCCCCCGCCAGCGCCGGCCTCGGCTCCCAGGGGCTGGGTCGGTGGCGCCGCGCTCCGGGCGAGCCCCTGCGGCAGGTACCAGAGATCAGACCGCACCCCTTAGGAGGCCCACGCCGGCGAGCTGGGCCGCGCCCCGCGAGGGGCCCAGCGCAAGCCTCCCCGCCTGGCCCCGGCCCAGCCGCCTTCGGAGGGAAAGTTGTTGCTCAACCCTGAGGAATGCGGAGCCGCGGCGGCGGCGGCGGGAGGAAGCGGAGGGAGATCACAGCGACGGCCGGCCGGGGACCGCGCTGGGGCGGCGCGCGGCACACTTGGCCCCGACGTAAACCGCGGGTGCACCCCGGGGCTCCAGCGGGCCCACGGCCGGTGGAGGGGGTGACAACCACGCGGACCGGTGGCGCAGCGTGGGGCTAGGATGGCCGGGCCGTTTGGGAAGAGCGGTGGCAGAGGCAGCGGACAGAGACAAGAACTTCCCACCGAGAACTTCGGGAAGGCAGAGGTTTTTGTCATGATCTCGATCAGTCTCCCACGCCTGCAAAGTGCCTTGACCACAGTAGGCGCTTAATAAGCAGTTTTGAAAGCGTGAGCTAATCCCGCCCCCATCCCCCGCCTCAGTTTCCTCTTCGGATGCAGCAAACGATTTGATCTCCGAGGCCCCTAGCAACTCTGAAATCCTAGGATGCTGAGGCTAAATCCCATGTGTACTGCTGTGGTTTTGCTTTTAGTTTTTCAGGGACATTTTTAGTGCTACCCTTTATGATGTGCCAGGAGTGAATTTGACACCAGATGGCTTTTTTTTTTTTTTTTTTTTTTAAATAAGAAAGAAGACAAAGGGAGGGAGAAAAATATTTTCCAACTGGCAGTGCTGACAGCATTTTGGAAGAGAATCCAGGGAGGCAAAGAGGAGCTGTCTCAGCCTGATTCTTCCTCCTCCCGCACACCCTGCCACCCTGGCCTCCACCATAAATGGGGGAGATCAGATTGGAGCTTTTTATAGATGAGGCGCAGGGAACATCATCACAGGAAACTCCACCCAGAGTTAGGACTGGCTCTGTCCTCTCTGGCTCTCACCAGGACGGCCCCTGAGCTACAGGGACACGGATTCCAGCTGCATGCAGAGCTCTGGCTAAAGGTAGATTCTGGTGTTAATTAGAACAGAGAGACACCTGGCAAATCAAAATCCAGCTCTTCCTGCCTGGAGAACATTAAGGAAAAATAGCCAAAATGGCATTGTCTTTTCTGGAATTCCTCTTTTGGATCCCAGCTCCCTCTCCTCACACAGGGAGGAGTGGACCTGGTCCTCACTCAGAATGGCCTCTAGCTCAGTTCTTAATGTTGTGGCAAGGAGAAGGGAAATTCCTAGAATGAGCCAATTTGGCAGCGTGTACTGTGGTGTCAAACGGGGAGGCTTGCAGTCAGACTGCTTGGGTTCAAATCTTGGCTGCGCAACCTACTAGTTGTTTGACTAGGACAGTGGCTTTGCCTCTCTGTGCCTCAGTTTCTTCCACTGTGAAATGGAATAAAGTCCCCTCCCCACCCCCACCACCCCCATCGGATTGTTGTGTGGATTTAATGAGAGAGTACAAGAAAAATGTGAGTAGTCTGCCTCTTCAACAGACCAACAAGGAACACGTTCAGTATTTTTCTTATTTGTCCATGGACTTCCCTGGAGGTCCAGTGGTTAAGAATCTGCTGTGTGATGCAGGAGACGCAGGTTCGATGCCTGGTGGGGAAACTAAGATCCCACATGCCACAACAGCTGAGCCCAAACACCACAACTAGAGAGCCAGTGCACCACAATGAAAGATACCAGGTAATGCAGTGCAGATCCCATGTGCCACATCTAAGACCTGACACAGTCAAATAAATATATTTTTTAATATTTTTCTTATTTGTTCAGCTTCAGGATCCCCCAAACCAGGGCCTCTTGCTGGGTAAGAAGAGCCCCACTGTGGCACTGTTGCCTCCGGACAAAGGGATCTCAGTCCAGCAAAGTGGTCCCTTCTCCTCCTCCTTCTCATTCCCAGGACATTGGAGGAAGCAGCTTGGGATAAGGAGAAATCATGCATCAGGCTCCAAGTTGATGAATCACCCTAAAGGGATGGGATGGAGTTGGGGGCTCAGTAAGAAATAGGCCACCCTTAACTCTGAGGGAAGAAGGGGACAGTGGGTGAGGAGAGGGGACCCTTGGTACTACATTGGGAGGTTGTGACCAGTAGACAGTGAGGGGCTTGCGATGGTTGCTGTGGCATATAACTCTATGAGATGGCCTTGATTTTCAGCTGGTAAATTGTTTCCTAATTGTTTCAGATGCAGAGTTCTTGAATCCTTTACCAGCAAGCTCCTTGAGGTCAGGTTTTTTATCTTTCTGTTGTGGTAGCCACTTCACACAAACTCCCAGAAGAAGCTACACAAAAAGTTAACACTCTCAAAGTGCCTAGTAATTTGGTTGAGCTGTTTGTCATAGACTATAAAGGTTTGTGTCCCCTTCCCCAAATGTATATATTGAGATCCTAACTCCCAGTGCAATGGTATTAGGAGGTCGGGCCTTTGCAAGGTGATTAGATCATGCACCCTCATGACTGGAATTTATGTCCTCTTAAAAGAGATCACACGGAGCGCTCTTGTCTCTTTTGCTAGCCTATGAACCAGGAAGAAGGCTCTCACCAGACACTGACTCTTCCCACACCTTGATCTGGAAATGGGGATGTGATAAATTTCTCTCATTTATAAGCCTTCTAGTCTATGGTATCACGTTATAGCAGTCTGATACAATGAGACTCCAGAATGGAGGGACAGGGGGAGACAGGTGGTAGCACGAGGGGCATCTGTTGGCTCCAAGTGTCTTTGCTTCAACTCACAGGTGCTCTCTCTCAAAATTATCCGTTCGAACCTTTTAAGCCTCTAGAAAGTCAATGACACCTGGGTTCCCAGCCTATCCTGTCACAGGGGTGTGAATGTCCTTGGCAGACCTGGGAAACTACATGTCTTCAGTTATTCTGTTACTCCTGGCCTGGGTGAGTCTCCAAGGCAAGCTTTGCTGCCATGTCATTCCCCTTCTGGAATGAGCATTGGACTCCCAGCCAGGACAGAGCCAACTGCTGCTCCCTGAGACATTTTCTGGAGTCTCCATATGGTTCTTCATGTGTCTGGCTCATTCTCACCCTTTGGGTTTCCTCTTCAGAGTGGACTTCCTTGACCACCATCTATCAAAATTAGCCACTGCCCCAAGATTAATTTCCATTACCCTATCCTGTTTATTTTGTTACTCGCATGCTTTTTGTTTCTCTGCTCCACTCAGACCAAAAGTTCCATAAAAGCAGGATCTGTCTTCTGGTCACCAGCACATCCTAGCCCCTTTCACAATGCCTGGTATACAGTATGTGTCTACTTAACAACTAGCAGTCTCCTCCCAGAGTTATTCCTCTTCTCTCTAGCATTTTTAGTCAGTGCTTATTTATGGGGTGGGCTTCCCAAGTGGCTCTGGTGGTAAAGAATCCATCTCCCAATGCAGAAGACATGAGATGTGGGTTTGATCCCTGGGTCAGGAAGATCCCCTGGAGGAGGAAATGGCAACTCCCTCCAGTATCTTTGCCTGGAAAACCCCATAGGCAGAGAAGCCTGGCAGAGAAGCCACAGAGTCACAAAGAATCAGAGATGACCGAAGTGACTTCCCATTTATGAGGTAATTCTTATATCTTCAAAAGATACATCAGCCTCCTTCATTTTGAAAATTTATCAATCCTACTCTGTTGCCATCAGCTTATTTTTTCCCTCCTTCACCCCAGGCTACCAGGGAAAGATACTTGGCAGTGTCTTATGTGTCAGTTGGGGCTTCTCTGGTGGCTCAGAGAGTAAAGAATCTGCCTGCATGCAGATGCAGGAGACCTAGGTTCTATCCCTGGGTCGGGAATATCCCCTGGAGAAGAGAATGGCAACCTACTCCAGTATTCTTGCCTGGAGAATTTCTTGAACAGAGCTGGGCAGGATATAGTCCATGAGGTCACTAAGAGTCAGACACGACTGAGCGACTAAGCATGTGCTATATGTCAGACAGGACCTTCTGGTGGAAAGCAACAGAAGACCAACTACAAGTGACTTAAGCAATGAACAAGTATATCCTTTTTCAGAGGTAGAGAGGGTTAACTCCACTTTCAATAAAATCAAGGCTTCAGTCAGCTTCTCCGGGATTCTATGGAGACCCCTGGACATAGTGGGCTTCCCCTTCTGTCTCATTGGCCAGGACTGCATCACATGCCCGAGGCCTAAACCAATCACTGACAAGGAGACAGAAGCACCCTGATTGGCTGCTTAGACTTATCAACAGCATCGCCTGTGACTGAGAGGGGGGTTTCCTTCCCTGAGTACAGGGCAGGTAAATTCTAGAACAAAATCAAGGCTCACCAGCCCAGAAAAAAGGTAGGGAGTGGCTGTTGAATCTATGAGCTGCCCAGTAACCATCCAATAAATTGTTTTTCTGCTTCAGTTAGCCAGAGTTGGTTTCTGTGGCCTGTAACCACAGAATTTTGGCTGATGCAGCCCAGGGGCTACACAGTGAGGAGTGACAGAGCGGCATTCATGGCCAGGAGGAGTGATGTCAGCACATGGCCCTGAGGTGGAATGGAACGACCACACAAGGAGCAGGCAGGAAATAGTCCTGAGACCCCGGAAACAGTCTGCGGGGTTTGGGGAGCTGGGTGATTAGTTCTTAGAGTCAGAGGCCGTATATTTTTGAGTGACTTTACTGTGACTGTAGCCCCAGGCTATGTAACCTGGGAAAGGTAGGTCACATGAAGGTTCAGTAAATATTGAAGTTGACTGAAGCGACCGCCCTCCCTTTAAAAAACTCTGTGCTTCCCTGGTGTCCAAGAGGCCATCCATGTAGATGACTGGCCTTTTCCACCACTGCTTTTCCTGAAGAAGACGTGAGCAGTCACATCGCCACTTCCTCCACCTCACGTCTCACCCTCCTCAAGGAGATGCCTCTTCGTGGTTCAGCACTGGAGCCGCTGTCTCACCTCTGGACCCAAGACTTCACCATCTCTTAGACCTGCCCCACCCTCACACCTGAGCCTCAGACCTGCTGTCTCTGACCTTAAACTCCTGTCCTTCCTCTCCTCCTCTCGGCTGCCCACTCACTGCCCTGAAGAACTTGGTTCAGTCCCTGGCATATAATGACATATGATTAATGGTTATCAAGATTGTCTCATCCTCTTCTGACTCCTGGTGAATGGCCTACCCCGAGGCCAGTCACGTAACTATGCTCTCCCCTATTCTAGAATGCCCCGCAGCCTTCTCACTCTCTCCATCTTGCGGGGGGCGGGGGGGGGTGCGGGTTAGGGAGGGGGTTACTCCCTGCCTCTCACTACCTCCATTACTGTTCCCTGCTGCCCTCTCCACTGATTCTCCATCTCACCTCAAGGAGACCTCACTAGGTCCCAGTAATGCTTGTTATCTCTGGAGAGCTCCCAATCAAGGGCCCCCAGCAGCTCTTCTAAGCTCTGAAGCTCCTCTCCTGCCCTGCCCACTGCTCCTACAGATAACCACCTCCCCCTTTGTCAGCAGGGGTGTCAGCCTCTACTGTTCACCTCAGGGAGATATCTCAGGCTTCTGGTCACAAGAGAGTGGAGTACAGTCCTTTCTGTCTCCACTTCTCTCTCAAAAAACCACTCTGCAAACAACAAGGAGAATCAGAAACAGAAACCTAAACTCCATCTTCAACTAAACCAGGAGACATTAAGAGTCCTGAACTAGACTTCCCTGGTGGTCCAGCGGCTAGGATTCTGAGCTCCCAATGCAGGGGCCCTGGGTTGGATCACTGGTCAAAAAACTAGATCCCACATCCTGCCACTAAGAGTTCCAGTGCCACAGCTAAAGATCCCATGTGCAAAACTAAGACCTGGCACAGCCAAATACATAACACTTTTTAAAGAAGAATCCTGAAGTACATCATATGAAAACAGTGGATGGGAGAGTGGCAAATGACTAATAAAGGCAAAGCAACCAGAGACAAGTGCCCACAAGAAGCAAGCTGACCCTTCCCTCAGAGAAGCTAGGAATTGAAAGGAGTGAGTAAATTAGAAGGCAGGGGCCTAAAATCTAAGAGGCTTGTTTGAAGAGCTACTTAAAGAACAATCTGATAGGAAACTCAGCAGTACTCAGCACTATCAAGGACTTTCTGTGACCTCCTTCTCCACTCATGCAGGAGACAGGGATATCAATTCTGGAGATACAATACTGTAATAGAGAGATCATGGACTTTGCAGGGGTTGGGTGGAGGAGGAGTGGGATCAAAAGCTTAGGGAAAATCAGCATTTGGATTGTGTTACTAGGCCTGCTTGCCACACACCTCTCTCTACCCCCCACACTCTACCAGCATAAGGAACCCTGGCAGGTGGGCTTATAACCTCCAAGCAGGAGGCTAGACTACAGGATCATCTTCTGGGAAAACCAAACTGTGCCATTGATGCTGACAACTGGAGCTCCCTAAAGAAAGAGTTCAGCCAGCCCCTCAAGTGCTCTACCAGGAACCTTCAGTGAGTGCTCCCAACTGGCTCACACTGCCTCCCTCTCAAACATGAATGGACAGCCAAGGAAGACAGGGTGTATGAGGAAAGTCTCTAATATGATACAAACAACAGAAAACATGAAATCAGAGGAAACAGAGATGATATAGGGAGACTACTTCAAACGAATATCCTCCAAGAGGTGATGCTGACTGCATCCAAAGAGCAAGAACATGAAACCATTCTGAAAAGAAAGGAAAAGAAAAAACAGGGAACACAAAAGCACTCTTGAAAATTAAAAAAAGAAAGAAAGAGAAAAAAGAGTCATAACAACATACTTTGTAAATGGATTGGAAGAGAACACTGGGGATAGAACATCTCCCAGAATACAGAAGCAAGAAACAGTCAGTAAGAGAGAAATAATAAGAAAACTAGAGGATCAGTCCTCTTTGATCATAGCCTCTTGCCGAGTAACCAAATAATAAGAATTTTAAAAATCTGAAGCAAATAAAAAAGAAATTCCAAGATCCAAAGGACATAAATTGTTAGAACAGAGATTCTTCATCATTAGTTTGCATCAGAATACATGGAGAGACTGTCAAAACACAAATTGTTAAAACACACACACACAAGGAATATTATTCAGCCTTAAGAAAAGAAGGATCTTGGGACTTCCTTGGTGGTTCAGTGGTTAAGATGTCACCTTTTAATGCAGGGGGTCACAGGTTCGATCCCTGGTTGGGGAGCCAAGATCCTACATCCCTCGCAGCCAAAAAAAAACAAAACATGGAATAAAAGCAAGATTGTAATAAATTCAATAGACGTTAAAAGTGGTCCACATCAGGGACTTCCCTGGTGGTACAGTGGATAAGAATCCACCTGCCAGTGCAAGGGGTATGGGTTCCATCCCTGGATCGGGAATATCCCACGTGCCACAGAGCAATTAAGCATGAGTGCTACAGCTACTGAGCCTGAGCTCTAAAGCCTGTGAGTCACAACTACTGAGCGCTTATGCTGCACCTACTGAAGCCCATGAGCCTAGATGCTCCATAGCACGGGAAGCCACCTCAGTGAGAAGCCCACGCACCACAACAAACAGTAGCCCCCCTGCTTGTTGCAACTAGAGAAAGCCTGCACACACAAAGACCCAGTGTGCTGCTGCTGCTAAGTCGCTTCAGTCGTGTCCGACTCTGTGTGACCCCATAGACGGCAGCCCACCAGGCTCCCTGTCCCTGGGATTCTCCAGGCAAGAACACTGGAGTGGGTTGCCATTTCCTTCTCTAATGCAGGAAAGTGAAAAGTGAAAGTGAAGTCACTCAGTCGTGTCCGACTCTAGCGACCCCATGGACTGCAGCCTACCAGGCTCCTCCGTCCATTGGATTTTCCAGGCAAGAGTACTGGAGTGGGGTGCCATCGCCTTCTAAGACCCAGTGTAACTAGAAGTAAATGAATAATTTTAACGGCCCACCTTAAATAATAAATAAAGGATTTTGCCACTCACTACAACATAAATAGATCTCATAGGCATTATGTTAAATGAAATAAGGCAGACAGGGAAAGACAAATACTGTATGGTCACATTTATATGTGTATCTAAAAAAAAAAACAAGAATTTCATACAGAGAATCCATTGGTGGTTGCCAGAAGCTAGCGGGGTAGGATGAGGGGTCGGGGGGGGAGGGTAGGAGAAATGGGTGAATGGGTTCAAAAGGTGCAAACTTCCAGTTATAAAATAGTGATGGGGATGTAACATACACCATGGTGACTAGAGTTAATAATACTACTGTATATTTGAAAGTTGCTTGCAGTTCTCATCACAATAAACCATAATGGAAAAGTATTAAATATATATATATGTGTGTGTGTATAAAACTGAGTCACTTTGCTGTGCAGCAGAGATTGACAAACATTGTAAATCAACTGTACTTCTACAAATAAACAGAAAAAAAGTTATCTTAACAAGAAAAATAATTTTGTAACCATGTATGGTAACTGACTCCTTCATGGATCACATGCCTGTCATGGCATAGGGGCTTGCAGAACTCGATGAAGCTATGAGCCATGCTGTGCAGGACCACCCAACAGATGGGTCATAGTGAGGAGTTCTGACAAAACATGGTCCACTGGAGGAGGGAATGGCAAACCACTCCAGTGTTCTGGCCTGCAGAATCCCATGGACAGTTAGAAAAGGCAAAAAGATATGACACCAGAAGATGAGCCTCCCAGGTCTGAAGGTGTCCAGTATGCTACTGGGGAAGAGCAGAGGGCAATTACCAATAGTTGCAGAAAGAAGGAAGCAACTGGGACAAAGTGAAAACGATGCTCAGTTGTGTATGTGTCTGGTAGTGAAAGTCTGACACTTTAAAGAACCATATCGTGTAGGAACCTGGAATGTTAGGTCCATGAATAAAGGTAAATTGGATGTGGTCAAGCAGGAGATGGCAAGAGTGAACATCTACTACTGTGAGCAAGAATCCCTTAGAAGAAATGGAGTAGCCCTCATAGTCAACAAAAGAGTCCGAAATACAGTACTTGGGTGCAATCTCAAAAAAGACAGAATGATCTCAGTTCATTTCCAAGGCAAGCCATTAAACATCACAGTAATCCAAGTCTATGCCCCAACCACTGATATCGAATAAGCTGGTGGATTGATTCTGTGAAGACCTATAACACCTTCTAGAACTATCATTTAAAAAAAAGACGATGTCCTTTTCATCATAGGGTATTGGAATGCAAAAGTAGGAAGTCAAGAGACATCCAGAGTAACAGGAAAGTTTGGCCTTGAAGTACAAAATGAAGCAGAGCAAAGGCTAATAGTTTTGCCAAGAGAATGTACTGGTCGTAACAAACACACTTTTTCAACAACACAAAAGACATCTTTACACATGGACATCCCTAAACAGTCAATACCAAAATCCGATTGATTATATTATTTGCAGCCAAAGATGGAGAAGTTCTATACAGTCAGCAAAAACAAGACCTGGAACTGACTGGCTCAGATCATGAACTCCTTATTGCAAAATTCAGGTTTAAATTGAAGAAAGTAGGGAAAACCACTAGGCTATTCAGGTATGACCTAAATCAAACCCCTTATGATTATACAGTGGAGGTAATGAATAGATTCAAGGGATTAGATCTGGTAGACAGAATGCCTGAAGAACTATGGATGGAGGTTTGTAACACTGTACAGGAGGCAGTGACCAAAACCATCCCTGAGAAAAAGAAATGCAAGAAAGCATAGTGGTTATCTGAGGAGGGTTTACAAATTAGCTAAGTAAAGAAGAGAAGTGAAAGGCAAAGGAGAAAAGGAAAGATATACCCAACTGAATGCAGAGTTTCAGAGAATAGCAAGGAGAGCTAAGAAGGCCTTCTATAATGAACAATGTAAAGAAGCAGAGAAAAACAATAGAATGGGAAATACTAGAAATCTCTTCAAGAAAATTGGAGAGATCAAGGGAATATTCCATGCAAGGATGGGCACAATAAAAGACAGAAAAGGTAAGGACCTAACAGAAGTAGAAGAGATTAAGAAGAGATGGCAAGAATACACAGAAGAACTATATAAAAAAACATCTTAATGACCAGGATAACCATGATGGTGTGGTCACTCACCTAGAGCCAGACATCCCGGAGTGTGAAGTCAAGTGGGCCTTAGGAAACATTACTACAAAAAATGGTAGTGGAGGTGATGGGATTTCAGCTGAGCTATTTAAAATTCTAAAAGATGATGCTGTGAAAGTGCTGCACTCAGTATGCTGGCAAATTTGGAAAACTCAGCAGTGGCCACAGGACTGGAAAAGGTCAGTTTTTATTTCAATCCCAAAGAAAGGCAATTCCAAAGAATGTTCAAACTACTGAACAATTGTGTTCATTTTACATGCTAGTAAGGTAATGCTCAAAATCCTTCAAGCTAGGTCTCAGCAGTACATGAACTGAGAACTTTCAGATGTACAACCTGGGTTTAGAAAAGGCAGAGGAATCAGAGATCAAATTGTCAACATCCATCAGATCAAAGAGAAACCAAGGGAATTCCAGAAAAACATCTACTTCTGCTTTATTGACTATACTAAAGCCTTTGACTGTGTGGATCACAATAAACTGTGGAAAATTCTTAAAGAGATGGGAATACCAGAGCACCTTACCTGTCTCCTGAGAATCCCATATGCGGGTCAAGAAGCAACAGTTGGAACTGGACATGGAACAACTGACTGCTTCAAAATTGAGGATGGAGTACAACAAGACTGTATATTGTCACCCTGCTTATTTAACTTATATTCAGAGTACATCATAGGAAATGCCAGGTTGGATGAACCACAAGCTGGAATCAAGACTGCAGGAGAAATATTAACATACTTGGATATACAGATGATACCACTCTAATGGCAGAAAGTGAAGAGGAACTAAAAAACCTCTTGATGAAAGTGAAAGAGGAGAGTGAAAAAGTTGGCTTAAAACTCAACATTCAAAAAACTAAGATCATGTCAACTGGTCCCATGACTTCATGGTAAACACAAGGGAGGAAAGTGGAAGCAGTGACAGATTTTATATTATTGGGCTCCAAAATCACTGCGGACGGTGACTGCAGCTTGTTCCTTGGAAGGAAACCTATGACAGACTTAAATAGTGTGTTAAAAAGCAGAGACATCACTTTGCAGACAAACGTCCATATAGTCAAAGCTATGGTCTTTTCAGTAGTCATGTATGGATGTGAGAGTTGGACCATAAAGAAGACTGAGCACCAAAGAATTGATGCTTTTGAATTGTGGTGCTGGAGATTATTGAGAGTCCCTTGGACAGCAAGGAGATCAAACTAGTCAATCCTAAAGAAAATCAACCCTGAATATTCATTGGAAGGACTAATGCTGAAGCTGAAGCTCCAATATTTTGGCCACCTGATGCAAAGAGCCAACTCATTCGAAAAGACCCTGATGCTGGGAGAATTAAAGGCAAAAGGAGAAAAGGGTGGCAGAGAATGAGATGGTTAAATAGCATCACCAACTCAACGGACATGAATTTGAGCAAACTCCAGGAGATAGTGAAGGACAGGGAAGCCTGGCATGCTGCAGTCCACGGGGTCTCAGAGTTGGACACGACTTAGCAACTGAAAACAACAACAGTGGTCACTGATGTTAACCAGACTTACTGTGGTGATCCTTTCATAATGTATAGAAATATAAAATCATTATGTCATATACCTGGAACTAATATGACATCATATGTCAATTATTCCTAAACAACAACAAAGGGCAGTTTGCTGGGACCTATCACCAGAGTTTCTGACTCAGTAGATGTGAGGTGGGGCTCAGAATTTGCCTTTCTAACATATCTAATATTTCTCACAGGTGATGCTAGTAGTGCTGGTCTGGGGCCCACATTTTGAAAGCCACTTTTAGGTTAAAAAGGCCTGTCAAGTGCCATGAAAAATGAGCCATGCTGATAAACTGTAATCTTTTACTATATCAGGAATAACAGAGAAAGTCCTAAAAGTAGGCATGGGGGAGGTGAATTGAAAGACCTGAGAATCAAAATAGGGTGAGATTTCTCAGCTCTAAAATCAAAGTCTGCAAGATAAGGAAGGAGCATTTTCAAAATTCTGAAGGAAAATGATTTTCAACCTAAAATTCTATACCCAGCGAAAAGTAGTCATCAGGAGTAAAGGTGGGAGACTTCCCTGGTGGTTCAGTGGTGAAGACTCTGTGCTCCTAATACAGGGGGTCCAGGTTCCATCCCTGGATGGAGAACTAGATCCCAAAATGAAGATCAAAGATCCTAAGATCCTATGTGTCACAACTAAGACCCAGCATAGCCAAATAAATATAAATAAATAAATATTAAAAAAAAAAAAAAGCTCAGGCAGCACAGATGCACTAAAAAGAAGAAGAAGAAGAAGAATGAGGGTGGGATAAAGCCATTTTAGGTAAGCATTAAATCTCTAAAATATTACTTCCCAGGCATTCTTTCTCAGGAAGCTACTGGAGGATGTGCTTCATTCAAAAGGAAATAAATCGAGGAAGAGGAAGACACTGAGTCCCTGAAAGAGGAAAAGGGCAAAGTGAATTCTTAAGTACCAGTCCTGAGCAGTCCCAGGGTGACAGGTGTGCTGCAAGACTTAAGAGCAAAGCATCCATAGAAAAGCAGAAGGATGGGGTGCCACAGGACAAATGTCTCCAAGGAGAAACAAAACAGAACCAATAAGATTATATGACAGGTTTGGCCATATGCAAAATTGTACCGAGAAGGCGTTTTACAGAACCATTGAAGGGAGTGGGAAGACAGAGCCAGAGATTCAAAGAAAACGAAGCAAACAAAAAAAAATGAGGCAATTAACTCCAGGAAAAACAAGAAAGTTGTATAAGAAAGGAAATGTAAACAGAGCACACAACAAAAAGTTATATTAGAAAAGGAAATGAAACCAGCATATTTGCCTCAAAAGTAAACAACATTTTCAAAGTCAATAATGAGATCACTGAACATGGATTTAACCATAAATTGTGATATAAACATAATGGGGGTGGGTAGAGAGGAAGAGAATCAGAGCCCTCATCTACCAAGACAAGGAGTGAACAAATTAGATAAATGAACCCAGAACGGCAGTGCACATGTTATTTAGAAATAAGGAAGGAAATTCCAGAAGAAATGGCCAAACCGAGTTGAAAGTGGTTGCCCCTGGGGAGTAGGATAAAGCTTGGGAGAAAGGCCAGTAGGACTTCTGTTTTTATTACAAGCCCTTTAGAAGGATTTGGTTTGTAAGCAATGTGTATGTATTAGCTCGATAAAAATAAATATTACTTTTATAAAGCAACTGTAAAAGGAAGTGTCACATCCTCCAAGACAGAGTGCCTGAGGGACCCTGCTGTAGCCTCAGAGGACCAGGGGTCTCCTGTCCTCATCCCCCCTCCCCCACCCCGCAATGGGCATTACTCATCAGCTCAGCCCTCTTCTCCCAGAAGCGCTCCCTCCATCTCTTCCTGCTCTGCGCACCATCCACAGGGTGGCTATACTCCAGCCCTACTGAGGCTGCTTCTGGGCCTTTGTGTGCACTGTGTCCTCGATCTGGAAGGCTATTCTTTCCTATTCCACTCTCACCCACTCTCGCTGCAATAGATAAAAGGTTTTTTTTGATAGTTATTATTTGGCTGTGCCAGCTCTTGGTTGTGGCACGTGGCATCTTTTTTTTTAATTGTGACTTATGAGATCTTTAGTTGTAGCATGTGGGATCCAGCTCCCTGACCAGGAATCAAACTCCACCCCCTGCACTGGGAGTATGGAGTCTTAGCCACTGGACCACCAGGGAAGTCCCAGATTAAGGACAGTTTAAATTTCAAGTGTCAGTTGAGATAACACTTATTCCATAGCCATCCTCCTTTCCAACCTAGTCTGGGGTTAAATGCTCCCCCTCTGTGTTATCCTGCAGCTGTGTATCTGGTCCTCACTGTCACTCTTTAGTTCCCTGCACTGCAAATGCCCCCTCACTTGTTTAGCTCTCCCACTAGACTGTAAACTCAAAGAAGACAGGAACTCAGTGTTAATCCCTCCAGTTTCAGGTCAGGGCCTGTTCCTGGTAAAATAGTGAATGATCATGCAAATAGCTAAATATTAATATACATGACACATTTAGTAAGGGTTCAGATCTGAGTTATAAATATTCAAATCCAGACCTCCTGCCCCCATCCAAAACATGCCACCCTTTGGTCATATCCATTCTATCCTCTGTACTCTCCCTGTCCTATAAGATCAAACTTCCCAGGCAAGCTGGCTGTGGCCAGTGCCTCAACCTCACTCCTGCCTTGATCCCATAAAGCAATCAAGGCCCCTTCACGATGACCAGGTTCAGCTCCAGTAAAGGCAATTTCTAACCCAGTTCATACTAAAATAAAGGGAGCAGCTTAGAGACCGTCTGCCCAACCCAGGAGGAAATCAACTCCCTCTTAGTTTTCTTGTCGCAGAGCCTAAAACACAGGTCTCAGAGGTCGGCCTGCCGTGGTAAGTAGCTTCAGTCGCGTCTGACTCTGTGACTGTAGCCTGCCGGGCTCCTCTGTCTATGGGATTCTCCAGGCAAGAATTCTGGAGTGGGTTGCCATGCCTTCCTCCAGGGGATCTTCCCCACGGAGAGAGACGTCTGGGTCCCCGGTTAAACAGAGGGGACACGGTCTTCTCTTAACTTCGGCCTGACAAAGGTCTGTCTTTGCATAAACTAAGCGATTGGCTCTACCCAGTCTCTCACCCCCCCAACCCCCCACCCCCGTTCCATTCTGTCTTGTTGACTCCCAGCCAGTATTGTTCAGCCTCTCAGTCGTGTCTGACTCTCTACGACCCCATGAACTGCAGCACACCAGGCTTCCCTGTCCTTCACCATCTCCCGGTGTTAGACAAACTCCTGTCCCTCGAGTCGGTAATGCCATCCAACCATTTCATCCTCTGTCGTCCCCTTCTCCTCTTGCTCTCAATCCTTCCCGGCATCAGGGTCAGTATATCCACTGGGAAAGATGTGAGCCCCCAGCCCGGGTTCAGGAAGGCCTGGAGGTAAGAAGCGTGAGTGCTCAGCCTGGGCCAGGCACACAGTAGGTGCTGGGGAGTACAAATCCGCCTTGCCTCACTCCCGCGAGGTCTGGGGAGCAGGCTGGAGAATTCGCCTCTCTGGGAGGCCTGCAGGTCGCAGGCTTGGGTCAGGGGCGTCCTGCCGCCCCACCCCCATCATACCACGTGACCTCAAAGGGCCGCCCGGGGTTTGGAATGCGGCGACCTCAGCGTCGCCCCCGGAGGGGCCGGCGGAGCTGCGGCGGAGGGAGGGAGGGAGGGAAAAGGAAGGGGCCGCACCCGCGGCTGGGAGGACTGGAGGGGTGGGGGTGGGGCGCGCGCTGGGGGAGTGAGGCAAAGAGGTGGACGGTTTGGCTTCGTCCAGGAAACCTGTAAATACGGGCCGAGAAACTCGATCTGCTCCTGTCGCTTCCCTATTTAGAAGGGACGGAGACGGGCGATTAGTGGCTCCTGGGGGCGCAGGTCACGTGGCTTCCCAGGACTAGGTGGTGGGAGGGGGAGTGCTCCCTAGGAACCGGGATTCAGGGAGGCCGCCATCCCAGGCCTGGCGGCTCGAGCCCCAAATAGTTCCGTTTGTCCTCATCTTACACGCTCGCACCCTGCCAGTGGGGTGGGAAAGTCAAGGGTCCACCCTGCTGCGGGTTCCTGCACTCCACGAGCCCTTCTGAATGCCCTGGCGAAGTGTGTCTGTCAGTCCCACCAAGCCTCAATCGGCTCCGGGCCTCCTTTGGAAAGCCCGGATTAGATGTGACTAGACTCCCTGGTCCCAGACTCCTGTGCCTGTGGTGGCCGTCAGGCTCCGAAGCTCTGCTCTGGGTCTAGGACTCGCCATCTTGGGTGGCAGAGAAAGTGTCCAGGAGCCTGGTGTCCTGCCTCCTGGCTTCCCTGGCTTAGTGGCCGGGGAGACCCACAGTGCCCAGGGAGGAAAGTGCCCACCGGGAGTGGCTTCCAACAGAGCCCACTGTGAGGGCATGAGGGGTGTGGAGGAAAAAAGACAGCGTCTGCCCTCAAGGAGCTTACACTGGAGCAGGGACAACAGTCAAGTAAAGCAGAATGAAAATACTGGAGCACAGAGAAATACGTAAAGCACATCTAAGTCCAGCTGGGACCTGGGAAGTTTTGAGGAAGAGGTCGGACTTGAATTGTATTTTAAAAGGATGAGGCATCATTGCACCGGGGAGGGGGTAGGGCCTCCAGACAGAAAGAACCCTGGGTGCAAAAGCATGGAAGCACACAGTGCCAAAGAACCACAGGTGACCCCTTCCTCGGGACAGAAGCACCAGGGAGTGTAGGAAGGTGTGTGAGAAATGGGGCGGGTGAGCCACCAGGAGCCAGAGCCAGGCATCTGAGTTTGTTCTGAAAGTCCTGGGGAACTGCTGAATCATTTCATATAGCCAGGATCAGATTTGCATCTTCCAGGAGAACTGGGGATGGATTTGGATGCGGGCCCTAGAGCAGGAGAGAGCTTGATTAGGAGCCTGTTGCCAGCCTCCTCCCAGATAGCAGCAGTGGGAACCGGAAGAATGAAAAGGCTTGACAAATACTTGTGAGGGGAACAGCCACTTGGCTTCAGGATGGATTGGGGAGTGGGGAGGAGTGGGGAGAAGGTGTCTTGGATGACCTCAGGTTCCTGGCCTGGGGAACTGGGCAGATGATGGATGCAGAGGGCAAGGTTGATGAGGAAAGTCATATTTATTGAGCACCTCCAGTGTATCAGGCATTCAGTGCTTCCCATATTATCTCATTTAATCCTCACGGTAACCTGTGAAGTAATACTATTGGTTATTCCCATTTTAAGATGAGGAAACTAAATCAAGAGTTTCAATAACGAAGTAATAGGGTTGGGATGATGAACATACCTGTACCTTGCAGAATGCATCATCCCCATCTGAAGCTCCAGTGAAGTTCCCCAGGCTCCTTTACATAGAAAGTATACCCACTACCACTGGCTCCTCCTCCGCTCCCCAGATCCTACATGTGGCATCACCCACAACTGTTCAGTCAGTGTCACCAGATCTTTAACCCACCCCACTTCACCCCCAGGACTTTGCCCGGAATAGCCAGAGCAGGGCCAAACCTTGGGTCAGAAGGCCACAGGGCTCTGCAACCCTGGTGCCAAGATCCCACCTTCTCAGTTACAGTACAAAACGGAACTGAGACACTGCAACAAATAATCAGAGAAAGTAAGAAAATGGATATGGTCCATTTGTAGTAAAAAAAATTTTTTTTCATTTTAATGGAACATTTCAGTGACATCAGAGGGTCAAGAAAGGTCATCCTTGGCCCAACCCGGTGCTCATTTTCTGTGGGGAAAGGGGCAGAGTTCTGGAGCAAGTGTGCCCCTCCCATAGAGGAAACTTCTCCAGCGGTTTCCCTTTCCCAACCCTGGCTCAGGAACACCCAGGCCAACCCAAGAAGCCATGGGAGGCAGACAGGGCGGCACTCCTTGGAGCCCCAGCCTCACTACCCGACTCCTTGCACTTGGGGAGTTGGGAGGGGCATTAAGATCCTGTTGCTTCCGGAATGCCTCTCCCTAGCCTTCCGGTGGAAGTAAATTGAGATAAATGGAAGAAACGGGTAGGTGACCTGAGACAGTTCGCAAGCTTTCTCTTGGGAGAATTGTTAGGCCTAGACAGCCCTGGCCTCAGCTAGCATCCTTGAGCCTAATTAAACAGGGCCCACCCAAAGTCACACAGCCAGCAACTGGCCCAAGGCCTAGAGGTAGGTTATGAGACGGTTTGAGGCAAAAGTGAGGCCTCTCACCTCCCCTACACCCTTAACTGTAGGAAAGATGCTCATCATGACCTCAGAGAGCTGTCTGGGTCAGGGACCTGAAATCTGAGGACAGAGCAGTGAGAACCCCATGGCATCAAGAGTCCAGGCCCCTGCCTGTGTTAGGGTCCAGTAAAGCTGCCACTGCGTTTGTAGTTTCTGGAGGCACAAAGGTCCTTACCAGGCCTCTTGGGGACCTTTCCTCATCTAACCTCTCCACCCTGGGTTCTCTTTGCACCGTTGTGCCTCTGGTCTTAGGTCTGTATGTCTTCTTATAAATGAAACTATCTTTGACCTCAGAGCAAGAGGTATTTGAGGGCCATCTACTCTATATCCTTCAGGGACAGCTAGAGCCCTGCACTCAGAAGGCATCCTCAGCACACAGAGATGAAAGCAGTGTGCCTCCAACTGTTGGCCACAACCTGGTAATGGGTCATGAAATCATGACCAGCATCTTAAAAAAAAAAGTAGAATAAATAAAGTATCATAGTGCACATACACAGCAAGGGTAAGTATTATCCCAAGAAGCTTTTGTTTCAGTTATCTCACGGTTCAGAATATGTTTCTTGCTGTGGGTCACTGAACTCCTGGTTCAGAGCACTAGTTAAGACATAGACTCAAACAGCAAATACAGAAAGAAAGGCTGCGGGCAGCCTTTCTGTGTCGGGCACTATGCTAGATCCAAAATGAACAATACAGTTTTAATCCATCTGCTGGTGGGGAAGGCAATAAGCAAACTATCTGCAAGAAATGATGCTAAGTGCTCTGAGAGAGTAGGTAAGAGGCTATAAAGCCCTGGTGTGAAAGTAGGTATCTGGGAGGGTTTCCCAGAGGAGGTGATGCAGTCAGAGTTCTTAATAGGAAAAGACAGTGACAAGAAAAAAAAAAAAAGGAAGGAAGAAAGAAAAAGAAGAAATGGAAAAAACGGTGACTAGATTCTGGTATCTCTTCCATCCTATTGATAGGAAAAGAACGATAAAGTGATAGGTAAAGTGTTAAGATTCAAGTCTTAAAGTCTAAAGACAACTTCTAGGGAGTCACCTGGCAGTCCAGTGGTTAGGACTTGACACTTTCACTGCTCTGGACCCAGGTTCGATCCCTGGTTGGGAAACTAGGATCCTGCAAGCAGCCTGGCCAAAAAAAAAAAAAAAAAAAGACAACTTCTAGTCCTGCCTCCCCTTCTTAACAAACTGTGAGACCTTAGGTGAGTCAGTTAATCTTTCCAGACCCTGTTTCCTTGTCTACAAAATGGGCATATCTGCTCTGTCAATCTCAAAACAGTAAGAGATCAAACATGACAAAAAATGTATGTTAAAGTACTTTGTAAACTATAAAAGGGGGAGGGATTGTCTCCACGGATGAGGAAATGACAGTGTAGAGAGGTGAAGTGTCCTAACACTAGAGAGCAGGAGGAAGGGAGTGTTGGGGGGTAAGGGTGGGCAGGGCAGGTACCCTTCAATCCTCTGTCCTCAGCTTCTGCCTGCACTCCCCCTCCCCTCACTGCAGCTGAATTCCCCACAAGAGGATGGGGGCAGGGCCCCAAAAGGCCCCCTAGCAACCTATTAAAAGATTTGCCTTAAGAATCTTTTAAGGTTTTTATGAACTTTTTCACAATGGTGGGAGGTAAATACATGAGAACTCCTCCCTTTCCCCTTCTTTTAATGAATTAGGATCTACCCAAACTCAGTGTTTAAAGTTACATAAGCATCATTCAGATCTTCTGTACCAGCTTTCACTTTGGAAAAACTGCATTTCCATTAAAAGTGTTATATAAAAACGTTTTATGTATGTATGTGTAGGAACAGAAGGAACAGGTGCACATGAGCACTGTTAAGGCACACAGGCGCTTATGCATCACAAGCTCACCTGTCCTCATGGGGAGCCAGTTTAAGATGTGACCTGCTTGGCAGGCAACCCCCAGTGAGACCTGGTGCATATTGGGCAATGGGAACTACAGCAGGAAGGCCGTCAGCTGCCCCAACCTCCCAGGGGCCAGAGAAATCTTGATCTTCCAGAGAGTTTCTTCCTTGGCAGTGTAAGTTTCATTCATCATAAACTATGGAGGTTGGAAATAGCTCAGAAGTCACTCAGTGCAATCTCACTGGACATCACTCTCCCCAGCCTTGACTTGAACAGCTCCATTCCTCCTAAGGCGCCCATGTCACCTGTGGATAGCTGTAGCTCACTGGAAGAGACATATTGAACTGAAATTTGCCTTTCTGGAGTTTCCACTTCTTGGGAACAAATGTATATCCTTCACCATCTTGAGTCCAGGAGTCACAGCCAGCAGGAAAGTGCCTGGGGCCTAAAACCACGGAGGGAGGGCAGTAAGGGTCCACAGAGCTGAAGCTTTAAGCTTAGAGACTTCTATCCATCTAAATTGAGACTGGTACTGTGGGGGAGGGGGAGGGAAGCGCCCAAGGGTGGATTGAGAGGAGGGGAAGAAGGGAAGAAGCCTTAAATGGGAGTAAGGCTTTGAGCAAAGCATGGCTCCTTAGGTCTCATTTGTAGTGTGGGAGTCAGACCATCCCGAGGTCAGTTCCAGCTCTGATATTCTTAAAGTCCTCGGCCTACTCACACACCACACACACACACACACACGTATCCCTTTCTGGTTTCGGTGGTTGTACTCTTACGTGAAACGAGGGGGCCACAATTCGTGCGCCAAGCAGGAAGTAAAACAACTGCCCGAAACCTCTCTCTCATCCTGGTCCGACCTGACTTATGCTTGGAGGCTTGCTTGGCTACCCGAAGGGCGCAACCATTCCACCGTAAGCGGGTAGAGATACCCAGACAAGAACACCCCGATACAGAGCAAGGAAACGTGAGCTTTGGAGTGTCCTTTTAAGTAGTTGGGAAGGGGGGTGTGGCCGAGGAGACTGGGAGGCCGCAGCCCGACGAGGGGGGAGTGGCCCGGGGCGTGGCCTTAACGTCTGGAATGTTGTTGGGTCCTCGCACCGCATAGTAAGGAGGGGCCCCGCCCCTTTTCTCGGAGAGGGCCAATCGGAATGCCGGAGCGGTTTCAAGTCTCCCCCGCCAGCCAGCCCGCCCGCCACCCCACCCCCCTCGGGGATTCGCTTTTTCCGTAACAAAACTGCAAAGCTCCGGATGTTCCGCAGCCCCGGCGGCTCACAGGTGGAGGGGCCCGGGGCCTAGGACTGTGCTCCGAAGCGGGAAGCGCCTGCAGGCTGTAGAGAGGCCGGGTCCAGAGCCTGGAGGCGCGCGGGGGTGGGCGCTGCAGCCGCGGGTTGTTTATCTGGAGTACGGAGGGGAGGGGGGAGCCTGGAAACCGCCCCGTGTCCCATTTCCTCCTCTTGTTTTCGCTCCGGATTCTCCATGTTGGACCCAAACTGAGGAGCCCGGAGCTGCCGCCGGGGGATCGGGGCTGGGGGCACCCGGGAGAGCCGCTACCCGGGTCGCCCGCTCTCCATACAGGCCGCCTCCCTTCCCGGCTCAGGGAGGGAACAAGAGCCGGGATGTGAACAGCAGTGGGTCGGAGTCTCGGGAGCCGGAGCCTGAGCCGGAGCGGGCCCCCGCCCAGGCCCCCCAGCCCAGCCCAGCCCAGCCTGTGCGCCCGCGCGTCCTCCCGCCCAGCCAGCCCGGGCCCGCGGGATTGTTAGATGGAACACGGCTCCATCATCACCCAGGCGCGGAGGGAAGACGCCCTGGTGCTCACCAAGCAAGGTAGGGGCAGCAACTTCCCAAAACTTTGCGTCGCCCCCGGACGGGGAGAGGGCTAGCACAGCTCCGAACCCGAGTCTCGGCCCCTGACCTCCCAGGGCTCAGAGTGGGCGATTCCAACCGGTTCCCCTACTCCATCCGCCCCTGCGTCCTGGTGCGCACTCAGACCCGGCAGAGGGCTGCGCCGGGGCCCTGGCTCCCTGCGCCCTAGGGGGAGGGGCGTCATCCGCGCAGCTGTCACCCCTTCCTGCACCCCCTCTCCGGGCAGAGAGACTAAGGGGTGAGCTCTCGAAGCGCGAGTCTACTCGCGTCCATCCTCTCCAGAGTTAGGGGGTGGGGTCGTCACTTTTCCCGCACTGGAGCGCGCGGCTGCCCCAGGACTACGACTGGAGAGAGGAGGGGAAAGAGGGGGTCCCGGGCGACCTCGGGCTAGAATGGAGCCGGGACTGGAGTCCAGCACTTCCCAGCCCCACCCCCCAGCCCCTCACCCCCGCCAAAGCTCGGGGTTGCTCAGGCAGCGGGCGGTGACGGCGTCCGGCGGGACTTGGGACCAAGTTCACCGCCCGGAGGCGGGGGCGGCCGCGGTGGGGGAGGGGCTGAGCCCTGGCTGACCGGACCTGGTCCGCCCGCGGCCCTTTGCTGGGCCAGGGACCTCGGCGCGTGGGGCTCTCCCCCGGCGGCCTCCTGCCGCTTTCGCTGAGCAAACAAGCGCGACCCCAAGGCCCGACCGGAGCCCCTCCCTGCCCCGATGCGCTTCCCCCGGGCCGCAGCCACACGCACAGAGCCGCGTTTGTTTAGCCCGAGAACGGTGTCCCTGGTTACATAATTCGCCGGATGGCATCAGACCCGGCGTGTATCTGAATCGCGCTGCGAAAAAGTGCGAGTTCTCGGTGGGCAACGGCTAGCGGCCCCCGCCTTCCTGCGGGTCGCGGGGAGATACGAGGTGGGAGTCTCGGGCTCTCTCTGGGTGTGGGTTTGGGGACTGGAGCTTGATTAGGCCGAGGCCCTTCCTAGGGACGGGGAAGGTGGGGGTCCGACGGTGGGATCTTTGAGTTTGGTCCTGGAGAAGGCCCCGAAACTCTTTCCCCCTCCCCCACGTTCCTCTTCGGGCCTTGAGGAATGTGTCTGGAAGAGCGGACAGAATTTCCGCGGGGAATAAATACTAGAGCCTTTTTTTTTTTTTTTCTGGAGAACTTCCCAAACTGGGGCCACCTGGCCTGGGGAGGCTGGGGAGCTCACGCTCTTGCGACCAAATTCGGAGCGTCCCTGCTCATCCCTCGATCCCCCAGAACAGGGCAAAAAAGGCCCAGTGCCTTGTGAGGGGCCAGCCCTGGGGCCTCGGTGTAGCCCCACAGCTCCCTGTTAGGCAACATTAGTCAGCAGATCACTTATTTCGGGGTTCCTGGTCCCAAGGAGCACCCCCAACTTGCCTAGAGGCTAAAAAGCTGGGCTGGTGGTTTCACCATTCCCTAATTCCCTTGGTGGAATGCTGAGGGGCGGGAGGTAGTGCGTGCTTCCTGCATCTGCTGGCCTTACTTAAATAAACCTTGCCTACTCAGATCCCAAAGCCCCTGACTCCCTGCTCTCCTGGCCACATCACTAACCAGGCTGCAGCTTTACCCCTCCCCTGGCTGCTCAGCTATGCTGAGGGCTGAAGAGGGGAGGCTTTCTGTTTTTATAACTTCACTCCTGACTGTTCCCGCTCTCTTCCCAACCTCATCTGAGAAAAAGTGCTAGCCAAAAATGAAGAAACGTGTGGATGGAGGATTCCAGAGGGGGCAGTGTTGATGAGAAGGGGAAGAATTGCCCTGGACCCACTCTGGTCCTCCCCTCCTGTAGGGGCTCAGGAGGGTGCCCTCCCAGGGAGAGGACCACACCAGGAGTGGGGGAAAGCTGGACTGCTGAAGAGACAGCTTACCAATAAAAGCTGGAAGTTTGATCCACCAGGGCAAGTGGTGAGGAAGAGAATAGATAACAGCAGAAAGCAAGCAGCTGGCTTCTTGACAGTCTTTAGCTGCTGATGTTGGTTGAATTTTTAGAGTTACGATTTTCATTTTTGTGTGTGTGGTTTATCGTTCAAACTTATCCCTGGAGGAATCTGACTCCTCAAGCCGGCAGCTTGGGGGTCTCTCTCCTCCCCTGTAATTTGACTGCATTCCAGAGAAGACATGCTTTCTTCCTGAACTGCTTGGGCAAATGGCAACCAGCAAGCCAACTTTCTGATTCCTTCATCCTTTACAAACAAATCCTGCATCTTAAATTAAAAAAAAAAGTGGGGGTGGGGAGCAGATGTTTTCTCTCTCTTTAAGAGTTTGGCCCTGTCTCCAGTGTTCTGTCTCTACGCTTCTGCCTCCCTTTGGAAAAATGAGGAAGGAGTACTGAGACAATTTATTAATCAGTACATTTCTAGAAAAATACAAATGGCTCCTTGCTTGGGTGGTTTTTTAGTGAAGTTGTTTGCTGGGTGTTTTTTTCCTTCTTCTTTTTTAGCATTCTGCTCTCAGAGCTTTAAGGCTGGCTGGGTGTGTTGATGATTCAAAAGTAATTACAGTAGGGGAAGTAGAACAAAGTTGCTGAAAGCGTTGATGATGAAAGGACCCAAATTGGACCATCTCCCCAGACAGATGGGTGAAATGGCTCGCTGGTCCAGCAAGGCTAGGGCTGTGTGGAGTACCAAAGTGGAAAAGGAAAGTTAGTATCCCTGGTCCAGCAAGGCTAGGGCTGTGTGGAGTACCAAAGTGGAAAAGGAAAGTTAGTATCCCTGGTCCAGCAAGGCTAGGGCTGTGTGGAGTACCAAAGTGGAAAAGGAAAGTTAGTATCACTTTGGTTAGAAAAGCACCATTTGTGGCAGCCATTGAGGATGTCTCCCCATTGCTGGGAGACTGTGCCTTGGGCTTCGAGGTTAGATGGGGAGAAGCCAAGGAAATAGGTTAGCTTATAACCTCCCCGGGTGAAATGTGAGGGTGGGGCAACCTCTTCCAGAGCTTGAGTGACCCACAGCCCTTTTATGGGAGTTGGGATTGCTTCTGTTTTGTTTTGTGGGACCTGACGCCCCTTCTTTTCAGACAGTTGATGGTGATGCTTTGGATTGTCTTCTCACATGTCTTAGCAACAGGTTCTGGTAACTGACCATCCCTAAGAATAGGATCATGGCAGGTTTTTCTAACTCTTCCTTCCTCCCTACAAGGGAGAAATTCTGCCTTATTCGCTCACGTAAAAGTTCAGACACCTTTCACTGTAGTTGTAGCTAGGCCCTTAACTTGAAAAGTTTGGCTTTCGTCCTCAGCTTGCTGGGTGAGCGTCCAGGGTGTGTGTTTATAGCTGGCTCCTCCCGCCCCATGGGTTCCTCTCCCATCCTGGCCCAGCTTCAGCCTTGGCCTCTTTGTGGCCACCAAGCCTCGCTCCTGTGTCTCCTTTGGAGTTGTTGCCCCACCTTGGAGTGGGGTGGGGGCCTGGGTGGTGACTGACACTTGTGTTTGTTCCCTGCCAAAGCAGCCTAAGGGAGCCCTGCTAACTCAGCAACAATGTTTGTAAATGCCCGCCATCCTGGGCTGGGAGTTTGCAGTTCTGCTGCTGAGTCTGACTTGGACAATTTGCGGTGGAGCTGGACTCAGGCATTGCTGTGAAAACCCCTCCAGAGATGGCAGAGGTGGTCGTGTCCCTGACTCCTGTCTCCTCCCTCTCAACTATAGGGGTCTTCAGCTGAATAGAAGAGAGGTCCCTTTTCATCCTCTCAGTGGGACCTTCCAAATCCCTTATGATCACAAACTTTGTTAAAATGGTAAATAGAAGTAAGTTGATGCGCCCAGCTTTTCTGTGGAGTTAATACATGTGTTCATTACTAAGCAAGAGAAAGTATGTATTTATATATAAGTATATGTCCCTTCCCCTTCTCAACTTTTCTTCCTTCTAGCTTTTGGGTAGGTTGAGCTATTGTCTTATAGTCTCATCTTGTCTCTTGGGATGGAGAGGGGGTTGGGGAGGGGAGGGTGGAAGGCAGGGGCAGCAGTTAAATTGTTTGGGAGAATTGCTGGGGAGCAGAATTGGTTGCTTCTGGCCTGGGTGCAGATCCCTGCTTTCCCTGTTTACAGTGAGACTTGACAAATCACTTCTCTGTCCTTAGCAACTTAGTGACTTTTCTGTAAAATGGAAGTATTGGTCTCTATGCATATGTAATCCCTGGTACTTAGTAGATGATTGAAAAATGTTAACATTCTTCTTTTTTAGACAGCTAGACCGCCACTCCAGTGTTCCTCCATTCCCTGAAGGACACAGTACAAGCAGCAAAATAATCATGTGGGTTTTATTGTTAAAGACAGGTGGCTGAGGGTCAGAGGGAACACTAATGTGGGAGCTTAAGCCTTCTGGGAGGATCATAGCCTTGCTGCACAGACCCCCTCTGTGCCCCTTTGACACTGGATGGGATTTTTTGCAAGTAGAGTATGCCTTGGGCCTTTTGCTCTTTTTCTGGAGCCCAGGCATCTGGGGTGGGAGGGGGCCAGGGAGCCACACACCTCCTGTGGAGGGTCCCTGAAGTCTAAATCTTCTGAACAGTTGCTCAGTCCCTCAGAAGTGGGTACAGTGAAGACTTGAGACAACTGTATGCTACGTTCTCACTGTCTGCATTCGCTTTAAGAGTTAAAGAACCCAGTGAGATTCATATATATATACATATATATATATATATATATTTTTTTTTTTTTTTTTAGGAAATTCTGGTAACAAGGAGAGAAAAATAAACTGGGATTTTGAAGAGAAATAGATGTTCCAAAGCTATGTCTTTTTCTGTGTTTTTGGGGTAAACCTTGAGAAAGCACAAACAGCCTTAAAGTGCTTCTCACCCTGTCTCAGGCTGGCCAGCTCAGGAAGCACTGCGTTAACTCACTTGTCCTGGGGACATGGGATTGGGTGTGGCCCTGTCAGGGCTCCCTCCCTCTTCTGTAGAGGAGGAACAGTTCCCAGCTGAGATGCAGATGAGTTTATTACCTTGCACATCTTAGGAATGAACTAGTAGAAATCAAAGTGGAGAAAATGATTTAGCACTGGAAGCCTCTCTGTACCAGAGGCCAAGCAGAACAGAGTATCTTTGTCTGGCCAAGTGCCCAGCCCTTCAGGTCTTGGTGTGCCTGAACCAGGTCTGTTATGGCAGAATGGGTACTCCAGCAAGCACATGGCCTCCTGGGCAGGAGTTACAGGCATGTTCTGTTTTATTCGTCAGCTATTCTAGGGGTTAGCCTTAAACCTGATCTCTCAGCAGACCTGCTGACAGCTCCTTTTCTTTCCCAGGTGATCCTTGTCCTCCTTTCCTACCCTACCCCCTATCCCGAATCAGACTTTGCTCTTACTCCCTTTTTATTCAAAACCTCTTTTCATCTCTTTTGCATCCTGTAGAATTTCTCTTTCCCACCCACATAGATCTCAGGGAACAAATGGGGCCCCAAACCCAATGAGAGCCAAGCAGATTCATGAGAACGCTCAGAGCGTGTACCACAGATGTTCAAAAGTGTCTCCTGGGTCCGCCGAGGGGGCTTAGGCCTCCTTCTCAGGAACAAGGGCCTATAGTAAGAGATGGCAGGCTTGGGTCTTTTGACTCCGTGATAGAATAGAGCAAGTACCCCTAGAAAGGAAAATGAGGCTCTGGGGTGCAAGTCCCCTGAAGCCTGCAGAGACACTGAGGCGATGGGATGTGGTGGGGAAAGGGGCCTTGGGTTCTCTAACTGAATCACCCTCCGCTCCTGGAAGGGTTAGTCAAGGACCACTGGCAGCCTTTAGACATTGGCTCTTAGCCAGGGACACACATCAGACTCTCCTGTGACACTTACTAAAAATACAGCCTCCACCTGGGTCCTACTGAATCAGAGCATGAGCAGGTGGGCCAGGCATACGTGTGTTCCAAGTGCTCCCTGTGAGTCTGACAGGTGTCCCTGGAGAAAAGCCAGGTGAGCGCAGCAGTGGCCCAACTGCCTGTTTAGCCTTGAGCATGAAGAGTCCCTGGAGGGATCCAGTTTTGCTGTTAACCATCCTGTGGCTCCTAAAGGGGGGTCTGAAAGTTTTCTGAGTGTAAATAGAGTCATGGTCCTCGCTCACCAATAATAATCACAGATGATAGTTAGAGAGCACTTACTGTGGGGCAGGAGTGCCCCAGCCTTTATATCTAGTATCTCACTTAAGCCCCACAGTGACCTTGTGAGGTAGGAATGATCCCCTCTGGACAGGTAAGGAAATCCTCTGCCGAGAAACCAAGCACCTTGT